>NC_136068.1:133968424-136368424 GCF_964261635.1 Lissotriton helveticus | reverse complement strand
GGGTGTTTATATGATTGATACAAGTGTTTACATAGATTTCCCGTTTTCGGGTCAGGGAAGGTCAGCGCGCGCATGCGCGGGACCTAGACACTTGATCGCGCTATTTTTAACGCATGCGCAGTAACGGGACACTGTTTCACGCGTTTGGTCGCGCAACACACCGTGGAGTGTGTATAATGCGCATGCCTGGGTCCGCAACAGCGACCTTCTACGCATGCGCGTTTTTCAATACAGGCGATCAGTATGGACACACCGAAGATATCAGGCCCCCGCAGCAGCAGCTGGGGTGAATCAACTAATCCGGTACCCTACATAAGGAGCAACTCTTCCTGCCGTCTGGTACCTCCCGGGGCTAGCTCTATCCGAGCCACGAGGTACCGACGGACAGGTAAGACTGTAGGGGTTTTGGTAATTTGTTGTAAAGAGGCGAGGTCCTGGAAATAGACTTAGTTGTAATAACATTCTTCCTCAAGGCTCCCTCACACATATATATAGGGGTTTCTGGAACATGCTTTAAACTCCTATTTTAAGAGGCAAGTTAGAGGGAATATACTCAGTCTCAAGTACTCTCTCCCTCTATGCTTCCCCTTGTGGTTGTTTTTTGGGTTAGTACTATGTGCCCTCTTGGTGCCTTTAGACTTCCTGTTTATGTTGAGCCCTAAAGTGTAAATTGTACTATGTACTTGTTGGACATTCTGCTTTTTGCAGTATTAAGTATAGGTACATGAATATGTATTGATTTTTTCCCCTAGTGCGGGGCCTCCTCCCAGAGCAGTCTGCAAGGTTGAGGTGAGGCAGGATTTCCTACTTATTGAGGGTAAGTCCTTATGAGTGTAACAACCCAATATATTACACCATTGAAATGGATGATATACATCCAAGGTACATGTGTGAGTTTGATCAAAATGTGTATATGTTTTTCTCTTCTTGTTACTTCACCCTACAGATACCTGGGTATGACCTGATCATAAGAAAAGTAGACAGGAATACCGGTGGAGTATTATTTCTATTCTATCCTATTTTGTTTTTTGTCACATACTGGCAGCAGCAATATCACGATTTATACCATCTGGTCCTGAAGAAAGCCGATGATACTGTGTGATCAAGAGGCTGAAACATGTCGACCATTTAGTGACAGTGGTTTTATCTCTATACCACTGTGCTGTTCCTTTTTAACCCTGTCAAGCGGAGCACATTAATAAACTAGTTAGTGCATCCCCTTAGATAGTTTTAATCTCACTTGTTATTGTTATACACAGCGCTGCTATTCTCACTACACCTACCTTGCTCACATATGGGATTACTATCCCTTGCCCAAGAAAACATCTCTGAGCTCCTCCTTTAAGATCCCGGAGTAGTAGCTCCCAGTGTGGACCAGGGTTTCCACACTGGTAAGGGGGACCCATATGATGAAGCATGTCACCTTCGGGTGAGTGAGGGTTCTTATCCTTAAGGGATGTCTCCCCAAGTTAGTTGCATGGCATCACATGGATGTTAGAGAGAGTAACCTACTCATTTTCCATATACACATGACCTTGACCGCTATTGTGCATTTTGTGTGCTATGTTAATTGGGGATTGCACATTCAGCGGTCGTTAAATATTTCCCCCATAGACCCTCGATCTACGGTAGTTTTTTTCTGATTAGTACGGCCTTGGCCGTGGGTCTTTCTAACCTATTCGTAGTCATTAGTTTGACTTTACATCTTTGCAGTTTTGGGCTCACTAGACATTGGGAGTTCTTATCGGTTCTTTAGGGTCCTGGTACTGTATCCAATTTTTAACACTTTCTATCATGGCAGAGAGACTGGGCCTGTCCTTTGATGAGGAGATGACACGGGAAATACTAAGTAATCCTAGCATTTTGGACACCGTCCAAACGGCTGGATCTAAAACTAATGACGACTGGACCAAACTCAGTCTCTTGAAGAAATCTCATTCAAGGACTGAAATACATGGGCTGATCATGATTGAATACTTTAGGGCCAATTGTGCTCCATCTGGCCTGATAGTAACCAATACTCCACGTCTCTTTCTTAACGATAAAACATTCTTACGCGATTGGTCTCTGATTGCGTGGAAGTGTACCAGAGACTGGTTAATCTTGATAATAACGACGGCCAAGAAAGCAGCCGATCTTATTTTGGTTGAAATTCAAACTCTTGAGGCAAGCATCAAACAAGCGATTGTAAGCTTAGTTTACAAAAAACAAGCGGATAAAAAACAAGCTGAAGAAACGTGCAAAAAACAATTTGAAGATATCAACAAAACTAATGGGGACTTAAAAGAATCCATACTGACTACCAAAATTGCAAAATTCAAAAAAGATCTTGATAAATTTGCCATGGATAAGGTTTACCCATACACTAGTGATGATTATGTTGCACCTCAATTCAATCAGAGAGGAGGTAGACAAGGGTCTAACTATTCAACATCATCTAGTGATGACGACCAGACCCTAGATGACAACATGTCTTATGGTGCCCAGGGTGGCAGACCTTCCAATCGCCGTGGAAGAGGAAGGGGTCCAAGAAGAGGGAACAATTTTGGACAAGGATTTAATCCCTGGTGGCAACCACCACCATTCGGAAATCCCCCACCGAACCAGTTTGCCCCCTATCCATTCTATCCACAAATGATGCAACCACAGCCTTTTTTAGGTTTTGGCCCCAACAACCCAAGAGGCAGAAAAAGAGGCCAAAAGAACAGAGTAAATTGGAACACACCAATATCCACAACAGCGACGGGCCAATCGTCAGGAACAGCATCGACGAGCGGCACGAACAGATAATTGTCAATTTGAGCGCATACAAGCCTAATACAACAGAGCTACAAATCCTTAAGAGAGGGTTGGGATTTGTACCCACTTTCAAGGGAGACGCATTTCAAACGAGAATGGAATTAGCGGCCTTCTTTAGGAAAATACGGCTCAATGCTTTTTTCAAAGACAAAGACTCTATTGACAACACTGATGTCAACACTGGTCTACGTCCGAAATCGACATTTAATCCTCCAACACATCTGATTCCAGCCAGAATAGTTGCATTTGAAGAAGCAGTGCTACATGACTTTGAGACTATTAAAGTGAGCAATCAGAATCAATTCCAGAATCTTTCCAGGATGGAGAAAGCAGCCCTAGAAAGTCTGTCAAATAACCCCGATCTGGTGATAAAACCAGCCGATAAGGGTGGAGCGGTTGTCCTTCTAGATAAAGACACATACAGAGAAGAATGCTTACGCCAGCTGAATGATTCCAGATCCTACCGTAAACTTCTCTTGGATCCTACCAAACGTTTGATCAAGGAGATTGCAGTCAAAGTGGAAGAGGCCAAGACTAACAAATGGATCACAGATCATGAGGCCCAATATCTAACTGTGGCCTCTCCGATCACACCATATTTCTATGTATTGCCCAAAATACATAAAGCCACTAGACCGCCTCCAGGACGACCGATTGTGTCAGGCATCGGTTCGGTGTTAGAACCTCTTTCAACGTTTGTTGACTCATTTCTTCGACCTATGGTGGAACTAATGCCCACCTTCATCCAAGACACGAAACAATTTCTTAAAGAGATTGAGGACCTCCCCTTTGATACAGCCAACAATTGGCTAGTCTCGTTCGACGTGGAATCCTTATACACTTGTATTCCACAAGAACAGACTCTAAGCACCATCAAATCGCTGTTACAAACCCAGGACTGGAACAGCATCACACCGATCAACTTCGTGATGTTCTGTGCGAGGAAGGTGCTGAAAGAAAATTTCTTTAAGTTTGAAGATCAGTTGTATCTACAAGTTTCGGGAACATGTATGGGGAGTGTTTGTGCCCCCAGTCTGGCTAATCTTTATGTTGACAAGGTCGAGCAAGAGACTATCCTTGCTCCATCAAACCCCTTTCTGCATCATCTATGTACCTGGAAAAGGTACATAGATGACATTTTTGTCATCTGGCGAGGCAATGAAGAAACGCTCACACTGTTTCATGATTGGCTAAATCAGCAGGACGACTTTCTGAGATTCACTTTGGAAAGCTCCAAAACCAGTCTACCGTTTTCTAGATCTGCTGATTAAACCCAACAACGGTGGATTAACAACAGAGTTATATAAAAAACCCACCTCTTGTAACTCTTTACTACCATTTTCCAGCTATCACCCTAGAGCCCGTCGCGAAAACCTGCCATTCGGACAATTTTTACGCATTAGACGTAATTGTACAGGGATGGCAGAGTATGAAAAGCACGCAAGGGCCCTGTCACTTGATCTGCAGGTCAAAAAATATCCCAAACAGCTCATCAAGACCGCTAAGAAAAGGGCTGGCAATAACAACAGGGAGGCTCTTCTGGAGAAAAACCCTCCTAAGGAACCGAACAAGCGCATCACGTTTGTCAACACTTTCTCCAGCTTCTCCAACTCGGTGAAGAAGAGTATTAACAAACACTGGAACATTTTGAACTTGACACACAATACTCTTCCCCGACCTTTGTTCGCTTACAAACGCAGTTCAAACCTGCGCGATAAGCTGGTTCATACCCGTCCTCAAAAAATGAAGAGTGATCACCAACAAAATACCCTCTGGAAACTGCCTCCGGTGGTGGGCCACTTTCCATGTGGCTCATGCTCTGTATGCCCCCAGACAGAAAAAACTCTGGAGATTGACATTGGCACTTCCAGACCATGGTTGATACAAAAACACACCAATTGCAATAGCGATCACTTAGTCTACTTAATCTGGTGTCCATGCCAACTTAAGTATGTTGGCATGACCACCAGAAAAGTTAAAACACGCATCCAAGAACACATGAGCACCATAAGATGTGGGAAGCGCTCAACCAAGCTTACTAACCATTTTTTGGACAAGGGACATCGTGACACTGATTTGCACTGGGTGGTCCTGGATAAACCTTCTATACCTCCCCATCTGACAGACTCTACTAACTACTTACTACGTAGAGAACAAAAATGGGTTTACACTCTCAAAACTGAAACTGGAGGGTTGAACGATGACATCCCATGGGTGGCTTTGTGAATATGGGTATAATGTGCTTTTACATTCACTTAGTACATTACTTAAGCTGCCAATACAGAATTGAGGTCTTAGAGGAGCTACTCATTGCACTTATGTATTCAGTTTATTTATTTATTTATTTTGAGCACATTAAAGAGCTGTGCCAAACATGTAAGGTTTCTCACTTAGCTTGTGTCTTGAATACAGGCTTACAGGATGACACCTAATACAGTTTTTCTCTTGGTTATTTCCTTTTGGGGCAGGCCTGCTCTGCTCTCTCTGGCAAACCCCAATCTTATGCACCCAACTGGTGTAATGGGGTAGTGTGTCTTTACTTCTCTTTTCAGCCAATTACTAATATATGGGCTAAATGGAGTATCTCCTCATGCACTCCTTTATCTGCCAGTATGGGGTGTTTATATGATTGATACAAGTGTTTACATAGATTTCCCGTTTTCGGGTCAGGGAAGGTCAGCGCGCGCATGCGCGGGACCTAGACACTTGATCGCGCTATTTTTAACGCATGCGCAGTAACAGGACACTGTTTCACGCGTTTGGTCGCGCAACACACAGTGGAGTGTGTACAATGCGCATGCCTGGGTCCGCAACAGCGACCTTCTACGCATGCGCGTTTTTCAATACAGGCGATCAGTATGGACACACCGAAGATATCAGGCCCCCGCAGCAGCAGCTGGGGTGAATCAACTAATCCGGTACCCTACATAAGGAGCAACTCTTCCTGCCGTCTGGTACCTCCCGGGGCTAGCTCTATCCGAGCCACGAGGTACCGACGGACAGGTAAGACTGTAGGGGTTTTGGTAATTTGTTGTAAAGAGGCGAGGTCCTGGAAATAGACTTAGTTGTAATAACATTCTTCCTCAAGGCTCCCTCACACATATATATAGGGGTTTCTGGAACATGCTTTAAACTCCTATTTTAAGAGGCAAGTTAGAGGGAATATACTCAGTCTCAAGTACTCTCTCCCTCTATGCTTCCCCTTGTGGTTGTTTTTTGGGTTAGTACTATGTGCCCTCTTGGTGCCTTTAGACTTCCTGTTTATGTTGAGCCCTAAAGTGTAAATTGTACTATGTACTTGTTGGACATTCTGCTTTTTGCAGTATTAAGTATAGGTACATGAATATGTATTGATTTTTTCCCCTAGTGCGGGGCCTCCTCCCAGAGCAGTCTGCAAGGTTGAGGTGAGGCAGGATTTCCTACTTATTGAGGGTAAGTCCTTATGAGTGTAACAACCCAATATATTACACCATTGAAATGGATGATATACATCCAAGGTACATGTGTGAGTTTGATCAAAATGTGTATATGTTTTTCTCTTCTTGTTACTTCACCCTACAGATACCTGGGTATGACCTGATCATAAGAAAAGGAGACAGGAATACCGGTGGAGTATTATTTCTATTCTATCCTATTTTGTTTTTTGTCACATACTGGCAGCAGCAATATCACGATTTATACCATCTGGTCCTGAAGAAAGCCGATGATACTGTGTGATCAAGAGGCTGAAACATGTCGACCATTTAGTGACAGTGGTTCTATCTCTATACCACTGTGCTGTTCCTTTTTAACCCTGTCAAGCGGAGCACATTAATAAACTAGTTAGTGCATCCCCTTAGATAGTTTTAATCTCACTTGTTATTGTTATACACAGCGCTGCTATTCTCACTACACCTACCTTGCTCACATATGGGATTACTATCCCTTGCCCAAGAAAACATCTCTGAGCTCCTCCTTTAAGATCCCGGAGTAGTAGCTCCCAGTGTGGACCAGGGTTTCCACACTGGTAAGGGGGACCCATATGATGAAGCATGTCACCTTCGGGTGAGTGAGGGTTCTTATCCTTAAGGGATGTCTCCCCAAGTTAGTTGCATGGCATCACATGGATGTTAGAGAGAGTAACCTACTCATTTTCCATATACACATGACCTTGACCGCAATTGCCCAATATTAGTCTACAGGGATTGGAGTTCGTGAAAAGAGGCTGCAGATGTCAACTGGGAGGCCAGTCGGGCTGAACCAACAAGGGGGCTCTGGGCTCACAATGCTCAGGATGCGAGGACACCTTGGGTCCTCTTCTCCACTAGCCAGGGGTGACGTGTGCAGAGGTATCCTTAGGCGTTGGGTTTTTGTCACCCGGAGCGGTATAGGGGGCCTGCAAACAGAGGCTGCAGGCGGAATCGAGAAGTCCACAGCAGAGAAACCGAAGGTGGGCTTCGATTCTGGAGGGTTCGGAGACCACATTGGCACTGTTAGCCCACTTCACTTCGGCTAGGTGGCTTGGGTGCAGTGGTGCTTTTTGCCGTTGGGTTTTCAGGGTCTTGCATCCTCACAGTTCTTCCTTGGATCCTGCAAGGTGCAGGGGGAGCAGTTCTGTTGTTCCACAGGAGTTGCTGGTTCTTGGGCGAAGTGCTGGTGGTTCTCTCAGGCTTTGGAGAGGCATCAGCTGCAGGACAAGTTGTATTTTGGTGCAATTGTCGAAGTCAGCAGGCAGGCTGGCAGGGATGGCACCAAGTCAGTTGTTGGTTCTTCTGTTCTCGCAACTCCTCACGTCCGTCGTCTTCTTTCAGGTTGGCAGAAACGGATTTCCTGGTGCCAGGGGCTCCCTTAAATACTGAATGTTGGAGCATTAGGGGAAGTGAAGCATATTTGTAAATGGGCAACTTATCCATGGGATCATTACGCCCCCTATATGACCACTTCCTGTGGGAAGTGGGAATAACCCTGTCCCAGAATCCCTATGTTTACCATCACAAAGAAGGCAGACTCTGAATTTTCGCATTCACTTCAAGTAGCCCACCTTAGGGGTGGAACTTGCCTGAAGGTGAGCACGCCTCTCTGACTACTAATTTTCCCACCTTGCCCAGGTACCAAACCTGATCAATGGGATACAGGGGCAAGGGACTCGACATCCTCCCCTGTAAGGCTAGCACACTAGTAGTTGGTAGGTTTTCAGGGGGCACACCTAAGGTGCCTTCTGGGTGCATGTATTATTAAATCCAAGACTGGAATCAGTGTGGGCTTATTAATACAAGATGTTTGAAACCAAACATCTCAGTCTTCAGAGAAGCCATCATGTAGCTGTGGAACTCGTTTTCACCAGTGTCTAGCACATGTACTTAAAATTGCTTCGATGATCACTTGTACTGGCAGCAATTGAACGTACCAGCACACGGGCATATCTGCTCATATAGGTATGCCCACACATGTAGTATAGTGCACCCTGCCTTAGGGCTGTAAGGCCTGTTGTAGGGGTGACTTACCTATACTGGATGCAGTGTCTGCAGGCTTGGCACACAGGGAAGTGCGCCATGTCGTGTTTTCACTTTTGTATGCACCAAGAAACGCAGCCTGCAGTGGCAGTCTGTGGGTGTTTGGTGAGGGGTCCCTTAGGATGGCATAATACTGCTACAGCTCTTAGAGAACCTCTTTAGCCTCCTTGCACGAGGTACCACTTACTAGGGTCTTACAGGGAGTGTGAAAGGTATTGCAATTGTGGTACCATTGCACATTTTTGGGAAAGAGATCTGCCACGGAGGACCTAGTTAGCAGTAACCCTGTGCACTTCCAGTCAAAATACCTTCAAATTACCAGGCAAAAGTGGGGTGACCATGTCAAAAAGGGGCACTTTTCTACACACTTTAATGCCTGGCACTAGCTAATAAGTGAGAATGACTCCTGTGCACGGCCTAACCAATAGGGTGAACGTTCCTGGGGGCAACCCTACCAACTTTGGGAATTTTTCGGCCACACAAAACTTGGGGGCATATTAGTTATAGGTCTTGCGTCGCCCTGCACCATGCAAAACGATGTAGGGCGGCGCTAAACCTACAACGAGATTTAATAAAGTCACACCATGCAACCCTGTGTCGCTTGGCAAATCTAGCATAAGGCAAGGCAGCACAAGTTGCTGCCATACGTTACACTGCATGGTGAAGGTATTACATGGGTGAAGTGTGGGTGTTCCCACACATCTGCCTATTTATTCTGACAAATTCCCAGATTTACCAGAGTGTTAGATCTGGTAATGCATCAGAACGTTATGCTTTGCCCCAAGCAGCGCAACAAGGAGAAATATCTTCACTTCTCCTCATTGTTTCTTCTTTCTAAGTGTGCTGCAAAGAAAATGCATCTGAGGATTATTTTTGTTCAGGAAGGTGGCCCTTGATGCACAAAAACAATCCTGCCTACCACGCATGCACCCTTGCAGCATGGTGCAAGGGTGCCTTCACTGGCAGAGCATTCCTGCCTTCTCCCTTTCCCTTGAACTATTGCATGAATCCTCCAAATATGCTCTCTCCTTCAGGTTACCGTACCGATCACTGCGCCGTTCTCCCATATGGTTATTTAATCAGTATCGAACATTGTTCCTCCTCCACCTTGCCTTGCTTTGGAACAATGGATTTGATCTGTAAAGAGTGGACTCACCTCACTCAGCCTGCGCACAAAAAGCACTCAGTCACGCCAATCGTTTTTAATCCTTTCTCACCCACTTGTTGCCCCACACATCTCGCCGATTTTAAACCCACGACAGTCACCATTGTTTACATGCCTAGCAACATTCATGTTTATCAACCTATGTTCTTTCTGTTTTCTTCCCCATTTTCTTTCCCTGTGTCATGTATATATACAGTAATGCGATAAAGGCATAGTGCAATTGTAAATTCTTAAAGACAACAATGAATTATTAAGTTGTCCTTAGGATGATGCCCAGTATCTAGTGTTGGCATCGAAACGTCGTCGACACCAAAAAACGCCATATACAATATGATTATACAATATTGTAATGTGCAATGGTGTATAAAAGAATGATTTAAGTCTGTTAACATTTTCAAATAGGAGTGTAAAGACGTATTTCACCTTGCCCTTTGGCCATTCTGTGTTTCGTTGTTTTGTCTCATTGTTTCGTGGGTCACGGCTGTGCCCACTTGTCATCAAGTGTTTCTAACAATTCAATTTTATATATATATATATATATATATATATATATATATATATATGTAAAATAAATTCTTGTCCGGCTGGACAAAAGACATACTACCCATTTAGAGTATGATTATTGTAAATAGGTGATTCTTCCTTTGAAAATAGGGACCAATGTTCTCTATAACATGATACTGCCCAAGGTCCCTATACTATACCTTTTGGGTTCCCTTGTTTTTTTGTAACAGTTCTCCCTTTCATACAGCGCAGCAAGGTGTCTTGCCGTGCTGAATGAATGTTTTTTTATATAAGCCCCTTGGGCTCGGAGTGCTGGGGTTGTGTGCAGGGAGTGTACTGTGGTAATCCTAGTGTCCTACCACATCCAACAGTAAAATCAAGTTTTGTGTAGTCGGTGTACATCCTCCCCTCCCCGCCAATAAACTGAGTGACAGAAGTCTGGTAGAACAAACTAGGGTTTTCCAGCAACCAGACAGTGGATACACAAAAATGATCTTGCTTCCTGTTTTCCTGTTCTCAACACTTGAAGTGTGCCCCAAGTGATTGATATATTGATATATATATATATATATATATAGCGCTACCAAATGTTGTCCACTTTGGAGGCTTATGGGGAACCACTATTCAAGAAATAATTGTCTTATCTATATAATTTTGAATCAATTTGATTGCTACCCCGCCCCAGCTACAGGTGGACCCATGCCGATCCACGGCGAGATTTTGTATTTTGGCACTTTTCGTCCATAAATGTTATTTATACTGGCTTTGAAAATGTATAATATATATAAATGCCTGTATGTTCTGGACTATGCACCTATCCCCCATAATTTAAGATTCACATACTAAATTGGAATTTTTACTAGGCTAAGATGGCGGCCGTAACTGGAATGGTCCTGTTCCACCTAATCCGTCTTCGCTGTTGTTTGTTCAGTGACGCGGGAACATTTAAAAAGGGATGTGAAACTGGTAACTTTGTAACACTGACGAAGGAGTATATCCGAAACGCGTCTGTTTCGTATTCCATCTGCTGAATAAACGAATTGATGGTGGCTTCCTGTGTGCCCGAGTTTCTGTTACAGATTGACAGAGTTGGTAGCGCTATCTATTTCGCGGTAAGCACCGCCGCGTTCGGGCACCCGCCCAGGAGTGCAGAGTTCAGGTGCAAAATTGGAGCGTGTATATGTATGTGTATATATATATATATATATTCACACAAAATGGTTACCCATACGGAGGAGCCCAAAACAAGGTGAGTAATGCTTTAAGTCCATTTATTGATGCAGAGGCTGCCAACATGGAGAGTGGAAACATCACGGCAAAATGTGCAGCCTTACGGGCCAGCGCCCTTTGTCAAAGGCTTGATCCAACATCGACTCTCAGCGTGCTGTTGTTTAAATGTTCACCGGTACTTGTCCAAGTGGGCGTGGCTGTCTCACACAGCCTTCTGGTACCTGTAGTTGTATTCCCCAAGTGAGGCGCTGTGAGGTGAGCAAATACGGAAAATTAAAACCACAGTGGGTGCTCGGGCTGTCTTCACGAACACCATGTCAGCTTGTAATAGTCTCTGGCAAGCTCCTTGTTCCTGTTAGCTGACAAGCGCTGGTTAGCGTTGTCTCAGGACCGCTACTGCAGCTGAGCTTCCTCCACGACCGGGTCGGCCGTAAACATATTCACACAAAATGGTTACCCATACGGAGGAGCCCAAAACTTGGGGAATACAACTACAGGTACCAGAAGGCTGTGTGAGACAGCCACGCCCACTTGGACAAGTACCGGTGAACATTTAAACAACAGCACGCTGAGAGTCGATGTTGGATCAAGCCTTTGACAAAGGGCGCTGGCCCGAAACGCGTAAGGCTGCACATTTTGCCGTGATGTTTCCACTCTCCATGTTGGCAGCCTCTGCATCAATAAATGGACTTAAAGCATTACTCACCTGGTTTTGGGCTCCTCCGTATGGGTAACCATTTTGTGTGAATAGGTTTACGGCCGACCCGGTCGTGGAGGAAGCTCAGCTGCAGAAGTGGTCCTGAGACAACGCTAACCAGCGCTTGTCAGCTAACAGGAACAAGGAGCTTGCCAGAGACTATTACAAGCTGACATGGTGTTCGTGAAGACAGCCCGAGCACCCACTGTGGTTTTAATTTTCCGTATTTGCTCACCTCACAGCGCCTCACTTGGGGAATACAACTACAGGTACCAGAAGGCTGTGTGAGACAGCCACGCCCACTTGGACAAGTACCGGTGAACATTTAAACAACAGCACGCTGAGAGTCGATGTTGGATCAAGCCTTTGACAAAGGGCGCTGGCCCGAAACGCGTAAGGCTGCACATTTTGCCGTGATGTTTCCACTCTCCATGTTGGCAGCCTCTGCATCAATAAATGGACTTAAAGCATTACTCACCTTGTTTTGGGCTCCTCCGTATGGGTAACCATTTTGTGTGAATATATATATATATATATATATATATATATATATATATATATATATATATATATACATATATATATACATACATATATTTTTTTTTTCATCAATCTCCCTATGGTTCGACCCAGAGTGAGCGTCCAAGGACATGGAACTGTGCCGAGTTCGTTTGGGAATGCAGACTGGCTTCACTTGCTGGAATTCTTTCTTCGGAGGCCCACCAGAGGGTAATACTTGTTCTTTTAATCACACAGCTTCACGGAACCTACTAAGGAGAAATTGTTTTAAATTCAGGGGCATTCTCGAAAATAGCAGAGCCTTGGTACTACACATCCCAGAATGCAATGATACTTACCCATGTGAGAGGCCCACTGAAGGGCAAACAAAATAAAAAGCAGACTGGGACATATGCCTCCTGATTGACGCTGTGCACCTGATGTAATGCCTGTGAACAAGGAGTTCAAAAACCCCTAAACGCGTAAGGCTGAGAAAATAAAGCTCCGAATTTTGAAAGCTGGTAGCCCGCACTGAGTTTGTTTTCGAGTGATCCTCGAACCGGAGGGAGATTGATGAAAAAAAAAAAAATATATATATATATATATATATATATATATATATATATAAATAAACAGCAGACCTGTAAAGCAGGATTTGACAATCGAGCACTGCTGCCACTGGCACACATACATTACAGCATGGTATGTAAAGCACATGCTTTTTCAGCACTCAATCCGTCGTGATGTAGGCCAAATATGAGTTAAGCATATAGCAATGGAGCTTCCATAGAGTGGCCCCACTCCCATGATGCAGGTAAACCGGCCTGGCCATGCTACAGAATACTCATCACAAAATGGTATGCTGCCACCACAGAGCTCATGCTACTTAGTTCTTCGTAAGGGCAGTACCCCATTAACATTCAAGGGCCTTTTTCCACTCCCAACAGACCCACTTCCCTGATGAGACTAACCTTATCTGGAGAGGTAGAGTAGTAAAATTGGTAAAACCGACTTGAATGTCCAGAGGCATTCCCGTGGCTCAATGCTGCTCTTTGCTCCACCACAAAACATACTACTTGAAAAGAGATAGACCTCAACAAATTGGGATTCTCGCCCTTCATAGTCATCAACCACTTCAATGGCTTATGATCTGTTTAAACTACAAAGCTAGTGCCAAACAAGCAAGTGTGGAACTTCCGTATGGCCCAAACTATTCCAAAGCACTCTCTCAATACCTGGGTAGTAATCTTCCATTAATGAAGGCTGCCGGACGCTCTCTACCTTTGTCATCAATTTGAGCTAACACAGCTCCAACTCTTCAGTCAGAGGCATCGGTCTGTACAATGGGAGGCTGACCAGTCAGGTGCTTTCAGTAGAGGTGCAGTGCATATCACCTTCTCCTGTTACTCAAAAGCCTTTTGATACCGCTTTGATACCAGTTCACTTTTCTGGGATGCTTCTTGCAGGTCAAAGCAGACAATGGGGAAACAATACTCCCATAGGTTGCCACCAAGTTCCCTTAATCTCCGGTGAGTCCCAGAAAGGCTCTCACTTCAGTCTAGGCAGACTCCATCACAGACTCAATTTTGGCATCCAACAGGCAGCACTTCCTGTTCCCATCCTCCTGCCAGGGTACACTACAGAGGACTGTCCCACCTCACAGTTGGTTGCATTGATGGTAAGTTTCGCCTTCCTTTATCCTATCCAACACCTGTCTAGGTGTCTCAGGTGGTCCTGGCATGATTTGCTAAGCACTATAATGTCATCCAGTTAACCCCACAGAACTCCTCCAGCCCAGCAAGTACCTGGGTCACCAGTCCCTGAAAAGTAGGAGGAGCATTCTTCAACACAAAGGGCATCACCTTAAACTGATACAGACCTTCTGGCATTGAAAATGCAGTCTTCTCCTTAGCACTTGTTGTTAAAGCAATCTGCTAGTAATCCTTGGTCGAATCAAAGGTGCTCAAGTTCTTTGAAGCAACTAACCCTTCCAGTAGCTCTTCCGCTCTTGGGATTGGATGGGCATCAGTCTTTATCACCTCATTGAGGGTCTCAGTAGACCGCTCACAACCACAAGTCAGTATGATGGAGCAAGGATTCGCACATTACGCGACTTGCTTGAATTCATGAACCTCGAATAAAATATAATACATTAATCCAACATGTATGTCTTACTATTTTCCCCGTTATTCCGACATTTTGGGTGTCCCAGTGAAGCTTGCATATGTGTTTATTAACATTAATACGCTTGCTAATGAAAATGGCCGCTGCTTGGCGGGTTTCCTTCTGCGCATGCGTTGGTCACACTCACGTGATGTGACGTACTTGCAGTTCTGGTGGGAATCTTTTGCGCTTGCGCATTGGCTTTAAGATGGCTGCTTTGTGTCCTCACATGGTGAAGCTTGCGATGATGCTTTCGTGTTGTCATTTGTTTGCACTAAAACCCTAATGCCATAGTTTATATAAAGTAAGGGGTATAGAGTAGCTATTCAGGGTATAGAGTAGCTATTCATGGTATACAGTGTATTCATTTATTTTTGTGTTTTAATTTGTTTTCGCTT
This sequence comes from Lissotriton helveticus, assembly GCF_964261635.1. Classification (NCBI taxonomy): domain Eukaryota; kingdom Metazoa; phylum Chordata; class Amphibia; order Caudata; family Salamandridae; genus Lissotriton; species Lissotriton helveticus. Next base: position 136,353,478 of record NC_136068.1, on the reverse strand, counting down.
ACTTTTCATGTACCGCGATTCTGAGGGTCTGAGAGACACTCGTAACGCCATGTTGAGCATCCTTACTGCGCATGACAGTCTTCTGCCGGTGGCATTGACAGCGTGCCAACTGAAGGTCTCTGCCAAGAGGCTCCTGAGAAAGTGACCTGCGACCTAGCAGGAGAAGCTGAAATGTTCTGCAAACGCAACAAATTTATTAATTTCCATCGTATTCTGTAGAGCATGTCATGGGAACCCCAAAATCAATAGGCGGTCGCAGAAATGTTAATACCGGCTTGTAGTAATCAAATGTGATTGGTGTGTTGAGCTATCCTACTTGGGGACCAATCAAAATTTGGGATTCTGACACTTGCAACATTTGGGGGGTGGTACACTGACCCGAAAACAGTATAACTAGCCTAGGTTTAGCTAGAGAAATTGTCCAACTTGTCCGAATAGCTGACCTGTCACTGACCCAACGCACTCAATAGGTGACTGATACAGAGAGCTGCGGAGCACTCTGTCCGAACTTTCCATAGACTCGAGGGGTTTTTCTAAGAAACCTTAAGTGCTGGCGGAGCACTTTGCTGGGGAATTCGATACCCCAATCAGGGTTCTGGCTGATAGCTGCAGAGAGTGTGGAGCGCAGGCGTTGCTTCCGAACTGCGGGTGCTGGTCGTTCCTTGGTGGTCCTGTCCTGATCCTAATCTTGGTGTCCTGTCCTGTCCTGTCCTGGGGTGTCCATACTGCACCTGCTGCCCTGTCGATGACTGTCCTTCCTTGGGGTCCCTCCCGTTCTTAACTGACCTGTGGCCAGGGTTGGTCTTCACACCATTCTAGGTAAATATAGTACTGAAACTCTATGCTGCACCTTACTATTTTTCTGTCTTTCGCTTTAATAAAGACATATTTGCATATGTTGATTTTCCATGCTTTCTGCACTACTAAATGATTTTATCATATTACATTGTCTTACCCGTTCTTCAAGTACATTCCTTTATAGTTCATGATATATAGATGTTCCTTTTCTTTACCCATCCTTTAGTGAATTCAAGTAATCACACAGTTTTATTAGCATGGTTTACTCTTACTTTACCTATGGTTCCTCTTAATGGAGAAATATTTCACTGTGAAATTCTAGTATGTTCCTTAATTTTCCCGTCCTGCAGACATCATACTGAGTCTAAACTCTGAAACCTATTTTAGTGGATTTTCTGTTCTTACATTCCTTTTAGACCCATAAATGGCTGGTTTGATTTATTTTCTTTATGGATATATACTCTTTATAATCTTGGTAATAGATGGTCTACTTATTGTAAATCTTATGCTTTCTGAATCTGAACTTTAGATAAAGGTTTTTAAAACGTCTTGAGTTTGTGTTTATTACCTGAGTGCAAATATAGAAAGTATTTTTGGTATCTGCCTTTCTTTTACAGCTAGCTCCCTGATCCATTGTGATCATAGGTACCCGTAACGGTGGATTGGTAAGTCGGGTACATTAGAAATAAAATAGGAAGGAACAGGGATACTGGTATTAGAGTGCAAGGTCACCTGATTAATGTCTATGATAAATTGATAGTTTATGGGCCCAATGGGTATATGGTAAAATTGTTGGTTAGGTGACCTGCGCGCTCTATCAGTAATTTTCTGGTAGCAGAGGAAATGGTTAGGGATTAGTTAAGATAGGTAGGTCGGATGCTGCTATAAAGATTTTGCTGCTAACTGTGAACATTTTATTGCTACTATATTGAAATCACGTGAAATGTTTTTGCTTTGAAAAATTATGAAATGTTTCAAATTGTTTTTTCTATTGTTATATTGATAAATGTACTAATACACTAGTTAGTGATTGTTGTGTGTTGTCTGGAATCCCCGGGGAATTGAATAGCGGGTGGTGAGGAAAATCCACGCCGTGGTGAGGTCACTGGCTCTAGGAAAATTGGTGCAGGTTAGGCAGAACTGGAAGCACTAATTAGGGTTTTCTGAATGTATGCTTGAATAAATGATAGCAGCGAGTTCGCTGGCAAAACTTCTATTGTGACATAACCTAGTAAGGGTCACACACGGAAGGAATAGCAGGTTCGTCGGAGCTTGGGTGATAACAAAGGGGTTCGCTGGTGAAACTTTGGACTTAGTATATATCCCGAAAAGAAGTGGATGAGTCAAAAGAAGTAGCAGGTTCCCTGATGCTTGAGTGAAGGGTAGGCGGAAGAGATCTATCCGTAGTGTATGAAAAGTAGACAGAAGAAGTTTATTTGCAGTGAAACGTATCTTTCCTTTCTAGACACTAGAGTACAGTGGCGAATGTGTTTACGTTGTTAAAATAACTAAAAGAGAAATAAAGTTTCCGTTACCTTGCAAAGGAGGGAGTCAGTTGCGGAGTTGCTCTGACGTCACACTGTGCCGCGCTGGTATTGGTCGAAACAGCGGGTGTGTAGCGGAGCTGGAATTGTAAAGGAGGGGTGAGCGCCGAAAGCGTGAGAACCTGTCTCGCGAAAAGGCCGCGCACCCATTGGTCGAGATTATTTGAAACCGTGCACTTGATTGGTTGCACGAAAATAAAAGACGCATTTGGATTGGGAGTGATTTTATAAACAAAGTCGCTTGTAGGAAGTTATATGTGGCATTCGTATAGACCTGCGACTAGACCTGATCCGAGACAGTTAGGGTTTGAAAACGATCAGTGGAAAGGTCATAACACCAGTATTATGTACGGAAATAAGAGAAAATTGACCCTTGTAAACAAAGTGAAGAATTATTTCAAGAAGGACAAGCCTATCAAAACTAGAGAAGGTGTTGTCATACCACCACCTAATACTCCCGCATCTTTCATGATGTTTGATAAAGGGTACCATTCATGTGTATGGTTGGAAAATTGGGCGGAGTACACAAAGGATGACGGAGTTTTGGCTTTTCCGTTAGAAGGTACATTCAATGGCAGAATTTTATTTAATTTGAGAACCCGAATGAATGATTTACATCCCAGACCTAGATTGACGCAGTACGAAGCATTAGAGGAATGGGAGATAGAGGCTTTTGAGAGAGATAAGCCCCGAATGGATAAAGGATTAACCAAATGGTATCCAAAATTGAAGCAAGAAACCAGAGATAAAAAAATGAAACTGGAGACAGAATATGATAGTAGAAGGACTGTATCCAATGATGGCGATGGGTGGTCCTGTGGGAGAGAAAAAGGCAGAAAAGACCAAACACTGGGTAACTAGTGGGGAATCGGATGACGATTATCTGGAGGACTTGTTCATGAAGAATCCACCTCCTTATAACGAAAGACCCAGATCCTCTAGTGTAGGGGACGCGTCCAGAAGACCCCCTTGTCAGGAAGGGACTAGATCTGTAAATGTAGGAGACGGCTGTCACCTACCTCCCTATAGCGAGGGCCTAGGACCCATGGGTGCTAGAGACACCTGTCCAAGACCACCGTTTAGCGAGGAGTCAAGATACTCAGGTGAGAGAGACTTCTGTCCCAGACCTCCTTACGAGGGTGAGGCAAGACCCTCAAGCACAGGAAATCCGTTCTCAAGACCTCCGTATGTGGAAGGACCGAGATCCTTAAACACAGGAAGTTTGTTCCCTAAACCTAATTATGGTGAAGGACCGAGTATGACGCATCCTACTGCCCCGAGTTATGCTCCAACTTTGACTCCACAAGTATTGCATGAAAAATCCCTAGAGCGGTTATTGGAGGAAAAAGAGCGAGAGGCTCTAGCCAAACAAAGAGCCGAGATAATTCAGAAAATCTCCCAGTTAAATACAAGCCCTGAAGCTTTGACAATCCCACTGACTATTGGACCAGTTGTTCCTTTGTATGGGGATAGACAGGGGAGTCTAAAGGCTCCGATTATTTCCCCAGCCAGAGTGCAGCCGAGAAAAGAGCCCTTAATTGTAGATGATCAGACCAGTGAATGTGAATCTGAGGTTTCACTAATGGATTTGCCAATCAGAGAACTCGGAAGGAGTTCACAGAAAAGGCATAATCCTTTCAATACAGGAGAGATTCAAATGGAATCGACTTCGGGTACTAAAAGTGTCACAGTAGTGAGCCCTGAAGAAATTGATAGATGGAGTCGAGAATTAGAGAGACAAACTCCTCAGTCTAAACCCTTAGATATTTACAAACTGAGAATAGAAATTGAAGAACTGATGGCAGGAAACGTGGGGTTAGACAGATTAAATACATATTCCGAGGAAGAGCTTCTATTTATCTGTAAAAGTCTTACCCGTAATACCACAGTGTTCCATGAGAAGTTAACAGACACTGCCGCCAGTATGGGAATAGATATTGGGAAATCAAAGCCATTACAGAAACCCTACAGAGCAGAATTTTCAGACAAAGATCTAGAGAATATGAATGTGTCAAGAAAGAAGGTACAGATCAAGGAATTGTTGAACGTGTTGCAAAAATGGGGAGACCTGGAAAAGTGGAAAGCCAGGTGGGCAAAGAAAAAGGAAGAGGTTAGATCCAAACAGGCGACTTCTGAGTTTGCTTTAAAAGAAGCTGACAAGCCAGAACAGTTATATCCTATGCGAGAAGTGCCTGGTGGAAAATATGTGCACGTTCCATGGTCCAGACAGGATATTGTGTATTTTACTAATGACTTCCCGAAATTACGAGAAAAACCCGTGGAGTGGTACAGACAGGTAGAAAGGTTTGTGAAAGTACAAAAATGCCTGTGGAAAGATCTGGATGGGTTTTTCGATTTAGTAGTTCCCGTAGATTTGTGGACTGAATGTAAGGTTGCCATTGGTTGGCCTAGTGAAGAATACCCGAGGGACTCTAGAACGGGAGCTCCTTCCAATGAGGTAATGAAAAAAATACGAACAGGTAATGTTACACCTGAAGGGAAAGGTGCCTGCAAAAGAAACTGATTGGACCAGAATAGATAGAACTACACAGGAAAGAGATGAGACTGTGCATTCCTTTTATGAAAGACTGCTACAAGTGTTTAAAACATACAGCGGTATAGATAACATCGAGATGAAGGATATGACCCACTTCATTTACAGGTTTGTAAACGGTTTAAGACCTGAAATTTGTCAATGGATCAAAGACAATAAAATTTGTTGGCAGTCTAAGAAAATAGATGAAGTCTTGCGATACGCAAAGTATTGCGAAGACGAGATGGCTGATAAGAGAAAGGCTCTGAAAGAAAAGGTTATGTGGGCACAAGTAAAACTAGCGGAACAGCAGGAAAAGCAATTGGGTAAAATGAATAAAAATTCCCAAAATCAAAGTTCTGGGGGTGGAGGGAAGCCCAAAGTGAGAACGAGTCGAGAGGAAGCCAAAAAGAAGTTTCCCTGTCACCAGTGCGGAGAAATAGGGCACTGGAGAGACGAGTGTCCATACGCACAGAATAATAACCCTCAAACCCCTGATTTAAATCCGCAGACGCAGAATGAAAAACCAAGAAAGACCCAGCAACAGGTAAAGGGGAGTCAGTTGCCCCGTGCACCTAGGCCGGATTATAAGGGAAGGACACCGCAAGGTGAAGACATAGATATTTGGGGAGGAAAGGAGGATAGAAATGCAGCAGCTTCGCAATTTTTGTTGAATGATACTTTCCTCTGTGACGACCAATACTGACGGGGCCTGAGGGGGGAGGACGAGGAGTGCGTACTTGGCGCCTCCTTGCCGGTAGACCAGTCTGGGCCATACATTGAAGGAAAGGTTGAAGGCAATGATGTCACCTTTCTGTTGGACACTGGTGCTACCCGTTCTACTGTGAGAACAGCAGCCGTTCCAAACCTACCCCGCTCGGGAGAAGCAATCCAAGTAGTGGGTATATCTAATCAATTGATTAGTACCCCAGTTACTGAACCCATGGAGATTACAATAGGGAACTTCAAAGAAATGCATAGATTTGTTGTTTGTGATACCAGTCCAGTAAACTTACTGGGACGTGATTTGTTGTGCAAAATGAACTGTACCATCTTTTGCACACCAAAGGGCGTCGAAATTCAAACACCAGACGAAGATGGAATATACAAATTAATGTTAATTAGACCCGACTCAGAAATTAAAAGACTGACAATACAGTACTTACCTGAAGAACTCCAACAGACAGTGAAGCCAGAAGTATGGGACTTTACTGGAAAGGATGTAGGCTTAATGGCAAATGTAGATCCAATTAAAATAGCAATGAAAGAAAATGCAGTTTACCCAAATACTAAACAGTACAAAATGAGTGCAGAAGTAAAAACAGGAGTTGCCATTGAAATAAAAAGATTGCTAGAAGCGAACATTATACAAGAAGTGTTGAGTAGTCCATGTAATTCACCCATAATTGGAATCAAGAAACCTAGTGGTAAGTACAGAGTAGTGCAGGACCTGAGAAAGGTAAACAAAATCGTTGTCCCTTGCTGCTCTATTGTTCCGAACCCAGCAGTGATCCTATATCAGATTCCCTGGAATGCTGAGTGGCTCACTGTGATTGACCTATGCCATGCATTCTTTTCAATCCCATTGCATCCAGACAGCAAATTTCTTTTCTCATTTGAATTCGACTCACGTGTTCGTCTGGAATCGCGTCCCTCAGGGGTATACAGAAAGCCCCTCAATCTTTAATCAGATTCTAAAAAAGTGCCTTGAATCATTGGTCTTACCTGGAAACTCAGTTTTGGTGCAATACATAGACGACCTCTTGGTGGCGTCTAAGAGCCAGAAAGACTGTGTTGTTGACACCATTGCCTTACTGAACCATCTAGGTGAAGGAGGACATAAAGTATCACCTGACAAACTACAGTTCTGTACCAAATCAGTAAAATATCTGGGGCACCAGATAGAGAAAGGTATCAGGAAAGTTACTTCAGAAAGAATCAGAATAATTCGAGACATGCAATTACCCAATACTCAGAAAGAAGTCTGAATGTTCCTTGGAGTTGTAGGTTACTGCAGGCAATGGATTGTGGGATTTGCAGTCCTAGCAAAACCTTTGATAAAAATGACAAAGAAAGGAGCACAGGACCCAGTGGAATGGAATGAGGAAAGCTTGACAGCATTTACTAAATTACGAGAATGTCTGATTATTCAAAAGAATTTTCACTGTTTTGTGACACACGAGACAATTGTGCACTGTCAGTCCTAACCCAAGCCCATGGTTTGACTAGACGTCCAGTGGCGTATTTTTCTGCTACTCTGGATCCAGTGGCTGCTGGATTACCAGGATGTTTAAAAGCAGTAGCTGCAACTTGCATGAGTCTTGAACAGAGTGAAACCATTGTTATGGGACATCCTGTAACTGTGTATGTCCCACATGCAGTTGTAATTTTACTGACCAGAACTAAAACCCAGTATCTCACACCTAGTCGGCTGACTAAGTATGAGAGGATTCTCGTAGGTGCTCCAAATGTAGTCATTACCCGGTGTAACATACTGAATCCAGCAACCTTATTACCCGTGTCACTGATTGCAGAAGCAAAGGGAGAGGTCGAGCATGACTGCATTGACCTAACTGAGTTCAGTACTAAACCACGCCCAGATATCAAGGAAATGCCCCAGCCTGTAGAAGATTACGAGCTGTTTGTGGATGGCTCATGTCTGAAGACACGAAGTTGTAGGCCTAAGTACTGCTTATGCTGTAGTCACGGTAAAACGCACTATAGAAGCATCCTGGCTATTTGGAGTAAAGTCTGCACAAGTAGCCGAATTGGTTGCATTGACAAGAGCCTGTAAAATTGGGAAAAACAAAAGAATAACCGTATATACTGACAGTCAGTACGGTTATGGAGTTGTGCATGACTTCGGCCAATTGTGGCTGCAAAGGGAGATTCTGACTTCTTCAGGTACTCCTATCAGAAATGGAAAAGTTGTACAAGAATTACTGGATGCAATCCAGTTACCAAAAGAATTGGCAGTGGTCAAATGTGCTGCTCACAAATCTGGCAACGACAATGTGACAGTAGGAAATAAATATGCTGACCAAGTAGCCCAACATTGTGCCAGACATCGAATGTCTGTCAACATCAAATTGGGGGGATATGGAAACAGCTGCCAACTTATGATGTTTGAAGATGTGCTTACATGGGAAGAATTGAAAGATTGGCAGCATGCAGCAACACCAAAGGAAAAGGAAAGATGGAGAAAGTTTGGTTGTCAACAGAGAAACAGGGATGGTGTCATTGTCGGCCCTGATGGTATGCCTGTGTTGCCTGACAGCTTGCTTGCTTCTATGGCCAGATTAATACACGGGGATACACACATTGGTAGGGATGCCATGATTCGTGTTTTCCAACAGACATGGTACAGCTCGAAGTTCAGGAAAGTAGCAGAGTCACTCTGCCAGAGGTGCTTGACATGTCAGCAGTTCAACGCTGGGAAGAAAACAGTAGTTGAAATAGGTAAAATTGGGAAGGCAGGAGGTCCTTTTGTAAGATTGCAGATTGACTTCATTCAGTTGCCATTCAGTTGCCCCTTTGTAAAGGAATGAGATATGTCCTTGTCATTGTCTGCCTATTTTCAAAATGGGTAGAAGCTTACCCGGCCAAGAAAAATGATGCCATCACTGTAGCCAAGTTGTTACTGCGAGAGCTAATACCTAGGTTCGGGGTTCCAGTCACAATTGAATCAGATAGAGGTGGGCATTTCCAGAATGAAGTGATTGACCAGCTTTGTAAGGCATTCAAGATCACACAGAAACTGCACTGTGCATATCTTCCAGAGGCTTCTGGAGTAGTGGAACAAGTAAATGGCACTATCAAGTCGAGATTAGGAAAGATGTGTGAATCTACTGGCATGAACTGGATAGAGGCTTTACCTCTTATTCTGATGGGAATCCGAAGTATTCCAGACCGAAATACTGGCCTGAGTCCCCATGTTATGTTATGTTATGTTACTGTTTGTTTTGTAGAGCGCTCAGCTGCTCCAAAGAGCGTCCCGGCGCTTAAGATCATCACACCAAATACCAGCAGCAAACACACAGCCATAACAGAAAATAAAACCAGAATTAACCATAACAGCATTACATAGCAAACAGGTGAGTTTTAAGTCCTTTCCTAAACACCGAGAGATTGGTGCATGCCCGCAGCGTCAGGGGCAATGTATTCCAGAGGCGGGGTGCAAGGTAACTAAAGGAGCGACCTCCACAGCGAGCACGCATGTAAATGTATTGCGACTTATATAGCGCACGTATCACCCGAAGGCATCAAGGCGCTTGCTTAGGGAACCCGTCCTGGTATTCCCCTGTGAGATACCCCGGCAGGGTATTCACAAGGTGAAAGCCAGGCATCCCGCCACGAGGGGCCGTAGTGGAGATTAAGCAAGCTATTGCCCAGAGTCGCAGAGTGTGACCCCGTGAGTCGAGTAGGCACCGGAGCGAGAATTGTCGAGTCCGTGGAATTTTTGCGCCCGAGACCCACCGAGGCGGGGAATCGAACCCTGGTCCACGGCCGATCTCAGTTTCCGGGTCTGCCGCCTCTAACCACTGAGCCACGCTTCTCCACTCCCTGATGGGAAGAGTGATGAGACAAGCATGGGTACCAGGACACAAACTAATAAACATTTCTGATGATTTGGTACTAGAGTACTGCAAGCAACTGGGTGACCAAGTGCGTTCTATCTCTCGCCAGATTGGGGAAGACGCCGTCGCCAGTCCAGCAACTCCAGTCCATAAATTGGTTCCAGGTGATTGGGTGGCCCTAAAGAAACACACTCGTTCGAATTGCCTTGCACCGAAGTGGGGAAAACCGAGACAGGTGATTCTGGTAACCACAACAGCAGTGAAGTGTGCTGGTGTACCAAAGTGGATCCATGCAAGCCATACCAAGAAGGTGACCGAAGAGGAAGCAACTGAGGCTGAAGGTTGTCCAGCTGAGGGGTCTGCAGACGTTGGTCCCGAAGTAGTTGATGAAGAACAACCGAGCTCCAGTCAAGACGAGTGGATACCCCTAATCGACCTGACAGAAGATCCCATCAGAACCAGAAGCCAAAACTACGCAGATAGAGAGTGGAATAGTGAGGAAGAGACAGGAACAGAAGGAGCTACTCAGATTATTGAGATTCACGTCAAATCTGAGGAGGAAGAAGATCAGATAGGGAGAGAACAGGTGATTGACACACCTCCAAGAACTCCTGAGATTGAAAAGGGACAGACAGAAATTAGGGCGAAGGTTCAAGCAGAAGAAAATCAAAGGTTCGAAGTGCTTGAACAGGATCAGATAGAAATAGACGAAGGTGTTCAGGACACAGAAGTTGAAACTCAGGAAAGACAAATCCAGTATACACCTAAACAAGGCCAGCTTAGCAACCAGGCAGAAGAAACAGATATAAGACCTGGAACTAGTCAGACAGGAAGGGAAGAAACAGAAGCAGAAGTGCCACAACAAAACGAGAATAAAAGAGCATTAGAAGAAAGCCAAACCACAGTGCCAGCTAAAAGACTCAAGAAAAAGAAAAATAATGAACCAAGATTTATTAAAAGACAGACAGACTAAAAACAGTAGAAGAAAAGCTTGAGGAAAGAAAGCAAAGTTCCAGTAAACCAAAGCAAACTGGAGAGAGCTTCAAGCGAAGAAGCGATCGAATAAAAAGACAGAACGAAAAGTACCAGGATCCTGAATGGACTTACTTGGTGTTGGAGGAATTTGAGGATCTTGATATAACTGACGAAAGTGACGAAGACCTGACTGCTGTCCAGTCTGCTGAAGAAGACGAACCAACCTGAAATTGCCCAGTGTAAGCTATCTGTGCAAAGTTACAAAGAGGGGTTGGAAAACTTCTGTTAAGCGGAGATGTCTGATTCAAATGTGAATGGAAGACCTAGACGTAATTGTTGTAAAACATGCTGCCAAGTATGTTTATGTAGTGTAGCAATAGTACTGATCCTTTGGATAGGACTAACTATAACCCTTCCTTCAATGATGAGTAAGAACCCAAGTTCGTACCCAAATAATAATTTACCTGACGACACTGTAGAAACACACACTAAGATTACACCACGAAGAGTAGACACATTGGACAAACCACTGAGCCTGAAACGGAGACAGTTAAATTTAGAAGCACCAGATGAGGAAGCATTGCACTTTAACAAGATTAAGAAAAAGACTTATTTAAATGTTTTCGCAAACCTATTATTGCATTATGTAGAGACCATGGAAATAGACGACTGTTATGTCTGCATCAAGCTACCTACTTCTGTAGCTGAAGGCGTGACTTATCATCACTTGCCCTTAACCTATGGAATTTCCTGTAGTATACTGACTAGCTTATTTTACAAAAGAGGACCTTTAAAGTATTACTATTCAAACTATGACGTGACATTTTCTGAACTCCCTGTTCGAAGAAATCTAAACCCTGTAAAGACAACTAGAGACGTAGCTAAGTTCATGAGTGATTATTTTCTAACGGTAGGAAAAATTAATATAGATGATGCACATAAAAATAACCTGACCTGTTCTTTACATGAAAAGGAAAACGAGTTTCTGGACATGGTAGAGAAAAGAAGAGAGAGTTTTCAAAAGAAAGCCAAAGACAGGAACCATAAAGTTCCTAAATGGGCAGATAGTATAGGGAGCACCTCAAATGGTGGAGCTACTGCTGCTATGCTCCTTGACTTCGAAAAGAAGGGGAAACTGTCTTAAAAGGGAAATGACTAGTTATTATAACAAGGTTTTCATCGGTTCCAGTGAATGTGAGCATAATTACAAGGTAATTGGAGGTTGGGGTTTCAAAGATGGGACCGAGCCTGTGTTTCCTGGAATCTATTTTATTTGTGGGAACAAGGCTTACTTCAAATTGCCCGACCATTGGTACGGGAGTTGCTACTTTGGTATCGTCTTCCCGAAGATATACCATGTGGGGAAAATCACTGGAAGCAATGAAGAAACTAACAAATGAGTACGCAATAGAAGAGAAACTGCTGGAGAGATCGTAGGAGATATTTTTAGCGCAATAATACCTGCAGTGGGAGTGGTTCTGAACTCGAACAAACTTTGCAGATTGTCTACCGTAGTAGATCGGTTATCTACCGACACTGCTGGAGGTTTCCTGATGGTCAATACCGAAATGGTTGCGATCAGATCTATGGTTTTGCAAAACAGACTTGCTCTTGACACCTTATTAGCAAAAGAGGGCGGAGTCTGCCGAATGTTGAAAGCGCAACATTGTTGCACTTACATACCTGACAAAAGTGTAGGAATTCAAAGGTATGTAAGGAAGGAATTAGTTACTTACCTGTACACTATAGTTCTCCAGTATTATCTTTCATAGATTCACATGCTTGTATCTTCCCCGTCGTCATGGTGGGAGTCTCACGGTAACAGAATGACCATAGCAGTATCATAGAGAAGAAAAAACTGCATAGAAAAACCCCTAGGGACTGTAATATTTGGTAACCAGACCTCATCCTTGTTTGGTCCAAAAGTCAGCCAATCAGCATTGCTGCCCTGCCCTCACACTCCCCAGCAGAAGCTTCCTGCCTTAGATTTCCGGCCCCAAGTGAGAGACCTGGATAATACCGAGACAATAAGTTCTGCCTGAGAAACGGGGAGGCGGGCGGGCGCATGTGAATCTATGAAAGATAATACTGGAGAACTATAGTGTACAGGTAAGTAACTAATTCCTTCTCCAGTATTACATCTTTCATAGATTCACATGCTTGTATCAGAGTAGTAAGTAGTATCCACAAAGCTTGCAGCGTTTCCAGGATAGAACCCAGAAGGAAGTTCTGCAGCTGAAATATCGTTATAACATGATCTGAAAATACCTAGGGCAAATAAGAATATAAAACCATGTATAAACAAATCAGATTCTTCTTAAAGATATGAAAATATATATATATACACATATACCTCTACACATTGTATAGAATATTAAACAAGCAACATAGAATACCTTATTGAAACAGACGTTTCAGAACAGCTTGCCCCACTGCCGTGTCCTCCTTCCACGCAGTGTCGAGACAGTAGTGCTTGGTAAAAGAATGCACACTTTTCCAAGTTGCTTCTCTGCAGATGTCAGGTAGAGACACTCCTGAAAACAGGGCTATCGATGTAGCCATCTTTCTTGTGGAATGAGCAGACACTCTGGAGACAAGTGGTTTTCCGGCTTTCTCATGGCACTTAGTGATAGCCGATGATATCCATCTGGCGATACTCAGTCTTGACAGAGGTAGCCCTTTTCTCTGTCCTTCAAATGCAATGAATAATTGTTTTGATTTGCGGAAAGTCTTCGTTCGTTCGATGTAGAATTTCAAACATCTAGCAATGTCTAGAGAGTGCAGCGCTCTCTCTGCCTCAGATGAAGGATTGTTGAAGAAGGTAGGCAAAATAATAGGCTCATTCAAGTGAAAAGTAGTAGGGACCTTGGGTATGAACCTAGGATTTGTTCGTAGTATCACCCTGTCTTGTCGAAATTGCAGAAAAGGCTCTTCCACTGAAAAGGCTTGAATTTCGCTAACTCTCCTCGCCGAGGTTAGAGCTAGCAGCAGTGCTGTCTTCCAAGATAAGAATTGTAAGTCTGTCTTGTGTATAGGCTCAAATGGTGGTGCCATAAGCTGCGTCAAGACTGTATTGAGATGCCAGGGTACTGGCGGACGTAAAATGGGTGGAAAGGCTCTAAAGAGACCTTTAACAAACTCCTTAATCAGTCTGTGAGACCAGAGGGACGGCTCACCAGGAATTCTTCTAAATCGTGAAATAGCTGCCAAATGCACCTTCAGCGAAGCATGAGATAGGCCTGCTTTTGATAACGACAATAGGTAAGGAAGAATACCTTCTGGGGGTACCGTCAACGGATGTAGACTTTGACTGGTACACCAGTGAGAAGCGTGTCCATTTGGCTGTGTATGTCTTGTTGGTTGACATAGCTCTGGATTGCGAAAGTATTTGTCTGCAGTCTTGTGGAATACTCAAGGCTTGAAATTCCCGCTCATGAAGTTCCATGCGGATAATTTTAGCGATGCTAGGTCCGGATGCAGGATTTGTCCGTTGCTCATTGTTATGAGGCTCTGGAACGTTGGGAATTGCACCCTGTTGCCTTTCGACATCTGCAGTAGGTCTGAAAACCATGCCTGCCTTGGCCAAGCCGGTGCTATCAGGATGACGTGACATGGCTCTGATCTCATTTTGCGAATCACTCGTGGTATTAAAGGAAATGGCGGGAACGCGTAAGCGAACATTCCCGTCCAGTCCATGTGAAACGCGTCTCCCTTGGAATCGCGCTGAGGGTACCTGGACGCAAACTGAGCGAATTTCGAATTGTCCCGGGTTGCGAACAAATCGAACGTTGGTGTGCCCCATCTTTGGAATACTCTGTGCAGCTGAATGTCGTTCAACTCCCACTCGTGCAAGACACTCGTCGTGCGACTGAGACCATCTGCTCGTGTGTTGAGGATGCCCTGGATATGCTGCACATGAATAGAAATGTTGTGTTTTATCAGCCATTTCCAAATTCTTTGCGCCAGCGCAGAAAGGGGTTTGGATCTTGTTCCTCCTTGCTTCAGAAGATAAAACATAGTCGTGGTGCTGTCTGTCTGAATGAGCACCGACGAGTTCTGGATTCTGGGCAGGAAAGCTTGAAGTCCCAAGAACACCGCTTTGAGTTCCAACATATTTATGTGAAGCTGTGCTTCCCACTCTGACCAGTGGCCCTGGATCTCCAGCTCCTGGAGGTGCGCGCCCCATCCTTGTAACGAAGCATCTGTCGTCATCACGTATTTGTGATCTTGAGGTGCAAAGTTGAGACCCTGATTCAAGTTCTTCAGAACCTTCCACCATGACATCGCCACCTTCATACGATGAGTGATGACAATCCGATCTTCGAAGGTACCTTTGGATTGAACCCACTGCTCGTCCAGATGTTCCTGCAAGGGTTTCATTCGAAGACGGCAGTTTGGAACCAGTGGGATGCAGGAGGACATCATCCCCAACAATGTTTTGTACATCCGCACAGAAGTGCACCTTTTTGTTTGAAGGGATGTTGTAAGGCTCATTATCTTTGCCATCCTTTCCTCGGAAGGGTATGCTCTCGTTTCCTTGGTGCATATCCAAGCTCCCAGGAATTGAATGCCCCGATTTGGAATCAGTGAAGACTTTTCCAAGTTGGTCCTTAATCCTAGCCGATGGAAAAGGCGGATGCAGCACTGAAGGGACCTTCTGGCTCTTGTGAATGATGGACCTGTCACCAGCCAGTCGTCCAGATATGGGTAAATGCAATGCCCCTGTAATCTTAAGTGGGCCGCCACCGGAGCCATGCATTTGGTAAACACCCTCGGGCCGACTTGAGGCCGAATGGTAACACTTTGAATTGGAAATGGCGACTCTCCACGGCAAATCTTAGGTATTTCCTGTGCTTCCGATGGATAGGAATATGGAAGTATGCATCCATGAGGTCCAACGAAGCCATGAAGTCTTCCCTTCTTAACAGTAGGAGGATCTCCTGTAACGATAGCATTCGGAAGGGAATTTTCTTTATATATTGATTCAAATCCCTTAAATCCAATATCTGTCTCCACTTCGTAGTTTGCTTCTTTTTGATGAGGAAGAAATGCGAATAGAAGCCTTTCCCTCGGTGTTGTTGAGGTACTTCCTCTATAGCCCCCTTCTGCAAAAGTGAATGGACTTCCTTTTGCAGTTCCTGACGATATTGATGTTGTCTGAGCACCGGGGATGATCTGGTGGTATTTGCATATACTCCAGGGTATGGCCTTTGCTTATTACATCCAACACCCATTTGTCCGATGTTATGGACATCCAATTGTCGAAGAAGAGAGACAGATAATGGTCGTTTTCCGGGATCTGTTGTGTGGGGAGCGCCAGCAGTAGATCATGGTCGCCTGTGAGATTGTTGGTTCCTTCCTCTATTGGAAAACCTTCCTCTGGGTTGTTGCTGGAAAGAGGAATTTGAAGGCCTATATTGATTGCCTGCGTTGTATTGCTTATATCCCTGCTGGTTATAAGGCTGATATCTATTGGATGGAAATGAAGATCTCTGAGTAAACTGGCCCCTTCCACCTCGCTTACGAAAGGACTGGAACCTTCCTTGCTGAAGTGAGCCTAGCGCCCTGGCGGTGTCCGTATCGGACTTGATGCCCTGCAGCGCCTCATCAACGTGTTTGCCGAATAGATTTTCGCCATCGAAAGGCATGTCGATAATCTTCGCCTGTACCTCCGGACGGAATGATGTAGCCTTCAGCCAACCCTGTCTTCGGAGAGAAACTGCTCCTGCCATCTGTCTGAAGGCCATAGAAGAAACATCCATGGCAACATCAATGGATTCCGCGGCCGATTTTGCCCCATCACGGAAAATAGCAGCCGCTTCCTCTTTTTTATCCTCTGGGAGTGCAGCCATAAGTGGTGCCAAATCCGACCACATTTGTCTGTTAAAACGGCTAATCAAGGCCATCGCATTGGCCGCTTTAATAGTGGAGGCTGCCATGACTGCAAACCTCTTCCCGGCTCCATCCATTCTCCTTCCCTTTTTGTCTGGCGGCACCATAGAAGTAGCCACTGGGTTTTTGGAATTTCTTTGAGCCGCTTGTGTCACCACCGACTCCGGTCTCGGGTGACCTATCAGGCAGGCCGGAGAAGACTCTGGAGCTCTATACTTCTTTTCGATTCTAGGAACCGAAACTGCGATGGAAGCCGGCGTCTTCAAAATCTTTAGTCCTTCATCCCACAGGTGAGGAATGATCGGGATTGAGCGAGCAGACTTTCTGGCGTCATCCTTAAAATCATATAAGAAACATTCAGTTTCTTTGACCTCCATGTCCAGGTCAAACCTCTTAGCCGCTTTTTCCATAATGTCATGAAAACCTCCGATTTCCTGAGGAGGAGAAGTGGTTGGCGGAGGAGTAGGTGAAGGATGAGACGGCAAAACGTATTCATGCCATTCCTGCCCTACTATAGGCTCTTGAAGGATTTCACCTTCCTCGGGTTGCTCATCCTCGTCAGTGTCCGTAAGGTCATCCCTGATCGTGACCACTGGAGGTGACCTCACAGGCTGAATGTGAGGAGTAGAATGGGCTCTTGGAGGCTGTGAAGCAGGCGCCTGTGTAGATGGTATAGGCTTATTCGCCTCTGGGAAACGACGATAATAGTCGTCAATCATGAACCTTAGGTCAGAAACCAAAGCCGTAGGAATGGAGATTGACTCTTCTCGCGACTCCTCTCGCGACTCCTCCTGCTGCTCCTCGTCCTCAGTATAGTCGCAAGTCTCCTGAAAGGATTCATATCTTGTAGATTGAGACTGAGCCCTCTCCTTAAAGGAAAACACCTCTTAATCATCTGTGTCCTGGCTCTTTATTTTAAGTTGCGAAGGACTGTAGGCCACTCCAGACGAGTCCTCTCCTTCCGAATCCTGCTCCAGCAAGGAAGATGGAAGCAGAGGCGAAATCTGCGTCCACGACGTGAATTCTGCAGATTTGCTGATGGTTGCTGAACCTTTTGAAGACTGAAATGAGCGAAACGATATCAAAGTCTTCGATTGAGGTGATTTGAACGCATTTGCCGTTGAAAGTGCACTCGTCATCGACGGAGACGTCGTCGACGGAGTCATCGTCGTCACTAAAACCATCGTCGGCGGGACCGTCGTCGACGGGATCCCCGTCGACGACTTCGACACCGATTTTGTCGTCGACGGTGTCGTCGATGGATTCTTCGTCGTCGACGGATTCCTCGTCGTCGACTGATTCTTCGTCGTCGACGGATTCTTCGTCGACGGTAAGATGAAGCTCGTCAACGTAGTCATCGTCGATACGGTCTTAGCTCCCGTCGTCGACGCAGCTGTCGTCGTCGAAATAGTCGTCGTCGACGGTGAAGTCGTCGACGGAGCAGAAGTCTTTGCCACAGATTTTACAGCAGGAACCAGGGAACTGGTCGCAGGAGCAGACCCTGCCCCCTCTGACCTGACAACTTCTTGATAGGAGTAGGGGGAAGAGAAGAGGTTTCCTTCACCTTAGCTTTAGCCTTTTTAGACTCCACCATTCCCTCAGAATGTGAGGCCTTTCTCTTTTTAGGTGTCAAAGGAGCAGAGTCCTCACCAGAGTCCGAATCTGATGCGGCCTTCTTCTTCTGAAGCCACAACAGTAGCCGAGCCTCTCTGTCCCTCAGAGTTTTAGCAGAAAAGGTTCTACAATATTTACAATCCTTAGCCACATGCTTTGGATGTAGGCAGTATAAGCAGTCCTTGTGAGGATCTTCAGAGAAAAGCCTGGCCTTTCAACAGGATCTGCAAGGCCTGAAAAGCCTCTTTTTAGAGCTTTCAGCCATCACAAAAGTAATAGGTACACACAATACCTTAATCCAGAAGGTTAAACAGTTGAAAAACCAAAGGTCAATAGTTCACACTGGAACAGTAAACTGAGCAGAACTCAGGGAGACTCCTTTCTCACACGAAGGCGGTTGGAAATCTGAGGCAGGAAGCTTCTGCTGGGGAGTGTGAGGGCAGGGCAGCAATGCTGATTGGCTGACTTTTGGACCAAACAAGGATGAGGTCTGGTTACCAAATATTACAGTCCCTAGGGGTTTTTCTATGCAGTTTTTCTTCTCTATGATACTGCTATGGTCATTCTGTTACCGTGAGACTCCCACCATGACGACGGGGAAGATACAAGCATGTGAATCTATGAAAGATGTAATACTGGAGAACATTACAAATTTGGAAAAAAGAACTTAAACCACTGGAGGTTGACAGTGCCTGGAAAAGACTTACTGATAGTCTCTCTGCTGTAGGTCATTGGTTTGCACAATTAGGTAGAGGTTTGTTGTTTAAGGTACTGATGCCAATTGCCATAATAAGTTTCATCATATTCCTCATATTTGTCTGTTGCAAATGTCGCAAACACCAAAAGAAGTACTCTGTGAATAAGAGGTGTGAAAAGGAGTGTGGATGAACTTGAATTAGAGGAACTGAATAATCAAATTTACAAGAGGGTGAAAAATTCTCACCCTAACAAAGAAGTTAAAGAAAAACTGAATCGAATGTTGGAAGAGATTGAAATGAACAAAGTGTGAGAAAAAGTTGGCATCTGATTCCATTGGTTTTGTGATGATAGTAAATATCATCAAAGAGGGGATTGATGGAGCAAGGATTCGCACATTACGCGACTTGCTTGAATTCATGAACCCCGAATAAAATATAATAAATTAATCCAACATGTATGTCTTACTAATTTCCCCGTTATTCCGACATTTTGGGTGTCCCAGTGAAGCTTGCATATGTGTTTATTAACATTAATACGCTTGCTAATGAAAATGGCCGCTGCTTGGCGGGTTTCCTTCTGCGCATGCGTTGGTCACACTCACGTGACGTGACGTACTTGCAGTTCTGGTGGGAATCTTTTGCGCTTGCGCATTGGCTTTAAGATGGCTGCTTAGTGTCCTCACATGGTGAAGCTTGCGATGATGCTTTCGTGTTGTCATTTGTTTGCACTAAAACCCTAATGCCATAGTTTATATAAAGTAAGGGGTATAGAGTAGCTATTCATGGTATACAGTGTATTCATTTATTTTTGTGTTTTAATTTGTTTTCGCTTACTTTTCATGTACCGCGATTCTGAGGGTCTGAGAGACACTCGTAACGCCATGTTGAGCATCCTTACTGCGCATGACAGTCTTCTGCCGGTGGCATTGACAGCATGCCAACTGAAGGTCTCTGCCAAGAGGCTCCTGAGAAAGTGACCTGCGACCTAGCAGGAGAAGCTGAAATGTTCTGCAAACGCAACAAATGTATTAATTTCCATTGTATTCTGTAGAGCATGTCATGGGAACCCCAAAATCAATAGGCGGTCCCAGAAATGTTAATACCGGCTTGTAGAAATCAAATGTGATTGGTGTGTTGACCTATCCTACTTGGGGACCAATCGAAATTTGGGATTCTGACACTTGCAACATTTGGGGGGTGGTACACTGACCCAAAAACAGTATAACTAGCCTAGGTTTAGCTAGAGAAATTGTCCGGCTTGTCCGAATAGCTGACCTGTCACTGACCCAACGCACTCAATAGGTGACTGATACAGAGAGCTGCGGAGCATTCTGTCCGAACTTTCCATAGACTCGAGGGGTTTTTCTAAGAAACCTTAAGTGCTGGCGGAGCACTTTGCTGGGGAATTTGATAACCCAATCGGGGTTCTGGCTGATAGCTGCAGAGAAGGTGGAGCGCAGGCGTTGCTTCCGAACTGCGGGTGCTAGTCGTTCCTTGGTGGTCCTGTCCTGATCCTAATCTGGGTTTCCTGTCCTGGGGTGTCCATACTGCACCTGCTGCCCTGTCGATGACTGTCCTTCCTTGGGGTCCCTCCCGTTCTTAACTGACCTGTGGCCAGGGTTGGTCTTCACACCATTCTAGGTAAATATAGTACTGAAACTCTATGCTGCACCTTACTATTTTTCTGTCTTTCGCTTTAATAAAGACATATTTGCATATGTTGATTTTCCATGCTTTCTGCACTACTAAATGATTTTATCATATTACATTGTCTTACCCGTTCTTCAAGTACATTCCTTTATAGTTCATGATATATAGATGTTCCTTTTCTTTACCCATCCTTTAGTGAATTCAAGTAATCACACAGTTTTATTAGCATGGTTTACTCTTACTTTACCTATGGTTCCTCTTAATGGAGAAATATTTCACTGTGAAATTCTAGTATGTTCCTTAATTTTCCCGTCCTGCAGACATCATACTGAGTCTAAACTCTGAAACCTATTTTAGTGGATTTTCTGTTCTTACATTCCTTTTAGACCCATAAATGGCTGGTTTGATTTATTTTCTTTATGGATATATACTCTTTATAATCTTGGTAATAGATGGTCTACTTATTGTAAATCTTATGCTTTCTGAATCTGAACTTTAGATGAAGGTTTTTAAAACTTCTTGAGTTTGTGTTTATTACCGGAGTGCAAATATAGAAAGTATTTTTGGTATCTGCCTTTCTTTTACAGCTAGCTCCCTGATCCATTGTGATCATAGGTACCCGTAACGGTGGATTGGTAAGTCGGGTACATTAGAAATAAAATAGGAAGGAACAGGGTTACTGGTAGTAGAGTGCAAGGTCACCTGATTAATGTCTATGATAAATTGATAGTTTATGGGTCCAATGCGTATATGGTAAAATTGTTGGTTAGGTGACCTGCGCGCTCTATCAAGTAGACCCTGGCTTTGGGTCTAGTGTTGCAGGACTAGACAATGAACTACAAGATCTCACAGAGATACCCAGGGCCAACATTTTGGCAACTTTTGCCTCAATGCATCGCTGAACCCGATCAGACATTCTGCCCTTCACCGGCGGACTATTCCCTGTGTCTACATCATGCACACAGATGGGTGACAACCCTAGCGCCAGTGAAAAGGAACTGGAAAAATGTCCCAATACCTCACTACGATATCTCTGCTGCTCAGACCTTAACTCAGGGGGTAGGTGAACCCCTTCCACAGTGCTATACCCCCTGACACCATGCAACTAGTAAGGAAGAAGCTCACCACATTCAAAGTACTCAGCCGTAGCCATGCTATTCACTGTAATCTCGTCGGAGGTAAGACTCCAGCCTATTCACATGGAACACCCTCGTTGGTTTCCTTGTGGCACCGGTGTCCCCTAAGGGACTAATTAGGAGTGTGGCGGTGCGGAAGTGGCCCGCCAGATTACGAGTTTCTTGGGTCCGGTGGGCTGTTTTTGGCAGTGCCTCTGAAAAATAGGCACCGCAATGGGCAAGCCAAAAACAGTCCATGCACTGCAAGGACTATAATGTCCATGCCTTGCAGGAAATGGGGTGCATGCACACATGGAGGGCACAGTTTGTACTCTCCCCCCCCGCATGCATCCCCATGCAAATGAGTAACAGGGGGTCCTGTAGGGCCACATTTGTTTCAGGACCACCAGCCTTTACATGGAGGAAAACCTCATGACACCGCTGGTGATCCTGAAACTTGTAATAAGCATGGCGGTGCCGCAGCAGCACCACCAGCATATTATCACGGAGGCCCTGACCGCTGTGCCACCGTAGGGAATGGCGGTTCCATGGCGGTGGTGCAATGGTGATCCGACCACCCCATGTGAAATGGGGCGGTCAGACTGCAGTTGGGTGGACCGTACCTGCCACACCCCCGCAAGTCTGGCGCTCCTTAGACAGCAAAACTCCTAATAAGGCCCTATGTAGCTTACCTCAAAACTTCTGAACTACTTTGTATTGCCAACAACATTTGTCCTCCAAAGCCCCAGGACAAATTTGTTTTAACACCAACTGCCCTTGATCTTCCTGATACCCAGTCAGCGTAGCTCTCTGGTCGTAACATTCATTCATCAGCACTGGGCTAGCCTAAAGGTTTTCCTTTTTTTTTTTTTTTATATTTTTATTGTAAAACAGAAGGGTTTTTTCTGGCACACACACAACACAGAATACAAATAAAATTAATACATATAATAAATCAAAGTTACTATCAAGAAAAACAATATAGTACTAAACATAATCTTCAACACACAAAGAAGAATAAAGGTGGAAAAAAGACCATAAATCAAATTAATAATTCATCAGTCTACATTTGCATTTGACCTTTCCTTCCATTGATGTACCGGTTCCCAAATTTTCCTTCCCCAACTTTTTACCCTTTTACCTTTTTTCCCAAATATACCCTTTTCGAGGTTAAATGTCCCTAATAGTAAAGCAATCCACTGCTGTATTCCTGGCGGTAGGGGGTTCAGCCAAACTCTAGCAATCAACAACCTGAGAACCGCCATTGCTACGAATATAAATTCACTATGGTCGCCTTCACAGTCCCTGACACCTAACATAATTACTGTCGGTGTTAAAGTCACATTTACGGCAAGTGTATGGACCATAAAATCCTCAATGCCTTTTAATAAGGGCCTTAATTTAGGACAGAGCGCAAACATATGTATACTATCTGCGGCAATAGCATTACATCGCCAACAATTAATCCCTGTAGTTGCACCCCACTGGGCTATGCGATCTGGAGTATGATAAAGTTGGTACAGCGTTTTAAAGTGTTGCGATTGTAATGGGGCAGAATAAAATGCTGAACAACCTAACTGCAAGGACTTCAGAAAAGACTCACTCGAAGACCCTAATTTTCCAGCCCATTTATTACCAAATCTGTCAGTATCATCCTTCTTCGTCTCAGCCAACTGGGCATAGAAATACCGAATGGAGCACACCCCACTTTGCGCTATTGCTTCCATAATGTTATTTGTATTAAATCCACCTGCCCCTCCTTTTTTCTTAGAGAGAAAACTCCTAGTCTGCAAGTACTTAAAAAAACTATATCTTGCTATATTAAATTTAGCCATCAGGTCTGAAAATTGCAGTATGTTACCATCTAAGTTTAGCATATCTCCTATATTTTTAATACCTTTACTGTTCCAGTCTGCCATAATGGTATCAGAAAAAATTAAAGGGGGTAGGGATTTGTTCCTATACATTCTAGTATACCTGTTAAATCTCCCTAGTCCACAATTTTTTGCAGCAGCACACCATACATTATAAGCTGCGGCAACTGTCTTGAAACGTGTACGTTTGTAGTATGATGAATCTGTACAGTTTAAGAAAGCATTTGCTGAATCTTTGCCCAAAACAATTGAATAAATCCTAGTTGAGATAGCTTTAACTTTCAGATCCCCTTCATTTGCTCCGATTAGACCTTGAATATATTGTAATACCGATGCCCAGTAAAAAACCTAAAATCAGGAACCCCCCAGCCTCCCCTATCCCTTGGCAACGTCATAAACTTGTATGCCCGTCTTGTCTTCCCGTACGACCAAATACATTTATTAAGAATTGCCTCAAGCTTGTTAAACCAAACAGACTCAAACAAAGGAGGAATAGTACGAAAAAAGTAAAGAAATTTAGGAAGTATAAGCATTTTAATAATATTAGTGCGGCCCACTAACGTAAGCCTAAGATTATTTATCCTCAGCAAGTCCGAGCTTACTTTCTTTAATAAGGGCGAGATGTTACGCTCAACTACTGTCCCTAAGTTGGAGGAAATTTCAACCCCAAGGTAGACTGCTGCAGGGACCACTCGTGGATCATTACATTGAGCTGCTATATTTTTAATAATCTGTGTTTTGGCTCTATTAAGCTTATAGCCAGAAATATTGCCAAAATTTAGGGCTTCTTGTTCTATCTCGCCAATTGCCATTTCAGGATCAGGAGTAATTATCGCGACATCGTCAGCGTATGCCATTACTTTAAGTACTATCTCATTTACGCACATGGGGGGGATACCGGGATTAAGTTCAAGTTTGCGTAAATACGGATCCATATATAATGCGAACAAGAGAGGAGAGCTAGGACAACCTTGCCTTGTTCCTCTTTTAATCTGCACTGCCGTTGTTAATTCACGATTGATTTTAATTCTAGCTGTTGGATCCCTATAAAGAACCTGAATTGCTTTTATAAAATTATCACCAAACCCCATAGAACTCATTAGCACCCACAAGTACTCCCAAGCGACCCTGTCGAAAGCCTTCTCGGCATCTAGAAATAAAGCCGCGACAGGGCCGCCAGAGACCTCCATGGCATCAAAACAGGTAATCACAGTCCTGACGTGTTCTGCAGTCCCTTTCCCCGGAATGAATCCGTGTTGAGCTGGGGTAACTAATTTTTCTATGACAGCTGACAGCCTTGTAGCCAGAATTTTCGAATAGAGCTTTACATCAGCATTCATTAAGGCAATAGGTCTGTATGACCCAGGATTTATGGCGGGTTTACCTTTTTTCAAGATAACTATAGTTTCAGTCTCACCCCAAGATTTTGGAATTGAGATATCCCTCTGGGCTTGAACTAGTGTGTCCAGTAGCTCCACTCTAAGAACTGATATAAAAGTTTTGTAAAATTCAATTGGTAACAAATCTGGACCTGCAGCCTTAGAGGATGGGAGATCTAATAAAGCTATTGACATTTCTTCGAGCGTTATAGTGGCCTCGAGTATAGTATTTTCCTCAGAATCTAGTTTCCCAAGTTGAATGTTTCCTAAATATTCCCTAATTTTGTCAATATCTACCTCAGTCTCTTTGTCATATAGTCCAGTATAAAACTTCCAAAATGCATTCCTTATTCCAGCAGAGTCAGAGATCAAGTTGCCTGAATCATCCACTATATTTTTAATGTCCCCTGCATTGACTTTTTGTCTGGACCTAACAGCAAGAATATGACCAACCCGCTCGCTGAACTCACAAGCCTGCTCCTTCTTTGTTAAATAACTAACTGCTGTCTTATTAGTAATTTTTCCGCTATCTCCGCCCTTAAAACCATAATCTCCAACAATGGTTGATCCAGCGGGAGCCCCCTCATGATTAATCTACTTAACTCAGCCTCAGCGTTCAAAAGGGAGTTAACTTGCTGATCGATCATTTCTCTTTCTTTTTTCCGTCTATATGTTGAAAAACTAATTGTCTCTCCCCTGACACCTGCTTTAAAAGCATCCCAAATAAAACCACTACTAGTGCTCCCCATATTGTTGAGCCAAAACTCGCTAATCCATTTTTCCATGTGTTTACAATAACCCTCGTCTTGTAACAGAGCTCGCTCGAATGTCCATCTGTATGGTTTCCTACCTAGCCCATTTAAACTAAATGACAATAACAGTGGGTTATGGTCAGACACCAAACGGGGTAACTTCTTAATCTGCGTGTTAGAAATCAAAACATTAGAAATTAAAAAATAATCCAATCTTACTGTTATATTGTGAGGAGCAGAAAAAAACGTATCCCCATCTATCTGCGGCTGCAAATTGGCCCATACATCTGAAAGAGCATTATGCGATGCCATATCTACTATCGCCCTATGCACCCTTTTCTTCCTCGCCACATATGAATGGCTCAGTTGTAGCTCAATATTTGCCGGTCGACTAATATTAAAGTCTCCGCAGCAAACGATTGGCTCCGACCAAGTTGAGAGTTCATGATCCAGAAAATGGAATATATCTGGGTCATCACACGTTGAACCGTAGATTGAAACCAGTGTGAACCTAGCACCTCTGAAACCTATTTCTGTAATCGCCCACCTACCCCAGGTATCTTCTTTATTCCTAAATACTGTACAATCTACTCCTCTCCCCAGAATCGCTACCCCACGGGTTTTGGAGGCTTGTTTAGTATAAGCTAAGACTTTAAAGCCAGTCTGTTCTAGCAAAAACCCTTTTCCACCCTCCACATGAGTTTCCTGTAGACAAATTAGATCAGGAGACACTGATTTACAAAATGCAGAAACTCGTAGCCTTTTTTGGAGATCATTGAGGCAACAGACATTAAATGACAAAATTCGACAAGTCATCAAAAAACATCATAGATTAGCACCAACTTCCAATTCCAATTCCGACTCTTAACCAACCCCACCACTTCCTTTTTCCTCCATTTGTACAAAAACTGCACCTGCCTCAAACTACATTTCACTGTGTATGGTGTGTGCCATTTCCCCCCCCCTCTTCCCCCTCCTCCCTCCCGTCTCCCTGAGCCCCCCCACACTGCCCCTCCCCCCTCCCCCCCTACAGGCAAATAGGTCACGAATGACCTATATGTGGACCCTAGGGAAGCAGCAGCCGCTACTCCTCCCCACCGCTAAGCCAACAAATCCGGCATATACAAAATTTAAATCCATTATTTGTTCTCCTTATATCCCAAAACTTCCACCATGTAGGCCTTCGCCTTAATCTCTGAAAGGAAAAATTTAAATTGGCCCTTGGTCACAATTTTCAATTTTGCCGGGTATAGCAAATAAGCTTCAGAGCCCAGAGCCTGAATAAGTGGTATCAGTTGCCTCAACCTCCATCTGCGCTCAACTGTGGCATGGCAAAAGTCTGGTCTTGCAAAGAACGAGACATTGTTATAGGAGCGTCTTGACTCTGGCTTCGCTTTGTCCAAAATCAGCTGCCTAAGGAGAAAATTCCCAACAAATATTAATAGAGCCCTTGAACGCCCACCCTGTGCACCAGCCTGCGGCTGACCCCTTTTAAGAAATAAGGGAAAGCGATGGGCCCTTTGAATTTCAGTTTCCCACTGCCAACTAGATAACTCTGGAAAAGCCCCCTTTAGCAAATTAACCACAAACAATCTGGGGTCCTCCCCTTCAAGACCTTCCTCCACGCCTAGCAGTCTGATATTATTACGACGCTGCCTGTTCTCAAAATCTTCCAACTTCCAATTGACATCCTCAGCCACCTTTTGATGCTCTTCCTTATATGTTTTCAAGTCTCTCAAGTCATCTTCCACTTTACTAGTCCTTTCCTCGACATGTCCAACTCTCTCCACCATCTCATCTTGTCTTTTACTTATGGTTCTAAGCTTATTCTGTATCTTCCTTGATTCCTGTCTTGCCCTCCTACTCTCCCCTCTAGCCTCAGATTGCATTAATTTCAGAGTGTTAAAGAGAAGATCAAGTGTAACAGGAGGCTGCGAGGATTGAGTAGGGCCATGTTCTCCAATCAGTGTTGCCGGACTGTCTTGCTCCATAAACGAAAAGGTAGTGGTAGAATAATCCCAAGCTAGCCTTTTAGTAGGATCAGTAGTACTACTTGCAGTGGAGGGTTTCCTTTTAGAGAGGCGTTTTTTCTGTGAGGTTTTCCTAGCGGGGGAGCTGCTGACTGAGTCAATACCCGTGGATTCATCTGATGGCTGAGACTGTGACTGAGACTGTGACTGTGATTGCGTATCTTCATCGACAGAGTAAAATCTTTCCACAGAAGCCGAACCACTAGCGATGCCGATCTCGGCAGAGGTAGAGGATTCACCTCCTGATCTAACCACCCCACTTTCCATGCCTAGGTCCATAGTTTCTGCCCAAGTTAGAGGTTTAGTCAGCAATGTACCTCCATAGGCTCCATCGGTTGCAGTAGCCTCCGTTCTAACAATAAGATTTTGACCAAATAGCTCGGTCTCCAACTCTGCTGCTGGTGTCAACGCAGAGGGCCTTCGAATTACACCTAAAGGTTTTCCATTGCTTGACTCACGTATTGCTCAATCAACTTACTCAGGCCAAACACAAAATCCACTACATCCTTCTGTGAAGACTGGCGTCCCATTTCACCCCTTCTCCAACTAAGGCTCCCCAAACCAGAGGTCAATACAGAATCTCAAAATTAATGAACACTAACCCTCTTAATGCAGAATCTCTCAGTATACAAACAAGAGACATGTCATGGGAAGATCCTCAGTTCCAATTCCTAATTCAATGAGTGAGATCTTACAAAGGTTCTCTGACAGAGTTCCCATTATGCTCTTAAGTGTTTTATTAAACCGCTTCACCAAACCATTAGTTTGTGGATGTTATTCTGTGGAGAAATGGTATGTAATAAAAACTTGCTCCCACATCTCTCCGATGTAAGAAGAGTTTAAGTTGGTTACCCAGTCTGAGATTACCGTCCTTGGAAATCCAACCTTAGGACGCTCTCCCGCCCAGGAGAGCTCTTGCTACCACCCATGCAGTCAAGCTCCTCTGAGTCACTGTTTCTGCGTACCTGATGGCATGATCCACCACAACCAAGACCAGCCACTCACAGTCATACAGCATATGAAAAAGATTTCACACCTTATGGAGGTCAATCCAAGAGAGCCTTCAATGACACTTGGGATCAAAACTCAACAAGTGGTTTGCTGTGGTTAAGTTTAGGAAAAAAAGGAAATTAAGCTGAATTTGTTACATTTTGGTAGTCCTTTCCATATGACTATCAGCCATTCTCCAAAACCAAATGGCAAATTTAATTTATACTCTTCTCAATAAACAATCCAGGAGACACCCACTTGAGTCTTCTTCACTCAATGGATGGTTCTGCCTCTATTGAGAGGGGCTTTGTGAGCTTTGGCTCAATGTAGGAGTGAAGCATTCAAAGCATGACTATGACCAGGGCCACTCTAATTATGCGGCAGCAGCGGAGGACCAAATTGTGCGGCAACAAAATTAAAACTATGCAGTGTAATCCAGCACATTTTGTGATCGTATTCCTTTATTAATTTATCATTCGGTCTCGCCTAAGCCAGCGCACGCGCTGTCTGTCGAGACTTTTAGTAAGGGCTTCAGAAAATGCTACCACTGTGGCCTAGAGTTGCGGTTACACACGCGCTCCCGTCATGGCTCATTAAGTGCATCGCTCGCGGGCACCCTTCCAGCCCGCGATCACTTTCACTTTGATGGGCGCGTCACGCGCACAACTCCCGGGCTTGTCTTCCATGTCATCACTTGTTTAGCTTGCTTTTAATCAGTTTATGTGTTTTTACTCCCTTTTAATTTGCCTTAAACATTATTTTCGCCAGTACTCTTCCTACACAGGGGAGCCTGTGCTTCACGCCAAAGTCGCTGGGACTCGGTTTGCATTTTACTTTTCCCTACCGGTTTTTATTCAACTCCACCGGACCGCTTGCAGCACTCGCCACTCTCCTGATAACACACCTCCCTTGAAAAAGCAGCTGGGAGCGCATCTGCGCGGCTGCAACAAGGTTGGTGCAAGTTAATTTCCTTGTACAACACGGAGGTGCCGATTATTGGAGTGCCCTGACTCCGTCAGTAGCACCACCTTGGGTGAATGGCTCATCCCTTTTTAGCTTGCTTTTAATAAGTTTGTGTTTTTACTCCCTTTTAATTTGGATTAAACTTTATTTTTGCCAGTAGTCATTCTGAACAGGGGAGCCTGTGCTTGAGGTCAGAGGACTCTGGACCTCAGTTTGCATTTTACTTTTCCCTACCTGCTTTCACTCAACTCCACCGACCGCTTGCGGCACTCGCTACTTCCCTGACCACGCCCCTTTCATGACAGGCTTGAAAAAGCAGCCGGTAGTGCCCAGCACCCATTCCCCTGGCCGTTTTATTCCAGCCCTGGGCCAAAGACTCACCTATTTCCATGAAGCACTTCTGGCCTTATATTTCCCTGGTAAAACCATGCAATGCGCCACCTGGTGCCCTAATACCTTACTGGAACCTGTTACTCCACTGGGCAAATCACGCAATAGAAGTGGGCGCTCACCACCTCACTTGAAGCAGTCATTGGCCATTAAACCAGTACTTTCTACCATTAAGGTTAAGGGTCACAAGGACTCCTCTCAGTTCAACTGCTCTTTTTGAATAGCAGATCCTCAGTGAAGCACTTTTCAGTATTGTGTGAATTCTTACTAATGTACCTCATTGATATGTTTGTGACAGAAACTTGGGCTGGTAATAACAAAAGGAGAGAGAGGGTAAAGGGCACTCTTGGTCCCCCTGATCAATCTTGTAAAACAACGAAAGAGTGTAGTGAAAAAGTGTATAAGCACTAGACACAGAGTAGAAAAAATAGAAAAAATACCCCTGAATGAATCACGTTGGAAATCAGCGGAGATTTTTCAGGAAGCCCTCACTCACCACCCTGGGTGGTGACATGCTTCATCATCGAGCCCACCAGGAGAAGCCGAATGCCTCCCTGGTGTGCTACAACGCCAGATTACTACGGAGCTAGTTCTTTGTGGCAAAGGTGTCAAAAAGAAATGTGAATTAAAAATGTCAAAGACTGTACCATACAAAAATTTATTCAATGGTCAGTTTGACATAAGTAAAATATGTGTGGGAAACTTACCAGTTAATGACTTGGTTGTTTCCACTTAAAGTGGGGTCAACATGTTTCTGCCCAAAGAACCAGCTCCGCAGTAACTCTGTCTAGTGCTTATACACTTTTTCACGACACTCTTTCGTTGTTTTACAAGAAACTTGGGCTGACCAATGCTCGGGCCCAGATATCATAGCTTAGAAAACAACAATGGGTTTGCCCGGTGTCCCCCAGGACCTGGGATTAGGATTAAATAAAATAAACAGCGGTCCTGTCGGGTGTGTCAATTTCTTTTAAGATTCAAAACAATATTGGCTTGTAATCACAATTCATAAGTCTTTTGGTAAAAGAACAATGTAACACACACCGGAAAATAAGTTTCAAATTATAGATTTGAGGATCAAATCAAATATTGAAGGCTAAAGCAATATACATATTTAGTTACGCACAAAGGGAATCAAGTGACTGTGGTCACTTGTGGTGATAGGGGATATGAAAAACACACTATATACAGTACAAAAATGCAGTGCAGTGAACAGGGAGAGAACATTCTGGTTCGTCTTGACAACTTTGTACATATGGCCCACAGTCAATTCAATTGTTTCCTTATATACATGGGCAGTGTAAAGACATATTGTATGAGTCGACGTTTCGACCCAAATTATAGCGCAGGGTATGATGCGTCTTAGAAGGGTCTTCTTCAGGACAAGTGTGTGGGGGGGGGGGGGCGGAGGTATGTAGCAGAGATGCAGAATGCTAATAAGTCTCTGCAGAGGTGGGGTCCAAGCCAATCAGTCCAAGTTACCTTAATGAGTTTCTTTCAGGATGTTAGATCTCCACCAGCCGGTTGGAGTCTGTGACCAGTTAACGCGTGTTTACGGATTCAAGCTGCATCCTGCCTTCTCTTACTAAAAGGCAGGACGCGGCTTGAATCAGTAGGATGATTAGAAGGATCCATCCAGAACATGGAGCAGAGGTATCTTGGCAACACAAGCGGTCCAAGATCACCTGAAATGGGTCATATCCATTAAGTTAGGGTCTTTGACTTAATGCAGCACAATTATGCTGGAGAGAGGACTAAGAGTTGGGTTCACTGCTGACCGGCAGGACAGACGTCTAAATCAAAAGAGCTGATCCTCCTTTTGTAGTAATACACTGAGAATCATTAAACAGGATAATAGTAACAATGTGTATTGATAGCGCTTAGTATTAGCAAAGCTGTGGTATGAAGCATTCCAGTACCAAAGCAGTACTGTTCAGGAATCTCACACACAAGCACCTGAATGTGTGAGATTTTACTAAGGTATACCACACAAAAGGTGCTGGGAGTCAGAGACGGAGTGAGCAATTTTGTCACTTCTAAACCAGCTGCAGGTATCCAAAAGGTATGTATAGGTCACCCCCCCCCCCTTGTTATTGTGGCATGCTTCTTTATTGGTGACCTACCCACCACAATGTGGGTGGCAATCTCAACTGCTAGACGGGAGTTCAGATACATTTAACTGAATAATAGCAGGATCCAGAATTATGGTAAGAATATCTTGGGACATACCTCAAAGGTATTTATTGGGACACTCTAGATAGGATTAAAACCGTATATTGTGGCGGTCAGGTGAATTTTAATGAATCATTCATTCACTTTCATCTAACCAACATCTTTTGGCCTTCATCCATGCCCCTACGAGTCATCGGCCTTCGTCAAGCCTTTAATTAGTTCAGTATTCCCACCTATGCTACAAGGAAGGCAAATCACTGTTCAACATACTTGGTTCAGATTGGTACCTCCAAAGATATTAAACAAATTGTTCAACAAATAGCTTTCTTAAACTGAAGACAGCTCCCCGAGTGGAGTGGACATTGGGAAACCCCATATAATAACAAATTATCCAAATGCACAGTGGTAGCTCCATCATGGCCACACAGCAAACCTATGTTCATGCATGTGTTTTCACACTCCTCTATTGTTCTCACCCCAAATTTGGTTTACTTTTGTGTTTAGGATAAGAGGGGGTTCTGCCCTGCAGTCACACACAATTGTGGCCCTGACATGTGAGAAAAGAGACTCTACAAAATGAACGTCCATTTTAGTTCAACAAGCCCTGAAGTGGCAATTGAACGTAAAAATTCACTAGGTGGACTTATGACAGCAGCCATAGACCAAACATTATAGATAATCGTGTGGGTTGCTTATTTTTTTCACATATCTAGCTTATCATGTGCTCCTTGTGTATGTCATTTGTTGTTGAGACAAAACAATATCCATTCCCCACATACAGAAATAAAAGTAGCAACTAGATGGGTTAATATCAGATTTTATTAGTTTGGCTTTTTGTCAGTTTCATTTGCTTCCTTCTTGGTCAAAGACTTTCCTTCCTCTTCCTGTGTGTATCTCCTCTGAAGCGTAGCCCTGCTGCGCCTCAAGTTCCTCCATGTATCAGCCACCACGTCCTTGACTTTGTTTTTTAATTTAAAAACAGTCGCTGCCATGCTGCTCCTATTTCATGACACGCTTCAGCACACTTTATTCCACTTTTTATTTTTTTTACCACTCAAAGACTGCTCTGTCTTGGGGCGGTGAATAAATTACAAACTATACTAGAAGGATGTCACTGTAGCAAGTGAAGTCCAACCCGTTAAGAGTACAAGGGAAACCTGTAAATAAGCATGTGCATCTTACAGGGGTCTGTCAGTTTGGTGTATAAGCAATTTTGGGAATGATCTGGAGGCAGTAGATTGATAGGAGGACTGACAATCTCTAATGCCATATATTGCAAGGCCCACTAAAAATCCGAATAGCGGCTTCCAAACAATGTTATTATTTACAACAACCATTGATATTTCGGGCCAAGGCCAAGGATTGTTCAATATTTATAAAAGACATAAGCACACTAAAAAGGAATACACTACTCTACTAAATCTGGGTTCCCTCTTTAAGCCACAAATCCCAGAAAGAAAGGTAATAAGAATCCACAGTGTGTTTTTGGAGAATCTCAAGTTTCCTCTAAAGTATTTGTGCCTTCTACCCTCAGAGTGAACAGATTATTCTGAGGTAGGCGCATCTCAGCCAGTTCTAAGAACAACACCCAATCTATTAGGTTTAGTAACCAATCAACTCACATCACTCACCCTTATGGCTTAAGGGGTCTGAACAGTAGATTTCCTGCAGGTACACTCCAAGTCAAGAATAGATTATATCGGATGTAAACTGAGAACTGGGTTACCGTACATGATTTAATTGTGGTACCCAGAGACGTAAATTTGAGTGCCATATTACAGAAGAAGCTTGGTGATCTAATTTTAGGTTTATGCCTAGTTCCTCTATCACCAAGTAAAGTAATCAAGGACTAACAGGAAACACCACCAAGCAGTAGTTGTACCATGTCTTCTATAGGCAAAAAAAGGGCAGTGGACCACTGGACCCGATCTTGTCCCTATGGGCTTTTTGCTCCATGATCCTTATCACTTATGGGTGGCCCCACAAACACTTAATAAACATACAGAGATTGCCTGGTTTCTTCCAGACTCCTGGCTAAAAGCCACTACCGCCATTAAACCAAAGCATACATGGTCATCTAAAACTCATCCGGTTTAAGTGGTGGACTGAATAGGAAGATTTTTCAGTAACTTGCTCTGCTCCAGGCTGAGGATTACATTGAATTGATGAAATTGCTGATGAACTGCTAAACTGATTTCAGACAATCAATACATCTTTGACCTTGGCGACAAACTTCAATGAATATCAGCAAATCCACTACATGTGCAGAACACCATAGTGGAGGTTTTTGTCTTTAAAAATGTCCAAAATAAGACCAGGCAACTGCTGTAGACTAGTAGCTGATCTACAACCAAAGGCTGTACAGTACACAACACATACAGACCTCTTTTTCCAACATATTTGTATTGTGTGGCACAAGACCTTACATGTTCCAGTTCAACTGAATTATACTCATGAAACATCTTCATCTGCACAGTCAGGTTTAATACCTCAGAAAGCAAGTCAACAATACAAAATGTAAAAATGGCATGTTTTTCCTCTTTTCCCCCAACCTAATAATTAAACTTGACAACAAAAATACTTACAGGAAAGGTTGCGGGTGGCAGAAGCTGGACAGAAGTAAGAAAAGGGCTTGGGGAAGGCACAAAGACAGAAGAGGTGGTAGCAGTGCCTGTCCACAAACATGAGTGAAGGGGGTGGGACCCACGCCTGCTCACACAGGAAGTGGGGACGCAATAATACCTGCTCCCAAAGACACAGGATGACGAGCTGGTATGTTAACAGAGTATGTTCACACTGATAGAGGATACAGCAAGAGCAACGCTCACAGAAAATGGGTATCTGGAGAGCGACTGCACGCACACTGTATGTCCGGATCAGCTGTTTGCACAAACACTGGATGTACGGAGTGCCTGCTCACACTCTGTATCCGGAGACCGCCCACACAGACATCGGGTTTTGTAGCAATTTCTGCACAAACAGACACAGCAGGGATGTCTGCAGTGCCTGTTTGCACTGATTCAGGATATTGGGAGCACCAGTTCACATGGGCATAGAATCATGGCAGTGGATGCGCACTCGAGAGACTGGAGGGATGGTACGTCGCATGCCTACACACAACCAGGGATGTTGGCAGAGCTTTGTCTCAGATGTGCACAGCTGTGAGTTCCTTTTCAAACGGAGACAAACACACCTGCTTGCACATATACTACAAGGAAGGTAACAGTACCTGCTCACACAGATATGAGCAATAAGAAACAGCTGCGGGTGGGTGTCGGCACACAAACCTGTGGGTGCCTACTTGCACAGGCACATCAGGTATGATCTAATGATCTAATACCTGCTTGTATTGAGAAGCAGGATTGCATGTGCACAAAGACATTTTGGAGATTGCTGGAAAACTTGCCTGCAATCTAACATGAAAGCGCCTATTCTCATAGATAAAACGTGGATGGCGAGTGTCTGCCAGCACAGACCGAGCTGAGATGAGCACCTGCTTGCAGAGAACAGTGGGGTGGTGGAACGCCTGCTTTTACAAATAAAGTGTTCATGTGCGGTGCACACAGACACAGTACAGATGGTAGGAATGTCTCCTTTTAGACACAGGGAATCATAGGAGGTGCCTGCTGGCACAGGCAGTCCAAGGATAGTAATGTGCCTGCTCAAGCAGGCAAGGGATACAGAAGTCTGCCCTCCATTTTCCCAAAGTTTCTTTTCCTCCTGAAATAGGGGGCAAACACTTTTGCAGTGTTTTTCTCTTGGTTTTGGGATGACGGATCCAGGCTGGCATCACAAGTACATATTCAGCTGAACATCAATTGTCTTTCTTCTCAGTCTCTGTCTCACTTTCGGTGCCTTCAGACGGTTCCTTTGGGCTCTCGTCATACCTGTGGACAAGGAAACAGAGAAATCATATTATTCAAGACATAAATCTCAAATCCTCTGCATCCGATCTGGGTTGGAGGCACTAGGTGGGAGCACACCACTGTCTGCCAAAGGGTGCCGATAAGGAGGGTGGTTTGGTAGGACTGGAAGGCTCTGCAGTGCACGGCTGAAGGCTTGCACTGCAGATCAGAAAGGGACTGGGTATATGCACGGGGTCTGCCCATAGGCCAATCATGCACCAGCAATTCCTGGGCATTGCTGGTTTGAGAGAGTTAGGGTGCATCGCCTGCCCAGGCCATATTCTCCGCCCTAAGACTGCTGCATACCCACAAAAGTCATACAAAGTGGTTTTCCATCGGCCAGGCACAGCTAGAGGCCATGCACAGCTTATTTGGGTGGGACAGGGCTCAACATACAGAACCTGCTAAGGTGATGATAGGCACAGGGTTTTGCCACAGGCTTTTTTGCATGACCGAGGGTATTGCACATCAGCCTTTGTGTGGTATATCATAGAAAAATAAATTCTACGAAAACCTTTGTTAAATGGTAGGTTGTGGTTACCTTTGCAGACATAAAATTAACATATGTTAATAAAACCCTCTAAAATGTCCTTTAAAAAACTACCTGTAAAATTGTGTTATGGTTACAATGCAAAAGAAAATTTCCCACTCATGGTAAGCTCAGCAACTACCTGTACAGCTCAAGAAAGCATTATGACATCTCAAATGACATCCATCACTCATAGGGAGGGGGGGGGGCAGTTTAGCCAGTCCACAGTGTGTACCACTAGTAGGAGTAGTTCGTTTTGTGGACTTGAGGTTTTTACGGTAAAAAATGATGTATCTGTAAGAGACATATATTAATTATAGATTACTTATCTTAGAATTACCCCCAGACATCAGACTGGATCCTGAGAATTTTTTTCTTAGCAGTAACCTGTGAGTCGGTAGGTGGCGTCAGTCAACCGCGTCCGTCGTGATCACCGGGGTGACGTTGCGGTGTCTACTTAAGACGCCTTCCCCGCAGGCTCACGTCAGTTCTGACACGACTTTTCACGCCAGAAGCGCAGAGCCATGCAATACACTGACCACTGGTGCACAAAACTAGGGCCCTGCAAGGGAGTCCCTATAAGTCAGTTCGCAGAACAGGTAGGATGGGTGGGGTGGGCAGGAATCGATCACTAATATATGTCTTACAGATACATTGTTACAGAAGGTAAGTAACTTGTTCATCTGAAATAGAATATTAGTTATAGATTCCTTACCTTAGAACAGATACCCAGCAATTCCAACCCCGAAGGTGGATCTGTGAACTAAGTTCACACCAGAAAGTCCCTGAGAACAGGGGCGAAAAAGCGGTCTCTCTGGACTTGGCTTTCCAGGTAGTAATGCTTTGTAAATGTGTGCAAGGATGCCCATGGGGCTGCCTGGCAGATGTGAACCAGCGGAACTCCACGTCCCAAAGCAGTAGTAGCTGCCATCGCCCTGGTAGAGTGCGCGCGCAGTCCTACTGGAGGTTCCTTTTTAGCCAAAGAATAGCATATCTTAATGCGTAGGACAACCCATCGACAGATGGTACGTTTATGCACTGTCCAACCTTTCTTGGCACCCACATAACCCACAAATAGTTGATTGTCCACCCGGAAGTCTTTAATGCGGTCAAGGTAAAAGGACAGCGCACGTTTTGGGTCCAGATGGTGGAGTCTCTCCTCTTTGGAAGGGTGTGGAGGCGGGAAGAAGGTGGGCAATATGATGGTCTGACCTATGTGGAAGGAGGTAACCACTTTGGGCAGAAAAGAGGGTCTAGTGTGAAGAATCACTTTATCCGGATGGACAGCAAGAAAGGGAGGTTG
Organism: Lissotriton helveticus; assembly: GCF_964261635.1. Lineage (NCBI taxonomy): Eukaryota > Metazoa > Chordata > Amphibia > Caudata > Salamandridae > Lissotriton > Lissotriton helveticus. Next base: position 136,315,795 of record NC_136068.1, on the reverse strand, counting down.
GGAAGATAAAACCTGAAGCTCACTCACCCTGCGAGCAGAGGTGATAGCAAGCAACAAAGCAGTCTTCAAAGTAAGAAGATTAAGAGGACAATTATGTAGTGGCTCAAAGGGTGTACACAAAAGATAATTGGAGGACAAGATTTAAGTCCCACTGGGACATTATGAAAGGAGAAGGAGGAAAGAAGAGTAATGCCCTTCAGAAATCTGTTAACAATAGGGGACTTGAAAAGAGAAGGCTGATTAGGAAGGCGACAAAAGGCCCAAATGGCTGAAAAATAACCTTTAAGAGTGCCCAGAGCAGAGCTCTGCTGGGCCAACGAAAGAATGAAGAGGAGAAACTCTGAAAGGGGGCAGAAAGGGAACCCGCAGCCTTTACTGTGCACCATGCCAAAAATGTATTCTATCTACAGGAGTGTACTGTTTTAGTGGAGGGACGCCTGGCTGCCAAGATAACATTACACACTAAGGGAGAAAGGTCGAAAGCGGTCAACTGTTGCCGCTCCACCTCCATGCAAGGAGGTGGAGGCTGGACAGGTTCGGTGGAGGATCGTCCTGTGCCGCTGCGACAGTCGATCCTCCCAAAAAGGAGGATCGATGGCCATGCTCAAGAGCTCAGGGTACCAGAATCTCTGTGGCCAGTCCAGAGCCACTAGAATGACTTGTGCCCGGTCGCGCTTGATCTTCTTCAAGTCTGGGCAGAAGTGGTACAGGCAAAAAGACGTACAGGAGGCCACAACTCCACTTGTGACAAAAAGCGTTGCCAGGCGAGAGATGCCTTGAAAACCTCAACGCGCAGAGCTGCGGACATTGAGAGTTCTCTTCGGTGGCAAATAGATCTAACCAAGGCTCTCCCCACTGCTGAAAGAGACCTCGCACCACCTCAGAGTGAAGACGCCATTCGTGATCCATCAGGCACCGGTGGCTGAGTTTGTCCGCCCTGGGATTCAGGGAACCTGTCAGGTGTTGACCCGCCAGAAAAATGCCCTGTTCCAGCCATGTCCAAAGGCGAAGAGTCTCCTGACATAGGGTGCACCACCCAACCCCGCCCTGTTTGTTGCAGTACCACTTGGCGGTGGTGTGGTCTGTGAACACCTGCACTACTCTTCCTTTGACAGACGGAAGGAATGCCTTCAGTGCAAGACAAATCGCTCAGAGCTCCAGAAAATTGATGCGGAGCCCGGACTCCGCCGGAGACCAAAGGCCTCTGATCTCCACCTCGCACATATGGCTGCCCCATCCCAGGAGTGACGCATCGATCACTACCGTGAACTCTGGTTCGGGAAGGGAGAGGGATCTCCCGTTGACCCAATCCTGGTTCGTGAGCCACCACTGCAATGGACTTGCAGTCCCCTCCAAGATCTAGACAACATCAATTCCCCTAGTGCTGCGCCCACTGGAACTTCAGGACCGACTACAATGCCCGCATATGCCATCTGGCATGATCCACCAGCAGGATGAAGGAGGCCATAAGGCCCAGCAGCCTCAGGGTCCTTCTCACCAAAATTCGGGATAGAAGCTGAAAAATCGGTATCATAGCCCGAATGTCCCGGACTCGCTGCTCGGGAGGATAGGCCCGAAACTGCTCTGTATCCAGAACTGCTCCGATGAAAAGGAGCTTCTGCAAGGGAATCAGGTGTGACTTTTGCATGTTGAAAGTGTACCCCAGCGAATGAAGGAGGTCTGCCGTAGCTTGGATGTGGGGGGCGACAGCCTGGGGCGGGTCTGCCTTCAACAGCCAGTCGTCGAGATAGGGGAAGACTGGAACCCCTGATCTGCACAGATGGGCTGCGACTGCAGCCATCACTTTCGTGAACACCTGAGGGGCGCTGGTAAGGCCAAAGGGGAGCACTGTAAACTAAAAAATGCTCATGGCCTACCGTGAACCATAGGTAACGCCGGTGGGCAGGCAAGACGGGGATGTGAAAGTAAGTGTCCTGCAAGTCCAACGCTACCATTCAGTCTCCAGGGTTGAGGGCAGAGAGGACCTGAGCCAGGCTTAACATTTTGAACTTCTCCTTCTGGAGGAAGCGATTGACGTCCCGGAGGTCCAAGATAGGACGCAGGCCTTTCTACTTCTTGGGGACCAGGAAGTAGTGGGAGCAACAACCACAACCTACTTCTGGCACAGAGACTCGTTCAATAGTTCCCTTGGCCAAGAGAGCCGTAACTGCCTGGCAGCAAAGGGCCAAGTGATCCTCTGACGCACAATGGAGAGTTGGTGACACGGAGGGAGGGACAGTCTCGAAGGGGAGGGAGTAGCTCCTTCAGACTATGGGCAAAACCGACCTGTCCGACTTGATGTTGTGCCAGTAGCGGAGGTGATGTCGAATCCCGCCGCCCACTGGCAACTGGTGACCCTGAAAAGTCACACTAGGAAGTTTTGGAGGCTGTTGCAGAGGGGGCATTGGTGGACTGGCCTGCTCGCTGACCCCTAGACCCGCGACGCTGGGTCCCATGTCCCAGGCCATGCATAGGCTGGGTAGCGAGCGCAGCCCTGTGGTTCTGGGAATCCCTTCCGTAGCCACGAAAGGCAGACTGCAGGGAGCGAGAAGTTGCTGCAAGGCCCAAGGACCTGGCCATAGCCCTAATGTCCTTTAAGCACTCAAGCACGTTGTCCGCCTTGTCATTAAACAGGCGACGGCCATCAAACGGCATGTCCAAACGTGTGGATTGGACATGCTCCGAGAAGCCAGATGCTCTCAGCCAGATGTTCTCAGCCAGGTGTAGTGCCTCAGTGCTACGGACGTGGAAACAATTCTACCCAGCGATTCGGCAGTATCCAGCCCACACTGGATGGTGAACTTGGCCGTGTCTCGACCCGCAGCAACAGCGCGGGTGAACACGGCCCCGGCCTCCTACAGGCACTGTGGCAGCACTTGCGCGACCTTATCCTACACTATGTGTGTATAACAGCCAAAGAGACATGCGGTGTTCACCGACCGCAGTCCTGAGCTGGCGGAAGATAACATCTTCTTACCAAGGTGGTCCAGCTTCTTGAATTCTATATCTGGGGGAGCAGTAGGGAACGCACCGTTTCAAGATGAGGCTTGGACCACCAAGCTCTCAGGGGTAGGGTATTGGGAGAGGAAAATTGGGTCACTCGGGGATGGGTGGTGGCATCGGGCAATCATCCTAATCACAGGAGCCCCTGTGCTGGGCTTGGGCCAAGTGCCCAGAAGGATGTCAGTGAGAGCCTCATTAAAAGGCAGCAGGGGCTCCGAAGAGGCTGCTGTCGGCTGAAGCACCTCAGTCAGGAGGTTAGTACTGAGCCATTGTAGGAAGCTCAAGTCCCAAGGTATCAGCCACCCCCCAACACCACAGCGTAGGAAGCTCCCTCCTCCGTAGCCACGGTATGGGAGACAGCATACCAATGTCTGGGGAAGTATCCAGACCACTGGCATTATCCAACTTCTCGCGCCAGTCCGGCTCCTCAAGTTGGTCTGCTAGAGTGTCAACAGATCCCCTGCCAGTCCTCCTCACCCTCCCCTCTGGCTGCCACTAGAGGCGATAGGGTACGTCAGGGATTTACAGCGGTATCAAAGTACCCCCAAGCGCCGGTACAGATGTAGGACGACGCCGGTATGGCACCGGGTCCACGTCGTTGGTGAGGCTGGGGTCGAAGCCGGTTGGGGGCACAAACGGCGTCTGGGGTGTCGTCACTGGAATCGTCACTGGGGAAGGTGTTGTGAGGTCGACTGGCGCCGGTACGGACCCAGGCATGGATCCATGGGGGCCCCAGAGGCACCGAGGCCGGAGCCGCTGGCATCGAAGGCCCAGGGCCCCCAGCAGAGGTTGTGGGGCCCAAAGGCGTGCCAGCAGAGTCAGGCTGCCCAAAAATGCTATGGAGCATGGTAAAAGGGAAAGGGAGGGAAGCGCGGAACCGTCCCAGGAGGCTCCGGAGATGGAGCTGGAGAGACACGACGCTCTGGGTGTTGCGTCAGCCGACGGACAGGGAGAAGGCGAAAAGCGACGATGCTTCTTAGCCTTCTTTTTGTGCTTCAACTTGCTGGAGGAGTGCGAAGACGTCAAGGAGGAATGGTGATGACTCCGCAACTGGTCCCACGACCTTCCTCTCGACTGGGATCTAGAGCAGCACGTAGCAGATTGCCGGGCCTCCAAAAGCTTTCGAGACCGCTCCTGCAAAGACTTCAGGTTCATGGCCCAGCAGTTGGAGCATGACTTCGGATCATGGTTGTGCTCCAGGCACCAAAGGCACGCGAGGTGCGGATCGGTAACCAACATCAACTTGTGACAGGAGTCACAGGGTTTGAAGCCAGTCAGACGATGGGACATCCCTCATACTACCAGGAGTCAAAGACTTAAAAATGACGTTGACAAAAGTCGAAAAAGGGTTAGTCAAAAAGTGACTAACGAGCACACACTCCCCACGTCTGCACGGGGTGATGCAGAAAAAGCAGTAACCGATGTCAGCGCACAGGGTGGTCGTCTAAGTAGACACCGCAACATTATCCCGGCGATCACGACGCCAGACGCGGAGTCGACCAACACCACCCACTGACGCGCAGGGGTACTGCCAAGAAAAAAATTCTCCGGATCTTCGGATCCAGTCGTACGCCTGGGGATAATTCTAAGGTAAGGAATCTATAACTAATAGTCTATTTCAAATAGGCAATATGCAGCTGCCTTCAAAAAGTTGACATATATGACATCATTAGATGCAAAGCGTTCCCAGTCCACACTGCGTTTAGCCAAAGTATGTGCTCAATCAGCTCCGTTGACTAACAACTGGTATAGCCACAATTTCACCCCTTTTCCAGGTTTGGTTACTTGGAAGTTCTTTGAAATTATACAGTGCTGCCTTTAAGCGTTTCTTGTGGTTACTTCTCGTTCACAAACTCATTACACATTATCCGAAGACTGTGCGAGGATCTAACCATTTTACATCACAACCACCACATCATGTTGAACTAAGTTGGCACTTTCCACGAGGCACTCTGAGCCCATGCATACAGTGGGAAAAGAATAAAACAGTTCTCAAAATTCTAAGAAATCCTGGTGCTAAAGCCAGAAGTGACTGTGCCGACTCCTAGACAGCGGCCAGCATTTTTTTATTTTTAATACGAGGGCACCTAGCAAAAATGGATAGCATGAACCCAAAGTTAATATTTTCGCGGAATTAATATGAAGACATATTATTTTAAGCAAACTAAAACACTACACCAAGGCTTTCTTGCCAAGAAAAGCAGACAACGAATATTTAATTTTATTACCTACTGTATCACAAACATATGCAATGTAAATAAGCTGAAGTGAAATATTTCATTGGCATTTGAAAAGAAATGCCCCAAAAGTCATGTTTTGTTTTCTTTTCCAACAATAAATAAAGTATGTGAAATGTAATCAGTTTTGTGGGTGGGAGGGACATACACCATGAAATGTTTCTGAGAGGCATGTTTAACGGTACCTTTATTTTCTCAGTATAGCATATGATGCAAGAAATATGGCCATGATATTGAGCATTCCTGCTTTAAAGCACATTTTCCCAAGTACATTTTCAGAACATCATTGATCTTCACAGAAACATGGTAAAAAGGGCTGATTGAGCCGGAAACATGCTTACCACAACCCACCCCCTGGACATCTCTTTTCACCTGTAGTGGAGGTCACCCCTACCTTGGAAGGCATGCCCTTATTTTATAAAGTCAGAATAATGCTATACTGGGCTCTGTAGTCAGAGACTGACATGAAACCCCTGGATCGGAAGAATAGGCTTCTCTCAAAACCAGAGATGGGTCTTACCTCCCTGGAAAAAGGATTAGATTTTTGGACTGCTCTCCTGGTGGGGTGGACAGACTGTTCTAAACAAAAGCATGGGTTTTCGGGCCCTTTTCGAGGAGCAGATTCAATTAAGACAAACCATCAGTATTCCCTACCTGGACAATGGGAGGAAAAGTGATAGGAGGGAGGGAACAGGCTCCCACCCCTACATGGTGCTGGGGTTGAGTTGCCGACGTCGGCGGGGAGAAGCAGACTTCTGCTGCATGGAGTTAGCGAGACTGGCTGGAGAGCCGGAAACCGTAGGGAAGTGAGTGAGCCGTGGTGTGTGAGGCAAGATTTCAGTAGAAGATTCATAGCTGCAGAAAAGGAGCGTAAGACAGGAGTCAGACAGAGAGGGGGAGAGAAAGGGTGGACAGAAGGGGTGAGAAAAAGCGAGAAGGAAGAACATGTAAGAAAGTTTTTACTTGCAGCCATTTTGCGTTCCACCCCTCCCATCAATCTTTTTTCTCTGTAGTCACCCTCAGGTTTCATCTCATCCGCTAAGCGCACCATTAACATCAACTTTTATTGGCGCTGGCCTAAGGGTTAGTAGCCGAAACTTAAATGAATTAATATGGAGAGACAGCATTATTGGTAAAATGTCAATCCAAAATAGATCACCTATAGATTTCACCAAACACATATATTTACCTGATCTGCAGTGCACTGAGGAGCTCCTCTTAAAGCTGTACAACTACTCCATGTTCAGTCACTTTAGCAATGATTCTGGGTTTTACAGAAATATTCTGCACTAAGTTGCTGCAAGGGCAGATCCTGAAAGTCTGGATATTGTATGAAGCAAGCACTTACCACTTCTGTTATAAATGCTTAGTGCAAAAATCTTCTGCATGCCACTGTGATTTAGTGGGCACAAGTGTTTAACCACAATGCACCAGACAGCTACTATGAATTGAGCCAAACATCTTATAACTGTCCTTCATGGAGATGTAGTAATGTAAAAGCAAAGCATAGCAATGTTGATAGTAAATATAGTCATTAATGCTTAATTCAATGGATTATTATGTCTCAATAGATATTTACTTTGGGCAGTACAAATGATTTTTCCCAACCTGCACTGGTTAAAGTGGTTGGAAAATGACAGGAAAAATAGTTCAGAGTCAAAAAGAGATTAAAAAAACATGAAGTAGTACCTGCTAGCGAGAACTAAACCATGTATAATGAATACATTTGTTGGGGTGCTTCCAACTCGGACTACAGAGAAACAAATTCATATCACTTCAGTACTTCAAAGTCTTTAAAAAAAGTGAACATGCCGACACACACGTGTGTCTTCAGCAAGGGGTATTCTTTGGGTCCAGTGCTTGGCGACATTGTTCCATTACATAATTAGGGGGGGGGGGGGGGGGGGGGGGGGGGGGAGGGAACTCGGAACAAGTGCTCATATTTAAATATAAAAAAACCCAAGTCAATGCCACACCATTTTAATGTTATTCTTTTTGCAGTCACATGCGGCCTTCTGAAAGCTGCTCCTTACGTTTCATTCCGTTAAGAGTTGGAAAAGTCCTTTGTGTCTTCATGACAACAACGCTTTCAAAGCCCAATACAAATCTGGAGTTCTGAAATCAAGGCGCCCTCTTAATAGCCATGTGAAATTTTACTGTGGAATACATAAAATCATGAAAATAAGTAGGTAGAATTGGCATACAGCTGCCTACTCCATTGGCTTTGAAAAAATATTTAATTCATTGTTTTGAAATCATCGAGTCTGGATCCACTGGTTAGAGCCAGTCATGATGATTCAGAAGCAGACTTCCCTTTACAGTTCCAGAGAGATCATGATGGTTGGACTTGGTACCTAACTTTAAAGACCATTTCCTAGATGGTATATATAAATATTGAGATATAGTGCAGCTGCAAATGGATAATCTTGACCACGACTGCCCCTTTGATGCCCCTAGGGTACTTCACAGAGGGTGCTAGATGAAGGAACTGTAAGACCAGTTTGATGCTCAACCGGTCAAATTAACTGCATTCATAGCGTCCCTAAGAAGCTGGACACAGATTATCTGCACCCTGAAACTGTTTATTACTTCGACTTGGGTGTGACCACTGTTCGGAGGGTGGCGAGTAGCCTGGGGTTCAGCATACTGAACGGTCTATAAACCCAGAGATAAAGACAGTGAAATAGGGTGCAGACGTAGAGTAATCCTGTTGCACTGTATTTCTAGGTGTGCCTACTCTTGTCACATTGACAGACATGGAGGTTGTTTAAAAACAGAGTAAAGCAGACGAGCCACACAAATGGGCAACAGCTCAACAGTTCCACAAAGTAAAACAGAAACTCAGCTGTTACTAGAAAATGTAATGCTAAGCCTGTACACACTACATACCTTTTTTTTGGGGGGGGGGGGTGTCACATCTTCATGTATTATGAATTGAACTCCCTTATTTTTTACTTAACTGGTAATAAAGATCCTATTGTTCGATGAGATAAGAGCACTTGTTGGACACTGAGTTACTAACAATTCCTATGCCTACTCAAATTACTAACCCCTACCACACTGTACTGCTAATTTTGTAACTGTTGGTGGCCCACTGAGACCTGTGCTTCGGCAAGGCAGCTCACTATGGGCTTTCTAAGGGACCTCCTATAACAATTTCCGAAAATAACAATAGGGGAAGAGGAGAATGATTCGGATAGGGATCGTTATTTTGCATGATCTGACCTGAAACGGCTGGAATTCTCAGGAATACCGATTTTGGTACATGTACAAAAGGAAAAGGGGAGATTTGGGGGAATGAGTCTTTAGAGGACAGGACCGGATTGGCCTGCTTTGGTGGGCTTGTCACATGTGTTTCCATTAAGTAGGGTTTAAAGAAATGCATTATGTTTTGGCACATGAAAAAATGTAATTAAAGTTCAGAGCCTCATCCATGCTTCCATGTTCAAAAAGAAAAAGGTTTTAAAATATATAAATATAAATATATATATATATATATATATATATATATATATATATATATATATATATATATATATATTCCTTCACACCACCAAGGATTTTATGATCTCTCTCACCGAAACCCTTCACATGTATGTCACCCTAAGCCTAACCCAACCTGTAGATCTAACTTTACCATTGACCCTAGATCTGAAACAAGTTTATCACACCGAACTCCAACTGTAGCGCCCTCTCTCTTACCTGAACGCTCACCCCATTTATCTACCTTTTTCTCCAAACTTCTCACTGCTCACTTTGTTTTCTCACTAATTGTTTTTCAAACCAGTTATTTAAAACCACATATAATTTGAAATGAATTGAAACTATTTATGGACTGAATTGGATAAAGGTCTAGAGCAGTTAGGCCCCTTGTACATAGCTTTTTTCTCATTCATCATGTCTCTACATTGATTTAACTAATGTGCAGTTCGACATTTTAGTCACATGGCGCTATCGCCAAAACTTTCCCCAAATTCCATGCATGTCGCAGTTACTAAATTTGTTTAGGAAAGGTGGAAAAAGTGAAAGATGTGTGGCTTTCCCAGGGCGCCACAGCCCTGATCGTGCAGGAGGCTTTATGTCAGTATCTTCTTCCATTGCTGCCACTGTGACTTCCTCCATGTCCACAACACTGAGGGTGCTCATGGAAGAAAGAGTGCCTCAACTATAGTAACATCAGAGACCATCTGGTTAGAGCAGCATTACCTAACAAAAAAACATCCCAGACACTTACTGCGATGTGGGGCATACCACCCGTGCGAGGCCATTTTACATGTGGAGGATGCAGTGTGTCATCTAACCATTGAGAGTAAGAAATTGGTCTATGGCACCATTGACGTAACCTTGAACAAATTCTCCAACTGTAATACCAACAATGTTGTTTATGCTATTGTATGCCCTTGTAATCGGATCTATATAGGTCAAACAACTCAAAAAGTCAGGATTCGAATTTAGCAGTATCGGAGCCGGCTAAGATGCCAAACACTGAATGCACCTCCGGTGGAACACCTTATCAGGCATGGACATACAGAGAATGACTTGCAATGGAAAGTTATTAACGTGATTCAATCACCACCGCGCAGCACAGACATCAACAGAATTCTCAATAAAGAAGAACTAAAGTGGATTCTGCGCACTAACAGACTACATACTGGCCTGAACCGCAAGGAGGATTGGACCAACCTGATCGAATCCCCTTTTGAACCATGGCTGTTACAACCTTCCTTGGGTCCCTTTTACATGGGCCTCTGTGATCCCCTTCCAACCGAGAATCCGGGCACTTCACCACGATATTTATTTCCTGGTTCTATACAGTCCTGATAACTATGGACATTGCCATCTGCCAATATATGCTGTATCCGTTACTCCTGCATACATATGAGACTGTAATTGATTAGCTACTGTTGTTTATACATATGCTATCTACTATGGCCATGGTGTTGGTCCCCACTATTGCTGGCAGACTTTTATTCTGTGTATAATTCATTCTACAACCTGGATGCATATAACCTTTTACATGACCCAGTTTTTGGTCAGTATATGGACTTCGTTTTTCAAGTTCCCTCTAATTTTCTTGGGCCATATACATTATGGCTTAGTCCTCCTGTACATATTGAATTTAACACTCGCATCCCTTCTCTCCAATTTCGGTAATTTTCCTAACAACGCCGCCCCTCTTCTATCTCTCGTTGACCCTCGACTGCCCTTATACTCATTCAATACGGCACCTGCGGATTTCCACACCACTCGTCCTTCAGACACTGTTCTAAGTAGTGCATGCGTGGCTCTTAACTGCCACTCACTCTAGATTTACTGGCACAAGCATTCAGCAATCTCCCGGCTCCCGGTCAGGAGCACGTTCAACTACCAACAGGTGGGTAACCTTCCAGGCGGCTTGCCAGAGAAGTCATTTTTGTGACTCGCTTGCCATCGCCTTACTTTCCTCCTTTTCCCAAGTGCCCTTTCTATCGCCTCATTGAACGCGGACCACAGGGCGTTTCGGGCAGGACATTGTTTCTTGACTTCCTTTCATTGTCACCGACACATCGGTTGTTCGCAAGCGGCTCTATTTTATTTTCACCAACTGTGGTGTCTACGTCGAATTGCTTGCACAGTCTACCCTCCGGCTCCTCTCCTAGATTGGACTCCCTCACCAAGGATCAATTAACACGGATCGCCTTCGCAATCCAGGTCATTGTACCTAGGTCAGTTCCCTCTGGCTCCACCACCTAGCCACTTCACAAGCAGTAGAGTACCTTGCCCTTCTATTGCGACGGCCGCAGCACTGTTTTCCACCTGTTCGTGTTCATCATAGCACTTATGTAGACAGCACATATAAATCACCACAGTACCATGTAGAGTCAGCCTGGTATTGCGCGCTACCGTCGTCTTTTTTTGGTCACTCTTCCGTCAATGACAAAGGCATGTTTTATATTTCACCACCCAACTGCCCCTTCCCTAACCCCATTTCTTTTTGCTTTTTTCCTCCTTCTCTCCTTGCCTCAATTCGGGCTCTCAGGCATTTTAAACCTTTAGTACTGATTATGTCCCCCCCCCCCAGGGATCGAAACGTCGTCACCCACACCGTGACTCCTTATGTATGATTATTTATGTGGAGCACAAGTTGTTTTTTCCCGCATTAGGACAGTTCTCAACATGTATCGTTAATGTCACATCTTGGAGCGAACGCCTGAGGTCTGGAAATCTGTTGATTTCCATACCACGCCACGTTACCCATAGGATTGTTAATGTATTTATTCCTTTTTAATGTATGTTTAAATAAATACAATATTTTCCATTTGGATATACTAACACAGTTCTAATTGTAGTTCTGTGATTATACTCTTATGTTGTCTGGTAGGGACCCATGTCTCCTTCAATAATCAACTATAGTTATAGTACAAAAATGATGGACCATTTGCCTCATGCCCCTTAGTCTGTTGCGACAGCTACTTCCAGCATCCTAGGTAATGAATCCTGCTCTCAGCAACTTCACATCGCACAAGGCAGAATTGTTCATCTGCTGTTGACTGAATATGGAAAATGGGGAGGCTGGTGTGGGATGGTTGGACGGGCTACACTACTGTGCCACATTCAAGGGTCCTATTGATGCTCCTCTGGTCCTTTTTAGGTCTCCCGACCTGTCAATGCGCATGCGCATTGAGCGGAGCGAGACTATAGGGGCTTAAACAGACTTTAACTAACTGGCGATTTGATGCTGTGCCCGTGCGCTTTTAGGTCAATGCGCAAGCGCATTGACCTAAAATGCGCGTGCACAGCATCAAATCGCCAGCCATCTGTTCTCCTGCAGCTCTTCCCGCTCCGCCCCACAAGCTTCCCCCAGCGTGCGCTCTGGCTCAGCCGAGCCGCACTCCTCCCACACCTTTGAAGTGAAGCTTCACTTCAAAGGCCCCTGCTGCTTCACACTGTGTTGCATTTCTCCTCCCCCCTCCCCACAGCAATGCCCTCCGCCATCCGTACTTTCACTTTGACGGCCGCAGGCCGTCTCTCGTGTTTCTCCTCCCCCCTCCCAGTGTTTTTTTTTTTTTAAAACTTGTTTTACTTGTTTTTAAAGCACACATCTTTTGCTTCTTCCTGCGTTTCATCTTTGAAATGCTGACAAAAACAAATCTGGTCCATTTCTTTTCACGTGAACGCAGCAAAATACTGCGTAAACGACGGCTTCGTTACCTATGCTGGCGATACATATAATGTGAAGCAAAACCCTTTCACCCGTTTCCTATGGTAAAGGATGCAAACGTATTAGCTAGATATTCAGCACATATTCAAAACGATTACAAACATGGCCCTGAGCAAAGTCGTACAAGAATTTGGCAACTGCAAGCAGCTAACTTACGAGATCACAATAAAAGGGACTCGGAATGGTGCACCCTAAAGACTAACAGTGATTTTGCCTAGTGATTCGGAAAGCGGACTAACAAGCATTTGCAATGCAACAGGTCTCGCAGTTTTGAGAGTCTGAGCTATTGGCATTGTAAATGGTAATGCCTTTATTTCTGTGTTGGTTTTCAAAACATAAATAAAAGGCATTGTCATTTACAATGCCAATAGCTCAAACCCTCTCAAATGCGAGACCTATTGCATTGCAAATGCTTGTTTCAGGGTCCCCACTAGCCGAGGCTGGTTTTGCCAGGGCACAGACAGTTGGTAAACTAAAGTCTTCACTGGAGGGCACAAAAGTAGTGGCCTTTCTGACCCCAGGCTGGTTACACCCCGCAATTAAATACTTTTAACCCCACGTTAGGATGATCCCCTGAGAACAGCGACAATGTTTTCCATGAGTGCGAGTAGAAGACATGCACACTAAAGAATCCTTCTTACAGATATTTACCAGCTTCCTTAAGCATCCACAACCAATGACTAAACAAAAGAAAATGTGCAGGAACTCCATTACCCAGGACTCAAGTAGAATAGCTTGGACTGCTCTGGCTTCAAAACCATGCTAGAAGGAACATTAAACAACCATTGGCATAGCCAATAGGTCGCGCTTTTGGGACCTTATGTGTTTATTTTGAAGTTTTGGCTATGTTGTAGAGTATTGTGGCTGATGTGCCTTATATAGAAAAGTTCTAATAAAAAGTATATATATGGTACTTAGTGGTAATATATGGAGTGTATGTTGCATTTAGTAGTGTTTAATTATGTGGCATGATTATGTGGTTTTGAGTGGTGCTATGTGGAGTGTATTTATATTGCATTGCGTAAAGTGTAACTATGTGACACTGATTGATATTATGTGTTTTGTATTTATGTTGTATTGAGTACAGTAATTATGTGGCATGTAATGATGTGGTATTGAGTGGTATTATGTGGAGTGTATGTTGTATTCAGTAGAGCGTAATTATGTGGTTTTGAGTGTGGTTGTGTGGAGTGTATTTATATTGTATTGAGTAGAGTAATTATGTGACGTGTTATTATGTGACACGGATTAATATTGTGTGGTTTGTATTTAAGTTGTATTGAGTAGGGTGTAATTATGTGGCATGTAATTATGTGGCACTGAGTGATATTATGTGGGGTGTATGCTGCATTTAGTGGAGTAATTATGGGGTGTAATTATGTGGTTTTGAGTGTTGTGTGGAGTGTATTTATATTGTATTGAAAAGAGTGTAATTATGTGGCGTGTTAATACGTGGCACTGAGTGATTTTATGTGGATTGTATGGATGCACATCCACAATGCTCTGCAACATAGCCAAAACTTCAAAATAAACACATAAGGTCCCAAAAGCGAGACCTATTGGCTATGCCAATGCTTGTTAGTGAAGTCACAACCAGAGTGTTTAAATGTTTTTTTAGAGGCCCATTTTTATTCGAGGCTTCCGTGTTTGGTGAGGGTGTTATGCTCATTGCCTGTTGTGTAACGTTTTACCATTGCTGTCACACTTAAAAAAAAATATTAAAAAAATTAATGTAAAATAAAAAAATCTGTGCTCTTCTAATGCTCTACTCAGGGCAGTGTTTGCTGCCGGACGTTATTTTATTTATTGTTAGACTATTTCTATGGCACTGACTGACCGGCCAAATGGCAACAGAACGCTGTAACAAGCACTTTCTTGTGCCTCTGCAATTAGCAGTAGGTAAAGCTGCTGCCTTGATAGTAATGCTTTTACCTCCCTGGGAAGGATGAAAGGTTCAGCTGCATCTGCTGCGAGTCAAACTCGTACTCTGCTGCTTCTTCAAGAGCGCTGCAAGATGCCTTAGCCCGCTAGGCTAGAGTGAGAATGTTTTCATCCCTGTTACTGTGTGTGTGTGTGTGTATATATATATATATATATATATATATATATATATATATATATATATATATATATATATATATATATATATATATATATATATATATATATATATATATATATATATATATATATATATATATATATATATATATATATATATATATATATATATATATATATATAATTTTGGGACCCAGTTGTCAGAGCATACAGAAATGAATGTGTTGTTTTGTAAAAGCACAGTAAGCGAACTGGATGTGTAAGAATGTAGTTTAAACATAATATGCTGGAAAGCACACCATGGACGTGTAAACATAATCACTTTTGTCTTCTGCGGACCCATGTGTTTTTAGGAGAATGGCAGGCATAGTAGCTCTTGAAATGGTTACTTTTTTGGGTTTACATTTCTGCATGCGTGAAAGTCCGCAAAGTTGGCTTAGGATGTAAAACTGTGACCGCAGTCCTAGTATCCTGCAAGTGCGGACGAGTGAGATGGCATGGGCTGCATGTGTTCACACCCTCCAGTGGAGGAAGGGGGGGCCCATTGGTGGAGGAGAAATGGGCGAGAGAAGGGATTGCAACTTATCAAGGGACGGACTCCTGAAAGAGCTATGTATTGAGGGCAGGTAGAAGTGTGTGCAAGCAGAGAGCAGATTGGAGTGCTTGTGTAATCAGAACCAAAGATCTTTTGGGGTTAGAAACTGACGAGCATAAAAAAAATAAAAAAATAAAAGACCCACAGAGCATTTCCTTTACGGGACCGAGCAGGGGGCACCATCTGTTTGCAAGTTAATTACAAACATATGTCGCCAAAGCTCGCTCCCGCAAGGGAATCGCCAAACGTGCATGCGTTGCCATTGAAAGCAATACAATGCGTGCACGTTTTGGGCCTAATAAGCAAATCGATTTCAAGAGGTCTCCTCCTATGCAGCTCATAGGCGAGACCTAAAAAACGAGTGGTTGAGCACTGATGCACATATCGGCCCATGACTTCCACGAACATCATCCTACGTATGCCATGCAGAAATGTGGACAAATATAAAAAACAAACGCAAGTAAACATGAAATACACAGAACACAACCATCCACTGTATAAAACACGCCACCTGCAGATATTTGAATTGCACTGTTTGGAACGAGTCTTACCTGAACATATCTGCGATTTCACCTTTCACAAGCGCTACCAGCAAGGGAAAACCAATACAGGCGGGAACCAGGTAGAGGAGAGCTGGCTGTGAGAACAAAGCCAAGAATGGATTAATGGAAAATAAAGAACTATCAGAAACCAGAATCCACAAAGCACAAGTGACGCATTCATAATAGTTAATGACGCACTCCACCAGTAATAGGTTTTCTCTCAGGATACCATCATCACACAACATGATAGGGGAGCGTGTCTGCCTAGGAAGGGAATGATTTCTATTGTGCTTCACTTTTACATATCTTCACACTGGCTTCAGCAGTCGAGCACAGAATAGCGACACAAATGGTTATAACAGCAGAGAGGACATACCTGTGCATGCTTGAAGGTGTGCATGACGAAGATGGTCAAGCCCAGTCCAAAGATATAAGCCAGGAAGCTGGTATAAAAGTAGGTGTGGGAATTCTTCTTCAGACTATGGAGAAAGACAAACAGACTTAGCTTCTAAACCATTTATGGAGTTATACAGAAAAAGCAACAATGCTTCCTATGACACAGGAATCCCATCCCCGCATTGTAGCCTCACCAAAATACATACTGATGCTTTGTAGAAGATCAGCTTTCAGAAATTGCTCACCCATTCATTCTCTTTAGATCACCACTGTCCTAATGTACACAGCTATGTGGGCTGAAGTGGGTCTGGGAGTCAGTGATTCCAGGATCACCTCTCCAGCATTCTTCCAGATCTAAAAGTACTTACACAAAACAATGCAGTAAGTAAAACGACCATAGCTGGTTACGCGTATAAACGCTGGTAAATCTGCATGTTGTTCCTCTTTTCACTGCTGGTGGTAGTTACCTTGGAAAACTGCTATTTTTGTATTCACTCCAGCACACATGTAGCTGTACATAACACAGAAGAGAGGAGTAAACTTTTCCACCCATGTTTTTCACTTGCCTTTATGTGCCAAATCTTAAAGCTCTTGTGTGAAGTTAAACAGGCTCACAACACGCACACCAGAAAAGTCTTGGCTGAATGTAATTATCTCGACACTTACCGAGATCATGGACTGAAGGATAAGGTGGTTTAACTAGAATATTTCTGTTTTCACCTTTTTTGCTACATTGCACGCACTAATCAAGCGCAGACGTAGCACCACAGGACCTGGACCACCGACGCACTGTGGAAGACGTCGTCAGTTACAAATCTCCACCCCAGTCCCACCACTACACCAGTGCCTAACTCGCAGCCCTGCTGCAACTCTGAATCCACAGCGACCAGTCCGCTTAAACTATTCCTTCGCTTCCAGAACTCTCATCAAAACCTCTATAGGCTAGTGCCCAATACAAATATGCCGCCTCATCAATATTCCTTCTTCATCCCCGCCCCAATTTACCTGACATCAAATCGCAGAAGGAGGGCAATGAAGATCCCTGTTAAGGAAGTAAAAGAAAGAGCTTTTAAAAAACAACAAGACAACAGTAGGCAGGACAGAGTGCATGAACATAAAACTAAGGCAGCTGCCTCCCAAGCCTCTGATCATGTGAAGTTTGGAAAGAACCTTCATGACAAATGAAGTTAAAGCACTTGTTGCCAAGCAAATGGCCTACTAGTTCAAGTATATGCCGAAATGACTGAAACATACGTTTCTAGCATGTATTTATGGAGTAAACATGACTTGCATACAACTAGCGTGGTGTTTAGAAGCGAAACAGAATTTTGCTTCTAATAGGAGAAACCCAGCAGTATTTGCCTATTGAGCACAAAATCATTAAATTCAGTATTCCATTAATGTGAACGAAATTTAAAAAAAATTTAACACATACATTTGGATGTCTTAAATTGAATTTATTTATTCAAAGTTTTATATAGCGCGAACAAGATCTTTACAGATATCAGAGCGCTTCACAGAGACAGGGGTAGGGGCAACAGGACTCATTGCCATCTGTTATTTATGGTTAAATATTTTAATTATATAAATTGTGCTGGGAGGAAAGAAGAATAAGAAATATGCGATCAAAAATTATACAGGAGTGCTTGTCACTGTAATTAAAATGAAAGCGTGCTCACCTTCGGTATGAAGAGACATCTTTTAGTACTGTTCATCTAGTCAGCAACCAGAAGTCTACTACCAAACACGACTTGACTACTACAAAATGCTTTTTGGTACAAGTACGGTTCTCATTACAATAAGAATTAAAGAGCAAGACGCAGTTTCCACCACAAAAATGTATATGTGCATGTGAACAATGTAAAATTGAAGAGTGTAACACATATGATTCAAGTTCTACTACAAAACACGCACACATCAGTAAGGGACAGATTGTATTGTGCAATGACATTTTGGCCATCGGCCCACAGAATAGTTTGTCTTACAGTAAGTTTTACTATGCCTTGGAGGGGGGCACTTAATGTTTTAAGGAAGGCAGTGAGTGGCCCAGGTGCAGGCAGAAATGGGTGCTGAGGGTTTACATTGCCAGCATGTACTTCCTGTAGAACTGCATTTGAATGAGCCAATGCTTGAGGGTCACAGCAGGAAGCAGTCATAATGCAACAAGTATGCGAGAATCAGACGTGTAAGGGAAGGTGAGAGGTGTGGGACTAAAACGGCCTCTGGGTAACAGACACACTATCAAATTCTGAACACCTGGAACAGACACAACCGCTGACGCACTGATTAAGAGTAAAGTGCTCAGTTCGGATCTCTGTACAAACAAGCATTGGCGCAGGATTTGCAAATGTGAGTCACTTGATACTAAACCCTCACTGTCTACATACCCTCACCAACCCAGGTGCAACCAGCCAAAATGTATCAGAGAAAAGGGGCCAGGAATAGGGAACCGTGCTGAATTCGAGATTATAAATACTGATTTCAGATATTATGCCACATTTCAAGCCAAATACTTGAAATAGGTGAGATACCCAACCCTGAACACACCCGTGTCCGGGCAAATTGTATTTAGTGAGTGCGGCAAATACTTCACTTTTTACGTGACCACGAGATGGGAGCACAAGTACTTCATGCGCCAACGCGGGATACAAATCTTGCTGCACTCGAGCTGTGTAGTTAACTGGCAAACTTTGAAGATTACCGTGTAATGAGCATCATTACAGTGCGATTCGGGATAAGTCTCAAGGGCAGAGGGCCCTTGGTCCACTGTCTACAATGGACACCTGCTTTATGTTTTTTCTGTGGAGTACTTCACCGCCTGTTTGGTACAGCATCACTCACTGTACAGGGTGATTACAGGGAGATGCGTGTGAGCTCCCAAACACGTTTACTTGAATTCACACAATATATATATATTTTTTTTAAAAAGGAGGTGCCACAAGAGACTTGCTGTTTGCAAGTGCGAGCGTGGGGTGGGAGGTCTGCTTGGGAAACCTCACTGAAGGCAATGCAGTTCCAAATGACTACTAATGATACATCCATCCCCCCACCAATCACCGTGCGGCACATTTCAGTCAGCTGTCTCGCAGAGTCAGAGAGGGTCTCCTTCTGATGGCCAGAAAGCGCGGGTAAGCCGGGCGCCCTGCCTGTTCTGGGCGTCATTGGCTGACAGCCTCTCCTTTGCCCTAGTATTCACTCTAAATACGTCTGCCACCCA
The DNA here is from genome assembly GCF_964261635.1 of Lissotriton helveticus. NCBI lineage: Eukaryota > Metazoa > Chordata > Amphibia > Caudata > Salamandridae > Lissotriton > Lissotriton helveticus. The sequence continues at coordinate 136,296,543 of NC_136068.1, read as the reverse complement.
CAGGGAAAACCCCGACTACTGTTCGTCCCACGGACGGACCCAAAACACAGACCCAGAGAACGACTGACAAGAGTTGGGACAGAGCGCCCTCGTGAGGGGGGCGTGCATATTACAATATGTTAAAGGTTTACAGTGAAAATAAAGAGGCTGCTGAGACTGGACGTTGACTGGACTACAATGGGGGCCAGGACGGAAGGTGATTTTCGGTGAACAGAAAAAGTTGTATGACATCGTGTCGTTTCTGAAAATCTAAAAGTGACAGATCGTTGTAGACTGATGAGACAGCTGAAGGCCGGTAATACTGAAGGGCACGTGAATCTATTCCAGACACACTGATGGAGAACCATCATTCTCTGCTTTAGGGGGATAAACATACCTGGAATCACTATATCACCGAGCCCCAACATGGCGAAGTTATTCGCCAGCAGCCCCTTCTCCAGCAAGTCCTGGGGGAAAACCACTGGAAGAGAGAGAAAGCACAACCATCAACAGAGGGAGAAACAGTGACAGGGCAGAGAGAGAGGGAAACGCAGTAGTACAAGAGGAAAGGGACAGAACAAAGAGGTGTGAAGGGATGGGCAGGACAAGAGGAAAGGGACAGAAGAGGTGTGAAGGGATGGGCAGGACAAGAGGAAGGAGACAGCCTAAAGAGGCGTGAAGACATGGACAGCACAAGAGGAAAGGGACACAACAAAGAGGTGTGAAGGGATGGGCAGGACAAGAGGAAGGAGACAGCCTAAAGAGGCGTGAAGACATGGACAGCACAAGAGGAAAGGGACACAACAAAGAGGTGTGAAGGGATGGGCAGGACAAGAGGAAAGGGACAGAAGAGGTGTGAAGGGATGGGCAGGACAAGAGGAAAGGGACAGAAGAGGTGTGAGGGGATGGGCAGGACAAGAGGAAGGAGACAGCCTAAAGAGGCGTGAAGACATGGACAGCACAAGAGGAAAGGGACACAACAAAGAGGTGTGAAGGGATGAGCAGGACAAGAGGAAAGGGACAGAAGAGGTGTGAAGGGATGGGCAGGACAAGAGGAAAGGGACAGAACAAAGGTGAGAAGGGATGGACAGGACAAGAGCAATGTACAGAACAAAGAGGTGAGAAGGGATGGGTAGGACAGGAGGAAAGAACAGAGGCATGAAGGGATGGGCAGGACAAGAGCAAAGGGACAGAACAAAGGTGTGAATGGATGGGCAGGACAAGAGCAAATGTACAGAACAAAGAGGTGAGAAGGGATGGGCAGGACAGGAGGAAAGAGAACAGAGGCAGGAAGGGATGGACAGGACAAGAGCAATGTACAGAACAAAGAGGCATGAAGGGATGGACAGGACAAGAGCAATGTACAGAACAAAGCGGCATGAAGGGATGGGCAGGACAAGAGCAAATGGACAGATCAAAGGTGTGAAGGGATGGGCAGTACAATAGGAAAGAGACCGAACACAGAGGTGAGAAGGGATTGGTAGGACAGGAGGAAAGAACACAGCGTTGGCACAAGAGGAAAGGAACAGAACAAAGAGGTGTGAAGGAATGGGCATGACTAGAGCAAAGAGACAGAACAAAGAGGTGTGAAGGGATGGGCAGGACAAGAGGAAAGAGAACAACTAGAGAAGTGAAGGGATGGGCAGGAGAAGAGGCAATGGAAAGAAAGAGGTGTGATGGGATGGGCAAACGGAAAGCAACCAAGCATGAGGAGGCGTTCAGGACTAAACAAGGCATGGAAGGTGCGGCAGAGCAGATGAAGGACGAGATGAGATGGACAAGGCACAATGAGACTGAAGGCTAAGGGGAAGGTTTATTTGATGGGCAAAGTGAACAAAGAGTAATGTAGGGGGGCAGCTGACAGAATGGGCAGAAGGAAAGAAAAGATCTAGGTGAGGTTCTAATTGATATTAAAGACACTGGTGGAAACAGACAACAAGCATTTTCAATGCAATATGTTTAATTAAATAAATAAGCGCGGCCGCTAAACTGAAAGCGGACTGCGCCGTGAATCAAATAAGTGAATAAGTGTGCTGCTATAGTTAAAGCAGACCACATAGTAATTTAAATAGATACAGTAGTAGGCGTGCTGCGATGTCGTGTGTGGAATAGGGGAAGAGCATTAAGGAAAATAGTGCTCAGCAACTTATAAAGCACAGCATGTCACACCACCAGTAAAAGGTCCAGTCCTTATGGGCGGTAACTAAAGGAGACAAGGCGGTATCAAGGAGGGACTAACAAGCCGCAGAATGAATCGGAAGCAAGCGTTCGCGAAGGACAATGGCACAAGCCAATTAAAAATATGGGTGGAGAGTGGGCGGGGCTTACAGTGCATAGCCTAATACAGCATGCCTTGCAGAGCAAGTAGAGGACAAGCGCTGCTGCTAGGCTCAACCTAAAAAGTGAGAAAGAAGAGGGCAACAAAACTGAATCAAAGAAACAAAAAGTAAAATAGGCAACGACAAAGCCAACTCATCTGGCTTGTGTGTTAAGAGCTCTTCTGAGTTGCCTAGGGAGAACAGTCTTCAGTGGGATGGTGCCGAGTGAGTGCGCCCAGCATGGCTAGAAATCTCTAGTGTTGAGCCCCGGCGAGAACTGAAGAAGCTACATCGGTTTGCTGCTAAGATGTGCACACGTGTGTGCGGTAAGGAACGTCCTTTCCTCATCACCAAAACCACAAAGTAAAGTTAATGGCATAGTGTAACCATTCGCAAAATTCTATGACTTCTTATTGCTTACATAAGCGCTCACAACAGACAGTTGTAACTAGATGCTAGTGAAGAGCAAGGAGTGATGGGAAAGAGTGAAGGTGAGGATTGACAAACCGGTGAGAGGAGTCTACACAGGAATCAGGGGAGATGCAGAGTATTTTGAACTAGAGTAAGAAGCCAAAAGAGGCTTCCCAGAGGGAACATGACAGAAGCGCCAAGGAAACAAAAGGGGCCAAGTTAGGGCAGAGGACCACCACAGGAAAGATTCAGTGAGGCAACAGAGGAGCATAGCCAGGTGGAGTGATCAGATGAGAGAAAGTCCAAGTTAGGAGACGGCAAAGATGAAAAAGAAGTAGGGAGTCAAACACGGACAAGCGAAGCGGAGGCCAAGCAAAGGTACAGTGGTGGGGAGCATAGGGAAGAAAATATATACTTACATTTTATTGGTGCCTCAAATGATTTCGCAACAGTGACCATGACGTTAGTCCCAAACACCTAAGAAATGATTTAACAGATTGTTACATATCAAAAAACACAAAGTTCCTCATTCACATAAAAACACTTCCCGGGGCTGTTCTTCTGCCCATCATCAGATCTCATGTTTCTCTTATCAACCCAGTGGTGCTCCAAGCACCATGTGACTTCGCCCTCACTAAGTCAAGGAGGAAGTCTGTGGACAGTGAAGGAGGTCACGACTTTGGTAAGTGGAGGATAGTTATAGCAGTTATGGTAAAAAGTGTGGAAAGAAAAACACAGTATCACAATTTTTTTTTATATTCCGTGTTTTTGACAGTCACTTTAATGTGGGATTGTTTAACTTCAACCAATTGACAACACCCAGAAACTCGCATCACGGATTCAAGGAGCTTTACAGCTGCCACGTTCTGCCAGACTCCATGAACAAGAACTACATATAGGCTGAATACGACTCGCTTGCCCCTAAAGCCTGTGCTTCCTGGGAGCAGTAATTAACACCCTCCAAATTGTAGATCTGGGCAATATTTGCTGGAATCTTTATTTGTGCATGTTTTTCTAACACTATCATGTCTCCTGATAGAAACTCATACCCAATTTGACTATAAAGAAACTCATACCCAATTTGACTATAAAAAAAAAAAAAAGGTCATTAAGGGATACAAAAAAATGAATAAAAAAAAAAAAAAGACAGAAGCTAAACCTACAAGAACTGAAAACCAATAGTTCACAGGCACCAATTTACAGAAGATATCACCAAAGTATAGCCGTTTCGCTGGGATTTCGACAGACACGACATAGCAACAGTAACTTACGTCACAAGAAACTAGAAAAATGTAACATTCAGCAAAGTATTCAAAAGCAGATAACAGCTTTGTGGCCTGCTGATGAAACCACCCGTGTTCTATATAAATATATATATCAAAAAGATACAAAAATGTAGGGTTCTACTGTTCAAAGAAATTTTAGAAACGCCAAAAGGTAAAATTCAATTTGCTTTTGGAAAGGAATCAAACAGAAAATTGCTAGTACTCAAGAACACAGGTTATCTATCCCTAATTGGCCCCAATCACTCATTTGTAGACATGCAAAACGATTCAATTTGAACAACATAGTTCAGACAGCTGAGCAGCAAGAATATGTGAGAAAAGCTTTAGTCTAAAAAGGCCCAAAAGCTTTAGTCTAAAAAGGCACACTCAAAAATATCACAAACCACAAATTCACAATTCTTCCCATCACTAGCACAGAACAAATCTATTCCACCCATCAGTCTATTCTGTCAAATATGTCAATGGGGCTGGACCTGCTCCTGGATAGGTATGTGTCTTTCATGGGGAACCTGGACTTGACGGCTAATTTATCGAAGTCTTATGTGATGGTAGTGGGCCCCAAGTCAACTAAGAGCAAGACCTTTAAGGTCACTAATTTTACTTTGGGCAAAGTCAAGTCTGTTCTCTTACTTGGGGTGTCCTATTTGATGCTAACATTTGTTGGAAACCTCTGGGGAAGGCAAAAAGAGCATGGGTTCTCAGATCTATGGTCAGTTTTTAGTTTGGCACAGAGGGTTGGGTCTAGGGTGCCGAGGGACCTGCTAAAAAAAATCTATCAGGCTAACTACATCTCGCAGGTACTATACAGCAGTGAGGTATGGCGGGTATGCCAAGCTGGACCGAATCCAATCTGCCGAAAATAATTTTCTTTGCAGATTGGTACAGGCTCCATACTCCACTCCAGCTTTCCATGTACAGGTGGGGCTTGGGCTTGTCCACGCGTCCGATTTGATATCCCTTCGTCCCCTCCTGTGTTGGATTAAGATTTGGAGCACAGCGGAATGGTCATTAAATTAAATGATTTTAGCAGACGGTTTGGCTCTTGATCGGTCACACAGAATATCTTGGGTGGTCTATATTAAAGCAGCTTTTTATCATATTGGTAAGTCAAATATTTTTGAAGATCCCTCCTCTCGCTCAGAGTGGGAGGTAGGGCATTTCAAAAGGCTGTTCTTAGAACATTTACTCCTAGAGAGAGCGCACCTAGAGCTCCAGAAAACTTCAGTTCAGGGTCACGTAGTGCTAAAAACTGAGCAGGGATTGGAGCCATATCTTGCCACGGTCTGCTTACAGCTCAATAGGTTTTACTGGATAGATTCAGGTTTAACCATCTGCATTATATTTTGGCTTTCCTTCCGGGGTGGTTACGGCCTGAGGCAAGAGAACCATGCAGCTGCGAAAATATGTCTGCGCAGGATATGCTGCATTTACTATGTTTTATTCTTACTATAGATGGCTGCGGAAGCAATTTTTAATTACTTTGCTGAAATCCATGAATTGTAATGAAGTTAGACCTGCCTTAATGTATCTACAGATGTTTCGAACAAATACTGTTATCTTCACAGTCCTATCCTTTTTATGAGCAGCTTGGCTGTCTAGAACATCGAGATTTTATTACTTGCCTTATTACTCACTATTTATTATGTCATTTTATTTGTGCTGTTATTGTCACAGAATTGATAGCAAAGTTTTGGTTTGCACTATTTCCCTTTATGAGGATTGCATCGCTTGAATCAAAACTTTATGATGAACTTAATCCCTCAATATTAGGCACCTTATTAACCTGAATTCATCATTGAGTCATTAAAATGTTGTTTACATGGAGTGGTTTTGTAATGCATATGCACTTTATGAAGGTTATTTAGTGCAGCCTGGTACGGTTTCTTACTGATTTTAATGGATGTTACTTGTATTTGTATAACCTTGTATTTATAGAGGATGTGATAATATCATATACTACACTGTAATGGATTATGTATTTTATATGATGTGTGTGTGTGTGAGTTTTATGGCCAAAATTGACTGAATAAACATATTTATCTATCTAAATCTATTCCACCCATCAGCCTGTTCCATCAAATATACTTATGGATGCACGGATATACAATTACGTTTGATAATTCAGATCCGCAACACATCCAGTTTAAAAAAAAAAAAAAAAACTTAAAATACAAAAATGTTCAGAGAGATTAAAATTCTTAATCTCGCTCACGGAGAAAAAACAAAATCAGGCAAGGAGGATCAGAGCATGGTAACAGTGCTTAGTGCGTGGGCCAATATCAGATTTAGTTGAACTCAGTTAACACACCGGCACGAATTATGTATTTAGTAATATATTATGAAAGGCATGGAATTGCCTACATGCATTTAGATCCAAGTGTGTAATATTTAACAATTTTATATAAAGATCCAGCATTACAGAGAGTATTAGGTGTTTTTTTTTTTACAGAGAACTCGAATTGTACAAACTACTATAACACTTTTCCATCGTGAGGTTCTTCTAATGCATTTGTAATAACGTTGTTTTCAGATATTCCTTTTAAACCATTGCTGTTTGTTTGCAAACTAGAGCCCAATTATGAGATAGTCAAGTCAAGTCAAAATTTGTATAGCGCACTACTCACCCAGAGGGTCTCAAGGCGCTTGAGGGAGGGGGTTCGCTATTTATCAAACAGCCATGTTTTTAGGGTGCGGAGAACTCCAAAGTCACCTCTGCCTCCTTGCCCTGCCTCCCCAACATCTAGTAGTCTAGACCTAGCCCCTCTGTTAAAGTCTGTCAACAACATTGCCCAAAATACCTACAGCTTTCATTGTCAATCGGTCGGGTCTAAGAGGGATTTGCTGGGAGGAAGTGAGGGCAGTGTAGGCCATCTCCACCCACCATAGGAACTGTTGCAGGTGGAAGTTCTCTAAGTTCAGAGGGGGCTCAGGGGGTGTTCAGACTAGGCCACCACAGTTGACAGAATGGCCACCTTCTGGTAAACATTGCTGTAATTGGGCACAGAAGAGAGGGTCTTTTATAGAAAGATGATCCATAATGCTCAATTCAGAAATGCAATGTGCATTAGGTCCAGAAAGATCATCACTTAAACACATGTTTGCAGCTAACATTCATACAACAATACGCTATCCAGAAGTGTTTTTGGGCAAAGGCACCGTGCATGTTTTCAGTCTGTGATACAGCAGAGATTGGGTTACTGCTTTCTACATCTTAAATGTAAGCAAGATGTGGGCCCCACGTCCACTTAATCACCAGCCCTGAGGTACGGTGCTCATGGACAAGGCAGTCTTGTCCATAATGCGAGTAACATGCCGAAGATAAAGACGCTATGACACATTCGAACATTTTGAAATCACGGAATGGAATAACCAACCTTGTCATTAGTGTATATTTTTCATTCACACGTCTATAAAATGCTATGACTGGCTCCTCCAATATGAAAGCTTAGAACGCTGGCATTGACTGCATGTTAAGGGAGGCTGGGTACCAGTGATATAAAGCAGTCAGGGTCAGGTGGCATATCTTTCTAGGCTATTTCTTCTTGCATCTGCATGCTTCAGCCTTCTACCGGTCAGGCAAGTGTTCTGCCGTCAAAGATTTCTCTCAAGGGAGGGCTTCCTCACCTGAAAGGGCGTGGCTTTGGCCTATATCACATCCATAGTTGGTTTTCACTGCTGCACAGCATCCTTTTATAGAAATTGCTACTTCTATCATAATTTTAAGCAGTTTTTGTCATTGTTGGCTATTTATTTATTGAAATGGAAGGGAAAAATATGTATGCTGCTTTTAACAAACACAAACAAAATATTTCTTCTCCACCAAGTAGGTCAAACATTGTGGAGTCTGAGGAACCTTCTTTATCCACTTTATTAGAGAAGTTATAAGCTGTTTGTTCCAATACAGAAAATATTGCCTCCGAAATTAAAAATATTCGCAAAGATATGGCAAGTTTTTTTATGAAGGTCTCTGACAATGCAATTCAAATACGGGATAACAAATTTAAATTGATTGTTTGATGCCTCTTACAGGAAAAATATTGCCAATGAGTGGTCTCTTGCTTGACTTAGAAAATGGATCAGAGAGGATAACCTACATATTTTTAATTTGTCAGAGGGTGTTAAAGGGAATAATTGCAGGCAGCATTTAGAAAAATAGCTTTGGAATATTTAATATTACTTTTCCAGGGAAATGTGAACTTGATAAGGCACATAGAATTCCTGCTCTTCATAATCCTAGTCATAACAAACCTCGTCAAATGATTTTCACGGTTCGGATGTCATCATCATTTGGTGATGATTCGGAAAGCAGCAAGAGAGATTCCGTCTTTGATGGGTAATGGTCATAAACTTTTTATTCACCCAGATGTTGATCAAGAAACTGCCAGAATTCGCAAGGAATTTTCGGACCGCAGATTTATTTATTATTTTATTTATTTATTTGGAATTTTATATAGCGCGTAGTTACCTTCGGGCGTCCCAGCGCTTGTCCAGGCAGCAACAAAAAGCCACAGAACCAGATCAACCACATCAGATAGGGAATAGATGTGTCTCCAGAAGCTTCCGAAAACGAAGAATACAAGTCTCTAGGCGCATTCTCAGCGGAAGCGCATTCCAGAGAGTGGCTGTGTGAACCGAAAATCTTCTGCCGCCAGTACGGGCCTTATTCACTCTAGGAACCTGCAGCAGATGTTGATGGTCAGAGCGCAAGGTTCTGTTCGCTTTATAAGGCACCACCAACTTCCTTAGAATAGGGGGTCCCTTCCCCTGGAGGATTTTATGTGCTGTGCAGAGAGCTTTAAATGTAACCCTCTCCCGCACTGGAAGCCAGTGCAGTGTTCTCAAGGCGGATTTAGCGGACTGCCTCCTTGGCACATTCGTCAGTATCCTAGCCGCAGCGTTTTGAACCCGCTGAAGCTTGCTGAACGTGGCTTCAGGGGCGCCAAGGAATATAGCATTACAGTAATCAAGTCTTGAAATGATCAGCCCCTGAATGAGTAGCTTCCTCGATGTCAGAGGGAGGAGGGGCAACACTTTCCGGGCTGAACGGAGAAGCCCGAAACAGACCCCTGCCGTTTTCTTAGCCTGGGTCTTGAAGGTGAGGTCTTGCTCCAACCACACCCCCAAGCTCTTGATCTCCTGCTTAGGACTGGGGAACTTGCCCAGGCAGCTGGGCCAGATGGTCGAAGGGAGTGAGGTGAAACTTGTGGCCTAGCAACATTATTTCGGTCTTAGAACCGTTCAATTTAAGCGCCGATTGGCACATCCACGTGTGTACTTTGGTCATACATAGGCGCAGCGAATCCGGGTTCTTCACCAATTGGGACAATGCAACCACCAGCTGAGTATCATCAGCATAGCGGATGATTTTTATCCCGAATGGGGCAACCACATCCTCCAGGGGGGCCATATAAACGTTAAACAATGTGGGGCTTAACGAAGAGCCCTGTGGCACCCCACACTGGAGGGGGATAGATGTTGACCGTTCGCTGCCTTCCCAGACCTGATAGGTACGGCCACACAAAAATGACCGAAGCCACTGCAACGCCACTCCTGCTACCCCCACATTGGACAGCCGTTGGATCAACACTTGATGGTTTACAGTGTCAAAAGCCGCACTGAGGTCCAGGAGGATCACTGCCACTGACCCTCCTGAATCCAAAATGCTCCTGGCTTCCTCAACGACTGCCAATAGGGCTGTGTCTGTGCCCTGCCCTGGCCGAAAACCGGTTTGTGACTCTCATAACAGACCGTTGGATTCCAGAAAGTCTGACAGTCTGTGATTAACCAGTCTTTCTGCGATCTTACCAAGACCCGACAGCAGAGAGATGGGCCTGAAGTTTGCCAAATCTGATGAATCCAGATTAGGTTTCTTCAGGAGAGCCTTTACAAGTGCTCTTTTCCAGCTCGGCGGCACCACACCCTGGGCAAGAGATGTATTAATCAGGTTAGTAACAGGGACCGCAACAGCAGATGCCACTTGTTTCAGAAACCTCATAGGGGCCGGATCCCCAGGAGAGCCACTCATCATAGATCCCAGCTCCTTTATGACTTCTGCAACAGAAATTGGACCAAAAGTGTCCGATATGGCACAATCTCCTCCTACCTGGCTGTCCGTGTCTGCGCTCAGCGCAACTTGGGGCAGCGCACTTATAATATTCTCTATTTTTAAGCGGAAATACTCCGCTAGCTCCCTACACTTCTGAGCTGGGTTATCCTGAATCAACGAGGGCTCAGGAATTTTGAGGAGCTTCTTTACCACTTTAAGTCTCTCTAGAAGAGTTGGAGGAGCTTTTTATTCTTTCCTCAAAGAATTGGGCCTTGGCACAGCGAAGGGCGTTTTTATATGCTCGGATTGCTGTGCGATATTGGTCCCGACTAGCCGCCCCCCAGTCTTTCCTCCAAGCCCTCTCCAGCCTCTTACATCCTTTCCTAAGGATTCGCAGCTCCGATGAATACCATGGGGCAGACCCCATCCTCTTTCCCCTCTTTGCGACTCTCTTTTTAGGGAGAATGGCATCCAGGGAATTAGTCACCCACCCCCGAGGCAGACCTCGACTAATAAGCTGTGGTTTAAAAAATTACCTTTTTGATCAATCTACCATGAGAATAAGGAAAGATAATTTTTCCAAGTCTTTTTAGTGCTCCGAGGATCTTGGTCTTTTCCTGGATCAGCAGTTACCGAATCATCTTTTCTAATTTCTTCCTCATAACTCGCCTATCTTTTATACATTCTTCTTTGAGGGCTTCATTTGGGCTGGCTGATCTCGTCTCTGCGTATGTGCGATCCTAAGCTATTATTTATGTTTTTATGTTGTCGTGTTGTTGTCTATGTTGTCTTTTCTGTGCACTTCCCTTTTTACCTCTTAAGCCTTGTTGGAGCTCCTTTTTATTATGTCAGTTTCTTTACTCTGTTTTACTGATTTTCTTATTCTATACAAATCAGTAAAAGTGCTGGTATAAAAATGCTTTCTTTTAATGTTAAAGGTTTGCGCCACCCTGTGAAAGGTACTAAGGTTCTTGATTATTTATCTAGACATACCGCTGATATTTGTATGCTTCAGGAGACACATATAGATGATACAGTTTTAACTTAGATGAATAAAAAATGGGTTGGGATGATGCTTTCTTCCCCAGCGCATAACCAGAAAAATGGGATATCTATTCTTTTAGCCAAAAAATGATGACATCTTCAAATTGTAAACAAGCGTTCCAATTCCAAAGGTTTGTTATAGTTGTACTGTTCTTCTACTATGCTTCCCCCTTTTTTAGTTTTCCTTTTTTTTTTTTTTTTTTTTTTTTTAAACATTCCTTCACCCCCTGCCCCCCCATTTGAGAATGTTTGGGTACTTTATTGACTTCATGTTCTCTTATATTACATTTGACATTGTTATTAGCTTTCGTATTCTATGATGTATAATTCTCTGTACTTTTATCCGGTGCTCTTTTTTGTATGGTCTTTTGTTTCCTACTAAAATTCAATAAAATATCTTTGAATAGAACAGCCGTACTCCACCAAGATGGGAGACGTTAATTGCCAATTCATTATGCATCTAGGACATGAACCCAAATGTTATGGCAAATAATTAACAGTGGTTAACTAAGTTGCTGCTGGGTTATTAAAGACTTAATCAGTGTGTGGTTATTGGCATAATTATGTACGTATCTGAGGATTTCAGTTTACTACTTGGCATGCCTTTCTCTTCAATAAAAAACAAATCTGGCTTCAGCCATACACAACTTTTGCAGAGAAATTCGGATTCTTAGAACAATAAATAACGGTGGTTAACTCCCTATTCAGAGTTCAATAATGCTCAATTGATCGGAATGTGGATATTGGCTTAGCCAATGAAAATCCTCAGGCTGCTGGCATAAATTACCGTTTTTAATAAACACATTCAAATTCCTACAGGGAATAAACACTGCAAAATAAGAAAGCACCTTTAAGTTGGGAGAGTACTTATAAAACTAGATGTTTGGCATACAAGATTTCAGCCAGTATCAGTGGGGGGGGGGGGGTGCACATTAGTAAAAACACATTACAACCAATCTCCTAGCAGACGAGGTGCAGAACAAACCACCAGAAAAGCCTAGGAGAGGCACTAAGGCACAATAGCCCTAAAACACAAGAACATTTAAAAATTGTGTGCCCTGAGGCATATAGAAGTAGGTCAATAGATAGACTTCATGGGACTTCATTTACACCCACATTCTAGGCTGTGCTAATTTCACCCAAAACGAAAAACAACTGATTTGTCTCAGACTCAGCTGATGTGTGTGAGTCAACATGTTTTCAAGGCATATAGGTGAACTGGAGAACAGCACCCACTTTCACAGCATGCACAAAATTAAGCTCACCTCCCTCTCGTGGTGAGACCACAAAGCATATACACCAACAACTGTGTCCCCACATGCTAAGTTCCAAAACGCCCTAGGTATGATGTCGACGATTTCTTCCCGCACCAGTTATGTGTAGTTAGAGGCCTCACCCAGAACACATCATACACAAAAAGTCCGCCAAGCAGTATGCAGCCCGTGCTGACGTTGTTCAGGTGCAGCAGCTCCACGCCATTGAGTGCAAACGCCAGGCCGAAGAGGTTATTTGCTATCCAATGCTGAAAAACAGAGAAGTCATCATGAGCTTACAATGAAAGAAAATGACACACAAAGGATTTGCATCTATCGGGCCTGTGGGATCACCAGCAGTCTCAGTCAGAGGGCACCATCCACACATCAGCAATATGTCTCACTCAACAAATTCTTGATTTAGAATCAGTAAAATAAGATGCATCCCTTTTCTACAAAGATCTACAGCTGCCCAGAGGTAGACATTAGAGGCTTCCACAGAGCATTAGAATATTGGAATACAAGCGTAGGCGTGCCGAGAAGCACACTTCGATTCTTGATATTCTAGTGCAGAGACCATAAGCGGAGGAATCCTTTTATAGCAACAGTAGAACAGTTGCAACCCATCTCTAGTACTACACAATTCATCTGAAGTCTCACTGCCAAAACTGGAAGTCCTCTACATCTGACTAGAGTACTGAAAATATAGATTTGGCCAATAGACCCAGAAAGGCCAACGATATGAGACCAATCAACAATTCACCTGCTACCCAGAGTGACTTAAAAACCAAGAATGCACACACCCAAAAACAAAATCAAACCTTTACTCTGGTGCAACAGCCAAAACACTCATAAAATTCAGCAACAACCAATACAAAATCACTACTTCAAACACAATTTATAACTAAAAACCACAAATGCATTTGACTAAACATTCAGGGTTAAAATGGGACAACAGGAAGTAAGAAAAGAAATTGCTATTTCAGGTCTTGCAGGTGCAAAGATTGACAGGATGAAAGAACGCATAATTCAGACATACCCATTTTCTGCAATTACTATTGATTCTGTGCACCCAATGCACTCTCATACACTTACCTTCTTTAGCATGTACCAGACCCCGACAATGCTGCTGAGGGCTACACATACTAGGTCCTTGGTGTCAAATTCATAGTTTAGAATTTCTGCAAAACAAAAAGGATTTGTTTCAATTTGGAAACAATCTCCATTGCTCTCCAAACAGGAAGCAACATGAAATTTCTGTAAAAAACTGCATACTACGTTGCAGTAAGCAAAGAGGATATTAGCTGGAAGACTAACCAACAGAATGAGTATACCCAGTAAGACACCTCCAGACAAAAAATATAAAACTAACAGTCAATAGCTGGCATTGATATGGCTTGATTCTGTTAACCAGTGGACCCATCGGCTAGCCAAACCAACCAACCAGCCAGCCAGCCAAAAAGCTAAGGAGAGCGAGGAAGCAAAAAAGTAATGAGGAAACAAATGACCCTGGTAGTGAGGCAGTGAAGCCACACAGGTACTAAGCTGAAGAAAAACGAAGTCAACAGAATATGGGAACTATGACTGAAATAAGGGGATAATTATTTTTGGTGTTTTGTGGGTCTGCTCATAGGAGTAGTCCATAACGCGGGCTGGATCAATAGCAAATTGGGTCAAGTGACATTTTGTTTTCTGACTGGTGAGGACGAGTCCTGTGCAGAGGTAGGTTGTCCAACTTAATTTGGTTATAAAGTGAATGCTCTGTTCAAGGTCCCGGATCTATAAAAGCGGTGAGCCCTTAAAAGCAGTAATAAAATGCTGTATTATTCACTACACATAAACCAAGAATGTTCCGATTTGTGAGGCAAACAATCAATTGCTGGCCTCCCCACCCAAGACCTTCCTGCATTATTCTTAAGGACAGAAAGGGCACTGGGCTGGGTATCTACTCACGGTCGCTAAACACCAGAGAACCAAAATAACTGAGGTCAAGTGAGATGTTTTGCAGCACTTTCCATGGGACATTCACACTTGAGGGTGGCATCAGTTTGTGGTTCTCGTGTGCAAAGTTCAGATTTTGATCCATGTGGAAGTTTTAAAATTTTGCTGCAGGCTTTAATGGGATGGCTTTAAGGCTGTGGGGGCTGAGCACCATCTATGTCACACTCTCCTTGCAATCTTTCAGGTATCCTGGGTTGCTAAAAGATGGAATCCAGGCACGGAGTGTTTAAATGTTTATTCAAAAAACATGATGCTTATGATACCTATTGTTGCGAGTATATTTTTAAAGGTTTTCTGACATGAAGAGTTTGGACCTCGCCTTTCAGTGATCTGCCTTCATGTTTAGTCTTCTGCAGGCACATTGTTTTACAGGTGGGCTGATTGTAGGTGTTTGGAAGGGTCTTGAGAAAAGCCAGGTTTTGTAGATTTGTGCCCTTTGGATGTACAGAACTTCTTGGAAGTTATCCTCAACTCTACCAGAAGTCAGCGGAGAGTTCTTAGGGGGTGGTATCACAATATAGACTTTGAAATATTATCCTGCAACACTTACTGTAAGATATTGACTTGCACAAAATAGTCAAGCAGTGCTTGAAGTTAAATGAACAGCATTTGGGGGTATAGGGGCTCTTAAAGGGGCATGGTCAAAATAGCATAACTAGGAATCGTTTACAAGAAGCATGACCAATGCAATCAAGGGTGTGGGTTAAAAATATCTTAAACAAAATCCTGTGCGTTACAGAGTGTGCATTGTGAACAGTATTTGGGTGCTTATTGAGTTTTCTGTTATTGCAGCAAGCCATATCACACAGAAACGAACATGTGCCAGAAAACAAGCCAGACCTATTGGCTTTGCCATGCATATAAGCAATAGCAGATAAACGAGTAACAACGATTTTGTTGTGAATAATTAGAAGTGAAAAAATTTTCAATCTGGGGAAGGGGTCTTCAGAGTATCAACGACTCGTGTTCGCCCCTTCACATCTCTTTCATCTGCAGTCCCTCACTCCGTTAGTCACTTAACTAAGCATTCGATGAAAGCCTTTGCTGGTTTTGGGTTGGGTTATTTGACCCATCAATTAAAGTCATCTATGAACAAAGTTTTTGTACGTTGGCCATTAGGCATAAGGCCAAATAAAGAATTAGTGAGCCTTGTGCTCTCCCGTGACGCACTCCCCTTCCATTATATTGATAACCAAGTGCATTTTACCACTACTGTTTTTTGTTACCACTCGTACACAAGTAGGAAAGACACAGAAGCATCAGTCAAAAGTCCAGACAACATCAACCAAACAGTACAATATCAGTAAGGGAAAAAGAGGTGGGTGCTGTGGACAGACATACACTGGGAATGGATGCACAGAGTCACTGAGAAGGACAGAAGCTCAGACATACCTTCTTTGTTCTCCCCCGTTCCCTGTACAAAAAGCAGGTGGTACTGTTTATTGGGAAAGTTCTCTGGAAAAAATCTTGTCATGAGAGGGCTGAAAAGAAAAGGGTGTGTGGAAAAAGCACATGAGAGTAGATCAGTAGACCAAAACCTGCATCATAAGAACATGACGTTTATACAGCATTGTTATCAAACATGCTCCATTACGTATTGTTGCGAAAAAGGATTTATGACAACTAAATTCTACTCATTTTATCAATCATGAGAGGAGATCAGGCTAAGCAAGCTAGTCGAACCTGTGGCCTGCAGGCTGCACACGCCCTACTTATCCCTCCAAGTAATCCTATGAAATTCTTTCTAATCCACTGCCAGGAATTCGTGGCTGACCAGGAATCCCCCCTTTGAAGCTAAGAGCCTTGAGTTCTGCCCTCTGTGCTTAAAGACATGGCGAGTGCTGCCTTGTATGACTGGTATAACTAAATACAATATCCCAACAGGTGATATTCATAAGACAAATACTTTTGTATGCACAAGGCATTACACGAACATGAGTAAAGGAGACAGTTGTTCAAATAACAGGGTTGTTGGAATTATTCTTATATTTCAAAAAAGATAAAGGACAAGGTCATATTCATACAATTGGGGCAGCACAGCGAGGAAAAATTCAAATGACAACCAGATATAAGCTTGGTGCTCAAATATGTACAAGTAGTCAGTGGCGACACAACTGACATACTGAACAGCGCAAGGTGAACGAAGTGAAAGATATATACAGTGGGTGACTCAGTGAGTGACAAAGTTGGAGTGACTTTACACTTATAATCACAATTTAAACAGAGCCAAAATAGAACATGCGCCTGTAGTTGCGCTGCGGGGTCGACGAAGTTTCGGTCCTCAATTATTCGGGACCATCCTCAGGACATGGTTGCCTCAATTAAGGTGCTGGTAAGAAAACAACGATCGGTCTGAAGGATCCGATCTTCTGCAGGTGTGGAGTATTCCTCAAAAGGGTCTGGAACGAGTAGGAAAAGGAATCTCCAGATGGGAGGAGTCTTAGTTGTATGGTCGAATTAAGGAGTCAAAGTGAACCGGACCAGGGTAAATCAAGGTAGAGATTCGGAATAAATTCGTGGTGTAACTCCAGTCAGAGATCAGGCATTCAATGACTTCCGCATTCACTGAATGCCTGATCTCTGACTGGCGTTACACCACGGATTTATTCCGGATCCCGACCTTGATTTATCCAGGTCCGGTTCACTTGGACTCCTTAATTCGACCATACAACTAAGACGCCTCCCATCTGGAGATTCCTTTTCCTACTCGTTCCAGACCCTTTTGAGGAATACTCCACACCTGCAGAAGATCGGATCCTTCAGACCGATGGTTGTTTACTTACCAGCACCTTAATTGAGGCAACCATATCCTGAGGATGGTCCCGAATAATTAAGGACCGAAACGTCGTCGACCCCGCGGCGCAACTACAGGCGCATCTTCTATTGTGGCTCTGTTTAAATTGTGATTATAAGTGTAAAGTCACTCCAACTTTGTCACTCACTGAGTCACCCACTGTATATATCTTTCACTTCGTTCACCTTGCGCCGTTCACTATATCACTTGTGTCGCCACTGACTACTTGTACATATTTGAGCACCAAGTTTATATCTGGTTGTCATTTGAATTTTTCCTCGCTGTGCTGCCCCAATTGTATGAATATGACTTTGTCCTTTACCTTTTTTGAAATATAAGAATAATTCCAACACCATGTTATTTGAACAACTGTCTCCTTTACTCATGCTCGTGTAATGCCTTGTGCATACAAAAGTATTTGTCTTATGAATATCACCTGTTGGGATATTGTATTTAGTTATACCTTTGAACCCTAATCCTGACCAGGTTTATGGGTCACACTCCTGTTAACCCTTACAAGTCTTGTATGACTGACATTTTACTGCTACTGATCACACTGACTGAAGCACAATCCATCCGAGACATCTGGGAACCAACACACACCACACTTGTGTTGTTCAGTCTTACATACACAAAGTCTCCCAACAGGAAGACCCAAGTTGCAAAACTGCTGAAAGTGGTTACCTGATGGTGTGTGATAAGGCAAGGATGCCCAGGACGAAGAAATACATGGAGAGGAGGAGGTTGATGTACTCTTGGGAAAATATCTGAAATGAGAAGATAATATCCATATTAATCAAGACGTCAAATGGGGTACTCATTCCACAGTGCCATTCTCTTGCTGCAGTGCAATTGCTTACCTTGAAGAAGAGGTAGAGTCCAAAAAGGGTGCAACTGGCAATAATGGGAAATCTGGCAGCATCCCGACTCGTGATAGTCTCCGGCATGTCTGCGGGGTTCTGCATGGAAAAATAAATGAGGCATTAAAATATATACATCATACTTTATATATACACACACATGCATCAGCTAAATTCCCATATTGAACCCTAGTACAGAAGCCTTGATGGCGGTGTGGTGGGGACATCGGACACATACCCAACCACCAGCCTACAGATCCGTAGTCTGGTCCAGATGCATGGCAGAGCACAAGAGCAACTCTCCGAGATAAGCATACTGATCCCCTGAAGACAGGGACCAGATCGAACCACAGCAACAAGATCTATACAACATTACACAGTAAACTACAGATCCTGCTGTAAAACCGGTGTTTCATTATCACAACTCTGTATCTGGCGGACCCTTCAGTCACTTCGTTTTATACCTTTGCAAAGATGGTTCATGCTACCAATAACTTTGTGGGCATACTCCCTCCAAAGAGCAATTACAGCACAGTGTCCACAACTTTCAAACATTAAACAGTCCTGCTACATTTTGCCCCCATAAATCTTTGCTGTGAAGGTTCCAACTGAAATATTTACTAGTGCAGCCTGTCACCACCATCAGCCAAAAAAGTGAAGGAGGACCACAAAATTGTCAGAATGTTTAGAACTAAAAGAAAACAAACCTGTGTAGGCGGAATTTCAGAATATAGACATATGTCAACAAACATTATCCATGTTGGCGCCAAGAGATGAGAGAAACAGAAAAAGTTGATGTTAGATGTTGTGTCTGTCCCAGGTATCTTAAATTTACACTGGCCAATATCCAAGTGTGCTGAGAGAGGAAGAAATTAGGTGTAATTTCTTTCCTGACAGACAGTTTTTCCATTAATTTCAATTTTTCCTATTGAACGGACAGGAATATGAAAAAAGTGAGACACACCACGGCCCACTGAGATCCTCTTGCGCATGTATGTTTGTGCAAAGGTGGGCGGGTAGGGTAGGAGCACATTCGCAGTGAGCTGACTGCAACAAAGTAGTTTCTTTAAGCCTTCCCCAAAAATAAATACAGAAGGTACAGTGGCTACTGATGCATTGGTACAATTAATCACGCTCTACCACCCCCCCCTTGATTCCTGGTTTATGCACTCGTGGGAATACCATTTCCTCCCTAGTGTACTGCAGTTACTAGGCCAACCACTCAAATACTGTGCTTCTTACCATCTTCTTCCACATCTCTTTAGAAGTCCTCAGCAGAAGATTACAGATGGAGCAATTAAGATTGCGTCTTCCACTCTACACTTCAATATAAATCTTGCTTAGTCTGAAGTTTACTCTAAATTCTCCATGACCCAGAAGCTGTTTTAGCTTGCGTACAGAATAGGTCTGCCCATGTTACACTGCTTTTAATCCCACGCATAAGTTGCATCACTTCATCTCAACACTGCTGCTGTCCTTGGTTTGGATGGGTAAGAAAGTAATGGACATTACATTCATGGGTAAGCATGTACAACGCACCACCCCAACATGCATGCAAACACATCAAGCAGGAAAGGTCCAAAATCTAAGTACACATATGTGCGCACTCACACTACCAGCAAACGTACTTGACACAGGATGTTACACTCGACAGACATCCCACATTTACAACGCAGTGTACATTAAAGAGCTCCTCTTTAAACATATCTTACATGGGATATGCACCACTGAAACAGATGCATCCCACACAGAACATTTTGATCTTGAAGGGAAAAAACCATCAAGACATCTTTAACAGCTCTTTTGTGCATGTTGCCTTCGCTGTGGCTGTTGACTCTCCATCTCTAGCATTGTACTACACAACTTAAGGATACACAAAGTTCATAGTCTAGCATAGCACCAAAGTCTAAGTAGAGAGTATCTACAGCACCACGCATCTTTTTTATCATTCACAAAAGAAATCTCGAGTTGTCCAACAAACTGCCAAAGTTATAGGATGATGATGGTCTACAGTGGAGAGGAGGTTTCAGAAGGAGCTTAACTTGTAAACTTTAGACCTCAGTCTAAGATCACCCCACTGAAAATTATTATAAGAGCCTACTGATTAGGGACCACCAAGTTCTGCAGGCCAACACAGTTAGCTGAGCAGTGACTAACTTTTGGGTCGGATTCATTCATAATAAGAGGATAGAAAAGTGCCATCGCATGCGACAGCCCAGAGACGGTGTCCCAACAACTGTGCGATGATACTGCCGGGTTTTTTGCAAACAAAATAGACACTATTTACCAAAATATTGCTCAAGCCACTAATGTCGTCGATATTAAAGATTCCTTGCCTAGTCCACAGCTCGGAACAGTGGGCCTTGGCCATCCGGCACTGTCTGCTATCCCTGAGATCAGTCTGGATGATGTAAACTCACTGATTGGGACGATTAAATCGGGCAGCCCGGCGGACCTTATCCCCGCCCGAGTGATGCATCTTATAGGGAATGCTCCGAGTCCCACCATTCAGATGGTGATTAATCGCTCCCTTGCTGAAGGAGTGGTCCCCCTGGAATGGAAAAAGGCCCTGGTTAAGCCCATAAGGAAAAACACTTCCGTTCCCTGGTCGGATATGACCAACTTGAGGCCTATCTCCCTTTTGCCGTTTGTCGGCAAACTAATGGAGAAGCACGTTAATCTCAACCTCTCCAGTTACATAGAGCAGACCGGCTGTTTGGACCACTCTCAGTCAGGGTTTAGACCCAGGTATAGTACCGAGACGGCCCTCCTTTCTGTCACGGATACTATACGTATGTCTCTGGATAGGGGTCTATCTGTGGTGTTGGTGCTGTTGGACTTGTCCGCAGCATTCGACACCATATCTCATACCATCCTCCTAACAAGATTAAGGGAGATCGGCATAGAGAAATCTGCCCTGGCGTGGTTCTCCAGCTTTCTGGCAGATCGTACCCAGCAGGTCAACATGGGCACCTTCAGTTCCACCTCCACCAAAATCACCAGAGGAGTCCCGCAGGGCTCTTGTCTCAGCCCTACGTTATTTAACGTTTATGTCTCCTCCTTAGCTGGTATTATGAGGTCTTTTGGGTTTTTACCCATCTCATACGCTGATGATACACAGCTACTGTTTACCTTTAAAACCTTTACCCCGGAGATAAGGCAAGCGTTCTCGAATGGCATGACTGCGGTCGCCGGCTGGATGGCCAGGAACTTTCTCCAGTGCAATGTGGGGAAGTCGGAAGTCATGCTGTTCGGGGAAGCAAAAATCATGTGGACCCCTGATTGGTGGCCTACAAGTCTGGGTGCGGCCCCTTCCCCCAAATAGGTGGTGAAAAATCTGGGGGTCCGTCTGGACCAAGACCTCAATCTTGTACATCATGCCAACACCACGGTGGGGTCTTGTTTCCATATCATCAGCCTCCTCCGGAAAGTGTTCCCCCTTCTCCCTGACAGCACAAGGAAGACCTTGGTCCAGGCCCTCGTATTGAGTCGCCTCGACTATTGCAATGGTCTACTTTTAGCGGCCAATGAAGGAGTGCTTAACAAGCTTCAAGTGGTGCAGAACACCGCGGCACGCCTGGTGACAAATGCCCCCCCCAGAACACCATCTCTGCCCCTTCTCAAACTGCTCCACTGGCTTCCTATCCGGAAACGGGTGGAATTTAAGACCTGCTGTGTGGTGCACAAGAGTCTCCACAACTTAGGGCCGCCCTATCTGGCCGAAAAATTTGTCCATCATCACCCCCCCCCCCGCAATCTACGGTCCAGCAATCAGCTGTTACTACAGATTCCCCGACATAACAAGACCAGACAGGGAGGACGTGCCCGCTCTGTTATGGGTCCCCGTCTGTGGAACAACCTCCCTCTCTCCCTTAGACAGTGCTCTAGCCACCCAGCCTTCAGGAAAAGCCTTAAGACAACCTTATTCCAGTATTAGCGCCTGCTCAGACCTGTTCTCCTACAGCACTGCGCGGAGATACACCTTCGGGTGTGATTCCGGCGCGTTACAAACCCTCAAATAAATAAATAAATAAATAAATAAACATGGACGTAGTGTGGCAAGATCCCTCTCCTTTCTCATCCCTGTCAATATGTTCTCTGGCCCTCCATCTTGAGCGCGACACCTCCCACCATACCCATCTGGGATTGTTCCCTGTACTTCACCTCATTCTTTCTCCTAGCCGGACTTGCCTGCACTCCTTATAGTGTTTACCACACTGAATTAATAAGTTGACATTTAGAAAGAGACTTTTAAAAAGGAACAGCCTTAGATAGTGATATTTCACCGTGTCCCTCCTTCCACAGTCATGTAGATTATCTGGTAACAGTCATGTTAAATAAAGTAGGCTTCTTGACTGGAAACAAATTGGTCACTTTCCTGAAATTCACAAGTTACTAAAGTTTTAAAGGGCATCGATAATTAAAATAAAGTGTAGAGCTCTTCATCCCTTATGGCATAAAAACGTCTATCTTAAGAAAGAAGAGTTAGATCGTTTCCAGATAGGGCCTGGGTCATATGCAACTATTTAGAGTAACTTTGGTGGTGGAAGTGTGCTATTGCAGTGGTTAACCTTTTGAAGACCCCCAACGTAATAATTACTGGAACCCAGGGACCCCAGAGAATCATGTTTGGAATCTGTGCACACGGCCTGAGTATTTTTTATTTCAACCGCACAACAATGCACATTAAAAATAACTCAAACAAACACACAAATAATGAAATATCTTAGTTAACTCACAAATTAAACAAGCATTGGCATAGCCAATAGGTCTCGCATAAGTGTTTAGCTATGCAGCACATTATCCTATGTGCTGTGCCACCAGGGGTTGAAAGGCCACACAACTGCTGCAGACTGTGTACACTTTATAAGTAGCAGCCATCTACAAATGGTCTGATTTACTAATGAATTTTGAGGCAGGTGGTACTTGTAGCATCAGACACTCGGTGTCAGGAAGTGGCAATGATATCATCCTAAGACCTCCACTGTGTTGAACTGGCAAACATAACATCTACTATCAATAAGTAGGGCAGGTAATATATCCCAGAAACTCATTGTCAGCAGATAGAACTTTAAACAACCCAAAGCATTCAGTCAAATAGTACCACTTGTAATAACCCTAGATACTCGTCGGTAAGTTGAAAGCATAGCACCCAACATCTGCCACTGCTAGAAACGGGTACTTGTAACATCACATGACACTTGCTGCCAAACTGTCCGAAAATGGCATTTTAATATTCAGAGCCAAAGAAGGGCGCTTGGAGCATTACAAGAAACAGCGCCAATCAGTAGAAATGATAACACCAGAAGAAATCAATTTTTAGAAAGTACCATGTAACAACACCCTAACAGAGTAACATCTAAAACCAGAGACATCCAATGATAGATATGTGCTCTGGAAACATCATCAATATCAGATTATCGAAAATGGCATGCACAGCAGCTCAAGACACCGAGTTCTTAACATACATTAAATTACAGAAAGTCTCATTCATGGCATCTAATCTCAAAAAGTGACACTTGTATTCCCCCCCCTTCACAGACCCTCTGGGTCCCCACACCACAGGTTAAGAACCGCCGTGCTAGTGGATTGAGCAAGGGATTTCCAATATGTTTTTTCCAACAAACTGTCATTGATATAAGCCGTGAGTAGAAGTTGTGCTTCGTAATCATAGGTTAATGGGCTTCTAGGGTACAACACAATCCAAGGGTGAAGAATTACTGTTACCCAATCCCATGTTCTTGCAAGGATAGAACTAGAATTTATGAAAACCTCTAGCAAGCAGGCTTTCCCCTAATGGGCTTGTCATACCAGTCTTCAGAGAGCTAAACAGGAAACCGCGTCTATGACTTCTGTTCCTCCTAGCATCTGTCTATGAGGGATAGGCAAGCTGGGTAAAACAAGAGAATGCAAGCAAATTATTCAAGAAAGAACGTACCCTCTGTGAACACTGGTTAGAAACTGTGAAGGAAGAGTAGGGAGGGCAGACTGCAGAACCTAGAAAGGCCGACAGGCAGCTGAGGTGGAGATCTTGAAGACCTACAGTCTACTCTACTCAAAGATTAGAAGGCCAATAATGAACATACAGAAGCTGTCAACGCACTACCAATTAAAACACTTAAAGCTGCATGGTTTGGGAAGAAAGGTGGAGGGGGGCTACAGGAGGATAAGATAGATAAATGACCAAGATAGATAAATGACCAAAGAAAATGCCAGTAGTTTTGATATATGTATAGTGACAGTACTAGCATACATGCATCAAAAATATTTTCAAAGAGAAGACTAAACAAGCATTGGCATAGCCAATAGGTCTCGCCTTTGGGACCTTATATGTGTTTAGCCATGCAACAGATTATGTTGTTGCACCAAGGATATTGTGCTCCATAACTAAACACTTATAAGGTCCCACAGGACCTCAGGCTACAAGCATTATAAAGAATTCCTACTGACAAACTATTTGATCGTCCGTCTTAGGCCGGCCAAACAGTCATGCGCACTTTGCATGTTCTCCATCCATGCAGTATCACGGCCTGGGTGGAGAACATGCCCAGGCTCCCACTCCCTCTCTGAGCATCGAACCAAATGCTCAGATCACAGCGCTGCTATAAGCAGAGTTGTGATTGGATAGGGGAGTCTACAAGACTGGGTGCTTCCTGTTCCTGGGAGCAACCAGGAACAGAGAACAGCAGGTAAGTTTCCTTTTTTTATATATTTCCTAACCCCCAACCTGCCCCCACCAGTCACCTACCAGCCGTCACTGATTGAAGTTAAAAATAAATAATAAGGAAGTAACTAGGGTATCCTGCACCACTAAAGTAAAGAAATACCTCCTTTATTTTTAATGACATCTTGCAGCAAAAGTGTAAAAGTATGATAGTCTAATAAAAATTCATTAAGTGTATTTCATTAACAATGCAGAACCATTTCACCTTAGTATAGGACATATCAGTAGGGTGAAAAGTATTTTTTAAGTGATAGTTTTGAAACATGAATCTGGAAACATTCGTTCTTCCCCACCCTGACGGAGGCCAATAGTGAACCAAGAAGTAAGTCAGTTGTGAACATTATAGTTTAATAAATCAAACACAGAAGTTTTTATAAACACATCCTGAAGTTATGTATGTGATAATGAATAACAAGCATTTGCAATGCAATAGGTCTCGCATTATGAAAGTTTGAGCTATTGGTCTTGTAAATGACAATTTTTTTTATTTATGTGTTGGATTTTGAAAATAGCTAAATTAATAGCTTTGTCATTTTCAATGCCAATAGTTATAACTTTCGCACATGTGACGACTATAGCATTTGTAATGCAACATGTTTTGTATTTACGTGACTTAGATGTATTGATATTACAAATAGCAACGGCTTTTAATTTTTTTAAATAATTAATACTTAAAAAGTGATTGTAATTTATATTGGCAATAGCTTAAACTTTTGTAAATAAAGTTTGTGAAAATTATGTTCAGTGTATTTTATTGTGATGAAAATCCAAGAACAGAAGTGAAATAACATCTTTTTGTGACATTTGTAATAAAGCTTGAAACATTGAGAGAACATAATTGAACCAGTTGTTGAATGGTGGCGCTGAGTGATGCTGTGGTGGCGCTGAGTGATGCTGTGGTGGCGCTGAGTGATGCTGTGGTGGCGCTGAGTGATGCTGTGGTGGTGCTGCTGAGTTCACTCTGAATCTGCACTCTGAATCTGCACTCTGAATCTGCACGAACGAGCGAAGGAACCTGTACGCAGAGCGGGGGTGCTGCAAGCGACTGAGTCACTTCATGTACATCGGACAGGGTGAGTGATGCACGTGTACCCTAATTGTGCTCTCACTGTCTTTTCGTGCGCCTGTCACTCTTGGGAATGTCTGCTACTATCAATCAATGAATCGCAATAGCAGAGGTGGACTGGCTCGTAAATGAAGGCCGGTGGCTCTGAAAGGCTGTTCTGCTGGAAGAAAAGTCAGCCGAATATCAGAAGGCAAATGAAAGGTGCTCTCCTTTTATTGCTCAA
This sequence comes from Lissotriton helveticus, assembly GCF_964261635.1. NCBI lineage: Eukaryota > Metazoa > Chordata > Amphibia > Caudata > Salamandridae > Lissotriton > Lissotriton helveticus. Next base: position 136,270,538 of record NC_136068.1, on the reverse strand, counting down.
AACGCTAGAAGGCCTTCACGCCAGGCAGGCTAGATAGAATGGAAAGGAGTCTCTTAATCTAATATCAGAGGAGAGTCGAGGGGACTAGAACACACTCGCCTAATGCAGAGGAGAGTTTGGGGCCTGGCGCGAGCCAGCATGAGAGTGAGGAACCAGCTCACGAGAAACTATGTGGATGAGTGCTGCGTCATCGTCAAACACTCATCTTTCTAATTCAGATTTAAAAAAAATATATATAGCACATGTGTCAGGGTTGTTCATGTGGCAGAAGTATAGGTGACAGTAGTTGGTGCTGCAGTGTTGGTTTGTGAGTGCTAAGGTGTTTTCTACTTCTGCATCGAATGGGAAAATGGCAGGAGTGAAGAAATGCTGGAGGTAGGGGGCGAAGAGGGGGTGGGTAATAAATATCCGAAAGCAAAGGAGGCAGGTCCCTAGAACAGAGGAGAAATACGGCTGAAGTGAAAGAATAATACGTGCGAGACGAGACCTGGAGAAGCAGACGGACTGCAGGACGAGGGAGAAAGGCAGAGGACGAGAAGACTGACAGAGGAAGGAGGCAGAGAAAGGGTGACTATCGGAAGCAGCAACGAGGGACGGGGAAAGGCACCAACCCAAACAAGGCGCACAATGCCCTGTGACCGCAGCTCTGTAGTAATGCTGACCAGCATTTTACAGCCATCGCGCGAGATGTTGTATGTGCGCGGAGGGAAGCCGGATGGGGGTGGGAGAGTCTGGGGCGTGAATGCGAGCGAGGGGAGACAGGCAGATTAGGGAGATGCGCGTGCTTGTATGGTCACGTGACCCGCTTTTGTGGCCACGTGACCTCACATGCACTGTGAAGAAACCGCAGTGGTTTCACTAGACGATCGAGCACTTGAATTCTCGATCCCTCAATGCGCTTGCGCGCATTGTAGGTCACGAGACCTAAAAATGATACAGAAAAATAAAACGCATGCCTAAAATCACACTATTTGTTTAAGTGGAGAAGCCGTGATTAATCCCAAACTTTTTTTTTTACATTGTGCAATTCAAACACTAGATGTATATGCTTTGCCTCCCCTACACCCACCTTGCCACAACCCCCTCCCTCCTTTGCCCCGCCCAGCCCCCACCCTGCTGGATCATTGCGGCCCTCGGCCATATCACAAACCAAGCTTTGTGGCCCTGGGAAAATGTTTGCGAGTGCCCATGCTTTAGAGTGAGTGCCGACAATGCCGGCCTGTTTACTGTAGAGGGTTACTTTGCCCTGCTAATCTAAGGAATGTACAGTAGGGTTCATCTGAGACTTTAAAGCGGCCGGGCACTGTAGCCATATAGTGCACAGTCCCAGCTTCCAAGAAAACATAGGCGCAGATGTTTACTGTCGCTTCAGTAGTCCACAGTCAAATCTTCCATCGGCCTGCTCTGGCCAAAGCGCGTACACAAACATTACTGAAAAGTTGGCACTTCGCTGGAGGTCAGAACGCTAGTGAATGCAGGAGAGCGGCAGTCATGTTCAGGTACCAGCGTGGGGAGTAACTGCCAGATGTGGAACCCCCTGCGCGTGCACATCACACGGCCCCGTCTCCAGGCTCCTTTGGAACCCCGCACACACCCTCCCTTCCAACACTTCATATCCTCCCTAGCAATATTCGGGAAAAACGGAACAAACCCCAACAGTAAAGCAATCAACAGAAAATGACACACGAAATGCAAGCACAACAGGACAAAAACAATATGACACTATAGATCACGGCAAGTAATGCAAATACGTCAGATGGTGCCTGTTTCTTGCAATAGTTCATCCACAACCCTTCCCTCATCTGCCCCAATGCCTCTTTCCACTCTCTCTCTCACTCACCAAAACAGATATGGTGCACGTGTACAACCGTCTCCTGCACCACACCTCCCATCCACAAAAAGCACACACTTGGTTTGCCACCTTCAAACGTGAGCACAAAGGTTTGTCTGCACACGTTCACGTCACTGACTAGCGCCAATGATGCTGTGCCACGCCCCAGGTCAGGCCCGACACTGTACCAAGACAGGCAGCACTGCATCACGCAACGACCGTGGGAACGTTTACAGAATATTGTCGTTAATCGTGTCCAACTGTGTAGTCCTAATATTGTGCCAGGGGATACAACACAGCATCACATAAACTATGACATGTTTATACGTTAGTGCATTCCTAATACTGTGCTCGACCAGAGCACAAGCATCAAGCAGTGGCTGTGAAATGTTATGGAAAATTGTCGATCAATTTTTTCCACTATGTAGTTTGGGTCAAATATTGTGCCTGGTCATAAAACACAGCATTACAAAATAACAGTGGAATATTTAAATAACAAGCATTAGGAATATTGTGCGGGCTGTACAACACTCATCGAGCAATGGCTGCGAAACGTTTAATGACTATCGTCTTTTTTTTATAATATATATTATTTTTTTTAAGTGCTAGATTATTCAACAAATACAAAAAGACCAATTGATTGAGGGAATGCTGAACAATGTCAAACATTCCCCCACAGTACAACGATCTGGGCCTAAAGCCATCGTTTTTTTTTTGCCCACAATGCCATTCAGTTCAGAGCCATATGCAATTTAGTTTTGACCCTGCTCCCCTGGGAACAGTCCAGCCCGAGCTGCCAAGCCAGGTCCTCCCTGGACCTGAAACAAGCATCCTGGGACCGGTTTCGGGGTATCACCCCTCCTCACCAGGCTAGCTTGAATCCAGTGGCATGGTGAGCACGGGAGCCAAGCCTGGGCATACCCATCCCACTTGGGGTGACAAATGCAAAAAGAACAATTGATCGACTGAATGCTGAACAATGTAAAGCATTCAACCCCAAATTGAAGTGGCACAGTGAGCAAACGAATGATGGATTAAACCTAGATCTCTTGACTGGGGGTGAGTGGTTGGAAAGGCCCAGCACTCTGTCCATCATCTTGTTGTATTTGATTATTCAACGAGGCTAACAAGCAATAACCGAGCAATGTTAATAGAATAAGGCCATGTAAGAAATTAGATTATTCCCCACTTCAAGAATACCAAACCTGCTCATGGTGAACCCTCAAAATCACTAAAGTAACCTTACCTCAACCCCCTGGTTGCTATGGCAGAGTAGACAGGCTTATCGGTGTGATGAGTAAATAGTTTATGCAGTACCAAAACAGAAATGAAGTTAAAATGTAAAAACAATAAAATAATCCCAAACATAATAAGAAAAACAAGCATTTACAATTCAACGGTCTTGCCTTTGCAAAAGTTAGAGCTATTGGCATTGTAAATGGCAACATTTTTATTTATGTGTTGGTTTTGAAAACAGATAAATGGCAGTCATTTATAATGCCAATAGCTTAATCTCTTGCAAATGCAAGACCTATTGCATTTACACCCACACAGCGCCACACACACAGCGCCACACCCACACCCACACAGAGCCACACCCACACAGAGCCACACCCACACAGAGCCACACCCACACAGAGCCACACCCACACAGAGCCACACCCACACAGAGCCACACCCACACAGAGCCACACCCACACAGAGCCACACCCACACAGAGCCAATCAACCAATCAATCAATATCATTTGTAAAGCGCGCTACATACCCGTGAGGGTCTCAAGGCACTGGTGGGGGCAGGGGGGGGGGGGGGGGGGAAGCTACTGATCGAAAAGCCAGGTCTTGAGAAGTCTTCTGAAGGCCAGCAGGTCCTGGGTCTGACGTAGGTTGGTAGGGAGAGTGTTCCAGGTCTTGGCGGCGAGGTAGGAGAAGGATATCTGCCGCCGCCGGTTTTTCCAGACGCGTGAAACTGTGGCGAGGGCGAGGTTGGCAGAGCGGAGGCTGCGGGTGGGGGTGTGGAAGCTGAGTCGGTTGTTGAGGTATGATGGTCTGGCGTTGTGTAGGGTTTTGTGTGCGTGGGAAGGAGTTTGAAGGTGATCCTGTTGACAGTGAGCCAATGCAGGCCTCTCAGGTGGGGTGTGATGTGGCTGCGTCGGGGGACGTCGAGGATCAGTCATTCCGAGGCGTTCTGGATGCGCTGCAGCCGTCTCAGGAGCTTGGTTGTTGTTCCTGCGTAGAGGGCGTTCCCGTAGTCCATCCTGCTGGTGACCAGGGCCTGGGTGACGGTTTTTCTTGTGTCGGGGGGGATCCATTTGAAGATCCTGCGGAGCATTCGTAGGGTGTTGAAGCAGGAAACGGAGACGGCGTTGACCTGCTTGGTAATGGAGAGGGCGGTGTCGAGGATGACCCCCAGGTTACGTGCATGGTCGGTGGGTTCTGGGGCCGTTCCTAGCGATGTTGGCCACCAGGAGTCGTCCCAGGCTGAGGGGGTGGGACCGAGGATGAGGACCTCCGTCTTGTCTGAATTCAGCTTCAGCCTGCTGTCCTTTATTCCTCTGTGGAGGATGGCTTTGGCGGTGTGGGGGTCTTCGGTGAAGGAGATGATCAACTGGGTGTCATCGGCGTAGGAAATGATGTTGAGGCTATGTTGTCGTGCGACGTGGGCGAGTGGTGCCATGTAGATATTGAACAGCGTTGGGCTGAGTGATGATCCCTGTGGAACGCCGCAGATGATCTTGGTGGTCTTGGAGCGGAAGGGTGGGAGGCTGACACTCTGGGTTCTGCCGGAGAGGAAGGACGTGGTCCAGGCCAGGGCCTTCTCTTGGATTCCGGCGTCATGGAGGCGTGCTGTTAGGGTGCGGTAGCAGACCTTGTCAAAGGCTGTGCTTAATTTGTAAAATATGAAGTGCAGGTGCTCACATTTTTTTAAGGAGGCCACACCCACTTCCCTCGGCTCCACCCTTGGCCCCACCAAGCATTTCACACCTCAAGACCACCTGCGCCACCATCAGAGATCTCTGATCCCTTGCGGTTAATGTAGTCCAAGTGCAGCCTGACCGCCCTGGTCATAACAGGGTATGAAGATAGCCACTCCCACACTCTGTGTGTCTGGCTGTCCGTGGACCTCCAGACTCGTAATAAGGCCCTAAATGACCTTCTTAATTTCCAATGGAGTGTACCTTTACTGCCTCAAGTCTCAAAATGCGCTAACTCATCCCTCACCATCACTGCTGAGGTCTTGAGTTCTACCCCGTGGGTTCTAAAGGACTTCATGATTGTGAGAGTCACTGGTAGTGTCCTTTTGCTAATGCTATAACCGGACTTTAGATGTGTTCATTTTTTGTCATCACTGCACCCATAAGTGCTACAGGAGCCAGACAGTTTTACCTTCGCAGACTTAATATTGGTGAACAATATGGGCTATCATGAGAACTAGTGAAACTCTTCCACCTAGCTTTGGTGGTGCAGCACCAGACTTCCTTTCAGCAGGCAGACACGTCTGAGTGATGGCAAAGGTCTGTGCACTGCAGGAAGACAGGAGAGTTGTGCAAATGTCCGACGGCGGCGCTGCCAAACTCTCAAGACTCAACATCGGACAGTTCGAGAGTAAATACTTGTTATTGATGCTTAATTAAACCATTGGCTTTCAAGGGAGGGCTCCCCCTTAGCTCCTCACTTGCCTCTTCTGTAATTTCGTTCTACGTGATGGAAATGCCAGACGCCAATCACAGGTAATCACGCTGGGTGGGTTACACTTAAAAGCAAACACCGGTCATGTATTTTTAATGCGTCCACGTGTGGCGGACATGTGCAGGGCATGAACCTCTTCTGCAACATGCCAGGGGGGGTGCAGCCTCATTCTCATTGGTAGGCTGCAGACGTGTGTTGCTGAATGCTCCTGCAGGGCGGGTCAAATGTCTAGTCATTGAATTTCACTCTTATTTTATGAATAACAGTTTACATTTTTTATGAGTTCGACCTCTATCTGCCTACTAATTAGGTCTGGCAGAACCAAATCTACTCGAGCTCGAGTCATGTTATGTTCTGCCATTTGCATAGCCTAAGTGAGTCTTTACACTGGCAGGTCCGTACTGCGGCCGGTGCCCCCGCCCCACCCTATTGAAAAATCACGATTGTGAGGATGATTGGCATTGGTTTTTTAACTAAGGTCGGACTCGTTAGGAACTTACTTAGGGCCTGGACGGGACTGGTGCTACTTCTGCTGTTTAATTGGCAACCAGACACTCTCCACAGTATGGCTGATCGATACCCGGGTCAACCGAGCCATGACTGTCGGTCTGGGCCTCGGGCAGCAGGGGCCGGAGGGCGACTTGAATGCGATGACTGCAGGTCGTGGTTAGCGAGCTGTCTGCTGCGGACTGCGGTGGTTATGCTGGGGGTGGCAACGAGTAAAAAACACTGCGCATGTTGCCGCACAGCCCCTAACCCATCCACCAAAATCCAGCCCAAAAAACGCCCAAACCAGTGTCCTCCTCCGGCCCGCGGCCCGCCCCAGCAGCAACAAGTAAGTGGCTAAGGCAGCTGGCTCCGCGGCGCGCAGTGCGATGAGGCGCCGTCATCAATCAAGATTCAACACAGAACACAGCTCGTTTAAATACATTATATATATGAATAATATACAGTCAATCTGAGAATCAGAGTGTGAGTGTGACTGACTCACTCACTCCTCGGAGATGTGATTGCGATGCAAAAAAACCACGCTGTGGCACGAGAGTCTGACAGACAGACAGTAGTCAGTAGTGTAACTTTAAATTATTGAAAAATGTGATGTGCGCGCAGTTCAGCAGATGCAGAGTGTAGACCCGGCCCTGTCATATAAGTGCCGGTGCTAAGCACCGGCACAAATTAAGCCCTGCTGCTGATAGGTCCAGAAGGATGAGAGCAACACACAGAGCCCCCAGAGCATAATTCCAAGAGCCAATGTAGTTTTAAAATTACTTGTGAAGAAGCATCCGGGGCACCGTGGAGGCGCTGACAGCTCCCACCGATCTTGACAGGACACTCTCCACCCTTCCTGACTGGTCACTTTCCACCCAGCTTGTTATGCCACTTTCAGTCCATCGTGATGTAACACGCCACACGTCGTGGCAAGTCACTTGTCAGGCGACCCTCCATCATTCACTTGCAGCTTTTCCGGACAGATTGCGCCCACCCGTCCTGACAAGTTACTCTGAGACTCTCCTGACAGCTGCTGTCCTCCAGTCGTCGTGACAGCGTACACCCATCCTGACAGGACGGCTCCCCCTGCAAAGTGCCCACAGCACTCACTCCTCTCAGTGCTGGGGCAGGGGGCACAGCTCCTAGAAGCGGCGAACAGCACTGTAAGAGAAGGCATGTATTCACCAGGAGCAGGGCGGCAGCGGTGCCCGGGGGCGCGGCTTTCCATGCCGGGGCAGGAGGCTGGGTGCTGCTGGAGGCGCTGCTACCGGACGGGGAGTTCTTCTGTGCGCTGCCCCGCTGCCTCTCACTGCCCCTCCTCCTCCTCTCCTAGCCCTCCCTTCCTCCCGGCAGCCGCTCGCGCTTCCTTAGACTAGGTGCAGAGGTAGCGGCCAGGCTCCCTGCCGGTGCGCCGTGCAGAGGCCAGAGGCACAGGCAGTGCTCGAGCCGGGACATGCTGCCCGCACGAGAGGTGGCTCACCGCCACAGGGGGGCGCTGCATAGTGGAGCGTGTGGAGGTACTGATGCTGTGTGTTGTGCCTTATGTTATCTCCTTGCTTGCTGCTCAGCCAGTATGTATGTAATGTCTGAATGGAATGTTGAGTGATGGATGACAGAGTGAATAGAATGTTAGTGTGCCTGGTGTGGATGTGGAATGACAGTTGATGAGAGAGGGCTGAGCAGTGAACATCCTGTTCCTGGTGGGGTTTTCCTGATTTACTCCTATTCATCTTACTTGAAATAAAGAGCTTCAAGAATTTACATGACCATTCATCATTTAATACACTACATTTTGGCGACGATTGAAGAACTCACAGCGTGCTACATCCTATTTACAAGGTACCTTCAAGCAGTACTACCCTAAAGAGAAGAATTCAAATAAGGTAAAGAACTTTTACATTACTAAAAGAAATTTCCCCAAGCAACCTGGCACTTCGAAACCCCACCAGTGACCCCGAAATCGGTCGCCCTAAACTCTCAAGTGCCAGATCTAACTCAAGGTCACAAACCCAATGAGAATTGTTTGACCTTTAAATTAAAAATACTGTTAAGAAGAATGCCTAACGAGTAAAAGACTATTAAATGTCAAGTACTGCTCTGACACTCACTTACTTGCTACCAAGAAGAAGGGAAAAAACGAGTGGTTTTCATTTAAAATTCAGTTGTGTGGAAGTCTGAGAGCAAGAAATTTAAAAGACTGCTACAAACAGGAAAACGAGTGGTTTCTGTTGGAAAACGGGTTATTTCCTTTAAAATTCTATCGTGTGAGAGTCTGATCTTCTGAACTTATTTCAGTAACAAATGATGTGGCATCTTACGTTATTCCAACTGCCTTTCACACGGAGAGCTCCTTCCACGGTGAAGCCATCCTGCTTATGATGACGTTTAAGAATCTTTGCAAGAGTGCGTGTCACGTCATGACGATCTTTCCCAGCCATCTGCATATTCGTTTCCGTGGTAACCGGAAACAATGCTACGCCATCCATCTTGCGGAGCGCATTCCTCTGACACTCTGCCCGCGCTGGTATTTCATAAGTCACAGCGCCTTTCTCCTTGTGCATATCAACTCGTCTTCACACACGAGGTCAAGTTTGACTCCATTTCAATTACAATTTTGCTGACACAGGGGGAGGCAAGTGGAGAGAACGAACGCTGACGCCGTATTTAATTTCCTAGTTCAACTAATACTTTGCTGTGACAGAGCGAGGTAAATGAGGAAGAACAGATACATTTGGGACTTAGTGAGAGAAGTACTATCGGAAGTCTTCAAATATTGTCATTCTGTCCTTTTCTTTTCACGTGGACCTGTCAAGCCTGGAGGTGTCGCAGCAGATGAAATACTGACAGAGTAATATTCATTCTTCATTCTTTCTACTTAGTTTTCAGTTACGTTAGTCATCATCTTACTACCATCTGCTGGATAAAATCGGTACTCTACTTGTCGTTGCTTCATAGAGCTCTAATTTATACATGAGAGCTCATTTGCTTACTACTTAAAGGTTATGTTATAGGTATTTCAGCATATTTCAGCAATTTACATAACACTGTAAGGCTATAGTAACTGATACAGATATATCACTAAGACTGCAATGTTTATGATTCATACACCAATTCTTTTTAAGCTACTTTTCTGTTAATAGGGTTGCAGTGATGTTTAAATAATTTATACAGCTATGTTTAAATAATTTATACTGATATTTACGTTGGTGCTTTATTTAAAATAATTCTTCCAACCATCTAGTAGGTCTGCTGTTCTGCATTCATTATTATTTTACAAAATTTTATGCAAGGTGTTTTTACAGCTATTCTTATAAGTCTGTATTGCTTCCAATGCTAATTCAGTAATCCAATAGTCCGTATTACGTTTTATGCTTCATACAGTATTTCGAATATGTGTTACTTTCAATGCTTTTTACACTAATTCTTATAAGTCTGTTATATGTTTATGCTTCATACAACAATTCAGGTATGCCTATGTTTCGTTATATACTTTGTACAGTACTTCAAGCCGGTTTTACTTTCAATGCTTGGTACAGCAATTCGAATGAATCTGTATTACTTTCAATGCTTGATACAGCAGTTAGTCTGTATTGCTTTTATGATTACTTTCAATGCTTGGTACAGCAATTCGAATGAATCTGTATTACTTTCAATGCTTGATACAGCAGTTAGTCTGTATTGCTTTTATGATTTAATTGATTGTTGTTATTTACATATTACGAATTTAGTGCTGCAAATTTTAGCTTCGTGTTTGATGCTTCTTATTTTGCTGATACTTTAAGTTTAGAGGTTATTTTCTTCGTAGGGTTATTCAGAGCTGGTCTCTATACTTATTCAGTGTGGGGTGTGCACACGCCCTTCCTACTGTTTTTACCCTACGTAATCCTATTACTTAGCTTCTCTATCTGTTGTTTCCTCTTGTATTGCTATGTATTATATAATTGTGTTTATTTCCGTTGAAGAAAAGGGGATATGTTGTGCCTTATGTTATCTCCTTGCTTGCTGCTCAGCCAGTATGTATGTAATGTCTGAATGGAATGTTGAGTGATGGATGACAGAGTGAATAGAATGTTAGTGTGCCTGGTGTGGATGTGGAATGACAGTTGATGAGAGAGGGCTGAGCAGTGAACATCCTGTTCCTGGTGGGGTTTTCCTGATTTACTCCTATTCATCTTACTTGAAATAAAGAGCTTCAAGAATATACATGACCATTCATCATTTAATACACTACACTGTGCAGCGAGGGGGCATACTGGAAACACTGCGCACTCGAGGGCAGAGACTCCGAGCTGGCAGGGGCGTTGGGGTTGTTAAAAAGGAGTGAGCAGTGGATCACCCACCAACAGGATGGAAGACACTTTGTGGGGTTAGAGTATGTGGAGCAGCTCTGTTAGAGATAAAGTGTGGGGGCAGCTCTTTTGGGGATAGAGAGGGGGAGAGGTATCTCTGCATGGACTGATAGGGAGTGTGCATGAAAATATAGAGGAGTGAACAGTGGAACACCAACAAACAGGAAGGGCGACACTTTGGTGTTATAGTGAATGGGGTGGGGGGCAGCTCTGTTAGTGATAAAGTGTGTGGGGGGCAGCTCTTTTGGGGATAGAGAGGGGGAGATGTAGCTCTACATGGAGTGAGCAGGAACCAGGGAGTGTGAGCAAATATAGAGAGGAAGCGGGTGTAAAAAGGAAAGTACACAAGGTGGCAGAGTGGGGCGAACACCTGACTGTGTGAGGGAACGAACCTGAGGAATGCACACATCTGCGTGACGTAAGGGACGCCGGCGGCGTCATGAACCACGCACAGTAGGAGCTCGCGGTACAGTGTCCACAGAGCGCACGAGACCGGTCACAGGGGAGAGTGAGAGATTCGATGCAGATTGGTGCGCGAGGAAATGCACGCGCGCGCTGCTAGATGCGGAGGAGTGCAGAACTTGCAAACGTTAGAATATGAAGAATGTGCACAAGAGGTGCCGCTCATAAGAGGGATGCTTGAAGAAACACACGGGACGAGTGAGAGGAATTATAAAGGGCAGCACGAGGGAAGGCACAGAAGGTGCACGCCTGAGAGGAATTATGAAGGACAGCACGAGGGAAGGCCCAGAAGGGGCACGCCACGTACATGGATGGATGTGCATGAGACAGCACATGGAGATATATATACACTTCTGAATTAGGGAGTTCCAGCATGGTGCAAGGGTGCATAGAGCCCGATAGTATATCAGCGTGGTGCAGGGATCAGACGGTCTCGATCAGCATGGCATTACGGAAAAAAACAAGCGCTGCCTTTTGTCTTTTAGCCCCGTCCTTTCCACACTGGGCTCCCGGACTTCCTGCTGGGGTAAAAGGTTCCTTATCTTCTTTATGGGGCCATCTGGACCCATAAAGAAGATAAGAAACCTTTTACTTCAGCAGTAAGTCAAGGAACCCAATCTGAAAAGGACGGGGCTTAAAGAGAAAGAAGAACGTCACTAGGATCTCTTCTCCAATGGCTGGCCACCATTTAGGAGGCCAGCCAATGGAGAAGAGGGGCGGGGCTTAACCTCGCTAGTGATATTCTCTCTATCTCATTAAATCTCGCCAGCGAGACTGCGCAAGCGCAGCCATCGCTGGCTGAGACCTAAAAATAGTAAAATGTTATAAACAAAATTACAAAAATCAAATATGGGCAACAAGAGAAAGTTTTTTAAAACGTTTTATTTAGGAAAGCACCAAAAAGAGCAAGGTACCAATGATATACTATGGTCGCTGTAGACCAGGACCTATGTGAAATTTCAGAATGACTGCGAAGAAGCGCGAGTCAAATGCAACAACCAGGTTAGTTCCAGTGAAAGATTTTACCTACTAATTTCAGTCTTTATGTCCCAATCAACCACAGGACTACACTTCTAAAGCTATCAAGCACATCAGGGGAAGCATTTAGAGACTCACAGGTTGACAAGCAAAGGCCAGGAACCAGGCCCAGTTCCCAATGTTCAGATGAGTACTTCCAGTAAGAGGCCTCTTATAGCTTTTTTCTCCCTGTAGCCACTCAGCAGGTCAATGAATTAATCCTCGGAGCCCACTGCTTTCCTCCTGGGTACAAGAAAGAGCAGGGCCAGTCCTTCAGGGGTCCAGTCTGCTTCTGATCTTCTGCAAATCCAGGAAGTGTTCTTAAGTGGGTGCCTGGAAAGTGTTTGCAGGAAATGTGGGACGAAAATGAATGTTTGCACCTGGGTGGTTTTACTTCATATTCAGTACCAGCAACTCGTTCCGCCAGTGGTCATGACAGAGGCGGCCTTAGCACCTTAGTAAATCTAGGTCTTAATTGTAGAGTAGAAGTTCTGAAGTCTAATTTGAAGACCATTCTGAGTATTCTTTTATTTGCCAATAAGCGTAGATTGCTTTTTATTAATTTTTACAAGGCAGTCATGATGAAGTATGAGCCGGTTGCTGACACCAGTCTCAAAGTATTTATTGATGACGTCTTTCAATCTGAACCCCCATTTACTATGACCATGTTAGCTGGGGATTTTAATTTGCATCCTTGTTATTCATGCCCAAATGAGCACTCATTTGTTAACCAGGTGCATTTTTTAAAATACTCGCCACGGTGATACTGCTAATAGTTTAATTTCGGAGTTTAACCTGATGAACTTAATGGATCTTAATAAGGAGAACCAGACTGAGAGAACACCAACATTTAAGAGGGGTGAGGGGCATAGCTCTGAAATGTATTATATTTTTGTCTCTCTCTGCTTATCCTCAGTTCTTTCAGAATATAAAGTATTAAGGCACAGCCCGAGTGATCATAATCCCCTGACTGCTGTTTTTCACTGGGATAAAAAAAAAAACCATTGGAGAAGTATCTTTATATAGGGAGACAATCATTACGATTTATCAGGGACGAAGGGTGAGGTGGGCCTCTACTGTTCCCTCAGTTTTTGTACAAAATTTGGTTTCCACTTGTCGAGCTGATTTTTATTCCCGTTTGTCTGAAGAAGAGTCAGTTCAGGGTATCACAAAGTCCTTTCTAAACATTAGCAGGTTTGTTAAACAGTGCTTTGTAGAGCAGGTGCACTCCCTGTGATCTGTGAAGAAAGATGGTTTGATGGATGTTGCTCCAAAGCACACAAGGATCTTTGGACCCTTTTGCATGTGACACCCAGATGCCAGGAGAAGGTAAAAAAAAGAGCTAGGGCTGCATATGGATTGGCCTGTAAGGATCGTAAAGCCCAGCTCAAAGAGGAGGCCTGGGACAAGTTACTAACCGCTAGCGAGACAGTACCGCCTTTTGCAGAGTGGTTAACTGACCTCTTTTTTAGCAATGATCATCTCTCTAACCAGGCTTGTATTATCACATCACAAGCCTGGGTTGATCACTTTAAGGCCATCTATAGCTCTGAAGTTAAGGATGGGGAATTGAAGGATACGAGGAGTAATCTGCATATTGTTTTCAACTATCTGAGGTCATAGCAGCTATTTCTCGACAACCATCAAACAAAGCACCTGGGCCTGACAGGGTGCCAGGGGATCTTTTTAAAACGGATATAGACTTGTGGACTCCCTTGCTAATGAGGTATTCAAACTCAGTAGTCAACTGACTTCTTTCACTAGCTTGATCTCAATCAATAATAGTCCCCGTTTTTAAAAAGAGCAACAGCTCAGACCCAGCTAGTTTCAGGCCCGTTTCTCCTATTGACTCAGGAGGTGAAAATTATTAGTCGGATCGTACTAGACCGTCTCTCCGAGTGGGCAGAGGAGAGAGGCTTTTTATCTGACCTACAGTATGGCTATATGTCAGGACGGGTAATAGCGAGCAAAATCTGAACCTTTACCTACTTATTTTTAAGTACACTAAGGTCAGGAAAGGCGGGGGAAATCATTTGGCCCTCAAGGACCTTAGCTCTGCCTTCGACAGAGTCATTCATTCCAAACTATGGTCATTGATAGCTCAGATGGGAGTAGACTCTGCATTAATTAATTTTGTGTATGATTTGCACAAAGATCTCTCTGCTAGTGTTAGGTATGGCTCTAACGTGAAATTCACTGAGCACTTTAAACTGTGGCGTGGGGTTCGTCAAGGCTATATTTTAGCAGCGTTTTTATTTATTTTTTATATTAACTAAATAGAACAAGATGTGTCAGACCTGGGTGTGGATGTCCCCAAAGTAGGAGGCCGTTCTACACCGGCCCCGCTTTACGCAGATGACACAGTTTTAACTGCTCGAACAGCCAAGGGTTTACAAAAACATAACCTTTTTATTTATTTTATGAACAGATTTGACCTTACTACCAACCTCTCGAAATCACATGTAATGAAGTTTGGTCCGCCCAATACGAAAAACTATAAAACTTTGTAGTAGACGGACACCACGTCAGTCAGGTAGATAAGTTCAGATATTTAGTGGTCCAGATGGACTCTGGTCTAAACTGGTACCCACTTATAACTCAGAATGTGATGTCCTTCAATAGAGCCACGTTTAGCATTGTCGATTTCTCACGCCGCTTGGGCGCACCCACATTAAATCTGTCTTGGAAATTTTCAGGGCTAAAAGCATCCTACTAGCGAGTTTTGGCAGTGGAATTTGGGGCTATGGCCCAGTCGCCCCGATTCGAGTAGCAGAAAATAATTTTAAGTGGCCTCCTGGGAGTCCCACAAAGTGTACCATATGAAATCGTCCACGAAGAACTGTGATTAGGTTACATTATCGACAAGATCCGACTTTGCCCCTTAAAACTTTGGCTATCAATTTGGACATAGGAGGAGCTTGGTTTTAATAGATTAATATTGCAGGATTGTTTAAAATTGGACAGGCCCTTTCTGATCCCTTTGGCTGGCTTATATCTCCCATAATATGATGTCTTTAGGGAGGCCCGATTTATATGCTAATCCCAGCAGCATAGTTAGCTCTGATCACAAATGGGTTGCAGCGGCATTAATGGCAAGATGGCAGCGGACCGGGAGGACTCTGCAATATTGAAACTCTTAGTCCGACATGCGATCTTAGTGAAAACTGTTAGTAATTTAGTACCCTATTTGACTTTGAACAGGACACGTCATCAGCGACGCTTATTGATTTTTTTTTGGGTTGAATCTATTTCCGCGTTTAATTTTTTAAAATCATGGTTGTGTTAAGGATTCGGAATTGCCCTATGTGACTGTGACAATGTCTCAGTCAATGATACATTACACATTGTTATATGTTCAAAATATAATACCCTATGATATAAGTTTTTGCGACCAATTTTAAGAATCAATGAATTTTACTCAAGTCAGGTCGGCTTTACTGTATTTACAGTTTTTAAATTCACCCAAAGTTTGTTATCTTTCAGGGGTTCTAAAGCAAGTGTGACTATGTGGATGCCAATGTTTGTTCTTTTTAACCGATTTGTCTTTTATGATTTTATTTCTAAAATAGAATTAAGATTATGGCTGACTAACTGGGGAGCCTTGAGGCGCCACATTTATGCCTGACACAAGCTAATGGGTAGTGGTGACCCCTGAGCACTCACTAACCAATAAGGTAAAAGGTCCCAGAGCCAACCCTAGTCACTCTTTTCAGTTGTTCCAGTTGGCCTTACTACAAATAGGCTCAAAATACCATATGCCAGTGCATTTTCAAGATGGCAAAAGCCTTCGGCCACTCTAAACTTGGGCTCTAAGGGTTGGATCTGTGTGGGAGTGTCGTAAGGAAATAATCAATGTCCTTGTGCATCTAACACTAAAAACCAGTTTAAAGCAGGCATATACCCAAAACAAAACCAGATAACAGCCAGACAGGCTATACACAAGAATTGTCTTGGCCACCTGTTCTCTCCTTTTCTAGTGTGCCCTAAGTGTTGCATGTGGCTTAACAGCTCTGTCAAGAATGATTTGACAGTGTGGTATCACATAATGCCCACAGCCCACTGAATATTTTGTGAAATTCAGGAGTCACCTGTGCCCATTCAGGGTAGCCTATTGTTAGTTTCGGGGAGGGTGGTCATGCCACATGTCATTCACACCTATTCAAGGCTGGGAGCTGGCAGAGGTTTATGCTTATTAGCAGCCTATCAGGCCAGACAGGTAAAGGGTACCTTTCCAAAACTAACTTTTCCTTAACATGTATTAAAAATCAGAACACAAGAATTATATAATCCACATTTGTATAGCGCACAATCACCCGTTAGGGTCTCTAGGCACTGGGGGCCGTCGGGAAGATTAAGCAAGCTATTGCCCAGAGTCGCATGGTGCTGGGCTAACCTGCCGCCGGAGCTCGAACCCTGATCCCCAGATTCCAGTGTCAGTCGCCCTGGCCGCGGCGCCACACCTCTCCCTGAATTGGATTTTTTTTAATAACAATTAAAAATAGTGATCCCATTATTTTTCTTGCTGGTTCCATTCCCGAGATACCATATTAGTATTTTAATCTGTCCTTTGGTTTTCTTCCTCGGGGAAGGTAGCCAGTTTTGGCCTCGTCATTGTAGAAATGCAGTAGCATTAATCTTCTACATGTCCTATTTTTAAATACCATGCACCCTACCAGGCTTACACAAGCTGGACTACATTTAAAAGGGCATTTTTACCTGTCAAAGGGTTATTTAAACAGGTTGCGCTGCAGGTTTTACACTGCGGCAGCAAGGCTACAAAAAGGTAGGATTGAAGCCATGTTTCTACAGGTACTATAGTGGATGGCACAACAAGTGCTCTCCCTCCACAAGCAGAATTTAACTTCCAGGTCCTAGATACACTTTCTACACCTTATACTGGGGGCTTACAGGCATGTTAAATGTGCCAATTAGGAATAAGTCAATTCAACTATGTTTAAAGGGGGAGCAATGGCACTCCATTTCTGGTTAGCAGGGGTAAAGTGCATAGAGTTCTAAAGCCAGCACAAATATAGGTTCCAGCAAAAGAAGAAAAATGTGGGGTGACTATATAGAAAAGGCAGATTTCCTACCGGCTTGCAACATTGTTCAAGAGTCAACTGAGGCCTAGTATTGTGTCTAGTTAGGCAACACAACATAAAGCAATAACTGAAATATTTATAGAATATTGTTTAGCAGGTGCACTTCATGCCTATTATTGTGCAGGGCCATACAACACACACCAAGCAATGACAGAAATGTAAACATAATATTGCTAAAGTGTAATTTATGCATGCTATGGAATAAAGTCATTGACATTTCACAAAGCAATGACTGTACTTTTTATCCAGTAGACACAGAGGTTTGCTATAGTAGCATATATTTCCTTTCCAATACAATGACACGTATAGGCCTAGTGACACCACGAATAAGTCCAGCATACACCAACACCAAAAACCAGCAAAAAGGTACAGCTCATTTCATTTCAAAAGGAAACTTTGGGAAATCTGTGAAATGTTTAGACGAGAGGCCTGCTCCCATGCGGATATTAACAAATAATGTAAATAGTATTCTTGTATTTACATTTTTACCCTACTACAGTACATTCTACTGTTTAGACAACCATCTCTGAGTTCAGCAGAAGAAAAATACATTTGTGATGAAAACAGGTGCGGGGTGGGGTGGATGTATTTCTGCTAAGTACTTGTTATACACTAACAATATCTGAAGAAGAAAAGTATCAAAGACATAAGGGCCGTTCACTAATTCGAAGGATCAACGACTAGAAGCGCTGCGCTCCTCTTGTGGGGTAAATATTACTTGACAATGTATTTTGACAGCTATTGAGTCTTTCATTTTATTTCAATAGTTGGTAATACAAGACATAAATGGATGCAGAATCTGACACTCACCTCCACTTGGTAAACATTAACCTAAGCTATAGCCCTAACTCTGCCTTTCTAAAACTAAGAATTAAGCCTCATAAGGGGTGTGTTTTTGCGAGGGGTTAAACACTTAAATAAGGTCAATATAAAAAGCTGTAAACACACACCAAACGTCTATTTGCACAAGTACATTAAAATCAGTGTTCGGTCTTAACCGGTTCGTCCACATTTCCTTGCCAAATTGAGACATCTAATCCAAAACAGTGGAATTGTAGACCTGTTCGTGAATATTGTTTCAAAATGGAGATGCTGGTGTAAAGTGACTTTTGGCGTCACATTACATTTCACACCAAGACAGACATCATCAGCAACGTTTTAGAATGCATGTTGCTGGTGAATGATAGAGGTGCAAGACTGGGTAAAGGAAACCGTTTTTCCCATCGCTGGGAGACCTCTTTAAGGTATTTCTTTTTGACATAACAGCAGCGGATCAAAACCACAGAAAAAGCATGAGTGTGTACGGGGGCAAAAATAAGCAAATGCACTAGATTTCAAAACGCGAGGAATACATGACATTTTTTTTATTTTTATTTAGTGCATTTTTATAAAGCGCGGACATTACCCGAAGGTGTCAGAGCGCTGTACAATAGAACCAGTTACGTTACATTTGCTTGATGTTTTTTGCAGATGGCTTTCACAACAACTAGGACCAAAAAGCACCATAATTCGGAGACATATTCTGCCCACATTGGCGCCTCAGTCCAGTCTACTTAATTTTGAAATACGCTTCTTTGTCACTCTATAAGGCCAGTCTCTAAATCTCGCTTCTCGTGTATCCCCCACCTTTTTTTTTCTTCAAGAATAACCCCTTTCCAACCTTTCTCTCTTTTGGCTAATATATTGTCATCCTTCACATCAAGGGCCCCTACCACATTATGGATGGCCTTCCGTCCATGACCCTTATTTCATCCTTGCCGTTTGTTTCTTTGTCTCTCCAACTGGTCCTAACCTCCCAATCCTTGGACTGCTCCTTCATTTATATCCTGCACACACATGGCCAGTCCGCTCTCTTCCCACAGACACCATACCCTGCCTCCCCTCTGGGCTCCATACCTTGCTCTTGGCGCAGGTCACGCTCCGCAGGGCTCCGTAGAAGATGGGCAGCAGCGCCATGATCATCAGGCTCCCGTAGGCCAGCGCCGTCCCCTCGGGGGAGGCCGGCAGCCGGGCAGACGCGTTGGAAGCTGTGGGGTCCGAGTCGTTGATCAGCGATGGGGGCGGCTCTACCTCTGCCATGGCTGCAGGTTCGTGGGGCTGCGGGGGTTCAGGAAGGGAAGGTGCAGCGCCGGGGCTGCGTGGAGCTCTGTAGGAGGGCTCCGGGCAGGGAAGAGACTGCTCTGCCAAGCTCCGATGCTTTTTGGTACCGGTAAGGCCACGTTACCTAAACAACTAGGAAGTGACGTCCCTCCCGGATGAAGCACTGCGTACGCTCCACTTTGTCCATAGCAACGGGTGGCAACGAAGGGCGGGCCCGGTAACTAAGGAAGTGCATGTAGACGCAGAAACAGAAGGCAAACCAGCCGTACTGCTCTTTTAAAAGGAATCCGGTAAACGTGCCTAAGATCAAAGACAGACTGTACAGTAAAACCTTCATTTTATAAACCACAAGAAGTTTCGAAATTGAGACTGGAATTAACAGGTTGAACTGCCTTCTCGCTCGAACCAGTGTGAATGACACACCTGTTCTCGGGGGCGAGGTAAGGAACATCTGGGCATTTTCCTCGTCACTAAAGTTAAATTGAAACATTTATTCTCCCCAATTGCATTTTTTTTAATTCGCTATATTTCCAATCTAATGGTAAATTATGCATGCAGTTTAAATTTTAGTGTGGTTTTTAGCTCAAAAGATAGACTCAACGATACCTTCCCCACTACGTGTACCACAATAAATTGTTCTGCAAACAAACTCTCTTCTGCACTCTCAATACAGCTCATCCTTATCTGCCACCCATCCTTTGCATACACTCCCTTTTACCGCCCAGCCCTTCCTTCCTCCTCTCTCGAACACTCCTTCCACTATCTATATAGACTCCTATGGTTTTGCATAACTGTATTTCAATCTGTCTACTCGTCAGTTTAACATCAAGGGCACACCTCACCCTTTCCCCATTAACGGCGCATCCTAAACCTTACTACCTAAACCCTATTAATCTACTTCTAGTCACAAAATTGGCTGCCACCGTTTCATGCATTCCAATAAACCCGATTCAGACGGGATACTCCAGATTTTAGGAGCCAAAAGTGGTTTTATTTTAGCTGTCTCCCTACCTCTTCAAAAATGTTGTGATGTTTGCGTTTTCAGAAAGCACAAAAATAATCAAATAAGAAGTACTCTTCTACCCTAGTACCACTAATCTTGGATTCTGGAGTAGCATGCTACCCACACAAAGTACTTCAGTGCCTCACCAGGGGCAGTAAGCGCTATATAAATGCAATTACATTTACAATATGACAACTAAACCGTGCTTAGGTCTGTAACCTGACCAGCGCTCTTTTGTAAAGGTCAACAAAAAACCCTGAGAAATTCAGGAAAATCCAGTATTTTTTCCTAGTTGAATTATAAGCTTAAAATGGCAACTATCATAAAGAATCATTTTAAACAATTCAGTATTAATGATTTTGTAGTAATTGAGCCAGACACAGGATCCGGATAAGTTGAGTTTAATGGTAACTACATGGTCGTGGAGCCAGTAGGCAGGGGTTCTACTAGGCTCAGCAGCCCAAGACTAACAGACATGCATAAACATTCTACAGCACTAAGCAACAGTCAAAGTTCTGTAGATAACATATAAAATATTCTACTATAAACATTCTGTACATTACTACACACCTTCCCTTCTTCTCAAAACGAAAAAATATATAAAACAATACATAAAAAAAATATTTACTTGAAACAAGCAGGTTTTGCACAAGATCTGGCACGCCTTCTAATAATAGCAGGAGGCAACGCATTTTGTTGGACACATGAAAATGAAACATTAGAGTTTGAAACCACATTTGACAAATCACGAAGAATAAGAGAAGCATTAGAAACATGCACAACTTTGGACACTTTGGACAAATCCGACTAATGCCCACCCTCAACCTGAACAGCATTCTCATAAATGTTACTAACGCGGAGTGGTTTACAAAATTTGCTTTCCCCTTTCTTTGCATAGACTGGAGACTTGATTTTGACAAAATCCCCAACGTTAAGATATGACAATTTAACACCGTTCTTAGCGTCAAACCCTTCCTTTTGTTTATACTGGGTCTCAAAAACATTTTCTTTAACCATAGACATCAGTTTATAAACACTAGAGCCAGATCTCAAAACTTTTGACATCCACCCAGGTCTAAAAGTGGTGTTTGCCTTCCTTCCCCTCATGAGCACAAAAGGTGCAACCTTAGTGGAGGAGTGAGGCGTGGTCCTATAGAACCAAATCATGTCATTGAGGGCACGCACTACATCGTGATTGCCAGCTCGAGCCCATTTTACACACTCCCCAACAACACAATTAATTCTCTCAACAAGTACATTTGTCTGGGGATGATAGAGTGAGATTCTCACATGCTAGAAACCTGAAGACTGCAGGAAAAACTGAAATTCCCTGCTCACAAATTGCTTGCCATTATCAGAAACAATAACTTCTGGAAACTCTTCCCTCCAGAACACATCTGTGAAAAAATCAATGATGACTTTAGTATTAGCATCCTTGACAAGTCTTATCTCAGGTGACTTGGAAGCGTAATCCATAAGAACTAGGATGTATTTATTCTGTCCACATAAAACATCATATGGTTCCTGGACGTCAATCCTCACCTTAACCCATGGACCATCAGGACATTCAATAGGAAGTACAAGAGAAGTAAACACTTTCAGACTCTTGCCCGAGGCACTACAAACGCAATACTCACGGACCATGTTCTCCACATCAGCATCGGTGCACGGCCACCAAAAGCATCACGAATGTGACGTTTGGTAAGTGTGGCACCCAGGTGTCCTTCATGAGCTTTTTTCATAATGTTCAACCTGAGGACAGACGGAGGAATGAGCTTTTCACCTCTCAACAATAAACCATCCTCTAAGGAGATTTCGCTCTCAACCTTGCAAAAGGGTTGCAACAAAGGATGCATATTTTTTAAATTACATTGCGAATTTAGAAGATGTCAACGGTACATTTTCTCCTGAAAGGAAGAAAAGAATGTTACTGTATTCGCTTGGTCCAGAGGGTTTGCGCATTTTTGAAGAAATGCATACTCATGAAAGAACTGAAGGAGACTTAGATATTTTTAAAAGTGCTTTATTAGATTTGGATGACCATTTTTCTCCCTCAGTGTGTATTGCTGTGACTAGGCATGCTTTTTTCCACAGGAAACAAGGGAAAAACGAATCTGTTGAAGAATTTGTTTCAGCTTTAAAAAAGTTAGCAAGGAAATGTGAATTTGCTCAACTACACGATGATTTAATCCGTGAGCAAGTAGTTATGTATACAAAAAACAAAACGTTACAGGATAAACTATGGGTTGGGGGAGATAAATGTCTTAAGGATATAATTGTCATAGTTAAAAAAGCAGAATTATCTGATCGTTGCGCGAAGGCTACCTTATCACATGATAACAAGATTCCAGAACAAACTGTTGGGAAAATTGTTTAAAAGAAAGCAACATTTAAAGGTTATAAGGCTAACTCGTATGAAAAAGGGAAAACTGAATTACGTGATAGAAGGAAATTTGAAGGGAATGAACAAAAGAAATTTAGTAATGTAATATGTTATAGATGTGGGAGCTATTCGCATGCAGCTACTTTTGAAAAATGCCCTGCTAGATCTGCCAAGTGTTTGGAATGTGGTTTAGTTGGTCATTTTTCGAGAGTTTGCAACAGAAAGAACAAAAAAAGTTCACAACAAAAAGTAACGTATGTTCAACATGAAGATGATACTTCTGTATCAGAGTCAGATGATGATGATGTTCAAGTGAATTTAATTCAGAAGAAGAAGGTAGTTTTGAATATCATTTGTGACATATCATCAAAACCCTTATGCTACATCTCATTAGGTGGTATCACAGTCACACTTGCTGCTGATTCGGGTTCACCGTTCACTATCATTCCTCAAAAAATGTGGGAGAATCAATTTGTGGGAAAGATAGGAAAATGGCTAGAACCCAACGATGTTGCAGCAGAGGGGTACACAGGTGGGGAGATTGATATGTTAGGTTTTAGAACTCTAAATTTTGAGTTTAAAGAAAGACAAGCTACCGGAAAATTATATGTAGCGAAAGTTGGTCCACCAGTTCTAGGGTGGAAAGATCAAAAGTTACTGGACATCATACTAAATCCAAATAGCAAAGAACAAGTGTTAGTTGCATGTGAAAGTGTGGATACCAAGAAGTGGGTATTAAAAGAGTTTCCTGAAGTGTTTGAGAATCGCATGGGGAAATTGGAAGGTTTCACTCATAAAATCCGTTTGAGGGAGGGTGCTATTCCCAAGATTCACAAAGCTAGGAATATTCCATTTATCATCAGAGAGGAGGTCAAACAGGAGTTGGATAAGATGTTGGCCAACAAAGTGATGGAACCCATTGAAGCTGCCGAATGGGTTTCACCTTTGGTCGTAGCTCGTAAATCCAATGGTCGAGCCCGTTTGTGTGTGGACCTTAGGTATCTTAACGATAACATTGTTGTGGACCAATTTCCTCTCCCTAGAATCGATCAAATGCTTTCCCTTACACGGAATGCCAAGTGGTTTTCCACTTTGGATCTCTCCTCTGCTTATCACCAGGTTGTACTGGATAAGCAGAGCAGACAATTTACGTCATTCTGTACTCCTTTTGGATGTTCTAGATTTATTCGCATGCCGTTTGGGTTAGCATCGGCCGCTGCGGTCTTTCAGAGGTTAATGTCGAACCTTTTCAACCACATTCCTGAGGTAGTGGTCTTCCAAGACGACATTCTCATTATGGGTGAGGACAAAATTCATCATGATACCTTTTTAAGAGAAGTGTTGTCCATTCTCAGGAATAATGGTTTGATTGCTGAAAGCAGCAAATGTAAATTCTCAGAAAAACATGTTACTTACCTAGGCCATGAAATTGATGGGTCAGGTATCAAACCAAAAAGCTCTTTAGTTGAAGCAATTTTGAAAGCTCCTTCTCCCAAGTCGAAGGATGAATTGAGATCCTTTCTGGGATTGGCAGAATTTTATGCTAAATTCGTAAATAATTTCTCAAGCAAGACATATGACATGTGCATATTAATGAAAAACAAAGTTCCTTTTCATTGGAGTAGTGATTGTCAAAAGTCTTTTGAGACCATCAAGAAATCCATTGCACGAGCCCCTGCATTACAGGGTTTTGATCCTGTTGCTGATTCCATTGTTACTACTGATGCTAGTGGTACAGGTTTGGGAGGGATATTGTCACAAATTAATAAGAAGGGTGAAGAAGTGGTGGTTGCTTTTGCGTCTCGTTCATTGTCCCCGACAGAAGAAAAATACTCTGTCATAGAAGGAGAAACACTTGCGTGTGTGTGGGCAACGGAGTATTTTAGAAAATTTATTTGGGGAAAGAAATTCCTTTTAAGGTCAGATCATAAACCTTTAACCAAATTATTAACTACGGAAGGTCTTTCCAGAGCATCGGCTAGAATAGCCAGGATGTCAATGAGAATCCAAGATTTCGTCTATAATGTGCAGTATGTGCCGGGAGCAAAAAATGTCATTGCTGATTTTCTCAGTAGGCATTCTTTGCCTCTCAAAGAAGTTGCTTCAGATCCTTGGAGTGAATGGTGTGTTGCTGCAGTATTTGAAGCCACTCCCAGTCTTTCAAAGAGTATGTGGGAAGAAGAATACAAAAAAGATGAAGTGTTACGTGATGTTTCGAACAGAGTCATTCAGGGATGGTGTAAGGATGACAAACTAAATATCAAGCTTAGACCTTTTTGGGAGGTCCGAGATGAATTGGCCTTGGATGGAGATTTTTTGTGTAGATCCGGAAGAATCATACCACCTCTAGGAATGAGAGAAAGGATAATTAATTTAGGCCATGAAGGTCATCCAGGAATCTCTAGAACTAAGAAAGGTGTCAAAATGTTATACTGGTGGCCTGGAGTTGATTTAGGCATTGAGAGACATGTTCGCAATTGTATTCAATGTGAAACCTCAGATAAGACACAAACAAGCATTTACAATGCAATGGTTTTGCCTTTGTTAAAGTTAGAGCTATTGGCATTGCTCTTGACACTCTGAAGCTCCACTCTGAAGCTCCACTCTGCACTCTGAAGCTCCACTCTGCACTCTGAAGCTCCACTCTGCACTCTGAAGCTCCACTCTGCACTCTGAAGCTCCACTCTGCACTCTGAAGCTCCACTCTGCACTCTGAAGCTGCACTCTGAAGCTCCACTCTGCACTCTGAAGCTGCACTCTGAAGCTCCACTCTGAAGCTCCACTCTGAAGCTCCACTCTGAAGCTCCACTCTGAAGCTCCACTCTGAAGCTCCACTCTGAAGCTCCACTCTGAAGCTCCACTCTGAAGCTCCACTCTGAAGCTCAACTCTGAAGCTCCACTCTGCACTCTGAAGCTCCACTCTGCACTCTGAAGCTCCACTCTGCACTCTGAAGCTCCACTCTGCACTCTGAAGCTCCACTCTGCACTCTGAAGCTCCACTCTGAATCTGCACTCTGAAGCTCCACTCTGCACTCTGAAGCTCCACTCTGCACTCTGAAGCTCCACTCTGCACTCTGAAGCTCCACTCTGAATCTGCACTCTGAAGCTCCACTCTGCACTCTGAAGCTCCACTCTGAATCTGCACTCTGAAGCTCCACTCTGCACTCTGAAGCTCCACTCTGCACTCTGAAGCTCCACTCTGAAGCTCCACTCTGAAGCTCCACTCTGAAGCTCCACTCTGAAGCTCCACTCTGAAGCTCCACTCTGAAGCTCCACTCTGAAGCTCCACTCTGATGCTCCACTCTGATGCTCCACTCTGAAGCTCCACTCTGAAGCTCCACTCTGAAGCTCCACTCTGAAGCTCCACTCTGAAGCTCCACTCTGAAGCTCCACTCTGAAGCTCCACTCTGAAGCTCCACTCTGCACTCTGAAGCTCCACTCTGAAGCTCCACTCTGCACTCTGAAGCTCCACTCTGAAGCTCCACTCTGCACTCTGAAGCTCCACTCTGCACTCTGAAGCTCCACTCTGAAGCTCCACTCTGCACTCTGAAGCTCCACTCTGAATCTGCACTCTGAAGCTCCACTCTGCACTCTGAAGCTCCACTCTGAATCTGCACTCTGAAGCTCCACTCTGCACTCTGAAGCTCCACTCTGAATCTGCACTCTGAAGCTCCACTCTGCACTCTGAAGCTCCACTCTGAATCTGCACTCTGAAGCTCCACTCTGCACTCTGAAGCTCCACTCTGAATCTGCACTCTGAAGCTCCACTCTGCACTCTGAAGCTCCACTCTGAATCTGCACTCTGATGCTCCACTCTGAATCTGCACTCTGAAGCTCCACTCTGCACTCTGAATCTGCACTCTGAAGCTCCACTCTGCACTCTGAATCTGCACTCTGCAGCTCCACTCTGAATCTGCAGCTCCACTCTGCACTCTGAAGCTGCACTCTGAATCTCCACTCTGAATCTGCACTCTGAAGCTCCACTCTGAATCTGCACTCTGAAGCTCCACTCTGAATCTGCACTCTGAAGCTCCACTCTGAATCTGCACTCTGAAGCTCCACTCTGAATCTGCACTCTGAAGCTCCACTCTGAATCTGCACTCTGAAGCTCCACTCTGCACTCTGAAGCTCCACTCTGCAGCTCCACTCTGAAGCTCCACTCTGAAGCTCCACTCTGAAGCTCCACTCTGAAGCTCCACTCTGAAGCTCCACTCTGAAGCTCCACTCTGAAGCTCCACTCTGAAGCTCCACTCTGAAGCTCCACTCTGAATCTGCACTCTGAAGCTCCACTCTGAATCTGCACTCTGAAGCTCCACTCTGAATCTGCACTCTGAAGCTCCACTCTGAATCTGCACTCTGAAGCTCCACTCTGAATCTGCACTCTGAAGCTCCACTCTGCACTCTGAAGCTCCACTCTGAATCTGCACTCTAAAGCTCCACTCTGAAGCTCCACTCTGAAGCTCCACTCTGAAGCTCCACTCTGAAGCTCCACTCTGAAGCTCCACTCTGAAGCTCCACTCTGCACTCTGAATCTGCACTCTGAAGCTCCACTCTGCACTCTGAAGCTCCACTCTGCACTCTGAAGCTCCACTCTGAATCTGCACTCTGAAGCTCCACTCTGCACTCTGAAGCTCCACTCTGCACTCTGAAGCTCCACTCTGAATCTGCACTCTGAAGCTCCACTCTGCACTCTGAAGCTCCACTCTGCACTCTGATGCTCCACTCTGAAGCTCCACTCTGAAGCTCCACTCTGAAGCTCCACTCTGAAGCTCCACTCTGAAGCTCCACTCTGAAGCTCCACTCTGAAGCTCCACTCTGAAGCTCCACTCTGATGCTCCACTCTGATGCTCCACTCTGAAGCTCCACTCTGAAGCTCCACTCTGAAGCTCCACTCTGCACTCTGAAGCTCCACTCTGCACTCTGAAGCTCCACTCTGCACTCTGAAGCTCCACTCTGAAGCTCCACTCTGCACTCTGAAGCTCCACTCTGCACTCTGAAGCTCCACTCTGAAGCTCCACTCTGCACTCTGAAGCTCCACTCTGAATCTGCACTCTGAAGCTCCACTCTGCACTCTGAAGCTCCACTCTGAATCTGCACTCTGAAGCTCCACTCTGAATCTGCACTCTGAAGCTCCACTCTGAATCTGCACTCTGAAGCTCCACTCTGCACTCTGAAGCTCCACTCTGAATCTGCACTCTGAAGCTCCACTCTGAAGCTCCACTCTGAAGCTCCACTCTGAAGCTCCACTCTGAAGCTCCACTCTGAAGCTCCACTCTGCACTCTGAATCTGCACTCTGAAGCTCCACTCTGCACTCTGAAGCTCCACTCTGCACTCTGAAGCTCCACTCTGAATCTGCACTCTGAAGCTCCACTCTGCACTCTGAAGCTCCACTCTGCACTCTGAAGCTCCACTCTGAATCTGCACTCTGAAGCTCCACTCTGCACTCTGAAGCTCCACTCTGCACTCTGATGCTCCACTCTGAAGCTCCACTCTGAAGCTCCACTCTGAAGCTCCACTCTGAAGCTCCACTCTGAAGCTCCACTCTGAAGCTCCACTCTGAAGCTCCACTCTGAAGCTCCACTCTGATGCTCCACTCTGATGCTCCACTCTGAAGCTCCACTCTGAAGCTCCACTCTGAAGCTCCACTCTGAAGCTCCACTCTGAAGCTCCACTCTGCACTCTGAAGCTCCACTCTGCACTCTGAAGCTCCACTCTGCACTCTGAAGCTCCACTCTGAAGCTCCACTCTGCACTCTGAAGCTCCACTCTGCACTCTGAAGCTCCACTCTGAAGCTCCACTCTGCACTCTGAAGCTCCACTCTGAATCTGCACTCTGAAGCTCCACTCTGCACTCTGAAGCTCCACTCTGAATCTGCACTCTGAAGCTCCACTCTGCACTCTGAAGCTCCACTCTGAATCTGCACTCTGATGCTCCACTCTGAATCTGCACTCTGAAGCTCCACTCTGCACTCTGAATCTGCACTCTGCAGCTCCACTCTGAATCTGCAGCTCCACTCTGCACTCTGAAGCTCCACTCTGAATCTCCACTCTGAAGCTCCACTCTGAATCTCCACTCTGAAGCTCCACTCTGAAGCTCCACTCTGAAGCTCCACTCTGAAGCTCCACTCTGAAGCTCCACTCTGAAGCTCCACTCTGCACTCTGAAGCTCCACTCTGCACTCTGAAGCTCCACTCTGCACTCTGAATCTGCACTCTGAAGCTCCACTCTGAAGCTCCACTCTGAAGCTCCACTCTGAAGCTCCACTCTGAAGCTCCACTCTGAAGCTCCACTCTGAAGCTCCACTCTGCACTCTGAAGCTCCACTCTGAAGCTCCACTCTGCACTCTGAAGCTCCACTCTGAAGCTCCACTCTGCACTCTGAAGCTCCACTCTGAAGCTCCACTCTGCACTCTGAAGCTCCACTCTGAATCTGCACTCTGAAGCTCCACTCTGCACTCTGAAGCTCCACTCTGAAGCTGCACTCTGAAGCTCCACTCTGAAGCTCCACTCTGAAGCTCCACTCTGAAGCTCCACTCTGAAGCTCCACTCTGAAGCTCCACTCTGAAGCTCCACTCTGCACTCTGAAGCTCCACTCTGAAGCTCCACTCTGCACTCTGAAGCTCCACTCTGAATCTGCACTCTGAAGCTCCACTCTGCACTCTGAAGCTCCACTCTGAAGCTCCACTCTGAAGCTCCACTCTGCACTCTGAAGCTCCACTCTGAAGCTCCACTCTGCACTCTGAAGCTCCACTCTGAAGCTCCACTCTGCACTCTGAAGCTCCACTCTGAAGCTCCACTCTGCACTCTGAAGCTCCACTCTGAAGCTCCACTCTGCACTCTGAAGCTCCACTCTGCACTCTGAAGCTCCACTCTGAAGCTCCACTCTGCACTCTGAAGCTCCACTCTGAATCTGCACTCTGAAGCTCCACTCTGCACTCTGCAGCTCCACTCTGAAGCTCCACTCTGAAGCTCCACTCTGAAGCTCCACTCTGAAGCTCCACTCTGAAGCTCCACTCTGCACTCTGAAGCTCCACTCTGAAGCTCCACTCTGAAGCTCCACTCTGAAGCTCCACTCTGAAGCTCCACTCTGAAGCTCCACTCTGCACTCTGAAGCTCCACTCTGAAGCTCCACTCTGCACTCTGAAGCTCCACTCTGAAGCTCCACTCTGCACTCTGAAGCTCCACTCTGCACTCTGAAGCTCCACTCTGAAGCTCCACTCTGCACTCTGAAGCTCCACTCTGAATCTGCACTCTGAAGCTCCACTCTGCACTCTGAAGCTCCACTCTGAATCTGCACTCTGAAGCTCCACTCTGAAGCTCCACTCTGAATCTGCACTCTGAAGCTCCACTCTGAAGCTCCACTCTGAAGCTCCACTCTGAAGCTCCACTCTGAAGCTCCACTCTGAAGCTCCACTCTGCACTCTGAAGCTCCACTCTGAAGCTCCACTCTGAAGCTCCACTCTGAAGCTCCACTCTGAAGCTCCACTCTGAAGCTCCACTCTGAAGCTCCACTCTGCACTCTGAAGCTCCACTCTGAATCTGCACTCTGAAGCTCCACTCTGCACTCTGAAGCTCCACTCTGCACTCTGAAGCTCCACTCTGAAGCTCCACTCTGCACTCTGAAGCTCCACTCTGCACTCTGAAGCTCCAATCTGAAGCTCCACTCTGAAGCTCCACTCTGAAGCTCCACTCTGAAGCTCCACTCTGCACTCTGAAGCTCCACTCTGCACTCTGAAGCTCCACTCTGAAGCTCCACTCTGAAGCTCCACTCTGAAGCTCCACTCTGAAGCTCCACTCTGAAGCTCCACTCTGAAGCTCCACTCTGCACTCTGAAGCTCCACTCTGAAGCTCCACTCTGCACTCTGAAGCTCCACTCTGAAGCTCCACTCTGCACTCTGAAGCTCCACTCTGAATCTGCACTCTGAAGCTCCACTCTGCACTCTGAAGCTCCACTCTGAATCTGCACTCTGAAGCTCCACTCTGCACTCTGAAGCTCCACTCTGCACTCTGAAGCTCCACTCTGAAGCTCCACTCTGAAGCTCCACTCTGAAGCTCCACTCTGAAGCTCCACTCTCCACTCTGAAGCTCCACTCTGAAGCTCCACTCTGAAGCTCCACTCTGAAGCTCCACTCTGAAGCTCCACTCTGAAGCTCCACTCTGAAGCTCCACTCTGCACTCTGAAGCTCCACTCTGAAGCTCCACTCTGAAGCTCCACTCTGAAGCTCCACTCTGAAGCTCCACTCTGAAGCTCCACTCTGCACTCTGAAGCTCCACTCTGAAGCTCCACTCTGCACTCTGAAGCTCCACTCTGCACTCTGAAGCTCCACTCTGAAGCTCCACTCTGAAGCTCCACTCTGAAGCTCCACTCTGAAGCTCCACTCTGAAGCTCCACTCTGAAGCTCCACTCTGCACTCTGAAGCTCCACTCTGAAGCTCCACTCTGCACTCTGAAGCTCCACTCTGAAGCTCCACTCTGCACTCTGAAGCTCCACTCTGAAGCTCCACTCTGCACTCTGAAGCTCCACTCTGCACTCTGAAGCTCCACTCTGAAGCTCCACTCTGCACTCTGAAGCTCCACTCTGCACTCTGAAGCTCCACTCTGAAGCTCCACTCTGCACTCTGAAGCTCCACTCTGCACTCTGAAGCTCCACTCTGAAGCTCCACTCTGCACTCTGAAGCTCCACTCTGAATCTGCACTCTGAAGCTCCACTCTGCACTCTGAAGCTCCACTCTGAATCTGCACTCTGAAGCTCCACTCTGCACTCTGAAGCTCCACTCTGAAGCTGCACTCTGAAGCTCCACTCTGAAGCTCCACTCTGAAGCTCCACTCTGAAGCTCCACTCTGCACTCTGAAGCTCCACTGAAGCTACACACCGCGCAGGGCAGCTCTGGATGCTGATGCGAGAGGCCAGCTGGGAGGCGCGCTGCTCGTCTTCCTGCTCGTGCTGACTCGGAGAGAAAACTTGTTTTCATTGGGAGAGCGGCCTTCAAAGACCCGGTCACTGCGCCTCTCCGAGTGTTTAGCTTGGGATAAAATGGGCGCAGTGTTGTGGTGATGACAGTAGAGCAAGGGAGGTGCCGGCAATGCCGGAACAGACTCGGGGGCGTTCCCGGCGTCGCGTGACGTCGGCAAAAGGGAAAGAATGTCAGGAACGCCCCCGTGTCTGGTCCGGCATTGACGGACAGGCCCCTCGTCCAATGGCAAGGCTCCGTTTACGGAGCCAGCCAATCAATGACGAGGGCCGACCCAAAGCACCCTACAGTTCTCAACAGGATTTCGCCTGCGCGAAAAGCTGCGCAGAGCGCTCCACTCTGAAGCTCCACTCTGAAGCTCCACTCTGAAGCTCCACTCTGAAGCTCCACTCTGCACTCTGAAGCTCCACTCTGAAGCTCCACTCTGCACTCTGAAGCTCCACTCTGCACTCTGAAGCTCCACTCTGCACTCTGAAGCTCCACTCTGAAGCTCCACTCTGCACTCTGAAGCTCCACTCTGAATCTGCACTCTGAAGCTCCACTCTGCACTCTGAAGCTCCACTCTGAATCTGCACTCTGAAGCTCCACTCTGAAGCTCCACTCTGAATCTGCACTCTGAAGCTCCACTCTGAAGCTCCACTCTGAAGCTCCACTCTGAAGCTCCACTCTGAAGCTCCACTCTGAAGCTCCACTCTGCACTCTGAAGCTCCACTCTGAAGCTCCACTCTGAAGCTCCACTCTGAAGCTCCACTCTGAAGCTCCACTCTGAAGCTCCACTCTGAAGCTCCACTCTGAAGCTCCACTCTGCACTCTGAAGCTCCACTCTGAATCTGCACTCTGAAGCTCCACTCTGCACTCTGAAGCTCCACTCTGCACTCTGAAGCTCCACTCTGAAGCTCCACTCTGCACTCTGAAGCTCCACTCTGCACTCTGAAGCTCCACTCTGAAGCTCCACTCTGAAGCTCCACTCTGAAGCTCCACTCTGAAGCTCCACTCTGCACTCTGAAGCTCCACTCTGCACTCTGAAGCTCCACTCTGAAGCTCCACTCTGAAGCTCCACTCTGAAGCTCCACTCTGAAGCTCCACTCTGAAGCTCCACTCTGAAGCTCCACTCTGCACTCTGAAGCTCCACTCTGAAGCTCCACTCTGCACTCTGAAGCTCCACTCTGAAGCTCCACTCTGCACTCTGAAGCTCCACTCTGAATCTGCACTCTGAAGCTCCACTCTGCACTCTGAAGCTCCACTCTGAATCTGCACTCTGAAGCTCCACTCTGCACTCTGAAGCTCCACTCTGCACTCTGAAGCTCCACTCTGAAGCTCCACTCTGAAGCTCCACTCTGAAGCTCCACTCTGAAGCTCCACTCTGAAGCTCCACTCTCCACTCTGAAGCTCCACTCTGAAGCTCCACTCTGAAGCTCCACTCTGAAGCTCCACTCTGAAGCTCCACTCTGAAGCTCCACTCTGCACTCTGAAGCTCCACTCTGAAGCTCCACTCTGCACTCTGAAGCTCCACTCTGCACTCTGAAGCTCCACTCTGAAGCTCCACTCTGAAGCTCCACTCTGAAGCTCCACTCTGAAGCTCCACTCTGAAGCTCCACTCTGAAGCTCCACTCTGCACTCTGAAGCTCCACTCTGAAGCTCCACTCTGCACTCTGAAGCTCCACTCTGAAGCTCCACTCTGCACTCTGAAGCTCCACTCTGAAGCTCCACTCTGCACTCTGAAGCTCCACTCTGCACTCTGAAGCTCCACTCTGAAGCTCCACTCTGCACTCTGAAGCTCCACTCTGCACTCTGAAGCTCCACTCTGAAGCTCCACTCTGCACTCTGAAGCTCCACTCTGCACTCTGAAGCTCCACTCTGAAGCTCCACTCTGCACTCTGAAGCTCCACTCTGAATCTGCACTCTGAAGCTCCACTCTGCACTCTGAAGCTCCACTCTGAATCTGCACTCTGAAGCTCCACTCTGCACTCTGAAGCTCCACTCTGAAGCTGCACTCTGAAGCTCCACTCTGAAGCTCCACTCTGAAGCTCCACTCTGAAGCTCCACTCTGCACTCTGAAGCTCCACTGAAGCTACACACCGCGCAGGGCAGCTCTGGATGCTGATGCGAGAGGCCAGCTGGGAGGCGCGCTGCTCGTCTTCCTGCTCGTGCTGACTCGGAGAGAAAACTTGTTTTCATTGGGAGAGCGGCCTTCAAAGACCCGGTCACTGCGCCTCTCCGAGTGTTTAGCTTGGGATAAAATGGGCGCAGTGTTGTGGTGATGACAGTAGAGCAAGGGAGGTGCCGGCAATGCCGGAACAGACTCGGGGGCGTTCCCGGCGTCGCGTGACGTCGGCAAAAGGGAAAGAATGTCAGGAACGCCCCCGTGTCTGGTCCGGCATTGACGGACAGGCCCCTCGTCCAATGGCAAGGCTCCGTTTACGGAGCCAGCCAATCAATGACGAGGGCCGACCCAAAGCACCCTACAGTTCTCAACAGGATTTCGCCTGCGCGAAAAGCTGCGCAGAGCGCTCCACTCTGAAGCTCCACTCTGAAGCTCCACTCTGAAGCTCCACTCTGAAGCTCCACTCTGAAGCTCCACTCTGCACTCTGAAGCTCCACTCTGAAGCTCCACTCTGCACTCTGAAGCTCCACTCTGAAGCTCCACTCTGCACTCTGAAGCTCCACTCTGCACTCTGAAGCTCCACTCTGAAGCTCCACTCTGCACTCTGAAGCTCCACTCTGAATCTGCACTCTGAAGCTCCACTCTGCACTCTGAAGCTCCACTCTGAATCTGCACTCTGAAGCTCCACTCTGAAGCTCCACTCTGAATCTGCACTCTGAAGCTCCACTCTGAAGCTCCACTCTGAAGCTCCACTCTGAAGCTCCACTCTGAAGCTCCACTCTGAAGCTCCACTCTGCACTCTGAAGCTCCACTCTGAAGCTCCACTCTGAAGCTCCACTCTGAAGCTCCACTCTGAAGCTCCACTCTGAAGCTCCACTCTGAAGCTCCACTCTGAAGCTCCACTCTGCACTCTGAAGCTCCACTCTGAATCTGCACTCTGAAGCTCCACTCTGCACTCTGAAGCTCCACTCTGCACTCTGAAGCTCCACTCTGAAGCTCCACTCTGCACTCTGAAGCTCCACTCTGCACTCTGAAGCTCCACTCTGAAGCTCCACTCTGAAGCTCCACTCTGAAGCTCCACTCTGAAGCTCCACTCTGAAGCTCCACTCTGCACTCTGAAGCTCCACTCTGCACTCTGAAGCTCCACTCTGAAGCTCCACTCTGAAGCTCCACTCTGAAGCTCCACTCTGAAGCTCCACTCTGAAGCTCCACTCTGAAGCTCCACTCTGCACTCTGAAGCTCCACTCTGAAGCTCCACTCTGCACTCTGAAGCTCCACTCTGAAGCTCCACTCTGCACTCTGAAGCTCCACTCTGAATCTGCACTCTGAAGCTCCACTCTGCACTCTGAAGCTCCACTCTGAATCTGCACTCTGAAGCTCCACTCTGCACTCTGAAGCTCCACTCTGCACTCTGAAGCTCCACTCTGAAGCTCCACTCTGAAGCTCCACTCTGAAGCTCCACTCTGAAGCTCCACTCTGAAGCTCCACTCTCCACTCTGAAGCTCCACTCTGAAGCTCCACTCTGAAGCTCCACTCTGAAGCTCCACTCTGAAGCTCCACTCTGAAGCTCCACTCTGCACTCTGAAGCTCCACTCTGAAGCTCCACTCTGAAGCTCCACTCTGAAGCTCCACTATGAAGCTCCACTCTGAAGCTCCACTCTGCACTCTGAAGCTCCACTCTGCACTCTGAAGCTCCACTCTGAAGCTCCACTCTGCACTCTGAAGCTCCACTCTGAAGCTCCACTCTGAAGCTCCACTCTGAAGCTCCACTCTGAAGCTCCACTCTGAAGCTCCACTCTGAAGCTCCACTCTGAAGCTCCACTCTGCACTCTGAAGCTCCACTCTGAAGCTCCACTCTGCACTCTGAAGCTCCACTCTGAAGCTCCACTCTGCACTCTGAAGCTCCACTCTGAAGCTCCACTCTGCACTCTGAAGCTCCACTCTGCACTCTGAAGCTCCACTCTGAAGCTCCACTCTGCACTCTGAAGCTCCACTCTGCACTCTGAAGCTCCACTCTGAAGCTCCACTCTGCACTCTGAAGCTCCACTCTGCACTCTGAAGCTCCACTCTGAAGCTCCACTCTGCACTCTGAAGCTCCACTCTGAATCTGCACTCTGAAGCTCCACTCTGCACTCTGAAGCTCCACTCTGAATCTGCACTCTGAAGCTCCACTCTGCACTCTGAAGCTCCACTCTGAAGCTGCACTCTGAAGCTCCACTCTGAAGCTCCACTCTGAAGCTCCACTCTGAAGCTCCACTCTGAAGCTCCACTCTGAAGCTCCACTCTGCACTCTGAAGCTCCACTGAAGCTACACACCGCGCAGGGCAGCTCTGGATGCTGATGCGAGAGGCCAGCTGGGAGGCGCGCTGCTCGTCTTCCTGCTCGTGCTGACTCGGAGAGAAAACTTGTTTTCATTGGGAGAGCGGCCTTCAAAGACCCGGTCACTGCGCCTCTCCGAGTGTTTATCTTGGGATAAAATGGGCGCAGTGTTGTGGTGATGACAGTAGAGCAAGGGAGGTGCCGGCAATGCCGGAACAGACTCGGGGGCGTTCCCGGCGTCGCGTGACGTCGGCAAAAGGGAAAGAATGTCAGGAACGCCCCCGTGTCTGGTCCGGCATTGACGGACAGGCCCCTCGTCCAATGGCAAGGCTCCGTTTACGGAGCCAGCCAATCAATGACGAGGGCCGACCCAAAGCACCCTACAGTTCTCAACAGGATTTCGCCTGCGCGAAAAGCTGCGCAGAGCGCAGCTTTCGCTAGGCAAAACCTAAAAACTCTTAATCCACCCTCATCGTCATTAGAGTGTCCAAATTTGCCATGGCAAAGTGTTGCTTTGGATATCATGGGACCAATTACTTGGCAAGATGATGATGTTAGGTACATTTTAGTTCTTGTTGACTTGTTTTCAAGATGGCTTGAGGTGGAGGTTGTAACTAAAGTGGATACACAGAGTGTAATTAAATTTTTAGAAATGTGTTTTTTAAGAGAGGGTTTTCCAGCATCCATTCTAACTGATAATGGTGCCTGTTAGAACCTGAGATGCCAGGTCACCTAGGGTAGCCTGGCCTAGGGGTAAGACAAGCAAATCTAGAGGCACAGTGCGAAGGTTGCAGACCACCCAAAAGTAAATCCACGCAATAGCACTTAAAAAGGACACTACACCAATTTGTTGTAAAAATACGTTCTGGTTTATAAAAATAATTTCTTTGTATTTTTACTTTTAGGATTCACAATTAAATTACATTTCAGTTTGTGTGGAATTAAGCAGGAATATTTCTCAACTCTAGATCATATTAACTACCAGCATTTATAGTATAGACACTTCACTTAGACAACTGGCAGATAACTCTTACTCTTTTATAACTCAGCTAGATAATGACTGTACTCAGCTTACTTTATATCACCACTAAACACAGCATTACTTTAAGATTTGGCAAGAACAGCTCCTAATCATATCAGAGCAACACTTTCATTTGCATGGAAACATTACAGGTCTTCTTCTATCTATTTGAATGCAATAGGGATAGTCCCACTTAACTCAGCATTTAATTAAGTCCCAGAAGTAGTTGCAGGGGGCTAATATATAGCGCACTATACTTGTTTCCCACAGTTCCAGTAACCTCCTCCTTCCAGCACACAGTCACTGAGGGTTTCCTAAAGTTCCTCCCCACTGTAGGCTGCACAACTGTGGAACTGATCAGTGCATAAGTTATTCTCAAGTTAAGCACTAGCGTCACTCTCCCCCTTCTGAACACCTCCTTACTTGTTTCCTACCAGGCAGTGGTAGTCTGGCTGCACCAGAGGGTGAGGGAGGGACAGAGAGCAAGACCAAAGAGAGCCACGCGCTGGCGAGATACACCAGCCCCTGGGCCCCTCAGCTCTCCACTGCGTGATACCAGCGCTTAATCAGGCAGATTTCCCCAACTTTCTTCAGCCACTGTTAAGCTCTTCACGCCTCTCCTCCCGCTCGCGCCAGCCTCACTTGTAGGGCGCTTGAGCAGGGGAGAGAAGCTCTTGATTACCACTACTGCCGTAGACCTCCCGGCTTTCCTCCTCCGCTCCTCACGCTGGCCGGGGACGCGCTACTCTCGGGGGCATGCGCAAAGCGCTCCTCGCTCCTCAGCTGCCGCTCCCACCTTCACTGATCCGGCTCCGCCTCACGGAGCCCGGCGGCGCCACTGAGCATGCGCGAGTAATGAGTGTCTCACCGCCTGAGACCGCGCTGTTCGTCCGACGCTGCTCTCCTCCTCCGCCCACTCGGAAATTGTCATAGGCTTCCCCGGGTCTGCTCCTCACCTCAGGGCACTCAAATACAGCTCCACAACGGCGCCGCTCGCCTAGCACCGGATTGGGGGTTTGGAAGGGCGGAACAGCCCGTTTTCTCCTGGCTTCTGCTACTCTCCTCAGTGGCGCTCCACCACAGCAGATGAGAGATAACGCTCCAGGGGTTTATGAATTAGGGGACAGTCTAGAACAATTTACCAGTCTCTGGAATCTTTATGCTGGGCAGAGGACTGCACACCGCAGCGCTGCAGTCTCCTTCTCCTAAAGGCTTCCCCTGTACAATTTAGACAAGGGGCAAGCTAGGCGCCCAGGGTCTCCAGTAACTTCCCACAGCGGGGCCAAGACAAGTAACTAAAAGGGGAGTTGTGGGATGGACCAAATAGGCAGCTTCCCAGTCCAGGAGGTCAACCCTAAGTCTAACCTTTTCCCACCCTTAGCTACAACCTGTCCTCCAGCTGACTTCCACAGGTAGACAAAATGGCTGCCCCGCATTCCGCCTTTTATAGGCTGCCCTTCAGTGGTCCAGAATGGACCAGAAGGTTCTGGAATGCCCTATGCTGGTCTATGGGTGAGTTCTGGACTTGGCAGTTAGGGCAGTTGGTAGCCACCATTTTGTGGCTCCAACTTTCCCTGTCAAAACAGGCCTCTGGGCCTGAGGTAAAAGATTATGGGGGGGGAAAAGAACACCTATCCCCTTGACCAACACCTATAAAAAGTAGTAGACACAAAAATATTAAGGGAATGAGGGGCAAAAAGGGGACAAAATAAAGAATAATGAGGAGGGACTACGCAAAAAATCCAGGCAGGTCTAACACGCGTCCCCCCCAGCTGAAAGTGGGGAGAACTACCCAACCCCTTGGGAGTCCTCTTCACTAAGGCGGAAATACCTGGAGAGACCGTCTGCATTGGCGTGGTCCACTCCAGGCCGATGTTCCACCCGGAAGTCCATTCCCTGTAGGGAGATGGACCACCTCAACAGCTTGGGATTTTCCCCCTTCATTTGCATCAGCCAACGAAGGGGGCGGTGGTCAGTCTGAACCAGGAAGTGCGAGCCAAAGAGGTATGGCCGCAGCTTCTTCAGAGCCCACACCACCGCAAAAGCTTCCCTCTCAATGGCACTCCACTTCTGTTCCCGGGGAAGCAGTCTCCTGGATAAGAAGACTACAGGCTGATCCAGGCCCTCTTCATTTAGTTGCGATAACACTGCCCCAATGCCATGTTCGGATGCATCTGTTTGAACAATGAACTCCTTGGAGAAATCGGGAGCCTTCAGGACCGGTGCTTCACACATGGCCTGCTTCAACTTTTCAAAGGCTTGCTGACAAGCCTTTGTCCAAACTACCCGTCGAGGTTGTTTCCTAGAGGTGAGCTCTGTGAGGGGCGCTACAATAGTGCCATACCCCTTCACAAAGCGACGGTAGTAACCTGTGAGGCCCAGGAAAGCTCGGACCTCAGTCTGTGTCTTGGGGGGTTCCCAGGCCATGATTGCCTCAATCTTCGCCTGCAGGGGCTGCACTGACCCCCTACCCACCAAGTGTCCAAGGTACACAACCGACCCCTGCCCAATCTGGCATTTGCTGGCTTTGATGGTCAATCCAGCTTGTTTCAGGGCCTGGAGAACTGCTTGCAAATGTTGTAAATGGTCCTCCCAACTGCTACTGAAGACAGCAATGTCATCCAGGTAAGCAGCAGAGAAGCTCTCCATTCCAGAGAGGACCTGGTTCACCAGTCGCTGAAATGTGGCAGGGGCGTTCTTGAGCCCAAAGGGCATCACACAGAACTGGAAGTGTCCCTTAGGCGTGGAGAAGGCTGACCTTTCCTTTGCTCCATCTGTCAAGGAGATCTGCCAGTACCCTGAAGTGAGGTCAAAGATACATAGGTATTGGGCAGCTCCTAGCCGGTCAATTAACTCATCCGCCCTAGGGATTGGATGAGCATCAGTCTTTGTAACTGAGTTCAGTCCTCGGTAATCCACACAGAACCTCAGTTCTGGTATGGTGCCCGGTGGGGCGGCTTTTGGGACTAGCACCACCGGACTGGACCAAGGGCTGCTGGAAGGTTCTATCACTCCTAGCTCCAACATCTTGGCAACTTCGCCATGGATGCTAGCCTTCACCTTGTCCGACAGCCTGTAGGTCTTGGACTTCACTGGGGGGCTGTCTCCTGTGTCCACATCATGGGTACACAGGTGGGTTCTTCCCGGGACAAGGGAGAACAGCGAAGAGAACTGCCCCAATACCTGGTGGCAATCCTCTCGTTGCTCAGGAGTTAGGGATGGGGAGAGAATCACTCCCTCCACCGACCCATCCTTCTCTTGACATGAAAAGAGATCTGGGAGAGGCTCGCTTTCTGCTTCCTCAGCACCATCAGTCACCAACATCAGGATGACCTCTGGCCTCTCATGGTGTGGTTTGAGGCGATTGGCATGCAGCACCCGTAAGGGTTGCCGCGGGGTCTTAAGATCCACCAAGTAAGTGGCCTTACCCTTCTTCTCCAACACCTCAAATGGGCCTGTCCAACGATCCTGAAGGGCACTTAGCTCTCCAGGTTCCATCACCCATACTTTCTGGCCAGGCTCCAACTCCACCGGGTGAGCATTTTGGTCGTACCATTCCTTCATGACTGCCTGACTGGCCTCCAAGTTGTCAGCAGCCTGCTTCCACAACTTGGCCATCTGGCTCCTGAAGGCCAGCATATAGCTCACCACATCCTGGGGAGGTTTTCTGGGAGACTTCTCCCATCCATCCTTCACCAGGCTGAGAGGCCCACGCACAGGGTGCCCATACAACAATTCAAAAGGGCTGAAGCCCACTCCCTTCTGCGGCACCTCTCTGTAAGAGAACAGCAAGCAAGGTAGGAGAACGTCCCACTTCCTCCGTAAGCTCTCCGGCAGACTTCTTATCATGCCCTTCAGGGTCTTATTAAACCTCTCAACCAGTCCATTGGACTGGGGGTGATAAGGAGTGGTGAACCGGTAGGTCACCCCACACTCCTTCCACATTGTCCGCATGTAAGCTGACAGGAAGTTGGTCCCCCTGTCAGACACAACCTCCTTGGGAAATCCTACCCGGGTAAAGATTCCCATCAGGGCCCTAGCCACCACAGGTGCAGTAACAGTCCTCAGAGGGATGGCCTCTGGGTACCGTGTGGCATGATCCACCAGAACCAGGATAAACCTGTGACCAGCTGTTGTTGGTGGATCCAATGGCCCTACAATGTCGATGCCCACCCTTTCAAAGGGGGTGCTAACGACAGGAAGTGGTTCCAGGGGAGCCTTTAGCTTCACCCCTGTTTTCCCACTGGCCTGGCAGGATACACATGTCCTACAGTATGTGTTGGACGCCGCTTTCATCTGAGGCCAGTAAAAGTGGAGAACAAGCCGTGCAAAGGTCTTGTCCTGGCCTAAGTGTCCTGCCAGTGGTATCGCATGAGCCAATTCCAGCAGAAAGGCTCGGTATTGCTGCGGGACCACCAAGGCCCTTGATGAGCCAGGTAAAGGTACCTTAGGTTCACTGTAGAGGAGGCCATCCTCCCAGTAAATATGGTGGTGTCCCGTAGCATCACCTGCTGCCTGGGCTTCAGCCTGACGCCTCAGTCCCTCAAGGGTAGGGCACTCCCTCTGCCCCTTACAAAATTCCTCTCTGGTAGGACCTCCCTCCACATGCCATTCAGCAGGGATGGGTAAATCCTCCAGAGAGTCTACTCCCCCCTCCATGGACTCCTGGCCTACCACCACAGGTGGCCGATCTGTCCCATGGGGCGTGGAAGCCGAAGCAGGCTGTCCCTGTCTCCGTTTCTGTCCCTTTTTGGCAGCGGGTTGGGCCATTGTTCCAGGCTCCAACCCAGGCGAACTCCCTCTCTGGGCAGTCGCAGACCGTGTGCTTACACAGGCCCAGTCAGGTGTACCCAGCATCGCAGAATGCGTCCGGTATTCCACCTCTCTCCAAGTGTTGTGCTCCATGTCATTCCCCAACAGACAATCAACTGGCACGGCAGGGCTTACGGCAACTCGAAGTGAACCTGCAACCCCTTCCCACTCAAAGGGAACCTCAGCCACTGGATAGTGGCCCATTCTGCCGTCAGCCATCGCGGCGGGGTGGAGTACATTAGGAACAACCTGCTCTGGAGACACCAGTTGACTTCTCACCATAGTCATACTGGCTCCTGTATCTCTCAGAGCCTCCCCTCTTTGGCCATTGATGGTAACCCATTGCCCATACTTTGTAGTATTTGGGGGCACCTGGATCTTTGGTACCATCTCCCGCTCTCCCAGGGACACTAAGGTGACACCCG
Source organism: Lissotriton helveticus (assembly GCF_964261635.1). Lineage (NCBI taxonomy): Eukaryota > Metazoa > Chordata > Amphibia > Caudata > Salamandridae > Lissotriton > Lissotriton helveticus. The sequence continues at coordinate 136,228,465 of NC_136068.1, read as the reverse complement.
CCCACTCACCCCCCTTATCTAAGGGCAACTCCTCCCCGAGCGCTACACTAGCTACTCCCGGTGACTTTCCTCCGGTGGGAGGGGGTGGTCTCTTTGGGCATCTGACATCTCCCTTATAATGTCCAACACCACCGCATTCAAAACAGTGGGGAACCCTTGGCTGCTGGCTTTGGCCAGGATTAGGGTTTCTGGGCGGGTTTGCCCTAGGGGTGAAACCTGCTCCCTTACCTTGGAAATTATTTTGGGGACCTTTGGAGAACTCCTTCTTTTTATCTCCTCCCTCTTTCTTCTGGGGGGCGCCCTGTCCGGCTTTTTGAGAATCCCCTCCAGTCCCCTTTGAGGACACCCGGGTACTTGCCCAAGTGTCCGCCTCCTCTGCAAGCTTCCGGGGATCGGTCAGCTTGCTGTCCACCAGGTGTTGGCGCAACTCGGGAAAACATTTCTCGAGGAGGTGTTCTTTCAAAAATAGATTGTACAGCCCCTCATAGTCTTTCACCTCGCTGCCCTTGACCCAACCCTCCAAAGCTTTCTTGGCGTAGTCTAAAAAGTCTACCCAATTCTGGGTACTCATTTTGTGACTTCCCCTGAATTTCTGTCTGTACCTTTCAGGGGTAAGTCCAAACTTTTTCACCAGTGCCACCTTCATTGCAGGTTAGTGGGTTTGCTCATCCTGCTCCAGAGCCAACAAGGTGTCTCTGCCAGCAGGTGGCATGTATTTATACAGCCCACCTCCCCAGTGAGTTTCTAAGATCCCGTGAGCCCTTAAAGAAACTTCGTAGGCGGCCAACCATTTGGCAATGTCATCACCTGGGGTGTAACTAGCAATGACATCTTTGGGTAAATAGGGTCTGGATTCCCTGGTGTTCACTTTATTTTCGCTGCCACCATTATCAGGATTGGGAGACCTTCTTAGTACGGCTTGTAGGTCCATCTCCTTGATGGTTCGCTCATGAGCTAACCTCCTTTCCTCCCTTTCCATATCCATCCTAGCTAATTCCAACTTCATTCTCCTCTCCTCCCTCCTATCTTCTAGCTCGGCTTCAGTTAAACCCCTGTCTGAGACGCTGCTGCTTGCCCTTGAAGGAATCCTGGGACCTGTCAGCAGATTCCCACCTCCCACTTGGTTCAACAATGCAGCCTCAGGGACAGTGTCCTCGTCACCCTCTTCAGTTTCTGGTTCCTCCCTTAAATGAGCTTCCACCCATGCCCTTATGCTTGTCAGCAACTCTCCTTTCTTGGCACCTTTATTAAAAAATACCCCTTGATGCTGACACCAATCTCTGAGTTGGGCCACAGTATTGGCTTCCAGCTCTTTAAAATTCAATTCCATCTTTCGCTATGGGATAGAATCAACTCACAGGAGAAAACCAAGAAGTGACCTGGGGTTAACCTCCACCCACCACCAGAAATACATTTAGAAAAAACAAAATTCAAATTAGGAGGGCCGCAAGGAGAAAACTCCTGGTGTAGGTTAGTGTATTGCGTTAAATTACTAGTGAGTAGCTGCAACCAAGTCAGTATCCCACCGCTAGGCACCAAATGTTAGAACCTGAGATGCCAGGTCACCTAGGGTAGCCTGGCCTAGGGGTAAGACAAGCAAATCTAGAGGCACAGTGCGAAGGTTGCAGACCACCCAAAAGTAAATCCACGCAATAGCACTTAAAAAGGACACTACACCAATTTGTTGTAAAAATACGTTCTGGTTTATAAAAATAATTTCTTTGTATTTTTACTTTTAGGATTCACAATTAAATTACATTTCAGTTTGTGTGAAATTAAGCAGGAATATTTCTCAACTCTAGATCATATTAACTACCAGCATTTATAGTATAGACACTTCACTTAGACAACTGGCAGATAACTCTTACTCTTTTATAACTCAGCTAGATAATGACTGTACTCAGCTTACTTTATATCACCACTAAACACAGCATTACTTTAAGATTTGGCAAGAACAGCTCCTAATCAGATCAGAGCAACACTTTCATTTGCATGGAAACATTACAGGTCTTCTTCTATCTATTTGAATGCAATAGGGATAGTCCCACTTAACTCAGCATTTAATTAAGCCCCAGAAGTAGTTGCAGGGGGCTAATATATAGCGCACTATACTTGTTTCCCACAGTTCCAGTAACCTCCTCCTTCCAGCACACAGTCACTGAGGGTTTCCTAAAGTTCCTCCCCACTGTAGGCTGCACAACTGTGGAACTGATCAGTGCATAAGTTATTCTCAAGTTAAGCACTAGCGTCACTCTCCCCCTTCTGAACACCTCCTTACTTGTTTCCTACCAGGCAGTGGTAGTCTGGCTGCACCAGAGGGTGAGGGAGGGACAGAGAGCAAGACCAAAGAGAGCCACGCGCTGGCGAGATACACCAGCCCCTGGGCCCCTCAGCTCTCCACTGCGTGATACCAGCGCTTAATCAGGCAGATTTCCCCAACTTTCTTCAGCCACTGTTAAGCTCTTCACGCCTCTCCTCCCGCTCGCGCCAGCCTCACTTGTAGGGCGCTTGAGCAGGGGAGAGAAGCTCTTGATTACCACTACTGCCGTAGACCTCCCGGCTTTCCTCCTCCGCTCCTCACGCTGGCCGGGGACGCGCTACTCTCGGGGGCATGCGCGAAGCGCTCCTCGCTCCTCAGCTGCCGCTCCCGCCTTCACTGATCCGGCTCCGCCTCACGGAGCCCGGCGGCGCCACTGAGCATGCGCGAGTAATGAGTGTCTCACCGCCTGAGACCGCGCTGTTCGTCCGACGCTGCTCTCCTCCTCCGCCCACTCGGAAATTGTCAAAGGCTTCCCCGGGTCCGCTCCTCACCTCAGGGCACTCAAATACAGCTCCACAACGGCGCCGCTCGCCCAGCACCGGATTGGGGGTTTGGAAGGGCGGAACAGCCCGTTTTCTCCTGGCTTCTGCTACTCTCCTCAGTGGCGCTCCACCACAGCAGATGAGAGATAACGCTCCAGGGGTTTATGAATTAGGGGACAGTCTAGAACAATTTACCAGTCTCTGGAATCTTTATGCTGGGCAGAGGACTGCACACCGCAGCGCTGCAGTCTCCTTCTCCTGAAGGCTTCCCCTGTACAATTTAGACAAGGGGCAAGCTAGGCGCCCAGGGTCTCCAGTAACTTCCCACAGCGGGGCCAAGACAAGTAACTAAAAGGGGAGTTGTGGGATGGACCAAATAGGCAGCTTCCCAGTCCAGGAGGTCAACCCTAAGTCTAACCTTTTCCCACCCTTAGCTACAACCTGTCCTCCAGCTGACTTCCACAGGTAGACAAAATGGCTGCCCCGCATTCCGCCTTTTATAGGCTGCCCTTCAGTGGTCCAGAATGGACCAGAAGGTTCTGGAATGCCCTATGCTGGTCTATGGGTGAGTTCTGGACTTGGCAGTTAGGGCAGTTGGTAGCCACCATTTTGTGGCTCCAACTTTCCCTGTCAAAACAGGCCTCTGGGCCTGAGGTAAAAGATTATGGGGGGGAAAAGAACACCTATCCCCTTGACCAACACCTATAAAAAGTAGTAGACACAAAAATATTAAGGGAATGAGGGGCAAAAAGGGGACAAAATAAAGAATAATGAGGAGGGACTACGCAAAAAATCCAGGCAGGTCTAACAGTGTCCAGTTTAGATCAGACCTGATGAAAAGTTTTGTTACCAGTACAGGTATTGAGCAAAAATGTACCGCACTGTATCATCCCAAGAGAAATTCCGTTGTGGAGAGAGTGAATAGGATGCTCAAGGGTGTTTTACAATTAGCTAGGAAAAGTAACAAGAATTGGGATGATGAGTTGTACAAATTAGTCTGGTCTTATAGAATTACAGAGCATGACACTGTGGGTGAGAGTCCTTTTTGTTTGATGCGTGGGAGATTTCCTCATTGTAAGATTAATCCAGGATGGATTGGTAGAAGTAGGAAAGTGGAGTGGGACTCTGATGAAATTAGACAATCTATTTTGAAATCGCAGAGTAAGAAAAAAAAATATTATGATGAAAAGCATGGTACCAAAGAGGTCAATGTCAATGTTGGGCAGTTAGTGCGTGTTAAGTCTGCCAGGAAAACAGGGAAATTGCGCTCTAAATTTTCTGAGCCCAGGATGATTACTAAAGTTATGAGGAATACTGTTGAATTGGATGATGGCACGATTCACCATATGAGTCGTATTGCTTTGGCAGGGAAAATCTGTAGAGGAGGTGTAGACAGTAGTGGTTCAGACAGAGATTATTGGTGGTTAGATGTTTTGTCTCAGTTTGAAAAAGGGTGATGGTGAGGTGTCAGGTCTGTTGTCAGATAAGCCTGTTCAGACACAATCTCAGAACATATCAGATACTCATATTTCTGTGGATTCACACAGTGAGTTGGTTGGTGAAGATCCAGATGTACATGTTGGTGCTGGTAATTCTGACACTTTGGGGTTGCGTGACTCACAACATCTTGAGTTGTCTGACCAAACACCTGAAGAATGTGCCAACCCACTGGAAAATATCAATGTAGAAAAAAGTTGTGTATCTGGTAAACATACCAGACACGGAAGGGAAATTATTGCTCCTAAAAGATTTGAGGATCTTATTCGTTTTTAAGTAGTAAATGTATGATTAGAAATATTTGTATTTTTCTTTAGTTTTTATTAATTTTATTTCTTTGTTTTTTGTTTTTTATTTAAGAAGGGAGATGTGTTGTGATGGTATGTATCTTTAAGATAGAACCTTATGATGTATTGTAGAATGTTATCAAATGAATAGTGTATGCACATGGCTAAGCGGTTACTGGATTCTGAAAGGGCATTCTTGGCTTGACTACAGATCCAGCTGCATGTAATTTCTTTGGCTTGGAATAAATACTACTTACATAAATCTTACCAGAAGGCTTAGTCTTATCTACCTTGAGAAGATACTACAGTCCTCCCCAAAAACCAAGACATCATCTTGAAACACTAGGACGGAATCTAAGTCTTTAAGAATATTGTTCATGACCCTTTGGAAAACAGAGGTAGCAGACGCTAACCCAAAAGGCATGCCGCGGTACTGAAAAGTACCCAAGGAGGACATAAATGCAGTGAGGTACCTAGATTCAGGATGGAGCTAAACCTAATGGTATGCACTGGCAAGGTCAAGCTTAGAAAAGCATTTAGCACCCTTGGTGGCAGCAAACAGATCACATATTTTGGGTAGAGGGCGTGAATCAACCTATATTTCCTTGTTAAGGGATCTCAAGCCAACACAGACTCTGAGTTGGCCATTTTTCTTGCGGTCACGACCAAGAGAGAAAGCCACAAGGAGGATTCAGCAGCTTCAATGACCCTCTTGGCACACAGATCCTTGAGTTCTTTCTCTAGGTCAGACCTAACACTATAAGGTACTTGTAGTGATGTCTTCATAAATAAGAGGAACTCCTTGAAGTTGTATTGAAGTATTTATTCCAATAAGTAGTTCAATAGATAAAAGTACATGCAGTAAGGAAAGCAGGAAACAGTATACTGAATCATAACATTCCTATTTAGTACAGTACAATGCAGCAGATTCTATTACTCATAACAATTCTAACAAACCTTAAAGCAACAAGCACTCACTACACATCCCCTTTCCTTAAAATACAAAAGAAAGAAAATAGATAGTAATTACTGAAGAACAAAATCATCAAATTTGCTAGGAGTGCGAATAGGTCTACCAAAACTGCTAGACCTAATAACACCAGGATTTTGAGTGTCCTCTGCAGAAGGAAGGTTGGAAACAATATCTGCAGGACTTCCTTGATGAGGAGAAGGACCAACAATAGTGTTCGCATCAGGACAGAGATGTACGAGGGAACTACTGAGACATTCAGGAACAGAGGAGCTAGTTCCAGGAACCGCTGCATCATCATAAGGTTCAACAACATCCCTCACATCCCCCTCCATTAGATTTGAAAAAACATTCAACCACCTATAATCTCTAGATACACGTTCACACTTTTTTGAAGTAACACCCTCCTTAGCTAAAGCTATGCGACTCATGTGGTGAATACTTCCATCCTCAAACTGAACAGTGTTCCTCATAACTTTAGTGATACGCATAGGATCCGAGAATCTTGATTCCAATTTCCCTGATCTTTTTCCCGACTTTACTCTGGCCCACTGTCCAACTTTCACAGACACTTCTCTAGTACCATGTCTGTTATTAAAAAATTCTTTATTCTTATCCTGAGAGACTGTAATGGAGTGTTTAACACGATCAACATCCCAAAGATACCTTTGGCTTCTGCCCATCCAACCAGGATTAATTTTACAGTGGGAAAATCTTCCACGCATTAACCCGAAATGTTTCTCACCAACAGTGTCGTGAATAGTAATCCTATACGACCAAATAAGTTTGTTCAATTCATCCTCAAAGTTTTTATTGGCTCTTTTCGCCAATTGCAACACACCTTTTATAACCCTGTTGACTCTTTCAACGACAGAATTACCCCTAGGGTGATACAAGGCTGTAAACTTCTGTTCAATTCCAATATTGTTCAAAAATACTTTCATAGCCTCAGACTTAAATTGGACGCCATTGTCCGTTAAAATTGAGGCTGGAAAACCTTCTTTCAAGAAACATCCCTCCAGAAATCTAGTAACACCCTCCTTAGCTAAAGCTATGCGACTCATGTGGTGAATACTTCCATCCTCAAACTGAACAGTGTTCCTCATAACTTTAGTGATACGCATAGGATCCGAGAATCTTGATTCCAATTTCCCTGATCTTTTTCCCGACTTTACTCTGGCCCACTGTCCAACTTTCACAGACACTTCTCTAGTACCATGTCTGTTATTAAAAAATTCTTTATTCTTATCCTGAGAGACTGTAATGGAGTGTTTAACACGATCAACATCCCAAAGATACCTTTGGCTTCTGCCCATCCAACCAGGATTAATTTTACAGTGGGAAAATCTTCCACGCATTAACCCGAAAGGTTTCTCACCAACAGTGTCGTGAATAGTAATCCTATACGACCAAATAAGTTTGTTCAATTCATCCTCAAAGTTTTTATTGGCTCTTTTCGCCAATTGCAACACACCTTTTATAACCCTGTTGACTCTTTCAACGACAGAATTACCCCTAGGGTGATACAAGGCTGTAAACTTCTGTTCAATTCCAATATTGTTCAAAAATACTTTCATAGCCTCAGACTTAAATTGGACGCCATTGTCCGTTAAAATTGAGGCTGGAAAACCTTCTTTCAAGAAACATCCCTCCAGAAATCTAATAACTGCTTTGGTATCCACAACATGAACAATATCTACTTCCAACCACCTAGAGAAAAGATCAACTAAGACCAAAATGTATCTTAAAGAACCATCCTGCCAAGAAACAGGTCCAAGGATATCTAATGCGAGACATTCCCAAGGTAAATTCGGACATCCTAAAGACGACAAAGGAGGATTCAAAGTCTTCTGGGTTTTGTCTGCCTGCTCACAACTGAAACATTCACGAACTTTTCTTTCTATATCGATATCAACTTTAGGCCACCAATACAAAATTTTAATGTTTCTCTTGGTACGAGCTATACCGGGGTGACCGTCATGGCCTATATCGATGATCTTGTTCCTGATGCCAGAAGGAGGAACAATTCTTCCTGCCCTGCAAACAAAATCCATCTCCACACTTAACTTGTCTCTAACCTCCCAAAATGGCCTTAAATTAGGATCAGTCTTAGCTTCATTTGACCATCCGTTAATAATTTTCTCCTTGACTTCACGTAAAATTGCGTCATCTTGGTATTCCTTCTGCCAGACTACTTTAGAAAGACCAGGAACGTCATCAAATACACCCGCCACACAGTAATCCTTCCATGGATCATTGTCTAATTCTCTAAGCGGTAAAGAAAACCGGCTCAAAAAATCAGCTATGACATTTTTGGTGCCAGGTACATACTGCACATCGTATACATAATCCTGTAACCTCCCTGATAATCTAGCAATCCTGGCAGATGCTCTGGAAAGGCCATCAGTGGTTAGCAGTTTCGTTAAAGGTTTGTGATCAGATCTTAGCAAAAACTTCTTTCCCCATACATATTTTCTGTAATGCTCCATGGCCCACACACATGCCAATGCCTCTCGCTCTATGACCGAATACTTTACTTCGGAAGGTGACAATGAACGAGAGGCAAAAGCTATAATCACTTCATTCCCCGAACTAGATACTTGTGTGAGGACACCACCAATGCCAGAAGCACTTGCATCCGTGGTTTAAATGGATTCGGAATGGGGATCAAAACCTTGTAATGTTGGCGCCTGTGCAATATCTCTCTTTATGTTTTCAAACGCTTGTTGGTAAACATCACTCCATTCAAACACAACCTTGTTTTTCATCAGAAGACGCATGTCGTACGTCTTTTGGGAAAAATTATTTACAAACTTCGAATAGAATACTGCTAAACCCAAGAAGGATCGCAGATCGTCCTTGGATTTGGGTGCAGAAGCTTTAAGAATGGCCTCAACCAATTCTGTCTTGGGTCTGATACCGAAGGTGCCAATTTCATGTCCCAAGTATGTAAGGGACCTTTCTGAGAACTTACATTTAGTTCCTTCAGCCACAAGCCCACTGCTTCTAAGTATTTCTAAAACTTCTCTAAGGATGGAGTCATGATGCGTTTTATCTCTTCCCATAATTAAAATATCGTCCTGAAAGAATACAACTTCAGGGATATGGCTTAAGAGATTAGACATCATACGTTGAAATACTGCTGCGGCTGAAGCTAAGCCAAACGGCATTCGCTTGAACCTATAACAGCCAAAAGGTGTGCAGAAAGATGTCAAATGTCTACTGCTTTTATCTAAAATCACCTGATGATAAGCAGCTGATAAGTCAAGCGTAGAAAACCATTTTGCATTTCGTGTCAAGGAGAGCATTTCATCAATCCTTGGTAAGGGAAATTGGTCCACCAAAATGTTATTGTTGAGGTATCTCAAATCTACACAGAGACGGGCCTTGCCATTGGACTTGCGAGCTACGACCAAGGGCGAAACCCATTCAGCTGCTTCAACAGGTTCAATAACCTTATTGGCTAACATTTTGTCCAATTCCGCTTTAACCTCATCACGTATTATAAAAGGTATATTTCTAGCTTTATGCACCTTCGGGATTGCACTTTTTTTTAAATGAATACAATGAGTAAAACCTTTGAGTTTTCCCATATGACCCGAGAATACCTCAGGAAATTCCTTAAGTACCCACTTCTTTGTGTCTTCAGACTCACATGAAATCAAAACTTGTTCTTTGCTATTGGGGTTAAGAATGATATCTAGGGATTTCTGGTCCTTCCAGCCTAAAACGGATGGACCAACTCTTGCCACATACAATTTTCCGATTGCTTTCCTTTCTTTAAAACGGAAAATAAAGGTTTCTGGCTTTTGTCTGCATTCTTATAATTGAAACCCTCATAAACTTTTCTTTCTATATCGATATCTACTTGAGGCCCATAATGCAAAACTTTTATGTTTCTTTTGGTACAAGCTTTACTTGGGTGCCCTACATGGTCTATATCGATGATTTTGTTTCTAATGCCAGAAGGAGGTATAATCCTTCCTACCCTGTAATTAGAATTCATTTCAACACTTAACTCGTTTCTACCCTCCCAATAGCAAAATATATATCTCTTTTTCTTCTTAATCTTTTAGTACCTTTTCAAAAATTTGCTAGATACGTAACATATAACTTCTGCATATAAGTTTAGATAGGTAAAGTAACTTCAAATATTGCATCAACACACCAAATATGCTTTGGGTCGTGGACAATTCCTTAAAGCGGTAAAGAATGCTTACTAATAAGCCAGGAACACACTGTATTTTATACACAACATCTTGATTATTCCAGTTGAAGATCAGGATATATTTCCCTTATTTTGTATTATAATTAAGTGAGTTGCTTTCATCAACTAAAACAACGTGAAATGGACTAGACTTCCTTAAAGGAATTTGTTGTTGAATGTATCCATGGTTATAACCGGAATATTTGAAGATAAAGATCTGAGAAAGGTGGCCATAACGGTTCGATCCTAACCTCTGAGAAATTTTAGCGGTTGAAGTTCAATAACTTTATGTCTTTCCATCCTAATACTGGTGGACCATTTCTTGCAACATACAATTTTCCCATAGCATGCTTTCCCTTAAAACGAAACACAAGGGTTCTAAACCCTAGAATATTAATGTCTCCTCCTGCAAAATTTTTGGCATTAACATCATCGGGTTCTAACCACTCTCCTATTTTGTCCACAAAGTGACTTTTCCATATCGCTTGTGGCACCATAGTGAAAGGTGAACCTGAATCTACTGTCAATTGTAATTTAATTCCACTGAAAGAAATATCATAAAAAGGAATAAATGATGAGAATTTAGAGGCATTTAAACCCACTTTGTCCCCCTTTGATGCAGAAAAATCATCTTTGTGTCGAACATGGACCTCTTTTTTGTTTAACACATTCTTTTTCTTTCTGTCGCACATTTGTGATAAGTGTCCACCCAATCCGTACTCCCACCAATTAGTAGAAGTAACAGGACATTTTTCAAGGGAGATAGCATGTGAACATTCAACACACATTAGGTTGTTACACTCCTTTTTCCCTATATTCCTAAATCTTCCTCTAACACGGAAATCAGTTTTCACTTCTTCAAACAAATCGGTTCCAAGGTGGTTCTTATACCTCGTTCCCTCTTCTACCATTTTCTTTACTGTTACTCCTGACGACTTGTTATCTCGCGATAACATAGTTTTAGAACGAGGATTAGACGATTCTGCCTTTCTAACTAAGGCAATGATATCTCTAAGACAGTTATCACTCTCAACTCTTATTTTGTCCTGTAACGACCTTTTCCTGGTATGTCCAAACACCTGGTCATAAGTTAAATTATTGTAACATAGAGTAAATTCACATTTCTTCGTTAACTTTTCTAAAACTGGAGTAAATTCCTCCCCAAATTCAGCCACACCTAATGAGGGAGAACAATTTTCATATAAATTTAATATAGCATTTTTGGAAACAATTAAATCCCTTACTAGTTTTTCATGTGTATGCATTATTTCAGGAATGAGTAAACTTTCTGGACTAGGTGAGTATAATAACCTTTGTCCCTTTTTTGTTCCTGAACCACTCGTTGTAAGAGACATAATTGATGGTTTTACAGAAAACAAATACCTGAAAGAAAATTGTTTAGTTATTATAAATGACCCCTTCGTGACTGATGTCTAACACGATAACTAGACAGTTATTTGAAACACCACTTCATGCACAATGGCTTCGTGAAATAACAAATGAAATTCGAATAAACCACTTAGTGAATAATGTTTTCATATAAATTTGAATATACCACTTCGTGAATTATGTTGTTACCTAAATTTGAATAACCCACTTTGTGAAATGTTGTTATATAAATTTGAATAACCCACTTCGTGAATTATGTTGTCATATATATTTGAATAACCCACTTCGTGAATACTGTTTTCATATAAATTTGAATAAACCACTTCAAGAATAATGTTTTCATATATAGGAAAATTGATTGTAATAATTAGTCCTTGTATTCTTTGAAAATTGAAAACAACCACCACTTCTTGTACGATGGTCTCGTGAAATAACAACTGAAATTCGAATAAACCTCTCAGGAGTAAAAACGTCATTGACATCTTCCAGGTTCGCTATATAATTCAAAAAGTATTCCTTCCAGTCTAACCATGCTACCACTGGTTCTCCTGGGATAGATAAAAATTCCTTGGGAGAATTAATTTGTAAGTACGGAAGATGGGTGTCTCTGTTTACATTGGTATCTCCTGATGGATTGTATCTTGATGGAGAAGCTTCAATGGACATATTGATGAAATGTAAAGAAAAATGAAGAGAAAGTACTGAAAATGTTTTTTTTCAATAAGAATAATCCCCAAGAAAATGAATGTGCTTCAAGAATAAACTTCACGCTGCATTGACTTTAAAGAAATTGTCTTGTGCCTCCAGAAAAATACAAAGTCAAAAATATGCATTCTGAAATTGCTAGGAAATTCACTTAGAATATGAAATAACGCTGTCCAAATAATATGTAGTTGAAAACGCTATTAAAATAACAATAAATACCTACAAGAAAGCAGGAGAAAACGCTCTTTGTTCCGGTGAATGCGTTGTCCTGGTAACCACAAGATGGCGGTGGAGAGCGTGATGACGTTTCTCCTACGTGGATGACATACACGTAGGAGCGTGTACGCACAGTACAGGCAAACGCGATTAGAATGCAGAAGCCCAGCGTGGTGCAGCGCGTCGTTGCTAGGAGCGTCAGAAGCACCGAGGCGCGGCTGGGAGCGAGACGTTCGGTAAGCGTTAAGCGTTTTTTTTTTTTGTTTGTTTTTTAAAAGTACACAACGCATCCACAACGCAACCAACTGAATCTAAAGTAAAAACAAACAACTTAGCCGATATTATGCCAAAAATAGTCGGAATCTCTTCGTGAAAAACAGTCGGCTTCCCTTTGGGATGGGATAGGATGTTCCCTTTTTATGTAAAAGTCAATTGGGAAATTACACGCGAAGGTTAGAAAGTTAATTGAAGATAAACGTTGGAGCTACAAATTGCAACTATCCACAGACGAATTGGAATGGGTGCTTCTCAAGAAAAATTCCTTTATGTTACTCACGATTAAGGTTGAGAAGAACCAGATGATTTAAAGTTGAATTTTCAAAGCATATCTTGCGAGGATAAAATCGTAGTGGAAAATAAAATTGCAATTTGTGCCCATCTCGTTGCCAAAATCTGTAGTGATGTCTTCATAAATAAGAGGAACTCCTTGAAGTTGTATTGAAGTATTTATTCCAATAAGTAGTTCAATAGATAAAAGTACATGCAGTAAGGAAAGCAGGAAACAGTATACTGAATCATAACATTCCTATTTAGGACAGTACAATGCAGCAGATTCTATTACTCATAACAATTCTAACAAACCTTAAAGCAACAAGCACTCACTACAGTACTCCTCTGAGTTTGTGCTTGCCAGGTGTAGCACCATCCTTGACCACAATTTTGTGTTTGAACCCTTTGATTTTTACTAGCTGTTCCCTGAACACAGAGGGAAATGTAGCTTTCCAAGTCTGTTGGGTATTGTCACCGCATTCCACCACCAACACTTGTTCAAGGGTACCAGGTCTTAAGATAATACCTAATAGACCCTGGTGAAACCAGCCAAGGATATTTAGACCCTTGACTGCAACATAAATCTTTCCTGTGGTGCGCCTTCCTTTGAACAACATATATTGCTCAAAAAATACAAGTAGATCAATCGTGTGCCCTTCATAGGACACAGGGGATCGATCAGGAGGAGACCAATCTATAGCATCACCCCAGGTTTATTCAAATAACTTTTTAGTTATCATTGTTATGCGAGCACCTGAATCAACAAGCAAAGGAAGAACCTTCTCCCCAACAGTAATATCGACAACGGGCTCCACACATTGAGGATCACCCTCAATGGCTTTAGTAAGGGAACTGACGTGTTTATTTGCACCGTACAAGGCAAATTCATGCTCTTCATAAATCACTGATATGACTTCGAAGTCACTCTCACAATCAGAATCAACAACGGACACAACCAGTTTCTTGGAGTTCCTTCTTTTGAGACAGACCTTGGCAAAATGTCCTACTCTCCTGCAATAATTGCATGTGACAGTAATGGCAGGACACCTACCATTCTTTGCATGTGGAAGATTACCACACCTCAGGAAGATATTAGGAATAATACCTTCAGGCTTGACCGGTTTGGGAAAAACCTTTGTACTTAAATTCTTGGCCTTAATCTGTGATTTACTAGTATTAACCAGATTAACACTTTCATTAACCTTATCATTACTTCTGTCATCGAGTCTTTCAGAGACCATAGATATTTCAATGCTCTTAGCAATTTTGATTGCCTCATCTAGAGTAGGATGACCTAAACTTAAAAGTTTTTGTCTAATGTCTTGTCTTTGCATTGACAGACAAATTGGTCTCTTATGAGCTGATCTGTGAAATTTTCAAATTTGCAGACCACTGCCAATCTCCTCAAGACCGAAATGTAAGAGTCCACATCTTCATCATCTGTTTGTTTTCTCTTGAAAAATGTATGTCTTTAAAACCATGAGACTGGGCTGTTTGTCGAATCTATTTTTCAATTTTAAAACAGTCTCGCGATACTCGTCCATGCCATCACTTTCTTGAGGAGACAAATTAGGTAAATGCTTGTAGATAGATCTCCCTTCAAACCCTAGTGAGTGAAGAAGAAGGCATCTTTTCCTGTCAGCACTATATCTGGTTGCTCCTATGGCTCCCAGGTAAGTTTCAAATGTATCATACCAGATTTCCCATCGAACCGGGGGTTCACCTGGAGTGTCTAAAAATGCAGGAGGTGGGGAGACTGCTTGCATGGTGCACATGCTGTAAATAGACTGAAATAGAACTAAAATAGAGAAGAGAAAAAACACAATAGTACACAATGCAAGAGAAGGATGGTGTGTGTATCACTGTGTGACACACAAAAGAAAGGAAAATAAGTACCTTCAAAGTTGAGCTGGTGTGGTGGGGAAGTGACACGCGTGTAATCGAAAAGTAAGAAACAGGGTGTGTATATCACCAAGTGACACACAACTCAATAAAAAAAAAACAACAAAGTAGATCCCATGAAGATCCGGAGATGCTGTGGGTTTGGAGAAAGAAATTCCACAAACAAAGATGGCCACCAGAGCGTGGCGTGACGTGATGACGTGAAGCGGCATGGCGTTGCATGACATAATGTAACGCAGTGATACAGAGAAGAGGAGAAGCTGAGTGACAAAGAGCTCTAGGTTGCTAAGTCCGTAGTTGCCAGATGAGAAAGAATACCTGAGAATACCTCGGTTGCAGTTTGAAAGATGCTGTGCGTCAGGCAGGGTAAGCACGAGGACTTTTGTGGTGCGTTGGGCTTGAGGAGCAAGCACGAGAAACAAAGTAATGTTTCCCAAAGAAAGGCAAATATATGGGGCAATATAAACTGAGCCAAACAACACAGAGGCGCGCTGGTGAATAGCAAAGAGAAAGAGTCCCTCATTGGCTAAAGATGGAAACGCTAGCGCCCTACCGTAGAATATGAGTCCACGCAGAAGGAGAGACCACTCCACACGATTAATCTGTAGGGTCCACACAAGGGGAGGCTCCACTCTGCAAGATGAGTTTGTTGGTGTGGGAAGTAACAGCTTCCTTCCTTGGATAGTAGAGACTTCTTGCTTCTTTGAAGACCAGAAAGCAAGATAGGTGATAAAGTGAAGGTTGTTGCACGCAGGGTGTGAACATGTAGTTTTCCAGCTCGTAGCCAAATGTCTGTAGTTATTGAGCCGGACACAAGATCAGGATCAGTTGAGATTAATGGTAACTACATGGACGTGGAGCCAGTAGGGAGAGGCTCCACCAGGCTCAGCATCCCAAGACCAACAGACAAGCATAAACATTCTACAGCACTTAGCAACAGGCAAAGTTCTGTAGATGACATATAAAACATTCCACTATAAAACATTCTAGACATTACTACAGATTTCCAAAAGATTATTAAAGTAAAATGAAAGGGCAAATCATGCTACAAAAGAATAAAGAGAATTACAATAATAATAATAATAATCTTTATTGTATATGGTTATTTAAAAACCTTTAGAAATATGAAAAAAGGGCACCCATATTAAAAAAATACAAATCATTTTGTAATAAAAACAAGTTTTAGGTGAATACATAAAATACCAGATAATTTACAAGTCCCTTCAGGTACTAGCAGCATTATAATTGCATTTAACAAGTCTGTGCAAGGGCTGAGATGGGCTATACATAGATAACTGGGTGAAACAGGAAGTAAGGCGGGCTTGTTATCTATTACTTCAACCAGCATTGGCATTTCTTGTCAGTAGTGGCTTGTCAAAAGTAATGCTCTTCAGCCAGGCAATGTCAACATCGTACCAACACCAACCAAGTGTTTTAGGACATCCTGGGCGCATAGACAGGAAGGGCTGGGCGAGGCGGTTACCACATATACTGGGTCCCCCTACGAGTGCAGACGCAGCAGGACATGCTAACAGGTGGGGCGATGGCAACCCCAAGGCAATTAAGGGGACAGCCGGCCGTAAGCCACCCTGGGAGGGGTGGTGTAATTGTGAAGGCACTGGAACAGCTTTGGTAGAAGCAGAGGCCCGGGCAGGGGGGGGGTCTCCCCTCTCATCACTCTGGGTCTGACAGCTGGGAGGCAAATTTTGACTTTCCAGGGTAGGAGGGTCCTGATGCCAGAATTGAATTTCCCCTGGTGTAAGTTATGCATCCATCCCTGAACAGAGGGGTTTTGGGTTTATCAGTCTAAAATCCACAGGGTGTTTAGTAAGGATGGGGGCACCTGTCCAGATGGGGCATGCTGGCCTCATGTTCAGTATGGGCTTGGACTTGTTTTTTCGGGGCCTGGGAGCGGTCTGGTAATCAGCTTGATGTAGGTGAAGATGCCTACCTTGGTGTGGGGGGCCCTGGATGTGTCGGTGGCCACCCCCAGGGCTGTGGAGGAGTTACAGGGCGATCCAGGGGCTGCAAAGTACAGATGGGTACGATATGCAGTGGCACAAGGGTGCTAAGCCAAGGATACCCAGGGATGTCTTAGCGTGTCCCCTGGAAGAACTACGGCGCCCCGTTAGTCCTACGGGCGGTTGTGTGCCTGAGCAACCGGGGGCTGCCTGGAACGCTCTGCCCCCTTCAGGGGGTGCGAGAAAGGGAGTGGACTGGTGGTCCACTGATGGGAGGGGTGGCCCCTCCCAAAATTGGTCATCACCGATTGGCGATGGCCACGGTGTAAGTTGGCTCATCAGGCGGGCAGGCAGCAGAGGGGCTGGCCTGCCCCTGGATCGCCCGTAAGATAACCCACCCTGTCGGCATATTTTGTTATGCAAAATAAACCTGCAGCAATATTCTCCACTAACAAAGTGTCTTGTGGTTTATTTATGTATGTTGCGTTATTACAACTGGTGAGTGTTGCCGATATTGGCACTATGCCAAGGCTGCCCGGGGGGCCACGAAGGGGACCCTCCAACAGGGCGGCCGCCTTAGTGCCACAGGAAGGCACAGGAGGCAGCAGACTAGGCTCCCAGGTCCAGGGACCAGGGCGTCAGCCCGCTGCGTCACTTCCAGTCATTGGAGGGGGAGGACAGGGGTACATATGCCTTCCCCCGCCCACTGTGCAGCCTCTTGACCGCTGCCTGTCTCGTTGCAGGGTCGACCGCTGCCCGTCTCGCTGTTTCCCGCCCTACCGCTTACCCTGCGGACGGCCAAAGGGTGGTAGGAGGGGGGGGGCGGGAAGAATCTAACTTATTATTTTGTGTTGCAGAAGGAGTTACAGGGCGATCCAGGGTCTGCAAAGTACAGATGGGTACGATATGCAGGGGCACAAGGGTGCTAAGCCAAGGATACCCACGGATGTCTTAGCGTGTCCCCTGGAAGAACTACGATGCCCCTTTAGTCCCCAGTTGTGTGCCTGAGCAACCGGTGGCTGCCTGGAATGCTCCTCCCCCTTCAGGGGGTGCGAGAAAGGGCGTGGACTGGTGGTCCACTGATGGGAGGGGTGGCCCCTCCCAAATATGGTAATCACCGATTGGCGACGGCCACGGTGTAAGTTGGCTCATCAGGCGGGCAGGCAGCAGAGGGGCTGGCCTGCCCTTGGATCACCCGTAAGATAACCCACCATTGTTGCCAAATTTGGTTATGCAAAATAAACCTGCAGCAATATTCTCCACTAACAAAGTGTCTTGTGGTTTATTTATGTATGTTTCGTTATTACAACTGGTGAGTGTTGCCGATATTGGCACTAAGAAGCCAGGGCATCAGTGGCGTAGCTGGCCCTTTGGCCGCCCATGGAGGTCACTGCGTTTGCCGCCCCATGGCGGCCGCATTCAAAGGGGTGGGGGGGCTGGCGAGAGTGCTCCTTTTCGTATGCCACCCAGCGGCGGCCGATTGAAGAGCGTGGGGGTGGGAGTGGATTGCCTCCCGAGATGGCAGGTAAGAGTGGGGGAAGGCCGCCGCCCCCAAAACGTGTGCTGCCTGGTGGGACTGCCCCCTTTTGCTACACCACTGCAGGGCGTAATGTAACAGATATTTGCTTGTCATGCTTGACTTCCTGGATGGCCACCTAAAGACCTGAACCTTTTATATGCCTGGAGAATACATTTAGTCAAACAGATATTTAGGGCCTTGTCTTGTTTTGGGGCTTAATATTGCTGTAATGCTCTGCCGACAGGTTCAGACTCCCTATTTGTTCGATTCAGCCCTAAGACTTAATTTACGCGAGTCCATCATCACTGGGCAGATGCACAGTACGTGCTCCAAGGATCCACCGAACATGCCACAGCCCCTACATTTGGTTTCTTGTGTTGGATGGCGCCAGCGGGCTAAATGCTTTGAAAAGAGCCACTCACGCAGTCTGAGAGCCATGAATCTTAGTTTGAAGTGCAAGGAGTATGTGCAAACAAGGGATGAGGATGGAGAAACCGGATGATATGAGTTATTTACTGCCCAATCGTGCTTGCGTTTGGCTAAGATTGCTCTGTCTGCGTGATAGGAACAAAGATGGATACGTTTCTTTATACTTGATTTGAAAGCCCTTTGATTTGGATTTAAGTTCCACAGTTCATCCGCAGTCAATTGTTGCACACAATAATTTAAGAGAATTTAAATAAATACCTGTCTAGCTAAAGCCCATGAGAAAGGAGGCAATCTTTGCCCCTGCTGCTTTCAGTCCAGTTCCTGACAGTTGAAAAGGCAGCGGCACCTGCAATACATGGCCTTCAACACAGCAGCACTCTTCTGCTCTACTTGGAGATAATGACCTATTGTGTGCATTTAATCTTATCCTTTCTGGTCAGTTGTAGGTCAGGTTTATTTAATAGAAAATATTTGTTGTGTATGGCATCCACTGGTAGCCTTCATCATGAAGAACCAGATCGAAATCTGGTTATTCACTACAGTGACGTTGCAACAGTGGTTAACAAACATGCTTACTACTGTTGTGACGTCACTCAATGGAGAGCTTGCTTCCCTATTGTTTCATTGCCTTGTTTGGGCCTTTGGAGACCCCAAAGCAACAGTGGAATGGAAATCTCACCCACCTTCTTCCTCCTCTTCCGGATCTCCATAGACAGGCAGGAGAACGCGGTTGGTATTGTGCCTGCGTGAGTTACCTTCTTCCAGGTCAGCGCTGGTTCCCACAGACCGTATCTCAAAGATCCTCTATCAGTGCTGTGCCAGGCCTCTGTTCTCCTCTGCTCCTGTCTGGAAGTTGAAACCAAGGCAGATGATTTTGTGCACCATGCATAAAATAGCTTTATAGATGAATGAAAAGTAAATAAGAGGGATCTTTTAAACCTCTGGGTTGTGAACAACATCATAGACAATTCAATCTTCACTCTTGTTGTCTATCAACGTCACTCCCTCACTTAAAAAAATCCCATTATTTCCTGTTGCCCATCTATAATTGTATATATTATCAGGTTTGTTTCACACTAATGTTGAGATTTTTAAAGCATTTTTCCGATGTCACCCAATGTGGAAACATTGGTGTGAATGGTCATGTGAAAGTCCTTCTTGGGACATCATCAAATGTGTTAAAACTTTAGAGGTGTAATTTATTTACCAAACCTGTCCATCCGAGGTAAATAGCAGGTTAACAGACAGTGATTGGAAGTATGTATGAAAATAAAATAGAAAATAGCTGCCAAGAGCTATGAGGACTTAACCGGTTCGGTGGCAAGGAAGTAATGTTTACGTCCTCGGCTGTGTCACTTGTGTGCTAAGGACATAACCGTTACGTCCTCGGCACAACACAAAATCCCACTGCTGTAAACAGCCGAGGAATTTCCTTTTTATTTTGTTTGCCTTGGGAGGTGGGGAAGAGCTTCAGCAACCTCCGGAGGTATTTTTTTTTCCAATGTAATGATGATCGCGCACATGGCACGCTGACGCCATTACACTGAAAGCCAAACTGAAATGAGCCGATCGGCTAGTTACAGTTTGGCTGCTTCAGTGTTGATGAGGCTATCTCAGCCCCTCAAGTACCGTAACACACGGGAGAGGTATAGTTAGAAAGGGGAGAATCTCCCCTTTCCAATGGTGCCCTTCTCTCGTGCGTCCCTGCTTGGAGATCGCCGACAGGAGGGTGATCCCCAAGAAGGGTTCTACAACTAGACACCAGGGAGGAGGGTAGAGCGGCTCCTCGGGCAAGGACCTTTGCTTCCCCCATTATTATGGGCATAGTCAGTCTTTCCGCCTCCCCCTGGGGGCAGATGTGGGCAACAAGCCCCAATCTGCCCTCACCCCCCACCCCCGGAAGGCACACTAGACACCAGAGATTCTTCCTTTTTCAAAACCTAGGGTTGGAGGCTGCCTAAAATGGGCATGCCAAATCCCCCACCCCCAAAACAAAAGGGACAGTCTTTATGCCGCCCCTGGGGGCCAGATGGAGGTTATTACCCACTAGACAGCAGAGGGTTTTCTATTTTTGTTATAGAAGAGCGATTTGGGCTTCCCACAATGGGTAAGGCCATGCCCCACCCACAATAACAAAAAAAAGTATTTCTGCACTAGCTCCTGATTTGACTCCCCGGGAGTGGTTGAGGGGGGTGCAGAAGGCCCGCTAGGCACCAGGGGTTTTGTTTTGGAGTATGTAGGGTTGGGGCTGGCCATAATATCCCCCAAAAATAGCCATAGTCTTTCTGCCTCCCTGGGGGGCAGATGGGCCAAAGGCCCCCGATCCTGCTCCCGGGGTAGAAGGGGGGGGGGGAGAATTGGGGGAATGCTGGGTGGTAGTAAGTTTGTGCAGGAGCGGTGACCTCGTAACCTTCCCACAGAGAAATGTGAGAAAAGTTTGACTTTTTAGCTAAATGTAAGGTTTGCCAGGTATTCTGGTTAAGAAAACGATGAGGGATCCACGCAACAGGCCACACATGTCTGGACTCCCCAGGTGTCTAGTTCTCAGAAATATCTAGGTTTGGTTGGTTTCCCTAGATAGCCACCAACCCGTGACCAAAAACGCAGGTACCCCCTATCTATCACAAAAAAACTGATTTTGTAAGGGGTCACCTGCATTTTTTGTCCCAGGCTCCGGGGCCATCTGAGGAAACCTATTAAACCCAGACATTTCTGAAAACTAGACATCCAGGGGAGTCCAAGGAGGTGTGGCTTGCATGGATCCCTCAATGCTTTGTTACCCAGAATTGCCTGCAAACCTCAAATGTAGCTAAAGAAAATCATGTTTTCCACACATTTCTGTGTGGGAAAGTTGTGGGATCACCGAGCCCAGACAAACTTCCTAGCACCCAGCGTTCTCCCAGGTCTCCCGATAAAAATGGTATTTCACTTGTGTGGGTGGGCCAAGGGCCAGCGACAGGGAAGGGCTCAAAACCTATTGTAGTGGCATCAAAAATTATCATTCACAAAACGGCCTGGTTTTGCAAGGGGGTCATCTGCGTTATTGGTCCAGGTAGGCGTGGCTTGTGTGGATCCCCCAAGGTTTTCTTACCCAGAATCCCCTGGTGGTAGGAAATTAGTGTCAGCCCAGCGATCCGACAACTTTCCCACACAGAAATGTGAGGTAAATGTAATTTGTTTTATCAAAATTTGAGGTTTGCAGGGGATTCTGGGTAAGAAAGCATTGGGGGATTCATCCAAGCCACACCTCCCTGGAGTCCCCTGGGTGTCTAGCGTTCCGAAATGACTTGGTTTGGTAGGTTTCCCTAGATGGCTGTCGCATCCAGAACCAAAAACGCAGATGACCCCCTTGCAAAACCATGTCTTTTTGTGATCGATAATTTTGTAGTCTCAACAGTAGGTTTTGGGCCATTTCCTGTCACAGGCTCTAGGTCTGCCACACAAACGAGGTACCATATTTATTGGGAAACTTGGCAGAATGCTGGGTGGTTGGAATTATTTGGCTCCCCACAGATTCCAGAACTTTCCAACACAGAAATGTGAGAAAATGTGGTTATTTTGACAAAGTTTGAGGTTTGCAAGGAATTCTGGGTAACAGAACCTGGCGAGAGCCATGCAAGTCACCCCGTTCTGAATTCTCCTGCGTATCTATTTTTCTAAAATGTACAGGTTTGCTAGGTATCCCTACGTGCCAGCTGAGCTAGCGTCCAAAATCCACAGCTAGGCACATTGCAAAAAATGGGTCTGTTTTCTTTGGAACAAAGTATGTGTCCACGTTGCGTTTTGGGCCGTATCCTGTCAAGGGCACTTGTCCTACCCACATAAGTGAGGTACTATTTTTATTGGGAAACTTGGGGGAATGCTGGGTGGGAGGATGTTGGTAGCTCCCTGCAGATTTCTGAACTTTCCATCACAGAAATGTGGGAAAAATTTGTTTTTTGTCACAAACTGTGAGGTCTGTAGGGATTTTGGGTAACAGAACCTGGGAAGAGCCACAACAAATTACCCATCCTGGATTCCCCTAAGTGTCTAGTTTTAAAAAATGTACATGTTTGCTAGGTTTCCCGAGGTACCGGCCGAGCTAGGCCCCAAAATCTACAACTAGGCACATTGCAAAAAAAGGGTCAGTTTTTGTGGAAAAATTTGACTTGTCCCTGTTGCGTTTTGGGCCGTTTCCTGTCATGGGCACTAGGCCTACCTGCACAAGTGAGGTACCATTTCTATTGGGAGACTTGGGGAAACGCTGGATGGGTGGAAGTTTGTGGCTCTCTACAGATTCACAACTTTCCATCACAGAAATGTGATGACATATTTTTTTGTGGACGAAGTTTGAGGTTTGCAAGGGATCTTTGGTAGCAGACCCTGGTGAGAGCCACACAAGTCACCCCACCCTGGATTTCCCGGTGTGTCTAGGTTTCAAAGATTTACAGGTTTGCTAGGTTTCCTTAGGTGCTGGCTGAGCTAGGGCCCAAAATCCACAACTAGGCACATTGAAAAAAAATTGTATGTTTTCTGGGGAAAAATGCGATGTGTCCATGATACGATTTGTGCCGTTTCCTGTCACAGAACTAGGCCTACCCACACAAGTGAGGTACCATTTGTATCAGGAGACTTGGGGGGAATGCTGGGTGGGTGGAGGTTTGTGGCTCCCCGCGAATTCCAGAACTTTCCATCAGAGAAATGTGAGAAACTGTGATTTTTCTTTTTACAAATTTGGAAGTTTGCAAGGGATTCTAGGTAACATAACCTTGTGAAAGCTGCAAAAGTCACTACATCCTGGATTCCCCTGAGTGTTTAATTTTTAAAAATAAACAGGTTTGCTCGGTCTCCTTAGGTGCTGGCTGAGATATGGCCCAAAATCCACAGGTAGGCACTTTGCAAAGAAAGGGTCAGTTTTCTGTGGAAAAATGTGATACGTCCACATTGCGTCTTGGGCCATTTCCTGTCACAGGCACTAGGACTACCCTCAGAAGTGATGTACCGTTTGGATCGGAAGACTTGGGGAATGCTGGGTGGGTGGAAGTGTGTGGCTTCCTGCAGATTACAGAACTTTCCATCATTGAAATGTGAGAAAAAAAGTTTTTTTTTAATTTTTAAATTTTTTTTGAGGTTTGCAAGTGATTCTGTGTAACAGAGCCTGGTGAGAGTCACACACGTCACCCAATCCTGGATTGGGGATTGGCTTGCCACAGTGAGACCTGGCCCGAAAGGAGAACGACAGTGCCCAAAGACCAATATCGCCTATGGGGGTCCCTGGTAGAGTGAGACTAAGTAAGGGATTGTTTGCCCCTCCTTGAACAACGTGGTACGGCAAGGAGTAATGCAGTCAACAACAAGCTACAGTTAAGCTGTTTAATGCATAAAGAAATAAAGGTTACTTTCACAAGAAGACATAAAGAACAACGATAACCTTCACCATCAAGCAATTCCTTGCGGAACCCCCTCGGCCGAGAATGCCGTGTGAACCTTGGGACCAACCGTCCTCCGCAAGAGCACCCGTCCTGGTATGCCCATCAACGGAGGGCACTGTGCAAAACAGCGGCCGACAATGCCGCTCGAGTTC
Organism: Lissotriton helveticus; assembly: GCF_964261635.1. NCBI lineage: Eukaryota > Metazoa > Chordata > Amphibia > Caudata > Salamandridae > Lissotriton > Lissotriton helveticus. Next base: position 136,204,469 of record NC_136068.1, on the reverse strand, counting down.
CGCTTGCTGAGGCAATGATGTCTCTCAGCTGAGTCACAACACACGCGGTAATTCAGCGCTAATGCTCCTAAAAACGGGTCTATGGTGGTTGCTTGGTTTTGTCACGCTTCCATAGACTCCCCCATGCAACTGACAGGTTCCGTGGTTCCACTCGGCATGAATGAAGGCTCCGCTTCCTCTCCGGTTTTCGAGAGCCTCTGACAAAGCACAATGTTGTCCTAGGTGTAAGGGAGACAAGCACCAGCCTTGCGCTTCTCCCAGGGGTAAACTAGCACTGCTAGCATTCGGCAATATCCGACGCTGTTCCTGGTTTACGGCCGCCCTTTAAACCCGGACTGGCCTGCGCATGCTCCGCGCCTGGCCTGCTGGGAAATGAAGTCCGACGCGCTGTGATGACGCTCCGCGCTCTGCCGGTCGAAAGGTGCGGGCGAAGGAGAGCGGCTGTCCCGGCCTCTTCAGAGCGTCTCGCGCTTCTGGTATTCGGACGAGGTAAGTGAGGTGGGATGCGATCCTGACAGTACATCCCCCTCCCATCAAAGGCCCAGCCCCGGGCCTGCCCTTGTAGGGTGCTTCCTGTGGAACGTCTCCACGAGCCGAGGAGTGTGCACTCCTGAAGCAGGCTCCCATGACTGCTCCTCAGGGCCGTAGCCCTTCCATGCCACCAGATACCATAACTTGCCCCTACGCCACTTGGAGTCTCGTATACCTTCCACCTCGTATTCCTTGTCCTGTTCTACCACCACCGGGGAAGGGGTCATCCGCCGGGTCTTGGATGCCGGTTTGAGTAGGGAAATATGAAACACTGGATGTATGCGCATATGCGATGGGAGTCGCAGCCACATGTTCACTGGGCTGACACATTCAGTAATGCGGTAAGGACCAATGTATCGCGGGTGGAACACGCTGTGTTTGTGGAATCGCAGGTTCTTGTTTGACATCCAAACGTGATCCCCAACTCGGTATAGCAGTCCTGGCCTCCGGTGCTTATCGGCTGTGGCCTTGTACGCCGCCTTGGCGCTGTCCAGGTTCTTTCTCAGTTGTATCAGGGTTCCCTTAATGCCTTCCACTCTCCGAGTTGCCTCGGGCGGACTTTGTTTTTGGATCGGATGCAGGAACGGAAGAAACCGTGGGTGTTGTCCGTAGTTACTGTAGAACGGGGACGCCTTCGTCGAGCTGTGTGTGGCGTTATTGTAAGCGACCTCTGCAACCCACTCCTCCTTGCCTTGTTCTATGAAACAACGCAGGTATTGCTTGAGGGACTGGTTGAGCCGCTCGGTTTGGCCATCCGTCTGAGGATGGTAGCTAGTGGACAGGGCTGTGTGGACGTGTAGTGACGAACACCATGTCTTCCAGAACTGGGCCGTGAACTGCGAACCCCTGTCGGACACGATTATGCTTGGCAGCCCGTGCAGCCTTACTACATGCATCAATAGCAGTGTAGCCTGTCGTCCTGCGGAAGGCACTTGTTTACACTCCACGAAATGCCCCATTTTCGTCAGAAAGTCTACCACCACTAAGATCACAGTGCATCCTTGATCCCTCGGTAGTCCCACTATAAAGTCCAACGAGATGCTCTCCCAAGGCCTCGAGGCTGTTGGAAGAGGTTGCAGCAGTGGACTGCGATGATCGGATTTCATGGAGGCACAGGTGTCACATTCCTTTACCCATTCCTTGACATCCGTTCTCATGGACGGCCACCAAAACTGTCTGGCAAGATACTCAAATGTCTTTGCAACCCCGAAATGTCCAGCGCTGGGTGCATCATGACACCAACGAAAAGCTTGTTTCCGTAGATGCAAGGTGGGAACCAACATCTGACGTCCGTGTAAGGGAATCCCATCCTTCACCTGCCACGCCCTGTGGTAACGCAACCATGTCTTCCAAGCAACGGACTGGACTCCCCGCTGTATTCCTCGTATGAACGAGTCTGGTTGTATCACCCCTAACACCTTGGCGGGGTGGATGATAGGTCCTATCGTCGAGGGGGGTTGTGTCGTCAGCTCCGTTTGATGAGAAAGAGCGTCCGCCTTCCTGTTCTCCGCACCTGGTCTGTACGTGATGTTGAAATGAAAACCAGAGAAGAAGAGCATCCACCTCAGCTGGCGGGGAGAGAGGAGCCGAGCCGCGGTCATGAACTGGAGGTTCCGATGGTCCGTGAACACCGTCACCACATGTCTCGCCCCCATCAACAGGTGTCTCCAGTCTCCTTCTCAGCGATGTGATAGTTTCTCTCCGCATCGGTCAGCTTTCGAGACATGAAAGCCACAGGGTGTAGGACTCCCGAAGAGGCATGCCGCTACGATAGAACTGCCCCTATAGCCACCGCAGAGGCGTCTGCCTCCACGATGTAAGGTTGTTCCGGGTCCGGATGCGCTAGGACAGGGGCCGTTATGAAAGCTCGCTTCAACTCAAGGAACGCTGCCTGAGCTTCAGAGTTCCAAAGGAACGGTTGGGACTTCCGTAGCAGCTGTGTGATGGGAGCAACGAGACCAGAGAAACTGTCTATGAACCTCCTGTAAAAGTTGGTGAAGCCGATGAAGCACTGCACATCCTTGACGCTTTGGGGAGCAGGCCATTCCTTTACCGCCTTCACCTTCCTCTCCGCCATCTCCTGCCCCTTCGGGCTCAACATCACTCCTAAGAACTCCACTGACGAGACGTGGAAATCACATTTGCAGAGCTTGCAGAACAACTTGTTGTTCCTTAGGATCTGTAGGACGTTTGACACGTGTCCGACGTGGCATTCTTCTGTTTCCGAATATATCAGGATGTCGTCAATGTACACCACTACATAGACATCCAATATCTCCCTGAGCACGTCGTTTACAAAGTACTGGAAGGCAGCAGGGGCGTTACAGAGCCCAAAGGGCATCACTAGGTACTCGAAGAGGCCGTATCTTGTCTTGAACGCCGTTTTCCATTCGTCCCCGCTCCTCATGCAGACCAGATGGTAAGCGCCCTTAAGGTCAAGCTTGGTGTAGATCCTGGCTGTTTTCATCTGTTCCAGCAGCACGTTGATGAGGGGTAAGGGGTAACGGTTCTTAATGGTAATGGCGTTGAGGGCCCTAAAGTCCAAACATGCGTGCTGTTCTCCGTTGGCCTTCGGTATAAAGAAAAGGGGGGACGCCGCCGGAGACTTGGAAGGCCGGATGAACCCCAGGCCCAGCATGTTATTAAGGTAGGAGCGCAAGTGGAGGTTCTCTGTTTCTGTTAGCGCATATAAACGCCCGCTTGGTACGCATGCTCCTGGCACTAGGTCTATCTGGCAATCGTATTGCCTATGGGGAGGTAGTGCTTCGGCTTGGACTTCGTCAAAAACATCCTCATACTTGTGATGCACCTCAGGAAGACACACATCTTTCTCCACTGCCGTGGCTACTACCTGAGACATAGCCTGTGATTGCCTCCCCTTGATTGAGGTCGGTTTGCACTGCAGAAGACAATACTGTGAATCCATGTTCACCACTCTTGTGATCCAGTCGATCGACGGATTGTGTTTTTGGAGACAGGGTAACCCCAGGGTGACTCCGTACTGAGGAGCCGTTATGATGCTGAAGTCTATCGCTTCTTGGTGTCTTCCTTCGTATCGGACCAGTACTTCTCCCGTGTGGTGGCCAATAGGTCCCGAGATGAGTTTGCGCCCATCCACTGTGTACACGTCCTCTGGTACGTCTTTTCGTAACAGGCGGATGCCTGTCCGGCGTGCCTCTTCTGCATCCATGAACAGGCCTGTGGCTCCTGAATCAACCATGGCCGCCGCGGAAACCCATATGTCCTGGACTAGTATCTTCAGGGGGATAAACAGGTGCCTTTGGTTCACCAGTTCAGCGTTCTACAGTGAAGGGATGTAGTTGCGACTCCGAGAAGCCCTTTCTCTGTTCCGGGAGTCCTTTAGTTTTCCGCCATTGGTTCTACTGTTGCTGCAGTAACCAGCCTACCGGGCCGAAAACGACTGGTCTTTGGTTTCGCCGGACATTCGCGCATGAAGTGGCCCTTCTTGCTGCAGTACAGGCAAAGGCCCTGTTTGCGACGTGATTCCTTTTCGGTTGCGGTAAGACTGGCTCTGATAGCCCCGATGTCCATCTGTTCAGGCCCCTGAGTCGGAGGAGTTTCCGACGGCCCCATATGGCTACCCACAAGCGGCGCTTTGTCCTTCCTTTTATGGTCACCTCGTCGCTCTCCCATCCTATGCTCCAACCGCAAGACCAGACCGATCAATCCTTCACAGGTGTCTGGCTGGGGGTCTATCTGCGCGATGACATCTTTCAGCTCCTCGCTCAGCCCTTGATGGAAGAGCGCTGCCCTCTTGGATTCAGGCCACTTAGTTTCTGCCACCAGGCGTCTGAACGCGTTTAGGTAGTGTAGCAGACCCTTGCTGCCTTGGCGTAGCTCCAGCAGTTCCCTCTCCGCTGTGTAGGAGTCAGCTCTGCGGTCGAACACCTTGATGAACTCCTCCCTGAAAGCTTCCCAGTCGTGCAGTAAAGCATCGTTTCTGCTCACGAAAGGCACAGCCCATTGAGCTGCGTCGCCTGCCAAGTAGGAGATCATAAAAGCAACCTTTGCTTGGTTGGTGGGGAACGACCTGGGCTTGCACGAGAAGTGCAACACCACCTGCGTCAGAAACAGCTGCACTGTGTTTGACTCCCTGTTATATCTCTCTGGTGTTGCCAGCGGTATGGAAACCGGCATCTCCACTACCACTGCCACCGGTGGGGTGGTGTGTGCAGCCCCTGCACCGAAAGGGTTCCTCTGGCTCCCATCCAACCGTGCCTTGAGGTCAGCGGTTTCCTGTCGTGAAGCGTCTAACTCGACCTTGACCGCGGCCAATGCCGCCAGTATGTCCTCCATAGTGGCCATTGCTTCGACAAACCGACCAGGAAGACGATATAGTGAGGTCGGATATTTTGTTATGTTCTTGGTCTTCGGGATCGGCTTGCCACAGTGAGACATGGCCCGAAAGGAGAAAGACAGTGCCCAAAGACCAATATCGCCTATGGGGGTCCCTGGTAGAGTGAGACTAAGTAAAGGAATTATTCGCCCCTCCTTGAACAACGTGGTACGGCAAGGAGTAATGCAGTCAACAACAAGCTACAGTTAAGCTGTTTAATGCATAAAGAAATAAAGGTCACTTTCACAAGAAGACATAAAGAACTGAAAGTCAACGATACCCTTCACCATCAAGCAATTCCTTGCGGAACCCCCTCGGCCGACAATGCCGAGCGAACCTTGGGACCTACCGTCCTCCGCAAGAGCACCCGTTCTGGTATGCCCACCAACGGAGGGACTTGTGCAAAGCAGCGGCCGACAATGCCGCTCGAGTTCCGCTTGCTGAGGCAGTGATGTCTCTCTGCTGAGTCACAACACACGTGGTAATTCACCGCTAATGCTCCTAAAACGGGTCTATGGTGGTTGCTTGGTTATGTCACCCTTCCATAGACTTCCCCCATGCAACTGACAGGTTCCGAGGTTCCACTCGGCACGAATGAAGGCTCCGCTTCCTCTCCGGTTTTCGAGAGCCTCTGACAAAGCACAATGTTGTCCTAGGTGTAAGGGAAACAAGCGCCAGCCTTGCGCTTCTCCCAGGGGTAAACTAGCACTGCTAGCGTTCGGCAATATCCGATGCTGTTCCTGGTTTACGGCCGCCCTTTAAACCCGGACCGGCCTGCGCATGCTCCGCGCCTGGTCTGCTGGGAAATGAAGTCCGACGCACTGTGATGACACTCCACGCTCTGCCGGTCAAAAGGTGCAGGCGAAGGAGAGCGGCTGTCCCGGCCCCTTCAGAGCGTCTCGTGCTTCCGGGATTCGGACGAGGTAAGTGAGGTGGGATGCGATCCTGACACCTTGCTGAATTCAAAATGTTGTCTTCTTTTTAGAAATGTATAGCTTTTTGGGGTTCATTATTGGTTTCACAGCCATATCTACCACTAAATGGAAGGAGGTTGAAAGCACGAAAAATAGGCTATGTCCCAGTAAAATGCCAAAACTGTGTAGAAAATGTGGGTTTTCTGACAAAATTCTTCCTGTTCCTGAAGGTTGGGAAGGTGGTGATTGTAGCACCACAAACCCTTTGTTGATTCCATTTGCAGGGAAAAAACCTGATGCTGACTTCTGCAACACTTTTTCCCATAAAACCGTAAATATAGCTGTATTTTGCATAATTCCTCTGTTCCCTCCAGGGAAAGCCACAAACACTGGGTATCTTTAGAATCCCCAGGATGTTGGAAGAAAATGATGCAAATTTGGCCTGGATACCTTATGTGGACAAAAAGGTATGAGGGCCTAAGCGCGATCTGTATTCCAGTATTATAGATTCCAACATTTGGGCAGTTCGCAAGTGTCACACATCTTGTGTTAGACTAACACATGTTGGAAAATTTCCCACATCTCCACTAGGTGTTAGATTTCACACATAATCAGCTGAACATGGATGAAAGCCTATTCTTTTAGACATTATTTTTTTTTAATAAATATTTTTATTTCGTTTTGAGAATAAAACAGAGCATGAATATACAATACACAATGAATGACATTCAACACTGGCCGTGTGGGGTAGTTATAAGAGCAAAATATCTGTCGCAAAGGGGGTTGAGCGGCATGGGCGCACAAAGAAGCAGGGCCCCAGTTATATTGCTCATGGTTACAGACAATAGAAACAAACCGCATGTCTTTCAATTCTCTTCTCCTGGTCCTTTGTGCAGCAGAATCCCTCCCTCTGCTTCTCCCTCCACTTCCAGATCGTAATATTTTATCCATGGAGCTCATTTTTTCGGGAACTTTCTAGGACAGCCCCAGCCTTGTATGTCACTTGTTCCGCAACCATATATAAATCAAGACTTACCCTCCATTTGTTAAGAGTAGGTACTTGCGGGCCCCCCAGTATCTAGCTATAACCCGTTTGGCCACTACCAACCCCAAATTGGCTAGTACAAGTTTGCGTCGTGGGATGTCTACATCTGTCGGAATTCCCAAAAGGAGAAACCTTGGCTCAGCTCTATTTGGACTTCCAGTATCTGATTGAGCCCACACAATCTTCCCCCAATAGGCCTCTTTTAGACATTATTGTCTATGTGTGCGCCACCCCACAGCTGCCATAATCAACCAATCCGAAGATTTGTTACACCATTGCTAGGATAGGGCATGTAGGTTCTCACCCCTTGTGAGTGCCCTGATCCTGAGTAATCATTCTCACCTTCTCATACCTGGAAATGAGAGAGGGAGGTGTGTAAGCTGCATGTTTACACAGAGCCCTCTGCTTAACCTACGTCTTCTGATAATGGTGTGGAATGGTGTAGTCAGAGCTAACTGCTCAGATCCTAACTGATTCCGCATTACCACAACATGCCCATAGACCAGATTCAGGTGGGATACTGACAATTGTTTAAGCTCCAAATGGCTTAATTTTAACAGTCTGCCGCCTAAAATTGCCTCGGTTTCAGTAGAAGTCAATGGGGAAAATATGTTCCTACGATTTCTTTTCAAAATCTCCCACTTTCCCGTTTTTAAATGTTAGCATGTATGTTGCTATGACACACTGGACAGTACCAGGCAGCCTCTAAGCCACGTTGCCGCTAGGATCCCTGTACTCTTGCAAAAGACCACAGTAGGGATCTAACCAGTAGCGGCTACTTGTACAGTGGAGGGGGAGGGGGGGACATAAAAATAATTTTTTTAAAACAAGTATAAATAAAGAAAATATAACTTACCTGCTCTGACGGCCGCCTCTTTGCTCCTGATCCTCGTGTCCTTGTCAAGAGCCTGCTGCACACTGCCTAGGCTCCCAGCTCCCAATCCCAATGCTGCTCACATGCTGGGAATGCTATTCCCAGCATATGAGCAGCGCTGGGATTGGTCTGAGCACCTCGATTAGGTGCTCAGGCATAGACTGCGAACCTGTGTTGGTTACTCCACCCAGCTGTACAACACAGCTCGCTCGGTGGAGAAAGGCTAAGTGCGCATTACTGTTTGCCCAGCCCCAGAGGGCCGGCCAAACCGTCATGAGCACTTGCCAGTGCCCACCACTCTCTCCCTCCTCCCTGGTGCTGCAGTCCCAGGCTGGGAAGCCACACCCTCCCTCGGCTCGGCTCGGTGTAAAATGATAATAAAAATGTTTTATTATCATTTAATTTTTGTTCTTTGCCTCTGCTGGCTTTCAGTGGGTGGGTTGGGGGGAACGCTCCTCTGTGATAACGGTGGAGCCGCCCCTGGGTCTAACCCTGACAGTTAGACCCAGCCCTTGGCACTGACAGACAGCACAGAACATATTTGTGTACTCTGTCATCAGGGCGGGACTGGCTGTGGCGGGCACCGGGCAATCCCCCAGTGCGCCGCACAGGTGGGGGGGCCGTTTTTGTTACAGGGACGTTTTTGCAGCGTAGCACCCACAACCGGGCCGGTTTTGGTTCCCAGTCCGGCCCTGTCTGTCATATAAGATGATGTGTTCATGACGGTTGCATTTCTGTTCATCAGCCACTGTGAAGTGTTCAGTCAGAGGGAGATTAATTTACCAGTCTTACACAATGCATCTGGCAGCTCTTTGGAGGAGCTCTTCCCTTGCCTGTGCTGACTCCCTCCTCTGAGGCAGAGCCTCTCGCAGCTGGGCCACCACCTGGATAGGGATTTATCATCGCAAAAGGGCCTACTTGAATGGCTCCAAACCTTTGTATGAAGACCTTTACTTCTTACTACAACACATACACTATGCAAATGGAAATAATTCAAAACCTGCACACCCACATGCACAAGAACAACCATGCATACATTTTAGAAACAATATATTCAAGGGTCTCGCAGTTGCAAATCCGCCAGCAACACCTACTTGAGTCAATGCAAGAAATGTCCCAGGGAACAGTAAGTCAATTAGGGCCATATGTATCAAGCCGTTTTTTGAATCGCAAAGGCCAAAATCCGCAGAATTTCGGCCTTTGCGACTCGCAAACGGCCGTTTTGCATGTTTTGGAATGATTAAAACATTCCCAAAATAAGGAATTGCAAAGTTGTGCGATTCCTTATTTTTCCATAGCATTTAGGGAATCGTAATTTTGCGATTCCTTAAATGCTATGTATGTAGCATTTGTGGCTTGCGAATTGTGGTTAAGAATTCGCAAATTACCACCAACTTGTAGTTGATGGTAACTTGCGAATCCTTCCAAAAATGCACAATTCGGCATTTTTAAAGGTGGCATGTGATGCACACACATGCCCATAGGGCATGTATGTGCGCCATATGCACACACATGTTCTTTTCAGGGGTGCAGCAGGGTGTCTTTGAGACACCCCTGCACCCTTGCAATAATTCTCAAATTGCGATTAGCAAATTGCGAATTCGCAATTTGAGAATTATTTTGCATTCATTCCTATGGGCCTCCTGGCCCATAGGAATGCATTGGAAATTATTCCTTAATTGCGAATTCGCAAAATGCGAATTCGCAAATAAGGAATATTAAGGAATCGCTAAAAAATAGCGACTTTTTTCATACATACCATTTTGCAATTCCTAAATAGCGATTCCTTAAAATTCGCTTTTTAGGAAATGCAAAATAGTTTGGTGATACATATGGCCCAAAGTCTATTATGCAAACTTGGGTGAATTCATGCACATTTTCCTTTTTGGAGCCTAGCCTGCAGGACAGCACAGTTTAGAAAGTGAGGCGTCATAGTATTGGGTTTGTAATATCGGCCTTCACAAGTATTCACCCCACAAATCGACTTGCACTATGTTGTCAACGTAAGCAAATGTGTTAGACAAATACATCTATAATTCCCCACATATGCTTTCCATGATAATATTCTGGTATTCGATATTGGAAGACTTTCAATGGAATTTGGATATTTGAAATTCTTTAAATTAGTAATTGTGACGTAGGCTGTAACCAACTACTTGAAAGGTAAATTAGGTGGTAATAAATGTTTTTACTAATGAGCAGTCATTTATAATTTGCTGTGCTACGTTGTGTTCTCTAGGGGTTGTCAGAGACTGTTGCCACAACAGAGAGCAGTGCAAAGCTGCTTGCGAAAATACAGCACAAGCTGTCCTCATGTGTTTAGCGGCCAATAAAAATATTTTTGAGTTGCTAAACACATTCTGCTTTTCACACTCAGAGCTGCACCCAAATTTGGTCTACAGAGCAACTACTTTATATTTTTATATGTATATAGTTTTTTTTATATATTTATATTGTTTATTGTTTATATATAATATAAATTTATATATATAATATATATATATAATAAAAAATGTATATAATAATATAATAATATAATAAATAATATAAAATTATACTGTTCCCATGAGGCAGGGGGTCAGAGCTGATTTGCATATAGCCAGTGTCTAACCCAGGGTGGTGTGGAGTGCAAAGAAACGATGGATTTAGGCCCAGATCCTTGTCCTGGGGTGAATGTATGACATTGTTCTACATTCTGTCCATCAACTGTGTTTTTTGCAATTTTCTACAGAGCAACTACGCCAGAGACTGACTAAACTGTAATGTAGGTTTTATGAATGACTGTGGGAGAAGTGTGGTCACTCTTCCAGGAGAAACATCGAACTTTGATGCATATTTGGTGTTGATTTGTGATTTTCTGCTATCATCCATAGCACACAAACACCACTAAACAGAAGCTTTTTTCTTTGTAAAATGTATAATATGCAAGGCTGTGTGCAGAAATTAATCCCTGGAGCATGAACTCTTTGTTTTGTGAGATTCAAGAATGTAAAAACATCCTTTGGTGGTCAAATGATCTAGGTTCATTTTATGTTGAAAGATTTCTCTTAATTTAAAAGTTTTTACATCTAAAGAAGGTGCTTGTACATGTTCAAAGGCTTTTGCTGTTCCATGAAATGTATAACTATCTACAATGTACAGTTTCGTTTTTCTTTGTAACATACGCAAACCCTTTTTTAACCATATTTTTAGTTTATTTGGACTCTGGCCTACCAGCCTGCCAAGTCAGCCAACATTCTGTCCTCTGCTCCTTGGAGCAAGAGCTGCACACCACAATAAGAGACCCCATCTGCCTCAGGGGATCTCTATGGCTTCCATGCATCTACCAGTGCAGAAGATGCACCGTACGTGGCGCGGTTTGCTGAGTTTGCGTCATGATATTGTTGACCCCATTCAGTATTTTTTTATTTTTTACTGAAATAAACTCCCAAAGCACACGTTTCTAAAAGTGATGTCCCTGATGTTCCAGGAGGTTTCTCCATGTGTTTTGAGGACATTGACCCCTGGGACAGCTACACGGTGCATCGGCGCATAACGCTCGAGCCAAGGAAATTGAGTGCAAGTTGCCCCGCTTAGTGGCCTACTAGTAGACAGACTGGCAGGTCAACAATCTCCATTGGTGAAGGCAGATGACATTCCACTGGTGGAAGACCATTAGGTCCCCCATCTCCATAAGGGGCAGGGTAACCTCAAGGCTGGAGGTTGCGACAGCTGAATCTTTTTTTTTTTTCAAAACCAATTTTATTGAGCAAGTAGGCAATAAGAGAGTGGCATCCCACCAATCGGAGATCACCACCAACATTACAGGCACAGTATATCAGATAATCAGCAAGTATTCAAATATGCAGTGAAAATAAGCTCTATATTAACAAACCCCGAACCCACCCGGTCCCACGACCCCTGTCCCCCCCCAACTCCCAGCAACTCCCCCTACCCCACCCCCCCATGCACGTGTACATACAGCAGCGGATTAAGGGCATAGGCGTAGTGTTACAGGAGTGTCACAGAGTCAGGCCTACAACGTCCATTCAATCAGGTGTCCTCTTCTCGCTCCACGGGGGGATCCAGGGACAGACCCCGGTACTCGGCCCACCGCTTCCAAATTTTGTAGTGTTTGCGAGGGCAGCCCCTCGCCTCAAAGATCGGCCTCTCAAGGCCCATGAAATAGTCCAGGCCTGCCTTCCACGCTGACAGGGGAGGGGCCCTCACACTCTTCCACACCTGTGCTAGGTCTCGCTTGGCTGCAACCAGCCCCAGAAGCAACAAATGACGCTTATAGACGTTCCCACTAACACCCTCCATAATATGCAGCAACCCCAACCGGTGGGTGCGGGGGAGGTCCCAGCCCAGGACTTCAGATAGACTGCCCCACACGCCTCTCCAAAAGCCAGACAGCCTGCCACACACCACACAGTATGCAACAGGGATCCAGGCACCATTCCGCAGCGCAGACATTCTGGGGACGCAATCAGCCCAGCTCTCCACAGTCGTTCGCGGGTGTAGTAGGCCCGGTGCAAGTATTTAAATTGGATGAGCCGGAGCCGTACTGCAATGGCGGCCCCACGTGGGGATTCTAGTGCTTCTCTCCAATCGTCGTCATCTAGGGGCCCCACGTCCACCTCCCAAGCAGCCCGAAGAGAGTGTAGGGTAGAGGAGCAATGGATAACTAGTGTCTGGTATATCCGGGATACCTTCCTATCTCCCAGGTCCCCCATAAAGACCTTCGCCTCGACAGGACTGAAATCAGGCAAGGAGTCCAGGTTAGCGATGCTCGGGGTGAGGGCATGACGTAGTTGCAAATATCGGAAAAACTGGGACTGAGGCATTTGGAACTCCGTACGTAGTTCCTCGAACGATTTGAGGGTAGTACCGGACATGACTTGGCCCAGTAGCGAGATACCTATCGCCTCCCAACCCTCAAAGCCTGCCAGGGCCGCGAGCTCCGGGAGTAGGCCATTATGGCAGAGCGGCGTCTCGGCCGTCAGCCTGCCCCACCAGCCCATGCGGCGGAGGGTCTGTCTCCACACCGCAAAGACCACTCTGGTAACCGACGGCAATGCACGACGCAGACGAACTGAGTATAAAATGGTGTGCAGCGTGTGATCACCCATGAGCGCCCGCTCCAAGGCATACGCCGGGTCCCCCCTGTCACTGTACCACCACTCATTAAGAACTAGCAGTTGGGAGGCCTGGTAGTACGAGAGGAGATCAGAGGCGGCCAGGCCCCCGCAATAGGTGGACAGGAAGCACGTTTTCAATGCCACCCTGGCCGCTCCACCGGCCCACAGAAAACGACCCAGCGTCGAGTTGACTTGGCGAAACCATTGCAGACCGATAGGGTAGGGGAAGTTTTGTAGCTGGTATAGCAGTCGAGGAAGCGCCACCATTTTGAAGATGGCCGACCTCCCAAAGATATTGAGGGGCATTCTGGACCAAGTCTTGACATCGGCTTGGACCCGTTCCCAAACCGGTAGGACGCCACGATCCCATGCCACGGCGCGTGATTCCGAGAGATAGACGCCAAGGTATTTCAGCCCGTCCGTCGCAACTCGCAGTCCTGCAGCCCAGGGGTCCACCACGACCCCGCCACCCAGCACCCATAGAGTGGACTTGCGAAGGTTGAGCCGAAGGCCGGAGACCTCACCAAAGATGCGCATGACCTCCAGTACCCGGGGACCCGAACGCTGCAGGTCGGTAATGAAAAGGAGAATATCATCTGCATATAATGCGATTCTATCCACCAGGTCTCCACCCCACTCAAACCCGCGTATCTGGGCATCCGCTCGCACCCGGGATGCTAGGGGCTCCATTGCCAGGGCAAACAGGTACGGGGACAGCGGGCAACCCTGTCGGGTACCGCGTCCAATTTGAAAACGCCCGGACGTGGCTCCGGCCACCCGGACTGAGGCCGTGACGTTGGTGTACAGTAGTTTCAAATACGATAGGAACACCGGACCGAGGTTTAGGCGGGGCAAGAGCGTAAACAGGTAGGCCCAACTCACTGAGTCAAAGGCCCTGTCCACATCCGCTAGTAGAAGCGCTGCCCGCTCACCCCGAGCCCCCATGGCATCTATCGCCGCCTGCGCCCGCCGGATATTGTGGCGGGTTGCCCTGTGAGGCATGAACCCGGCCTGATCAGGGTGGACCAAGGCGGTAATATGAGGCAGCAGGCGGTTCGCCAAGGCCTTAGCCAAGACCTTGGCCTCTACATTCAGCAGCGAAATAGGACGATATGAGTCGTGCCTGTCAGGGGCCCTGCCAGGTTTCAGAAATACCACGATCTCGGCATGGCGCCAATCCGGCGGCAGCTCCCCCACCGCCCGTGCTGCCTCAAGCGCGCGTCTGTATTGGGGCCCCAGTTGAAGGTGGAACTTTTTGTAGAATTCGCATGGGTAACCACTCGGGCCCGGCGCCTTCCCCGTATTGAGTTGTCCCAGCGCGTCCCCGAGTTCCTCGGCCGTAAGCGGGACCTCAAGCGCAGTTCTAGTGTCGTCGGAGACGGCCTGTGGCAGCAGGCCATCAAGATACGCAGAAAGCTCCTCCAATGCCAGGGAGTCCTGGGGGGCGTATTGTGTCTCGAAGTAATGGGCGAAGCTAGCTGCGAGACAAGCCGGATCCGTCACCACCGAGCCATCTTCCGCCGTGAGGCCAGGCAGCGTGAGAGGCTGGAAGGTAGCCTGACACAGCCGGTGGAGCATTGTGCAGGACTTGTCCCCCCATTGATAAACCCTGCTACGCGTGGCGAGCCACGCCTGTCTGGCCTCATCACGCAAGGCCGAGGCATAGGACTGCTGCGCCTGCAAGAGCTACCGTACCGCAGTCTCATCCCCACCCTCCCGGCCACGCCGCTCCAAGATCTCTACTCGGGCCGCAGCTGCCGTAATGGCCTCCCGGCGCTCTCGTCGGGCAGCTGCACACCAGGCGATATCAACACCCCGTATAGTGGGCTTCAGTCCCACACCGTGACTGCGCCAACGTCCCCCTCCGGATTTTCGCGCCAATAATTATCGATTGCTTCGCGCAAGTGATGTACGTATTCCGGGTGCTGTAGATGCCACGAAGACATCCGCCAACGAAACGGTTGTCGGTGCGTGAGAAGGTCTATGGTGGCCACTACTGGGGAGTGATCTGACAGACCCCTGGGCAGGATAGCAGCGTCTCTCACACGACTCAAGCAGGCACCAGGCATAAAGATGTAGTCCAGTCTCGAGAAGGAACCATGCACTGCCGATACATACGTGAACTCACTCGCAGCAGGGTGAAAATGGCGCCACACATCAACCCAGTCCAGGCTGTCCGCCGTTGCACGCAGTTTAGTATGCGGGGGAGAGGAGGAGGAATCCATTGCCACAGGCGCACTTCGCCGACGGTCCAAGCTCACATCCATAACATCATTCCAATCGCCCCCAACCACCGTCAACACCTCCGGCATGTCATCCCACACAGCAAAGAGTCTCTCCGACAAGGCCCACTGCATAGGAGGAGGGGCATAGACACTGCCAAAAATCACTGGTTCGGCACCCATCCGTCCCTTGATGAAAACAAAGCGGCCCTGGGGGTCTATCCACTGCCTCTCATGAACGTACGCCACCCTGCGATGAACTAAGATAGCCACCCCCCTCGATCCCCTCGCAAAGCCGGCATGATAAACCTGCTGAAAACCAAATCTCTGGAGGCTCAGGACCTTAGAGCCTAGCATATGAGTTTCTTGGAGCAGCAGCACATCCATCGCTTCCCTCTTCCCCCAGCGCAACACTGCTCCACGTTTGATTTTATCGAGCATCCCTCGCACGTTCCATGTTACAACTCGGATGACCTTATTAGGAAGCACAGCAGTTGGATCAGCCATCATCAAGACAGTCACCCCCGGTAGGCCCTCCGCGCCACCCCAACACACCCCACCATTCGTAAGATCCACCATCAATATACACGTGCAGTCCCACCCCCCCAGCCCCAAACAGCAACAAACCAATCCTTCCCCCCTCCCCGCTCCCCCCACCCCAATACCTCATAGAACACTGAAGTATCTGTCGCGGCATGGAGAGACCCGGGTCCAGAACCGAGGACCAAGGGCCCACCATACCAATGGATCCCAACACCCCGGTCACCACTCACTCACCCCCCTCCCACACCCACAGCTCGTGAGGGTCTGAGGCCCTTAGAAGTCGCCTCCCGAGCCCCACAGCATTCCCACAGAGAGCCCCATATCGTGACATGCGTAGAAAGTCTGGCACCATCGGGTTCCCAGTAGCTGATCAAGTACAGAGTAGGGCAACACATTACCAGACAGGATCAAGGTCCAGGCCCCCCCAGAGTTCAGCTGCCAGCATCCGAGTGTTCAGAGTCCATAGTGCCACTGGTCTTTGTCGCACTGACGGAGGCCGACCGTTTACGTGACCTGGACCTCCGATGTCGCCCCTTCCGGTTCGGGCGGTTCGTCCGCTCCGGCGATGAGCCCCTCGATCCGCCCGGGTTCAGCCCCGGCTGGGGATGCGGCCTGACTCTTACCGCCTCATCCGTACACCGAAAGACCTCCTCGGGTGAATCGAAAAAATGTGTCCGGGACTGGTGCACCACCCGCAGGCGGGCCGGGTATAGGAGAGAATACTGGAGTTTCAGACCCCGCAATTTAGCTTTAGCGGCCACAAATGACTGTCTCTGCTGCTGCACCAGCTTCGTATAATCCGGAAAGATCATAATAGTGTGATTTTCATAGGAGAGCGAACCCTTTTTCCTTGCCTCTCGCAAAATGACATCTCGGTCATGGTAGTTCAAAAGTCTTGCAATTACAGGCCGGGGGCGCTCACCTTCCGGCGGCCGTTGTGTCAGGGCCCTGTGTGCCCTTTCAATCACGAAACAATTGGACAGTGCCCCCTCCGGTAGCCAGTCCCCCAGCCATTGGGTCAAAAACTGCACCATGTCATCTTTCTCACACCTCCCCGGAAAAAACCTATAAATCGTAGGTTGTTTCTCCTTGCGCGTCCTTCGGCATCCTCCACCCGGGTAGCGAGTGTCTTCTGGTTGCGCTCCACCTCCGCCAGTCTCTGCTTCAGTGCGCCAATGTCCGTCTCCGTCACCGTGATGCGAGATTCGGTCTCAGTAATCCGCTCCACAGCATTGCGGAGATCCTGGCGCAGCAGCGTAACGTCTGCACCCATGGCCCCGATCTTGGCATCAAGCATGTCCCGGGACTGGGTGATGGCCGCCAAGATGGCCGCATTGTCCGGCCCCGTCCCGCTGCCACTGCTGGACGCCCCTGATCCCCCACTGGGCCCCGTGAATTTGTCGATTGGGCCTTGTTTAGGCGGGCCTCCTCCACCGCCCCTGGTCATTGTTACCTGTAATCCCAACGTTGTCTCTCACCAGGCTGCCGTCTGCGGCCTCGGCGCCGGAGACCTCCGCCCAGCCGGACCGTCCATTCAAGATCAGGGCGGACACCTCCCGTATCAACCAACAGCCAGTCTCCAGGAGCAGACCCGCTGACGTGGGCACAGGGAGCCCCGGGTCCCGGCCGAGCGCCACCACAGGCGTCCCGGGGGTGCAGAGTGAGAATTACGGCTTCCAGGCCAGGCCAGTCGCAAGGGCGCGAAACTTGAGGCCCCGGTCTCACAAAGGTGGTGTAGGCCTCCACAACGCCGTATTGTCCGTGAAAGGGGCTCCCAGGCACAGCTCTCGTATACAGGGCGCCCCCACACCTCGTAGGCCACTGGAGCTGCAAATTCGGGTCGGGACCCGCCCAGTTGAAGCGATCTCCGGCGGCCTGTCACCGACCGCCGCTCGGCGTCTCGAAAATCCAGGTCCCGGATCCACTGCCAGTGACCAGGCCGCACTCCGCCGCCGACGCCGCCAGACCCCAGGATATACGGAGCCGCAGGACCAACGCACCGGAGGGGTCAGAGCACCCCCCGGAACCGATGCCACTCCCGTGGTATAAACTGCGGGCTCGGGGGCCAGGATAAATGAGCAAGTTATGTCCGGGCCGGCGGGAGCTCTACAAAGCTGCGACCGCCATCCTCGCCCGCTAAGCCACGCCCCCACAGCTGAATCTTTTTGACAGATGTCCCACATCCACCATCCTCCGAAAGAAGCCCTTAGGGCCAGATGTGTCAAAGGGTTTTAGCCATTCTGTGTCTATGGGAAAATATGTTCTTACATATGGCACTTATACTTTAGTGCTATAAATGTGACTTATGTGCAGGGAGTATGCACAGTCCTGTACCTGGATCCATAGTTCAGTCTACTTTTCACTGGAATGTGCCATGTGTGCAGGGAGTACGCACCGTCCTGTAGCTGGATCCCTTGGGTGCATGATCAGCCACATTTTCATTCAAATCAGTTAAGTATTTCTAATAGCATTTAGTGAAACTTTTTTTTTTGTGCAGAGTCTTATATAGCGCGAACTTGACCTGAAACGGATATCAGAGTGCTTTACATAGGACCAATTATGTTACATGAGGACACACATTCAATTTTTTATTAGGCATCGGGAGATTAAGTGATTTGCCCATAATCACAAGATGTATAGCATCATTGCGAAACCCACTGTGGGTAAAAATGAACTGTTTTTATATGCTGGACTACTAAGCCCATCATGCCTTTATTCTTTCACCAACTGCATGCCGCCCACTGAGGGACATGAACCAATCATTGAACATGTAGAATTTGAATAAATAAGAACCTTCGCACTCACATGTAAGCTGGCTCTGAAGATGGACCACGAGTCTTGAAACGCGTCAGGCTAATTACTTACACCTTGAAGGGGATATGAGTTGTCTTTGAAGACCGGATGGCAGGCTGGCGGCTGAGTGCGTCCTGTAAAAGCTTCAGGGCCATGGTTTTCATCGATTTACACGGCGGCCCGCGCCGCGACAGGACTGCACCATCCTGGGTAACTGAGAGGCTGGGGCGGAAACTTTTTCTGTCTGATACAGCGAAGCCAGCCCGACGTAATGAACTTGCCTCTCCTTCAGGTTCCTACCAAGGAAATAACATGCGCTAAAGAATGCAGTGAATGCGGAACCCACTGTGGGTAAAAATGAACTGTTTTTATATGCTGGATTACTGGGCCCATCATGCCTTTATTCTGTCACCAACAGCATGCCACCCACTCAGGGATATGAACCAATCATTGAGCATGTAGAATTTGAATAAATAAGAACCTTCGCACTCATGTGTAACCTGCCTCTGAAGATGGACCACAAGTCTTGAAACGCGTCAGGCTAATTACTTACACCTTGAAGGGGATGTGAGTTGTCTTTGAAGGCCGGATGGCAGGCTGGAGGCTGAGTGCGTCCTGTAAAAGCTTCAGGGCTATTGTTTTCAACGGAACCCCTAATTAGTGAATGTGTGCCCCAAGGAGGTGGCGGTCCCCGGTCTGCATGGGGGGGCTGAGCCTCTCAAAAATTATTATGGCATTTAGCCCCGGGGAGGTGGTAGTCCCCCGGGGGATGGGGTCCATATTCTTTAAATTAGCTCCGTGGAGGTGGTGCTCCCTGGGGTAGACCCCCTCCCATAATATTAGAATTAGCCCTGGGGAGGTGGCAGTCCTCGGGTCAGTGGGGGGTCCGCGAGGCCCCAATATTCTTTAAATTAGCCCCTGGGATTCTATGTTATGGACTCCCATCCCAGGATGCCTTGCAATGAATACTCACCTGAGTTTGATTGCAAAATAAATAAATTAAAGGGAGAATGCTGGAGAGTCTCTATGCGTTAGTGATTCACTGTGCAGTAAGACTATGAAGAAGGGCGTTGGCCCGAAACGCGTCAGGTAATTGCTGGTGCTGGAGGGACCTGTGAGCTTCCCTGACCCTAAGGACGCCGACCAGAGAGTGTGCCTTGCCTTTTGGGTAACTTGTGAGTCTTCATACATACGGCCGGCCCGGCCGTGAGGTGCACCGCCGCGGATTCCAGCAGCTCCGTAGCTGTTCATTGAAGAGCGAGGCAGAACTGAACATGCGAGTGGTAAAATGAGGGAAGATGTCTTTGGTACACCCAGGAGAAAAGAACTTTGATATTTTAACATTGAGTTGCCAGCAGCCCACTTGAGTTCTATGTTATGGACTCCCAGTCCCAGGATGCCTTGCATTGAATACTCACCTGAGTTTGATTGCAAGTTGAATAAATTAAAGGGAGAACGCTAGGGAGTCTCTGTGTGTTGGTGATTCACTGTGCAGTAAGCCTATGAAGAAGGTCATTGGCCCGAAACGCGTCAGGTAATTGCTGGTGCTGGGGGTACCTGTGAGCTTCCCTGACCCTAAGAACGCCGACCAGAGAGTGTGCCTTGCCTTTTGGGTAACTTGTGAGTCTTCATACATACGGCCGTGAGGTGCACCGCCGCGGATTCCTAACTTTCCATGACAACCCCCAAACTTTCCATGACAACCAGAACCTACCTGACACTTTTTTGGGAACATTTCATGAAGGTTGGTCAAACGACGCCAAAGTTATAGCCAAGTCAAAAAATGCTTTTCCTATGAAAACTAGGTCCTAAACCCTCCTGTTGTCTCTAATAAGTCCAACACAGAGGGATTGCTAAGTGGTCTTCGGAGGCCACACTCCCTTTCTCCACCACTCTGCAAACTTGGCAGGTAATGCACTATTGGTTGGGGAATGCAATACACTTTACTCCTGAGGGACAGGAAGCCCTCCTGGTACATCCTATAAGTCCTACACCGTGGGATTCCTGAGAGCTGATCGGAGGCCCAGCCCCCTTTCTCCATTACTCTGCAAACATCACTACTAGTTAAAAACCCATGGAAATTCACTGAAAAAACACAAAGGTTACAGGGACATTATAGATAGGAATTAGCATTTAAAAAACCTTAAATTCACTGAAAAAAACAAAGGTTACAGGGATGTTATAGTTAGGGTCAGATTTCACTTTTTCAAAACCAGAGAAATTCAGCAGTTATAGCTACCTGCCCTAACTATAACTTACGCCCCCGCAATGCACTGCTTATGGCCCCACATATTACACAATTCATAACATGGTCACTGGGTGGTAGGAAATTTGTATCAGCTCGGTGATCCCACAACTTTCCCACACAGAAACGTGAGAAAATTTGATTTTTTTCAGCCCAAATCGAGGTTTGCAGGGGATTCTGGGTAGGAAAACATTGGGGGATCCACGCAATCCATTACCTCCCTGGACTCCCCTGGATGTCTAGTTTTCAGAAATGTCTGGGTCTGGTAGGTTTCCCTAGATGACCGCTGAGCCTGGGGCCAAAAACCCAGATGACCCCCCTTGCAAAACAAGGTTGTTTTGTGATTGGTAAATTTGACGTCTCCACAATACGTTTGGGCCCTTCCCTGCCACGAGCACTTGGCCCACCCACACAAGTGAGGTCACTTTTTTATCGGTAGACTTTGGGGAATGCAGGATGGGTGGAAGTTTGTGGATCCACGCTGATTCCAGAACTTTCCATCACAGAAATGTGAGGAAAAGGTGTTTCGTTTTTACAAAGTTTGAGGTTTGCAAGGGGTTCTGGGTAATAGAACCTGGTGTGAGCCATACAAGTCACCCCATCCTGGATTCCCCTGGGTGTCTAGTTTTAAAAAATGTATGGGTTTACTAGGTTTCCTGTTGTAAACTGTATACTTAACTTATCGGTGTTTTGCATTACTTCCATGTTCTTCCCTCCCCGCTATTCTAGAATGCTATTATGCCTGTAGACTCCTAAACTGCTGCGCTCCTAATAAACTCACCTATCTACATTAAATGGTGTGTAAGTCTACTTACAACAATTTGGCGACGATTTGTGCCTGCTGATACCATCGTACCCAGCTATCCGACACCCGAAGACGTGGTGGAGAAATTCTCTGTCGGAAGCGGAGCGCAGAAGGACCCAGCAACGACGAACCCAGTGATTCTGAAAATCTCCTACCGTGAGATTTCGAACATCGGACACCTCATCGCCTCATCGGTGTACTCCAGAGCTGTTTTTGGACATTTGACCGGTTCCTCTCCTCTGTAACCGTGAGTAAAGCTGTATCCTAGCAACAAGCTTCAAAACCCCTCCCGTGTACTCGAGCCCAGAGCCCAGAACACAGATGTCTGACGTACTCAGCGCATCTACATGACTTCCGGCCATAATGATGTCAGCACGCTAGGAAGTCAGACGTGCGCTTCAAGCCTCGTTTTCACTTGGGCAGCCATTTTGAAGGTCCAAATTGAACGCGCTGAATTTACCGATCTCCTCATTTCCAGACAGGAGCCTAACACGTCGGTTTTTCACTCGATTGTGAAACGAAGGTAATTATTCTAACTATATTGTCAAAAAAAAAACACACTTTATATCATAATGGCAACAGCTCAGAATATAAATATTACATCTCCTCCACCTTTCCTAAATGAACCAGGGAATCCCCCTGTACCATGGGAGGATTGGTTCATTATTTTTGATAACTACTTAGAGGCTATAGATGGGCAGGAATTCTCATCAAAAAGGAAGAAAGCAATATTATTGAGTACACTTGGGAAGGAGGGTCAAAGGATTTTCAGATTTTTACCAATCGCCTTACAAGCAAATGGTGAAGCAATTCCTGATATGTATAAAGAAGCAATCTCCAGATTAGAAGTTAAGTTTGCCAAGGAGGAAAACCTTGTGATGCACCGGTACAAATTTTATACCCAAAAACAGAGGTCAGAGGAGGGCATAGATGACTTTGTCACACGTCTCAGAGAGTTATCAATAAAGTGCAAGTTTGGAAATATGGCGGAGGAACTCATTCGTGACCAGCTGATAGTACAGTGTAGTAGTCGGAAAATACAAGAGAGACTTTGGGCGGCCAAAAATCCAACCCTCAAAGTTGCCATCGAATTAGCACAAGTTATCGAAGAATCGGAGAAATGCATCAGGGTCATTGAGAACTCAAAAAAGAAACAAATGGATCAAGAAGTGTCTATAGTTTCAGACAAGGAAGGGGATTATGATTCCCAATCTGGTGTAGAAGACTCTGTTGCTGTCATCAGGAATAAATGGAAAACTCTTCCTAAGAAAACCACTCCTCAAAACAAGTTTTGCAGTAGATGTGGCAGTTATTCGCATTCCTCAGAGGCCAGATTTTGCTTTGCCACAAACAAAGAGTGTTTAAAGTGCGGCAAAATAGGACATTTCTCTAAGATGTGTAAAACTAAGAGCAAACAGAAAGTTGCTGTCGTAGAAGATTCCTCAAGTGAATATGGAGGAGACAAATTATTAGTAATTAGAGACTCGGATGTTGTGATTGTCAATGACCAGAGGATGAACAGACCCAAGGCCATCTTTACAATTGACAAACGCGAAGTATCGCTTATGGTAGACACTGGATCCCGCCATACTATTATTCCCCAATCAACATTTAAAGAACTTTGGTCCAACAAGACTCTACTTGAAAGTGACATTTCTCCCAAAGGATTCCAGGGAGAAACCATAGACATTATTGGCTACTTTGAATCTAGCATTGTGTTCAAGAAAAGGTCCATAATGGGGAAGGTGTATGTGTCGTTGGATGGACCACCTATTTTAGGATGGATTCACCAATACGATCTATACATAATCATTAATCCAAGAGCTCCTGACCAAGTCATGGTTTTGGAGGATGACTCGATAGACATGATTTTGAGTGAGTTTGCGTCTGTTTTCAGGAGTGAATTAGGCGAATTGAAAGGCTATTCACATTTGATTAAAATGAAAGATGGGTGCATACCTATACAACACAAACTCAGGAGGGTTCCTCTCGCTATTAGGGATGAGGTGAGAGCGATATTGGAAGAAATGTTACAGAGTGGGGTCATCGAACCTGTAGAAGCGTCACCGTGGGTTTCGCCAGTAGTGATTTCAAAAAAATCGGATGGCAAGCTACGCTTCTGCATTGACCTTAGGTCTGTAAATAAATGCGTAGTTGCAGACATTTTTCCACTCCCAAACATCAATGAATTAGTGTCTACGCTACAGGGCGCCAAATACTTTTCGAAACTTGATCTCAAAAGCGCTTACCACCAGGTTAAATTACATGACAAGTGCAAATTCATCACTTCATTCATCACCACAGAGGGTGTCTTTCAGTTCACTCGTTTACCATTTGGTTTAATTTCGGCGGCAAGTGTATTCCAGCGTTTAGTACATGAATTATTTAAAGATCTAGTAAAAGTAATATATTTTCAAGATGACATCCTAGTATTTGGCAGTTCTGTAGAGGAGCACAACAAATTAATTAGACAAGTACTGCATAGAATAGGTGATGCCGGACTTACATTACGTAAGGAGAAGTGTGTATTTCTTGTTCAACAGATTGAATACCTAGGGCATGAGATCTCTGCAGATGGAATTAGACCTAAGAAAGATTTATTACAAGCGATAAGGTCAGCCCCTCGCCCTAAAGATAAAGACCAATTGAGATCCTTTGTAGGTCTTATAGAATACTATTCTAAATTTGTTAGCAATTTCTCAGAAAAGACTATTGAGTTGAGGAGTTTGCTCAAGAAGGGTTGCAAATTTGTTTGGGGCGTAAACCAGGATTATGCCTTTGAAATGATCAAGGAACAAATTTGTAAGGCAGGTGTTTTAGCTCCCTTTGACACAAAACTTCCAACGATTCTCGTGGTTGATGCTAGTGCATTTGGATTGGGTGCTGTACTAGTTCAGAAACATGGTTCTTTAGAGAGGTCTGTTGCCTTCGCCTCTAAGACATTATCAGAAGCTGAGAAAAATTACAGTGTAATAGAGAAAGAAGCTTTGGCTGTAGTGTGGGGTGCGCACTATTTCCGGACATATCTATGGGGCATTAGTTTTACTATCAAAACTGATCATAAACCTTTACTCAGGATTCTTGCTCCAGGTGGAGCTGTTAGAGGTTCTCCTAGATTAGCCAGGTTAGCTTCAAAATTGCAAGATTTCCATTTTCATGTAGAACACATTCAAGGTTGGAGAAATCTCCAAGCAGATTGTTTTTCAAGATTACCTTTAGCAGCAACGAATACTGACCTTCAAGTTGATCTATTAGATGAGAGCGTTGCATGGGTACAGGATGTCACCTCTTTTGGAATAGGTTCATTCTCACATCAAGATTGGGTTGATGCCATGGAGAGTGATGAAGTACTTAAAGAGGTGGTCAAATTACTTAAGGATGGTTCTAGGAGAGAGAGTTCTGTGCGAATCTCTGTTCGTCCTTACATTAAGATATTGGACGAACTATCTACATGTGGAGAAAACATAATTTTACGGAACGACAAGTTCGTTCCGCCATGTAACATCAGACACAAACTTTTTGACATTGCACATGAAGGGCACCTTGGGCAGACATTAACTCAACAGAGACTCAAAAACAATTTCTGGTGGCCTGGAATGGATGCACAAATTACAATGTGGGTTGAACAGTGTGAGTTGTGCAAGGAAGGAGAAAAACGTTTGAAAGTAGCTGTAGGCTCTAGCATGGGCGAGATAGAGTGTCCTGAAGTACCGTGGCATACCATATGTATGGACTTCATTGGACCCATGTCTGAGCTTCCCCTACCTCAACGTTTTGCCATTGTGTGTGTTGATGCATTTTCCAAATGGGTTGTTGTTAACTTTGTCAACGACATCACTACCGAGACCACCATTATGTTCCTTAAATCCTTATTTCATTCTGAGGGCTTTCCAAACGTGATTGTCACAGACAATGGGACTCAATTGGTCTCACAGAAAATGCAGAATTTTCTTTCTAATTCAGGTGTGTCCCATCACCGTACCTCACTCTACAATCCTCAAGGAAACGGTTTGTGTGAGAGGGTAAATAGACTAGTGAAAGGAACAATACAATTAGCTGTCTCTGGAGGGTGCAATGTGTCTGATATTGTTCAACAGATGGTTTATGCTCATCGTACGACAGTGCATGGAAATTCCATGAAGTCTCCTTTTGAGATTTTACGGGGAAGACCACCGAGTACTAAGCTAGTTCCTTCTTGGTTCAAGCAACTCTTGTTGAACCAAGGATCTATTGTTCCTAAGTCTTCTCCAACTGAGAGCCGTACTATTGCAAAAGGGGATATGGTTAAAGGTAAACCTGGGAGATGTACAAAAGGTTTGTCCAAATTTCGAGGGCCATTTATTGTAAAAAGAGTTTTTTCTAACTATGTACTCTTGGATAATGGGGAGAAATGGAATCTGAGACGTGTTGCTGTATACCAGAAATGTAAACGAAATACATCTGTTTCTGTTGTTCCTGCTTCTTCTTTCTCCACTAAGGAAGGGGATGGTAGTGGTTATATGCTTTTATCCCATGAATCCCAAGAATCTGCTCCCTCCTCCTCTTCGGACAGGTTCTGCTCTGGAGGTGGTGATGCATCGGATTCTAGATCTTCTGTCACTTCATCAACAATTATTGAATCCTCTTCTTCTCTACCTCCTCCTCTTACTACTTCCAGATTTCCAAGGTACCGCAAACCTCCCAATTATTTAAATGATTATCTTTGTAATTAATATGTTTCCTTTTTTTATTGTTTGATTTATAAGGAAAGGAGATGTGTTGTAAACTGTATACTTAACTTATCGGTGTTTTGCATTACTTCCATGTTCTTCCCTCCCCGCTATTCTAGAATGCTATTATGCCTGTAGACTCTATATTCTTTCAGGGCAGTTGATGGATCGCTCAGCAGGCGTTGGGTCCTAAACTGCTGCGCTCCTAATAAACTCACCTATCTACATTAAATGGTGTGTAAGTCTACTTACAACATTTCCCTAGATGCTGGCGTAGCTTGGATTCAAAATCCACAGCTAGGCACATTGCAACAAAAGGGTCAGTTTTCAGTGGAAAAATGTGATGTGTCCATGTTCCGTTTCCTGCCGCGGGCACTAGGCCTACCCACACAAGCGAGGTACCATTTTTATTGGGGTACTTTGGAGAATGCAGGGTGGGTAGAAGTTTGTGGATCCACTCTGATCCCAAAACTTTCCATCACAGAAATATGAGGAATCTTTTTTTGGGGACAAAGTTTGAGGATTGCAAGGGATTCTGAGTTACAGATCCTGGTGAGAGTCACACCGTGATACCTATTTTTCACTCTTTATATTTTACCAAATGAATTGCTATATAACCGGTAGACATTGGAAACCCATTAACCCATAATTGGCAAGTCCTATATATCACCACAACCAGAAGGGTCCAGCAAACGTAACGGTATATTGCTACAAAGAATTTGCTATCGTTAGAAGAAGTTACATGTGAAAACGTTGGCACAAACAACAGTTTTTTTAAAACTCATTTTCAATATTTGTTTTATTTCAACTGTTAGTTTCTATAGGTAAACCTTGAAGGATCTACACAAATGACCCCTTGCTAAATTCAGAATTGAAAGCACAAACAAATAGGCCATGTCCCTGTAAAATGCCAAAACTGTGTAGAAACATGTGGTTTTCTGATAAATGTTTGGCTTACCATGAAAGCTGGGAAGATGGTGATTTTAGCACCACAAACCCTTTGTTGATACCATTTGCAGGGAAAAAACAGACACTTTCGCAGCACTTTTTCCCCAGTTTTCCCCCAAAAAAACAAAATGTTCCTGTACTTTGGCTAATTTCTGGGTCCCCTCCAGGGGAATCCACAAACCATGGGTACCTTTAAAATCCTTAGGATGTTGGAAGACAAGGACGCACATTTGTCGTGGATACCTTATGTGGACAAAAAGTTACAGGGGCCTAAGCGCAAACGACCCCAAAAACCCTTAAAAAGGCTTAGTACAGAGGGGAAAAGGTTTCGCAGTGAAGGGGTTAAACCCTAAAATGCTACTTACCACTGTCCACCATTAAACCTTAAAACGACCCATACCACCACGATCCCTAAACACTAAAATTACCCTCACAACCCTATACCACTACCCATACAAAATCCCTAAAATTACCTTTACCACCCTTTACCACTCCCCAGCCATAAAGCCTAAATTATTCTTACCCCCTTTACCTCTACCCACCCCTAAACCCTAAAATTATCCTTACCACCCTTTACCACTATCCACCCCTAAACCCTAAAATTACCGTTATCACCCTTTACCACTACCCATCTTAATAGCCTAAATGTACCCTTGCCGTTATTCGCATTAAAAAAGAAAGATTAAAGTGACTTTATAGTTAGATATGGTAATAATATCTTACTTGGCATTAACAAACCTCAGACATTAATTGAAAAAGTGACTTTATAATAAGGTGGAAATGTCAGTTAAAATGTTACAATTAAACTTTTTTTAAAGCATTGAAATTCATCAGTTATAGTAACTACAACTTGTGCTCCGCCATGCACAGTGTTGTCGTCAATGATGTCAGTTTAGTTGTCATCAGTAATGTTATCAATGATGTCACAGAACGTATAATGAACGTTGTAATATGTGAGGTCATAAACAGTGCATGACGAAGGAGCGCGAGTTATAGTAACTTAAAATAACTGTTGAATTTCAGTGTTCTTGTTGGTTTAAAACTTTAAGTTTATGTCACTTTAACCTTTGATGTTTTTCAGTGAGTTCCTGAATGAACTTCTGGTGCAATTGGGTTCAGCTATTCACGTGGTGTCGCTGTTCAATTTTCCGATAAAAAATGGCTTTGGGAAATAGTGTTTTGGATCCCCCCACTATTATTCTCAACCCGCTTGATGGATTGCCTCAAAACTTTCCAGGAAGGTGGATGAACTTTTTTGGGGAAAGTTTTGTGAAGGTTTGTTTAACGGCATCAAAGTTATTAGCAAACTAATAGACGCTCCTCCTATGGTAACTAGATTCTAACTGTAACCGCACAATGATGACCTGCACTGTGTAATAAATATAAATATGTATACATAAATATGTGTGTGTGTGTATATATGTAACAATCAACATCCCGTTCCTCCAAAAAATAGGACTCGACACGCTCGGGTTTTCTTCAGCGATTTATTCCTGCAGTTGGTAACGCGTTTCGACCGTCAAAGCGGTCTTGTTCACAACAATGAGATATCGCCATTTTGTGCTTTAAATACATCCCTACCCATTAAAGTGACAGTGCAATTCAGTTCATGAGCAACTGAGAACATTAGAGTTTTATGTTGAAACATTCTCAGCTGTTAAAGTGACAGTGCATTGAACTTATTCAGCAACCCTAAACAATAAAGTTGTTTTGTCATATGAACAATAAAGTGTTGTATTCACTGTTATTTTTGATTATTTGTTTTTAATGCTTATTCCAGTTTCAGAAACTGATTTCCTTTCCTCCTTAAACATTCTTCATTTTTATCGTTTAGTATTTTTTGGTGTTCCAGTTCAAAACAAGATAAGTAAATTAAGAAAAAATATAATAAATAAATTGTCGCCTATGGTATTGAACTCATTGTACTGTCCCATTCAAGCACAGGACGCTGCAAGCCTGCAGCCTGTATTCCCCGTGCATCTATTAGTGACTAACCTCTCATCTCTACTGCAGTGTATATTTCGGACATGCACAATCGTTGTTTTAGCACTGTAATAGCAATGAATATTCACAGTGCTATTTGTACTGCCTTAATCCATTGTATTGCACCTCCCACATCGAATATTTGCAGCTCACTCTTCACTAGAATAGTGACTATTCCGAGAATGGTTCATCAGTCAATATATATATATATATATATATATATATATATATATATCATCAAACAAAGTCTGCCCTTTTGAATAAAGCCTCACAGCCACAGGTTATATTTCAGCCATTTAATCAGGATGTGAACAGCAGCCTCCAAGTAAAACGATGTCCTCCAAATTCAAACGCCCGACGCGTTTCGTGCTTCCTGAGCACTTGGTCACGGGCTGGGATTTGTAAGCAGTTCAAGAGTCAATTGGCACCACCTGTGTTCAAGTACCATGCCCCAGTGGGGTGAAGACGTTTGTCTTCACCCCACTGAGGTTATATTTTTGTTGGATTATTTTGCACTTCAGGAGCCACTCACTGGAGTAACACGTATTTGGCACTACAGAGACCGGCAAGCAGCGCCTGCTGTCACGCCCACTGGGGCATGGTACTTGAACACAGGTGGTGCCAATTGACTCTTGAACTGCTTACAAATCCCAGCCCGTGACCAAGTGCTCAGGAAGCACGAAACGCGTCGGGCGTTTGAATTTGGAGGACATCGTTTTACTTGGAGGCTGCTGTTCACATCCTGATTAAATGGCTGAAATATAACCTGTGGCTGTGAGGCTTTATTCACAAGGGCAGACTTTGTTTGATGATTAAAGGCGGCCAGGCTCGGTCGCGAATGAAGCCCCGCCGCGCTGCGGATCTCCGCTGGTGTTTGATGACGCCAGCACTTTGGAGGGCCATCGGAGCCTGGATGCCGACGCTACTCTGCAGCCTTTCAATTTTAAGACGTTTGTCTTCACCCCACTGAGGTTATATTTTTGTTGGATTATTTTGCACTTCACGAGCCACTCACTGGAGTAACACGTATTTGGCACTACAGAGACCAGCAAGCAGCGCCTGCTGTCACGCCCACTGGGGCATGGTACTTGAACACAGGTGGTGCCAATTGACTCTTGAACTGCTTACAAATCCCAGCCCGTGACCAAGTGCTCAGGAAGCACGAAACGCGTCGGGCGTTTGAATTTGGAGGACATCGTTTTACTTGGAGGCTGCTGTTCACATCCTGATTAAATGGCTGAAATATAACCTGTGGCTGTGAGGCTTTATTCAAAAGGGCAGACTTTGTTTGATGATTAAAGGCGGCCAGGCTCGGTCGCGAATGAAGCCCCGCCGCGCTGCGGATCTCCGCTGGTGTTTGATGACGCCAGCACTTTGGAGGGCCATCGGAGCCTGGATGCCGACGCTACTCTGCAGCCTTTCAATTTTAAGACGTTTGTCTTCACCCCACTGAGGTTATATTTTTGTTGGATTATTTTGCACTTCACAAGCCACTCACTGGAGTAACACGTATTTGGCACTACAGAGACCAGCAAGCAGCGCCTGCTGTCACGCCCACTGGGGCATGGTACTTGAACACAGGTGGTGCCAATTGACTCTTGAACTGCTTACAAATCCCAGCCCGTGACCAAGTGCTCAGGAAGCACGAAACGCGTCGGGCGTTTGAATTTGGAGGACATCGTTTTACTTGGAGGCTGCTGTTCACATCCTGATTAAATGGCTGAAATATAACCTGTGGCTGTGAGGCTTTATTCAAAAGGGCAGACTTTGTTTGATGATTAAAGGCGGACAGGCTCGGTCGCGAATGAAGCCCCGCCGCGCTGCGGATCTCCGCTGGTGTTTGATGACGCCAGCACTTTGGAGGGCCATCGGAGCCTGGATGCCGACGCTACTCTGCAGCCTTTCAATTTTAAGACGTTTGTCTTCACCCCACTGAGGTTATATTTTTGTTGGATTATTTTGCACTTCACGAGCCACTCACTGGAGTAACACGTATTTGGCACTACAGAGACCAGCAAGCAGCGCCTGCTGTCACGCCCACTGGGGCATGGTACTTGAACACAGGTGGTGCCAAT
Source organism: Lissotriton helveticus (assembly GCF_964261635.1). Classification (NCBI taxonomy): domain Eukaryota; kingdom Metazoa; phylum Chordata; class Amphibia; order Caudata; family Salamandridae; genus Lissotriton; species Lissotriton helveticus. Next base: position 136,173,305 of record NC_136068.1, on the reverse strand, counting down.
TGACTCTTGAACTGCTTACAAATCCCAGCCCGTGACCAAGTGCTCAGGAAGCACGAAACGTGTCGGGCGTTTGAATTTGGAGGACATCGTTTTACTTGGAGGCTGCTGTTCACATCCTGATTAAATGGCTGAAATATAACCTGTGGCTGTGAGGCTTTATTCAAAAGGGCAGACTTTGTTTGATGATATATATATATATATATATATATATATATATATATATATATATATATATATATATATATATATATATATATATATATATATATATACAAGTAAATCGCCACCGCAAACCAGGTGCCAACCTGAGAAACCAATGACGAAAAGCAGACCCACATTTCGTGCTTCAATCAGGGGGTTTTATTTCTTCAGTCAGCCCGCCGCCATAACGCGTTTCGCTTCCAACGAAGCTTGATCACATGGCAAGTTGCGATAGGCGGGGACCAGTATTTAAAGTGCTAGTGCAATAGTGAGTCAGAGGTAGTACTCGATAACATAGAAGAAATACTTTGCAGTGGCTGTGTAAACTTATCAAATTGAAACAATTCTACAACTTAATACTTTTTTTTAATAAAAAATGAATAAATATGTTAAAATCATACATCATTTAAAGTATTACTATCAAAATTTCTTTTCTTTAAAAATCACATCACTGATTCTAAGAAAACATCTTATCCTCCTCTGCAGCATTAAATGCCTTGCCAGTGCAAAAATACAGCAATTGCTGCAGACCGTTTGAATAAAATTATTTGAATTTAATCTTATGGCCACTGATAGTTAAAATCTGCATTACTTCTAGCTAAATAGGTTATACTGCCCATGTGGGCCCTAAATCAACAAGATTCTACTCTGACCACAAGTCACATAACCAAATCCTACTGGTCACTAGGAGTCATAATTAGTGCAAATGTTTGGAAATGTGCTAGTGCTTGTGCAAAACAAGATAAAGTACCAAGATGAGTCTTGGTTAGACCCCCCACCTATTAAAAATTGCTTACTTAAGATGTGAGACTCATCATTATTGTCTGATTTAAAAAGCTCCGCAAATCATTTGATTACAGTACACGAAATTCCTGAATTCATAAAGACATAAACAGAATGGAAACGCTAACTACACATCGTAATCCTGCAATACAAAAAATGTGATTGCTTAAGTCAATGTAATTCTCCCCCCTACACAGACCTTGTTATCATAAACAAGTGTGCAAATCCTCAGTGGCATTAAGTCCATTCGGTGTTTACTATCTAATTCCAGAATGTATCTCGTTTCGAGAAGTCGAAGCCTCGCTTCTCTATCCCCTCCTCTTTTCAGAGGCCAGACCGAGTCAATAACATAATACTGGACATTAGAGGGATTGGAACCATGCACCTCCTCTAATTGTCTGGCCACTGGGTAGGCTTGATCTTTACTGATTATAGCCCTTATGTGCTGGAGTATTCGTTTGTGGGCCGGCAATCTAGTGCTCCCCACGTACCTGAGCCCACATGAACACTCCAGCACATAAACTGCAAAATCTGTTTTGCACGTTAATCTTTTAATGATTTCAAGCGGTTGTTGTTTAAATGGGCTGGTGTAAGTGCTCTTATTACATCCGTACTGGCAAGCCTTACATTGTGCACATTCTTTTAACCCTTTGCTGAAGGCCAACCAAGTATTGGACATCTGTGGTTCTAGGGAATCTTTAACCAATGATTTAGCCATAGACGTACACCTTCTGAAAGTGAGCATTGGTTTTTCTGTCACCCTCTGACCAATGACTGGATCCCCTTTAACAAGGTTCCAGTTTCGATACATAATTTTTCTTATGTCAGAGTTTTGCCTGCTGTACGTCAAAATCATGCTGACTGAATAATTTCATTTTGGGAGGCAATGGGCGCATTCCGAGGCTTATGAAATAGTGCCTCACTCCGAGACATCTGTTGGGTCCTTCTTATGGCTGACTCAACAGTTTTTTGGGAGTATCCCCTCTCCAAAAATCTTTGTTTGCTAGCCTCCTGTGCAGCCGCACATTCAGTCTCAACACTACAAATACGTCTGATCTGCAGCATCTCCCCATAGGGGATGCTGCTGATCAGATGGCGCGGATGGTGACTCGCTGCGTGTAGGATAGTGTTGCCAGCTGTTGGCTTCCTGTTAAGTTTTGTGGCTAGAGTGTTATTGTCCACATACACTTGCATGTCCAGAAAGCTAATAGAAATGGCATGAAGATGAGACGTAAATCTAAGGTTCAGAACATTGGTATTCAACTCATTGACAAACACCCTAGCTGCCCTCTCTGTTTGCCGCCATACAAAAAACAAATCATCAATGTAGCGGAGATACAGGACAATATTTTGCTCCATGATATCCCGGAGTTGCCCCAACAGGACCTGTTCCTCCCACAGTCCCATGTGCAGACATGCATAACTGGGGGATAAACAGGCCCCCATCGCGCCACCCCTGGTTTGCTGATAAATTTGGTTGTTAAAAACAAAATAATTTTGCTCCAAACACATTTTTATCATGGATATCAGCATTCTATTGTGAATTGTACAATTAACTGGGCGAACTCAGTCCTTTAACCCAATCTTGTAGAAAGAAATCTATATACTTTGATATGTTTTCAAGGGAGCTGTTTATTGCTGATATAATGGGTCGCCCTGGGGGATTTGCGCAGTCTATGTGTATCTTGGGGATCAAATAAAAAGTAGGGATTACCGGGTGTTCTTTCTTTAAAAACCTAAATTCATCATCCGTGATTAGTCCACCAATTCTCCAAGCTTGGAGTTTTGCTGCTTGATCCACCCATGCAGCTTTTACCACCGGCAAATTGCTCTTTTTATAACAAAAAGTGTCCCCCAACTGCGTTTCAGCTTCCACTAGATATAGATTACGAGGCAACAAAACCACATTGCCGCCTATGATTGTATTGTCCAAGTTCAACTTCTTGATCAATTGGGCATAGCACCGATTTTGATTGCTTATGGCATGCCTTTTGTTAGTGGCGGTATACAGTTTCTTAAGATCCTGAATCACCATATCGTGATATATGTCGATGTTATCATGCACCATAGTGGGTAGAAATGTGGACTTGGGTTTGAATGGGTTTACACATTTGATAGCTGCTTCCGGCCCTGTACTGGCCACAAGCTGTTCACCTCCATCCGTTTCATTCTGGAGTGCCCAAATCTCTTCAAATGCTTCCCGATCTCCCACTGTTAGTAAAGAAGGGCTTTTCATGGCCGCAGTTGGTTTCTTTCTTTTTGGTGCCAGACTGTGAAATATATATATACTAGCAGCCCGTCCCGACGTTGTCCGGGTATGAAATAGAATGTGCGTAATGTGTGTATTTGGCAAGGGCAATTTATTTTAAAATCTCGCGGTAGACAACATTTTTTGTTTCATTAGAATAGGGACGGAGAAGGCCCAGCTGCAGCCCTGGTTGATGTTAGCAGGCGCGTGTAATTGGTGTAGTGATCCGCCGCCTGAGCCCGGCTACAGCCCTGGTTGATGTTAGCAGCCGCGTGTAATGTCGTTGAATGAGAGAGTTATCAGCCGCGGGTAAATCCGTTTAATGAGAGAGTTGAGTGACAGCGAGTAGGAGAGGCTGCAGTAATTGTCCCCGCAGACACGCTCATTTGCGTGTTCCCCCGCTTGAGGCCCAGATGCAGGCCTGTTTGATGTTAGCAGGCGCGTGTTCCCCCGCTTGAGGCCCAGCTGCAGCCCTGGTTGATGTTATCAGGCGCGTGTAATTAGTGTACTGATCCGCCGCCTGAGCCCGGCTAGAGCCCTGGTTGATGGTAGCAGGTGCGTGTAATTTTGTTGAATGAGAGAGTTCAGTAACAGCGCACAGGAGAGGCTGCAGTAACGTTACTTACCAGGTCTCCAGGTGAACGCGTTGGTCACGCCCCCAGCACACGGCCACAGCAGACGATCTTCTGATTAATGTACGACCCACATGGCATGAAGGGCGGAACGTAGCACACGCCCCCAGCGTTTCTCACGCCCCCAGCGTGCCCCTTGATGCGGATCAATTGCGTTCACATGGCATGAAGGCCGGACACATGCCCCCAGCGTGCCCCTTGATGCTGCGCAGCAACATAATTGGCGCTTGTATGTACGACTCATATGGCATGAAGGGCGGACACACCCCCCCAGCGTTTGTCACGCCCCCAGCGTTTGTCACTCCCCCAGCACACGCCCACAGCCCACGATGTGATGGAGGTACCACATGCCCCCAGCGTTAGTCACGCCCCCAGCCCACGCCCACAGCACAAAGCAGACACGCCCACAAGGATCTACTTTGCTGGCACGGTTCTTTTACCTTTTAAATGTATGGAGGAGTTGGCCTAACGGCTAAGGCGCTCGACCTCGGACCTGGGGATCTGGGTTTGAGTCTTGGTAACGACGCCAAACATCCTGTGATTCTGGGTAAATCACTTAATCTCCCCGTGCCTAACAAAAATGAATGTGTGTCCTCATGTAACGTAACTGGTGCTATGTAAAGCGCTCTGATACCTGATTCAGTTCGGGTCAAGTTCGCGCTATATAAATCTCTGCAAAAAAATAAAAATAAAATAAATATGGTGGCCGTCTGCATAGCCTATGTCCTTCTGCTGCAACTGCCCTTTCCAACGCTGTATTGGGTGTTGTGATTGATGCTGTGGTTACTGAGATTACCCGACTCAAATGTTTGGGCTCTCTCTTTATAATATTAGTATGGATATATTCCGAGAATGGTTCATCAGTCAAGGATTCTCAGCCTCATTGAGTGCAGTGCCTGTCTTACAGTGAACCACTCAAGAATGAATTTATCCACAAAAGAAGGTGACACACCAATGTGGTGAATTATTTTTAATTTCTCACTGGGAACCGTATGCCCTCCAGTGGGCAGTACTCTGTGCATGAATTTGTCACTTTACATTGAAATTATGATTGCCGTTATTAAGTTAGATGTGATTCATTTGATAAATTACGATTGTCGTTATTTAATTAGATGTGATTCATTTGATAAACAAGTAGAAATGGATTATATAATTTTTCTCAAAACAATAGAATATTTGCTGATATGATATAATAAATTCCATGAGAGGTTTGAACTCAGTTTCATGACACTGAATATCAACTTGAAGTCTTAAGATGTGAAGCCTGTTGTTGGAGCTAAACTTATATCAATATTTGATTTTTAAGATCATCCAAATGAATCCACAAACTGATCGCCTGATAAGCTTGTTGCTGTTAAATAATTGTAATTTTAAATATATAGCGCTTACTACCCCTGACGAGGTGTTGAAGTGCTATTCGGCGAGTAGTGCGCTATTCCAGAACCCAAAAAGGATTAGTGGTGGATTCATATAGGGAAATATGAGTTAATTTGAGCGGGAACATGCAAATCTGTTAGTTGAATTGAAAAGGGTAATGGAGGGATAGAAGAGGGAGAGTTTATAAAGTGGTATTTGGGAGATCATAGTAGTAAGATGAGGTTTGGGTGAGTAAAAGGAGAGATGGAGGAGGGAAGAGTCTCTGTAAAGGGTTTAGGAAATCATAGTAGTACAATGAGGTTTGGGGTGCGTCAAAGGAGTGATACATGAGGGAAGAATTTAGAAAGGGTTGTTTGGGAGATCATAGTACTAAAATGAGGCTTGCGGTGAGCCAAGGAGGGATGGAGGAAGGAAGAGTCTAGAAAGGGGTATGTTGGAGATCATAGTAGTAGATTGAGGTTTGGGATGAGACAGAGAGGGGAGGTAGAGGATATATTGAGAGAGGTGTGGGGTGAGACAGAGTAGTGCATTGGAGAGAGTCAAATGTGTGTTTTTCTTCTTCTGCAGTAGGAGTAATGTAATAAATAAATTGATACATCCAACAGCTCACCGAATACCTGGAACAAAACCACCTACTTGACTCCTCATAATCAGGATTCAGTGCCAACAGCACTGAGACCATGCTGATCACCACCACAGATAACACCAGAACCCTCCTCGACCGTGTAGAGACTATGACCTTGATCCTCCTTGACCTCTCTGCTGCGTTTGACACCGTTTCCCACCACATCCTCATCAACAGACTTTACAAACTTGGCATACAGCAATAGGCCTTCAAGTGGCTCACCTCCTTCCTTACAGGATGCGCTCAGAGCATCCGACTGTCCCCCTTCATCTCCGAACCCTAGGACATCATATACGGGTACCCCAAGGATCATCCCTCAGCCTCACCTTGTTTTATACCTACATGACCCACCTCACTGACATCTTGAGATCCATGGCTTCAACATAATTTCATACACAGACAACACTCAACTTATCCTCTTGCTTATTGAAGACCCCTCCACCTCCAGGACCAGCTTCTATGATGCCATGACCAATGTAGCCAACTGGATGAGAGACACCTGCCTTAAACTCAACTCTGACAAGACAGAAGTGCTTATGTTCAGGAAGACCACTTATGTATGGGAACACAGCTGGTGGCCAGCAGAACTTGGACCAAGACCCACACCAACAGACCAAGCTCGCAACCTAGGCATTATCCCTGACAGCGAACTGACCATGAAACAACAAGTCAAAGCAGGCGCCACCTCCTGGTTCCACACCCATCTCACACTCTGCAGAATCTTCAGATGGTTTCCTGTTAACACCAGAAAGACCGCCACTCAGGCCCTCGTCACGAGCTGCCGTGACCACGGCATCGCTTTCTACGCCAGTATCTCCACCAGGCTCCTCAGAAGACTCCAGGCCATACAGAATTCCGCAGCCGATTCATCCTGGACCTCCCCAAATGGACCCACATCACCCCCCACTTCAGAAACCTCCACTGGCTCCCAATCCAGAAGCGATGCAGGTGCAAGATCCGCACGCCTATAAAGCTCTACAATACAAAGGACCAGTCTACATCTACCATTGACTGAACTTCCATCTAACCGCAAGACACCTGCGCTCCTCCTCACTTGCCCGTGCGTACATTCCTTCTTTTACATCGCTGCCAAGACCTGGCACGAACTGACCCTCCATCTTCGAACAGCACCGTCCCTGGCGGACTTCACATAGAAACTCAAGACAAGGCTTTTCGACGGAGACGTCGCACCTACCGCGCCCAGATATCCTTAGGAGTGACGGTGCTATGCTATACTAATGACAACTGATTGATTAATTAGTACATAACTACATAGAAAGGGAATACATGTATAAGGAAGATAATATATCGAGATTTAAAGTTGTATTGTACAAACTCAGACTTACTTTCAAGTGTTGCTGTACTTAAAGCTAATTGATTGGTGTCTTTTTATAACAATTTTTTTATAAGATCTTTTCTTCAGTATTTCAATAGTGAAGCACTTGTAGATAAAATAGTTATGATAATATTTAAGTATTGTGATAGATGAATAAAACAGAGACCCATAAGCATCTATATATATTATATATATATTATATATATTATATATAAATATATATATATATATATTTATTTAAGCATAAGTAATATATACATTTTTAAGCAGACCTAAAGAATATCTATATACTTTAAAAAAAACATAGTTATTATACATATTTGTATAACGAAATACACCTATCTAGATATATACATACATACATATAATACAAATATATATGTTTACAAACACAGGGATATGCTGTACTTGAGCATTGTGGTTATGTAGGAAAGAGCAAACTCTTGAGAAGTCTTTTGAAGATAAGATAGTTATCCGTGGATTTTATGTTTAGGGGTTTTGACTTCCATAGTCTGGCTGCTTGAACAGAGAAAGATGTACCACCTATGGTTTTTTACTTGCATGGTAGGGTTTTGAGGCGAGGTGCCAATCTTGAGCGGAGGTTCCTTTGTTGAATGTATTGCATTGTGGATGATGCGAAGCAGCTTGAAGGTGGATCTTCTGGCAACCCGTAACCAATGAAGGGCCCTCAAGGCAGGAACGATGATCCGTGGGAGAGGCCATTGCTGTAACCAAGTTTAGACAGTATAAGAGATAGTGGCTTGGACCTTGCGTGGAAATACCAGGTGGGTAAGATGCATCACAGAGTTTTCATGATAATGAAGCTTGATCTTGCTAATTGGTCCACTTTGGCTTTCATTGATAACTTGGAGTCCATGGTAATTCCAAGGTTTATCACTTCCTTAGATACTTTTGGAGGTGGGCCCAGATCGTCGGGCCAGCCGCAGAGTGGGTCATAATTTTTATAATCGCCACATGTAAGTATTTCAGTTTTGGAAGCCTTCATTGAGATGGCTTAATGCCATCCACTGATCAACGGCTCTAAGGCAACTGACAATTTTTAACTTGGCAACTGACAATTTTTTACTTTCCAATGTCTTTGGGGCTCTCCAGTTTAAGGAGTATTTGTATGTCATCTGCATAGTTATAGCATGTGATCTGAAAATTCATTATTATTGCCAGCAATTACTTCATGTAGATGATGAAATGCATGGGTGAGATGATAGAGCCTTGAGGGACCTCTGCTTTTTTGAAGTACGGTTTGAATGAGAAATGGGGAGTATGGATGACATTTGTTATGTTTTGAAGGTAGGATGTGATCCAGTTGGGAGCAGTCCCTTCTATGCTGGCTTCATGGAGTCTTTGTATCAGAGCGTCATCGTCAACTGTGTCGAAGGCAGCTGAGAGGTCCAAGAGAAGTAGTCGAGCAACCCCAAACAAGCAAACAAACATTTCGGGTTTTTTCATATTCCCAGTCTCTCATAGACAATTGAAACATTCCCTCTCGTATAGAGGGAAAAAACTGAAATGCCTGATGTCACTTACATACAGCATGATCCGTATAGACCTTCGTTTGGAAACGGCCACTGTGTCTCCAAATGCATGTGCTGATGTTAGCTGTATTCCAGTCCCTCGCCACAGTGGCCGTTTCCAAATCCAGATTCAGTTTCCTCACTCTATGCAAGAGGGAATGTTTCAATTGTCGATGAGAGACTCGGAATATAAAACACAAAATGTTTACCATGAGGCTGAAAGCAAAAAAACACTCACTGACATGGCAACCAGGGAGACTGGGATTGATTGCTACCAAGACTTTGTTAGTCCTTCGTTGCTGGCCATGTTTCTGTGCTTCCCCAATGAGATTACTCTTGATAGCATTTAAACGTGCGTTATGTTTGGGGCTGAGTTGATGAGCACTGAAGAAGACAGAATGCCTAAATGCATTTGCTCAATTAAAATCGAATTGAAAGTGTCCCGTGAGTGCTCCTCATTTGTGCACCATATATATGAACACTCCCGCTTCCTTAGAAACATCCAACGAAGGAGACACGGCTATCAAGCTGTTAGGAATATGGCTTCTTTTATTGTTTCATGTCACCCTCAACCCGGACATATGAGAGACGCGTTTCGGCTTCGCAGAAGCCTTTGTCAATCTGATTGGCGCCAGCATCAAGTGAGTATATATAGTGTCCTTCCCACTTAAGGCTTTGATAAACACAGAAGAAATACTTTCAAGCAATGCTATATTATGCACATACTGTCCCACGTAAAACAAAATTATGTGCTTAGCTCAGTGCTAATGATCAGTTTGTATGTTTTACCCTAAATTTAAAAGCATGAATGATAAAAGGTGCGTTTCAAAACTATGCATAATATCCGCCTTAATAGGAATTTTTAGTACATTGAACATATGGCGCCCATCACTCGTAGTTTGTTGCCTGTTAATCCTACACATAATATGTAAAATAGTTAAAATAAAGCGGCACTGCTGTATGTTACAAAATTATCTCATTGAAACAACCTTTACCCAAAATGTAAAGCTCCAAGAGTACCCGGACCAGTAAAAGCAAACCTCTGACCTTGGTTGCGAGGAAATGATCATAGCTGTATGCTAAAAATACATAGACTGCAGCTACGCTCATAAGGGCCTGGAGATTCGCAAACATGCCCCCAAACTGAATTATGTATCGTTTAAACATTAAACAGACTTAAATATCAAGCTCCCTGCGCAGGCCTATATTTAAAACGGGACTACCTGTCCCATAATGCAACTTGTCAGGAACATATTTAATGGGCAGATGTCCTTGAAAGAGTCAGAGAGGTATCGATATAACATGACAGGGCCAAATAACACCACATGGACAAAAAGGACAATAAAATATCGTCTCTTAGGGGTGAAAGCCACAATGTCTGTGGTGACGAGCAGCGCCAAATAAGAATTTGAACAAAGCACAAACTTCGGGTAGAGGAGGATCGGTAATCCACAAAGGTTCCATGTGCCAAACAAGCCTCACCGCATACGCATGGGCGTCGGCGGTGCCCGGTCACCAGAGGGCGCCAGTCTCATGGGCAAGGCATTTTTTGCAGGGGAAATGCTGACCCTGTGCTGACAGTCGGAAGACCGCCCCGCTGCAGGCTCTTAGTCTCCCCTTGCTGTCATCCTTAGTCCTTTTCCTGGCTGCCCTTCTGGCGGCTCACCCACTATATATATATATATATATATATATATATATATATAAACTGGCGGTCGCCAGTAGGTATATATAGTTAGGACCTAGTTACCATAGGAAATTCCGAACATTCTATTGGGAATAACTTTGGCGCCGATTGAGGGATCTGCCTGTAATTTTCCTTAAATTTGCCTCGCTCCGCTCCGCTCCTTCCCTGAAAGTTTCGGGGGAATTCGTCAAGCGGGGGGCCGAGAAAAAAGGGGGGTCCCAAAACATGTTTTCCCATGTTAATTTCCATAGGGACATTCTGACAAGGCTACAGCTCGAACGGCTGAACGGAATTACACCAGATTTGGCAAAATGGTAGGGACTGGTATGCAGCAGTGCCTTTTGTATGTTTGGTGTAAATCCCTCCAGTAGTTCTTGAGAAAATTGAATTTGAAATTTTTCAAATGGCATTTTCTATGGGACCTTTAGACACGGCTACAGCCCGAACGGCTGAACGGAATTACACCAAACTTGGCAAAATGGTGGGGACAGGTAGTAGTGCCTTTTCTATATTTGGTGAAAATCCCTCCAGTAGTTGTTGAGAATTTGAATTTGAGCAAATTATATATCTATATGCGCTCAACATTCTATTGGGAATAACTTTGAGGAATCTGTGTGTAATTTTCCAGAATTTCGGCCAGCTCTGCTCCTTCCCTGAAAGTTTTGGGGGGATTCGTCAAGCGGGGGCCGAAAGGGGGGTCCCAAAACGTGTTTTCCCCATGTTAATTTCCATAGGGACCTTTAGACACGGCTACAGCCCGAACGGCTGAATGGAATTACACCAAACGTGGCAAAATGGTAGGGCCTGGTATGCAGATGTGCCTTTGCTATGTTTGGTGAAAATCCCTCCAGTAGTTCTTGAGAAAATTGAATTTGAAATTGTTCAAATGGCATTTTCTATGGGACCTTTAGACACGGCTACAGCCCGAACGGCTGAACGGAATTACACCAAACTTGGCAAAATGGTAGGGACAGGTATGCAGTAGTGCCTTTTCTATATTTGGTGAAAATCCCTCCAGTAGTTGTTGAGAAAATTTAATTTGAGCAAATTATATATCTATATGCGCTCACCGTACGCTCATCGTACGCGTACGTGCGCGTACCCTTACGTGCGCGAGCGAGTTTCTGATTGGCTGGCAGTCGACTGTCAACATTCCAAACTGTCCAAACCAGGAAGTGTTGGCCACCATCTTGTTTTTCAGGAGAACTAAGGCACAAGAGAGCCCAAAACAAGAGTGGAAAACACGAAAGGGGGGCAGGGTAGAGACCCCCCAACCCTCTAGCCCTTCTCAGGGGGTCCCAAAAGGACCCCCAAGGGCAAACAAAAAAAAAAATCGCAGGGTACACGCACCGTGCGCATACCCCACGATTTTAAAAATATATATATATTTTTTGCACTTGGTGGTCCTTCTGGGACCCCCTGAGAAGGGCTAGGGGGTCAGGGGGTCTCAACCCTGCCCCCTTTTCGCGTTTTCCACTCTTGTTTTGTGCTCTCTTGTGCCTCACTTCTCCTGAGAAACAAGATGGCTGCTCAGGTGGTCCCAGAAGGATAATACCATATATAAACGTTATCTGCTAATAGAATTAGCATTTACAAAACCTTTGAAATTTATTGAAAAAAAATATAGGTTTCACGCCTGATATAGTTAGGAATTAGCATTTAAAAAACCTTGCAAATTCACTGAAAAAACCATAGGTTTCAAGCCTTATATAGTTAGGAATTAGCATTTAAAAAGCCTTGCAAATTCACTTAAAAAACCATAGGTTTCAGGCCTTATATAGTTAGGAATTAGCATTTTAAAAACCTTGCAAATTCACTTAAAAAACCATAGGTTTCAGGCCTTATATAGTTAGGAATTAGCATTTAAAAAGCCTTGCAAATTCACTTAAAAAACCATAGGTTTCAGGCCTTGTATAGTTAGGAATTAGCATTTAAAAAACCTTGCAAATTCACTTAAAAAACCATAGGTTTCAGGCCTTATATAGTTAGGAATTAGCATTTTAAAAACCTTGCAAATTCACTTAAAAAGCCATAGGTTTCAGGCCTTATATAGTTAGGAATTAGCATTTAAAAAACCATTGAAATTGCTCCTATATAGTTAGTTGTACTAACTATATTTCGCGCACCCGCAATCCACAGCTGATGATGTCACATATTACATCATTCATGACATGGTCAGTAACATCACTGATGACATCACTGATGACATCTCAAATGACATCACTGATGACATCACTGATCACATCACTGATCACATCACTGATGATATCATTCATGTGATAATACGATGCACCTCCTCACACTCTAATATAACCTTTGATACACCCAGTTTTAAATACAGACTACCATTCTTGAATCCATTGACACACCAATACCAGTTACTACATACACACTCACTGATTCCTAGGTCTACACACACATTCACTCATTCACCCATAGAATCACTCATACATACAGTCACTCATCAATACAACACTATCATATGCGCTCATACACCTATACAGACACTCACACACTGCCACTCATCCATGGAGTTACTCACACACCTAGTCAGTCATGCAAAGAATCAATCACACTTCCATTTCCTCAACTATACAGTTATACACACAACACCTTACTTATTCAAACATATACTAACACATACTTACTCTCTTATACAATCACTGATACAAGTACACAATGATCCATACAGCCACTCGCACATTCACTGGCTCTCATGTATAGTCATTTATAGATGCCAACTCTCACATGCACTGTGTTTTACATATGTACTTACTTGGACATGTAGCACTGATATATCCATTCACTCACCAACACACCCATGCACACAGTCAACCACCCATATAGCTGTTTCCACATGCACTCTTGAACTCATACACCTAGTGAATCAACTGCTCCACATCTATGCACAGAGTCATACACCTCCCAGCCACCCACACACACACTCAGTCTCCCATTCAAATACTTGGGCAACCAATCAATAACCCATATAGCCACTCATATAGCTACTGATCAACACATGCAGCAGCTTACACAACAACAGACATACTGATGCACACATTCAGACAGTTTAGTCACTAACCCATGCATTTAGTAAGACACATTTAATCACTCACTCATACAGTCACGCACCTACTAAATCCTTCATCCAGACACTTATACATCAACTCATTCTTCAATATGTAAAACATATTTAAACTTTACAGAAACACACAGTCACTGGATAATGTCATCAGTGATGTCATTTGAGATGTCATCAGTGATGTCATCAGTGATGTCACTGACCATGTCATGAATGATGTAATATGTGACATCATCAGCAGTGGATTGCGGGTGCACGAAATATAGTTTGTACAACTAACTATAAAGGAGCAATTTCAATGGTTTTTTAAATGCTAATTCCTAACTATTTAAGGCCTGAAACCTATGGTTTTTTACGTGAATATATATATATATATAAAAAAAGTAAAAGAGCATGAAATTGAGATAAATGTTAATGATTTACAATGAAAAACGTAACAGCTAAATTAAAAAACTACATATCCCAGAAAGCATAGAGGCGCTGGCTATCCCCAACAGGAAATGATGTGAGATGTAATTAACTATATCAAACAGGGGGGAGCCAAGTGGTCGGTTGATCGTGAGCAAGGTATTGAGTAATACCGAAACGCGTAGATCGTAAGCAGCTGCCTTTGAACTTGCATGGAATGTAAAGGAAAATAAAAAGAAAAATTGCAAAACGACCTGTGGAGTGCGACCCAATTGTTTCCCCTGTCGGAGGAATTGTGTGAGAATTGGAAGTGGCGTGGTTCAGCTGCAGGGTGCCGCACCCGTGTTGAGCGCTGCAGAATCGGCAAATGGAACCGCAGTGGATGAATATATATATATATATATATTTATATATATATATATATATATATATATATATATATATATATATATATATATATATATATATATATATTATATATATATATATATATATATATACACGGGAAACTTTTTGCAGATATCGCTGAAATAATGAACATGAGTGAGTGCATTCTAAACAGCATGCAAAAGCACCTCCCACTGGAGGGAAGAAATTTACACTGTTGATTGGACCATAGGCCCCATAATGCAACTATAAATTCGGCCACACGAGGAAATTAATTTGAATGGAGGACATCAGGCTGTGGGAACAAGCGGCGTGTTTGGGTGCAAGGCTTCCCTCTGAAGATGTTCCAATGAGAACGAAACGTGTCAGGAATGCACCTCATGCTGTTTTTATTAACTAGTAAAATCTGCAAAGAATAAGTTTTCGTGTGCGACTCAACCTCTTTCCCGCTGGGGAGAAAATGTTATATATATATATATATATATAATCCCAAATTGCCTAAGCTTGTGAGAGGCACACTACAGGATTCTTCCCTCCGGGCTGGTAGGCTTTGCGTGACTCGTTGCTTCACTTTTCATTAGTGTGCCCGACGCGTTTCGGGGAACCACCCCCTTCCTCATGGGCTGCAACAAAAAGCACACGAGATTTGCATCAATTTCATCTGGACTTGATTTTATTCATGACAAGCCCCTCTGTGGGCGTATGCTAAGTGCACTTTGCTTACAGCGTATTATGGGACTTGTGGTCCGTTGATGCAATACAATTTTCAAGTCTTTAAGTAAGTTCATGTGTCCATTTATAAAATAGTGCATGTCTTTATACTGCCTTGAGTAGGCTGCGTTGCAAACCTATATACCTATTCAGTAATTCCAAGATCTACACACACATCCACTCATTCACCAACAGTCCCTATACAGTCACTCATACATGTACTTCACTCACCATATGTACTCATACACCTATACATCCTGTTACACACCGCCACTCATCCATAGAGTTACTCACACACATAGTCACACATGCAAACAAAGTATCAAACATCCATTTACTTGCATATACCGTTATACACACACTACCACACTTACTTCTACAGAAACTTACACATACTTACTCTCTTAAACAATCTCTCTCTCTCACATATACCCACTTATATACACCAATACTCACATATACTAGTTTAAAACATATGTAGTTACTCATAAAGACACTATTGAGACAGTCATTCACTCACTAACACACCCATACACACACTCATCCACCTATACAGTCCTGCACATATGCTGTCTTCAACACATACAAACGGTGAGTCACTTATTCATGCATCTATGCACTAAGTAATACCCCCCACCGAACCATACAGACACTCATACTGATACGCAAAAAACAACTAATAAGCCATATAGACACACATGTAGCTACTCACCAACCCATGCAGTCACTTTTACACAAAGTGAGAGACTGATACAGATATTTACATATTTAAACATTACTAACTAACCTGTGTATTCACTAAGATACACTTAATCAGTCAGTTATACAATCAATAAAAAAAACATTTAGACATTATACCCATTTATTCTTCCATCGACCTTGAGATATATATAAATCATATTTAATTTTCAGAAAAACACACATTCACTGGATGATGTCATCAGTGATGTCATTTGAGATATCATCAGTGATGTCATGAGTGATATGTGACGTCATCAGCAGTGCATTGCGGGCGCGCGAGTTATAGTCAGCTGAACTAACTATAACGGGGGAATTTCTATGGTTTTGTGCGAGTGAAATGTCCAACTAACTATGACGTCCCTGAAACCTACGTTTTTTTCAGTGAATATATATATATATGTACCACGTTGCACAGAGTAATTTAATTAATAATAAAATTCATATCACCAGCAACCAACAGCGTATCCAAGTGTCTGTTTTCTCCGATGGTGCCTACAATGCAGTTTAGAGCGTAACTATATATATATATATATATATATATATATATATATATATATATATATATATATATATATATATATATATATATATATATATATATATATATATATATATATATATATATATATATATATATATATATATATATATTTATAAGAATCCTTCCCAATGAGTAGAGAGTGAAGCATCAGGGCTCGGGCACAGACACCAGGTTGAGTGAATTTAGTAGATTTATTTGACAGACATAGTACACATGACGCATTTCAGCCGCCGACCGGCAGCCTTGTTCATATATATCTGGTAAGGCACCTGCGTGGTAAAGGCTGTTACCCCTATGTAATGTGCCGAAAGGCATTTTTCGACGTCTGTCTCACAGTACATATGTGCATTGTCCTATCATATCACGAGCAACCTTTTCATTAATGGTCCAAACATAAGCGCTATGATGAATATGCACATTTTTCTTACCCTTCTAACCAGTTTATTTTCAACCTTATATAATGACTTACTTTCTTTGGTTTCACGCTGCGTGGAAAGAGGCACCATTCGATTTATGTGGGTGGGTAGAACCCCCTGGTGGTCGCTTGTGAGTAGGCAGGAGTTCCCCAGGCCTCCATCCTTTTGGGTGTTGGCCCAGAGAGAGTTAGGCGACCTAAATTCTGCAGCACAGGTATTCTATCGTATTCAGTTGGAATGTATACATCCTTATACGCTTTGCAAGGCCTAAAATATTTTTAAATGAATGGATATTCCGTATGTACAATTTATAGTGCTTCGTCGCCATGACAAGGATATGGAAGCACTCTGATTTTTCATCAGCCTATTGGACACCCTGTGGATGCATGATTAAAGCACGTTGGTTGTAGATTGTCCCAGCTAAGGGGAAAGTTGTGAGTCACGAGAAAAGTTTCAAAGTAGACTGGAAAGGTGGCATGGGGCCTTCAGAGCACAGTCGCTCTAGTTTTGTGGATGCATATATATGCTGATATTGTTATCAATTAATTGCAGTTCACTGTGCCTGTATGGTCCATTCATCATCTTATTGGATGTGGAGCAAAATTAGGAGCCCCCAATACTTATTGGTACATCCAGGAGCGCTGTGTAGATTTGTGGACCCATTTTGCAGTGTCAGGGTCCATTTAATAGAGGGAGGATACATTTAGTTATAGGGTTTGCGACATAGTTTGCAGAATTTCCGAGTGCCGGAACACCTGACCCAGTTTTTCCAGCAGGAAAATCAATTTGGGATTAGGGTGGCAGTGCATCCTATCCGTGGCCCCTACCAACTTCCTTCTAGGGCAGGGGGCTCAAGCATGTGATGGCCTCTTTCCTCTTGCAACCTTTTCCACCCACCATCTCGCACTGGCCTCCTGCTTATATTTACCAACTGCTCATGAGCATCAGTCTCCATAGTATTGGAAATTCGATGCAGAATGCGCCCTAAAATAACCAGGTCTTCAGAGTTATTCCACATTCCATGGTGATTAACTCATAATAGGCGTACTTAGGGAAGAGGTGTGGCGCAGTGACCAGAGCAGCTGATTCCGGAGCAAGGGGGGCATGGTTTGATCGCCGGCGGCAGCTCAGCTCAGCATCATGTGACTCTGTGGAATGTATGACGTTACAACGCATACATTTACAACGCATGCCTTTGCAACGCAGTTTTTACATCGCAACATCCTTTACAACGCACTCTATTACATCGCATGACACTACATCGCATTTTTAGAAACTACCTTTACAACCCATTCCATTACATCGCATTATATCTTTACAACGCATACCATTACATTGCATTTAAAGTAAGTATTGGATAGTATAAGGGTATAAATTACTATTCTAACTCCAGGGGGTGCAAGAGTAGAGTAAGTGTTGGATAGTGTAGGGGTAAAAATTACTATTCCCACTCCAGAGAGTGCAACAGTAGGGAAAGCATTGGATAGCGTAGGGGTAACAATTACTATTCCCACTCCAGTGAGTGCAACAGTAGGGAAAGCATTGGATAGCGTAGGGTTAAAAATGACTATTCTAACTCCAGGGGATGCAACAGTAGGGTAAGTGTTGCATAGTGTAGGGGTAAAAATGACTATTCTAACTCCAGGGGGGTGCAACAATAGGGTACGTTTTGGATAGTGTAGGGGTAAAAATTACTATTCTAACTCCAGGGGGGTGCAACAATAGGGTACGTTTTGGATAGTGTAGGGGTACTATGCGTTGAAATGGTATGCACTGTAATGGTATGCGTTGTTATGCCTACGTTGTAGTGACATGCGATGTAGTGTCATGCGTTGTAATGCCTGCGTTGTAGTGACATGCGTTGTAAGGAATGTTGCGATGTAATGACTGCGTTGTAAGTGTAGGGCGATGTAATGGTTGCGTTGTAAAGGATGTTTCCCGACTCTGGGCAATAGCTCACTTAATCTCCCCGACGGCCCCAGCACCTTGAAACCTTGAGGGGTGATATGTTTGCGCTTTACAAATAGGAATTATTATTATTATTAGGTGTTGAATACTGCCTAGCATCTTTAGTTCTAGACACCTGGGGTCTAACTGGAATGATTCCATGTTCAGATTCTTCTGTGGTCTTCAGGGTTGGACTGGGACAGAAATGATCAAAGCATATAGCAAAAAAGGTGGTAATATCAGGGAAAGCAGCAGTAAAAACCAGCCCACCTGACCATAAAGCAGTCCCACAACTGCTAAACAAAAAACACACACTGATCTGTCAGACCAGACCATCGGGAACTGCCCCATTGACCAATGGGTCCCTGGTGGTCTATTGAAGAAAGCGTCATTGGGTGTTGTTGGTATTGGTGGTGTAGTTCTAAGTTACATTGAAATAAATTATACATGATTGCTCCAGGTGATAGGCTGTATTTCTTCTTTCTGCAAATGATATAATGTCCCCAGTAATGAGAGATAGTATTGCAAGGCAATTTTTGAGAAAGGGATTACTGACCTAATGTGGACTGTGAATCATCTCGGTGGAAGCTGAGCCTGACCTGTCCTGCCAGATGTAGTCACTGTTTGTGATCTGGCGCAGCTGCAGATGCTGAGTTTTCTCACTGGCAGACATAAATCTCAAACTGCTTCGATAAAGACGATTCTCATTAGAACTGAGCTTAACAAATTGGCCTTAACATCTGTTTTCCTTATCTACAGCTGGGCAGTTTTCCATTTCTGACCCTTCAATGAACAATTAATCTTGTAACAAGCTAGAAAATGAATGTTAAAGTAAAACATTTTAAGCAGCCTCTAGAAAAGTCTAAAACGAATCCACAGTGATTCTACTGCAGCATTTTAGTCTCTGAAGCATGAGATTGGTCACCAGTCAGCTAACATACCATTCCTTTCCTTTCAGCCTTCCAAATTGGAGCTCCTAAACTGATGCAGGAAGCAAGCAAATTATCCCTAAATCCTCTGAGTTAAGCTGCAGGCAGAGGAGAGTTCAGTTAGCTGGTTCTGTGGACACAGTCTGGATGCTGAAACCTCCTGTGCGGTGAACAGCTGGTTTCTCACTTCTTCATGAGACAACCAGCTGGCTCTTGCCTGGCAACTCAAGCTGATGAGTTGTTCTCCAAGGGAAGGCCTGAGAAGTAGTGCAGACAACACCGGCTTCCTTCTAGCTATCCCTGGCTCAGAATGCTCTCAGATCCTTCAGTTCAGTGGAAGTGGGTCATGGGAGTGGGGAAGGCCAGCTAAGATGATCCATAGCCCTATTCTCTCTTCCCAAGGACAAATGAGAACAAACTGAACTCATCCTAGATCACTATGTCTGAGTCAACGCAGCCAGCTTGGTAACACTGGTCTGGCTCTCCGTCCAGACCCGGGAAAGCGCACACCAATAGATTGCCATATGTTCTTCCTGATTGAATGAATTTCTGGATTCTCCTAAGAACCAGAGACTCTGAATCCCTAAGATTTCCCCTGTCACTGGCCTCCATTGTCAGAACCAGGGATTGGGGGGCCAGAGAAACAACCCCGTCCAAGTGCTGCAGAACCAACCACTGCTGGACACCCTGCGGATCTTTTTGGTGTCAGGTATCAGGGCATTGTAGCACTTCAAGTGTAGGTTTCAATGATCTGGGTTAATCGACCAGAAGCTGGGATTGAAGTTGCACAGGAAACCACAAGCAGTCAGGTGGACATCTTGGCCTGCAGCCAATCCCAAGCGGTTGCCATGGACTTGGCCAACATGTCTTCAATTTCCATGGGGGAAAGAGAAACACTTGTCTCTGCAGAAAACTGATCCAATGAATTGATTCTTTGGAAGGCGCCAGATGGGACTTTCCTGAGATGCATATAAATCTATGATTCTGTAGCACTTTGCATATCTGTTATGCGTCCTCCACGCTGTTTGAAACGACGATTCACAGATTGGCCTGTCATTCAAATAAGAGAAACCCTGGATGCCTTGGGAATGGAATAGAGCCACCAATTAAGCCATGACAGACCCATTGACTTGAGGCTAGACTAAACAGGAGCCCTCTGAACTGGTAGTAATGACCTTAGATGTAGACCTGAAGGCATCTTTGGGAGAATGGGTAGATCAGTTTCAAGAAATGAACGCACAGAGAGATGTTTGGATCTGAAGATTCTGGTTCTGTGGACAGGATGATCTTCCCTGGAAGCCATGCTGCCAGCCAGTGAGGGGGAGGACGAATCTGGAACATGTCCTCTGTGGGAATCACCAGGAAGAAAAAAAGAAAGAGGCAGAAAAACCTCCTGAAACTTCCCCAATAACAATAGCACAAGGTACTAGCTGGATGGCAGGAAAAGAAACAAAGGGGCATATTACCAAGGGCCCTTATCGCCGCTTTAGAGGGACTTTTCCCCCCTAAAGCGGCGATAATTTTCTCGCCTAATTACCAAGCTGTCGCTAACACCAGTTAGAGACAGCTTGTAGGCGATAGCGAGCATTTTGGGGCCCACTTTGCATGTCTGCGATATTTATCGCTAATGACATGCAAAGTGGGCGTGCTAAAATGTTAGCGACTGAAAACAGTCGCTAACATCGCTATCGCCTATGATCAATACAGGCATAGTTTTGGTAATATTCGCGCTAAGCGTTAATATCTCCAAAAGCTAACGCCTGCCCTGACCAGTTTTTAGCCATGTTATCCAATGGGAGGTGGATAACATGGCTAAGAGCATTGTCACGCTAATGCGTGAATATCGCTGTATTGACAGCGATATTCACGCATTTCGCCTGATTTTTATCGCTTTTGAGATAAACCTTGCTAATAGCAAGTTATCTCAGCGATAAAAACAGGTGAAGGGCGGCGATAAAAATATTACCGCTAACCCTACTTAGCGATAAATATCGCTGTAGGTTGGTAATATGCCCCAAAGACACCAGACTTAGGTCCTGGAGTGTTGCGAGCCACTGGGACATGTTTCCAGCATGCTTAACAGGGGAAAATGAATTGGAAGGGAGGTTAGGACCAGGAAGAAAAATCCTCCATACTTATTTGGGGGCAAACCACTACATTGGATTGAGATAGAGATTAGAAAGTCTCACTCCACCATGGTGCTTTCATTCTGTAACTATTTCTCTCTAAACAGAGGGGCAGGCAGCCCTCACAAACCCGCCACCGCCCTGGATGAACATCACCTCAGAACCCTTCCGTGAGTGTGAGTAGAAGCGCGTCTCAAGAGTAAGCTCAATAGTAGGCACATAATAGAAAGACTCAGCCTGTGGACGCTCCTGACAATCAGTATGTGTAAATAGGCATCCATGAGATCCTAAGGCGACCAAGAAATTCCCAAGAGCATGCAACTGTTGGATAGCTTGGAAAGTCATCATGTTAAAGGTCAGATGGGACAGGAAAAATTCAGCTACATCAAATCCAGGATAGTTCAGAAGTCGTCTGGTGGCTTTTAAACCAAAACAAGACGGAGTATCACCCCCTCATCTTTCTGCTTCTGGGACCAGAAGCACAGCTGCATTGGTCAAACAAGCCCTTGATGCACTACAGCTGAGCATGACCATGACTGTGTAGACACTGAAGAGCTGGAGTGGGTTGGTCTCACAGAGCCTCCTGATACTTCATAGGGTAACCTTCTCCACAACCTCAGGGACCCATATATCTGAGATGGAATTCTACAGAGCATCAGAGAACTCTAGGAGACAACCTCCGATTCACCCCAGGCATTCCAGTAGAGCAACAGCATAGCCATGCTTTGGACGTTTGGACGCTTGCCTCTTAAGGCAGGCTGTTATCGGGGCATGAGCCTGCCCATGAAAGGGCTGCATAGATCTTTGAGTAGAAAAAGAGGGGCCTAAGAATCTCCAGGAACCAAATCCAACGTCACTCACCAAGGGGATAAACAGGTGTATTCATCTTACCGCCCTCTGCAACTTCTTACTGAATGAAGGAGAGATGAAGCAGCAGCACCTTCTGTGAGTTGTCCACCTTTCAGACAAGCATCCAGATGTGGTGTCAAGTTACCGACAAGGGCCCAGATGCTGCCACCACAATATAGAGGGATCCGAAGGATATTCCTAATAAAAATTTATCTTGCTCCTCGACCATGGAGAGAGTAACATTCAATTCTTTGTTGCATCTCCTTTACCAAGGCTTGGAATTGCTGAAGTAGAGACTGCACTGTGTGTCTACCTTGGGGCCTGGCTCAATAGTGGAGGCTGAGTAGGAGTACTTGACTTCAACCTCCATTTACTTGTCCGCATGATCAGTTGGTTTGGTGTCCCTTGAAATTCTAGTCCTGTGGAATATAATTAAATTGAGACAGCCGGCATCGTATCTTTTGTTCAAGAACCAGGTAGTTCATTTCTTGGTAGGACTTTGCGAACTGCCCAATGCACAGGGAGACGCTCATGCTCTTTTCTCTGATATGGCTTGCAGACATTGGGCC
Organism: Lissotriton helveticus; assembly: GCF_964261635.1. Lineage (NCBI taxonomy): Eukaryota > Metazoa > Chordata > Amphibia > Caudata > Salamandridae > Lissotriton > Lissotriton helveticus. The sequence continues at coordinate 136,150,178 of NC_136068.1, read as the reverse complement.
CGATTCACAGAACTAACTTAAGACAAAATCCTAAACTTACTACCATTTTGGTATTCCCAGAAGGCACCAGGGCCGGACTGGCCATAGCGGGCACCGGGCGTTTCCCCGGTAGGCCGCTAGGGTGGGGGCCGGTTTTGGGGCCTTGGGGGGCCGGTTTTGTTACCAGGGGTCGGCAATGTCGGCCCCGGTAACAAAATCGGCCGAAACCGGTCGTTGCAAACTGCTCAGCTGCACTCCCACTGACCCCAGGGGGGGTCAGCTGAGCAGTTTGCCAGGGCCGGTTTCTCTTCTCAGTCCGGCCCTGGAAGGCACTTACTCATTTTGGTATTCACAGAAGGCACTTACTCATTTTGGTGTTGACAGAAGTTAGGAGTCCTAACTTTAGGGCTCCTAAATGCCTTCTGTGAATACCGAAAGTCTTAAAATTAGGATTTTTCTCAGTTTAGTAGTAGTAAAGTTGAGAAAAATCCTAATTTGAAGACTTTCGGTATTCACAGAAGGCATTTAGGAGTCCTAAAGTTAGAAGTCCTAACTTTACTACTACTAAATTGAGAGAAATCCTAATTTTAAGACTTTCCGTATTCACAGAAGGCATTTAGGAGTCCTAAAGTTAGGGGTCCTAACTTTACTACTACTAAAGTAAGAAAAATCCTAATTTTAAGACTTTTGCTATTCACAGAAGGCCTTTAGGAGTTCTAAAGTTAGGAGTCCTAACTTTACTACTACTAAACTGAGAAAAGTCCTAATTTTAAAACTTTTGGTATTCACAGAAGGCATTTAGGAGTCCTAAAGTTAGGACTCCTAACTTCTGTGAATACCAAAATGAGTAAGTGCCTTGTATGAATACCAAAATGAGTAAGTGCCTTCTGTGCATACTAAAATGGTAGTAAGTTTAGGATTTTTTCTTAACTTAGTTCTGTGAATCGGGCCCATTGTATTCATCATCTGGTGGCATTGGCTTGAGGAAGGCCATATTCACACTGTGGTGCTCGAACACTTCCGCCATCTCAGGGAATTGCACATAAGGTCTCCCTTGGGCTCAGGCCTTGCTCAACCTCTCTAGATTCTACCCCAGTGATTCTGCCCACCATGGTTGCTTGGGAGCAGGGTGATCCTCATCAATTAACGTTTGTAAAAGTTCAGTGAAAGTGTGCAAAAGAGGAGCCACAGGCATTCCTGCATTCTGCTTCAAAACTGAAGAATCAGGAGCAGGGACCTGCCCCACACAATGTTTTGGGAACATTTGTCTGGCTCCATGGCTTCTCACAGCAGGTGCCCATCCATAGAAACAACCACTTGTACAGCAACAGTCAAGAGTATGAGACCCAAGCAGTGTTTCCTGTGTCCTCAGGAGCTTTGCCATGTAACAACGCAGCCGATAGTACTCTGGCAAAAGCAGTAAGCACCACCATCTTGGAGTCAGGCAAAGCTGAAAGGTTGTTCCAAGATGTGAGATTGCAGCAGCATTGCAAGAACAATGCTAGTCCCTACGTATATTGCTCCAGATGGAGAAAAAGGTGCTGCCCACAGCCCCAGCACCTGGGCCATAGCATAGAAATGCTCCTCCTCAGGTACTAGAGTTGAAGCCGGCCCATACAGCTGGGGCTGCAGCAGAGTCTCCTATAGTAGAACCCTTGTTCTCAACAATCCCCATCCGGGCTGTAGTAGGCGCCCCTCCCTGATTGTGGCATAGCCACAGGGCAAAGAAAGAACATGTAACACAAACAATAGAAAGGAGATAGAAACTCACCGAAGGGTTGGAAAAGGCATACCCTCCGTCAAGAGACAGAATAAACAAGAGGGGTTTCATGGGCACTCCCTACTTCTGTGTCTAGGGGAAGAGCCTAGACTAGGGAAGTGGGGGAACAGCGTTTACAACGCAACTTTTACCACGCACTACCTTTACAATGCAGGTATTACAACGCAAGTCGTTACAACGACTTGCGTTGGGGGGCGCTGTTGGATAGGAAATAGTTTAATTTTCTATCCAACACCTTCCCTACTATCCACGGGGACTGGAGTTGGAATAGAAAATTAAACTATCCACTATCCAGCGCCCCCCAACACAAGTCGTTGTAACGACTTGCGTTGTAATACCTGCGTTGTAAAGGCATGCGTGGTAAAAGCATGCTTTTAAACATCATAAATCCGGGAAGTGTTAGATACAAGTATTTGTTAAGGGTTAGAAGAAGTAAATCCTCTCTACTGAACAAGGCAAACCTAATACTACAAGGACTGCGACGAGGAAGTCCGGGGAGGAGGTAAGTGTATCAGTTTTGGTTTCACATCGGTGCTTAATTCTGATGGGTGACAAACCTATTACACATCAGGCCTGGGTTCCTTTTGAGGCTCCGATTAAAGCTACATTGGATATATAAACACACTGAGGGATACTGTGCTTCACTGTTTGCAAAACATGGCACCTCTGAGTGTTTCGTTGCCATTACACTTCCTTTCTGTCTTGGCATGCAGCACCCTACTCTAGATTGCACTTAGGCTGCCTTGTTTATATAATTAAGGCGGGACGAAGTGCTTTTAATTGCTGTGGTAATCTGTCCTGCTCCTCTCACCTATCTGCAGCATTCCTATATCTGCCACTGTGCCAAACTGTGCGCCTGGCTGCAGGGCTGTAGTCTAATATTGCACAAAATCAATTTGTATACTTAGCGGTGAGGGCATAGCATTGAGGGTTAATGTTCTGCAGACATAAAGGTTTATATGCAGTTTATGAGCCCAATTCACAAAGGTAAATTTAGACCTGAAGTTTAAGGTTAGATCTGAAGTCTACGTTTAGACCTGAAGTCTAAACCTCCAATTCACAAATGGTAAATTTAGTCCTGAAGTCTAAGTTTAGATCTGAAGTCCAAGGGCCCAATTCACACATGTAAATGTAGACTGAAAGTTTAAGTTTAGACCTGAAGTCCAAGTTTAGTCCTGAAGCCTAAAGGCCCAATTCATAAAGGTAAACTAGGCCGGAAGTCTGACGGCCCAATTCACAAAGGTAAATTTAGATCTGAAGTTTAAGTTTAGACCTGGAGGTTAATTTTAGACCTGAAGTCTAAGGGCCCAAATCACAAAGGTAAATTTAGACCTGAAGTCTTAGTTTAGACCTTAAGTCTTAGTTTAGACCTTAAGTCCAAGTTTAGACCTGAAGTCCAAGTTGAGACCTGAAGTCTAAAGGCCCAATTCACAAAGGTAAACTAGGCCGGAAGTCTGACGGCCCAATTCACAAAGGTAAATTTAGATCTGAACGTTAAGTTTAGACCTTAAGTCTTATTTTAGACCTGAAGTCCAAGTTTAGACCTGATGTCCAAGTTTAGACCTGAAGTCTGAGGGGCCAATTCACAAAGGTTAATTTAGACCTGAAGTCTTAGTTTAGACCTTAAGTCTTAGTTTAGACCTTAAGTCTAAGTTTAGATCTGAAGTCCAAGTTTAGACCTGAAGTCCAAGTTGAGACCTGAAGTTTAAGGGCCCAATTCACAAATGTAAATTTAGACCTGAAGTTTAAGTTTAGACCTGAAGTCCAAGTTCAGACCTGAAGTCTAAAGGCCCAATTCACAAAGGTAAACTAGGCGGGAAGTCTGACGGCCAATTCACAAAGGTAAATTTAGATCTGAATGTTAAGTTTAGACCTTAAGTCTTATTTTAGACCTGAAGTCCAAGTTTAGGCCTGAAGTCTGAGGGGCCAATTCACAAAGGTTAATTTAGACCTGAAGTTTAAGTTTAGACCTGAATTCCAAGTTTGGACCTGAGGTCTAAGTGTACCTTTGTGAATTGGGCCCATAGACTTCCAGGCTAAACTTAGACTTCAGGCCTAGGTTTACCTTTGTGAATCAGGCCTTAATTGACTGTGCACTCTAAGTAGAAAATCCACAATTTTTTGGGAGACCCACCCAACCATAAATAACCCTATTGTTTTGGGTGATGCTAATGGAAAGTTGAGGTTGTTGAGCTGCATGATCTTTATGGTGGAAGGATTACACACTACCTTAAAGTGTTGCTTTTTTTATTATCTCTGCTTCTTTATTCTTCATTTCTGTTACTTTCATTAGTTATCCCTCATATCGGTTACTGGGTGCTTTGCACGTTAGACTATTATTGGGCATCTATTGGTTGTTTCAGTGAAGAGAAGGATTTGTTGTTTTTGAAGCTGATTGATGGTGAGGCTGCCATCCTCCTTCCAGTAGCATGAGGGTGTAAACCAGGAACTCTTAGATTGTGGCTTCCATGGACAGCAGTCAGATGATGGAGCTGCCGTGCACGCGTTTGTGATTGTGGTGTTCTTCAAACCTCATGGTGAACTTATCTGACAAGGCGTCCTCTCTTGCATTGGAACACAACTCCTGTCCATTGCAATGTGAAAATAAAGAAGTTCTTTTGGTTCTCATCACTTAACAGAGGGTGCACAAATCCTTCACATGCACCTTTTTTTTAAATCTATCTTCATAGTTTACATTTTTTACTTCTACAACATGGCCTCTCTTGTACTTGGGTCATTGATAACTGGCCCCCTCTTTGAACAATGAACTAACTGTGGTAGACTTCTCGTGAGACGAATAATGTGCTTGAAACTATTTTGTTTGTTATGTAGCATGTCCCTCATCCACATTCATCTCTTAATTTACTCTATTTTCCATTTCTATGATTTGACCCTGGGAAGAAACATCACTCCAGGCTTCACCATTCCTCCTTCATGGGATAGAAGAGAGAGCCATAGCTTGTGTCAATCAGAGAGGTGGCTTGGGTGAAACAGAAAGTACAAGTTACTCACTGCAGTGACTCCTGTACTTGCAGCCCTATTTTCGAGTCTCCTGGAGTGGCCTTTCTTACTTAAACTTTCTTAAGGGAGATCCCATTGTGGCTGTATGTCATCTAGGCTCCATTCCTTAGATACCCACTAGGTCTTGCACCAGAGCCCAGTGTTTATACCTGTGATACACACTGTACCCCATGGCGGAACAGACAAATTGGCCTATTAGGATGGCGGACGGACCTGCGTCCGTCCGCCACCCCCGAGGTGGAGGGACTGTCCGCAGGGGCAGGGGCAGCGGCGGTCCCTCCGTTGCAATTAGGATGTGACCGCCACCCTGGCGGTCACATCCCTTATCTTTAACCTTGCAGCCGGTGGTGCTTGAAGCAGCACCCGCCGCAAGGTTAAAAATGCATGATTTGCATTTACATGCACAACGTGGCAAGCACCGCGCGGTGCCTGCCGCTTTGTGCATGTAAATGCAGGGGGGTACCCTAGGTACCCCCCATGTGCACCCCCTACCCCCCGACACCCTGGGGGCCTGGGAGGGCTCCCCAGAAGCTATTGTCCACATGCTTTTCCACGGCGGTAAATCCGCTGCGGAAAAGCACGTTTACAAACCCATCGTAATTTGGCTGGCGGTGTCTTGCAGATACCGCCACCAAATTGCGTCCAACACCCCGCGGATCAGCGGCGGACGGACCTGCCGTCCGCCGCTGATCCCACCGCCATCATAATCTGGCGGTGGGTGTTTTGAAGGTCCGCAGCGGTGATTCCGCATCCTCCGGGCCGGCGGTGGCTTCCACCGTCCCGGAGGATGCGGAATCACCGCAATCATAATCGACCCCAAAGTTGGGGACAGTGAACATTTATTCACAGGGGCATTTTTAAGCCTAAACATATGTTTATGGCCCAGAAATACCATAATTTGTGCTTGCCAGGAATTCACAAAAGGATTCTTGGCAGGCTTAGATGCATTTACTGCTGTGAATTTTTCCACCAAGAGTGAGAGAAAGCTGGAGTAATAAATCCCTCACCTGGGAGGAAGGGGGCATTCCTAGTTGTTCTTTACCTTGGAAGTTCGGGAATGCCTACACACATGTACATGTGTTGGCATTCTGAAACTCTGATCTGACCTTTTCCCATCCATTTGGTTGGGTTGCATGGGAAGGGCTTTCTCCATACAGGAAAATGTTTTCCCTGGGGACACAAAATAATAAAAAGTGTTTCTTGCACCATTGCCCTCATGCTGAATTCTACACTGTGTAGTATAATGCACAGGGGCAATATGAGCCAATGGGCAACGTCCCTCGACATTTCCTGTAGCACACAAAGAAATCTGAACCTATTGCAGCTTTCCGCGCAATATTTAGAACGATTGTGAAAACCAAAAACACGTAAACGTACACACTAGCGGAGACGTAAGTCTCACCGGTACTCATGCTTTTTTTGTACAGAGCCGTAGGAGTGCCTGTCAAGAAGGTAAGTAATTTGTCCTTATTTTAAGCTTATTTTAAGCTGCCCAGCGGTAAAAGATGTTTTGGATACTCGATGCTCTGTCTGGTTTATACAACGAAGAAAGAACCTGTCAGAGTAACAGGAGGCGTCTATACTGTGCTTGGAAGCCATCGTCTCCTGGAACTCTTTGCCTTAAGACATGAGATGTTGCAGAGATCTCCTTCTAATCTGGGAAAAACAGAGCCTACTTCTGTTAAAGGTACATAAGGACATGTAACTTATTCCAGATTACTTCTGACTCCTCACACTCCTTTCCCCTTTACTTTAACCCCTTTCACCACTCTTCTGTCTCATTCATTTCATCCTCTTTCTACCTCCTATGTGCTCTGGTCTCCTTTCATTCTTTATAGTCAGCTCTGCCCCTTGACTTCCCATCATTCTATCATGTTCAATTGAATCTTGCTGTTTTTCATTGTTGGGCCACTTGTTTTTCTATAATTGATATTTGTTTCATATATTTCTTTTTGTTAAATTGCAAAGAGGCCTCCATCTCTCTAGTTGACACCGACCCCCTGTGACAGAGTTGTGCTGTTTGAAGATGCAAAATACCTACATCAAACTAAATAAATCCAGCTCAAACTGAGAACTCCCTCAGGTTCCCAATCGGTGAAAAGAAGTTGGGAACAAGGGGGAAGTACTTCCTGGTTCATATCAAAAGCAGACAGAACCTTTGGGAAAAAAACATTGACTGGCCTGAGATGAACCTTTTATCTAGGGCATGTAATTCGCTTATTCTCCAATCCAAGGTACAAAATGAGAGCGAAAACTATTTTAGAGGTCATGTGCCACAAAACTTATTGCATTGGTTTAAAAGGACCTTCTGTCAAATGCTAAACTGGGTTTGCATCTCTTTATATGGGGTATCCAGAGCTTGAGCACTGTGTTTTGAAAGGAAAAATAACCATCCTTGGAATTCCTGTAGAGAGATGTACCTTCTAAGTAGGAGCTGCTCATGTCAATCTGGAAACATGATCCTGCCAAGTGGGAAGCAAATGATAAAACATTAGGGAGAGTTTATTCAAAGAGGTACTTTTCCATTTCTAAATGACTAAAGGCCCGACTAATATGTTGGCGGTGAGGAAACCCTTATCTCTTCTTGAGGGAGCATTATGTTTATTTATTCTCAAAAGGAAAATCCTGCTTTGGGATTTTCTTTGTGAAAATAAAAAAGCTGTAAGTTTGCCACACAGCTCAGTCATGTTGATGTTGGTCCACCTTGATGGCAGTTTCTGCCAATGCTATAATGTCCTCTGGGGTGGCAGACATTTCTAAATTAATAAGTGAGGACTCCGTCAGGGTGACAGAGTAATTCTCTCTCTCTCTCTCTCTCTCTCTCTCTCTCTCTCTCTCTCTCTCTCTCTCTCTCTCTCTCTCTCTCTCTCTCTCTCTCTCTCTCTCTCTCTCTCTCTCTCTCTCTCTCTTCCCCGCAACCCCTCATGCATCCCCAACCATTGTTTTTCTCTTAGCCCCAGGCTCTTTGAGCAGCGCCGGCATCTATATCAGTAGCAGGGATATCTAAAGTATTTTGGGGGCCCTGGGCCAAACGTATTTTCGGGGTCCCTATTGCGAACAGCTTTGAGTTTATGAACTAATTTCAGCTCATTCATGCACTTGGCCAGGTCACTGACAGTGCACTGGTACACTCTTCCAAATTCTAAATATGTTTACTAAGTATGGTTTGAAAATCCGTTCCGCTCGCGGAATTAGCGGATTTTCGGCAACTTCGCGAAATTGCCGAAAAATCTGCAAATCCGCTCGCGGGCGGATTTTTTATTTCACATACATTTATTTAGCCAACGAGGTAGCACTTATTGATTAGCCAGTAGAAAGTACTCCAGTTGAGTAGAGGTATGACACAACACGGTGGCATCTTCGTGGATAAGTATGCAGGCAGGATTTATTCTGGCACGATGCTCCTGTCACAAAAATTAAACCTCAACAGGAAGCACTTACAGATATAAATAAAGCAGGTGCCCGAGTTGAAGATCAAATTCAGTAACACATTATATCAGCCCAAAAAACTAGTGAGCACGGTCGAGGCTATGGAGGTGTGCTTTCTCCCCAGATCTACCGTCTACAATTAGCTGTTATCCTTGATGGAGGTCTTTGCATCCACCAGTTTCTCGAGCGCAATCCCTGTGTTCTTCCTGTGACCAGGAGGCTGCTTTCTCCTCATCTGCTGCTCTGATCGGCCTCTGACCCTTTATAAACAGGAGGCCTGTGAACTCACATAGAAGCTCCGCCCGTTTGGCCCCGCACCACACACACTAGGGTATGCAACATCTTCCTGCCCTTTCCCCCACTGTGATGGACAGCTCACTCGAGGGACCTCGGCGCCTATCGGCGCGGTGGAAAAGGTACAGACACACGTGGTCACTGGAGACAACTCTTCTGGCCCTTTACGCAGCTGTAGTGTAGGAAAAGCACTATACATTTACCCAATTTGTGCAAATCCACGAGTTCGCAGATCTTTTTGGGATTTCGCGAGATTTCGCGGACCGCAAATCCGCAAAATTTGCCCATACTATGGGGCCGATTAGGATGGCGGACGGAAATGGGTACTGTCCGCCATGGTGGGGGAAATTTTACTCCCGGCTGCGCCGCGGAGAAACCGCGGTTGGGATTAGGATATTCATGTCACGAAACTCCGACCGCGGCGGACGGATCACAACCAACACCGTCCGCGGTGGACGGAACACAACCAAGTCCGTCCGCGGCGGACGGAGTCCAATGAACAACCACTGCCGCGGACGGAAATGACCGCGGAAAATAAAACATGTACCGCCATACCTGAGAATACTCCGTGGCCGCAATTAGGATAAATCCGCCCGTACCACGGAACTCACAGCCATCCACGTCCGCGGCGGAAACAATGCTACGAGAACCACAGCATCAGGGCGGAAGGCCAACACGCACAACATCCCTAGCGCCTAACAAATGTATGAAAGTGCACCGCAAGTCCTAAGCAAACATACGAACATTGACAAGGCCCCCCCCCCCCAAGCACAAGCCACCATGACACATCCCAATTATCCAATAATGCACACAAGTCAACACGCCCACCTACCACCTGACTCGCAACAACCATTGAGACACGACTACAAAAAGACACCCCCACACAACCACAATCCCTTGCACCACAGCATTGCTGCCAGCAAGAGGGCCATTCGAGACACTGCTAACTCACATAAAATCACATAGAAGACACCCACCCACCACCCTACCACACAAACACCCACCACACAAATCCTACACATCACACACCACACACCTGCACCTCCCAACTCACTCAACTCACACACTGAGCACCACACACTATGGCACCCAAAAAAAACCCCAAATTCACGGAGACAGAGTTGCGGGTAATGGTAGATGAAATTATCCGTGTGGAGCCCAACATCTTCGGGGCCCAAGTCCAGCAGACGACCGTGGCGCAAAAGAACCACATGTGGGACAGGATCGTCACTCGGGTGAATGCGTCGGGGACTGTGCCGAGGACCAAGCACGACATTCAGAGGCGGTGGCATGACCTTAAGACCAGGGTCAAGGGCATCCGAGCGAAAAACCACGCCAGAGCCAATCTTACTGGCGGTGGCACACCCCCGGAGCCCATACCCTACACCGATTGGGAGGAGAAGGTGCTGGTGATACTACACCCAGAGAGCCTAGACGGCCTTGACGAAGGAGAAGAGACTGGTGAGTACAAACCAAGCACCACGATCAGCACGACATGGTCAGGCTCACACAACTGAGAATAAACATCCCCCACGCCCCAACCCATGCACGTCGGACACCAACACACTAACATGTCCATGGCTCCCAACAGGCCCCCATGTTCACGGGGAGGGTGGTGGTGGTGGTGGTGGTGGAGGGTGGGGTGTGTGAGAGGCCCAAACTACAACTCCCAACAGGCCCCCATGTGCACGGGGAGGGTGGTGGTGGTGGTGGAGGGTGGGGTGTGTGAGAGGCCCAAACTACAACTCCCAACAGGCCCCCATGTGCACGGGGAGGGTGGTGGTGGTGGTGGTGGTGGAGGGTGGGGTGTGTGAGAGGCCCAAACTACAACTCCCAACAGGCCCCCATGTGCACGGGGAGGGTGGTGGTGGTGGTGGTGGTGGAGGGTGGGGTGTGTGAGAGGCCCAAACTACAACTCCCAACAGGCCCCCATGTGCACGGGGAGGGTGGCGGTGGTGGTGGTGGTGGAGGGTGGGGTGTGTGAGAGGCCCAAACTACAACTCCCAACAGGCCCCCATGTGCACGGGGAGGGTGGCGGTGGTGGTGGTGGTGGAGGGTGGGGTGTGTGAGAGGCCCAAACTACAACTCCCAACAGGCCCCCATGTGCACGGGGAGGGTGGTGGTGGTGGTGGTGGTGGAGGGTGGGGTGTGTGCGACAGGAAACAGAAATGTCTACAAATCAATGTAACCATGTACTGTCCACATTACTGACCAGCTCGATCTTGTCCCTCAGGTGATCGTCAACTGACTGGGGAAAGCAGTACCCGGCCGCCAGCCTCGCCTCCCACACCTACAGGACTCTCTGCTGACGACGACACAGGCAGCTCCGGGGCGGAGGATGGAGCGGGACCAAGCACGCAGCCAGGGCCATCTGGCTCACAGGGACTCCCGGGACCGACCAACGTCGCATGTGTGACTCCCGCGGCACCTGTCTCTGTGATCTGCACAGTCCCCACCACCACCAGTACCACCAGTACCACCAGTACCACCAGTACCACCACTACCACCAGCACCACGACTCCTGCCGGTGCCACCCAGCATGACCCAGCGCGCAACGCTGGTCCAACGGCCCCACACACAAGCAGGGTGAGTGGGCCACAAACACAGGCAACGGGACAACTGCCAATCAGGCGAGCCACACACCGCCGGTCAGAGGAGGGACAGCTACCCGAGCCAGTGGCACAGTCCCTACAAGCTCTTGCCAGGTGCCAGGCCTCATACGACCGGTCCCAGGCAAACGCTGATCGTGTTCACCAGGACTCAGTGGACAACACCAACATCCTGCGCGAGATCTCTGGCATCCTTGGCCAGATGTTGGTGATCATGGGCCAGCAGGCAACGATGTGGAGGGAATGGGTTGGCCGGAACAACCCCCCCCCCCTCCACCAAGTGTGTCAGCGCCACCGCCACCGTCACCTCCGCCTCCCCCGTCACCTCCGCCTCCGCCTCCACCGCCGCCACCACCACCTGAGCCCCTGGCGACGGATGTGGCCCATCACCAACCTGCCCTCCCAGCTGACTCTGTACCACCTCCGAGACGGAGGGGGCGGCCGAGGCAGGAAGTGGCTGAGAGCAGTGTTGGAGCGCCAGGCACACGCTCCAAGAGGGGACGACCTTGACAATGCCACTGCCTGTGCCAGACATTCACCCTGCAAACCATCCTGTCCCACATAGACAATCATTGCCACTGGTCTGCTGGACTAGCCTGACACCCCCCAATGTGGTGTCAGCACGGACATTTCATCTGCCATTACCTTCAACTCCAACTCCCTCCCCCCCACTTACTTGTAAATATTCACCAGCACAAAAGCACAACCTGTCAATAAATTGCATTTACTCACACAATGATGTTTTGCCTCCATGTTTATTCACATGATTGCCATCAGATACAGACGTAAACAGGTACAGGGATCATAGTCGCACATGATCATGGCGCTGCGAGAGTGACCTAGAGAAAACCAGAGACAGCAAACACACGTCACTAAAGAGATTCACACACATCACAACACAATGCACAGCAACATTACACAAACGACAACCATCACACAAGCATGGGATGGGAGCACACACATCATGGACACTCCTATGTCCAAAGACATGAAGACACACATGTGCAACCATCACAAACCACACCCAGCTGATTAACCCCATATCCACACAACACCAGAAAACATACATGAGCCATTGTCAACCGCCACTAGAGGTAGATACTCACATTCAAGGGAAGTAGCGATCAATGAGCTGGCGCCTCTGGTCCACACCTTCCTCCTCACCACTATCCTCATCAGTCGACATGGGTGGGATGGGAGGCCGAGGAACTCCTTCGTCTTCAGGGTCCAACAGCAGTTCAATGTTATTGCGTACTGCCAGGTTGTGGAGCATGCAGCAGGCAATCACGATCTTGCATACTTTTCCTGGTGAGTAAGGCAGGGCCCCTCCGGTCTTATCGAGGCACCGAAACCTAGACTTGAGCAGTCCAAAGGTACGTTCGATGACTCTCCGTGTCCTTCCATGTGCCTCATTGTACCGCATTTCACCCGCCGTCCTCGGATTACGTAGGGGACTGAGGAGCCAGGGCCGGTTTGGGTAAGCCGAGTCGCCTATGTAGGGGGATGACAGAGACAAACATCAGAACAAGATATGGTGGGTACCCCATGCAACACAGAGATCACAAGAGTCCCCACTGCACACTCACCAACAAGCCACGCTTGACCGGGTGGCAGATTTGCCATGAGTCGTGGGACATTGCTGGTTCGCATGATGTGGGCGTCATGTGCGGATCCAGGAAATCTTGCACACACATGGGAGATGATGTTGCTCGCCAGGCACACCACCTGCACGTTCAGCGAATGAAAGTGTTTTCGATTCCTGAACACTTGTTCGCGTGCCCGTGGTGGAATGAGCGCGATGTGCGTGCCATCAATTGAGCCCACAACGTGAGGTATGTGGCCCAGTGCATAGAAACCAGCTTTGACAGCTGGCAACTCTTCCGGACGTGGGAAATGTATGTACTCATCCTTGTACAGCATCATAGCTGTTAACACATCCCGAAGAACCGTGCTGAACATGGCCTGTGACATACCCCCGGCACCTCCAACTGTATACTGAAATGTGCCAGTAGCGAAGAAATGTAGTACCGCCATGACCTTTGCAGTGGGTGTAAACGAGCCAGGATACGTTCTACGTGGCTGCAGATGAGGAGACAATTGAGCCACAAGCTCCAGCAACCGACGTCGATCCAGCCTGAATTTCCGAATCACCTCCTCGTCTACCATATCCTCCAGCAGAGTGTATGGGCGATGCACATTTGGAGCCCTCCTGTGTGGGAGAGAGATGTAACTTAGGTCAACTTACAAACGACGCATACGTGTACAACTCCATCACATGTGTACCTTACTGACAAAACTTCAGTCGTCACCCTAATGTATCGTAGACACATCACAGACACTCATGCAACTGCATGCACACAAACGATAAGTTTACACACGCCATGTCATCAAGCACAAATGCCACCACCAATGATGATGTGCATACGGTAATGACATGCATGGTGACAGAACGTATAAATCACATACACGGAATGCATGTGTACCACCACCACTGTAGTCACCTCGACACAACAAGAAACTGACAACAGATGCATTAATTGGCCACACAGCCGTGATGTACTGTGTAGTTGTGAAGATGTAACAACGTCTGTAGGGTCAAACCCGACGTCAACACGTACAAATGCACATCTGTTGCCCATTGTGTGCCGACCGATGTCCATTGTATGGACACACATGCTATATTGTATGACATATGACCTTTCACAATCACGCTCACATCCCTCATGACGCAACTGCACACAACACATCACGGTGCAGCGTCTGACAAGATCACATATTTGGCGCCGCCATGGCGGTGCTCAACTTCCGCTACTTCCCAAAGGCCATATGCGGCCTGCGTCCCTCTTCCCATTGGCTGCATGTGCAGGGACCGTCACGGGCACACATCGGCAACCGCACGTGCAAGCTTCAGGCACGGATGCTTCAGTTGCAACAATGTACTATTACTGGCGCCTCCATGGCGGGGCACGTACACAGCGGGGGAGGTGCAGGCCTATACACCCTGCAGATGTACTCAATGGACATGCCAGTTCATGACCCCCCTTACAGTCACCTTGCATCATCCACCGTACACCGGCCGGAGCGGCCGGCCCATGAACAACCGCCGTGCCCGGCCATGAACAACCGCCGTGCCCGGCCATGAACAACCGCCGTGCCCGGCCATGAACAACCGCCGTGCCCGGCCATGAACACAACCGCCATGGCCGGGCACGGCGGTTGTTCATGGCCGGGCACGGCGGTTGTTCATGGCCGGGCACGGCGGTTGTTCATGGCCGGGCACGGCGGTTGTTCATGGCCGGGCACGGCGGTTGTTCATGGCCGGGCACGGCGGTTGTTCATGGCCAGGCACGGCGGTTGTTCATGGCCGGGCACGGCGGTTGTTCATGGCCGGGACCGGCGGTTGTTCATGGGCCGGCCGCTCCGGCCGGTGTACGGTGGATGATGCTAGGTGACTGTAAGGGGAGTCATGAACTGGCATGTCCATTGAGTACATCTGCAGGGTGTATAGGCCTGCACCTCCCCCGCTGTGTACGTGCACCGCCATGGAGGCGCCAGTGATAGTACATTGTTGCAACTGAAGCATCCGTGCCTGAAGCTTGCACGTGCGGTTGCCGATGTGTGCCCGTGACGGTCCCTGCACATGCAGCCAATGGGAAGAGGGACGCTGGCCGCATACGGCCAATCGCAAGTAGCGGAAGCTGTGCACCGCAACAACAGGGCCAGTCATTGGCCCATTTCACGATCACGCTTCCAGGGCTGACCAATTGCTGGCGACGTATGCCACTGACACGTGCTGAGGGCCCTATATATGTGTCTTGGCCAAAATGAAACTTCCTACCCTGGGGACCAGTGCTGCCTGTGACCATCACCTCGACCTGCTGCTGCTGCTGCTGAGCTGACCACCGACTGCTGCCTGTGACCATCACCTCGACCTGCTGCTGCTGCTGCTGAGCTGACCACCGACTGCTGCCTGTGACCATCACCTCGACCTGCTGCTGCTGCTGCTGAGCTGACCACCGACTGCTGCTCTAGTGCCATACTCCGTGATCTTGCCATGTCAAGTGGCAAAGAGATCCGGTCTCGACCCTTCACCTCCGCGGAGCTTGATGTCCTCGTGGACGGTGTACTCCGCAACTATGGACGCCTCTACGGCGCACCGGGACGGGTGGTAAGTGCAGTGTGGGACATGTTGGTGTGCATGAGGGGGCCAAATGATCAGGCCTATTTATATCTTAGCTGTGTAGTGTGGGCTAGACATATGTTCATGATTGTGCATGGCTGCTGACAGTAACGTCTTGCCCCTATGTGTGTGACAGGCCACCTGTCCACTGACTTAAACCCTTTTGTCTCCCATCATGGTAGGTCAAGCTGCACCTTCGCAAGGACCTGTGGAGGACCATAGCACGGGAAGTACGGGCATTGGGGGTGTGCAACAGACGACATACACACTGCCACAAACGCTCGGACGACATTTCCAGGCTGAGCAAGAATGTAGCGGAAGTAACACTGGGCCTGATTCCAAGGACGCCCCGTCTGGCCCGACGCTCCATGACCCCTCTCATGCACCGTATCATTGCAGTGACGCATCCTGAACTGGCCGAACGTCTGAGTGCCGATCAACAGCAAACTAGCGGTGAGCATACTGTCTGTGTAGGAAACTTGTGAGTGCTATGCATGTATTGGTGCACAGACACACTATTGAGTTCCGTGTTGCGTATGTATGCCTGTGATGGCATTTTGGTCCCATTGGGTGGTACTCATTTGACATCCAGGTCCGCCATGTTGACACGCCACTTGCTTAGTAGTTGAGTGTTAAAGCACATCCCCTAGTGGTCCATGGCCCCTTGGCAGAAAATGTGAGGATGACTGGTAGGGGTGGGCCATGTGCAGGATGAGGGCTCATGAACCTTTGTCTGCTATGTGATTTGGCTATCCTGTTCCTTCTGTACGTGAGTGTGCCCATGACTCACACATCTTTTCTGTGCATTTCAGCTTTGACAGAGGACACTCAGCCACAGACGGTGGAGAGTAGCCGAGGAAATGAGTCCGGCTCAGACTTCGCACACACGCAGACTGACACGGAGGAGGCCAGCGCCGGAGAGGGGGACAGGACCGTCCCTGAGGACTCGCATGTGGAGACACCATCGTCCTCCTCGTCGGACACTCTTGGTGAGCCTGCACTGTTGTCACAGACTGGGAGTGGGCACTCATCACCTTCTGTCGGAAGACAGCACACAGGGCCCACACTTCCGCCAACTGCACCATGTATTGTTCGTGGCCGGAGGAGTAGGGGGAGCAGAGTGGCGTTCGGTGCAGGCACCGCTGCCCCTGCCACGGTGAGCCAAAATGCACTGTGTGCTGAGGCCGTTGATCTGCTGCGACAGCTGTGTGTGGGTCAGACCAATATGACAAATGCTTTCCAGGACCATGATAGGAAGTTGGGGCAGGTGGTGGCATTCATGGAAGGGATGCATGGCGATCTTGCAGGTCTACACAGGACCGTGCAGTCATTGGCAAGCAGTGTGTCGTCTGCAATAGTACAGTCGAATGAACAGGGTGCTACTTCTGTTTCCCCATCTACACCGCTGGATGTCTCAGGGGGTAGTGATTATTCAGAGCAGGACTCAAATACAGGTTATTGCACTAGAAGCAGCGTCAGACAGCACGTCAGGGCACGCAGGGCACAGACCCCATCCCCTAGATCAGCTAAATCTGTTCACGTACACGACGTCAGATGCACTGGAGTACACACACAGGATCCACAAGTGTTGTTGGGGGACATGCCTTCCGGAGCTACACAGGCATTCAACACGAAAGGTACTCTGAAGGCAAGGGATACTCACATGTCCATGGACTGTTCCTTGGACAAGGCCAGTCAGAAGACAAAGGCACCTGCTAAGAGCAGGGAGACTCCCAAGAGCAGGCCCACAGCAGAGGTAAGGGACACTCCCAAGGACAGTGAGAAGACTAAGGCACCTACTGAGAGCAGGGAGACTCCCAAGAGCAGGCCCACAGCAGAGGTAAGGGACACTCCCAAGGACAGTGAGAAGACTAAGGCACCTACTGAGAGCAGGGAGACTCCCAAGAGCAGGCCCACAGCAGAGGTAAGGGACACTCCCAAGGACAGTGAGAAGACTAAGGCACCTACTAAGAGCAGGGAGACTCCCAAGAGCAGGCCCACAGCAGTGGATAGGAACACTCCCAAGGACAGTGAGAAGACTAAGGCACCTACTAAGAGCAGGGAGACTCCCAAGAGCAGGCCCACAGCAGTGGATAGGAACACTCCCAAGGACAGTGAGAAGACTAAGGCACCTACTAAGAGCAGGGAGACTCCCAAGAGCAGGCCCACAGCAGTGGATAGGAACACTCCCAAGGGCAGGGACACACACAGGGAGCAGGTGTCTGCTGGAGGCAGGTGCACCACAGACGACAAGTCTGCTGGCAGGAACAGGGCGGCGAGCAGGGCACAGGCTACATCCAGAGACAACACTCCACCTAAGGATAAGGCACAACCTACGGACAAGGCATCTAGCATGGACAATGGCGCTATCAAGGACAGGCATACTTCACCCCTGGCTGCACTGAGGCTGATGTTTTCTACTAAACGCCAAACTGATGTCTCCGCGGCGGAGTCCCCCCATACCTCCACTCCCATCCAGGCCAGTCAGAAGCAGAGGAGGGTGTCCCCTGTTGTTGCATCCCCCATTACACATCATTCCGAGTCCAGGCGGCAGGCACAGAGCAAACGACAAGCAGGCTCCAGCACCTCCCCCGAAACCAGATCCCCGGCAGCAGTTGCTCCACCTATGCTGGGTGGTGATTCTTTGGAGTCCCCACCACTTGGCAGTCCTGTCCTGTCCTGTCCAGGGTGCACTCACACCTCCCTAAGAAACGCAGACACACACCATTGACACCTGCCAACCCCGATTTGGCTCTAGGTGAGCTATCCCCAGCTCCCAGGCCCACCCTGCCTCCTGGCCCATACAGCCCTGTGGCTCATCATTTCAGTTGTCCCAGTGGCGCTGGTGCAGTTGACTCTCATGTATCAGATGGTGGCACAGTGTCAGTTGTGCCCTCTCCTGTTGCAGGTCCTGGCAGTGTATCTGGGTCTATGGCTCACGTGTCAGTTAGAAGATCTGTGGCTGTGTTGCACACTCCTGTTTCTGGTGCTGGCAGTCTGTCTGGGTCAGTGGCTCACGTGTCAGTGACTACATCTGTGGCTGTGTCTCACACTCCTGTTGCTGGTGCTGCCAGTGTGTCTGGGTCCGTGGCCCATGTGTGTGTCACTCGGGCTGTGGCTGTGTCTCACACTCCTGTTGCTGGTGCTGCCAGTGTGTCTGGGTCCGTGGCCCATGTGTGTGTCACTCGGGCTGTGGCTGTGTCTCACACTCCTGTTGCTGGTGCTGCCAGTGTGTCTGGGTCCGTGGCCCATGTGTGTGTCACTCGGGCTGTGGCTGTGTCTCACACTCCTGTTGCTGGTGCTGCCAGTGTGTCTGGGTCCGTGGCCCATGTGTGTGTCACTCGGGCTGTGGCTGTGTCTCACACTCCTGTTGCTGGTGCTGCCAGTGTGTCCGAGGCAGGTAGTTCACGCAGTCCCCCTGAATCTGTGATGTGAGGTGCTGTACACTTCACTCAAATGTTACTTCACATGGTGTGTCCATTGAGAACTGCGTGGCACTCTTGTGGTCCCTGTGACGGGTTGGTAGGGACACGTAGTTGTGCTGCCTCTGATGTACCTGCTCTGTAATGCACAATGCCCTGTTGATGCTCTGATACTGCATGCTGACCTCTCGTTACCTGCTGTGATGTACCTGCTCTGTACTGCACAATGCCCTGTTGATGCTCTGATACTGCATGCTGCCCTCTCGTTACCTGCCTATGATGTACCTGCTCTGTACTCTACAATGCCCTGTTGATGCTCTGATACTGCATGCTGCCCTCTCGTTACCTGCCTATGATGTACCTGCTCTGTACTGCACAATGCCCTGTTGATGCTCTGATACTGCATGCTGCCCTCTCGTTGCCTGCTATGTTGTACCTGCTCTGGTGCCCACTTTGCCCATGCTCACGCATACACTGTGATTTGACCCCTATTTTGGACAATAAAGGTAGTCTATCAAGTCTCGTGGTCTGTCGTTGCCATTCCTGCTTGCGTACTGCAAATGTGTATTCGTATATGCTTCTCATCAGTGGTTTCGGTAACATGACACTCCCCCTCCCTACGTCACGTCCCTTGCTGGTATTCCCCTCCAGACAGCCAATGGTTTGTACCTTACCTGCGTCGTCGTCCATAGTAGGCCATGACTAGGACGTGGTGGATCGCGAAGAGCATCGGGAAAGCGTGTAGCGCCGGGTCCATGGTGGTGGTCAGCTTGCGGTGGGTATCTCGGCTGTGTCACCTATGTTCGCTGTGGGGATTCCGCCGTGTTAAGACAGGTTGTTTTTCCGCTGCGGTTTTATGTGTGTTTTCCGCCATCTTGATTTGGGGGACGGTCTTAGACGTCAGTGCGTACGGCGGAGCGTCCGGATGTGTTCCGTCCGCCGCGTGGTCGTGTGTAGTTGGCCGGCGGAGCGTGCTTTTCCGTCGCGGACGGAAATTTGACACGTTTTCCTATCCTGATATGGCGGACGGAGTATCCGCGGCAGGCGGACACGGAAAAGGCTTTTTCCGCCTACTCCAGGGCCGCGGTGGCTCTTCCGTCCGCCATCCTGATCGACCCCTTAGTGTTTACATATAATATTCAAGGGTAGTGATGTGTGTTTTCAATATTGTACCACAGCAGCAGCTCACTAATGTTACTACAAATAATCTCTGTGACACCCTCCCATTTCTCATATGTGAGGTTCTATTTTGATCTAACAGAAACTGTTTTATGGATGTTGCAATAAATATAAACACAACGTTGCCCTGCAAAATGTTTGAAATAGACTCTCACACATCACCCACATTAAAAATAAATTAAAGGAAAACACTATATAAATCTGTTTAAGAATTATTCAAGGTCACAAGAGCAAGAATTTCTGCAGAACACAGCTGGCTCTATCAGGGGGCCCTCCATAAAGGCTGGGGCCATGGGCCAAAGCCCACTTTGCACTGGCTTTAAAACGTCTGTGATCAGCTGGCAACCATCTTAAAATGTTTTTTAAAGATTAATCCAAGATAGCCTCCCACTCAGGGCTGGCTATAACGTTTGTGGCGCCCAGGGGGACAATCTTTTTTCGTGTGCCACCCATATAACCTCCTCATCGCATTCCCTCACTACCACCCGCCAAAAATGTGCCTCCTCCCTCGATTGACCCTCTCTCAAGTACATTTCGTTTGTTTTAAAGTGCTGGGAAAGGCTTTACTAACACACTCAGCTCAGTGGATAATTTGTAAAAAACATGTGTGCCGGGATTCTCATAAGGAGGCAGCTTGTACCAACCCATTTCTCCTGTTAGGGCCACCTAAAACCGAACCAACTGCTAACCATGAAAGTAGGGAGGAGATGTGGCCTAATAGCCAGAGCTGCCTACTTCTAAGCTGGGGAACCAGGTTCGAGTTTTGGTATCGGCTCAACATTCTGTGATGCTGGGCAAATCACTTCATCGCCCCTTAAATGAATGTGTTCTGAACTGGTGCTCAAAAAGCGCCGGTGTTGATGATTAAGTGCGCACCGACTCAGCTATCCACATAAAATGCAGATCTGTTCTTTGCAACAAGCTTATTAACCGACCGCGCTACTCTATGAGTTATCAAAATTACCAGACAAAACTCTGATTTCTTTCTTCAGCAGGAACATTAATCACAAAAGTTATTCCATTTTTATTGCTGCCTGAAATCTGGACGACAAGGAACTCTGCAACAGATGTTTTTAAATTGTATGTTATTGCTAAACACAGCGCCCCCATCCAGGTCCGCACCCAGTAAATGTAATGTAAATGTAACTTGCACTTGTATAGCGCCTATCACCCAGGGGTCTCTAAGCACTGTACGAATACCACTGTGGAACCCTTCCTGGCCTGTTCCTGTGAGGAGTCCACTCCTGGGCACCCCCAAGGTGAAGCCAGGCATCCTAGCGTTGTTAGGGCCGGTGTGGAGATTAAGCAAGCTATTGCCTAGAGTTGCAAAGTGGGACTCCATGATTGGAATAGGCACCGAGGCGAGAATTATCGGGTCCGAGGATATTGAGCCCAAGACCCTGCCGCGACGGGGATTGAACCCTGGTCCCGGGCCAGACCTCTGCCTCAGGGTGTGCCGCTCTAATCAGTGAGCCACACTTCTCCCAGCGCGGCTTCACAAGCCAGACCGCCCTAAAGCGGGCTCTGCTCCATTCATTAACATATGCATGTGCTGAATATCTCTGAAGGTGTTTTTTTATAAGGATAAAAAAACATACATCCAAAGATGGCTGCTTTGCATAGCAGTGCCTCCTTGGAGACCATCTTTCAATGTATCTTTTTGAGACAGTTGTAAGCTACACAGCTAGGTGAATGGTTATTACTTTCTGCTACTTCTAGTGCAATATACATGGGATAAAGTTCCCCCTACTGTGTCACAAGGGTATTGCAAGTCACCAAAGAGATCTGTAACTCAACAGATGAATGAGGACTAAAGCTCAGATTTTTTAGATTCATATGACCTGAGGGGACTTGAGAACTCCTTTTGTAGAGTAAAGGTATCTTATTTAAGAAGCAGTTGAAGACCTTCCTTTTCAATCAAGCCATCTAATTTTGCTGTTTTACTGTTATGTTCACCAACCGCGCCGGGGCACTTTTGAGTATCTTTGCGCGATGCAAATGTTTAATAACATAACATAACATTTCATGTAACCAGTGCTGCTGAAATTATGCTGCAATGAAGGAACCCTTATGTGCATGGTTGGTTAAACTATGCAACAAGAAAAAGCAAGTGATGCTCCATTATGCGGTGGAGTCAGTGGCACTATGTTGTTGCTCTTTTGACTTTTAATGCTCATTGATACAGAATGGATTCTAACGCTACAGAATACACTAAGGGCCTGATTACTGGTGTCTGTGTATTCCGACCCGCGTGTAAATTCCTGTTTGCGCAATTACGAGTTATTTATTGCATCCAATAATTATCAGTAAAAATCTCAACCTTCGTTAAAGTTCAAGAACCTGCCGAAACTTAACAGGGAAAATGTGTGGGATATTTACTATACCATGCAGATTTTGGTGCGTTAAACACCAACATTTGCATGTTATTCCTTGAAAACTCGTAATAGGCGTTATTTATCGAACCTGATACAAAATGTACCCTTGGGTGCTGTTATTTATGAACAGGGCCTCTGGAATTATGCCATTGTGCAGCTGCAGCACGTTTCACATAATTATAGATTTGCCACATTTGCCACATATTCTACTGTATAATCTGCAGATTTGTATTTTTTTTTTAAAACTTTGTTTCTAGCTCAAACACTTCAAAAGTTACTAAAATCCTAGCAACATATCTTGCCACTTAGTGGAAGGTCCTTTGCAAAGGTTCACTGGCCACCAGTCTGCAATATTTTGGTGTTAAAACCTTTGCAGCGGGGGTAATTCCTCCGCTGTGCTGGAGGCGGGGGGGGCGCGCACAGCGGCCCGTGCTGATGACGAGCACAGCTCGTCATGAGTCACGGTGCTCGTGTGCTCATGACGAGCTGAGCTCGTTATGACCACACCCGTTTCCGTGAAACGTTCAGCACAGCATGGGAATTATCCCCGTGTGTGAGCGTTCCACGGCTCATGATGAGCTGAGCTCGTCATGAGCACCGGAGCGCCGTGGCTCATGATGAGCTGAGCTCGTCATGAGGACTTAAGGTGTTAAACTGGTACTAATGAGGTGCAACCAACACTCAGACAGAGTTAACAAGTGTAAAAATGACAAAATAATGAAGTATTACTACCACAAAACGTGCTGCACTAAACAACAGAAGTTGCCTTTTCTTGCCGCATAATTTACTCAACCCTAGCACATAATTTGACCCTTCTCTGCCGCATAATTCCAGTGGCCCTGTGTGAGGTGCGATAAATCGCACCTTCTTTCCCAACCCACTTCTAATCAGGTTGTAAGGTGTAAGAAAATAAAGTACTTTGTGCAAAACATAAAGTGCTGCATTCAGCAAAAAAATAGCTCCACATATACGCACATCTCGTAATAAAAGGTACAGTTCTTTAATTCCGCACTTGCATATGGTTAAAATCAGGCTACATTTTTGTGTTTGTCCAGTGAAACAAAGGAGGTTCTCTAGGAGTGTATATTTCCATTGCCAAACAGCCCTGTTGTACATTACAAATGCATTACGTATGTGTATCCTTAGGACACACTGTAAGATCGAAGGCATTAATCCATAAAAGGAGACGTAAAATATTTGGTCTCTTCCAAACTCTGAGTGTACCTTGATATAAATGCTTCTTGAGAACTGTTCTTGAGCTGAAAGATGAATTTTCACACATGATGGAAAACATTTTTAGGGCCAAGAAGTACTCACTCTTTCTGCCCTGTGTGAATTATATTCAAATATGGAAGGTCTGCTTGCTAGCTGCAGACAAAAATACATTAGCATAGCAATCCGAAGGGGAATACGTGCTGCTTTGCAAGTTCTCTGCAATGTTTAAAATATTCCATGTCAGATACTGAGCCGGCTGATGTGGGTCTCTATAAGGCCCACTGGGGTGAACATATTGTCGCAGGTCAGGATGTGCCTTTAGGATATTCCACCAAAGCAAGCCTGCACTCAAGGCAAAAAGGTGTCCAACGGATGGCTTGAAGCCACTGCCAGTGGGGAAGCTGGGATCATGGATCTCTGCCAATCTAGGACTTCACAACAATCTCTACTCAGCCTGGGAGGGATTTTAATTACACTGACAAAACGTGTGCAGTCCCTGAATTTCGCATTAAGAAATATGACCTGCAATTTCATATTGTGCGCTTTTGCGTAGATTTTGCACGCCAGAGACTCTTCGTACAGAAAATATCTTGCTAAGAGACTTTTTTGTTTTCTTGCTCAACCCAGTCTACTTTTGGTATCGTGCAGCACTTTCTACCTATAAAGTGCTTACTCATGTGAAAAAAGTCACCAGTAAAACGCATTTCACCTTAAAAGCATAAGTTCGCAAAAGTTTTAATTAATTTCACATAAGTTCTCCGGAAAAAAATGACAATATTTCTCCCACCCTTAACTTTTCTTCTCTTGTTGGAACCATATGTTGACTTGCTCAGGGCATGATAATTATTTTCCTGGTGTCCAACACTTTCTAGTGAGTTCTGTTGCCACCGTCTATATCTCCTTCACACGTGTCTCCCCCACACGCACCCCTCAGCAGCCTTTCTATGTCCAGATGCCAATGGAACAGACCTTCACCCTCCCACACTCTCTCAGCCCCCCCCTGCATGTGTACAACCTAGCAGCAAACGTGTGCTTTTTAAGTCGAGCCTGATCAGCGCATGCGCTACTCTGCGAGGCATGCTGTATTGAATTAGGGATTTGAAGCTCTGCCCACTCTCCGCCCATATTTGTCATTGGCTTGTGTCATTGTCCTTCCTAAATGCTGGCTTATGATTCGTTAATAGGCTTGTTAGTCCCTCCTTGGCACCGCCTTGTCCGCATTTGTTACCACCCATGAGGACTAGCCTTTTTACTTCTATTGTTACACAGTATGTCTTATTTAGTCTGTGAGCACTATTTTCTTTAATGAGTTTCTCCTACTGCAGGCACGACATGCTTTCCTGCAACATTCAGCATGCCATGCGCACTTTCACTTTCCAAATAGCCCTGGACAATGGCGGCCGCTTCTTTGAAATAGAATAGGTCTATCATTTACAAGAGTTTCAGCTTATGGCATTGTAAATGGCAAAGCCTTTTATTTATGTGTTAATTATCAAAACAGATACTGTGCCTTGTGTGTGAGGGAATCTTGCACTGCCATGGTGTATGAATCTTGCACTGCTGCCTGTGCTGTACCTGTCCTGGGTCCCGGGGGAGCTTGCACTGCTGCAGCAGCTGTTCTGTGTGCATGAAGGGACCTGAAAAGTTGCTGTCTGTACTATAACTGTGCCTTGTGCGTGAGGGAATCTTGCACTGCCATGGTGTGTGAATCCTGCAATGCTGCTTGTGCTGTACTTGTTCTGTGTGTCAGGGGAGCTTTCACTGCTGCAGCAGATGGTCTGTATGTGTGAGGGGAACCTGAATAGCTGCCGTCTGTAGTTTAACTGTGCTGCATGTTTGATGTAAATTTGGACCGCTTCTGCCTGCACAACACAACTTTAATGAGTGTGAGCAGCATGGGCACCAGCAGTGTTCCCATGCTGATCCTTTTATGTGTGTCAGAGAAGCTTGCACTGCTGTAGTAGATATTTTGTGTGTGAGGGAAGCTGAAGAGGCTCTAGTAAAACTGTTCTGCGTGTGTGTTGTAAGAGTACACTGATGCTGACTGTGCTACACGACTTCAGTGCATGTGAAAGGCACTTGCACTACTTCTGCTAGTGCCAGAGAAATTCAGTGAGTGTGAGAGGCACTTGCACTGCTGCTGCCAGTGCTGCACAAATTCAGTGCGTGCGTATGGGAGGCCTTTGCACTGCTCCTGCCAGTGCTACAGAAATTCAGTGCATGTGAGGGGCACTTGCACTGCTGCTGCCAGTGCTACAGAAATTCGGTGTGTGAGGGGCACTTGCACTGCTGCTGCCAGTGCTGCACAAATTCAGTGCATGCGTATGAGAGGCCTTTGCACTGCTCCTGCCAGTGCTACAGACATTCAGTTCGTGTGAAGGGCACCTGCACTGCTGCTGCCAGTACTACAGAAATTCAGTGTGTGTGATGGGCACTTGCACTGCTGCCAGTGCTGCACAAATTCACTGCGTTCGTATGAGAGGCCTTTGCACTGCTCCTTACAGTGCTACACAAATTCAATACGTGTGAGAGGCACTTGTAGAGCTGCTACCAGTGCTACAGAGATTTAGTGCATGTGAGAGGCACTTTCGTTTCTGCTGCAGTGCCACATAAATGCAGTGTGTGTGAGAGGCACTTGAACTGCTTCTGCCAGTGCCACAGAAATCCAGTGCTTGTGAGAGGCACTTGCACTGCTGCTGCCAGTGCTGCAAAAATTCAGTGTGTGTGAGAGGCACTTGCACTGCTGCTGCCAGTACTGCACAAATTCAGTGCGTGTGTATGAGAGGCCTTGGCATTGCTGCTGCCAGTTATACACAAATTCAGTGCGTGTGAGTGGCACTTTCACTGCTACACAAATTCAATGTGTGTGTGAGGCACTTGCACTGCTGCTGCCAGTGCTGTACAAATTCAGTGCATGTGTATGAGAGACCTTTGCACTGCTGCTGCCAGTGACCACACAAATTTAGTGTGTGTGAAGAGAACTTTCAGTGCTATACACATTCGGTGTGTGAGAGGCACTTGCACTGCTTCTGCCAGTGCTATGCAAATTCAGTGCATGTGAGAGGCACTTTCACTGCTACACAACTTTAATGCATGTGAGAGGCACTTGCACTGCTGCTGCCAGTGCTGTACAAATTCAGTGCATATGTATGAGAGGCCTTTGCACTGCTGCTGCCAGCGATACACAAATTCAGTGCGTGTGAGGGGAACTTTCACTGCTATACACATTCGGTGTGTGAGAGGCACTTGCACTGCTTCTGCCAGTGCAACACAAATTCAGTGCGTGTGAGAGGCACTTGCACTGCTGCTGCCAGTGCTGCACACATTCAGTGCGTATGCATGAGAAGCATTTGCACTGCTGCTGCCAGTGCTACAACAATTCAGTGCATGTGAGAGGCGCTTGCACTGCTGCTGCCAGTGCTACACACATTCAGTGCATATGCATGAGAAGCCTTTGCACTGCTACTGCCAGTGCTACAACAATTCAGTGTGTGTGAGAGGCACTTTCACTGCTACACAAATTCAATGTGTGTGAGAGACACTTGCACTGCTGCTGCCAGTGCTACACAAATTCAGTGCGCGTGAGAGGCACTTTCACTGCTACAATAATTCAGTGCGTGTGAGAGGCACTTTCACTGCTACACAAATTTAATGTGTGTGAGAGGTATGTGCACTGCTGCTGCAGTGCCACATAAATGCAGTGTGTGTGAGAGGCACTTGCAGTGCTCCTGTCAGTGCTACAGGAATTCAGTGCGAGCAAGTGGCACTTGCACTGATGCTACCAGTGCTACAGAAATTCAATACGTGTGAGAGGCACTTGTAGTGCTGCTGCCAGTGCTACAGAGATTTAGTGCATGTGAGAGGCACTTTCATTGCTGCTGCAGTGCCACAGAAATTCAGTGCTGGTGAGAGCACTTGCACTGCTGCTGCCAGTGCTGCACAAATTCAGTGTGTGTGAGAGGCACTTGCACTGCTGCTGCCAGTGCTGCACAAAGCAGTGCTGCACAAATTCAGTGTGTGTGAGAGGCACTTGCACTGCTGCTGCCAGTGCTGCACAAATTCAGTGCGTGTGAGAGGCACTTGCACTGCTGCTGCCAGTGCTGCACACATTCAGTGCGTATGCATGAGAAGCATTTGCACTGCTGCTGCCAGTGCTACAACAATTCAGTGTGTGTGAGAGGCACTTTCACTGCTACACAAATTCAATGTGTGTGAGAGACACTTGCACTGCTGCTGCCAGTGCTACACAAATTCAGTGCGTGTGAGAGGCACTTTCACTGCTACAACAATTCAGTGCGTGTGAGAGGCACTTTCACTGCTACACAACTTCAGTGCGTGTCAGAGGCACTTTCACTGTTACAATTCAGTGCGTGTGAGAGGCACTTTCACTGCCACACAAATTCAATGTGTGTGAGAGGTACTTGCACTGCTGCTGCAGTGCCACATAAATGCAGTGTGTGTGAGAGGCACTTGCAGTGCTCCTGTCAGTGCTACAGGAATTCAGTGTGAGCAAGTGGCACTTGCACTGATGCTGCCAGTGCTACAGAAATTCAATACGTGTGAGGGGCACTTGTAGTGCTGCTGCCAGTGCTACAGAGATTTAGTGCATGTGAGAGGCACTTTCATTGCTGCTGCAGTGCCACAGAAATTCAGTGCTTGTGAGAGCACTTGCACTGCTGCTGCCAGTGCTGCACAAATTCAGTGTGTGTGAGAGGCACTTGCACTGCTGCTGCCAGTGCTGCACAAATTCAGTGTGTGTGAGAGGCCTTTGCGCTGCTGCCAGTGCTACAACAATTCAGTGCGTGTGAGGGGAACTTTCACTGCTATACACATTCGGTGTGTTTCAGAGGCACTTGCACTGCTGCTGCCAGGGCTACACAAATTCAGTGCGTGTGAGAGGCACTTGCACTGCAGCACTGCGTGTCAGTGCAGTTTAGTGAACGCTTTTCAGCACACAAAAGCCCAAACTCTTGGCTTTGTCCTTCCCGTATGGTTCTGAAGTAAAGGACTCTTCATCAGTCCGGCTGAAGCAGGAGAGACTCCCGCAGATACGGCCGCAGGTGACACCTTAGGACAGGAAGGAGATGTATTCACTCTGTATTCAAAATCTCTCTACGAATAATGTTAAATCAAAACCGAAACAACCCCAATCTCCCTTCCTGCGCGCTCTGCCCTTTTCCCCTGGTGGTTTACACGATGCCGCCGCTGTCCAAGCCTCACACCCGTGCACTGCGCCTCCTCAGAGGAGAGCTGCTCCCCTCCCCCTGGAGCGCCGCCAGGGAGGTCTGGAAAGTTGGCTAACCCCGCTCTGCTTTCCATGAACACATTTCCCTGCCTCCCTCCCTCCCAGGGAGTTTGTCTATGACAACATCGAGGACTCCGTGCTGCAGAATCGGTTAACACTTCAGTGGCTCTGAGAGGTTTGTGGGGCTGGGGCAGAGTCAGTCGTGCCGGGTGAAACTGGGACAACAGCTGGATGAGTTCAGCTTTCAACCAAAGGCAGTGGCACAGGTGCGGGAGGTCGCCAGTGATACTGGGACAGTGAGGAGGTTAGCCCTCACACCCGGACCGTGACTCTGGGACAGTGAGATCAGAGCTCGGTCACAGATGTGACACTGGGACAGTAAGATGAGGACTCAGTCACATTGACACTGGGACAGTGAGAACAGAACTGAGCCACAGTGACACTAGGACAGAGAGCAAGACTGAGTCACAGTGACACTAGGACAGTGAGATCAAAACAGAGTCACAGTGACACTAGGACAGTGAGATCAAAACAGAGTCACAGTGACAAAAGGACAGTGAGATCAAAACAAAGTCACAGTGACAAAAGGACAGTGAGATCAAGACAGAGTCACAGTGACAAAAGAACAATGAGATCAAGACAGAGTCACAGTGACACTAGGACAGTGAGATCGAGACTGAGTCACAGCGACACTAGGACAGTGAGATCAAGACTGAGGCACAGTGACACTAGGACAGAGAGATCAAGACTGAGTCACAGTGACACTAGGACAGTGAGATCAAGACAGAGTCACAGCGACACTAGGGCAGAGAGATCAAGACTGAGTCACAGTGACACTAGGACAGTGAGATCAAGACAGAGTCACAGTGACACTAGGACAGTGAGATCAAGACTGAGTCACAGTGACACTGGGACAGTGAGATCAAGACAGTCACAGTGACACTGGGACAGTGAGATCAAGACAGAGTCACAGTGACAAAAGGACAGTGAGATCAAGACAGAGTCACAGTGACACTAGGACAGTGAGATCAAGACAGAGTCACAGTGACACTAGGACAGTGAGATCAGGGATTATTCACAGTGGCCCTGGGACAGTGATACAGGGGCTCAGTCCCACTCGGGGGATCTCAGATGATTGACATTAAAAAGTGTCTGTCATCTCCAAAGGCAGAGGATCGAGGTGTCCCTCGAGGCTCTATCCTTGCTCCGACCCTTTTTAATCTTTACATTGAACCACTACGAGCCCTATCAAAGGAGGCCGAGGTCCTCTATTCCCTCTATGCTGATGACACCCACCTCTACCTCAAGGTCTTCTCATACATAACATCTCACTCCCCGTCACCACCTTCAACTCCATCCAAGAATGGATGACGTCTCATCACCTACAACTGAATCCCTCTAAAACCGAATTCCTTCTTCTCTCTACCTCAAACTCTCCTCCTACAGTTTAATCATGGATGGGTGATCTGAACATTCTTATCAGTAAACCTACTATCGTTGGCAGTGCAAAATCCTTAGGTGTCTTTCTAGACAGAAGTGGAGAAGTGTGGCTCAATGGTTAGAGCGGCAGACCCTGATGCAGAGGTCTAGCCCGGGACCAGGGTTCAATTCTCGCCTCAGCGGGTCTTGGGCTCAATTTCCTCGGACTCGATAATTCTCGCCTCGGTGCCTATTATAATCATGGGTCCCAATCTGCAACTCTGGGCAATGGCTTGCTTAATCTCCACAACGGCCCCCACAACGCTAGGATGCCTGGTTTCACCTTGGGGGTGCCCAGGAGTGGGCACTTCACAGGGAAAAGCCAGGAAGGGTTCCACAGCGGTATTTGTACAAGTGCCGAGATACCCCAGCTGGGGTCGATTCGTGCGCTATACAAGTACTACATTTACATTTACATTTCACATTTACATTCACAGAAGACTTCACCTCCAATCCCAAATCCACACCATGGCTAAGAATGCACGCTTCCAACTATTGCTTCTCTGGGGGATCCAACGTCACATTCCTGAGCAAGACTTCAAAACTCTAGTCCAAATCTTTTTTTCTCTCCAGACTAGAGTACTGTAATTCTCTCCTTGCAGGCCTCGCCAAGACCCACCTTTCTCCTTTAAAATCCATCCTACACTTGGCTGCGTGCTTTGTCTGTGGGTCCAAAAGAAATGACCACATCACAGCTATGATGATAACTATTCACTGGCTTCCTATTGAATATAGGACCATATACAAGACTGCTTGTATCACCCATATAGCCATTCACACCTCCACCCCTTGCTTCCTAGCAAACAAACTCAAGTTAGCAGGTGCTGAAAATATGCGGCGCAAGCCTTCAACTTTCAAAAGGGAAGACTAATGGCGCAATCATTCTCAGGTATTGCGACTGGAATTTGGATCTCGCTGCCTCCAAACCTTCCCACCACCACCTCTTTCCGGATCTTCAAAACAGACCTTAAAACTCTTCTCTTCCAAAGACATTTTTCTCAATAACACTCCTCGCCAAGCTCCCCACCAGGCATACGCCCTCACTTTTACATGACACTGTCGAGGGCTATAACAAACTTTCCGATTCAACTCTGCAAATATATCTAATGTATTAGTGTAACCTTAATCGCTTTAAATTTTCAAAATATGTCAACCGTAGTAGCTATACATACTGGCACATACTACCCTGTTACTCTGAATTTCTGATGTCACGTTCTTCACTCGATTGGAATGCGCTCTGACACCTCTGGGTAATGTCCGCGCTATATAAAAATGCATAAACAAATAAATAAATACATAAATAAAGGTTGACCTCAGAAGCTGTGAACGTGTACGTGCTATGACTTTTCTCACTACTGACTGTGTGTGAAACGGTCCCAGGATGCTTGTTTCCGGTCCTAGGAAGACCTGGCTTTTTAGTTCGGGCTGGAGGGTCACGACTGATTTGCATATGGCTGGGTATGAACTGAGGTGGCACAGTGAGCTAAAGAACAATGGTGGATTCAACCCAGATCAGTGACTGGGGGCCAGGGCCGCTGCAAAATCGGCCCTGTAACAAAATCGGCCGGGAGGTTGGGGGTGCGACCGAGCTCTTTGCCAGGCCGGTTTTTCGGCCGATTTTGTTACAGGGCCGATTTTGCATAAACGGCCCTGTAACAAAAACGGCCCCCAGGTGCCGAAAACCGGCCCCCACCCTTGCGGCGCACCGGGGGATTGCCCGGTGCCCGCAACGGCAACGGCCAGTCCGGCCCTGCTGGGGGCGAGGGTCTGAAAAGTTTCAGCACTCCATCCATCATCTCCCTGTGTTTGGCTTATGACACATGGGCATCACTGTGTTCATTCTTCAGCTGTGGCATTGGAAGCCTTAGAAACCAAGCAGACTCAGCCTGTTTATAAAACCTAACATGCACTTCCTTGAACCAAAACATGGCCGTTGTTTAATTTGAACCACCTGGGGGCAGGGGGGCAGTCAGTGTGGTACCATGTGAGAAAACCTCACAGGGTGGGATGACAAACGAATGGAAAACAAATCCTAAGCCTGTCTTTAGGGTAAGGAAAAGGGTTCGCCAGAAAATATAATGAGAAGCTATTAGGAGTAGGCCATCGTCCTATACCCCAATACTGACTTTTAGGCCACCCCCAAGCTTCATCATCAATGCTTTGTCCCAAAGGGCGGTGGTCCCTGATAGGTCAGTTTAGAGATTTAAAGGAACCTTCACAAGGGAACAGGGAGGAATAGAGGAGCACAACCTGACCTTCAGATCAGAGAGGAATTGTAAGTGAATACATGAGTGTCATCGTCCCCTTTTCTTGTCATTTAGGTGAAAACTGATCAAAAAAGAATGTTCTAATAAAGGTGCCCGCTCCAGGCACGTCCATTTATTGTGAATAAGAAGGGACTCATAGAATTGTTTCGGAACAGGAGCGAGTAGCTGGCTGGGTCAAGAGAGCGAGATTTTGGGGCAACCGGAAGAGATGCAGAGGGGCACTCAACATTTTGAACAGGTGCAGCACCGAGGCTGGGATTGCACCAGCATTCAAAACCATTAGAAGAGGTTGGCACCTACCTGCCTGGTTAGAGCCGAGTTACTTAGCCAGTGGCTGGGCTGCTCCAAATCACAATGCCCTAATGGGTAACAACTACTTCCCAATGTATTGAAACAAAGAATCAACACATAAAGCAGGTCTCTGAGTGACAGCAGCAGGACTATCAGGATGCGGACATGGAATACCACCTAAGTGAAAAAGTGTCAGAACATGATCATTCACTCACTCGACCACCTATACTTTCCCCTCAAAGAGTTAAGCATCTGCTCCAGAGATCTGTCTGGACCCTATATGCCTTAAACATACATGTTCTGAGAGTGGTCGAAGTTTGTGCTAGTCTGCTGCACTGGAAATGGAAGATATTGCACTTATGACCTTCTATCTATGGGCGAGGGAAGCTTGCTTTACTACCATACATGTCCTGTGATGGGGAAAGCTTGCACAGCTGCTGCCCTAGCTGTACATGTCCTGTGATGGTGAAAGCTTGCACAGCTGCTGCCCTAGCTGTACATGTCCTGTGACTGGCAAAGCTGGCAATGCTGCTGCCCTAGCTGTACATGTCCTGTGATGGGAAAACCTTGTACAGCTCCTGCCCTAGCTTTACATTTCCTGTGATGGGCAAAGCTGTCAATGCTGCTGCCCTAGCTGTGCATGTCCTGTGATGGGGAAAGCTTGCACAACTGCTGCCCTCGCTGTACGTATCCTGTGATGGAGAAAGCTTGCACAGCTGCTGCCCTAACTGTACGTATCCTGTGATGAGCAAACCTGACAATGCTGCTGCCCTCGCTGTACATACCCTGTGATGGGAAAACCTTGCACAGCTGCTGCCCTAACTGTAATGTCCTGTGATGGGTAAGGCTTGCACAGTTGCTGCCCAAGGTATACATGTCCTGTGACGATGAAAGCTTAAATTGCTGCTGTCCTAGCTGCACATCTCCTGTGATGGAGAAAACTTGCCCAGTTGCTGCCCTAGCTGTACATGTCCTGTGACTGGCAAAGCTGGCAATGCTGCTGCCCTAGCTGTACATGTCCTGTGATGGGGAAAGCGGGCATCGATGCTGCCCTAGCTGCACATCTCCTGTGATGGAGAAAACTTGCCCAGTTGCTGCCCTAGCTGTACATGTCCCGTGACTGGCAAAGCTGGCAATGCTGCTGCCCTAGCTGTACATGTCCTGTGATGGTGAGAGCTGGCATTGCTGCTGGCTTAGCTGTACCTCTCCCCTGGAGTAGGGAAGCTATGCTGTTTCTCCCCAAGGTGTAGTTACTTCATGAAGTAGGGGTGTTTCCAATGCTGTTGCTCCATCTTATGAAAAAAACAAAGGATATATTGAATGCACTTCCATAAGATGCCCTATAAACCTGGGACTTTCACAATGGGAAACAACCTTTACAACTCAGTCATTACATTGCTCTACTTTTACATAGCAGTCATTACATCGCAACCTCCTTTACATTGCATGTCATTACAACACAGCCATTACATTGCATGTCACTACAACGCATGTCACTACAACGTAGGCATTACATTGCAAGTCATTATAACGCATACCATTACAATGCATAGTACCCTTACACTATCCGACACTTACCCTACTGTTGCACTCACTGGCGTTAGAATAGTTAATTTTACCCCTACACTATCCAACACTTACCCTACTGTTGCACTCACTAGAGTTAGAACAGTAATTTTTACCCCCACACTATCCAACACTTACTTACCCTACTGTTGCACTCACTGGAGTTAGAATAGTAATTATTACCCCTATACTATCCAACGTTTACCTTAAATGCAATGTAATGGTATGCATTGTAATGGTATGCGTTGTAAAGGTATGCGTTGGAAAGGTATGCGTTGGAAAGGTATAAGGCTATGGAATGGAATGTGTTGTAAAGGTAGTTTTTGAAAATGCGATGTAATGGCATGCTATGTAAAATAATGCATTGTAAAGGATGTTGCGATGTAAAAACTGCGTTGTAAAGGCATGCATTGTAAATGTATGCGTTGTAACGTCATACATTCCATACTACCCTAGTGAGTGGAGGCAGTGATAGCCTTAAAAGCAAATGCAAGCACCTCATTGCTAATGGGCTAGTCTTAACAATCCCCGGACAAACAAACTGCATGCTATAAGGTATAATTTATCAAAACAATACCATCAGCAGCTGAACCCCCCTCCCCAGCCCCCCCCAAAAAGACACTGAGAAAGGAGAAACAATGTTGTCATGCCTCTTCCTGAGCCCATACCTGGACTGGAGGCTAGAGTGATTTAGATCGATTGTCTCTTAACAGCAATGTGAGGCTCCATTCATTGAACAAGTTCAGCACATGCTGCAGAGGCTGCCCCTCAACCACTGCCAACTGTGCTAAGCAAGGTAAACAGGCCTAGGACCAGCTGTCTTTAACATAACTTGTGTAGTTGTAAATCACGTTTCCTCCCCTCTCCGGCACTCAGAACAGATGCTTACTGCTACCCCACTTAGTGGTACTTATTTTATCAAACCATGGAAAGATGATAGGCTGAGTCGACCCACCTTGATTCAAACCTGTCCCCATGAGGTCAAGAATGGATCCCTGGAGTGGATGCTTTGGGTTCCCAGTCCAGCCCTGAGTGGATGTCTTAGCCCATGGAGCCAACAGACTTCCCTTTAATCTTTTTGTGGAGAGGAAAGATGTTGACCCTGGTTGGGAGAAAATGACCCCCACCAGGGTAATGCTTGTGGCCTGACACAAAGCTTCCACCATGTCCTGAGTGCAGAACCCTGAAAGTCTAGTTGCACAGTAAAGAAACTGCCCCAAATCTGTTCAGGTATTAATTATCGTGTTATTTGCAGAAGCTTGCACACATCACAAAGAATCACAAGACATGCATGTGCCAGGCACTATTTTCTTTGTTTTTTAACCAGTCCAGCATGGTGGACACCTCTTGGAACAGTAAATGAAACATTAAAGGCCATTTTGTACAAAATCGCAATTTAATAATAAAAAAAAAGTTAGTTTTGAGGGCAAAGGAGGAGTGGGTTGGGGGAGAGAGTGGTATGGTGGAAGGGTGGAAAGCAGCACACGAGGAAGAGAGAAATACGATAAGTGAGAAAGAGCAATGGGAGAACACAAGGACAGAGAGAGAAGCACATGAGAAAATGAACAGCACACAAGGGTGACAGCAACATAGGGAGTGGATGGAGAAGCACCCGAAGAAGAAAAAGCACAGAGTGCAGAGGGGTGAGTATGAAGCACACAAGAGAGGAATACAGAAGGCGGGATCATTTGAAGGGAGTACACGAGAGAGAGCTGGAAAACACATGCACTCTCATGGAATGCTTAATGAAAAAAAGGAGTTCCCTATAAGTGAGCAGTGGAAGTAACCAAGTCAGCCAATTCAACAAAATGGTAAAGAAGCATGACCTTAGGTGCCCAGGCTGCAGCTGGCCACGTCACCCTTAGGACAAAAAGTAGAAAGAACTTTAGTGTTGTTCTCTCGCACCAGGAGTGCTCCTTTCTTTAATCCACCAAGGGAACACTCAAGGCCAAAATGGTCATTACCAACACCTTGACCTTTTAGTTACCTGGGCACATTACGCCTACTAGAGTAACACACCACCTTCGCGTTTTTTATTCTGACAAGGGTACCGCCACAATAAATATCCCCGTTTTGTAACCCTTAGCCAGATTTAACTTACACACGCTCTCTCAACCTCCTCATAGGACTCACCCCACACACCCACACCCATCTGATGGCAGTTCTCAAAAGATCTCCACTAAAGTTACCCTTAGGGGGACCCGTAGGGCATTGCAGCGCCGGCCCGACGAGGAGCAAACGCCCGATGATGAATGCATGACATACTTCGGGGTGTGTGAGGGCAACAAGAGACAAGACTTGTTCTTGCCTCGGACCAGTGGGTTCTAGACCTAGGACTAC
This sequence comes from Lissotriton helveticus, assembly GCF_964261635.1. NCBI lineage: Eukaryota > Metazoa > Chordata > Amphibia > Caudata > Salamandridae > Lissotriton > Lissotriton helveticus. The sequence continues at coordinate 136,113,507 of NC_136068.1, read as the reverse complement.
CTCGTCTTTTTCTTTCTTTTTCTCCTTTTCATTGGGTTGAGTGGGTGACTCCTGGCACCCCCACTTACGGAACAGTGTCCCCCCATTTTGAGTTCATTACCAAAACCTCCCAAGTGTATCACATCCAGGGTGGGTGTTTGATGACACAAGTTCCTAAGGGGTATTTGCAAAGATGACAACCTCTGTTGCGGTCAGTCAAGAGATGTATTGTATTGTAGTAGCATTTATAGGGCACATTTTAACTAGATGACAATTTTCCTCATTACCTTCTCATTTCAGAGTCTCATGGTGGAGTTGCAGGGCAATCCTAAAGCCTTAAGGAACAATAATGCTCAGAGAGCTGGGGGGGACCAAGGCTATCCCTCAAAATGCTAAATGTGGGGCCTGGTAACAGAGGTGACCAGGACTCCAGCGTGCACCAACAATATCAAATTATCCAATCAAACAATATATTTCATGTTATAGTCACATATTTAATCATTATTCATTGTATTATTTAACCAATTGCATTACATTTCAAGTAAATATCATGAATAGAGTCCAGTGCAAAGTATATCAATAACATCAAATTAAATGACATCATAAATTGCATAAACCCAATGCATTTCGGGGCTTTAGCCCCTTCGTCAGGGGTCTGTGTAAAGAAAAGGAAAGAAAAAGAGAAGGAAAACTAAGTTACTTCCAGTGCTTGGGAGGACGAATTTTTACATATAATATGTTTATCATTAATCTTACCGCAACTATGAACAGACCACTCTTGGATTCGATGAATAGCGTGGCGCGTAGCTGCGTGTAATCTAAGAAATGAGTAAGTGTTGTAAGAGAACTCAATATTCTGTGAACCACAAATGTGTTTAAAAGAAACGCACAGTAGTGCTTGTTACCTGAATGCTGGTGGTTGAGGTAACTGAAAGTAAATGGACAGGCAGAGTGTATCACGTTTTAGGATAGGAATAAACCGATCTAAAATTAAACAGTCAACGTATGAGGTAACTGAAAAAATAATACTGAGCTCACCTGCAGGATAAGAAGTAAAGCGTTTTAATCTGCGAAATTTAAAGAAAGGAGGCTGATAAGCATTATGACAGTGCATGCTCACGAAGAAATATCCCTCAGCAGTGCAGGGACTTGCGTTTACCTGATAGAGTTCGACGTTCGTTATAAGGCGGCAGTTTAACAAGCAGTTTGACGAGCAGTCACCGCGTTCTGTGGAAACAGTAAGCGGTTTGGGACTTAGAAAAACGTAAGCAGTTTGGGTTTGCAAAACAACGAACTCGGCAGTTGTAAACATGATCAGCTGATATGGGAAGGCGGAACTCACCGCAAAACTCGACCGGCTAGTCAGAAATGACCTCCACACCCGTGCTTGCGTGGACACAACTAGTCCCTTTACCCTGTTTGTAGCTTGTGAGATTTGAGAGCCGACGAGATAGAAAACGGACTATTACGTCCTGAAGGGAAGCGCCATTGTTAAATGCCTTCGGTCATACTCTATAATTAGTATATGCAAAGGATTGGAGTTACATATGCTGTTTTAGGGGGCCTATACAAAATAGCGTGTATCCTGCTGATAAAAGAAAGAAGATGGAAAGTAGTGTGAAACAGACACTAAATAATAAATGCAAAATATTTACATTAACTGCCTATTTACAATCTGATGCTGCGCAGCCCATTTACTAGAGGATCCTTAGTGCAAATGTCCTGCCTATTTACAATCTTATGAAGTTTAGATGGATCATCATGATTGATTATGTAGATAAGTATTATTGGGGATGAGTGTATGGGTAATATTAGTAGTATTAGTAGCACCGTGGAATTGAGATCATGAGGGGTCCTGGTTTACGATGTTCATAGAAAGCAAACCATTTCCATTTTGTCGTTGAGCCCACCTGGGGACATTGTTCGCAATTTTCGAATCCAAAAGGCCTCCCTCTGGAGGAGGATCCTGGCATTGTCATGACCCAAACGCTGTGGGATCAGTTCGATTATTTGAAATCTTAATTGGGCAAGCGTGTGCCTTGCGTCAATCCAGTGCTTTGCCAAAGGAGATGTGAGGTTTTTGTTCCGTATCCGGCTTTTGTGCTCTGATAGTCGAATTTTTTGTTTTCTGTCCGTCTTCCCGACGTACAGAAGACCACATGGACATTTGATCGAATAGACCACATGTTCCGAGTTGCAGTTTGTCGTGTGTCTCAATGGTATTTTCTCACCAGTTTGAGGGTGTAATAGGGTGTTCCCAAGTATGGCATTATTGCAGTTTTTGCAATTGAAGCACTTCGTCGTGCCTTTGTATGTTTCATTTTGCTGTCTCCCATTGTTCAATGATTTATTCAATACCTCTTTCAGAAAGAAAAAGAGAGTCCCTGTAAGGGGTAGCAGGCAAGGATTGCTGTGGCTGAAACTCAGGGGGAATAATTTTGACCTATAACTACTAACTCAACAAACATCAGTATCAAACTCAAGGGTATGCAGTACACTGTGACTAAATCAAATGATGATGCAGAAATTTATAAAAATATGAAAAAGTTTATTCATATATACCTCCCATTTGGGTTACAATCTATTACAAAGTTTAAAACTTTCTTACAATACCATTCCGGATAGTACCACATATGAAAAATCTACAATTAAAACAAGATTTCAATAAAAAAGGTCTTAACAAAAGGTCGACGCGGCGTTTCGGTGTCACTTTATCTCGGCACCTTCATCAGGACATTTAAGACTTTTGACTTTGTATCTAAGGATAAATAACAATCTTTTAGTGTACTGATTATCATACCTTTGAGTACAATCATTTAGACGTGTTATTACTGCCACCAAATTACACACACTCTAATGGTCACTCCCCTGGTTCCCAGAGACTTTTTAACTATTTTGCCTCAGGACAACATGTTTATGCTCTCCACTTTGATATGCATAGACTGAGTATCTCCCAATCAGTATCTTATTGTTAATGCAATTCTGGTTAATATACCTGAAAATTACGGTTGAGGAAGCTTTTCAATTGCTGTCCATTTAGCGTACTTTCTCTGGCGATACTCTCGAATATCTATGGGTCAGGAGTTCTACTACGCACCGTACAACTAAAGAAAACATAAATAATTACATCTTTAGCCTATGTTTTATCTATATTCAACACGATAAATCAGTGCAAACCCAGCATCTGGCGCTAGTTACCTTCAATGATGGAGTTTATTCTTATTCAATTTGCACGGAGAAACCACCGTTTTGGGATCATTGTCAATAGTATCAACAGGCTGTGGTGATCTAAGTATGCATGAAAAAAGGAATCATCTTTAGTCTAGAATAGGACTTAATACTGTTGCAGCCTCTTAACTCTACAGATCTCATCTTGCTGCGTCAGTTGCTACTAGTTACTCACCAGCTCATTCGTGAGTGTTCTTAATTTGTTCGGTATATAATGTAGATAGGACCGAATTCTCCTGTTGTCCTGGTTTAGGCTCAACTTTCAGTATATACAGTGCATTGGGGAACCTCCACTTATGTTGATGGTTTATTGTACAGCTTGTTAGCTGGGAGGAATACTTTTCAGAACAAATCTGTTCAGGTCATCATAACCCTTTGGGCGTATCCAAATTACAATGGACGCTTTAAAAACCTACGGGTTTTCTGAAGATGAATTTAATAAAATTGTCAATGGTACCTCAAAAAATTATACATCCATTACAAATATTAATAATGATGAGGACAAATGGAAAGAATTATGGAATAAGAAAAAGAAATTAGTCCGCACCGAACTACATGCAGACTTCTTGATTGATTATTTAAAGAAAGGCATTATTCCCAGGGGGTTACAAATTAAGAACGAACCTGGCGTGTTTATACGACATGAGAAATTCATTGAAAATTGGACCCTGATTGCAAATAGATGTAGCAGGGACTGGATGCTTCTTATAATAGAGACAGCAAATGCCATTCTCATAATAGAAAAGAAAGAGATAGACGAACTGGAAGCAAAGCTAGATACCACAGCTCTTGATGAGGCTAAAAAGAAACTCGAGGAAATCGAGAAAGATGTCTCAGGTTACAGGGACTATCTCTTTGGCAAAAAGAGCAATACATTTTGTAAGGATGTAGCAAACTACAACACGGAGACAGTATACCCATATACCCAGGCAGATTTCTTCGATCGTCCAAGAGAAAACTTCCAGAGTCGAAACTAATGGCAACATCCACGACGAACATACCCCAAGAAAAGAGTGACGTTCACAGATTCGTCTTATACAAGTACGGACTCTGAGAACAACAACACAAATGAAAAGAGCAAAACAGGGGAATCCACCTCAACTCCCAATAGAGATTTATTGCCTTTTTTAGGACAAAGGGGACGAGGGAACCACCAGACCCATCAGAACCAAACGAGAGGAAATGGGAGAGGGAGGTCTTACCATCAACCTCCACAACAGAAAAGATATTACACGAGGAGCCAGCCCAAATGGGACTAAATCAAAAGGCAGCAATTATAAATCTGTCCAACATCATTTTAACCCAAACAGAAAAAAATGTTCTCGAAAAGGGTTTAGGTTTTGCCTTAGGCACCAAGGTAGATAAATACAATCTAGAAAAAGACCTTAAAGGTTTTTTTAGAAAAATTAGGCTGCAAGACTTCTTTAGGGATAAAACACAAAGAATTGGACCCGAAAACAAATCAGGTTTAAAACCTAAATCTGAGTGGACACCTAATATCAATATGGTCCACAAGCAAGTAGACCTTTTTGAAAGGGTGGTCGAAAGCAATATCAATGATTTATTATCACATCCCATTCCAGGTAGCAATAATATGACCAAAGATGAAAGAGCAGCACTACACAATTTAGAGAATAATAACAATTTAACAATCAAGCCAGGAGATAAGGGCGGCAGTATTGTTCTTATGCAAACTGATGACTACGAGAATAGGATGATGCTTCTTTTAAATAATACCGAACACTACTGTCGCTCCAGCAGACATGAGTGGAATGATCTGATCCTTACAGTAAATAACTTATTAAATCATGCAAGAGAAGACAATATAATTTGTCCAGACGAGTATAAATTTCTAAAAAACGAGTCACCAATAATTCCAGCTCTTTACGGGCTGCCTAAAGTTCACAAGAACTTAGCAGACCCCCCCATGCGCCCAATCGTGTCAAGTATCAATTCTATAACAGAGCCACTTAGTAAATATATAGATAAATTTCTACAACCATTAGTGGTGACCCAAAAAGCATATATTAAAGATACCACGAGCATGAAAGAAAAAATCGAGGGCCTTCCATATGATCAGAACAACCAATGGTTAGTGACCCTCGATATAGAGGCCCTCTACACTAACATCCCGCAGGACGACACTATTAGAATGTTAGAGGGCCTCTTACAAATAGGACATGAGGATCTGACCACCCATGCAACTTTCATTTGTGACTGTGCAAAAATAATTTTAAAAAACAATATTTTTCTTTTTAAAAAAGAATTTTTTAAACAAATAAAAGGGACCAGCATGGGGGCCACCTGTGCCCCAAGCTTGGCCTGCTTATACGTAGCGGCTTTCGAAGATAAGCACGTATTCAATGAGTTAGCGCCATTTAGTGAAAACATATCACACTGGTCGAGGTACATCGACGATATTTTCTTTATTTGGACAGGAAATCTTGAAACCTTAAATGATTTTATTTTATGGCTTAACTGTGGCGATAGAAATCTCAGATTTACAAAAAATTATAATAAGACATCTATCGAATTCCTAGACATCAAAATCCGAGTAGAAAATGCGATCCTTGGTGTAGATCTTTACACCAAGCCTACCGATAGGAATACGCTTCTACATTATAAAAGCAATCACCCGAGGAGCCAAAAAGATAACATACCCTTTGGCCAATACCTAAGAATAAGACGCAATTGCTCCAACATACACGATTTTAATAGACATGCAGATGCCTTATCTAGGAAACTAAGAAACCGGGGTTATCCCAAAAATCTGATCAGAAAGGCATACAAGCGTGCCAAATATTACGACAGACGAGCACTGTTTGATAAAGACAGCCAGAACAAGGATAATACGAAGGATAAATTAATCTTTGTAACCAACTTTAGTACAGACAGTAATCAAATTAAAAATATAATTAATCGTAACTGGCCACTACTGAATGATAGACAGAATGTCAGTATACCAAAACCAATGTTCAGCTTCCGCAGAAACAAGACAATAAGAAACTGTCTTGTCCACACTTTTAAAGAAACTAACCAAATCTCCCAGGGAACCATAGATAGCAATCCTCTACCTACAGGGAATTTTCCGTGCAATATGTGCTGTAATTGTACTTCGCAAATTAAGGGCAATACAATCACCTACAATGGAGTTTAGCATAGGATCAAAAGCTTTATTAATTGCAGAACAAAAAATTTGATTTATATCATTAAATGCCCGTGCAACAAAGCATATATAGGTGAGACAGGACGCGAAATTAAAACTAGGATTACAGAGCACAAATCTGCCATTAGAACAAACAAAATGACAGCTCCCCTAGTAGATCATTGGATCACGCATAATCATAAAATAGAGGATTTGAAATGGGGTGGTGTGGAATGCATCACCCACAGCATTAGAGGAGGTAATGACACTGCAAAAAGAAAGAAGAGGGAGCAGTTCTATATGTCCCTTTTTAATACCTTCAGAACTGGGCTTAACAACAGGGAAGAGTGGGAACGATTATTTCTGTGAAGTCTCCTTTTCACTCCCCATAGATGGAATGCCCTTAGGTTAGTATAGTTATACTGAGAGTTGAGTCTTAGAACTACGCAGCCATAATAGGGTTTATGAGACAAATGTGAAGACAACCATGAGAACGGTAGCATGATCAATAGACCGAGAACCATGTACAAATTATGTCAATTGTTTGTTGGGTAGGTGTCGGTTTAATACTGTTTACTGTATCATAGAAACTGTACTATAATACACAGTGTTTTGTATAATCAAATGTGAAGGTAACCATAAGAACGGTATCCATTATATTGTATTCATTTTGTGATGTGTGCTTTTCATCAAAGAGTTCGCCAATTGTATGTGTGTAGATGTCGATTTAATATTATATAGATAACTAGCAAATTATGACCATGTGGTAAATACCATATTACCCTGATGTATAAAATGTGGTTGATGTAATAGCGGAATAATAATAATAAATATATACCGTATTAAATTGCTAGTTATTAAAATCTAGAGTTAACGATTTTAACCACCAGAAAACCAAATGTGCATAGAGTGAAGCGAGTACGTACGATATGACAGGAATGTTGTTTGTAATAATAATTAATGCTACACTCTCGATTGATTGAGCGAGTACTCGATGTTTATACACAGTTTCCCATTTGATATTTGCACAATAAACACGTACTAAGAAACCACGAATATGCAATAGGTGGTTAGGGTCAACACGACTGTGGACGAGAGCGTCCCAATCCAAGATGGCCGCCACTTAAATAAAGACGCGATTAAATTGCAACAAAGTGTATAAACAGAATTATGCTAGGTTTCGGAACTCCTAATAATTAGAGATCGCCAACTAACTGACCCTCGTTATCCATTATTCCGTGATCAATCAATTGAATAACTGTAAAAACGTATGAAAGGCAGTGTCAATAACTTCCGGGTCCCGGGGGCACTGGGCCACACCAATAACACAAAACCCGGCAATTATGCTGAATAGGCGATACGGATCAGACTAGATGTTCCACGAGAGATAGACGTAATATAAAATAGGAATATTATTTATTATTAATACAGCCTGGGACGACTATCGGAAAATGATCAACTTCCGGGTCACGCTAGTCAGTGTCAGCATAAAAACGCGACCCCGTTCTCCATTCATTCCACTTCGAATGGAAAAGGAGGACGAAGCACGGAGAAACAGGGAGGCCGAACTGAGGAATTAAGGTATGGAAAACGAAGGGCTCGGTCGGGAGGCTTGACAGTGAGAGTAGACACTATGTGATGGGCTCTCTAGTAATTTGCAACCCTGTAAAATCTTTGTAAACCATGTAGTCTATCAGTAATTCTGGTAACATTTGGAGACAAGGGACTTGTACAGGATCTCTCTAAGTATAGATTAAACCAGACTAAAAGAAGAAGGCAATGAGTGACAAAGTAGAATATAATATATATTAGGAGCCACATAATGAGCGTCCTTTATTCCATTCCACAGACCTCTTATATACTGAAAGTTGAGCCTAAACCAGGACAACAGGAGAATTCGGTCCTATCTACATTATATACCGAACAAATTAAGAACACTCACGAATGAGCTGGTGAGTAACTAGTAGCAACTGACGCAGCAAGATGAGATCTGTAGAGTTAGGAGGCTGCAACAGTATTAAGTCCTATTCTAGACTAAAGATGATTCCTTTTTTCATGCATACTTAGATCACCACAGCCTGTTGATACTATTGACAATGATCCCAAAACGGTGGTTTCTCCGTGCAAATTGAATAAGAATAAACTCCATCATTGAAGGTAACTAGCGCCAGATGCTGGGTTTGCACTGATTTATCGTGTTGAATATAGATAAAACATAGGCTAAAGATGTAATTATTTATGTTTTCTTTAGTTGTACGGTGCGTAGTAGAACTCCTGACCCATAGATATTCGAGAGTATCGCCAGAGAAAGTACGCTAAATGGACAGCAATTGAAAAGCTTCCTCAACCGTAATTTTCAGGTATATTAACCAGAATTGCATTAACAATAAGATACTGATTGGGAGATACTCAGTCTATGCATATCAAAGTGGAGAGCATAAACATGTTGTCCTGAGGCAAAATAGTTAAAAAGTCTCTGGGAACCAGGGGAGTGACCATTAGAGTGTGTGTAATTTGGTGGCAGTAATAACACGTCTAAATGATTGTACTCAAAGGTATGATAATCAGTACACTAAAAGATTGTTATTTATCCTTAGATACAAAGTCAAAAGTCTTAAATGTCCTGATGAAGGTGCCGAGATAAAGTGACACCGAAACGCCGCGTCGACCTTTTGTTAAGACCTTTTTTATTGAAATCTTGTTTTAATTGTAGATTTTTCATATGTGGTACTATCCGGAATGGTATTGTAAGAAAGTTTTAAACTTTGTAATAGATTGTAACCCAAATGGGAGGTATATATGAATAAACTTTTTCATATTTTTATAAATTTCTGCATCATCATTTGATTTAGTCACAGTGTACTGCATACCCTTGAGTTTGATACTGATGCTTGTTGAGTTAGTAGTTATAGGTCAAAATTATTCACCCTGAGTTTCAGCCACAGCAATCCTTGCCTGCTACCCCTTACAGGGACTCTCTTTTTCTGTGTGAATTCCCCCTCCCTGTTATACAGTGCATTGGGGAACCTCCACTTATGTTGATGGTTCAATACCTCTTTGAAATTTTGAGCTCTTTTATATGCGAACAAAGGTTTGTCCGTGAACAGTGTACCAAAATAATTCTCAGTTTGAAGAATTTCCCATCTCTTCAGTATGATCCTTTTTATGTCTCTAGAAGATGTTGAAAATTTAGACACGAAAGCCATTCTTTGATTGGTCTTTTTAGATTTCTTCTGCAGGAGATCTTTTCTTGGGATTGACTTAATCTTTCCTAAATGTGCTTCAAGCAATTTTCTGGGATATCCCCTATCCAGGTACCTATGTTTTTGTTCATCAAGACTTTTTTCGCATTGCACCTCGTCCGTTGATATTCGTTTTATCCTCATGAACTGTGAGATTGGGAGATTGTTGATCAGAGAAGCCGGGTGGAAACTACTGTAAAGCAAAGCTGTATTCTTATCCGTAGTTTTTTTGTACAAGCTTGTTTGGATAGAGCCTTCTGTTATTTGTACCATTACATCCAAAAATGGCAATGCTGTTTTACTGATGCTGTGGGTGAATTGAATCCTCGGATTTGCTAAATTTAGGGTTTTGATGTTTTCCTGTAGTTCTGATGTTGACCGATTCCAAATCAAGAAAACGTCATCTATGTAACGTTTATAGTATACCAGCCCGTCTTGCCAGGTCCTGTCTTCAAGAATGTAGTCAAGTTCAAATTTCGCCATAAATACATTGGCGTAGATACATGCCCCTGGAAATCCCATAGCTGTTCCCGACAATTGGATGAAATAGTCATCAAACCATGTGAAATAGCTGTTTATTAAACAGAATTCAAGAAGTTGCATGATCATCAATTTCGTCTCGACAGGCTTATCGATTCTCAATAGTGCCCACTCCATGGCTTCTAGACCTTGCTTATGCGGGATTGAAGTGTATAATGACGTAACGTCAATTGTACACAGTGTCCATTCCATGCAGTTGTCTGTTGAGATTGTTGAAAGGCTTCTGAGGAAGTCAGAAGTGTCTTCCAGATATGTCGGCCACTCACGAATGAAGGGCTGCATCTGAGCATCAATGAATATACCTGGGTTTTCAAAAATTGACGAGCAACCAGACACTATCGGTCGAAAAGGGGGGTTTTCCAGGCTTTTATGTACTTTCGGGAGAAAGTAAATTCTGGGTCTTCTTGGATACATTTGTTTAAGAAAGCGTCTAGTCGTGTTGTTAATCCATTCTTGTTCTTCTGCTTTCTCCAAGATCATATCCAGTGTCTTAACAATTTCCAAAGTCGGGTCTTGTTCAAGTTTCGCATATGTATTCATGTCTAATACATGTTCATTGCCCCGTTGTGTATAATAATCCGAGTCCATTATCACCAGACCTCCTCCTTTGGCTGCCTTTTGGATCTTGATGGTGCTGTTTTTTGCCAATGCATAAAGTGCGCTACGCTCTGCTCTTGTTAAGTTGTTAGATTTCCTTTTGTAGTGTATTTTGCTCAGGTCAGCTTTAACCAAAGTCTCAAATGTGTCCAATGTTTTGTGCGAGACAGGTGCCAGAAAATTACTCTTTGGTTTAAATTGAGTTGCTGAGGTTTCCATGGTTTCAATCGGATTAAGGATTGTGAAGAAATGTTTGAGACGCAAGATTCTCATAAATTTGAAAAGTGCTACTTCAGTTTCAAGTTCATTTGTATGGTACGTACTCACAAATGACATGCCTTTATTTAACAGTTTTTCTTCAAACTCAGAGAGGGCGTACTTCAAAATATTTATTACGAGGCTTTGGTTTGGCTCCTTAATCCTGTCTTTTCTGATGATTCTTTCTCTTTGTCCTTTTCCCTTTCCTCTTCGCGTCTTTTTTCGTTCATTTGCATTGACGGTGGATCCGGTGGCTTGGTTCACAAATATCTACTGCACCTGATCAAGCATCTGGATCTGATGCTTTTTTAGAAGCTGGCCAGTCAACAACCAAGCCACCGGATCCACCGTCAATGCAAATGAACGAAAAAAGACGCGAAGAGGAAAGGGAAAAGGACAAAGAGAAAGAATCATCGAAAAAGACAGGATTAAGGAGCCAAACCAAAGCCTCGTAATAAATATCTCGAAGTACGCCCTCTCTGAGTTTGAAGAAAAACTGTTAAATAAAGGCATGTCATTTGTGAGTACGTACCATACAAATGAACTTGAAACTGAAGTAGCACTTTTCAAATTTATGAGAATCTTGCGTCTCAAACATTTCTTCACAATCCTTAATCCGATTGAAACCATGGAAACCTCAGCAACTCAATTTAAACCAAAGAGTAATTTTCTGGCACCTGTCTCGCACAAAACATTGGACACATTTGAGACTTTGGTTAAAGCTGACCTGAGCAAAATACACTACAAAAGGAAATCTAACAACTTAACAAGAGCAGAGCGTAGCGCACTTTATGCATTGGCAAAAAACAGCATCATCAAGATCCAAAAGGCAGACAAAGGAGGAGGTCTGGTGATAATGGACTCGGATTATTATACACAACGGGGCAATGAACATGTATTAGACATGAATACATATGCGAAACTTGAACAAGACCCGACTTTGGAAATTGTTAAGACACTGGATATGATCTTGGAGAAAGCAGAAGAACAAGAATGGATTAACAACACGACTAGACGCTTTCTTAAACAAATGTATCCAAGAAGACCCAGAATTTACTTTCTCCCGAAAGTACATAAAAGCCTGGAAAACCCCCCTTTTCGACCGATAGTGTCTGGTTGCTCGTCAATTTTTGAAAACCCAGGTATATTCATTGATGCTCAGATGCAGCCCTTCATTCGTGAGTGGCCGACATATCTGGAAGACACTTCTGACTTCCTCAGAAGCCTTTCAACAATCTCAACAGACAACTGCATGGAATGGACACTGTGTACAATTGACGTTACGTCATTATACACTTCAATCCCGCATAAGCAAGGTCTAGAAGCCATGGAGTGGGCACTATTGAGAATCGATAAGCCTGTCGAGACGAAATTGATGATCATGCAACTTCTTGGATTCTGTTTAATAAACAGCTATTTCACATGGTTTGATGACTATTTCATCCAATTGTCGGGAACAGCTATGGGATTTCCAGGGGCATGTATCTACGCCAATGTATTTATGGCGAAATTTGAACTTGACTACATTCTTGAAGACAGGACCTGGCAAGACGGGCTGGTATACTATAAACGTTACATAGATGACGTTTTCTTGATTTGGAATCGGTCAACATCAGAACTACAGGAAAACATCAAAACCCTAAATTTAGCAAATCCGAGGATTCAATTCACCCACAGCATCAGTAAAACAGCATTGCCATTTTTGGATGTAATGGTACAAATAACAGAAGGCTCTATCCAAACAAGCTTGTACAAAAAAACTACGGATAAGAATACAGCTTTGCTTTACAGTAGTTTCCACCCGGCTTCTCTGATCAACAATCTCCCAATCTCACAGTTCATGAGGATAAAACGAATATCAACGGACGAGGTGCAATGCGAAAAAAGTCTTGATGAACAAAAACATAGGTACCTGGATAGGGGATATCCCAGAAAATTGCTTGAAGCACATTTAGGAAAGATTAAGTCAATCCCAAGAAAAGATCTCCTGCAGAAGAAATCTAAAAAGACCAATCAAAGAATGGTTTTCGTGTCTAAATTTTCAACATCTTCTAGAGACATAAAAAGGATCATACTGAAGAGATGGGAAATTCTTCAAACAGAGAATGATTTTGGTACACTGTTCACGGACAAACCTTTGTTCGCATATAAAAGAGCTCAAAATTTCAAAGAGGTATTGAATGAATCATTGAACAATGGGAGACAGCAAAATGAAACATACAAAGGCACGACAAAGTGCTTCAATTGCAAAAACTGCAATAATGCCATACTTGGGAACACCCTATTGCACCCTCAAACTGGTGAGAAAATACCATTGAGACACACGACAAACTGCAACTCGGAACATGTGGTCTATTCGATCAAATGTCCATGTGGTCTTCTGTACGTCGGGAAGACGGACAGAAAACAAAAAATTCGACTATCAGAGCACAAAAGCCGGATACGGAACAAAAACCTCACATCTCCTTTGGCAAAGCACTGGATTGACGCAAGGCACACGCTTGCCCAATTAAGATTTCAAATAATCGAACTGATCCCACAGCGTTTGGGTCATGACAATGCCAGGATCCTCCTCCAGAGGGAGGCCTTTTGGATTCGAAAATTGCGAACAATGTCCCCAGGTGGGCTCAACGACAAAATGGAAATGGTTTGCTTTCTATGAACATCGTAAACCAGGACCCCTCATGATCTCAATTCCACGGTGCTACTAATACTACTAATATTACCCATACACTCATCCCCAATAATACTTATCTACATAATCAATCATGATGATCCATCTAAACTTCATAAGATTGTAAATAGGCAGGACATTTGCACTAAGGATCCTCTAGTAAATGGGCTGCGCAGCATCAGATTGTAAATAGGCAGTTAATGTAAATATTTTGCATTTATTATTTAGTGTCTGTTTCACACTACTTTCCATCTTCTTTCTTTTATCAGCAGGATACACGCTATTTTGTATAGGCCCCCTAAAACAGCATATGTAACTCCAATCCTTTGCATATACTAATTATAGAGTATGACCGAAGGCATTTAACAATGGCGCTTCCCTTCAGGACGTAATAGTCCGTTTTCTATCTCGTCGGCTCTCAAATCTCACGAGCTACAAACAGGGTAAAGGGACTAGTTGTGTCCACGCAAGCACGGGTGTGGAGGTCATTTCTGACTAGCCGGTCGAGTTTTGCGGTGAGTTCCGCCTTCCCATATCAGCTGATCATGTTTACAACTGCCGAGTTCGTTGTTTTGCAAACCCAAACTGCTTCCGTTTTTCTAAGTCCCAAACCGCTTACTGTTTCCACAGAACGCGGTGACTGCTCGTCAAACTGCTTGTTAAACTGCCGCCTTATAACGAACGTCGAACTCTATCAGGTAAACGCAAGTCCCTGCACTGCTGAGGGATATTTCTTCGTGAGCATGCACTGTCATAATGCTTATCAGCCTCCTTTCTTTAAATTTCGCAGATTAAAACGCTTTACTTCTTATCCTGCAGGTGAGCTCAGTATTATTTTTTCAGTTACCTCATACGTTGACTGTTTAATTTTAGATCGGTTTATTCCTATCCTAAAACGTGATACACTCTGCCTGTCCATTTACTTTCAGTTACCTCAACCACCAGCATTCAGGTAACAAGCACTACTGTGCGTTTCTTTTAAACACATTTGTGGTTCACAGAATATTGAGTTCTCTTACAACACTTACTCATTTCTTAGATTACACGCAGCTACGCGCCACGCTATTCATCGAATCCAAGAGTGGGTTCGTCTGTTCATAGTTGCGGTAAGATTAATGATAAACATATTATATGTAAAAATTCGTCCTCCCAAGCACTGGAAGTAACATAGTTTTCCTTCTCTTTTTCTTTCCTTTTCTTTACACAGACCCCTGACGAAGGGGCTAAAGCCCCGAAATGCATTGGGTTTATGCAATTTATGATGTCATTTAATTTGATGTTATTGATATACTTTGCACTGGACTCTATTCATGATATTTACTTGAAATGTAATGCAATTGGTTAAATAATACAATGAATAATGATTAAATATGTGACTATAACATGAAATATATTGTTTGATTGGATAATTTGATATTGTTGGTGCACGCTGGAGTCCTGGTCACCTCTGTTACCAGGCCCCACATTTAGCTATTTAATAGTGTGCAGGCACTAATCCAATGCGCACACATACCGTACAAACAGGTTAAATCTGATTCACGAGTGCAGTCCCCACACACATTCATTGTTGATACATCCCTCAAAATGAGCACAACAGGTATTTTAAAGCCACCATTGTCGATATTTCTGCAGGATTACCTCAGCCAGGTTTGGCGGGAGTATTAACAGTTTTTGATAAAGTCAGTCCAACCTTCCCTCTGATGCAAGTTTGACTTCAAACCCTCCACAGACCATGAACGTCTGTCACAAAGATACATTCCTTTATTGGTTACCTGTAAAGAGTGCCAAACAATGATAGAATGCCACACAACTGGAAGCCTCATCATACCAACATGGATTAAAAACAAAAGATGACGTAAACAATAGTGAAGAAGAGAAGGCGGCACTGTATAGAATATTAAAATTTCTAGAAGTCCTCATTGAACAGGGGGAACTTGTATGTACTGACCCACTGGGTCAGGAACTACAGTGGTACATCCTGCCCTAGGTACCTGACCAAATGAATCCTTTGTGGCTTCTAGATCACTCTTACTCTAAGCATATGTTCCATAAAGCCTTAGATGCCCCTTGAGTCACAGAGAGTAATGTAGGGGGAACAATTCTCAGGTGCAGACCAGGACAATGGAAGATTGGCCCTCAGTCACTGACAGGCCACTGGGATAGGGAGATCCTTTCTCAGACACAGACATTGAGAGCTCAATCCTAAATCACAGATCAGGTATCTGGGACAGGAATATCTGCCTTCAGAAACAGATAGAGTAACTGGCAGGTCAACTCTCAGACACCGACAGCAACACAGGGAGATCAGTCTTCGATCATTGACATTGGGAGATCGACCCTCAGACACGGACTGAGGTACTGGTACAGGCAGATCTGTACTGAGACAGCGATGCTGAGGGTGGTATTCCACCAAAATATAATTTCAAAAATATCAATGGACATAAATATCATGTCAAATCATAATACCAAGAGTTTCGTGGGATAGAATATTGCAGGTAAGAATATCGTGTGTTTAAGCATTGTATAGCGGTTATTTACATAATGCTGTTGTTTCATTATTTTGTTGAGTTTTATTAGTTATGTTATAAGTTGTGTGACAAAGTGGATTATTAGTTGAAGTGGAAAGTAGTCCTCTTCAATTAATAATGGGACTATTCCTTACTAGGTCCAGTTACGTTTCAATATTTTAAACCCGATCCCAACCCTTGGTAGCTGTAGCGAAGAGTAGACAGGCTTAATTTAGGAGAAATTTGTAAAGCATTTATCAGTACCAAATCAAAAGTAGAAAACACAACACAATAAAACCCACTCCGAATTATGAAATAGAGAACATTTTAATGAACAAATAGAGGCCCAAAGGACAAAAATACGATATAGGAAAAAAGAGATATGATTTTTCAAAGTTTTACATGGTTCTATCTCCAAAAAATTCAAAGCGCCAATCATGGATATCTTTTCATGCTAGACCAAGTCAAAATCAAAAGTTAAGGCTGACCGCAATGAAGCATAGGTCAGATACAGGGGCCAGGTAAATCCCGGTGGAAAGTTTACCTACTGATGTCGTTGTTTTTCTGGAAAACGTTTGTGCCGACCAGTTAGTGGGTCAGGTGCTAGCTGGATCCAAAGAGGGTCTCATAAACGGCAGCTATCTGATGCACAGGACCTCAATGGAAGCCTTGGCTCCTGTGCGAAGGTCGAGCTCTTGACATCGAAGGTGGAAAACTAAAAGCAGGTGGAGTCCAAAGTTTGGGCCCAGGAAGGAGTTGTCTTCATTGGGTTGCTGCTCGTCATTGGTCCAGGTGAAGTCCTCTAAGTTTGAACTTAGAAACCTTTCTGGAAGTCTGGATCCTTTCAGTGGGGCAAAGAATCAAGTTCAGTCCAAATGGCAGTTTGACAGCAGCAGCTGCAGCTCAGTGGCGGTCTGGTGGTAGGCTCTAGTTCTTTGTGCAGAAAGTTTGGAGAATGTTTCTAAGTGACCAATCTTGCAGTTTTTGATTGGTAAAGAGTACACCCTAACACCATCCAAGAAACTAGGACATTTTGGGCACCACTTTGGGGATAGGACTCAATCTCCCAGAAGCTGTCATGCCTGCACTCGTAAACGTGGTTGGCAAAACACCATAATAGAGGGAAATGCGCATGCGCAAGACAGCATTGACAATGGTTGGCAAGATCCTGACTTCGGAAACAAAGCGCATGCGCATAAGCCAGCGCATGCGTCGGGAATGGAGAGAGAGATTTAAGCCCTCCTCTCAGTCCCGGAAGCGCTTTGCGTTCGTAGAGGTTCCTGTTCTGCGTGCGGGTCACGGTGTTGGCGGCCGAGGAGGACGGTGGAGTTTGTTCTTGTACTAAGCCTTATTCGTGATTATGGCGGTCGCGTGAGTACCGCGCTTTGTCAGAAGATCTTGCCCTGATTGTTCCTGGTATTTTAGGGACATATATCGCCTTTAGACCCGTTCCGAGGTTTGGAAGGGTTCGTCAGGAACGCGTTAAGCCTTGAATGTTGATACTGAAGATTTTGTGAGCGTTCCTGTTTGTTGCTCTAAGCGCGCTACAAGATTTGGAGAGAATTTTCTTTGTTGTTATCAGAGGTTAGGTTTCTACTTCATATCTTCACCAAAAAAGTGGGGAAACTATTCCCCTTGTTTTAGTGGGATTTAAACATGGATGTATTTGTTTAAGAAAGGCGTTCTTAGTAGAATGATGTTAAGTCCTATAAAGATACGCTATTTGAATTCCTGATTGCCTTTTGGATGTTTTCTTTCCTTTTAAACGGTGTGCATATGATTCGGAGTGGGTTTATGCATTCTAATTTACTATAGGACTAGTTCTAAAGCTTCAGTTCTCTTTTACATAGATTATATTCCCTCACATCAAGTATTCAAGTAGCAAGACTATTTAATAAGGAGGAAGAGAGACACGACTTCTAGAAAGGTATATATATATATATATATATATATATATATAAATAACAAAGAGAACACCCTATAGAATATAGATAGGTAGGGATTCATGCTAATTGTTTATTTTCTCTTCATACAGTGAAAACTACTCCCTTGAAGTACAGCCATCCTAACCTCCTTGAAGAAAGAAAAATACTTGTCTTCCCCTTCTACCTTTGTTTTGTTTTCCCTCTTTCACCAGTAAACGTATCAGTTCCAAATCTGACGTGTGTTGGTGATAGGGTGAAGTTGTGAAACTAACGTCTGACTCCGTGACACTCCTGAGACATCATAGGTGAGAGCACGACAGAAGCCAACAGCAGGGTCCAAGGCAAATCTAGATGGAACTGGTCAGTTGGGCTCAGGAGAGACTCGGGCTTTGTGCACCTTTTCTATTCCTATAGCTGAACAGGAGGCTAGCCAACTAGCCCTTGGAGTCCACTCTTCTGTCTTAGGTACTAGTGGGACCAGGTCCAGTCCTTGGGGTTCCCTCCGCAGGTGCAACAATATATAAAGTCCTTCTTCTGTCTTTCGCAGGTCCAAAGGTGTTCTCAAGAGGGTACTAAGGCTGCTACTTTTGTGCGGAGCAGCAGTCTATGGATGGGGGAACTCCTGACCCTTCCATTCCCTGGGCTGCCCGTAGCCACTTTTGGAGCACTTCCTATGTGTTTTACTGTAAACTATCCCACAGTGTCCCTCTCTACCTAAAACCAATTTGGCACAGCCTTTCTTCCCTTATGCAGAGTCCTGGGCACACCGCTGAGGTATGTCCTAGGTAAACGAGACACTTCCCCTGCAATACAGTTCTGGAACAGTTTCTTCCATCCTGGGAGTGGCGCCCCTTGGGCAGCTTGGTAAATAGCAGAAGCATGCCTATGTGTGAGCTACATAAATTCAACAAAAGGAGGGAGGGAGAGGAAGAAGTGGATTCAATCTCCCCTAACAATTCGTTTAAACAAAATAGAATCCACTCAGAAGGTGGTAGTGATCCCTAAAGTCATGGGGAGCACACAGTGTTGTTTGAATACCCCTCACACACCAACAGGCCCCTTGGTGTCATGCTTCATCATCGGGGCCTTCGCATCCCTCTACGGGATGCGGCGTGCTGCGACTCACGGATACGTAGGAGCACTGATAGTGAACTATGTGTTTGTGTGTGTGAGAGGGAGAGTGAGTAGTGAGGTGAGAAAAGTGGAGGTTAAAAAATACCTGGCTCGTAGGAAAAATATTTATTATGTCCTCGGCTGGTATTGTTAAAAGGGGTGCAAGACGAGGTTGTCAGTTATACGTATTAGGGTATATCAACCTCAAAAAGTGCGTCGACATGTTTCGGAGTACAGCGACTCCTTCTTCAGGACGGGGATATGCACGACTATCCTCACCTTACTCACATGGGATTTTAATGTCAAAGTGTATTCTACAAAAAACACTAGGTGAAATGTACCTATAAGTGTTATGGTATGGACAGGCTCTGTTGCGCCCAATTGGCGTTGAAGATATAGAACTTATGGACCAAGGTTATCTGACCTCATGAGCCTTAGCGTGGTATTGGGGGTTCCTTCCTCACTGCTCAATATAGCAACGGTTACTGCACGACCTAGTAGGCTGCCATCCCCTCAACGCGGCTCCGACGATGTGTGAGCTACATCTGCCTCTGATAAGGGATTCCCATTTGAAGCTTGTGCATTTGGTGAGCACATCCTCCAAGCCATCCTGTCAGGAGTAGGTCACACCTCTTCCTAGCCAAGGCTCTTTTGTTCCATTTCCTGGGAGCCATTCACACCACCCATTCGGCTGTCAGGTGACAGTTGGGGATTAAATCTGAAAAGGCTACTGGTGGCTTTAGGTAGGAAAATGCCACATTTTTTAAAGTGGTGTTTTCAAAATAGTAATGTAAAATCTGACTTGGCCATTAGATTTGATTTGAAATTGCTATTAATTATAGCCTTGACTTATGGTTCTAGCTATTCCCAAACTGAGGTTATGCTTTATAAGGTGTTACAGCGTTACCCAGGGCTTTTCTATGAGAGAGACAGCCTTGCCACAGTGAAAAACGACTTTGGAGATTTTTGACTGCCAGAACATGCAAAACCCAAGTACACATGTCCTATGTTTAAAATGCTATGGACCCTGTCATTTAGGTATTTAGGACCCACCTTAAAAGTGATGTATAATTAATAAAAAGGAAGGTTTAGAGTTGGCAGAAGTTTTATTTTGTAGGGTCGAAATTGCAATTTTAAACCTGCACACTCAGGCTGCAGTGGCAGTCATGAACACATACTTTGCATTTAATAGTAGCACAATAGGTGCTGCAGTGTATTAGTGACATTTAAGTTACAGGCTCTGGCTTCACTGGGTACCATATAGTCAAGACTTATTGGTAAGTTAAATGTGACAATTAGGATTTGTAAGTGATTCAACAAGTTTTTAGGGGACAGAGCACATGCACTGGGTCCCAGTGTACAAGGTCCAAACTTCAACAGTATCATTTAAATGAGCATGCAAAAAAGAGGCATTTTCTCACACATTTTTATTATGTTAAGTATGTGTAATTATGTTTTACTCTATTTTTTGACATGGCAATATATTTAAATTTCTTATTTAATTTAATTTAATTTAATTTCAAGTGTGATTTAATTGGCAGGTTGTTGGGTTTGTAAGGGAATAGGTTGGGATGTTTTTTTTAACTATGTTTTCATTTATTAGCACATTGTATTTATAATTGTGTTGGTTCATTTAATATTTTTCGTTTTTAATTATTTATATAAAGAATGTAATATTTATTAAAACTAATATTTTTGATATGTTTTGTTTCATTATATATGTATGTGTATATCGCCCACCACGGAAAGGGTAAAGAACTGGAATGCTGCTAGCAAACTACGAGGACCAGAGTGCTCCAAACCGTAGTCCATCACGGCCCCCACCTGAGAGCAATTACCGGGAGAAATAACTAAGCAGCAATGAACTGGCCCGAGAATGTCTGCAAAGCCTCCAGAAACGCAGCTCCTCCTCTGAAGAAGGCCACAGGAGTGGCAGAAATGCATTAGGAAACAGAGCCTTGAAAACGAAATAAAGATCGGATTCCAACTCACCGTGATGTGTGCGACTCGTGCTTTCCTCTAGGGGAGAGGCTTTTGAATATATATATCTATATATATACATATATATATATGAAATATATATTCTTTTTTAATATGTGAATGGGAAAAGAAAATATTAGCTTTGCAAAGCCCAGCATTTTCCCTACTGTTGCTCACTTTGGAGTGGGAATAGTACTTCTGGCCTCTCCAAAGTCCAACACTTTCTTTACTGTTGTTTAGGTTAGGACTGGTAAATATAGCCCCTTCTAAGTCCAAAACTTCCCCTACTGTTGTGTAGGTTGGAGTGGTAATAGTAAATCTGAACACTCCAAAATCCAAACTGTTCACACTGTTGCTTTCATTGCAGTGAGAATAGGAACTCTGACACCTACAAATCCCAACACTTTCCCTACTGTTGGCCATGTTGGTGTGGGAGTAGTGAATTTGACCACTCCAAGTCAATTTCTTTACTTGAATTTTTTTTTTAATGTGTTAACATATATTTTTGTGATTTCATTTTAAAGTTTACTTCAATTTAAATGTCTTATTATCTATTGTTGGATTAATGTTCTGTTTATTGAACTATTTTTTATTTTAATAGTGTTATTGTACTTATAAAATGTACATATATAGTATTTATAATTCTCATTAGTATTTTT
The DNA here is from genome assembly GCF_964261635.1 of Lissotriton helveticus. NCBI lineage: Eukaryota > Metazoa > Chordata > Amphibia > Caudata > Salamandridae > Lissotriton > Lissotriton helveticus. Next base: position 136,091,660 of record NC_136068.1, on the reverse strand, counting down.
CTCTTATTGCTTATGTGAAATTAACAATTTTATTTATTTATATTATGTTTATTTTTTGCAATTTAGTCTACGGTATATATTTTTATGGTATGTTTATAAGTTATAATTTTTATGTATTTTTGATATAAATATATTCTTTTAGGAAATATAATTTTTTAAGTTAATATATATTTTAAAGTTAATATAATGTTTAATAATTAACATATACAACCTATTTCATGACAATATTGTGTCCTTATATTTTTGTAGTCAATATCTTTTACTTTATATACAAAGTATGAAAGGTCGATGTTTGCTCCTCTATATTTTATGGCAACATTTCTGGCTCCTGATATTTTTGTAGGTGATATTCCATGATAGAACTGCTGGGGTATCGTCAGCACTCAGTCGCTGAGAGTTATATGGGAGAAGAGGGAGATGTGATCAGCCTTCAGGCACTTAAAGTGACAATGGTGGACTGTGAGCGGAGATCAGCAGCTGGTTACCAAGAGTGACACTTGAGTGCTGGAAGATGTGAATAGCTCACAGTGACTGAGAGTGGCCCTGGTGGAGGGTACCAGGAGACTAGCATTCAGTGCCTGAGAGTGAAAAGAGAGGACAAGGATATGTGACCGTGACGCAGCCGCCGAGAGGGACAATGGAGGATAGGGAAATGAGTTCAGCCATCAGACACTGAGAGTGGCAGTAATGAAGAGTAGCACTCAGTTACTGAGTGTGGTACTGATGGACAGGAAATTGTGATCAGCACCCAATCACTAAGTGTAACACTGATGTAACATAACATGTGTATTTGTAAAGCGCACATTCACTCCCAAAGGGGCATCTTGGTGCTGAATAAGAGATGTTTATTGTTACCCAACTCAATGGTACTCATTTTAGCGCCCTCAGAAAGGACGAGTGGACCCACCAGGATTTGAACCTGTGACCATGAGGTCAAACACAGGCCCCTGCAGTGGATGCTTTAGTCCACTAAGCCACCAGACCCAGCTTGTAGAGTGGGAAAAGATGAGCAGTCAGTGTCTGAGAGTGACAGGAAGATGCGATCAGCACCCATTTACTAAGAGTAACAATGGAGGACAAGTGGATAGGATCAACACTCACTCACTTACAATGACAATGGAAGACAGGGAGATGAGTTCAGCCCGCAGTCGCTCAGAGTGATGCTGGCGGACAAGGAAATGTAATCAGTACTCAATCCCAAAGAGGTCAATGGTGGACAGGGATTTGAGTTTAACCAGGGCTTTAAGTGGGATGAAAAAACTAGAGGTCTCTCAAAGGGGCGTGGCCATATAATTAAGGGCGTGGCTTAAAAACATGTAAGCTAAAAATCTGTGCTTAGCATAGTGCACCTCCCAACTTGTATTTTGCTGTTTTGGTCATTGCATCCAGATATATGATACAACAAGTAACATCATACCTACAACAAGTCAGGACTATTGCCTTTGTCAATAGTTGTTAGTTGCATAAGATAAATAAGCAGCAACTATGGCTTGTATATAATATTGAAGAAGCTTCCACTTAAAGCCCTGGTGACACCATGACAATGTTGCTGCTCCTGAGTTTCAAAAAGAGAAGAGAAATCCAGGGAGAAAATGACTTACTTTAAAGGATTTCCCTTCCCCTACAGCGCTCCCCTGGCATGACGTTATGACGTAACTTCTCCACTAGTGAGAAGTGAGCAGTGTGAGCACGCGCACATCGATGTGCCTGCTGTCACTGCAGTCCAGAGAAAAGAACGGACCGCCTGTGCTAGGGCACAAAACAGAGCCCGATAGAGACCCGTTTCGAGGCCCCCCCAAAAAACTGACGGTGCTCAGCACCGGTGAGACCCAGCTCACTTAAAGCCCTGAGTTTAGCCTTCAGTCACTGAGAGTGGCAGTGATTAGTCTGCAGGTACTGAGTTTGACACAGGGCAACAGGGAAATATGATCAGTCTTCAGTCAGATGGTGATACTGGAGCATGGTTAGATGTTATCAGCACTCAAGTCAATTAGAGTGACAATAGAGGACAGGAAAATGTGATTACACCTATTCACGGAGAGTGATTCTGGAGCACGGAGATGTGATGAGCGCACGTAGAGAGTGAACGCAGATTAGTACTCAGTCACTTGAAGTGATACTGGAGAACAGAGAGATGTGATCATCCTTCAGACGCTCACAGTGACACTGGAGGACACGTGGTGGGATCAGCACTCATTCACTTAGAGTGACACTGGAGCAGTGCTTAGTTTGCAAAACAATAAGTGCCAAGGCCCTCCTCAGGAGGCTGCCACAGCTCGCACTACCCATTGCCCCTGTCATACTGCCAGTGATAGTAACAACACAAGTACTAACCATCACATCCTACAAGTTTGACATTTCAGACTATTCCAGTCACCCAAAGCTATAACAATGGCTTAGGCAGAAGGTGTTACTGTTAACCATTTTTAATGTATTTTAAATGAATAAACAACTGTTGTTGTGCACGTCCCTAAATCAGACAAACAATGCCACCATGTGGCAGACTGCCATAAGTGCTGGTGTTGACAATAAAGTGCCGGTGCTAAGCACCGTGAACAACTGGCACATATTAAGCACTGCCTGGAGACCAGGGCTATTTGAGCAGCACCCCGTCAGTTGAAGTGACCCTGGAAGACAGATGGGTTAGCACTCAGTCACTTAGTGTCACTGGAGGCCAGGGCTATTTGGGCAGCATGCAGTCACTTGAAGTGACCTTGGAAGGCAGGTTGGTTAGCACTCAGTCACTTAGTGTCACTACAGACCAGGGAGTTGTGATCAGCTTTCAGTGGCTCAGAGTGCTACTGGAAGACAGGTGGGTTAGCACTCAGTCAGTTAGTGTCACTGGAGACCAGGGTTATTTGGGCAGCACTCAGTCACTTGAAGTGACCCTGGAAGGCAGGTGGATGTGATCAGCCCCCAGTCACTAAGGCCGACAGTGGTGGAATGGACTTGGAGATGAGTTTAGCCTTCAGTCACTGAGCGTGACGCTGCAGCTGCGTGAGCGCGCGCAGCCCTCACTGGCAGGAAGTGTCAGTGAGAGCGCGGTGTCACGAGGTCACCCTTTAGCTGCGTTTTTCCTGGGTTTGAGCTAATATTTTCCATAAACTCCCCTGCTGCCGTTTCCTGCCAAGTTTCCATCTTTACAATTGGGGCGGGGCGCTCCCGGGCCCTGCAGCCGGGAGTAGATCCTACGCCGAGTGTGGGAGAGGGGTGTTTACATCTGGGTGCACGCAGGCGACGGAAGAGGTCATGGAAGGAAAGCCAATTTGTCACTTTTCATAAACCGGCTCGTGCTTTGTTTGTGATGAGCTGAGGCGCAGGGGCGACGGGGGCCGAACTTGTGCTTTCAGCAGCACAATAACGTACTACTTTTCAAATCCATTGACCCAATTACACCCACCCACGTATCCATCCACCCACGCCTCCATCCTTTTACTAGCCCCTCAGAATTTTGAGCTAGGTTTTGCCGGGTGGCACAGAATCTAGAAAGCGACTGAAAGGGTGAAATATTATTGCTCTGTTGTGAGACCCCAGATAACTTGCTTTTCCCAGGATCACTAGCATGACAACTGATGGCTTCCTTCCACCCGATGCGGGTCAGAGTTGCATTTTAGGATGTAGTCTTTTTTCCTTTAACTACTTTTCAGTAAAACAAGTCTCTGCACCTTTTAATGTTTTGTTTAATATAAAGGTGCCTCTGACAAAAAGGGAAAGCTGATAGTTACCTTTCAAGTCTGTCAACTAGAACAACTTAATACATGCAAGGGCATCAACAATAAATTGCGAAGGGAAGGAATTTCTCATCATTTGCAACCAAAATAATTCTTGCGCCGGTCAACTGTTTTTCATTAGACCCACCCTTAGTCCCTCCTCTAGCCACGCCTCCTTGCCACGCCCCCAGCTCGATCTGATGAGTACATGCACTTTTTCCCCCATTTAAAGCACTGCACCCACGCACCCACTCATCCATCCATGCTTCTGCCTCAATCACATCTAACTCTAGCTCCATCTGTCTTTGTTCTATCTCTCTGTTGTCGTCTCTATCTCTCTCTCTCTCTCTCTCTGTCTGTCAGTGTCTTTCTCCCTGTGTCTGCCTCTGCACCTGTGTGTCTATGCTTCTGTACCTCTGTCCTTCTCTCGCTCTTCTTGTTGACCGTCTGTGTCTTCCTTTCTCTGTCTGCCACCCTCCAGTAACCGTTACGTTACATTGGTGTATTCTTGTCAATTTTCGTAATTTCACGCACTCTTGTTTCACGAAATTACGCTATTACGCCCCGTCGCGTAGTTATGTGCTTTCCCAGCAAAGTTTTACCACAAGCACCCAGAAGATGCAGAAAGGGCGTGGCTGTTGTTCATATCACTTCTGTTGTTTGTGCTTTCATTTTAGTGCAAAATCCTGGATTTACTTTTGGTGTAATTACGCATAATTTCATACAATTTCCCCAAAACTTTGCATAATGTTGCAAAAAGCAAATTACATATATTTTGCACACCCGTAAATATAAGGCAGATCCATGTTAGTCCAGGATAAAATAAAAGAATAAGCATGCTGGCGAATGCATGAGAGTCTAGCTGGCTTTACAAAAAAAAACGATGCAAAAATAACAATTGATGGACAGAATGCAGAACAATGTCATACATTCACTCCAGTACAGAGATCTGGGCCTAAATCCATCGTTTGTTTGCTCACTATGACATTCCAGTTTGGACCCAGCCATATGTAAATCAGACTTGGACCCTGCGCACAATGGGAACAGTCCAGCCAGAACTGCCAGACCAAGTCCACTCTGAATAGAAAACAAGCATCCTAGGACCAGTTTCGGGCTTTCAGCCCTCACCAGCCAGTATAGCTTGACTCCAGTGGCATGGAGTGCATGGGACCCATTACAGGATACTTGTTTTCGGTCCAGGGACCTGGCTTGGCAGTTCGGTCCGGACTGTTCCTAGGTGGCACAGGGTCAAGGCTGATTTGCATATGGCTGGGTCTAAACTGGGGTGGCATGGCGAGCAAAAGAACAATGGATTTAACCCAGATCTCTTGACTGGGGGTGAATGTATGATTTATTCAGCATTCCGTCCGTCATTTGTTTGCGTACCACTTTTCAAAAAAAGTACAGCACGGAACAAGTCCTAGGTGTGCTGTCTGTAACAGAGGCATCATACCAACTTGAAAAGAGGATATCTTTGGCCCAGTGTCAGCAGAGAATGAGTTTACAGTCAGTAGAAGAAACTAGTAATGCACAACAGTACTTCAGCACACCCCCAGCTCAGGAACAAGGGTCATCGCTGACCTGTTGTATGGACTCTGGTCCAGAGCCCCAGAATCAACTCACACCATGCCTTTTTCCATTGTTTATCTTTACCGTACTACCAACCACAGCCCCCTGTCAGCAGTGCTTAATTTGTAAATAAAAACATGCTGGTGCCCCAAGCCCTCCTCTGAAACATGCGGCTTCTGCAATTAAGTGCGTGAGCCAAAATACTGAGGTAGCGTAATCCTATAGCCATATCGGGCCTCTTTAATCCATTTACAGCCACTCCCTGCCCCTTTAGCTCACTCTTGCAGCTTTCTCCCTTTGTGATGCTTTTCCGTCTTTCTCTTCCTCCGTCTTTCCCATATGTGTCTTTTGCTCGCAGTAAATTTCTGATGCAGAAAAATAGGTGCTGGTGTCCTCCATCGGCAACCACCCTCTCAAATTAAGCAGTGCCGTGTGAGCCAAGGAGGAGGCGGTGAACAGTTGAAGAAGATAGAAAACACCATTTAATCTCCAGCTCGGTCCACTTCCAGGTGCCTTTCGGGAGACTGTCTATAGGTGTTAAAAAGAGCGATTGGTGTAGCCAAAGGCCGCTGGGGGCAGGGAGGTTGTTACATATCTGTAACACCAGACATTTTTCACTTTTATGAGTTCATTAGCACAAAAAGCATTATCACTTGAACCATAGGGCCTTAGATTACCCATCAAAAGCATCCCTTTTTACATGCACCTGTGTGGCGGTATCTCTCTGCGAGCACATGTACTCTGGGGACACACTAACCACACAAGGGGAGAGGCAGAAACCAGACTCTTGGAATGTCTGAAACTGCAACACACCTCCAAATCGAGTTGCAGTGTCTTGTCATTGCATTTATTTAGTGTTTATTACCCCTGACAAGGCATTGAACCGCTTTGTGGTGGGTAGCATGCTACTCCTGAACTCAAGGTTAGTGGTCAATCCAATGGTTATTGGTTATTGTTGGTTAACAATTATTTTTCTCTATTGGGATTAGCTTTCTACTTTCAAGGAAAGCATTCCATGCATTTACTCAAGTTTATTTGTGGTACAAACAACTCAACATTCTTGCAAAGTTATGTCATGGGGTTTGTGCCATAACTTTGTGTATGGATGTAAAATGGGAGAGATGTGCACACTCCAGGGATTCCAGAGACGGATGCTTTAAAGTTAGGGTGATTGGGTCCTACGGATTCTGACCACAGTCCAACGATCCCCTGGGTTGAAGTCCATGATGGCCACCACCCTCCAAAACCATTTAATTTTTTTATTTATTTTGAAGGTTTTATATAGCAATGGCTAGACCCGGAGGTATCAGAGCGCTTTACATGAGCATCAGATCGTAGTTACAGGTTACATCGGTGTTCGGGAGTCAGGGGTGAGTTCTCACACAAGACATTTGGCTCATTGATCTGTTGCAATAGGCAGAAAACTGACCTTACAGATTGAGATGTTACTTCCAAAGGTCTGTAGGTCTGAGGCAGTGTCCTTGCATAGCATACTCAGTTTTAATACTTCTCAGTCCCTTGCAGACATCCTTGGTTTGGGTAAATAATGAAAGCATCACTATTGGGGTTTGAAACCCTGTGTAAAGGATGACAAAGTCAGTAGTTTACAAAAAGAGGACATATTTAATCAAAACAACTTTACATGATTCTCCGGCACCTCTGTTCAGTAGTTGATCATGAAGTTCTGCCAATCTGGACATACACATCTCTTGGAGCATGAAGAAGGTGCTGCAGATTCAGCTCTTGGCCGGCTCATTATACAGGAAACTCAGGACCACACTGTTGAGGAGTTTCCCACCTCAGGCCCCTCCTGTCTAGGAGCAGTGACTCAGGACCAGCCTGTCCAGGGGCATTGTCTCTGGATGCTCCTGTTTAGGAATACTCATCTCAAGCCTCCACTATCTAGACGCCATTGTTTGAAACCCACCCAGTCTGTTAGATCCACACTTCAGGATCAGCCTGTTCAATGGACTCCAACCTCAAGTGCACCCTATCCAAGAGCCTCCCACCTGAGGCCTATGCTGTCCATGAGTCCCATGCCCCAAGACCATTTGAGCTGGAGCACTGGCCTCAGGGCCAGCTTGTCAGTGGCTTGTGTCTCAGGACCCTCCTGTCTAGGAGCCCCTACCTCAGGACCTTCTGTCTCAAAGTGTCCAACCCTAGTACCATCCTGTCGCTAGGCACCTGCATCAGACCTTCCTGCAGAGGAGCCACTGTTTCAGGCCCCTATTATCTGGAAGCATCAATCTCAGGCTTCTCTTATCTACATGCATTTAACCCCAGGCCCATCCTGTTGAAGAGCCTCCAGCCTCAAGCCACCCTGACCAAGAGCCTTCTGCTTCAGGCATATACCTCCTGGAAGCAACCTACCAGGTGCTATGCCTCAGGTTTACTTTTTTGAGGAGCTCTTGTCTCTGCACCTCATGTCTAGGAACCTCTTGCTCAAGCTCTTCTTGACTGTTAGCCTCCCTCCTCAGGACCAGCCTGTCCCATGGCCTCCACAGTCAGGTCCATCCTTTCAAAGAGCGTCCAACCTTAGGACCATCTGCAAGAGGAGCCTACTGCGCCAGCTCTATTCTGTCCTAAGCGTTCCACCGCCAGACCATCCTGATTCGTAGCGTTCAGCATCTGGATCATCCTTTGCTGAAGAATCTGAGCTCAACAGCTTTGTGTCACAGGTACTGTCTTGCCACGGAGCTGTTTGCCGCAGGGCCATCTTGCCTCAGAACTGTTGGCCTCAAGGACACCATGCCTTGAAGTTGCAGGCCTCTGAGCCATCCTCTCTTGGAGATGCCCAGCCTCAGAGCCGTCCACCTTGCAGCCATTGTGCATTGGTACAGCAGGCCTCAGGTCTACTCAGCTTTAAGGCCGCCAGCCTCAGGACTATCCTACCTCAAAGCCATCGGCCAATCCTGCCTCAGATCTGTCAGCTTCAGAACCATCCTGCCATGAAGCTTCAGCCTCAATATAATGCTACTTTAGAGGGTCCTACTGGAGAATACTCTGGGTCCCTCACTTAACTGGGTAACTATTTTTCAATAATTCCTTAAATTACAACATTCTCAGAGGTACAAATTATTTGTCTTGAGGCAAACATGGTTGCATTTGTGTAACCGACACGAAGTATTCTCATTAATAACCGCAAGCTCTGACTTGTAGCATTCCCAGTAATAGACCACTGCTGCCAATCTTCTCTCGTCACTGTGTCTGAAGACTGACAGCAATGAATAGCACATGGCACTTTATTAGGCCTGGGCAGTGAACTCCGCTCTGTTCGTGGAGTTTGCAGCACTTTCTGCACTCCGCAGAGCATGCGGAGGTCCGAAAACCTTCGCTTCGTGTAGATCAGTTTTTTCCTCGCTTGCCAAGGTCAAATTGACGAGCGAGGAAAACCCACCTCCTGGCAAGATTTCCCAACGCGGGTGGTTGGATTTCTGAACTAGTTGGAAAACCTTCTATTCACGTTCAGAAAAGCTGCCCCTCGATTAGAAAATCTACTTGAGCGGCAGAAAAGAAATAGCGCCCTCCTGCGCTGTGCATGGTGCAGTACGCGCTGATTTTACAGTGAATGACAAACACCCGGCACTAAAAACCAATGCGTACGGCATGACCAAACACACTCTGCCACTTGCGGAACTCCGCATAGTGCGGCAGAGTTTTTTTACGCAGGTCTCCGCAGACTCCAGGCCTACACTTTACCTGTACCATTTCACCAATCAATGTAAGAGATCACTTTACCTATAGACTGACACTAATCACTGTAACAAATCACTGCTGCTTCTAGCTGGCAACCTTCACTACAGCTCATCACTATTCCTGTACACTGCCGGCAATGAATGTCACGGATCACTTTACCTGTAACATGTCAGCAATCAATGCAACCAATCGATGTACCTGTATACTGACAACAATCGCTGTAACAAATCACTGCTGCTTCTAGCGGTCAACCTTCTTTGTAACTTCTTTGTTTCTTTGTTCTTCTCTGTTCCTGTGGACTGACAGCAATGACAGTTACAGATCCCTATTCATGTAGACTGACAGCAATGATCTAAGAGATCACCTTACCATTAGACTGTCAGCAACCACTACAACATATCACTTTCCCAGTAGACTTGCAACTACCCCTTTAGAATGTACTGCTCTTATTGACAGCATTTCTTGCAACAGATTACTGACCCTGCTGTGAGCATTGCATCTACTCTGACCACCCCCTGCAATCAGCATTGTACACATAAGTGTACTTTTACTGCTAACAGCCTTGCATATACACTGATACAAAGCTACAGGGGCAGTCCAACAACCCTGAACCAGGGACAAACAATTGATATACCCAACAAGAGGTTCAGGTAGAAGCGTGGACGGAATAATACTGTCCTTTTAAATATCTTTCCCAATATGTAATAAATTCTAACATTTTTTTGAAATCTGTATAAATTTATTCTCAATATATGATTGTATAGGCTTCTCTTCTTCCCTTCCCTCCTTTCCCCCTCGCCCTTTCTTTTCCCTGATTCTTGTAACCTTATACAATAAGTTGCAACATTTCTGTGACTTCTCTACCTGAACCTCTTGTTGCATATACACTGGGCACTGCCTGTGCTGTCAGCACTGCGTGTACACAAATAACCCCCTTGCTGTCAGCATTGCATATGCACTAAGCACTGCCCCTTCTCTCATCATTGCAAGTACACAGAACACTGCCCCCTCCATCAGCACTGCAAGTACACAGAGCACTGCCCCTGCTATCAGCACTGCATGTACACAAAGCACTGTCACTACTGCCAGCACTGCATGTACACAGAGCACTTCCCATGCTGTTGGCACTGGCATGCACACAGAGAACTGGCCCCGCTGCCCTCATTCCTTGTAACAGTTTACCGCCCTCGTAAAATTGTATCATCCACTGTATACAGAACCTTGCCTTTGATTTTAGCATTTCCTGTAAAGCTGCCAGCCTATCCTGTAGCGTGTTACTGTCCAGGTACTGACAGCACTTTCTGTAACGTGTCACTGTCTCTGTAGAGAGCCAAAAGTGCCTGTAATATGTCAATGTGTCTGCAGACGGCCAACAGTCCCTGTGACATATCAATGTGTCTGCAGACGGCCAGCAGTCCCTGTGACATATCAATGTGTCTGCAGACGGCCAGCAGTCCCTGTGACATATCAATGTGTCTGCAGACGACCAGCAGTCCCTGTGACATATCAATGTGTCTGTAGATGACCAGCAGACCCTGTGACATATCAATGTGTCTGTTGACAACCAGCAGTCCCTGTGACATATCAATGTGTCTGTTGACAACCAGCAGTCCCTGTGACATATCAATGTGTCTGCAGACGGCCAGCAGTCCCTGTGACATATCAATGTGTCTGCAGACGGCCAGCAGTTCCTGTGACATATCAATGTGTGTCAGTAGACGGCCAGCAGGCCCTGTGACATATCAACGTGTCTGTAGACGGCTAGCAGTCCCTGTGACATATCAACGTGTCTGCAGACGGCTAGCAGTCCCTGTGATATATCAACGTGTCTACAGACGGCCAGCAGTCCCTGTGATATATCAACGTGTCTGCAGACGGCCAGCAGTCCCTGTAACAGATCAATGTGTGTGTAGACGGCCAGCAGTCCCTGTGACATATCAATGTGTCTATAGACGGCCAGCAGTCCCGGTGACATGTCACTGTGTCTGTAGTTGGCCAGCAGTCCCTGTGACGTATCAATGTGTCTGTAGACGGCTAGCAGTCCCCGTGAAATATCAATGTGTCTGTAGATGGCCAGCAGTCCCTGTAACAGATCAATGTGTCTGTAGATGGCCAGCAGTACCTGTGACATATCAATGTGTCTGTAGACGGCCAGCAGTCCCTGTGACATATCAATGTGTGTCTGTAGACGGCCAGCAGTCCCTGTGACATATCAATGTGTGTCTGTAGACAGCCAGCAGTCCCTGTGACATATCAATGTGTGTCTGTAGACGGCCAGCAGTCCCTGTGACATATCAATGTGTGTGTGTAGACGGCCAGCAATCTCTGTGACATATCAATGTGTCTGTAGATGGCCAGCAGTCCCTGTGACATATCAATGTGTGTGTGTAGACGGCCAGCAGTCCCAGTGACATATCAATGTGTCTGTGTAGTCCCTGTCACAGGTAACTGTGTCTGTGGATGGCCAGAAGTCCCTGTAACAGGTCAATGTTTCTGTAGATGGCCAGCAGTCCCTGTAACTGGTTCCCATCCTATAGAATGTTACAGTTCCCTGTTAATGAGAACACTGTCCTATTGTCAGCATTTCCTGTATGAGGTCTCTGCTGATGCTGTTCACTATCTGCACCCTACATGATGGGCCATATCCCATCTCCTGCAGGTTCATGTTGCCTTTGAAACCTGGGAGCACCTTGACCACAGAGTGTTGCTATGTTACTAAGGCATAGTTACAAGTATGGTATCTTTCAGTCTCTGCACAGGCACATAGATCCTCCTTCTGTGTCTGTTTGCATAGGCACAGCTCTCAACCTTTCCATTGAGGACACCTTGGTATGGAACTGTCTTAAGCTCTAATCCCTCCACCCCCCATTCCATAAATTCAGAGCACACGCTCCAACAGTGCTCCTCAGAATCCCCCAGTATAAAGGTATAAAGGTTCTCCAAAGAGGCAACAGCCGATGAGGGCTGAATAAAATGAAAGCGTAATTCAGAAAAAAAATCCACTTGTGCCCCAGTAGATGGTGAGAAGGACATGGTGGCACCAGAGGGGGCGCTAGACCACTTTAGCAATGTCCGAGGGTCCATTTGAACACATCTCCTGAATAGAGGGAGCCTCCCAAGGAATTAGGGTCTAGGTTGAGCAGCAGAGGCCTAGCTCAAGGCAGGGGTCTTTCAAGGTTCTAGACTTGCTTCTGATGGCCCTGGCAGCTTTGCCTCATGTGTTTCACCAGTTCATAGTTCGCTCCGGCTGGCATACTTTTGAAGAAGACAGTTTGGAAGATATCTGCATCCGCAGCATCTTTTGCATAGATAGTCACTCAGTCAAAAGGCGAAGAACAAAGCGGGGATCCTGAATTTGTACCTCAGAGAAGTTTCTGGAAGGACCCTCCCAGGATATTATTTGAACATGGACATAGTGGCTGCTTAGAGGACCGAGAGGTCATGGCAGGACTTGGAGCGTACCTTCATGGCCACTTTCCTGTTGTTTCGGGCCACCAGTTTGTCCAGGAAGCGGCGCGCCTTCTTGGTGAGGCTCTCTTTGCGCCTGTAGATGGACCGGCGCTTGTCGTTGGCTTCCTTGCTGTCCTGGCGCAGACGGATCTGGCGGACAATACCCTCGAAGAGTTCGGCCACGTTGTGGTGTAGAGACGCTGAGGTCTCGATGAACTTGCAGTCAAAGACCATGGCACAGGCTCGGCCCTCTGCGGGGAAAGAGGGGAGATAAGCAGTATAAATTAATTGGATAAGAAAAAAACTTGATAAAAGGCTATGCACAAGGGAGAAACACAAGAGAGGATGGCTGGGGAGAACTTAAGGGTTTTACAGAGAAAGGTATTGAAGTCAAAGGTATGGTGGCCCGAGGCACTCAAAGACCATGAGCAGTAGGTGTAACAACTCATACCTCTGGCTTGTTTTGTGCAGCCACTTCCCATGACCACCACCCTGGATGTGCAATTGCTTGGACACGGTTTTGACTCCATTATGAGTTGCCTGTTATCACCAATACTACCATTATCAACCCATTAGTGGATGATGAAAAACCTGGAATGGGGAATAAAATGCTGCACCCAGAATTACCAGAACAGTTACTGGGATTTTTTTCTCAAATCCAGGTGCTTATCCGGTCACATATTTCATCTGCTTTATAGTTATATAGGTGGACTTTGTGACCAGATGCAGATGGTATACCAATTGTGAAATCTCCTGATAATACTGGCATGGATTCGGTACAACTTGTAAACCTGACTAGAGGCATTGCCGCCAAAACGGGGCAGAAATACAACTTTGCGCAACTTGTAATAAGATTCCTGGAAGGGGCAAAGGCCCAATGCTTGCTAGAACTTCCATAATGAAGGCTCTCACTTGGAGGGCTGAGCCATCTACTCTTTTGTATGTGTCAGGACCTGTGTCTACTGGAGGGCCGTCTAACATTGCTTTATCCGATTCCAGACCTTCCTCTCTGCCTCCAACCTGCCAGTCAACCTCTGTCAATTGTGCCCTTTTCCTACCATTTCCAGCTTTTGCTCTCACCACCTCTGTTCCTCTGCACCCAGCAGCTTTCCAACGCAACTTCTACCCCTGACTCCTTTCATCTCTGCTCTTTTCTCTGATCATCAGATTTATAACGCAGTCAATATCCTTTGTTGACTTTTCTTTTGCGATATCTTCGGTCCTGTTCTTCTAGGTCTGTTCTCTCATCTAAATTGCCCTTTGCTTTTGAATATGTGTTCCTGTAGTCTGTGTTGTTCTTTGTCTTTTTTTCTAGCTCTGCGGTTCTAGCCTTTTGAGTTTTGACTTTTATGGACCCCCACTCAGTCTCGGTCGGCAGTAGGAGTTCCTGCAGGGCGGTGACTTGGGGAGGGGGAGGGGCAGGGTGGGGGGGTAGTAATGTATGGATCACGGAGTTTAACAGGTAAGTAAACATTTAAATAAATAAAACGAATTTCGTTGCGTGCACTGCATCGCATTTGGTGATGCAGTGCGCTCAACAAAATTTGTTTTATTTATTTATATGTTTACTTACCTGACCGCGGCTGCCCCCACTTAATCATTACTGGAATCTATGGAACCCCACATTGGCGTTACTGGAAGCTGGGGACCCCGGCCTAAGCAATTTCAATGATTTGATCAACAAAACAATACACAAATGATGACATATTTTACCTAATTCACAAACAAATATAAAAAAAATCATGTTTTTTAATTTTAATGGGAAAGTAGAAGCTTTTATATGATGGTGCACAGCCATTAGTGGTTGGGCGCAGAATTGAATCACCTACACAAAGAGAAGGCATTGGCCATCAATTGATGTGTGGGGATCTTGCAAAGGTGTCTGCAGGGCTGGGTGACATTTATCAAAGACTGGAGAATCTCAATTATAGCTGAATATGGCAAACTCACATTGAAGGAACATTTGATGAAATAAGAGAAAGGGCTGTGAAGTGAAAGGATAGATAACTTTATAAAAGTGTAATCAGACATATGGACCATTGATTAACTAAAGTGGTCAAAGGCCCTTTATGCTCAACAAGCTTGGTCAGCATACATTTCAGCATCTAGGTGCATTGGCGTGCCACAGGGTGGGGTTAGAGGAAGGCTGAAATGCCCATTTTGCCAGGTGGCTAGGATTACCCATTGCGTGGCTGCAAGAATTCTCATTCTTGCTTCCCCAAGCCTGGCAGCTTCCAAACAGGCTATGAGAAGGGTGCTTCATGGCTCAAATGAATGCCCCTCATGAACTTTCTGCCATGCTCGTCTTGCACATCCGTCATACTGCAGGACATTCCAGCACAGGCAAATGTGCTCCATTAGCCTGCGCTGAAACTCAACATAGGAAAGATAGGGAGCAGCAGCACCTCCTGAAACTGCACTGTAGAGGGCTGGGACACACAGACAGGCAAGGATGGATCCAATGTTGCAAGACCCTATATGAACTGTCAAAAAGGTGGGCGCCTGCTTGATGGTGGTGAAGAAGGAGAGAGTACAGGGGGTGAGAGTGGATTTGGTATTTTTATGTTATTAGGACCCTAGATTGTGAATTGGTTTTAGTATCTATCCTGCACAGGTACATAAATGGAAAAGCTTGGGCTTGGCCTGAAGAAGGTGCATTGAAGATTTAGCGAGACCCTGGAAATGGCCGAAACATGGCAAAGCAGACCTAAGAGTTTGGTACACATGGCCGGGGCGAGTCCATTCGACCCCAGGGGCAGACCACACTCACCTTCCACAGAGACCTCCCGGCTTCGAACCAGGTCAGTCTTGTTCCCCACCAGGATGATGGGAATGTCCTCTGATTGGCGTATCCGCCTCAGCTGGATACGGAGCTCTGAGGCGCTCTCGAAGCTGGCCCGGTCTGTGACCGAGTACACCAGGAGGTACGCATTCCCAGCCTGCATACTCCAAGACACTTCGTCCATCTCGGCAGACTGGAGAGAGGGAAGAGACCAAAGAGAGGGTCACCATTAAAAATAGGTAACACATATCTAAATTGGCATTTATTCACTGTTCCCAGTCAACAAACATGTGAAATTTGAAACACTAAGCTAGCGGCACTTTTGTGCCGCCAGAGCATCACTTTTTTTACTCTCCGCTGTCGCAATGTGCCGCAGCATACTTGCAGGACCCCATGGCTTGTCATTGCCATGTAAATATGTGCCTCTTACGCAGAACACTGTGTGAAAGGGGCATTCCAAGGGTGTTGATGTGGGTGTTCTCACGCAACACCCATGGAATGTGAAGCAATCCCAGATTTATGAGGCATCGTAAACCTGGAAACGCGTCTGTTTTCCATGCCTCCCCAGGCAAGGGTTTAGGAGTGGTGCAAAGAGGAGAAATACTTTTATTTCCCCTTGTTTTTTCCTTTTTCTATGCATGCTGCATTCTGCAGCTTGCATAGAAAGAGGAAAATGCCATCAATGATTGTTTTTGTGCAGGAAGGTGTCACTTCCTGCACAAATACAATCATCCCCACAACGCAGGCATCCTTGCAACATGATTCAAGGGGGCCTGCATTGGCACTCGGCTGCTGTTTGTGCACCAGGGGAGAAGGACAGGAATGAGCTGTATCGTGTGGATACGGCACATTCCTGCCCTTTTCTTTAGAAGCTCGGCAGTGCAGCAGGAAGGCCTGCTGCGTTGCTGTGTGTCAAAGGCTTGTAAATGAGGCCCTAAAAGTGCAGTAAGCAAACGTCACATGTTGACTGGGTTTTTGTGGTGTCTTTTAATGTTGTCTTTGTTCCATCCAAGTTATATAGACTGCTGAGCAGTTTGCCAGGGCCGGTTTCTGTTCCCAGTCCGGCCCTGATGGACAGATGGCTTTTTTTTTTTTTACTGTCCATTTAGGGACATTAAAAAAGCGAAAAAGTCCCCCACGCCGTGAGGAAAAAACTGGGGAGTCATTGTTTTATTTTTCAAAAACTAACTCTCACTTTGGAGCTTGTTTTGGAAAAAAATTTAAAAACTGGAAAAGTTTGACGGCCAGCCGTCATGTTGGATGTTCCTGATCCCCAAAAAATGAACAAGTTAAAACCCCATAGTGAAATCAGGATGTCAAGAAAAACCGATGCACACATAGCAGACCCGACTAAGGGCCCACAGACCCATCAAGCCAAGATTGCATTTGTTTGGGGGGGTATCACAAGCTGTGCCCCTGCACAGAAAACAGAGAGACAAAGCAGAAACATCAAAGGCAGCAGCAGTGCAAACTTACGTCTGAGAGAGACACCCAGAAAACAGAGAGCAAAAGCAGCAATGCAAGCTTCATGTAGAGAGAGACAAACTGAAATCAGATAGAGAGGAAAAGGTACAGCACAGACAGCAGTAATGCATGCTTTCCTAAGTTAGATACAAAAAGATACAGGCAGCCTCAGTTTCCAGCAGGCACACACAGAACAGGTGTATACGCGCAGAAGAAGTGCAAACCTCCCTCATACACAGAGCCAATACCTCACATGCATCAGCAGTGCAAGCTTCCCTCACACACTGCAACTGGTAAATCACAGGCAACAGCAATGCAAGATTTGTTCACACGTAAATGAAGCACAGCATTGCCAGCAGTAGCAGCAGCAGTGCAGGCTACGCTCAACAGCAGAGTAAACTTCCCTCACAGAGTAGGCGCAGCAGCAGTACACACATCCCTCACATACACAGACCAGGTAGATCACAGGCGGCAGCAGTTCAATCCTTCCTCACACAGAACAGGTACACTACCGGACGAGCAGTGCAGTGATACAGAGTTATTATCAGAGGCAGCTCCTCCATTTGAGCGGAGGAGCACTGCCCCTCAAGTCCCAGACCTGAAAAATAAAATGGTAATAAGTTTATTTATTACCATTTTATTTTTCAGCAATCCATTCTGGACTAAGTGTCGAGATGGGATGGGGCCATTGCTGCCGAGTGGCAGCAGCAGGGAGCTGTACGCTTTAAAATGCGCATGTCTCTTTGGCCGGCCATTTTGTCACGGCCAGCCAGACATGCGCATTTTAAAGTTCTCTAACCTAGCTGTCCTAGACAGTTGGGTTACAGAAAGCGCAGGCCTCCAGTGCTCTTAGGAATGTTAAGAGAGCCCTCTGTATCCAATCCTGGTGCTGCTCTCATGCTGTGAGAGCAGCACCAAGATTGGGTAGTTCAGTTTCTTGCTACCGGAGGTACCAGAGGACACCCGAGGGTGTAGGACCTAGCGCTACAAGTTAGGTAAGTCTATTTTGTTAATTAATTTTGTGCCCCTGCCCTACCGCCCTCGGTCCAAGCCAGCCACCACTGGTTATTTTGTAGGAGACGGAATTGTTTGTTCTCAAAATCATGCAACCTCAGCCCTGTGGATTTCAAGTGGGATCCAAGACTCATCCATTGTAAGCCACAGTCACCACTTCTGTTATTGTTATCCAGACTGGCTTCTAAACCTACCCACAGATCATTTCCGTTTGGCGTTGCTTGGTGCGCAGAACAATACCACCGCTTGTGCCCTATAGAGACAAACACCCCCTAGGCGCGGTGTCTGTCCCTCTGGGAACAACCACCCGGTGCTGGGTCAATCAATAGTTTCCAGAATGGGAGTCTCTGCCCTGGGGCTGTGTTTGATTGGTCGGATGGTCAATCTATTGTCATCTTGTCCAATCACGGGCTACGGCTCAGTGCATTGATTCGAGCACGGCCACAGGGAGGGACATGAAAACTAGAAGTATGCTTATTAGGGCATGGTTGGGAGATATAGGCAAAGGAATACAACAAAAACAAATGCAGATAGAAGCCTGATACAGTAAGAGAGGAGTTTCCCAGGCCTCACACCCTCACATATTCTACCACAGAGTGACTCTCCAGGTTATGATGTTTCTACACACCTGGGCTATAGGAGCACATGCTCTGAGGAGCATCTTTGCTGAGGTCTCTCAATTCAATGACTAAGGAACATGGGGCAAAGAAAGTGGCTGACTTGCGTTTTGAAGTTCTTGGCTTTTTAAGGAAAAAATCGGCTCACATTTGTTTCTGATAGAGGAAAATGCCCTCTTTGAATGCTTAGATTCTTCTCGTGCAAACAGTGTGGTGTGAAATGACTGTGAGACCCAGGCCTGACTTTCAAAGAGTTGTACATCAGAATATTGAGTACAAAAATATCTACCTACCAAAATTAACAGGTAGATTCATCAACGAAAAATCGGCTCGCAAAGGGCCAGATTCTCAGAATCTGGCCCTTTGACGCGCAATTTTTGCATTTGGGATTCATCATCCCAAATGCAAAAATCGCTAATAGCGAAATCGCATATTTGCCATTAATTGCATTTAAGGAATCTCTATTTGAGATTCCTTAAATGCAATTCATTAACCATTTATTTGTTGCGAATTCGCTATTACTGGCCGCTATTTACCACGAATTGTAACTTCGTGGTAAATAGCGAAATACTTAGAAAAATGCACTTCAGTGCATTTTTCTAAGTTGCATGTTACACACACACATGTCCTTTGGCCATGTGTGTGCGCAACACATGTGTACATTTTCTTTTCAGGGGTGCTACAGGGTGTCCTTTGGACACCCCTGGCACCCTCGAAATCGCATCCTTATTTGCGATTAGCAATTTGCTAATCGCAAATAAGGAAGGTGTAGGAATCGCAATTTTATTTGCAATTCCTACATGAATCCCGTTTTGCATGCCCTTAATAGCGATTCCTTATGAATCGCTATTACAGACTCGCAAAACGGGACTTTGATGAATCAGGCTGTATGTGGCCGAAATATCGACTGCCCCAATATAATGAAGGTTGTCAAACGTAGGTTAGTGCAGATTTACTATTCTTAAAAACAAATCTATGAACCTTGAACATTTTTATGTAACCAAGGCAGTTAGGAATAGTAGAACTATACTTACCTATTTGTAATATTTTGCCCATAATATTTTGGCAGGTCAATATTAATATTGCACTTGTCTGGGAGAAAACCCTCGGTCCATGTATTAGAAAGCGAGGGCAAGATGAATGGGCCAGGGGATACTGTTCCCACCAAGCACTTTTTTTCCTTTTCCGGGAGCCTTTGTTTAAAGTATTCCTCGCAAAAACTGCATTCAAACCCAAAAACAAAATAGGAGCTGAACGACTAATGTGGGGTTCCATGCAGCATATTTCTAGCTCTCTCAAGGAGGTGCACTGTGGTAGGATCACAAATTCTTATAACTCCAGGATGAAGGAAAAGCAGCAACTCAAAAATCTTGGACAGTGGTTCTCAACCTGTGGTCCAGGGGCCACTGGGAGTCCATGAAGCCTACTCAGGGTGTCTGTGACGGCTTAGAAAATTAAATAATATTAAGTATATATAAATAAAAGAAGCAAAATGTAAAGCTGAACACCTTTAAACATTGTGTAGAGGTAAAGGAATTTGAATGATATGCTAAACTTTAAGTAGTAACATATTATTTTGTGGGATCAATGCAAGTGCATCAAGAAGAATATAGCATGGGCAATGAGTGGCCTTAATTCAATTTAGAATATATCCAACCTTCTCTTAAAATTAAAAAAAAATATATATATATATATATATTTGTTTGTGAAATAAATAAAATATCTCACCATTTGTGTATTTGTTTGATGAATGCCTGTTTCTGTATTTTTAGGGCGTTGTTTTGAGGTTCAAATCACCAAAATGCTTAGTCCAGGGTCCCCGGCTTCCAGTAATGACTTAGGGGCCGATTAGGATGGCGAACGGACTTGCGTCCGTCCGCCACCCCTGAGTTGGAGGGACCGTCCGCATGGGCAGCGGCGGTCCCTCCATAGCAATTAGGATGTGACCGCCACCCTGGCGGTCACATCCTGTATGTTTTACATTGCGGCGGATGCTGCTTGAAGCAGCATCTGCCGCAATGCAAAAAACGAAAGGTGTGCATTTGCATGCACAAAGCGGCAGGCACCGCGCGGTGCCTGCCGCTTCGTGCACGCAAGGGCAGGGGGGTACCATAGGTACCCCCCATGTGCACCCCCCACGCAACCTTCACCCAGGGGGCCCGCAACGGGCCCCCAAAGTGACTGTCCGTATGCTTTTCCACGGCGGAAAAGCCGCCGCGGAAAAGCATGACTCACCCTGCATCCTAATATGGCTGGCGGTGTCTGATAGACACCGCCAGCCATGTTATTGCTTTTCCGCCGTGGTCGCCTTCCGACCGCGGCGGAAAAGCGGCGGACGGATTGTGAGACCCACCAGCCATCCTGATTTGGCGGTGGGTCTTTCAGGCCTCCTCGGCGGATTTCCCGCATACTCCGGGCCGGCGGTGGCTTCCGCCGGCCCGGAGTATGCGGGAAATCCGCCATCCTAATGACCCCCTAAGTGCGGGTCCCTGGATTCCGATAATGATTCAGGGGGGTCCCCAGGTTCCTGTTATGATTAAATGGGGGTCCACAGGATTCAAATGGTTAAGAACCACTGATCCAGGAAATGAACCCTGCACAGCACTAATTTGATTCACACCTAATTTGCGGATTTCAGGGGATTTAGGCAATTTTTCCCACTTTTCCCGCTAAATGTCCGATATAAGTTAGAGCTTTTTGAAATCAAAGATAAAGCCCTAGTTCCTCGTCATGGGGCAGTAATTATCACACGGAATAGTGAGTATGTCAGGGGTGCTTGTACTGTCAGGTTCTGGCAATCTGTAAAATCACAAGTTAATCCACTATATATCCTTATATAATAGGGAATAACATGGGAATTGGTGTTTCTGTAAACCACTAAGTTTTAATAAGCCCTTCAGGTGTGATCCGATGGATTTGTCCCTTGAAAAAAAGTTATGCACTACCACGCCTGGCAATACCATGTGTGGTAACGCCACACCACTTGTAATCCTGATTTGGCTGTTTTGGACCAAAATGGGATTACAGGGCAATTCTGAATGGTGGCCTTACTAACTATACTAAAGAATGGCAGGTTTTGTTCCACTACAACTCATCAAAAGCCAAGTTTAGAAGTCCACACTTCTTTTAATATGAGATGTGCTTCTTTTCTTATGGCACCTTCAATTTCAGATTTACTCTGTGTTCAACCCCTTTATGGCTCTGGATGAATCACCTTCCATCAAGAAATGGCCAGCAGAACAGTACTGTACATACCATATTTACTACGTTTGTGCCTCTACAGAAGGCACACAATTTAATACATCAGAACTTAAAAAGAGATGCAACATATTTAGAATTTGTAAGATATTGGGTTACTGTTAGAGGGGGGTGAAAGCCCCACTTAGGCAACAACCATAATTCTTGTCAAGGTGAGTTAGTAAATGTGAATGTTTTCAGTTATCTAAACCATAACAATTTAACAAGCATATATAGAAACAAGATACAAACTTAAATGTGATAATAAAACCACACTGCATATGACACATCTGTGCCAAATGAGTCCCGAACCTACTTTCTATAAGGAACGTTTTAGTAATCCTCTGCTACTCAGGGATAGTTATAGTAACTGTACCATTATTCACACAAAAAAGTGCATAAGGATAAAAAAAAGACAGCATCATATAGAGGCAACTTAATAAAGTGCAATGTGCGATGGTAAGAATAACAATGACAATGACTTTATTCATTAAAAATACAAAAAAAATGGTTAAAGATTTTAGCCACAAGATAGAAATACGGCATTATCTAACGGAAGCGCTCTTATCTTGTAAGCAGCATTGATAAACTTCAAAAACGTAACAGTAACTGTGCATTGTCCTCACTCAAACACATTTGTATCGCTGTTTAACACTGCCTTAATCCTAAATAAATATAGGTTTTTAGCTGAAAGACTCTTCAAGCCACTACAGCGGCACAATATGTGCGACAACGATTCTTGCTTGTAGTCACACAGTCTGCAATTTACGGCAACAGACCTTTTCAAACGCCGATACTTATAGGCATTTAATGGTATTATTCCACCCATTAGGTCTTTTTTCTGAGCAAGGCTCAGAGGGCTGGATAAGTACAGTACCTTCCCGGTAGATGGATAAAAGTTTGCAGACATATCTGAATGGGCCTTCAGTTCCAAGTCATGTTGATCATCCACAAAAGATATTGCATTTGCGTTCTTTACAAATATTATAGCAACAAGGATTTGGAGGCAAATTTAAGGCCCAGATTTCTTGCAAATCTAAAAATTCAATTGAGTCTCTCGTGTAGGTCTTTTATTGGAACTTTTTATCCTGCATGCTCAACCATATCAGTTCCCTACGCATTCCACTCAGGACTGCCTTTAAGTTTGCATAATGGCCTAGAAACACAGCTTTTGCCATAATCAATTGCTTGTATAGGCTGAACTCAAGTTGATTTTGAGATGATGGAGTGGCCAGGCATGGCCGGCACAGTTAAGAGTGGTGAGGAGGGGTGGGGTGGGGGAGGGAGTCGACAGGATAGGTAAAGTGAAATTACAAAAATAATCAAACCACTTACATTGTGCTTGTGGCATCGCGGAGTCGGTGATGCGGCAAGCACAAGATAAGTGTTTTTTTGTTTTTTTAATTTTACCTAATCCATCGTCTATCAACTCCCCCCTACCCCGCTTACCCCCGCCCGCTCCACTGCTCTTACCTGTGCCGGCCGTGCATTGGAGTGGGGTCTGGCAGCTGGAATAATCTTCTGCAGAACCGGCATTGAGTGTTGTCCAGCCAAGCGGTTAGACGGTCCTTAAATACCAGCATGCCATATGTCAATGTTGGCAAAAGCTTGGCATCAATGACACAGCACATTGCTTTTAACTCCAGTCCTCCCAGATTTTTTAACATTTTTTTAAACTGATGTTAAAGAACATAGACACACCTTCCAATGCCAAGAGCTGTGCTTGGTTATGCTGCACTAGTTAAAATGAATTCCCAGGGACTTCATGCTTGACACTTGCTCTAATTTCACCTGGTCTAAGTAAAATCTGGCCTTGTTGATGATTTTATTTTTGCAAACCATCATTTTAGATTTTGAGGAATTAATTGAGGTATTATTTAAATTTTAATAAATGGCCAGTGCATCCAGGGATCGTTGCATACCGAAAGCGGTATGGTCGAATACTGTACTGTCGAATACTGTAAACATTAGAGATGGTCTCCTCCTAACTAGGACAGACATGCTCATAATTTGCCTAGGGCACTATTTATCTCCCAAATATAGGTTGGACAGCAGGGGTGCCAAAATGCACCCCAGCTTTAGCCCTTGATTTGTCAAAAACTTTTTTGATGTTACTCTATTGAACGTAACTTTAACTTTAACCCAGGTCTTTACATATAGGCTCATAAAAGCTCTTTCTTAGAAGGATGGCAGGGATATCCCAATTATGAAGCTTCTGCCAGACCCTAGCTCTGTCCACACTATTGAATGCAGTGGTGAAATCGATAAATGCTGCATAGAGTGGTGGAGCATTATTCTTTGTTGAGGCTTCGATCAAGGAGGAAAGAATAACCACATTTTCCTCAGTGCCATTCTCATGTCTAAACCCTGATTGTGTGATGGGAATTAATGCTCTCGATGTGGCCCATTTTTCTAGTTCCAAGTTTAGAACTTTGGGAAAACACTTGCCGTCCACATCAAGAAGTGCAATCAGTCTAAAGTTGGCCAGCGGATTTATTGGGCCTTTTTCATGTACAGAGTTTAATATTGAAGATCTCTAGCTGTCTGGGACATCATTTGTCAAAATACGATGCTTAGACAGTGGACTTAATAGAGTTGCCCGTTCTCCTTTTTCTGTTTTAAACATACTGGCTGACACACGTTTGGCCTGGGGGCACCAGCAAAGCAAAATGAAGCAATTATTGAACTTGTTCGTTTACATTGTAGTTGTTATCATTACATTGCTTCAGAATTTCCATACATTGTTTGACACCTATTGCACCCTTGGGCTCCACAAGCTCTCCTTCATCCCTTAGGACATACAGGTTTGTTACATAGTTGGCCCATTTTGCTACAGAGATCCTGTGTGTCAAGAGCTGTTATTTACATTTTACTGTTTCTGCCCCAACCATCAAAACTTATTTGAATTCCTAAGTTTTGTGGCTTCAAAGTTCCGTCCACAGTTTTTCCTCAATTTGCCTGTGAATTTCCCAGATCTTGGATCTATAGGCCTTTCTCGCATTCCGGATGTCATAGATTAGTGATCAATAGCCTCTTCTCAGAAGGCCATTCAAGTCTTGCTTGAGAGTTCTTAGTTCAGATGAAGATTTCAAAAGTTGCCCCCTCTCGAGTTCAGTGGGACACAGTTTTCTTGAAAATTGGTTTAATATGGTTTGACCATTGCTGCAGGGTTGGTGCCCAGTTATTTGTCCATGATTGAAGAAATTTCTTGAGTTCCACTGTCTTTTGTGCAGGCATCTCATTAGACCATTTCATTCTACGTAGACCACTTACTTCCTCCTGTTCGTCAATTGTTTTTATTTGGGTTAACCTGAGCGTGATCATGGAGAGGGTGCAGATCAACATTGCATGGTCGCTAATCAGACTGGGGTGCTCTCGAAACTTGCACACATAGTTGTAGTATTGAGTAGCAACTCAAATATAATCAAGCACTGATGAATTTGTCAGGGTGAACCACAAAAGTCACTAAATTCGCCTGTGCCTAATCCTCTGGTATCCTGGCACAAAAGCAATTAGGCTTAACTTAGAGGTTATGTGTAAAGTAATTATGCAGCACACAAACAATAATAAAGTGAAAACACAGCAGAAGAAAAATCACAACCCAATCTAGAAAAATTGAGTAAATGTTAATAAATAAAATGATACCAGAGTGGCACAAAAACAATCAGTAGAACTGGAGGCACGCAATTTAAAAGATTTTAGTGAAATAGTGCCTAAAAGCACCATGCACCACTCACTGTCATCTGGTCACGGTAGGCTTGGGGAAAGTTACATGTTTAGGCTAAACGTGATGAAAAGTAGGTCTGATACAGGGACCAGGTTAGTCCCACTGAAAAGTTACTTTCTCAGTCTGGCGTGAAGTGTTCTGTTTGCATTGGAGGAGGTCACGAGGAGGAGGCTGAGCGTAATGGGTGGTCATCACTGTAGCACAAAGAGCAGGTCAGGCATCGCATATGGTCATCGATGTAGCTCGAAAAGCCTGCCAAGCCACGGGCGGCCATTGCTATAGGTTTACATTGGCGGTCATCATTGGCTGTGATTGCTGTAGCAGTTGCTGGACACTGCAGACTGTCATTGTCAGCACGAAGAGCAGGTTTCACCGAGCTATGCATTGGCAGTCGTTACCGATGGCAGAGATTTGGTGTGATTGGGCCATTTGCGGTCCCAAGGAACCCAAACTTCAGGATTTCCACTTGATGCCAGCCAAGGATGCAGGACCTGTGGAGGCACCTCCTGGGCATCAGGGACACACTCCAGCAGAGTCCAGCAGGGATAAGGCAGGCCCAGTTGCAGCAGATCAGCTAGGCAGTTTCAGGGAGACCTCTGATGCGTGTTGTGTTCCTGTCGCCCACACAGGAAGTCAGCCAACTGACTTTCATAGTCACTCTGGTTAACCTGAGAGGAAGGCAAGCAGGTCTAATCTTCTTTCTCGGACAGCAAGGCAGTAATAAAAAAAAAATGAAAATGTCATGGTACTTATAGAGCGCACTGTCACCGGACGGTCACCTTGCGGTGTCGCCTATTCGGCTTCCTGGCGCTGATACTCATACCGCTGTAGAACCCCTCCTGGCTTTCCCTGTGAAGTGTCCACTCCTGGGCACCCCCAGGGTGAAGCCAGGCATCCTTAGCGCTGTTGGGGCCGGTGTGGAGGCTAAGCAAGCTATTGCCCAGAGTTGCAGCGTGGGGCCCGTGATTAGAATAGGCACCGAGGCGAGAATTAACAGGTCCGAGGAAATTTGAGCCCGAGGCCCAGCTGAGGCGGGAATTGAATCCTGGTCCCTGGCCAGAACTCTGCATCAGGGTCTGCCGCTCTAACCATTGAGCCACACTCCTCCACTCCAAGCACCTGGGCAGTCCTTTTTCTGCAACTTTCACAGGTCCAGGAGTGGTTCTGGGAGTTCACTATTTACATCTGGTGCCAGCCTTTGTGTGTGTGGGGGGGGCTCACTCTTCTATCCCCAAATCTGGTTCTGAAACATTCTTCCCCTTCCCCTGTCAAGGCTTCAAACTGTCGGGAGGGGACAAAGGATGGGCAGGCATGGTGTCAGATTAATTTCTGTGGGCAGGTGGCAACGCTCTGAAGTGCAAAAGGGGCTGGTTATAGTCTCTCCCCAATCATCCTTCCATGATGGCCCATCCTATTTAAATCCAAGTCCCTTTGTGTTACTGTCTGGAAGCAATGCACAGACCCTAACATGAGAGCCATTCTCAGGCTTGTGACCCATGACACAAATGGTTGGGACAAGATAATGCTAACTTTCTAAAAGTGGCATATTCAGAATTGTAACTTTAAACCTGACTTCACCATTAAAGAGGATTTAAAATTAAAATTAATTCGAGTGTAGACAGCATATCTCTATCTTCTCCCAATCCAAAATTAGCAGTTATTAAATGTAATAAGGTAACTCAATGTTAGTCAATGGGCGAGATAGGCGTTACAACAGTGAAAAACAACTTTAGGAGTTTTTCACTGCAAGGACCTATAAAACGTAAGTACACATGTCCTACTTATTAAATACAATGCACCCTGCCCTATGAACCTTTAGAGCCCACCTTAGGGGTGACTTATAAGTATTAAAAGGAAAGTTTAGGCCTGGCAAAAAGTTAATTTTGCCAGCTCGAAACAGCAGTTTATAGCTGCACTACAGGCTGTAGTGGCAGGCCTGAGACATATTTTAAAAGGCTACTTTAGTGGGGGCACAGTGAGTGCTGAAGGCTCTCTAGTAGCATTTAATTTAGAACCCCTGTGTACATTTAGTACCATGTTCTAGGGACTCACATGTAATTTAAATGTACCAAGCAGGACAATGCCAATTTTACCATGATTTATGGAGAGAGCACACACACTTTACAACTGTGAACAAGGAAAAAGTGCACAGAGTCCTAATGCCAACAAACACAGGATCAGTTACAGAAGTTAAAAATGTGAAGGTGACCATGCAAAAAGGGCCACGTGCAACAGAATTCTTCAACATTCTGAGCTCCCTCATGAAAAACTGATGCTTTGAGAACAGTATCTGTCATGTAAGCATGAATTTGCAAGAATAGAGAAAGAGAACATTTCAGTGACAAAGAAGCAACCATTTGTTTCACCCAGATTCAAAGTACAAGTACCATCACTGTTGCCAGCTCTGTAAAATAAATCCTTTGTTTTATATCTTTGCACCCTGTGGAGTGTAGTGTCTGTTAGGAATAAATATAACTTTGTTTGGATTGTTCCCTGGTTCTTGCGCTGTTTGTATATTCTATGTTATACACAAAGTTTGCAGATACATAACATTGTGTAAATTGGCCTTCATTTTTATGTAGCTCAAAGACAGGAATATAAACCAAAGTTCAGCACTACAGGCTAGCTCTGTATTCTTGCAATGAGAATGCACTGGCTGCAAGGGGCAAGAAAGACAGTTTGGGCTCCAGGGATCCTACAGCTTGTAAACTTGAGATCGCTTAACTTGACCAATGTATGAGGATTCCTTCGGCTATGAGAGTGACCCCTCCTACACACGCTTATTGGAAGTGATGTTTGATGGGACAAAAGTCTGCAGCGATGAGTTGCTGCTCTCCCAACCAGCATGTGTATAGATCCCATGTTGATTTTTACCTCAGTTTTTGCTCTCCCTTACATTGCTATGGGCTGACTATCTATGTGTTTGGTGTAAATCTTTTTACTGTGCCTCTAGGCACAAACTCTCCCCACTAGATAAACACATGCAGCCCTATAAAAGGGCTATTTATTTCCTCTGAGTGGTGAGATGTGTCTGATGAAGTAGCCCCTTATTGAAGTAGGGGGCTGCTTAAGTTTTATACCCCCAAGCCAGAATGCATATGAGAACCCTCCTCACATATCATCTGATATGTTTTTGAGCTGGGGATGGAATGCAAGTCTTGCTAAAGCAGAGGTCAGCACTTCTTGAGAGAATATCTGAAAATGAGCCCAATTTACTAATTGGCTGTTCACCAAGAGTCCTAATGGTGGCTGGGACCTTACACAGTTCCCCAGAAGACTGAATAAATAAAGTCAGCTTTAAATAAGGGCCTGTGTCACTCGTTACTACCTTTTCCTGGATGACTGAGGTGCGTGCTGCCCGTCGCCTCAAGGCTGGGGCCAGGTTTAAAGGTATCAACTGAGTGCCCTGCTCCTGTGCCCATTTGCCAGCCTAACTTTAATTTTAATTTAATTTTTAATTTTACTGAATTTTATATAGCACGAACAAGGTATCAGAGTGCTTTACATAGCACCAGTTGCATTACATGAGGACACATTCATTTTTGTTGGGCACGGGGAGATTAAGTGATTTGCCCAGAATCACAGGATGTTCAGCGTCATTGCCGAGACTCGATCCCAGTTCCCCAGCTTCGAGGTCGACCGCCCTAGCCGTTAGACCAACTCCTCTCCCCGACGTTGTTTCTCTGACAACAGGAGTGTCCTGACCAGTGAATGTCCTGGCGATGGCCCCACAGATGGTCCTGAAAACCCTGGTTTTGCCCCTAAGAGACACCCTTGAAAACCACAGGACCTTGATGGCCAGTAGATGCACACTTGAACCCCAACCCACAATGATGAGACTATAGCTTGGGGAAACTCACTTCTTAGTGCATCAAGGCAATTATGTTTCTTCAAGAGAACATCCCACATGCATGTTCCTCCAAGCCTCTGCAACACAGATCAATGTGCATGGGCTAACTTAATTCTTGGCTTGCGTTCTTGGGTACCTATTAATTGTTCTACGTGAAACTTTGTGACCCCTTTATAGCACATTGCCAGCTGTGTCGTATCCATCAAACATCTGGCCCTTCCCCCGGATGTAGAGGTCAAAAACCTTGGCAGTGGCTTATAATGCAAGAACTGTGTGGCGCAGAGTGCTTGTCCCCTCTTGGGATCAAGCGCCTTAACTGGAACCATATGAAATCTTAAATCAATTCCCTTGGGACCCCAAGTATAAGGTAGGGCTGTATGTCCCAATGTAAGTCCTGAAATCATGACCTTGCACAGTCAAACTGTCAGGATCCTTCGATCCTGCCAGTGGATGTCGCGACTTGAGAACATTCTGTGAGCCTGCTACTATCGTATACACTAGTTTGGAACCGGTGCTGCACTTCAGAGTTCAATCAAAGACTCTCTAAACTCCCTTGGAAATCAGATCTACTCCTGATTCCTTTTCAGGGATTACTTATTAATCACTAATGCATTGTGGTATTCGTATGCTTTACCTGAGCCCGAGCATGAGCGCTGGAGAGGAGACTTTTGGTGAATCTTATTATACTTGGAACTCTGTCTTACCACTTCCAGCAGGCCCTTCTGCTCCCCTGCATGGATTCCTGTTGTATTATGAAGAAGGATCCGATTCATGTTCCACTCTGGATTTTAGATCTGCCTTTTGGTTGTTTCCTGGCACTCTTTTAGTCATGGAGAGCTGGAGGAGGGACTTTGACTGCTTTCACCTGAACCGTGCTGCAGCCAGCTCACACCTGTTCTGAATTCCAGTCACCCTGTATGACTGTGAGCTGGGAGGAGGTATTTAAGCCTGGCTTCTGTATTCAGATGTTTTGCTTCAACAGCCATTGCTGGAGGCTCCTGCATGCTTCTCCAGTTGCCTGCACTGCTGAATCCTTGAAACCTTGAGAAGAGTTCCTGATTCTGGTTACTGCATTTACCAGTGTCCTGCATTCCTCTGGCTGCCCTTAGCCATTGTTCTTTATGTGGGCTCCTTTATTCTTAGTCTCACCTTTTTTCAGCCTGTTAGAAGGGGACCCAGAGGGTCGGCCGAGTACTGGGGGAGAGGCCTCCGATGAGGGCCGTCTCCGGCGATCGTACAGACAGGTCACTTCCCTCCCCACAGATAGACACCACACAAGGATAAGATCAACACTTTATATAGGGTTCTTGCGGCAAGGTTATCAGCGATACAGGAGATACCGGACTCGAGGGACCTCTCAATTCTAGTCTCTGTAGGAAAAGGGGGGTAGCGGGACAGTCTTGGTACCGGGTCGGTACAGGAGGTGGCCGGAAGGGAGCTCACAATCCTCGAGCTGAAGAGTCTGCAAGGTCGGGCCGCAGCAGCGCCCGCTGGCTAGGATGAAGTCTACAACGCAGAGGGCCACGGCAGTGCCAGCAGGCCAAGATGAGGGTTTCACGAGGCAGAGGGCCGCGGCAGCGCCAGCAGGCCAAGATGATGGTTTCACGAGGCAGAGGGCCGCGGCAGCGCCAGCAGGCCAAGATGATGGTTCACAGGGCAGGGCTACGGCAGCGCCAGCCGTCCGTCAAGGATGAGTTCTTCTCGGTGTCTCTCGACTCCAGGATACAACTGCCTTCCTGGCCTGGCGCTGCCCCAGTTATAGGTCTGGTTCCCTTTGATGTCCGGACCCTCGCGCCTGGGGGTCGGGAGGTCCGGGATGAGGGAGTCCAGACACCCAGCAGGGGGGTGGAGCCAGCGCCCAGGGCGGCCGGGGGTGATCGACACCTGGCGGAGGAGAGCCGTTGACGACCCCTTCTTCCATTGACCTGCCAAGTGGTCTCTCTACCTCCTGGGTGGAGGTTGGTGCCTCGATGTCGGGGCCTGGCCAGGCACCGGGTTAGGGTCGAGTTGAGGCCACGCGGCCTCGTGCTGTAGTATCCAAAGATGGCGGCTGGGCCGGGGCCATGGTGCGGAGGGGGACCAGGGCCAGCCGGTACAGGAGGGTTCAGGAGCTGGAGTCTCGTTGTGGACGGATTGTGGATTACTTCGGGGGTCGCCGGGGAGGCTCTTGCTGGGGATTCAGGGAGAGCTAGGGTCCGGGCCCCGTTGTGTGGAGGGGGGACAGCCCGATCATGCGGCCTGTCCAACATGCGTCCCCCCCAGCTGAAGGCAGGGAGAGTCGGCCATCCTCCTGGGGACTCTCCTCGCCGAGGCGGAAAAAGCGTGACAGGCCGTCTGCGTTGGCGTGGTCCTGGCCTGGACGATGCTCCACCGTGAAGTCCATCCCCTGCAGGGAGATGGACCAGCGCAACAGTTTCGGGTTCTCCCCCCGCATTTGCATCAGCCATTGCAGGGGTCGGTGGTCTGTTTGTACCCGGAAGTGGGTGCCGAAGAGGTAGGGCCGGAGCTTCTTGAGGGCCCAGACTACGGCGAAGGCCTCCCTCTCGATGGTGCTCCATCGCTGTTCTCTGGCCAGCAGCCGCCGGCTGATGAAGGCCACTGGTTGATCGACCCCCTCGGTGTTGAGTTGGGAGAGGACGGCCCCCACGCCATGATCGGAGGCGTCCGTCTGTACAATGAATTCCCGGCCGTAGTCGGGAGCCTGGAGCACGGGGGCAGTGCACATGGCGGTCTTCAACTTTTCGAAGGCCGATTGGCAGTCCGGGGTCCAGTTGACTGCTTTGGGGCTCTTCTTGGATGTGAGCTCCGTGAGGGGCCCCACGATGCTGCCATAGTCCTTCACAAACCGCCGGTAGTACCCGGTGAGTCCCAGGAAGGCCCGGACCTCGGTTTGGGTCGTAGGGGGTTGCCAGGCCTGGATGGCAGCAATCTTGAGCTGGAGGGGGGCCACCAGCCCGCTTCCCACTTGGTGTCCCAGGTATGTCACGGACCCTTGGCCAACCTGGCATTTGCTGGCCTTGATGGTGAGCCCGGCCTGCTGGAGGGCGTGTAGAACTTCCCGCAGGTGGCGGAGGTGGTCGGTCCAGTGGTGGCTGTACACAGCGATGTCGTCCAGGTAGGCGGCGCTGAATTCTTCGAGGCCCGCCAGCACCTGGTTCACAAGCCGTTGAAATGTTGCCGGAGCGTTCTTCATGCCGAATGGCATCACCTTAAAGTGGTAGTGACCGTCCGGGGTAGAGAAGGCGGATCGTTCTTGGGCCCTAGGGGTGAGGCCGATTTGCCAGTAGCCCGCTGTTAGATCGAAGATGCTCAGGTAGCGGGCGGCCCCCATACGGTCAATTAGCTCATCTGCCCGGGGGATAGGGTGAGCGTCGGTCCTGGTAACGGCATTCAGCCCCCGGTAGTCCACACAAAACCGGAGCTCAGGGGCAACGCCCGGGGCGGCAGCCTTGGGGACCAGGACGACTGGGCTGGCCCAGGGGCTGTCAGAGTGTTCGATCACTCCAAGGGCCAGCATCTTGGATACCTCGGTCTGGATGCAGGCGCGCACCCGATCTGGTACGCGGTACGCCCGGTGTCGAATAGGGGGGCTGTCCCCGGTGTCCACATCGTGAAGGCACCAGGGGGTGACCCCGGGGGTGAGGGAGAATAGGGATGCGAACCGTTTCAGGAGGGCTTGACAGTCGTGGCGTTGCTCCGGGGACAAGGCCTCAGAGAGTCGGACCCCTTCCACTGAGCCATCCTGCTCGAGGGTCCTCAGCAGGTCAGGAAGGGGCTCGGAGTCTTCTTCCGTCCCATTATCGGTAGCCATCAGGAGGCTGAGTTCTGAGCGTACAAAATGGGGCTTGAGTCTGTTGGCGTGGAGGACCCGTAGGGGGTTCCGTGCGGTTTCCATGTCGATTAAATAGGTGACGGGCCCTTTGCGTTCGATCACCTTGAAGGGCCCGGACCATTTGTCCTGTAGCGCACAGGGTTCAACCGGGGACATCACCCAGACCTGTTGTCCCGGTTCGAACTCAATGGAGGAAGCGTGCTGATCGTACCATTTCTTCATGTCCTCCTGACTGGCTTCAAGGTTGGCTTTTGCGATCTCCCTGAATCGCCGGGTCTGGTTGCGAAGGGCCAGGAGGTACTTGTATATGTCAGGGGGAGTTTTTTGGGGGGGCTTTTCCCAACCTTCCTTGACTAGGCTGAGGGGACCCCGGACGGGGTGTCCGTACAGGAGTTCAAATGGGCTGAAGCCGAGGGATTTCTGAGGGACTTCCCGATAGGCAAACAGGAGGCACGGGAGTAGCACGTCCCACTGGCGACGGAGGGGTTCTTCTAGGCCCATGATCATTCCTTTGAGGGTGCGGTTGAACCGCTCGACCAATCCATTTCCTTGCGGGTGATAGGGGGTCGTGAATTTGTAGGTGACCCCGCACTGTTGCCAGAGAGACTTCATATATTTTGAGATAAAGTTCGTGCCCCTGTCGCTGACGACCTCCCGGGGAAAACCCACCCGGGAGAAGATACCCTTCAGGGCTCGGCCTACCACGGGGGCCATCACGGTTCGAAGAGGGATGGCCTCGGGATAGCGGGTGGCGTGGTCCACCAGGACCAGGATGAACCGGTGTCCTTGGGCGGTTCGGGGGTCCAGGGGCCCCACAATGTCTATTCCCACCCGTTCGAACGGGGTGGTGACGACGGGAAAGGGTTGTAAGGGTGCTCTGGTTTTTCGGCCACTTTTCCGCTGGCCTGGCAGGTGGGGCAGGCCCTGCAGTGGTTGGCGACATCCTTTCGCATTTGGGGCCAGAAAAAGTGGGTCACCAGGCGGTCGTACGTTTTGTCCTGTCCCAGGTGTCCGGCAAGGGGGACATCGTGGGCTAAGTTCAAGAGAAAATCTCTGAAGCGAAGGGGCACCACCAGCACCCGACTGGCCCCTAGTTCTGCAATTCTTTGCTCGCTGTAGAGCAGGTCCTGGTCCCAGTAGATCCAGTGGGCCCCCGATGTATCCCCTGCGCTCTGGGCAAGGGCTTGCTGCCGGAGTCCCTCGAGGGAGGGACAGGTTCTTTGTTCGTGTCGGAATTGTTCCTGGGTGGGACCCCCCTCCTGACGCCACTGTGCCAGGTCAGGGATGTTCTGAAGCCGGTCGGATCCTTCTTCGGTTTGGGTCGGGAGACTTGCTTCTGGGGCGGCCTCCTCTGGGATGATCGCGGGAGGAGGCTCCGGCCACTCGGGCTCTTCT
Source organism: Lissotriton helveticus (assembly GCF_964261635.1). NCBI lineage: Eukaryota > Metazoa > Chordata > Amphibia > Caudata > Salamandridae > Lissotriton > Lissotriton helveticus. The sequence goes on along the minus strand of NC_136068.1, from coordinate 136,057,317 downwards.
GGACTGGGGACCGCACGGGCGGTCATGGACCGGGTCGTGACACAGACCCATTCGGGGAGGCCCAGCATCCCCAGGTGTTCTCTCCGTTTGACTGCTGCCCAGGGAGAGCTTTCGAGGTCGTTCCCTAGGAGGCAATCCACGGGGGCATCATCGCGGACAGTCACTTTTAGCATCCCGGATACTCCCCCCCATTCGAAGGGGACGCAGGCCATGCGACATAGACTTTCTGAGTTGTCGGCTGATCGGACAGGGCAAAGAATGTTCGGCAAGATTTGGTCTGGGGTCACCAGGTGACAGCGGACCGCGGTCACACTGGCTCCGGTGTTGCGGAGGGCTTCCGCCCGGCGGCCATTAATGTTGACCCACTGGCTGTACTTCTGCGTGTTGGCGGGAAGGGGGGCCCGCGGAATCATGTCTTTTTCCCCTAAGCAGACCAGGGACATGGCGGCCGGTTCCCACTCAGGCTGGTCGGTCTCGTACTCTTCGTGGTCTTCCGGGACTGGTTCTTCCCCTAGGGCGGCAGCCGCGACCTGGCGGGGTATAGTGTTCTGGTTCTTTGGGCAGTTGGGATCATTGGCGTAGTGGCCGGGTCGTTGGCATCGGTGGCAAATAATGTTGGCCCGGAAGCCGGGCCGCATCGGAGGGCTCCCCCTGCCGGCCGGGGGCGAGGGGTTGCTCGCGGGAGTCATCGGGCCGGTGTCTCTACCCCGACCCTGGCCTCCTCCCCCACGGGGGTGATGGGGCCCTTGGTAAGTTCTGTGCGATTCGCTGGGCCCGTTTCGTCCAACTCGTGTGCTTTCCCATCGGTCAGCTTCGGCGGCGAGTTGTCGAGGTTCCGTCAGTTTACTGTCCAGGAGGTGTTGCCGGAGTTCGATGAAGCAGTTGTTAGAAAGGTGTTCCCATACGATGAGGTCAAAAAGTTGTTCGTAGGTGGTCACTTTGCTGCCCTTGATCCACCCCTCGAAGGCTCGGCTAAAGAAGTTCACGTATTCCACCCAAGTTGTACCCGGGATCCGTTTGCAGTCGCGGAACCGCTGGCGGTACATCTCGGGTGTGAGTCCGTATCGGGTGAGGAGGGTGGCCTTCATGTGGTCGTAGGATGTCATCAGATGGTCCGGGAGTTGCAGCAGGGCGTCTCGTCCTTCGTTGACGAACCTCCCCCATAACCCGGCGCCCCAGTCGCTCCTGGGAATCCGGTGGGAGGTCATGGCTACCTCGTAGGCTTTAAACCACTGCTGGATGTCATCGTTCTTGTAGTACTCCCTGATGACATCTTTGGGAATGTGAACCTTGGGATCGGAAGTGGCAGGCAGGATCGGGCGTTCGGGGACCCCGAGCTCTTTATTCTGTTTCTGAATTTCTAGTTCCTTGAGGTTGCGCTCATGTTCGTAGGCTAGCTTCTTTTCCTCTAGCTCTCTCTGTCTTTGCTTCTCTTCTCGCTCCTCTCGGAGCCGTAAGTGTTCCAGCGTTATTTTTTGTTCCGCCAGTTTGAGTTCTCCGTCTAGGCGAAGTCGCGCCAGTTCCAATTCATGGAGTCTACTTTTTTCTCGTTCTCGAATCTCCTCTGGGGAGAGACCCGATCTTCTTTCATCTATCGGCGTGGGGCTCGTTTCGGGGTTTCGTGTTTGGGGTACGGCCGCACCCGTCTCTGCCCAAGATTCCAGGGCTCGTTTGAAGTCCTCTTTCGTGCTCAGTCCTGTGGTTGGAAGGCCAAGTTCTATGCAAAATTGTTTCAGTTCTCGGTGGTTGTATTCTTCCAATTTTTCCATCTGGAATTTTTCCGTTGTTCCGCTCTCTTTTGTTGTCATGGTGGTTGTGTGTCGTGGGGCGAGTGACCCTCTGTACGATTATGCGTCGGTTCGGATCCCGCCGCTGGCCACCAATGTTAGAAGGGGACCCAGAGGGTCGGCCGAGTACTGGGGGAGAGGCCTCCGATGAGGGCCGTCTCCGGCGATCGTACAGACAGGTCACTTCCCTCCCCACAGATAGACACCACACAAGGATAAGATCAACACTTTATATAGGGTTCTTGCGGCAAGGTTATCAGCGATACAGGAGATACCGGACTCGAGGGACCTCTCAATTCTAGTCTCTGTAGGAAAAGGGGGGTAGCGGGACAGTCTTGGTACCGGGTCGGTACAGGAGGTGGCCGGAAGGGAGCTCACAATCCTCGAGCTGAAGAGTCTGCAAGGTCGGGCCGCAGCAGCGCCCGCTGGCTAGGATGAAGTCTACAACGCAGAGGGCCGCGGCAGCGCCAGCAGGCCAAGATGAGGGTTTCACGAGGCAGAGGGCCGCGGCAGCGCCAGCAGGCCAAGATGATGGTTTCACGAGGCAGAGGGCCGCGGCAGCGCCAGCAGGCCAAGATGATGGTTCACAGGGCAGGGCTACGGCAGCGCCAGCCGTCCGTCAAGGATGAGTTCTTCTCGGTGTCTCTCGACTCCAGGATACAACTGCCTTCCTGGCCTGGCGCTGCCCCAGTTATAGGTCTGGTTCCCTTTGATGTCCGGACCCTCGCGCCTGGGGGTCGGGAGGTCCGGGATGAGGGAGTCCAGACACCCAGCAGGGGGGTGGAGCCAGCGCCCAGGGCGGCCGGGGGTGATCGACACCTGGCGGAGGAGAGCCGTTGACGACCCCTTCTTCCATTGACCTGCCAAGTGGTCTCTCTACCTCCTGGGTGGAGGTTGGTGCCTCGATGTCGGGGCCTGGCCAGGCACCGGGTTAGGGTCGAGTTGAGGCCACGCGGCCTCGTGCTGTAGTATCCAAAGATGGCGGCTGGGCCGGGGCCATGGTGCGGAGGGGGACCAGGGCCAGCCGGTACAGGAGGGTTCAGGAGCTGGAGTCTCGTTGTGGACGGATTGTGGATTACTTCGGGGGTCGCCGGGGAGGCTCTTGCTGGGGATTCAGGGAGAGCTAGGGTCCGGGCCCCGTTGTGTGGAGGGGGGACAGCCCGATCATGCGGCCTGTCCAACACAGCCTATCCTTTCTAGCCTGATATTTTGAATTCTGTGTTTTCTCTATCAGTCTACTGATCTCGTATTCGTGGAATTGGAAGCAGTTCCCTTTGTTTTGTTTTTCTGATATACTGGCCTGTCTGTGTTCTGTTTTCCTGTCCTTATTGCATGTATCAACAAGACATTACTTGTTCCTGTGACTCTTGGATGTATTCTTGAACTCCTTCTTCTGAATCCAAGTTCCAGGGAATTGCTTGTACCAGTGCCTGTTGGGTACAGCCTGCTCTTGATCCCTGTATTCCTGTTCTTGAATTCTGAAGCCTGGTTCATTATTCCTTATCTTGTTTTTTCTCCTTGCTTTCTTGTCTATCCCATACTGTCTTGCCTGTCCTGTATCCTGGTTATTCTTTCCACTCTGTCTCATTCCAAAGATGGTCCACCGTCTGTTGCAGTGCATGTCTGTTTGCAGTGTTACCTTTGGCTTGATCTCTGTTCTGATCAGGTAGGGCAAAGACTTCAGTTGCTGTGTCCAGGGCCTTTGGAGACTTTCCAGTGTTGTTGTCAGTCTTTGTTCACCTTGCACAGAGTACAACAGTCTGTATAACAACAGGCCCAACTATGACTTGGCTGTAGAAATATGGTTCAGAGCAATCTGCTGGTGTCAGTCCAAAGGGCTTTCCTCAAGCTACTAAGAGACCTCTTGTTCATATACGAGTACATCTCTTACTTTGATCAAGCCTTATTCTTGTCTGTCGTCTGTCCTGTGTAGTTCTGTGACCACAGTTATACTTTGAGTAGCCTGGTATTACCTTGCCCTGTTTCTTTGCTAAGTGTTACCCCTGAAATAACTTGTCCCTGCCTTTTCTCCCTGACACAAACAAGCTAGACCCCTAGCTCTTTTGAAAGGTACATGGGTGGCATAGTATTTCAAAGGTAAATAAATTTTTTGGCAACTACTAGATTGGACCTTAAAGTAACTAGGAACCTCCTAATCCAATCCACAAGTTACCCCTAAGGATCCCGTACCATGGGTGAAGGATGTTCATCAATGTGATGGCCTAATTCAAGGATAGTGAACTTTTAAGTTCATGATAGGCATCTGAGCCTAGCTGAGTGGTACAAGTTGTGCCTAGATCAACCCAAAAGCGTCTCTCAAAACCATCAAATGTTAAGATAAAGGACTGTTTTCATTCCTGGTTGTGCAAAACATTATTTGTCACTTGGCCAGATGAAAGCACCCATGGTTCACTGAAATAAATGAACTATGAGCAGCAGAAACCGGAAAAAAAACTGATCTAAACTTTATTTTTTGGACTTGTATTTCACAAGCATGAAACCATTGGGGGACTGTAGAAGCAGTCTTAACACTGGCCCTTCAAGCATGGAACCATACTTTTGAAATCCTGCCACCCCTATCACTGTGTGACTGCCCTATGCTAGAGGGTCTCAGCACCTATAGCAGTGCTGGAGGTATCCACATTCAGTACTATGGAAGTACATTTTAAAAAAAATTATTTGAACAGACTCCCGAATCAGAGTCAAATGTCCTAATCCTCAAGCTACTATTGGGAAAATCTCTGGAGTGTTTAAACCTAGATACTTTAAGTTTTCTCAGCTCTTCTCAATTTGTTCTGTTCATTTATGCTATACATTTTAAATAATATATCTGACTGTCCATTAATCTTTTTAGTACATGTGATAAATCATTTTGTCGTGCCATACATAGGGCCTGATTTAAACCCTTGAGCACAGGGTACCTTCTATCAGGGTGGTGGAAGGTGTCAGTGCAATTTCGAGATGACTACTCCTCTTTCGAGATGATCCTCCTCCTTCTGAGGCCTACTCCCACACAACGTGCTGTGCTGCGCACCGTGCTCGTGCCCGCAAGCTGGAATCGCGAGCACCGAATACTGACCTGCCTTGAACTACCGGGACCTGCTGGAATTGTTGCCAAAGCACTGCTGAAAACACTGCTGAGAGCTGCCTCATAGGGACTTGGAGGCTATGGTGAGGTATCAGAGGAAACTGGTGGCCTCCCAATTGGGTAACACATTACACATTGCTGGCGGCATCAAACTTGTTCCCTTCGAACCATCGCTAGAGACAGAGCTGGCAGGAGTTGATAGGAGCCCACACCATAGGGGCAGGGTACCTCCTTACTATCCTATCAGCCGGGGTGCAGACAAGGGCTGGTTTCAATGGCTCTGAATTGGCAATAATTTGGAAAGGAGCTCCAGGTGCATTCCTGGCAATGGGGGCACTTGCTGTATAGTTGCCAGCTTTGGATAGGGACCTTATAAGGAGCATATCTGAAGTAAGCAGCTAGAAATAGACTGCAAAGGGTAGTGGCAGTGGTGCGGCAGCATGGCTCCAGTTTTCGGGGGCAGAAGGAGTTAATACTCCTGAAACTAGGGACTCTCAAGGCTCGACTCCACTGTGTCTTTACACCATGATGAGGCAACCTAGATGAATGTGGAACCCTTGGAAATGTGCAATCTTCTGCCAAGGTTTTGGCTGAGTCAGTCAAGGATTTTGTGGGAAAGCACTTTAAGTCCATTGCAATGCAGGATTCTGCAAATTCGGGGCATGCAGCCTCCTCGGTAGGAGGGCCCTTGGAGACATTTGATGCCCAGGAAAAGGAGGCGTGGAATTTGATCGGAAATATTAAAGCAATACACCCACGTCTTTCTTCTTCTCCCTGTTTGTTTCACCCCTTTGGGCTGAGCTTTGCGAGCTCTGAAGAGGGGTCTGGGGCAGTGGGGTGTTCAGGCGAGAGTAAAAGTAATAGGGAAGGAAGGACCTATTAACCCCTTCGACGCTCATGACGAGCTGGGCTCGTCATGAGGTAGCCTCCCAGCACGCTCATGACGAGCCCAGCTCGTCATGAATAATGGGTTTTTTAAAAAACAAGCACAGGGGCAGAATTTCGCTAGCGCTCATGTGGTTAAGGGTCAGAATCAAAGCGTGTTGGTGGCTATGCCTGTTATGGCTGGTGTGTTACTTCATGGTGAAGCTCAAGGGACATTGTTCTCTTCAGCGGCGAATATTGACTTCTGATTGATTGTTAATTCACTGATGTTGGATGTGCTCCTTCTAATGCAGAAAACACTGCAAGGTCTTTTAGAATCCTCCCTAGATATAAATGAGTCTCTGGAATTGGAGGCTGGTATTCTTAAAGAGATTCTGAGTGAGCTAAAATCTATTAATTCCTAGACTAGTGGTAGACCAAGATATCCAGTATCAATCTGCAAAGAATCAACAAGGAGAGCATGCTTAGGGAAAAGGGGTATGATATAAAGTGCTGAGGGTAATGCAAAAGGAGGTCACTGCTAAATTTCACTGACGCCCTAGGTCCCTAAGCAAAGGATGTAGTATTCGAGGCATTAATACGGGTAATAAGGGCCCCAAAGGAACTGGGAATCTGTATCTTATAGCCGTGATAAATCCCTCCCTGTACATAGATAGGAGCCGTAAGACAACAAAGTACCAAGACTTCCCATCAACTAGATAAATAGACTTAGAAATTGCCCATAGTCAGACCCAAACCCCTCGGTGGGACCCAAGAGTAAAGTTTTAGTATGTGGTTGTGACCCGGAAGGGGAAAAAAGCAGGCAAATGGAAGCCATTAATTTGGTCAAATGCGTTAAGAGCTTTCTCAGCATGTTAGGCATTAGAGGAGTTAACAACAAGTGATATAGAGCCAGTAGCCTTTAGAGAGACCAAAGTAGGAAGAGAGATTATAAAAGTTAGTTTTAGCTCCTCAGTTTTTGTGGGCTTGATATTGTAAGCTGGTGAGGAGCTCAATAAACTCGGTCTAAGAATTGTGCCCGCAACAGAGGTTGAAACCCCTCGACTAGAGTTGTCCCTATTGGCTAATCATGCTGGCCTCAACTCAGTGCAACTAAATATAGTAAAAGGAGCGGGAATAATCCTGCCTCCTCCAGCTTGGTGGGCTAGAACAGGGATTCCCTTGCGGTAACTGTCCCGTCCCACTCAAGACAAGTAATGTTAGAACCAATCTCACTTCGCAATAGATTTTCGAGTCTAAGCATTGATAGGGAGAGTGTCAAATCATGGGGTGGTGGACTAGGTAGATGCCTCACCAGTGCTTCAATTGTAAAATATTAAGTGCCAGGGCTCTGACGAGGAGGCCACTGCGACTTGCACCACCCATAACCCTAGTCATTGCTGCCAAAACAACTACTAACCATCTCTCTCGCATGTAAATACGACAGTTCAGATTATTCCAGGTCCCCAAAGCTAAAGTAATGGCTGGGGTTGCAGGTATTAGCAATTTTTTAATGTATATTGTTTTCCTAAACAACTGTTATACTGCTCATCTCTAAACTGCCGCAAGTGTGGTTGACAATTAGGTGCCGGTGCCGAGCACCGGAAACCAATTAAGTGCCGGTGCTCAGCACCGGAAAGCACTGGCTCAAATTAAGCACTGTGCCTCACCCTCCACCTGGAAGCACCTTCCCAAAGTGCTTAGCTACATGAATCGATGAAAGATATATGTACCAACTGATGCAATTCTAAGTGTCTAATGACCTGGACTTTGGGGAGGTCCCAGGCACGAAAATCTTGGAATGATACCCAAAATTCATAGCAGAGGTCGTAAAGCAGTTGACCCCCATAGTTAGGATGTGTAACTATGAAGCTAAGAAGGTTAATCCTAGTCTGACCCTAAATCAGCCTTGGTGTGATACAGCGTGCTTAAACGCTAGAAAGAAGGCGAGGAAAGCAGGGAGGATGAGGTGCTTGAAGGAGACTTCTAGTGAAAGAGAGGGTTATACTTCCAAGAAAAATGAGTATGAGGCCCTAAAAAAGCAGGTCTTTTATCAATTTAACTGGTACCTCATGAATAGTGTCCTCCAGGATAAATATATGATTACATTCTGGAAGTTAGTCCAGAGGGGATGTAGTAACTTGAACCCTCCCTAAAATGTACAGTCCCAGAAACCGCTTAGGTTTCCTATTTAAGTAATATCTGTAAGACGAGAAAGACAACCGCAAGAGATAACTGGCCCCCGATTGGAAGAGGGGTCATTGGACTCCTTGGACTCCTTCTCCCTAAAACTAACTAAGGTGGCTGGGCCGGACAACCTGCCTGCAATTGTTATAAATTCGAACCCTGTGTGGTGAGCAACCTACTTCGCCAAAAGGTTTTGTAGCAATAACAAAGTCTGGTGTATTCCCGCCAGGCTAAAAGGGTGCAATAATTAAACTGATACACAAGAAAGGGCGACTGATGTCCCATGTAATTTCTGCTTGATAACCCTCCTTGACGTTGGTGCTAAATTGTATTCAAAGGTAATGTTCATTTCCCTTAAGAATTGGATTGCCTAGAATGATATGGTCCTAATGGACGAAGGCAGCTTCAAGCAAGGGCATTCTATGGTCGTTCATTGTTTCAGCTTGTGGGCCTTGGTGCAAAAGATGATGGAAACATCAGGGAATTTGTTTTGCTGTTTCGGCCTTCAACCTTGAGGATCAAGTATCAAGTGGGACAAACTACGGCACCTGAAAATATCCTCCAGTTTACTTGCAGCCCTACAGGAATTGCACTCACAGATTTTGGCCCAGGTAGGGCTTGACTTAAATAGGGCCCTATCGAAAAGTATACCTTTAGAAAACAGGCTAAGGCAGGATTGTATCCTGGCACGTAGGCGGTTTTCCATGTTCCTTGCCAACCTCCCTGGAGCAATTGCTTCAACCAACTTCTCTTTTCTGAAAAATGGCGGTAGCCATATATCATGCCTCCTTTATGTAGACGATCTGGCTATTTTGGATTTGACCCCAGTTGGCTTACAGATGAAATTGACTAGTTTTAGTAGTTATTGTGAAGATATTAAACTCAATGTAAATATGGAAAAAAACAAAATAATAGCCGTTCAAATGGCATCTTGGGTACAGGACGGTGGAGGTGGTAACCTCGTACAGATACTTAGGTATGATGTTTTCTTAAAAGCTGAAATTGGCTCTACGCAAAGATTTAGTGGAGACGCGGGATGTCTTAATGATAAGAGGACTATTATTCAAGAACAGCTATGGAGGCCCTACTTGCAGTTCCCTATTAACAGTTTACAATGCTCTGTTACCTGCTCAATGTCTCTATGGGGCCAAATTACCGACCCTAAGAATTGAGGCACACCGGAGGAAGTGCAAGGCCACATGCTTGACAAAATTATTAGGTCTCCCAAAAAGTGCGATTTGCCCGGCAATAAGACTGGAAGGGGATTTGCAGGCCTGTAATTATGTGGCCAACAAATCAACCCTGCAGTTTTGGAACAAACTTTGGTCTTCAGAGATTCTGAAGATATCAGCACTCTGCTAATAAAATTGCTAGGAGTGAACTCAAATGGGCAGGACAGGTCAGAAATAGACTATGGAAAATCTCTGCAGCCCTAAAAATTGAGAAATTTGAGCTGATTGAGGCCTCTCACCTATCGAAAGGTGAATTAAAAGAGGCCTGCAGGAGAGTGTCTAGGCTCTGGGTTGTGGAGTATGTAAGGGATAAGCCCTCAGCCAACTATATGTTAGAATCCTGTGAAAATCAGAGGGTGTTCCCATACATATCTACATTCCCAGAAGCTCGGCTTCGGCTATTATGATTAAAATTTCTGGTTGATCTGAATGTTCAGTACCAAAGGCCTGAAAGTTTGATGCACTTTTGGATGCTGAGAATAACTGCAGGTGTGGGTAAAGGTTTCACAATTTTAATGTTAATGTTTTACTAGATTGTTTTTACTTCTATAAGACTCATTGTCTGATTTTAATACCCTTTTTGTATAAAATAAAATATATAACATTGGAATGAAGCACTTACACTTTTGGTAAATATGACACTTTAGATGTAGTATGCCCCTAAGCAAAATGTTTTAAAATAAGATTGGGCTGATATTGCAATAATTGCAGTTTAAAGACATTTTAAGGCTAGCAATGTCACCTGTAAGGGCTGAGTGCAAAAATTGATATATAGTGTTTCAAGTTCTTTTAAGACCAATTTTTTGCGTGGATCTCATGGGGAATAATAATAGGTCATTTGGGGGTGGATTGATTGGAGGAAGGTTTCAGATAATTTTTAAGGAACCTTTTTAATGTGTTTTATTGTATTATTGTTTCAAAAGATAAGTGTCTAAATATTAATAACATTTTGATTTAAAATGTTTCTTTAAGATGAGCACTGGCCAAGCAGTCAATCTCTGTACATTGAAAGAAACCGCCATCATTGTGGTTTCCTTCAAGATACTGTCCATGTTGATGGCCATACATCAAACATTTAATATTTTTAGTTTTTCAAAAACAAACTCCAAAAGTGGAAGTTTTTGTATTGAGAAACAAACAATAATAATGACCACCACACCCTGGGATTTTTCTCCAAGGGTGTGGGTGGTAATTAGGCTGCATTATTTTATTTTCTGTCCATCCCTCCAGGTTTTTCCTGGTGGTGACAGACAGGAAAAAAAACATCTGCCAGTTCACTCGAAATAGAGTGACTGGATGATGGCTTTACTCCGATGGTAATACTCTGCAAGGCTATCGGAGATATCTTTCCTACGATGGAAATGTGTCAACCGAAAGCTGACGGTTCTCTTAAGACTAAAAAGGGTGTGCAGACAGTCAGTTTGAGGGACAGGGTTCTTTGTTGCAGTTGCAACAGGGTACAATGTCTGCCAAACTCTAAATAACTCCTTTAGTATCTATCCTTTAGATCAACTCCCCTTAGTTAGGTCTTCACCATACAACCAAGCACATTGAAGGGTCAAGTAGGGTTTGGGAGTCAAGGCTGAAATTAGCATCTACCATCCAAGTCGGTAGGAATGACAGGCAGCCTCACCTTTGGTGCTGCTGTGTGGTACATAATACCTTTGAGATCTAGAAAAAAACTTCATATTGTTGCAGGCCAAGCCCCCCTTAAACCAACACACACCCTCATACTGTTGGCATACCTGCTTCTCTGCTTCGAAGTTATCCAACACTAGCAACGTCGTCTCCTCTCCATCCACTGACAAGGTGCATTCACGGATCTCTAGATAGAGAAAGGACAAAAGTTAAAAGATTACAACATAAACACCATAGAAGATGCTTAGCAAAAGATGAAAAGGTAAAGTGATTGGGGAAATGAGAAATTGAGATATGAACTCATCTTGGTGGAGCACGGCAGACATAATCATGAAGGTCTATGGATCGGAGAGTATTGGAAACCATCTCAGGGTGAGTAGATCAAAAAGACTAAGGAGGAGATGGATTTAGATGGTCCAGGACCAAACATAAAACCTGATTTAGAGTTTTGCAAATGGATTACTCCGACACATGAGTGGTGGATATCCAATTCACCTTATTGCAAGTGCTTTATAGCCTACAGCACTTGTAACGAGGCTGATGGGGTAACCCATCCACCAAATCTCATAGTCATCAGGAGGACTAAAATTGAGAACAGGAGGATAGGAGTTTATTCAGGATCGACTGGTACAGAGTGAAGAGGAGCACATGAGAGTAAAGACGTGCATGAAGAAATGACTACTGTAGGAGCCATGAGTTATTAAGGCCGACAAAGGGTTCACATACGCATCCAGGATCCCCCTGGCCAATGAAGGTTCCATGCAAGGACGTAGATCATAATGGTAAATAATGGTTCACCTGGGGTTCATGGATCATTGTAGCCAATGAAGGGCTCACACAGAGATCAGGGAAGGTAATTTGTTTCAGAACTATGGAATGCTCCCAAAGCACATGCATACAACCCAGGATAAGGGGTTCAGGAGAGATAACTTGGCGATTTCCAAAAACCATAACCAAAGCATAGAGAAACAAATCTCTGACAACTAGACACATTCAGACCCCAAACAGTACATTCTATGCTTCCAAACGGACAATAAACAACAATTATAGAACCACTGGTACAGGACCTAACACCAACTATTGGCACAGAACCCAACATAAAAAGAAACCTCTTACCAACCATCGGTACAGAACTCAGCACAGAGAAGAACCTCTCGCCAACCATCGGTACAGAACCCAAAACAAAAAGCAACCTCTTGCAGTAGCCATTAAGAGATGCCTAACTCCAAACAAACATCATACAGACTCTATAGCAAAACTCCATTGACTTATGAATGGTTACACAGCAGAGCAACATAATCGAGCAAATGATCACGGCTAAGGTCTTCTTTCTTCTTTTTTTATGATTATTATACCAACCACTTTCTATCCGCACACGGGTTTATAACAGCTAAACTTTATTTCAGCTTTAAGACCAAGGTAACCTTGAAACACGCTTTAAGTATAAGACCAATTCTCTTTCATGAGAAATGGAAGTAATCATCTACCTGCCGTTTATGATGAAATGTGATGCAAGAAATGATAAAATACTAAAATGTCCCATACCTGTTGAACTGTGCCAGACAGCAACTTTCTATACACAGACATAGCTACATCACAGAGCACTTCATATAGAGCCCTTGTCGCTCAGCCCTTAACCGGGGGTACATCTGCACATCCTTAAACATCACTAATTACTCTACCTTACCTGACCTAACATCTCCAGTCAACAGGTAGGAGACAAGACCACCTCTAGAGATTGACATACATCTCTCCAAAGACACTCTATGTCCTCCCTTCACCAAAGATTTTTTTACAATATGTGTTTAATCTCCCTCCCCTCAACCCTCAAACCACTACCTTTACCCACCAACCTCCTGTAACAACCCACTAAGGGCCAGATGTAGGTGGCTAAATACCGGTCGGTAATGCCAAAATTCAGTAAATTTCAACGTTACCGACCACCATTCCTAATGTAGGTAAGGAATCTGTAAATACCGATTCCTTAATACCGATTCCTTATTGCTCTTGCATTTAAGGAATCGGTAATACCGATTCCTTAAATGCAATGTAGGAAGCACATTAAAGAGTGCTTTTGAGCCTTCAGAAGTCAGTAAATACTACCTACTTCAAGTTGGTGGTAATTACCGATTTCCTTTAAAAAGCACTTTTTTGCTTTTTTAAAAGTGCCATGTAGCACACATCCATGCCCTTTGGGCATGTATGTGCCCCACACATGCACATTTCAGGGGTGCAACAGGGTGTCCTTTGGACACCCTGGCACCCTTGAAATACCTCCCGGTATTACCGATTCGGTAATACCGAATCACTAATACTGAATGTCTTCAAATTCATTCCTATGGGCCTCCAAGCCCATAGAAATGAATGGGTAGGTATTCCTTATTACGAATCCCAATTACCAATTCGGTAATAAGGAATATTAAGGATTCGGTATTTTTTACCGAATCTTTACCTACATAGGAAATACCGATTCCTTAATAGCGAATCGGTAAAATTCACTATTAAGAAATCGTTATTTCACATTTACCTACATCTAGGTCTGTAATACTCAAACAAATGTTCCCAGAGATGCCCTTCAGGAATTTCAAAGGAAGCTGGGAAATGGGGGAGAAAGAATGCATCCAACGAGAGTACAGAACACCTACCCTAAGCTAAAATGGTTATCAGGGCTCCGAGCACCTCCCAACACCTTCAGGGAATTCACACACAAGCTATCCCACCAGGCAATGCCGAACGCCAGCTCACCCAGTTAGCACATAGGCTAACTGGGTTGGATCTCTGGTCACACCCAATCATTTTAAATTTCACAATATATCTAATTATCAGTAATGAATACTCAAATATTCTCCTACAGCGTACACTTAATACATCTCATGAGTAACACCAGAATACCTGAGTGAGAAGGTATCAAACCCAAATGGTGCTACATAGCCATATCTATGACAGAAAGTCTGCCATACAAATACACACAACAGAACATTTAGAAAAATTGAGGGCTGGTAAAGGCCTCGCTCAGAGTTAATGAGCCCCAGAGGGCAATATATATTTTTTATTTTTATTTTTTATTTTGAGAGTTTTATATAGCGATGGCTAGACCCAGGAGGTATCAGAGCGCTTTACATGAGAAGCTAATATGAGGCAAACAATGGCATACATGAAGATAAAAAGAAAATGAAACAACAAGTAACGTATACAAATCAAGAATAAATAAATGTGGAGAAAGCTAAACACAGCCAGTGGTTAGGAAGATGATGTTGGAAGAAGGACACATAGTTACCAAAAAATAAATAAAATAACATGATGATTTGGAGAGACAGGTGCATGTCACAGGTTATTGCCCTCAATATTAAATTGGCCAAACATGTCATACAAATAGATAAAAGAATAGTGAAAACAATATGTACCACAGAACTACGAGTCATTAGTGGCCCATCAAGGTTTCACAAGTGGATCATTGGTCACCTGGGATCAATGAACGTTTTAGGCAAAGGCAAAGGGTTAATTGTGATCAATAAAGGATTATCACGTATGCCAGTGGTCGTTGGTGGTCAATGAAGAATTCAGATGGAGATGGATGCCACTGGTGCCCCATAGTGTGTTCTAAATGAGATCCCTGGATCACCGTGGGCCAAAAATTATTTGTATTTTTTATTTAACAGAGTTTTATATAGCGCAAACTTGACCCAAAGGTATCGGGTATCAGAGTGCTTTACACCAGTACCAGTTGTGTTACATAAGGACACATTCATTATTTTTGTTAGGCACGGGGAGATTAAGTGATTTGCCGAGAATCACAGGATGTTGCACCTTCTTGCCGAGATTCAAACCCGGCTTCCCAGATTTGAGGTTGATCGCCCTAGCCGTTGGGCCACATCCTCTCCCTTATACCTGGCTTATACCTGTATATGTAATTTATGCTCACTGCCTCTTGACTTAGTCACTATAAAGTGAGGTGAGATGGTGCCCCCTAACAGGGACTCCTTAACTGAGGTCAAATCAGAAGCACTCTCACATCGGTGTGTACCTACCCCCGGGCTGCTCCAGTGGCCCTTGGTCTGACATTCCGGCAACGATGCTGGCTAGACTGGTCTTCCCGACACCAGGGTCACCTAACAGGACCACTCTGAAGATGGCTTCAAACGGACCTTCGGAGTCAGTGGAGTCAGAGGAGCAGCTGCAGGTGGGCCGCACTGGTTGTTTGATGGTGGGTCCAAGAGAAGCAGATTGTCCCAAAGGGCGGTGTCCTGTGGTGGTTCCTGCCTCTAAAAACCTGTGGTGAGAATGGTGGGACGACGGCAACGGTGTGCTGGCTCTTCTCCGGAGCGGGGGTAGGTGCCATTGCTCAGTGTTCAGCGTCATCCTCTGCAAGCATACAGATTGAGGTTTGTGTTAGTGTACCTAAGGAAAGTCATTCCATGAACCTTTTTAAAATAGCATTTCAACAATGTTGTACCTAGAACAAGGAACACAGTACATAAGATCAACATATAGCTTGGGTGGGAAACATAAGTAAGGGTGGAAATGATTAATGCATATGTTTGATGGACATTACAAACATAAGGACTAAAAACATACACAAGCTATAATATTCACATTATAAAGAAAAGAGCTGGGACAGAGGTTTGAAAGAGTTGAGATGGAAAATAATGTTATGTTTTTTGTCTCAAAAATGTGCAAATGTGACGTGAGTGTATATTAAAGAGCGGAAGCATGCACACCACATGAACCTTCAGTAGTAACATCAAGACTTAGTTTGTGGATCAGAGTTGTGTGGTATAAGCCTACATTTTGGCCACATGTGATCTTGGGATCTTATTTAGAACACACCATGGGGAACCGATGTTGTGTGTGAGTCAGGATATAGTAAACATTTGAGATAATTTAGTTCTAATCCATGTATGGCTTTGAAGACAAGGGGGAGCAGTCCGATTTTTGCTGACGACCACGAATCTGAGTGGTTAGGCAGTGTCTTACCATAATTTGTAGGGTTCTTATACCAAGGTTTAGTATCTTCTCTGGGGGTGGAAATAAGTAAAGGGAGAGACCACCTACTGGCTATTTCAGTAATCTAGCTTTCTTAGGACAACGAAAGAGAGTAGGGTTGCAGAAGTGTGGAAGAGGAAATTAGGAAATATTCTGTGTATTTTGCGCACTTGATATCTATAGGCCATAGCGGTGGTACTTATGAAGGAGTCCAGGCCCATTGTGGTGTCCAGTGGTGGTGGCTGATGATGATGTGTTGTGAATGTCTGAGGGAAACAGTAGAAGGATAGACAGATGTGAAATATCCGAGTTGTTGGTACGGTAGATAATGCTACTCTTCGATCAGTTGACCATGAGATCTTCCTGGATGTAGCCAAAGCATTTGACCGAGTATGACACAAAGGACTAATCCACAAGTTTATTTAGCTAGAGTTTCCACGATACCTGGTAAACCTGCTGAATAGCTACCCTGCAGAACGCACCTTTTATGTGGCGGTACAAGAGGAATGTTCAAAAGTACGCCCGATTCTTGCTGGAGTGCCTCCAGGATCAATTCTTGAACCATTTCCCTTTAATCTATTTACAAAGAATATCCCCACGGAAATAAAGAAAACAGATCGTGGTCTTTACGCAGATGATGTTGCTGTCATCTTCCAATCTTTCAGCAAAGAGGGCGTGGCTAAGAACCTTGAAACATCGCTCAGTAGACTCTCTGGATGGTACAGCGACTGGCAGTTAACCCTCACCACAAGCAAAAGCACAGCAACATTATTCACCAGAAAGCAGGTCAAAAAGCATCCACAAATCCGCCTATACCTAGGGGTGACACTTGACTTCTCAGCTGCAGACACCACATTGAGAAGAAATGCCAGAAAGCATCAACCAAACTGGCTGCATTGTACCCACTTCTCAGACCTAAGTCGATGCCTATGCGAAGCACCAATCAACGCAATCATTCAACCAACAATTACATATGCTTCACCAGTGTGACGCGATTGCCAGCCGAAGTATCAGGAGGCCCTGCAGACACTACAGAGCAAGGCCTTATGGATAGCAGCAGATGCTCCTTGCTTCACAAGTACAGCAGACTTCCACCGAGATCTAGATGTCGAGATGTTGGACAACCATCTCCACAAACTCAACAAGAAATTCTACAAAGGATTAGATCAAAAGGAAAACCCACTGATAAAGAAACTTGCTGACATTTCTGCAAATTCTTTTGACCGCTATCCACAGCACATCGCAGTGTTGAGCGTGTGAACTAACTTCACCTGTGAAAAAGTGTCACAGATCAATAAGAAACAAAATGGCGACTTAAAATTCAAAATGAATGTGGAGTAATGAGTCTACCGCCTCGGTATCCAAAACACACCACTGTCAGAAGGCTGAGAAGATGACAGTTGGCCACTTATCAGGTTGGTGGCTCTGAAAAGCCGGTAGGGCTGGGAAGGGGCCAGTCACACATCAGCTGGACTCTTCTTAAGGCCCATCGGCCTGGATCACTGTCTATACCATGTCAAGCTGAAACCACTTAAAAGCAAGTAGGGCTGGGCCAGAGTTAATTACGACAGGCTGACGGAGATATAGCACAACCAGTGGTGTGTCTGGTCGATGCCCTGAATAGCTGTTAGTGCTGGTGCTGGCATGTTGGTGTCTCTAAAAAGTCCAGTAGTGCTGGGGCAGACACAGTTGCACACCTAGCCGATGCCCAGGAGAAACACCCAGAGGCCTTGGTGCAGGATGAATTAATATTTCGGACTTGGTAAAAATGATCACCCCTGAGAAGGGAAACAAACCTAGCATTACTGTGCCACCTGCAGGACAGGGTTGAAATAGAAACAGGACCACCCTGCTGGAGTGGCAGGGGTGACTGGATGTGCAGAGCAATCTCTGATGCCAGAGGCTAGGACTGGTGGTAACAGCATAGCGCACCCTGTTGGCAGAGGCAGGGATTGGTGGGTATGGCACCACAAATGGCGCCACGAATCCTGCTGCAGTCCTCCTTAGGGATTGGAGGGCACGGCACCACAGGTACTTCTGCAGCCCTCCGCAGGGATTGGTGGGCATGGCACCACAAATCCTGCAACAGGGACCGGTGGGGTTGGCACCACATGTCCTGCTGCAGTCCTCCGCGGGGATTGGTGGGCATGGCACCACAAGTCTTGCCATGAGAGGCAGCAATAGGTAGGGCAGAGAGTCCTCTGTAGATGTGGCTCTTGGCCCCCTACTGGCAGAGGTATTGACTGATGCACACTGCACAGTGACCCCAACGGTGAGTATGCCCACTGTGCTCCCCTGTTAGGAAGTGATGGGATTGGTGGGAAGGTGCAGCTTATTTATTTAGTTATGCATTTTTATATAGCGCAAACTCCACCCAGAGGTTTCAGAGCGCTTTACAATAGAGCGAAGTAAATTACATGAGGAATGAGAGTAGCGTGGAAGTAGGTAAAACTACTTATAGGTACTCGCAGTGAAAGTTACAGATTAACAAGTTACAGATACATTCAAGATTACATAATGCGAAAAGCAAAAGTCACCCCTCTGCCCTTCCTGCTGTGACCCCTCAGAGCGACCCCTGCTGGGCGTGGAAGAGATGTGGCCGACACAATGCCCTCTGCGGGAGTGGCAAGGGTTACTTCTGACAGAACACTCCCTTCAGGGACACTGGTCCCTGCCCCTTGGCCTGGTTGTACCCCCTCCCCTGTGTTCCCGGAGGGTGGGTCGCGGTGACTTACCACGTGGCCCGGTAGGTGAGATGCGTTCTTTCCACCTTGCCAGCCCAGTATCCCATTTCATTATCTCACCTGTAACCCTACCCGCGCCGCTGCCATGGCAACGGGGAAGCTTCCAAAACACTAAAAAATTCAAAAGTTCGCAAATGACGCGGACATTCTCCTTAGAGCAGGAGACAGGCGCACCAAAGGTCCAATAACACAGTTAATTTTGAAAATAGCGTTTACTATCTGTGCGCCCTGAAGCAGCTATCAGAGGCATGTAGCACTTTGAAAACGGTATAGGAGAGGTAAATGGAAACAATAAACCAATGACAACTGCAACATTAAAACTAACAGATCATTGTGTTTCTATTTTTACAGAATATAAAATGGTGTTAAATTCTAAATCTCACTCAAGTTTTGGGTTTGCAGTTACAATGTTTCACATTCCTCTGAGGGAAATTTCCGTCGTCCATTTACAAATGGTTTTTAATGGTCCAGCTTGGGGGTGAGCAAAAAAAATCGATTGGGTAATTAAAAATGCAGGCGATATAATCAATAAACACTATCAGACACCAACAGCCAGCCACGAGGCGAATGAAATCAGTAACCATCAGTTCGTGATTAACCGCCTACAAACAGCAGCTGAAACCAAACTAACCCCCGTGTCAATTCAACAGA
The DNA here is from genome assembly GCF_964261635.1 of Lissotriton helveticus. Classification (NCBI taxonomy): domain Eukaryota; kingdom Metazoa; phylum Chordata; class Amphibia; order Caudata; family Salamandridae; genus Lissotriton; species Lissotriton helveticus. Next base: position 136,038,143 of record NC_136068.1, on the reverse strand, counting down.
TGTCCAAAGCCTTGTCTGCCACTAAACTGCCCAGTGGCGACCAGTTGTAACTGGTAATTTTCGTGAAAGGTAAGAGCTTGCCTGATTATTTTATTTAAAATGTGTAAACCCTTGATTTGGGTCGAGTTGATATTTGGCACTTTGCTGCTATTTCTAATTTCGATGTCGTCGGCCCAAGGTGTGTCCTGTAGCCAGAGTTTTACATCACTTTTTGGAAGAGGAAAAGGACAGATTCCCTGGATGAAGTCAGGGGCACAGCTATCATTGGTGCAGCAGGTGCAGCGGCACCGGGGCCCATTGAAACTGGATAATATCTGTATCTGCTACCCCAAGCGCAGTCTGAAGGGACTTTTCCTTGCTTGCACCAGGCCCTGCGGCCTCCTTGCTACGCTAGGGTAGGAAGTCACCCCCTTGCACACTCACTCACCTCGGGTGCTGCCAGAGTGTCTCCAAGACGTCACCCCTTCCGACGCCTCTCTGCTGCTGCTGTCTCACTGCAGAGTCCGCCTGGAAAGCTTGTCTGCTGTAGCAGTCTGCAGTCTGCACGCAAGGCCCCTCGGTTTTCAGTCTGTCCTGGAGGCAGTATCGCTCGGTAGCTTCAGCGCCTCGTAGGAGGTATGCAGCGCTATAAAATGCAATATCCCCGAGGCCTCGCTATGTCGCAGTCTCTGCTTGCGTTTCACTTTCGGGGTGCAGTCTAGGCTGCAGTCTCTCTAGGTTAGATTGGGTGCATATTGTGAACGCTTCTTGTGGGGCAGGGGTCGTGCCTACGTCATCAGAGCATTTACGATGGACCGGACGTCTCTTCGCGCTTGTGTAATCTCGCTAAAATGGTGTTTCTGCAGCTTCGTTGGTGCAGTCTCGGTAAAAAAGAAAAGTCTCGTTCGTGGCTGGTAGCGTCCTGCCGGGTTCAGGCGGCCTCCGGCCCCCGCAGCAGTCTCACGGACACTCTCTTTGGCGTCGCCATATTTTTGAGTTCTTTCCTCCCTCTCCGAGTGTCTGTTCTCCTAGAGACTGCAAATCTTTGCCCCAAGAGGCTGTTCCATGATATCTCATGAGGTCACTTTCTCAGGGCTCACTCTCATCTCTCGGGCTCTAGATAAGTTCTGTCACCATGGCTATCTCCTGACGGAGCTGTTTAGTGGTTCGTGCTCACGGTGAAGTCTCTTTTCTGTTGTAGCGTCTTGAATGGAATATGCCGTCTTCATAGACGTCTCATGGGGGGGCTTTTCTCAGGGTCTGTTCTCTGAGATGTATGCTGTCTCTTCTTCCATGTTCTAGTCACTCTCTGATGCACTTTGTCTTCGGATGGGATGTCCCTTTTCTCGAAGTCCCTTCTTCCAGGCCCAGCCTGGGAGCAGCTCTTCGGTTCCTGAAGCACCCTGCGGTGCACTTTATTTTTTGGGAGATGTCTTTTTTCTCAGGGTCTGTTTCCCCAGGTTCTGGGTGTCTCGTCTCCAAGGCTAATAACCCCTGGGTGCTCGTCTGCCTCGCGTGCACTCTCCAGCGTTCTCTGACTGCGAAAGGGAGTCTATTTCCTCAGCTCTGTTTTCCCATATTCTGGGTGTCCCTTCTTCCAGTCTCTAGCGGCTTTTCTGTCCCGGGTATTTCTCACTCTTTGGAGCTGTCTTTGTAGGGCTGTCACTTTTGCAAATTCTGCTTTCCCAGGCCGGTCCTGAGTGTCGCAGGTTCTAGCCCAGTGGTTTTTCTGTTCCGGATATATATATCCTTACTTCTTTTCCTCTGTCTCCGGAGGGGCGTCTCTTTTCTCAGGATCTCACGTTGCCTTGTTTTGGGTGTCTCGGGGCAGAGCTAGAGTTGTTCTGTGTCTGTTCCTCTGCAGCTCTCACTTGTTCTGTTTTACTCTGTGTCCCAGGCAGGGACGTGCAGCCCCCAGAGGAGAGGCCCCGCCCCCACCAGGAACATGACACCCCCGCGAGTCGATAAACTACGCCCGCCCGACAAACTCTGCGCAGCATCCTTGAGCCCGGGTACCAGCCTGCCAGGCGGGGGCTAGGGATACCCTACCACGTGACCCGGCTCCTGGCAGCATCTCACTTTGACTCAGAGTGCACACTGTCCAACACACCACAACTGGGTGGCAAGAAACACATCAGGTTATAATTTGAGAAGTTTGTAACTTTGAAAGTTGCAACATATTGTAGATTCGTGTTCAGCCCGAGGGATGCTGGCAGGGGGCCCGTAGACCCCCTGACCTTGGGGTCCATGCCTTTGCTGCAAGTGGAGTCTGCCTGTATTATTTATTTATGTATTTATTTATGCGTTTTTATATAGAGCGAACTTTACCCGAAGGTGTCAGAGCGCTTCACAATAGGAACAGAACTGATACATGAGAACATTACAAGTGAGCAAATTACAAAAGCAAACGTTACATTACATGAGGCAAAAGCGACAATCGTGAACAAACAAAATACAAGAGGTAGCAAACGGTGCACTACAGGAGGAAAAAGTGACGTGTGCAGGTTACAAAAGCGTACAAAGTACAAATAGAGGTATAATACTGCAACAAATGGAGGACACTCAAACACAAGAACAAACGTTACGTAGGCAATGGTGGCACTTGTGCAAGTATCGAAAGCAAACAAAATGTAAGAGGTAGCAAACAGTGTGTTACAAGACAAAAGTGACGTGTGCATGTGATAAAAGAGTACCAGACAAGAATAGAAATTTTCTATACTATAAGGACTTCCTTCAGATAATACAGAGGGCGTGAATTAACTTTGGAAGTGTCTTTGAAGGAGGAGAACTTTGAGGTCAGTTTTGAAGGCCTGGGAGGAGGTGGTGGTCCTTAGGGGTCGGCTGACCCCTAAGGTTGTAGTTTTTAATACCACAATCATATGTGTCCCACAGTCGACGCTTGCCAGCTGAGTGGTCGCTCCCTTTGGCTGCGGTATCGTTGCTTAGCGCTTCTTGCTGCAAACTGTGTCTTTTAAATTGCCTGCTGTGCGCTTTGTGTTCCGCTTTGATTGTTTCACTGCTCAGATTGCCAGCGCGACTTTCCGACCTTTAAAGTGTATTCCCCCCAAGCGCCCTCCATTTTGTTGTTGTTGTGCTCCTACCTAGCCCGCCCCGCCTCCCAGCTGAGACGCCCTCGCCCCTCCCCCTCCACTATCCATATATGACAGTAGCTCCCGCGCGCAGCGTCCACGCGCAGCGTTCGCGCCCAACCCTCGCCGAAGGTGCGCCAAAGGTAAGCCCGTCTACGCCCGTCCGCGCCTGGACCGCGCCCAGCGCCAGACCCCCTGCCCCTCGCGCTGCCCAGCCCCCCCGCATTACCTACGATGCCGCCACCCTCCTAGCCCTTAACTCCGGTCGCGCCCCAAACTGCGTCCAAGCCGCTCCCGGACACACCCATGGACCTTTCTCCTGCTACTCCTGCAAATTCATCGGCACCGACAACATCTCCGCCACGACCACAACACAGACTCCTGACCCCAACCACCTACAATGCATCCTTCTCAACACCCGATCAGTCCACAGACACGCCATTGACCTATGGAACCTACTAGACACCATCTCTCCGGACGTCGCCTTCCTAACAGAAACTTGGATGAACGCTTCCTCCGCCCCAGACATCACCATTGCCATCCCTGAAGATTATAAGATCATTCGTAAGGACCGCACCGACCACACAGGAGGAGGAATCGCTATCGTCCATAAGAAGTCAATCCGCATCTCAACCAGCTCTGACGCCAATCTCACCAACTCTGAACACCTTCACTTCCAGATCCACATCGACCCCAAGACCACACTCAGAGGCTCCCTCCTCTACAGACCACCAGGACCCCGCGCAAAATTCAGTGAAGACATCACAGACTTCATCACTCCTCACGCGCTCCCCTCCAAAGACTACATCCTTCTGGGAGACCTCAATTTTCACCTTGAAAAGATCAACGACCGCAACACCACCACCCTCTTGGACAATCTCGCCAACCTCGGACTTAAACAACTGGTCACGTCCCCCACCCACATCGCAGGTCACACACTCGACCCCATCTTCACCTCCAGCAATCATGTCTCCTTCAGCCACACTACGGAGCTCCTCTGGACTGACCACAGCTGCGTTCACTTCACCTACAACAAACCAAAACCCACCAACCACCTCCAACCAACCCTGCAAAGAAACTGGAACAAAATCACCACGGACCAGATCTCCGCATCGCTCCTTCTAAACACCCCAGCCCACTCTTCTAACGCAAACGAAGCCGCCGCCAACCTCACCCTATGGTTATCCAACACCGACGACACCTTAGCACCACTGAAGAAACGTCAAAACAAACCTGCCAGCAAAAAGGCCTCATGGTTCAACGATGATCTTAAGAAGTCCAAGAAACTCTGCCGCTCCCTCGAAAAGGCCTGGAAAAAAGACCCAACTACTAGCACCAAGGACGCCTTCAAAAACGCCACCCGCACTCACCACCAACTAATCCGAAAGGCCAAGAAAACAGCATTCAAGGATCGACTTGACAACAACGCCCACAACAGCAAGGAACTCTTCAACATCGTCAAGGAATTTTCCAATCCCTCGGCCAACTCCAACGACATCACCCCCTCTCAAGCCCTCTGCGACTCCCTAGCCTCATTCTTCCACAACAAGATTGCAGACATCCACAACAGCTTCGACAACCAACCCGGAGACCAACCCACCCTACCTTTTGCTGAACATTCTCCCCCCGTGAACACCCTTAACGACTGGAACCCAATCTCCACTGAGGACACAATCCGCCGGATGAATTCCATCCACTCAGGATCCCCCACAGACCCATGTCCTCACCACATCTTCAACAAAGCAGACTCCGTCATAGCACCGCACCTCCGAGACGTCATCAACAGCTCCCTCAACTCCGCCACCTTCCCGGAAGACTGGAAACACGCTGAACTCACCGCCCTTCTGAAGAAACCCACAGCGGACCCCACCGAACTCAAAAATTACCGCCCCATCTCGCTCCTTCCATTCCCGGCCAAAGTCATCGAGAAAGCTGTCAACAACCAGCTCGCCGCCTTCCTCGAAGCCAACAAATCCCTCGACTCCTCACAATCTGGCTTCCGAACAAAACACAGCACTGAGACCGCCCTCATCGCAGCAACAGACGACATTCGAACTCTACTGGACAATGGAGACACAGTCGCCCTCATCCTCCTCGACCTCTCTGCAGCATTTGACACAGTCTGCCACAGCACCCTTTTACAACGCCTCAATAACATCGGAATCCAAGGAAAAGCACTTGAATGGATCACCTCGTTCCTCACCGGAAGAACTCAGAAAGTCCGCCTCCCACCATTCAAGTCCGAGGCCACTGAAGTCATCTGTGGCGTACCACAAGGATCCTCACTCAGCCCCACCCTCTTCAACGTATACATGAGCCCCCTCGCGGCCATCGCCCGCCAACACAACCTCAACATCATCTCTTACGCGGATGACACTCAACTTATCCTTTCTCTCACCAATGACCCCAGCACCGCCAAAACTAACCTACACGAAGGAATGAAAGAAGTTGCCGAATGGATGAAACAAAGCCGTCTGAAACTGAACTCAGACAAAACAGAAGTCCTCATCTTAGGTACATCCCCCTCTGCATGGGACGACTCCTGGTGGCCGGAAGCCCTCGGAAAAGCACCCATCCCGACAGACCACGCACGGAACTTAGGCGTCATCCTGGATTCTTCACTCTCAATGAATAGACAAGTCAGCGCCGTATCCTCTTCCTGCTTCAATATTCTTCGCATGCTTAGAAAAACATTTCGCTGGATCCCCACAGAAACAAGGAAAACAGTCACCCATGCTCTGGTCACGAGCCGACTGGACTACGGAAACACCCTCTACGCAGGCACTACCGCTAAACTCCAGAAGAAACTCCAACGAATCCAAAACGCCTCAGCCAGGATCATATTAGACATCCCACGCAACAAACACATCTCTGGTCACCTTAAAGACCTCCACTGGCTACCCGTCAATAAGAGGATCACTTTCCGACTGCTAACCCACGCACACAAATCACTCTACGACATCGGACCAGAATGCCTCAACTCACGACTGTCCTTCTACACCCCCTCCCGCCAACTACGTTCTTCCGGCCAAGCCCTCGCCACTGTACCTCGCATCAACAAGACCACCATGGGAGGCAGATCCTTCTCATACCTGGCTGCTAAAACATGGAACTCACTCCCCGCTTACCTTCGCCTTACCCAGAACCACCTAGCATTCAGAAAGCAACTTAAAACGTGGATATTTGACAAATAATCCTCCTCCCCTTTCTAAGCGCCTTGGGACCCTCTGGGTATGTAGTGCGCTATATAAATTCTCTGACTTGACTTGACTTGACAGTGCCCGCGGCTGGCGCTGTCCGATGTAAAGTATTGAGTAAGGGTGGGCGTAGTTCGCGAAGTAGCGCTACGCGAAGTGCACTTCGCACTACGCGAACTTCACGTAGCACTACGCGAGCTGCGTAGTAGCATGTTCGCACTGTGCAAGATGCGTTTTCAATGATTGCACAGTGCGGACAAGCATCCGGCACTGTGCAAGCATTGAAAACGGCATCTTGCACAGTGCGAGCTGTAGTTTTCTGCTGCTCGAGGAGATTATTACTCGAGCGGCAGCTTTCTCAACGCGAACAGGTAGTTTCTCATTGAGAGTGGTCGCGAGCATGCGCAACCAATCACAATGAGAAACCTGACCTCCTCGCGTTGAGAATCTCGCCGGGATGTCATTTTGCTTGCTCGCGGTCGCGAACATGACGTTCAGGACCGCGAACAAGCAAAAAATGAGCGCTGCACTACGCTACGCTGCACTACACATGTTCGCACTGTGCTACGTGCCGCTCGCGTAGTGCGAAGTTGGAAAAACTTCGCAAACTCCGCGAGCGGAGCGTAGTGCTTCGCCCAGTACTGAGGCGGGCTGGGCTGTCCCAGTGCATGGAAGCCCGGCTGGGAAGAGTTTGTCGTGTTTCCCCACAGTTATTGCGGCAACACCTGCTCGATTTCCTAAACCCCGAAGAGAAACTGTGGCCTCATCAGAGAAAAGAAAACCTGGGAGGTGTTTCTCGCCCTCTTCACCGAACCATGCTTCCATGATAGAAGTGCATTAACGGGGCGGGTACTGTTTGGTACTGCGTCCCCGTCAGAGTCCAGAGACAGCACTAAAGACATTAGGTTGGACCATTGTTCATTGTTGGGGGGGGTGCGGTGGAAGAGGTGAATATTTTGGTTACTGGATTCATGAACTATTTTCAGAGTTCTCAGTCACGTGGGCTCAAACACACCAGGTGGCCTAGCCTTGCACCCAGTGCTCTATGTAATTAGAACAGACATATTATATCCACCTTAAAACATTGTTCCACTCGATTTGGAACTTGGGTGATTGGTTGTAGTACACAGAGCCCACAGTAAACGCCAGAGTTGAGCACTCTGCTGAAGGACAGATCTATCTAGACCTGTACCTTAGCGCATAAGTACACTGTTGGTGTTTGGGGTCTGGGACCCTCTGTTTTTAGGTCTCGCCTGTCGATGCGCATGCGCATCGAGCAAGCGAGACTATAGGGGCTCATCGACTCTTTATCTAACTTGCAAGGAATCGTGGCGATTCCTTGCAGTGCCCGTGACTTTTAAGCTCAATGCGCATGTGCATTGAGCTTAAAAGCGCGTGCACAGCCGCCCGCATTCCTCCGACACCTTTGAAGTGAAGCTTAGCTTCACTTCAAAGGCCCGGCTTTTTCACACCCACATGCCGCTCTGCCCCGCTCCGCCCCCTCCCCTGAGTCATCCTGCCTGCCCTCGACGTTCCCCCCGCCCCCTCCCGCCACGCAATGCCGAGAGCTTGTTTGTTTTTCTTTTCTTTTTTTGACAAAGGAGGAACAACATCAGCGGAAGACTTTAGCAATGCCAAAACTTCAGGTAAAGCCATTGACCGGTGAAGCCTATTGGTTTTCCAATGCCTGTTGACTTGGTGACTGTTCTATCGAGTGGAGGGGTTTCCTCGCAGCTGAAGTCAGGTTTTGACAATCGACTTGGAGATGCAGGCCTCTTTACTATTGCGGTTGCTTTTTTTGTTGTTTTGCTATGATTAACCTCCTGTGTCTGTCTTGTTTTTTTTCTGTTACTGATGTAACCACTACAGTTCCTTCTGGGAGGCTTTTCTATGCATAAATGACCTTTCTGTAAATGACTTCTTAATTTGTTCTTACCAGGCCTCTCCTAGAGCTTTGGAAGTACTCTTCTCATCCATGCGCATTCAGCTGTGTGAAAGTACATTTGAGACCAGTTTGTAACTGGCATTTGTATAGCGCGCAATACCATCATTATTGCTTAATAGCGCTAGCTCAATCAGGTTCACTAGTCTGCGATGGATAAGGAATTGAGCTTTGTACTGACTTTTTTGACAATTTACTGTGCGTCCTGTTTGGTTCGCAAAGCATCCGAATATGTATTCATGATAGCTTTGTGCATGATGTACGTTCTGTTGTGTTTTCCGCGCATTCGCTGAATATGACTTTGTTCTGTCTGCACGCACCCACATTATTTCTAAGTCACTTTTCACCTTTTTGAGGCACAGCCTCGGTAGATTCTAGGTTCATGTTAAATTTTGTTAAATTTGATGTACAGTTTTAAGCCATTTTCATTGTGCGTGCTATATCCAGCATCCCATGTTAATATAGTGCTGAATACAAACTTCAAAAGTAAATTTTAAAATTTTGTCCGATGGGTTGTTGGTCAGAAATTTCCAGAGTGGAAGGGAAAAGCTGTTTTAAAAAGAAATTACAAAACAAATTCTTGTAGAAAGCGCACTGCACTGCTGTATTTTTTTTAATGCATATAGTGCTACTAATCACTTGTTTGATACTTATAGGGTCGATGTAGGGAATAACCATCTATTGTGTGGTGTACTCCAGATTGTTGCTCTGTTTTTGCTGGCTGTAAAATTCTGTGCACTTTACTCATGCTAACCAGTCGTAAAGCAACTGTGCTCCCCATTTTATGATTCCACTCTATTTACTTATCCACCTACATCCACTGTCTGGTCAGGACCCTCACTCACCCTCACCCTCACTCACCCTCACTCACCCTCACTCTCACTCACCCTCACTCACCCTCACTCTCACTCACCCTCAACCCCTCACTCACCCTCACTCACTCACCCTCACTCACCCTCACCCACCCTCACCCTCACTCACTCTCACTCACCCTCACTCTCACTCACCCTCACCCTCACTCACCCTCAACCCCTCACCCTCACACAGTGCAATAGGTCTCGGAGCATTTGAGTTAGAGCTTTTACATTTGTTTATGGCTTTTTTTCTTTGTAATTCTTTAGCATTGCCTACAGGAAACAAAAATGCTAAAGATTTACAAAAAAAACCCATAAACAATTCTAAAAGCACTAACTCTAATGCTGCGAGACCTATTGCATTTCCAATGCTTGTTTGTTATTCCTTGTTTTAACTGCCCTGCCTAAATTGAGCTTTTACTGGACATTAGGATTAATCAGAGCGATTTCCTGCACCAAAGATTATCTTAGTTCCAGCCACTTTCTAGGATAGATCTTGAACACATTAGTGTTTTATAAGTAATAATTCAAATGGGGCAGCATGAGTATCCAGTTGGTGTGCAACAGCACCAGTGTCCCTGGGTGACCAGTGATAAACAACCATACCACTGCAGTTACTATCCAGTACCATCTGAGTGCCCCAGAACCCACAGGAAAGGCTTCACATTGATGGACAGAAATGAGGATTTACATCAGAAACTTTTGCAGATGAAGACTCGATGCTGGGTTTCTGATGTAAATCCTCATTTCTGTCCATCAATGTGAAGCCTTTCCTGTGGGTTCTGGGGCAATCAGATGGTACTGGATAGTAACTGCAGTGGTATGGTTGTTTAGCCAATTGGAGGGATCTGTATACATTATTGATTTATTGTATTACTTTGTGCCATAGTAGAGTTAGATCCACTGACTATACTGCCAATCTTAGGCACATGGATCAGATTCTCTCTGAGTGGTTCTCCTGGATTGTTTGAGGGGACACTTATTTGTACATATACATCTTTGTGGGTTATGTTATGTGTTTATTTGTGTGTTGATTTCATATATGTGTGAACAATTGTATTGAGTAGTTCGTTTCCACTGTTGATGAACACTATTGCCGTTTCAAAAAATAAGATATATTCATGATGAACAATAGTCATCCAAGAGAGAGTAATTAAAAGTACTCGACTCAAGTTCAGTTTGTTATATTCATTCCTTTGATACCATTTTTTACTTATATATCAATTTGTCCTTTACCCAGGTATTGAAGGGTTAGTTGGGTATATCCCTGTGGTTTGTTTATGACCTCCCGACATATGTCCATGACTTGGTTGAGGCCACTCTAGAGGACCCAAGCCCCCACACATTCACCTGGACAGAAAGCACCAAGTGGCTTCGGTTGGAGGTCGCCAACCTGTGATGTCCTGACACAGGTCCACTTCTTCGACAACAAAGAGGCGCTTATGAAAAATACTTATGAAGGTGGAAAGATGGAGCCAACAATCACCTTAGCCAAACTCAGGTCCTTCAAGACAGTCACAGACATTTTATGATCTAAGGGGATGAGCTACCAGTGGGGCCACCCGTTCCAACTCCTTTTCCAATGAGAGAGCAGAGCATGGTTCTTCACCTAATGGAGGCAGCCCGGACGCTACTGGGGGTTCCCCTTCCAGGGGATTCATAGGGACCCCAGGGCACACTAGAAGGAGGGAGAAGTGGGCCACGGTGCTCCGGGCCGGTGGGCCCAGAAGCCCAATGATAAGGAGATTGAGGTTAGCAAGGAGAGCCTCCTCACCCACTTGCGAGGAGCTACTGGAGAGTGTCTGGAGCTCCGACAGAAAGGGAGGGCGAGGTGACCCAGGCGCAACACGATGACGATGCACTTTGAGGTTTGGCAGCCATATGCCAGATAAGGCACCAGCTGGCTTGCTCCATTCGCTTTTGGGGGTGGAGGGGGGCTGCGGGTGAATGGTTGGGTCGCTCATACACGGCCAATACTCACCTCTGACTATACACTTACTGCCCATCAGTAGCGATCTGGATGAGTGGAGACCGATTCCCTAGGGATAGATACCGTCCGCCATTTTCATTCAACCTCGGTTATTTCATGTTGATGTTTCTCATTTTGTTAATATGTTGGGGTACAATAAGTGATACAGCACCACCTGGAATTAGATATGTGCACATGGAAGCCTGCTTGTGCAGCATAGTGGGAGACCCCCTTTGCCAAAGCCTAGTAGACTGACCCAAATACATATGACACAGATACTGAAGGTGACTACATATAACGTTAGGAGCCTAAATAAACCAACCAAATGACTCAGTATTCTGGGGGAATTGAATAGATTGGGGGCAGACATATGCCTGCTTCAAGAGACACATTTACTTCAGGGAGACCAATACCAGCACTGCTCTAGAGCCTTCCTGCTACAATATCATGCCTCGGCGCGATGAAGACTGCATGGGTGGCCATCTTGTTTCGAGATGCCACAAAGTATAGTGAAAGATGGGTCCTGACTGATGACCAGGGTAGATGGGTGTTGGTGTTAGGGGATTGGGAGGGTACTCCCATATCGATTGAAAACCGATATGTCCCGAAAATGGGTCAAGAGGCTTTTTTGATCCCCATAGCTTGTAAATATACCGGGGTTAGTGTGCATCCCCCAAATTGGGGGAGACCTCAGACGTGTTAGGCATGCAGCACTAGACAAATCTCAACAGAGAGTGGGGGAGAGACTGACTTTCTCCAAGACGGGCAAGGCAACCCTTGATAAACTGGGCCTGATTCACTCTTGGCACTATCATCACCGAGTAGAGACTGATTATTCCCACTTCTCGGCAGCGCACAACGCTTACGCCAGAATTGTCTATCTCTCCCTGACCACAGACTTCTGACCCATGTGGAGGAGGTAACTCAAGAGCAGATGACCATTTTGGACCATGGCCTGGCCCAGATCACCCTACGCTGGCCTGGGCCCAATGCAGAGCGTCAAAGGGGTCTCTGGAGATTGAATGACACCCTTTTGAAGGACCAAGTAGTGCAACATGAGATTACAGCGGCAGTGCAGGAATACTTACAAATCAATTACACAGGGAAGGTGAGACCCCAGATAGTATGGGATGCTCTGAAGGCAGTGGCTTGGGGTGTTTCCATCAAGGAGGCGAGCCATTTAAAGCAGATGAGAGAGACTGAACAGCTCTGGCTCCGGGAGGACCTTCTCCGGCTCAGTACGGGACCATAAAACACACCCTTCCAAGAAACCTTGGAGGAAACTTACAGCACTCAGAGGACAGATTTGCACCTTGGAATAGGATAATTCCAAATGCATTGTCGCTCACTCTGGCACCCAGTTCTATGAGGGTGTAAATAAAGCTGGTTCACTACTCGCTAATAAACTACCAGCCCAGTGAACTAGGGGGTATGTCCGAGAAGTTAAAAACTCCGCAGGGGTCCTTCTGCTCCTTGCAAGAGAAGAAAATAGAGGCAGCCTCCTTTAAATCGACCACCTTCCATATCTGGGAGTGAGCCTAGCTCCAGACCTGTATACATGCGCCAGAAGCAACTTCAAGCAGCTGGCGTAATCCCTCAAACCAATGATTTCTTCCTGTCGCTTGCACACCCTTTCTTGGGTGGGGAGAACAGCCTCTTTTAAAATGAACACCCCCCCCTATATGTTTCAGGCACTCCTGCTTTAAAAATCGGCACTGGCACAATTGACGGGGATCTGTAAATCCTTTATTTGGGCCTTTATTACCTGGCGGCTCAGGTGCGCTATTGATGGAGTGGCTCCCCAGAGAGAAAGACATACTCTGGTGCTTCATTGATCAGAACATAATGGCCAGACCACTTGCTGAGGTCCTCTTGCTTCCCAGGAGGCAAAGATCCTGTAACCATTATGTCTCGCCGGTCACGAGGGCTACCCTTGAGGAATGGGATTACCTCTGTCGGTTTCAGGGAGTGTAGTGTCGTGTGAGTTTGTAATGACAGAACCTTTGTGGCTCCTGATGGACTCCGTGGAATTGTGACATAAGCATTAGAGCGGAGTGAATTGAATGTAGATTGAGAACGTAGTTTTCGCAATAAAACGCAGAAAAATAAAGACGTGTTATACTAAGCTCCATATGTGGCATAGTCATGGTGAGTACCAGAGCTGAGGATGACGCTAGTGGAGTAACTACCGTTCCATCTCCCCTGACTCTGATTCACAGCAACAGGGACTTTTCTCCAGTTTGAAGAGATCCCGGTTCCTGGCGAGGATCTCAAACAGCTGCTTTCGCCTCAGGGATTTCTTCCATAGGGATTCCATCCGCTCATTTGAGTAAATCAAACAGATATCACACAAGTTCGTTCGATCAGAAAGAATTTGTTTTTCTTGGGCTTTAGGGTGAGATCTGAAGGATAAATCCGTGCCCGCTGTCACATAGAGAGACAAGATTCCATACTCCTGGCGGCAGTATGTGTGACATCCACCGCAATCGCAGACTGCGAGTAAGAACGTTCGCTGCCTGTAGCTAGCCACGGTGGTATTTACCTATCTAAAGCAGACAGCCATATTAGGACATTTTTGTTGTGCCTCTGTCCATTTTACCCGTGCCTCTTTTCTGCCTTTCCTTGGACACCACTCCCCTCTCCATTTCACCAGCCTTGGTCCTCATGACTAGAGTAGAATGTTAGAGGATATTGATAGGGACATGAGATCTTTCACACAGGGCCCTCTGAGATCCCCTACAGCAGTGGTTCTTAACCAGTGGTCCGAGGACCTCTGGGGGTCCGCGAGGCTTACTCGGGTTGCGCAACTGTTTATATAAAGGTAAATAATCTTAAAATGAATACAGTAAAATTAGTAAAGAAGAAGCGCAATTGAAAATCTAGAACTTTTTTTCATATTTGATTGTGCATTAAACAAAATATTTAAATTTGTACTTGTTTGTGTATTGTTGAGAGGTTGAAATTCTAGAAATTGTTTAGGCTGGGGCTCCCCAGCTTCCAATAATGACTCAGTGGTGGTCCCCGGATTCCAGTTAGTCCACAAAAGTCAAAAGGTTAAGAACTGCAGCCCTACAGGGAAGCTACATCCTAACCACAGACACACGGTAGTCTTGGCAACTGAAATGGACATCCAACGTCACACTTCCTCCTGCCTTGAGTAAACCCTGCGGAGCAAACCTTTCTTGCCATTTGAAATACATAGTATATATTTGGAACGGTGGCATTGCAATTAGAATCGTATATGGAAATTTTGATGGGAGCAAAATAGAGTAATTTATTCACTCACGTTTATACGCTCATGTTTCCAAAGTGCAAATAAAGGTGTTCACAGGCGTCGTCTAGCATTTTAGTTGTTTGCTAAAGCCACAGACAGGGCACAGTACTACAGGGTGATCAGTGACAAGCATTGCAGCAACCATAACACATTTTTTTCATCATATTTATTTAGCACGAACTCGACCTGAAGGTATTGGAGCGCTTTAAATGAGCACCAGTTACATTAAACAAGGATACATCATTTTTTAGGCCCGGTGAGATTAAGTGATTTGCCCGCAATCAGAGGATGTTGAGCCGACGCTGAGGCTCAAACCTGGTTCCCCAGCTCCAAAGTCGGCTGATCTGGCACTAACGCCACATCCTCTCACACTGGGTTTAAATAAACAGACAGTGTACGGTTAAATCAGGCAGCCAGAGAGTACACATTCATGTCAAACAATTTCAAGCTGATGTCTTACATAACAGTTTGATTGTGGGTTTTACTTTCCCGTCTCTCAACCCACAGTAGCTCGAGATGCTGCCTTCTGCTGCCATCTTGTGGCCTTATTGAGACTTGAGACTTCGCAGATCATGGGTGGTGTAGGTAGACTCCATAATGCCTCAACTTTTAAACCGGCTACCCCTGCCCTAGAGATATACAAAACACAGTTCAGGTCTGCTGCGTTGTATGCTGCCGAACTCTGGGGACACACTAATGCAAGCAATCTAATGAAAGTAGAGCAGTCCTTCATGCGACATCTGTTTGGTCTCCCACAAAGCACACCCCTCCTACCACTACGCCTGGACCTGGGTTTGGAACCTATTACTGACTTGGTGGCTGCAAGACCCCTGCTCTACTGGAGAAGGCTCTGGTCTGTGCCAGAGCTTGAACCCTTTAGAGCAGAATTTAACACTATTTGGGGGCAGCTAAAGAACAAGAATATACCTTGGTTGGTCCATGTCAAGACTCTCTTTTATCAAATTGGCCTTCCCCAACTTTGGAACACACCGGAGGACAGCTGCATGAGGATGCAAAGGACTGTATTGGTGGCAGCTGTAAAATCGCACAATCTTAAATTGCTACATTGTTCTACCTCCCTGGGCAGACTGTCATCCGAGTTCCTCACAGTAAAAGTTGAATACAAGACAGAGGTGTTTCTGGACCTGGTGCAGCCTCCATTGGCAAGGAAATTATACATCCAACTGAGGCACGGCTCGTTACCGGTTGGGGCACTGACATCCAGATGGGCAAAAATGACGAAGGCCAACTGCCCTGCCTGTAACTATGCCAGAGAAGACATTGCACATATTCTTTTCTTTTGTCCAGCATACAGCGAAATTCGAAAATGCTGGATCATCCCATTATGTAAAAATCTTGGTTTCAGACACTGTGCACACGCCTGTAGAGAGCTAACTTATGACACTGCCCCTCCTATTGTTTTTGCCGTTTCCCGGTTTCTACTAGGCATGTGGCGGAGAAGAACTGTTTTTATACACAAGAAATAATGGACTGCTGTTTTCTATCCTTTATCACACCTTTGATAACCAAAGTTTAATAACTTTTTAATTCTAATGTATTTATGTTTTATCATTGTGCTTGTATATATTTTATTGCACTTTTATGGTCTCTGACCGAAATAAAGTTATCAAAGTGAAAGTTTGATTGTGGGTTTTACTTTCCCGTCTCTCAACCCACAGCAGCTCGAGATGCTGCCTTCTGCTGCCATCTTGTGGCCTTATTCGGAGTCGGGGAGAGATTTCCTAGCAACGGAAATAGAAAATCTGTTAACTTGTAAGCGGCCTTCAGGTCTATCCAAACCTTGAGCTCTCCATTGGCAACAAGCATTGGCAAAGTCTACAGGTCGTGCAATTGAGACCTTTTGGCTTTGTCAAGGAATGCTGTGTGTTAGACCTGGCATTTCTTGGCGTGATTACCCCTGACTTTTTGCCTCTACCTCCTCTATTTTTGGTGCTGTGGTAGATTTTGTTTTACCAACTTAGATGCTTTGGACACTTTGCCACTGCCAAACAGTTTCAAAGTGTAAGTGCTCCCTGTATAAAGTGTTATGGTAATTGGTTGTCCACGATTGGTATGTTTGCCTTACTAGTAAAGTCCCCAGTAAAGTGCACTATGTGTGCTGGGGCTGGTAATGCACATGCTACTACTAGGCCTGCAGCACTATTTGTGCCACCCACACAAGTAACCTTAAAGAGGGAACTCAGGCCTGCCATTGCAGTGCCTGCGAGCAGTTTGTGAAACTGCCATGTTGTCCTGGCAACTGCACCCACTTGCCAGACCTTACCCTTCCCTTTCTATGCACACCCCTATGGTAGGTCCAGGGTACCCCCTGGACAGCGTGCAGTGCATGTGAAATGTAGGGCATGTACCAAGGTGTGTACCATGTCCTGACAGTGAAAAAATCTCTATTTCGTTTTTCACAGTTGAAAGGCCATCTTGCCCATAGGATAGAATGGGAAGGCTGTGTAATATGTTTTCCATCCTATCTTCCCAAAGGCTTAAGATGGAAAGGTGAAGTTTATTATGCCTAAACTCACAAAATAATAACACATCTTTTTATGAAGGTGGTTTTTGCATTGTGTGTTTATAAGCCACTCTTTTAGAAGTGGCTGGGTTTTTGTGCTCTAACATTTGTGTGTGTCTCTGCCTGTTTGTGGATTGACTGTCTGGAGTTGAATGCGATAGGATCTGGGGAATGTCTTGACTCAGGGGAAGAGGTGAGACAGCAACAGGCTGACCTGCATCTGGAGTGTAGAGGGAGGAGTATCCCCTAGAGGTGAAGAGGCCTGGGTTGCTGTTATAAAACAATTGTCCCATCTCCTGCTGAGTGATTGAAAATCCAGACCCCACTAATCAAAGGAAGGTGTTACTGGCAGGGAGGCACCCAGAACTGGTTTGAACAGGGGTCAGCAACCCCTGAACAAAAAGACTTCAAAGCCATTGAGGGGTATAACTATGACAGCTGAAGCCCCTGAACTTAGGAGAATGGCTTGATCAAGATTGAACAAGACTGGAGCTATTTCGTGGTCAAGAGGAACCTTTGCCAAGGAAGAAACAACTGAAGAGACTGAAGGAAAGGACTGACCCTTGCTGTGTGTTCTGGGGCTGTCCTGCAGTTTGCTGTTTTAACCTAGGAAATGCTAAAGGGACTTTGTTGTGTACCCCTGCTTGAAAGGCCATTGCTGTGCTGTGTCCTGAAGTAACTTATCCCCAGGGGCCCGAGTTGAGCTGGCTGCCTGTTGCAGAAAGACAGGAACACAAAAGTTTCCAGGAGAGTCTCAGCGGCACTGTGTGTGCGTACTTGTTGCAGCCTGAGACCCTCGTAAGGTGTGCCCTGTGATTGTGGGCATTTGGAGTCCAAGCAAGGATCAGCAATGCAGTGTGCGTGTGCTTTTTGCAGCCTGAACCCCTTTGTGAGGATTGTCCAGTTATCGTGTGCACCAGAACCCAAGCGAGTCTCATCGACGCTGTGTGCGTGTGCTTGGTGCACCATGAGACCTTCGTGAGGATTGCCTTGTTAACATTTACCCGGAGTTTAAGTGAGTCTCAACGATGCTGTGCGCATGATCTTCGTGCAGCCTGAGACCTTCGTGTGGAGTGCCCGGTGATTCTGCACCCGAAGCTCAAGGAAGTCTCAGCGACGCTGTGTGCATGTGCCCTGTGGCAGCCTGAGATCTTCGTAAAGTAGCGGCCTGGACTGGCAGCCCCGGAGGAGCAGAGCCGCTGGCCCGAGCCCACAGTTGCCAATTCACAAAGTTTGAATTGGAGGCCCAGCCGCTGGATGAGGAGCGGAGTGAGTTTGCACCCCCCAGGTAATGTGTGTCGACTTCTGGGGTGGGGTGCGGGCTCAGAGGGAGACGCTCGCCTCTCGGCCTCTCTCATTTCAGCAGCGCGAGCCTCTGCTTTGGCTCGTATTGCGGCCCGTATTGCCAAGGGAGTGGCATTACCGGGGTCGGAGGGCGGAGGTGCACTTTTTTACTACACCATACCCGTGTCGGGGCAACTGTTGAGAGGCTGATTGCAAGTCAAAAGGAGTGGTGGATAGACCGCCTAAGGCACCGTGATTGGTGCCTGAGTGCATCACGCAATATTCTATTTCTGCATAACGGAGTACCTGACTGTTGTATTACACATTGCATAATTTCTGCATAACGGAGTACGTAATTAGAGTATTACGCATTGCATTATTCCTGGATAACGAACTACCTGATTAGTGTATGACCCACTGCATTGTTTCTGCATAATGACCTACCTGATTAGCATAATATGCATTGCATTATTCCTGCATAACGAACTACCAGATTAGTGTTTGACGCATGGCATTATTTCTGCATATCGAACTACCTGATTGTCGTATGACGCACTGCATTTGATTCTGCATAATGACCTACCTGATTAGCATAATACGCATTGCATTATTCCTGCATAACGAACTACCAGATTAGTGTATTACGCATTGCCTTATTTCTGCATAACGACGTACCTGGTGGTTGTATTACGCATTGCATTCTTTTTACATTGCAAAAATTCCTGATTCTAGCATTACAAACTGTATAACATGATATTAGGGTTACAGGAGAATGTTTAGAGGTGCTCTTTAATATCGCCAGAACTTACAAGGCCTGGCTGGTCTAACAACCGGCCAGGAGAAATAGTACACAAACTCATATGTTGGATTTATATCATGTGGTCTTATCGTATATCTTTTTATATTAAATGAATACTCGTTTTTATAAAACTTGTGTGGAGTCTATTTGTGGTGTCATCATTGGGTTGCTGTGAGCATGGTTGCAAATACTTTACACATTTGCCTTGAAGATAAGCCTGGCTGCTCGTGCCAAGCTACCAAGGGCGTGAGTGGGGCTATCTCAGAAGGTGACCTTCCTTTCCCTGACATGGAACTGCAGGTCCCTATTTGGCCTAAGGTCCCCACCTCAGCCAATCAGGGATGCAGGGTCTAACACTGTGCACCATGGTTAAAGAATAAAAGGAAGAAAAAAAACGTTGATGCCGCGCCTGAATATTCACCATCGAGCAGGTGTGCTTATCTTTCTTTTCTAATGGATTGATGGAGCAAGGTTTCACACGTACAGAAACTTGCTTGTATTCAGCCCTCTCGAAATAACTCATAATTAATTAATCAACATGTTTGTCTACTAACAGTAACCCGAGTGTCCTAAAATGGCCGCCGAGAACACGGGAACTTTACTGCGCATGCGTCTGCCACATCTACGTGGGGTGACGTATCTTTAGCTTTGGTGGGAAACTCTCGCTTCTGCGCACTAGTGCCAAGAAGGCTGCTTCATACTTACTCATACTAATGCACATGCAGCTGCTTGTACCAAACTTTGTTCGTTCTGCTTAACCATTAATGCTATAGTATAAATAAAGTAATGGGGTTAGAGTAGAGATAAGTGGTATACAGTGCATTCATTTATTTTTGTATTCTAATATGTTTCTCTTTGACTTTGTTACTAGCTCGTATTTGGGCCTGAAAGTGACACGAAACTCCATATTGAAAGAGCTGCGCCTGCGCAGAGAATCCCTGAAAGTCATGCAGCTACTGTCATTGAATGGCTGCCAACACCCTTCTTACCCACGATGTTCCTGGTAACCTGCTCATCTGACCTCTAGAGAGGAAACGAACAGACTGTTTCAAATACAATGTATTTAATTTGTATACCAATATTGCTGGGTAGAATAAAATCGTGAGAAAATAAATTATGGGTGGGAACTTGATCAATATAAGTCAATAAAGAATGATCTCATCTAAGTCTCCTCGTCTTTCCAACCAATCACTGAAGGGGAACACATAGATTTGCAAAATTTAGGGGTGTTACACTGCCCTCAAAATGGTATAACTAAGGTAGGTTTATTTAGAAAAATTGTCCGACTTGTCTGAGTAGCTGACCTGTAACCGACCCAACGCATGCTATAGGAGATCGAGAGCAGAGGTGCTGGCGGAGCACTCTGTCAGAAGAATCGAGGTGTTTGTGGGGAAATTATTGATTACCCAGTCAGGGTACCAAATTTGCTAGAGAGGGGTGTGACGCTGGCGTTGCACTTAGCAGAGGTCTCTTGTCCTGAACTGCACTGGTCTTGTCCCGTGGGCAACTGATTAGTCGGGAGCCCTGTCTTTTGCCGGAGCCCGTGGCCAGGATTGGTCCTTGCAGCATTCTAGGTAAATAGTATCCATGTGGTAAGTCCTTATGCAATTTCCTTTCTCACCCTTCCCAGGTACCAATGTCTAAAGATGTTACTGTGATTTCTTGCAAACTTTTCATCTTATTAATCTTATTCTTACTTATGAAATTTATGATCTCCGTAATTTGGAAGAAGGCTCACCTAAAACTTGCATAGATAAAGCTTCTAAAACTTCTCCTGAGTCTGTGGTTATTACAGCAAAGGTAAATTTGTTTAAAACTACTTATTTATTCTAACACCCTTTCTATCCCTAGGACTTATAGCTAAGGTGACAAGGATTGGTAAGTCATGGTTTACAGATATAAGTCCTAAAAGGACTCAAAGTACTGATAGGCTAAATATGGTAAACAAAGCAGGACTACTAGTTCAAAGTGTGAATGTTTTATGGGCCCAGGTGAGTATGGTAAATTGAGCTAGTGGTCCCACGCTCTATCACCGGGTCTAACACTGTGCACCAAGGTTAAAGAATAAAAGGAAGACAAAAAACGTTGATGCCACGCCTGAATATTCACCATAGAGCAGGTGTGCTTATCTTTCCTTTTCCAATGAAATAATAAATCGTTTCCACACTCTGGTCTGGCTGTGGGGATCAGTCCAACCGCCGCGACCAGCAATCAACATGAGGGGTAAACGGAAGCAAGGATTTTTTTTTCAAATAATTTCTTTTTAAAAGGTTAATAAACTGCCCTCTCTATCTTAAAAAAAAGGGGGAGACAGTATAGCGACAAATGCCCCACCGATTATTATTATTATTATTAACGAATTTTGTACCGCGCACGGTTACCCAGGGGCATCCCAGCGCCTATAGAGACCTAGAGCAAGCTGCTAAAACAGAGCAGAAAGAGCTACACTTATTCTGGAAATAGGTAAGTTTTCAGAAGTTTCCGGAACCTAAGAAGATTTGATTCTTAGGTTCCGAGGGGGAGCAGTGGAGAAGTGAAGCTCTGTGTTCTGCCTCTAGGGGAGAAAAGCAGGCTAGTGAGGTGCAGGCAGGAGTGGTGCATGGTGAAGAAGAAAGAGAAAAACACAGGAGATTCAGTATGCTTGTTAACATAAACTCTCACTTTTAAGCAAAGCTTTCCAGTCTGCCTGCCTCACAAGCAAATTCCAACCAACTTGGAAGAAGGGAGAGAAGGATGATAAATTAACACGTACATAGCACATGGATTATTGGTTCTGAGTTCAAAGGTCCTGAAGACCAATGGAAGAGAATTTGAAAAAGACACCTTAAAACTTGCAGATATATACCTCACCTGCTGGGTGCATGTCCTTTTCTCAACCTCAATTTTTTGCTCTTCAAAAACCTTTGAAACTCCAACAAAACTTTACATAGATGGTTTTGGTGACTCTCGTAATTCTTAGCATTATGTCAAGGGCCGTAGTCATGTGGAACGTGATGGAGTACACCACAAACTCAACTAATACCTCTGCCTTTTTTATTGAGGAGAAAAATACCAAATTCATATTGTCCGTCAGTCATTATGAACGTTAGATCTCATGAATCATCAATTAATCCCTAAGTAACTACAATAAATATTAACGTCTAAAAAGGGGAGGCCATATTTACATGATACATTTGATTACTAATTCATATTCAGTCCGCATAGTCACAGATTTTACGGAATTCCTTTTGTACGGATGCTCCTTTTGCTCAGTAACTAGCAGCTTCTTGCTATAAGGTCTTTTCTTATCTTTCTCCTTTCCACCCTGTCTTCTCTCTTTGTTCAGTCTGGGGACATTTAGAATGTTGTATGATGTCACAGAATGTGGGGTGACTTATGTTAGTTGACTCCAGACTGAGCAGAAGGAAGTGGCTCCTGGTGGGGCCTTCATATCATCTTACTTACTGGCCTACCTACCACCTTGGCAACCAACTTCTTCACCTCTGTAACCACTTCCTGAATAAAGATACTTTCTGGAACCACTACCTGTTTCTTGTGGACTTCATACTACGCCACTTCTAATTTAAAAAAAAGTGCCACAGCAGACCCCAGCTATGTGTAAGGGATAAGAGGCATTCTTTTAGTCCATTTCCGTGCCACACATTCAAGGAATGGTTATACCCACAAACATGGCACACTAATTTGGGATATTAGCATCACTTTCCAATACCTACGCAGTTAATGTCAGGTCTTTTATAGGAAAACCAGAAGCCCCTCTAGAGGATGGAGTCCAAAAATCATCAAGATGTGGGCAAGCATGTGCAACTCATTGACGAGTGTGGACCATATCAAGAACATTTATGTTCTGAAATCTTACATTTAAAAACAATAATATGGAATGTAATGCAACTGGTTAATCAGTTTATGTTGTTGCAGCTTCAAGTTGACACTTTTAAATGGCCGATGACCCATACTGATTGCCTCTAATGTCTTGTATGCTCATAGTACTCACTAATTTTCCAGAATATTTTGTAGCAATAGTAGTTAATCCGTCATCAAGCACTTTGCTAAATGAGCAATACAAAGCTGTTATCCCTAAACATCTATAATGGTTGTGTAATACATCTGAAAATGCGATTCTGTTCATTCCAATGTAATGTATCCAATGTTGTTAAAATAATCCCTTGTTTGCATGTACTTGCAGAAGCTATTCTGAGGAGCGTTTATGTTTATGTTCTTTAAGATAGGTCTCGCCTGTAATATATTTACCTATTTTAATTTAGAGCGTGAATACTGAAAAACAATAGACAAAATGTTTTCTTTAATTTCTTTCCCATTCTATCGTTCTTCCGCCTCCCTCCTCACAATGTTTAAAATGTTGTAATCCCTGTTACATTACCCTACTTAGTGAAGCTTTTACAAATTATTAAATATTTTCATGCTTATCATGCCATCTTTGTTATATATGATTTCATATCTTTTCTATTTTCAAATTTTAAAATATTAGCAGAATTATCTGTTATTAAATAATGATGAACTTTAATATCAAGGATGGAGATTTTGGGAGTGTGAACGGTCTTACTGACTGCTCTCGTTGTCCAATACATAAATGACTGTTCTGGATTTCGCTGCATTCATTCTTTGCTACTGATAATGAAGTTCATTTAAATTGCTAGCACACCTCCACTGTGAGGCCTTTCCATGTAAACCCTTGTGCTGAACACTTGATTCTTATCTTTACATTTTCTCTCAGCAAGGCCTTAAGGGCCAGCACTTATGGCCCAGTTTTAACTCCACGATCCTCCTCTTCCCATCCTTGAGCACATGGGCAAATGTTAATACTAATGTGCGAAATAAATCTCTATTTAGATATAGGTTATATACATTTTGGTTCACCGATTATTGACTATCCATTCCCACCACTGCTCTACACATTCTACTGACCGAAATTATGTTGTAACTATTATTCACAAACTTTTTTGTAGAAATGTGCTGAATTAAAAACATATTGACTTTAAGTAACAGGGTATAATAAAATGAGTTAACAGAAGACTATACATAGACATGCCAAGAAATCACTTACAGGGAAGAAAACAGTGAAAACTAAATACCACCAGCTTAGCCTGCCAATAGCAGCATCCCTCAAAAATCCAGACTGTGCAATTCTCTAACAAATACACTAAATATAGAGACTCACATGGATTAAATCCCCCTAATTCTACTGATTACACAACAACCGAATAATCCGTGGTCTATAAACACAAGAGGTGCCTCTAGATACAATTCTAGAACCACAAACCGCCACTAGTGCTAGTATCCTAAGTGCAAAAAAAGGGTCAAGATGCAAAGTAGAGATTCATATAAAAAGTGAAATAGAGAGAACCCATTCAGGATTATTGGTATCCCATCATTTCACTTAAAGTGCCCAGTGTCATCATCTGGGGTTCCAAACAACTCTTCTTCTCTCCTCACCAATCAAAGAGGAATGTTGAATGAGTTATATCCTCTTGTAGGGTTCTTACCAGAGGAATAAACATAAAGGGAACTCTTTCTTTTTAGAAAAGTGCAGTGAAAGAAAACGAGGAAATGTGTAGTTAAAATAGGATAGGCATCAGAGACAGAAGATGGTATTCCTCTTTGTTATAATCTCAAATTGCGTTCCCACTTAAAAACAGTGCAAGAGAAAGACAGCAGTTATAAATATTCACTGCTTGTATCTACGGTCGACATGTTTCAGCCAATGGGATAACTCTCCCTGGTGTTTATAGACCACAGATTATTCGGTTGTAGTGCAATTCTCTTAACACATTAACCGAAATGGAGTACACTTTGAGCCAATCCAAGGCCAGGTTTCATGCCCATCATTAACAATTTAGCGCTATTTACAGTCAATCCTTATCAAGATATAAAACAGCCAGTCCCACTCAGATGCTAACAGGCGCTTTGAATCCGGATAGTAATGGACGGCTCAATTCACAACACAACCCATCCAAATCAATGAGCAGCCAATTGGAATGAATTGATTTATTGGCTGACTTCACAGCTCATGGTGTGGAATATTGGTAAAGTCTGTGGTTACATTTCGTAGCATAAAGGAAGAAGTGATTATCTGTTGTATGGAAAACGTCTAAATGAAGGTCGACGAGGAAAGCTTTCCATTATTGAATAACAAAGGATATTTCTCATGGAATAGTAGGAGGAAATTGATAGAGGATTGTTGAGGAAAGAACAAGAAGTTACAGCCTTTTTAGATGGTAGGTGTGAATCTTGGTATTTCTGAAAAGGTAGTAGTAAAAGGTACCCATTAGGTGGTGGAAGAGAGGCTGCTACATTTTGGCAAGGATGGTGGAAAAGCGACAGCCAATGTTGGTGGTGAATGAGTATTAGCCAATACTAATGGTGGAACAAATTGGTAGTTGTGGTATGAATGATGAACGTGATGAATATGAATGGAAGAGTGCTATCAAGCATTAATGGTGAAGGAGAGGAGTGCCATTTGATGTTAATGATGCTGGAAAAGAATGCTAACCAATGATATAGGAGGGATAAGAGCTCCCTTATTTCTCCACTGCAGTGGCAGAAAGTGATTTTCATACAATGTTTTAGAGAAGTCACGAGGCACAAGGGAGGACAACCATACATTGATCACTTGGGTATGTGGCAGGGACAGAGTACAGCTTTATTGGAAGGATGAAAGGGTTTGATAAAATAAGATGCCATCTTGTCCTAGGACAGTCCATGTTCTTGATTGTAAACTCCTTTCAAAGGTAATGTAACATATTCTAGAGTTCATTCCATGGCTTTTGGAGCTATATGGGAAGGCGATTTGCCAGCGGAATGTCGAGAACAATCTCTGTGTCCGGTAGACATCTAGAGGGAAGGAAAAATGGAGAACCATTAGGAGAGATGGAACAACTGAAAGTCTCTTCAAAATCCCTGCCATGTGTTGAAAAGCAATAGCTCACTATGAAGAACTGGTAGACTTCATACAGGCTGTTAACTCTATAAGACCTGAACGGCTGTAGCATAGCTACCGCAAAATAGGCTTAACAATGCAGAAATTACCAAGCAGTGGCTTTACCATGCAAATGCCAAAAGAAAGAAAGAAAGAAAGAAGGAAAGAAAGAGAGAGAGAGAATACAGATACACACATACACACACATTTAGGTTTTAGGTTTACTGTTGGGTAACTGTTTAAGGTTTAGGGTTGAGTAGGGGTTTAGGGATGGGTAGGGGCATAGGGTAGTAAAGGTATTTTAGGTTTTAGGGATGGGTACAGCTATAGGGTTGTATGGGTATTTTTAGGGTTATGGGTGGGAAGGGTGATTTTAGGGTTGGGTAAGGGAATTGGGTGGTAAGGGTGTTTTTAAGGTTTAGGGTGGGTACGGCTATCGGGTGATAATGGTGGGTTTAGGTGTGGGTAAGGGTATTATGTGATAAGGGTATTTTAAGGATTTAGGGGGTGGGTAAAGGTATTGGGTGGTATGGGCATCTTAACCACTTGGATGCTAAGGCCTATTCCATCGTTGCCATGTAATTTCCATTGAAATGAATGGCATTTCCATGACGAGCTGAGCTCGTCATGAGCGTCCAAGGGGTTAAGGGTTCAGGGGTGGGTAAGGGTATTGGATGTTAAGGGTAATTAAAAACGAGGGGTTTGGGGGGTCTTCCCCCTAAAAATAAGAAAGGTACAGATGTGTAACACTTACCCTAATTATGCTTACCTTAAACAGACTTTTCATGTGTGGTACAGGCATGCGTGGTAAAGGCATATGTGTGGTAAAACATGTGTGGTAAAGGCATGCTGGGTAATTGACAGCATTGTAATGTCAGACAACCCGGGCATGTACAGCCTGACGTGATAGACTCTCCATCAGCCCTGGAGACCTTTCAGATGCTGGAGCCTAATGTAAATGCCTCAATATCTCTTTAGACCAGTCCACTTTCATCAAAGACATCCTTATTTAAAGTGTTCTTCTTGTTCAGTAGATCTGCATAGAGCAGCATTCAAATCAAATGTAACTTTTATTTGTATTTTGAACACAACAAAAATCATGTAACGAAGCCCTACTTGGCAGTGCTAGTCATTGTTTTATTTGGAATAAAGAGACACTCGAAATATTAAAATGTGACTTTAACTTCCCCTTTCCTTGGCGCTCAGAGAAAGGTTACGCCTGGTTTGATGTCTCTGAATGTAGAGCATCCTTGTGCTACAGAGCAAATCTAATTGTATGAAACAGTGTTGTATGTGTTAATACACTAAACAATGCAAGGACATCATTTGCAACCTTTCAAAAGCTGGGTTAGTGCCCATTGCTTCATATTTACACCAGATGAGCAAGATGTAAATTATCACAGCAATTACAGGTGGTGACATAGATGGAAGATATTTGGAAGGGAAAGCAGTAATCCAGATGGCATTAGCTGCCAACCCTAGGATGTCTTTGCCAACAACTGTGGCTGACTGTGGATCCCTCGAGCTGGGCAGGATCCGATGGGAGGCTATAAATACTGGTGCATGGCTGAGGTCAGGTTGAAAGAAATGTACTCCTAACTTGGTTAATCTATTCTTTAACATACCTGGGCCTTAGAAGCATGACATCTGGAAAGATGAGGAGTCGCCTTTGTTTGTAGCAGTCAAGCAGCTCAGAACGCTTCTCTTTAAGGTTCGCTATGTCCTTCTCCAGATGTCGGATTGCCTACAAAATCACAGGAGAAAGTGCTTTACAAATTTAAGCTCAGAAAAAGATAGGCAGAGGAATATGCAGACTGCACAAGCTCTAAACCTAAACAAGACTAGCTCTTAAATTATACTCAATGAACACTGACCATATTATATATGTTAGTTGTTTATAACCTTTCAAAAACATTTGCAAGGATATGAAGCCGTGAAATAGGCCAAAAGTTGTTGAGATCTCCAGCATCATCTGAGGGTTTCTTCAATAGGAGAGAGACTTGGCCAATGTTAAGGAAATCTTTGAAGACCTCCTGAACAAATGATAAATTCACTTGTGTGGCCCAATAGGATAATATCTGATAGCTCAGAGATTTAGCAATGACGGGAAGAATAGGTCCATGGAAGTGGATTGATAGTTTCACTTTTAGATTATTGGTGCTTCAATATTGTTTTGAGAAAAAGTTCTTTTAGTTTTAAAATTAATAAAGTCTTGCTTGTATAGGCTTTTGGGGGCATTTTGAATATACTGAACATTCATCCACTACATGGATCTATAGACATATATATTGACATGAAATGTTCTGGGGTCCCCATAGGCAGATGGGAATCACTGTAAGGTTTAGGACTATCAATGTAGATCCTATGGTGACCAATCTCAGATTTCAAATTGAC
Organism: Lissotriton helveticus; assembly: GCF_964261635.1. Taxonomy (NCBI): domain Eukaryota; kingdom Metazoa; phylum Chordata; class Amphibia; order Caudata; family Salamandridae; genus Lissotriton; species Lissotriton helveticus. The sequence continues at coordinate 136,009,904 of NC_136068.1, read as the reverse complement.
ACTGTTTTTTATACATTTAGGTAGTTGAAGCAAAACACCATTCATGGATTTAACTTTAACATCAAAGAAGTACCTATCTCTTCCCAATTACATACAACTTGCAAACACATTGATTCAAACCTCTGTAACTCAAGACACTTTGGTGTTGGGACCATTTCCAGCTTTGTCAACGTACCTCTATTTGAACATAATTTCCCAATCTCAGTGTTGTCCCAGAGTCCATCACCTTTACAAACAGCTGATCCGCTCACCTGTTTATGCTCAAGCACCTCCTTTGCCATGACCTTATTATGAAGTGACATTTGCGTCACCTCTGTTGGATAGCAGCACGTTGCAACCTTCCTCAAAAAGAGAAACAGAATTCAATCAAAGGGAAGAGAAAACATGAAACTATCAAAATTGAATGAATGCCCTGGTAAAATGTCCACCCAACTTAACTGAGTATGTGGTAGACCACATCAAGTAGTAACTGTAGAACGTTGTCTCTCAGATTAAGGCGATTTCACAAAAAGCGGTGCAGCCTAGTGTTTAAACAGATGTTAAGCACCACTCCCCGAGTCATAGAGCGTTTTATGGAACCTTTTCCTAAAATATAACAACCATTCTTCAGACGACGCAATGATTGGAAACAATCCTTATCCATTATCTCACGCAGCTTTAACAGAACACCTTAGGCAACTCACAGAGATGGCCAGTATTTTCCTTGTCCACTTCATGCATGGATAAGACATCATCCTTTTAAAGTATTTACCCCATGCTGCCAGATCATCCTTCTTACCAAGCATGCAGAAAACATTGTCTCAGGACATCTTTTTGGGCCACCTCATCCAGTGTCTTGAAAATCTTTTTAGGCCACCATACAGTGTTTACAAGCACTTTCATGGGCAACAAATACCACAGAAGTTCTGTAAATGCAGAGCTTCACTCCACAACATCTCACAGCAGTTGCAGGCCTTTCTGTGACATCTCATCAGCCATCACAGCGCATCACTGGAGATCACACTGAGCCTACTGACTACAAATGTTCTGCCTTATTCACTGTAAAGAGGCCTGAGTCTCATTCGTCATTTCATCCAGTGACTGCACCATACTATATTGGGCATGTACTAGAGAGCAATCCCTGCACAAATTCACTCAATTGAAGATGATTTTCTGAGCCAATTTCCCCTGGTGATGTGGACGGATCTTCTCAGAATGTAATCCACCATTTCAGAATATCCTTTCAGAAAATCACAACCATCATGGTATTAATCAAAACGATTGAGGTGATCTAACTCCTTCATCATGCCTGAAAAGCTAGAAGGTTACACCGGCATAGTTAAGCCACCCACAATTTACAAGCCTGAAGTTTGTAGTCTTAGTACTATTCAACCCCACTCCAAAACTCCATCAAAGTGCAAGCTATCGTTCAGGATACAAAGAAAACCCCAGTACTGAGCTTGAGGACAGACAAAAGACACAGTCTTTTCTAGAAAATGTGCACAGGCTAGACTTACTTCTACAGTTTTGTCCAGTATCTCTTTCTTTCTGCTTTGCACCATGAGTGATAGCTTCTCCATTTCAGTGTCTACCAAAGCTTCCACATCTACTCTCTCATCCTGTGGAGAACAGTCACAGCAGCATTTAGGAAATGAATGCATGGATCCTTGGCACACTTCATTGTCCCTCACCCTCCCACCACACTCTGCAGAGGATTCACTCTTGGTATTATCATAACCACTTGTCCGCATATAATTTTACCCCTACCACCACCACCACACCTATCATCTGCTGTTATTTGGGAAACCTCACATTGCTGCATTCCTCTTCAAATGAATACTTTAACTTTATTGCGTGTTGATGGACGTCACATGAGGGAGCCCAAGGGAATCAGTGATTCCCAAATTGGAGTGGGGAGGAATTGACCCTGTCATCATATTGAAGGGTGGCAGTAGAAAGAGAAGAGTTGGAGGGGTTATCTGTTGCAAGACGAAATGAGCTGGACTCCTGAATACAGGATGAGGACTCCTGAACAACGTACCAGAGCCAACCACAGCCTGAACCTATACTTTAAGAGTGGAACTGCGGGGGGAGGAGCTTCGCGCGATTCCAAGATGGACGCGTGAGCTAAGGGCTCCCGAGACCCTTTCCGCCTCCTGCGATTATCCTGCTAATGATCCTGATTATGACGATGGGTACTTTTTATTGATGCCCTGCTGATGTCCATGCCTTTTTCAAGAATTGATTTGGCCGCCGGATAACGGACTTGCTTCACTTCTGAATTCGAGGCCTACATTGTATGCAAGCCGGGGGCTTGAGTCCCCGAGGTACCCAGGTGGCAATCGAACAACAACGGCTGATGAGCCACGCCCTCTGCCCCTGGTGTACTTTCGGTTTCGTTTTTGGTCACTGTTGTGAACGCCCAGTCGTCGATCGGCACTCCAGCTCTGTTCACATTGCCAACTTTCGGCCAGCGCTGTGTCCCTACCCTCTCACCGTTTCGAGCGCGCCGAGACGGAGATTGTTTTGGCTAACTCCTACAGACCCAGTCGGAGCTCATTGCCCGTCATGCCGGCAGGGCGGTCGTTGAGAGGCGCGCCGCTAGGGGGCCGTCCCGAGGGAGGTTGCCCAATCTCAGACCATCGATCGATTTACTCGACCTAGGGGCTCCCCGGGCGGGTCGAGTGGTGCCCTAGAAGAAGCTGGTGATGGCACTCTTGAAAACGAGGAGCCAACTCTGAAGGATATTATGGGCGCTATTGCGAGTGTCCAATCCACCATGGGCCAGCAATATGAAACCTTGGCGGCCAAGATAGACACGGTGGCGATCGATGTCACCCTCATTAGAGCGGACCTGGGGAAAACCAACGAGCGTGTCAAATCCCTTGATATTAAGACTGCTAGTTTGACCACGGATGTCTCGGATCTCCAGACCACTGTCCGCAATCTTCGGACTACTTGTGATCTGTTCGCCAATCGGCTGGAAGATTTCGAGGGCCGGGGCAGACGCAATAACGTCCGCATCGTGGGTGTCCCGGAGAACTCTGCAGATTTGCCTGTTGATATCCTGGTGGAGGACCTCGTGCTGAAACATTTGGCACCAAAAGGCCTGAGTAAGTTCTTTGCAGTGGAGCGAGCTCATCGAGTCCCGGGTGGCAAGCCGAAGTTGGGTGCCGCTCCGCGGCCCATAATTGCCAGGCTTTTCAATTTCCGTGACAGAGACGCTATCCTGCAAGCTTCACGAACGACCGGTCCCACTAAATTTGACAATGTATCGATCAGTTTTTACCCGGACTTCACCCAGGCAGTCCAGAAACAACGCATGGGCTTCACGGGCGTGAAGAGGCGTCTCAGAGAACTGGGACTGAAATATGCTATGCTTTTCCCGGCCTGCCTGAGAATTGAGCATGAAGAGCGTGCGTTCTTCTTCGACCGCCCCGAGGTGGTTAGTGACTGGTTGGACACTTTGCCGACGCGCCAGGAGGACCCGGAGAACTCGAGAGGCGCTGAAGGAGGTTTGGAGGACCAGGAGCAGTGAGTCTACATCGGCGAGCCTGATTCCATGGCAGTGGCTCAGAGACTATGTTCTGTTATGGTGTGCGTGTCCGGGGGTGGGGGGGGGGTTTGGGGGATCTTCCTCCTCTGGGGATTTCTCTCTCTTTTGTGTAGGTTAGTTTAATGGGGCGACAGGCACACTGCAAGTTGGGGTGGCTTTTAGGTCTACCGCAGGGGTGCAGGGTGGGGGGGTTGCGTTTGATGGGTTCACTGGGGGTGGTGGGGGGGTTCCTTTTTCTTTGTTTGTTTCTAGGCTGTGCTTTGTTTTACATTTGTTATTATGTGGCTGTTTCGAGGTGGGGAGAGCGGTCCGCTTTCTTCTGGGATGGGGGGTGAGGGACTTAGGGTGTTGAGCTGGAATGTTAATGGTCTTGGGGACAAGATAAAACGTGGGATTGTACTACAATATTTGAAGAGATGTTCCCCGGATGTGGTCTTGCTCCAGGAGACCCACTTGGTGGGCAACACATGTCATGCGCTAAACAGACGAGGTTACCGTTTGGTGGCTCATTCCGGCTTCACCTCTGGATCGAGGGGGGTTGGTATCCTGGTTAGGAACTCCCTCCCCCTGGAGATAGATGGCACGGTGTTGGACGATAGAGGCCGCTACGCAGCTATTATTGGGAGATGGGAAGGGAAGTTGATTTCCATACTGTCTATTTATGTTCCGCCTGGCCTGCAGTCTACTACCTTCACTGATTTGGGTGAGGTGATTTTGGGCCTGCCCGATGGCTTGCTTGTGGTGGGTGGAGACTTTAATTCTGTGGTGAACGGTGAGAGTGACCGTAGCCCTCCCATGCTCCTCCCTACATCGCAGCTATGGCTGGGTAAATTCTTGGACGCCTTTGGGTTAGCAGACTGTTGGAGACAACTGCACCCTGGCCGGCTTCAGTGTACTTTCCACTCGGGAGCCCATGGAAGTCTCTCGAGACTGGATTGTGTCCTGGTGCCGGTGGTGCAGTTGGTCTCGGTGCGTGAAATCGGGCATTTGGCTAGAGGGATTTCGGATCACTCCCCACTATGGCTCCACATCGATATACACCTGGGGGCTGGGGGCCGGGTCGCCCCGATCAATCCATGGCATTTTCACAACCCCAGAATCAGATCGGAGGTGGTCAAGTGTATGAACTTTTATTTTACTGAAAATGAGGGGTCGGTGTCCTCCCCGGTCTCCCTATGGAAGGCTTATAAAACTGTGATCCGTGGTCAGACCCTGTCTTTGGTTGCTGGTGAGAGGAGGCGAAAAAATGAGGAGGTGGTAAACTTGGAGTCTGAGATTGCCGTACTGGAGGTACGGTTGGAAGCAGGGGTTACACCCGAGAACTTGCATGTCTTGGCCCTTAAGCAATCTGATTACAGGGCCTTGGTGACTGACTCGGCTGAGGCTATGAATTGTGTGCAGCAGGGGCGTCTGTATGATGTGGGTGATAAAGCGGGGAAGTTGATTGCTTGGCTGGATAAGCGAGACAGGATGAATCGTGTTGTGCCTGTGGTTGAGAAAGTTGATGGAACGCGAGTCGTGGACCCGGTTGAGATAGTTGAGGTGTTTGCCCAGCACTTTCGGGTTGTATACGCGCCGGTTTTGGGCTTGCCGGAGGAGGACTCGCGCTTGCTGCTTCGTGATCTTGAGTTGCCTAGTCTTTCGGAGTCGGACGGAGTGTTAATGGAGGCTGATTTTTCCATTGACGAGGTTACGCTCGCTATACGCTCCCTTCGCTCGGGGAAGGCCTCTGGGCCCAACGGTATACCGGTTGAGTTATACAAGCTATGCCCGGATAAGATGGCGCCGTATCTGCTTCGTATGTTTGCGGCATCGCGAGACCTTGGATCCCTTCCCAGGGACCAGAGACTGGCCTCTATTGTGGTTGTACCTAAGGATGGTAAACCCCGTGAGCGCTGTTCATCGTACCGCCCGATCTCACTTTTGAATGCTGAACCCAAGATATTGGCGAAACTTTTGGCTAACCGACTGGTTACGGCGATTAGCGAGTTGGTTCACCCTGATCAGTCGGGTTTTATCCCCCAACGCAATACTGCGCTCAATCTCCGTCGTCTTCACGGCGTCATCGCGAGGGCGGGGACTCTTAGCGAGCCGGCCATCTTGGTTTCTCTCGTTGCCTCGATGGCCTTTGATACGGTTGAGTGGCCACATTTGTGGGCTACTCTTGCTAAGTTCGGGTTTGGTCCGAAGTTTATTGCATGGGTCAAACTACTGTATGAGCAGCTGTTGGCGCAGGTTGTGGTTAACGGTAGAGTCTCGGAGCCCTTCGTTCTCGGGCGAGGCACACGGCAGGGATGTCCTTTGTCACCGTTATTGTTCGCACTTGCGCTCGAGCCCCTTGCTGCCTGGCTCCGTTGGGAGCCTTCGCTAAAGGGTATTCGGTGGTCCCCTGACTTCGAAGATCGTATATCATTGTATGCCGATGATATTTTACTGTACCTAACGTCCCCCCGTAAGTCACTGGGAGTCCTCTTTGATGTATTGAGTTCCTTTGGACGTAACTCCGGGTTGGTTATCAATTGGTCCAAGTCGTGTATCTTCCCGCTGACCGGTGGTCCTCTTTCTCTGCCCCGAGTATGCCCGATCCCGGTCTCTAGTGTTGGCTTTAAGTATTTAGGGATCTTTATCTCACTTGACCCAGTGATACGCTATGAGCGTAATTTGGTGCCTCCACTCGCCCGGCTTCGGTCGGACGTCGCTGCACGGTGTGGTCTACCCTTGTCCCCCTTGGGACGGGCGGCCCTGTTCAAAATGATGTCTCTCCCCCGTTTTTTGTATGCCGTACAAAACACACTTGATTTAGTGCCGGCTAGCTACTTTCGTGAAATCGAATGCCTTCAGAGAAAGCTAGTTTGGGCTGGCTGACCCCGTATTGCGTTGGCTAAGCTTACGTTGCCCTGGTACGATGGGGGCATAGCGTTACCTGATATACGAAGATACTACTGGGCATCTCAGCTGAGTGCTGTGAACCACGCCATGTACGGTCCAGTCTCAAATCCTGCATTCGGGATGGACCGGTGGCTGTTACCCGGGGGAGATTACTACAGGGCTCTCTACTCTCGGGGCGCTAGGAAAAACTTGACGGGACCCACTGAAGTGGCTGTGCGGGTGTGGGGCAGCGCGACCGCGGCTACTGGATGGGTAGATAAGCTGTCCAGGGCAACCCCTCTGTTTGCCGCGCAGAGGCTTGGTGAATTGTGGACGTCCAAGGGTTTTGATAGGTGGGAATTCATCGGTATTAGCAAAATAGATGACCTCTGGGTTAAGAATAGAGATAAGACCTTTGCTGAATTGAAACAGGAATACAGTTTGAATGACTCGGAATATTTTCGATACCTCCAGGTTCGTCATGCCATCGGGTCTGTTTTTCCAACCGGTTCTGATATTCCGGAGAGCTCCCCCCTGGAGGACAGGGTGCTGGATGGACATATCCCAGACAGCACTATCTCCCTTATTTATAAAAAACTTATCAATACTCGATCAGACTTGCTTGTTCAGCTTCGCAGTACCTGGACTAAAGATGTGCTGGAATTGGATGATGAGGATTGGCAGGCTGCGATCTCCTCTCCTAAGGAGGTTGCGATTCCGGCTCGTCTGCGACTCGTCCAGCTGAAGATTTTGCACCGAGTATATGTCACGGGGCCGCGACTGATGCATATGGGTTTTTCTGAGGATGGACTGTGTCGACGTGGCTGTGGTATGATTGCTACCTTTCTTCACATCGTATGTGAATGTCCGGAAGTTGTGTCTTTTTGGTCTGGAGTGCATGCGGTGATGAGTGAGGTGACGAATGTTGCGTTGCTACCTGAAGTCAGGCGCTGTCTGTTGAACATATGGGAACCGAACGACTGCACTGTTGCTCAAACTCGGTGGGTTACACTGGGAAACATGGTTGCGAAGAGGGACATTGCACAATTGTGGGGATCTCAGAGGGCACCATCAGTTTCCAAATGGGAGGAAAATATGGACTGGTGCATGTTCAGAGAGAAGACTGTTTATATCTCCCGTGGCAGGCCCCAAAAATGGGGTAGGATATGGGGCCAATGGAACTCATACCGTGGGGAGATATGTGATCCCCCTTCCTTGATCCCCCTGACACTCCTTGTTCCCCTTGATTATACGTTTCGGCTCCCCCCTGTACCACATTCTTGATATGTTTCTGGCTCTGGGTCCCCCTTTCCCCGCACCCTTCTTTTTCTCCTGGAGGTTCTCCTGCTTTCCATATTGTCTTTGATTGCCTCTCCCCGTATCGTATGGAACAGACACAACACTTTAGACTGCAGCCTCTTTTTTCTTTTTTTTTTTCTTCGATGTTTTTGTTTGCTTGTTTTCAAAATGAAACCTTTCCATATCTTATCGTTATAGATTTGATCAATATCGTGCACCATTGCTGCCGGACCCTTGGTTGTCGGCTGATGAGCTGTGTAATACTATACTGTTTTTCAGATATGTAACTGGCCGGCCCAGAGGCTAGTATGCCTGTAATTGTATTCTCTTTCATGTTAAATAAAGGTTTTTCAAAAAAAAAAAAAAGAGTGGAACTGCCGGATAAGAGAATGCAAACTTAAAGCATCTCTAGGGATCTAAGAAATGGAGTAACTTAAAAACGTCTAGCCGGAAAGTCACAATGTCTTCAGGACCTTTCCTGCTAGGGGGACACAGGCTCCTCAGGCACGGCCCATGGCCAGAGGCGAGGTCAAACCAATCCTCAATGGGCAGCAACAGTTTAGATAATCAGATGATGTATTCCCACAGAGGCACTAGCAGCATGAAGAAAAGGGCCCGGCCATGTGCATAAGGAATTTGTCCAGGGCGGAAAAGATAATGGCATCCAAGGTACTAAATCATTGTCTAAAAGCCGCAGGACAGAAGAACCCTCCGATATAAAGTCAATAAGATATTTAAGTCAGATGCACACAAATCTACATATTATAGTCTAAACATTGTAAATATTAACTTTCTCATCATTTGTTCTTGATTTGCATAAATCCCTCATCTTTCCTTGGTCCCAGGTTCTGTCCTGTGGAAACTTTTGACAAACACAGAAAGGTTTAGCTCTCAAGAAGTTAGTGCCAAGGCTAAAGGAGTGCCTGTGCTCATGTCTAAAAGATATCTCATGTTACATCTATCACCCCATCCTCACATTTCGCTGCCTCAACCTCTAAATTATTATGACATTGTCCCATGCCACTGCTCGATCTACCCATACGTATCTCTCCTGCTACCTGAATTTTGGCATTTGTGCCCGGACATTTGCTGGCTTATTTTCCTTTGCTTTCTGCCTAGTGCATGTTGCCTTTTCTTACCTGATGTTCCTCTTGAAGCTTGCGGATTTCCCTCTGAAGCTCAGCAATACGCAGGACTTGCACTGGGTACTCTTTGTCGCGGTATGTCCGCAAAGTGTGTAGCTCTTCCTGGGAAGCTTTCAGCCTGGCATTCTGTGCCTGCAACCGGAGCTCCAAATCTGAAATAAGGAGAAATATAATCATAAGCCCCAAAACTGGTCAGGTTACTGAGATCAGAAATCATCAATCATCTTCCAACCCCCTCACCAGGTAACAATGGCCAGACATCGTTTGACCAGCCTGCAAAGTTTCTTAAACATGGACAGGTATTTAGTGACACACATCTGACTTCAGATAAAGGCTTGGAATCTGAGATGCACTTGTGATTAAGTATCAAGGGCTGTGAATTATGTGACACCTAGTGTGAATGCAGTGCCTATGGATCCTGCGACACACGTCTAGGATCAAGGACCTGCTGGGACGCTATGTGACCCGTTATGGTTTGAACATCTTACCTATTAAACGCTGTGCTGTCATTACTTTGACCTCTTGGAGTTTCTGTCTGGCCTCACCGACTTGATGCTCACCCCAGGCTTGCACTGAAGCAATGGTCCCCTAGAGAAACAAAAGATTATCCACTAGAAAAAAACAGCAGCAGATAAAGAAGGCAGAACTGCCCGGAAAATTGTGGAGCAAGGCTCAAGAGTACATCCTGCAGAGAATATCAGCAGTAATGATCTGCCTGTGGCAAAACTATAGTCCTCCACCCACCACAAAGCATTTGTGCCATGGTTAGGAGCATTGGTTTTGCGCACACTTCTATCAGTCTTTGTTAACCTTCTGTGGCTCGTTGCCGGATTCTTACGGTGTCAACTGAGAGACAACACTCTCCAATACCAGGTTATCATTTGTGTTCGAAATTGAGTTTATGGTTGGCACAGGTATGCACCCTGTCCAAGCAGGAACCACAATACTAGTCAGATACACAGCACAAATTAACATGTGCTCACCCTCTGGTAGCTTGATACAGAGCAGGAAGGCGTACCTTAAGAGGTAATATGTAAAGTATTTGTGCAACACTTCAAACAGTAATACAGTGAAAACACCACAAAAAAGCACCACACCAGTTTAGAAAAATAGCTTATATTTTTATGAACAAAAGACGAAAACAACAAGAATCCAATAAGAATAACCGGAGTTATGAATTTTTAAAGAATAAATGAAAATGTAATGCTTACAAGTTTAAAGCGCCAACCGGGGATATCTGGTTGTGCTAGACTGGGGTAAATCCCAAAGTTCAGGCCGACCACGATGGAATTCGGGTTGGATACAGGGACCAGCCGTGGCCCACTGAAAAGTACCTGGGATGCTTCGTAAAAGGAGCTGAGATGTGGGCAGCAACGGAGTGAGTTGTCGGATTCGAACCACAAGATAGAAGGTGACACGTTGGTTACGAAATGCTGAATTGAAGGAGATGCGTCGGCCCTGAGCTGTGCAAAGTCAGAGATGTGTTAGGAATTGGAGGTGATACTCCACGCAGTCACGATGCAAGGTCTGAGGTCCACGCAGCAGTGGCGATGAGTCCACCTCAAGGGAGATGTGGCAGTTCTAATCAGCGCAACGCCGTTGATGCATGGATTTTAGAAGTTGCAGCACTTAATATCCACTTTTAAGGGCCCAGGCATGGATTGGTATCACTTGGCTGGGCAAGTTTTGCAGCAAGCAAACTCCAGGTGCTGTTGCTGGTTGAGAGAAAAGTCTTTGATGTCCTTCAGACTTAAAACATGGGTCAAGCCAGCATGCCCTTGCAGTCACGCTGGGTTCAAGGGAGATGGGTCCAGTCCTTCCTCAGCAGGGTAGAGGGTAGCAGGCAGCAGGGCAGCACAGTAAAAAAGCAGTTCTTCCACAGCAGCAGTCCAGCAGAGTGGCAGTCCTTGTAGCAGCACAGCAGTCCTTCCTCCGGGCAGAGTTCTTCGAAGCTCCAGTATTGTGTGATTTGGTGGGGTAGAGACCCAGTACTTATACCCAAATGTCCCTTTGAAGTGGGGGAGACTTCCAAGAGGAGCTTGAAGTGCACAGAGGTCCTCCCTCCCAGCTCTGGCTTCAGACTCACTCCAAGAGGGGGTATGCAGCCCTTTGTGTGGAGACAGGGCACAGCCTATTCAGGTATAAGTGTCAGCTTCTCCCTCCCATCCGGCCCAGGATGACCCATCAGGATGTGGATGGCCACTCAGTCACACCGTAGCTCTCTTTATGTGTGGCTGTCTAGAAGAAATGCACGAAGTGCAGCTGTCACCCATCCCAGACGTGCACTGGAGACATGCTGCAGTCACACAGGGCTAAGAGCACCAAAAATGACATCCTTTTAAAAGTGGCATTTTTAAAAGGGTAATGATAAATTCAAGTTTACCAGTAAAGAGGATTTATCATTACCATTCCAGTGATATGAAACATGACAGATCTACTCCTTCTGAAACTGGAATTCCAGGTTATTAGTGTAAAAAGGAATTCCCAATGTTAACCTTGTAGAGTGGGTCCTCCTCATCCCTCTCTTGCATGTCAGCCGGCCCGCTGCAATTCCTATGCTGCAACCCTGCATCAACGGAGATAGGATGAGCAGGCCCAAAAAACTGCTGCACCTACTCCTATGTCTGCTGCTGAATCGCACCGCTCCCAGCACCCATGGTATGGCTGGAGGCCCCACCTGATACTATACACAAGCACTCTTTGAGCTGCTGCATTGATTGTGACAACAATTTCCTCATGGGGAGTCCCATCTCCCATTGAGAGCTCCCCCGCCTCCGCTATTGATCTACAAAATCCCACCTGCCCACCCACACCCAATTATAGACCCACTGAGCTCGCTGTGGGTTGAAAGCATGTGGGAAGAAGGCCTCTGCTCTCAGGTCAGCCGGGGTCTCACATGCTTTCAGACTGGGACAAGTGTGCACTGCATGTTCTCTGCAGCCTACTTACAGTCCTTTGCTGCATCTTCAGCTGCCCACGTCCAACTGGGGTGTAATTTCCACAAGCTGATGAGGCGAAGTGGTCTGTTTTGGTTGCTTATGAGCAGACATTAACTATTCTCTGGTGAAGCCTGAGTTGATCACCCCCATTCTAGGTTTAGTGCACCTCCATGCCACATCGTTTCCTCCCGCATGGCAGCCATCTTCCCTGTATCCTTACAATCCTTCCCAAAACAAAAAACTAATCAGACTAGCCCAGATCTCATCACCTAGGGAAACGAAAAGAGGACTGTGCTGTTTCCACAGCTTGGAGCTCCACCTAGTAGGCTAGATATGAATGACAACCTAAATTAATAAACTTCATGAGCAACAAATTTACAAACTTCCAAACTGTCCTCAGAGGTCTAACACTTCCCATTCATGCTTGTAACCTGGACGTCTCCAAGCCCCAAATTCTACAATTGCTGCATTCTAACAAATCAAAGAGGAATCCGAACCTGTCTCACAAAGAATAATCACCATCCATTCATTGTAGGCACCGGATTCTCTTTCTACCTGGTAACTCTCACTCCAACCCTCTTTAACACACCTAAATACCACCATCTTAATCTGTGCCCTTACCCAACTACTGCCCCCCACTAGCTTAAATCTACTCCCCTCGCACCCAACTATGACCTCACACACTACCATCATGGAAAGATAAGGACCCAATTCCTTCTGCATAAAATTTCCGAAAAATCTCGCCAAACATGCCACGCAAAAACTACACATAGAAACTCATCAAAGATCACCCAGAAACATCAATACCAGACATTTACTACAATTCAACACACAGGGACCTTATAACGGACTTCATCTCCTACACCAAGAACCTGCCAAATGGAGAGAACTTCCCACAGCACCTGTATGTAACAAACACAATCAACATCCCTTATGGATTCAAACTCGCTATATCCCCCTCCCATAATGGCAGAGGACTATCTATTTCCATATACAGAAACTAGAACATCCTAATCCAAGCCTCAGAACAGAACCTCTTCGACTGCCATTTCCCCGCTCACTGTGCTTCCCTGCCATCCGCTCTCAACACCACTCTGCCTCCTCCCCCACTGAACATCCCCCAAAACTCTCTCCTCCTTCAACTGAACCCCCCCACGGCCCAATATCCTCATATCAGGAGGCCGGGTCAGTAGCGCCACAAACGTGTTAGGAAAGCAGGACATTATTGACCCAGGGGCGGCCTTAGGCATGTGTAAGCTGTGCACCTGCACAGGGCCACCAAACCCCACGGGCCACCACGCCAATATATATCCTTAATATAATAATCCTCTGAGGATGGATACATATTTGCGTGGCGGCCCCTGGCAGGGATTTGGCGGCCTCCGGCTCTGTTCCACTTCCAAACACCCTGACCCCCCCATCCTCCCCTTTCACTGGCCTCCGCGCTCCGCCCCGCTCGGACCCCCTCTTCCGGGGCCCCCTACCTGCGCTCCCTGCCCAGGGCCGCCATGAGCCTAGAGCCGCCCCTGATTGACCCGATGCTTTGACCTGCCTCCACCCGAGAGGCACTCCTCTGCCACAGCTGTCTCCTGTTCTGTATCCCCATACGGAGGAGCTTTGCTAAATCCCCATACGAGCATCCTGCTTTCATAACACGTTTGTGGCGCTACTGACCCTGCGTCCTGACCGGCTCTTGCCCGAGTGGCTTACTTCTCTTGAAAGGCAGAGCTTGGTTTACCTGAAACAATACGGAGGAATTCCGTTCCCACTTCATATCCAGTATTCCAGCTGCACTGCTCTGAAACTTACTTTGGTCTCTCATATTACTGACCTGAACATTGTCTTTTACCAGTGGTTGCCATTAGATCTCGACCTTGTCATCTCTTTATTTAACCAAGTGTGTTCAGCCTGGCCAGGAGTTCAGGCACATCCCACAGCCACTTCCTCGGATTTACCCGCCCTGAGGAAGGTGGGACCCACAACAGGTCGAACACCGAAATGCGTGTCGGCGTTGTTACACTTTTATGGACCACATCAAGCTTATGATTAATGCTTTTTGTTGTCATTACTGCCTTAATTAGACTTGAAAGCTGTTGATACACTTGGTGACATTTTGAGTAAGGATTTATGTACCTACAAAATACTATCATCAATGTTATTGTTGTTTGGTCACTTTGGTCCTTTTGTACAAGTTCTGCCTTTGTTGCTCTGAGTATGGCTGGACTCCTGATTTTCAGGACGTATGAGTATGTGTGGGTATGATTCTGTTGGTTTGAATGCGTGAGCGAGCATGGTGTGGGATGTGATATGTTTTTCCTTTTTTATTGACTATTTAAAACTCTAATATGTGAATTAATTATTAATACATTTTGATATGCTTTGAGTTTCTGATTGTGGGATGCCTTTGTCTATTGGCCAGCTTCTTGGGTGTTTATATACCAGCGACATGTAGTGCCTTTAATCAATTCTGTAGAGAACTCCCGTCTGAGTAGTCAGGACTGCCTCTTAGTCCTCCTGGACCTCACAGCGGCCTTTGATACAGGCAACCACAACATGCTCCTAAACATTCTCTCACATTGTGCAGGAATCAATGGTACTGTCCTTCAGTGGTTTGCCAGATATCTCAACCATAGCTCTCACCTAAACAAACTAAACAGTTCCACCTCACTTGCAACGTCTGTCCCACCAGGAGTTCCCCAAGGATCAATCCTGTCCCCTACCTTGTTCAACCTATCTATGGATTTTCTTGCAACGATCCTGAAACAAGCCAGAAATGCCTACTATTTCTATGCAGACGACACCCAACCCTACATTAAAATATCGTCATTTAAAGACATCCAGCGCCTAAACAACACTCTCTCCATTGTACAATCCTGGATGGCCAACAACCACTTACAGCTTAACCCCAACACCTTAAAGCTTAACGCCCAACAAAATCCGAACTCCTCCTCATTCAACCAAAAGGAAAATCCTATCTTGTCCATAACTGGCTAGACAACCTAGCTGCTTTAAACTGTAAACTATTGATATCCAACTCTGTTAAATCACTAGGGATTACACTAGACAAAAACCTGAAAAAGAAAGACAATGTCAATGCCTGAACAAAAATTGCCTTCTACATGCTGAAACAATAAAAAAAATAAAACCCTTCATGCCCTCTGAAGATCTAAAGACCGTAGTGCAATCCCTAGTCCTCTCCAAGCTGGAGTACGGTAACGCAACGATCACTGGTACCCCATAAAGCCACCACATCCTAATGAAATCCACTCAATGCAGCAGCTAGACTCCTCTCCGAGGAGAGCCAATATGATCACATCATGCCCACACTTAAGGAACTCAACTGCCAACCAATCAAAGCAAGAAGTATATTCAAAATGGCCTGCATTAGAGACATAGCGCTCTACACTGAGAAACCAATGTACCTCTTGCAAACAAGTGATCAAAAGCTGGCCCAAAGAGGCCTTTGCGAAGTTCAAACACTTTACTCCTGATTCCATCCAATTTTAGAATTAAAAATCACTCAGCAGCTTGTTTTCTGGTAACGCACCTAGAATTTGTAATGCTCATCCACAGGATATACGTGACAACCAATCATTACTACACTTCAGAAAAAAACCTTAAATTACTTCTTCTTAACAAATACCTGCACTCTCCCTCCTAAAATAATAAACTTCCCGTGATACACTTCCCCCTTTCACCATCTTAGAGCCTGAACTCCACTACTTCTGGAAATAACTGTGCATCTATTCCTACTACCTATGAAATAACCTACCATCGCAACCTCCGAACTTTTTCATCCATCCACGACACCATCTATTATATATTTTGATGAGTATATTTTTACCTTGTATGCCATGTATCTATTGTAGATGTTTACCCTGTATGCCTAATATTTTTCTCCTCATATGTATTCCTTATAAATATGCTGTGCAAACTTTGTATATTTATACAGGTACATTTCTACCTGGTACGTCTACTATCGTATTTATTTTTTACCTTGTATGCCTTCTATTTTTCTCCTCATATGTATTCCTTGTAGATTTTATGTGCAAACTCTGTAAAGTGCCCTGATACCCTTGGGTCAAGTTTGTGCTAAACAAAACAAAAACAAAAAATTTAAATAAATAAATTAAATAACCTATGAGGGGGTAGACCTCACATTGGTGAAAAACTGATTTTGGTGTTTTTTACTACCAGGACAGGCATAACTTAAAAGTACATGTCCTCATTTGTTATTACACAGCACCCTGTCCTATGGGCTACCTAGGCCCTACTTTAGGGGTGACCTATATGCACTAAAAGGGGGGTTTAAGACTTGGCAAGGGGTTTTAAATGCCAAGTCGACATGGCAGTGTAAACTGCACACACAGGCTCTGCAATGGCAGGCCTGCGACATGTTTAAAGTGCTACTTGTAAGGGTGGCACCATCAGTGCTTCAAGCCAACTAGTATCATTTAATTTACGACCCTGGGCACATGTAGTGCACTCTACTTTGACTTATAGATACATTAAATATGCCAATTGTGGATAACTCAATTAAACCATGTTTTAGGGGAGAAAAACATGCACTTTAGCACTGGTTAGAATTCGTAAAGTGCTCAGAGGCCTAAGGCCCACAAACAGAATTCAGCAAAATTGGAGGCAAGCAGGCAAAACGTTTGGGGAAAGACCACCCTACGGCTGACAAGTCTAACAAGATTCACGATCCATCCAGACCCATACCCAAATAAAAAAGGATTTGCCTAAAAATCATTTACCACATAATGAAACAAGTCCTCCACATTGAGGCTCTAGAGACATGACAGGAAATCCTCTCCTCAGACGTGTTAATCACCTCCCATATCGGTAGCCCACGAATTAAGCTCACGTCATTCCTCCCTCAGGCCACACTTAAACCCAACTCTGCCCCTCCTCCATACCAACATCACTCTTTTGTAGACCTGTGTTCCTAGTATTAAACCAGTGGAGTAGCTTGGGACCAAAATAAAAATTGCTTGCTGTAGGTCTGACCCCAAGTGCTCCAGTGGCATAAGGGAAGTACTGTATCAGCTATCAAAAGCAATTGAGCTGCATTTTAGAGTATTACTGATTTTAGGTTCTGCTTGAGGCACACTTCCATTATTCCTGTGCCTTTCTGAAAGCCAGCTGTATGGACAAGATTATATTTTGCTTCTAAAGATCAAAGGGTCATCTTCTTGGGGCTAATTGATCAAAGAGCTATATTGCTAGTTCTAGAAGGGACAGAGGTTAGTCACTGGCAAGATGGCCCAGAGTGCAAACTTTTTTCTCCACAAAACATGATCACTTATTTTATTTACTGGCCACACAGTAAGCGTCCTCTGTGTCATATTCAGAGTCTCGCTCACTTTAGTTTGGTGTGTGAGCTACACTACTGTGCAGTTACGAACCTGACCTGACCTGGTCTTCGCTCTTGTCCATCTTTAGAGTTGCGTGTAGAGGCAAATCTTGCGGTCCTGGTTGATCGACAATCTTGGCTTTAGGTTTTTCATTTTTTCATTACTTAACAAAAAGAAACAGTACAGTCCATATGATCTTTATAATTAACTAGGATAGATCTATGATGTGGCAATAAAGGGCTGCTGGAAGCGTGTTAAGGGATCAAAAATTCTCTACTTCTATATCTGGTGTCACAACATTTAGTCCTGCCCGCAACCGTCTTGCTGCCAGTCCATTATTCCACAGACTAATCACCAACATTGATGCTTGTTTTTTGCGTTTTTCACAGGCTAGTATAGTTCGCTAATTGGAGTAATTAGTTTGTGGTCTGCACTTGCCACATCCTCTCAAGGCCCTAAAATGCGAAATACAAAGTCTTTGCCACTGAGGTACGGACGCAGTATGTCAAATGGGGTAGATCATCTGGAGAGAATCTTCCACTCACCACCCTTAAAGGATTTGTTCTCACATCCTTCTCCATTATTTTGCATGTCTTTGCTCAGGGGACACATTAAAGTCACCTAACTCAAAGTAAGGTTGGAACCAATGTCCTCACTTTCAATCTCTTCCAGTGCTGCCAGCTTTCAGTAAGACCCTTCAAGCTCTTTATACAGCTTTTCCCTGGCCCTCTTCCTTCATCCAAATTCCAGGCACATGAATGGAGGTGATCAGGTATGTAGTATTTGCATTAAAAACTAAATGAGTAATACAATTAAGTAAATTAAATACCAAGGTCCCTTTGGCAGATGTGGGATGTGAAAGGAGGCAGACTCATAACACTTTTAAAATAGTTAGGAAAAAAAAACAAATTACAGACTGTTCTTTCCTTCATCTTAGGTCTATTGGCAGAGGTCAACGCTTGCATCATATGTGGCCTGAAAATGATGAAACAAACAGAGGGGAACAGTACAATCTGGAACTTTAACTGCAGTGGAAAAGGAACGTCTCCATGCTCAAAGCAAAGTGGCTGTAGGTGACTGTAAGGTGTGCTTTCAAAAATGCAATGTTCGAGTGGGAAAAGCACCTCCCTTGAGATGATTTTGCACTACTCACATGGAATTGAAGTGCATTATTTGCTGGTCTGGCAGCCCATTAGAAAGTGAGCTAAAAGGGATTTCAAAGAAAGAGGTTTGATTTCCCAGGAGCTTCCTGAATGCTTCTCTGACCACTGGTGTATCCAGGACCTCTGTACATCAACCGGTACAGAAGAGCTAGATTTAAATTAAACCAGCATGTCTAAAGCAGGCAATACTGTATGCTATCCCTGGGCAAAGCACCTGAGAGCGAACCCCCCCCCACGAAGTTTACATACTTAAGACACAATCTACAGGCCCTTAATGTAAAAGAGAATACGAGTGGCACTAACAAATTGGCAGATTCTGTGCCGCCACTGATGAGGGGAAGACCAATCCTTTTTAGAACTAAGAGAGCTAACATAGGCTTTGAGTAACTTGTCCGCAAGAAGTTTTTTCAATAAGCAAGTCCCAAAACTGACATCTGCAGGTGCTGACTACCCCGCACGACGCAGTCTCTTGTTTTGGTGGGATTCAGCCATAACCCTTTTGTCTTAGAACTGAAAAAAGGAAATGCTAATTTATTAACACTATGCAAAAGCAAGCAAAAAGATACAGGTCCTGAATTTCTAAAGAATTCGAGAGAGCTATGAAAAGGCTCCATCTACTGAGTGATACCAACAGTGTGGTAAAAAGAACAATGATCCATTTTTCAGTTGATACATGGAAAATATGCCTGCAGTACTTCCAAGCAAGTACATCATAGCACTATGACATGATGGGCTCAAGCAGAAAGGATCACCTAGAGCATCAAGGCAACCAGTCTGGCCTAAACTGTGAGGCGTCTGTAAATGGATCCCCGGGGAATACACAAGTCCATATGGGCAGAGCAAATAGCCTGGGCAACCTGAAAACAACACTACACGTGGCTCACTATCAAGACATATTTGGAAAGCAGGACAATGCCGCCATTTTCTTGCTATTTTCCAATAACATCCGCTCTTCATCCTCTTACATGAATTACTTACTAGCCAGAATGGCATCTTTATTGGTGAGTTGACATATTAATTTGCTGTTCATGTGTGAACGCTGCAAATGTGTATTTCTTTGCCTAAAGGCCAACAGTGTAAATTGTTAAGTTAAACCTAATCCACTCTTCTGCTAGGGAAGTCTTGTGTGGGTTTGTATGGCAGTGCACCATGATGGAATCAGAACATAGAAGTTGAAACATTGCTTGCCTTGGGATTGCTTCTCAGTTCCAGGTCTGAAGGAGACAGAAACTGGATTTCCCACTCTTCCAGCTTAGTAGTCAGAAGTAAAGAGCTTCTCAGCTACAATCCTGTAGGGATCAAGGGGAACCCCATTTGCTGTTGCACTCGCCAACCTATACAGAACCTCTTAATATTAACGTTCCTGTAGGCAGAAAAGTGGACGCTGTATTATCAGCATTTCTCAAAGTATAGTGTAATACTGCATATCCTCCATTCGCCCATCCAAGGACTTCTCTATCTGTTAGCAGAAACAAGTGTCTAACTGTTTGAGTCCTAATCATGAATTGATCACATAATGCAGTCAAGAATCAGGCCAGGCCCAGGCTTACCTAACGCACCTAAGTATTCCCTCGCCCAGACTACTAACCCGAATAGTGAACCAGACAATTACTCTAACTAGGTACTTTTAGTCTAGATTAATTTCTCTGAAACAGAGACATTTAGAGTGTATTACCCTGAAAAGCAATTAAATCAGATTTGTATTAATGTGATTTGTTTTAATGGAGTTAAGAAGCATTAGCTTGCTTAACTATATTCTCAGATTCTTTATCCAAAACCCTCTATAAAATGCATTTTTTCGATTGTATTTCCAAACTGTCACTCCACTACTTGTTAGATGGCAGCATTAAAGTTAGACTAAGTAGGAATTAATAACAGATTGCTTATTTAATCTCCTAGAAGTGGCTTCACGTAGTATTCAATAATCTGCAATCAAAGCACCTAATGGCACGACTCACCCCAAATCGGTCATACTGCTGAAGTAGACTTGTGGCCTCGGCTGCAGCACTTGCATCTTGGGTCTCTATGGTTTCTACCAGACCCATGTTGGCCTCCTCCAGGGCCTTGCTGTGCTTCTCCAACTCGACCACCGCTAGCTTCCGAGACTTGATCAGCATATTCTAAAGGAAAGAGGCTTGCCGCAGTCAGATACTGTCTTGTGAAGTTTATTCATAGTCTGCTGAAAACTTTCAGAGACCACCAATGAGTAATATCATACATGTATAACGAGAATAATCAAGAGATATAAAATTGTATTGCATAAAGTTCCATATGTGTAAATATGGATAATTAGAAATTCAGACTTTCAGATATTGCTGTAAGAAAAAAACGAAATGTGTATTTTTATAATTTTTTATTTACATATATATTTTTATGTTTTCCTCAATATTTTAATATAAAGTACTCATAGATACAATTGAAACCCATGAGCATCTAATCAAATAAGTATTATGAAAACTATTCAGTGACCTAGATACATGTATAGTATGAAGTAATGTTTGAATGAATATATATATATATATATATATATATATATATATATATATATATATATATATATATATATATATATCACTGACAAAAACCATAGGTTTCAGGCCTTATATAGTTAGGAATTAGCATTTAAAAAACCTTTAAAATTCACTCAAAAAACTATAAGTTTTAGGGGTGTTATGGTTAGCTGGACATTTCACTCATACAAAACCATTGAAATTGCTCTTATATAGTTAGTTGTACTAACTATATTTCGCGCACCCGCAATCCGCTGCTGATGATGTCACATATTACATCATTCATGACATGGTTAGTGACATCACTGATGACATCTCAAATGACATCACTGATGACATCATCCAGTGAATGTGGTTTGCTTCGTTATTTAAATGTGCATTACTAGCAGCCCGTCCCGACGTTGTCCGGGTATGAATTGCTGCCGGCCAGTAGTATATTGTTTTGTAGGATTTCGTTTTGATAGCATTTCTTATCTGTGACAGGCCTGTGAAACGCTCCGATTCACAGTGCACTGCTGATGCACTTAAGAGTGCGCGTTCAGTAGTGTGTGAACTCGAGTTTCCCTACTTTATTTTTCCTTGCAATATTATATAGCGCGAACTCGACAACATGGCATGAGCACAACTTACATTACAGAAGAACACATTCATATGTGGTAGGCACGGGGAGACAAAGCAATCTGCCTGGAATCACAGGATGTTGAGCTGATGCCGAGATTCGAACGTAGCTCCCCAGCTCTAAAGTTCGCAATTCTAGAACTTGTGGCGGGGGGTATGTCTAAAAGTGTATGTCGGTGCTGGCCATCAATGAGAGAGACCTGTGCATTTTTCAAATCGGAGGTGAAAAGATATGCGTATGTTGCTGGAGATGTGGGTCGCCGTGCCACCAATGTACTTACCGGGGGAGGGTAAACACCCATTATTCCGCAACTTTCTTTCCGCATACCATCACTCCGCATACTTTCATCACGAAAGTACCATGACTCCACAATGCCATTATAACGCATGGCATTACATTTTATATGCGTTTTCCACGCATACATTTGCAACGAAATTCGTTGTAAATGCATGAATGGTAAAAGCATGTATTTTTTTTAATGTTTGGATAAGGTAAGTATTGGTATAGGGGTATATGTTTTGGGGTACTGAGGTATATGCTTTGGGGTGTTTGGGTATTTTAAGGGTTCAGATATTGTTTTGGGTTATGGGGTACAGGGGTCGTTTTAGGGTTTAAGGATAGGTATGGGTTTTGGGGTACAGGGGTATTTTTAGGGTTCAGGGCTAGGTTTTGGGGTATAGGCGTATTTTTAGGGTTCGGGGTAGGTTTGGGTTTTGGGGTACAGGGGTATTTTAAGGGTTCAGGGCTAGGTTTGGGTTTTAGGGTACAGGGGTATTAGGGTTCAGGGCTAGGTTTGGGTTTTGGGGTACAGGGGTATTTTATGGTTCAGGGCTAGGTTTGGGTTTTGGGATACAGGGTTATTTTTATGGTTCAGGGGTAGGTTTGGGTTTTGGGGTACAGGGGTATTTTTAGGGTTCAGGGGTAGGTTTGGGTTTTGGGGTACAGGGGTATTTTAAGGGTTCAGGGCTAGGTTTGAGTTTTGGGGTACAGGGTTATTTTAGGGTTCAGGGGTAGGTTTGGGTTTTGAGGTACAGGGGTATTTATAGGGTTCATGGCTAGGTTTGGGTTTTGGGGTACATGGGTATTTTTAGAGTTTAGGGATAGGTTTGGGTTTTGGGGTACAGGGTATATTTATAGGGTTAAGATGGGTTAGTGTTTAAGGGTGTTGGGGTATTTTAAGGAGTAAGGGTGGATTATGATTATGGGGTGCAGGGGTATTTAAAGGGAGCAGGGTGGACACCCGGAGCTGGAATTACAGAACCTGGGAAGAAAAAACAATGAAATATTGGGCACAACGCTAGCTTTTTTTCCGTAATCCCGCGCCCCGCACACGCCCACGCCCCCAGCACACGCCCACAGCACACGATATGAGACATGGCATGAAGGGCGGAACGTACCACACGCCCCCAGCGTTTGTCACGCCCCCAGCACACGCCCACAGCACAACGCAGACACGCCCACAAGGGACTACTTTGCTGGCACGGTTCTTTTACCTTTTAAATGTATATGGTGGGCGTCTGCATAGCCTATGTCCTTCTGCTGCAACTGCCCTTTCCAACGCTGTATTGGGTGTTGTGATTGGTGCTGTTGTTCCTGAGATTACCCGCCTCAAAGGTTTGGGCTCTCTCTTTATTATATTAGTATAGATATATATAGCAATTTGCATTGAAGAATGAGTGGATATATAAAAATAAATATTTGGATGGAGGATTTAATAGCAGTGTAATTGACTGTTTACTTGACCAATTTATAGTGTCTCACTAATTATAGTGGATAGTGACTAAACTGTTT
The DNA here is from genome assembly GCF_964261635.1 of Lissotriton helveticus. Lineage (NCBI taxonomy): Eukaryota > Metazoa > Chordata > Amphibia > Caudata > Salamandridae > Lissotriton > Lissotriton helveticus. The sequence goes on along the minus strand of NC_136068.1, from coordinate 135,986,678 downwards.
GAATATCTGTATCACTTTGTCAGTTGTTGTGTAAACTGGTTCTCCAGTTGGTTACTAGCTATGTGAAAGTCTATATTAGTTATTGATTAGTTAACTGAGTATTTGTATGGGAGAGTGAATGTGTGTGTGGTTCGGTGGGGGGTGTGTGACTGCCCAAAGATGTGTGAATAGTTGATTCACTAGATATATGAAGTTAAAACTACATGTTCTAACAGTTGTTTGGGTGAGTGAATATCTTTATGGGTGTGGTGATGAGCAAATATATTTCTCAATGGTACATGTCCAACAAACTAGAAAAATAAAAGGCAGTGTATGTGTCAGTTGTTGTATATAAATAAGTATACATAAGACTCAATGATTGTGTGAGTGACTGTATGGATAACTTTATACTTGTAATAATGATTTTATAATTCACTAAGTATGACTTACTATCTAAATGAATAGATGAAGTTGTGTTTGTATATGTGTGTAGCTAAGTAAATATGTAAGTATGATCCATTGTTTGCATAAGTGAGTAGGATGACTTCATATGTGAATAGGATGTGTGCTGGTGTGTAATGTCGATTTAGGTGTATAAGTATTTTTGATAGTGTTCTATTGTTCATTGACAGCATGTATGAGTGAATCTACAGGTAAGTGATTAGTTGTGTGTATACATCTATGAAACACTGAGTGTGTTTTTAGATACTTGTATTGCTGTAACAATGGATTCAAATATGATACTCTGTAGTATTTTACAAAGAGTGATGAAAGATTTTACTAGTGTATGAAAAGGTGTATGTGATTGTCACGTGGATGATGTCATCAGTGATGTCATCAGTGATGTCATTTGAGATGTCATCAGTGATGTCACTGACCATGTCATGAATGATGTAATATGTGACATCATCAGCAGTGGATTGCGGGTGCGCGAAATATAGTTAGTACAACTAACTATATAGGAGCAATTTCAATGATTTTGTATGAGTGAAATGTCCAGCTAACTATAACACCCCTAAAACTTATAGTTTTTTGAGTGAATTTTAAAGGTTTTTTAAATGCTAATTCCTAACTATATAAGTCCTGAAACCTATGGTTTTTTCAGTGAATTTGCAAGGTTTTTTAAATGCTAATTCCTAACTATATAAGGCCTGAAACCTATGTTTTTTTCAGTGAATTTCAAAGGTTTTTTTAATGCTAATTCCTAACTATATAAGACCTGAAAGCCCACCAGGAATCTCCAGTATGCGCCAGGGGACTGCATTGCAGAGAGGTGTAATGAAGTCACGCCTCTTTTTACACCTCTCTGCAACGCAGACCCCGTGCATGTTTGAAGAGGGGGAACTAATTCCCCTTGCATACTGGGGGCCAACTAGCCCACCTGGAACCTCCAGTATGCGCCAGGGGGCTGCATTGCAGAGGTGTAATGAGGCTATGTCCCTTGTTACACCTCTCTGCAATGCAGCCCCCTAGCGCATTTGCTGAGGGGGAACTAATTCCCCTTGCATACTGGGGGTCCCTGGAGGCCAACTAGCCCACCAGGAGCCTCCAGTATGCGCCAGGGGGCTGCATTGCAGAGAGGTGTAATGAGGCCACACCCTTTTTTACACCTCTCTGCAACGCAGCCCCCGTGCATGTTTGAAGAGGGGGACCTAATTCCCCTTGCGTACTGGGGGTCCCTGGGGGCCAACTAGCCCACCTGGAACCTCCAGTATGTGCCAGGGGGCTACATTGCACAGAGGTGTAATGAGGCTATGCCCCTTTTTACACCTCTCTGCAACGCAGGCCACTGGCGCGTTTGCAGAGGGGGGACTAATTCCCCCTGCATACTGGGGGTCCCTGGGTCATATCTGCCCGTAAACGCCGATATTCCGAACGATTGAAAATGACTTTTCTTGAGAAACATTTGGATTTGAATTATCATGTCCTATACTTTGGAATTTTTGAAAGACTGACTTTGAGGATGCTATAAATTACTCAAGTCTGCCCGAATTGTGTGGGTAAAATTGATACCTAGTCACTTTGAATAAGAATGTACTTACGTCTCGTCTAACATATGGAAGAAATATCTAGTTATATGACAACAGGATACCGACATAACTTGAAGGAAATAAGAACGCCCTGAAGAAGTTCTGTTGTACAGAACGAAACGCGTAGGCTGGCTGTGGTACATAAACTTAAGGAAAATAAAAGCATTTGAATATGCACCAAGATTCAGCGCTTCAATAAGGACTCTAAGTTATTTGATTTGATTGGACTTATTGTGCAAGTAGTGCTGTGCCAAACTTTGGAATATTCTCCACTACTCTCTACTACTTACTCTCTACTACTCCACTACTCTCTAATACTCACTCTCTACTACTCATTCTCTACTACTCTACTACTCTCTCTCTCTACTACTCACTCCCTACTACTCACTATCTACTACTCTCTACTACTCACTGTCTACTACTCTCTACTACTCACTCTCCACTACTCTCTCTCTACTACTCACTCTTTACTACTCACTCTCTACTACTCTCTACTACTCACTCTCTACTTCTCACTCTCTACTACTCTCTACTACTCACTCTCTACTACTCTCTCTCTACTACTCACTCTCTACTACTCACTCTACTACTCACTCTCTACTACTCTCTACTACTCACTCTCTACTACTCTATCTCTACTACTACTCTCTACTACTCACTCTCTATTACTTTCTATTCTCTCTCTCTGCTACTCACTCTCTACTACTCTCTACTACTCACTCTCTACTACTCACTCTCTATACTCACTCTTTACTACTCTCTACTACTCACTCTCTACTGCTCTCTACTACTCACTCTACTACTTACTCTCTACTACTCTCTACTACTCACTCTCTACTACTCACTCTCTACTACTCTCTACTACTCACTCTACTATTCACTCTACTACTCTCTACTGCTACTCTCTCTACTGCTCTCTACTACTCTCTACTACTCACTCTCTTCTCTCTATTACTCACTCTCTACTCCCTACCTCTCTACCTCTCTCTACTTCTCTCTCTACTAGTCTCTACCTCTCTACCTCTACCTCTCTACCTCTACCTCTCTACCTCTACACCTCTACCTCTCTACCTCTACCTCTCTCTACACGCACACATATACACATATATATATGCATATATATGCAGATGCATTTATATATATATATATGTATGTGTATATATATATACATACATATATAAACATATATAATCTGCATATCTATATAAATACAAATATGAATGCTTGCATACATATACATATATGCATACATATGCATTTTATTTACATGAAAGTTTTAAAAACACTAATAAAAGCAAAGCTAAAAAGCCACCTCATTACAAACAGAATGGCTTTAACTTAAACGAGGGCGAGATCTATTACATTTTCAATGCTTGTTTACTTTGGTTCCATCAAGAAGGCATTCAGATGTGTCACACATTTGCCATAAATTCTGAATGTTAGCACTCTAGTTGCTCATTAGATCACTATAGTAAAGCTACTGCTCACCAGGGAAGTCTGCTGCTGGTATTCAAAGTGCATGTTTCAGTCTGCATGTCAGAATTTGTTAATGAAATAGAAGAGGATTTGAGAAGTCACTCAAAATGTGCCCTAATTTTTGTTTCTGAAGCACTAATCATACTCTCTATGGCAAAATGAACCCCCTCATTTTGTTCCTTTTTAAATTAAATGTTTTCAGACTTACCACTTCATTCCAATCAAGATGGCTTCTGGTGTGCCATACTTTTGTCATAAGTAAGACTGTTAGCGCTCTAGTTGTTCTTTAGAACACTCTGGGACATTCTGTCATTGAGCTATACTTGGGCTACATCTGGGTGATATTTGGGCTACATTTGGGCTCTTTTGTCTCTGGTGGCCATCTTGGGAGACTGCATGTCAGAATTTTTTAATGAAATAGAAGAGGATTTGAGAAGTCACTCAAAATGTGCCCTAATTTTTCTTTCTGCAGCATTAATCATACTTTCTATGGCAAAATTAACACCCTCATTTTGTTCCTTTTTAAATTAAATATTTTCAGACTTACCACCTAATTCCAATCAAGATGGCTTCAGGTGTGCCATACCTTTGTAATAAGTAGGACTGTTAGTGCTCTAGTTGTTCTTTAGAACACTCTGGGAAGCTGCAGTAGAACACAAAGGAATCAACTGACAGTCTCTGTCCTTGTTGGATGTACATGTTTTACTGAGAATGTCAGACTTCATTCTCACATGACTGAGAAAGATAATATGAATTTACAGAAAATATGCTTTCAGTTTAGCTTATAGATCCCCTTCCAAACCACTGTGGGAAAAGCATGAGATAATAGTTTTCTTTCAAACATGATTCATGATATCCCAGCAGAAGGCTTTTTCACGTGGTAAAATCACCTTAGAACACACCACAATTCCTAAAATGAGTATGGGACCATCAACAAATGATTTATAATGTAACTTAAGTCCTAAAACCTTCTATTAACTGCAATGCTTTTTAATGAGGTGCTATCATGTATAATGGTCCCAAGATGGCTGCCAACACTTCTTGGATGAAGTGCTGACAGTCAATTAGATCTCACGATGAGATGTGTGGTTAGGCTCCGCCCAGATATATAAAAGATGTTCTCAACAACTACTGGAGGGATTTACACCATTTAAGCAAAAGCGTGATCTGCGAATCAGACTCTACCATTTTGCCAAATTTCTTGTAATTCCGTTAAGCCGTTCAGGCTGTAGTCGTGTCTAATCGTCCTATGGAAATTAACATGGGGAAAACACGTTTTGGGACCCCCTTTTTTCTCAGCCCCCACTTCACAAATCCCCCCAAAACTTTCAGCGAAGGAGCGGAGCGGAGCGGAGCGGGCCATCTTTTTTGAGAAATTCGCGAAGATTCATCAACCGGTGCCAAAGTTATTTCCAATAGAATGTTGCGGATTTCCTATGGAAACTAGGTCCTAACTATATATACCTAATGGGAACCGCCAGTAGGTAATACGCCAATCAATCAATATATATAAAGCATGGGCTAATCCTCGATAGGGTATGCAGGTGCTTGCAGTACTGGAGACTTATTCGAGGTGAGGTGCCAATCTTGAACTGAGGTTCCTTTGTTATATGTATTTTGTGATTTTATTCCTAATAAAAAGTGGTCTTGTTCCATGTATTGCTTTGTGGATGATACAAAGCAGTTTGAAGGTGGATCTTCTGGCAACCGGTAACCAATGTAGGGCCCTCAAGGCAGGGAAGATGTGGGCTTGTGACTATACATTTAGGAGTAGTCTGGCTGCAGAGTTCTGAATTCGTTGTAGTTTTTTCATAGTTGATAAAGATGATCCGTGGTGGAGGTCATTGGCGTAATCAAGTATATACAGTAGAAGAAAGATAGTAGCTTGGACCTTGTGTGGATATCCTAGGTGGGGAAGGATGGGTTGCGGAGTTTTCATAGTAATGAAACTTGCGCTTGCTACCTTGTCCACTTGGGCATTCATTGATAATTTAGAGTCCATGGTAATTCTGAGGTTTCTTACTTCCTTAGATACTTTAGGAGGTGGTTCCAGATCGTCAGTTCAGGTACAGAGAGGATCATAATTATTTTCCAATTGCCATATGTGTGTATTTCTGTTTTGGAAGTATTCAATTTGAGGTGGCTCCATGCCATCCACTGATCAACAGCTCTGAGACGACTGAAGATTTTTGAGTTTCCATTGTCTTTGGGGCTTTCCAGTTTTAAATGTATTTGTGTGTCATCAGCGTAGTTATAGCATGTGAGCTAAAATGTATTGATCGTCTCTGGTAATTACTACATGTAGATGTTGAAGCATGAGTGAGATGATAGAACCTTGAGGGACCCCAGCTTTTGGAAAGTAAGGTTTGGATGAGAAAGGGGGAGTATGGATGGCATTTGTCCTGTTTTAAAGGTAGGATAAGAATCTGGTGAGAGTAGCCTTTTTATGCTAACTTTGTAGAGTATTTGGAGTAGAGTGTCATGGTCAACTGTGTCGAAGGCAGCTGAAAGATCCAAAAGAAGTAATGCTGCAATCTCGTTGTGGTCTACTGTGTTTTTAGAATCATATTAGATGGCAATTGGGGACTATTCTGTGCCTTTTCCTTCACGGAATCCTGTTTGGAAGTCGGAAAGTATGCAGTTATCTTCATTGATTTGTGACAACTGGCAGAATGCTGCTTTTTCTATCAGTTTGCCCAGGAAAGGTCCATTTTTAATCAGTCTGTAGTTTGGGTCATGAAGGTGCAGGTTTGTTTTCTTTAATAATGGGTCTATATATGCCTTTTTTAAGTCTTCTGGAAAGATTACTATAGTTATAGAATTACTGATGATTGTTCATACTGGTGTAGCAACGGAGGTAGTCAAAAGAATGTTCTTGGAGATTTGTGGTGGACAAGGGTCTGAAGGACAAGCGTCTGGTCTACTTGCTTTGACCAGATCCAAAAATTCACTTTGTGATAGTTGTTTGGGAGAATGCGGATGCTGGGATAGCCTACCCCTGAAGGATAGGGTGGAAATGGGTTGGTGCTAGTGGTTTTCCTATGTTTAAATAGGAGACCAGGCTGCTAGTAACACTAGAGAAGAAGTGGTTAAACGTGTTGTATGATACAATCTTGTGCACAAAGGTGCTAGTAGCCACATTATTATGGACTATGAAATAACACATGGCTTGCACCATCGGAATCTGTGGTTACCTCAAACCTCTCATGCTAGATGGCACCTGAACTAGATGATGCTTATCATGGTCCCAGTACAAACAAGTACACAGCTCTTAAACAAGGAGTGTAGCCTAATTAATAATTTAAAATGTGCCTTTTTCAAGCATCGTTTTCTACTCATAAATGTAACTTTTTTTTGGAACAAGGTGTACTTTTAGCACACTCATTTTGATACAGAGTGGGGAGGTGCCGGGGACAGTAGGGTCCTGGAGAAATGTCACAGTTGTTATATTTTGGGAAGAGAGAGCAACCAGACGTATATCACATTAGGAAACATTCATCAGAATAAATGCAGCAGGATTGTTAAGCAGCTATTGTGGATTCAATGTTAAATCCTCGTTTTAATGGAGTAAACCTTTAACCTTTCCACCATTCAAAGGGATACCTCACCTGTGTGGGCTGAACATGAGGAGTGGTCAAAGATGAGAATCTTCATGGGAATGTATCTACTAGGAAAGAGGTTTTACCCTGACACACATTTTACTTTTTGTGTAAAGATAACACAAAATGGTTGAACTAATCAAAACCACCGTCCACAGACATTTTGTCCAATGGAAATGATATGCCTAAAGGTAGTTGGTTTTGGCTGGTAATGCCATTTCTAAGAAACTTCGGATCAAAAAGCAGTATTTTGCATGCCTACTAAAGTTCTTACTTTAAGATCAAAATATAATTAGGAAAAGTGAAACTATATTTTTTTAAATGCTGACTTTAAAAACGATTTGATTGTAAATAAAGCTATTTTGAAAAAAAACATGATGAACTTGGTGCAAATGCTTCAAAATATCCAATGCAGTAAAGTCAACTTTCTTTCTTTTTGAAATACATTAAGAAAATAGTTTTGTAAACTTGCACATCATTTCAAAAATGATTCTTTTAGTACGGGTATGGGAAGTGAACTTGTACAGTGGGCAAAGAGATGCAGTGGTGGCTAGCACAGGTAAATGTGGTGAGGCAGTGAGACGGTGAGATGGGGCAGGGTGGGGGGTAGTGGAATTTGACATACGGCGGGATAGTGAGAAGTAAATAAATAAAACCACTTACTGCACTCGACACATCGCCAAGTCGGTGATGCGGCAAGCGAAAGGTAAGTGGTTTTATTTACTTCTCACTATCCCGTCATATGTCGAACTCCACTACCCTCCACCCTGTCCCGCCTCACTGCGCTTACCTGTGCGACTTGGAAATTCAAGTCAGCATCTTAGCAAAATAAAGTTTCCTCTACCATAAGGAAAACATTAAGGAGGGCCTCAACCTCATACCTCACAAGACCTTTGGTATCCCATGACACATTTTTCATGACATCATTGTTTCTAGAATTGATATATGTCTAGTGGATCTGTTTGGAAAACATGAGAGCTTACATTTATTTTTAAAAGTAATATCATGGGGTTTGTGACACTTCGGCTAGAGGAGGAAAAGAAAGGACTTGGATATGATCACCTATGCAGCCATACTCAACAGTCTCCGGAGAGGTCGGAATGACAGACTAAGCACAATGGCCCTGGTCTAGAAAAACAGTGGCAGGAGTTTCTGATGAAATTTATACTTAAGAAAGCGGTTCTAGCTTTTTTTTTGTCAAATCTTTTTTGACAAATTTTTCTTTTATAATGGTTTTCACCAGTTTGATGACACCAATCTGGAGAAAATCATAATTAAAGAAATATTGTTTTTAGGTCTCGGCTAGACAACGCATTTGCTCTCCGAGACATTGTGTTTATGGCTAATGGGTTTGGAGGTGCCCATTACTTTCCATTAGTTGGCTTCATCGTCCATCTCATTAGCTTGCATCCTGTTGGTCAGCTCTGTCGCCGGCACTTCCCTCTTCTTTCCTGTGATACTCCCCGGGAGCAAGTGCCAAGTACTTGTGTCCTTACACTGCTTGCAGTTTTGGGATTTTTTTTTTTTGCTTGACGCACTCTACAAAGTACATCTTTTGTAGCTGGCTCTGCCCTGCTCATCTTCTCCCTTCCTCCCTTCCTCCCTGCCAGTGTCATGTTTGCTTCTTACCTCCCTCCTATTTTCCATGTGTTGGCTCCTCACCTACCACAATTTAGAAAAAGCTGGTGTAGTACTTTTTTTTTACCTTCTCTGCATTCTTCCTTTCTAATGACAGGCTGTGTCCGATCAGCAACTCTGTGCCTGGCAAATCTAGTTTTTAAACCTGTGTTTTTAAAACAATTACTGTGACATCGTGCATTTAACTTCTGTGCCCTACCTGTTGCCATTCCGGTAGGCGCCTCGTTCCACCGCGGCAAGTGCCGTTTGTAGTGGAGGGCGTTCACGACCTGGGCCCGCCCCCGGAGGGTGTCTACAGCGCCAGAGGCGGGGTTGGTGCCTACTTAGGGACCTCGGCATTTTCCCGCATGGCGGGTCGCCAAAGGCGAGCCCGTCTGCGCCCGTCCACGCTGGTCCGTCGCCAGTGGCCGGGACCCCTGGTTGGACAGTCTGCCGGCATGGCCCAGTTTGACCGTGAGGAGCTACTCGCTCTTCAATGTCAGTCGGCCTGTGTGGCCCATTCTTGGCACCCAGGCTCATACTATCTGCGGTGTGACTATTGCGGCTTTGAGGCCACGGAGGTTGTCTTTACTCCACCGGCCTCTGCCGCTGAGGAAAAAACTACTGCGAGCCTACAGATACTAAGCCTTAATTGCAGGTCCCTTGTTAAACACCACGAGGACATTCATGAGCTTCTTATGGATTGTTCTCCTGATCTGTTAGTTCTAACGGAAACGTGGCTAACTAATGACTCACTGGCTATCTGGGCTTTAGCCCTTCCCCCTGACTATCTCATTCAAACTCAGAATAGATCTAAAGGAAGGGGGGGGATTGGCGGTGATTTTTAAAACCATCTATTCCTGCACTCTTTCCCCCGCAAATATAGCCAACTGTGAAAGCGCTCTTTTTAAGTTAAGGGTCTCAGACATTTTCACTCTCACTGGGCTTTTGATTTATCGCCCCCCTGGGCCAGCGAGTGCTTTCCAGGAGTCATTGGTTTCAAATGTCTCTGCACTTATTTTGCAGTCAGCTAACTTCAGCATACTGGGGGATCTCAACCTCCATCTGGAGTCCTGTGACTCCCCGGCTATATTGAAGTTTCTAGGCGACCTAGAAGCCTGCCAACTATGTCAGCTGGTTGAAGGGCCTTCCCATTTGGCAGGTCACCTACTGGACCCTGTGTTTTCTAACATCCAGGGAACTTTAGTCTCTACCCCCAGTCCTCTTAGCGGGACGGATCATTTCCTGGTGCAGATCTCTATTAAGATCCCAGCTGGCTTTAGGGAAAAGCTTCCTCCTCCTCTCTGGAGACGCCCATGGCATAAACTTGATGGTGCCCCGTTTGAGGCTAGACTAATAAACTCCCGTTCAGATTGGTCTGGCAATTTGGAGGAGGCTGATTTAGCCTATAGAGAGTGGATCAATGAGTCCCTGGATCATTTTATACCTAAGAAAATGTCAAGACCCAAACGTAAACAGTCCCACCCATGGTACTGTGAGGCGCTTACAATTAAAAAAAAGCAGTGTAAGGTACTTGAGCGTACCTGGAGGTGATCTTACGACCCTGTAGCCAAAACCAACTTTAGAATCGCCACCAAAGCCTATCATAGACTTATAAAAAAGACCAAGGCTAGTTACTACACTGATTTGATCAGTGCCAGCACTAATCGCGCTAAAACTATCTTCGCGCTAGTGAAAGAGATGACTAAGTCACCTGAGGGGATTAACAACATCATAGTGTCTGACTCGCAATGCGAAGAGCTTGCTTGCTTTTTTATCAACAAAGTCCAAGGGATCTATAATTCATTCAACTCTGGTGGCTCTTCTATGATTTATAGATCTATCACAGACCCATCGAACCTTCCCTACTCCCTCCTAACTTTTCCACTCATCTCACAGACAGATATGGAACTCCTGGCTTTAAAAATCAAGTCTGGGTCCCCGGAAGATCCTGTCAAACCAGAGATGTTTAGATTGTTTCAGGATTCAATCATGACTGAAGGGCGGGAATTGATTAATAAATCTCTGCAGTCAGCTACTATCCCCAAATCTTGGAAACACGCCAAGGTGGTCCCCTTGTTAAAAAAAACCCACCCTGGACCCTTCCAAGCCAGAAAGTTTCCGACCTATCTCCCTGCTTCCGTACTTGGCTAAAGTGGCGGAAGCACATGTAAATTCCATCTCGACTGTTTTTTTGGAGACTAACGGGATCTTGGAAGAGTCTCAGAATGGATTCCGTGCTAAACATAGCACGGAGTCGGCCTTATTGGCCGTTACGGAACATCTAAGGGTGGCTCAGGACATGGGTAGCACCTCAGCTGTGGTTCTGCTGGACTTGAGCGCGGCGTTCGACACGGTCTCCCATGGGATCCTGCTTAGGAGACTGTGGGAGATAGGTGTCGGAGATGGAGCTCTGGATTGGTTCGTGTCATTTCTATCTGACCGTTTCTTCCAGGTTCATGCTCCCCGTACTCATCCAGCAGATTTCCATTAGGCTGCGGTGTCCCACAGGGCTCTGCCCTCAGCCCCACGTTGTTTAATGTGTATGTCCGCCCCTTGGCCATGTTGGCAAGGGAACGTAACATCAAATTAATTTCCTATGCGGACGATACGCAACTAATTTTCACCTTTTCCAATGACACCGTGGGGGATCAAGCCAAATTTCAAGAAGACATCCTGGCCATTTCCAGCTGGCTAACAGAGAACTGCCTTCAGTTGAATTCATCTAAAACTGAAGTCCTCCTTATTGGCACTGACACTCAGAAGTGGGATGAGCAGTGGTGGCCCCCTACATTGGGCCCACCTCCCACGCCCAAGAGGGAAGTTAAAAATCTGGTTGTGATTATAGACAACTCACTTACCCTTGATTCTCATGCCAAAAGAGTAGCTGGCACTTGTTATGGACGCCTACGCTCTCTAAAACCCATTCTCGGCTTTTTCGAACCCTCCATCCGACAGACAATTGTCCAAGCTATGGTCTTATCCCATCTAGACTATTGTAATGTCCTTATGCTTGGTTCCAACTTGACAGTCGTTAATAGACTGCAAAGGGCTCAGAACGCTGCAGCCCGCATTCTGTTTGGATTGCCGAAACGCTGCCACACCTCCCAGGTTCTGCGTAGGCTACACTGGCTGCCCGTTAAACAACGCATTCAATTTAAAACACTGTGTGTTATTCATAGACTGCTTTACTGCCTGGGCCCCCAAATCTTGCAAGGAATCTGCTCCTTCTATGTTCCGTCGCGTGCTCTCCGCTCTGCGGACCTTTCTCTTGCCCGTACCATCAAGATCCGGAGGTGCAGAGCTGGAGGCCGATCATTTAGGTATCTGGCCCCAAAACTCTGGAACTCTATCCCTTTAAGTGTGCGTACTATTACCGACCATCTACGCTTTCGAAAACACATTAAAACCTGGTTGTTTTCCTCTATTTAGGGTTCCCCTGTGAGCTGACACTCTGCCGCCTCCACTCTGGTCGTTTTGTAATTAGGCATGTCCGCAAGCGCTGGGACGCCTCATTGCTGGGGTAGCCATGCGCTATATAAGCATATTATAACATAACATAACACCCGGCCAGCAGCTGCCCTCAGCCTCTGGCTTCGGTTGGCGTTGGAGCTCTAGCAGCGAAGGAATGTGGAACTGTCCCGAAAGCAGTAGCTACACCAAAAGCCATAGTCTCCCTGGCCCCTTCCCTTAGCCAGCCTCCTCCTTCCTCCTGAAGCTCTGTTCCCTATCCCAATGCATTCCCATTCCAGGCTCAAGATGGAGAGTAGCTATCACCGCGGCAAAAAGAAGTCTGGCAACTGCGCTCCAACAAACACCATTTTCTAATAAAAAATCCAGGCTTTTTCTGCACAATATGTAATTTTTTAATATACTGCTATTTACGAATATTTCTTTGGCAAGAAGTTTATTTTATATAATAATCACGTGTGATTGCCTGCATGTGCTGTTAACATCTTGTGCAGATCCAATATTGCAGCGCCTGTGTTCCAACTTCCACACATTTGCATGTTTTAATAAGAAAGCTGCCCGATGCCAAGAGAGTTCACCCTGCCATGGACCTCAAACTGTCTTGTAGAGTACAACCTTTAAAACGTTTGCCTTTATACAGTTGGAAACACATATTCTTACATTTAATGCAAAGTATCCCTTCAATTTTGTACAAGAGGTTTCATTTTTTAGGTCTTGGCTTTGCCAGTGCTTGTTTTACAAAGGATGCAACAAAGCAACACAACGACCTGCTTGTTCCAAATCACATTCCATGTTGGAGCAGTGGGCCTAATTCTCAACAGGATGTTTTTCTCATGGAGGACTTCACTCAGAAAATCGTATTTTGCAGGTGTATTCGTTGCACTTAAGTCACAAGTTGTACATATTAATTACTACCCAACTAAATGGTTGCCCCATGATCAAACTTCGAAGAACACTAGATTGAGTTAATGTCTGCACAGCCTCTACTACTTACGTATAAAGCTTCACGCAGATGTTCACAGTGGACACATGGCCGACTGAGCTATTTTACCAGAATTTTGTGAGATTACAAAGGATTTCTGCAACAAACACCATGATCACGGAGGCATAAAATTTAGCTATGAATCTTTGAATTGCTGTTTGCAAACAGTGCTCAGCAGCAGGTGCATTAATCCTCTGAGCTACTGTCTGGCAATTAATATTTGTGACTAATGATTGCACACTGATCTCTTCAATACATCCAGTATTCACCGTACATATCCAATTAATATTAAAATCTGAAACAGTGATTAGGTTAAAAAAAAAAAGTAAAGTGCATAAGCTCAGAGTTTTTCTTAGGAGCCCATTCGCCGCGTGGTGCCAATTGACAATGTTACCCATTCGCTGGCGCTACCAGTTGACAGAGTTGCCCAATACCAAGGCTGACAATTACCAGCACTCCTTTTTGGTGACTGAAACTTATTTTTCATTACCTGACTTTTACACAGTACAAGAACAACAACAAAGAAGGGTTATGGCTGGCAAAGTAGTCTGGAAGTGATTCACCCAGGTTTATCCTTCATGTTATTTGAGACCAAACAAGAGTGAATAGGAAAAGTGGCCAATAGAAAGAGGGTTACTACAAATATCAGAAAAGAATCTTGCTGGTGTTGAAAACTAATGCACATCTGGCACTAGGTAATATGTATATGAATCACAGTATAGTCAGGTCCATCAGAGGTTTTGTGGGGCTCTGGTCAGAAAGAGTATATAGGGGCCCTCACTAATTTATATATCAAGGAGCACCTCATATCCATCAAGAGAAAATGGTTTCTGTGGAAAAAGGTTTAACTTTACAAGGTAACAACAACATTTCCAGATATCTTCCTGAGTACAGTGCTGTTTGCGTAGTGCCATCTAAATGCCGGCGATACCCCACCCTATCCCGGACTGCATTGGCCTGTGAGCTTTACCCACAGGGAAGCAGAGGGTTTGCCTATGCTGGTACAACTAACATACTATTGGAACTGCGGTCCTACAATATCTGGGGAAAGTGCACCTTTCCCAAAAAATGCATAGAATGGGCATATATCACTTCAACTCTATTACTGGAATGTTTTCTGGAAAGCAAAAAGTTCTCCAGATGTTGTAAAACAGTGTTGAAATGTTCTAATTTAGCATCTTGGCATCATCCCAGCAGCTGATGTCCTCAGGATGCATCTGAAGGCAAAATATTAGAAATACCGACCAGTGCCTATTTAATGGTGATCCAGAGTTAGATCGACTGAGGGAGCAAGCTTCTCATAGATTTGTGCAGCAGTGTCTTAGGAGAAAGGCTGTCGATACTGCGGCAGGTAGGGTAGAGAGGGCAAGTGCAGACGAGTTGTAGAAGAAGCAGCGACGATTTGCAAATGTCTTGTCATTCCGAATAGACACACAGTCAGACTGGACTATAGAACAATTAGGGAGTGCCATAAGAGCTGGTCTGAGAGGTCAATGTGTATGCCAGAAAAATTAGATTTAGAAAAAAAATGTTTGTGGTAAGGCGGGAGCGACTTCAATGTTAACATTTCTCTTTTACAGCACAATAAATCAGTGAATGACTTAGGTACTTACTACACTGTACTGTCATCTATCTTTAGTGAGGCTATTACTGATATGAGGGGGAGATTTTGAATTGCATTTTCTGAAGTTGACAATCTGAGGCAGATAAATGGCCGATTTCAAAAGTAACAAGCATTAGAAATGCAATCGGGCTCGGATTTATTTGAGTTTGAGCTAATGGCATTGTAAATGGCAATGTATTGTTGCTATGTGTTATGGAGTGTGTTCATGTGGTGTGTACTGCCAGTGATTTCATTGTGAGTGTGCGAATATTGCACCGTTACTGCCTGTGATGTCCTTCTTGTGAGTGTGAGAAGCTTGCACCTCTGCTGCCTGTGGTCTCCTTGTGAGTGTAAGAAGCTTGCACAGCTGCTGCCTGTGATGTCCTACTCACTACTCTACTCTACTCACTACTCTACTCTACTCACTACTCTACTCTACTCACTACTCTACTCTACTCACTACTCTACTCACTACTCACTACTCTACTCACTACTCTGCACTCACTACTCACTACTCTACTCACTACTCTACTCACTACTCACTACTCTACTCTCTACTCACTACTCTACTCACTACTCACTACTCTACTCACTACTCTGCACTCACTACTCACTACTCTGCACTCACTACTCTACTCACTACTATACTCTGCACTCACTACTCACTACTCTACTCTACTCACTACTCTACTCACTACTCTACTCTACTCTACTCACTACTCTACTCACTACTCAACTCACTACTTTCTACTCACTACTCTACTCACTACTCAACTCACTACTCACTTCTCTACTCACTACTCTGCACTCACTACTCACTACTCTGCACTCACTACTCACTACTCTACTCACTACTCTACTCACTACTCAACTCACTACTCAACTCACTACTCACTTCTCTACTCACTACTCACTACTCTGCACTCACTACTTTAGTCACCTCACTACTCTACTCACCTCACTACTCTACTCACTACTCTACTCACTACTCACTACTCTACTCACTACTCACTACTCTGCACTCACTACTCACTACTCTGCACTCACTACTCACTACTCTGCACTCACTACTCACTACTCTACTCACTACTCTACTCACTACTCACTACTCTGCACTCACTACTCACTAATCTACTCTACTCACTACTCTACTCACTACTCTGCACTCACTACTCACTACTCTGCACTCACTACTCACTACTCTGCACTCACTACTCACTACTCTGCACTCACTACTCACTACTCTGCACTCACTACTCACTACTCACTACTCTACTCACTACTCTGCACTCACTACTCTGTGTGCCTGGTGAAAGCGTGCACTGACGGCTGGTGGTGTGTGTATGCCTGGTGAAAGTGTGCACTGATGGTTAATGGTGTGTGTGTGCGCCTGGTGAAAGCTTGCAGTGACGGCTGGTGGTGTGTGTGAGCTTGGTGAAAAGCTGATTACCCTGCATACTCACATAGTGATTACCCTGCATACTCAAACACTGCTCACCCTGCACAGTCACACACTGCTTAACCTACACACGCACACACTGCTCACCCTACACACTCACACACTGCTCACCCTACACACTCACACACTGTTAACCCTGCATACTGCTCACCCTGCACGCTCACACACTGCTCACCCTGCAAAGTCACACACTGCTCACCCTGCACACTCACACACTGCTGGCGCTGGACACCAACGTACTGCTCACCCTGCATACTCACACACTGCTGACCCTGCACACTGACACACTGCTGGCCCTGGACACCAACGTACTGCTCACCCTGCATGCTCACACACTGCTGACCCTGCACACACACACACTCCTGGCCCGGGACACCCACATACTGATCACCCTGCATACTTACATACTGATCACCCTGCATACTCACACTCTGCTCACCCTGCTTACTCACACTCTGCTCACCCTGCATACTCACACTCTGCTCACCCTGCATACTCGCACTCTGCTCACCCTGCATACTCGCACTCTGCTCACCCTGCATACTCGCACTCTGCTCACCCTGCATACTCGCACTCTGCTCACCCTGCATACTCGCACTCTGCTCACCCTGCATACTCGCACTCTGCTCACCCTGCATACTCGCACTCTGCTCACCCTGCATACTCGCACTCTGCTCACCCTGCATACTCGCACTCTGCTCACCCTGCATACTCGCACTCTGCTCACCCTGCATACTCACACACTGCTGACCCTGCACACTGACACACTGCTGGCCCTGGACACCCGTATACTGATCACCCTGTATACTCGTATACTGATCACCCTGCATACTCAAACACTGCTCACCCTGCATACTCACACACTGCTGACCCTGCACACTGACACACTGCCGGCCCTGGACACCAACGTACTGCTCACCCTGCATGCTCACACACTGCTCACCCTGCATGCTCACACACTGCTGACCCTGCACACTCACACACTCCTGGCCCTGGACACCCACATACTGATCACCCTGCATACTTACATACTGATCACCCTGCATACTCACACTCTGCTCACCCTGCATACTCACACTCTGCTCACCCTGCATACTCACACTCTGCTCACCCTGCATACTCGCACTCTGCTCACCCTGCATACTCGCACTCTGCTCACCCTGCATACTCGCACTCTGCTCACCCTGCATACTCGCACTCTGCTCACCCTGCATACTCGCACTCTGCTCACCCTGCATACTCGCACTCTGCTCACCCTGCATACTCGCACTCTGCTCACCCTGCATACTCGCACTCTGCTCACCCTGCATACTCGCACTCTGCTCACCCTGCATACTCGCACTCTGCTCACCCTGCATACTCGCACTCTGCTCACCCTGCATACTCGCACTCTGCTCACCCTGCATACTCACACACTGCTGACCCTGCACACTGACACACTGCTGGCCCTGGACACCAACGTACTGCTCACCCTGCATGCTCACACACTGCTGACCCTGCACACACACACACTCCTGGCCCTGGACACCCACATACTGATCACCCTGCATACTTACATACTGATCACCCTGCATACTCACACTCTGCTCACCCTGCATACTCACACTCTGCTCACCCTGCATACTCACACTCTGCTCACCCTGCATACTCGCACTCTGCTCACCCTGCATACTCGCACTCTGCTCACCCTGCATACTCGCACTCTGCTCACCCTGCATACTCGCACTCTGCTCACCCTGCATACTCGCACTCTGCTCACCCTGCATACTCGCACTCTGCTCACCCTGCATACTCGCACTCTGCTCACCCTGCATACTCGCACTCTGCTCACCCTGCATACTCGCACTCTGCTCACCCTGCATACTCACACACTGCTGACCCTGCACACTGACACACTGCTGGCCCTGGACACCCGTATACTGATCACCCTGTATACTCGTATACTGATCACCCTGCATACTCAAACACTGCTCACCCTGCATACTCACACACTGCTGACCCTGCACACTGACACACTGCCGGCCCTGGACACCAACGTACTGCTCACCCTGCATGCTCACACACTGCTGACCCTGCACACTCACACACTCCTGGCCCTGGACACCCACATACTGATCACCCTGCATACTTACATACTGATCACCCTGCATACTCACACTCTGCTCACCCTGCATACTCACACTCTGCTCACCCTGCATACTCACACTCTGCTCACCCTGCATACTCGCACTCTGCTCACCCTGCATACTTACATACTGATCACCCTGCATACTCACACTCTGCTCACCCTGCATACTCACACTCTGCTCACCCTGCATACTCGCACTCTGCTCACCCTGCATACTCGCACTCTGCTCACCCTGCATACTCACACTCTGCTCACCCTGCATACTCGCACTCTGCTCACCCTGCATACTCGCACTCTGCTCACCCTGCATACTCGCACTCTGCTCACCCTGCATACTCGCACTCTGCTCACCCTGCATACTCGCACTCTGCTCACCCTGCATACTCGCACTCTGCTCACCCTGCATACTCGCACTCTGCTCACCCTGCATACTCGCACTCTGCTCACCCTGCATACTCGCACTCTGCTCACCCTGCATACTCGCACTCTGCTCACCCTGCATAACCTACACACGCACACACTGCTCACCCTACACACTCACACACTGCTCACCCTACACACTCACACACTGTTAACCCTGCATACTGCTCACCCTGCACGCTCACACACTGCTCACCCTGCAAAGTCACACACTGCTCACCCTGCACACTCACACACTGCTGGCGCTGGACACCAACGTACTGCTCACCCTGCATACTCACACACTGCTGACCCTGCACACTGACACACTGCTGGCCCTGGACACCAACGTACTGCTCACCCTGCATGCTCACACACTGCTGACCCTGCACACACACACACTCCTGGCCCTGGACACCCACATACTGATCACCCTGCATACTTACATACTGATCACCCTGCATACTCACACTCTGCTCACCCTGCATACTCACACTCTGCTCACCCTGCATACTCACACTCTGCTCACCCTGCATACTCACACTCTGCTCACCCTGCATACTCGCACTCTGCTCACCCTGCATACTCGCACTCTGCTCACCCTGCATACTCGCACTCTGCTCACCCTGCATACTCGCACTCTGCTCACCCTGCATACTCGCACTCTGCTCACCCTGCATACTCGCACTCTGCTCACCCTGCATACTCGCACTCTGCTCACCCTGCATACTCGCACTCTGCTCACCCTGCATACTCACACACTGCTGACCCTGCACACTGACACACTGCTGGCCCTGGACACCCGTATACTGATCACCCTGTATACTCGTATACTGATCACCCTGCATACTCAAACACTGCTCACCCTGCATACTCACACACTGCTGACCCTGCACACTGACACACTGCCGGCCCTGGACACCAACGTACTGCTCACCCTCCATGCTCACACACTGCTGACCCTGCACACTCACACACTCCTGGCCCTGGACACCCACATACTGATCACCCTGCATACTTACATACTGATCACCCTGCATACTCACACTCTGCTCACCCTGCATACTCACACTCTGCTCACCCTGCATACTCGCACTCTGCTCACCCTGCATACTCGCACTCTGCTCACCCTGCATACTTACATACTGATCACCCTGCATACTCACACTCTGCTCACCCTGCATACTCACACTCTGCTCACCCTGCATACTCGCACTCTGCTCACCCTGCATACTCGCACTCTGCTCACCCTGCATACTCGCACTCTGCTCACCCTGCATACTCGCACTCTGCTCACCCTGCATACTCGCACTCTGCTCACCCTGCATACTCGCACTCTGCTCACCCTGCATACTCGCACTCTGCTCACCCTGCATACTCGCACTCTGCTCACCCTGCATACTCGCACTCTGCTCACCCTGCATACTCGCACTCTGCTCACCCTGCATACTCGCACTCTGCTCACCCTGCATACTCGCACTCTGCTCACCCTGCATACTCGCACTCTGCTCACCCTGCATACTCGCACTCTGCTCACCCTGCATACTCACACACTGCTGACCCTGCACACTGACACACTGCTGGCCCTGGACACCCGTATACTGATCACCCTGTATACTCGTATACTGATCACCCTGCATACTCAAACACTGCTCACCCTGCATACTCACACACTGCTGACCCTGCACACTGACACACTGCCGGCCCTGGACACCAACGTACTGCTCACCCTGCATGCTCACACACTGCTGACCCTGCACACTCACACACTCCTGGCCCTGGACACCCACATACTGATCACCCTGCATACTTACATACTGATCACCCTGCATACTCACACTCTGCTCACCCTGCATACTCACACTCTGCTCACCCTGCATACTCACACTCTGCTCACCCTGCATACTCGCACTCTGCTCACCCTGCATACTCGCACTCTGCTCACCCTGCATACTCGCACTCTGCTCACCCTGCATACTCGCACTCTGCTCACCCTGCATACTCGCACTCTGCTCACCCTGCATACTCGCACTCTGCTCACCCTGCATACTCGCACTCTGCTCACCCTGCATACTCGCACTCTGCTCACCCTGCATACTCGCACTCTGCTCACCCTGCATACTCGCACTCTGCTCACCCTGCATACTCGCACTCTGCTCACCCTGCATACTCGCACTCTGCTCACCCTGCATACTCGCACTCTGCTCACCCTGCATACTCGCACTCTGCTCACCCTGCATACTCACACACTGCTGACCCTGCACACTGACACACTGCTGGCCCTGGACACCCGTATACTGATCACCCTGTATACTCGTATACTGATCACCCTGCATACTCAAACACTGCTCACCCTGCATACTCACACACTGCTGACCCTGCACACTGACACACTGCCGGCCCTGGACACCAACGTACTGCTCACCCTGCATGCTCACACACTGCTGACCCTGCACACTCACACACTCCTGGCCCTGGACACCCACATACTGATCACCCTGCATACTTACATACTGATCACCCTGCATACTCACACTCTGCTCACCCTGCAAACTCACACTCTGCTCACCCTGCATACTCGCACTCTGCTCACCCTGCATACTCGCACTCTGCTCACCCTGCATACTCGCACTCTGCTCACCCTGCATACTCGCACTCTGCTCACCCTGCATACTCGCACTCTGCTCACCCTGCATACTCGCACTCTGCTCACCCTGCATACTCGCACTCTGCTCACCCTGCATACTCGCACTCTGCTCACCCTGCATACTCGCACTCTGCTCACCCTGCATACTCGCACTCTGCTCACCCTGCATACTCGCACTCTGCTCACCCTGCATACTCGCACTCTGCTCACCCTGCATACTCACACACTGCTGACCCTGCACACTGACACACTGCTGGCCCTGGACACCCGTATACTGATCACCCTGTATACTCGTATACTGATCACCCTGCATACTCAAACACTGCTCACCCTGCATACTCACACACTGCTGACCCTGCACACTGACACACTGCCGGCCCTGGACACCAACGTACTGCTCACCCTGCATGCTCACACACTGCTGACCCTGCACACTCACACACTCCTGGCCCTGGACACCCACATACTGATCACCCTGCATACTTACATACTGATCACCCTGCATACTCACACTCTGCTCACCCTGCAAACTCACACTCTGCTCACCCTGCATACTCGCACTCTGCTCACCCTGCATACTCGCACTCTGCTCACCCTGCATACTCGCACTCTGCTCACCCTGCATACTCGCACTCTGCTCACCCTGCATACTCGCACTCTGCTCACCCTGCATACTCGCACTCTGCTCACCCTGCATACTCGCACTCTGCTCACCCTGCATACTCACACACTGCTGACCCTGCACACTGACACACTGCCGGCCCTGGACACCAACGTACTGCTCACCCTGCATGCTCACACACTGCTGACCCTGCACACTCACACACTCCTGGCCCTGGACACCCACATACTGATCACCCTGCATACTTACATACTGCTCACCCTGCATACTCACACTCTGCTCACCCTGCAAACTCACACTCTGCTCACCCTGCATACTCGCACTCTGCTCACCTGCCCTCAGCGAACTAGCATCCACCTGGAAACATTTCCAGAGAGGCCATGGACTGTATGGGCTTGGAACCATTTGGCGGTTATACAGCAGCGAGGGAAACTGTGCCTGTTCTGTTATGTATTAGTGAAGTGGCTGCATCAGACAGGGTTCAGAAAGTTCAAAATGCCTAAACTTCATTAGAAATTACGGAAGTCTGGGAATGTGCATCAGTCTTGCAGTCAACAGCCTGTTCTAGAAACTGTGGGGCAGTGAAGTTTTTAAAAATCTGATTACGTAGACAACGTCTCTCTCCTCCGTGTTCTGGATCATTGAACTGAAACCTACACACATTCAAACAACGGACGGACACACTCCCCTTCCCAGACCCTAAAAATAAACAGTCAGCACACCATCGCTCATTATTCTTACAGACTGTCACGCAGAGGCAGAAAAAAGACACCCCGTAGCAACTTAAAACAAGAACTACAGTGTGGACGAGCATGTATGAGTCATCTTCTGTGAGCCTCGCCTGCTGCCTCTCGTCATTTAACATTGAACGCGCTCACCGCTGTGAACGCGTTCGCATCATCTGGCTTGCATTACACGGGCACTCTGACAGCTCGTAATTAAGATTAATCACTCTGCCATGCTCGCTCTCGCACACAAAATGCCACATCGGGCACGCGTACATTACTTACAGCCTATCACTTCAAGGCTACTACATACACAGCACAGGGAAGACGAATCACTGACCAGATGCCAGAAAACGCAAAGGAATGTGTGGAATTCCTCTCACCAAGGCCCTTCTTCTTCTTCTTCTTTTTTTTTCTTATAACATTAGGATCTCTTAACTCCTCCCCCAGGAGGGGGAGGAGTCCGAGCCCTAAAAACCTGGCTGATCTTACTGGTATTGGGTCTTTAACTTTCTTTGAAAGTGATTACACAGACATTAGTGTTAAATGTTTTAGCTGCTTTGTGGACTTTGAAATTATTAGCCAGAAGAAAACTGATAACTTATAGTTAACTGATAACTGTACAGATAACTGATAGTTAGGGTAAACATACCCTAACTAACAGGCAGCCGACAAAAAGATTGTGAACTGGCTATCTAAATTATCACCAGGGAAATTTTAAAAAATCTGTCAAAAAAGGAAATGCTCTTATTACCATGCTGTGGACTTCATGCCAATTCCAAATCATGCCAACTCAAAATTATCCACTGAAGCAAGTGTGCATCTTTATGGCCTATCAACTAACCAGATGCAAAATACCGTGAATAATCCTAAAATTCCCAAATGTTTACATAATTACCCGAGCAGCACACTTGGCACTCTACTGTATATATGCAATTGAGTAAATCATTTAATACGTGGAGTCAAAAATGTTGTGTTTTAATGAGGACATCTTTGCTTCACATAAAACAAATGCAATATCAAAAAAATATATAATCAAGTACAAACAATTTTGAGCAGGGATTTAATGTTGAAAACTGCATATCCTTCGATTACAAGATTTTTTTAGAAGTTGGAGATCAAAAGAACAGCTGAAAATTGGAAAGAAGTGGTGTAAGTTGCCATATTTAAAAAAAGAGGTAACCCTGAAAATCCCAGCGACTACTGCTAGTTTCTATAATGTGACCTCCAATTAAATTATTTGCTACAATATTACCGAAACAAAGTGTTGGAAGATTAAAGACAATAATGTTTTTCCAATAATGCAATTAGGGTTCTCTCAATGCCATTCTATGGTGCACCAGGGGATCTCTTCATGTCTAATGACAATGCTTTCCTATAAACCGCAGGATAATCCACTATAGGGTGCGCTGAGTTTTTGAGAGGTATTGATTCCATTGATAGGTCAATGATTTGTTATAGCTTAACAATTTTGGGTTTTTCTGAGCCTCTATTTAATATCTTGGTGAACTTACATTTAAATACTGGGACCTAACTCCCCAAAATACTGATTCAGAAAGTTAAGGACCCAAGATTATCATAAGGGCCAGCGTGAAACGGGCTGTGTGCGCCCACCAACTTTATTTAAGATTTATTTAAGTGCTCTTTATACTATGCTATCACATATGGGTTTATTTCCCCCAACTCTTCAATTCTTGAATATCAGTGCAATATAAGATGTAAACTAATTGTGGCTGGTAGTGTTTCCCCAAGGGTCTCCACTGTATGTTGGATGCACTATCTTAATATTAGAGCTGTAACATCCTAAAAGTGAACACAGTCAAAGCAACATTATGATATTTGGGAGGCATACATTTTGATGCCAATGGAATTTGGAGGGCTGCACTCCAGAAAGTGTTAGTGCTTACAAATATCTTGGCAAAATATCTGACACATCCTCAGTGGAAGCTGGTAGGGAATGGTTGGGGGGCAGGGGGTGAGGTGGGACACGGGGAAAAAAATGAAAAAACAAAACCAACCATACCTGGTGGTCACCGTCACCAGCCACCGCCTCTCCTCCGTTGCAGGAAGCACCCAGGTTCTCAGACTCCCAAGACCAATCACAACGCTGCCTTACAGCAGCGTTGGGATTGGTCTGAGTGCAGTGGTTTGGCACTCATAAGTAATATTTTTGAAAATAAATGCTTTATTTGCTAAGATCAAGGTATGAGCACCTACTCCATAATGCAGAATTCAAGCCTAGGTATTTTGGCTTTGAGTGGTCTGAGTATTCACTACCCTCAGAGAAAAGACCATCTGAAACTAAAAGGTGATCTTTCCATTCTGTTATGAATAAACACTCCCTCCGCTACCATAGACCACCTATGAGTGCAAGCAGGAGAGGATAGTCATGAATTTGAGAAGGGGCGCCATCACCAGAGCCAGGATAAGATGACTCAGGGGTCACTGAAAGATGATGGTGCCACTTCCTAAGGGATAGGAGAGGTCAAACATGGATGCAGGAAGGAAGGGATATCATTAAATATTAGAAGTGAACCTTTTACTATGGACAGAAATCGGTCTTTACATGGAGGGGCGTCACTGGGTACCAGTGGCGGCTCCTCCGCTAAGGCGGAGGAGCTTTGCCCCATTGCATTGGAGGAGCAAAAGAAAGGAACAAATAAAATGATGACTAATGTTATTATCATTTTATTTTGTCCTCCTGCTACGACAGCTTGCATGAGAGGGCGGGTGGGGTTGAAGAGGAGGGGAGGAGGGTACAACCCTCCTAAGTGAGCAATGACTGTTTGGTCAGGCCCTCTCGGGCTGTCTAAACCAGTCATGCGCACTTTCCCCCTTCTCCATGCAGGCTGCACTACAGCTTGCAAGGAGAACATACCCACC
The DNA here is from genome assembly GCF_964261635.1 of Lissotriton helveticus. Lineage (NCBI taxonomy): Eukaryota > Metazoa > Chordata > Amphibia > Caudata > Salamandridae > Lissotriton > Lissotriton helveticus. The sequence goes on along the minus strand of NC_136068.1, from coordinate 135,961,058 downwards.
CCTACACCCCCTGGCTGAGCGCCGTGTCACGGCACTCAGACCAATCACAATGCTGCATTGCAGCATTGTGATGGGGAGCGCGGGAGCCCTGGTGCTTCCTGTTTCTTACAAGAAGCCACGAAGAGGACGCAGGAGAGACGGCGGCGGCCAGCCAGCCGGCCAGGAGGTACGTTTTTTTTAGTTTTTATTGTGATCAGCCCACACCCCGCCCCTGCCCTCCATTCCCCACCCCCCACCCCCCTCCCACCTCACTGTTGCTTCCAGGCAGCAGCCACGACTCCTGGGGACAGGAAACAGACACACACATGCTGACTGCCAATGACTGATGATCAGGAGTCACAACATGAAGGCACATACCTGTAGGATATTTTCCTCCTTTGGCTGTAGAGAGCGTTTGCTTTTCTTGGAGTGCTTTCGTTTGGACCTTTTGCGCCGTGGGGAGGACTGTGTTCCCACAGTGATGGCTGCATTGGCACGATGTGCACCTGTCCAAGGTAAAAAGAGACATATGCCTTAGGTACAAAGAATGGATTTAGAAAATAGCACTGATCACAGGGGCTTGGTGTGAGAGAAAAGCTGTAAGGGTCAGAATATCAACACTGGCTCCATGAAGTAAAGCTGTAGGAGAACAGATAGAGGTAACAGTGCAACTGTAATGGTTGAGGCGTCACATGTTGGCGACAGTGGCAGATCATAAGGGCACGATAACCAGCCATAGGTAGTGGTGCAGTATTAAAAGCTACAGGAAACAACATGGAGACTCTAGCATTAGGGAATGTGCTAAGGTAAAAGTAACCAAACATAAGCACAGCAATAGAAAGAGGTGTGACACTAGAGCTGTCAGTCACCCTCTAGGTGACATCTTGAAACATGAGACAATTTCTCTCTACTTTTAAAGACAGAGTAAAATAAATCTATATCAGAAATAGGCACCTAATATATTTCATACTTTCACCCAAGCAAGTAAAGCCGTAAATCAACATATAAATGTTCTACACCACCTTCCCACTACCTTCAGTTTGTCTGCTGTCTGTAGAGCATGTTACCAGATGACTAATGTTATAAGATGGTGGTGAACACAAAAAAAGCAGGGACAATGCTGGAGAGCCACATCTTGAGGATGGATCAGATTATAATATAGAAGAGGGGACATATGCAGCAGCTATAATAGATGCTGTCACATAGATGCTTATGTCTTGAGCCTATTGAACTGATTGTTGTGGATCGGAGGGTTTTATGTCTGTAAAGCTTGTATAGCATTTCCTTTTAATTCTCTTTCACAGGTCAACCCAGAATCCAAAAGACTCAAGTGCAATATCTACATTCAGGGCTGTGGAATTGTAGTAAATATCTACTTCTCCAATGGACGGAATGCTTCATAAATAGCGGTACCTGTTTTCCGTTTTTACTGATTTTTAAAGATAAATACAGACAAAAAAATATTGTGTTTCCTGTCTGTATTTATTTTTAGAAGTGGAAAAGTACAGATAGTTTTGAGTGATTCTCCTTCCTGAGATTAATGGCTTTCAGGCCATAGTTTTACATACTGGCAGCATGGGGAATTACAAAACGGAATGAGATTTGCTTTAAATTACTGCATGTCTCAATATATATTTGTGCTATTATGCTATTTTTGTTTCACGTGGTTTTATTATTTTTGGCAGTGTAATGTGCTAAAACCTGACAGGCATCAAAGTAGGTGTGCACGTTTAACTGTTAAATAAATGCCGAAATATACAAGTTGTCACATCATCTGTTCACAAAATAAATATGGACACACGCCAATAAACTGGCCACAAAATATATATGGATAAATACAGACAGAAAAGTTAAAAAAAAGCCCTATTCATAAATCTGCTTGTTCTATACAACAGTCCTCTTGTCCAAGGGATCTGATAATGTCATGGTATGGATTTTAACAACTCTCTCATTATGTAATATTTCTGCTTATAGGTCGACTGTAAATATACAATGGTTCTATCTAGGTCAACGACATGCGATATGTGCAGACACTTTAGCTCTGGTAAATAAGAATCCTAGAACTGGAGGAGTGCCCAGATTAAAAAAAAAAAAGCTTCATGTGCATACAAATGATGGCAATAGGCTATTCGTGTACAGTGAACATTACATTACTTAAAATGTGACTTTACATTAGAGGACTAGCTCTACGAGAAGCTGGAAATAACTGACTATAGAAGACAGTGCCATAGGGAAAGCCAAATGTGAGCATCAGATGCCAGACAGTGTGGCACAGTGGTGACGAGCGTGCCAGGGAAGTAGTTACAAGGGAAGGTGGTAAAGCACCAGCCCTGAGAGAAGATGCCAGAGCAGCAGCTCATGGGTGTGTGTCAAGGCTCTAGCTAAAGGAAATGTGCTGGAGTTTCTGCCAGGGTGTCAGTTACTGGTCAGGTTTTAGGGCATGGGATACTGTAGTGTGTGCCAAGGTGCCAGCTAATGGTTGTGTGTTATGGCATCAGCTACTGTAATGTGTGCCAGAATAGGGTGCTAGCTACTAGTTGTGTGCCATGGTGCCAGCTACTGGTTGTGTGCCAGGGCATCAGCTGCTGTAGTGCGTGTCAGGGTGCAACCTATTAGTTGTGTGCCATGGCATCAGCTACTGTAGTGTGTGCCAGGGGGGACAGCTACTGGTCGTGTGCCATGGCATCAGCTACTGTAGTGTGTGCCATGGTGCCAGCTTCTGGTTGTGTGCCATGACATTAGCTAATGTAGTGTGTGCCAGGGGGGACAGCTACTGGTCGTGTGCCATGGCATCAGATACTGTAGTGTGTGCCAGGGGGCCAGCTACTGGTCGTGTGCCATGGCATCAGATACTGTAGTGTGTGCCAGGGGGCCAGCTACTGGTTGTGTGCCATGGCATCAGCTACTGCAGTGTGTGCCAGGGAGGACGGACAGCTACTAGTTGTGTGAAATGGCATCCGCTACTGTAGTGTGTGCCAGGGGGCCACCTGCTGGTTGTGTGCAGTGGAATCAGATATTGTAGTGTGTGCCAGGGTGCTAGCTACTGGTTGTGAGCCATGGCATCAGCTACTGTAGTGTGTGCCAGGGGGGCACCTGCAGGTTGTGTGCAGTGGCATCAGCTACTGTAGGATGTGCCAGGGTGCCAGCTACTGGTTGGGAGCCATGGCACACAGCCAGTAGCTATGTGTGCCAGCTACTGGCTGTGTGCCGAGGCATCAGCTACTGTAGTCCAAGTAAGGGTGGTGGCTACTGGTGGTGTGCCAGGGCGTGAGCTCCTGTAATGTGTGCCTGGTTACTGGTTGTGTGCCAGGGCGTCAGCTCCTGCAATGTGTACTGGAGCACACTGGAGAATACGCCACACCACCAGTGACCGAGCATCTGCAATCTTCCACAGGAGACGGAGTGCGCTGGAGCACCAGTCAACAAGACTAACTGATCAGGTACAGAGGAGCAAGTAAGAGCGCCATCTACAGGAGGCTGAGGGAAGCTGAGAGGAGGGTGTGAGGTGGGTGGTGAGGGATCAAATCCCAATATGGGAACCAGACCTGGGACATTGGCTAAGAAAGGTAGGCCATTAAAAATAGATGCTTAGCTTTCCTTACCATGCTTGCCTGATTTCTCCAAGATTTTGTCAGGAACCAAGCTTTTTGCAATGGGTGGTAACAAAGATATGCGCGTCAGAGTCTTAGACTCGCTCCCCTTTATCCTTTGCCATTGACTGTAGTCCTACAGGAAACAGGAAACAAAGATCATTTCATGTGAGTATGGACCCTCCATTCATTGACCTGTGGGAGGGGGATGCTCCACAATACCAGAGGAATGAGCAAACACTTCCTTCTCCTGTGGTCTGTGGTTTGCCTCCCCCATCCTGCCCAAGGCAGGCTTGCTCACTCTATCTGTAGGAGCCAGAACATCATGCAGTCCCTGACTAATGCCATTCCACCGACAGGAAGGGTTAACTCTTCTGTAGCAAAAATGAACTACCCGAGGTCCCGTCTGAGACAAAATAGGCATTAGCAAAGCAAATAGGATTCGCCTTGCGAAGCTGGTCAATGGGAATCTTTTTTTTTTTACTACAAACATAGTCCTCAAAAACAAAAACAGAAGTAAAATATATCACTGCCTAAGTGGTGGTCTTATGCTTATAATAAAAAAAAGAATTTCATTTTGGAAAAAATTAACCATTGCTCAGACTTTTTTTTAGTACAGTATAGGCACTTTCTAGCATGTGGGTAGTCTTTTCAATTTTAACGCACACCGCAGGAAAATATGATATTATTGGTGCAAACAAAAGGTACGATCTGCTTTGAATTACTATAACCTCAAGACATTGTTTAAACATTAAAAGGATGAAGATCAAAAAATAGTAAAATAATAAAAACATAAGTTCCCAGAGTGAAGTACTGGCACAGAAATGCACTTCTTTTTAAGAGATAGTAAATTGTGAATGACGGTTGATCAGACTACTGGATGAAGAGGGTAGCCCCAAAGACCTCCCCCACCCGAGTATGTTTGTATATATATGTAGAGTTCTTAAGTATGAATATTTTTGGTCACATGAACCTAGCAATACAGCTGTTTCTAGCAAGACCGAAAAAAGACACCATGGACAGTATAAAATTCGATAACTAATGAAAGCTACAGATATTGATGGACCAAATATTTGTATTCTTTTTGAAAGGTAGAACACATATCGTCTACATCCTTTGGCCGGCAGGAGCTATAGACATATCACATAAAGGTACCACAAATGAATATAGGCCTTTTTTCGCATGCGTTTACAAGGAATTTTGCCGGCCCAAACTACAGATAATTATATACATATAACCAATTACCACTTATAGGCCTGCGGATCACTTACAGTTCTAGAGATATGACTAAATAGCACTGAAGTCAACAGGGGAACGATGCTGCTATTAACCACCTATCTGCCCGGTTTCTTTTTTAATTTCTTCCAGAAGGGATTGAGAAAATATGTTTTTAAAACATACCGTTTTAAGAAGTTTCTCTGCGGCTTCCGTAAAGGCCATCTGTCAGCAACCACCTGTAAAGGTGAGAATTAAGGTGTAAAAAACGATGGCATCCTGTGAAAATTAATTGAGGCACAGGACGTTACTGTACATGCATGTGGCCTGTGCCACCCATGGGCTCCAGGTGTGGGACTCGGATGCAGAAACAACAATATTTACCAAGAAAACAGCTCAGTTTCCTGCCGCAGAAATCTAAGTTGAGTGAGACCTCAGCTCCAAGTATTCTGGGTAAAAATGTCACGTCATCGATATCATTTCTACCTTACAAAAAATGATTGCTGTAATCTCTCTTCCCTTATGTTAATAGTAGGCGAATGAAAAATTGTCTAGCAGTCGCGACAAAGAATTTTCAATTCTATTAAGGACAAGGAGGCGAGGATTATGCTTCTCTTATCTTTACTGACAAAAACAGCAGCCAATAAACTTTAAACTGGCATGACCCCGGAATGACAACCCCCTCCACCAGTCTGCACCAATCATTGTCCAGTCCAACACATAACAATCCTTGTAAAACCGGAACCTTCCTCTTTTTTTGCGATTTCCTCCGCAGTCCAACCAAGACCGGAACCCAACGTGGCAACTATTGCATCCTCTTGTCCGAAGGGGAACACTTCTCCTCCTCAGCTGAAACCAGCTCAGCCCGCAGAAATCTTTTCTCAGGTCTGCTCGTGCAGATCACCTGAAATGAAAATACATGTCGTAATGGCTATTCCAACAATAAGGAATACAACAAGCCATAAACATCATTCGGGTGGGTAAAATACATCACATCTTCAAATCTCCATACAAAGTAGATCACTGTCAACCCGGGTGGGATAATCCTCGCCTCCGTGTCCTTAATAGAATTGAAAATTCTTTGTCGCGACTGCTAGACAATTTTTCATTCTATGTCAGTCCACGGAGGCTCCGATTATGCTAGTTTAAAGTTTCTCCACCACCACCGAGGCCACATCCACAATAGGTTTATGATAAAACGTTTTAAAAGTAGATTCAGATGACCAATCAGCCGCAGTCATGATTTCTTGAAGCCGAGAACCGGCACCAAAGGATTTTGAGGCCATAGCCCCTCTAACAGAATGAGCTCCAAATTTGGGGGAATCAATACCCGCCAGACTCAACAACCAGGAAACCCACCTGGCCAGAGTAGCATTGGCGACTGGGCGGAAAGGTCTCTGTAGGGAAATCAACAATTGACCAAAATCGTTCCTAAACTCTCTAGTACAATCCTCATATACCTTTAAACACTTTACTACACACAATGTACTGTGGTGAGGAAATGCAGGATAGGAAATACATTTTGAGTGTGTCTTAGTTCGCTTCGAAATTGTAAAGGAAACTCCCGTGGGAGTAAATACTCTACCTGACAATTCCAGTGCTCGAATGTCCGATACTCTTCTGCAGGAAATCAAACATAGCAAAATCGTAAGTTTCGCTGAGAGCTGCTTCCTAGACAGACCCTCATTAGCCGGCCAAGCCGATAAAAAACGCAAGATAACAGAAACGTCCCAAAGTTCAGTATACTTGGGTTGAGGAGGGTTCACCAGCCGGATCCCCTTGACAACCTTACACACCAGTGGATGTTCCCCAACAGGTTTACCATCCACGTGCGGATGTCTGCCGAAATAGCTGATCGGAAAGTATTCACCGATCTGTATGCCAAGCCCGACTGTGCCAAATCTGCCAAGAAATTCACAATCATAGAGATATCTGATCCCACTGGATCTCCCTGCCGTTCGTTACACCAACCAACCCAACGTCTCCAAGCTGACTCATAACGCTTGTGGGTGGAAGGTGCCCATGCCTGTGACAAGAGAAAGAGAGTGTCCTGAGAAACTCCCGGCATTTGCCAGGGTCTCTGGAAAGTCTCCACGCCATGAGAGACAACTGATCCAGAAGGACCAGCGGATGTTAAAGGCCCACTGGGTCCGTAAGAAGGTCTGGAAACGACGAGATTCGCACTGGTGATGCGCATGCAAGACTCATCGCGACCCGAAACCACGCTTGAGTTTTCCAACACGGGGAGATCAAAATCACCTCCGCCTTCTGCCTCCGAATCTGAGCTAGAACCCTCGGGATCATGATGAACGGAGGAAACGCATAAAGAATGCCCGTCGTCCACGATTGAAGAAAGTCGTCCGAGCTGATCGCCAATGGGTCCGGACGCCAACTGAAGAATTGGGGCAACTGTCTGTTGAGCCGTGAGGCAAACAGATCTATCACACACGGACCCCATAAGTGGTCCAAAGCCCTGAAAATCCTGGGACGCAACCTCCAATCGCTAACATCCCTGAAATACCGAGAGTTCCAATCCGCTGTCACGTTGACAGATCCCGGAATGTACTCTGCCGTCACCGAGATTTGATGGTCCAGGCAACAATGCCAAAAGTCCTTGGCTATCTCTGCCAGGAGTCGAGACCTGGTGCCTCCGAGGCGATTTATATACCGTACCGCGGACACATTGTCCATGCGTAGGAGAATGCCACAAGAGATCTTTTGAGGGGATAGAGTGCGCACCGCAAAGGAACCCGCCAGGAGTTCCAGGCAATTGATGTGGAGATTCAATTCTTCGCGGGACCAGCGGCCCCCGGTCTCCACAGAGCCGCAACGGGCTCCCCAGCCCCACTGGCTCGCATCCGACTCTATCACCACTTCTGGGGTGACAGCAAAGATGGCTCTGCCGTTCCAGGCCTCCATATGCTCCAACCACCAGTTCATCTCCGTGCGAGCGTCCGCCGACAGGGAAACCTGTTGAGCGTAAGTCACACCCTTGCATAGATGCAATGCCTTCAATCGTTGCATAGCTCTGTAATGCAAGGGACCCGGAAAGATCGCCTGGATGGACGAGGCCAAAAGCCCCACCAGACGTGCTAAGGTCCTCAAGGAAATTGTCGGAGAGACAAGCGCTTTCCTCAATTCCTTCTTGATCGCCACCCTCTTCTTGAGCGGTAAGAGCAATTGAGCCTTCACTGAGTCGACCTGGAACCCCAGGAATTCCATAACCTGTGAAGGTGTCAGAACGGACTTCTGCAAATTCAAAAGGAAGCCCAGTTCCTGAAGGAGGTGAACCGTCCATGACGGATGGAGTGAAACAACCTCCGGCGAGCATCCCAAAATCAGGATGTCGTCTAGATAAATGATCAGCCTTACGCCCCTCTCCCTTAAGCACTGAACTATTGGTTTCATCAGTTTGATGAAACACCAGGGAGCGGACGAGAGGCCAAAGGGCATGGCGGCAAACTCGAACCACTTGTTGCGCCACTGAAATTGAAGAAAGCGTCGATGCTGTTGAAAAATGGGCACCGTCAGGAATGCGTCTTTCAAGTCCAGACGTACCATCCAATCCTGTTCTAACAGAATGTCGCGCAGTAGGTGTATGCCTTCCATTTTGAAGTGCCGATACACAACCCATGCGTTGAAATCTCTGAGATTTAAAACCAGTCCAAAGCCCTGGTCTTTCTTGGGAACCACGAAGACGGTGCTCGCAAAGCCCTGAACGTGTGGCAAAGTCTCCACTACTGCTCCCTTTCTGAGCAAAGCCAGCACCTCTGCGTCTATGAAACTCTGTTCTTGTAGGGAAAAATGCAGTGGCGCGGGCGCTTGACGCTGCGCGGGGGAGGCATAAAACTCTATGTGGTACCCTTGGACGGTTTGTAACACCCAGGGATCGGTTGTTAGCTCCCGCCACTTGTGAATAAATAAGGCCATTCTGCCTCCCACCATGTGTTCTGTTGCACAAAGAACCCGTACCTGAATAGGAGTTGTCTCCTGAATTATTCTGTTGTCCTCGGTAGTTTCCTTTCTGTCCTCTGCCACGACCTCCTCGATTACGGGAGGGATAGAAGTTGGAGCGCTGGTAACCTCTGCCTCGTTGCTCACCTCCACGTGAGGTCTGATTAACACCTCGGACGGACCCTCGACCTCGCTGACGTCCGGCCCTGTCAAAACACCGGTGTGAAGCACCTTTTTGATCGTAGTCTGCGCCTTGTCAAGCGCTGAGAAAGTGGCGACGTACTTGCCCATTTCCTTAACGAACTTGTCTCCGTAGAGCATGCCGTTAGTAATAGAACCTGGTTCATTGGTGGCCATCTCTGCCAATTGGGAATCAATCCGCATCAGAAAAGAGCGTCTCCGCTCTGTGGACAGAGCCACATTCGCATTTCCCAAAAAGCACATGGCGCGCTGGGCCCATTCCATGATATCAGACGTATCCATAGGCACGTCCTGTTCCTTGGCCTTGACCGCGGCCTCCAGAATTTTAGTAAGGGGTCCAGAGACGTCCAGCAATTTGTCCTGGCACCCCCGCCATGCTCTATCCAGCCCCTTTTTAGGGTCCTTAGCGAACTTCCTCATGAATGCTGTCATGGTAGGATCAAGGTCCGGAGTATCCGTCACTTTCCCTATCACTGAAGGTCTGGGGCATTCCGATCTCAACGTGGCTCGCACCGCACTCTCAAAACCTTGACGCAAGTTATTGGTGACATAATGCGCAACTTCAGCACAGGGCACCCATTCCGTGGATCTAGGGTGAACCATACTATTAGGGTCAAACAGAAGGTTCTTAGGGACCTGACTATCATCTGCCTTGTATGCCGCATGCTTAGTCTTCCTAGCCTTCTTTTTAGAAGCAATCGAATCCACCTCCGAGTCCGAAGTACCAGGTGGCGTCGAGGAGGAATCCCCCGATGTCTGATAAGCCGTAGAGCCATGGTCCCTCATCACTGACTTGGCCATCTGCGCTAACTTGTGGTCCTGGGACTGAGCAGAGGTATCCCCTTTGCGTGAGGATTTAAACTTTCTCTTGCCCGAGGTATGATGGGACTTAGTAAAAGGCTTTAACGACCTTAATCAGGGTTTTACTAACAGAGCTCTGGTCGTGGGTAGCCAGGGCTTCACCTAAGTTCTCCTCCAATTGTTCTTCCTCAGGCTCATACTGCTCGTATTCATTGAATTCGACCCACTGGTTGCCCTCCTCGGCGTAATACGCCATATCCAAGTGGAAGGAGGTGAGGAGGAGATTAACAGGGGGGAGCAACCCAGGGGTGCCTCTACACACACTCTGCAACCCCAGTTGCCAACACACCACAGAGGCAGGTAATTATACGGTGGAAGGAGACCCCTATTAACATTCAAGCTCCCCTAGAGCAAAGCTCCTAATCCGGACACGCTCCGGTCAGCGTTCCTATGAGGCCAAGGATTGATGCAGCCTAGAAACGCGCACTTCGCGAGGAGCCGGTAATGCAAAATCGGAACTCGGCTCCTCGCGCATGCGTGTCGTACTGGGGGCACACACTCGACTGCTCCCTGCGCGCGGGCAAGCCGCGTCTGCCGCCTCCTGTTCCACCGCCCCCTAACGCGCTCAAACGCGCAACGCACACCGCAGGACGGCGGACCGGGTAACGAAGAAACCCGACGTCGGATAAAGTCGCGCAATAGCGCTATACAAAGTCGCGCAATCGCGCAATACCAAACAATCACAAAATCACACACCATAAACCCCCTTACGCTGAAGCAAATAAGGGAAAGGCACTTAACTCGCTGCTGCAGCAGCAAAGAAAGAGGAAGGTTCCGGTTTTACAAGGATTGTTATGTGTTGGACTGGACAATGATTGGTGCAGACTGGTGGAGGGGGTTGTCATTCCGGGGTCATGCCAGTTTAAAGTTTATCGGTGTTGTCTCGAGCTTCACAGGCGCCATACACATTTACCATCACTAGAGGTCGCTGTGAGCAGCAGCAGCGTTCGCTTACCCGGAGAGGTGAGGAGTGAGTGCCAGGGAGATGAGACGTAAGAGTCAGGAGGGTCAAGGGTGAGTGCCAGGGAGGGGAAGGGTAAGTGCAGAGAAGGGGAAGTTTGAGTGCCAGGGGTGAGGGGTAGCTGCCAGGCCGGTAATGGGCTAGTGCCACAGAGGTGGAGGTTGAGTGCCAGGTCAGGGGGATGAAGGGTGAGTGCCAGGGGGATGAAGGATGAGTGCCAGGGAGATGAAGGTTGATTGCCATGGAGGTGAGATGTAAGAGTCAGGAGGTTCAAAGGTGAGTGCCAGGGAGGGGAAGGGTGAGTGCAAGGGGTGAAGGGTAGCTGCCAGGCCAGGGGGGTGAAGGGCTAGTGCCATGGAGGTGAAGGGTGACTGCCAAAAGGGCAAGTAGTGAATGCCAGGAGGGACATGGGTGAGTGTCAGGGAGGTGAAGGATATGTGCCAGGGAGGGGAAGTATGAGTACCAGGAGGTTGAGAGTGAGTGTCAGGGAGGTGACAGTTGAGCGTCACGGAGAGTCATTGCTGAGTGCCAGAGAGGGAGACGGGTGAGTGCCAGGTGCGAGGAGTGACTGCCAGGCCTGAGGGGTGAAGGGTGAGTGCCAGGGAGGTGAGGGGTGAGTGACAGACTGCAAACAGTAGTGAGCTGGTGTCTAGAAGGAGGTGCGGAGATCATCACCCGGTGTGTGCCAGGCTGGGACACACCAGTGCCAGGCCAGACTTGGGTGGATGCAAGAACCTCTGAAAGGCCGGTGCCAAATCACTCGTAACCTTAGTACAGGAGTGGGGTGCGCAGGAGAGAGTAACATCTTCAGACAAGAAACTATTCAAAATCCTGAAAACTCCACTTTATGGTCCTGCAACCTTATGTGGTTGTGTGTGTGTGTGGTTGTGTTTGTGTGTGTGTGTGGTTGTGTGTGTGTGTGTGTGTGTGTGTGGTTGTGTGTGGTTGTATGAGTGGTTTTGTGTGTGTGGTTGTGTGTGTGGTTGTGTGTGTGTGTGGTTATGTGTGTGTGGTTGTGTGTGTGTGGTTGTGTGTGGTTGTGTTTGTGTTTGTGGCTGTGTGTGTGGCTGTGTGTGTGTGGTTGTGTGTGTGTGTGGTTGTGGTTGTGTGTGGTTGTGTGTGTGGTTGTGTGTGTGGGTGGTTGTGTGTGGTTGGGTGTGTGGTTAGGTGTGTGGTTGGGTATGTGTGTGGGGTTGTGTGTGTGTTTGTGTGTGTGGTTGTGTGTGAGGTCATGTGTGGTTGTGTGTGTGGTTGTGTGTGTGTGTGGTTGTGTGTGTGGTTGTGCGTGTGGTTTTGTGTGTGGTTGCGTGTGTGGTTGTGTGTGGTTGTGTGTGTGTGTGTGATTGTGTGTGTGTGGTTGTGTGTGTGGTTGTGTGTGTGTGTGTGGTTGTGTGTGTGGTTGTGTGTATGTGTGGTTGTGTGTGTTTGGTTCTATGTGTGGTTGTGTGTGTGGTTGTGTGTGTGTGGTTGTGTGTGTGTGGTTGTGTGTGTGGTTGTGTGTGTGGTTGTGTGTGTGGTTGTGTGTGTGGCTGTGTGTGTGGTTGGGTGTGGTTGTGTGTGTGAGGTTGGTTGTGTGTGTGTGGTTGTATGTGTGGTTGTATGTGTGGTTGTGTGTGTGGTTGTGTGTGTGGTTGTGTGCGGGTGTGGTTGTGGGTGTGGTTGGGTGGTTGTATGTGGTTGTGTATGTGGTTGTTTGTGTGGTTTGTGTGGTTGTATGTGTGGCTGTGTGTGCGGTTGTGGGTGTGGTTGTTGGTGTGGGTGTGTGTGTGGTTGTAGGTGTGGTTGTGGGTTTAGTTGTGGGTGTGGTTGTGGGTGTGGGTGTGTGAGTGGGTGTGGTTGTGTGTGTGGTTGTGTGTGGTTGTGTGTTTGTGGATGTATGTGTGGTTGTGGTTGTGTGGGGTTATGTGTAGTTATGTGTGTGGTTGTGGGTGTGGTTGTGTGTGGGTGTGGTTGTGGGTGGGTGTGTGTGTGTGTGTGAGTGGTTGTGGTTTTGTGTGTGGTTGTGGGTGGGTGTGGTTGTGTGTGTGTGCGTGGTTGTGTGTGTGGTTGTGTGTGGTTTTGCGGTTGGGTGTGGTTGTGCAGTTGTGTGTGTGGTTGTGTGTGTGGTTGTGTGTGTGGCTGTGTGTGGTGTGGTTGTGTGTGTGTGGTTGTGGTTGTGTGTGTGTGTTTGTGGTTGTATGTTTGGTTGTGGGTGTGTGTGGTTTTGTGTGTGTGGTTGTGTCTGTGTGTGGTTGCATGGTTGTGTGGTTGTGTGTGGTTGTGTGTGTCTGTGTGTGGTTGTGTGGTTGGGTGTGGTTGTTTGTGCGGTTGTGTGGTTGTGTGTGTGGTTGTGTGTGTGTGTTTGTATGTGTGGTTGTGTGTGTGTGGTTGTGTGTGTGTGGTTGTGTGTGTGGTTGTGTGTGTGGTTGTGGGTGTGTGTGGTTGTGGTTGTGTGTGTGTGGTTGTGTGTGTGGTTGTGTGTGGTTGTGTGCGTGGTTGTGTGTGTGTGGTTGTTGTGTGTGTGGTTGTGGGTGTGTGTGGTTGTGTGTGTGGTTGTGTGTGGTTGGTTGTGCAGTTGTGTGTGTTTGTGTGTGTGTTTGTGTGTGTGGTTGGGTGGTTGTGTGTGTGGGTGTGTGTGTGGTTGGGTGTGGTTGGGTGTCGTGTGTGGTTGTGTGTGGTTGTGTGTGTGTGGTTGTGTGTGCTTCTATGTGTGGTTGTGTGTGGGTGGTTGTGTGTGTGGTTGGGTGTGTGGTTGTGTGTGTGGTTGTGTGTGTGGTTGGATGTGGTTGTGTGTGTTTTGTTGTGTGTGTGGTTGTGTGTGTGTGGTTTCGTGTGTGGTTGTGGTTGTGTGTGTGGTTGGGTGGTTGTGTGTGTGTGGTTCTGTGGGTGGTTGTGTGTGTGGTTGTATATGTGGTTGTGTGTGTGGTTGTGTTGGAAGGGGCGACCCCAGAGGAGCAGGATATACTCTCCCGACCACTCCGTGACCCAGCTTTCCCAGGAATACTGCCGAGACCTAACGTGAGGTCCTTGCCGGTGAGGACTTTGTGTCTAAGATCGTACACACTGAGCTTACACCACACTTATGGACGGACACCACACCGTGGATTTCAGTATCAAACTTCTTTATCAAACAGGAGAAATTATGCAAAATGAATACGTATTTACAAGAGCGATCGAGGGATCATAAAGTCTCAGTTGTAAGGAGTAGGGAAGCGGGATAGTCACAGTATGGGGCCAGTACGAAGCGTACCCTGCGCACATCTCTCAATCCTCGAGCCGGGGGATACGGAAGATGGAGGTTGTACTGGCTGCTCCACTCACTTCTTCTCGAGCCAGGTAGTACAGGTAGCGCCGATGGTCCAGCCGGACCAGAGTACTCCTCGAGCCGCGACGAGGTCAGCAGGGCTCGATCCGGAGTGAACAGAGTTTCTGTTGGCTCTTGGGGAGCCGCGACCACGTCAGCAGGGCTCAGGATGTTACACGAATGTCCTTCTAGTTGCAAGGGTGAGCTGCGATGAGGTCAGCAGGGCTCCGAGGTTTCACAGTTCCTTCTCCACGAGGATGAGCCGCGACAACGTCAGCAGGGCTCGCACAAGTTCCAAAGTTCAAGTATCAATCTTCTCCTAGAGTGGCTGAGCCGCGACCAGGTCCGAAAGCTCTCTTGTCCAGGATTCCACTGCCCGCTAGTTCTCTGGCGGGCCTTGATATAGTGCAGTGGCCCTTTGATGTCCGGATCCTCGCAGGCGGAGATCTCTTGGAGGATGAACCTCCGAGTCTGGTTCCGGAGGGCCAGGATGTATCGAAACACATCAGGGGGGGCCAGGGGCGCCGCCTCCCAGCCTTCCTTGACCAGGCTGAGGGGTCCCCGGACGGGGGTGCCCGTAGAGCAGCTTGAAGGGGCTGAACCCCAAGGACTTCTGGGGGACTTCCTGGTAGGCGAACAGGAGGCAGGGTAGGAGGATGTTCCACTTACGCCTCAGGGGCTCTTCGAGACCCATGATCATCCCTTTGAGGGTCCGGTTGAAACGCTCAACCAGGCTGTTACCTTGGGGGTGGTATGGGGTGGTGAACTTATACGTCACCCCACATTGTTGCCACAGAGACTTCATGTACTTGGAGATAAAGTTGGTTCCTCGGTTGCTCACCACTTCTTGCGGGAATCCCACCCGGGAGAAGAGCCCCATCAGGGCCCGCCCCACTACAGGGGCTGTCACCGTCCGGAGGGGAATGGCTTCGGGGTACCTGGTGGCATGGTCCACCAGGATGAGGATGAACCGGTGGCCTAAGAAGGTCCGGGGGTCCAGTGGCCCCAAGATGTCTATCCCCACCCGTTCAAAGGGGGTACTGACAACGGGGAATGGTTGGAGGGGAGCCTTGGGCTTCCCTCCGCTCTTCCCACTGGCCTGGCACGTGGGGCAGGACTTGCAGTGGGTCTCCACATCGGCGCGCATGCGGGGCCAATAAAAATGTGTGACCAGTCGGTGATAGGTTTTGTCTTGACCCAGGTGTCCCGCCAGGGGCACATCATTGGCCAGGTTCAAGAGGAAGCCGCGGAAACGTAGGGGTACCACCAGCACCCGGGCTGACCCTAGTTCGGCAGACTTCTGTTCTCTATATAAGAGGCCATTTTCCCAATGGACAAAATGGGAACCGGATTGGTCACCGGCAGCCTGGGCGGCGGCCTGCTGCCGCGGTCCGACTAGAGAAGGACAGGAGGTCTGTTCCAGGCAGAACGCCTCTCGGGAAGGTCCTCCTTCCTGGCGCCACTGGGCTAACTCAGGGAGGTCGTTCAAGTTCTGGGTCTGCCCGACGGGAGGGCCTAGAGGACCTGCGCCGGGGTCGATTTCTTCCCCTGGGGGTAATCAGAGGACTCCGGGTCGCTCGCTTTCCTCCTGGTCGTTGGAGGCCTGGCTAGGGGTCTCCGGTTCCACCCCCCCGGGGGTGGACATTCTGGTGGTCATGGATCGTGTGTTCACGCATGCCCATTCGGGCAGGCCCACCATCTCTAGGTGAGTTTTTCGCTCCACCTGCTTCCACGGGGAGCTCTCCAGATCGTTGCCCAGTAGACAGTCCACGGGCATGTCGGTGCGGACAGCTACTCGCAAGTCACCGGAGACCCCTTCCCACTCAAAAGGGACCTGAGCTATTCGGCAGGTGCGGACGGAATTATCGGCTGAGACCACCCGGCAGGAGGCGTGGGGTATAATCTGGTCTTCTGTGACCAGGTGGCAGCGCACTGCGGTGATGCTTGCTCCTGTGTCGCGGAGGGCCCCTATGCGGTGTCCGTTGACTGTCACCTGTTGTCGGTACTTCTCAGTGTTGTTGGGCAGGGGGGCTCCCGGGACCATCTCCCTATCCCAGAGGGAGACTAATGACATGGCTGCTGGTTCCCACCCCTCTGTGTCTTCTAACTCTTCCTCCTCTAGAGCAACCGAGGCTACCTGGCGTGTGGGGGGACCCGCCGCAGCGGGTTTCTTGTTCAGGGGACACTGGGGGTCACTGGGGGCCACTGGCATAATGCCCAGGTTGCTGGCACTTGTAGCAGGCCGTGTTGGGTCGGGGTCCCTGTCTACCAGAGGGGGGCCCTGCGCTAGTCACGGAGGGAGAGCTTTGGGACTGGTTTCAGGGGGGGCTACGCTGGGGCCCTGACTGGAACTCCCGCTGCCTACCTTGACCTCCCCCTCCTCTCTGGCGGGAAGATCCCTGTCCATTTCGGCCATAGTCTCCCACTGGCCCCCGGTGGACCCGGGTGTTCACCCAACGATCTGCCTCGACAGCGAGCTTCCGTGGGTCCGTCAATTTGCTGTCCAGGAGGTGCAGTCTTAGTTCCACAAAACAGTTTGTGGATAGGTGTTCCCAGGCGATTAAGTCGAATAGTCCTTCAAAGGTGGTAACCTGGCTGCCCTTGATCCACCCTTCCAAGGCCCGGCTGTAGAAATTCATGTATTCTACCCATGTTGTGCCGGGGATCTTTTTGCAGTCTCGGAACCGCTGCCGGTACATCTCCGGGGTGAGCCCATATCTGGCTAGCAGAGCGTCCTTCATATGTTGGTAAGAATTCAGCACGACGGGGGGCAGGTCCAGCATGGTGTCTCTCCCCTCACTGAGGAAGCGCCCCCACAATCCGGCCCCCCAATTCTTCTCGGGTACCCGGTGGGAGGTCATGGCTACCTCGTGCGCTTTGAACCACTGCTAGATGTCGTCTCCCTTGTAGTACTCTTTTACTACATCCTTGGGGATGTGTACTTTGGCCTCCACCGGGGAAGGGGTTTCTCGGTTCCCCGGGGCTCGGGTCTCTTCACTTCTTGCATTTAGTTCGATTTCCTTAAGGCTGCGCTCATGTTCGAGTTGGAGTTTCTTTCCCTCATGCTCCCTCTGGAGCTTCTTTTCTTCTAGTTCCCCTTGTAACCGTAATTGTTATACGGCCAACTTTTTCTCGGCCAACTAGAGCTCTCCTTCTATTTTGAGTCTCGCTAGCTCTAGCTTGTGGATTCGGCTTCGTTCTCGGTCTGTCAGTTCCTCTTGTGACAGACCCCTCTCCGTGCTGAGACTCCGGGCCAGGGGGTCGGTTCTCTCTCCTTCTTGGGCGCTGGTTTCGTTCTGCGGCCCTCCCTCCCTGCCGTCTCCTTCTGGTGGGGGGAGGGGGGCCCCGGACTCTACCCAGGCTGTCAGGGCTTTCTGGAAGTCTTCTTTGGTGCTCAAACCAGTGGTAGTGATGTGAAGATCTTTGCAGAATTGTTTCAGTTCTCTGTGGGTATAATCCTCCAAAAGGTCCTTTTGGAAAGTGGGCTTCTCGCTCGTTCCAGTGGAACTCATGATTGCTCTTTTCTCTTGTTGTTCTTGTGTCTTCGTTCCGGTGGTGTGTCAGTCGTTTACTGTACGATCTCTAGACGTAGGCTCTTATCCTGCCGCTTGCCACCAATGTTGGAAGGGGCGACCCCAGAGGGGCAGGATATGCTCTCCCAACCACTCCGTGACCCACCTTTCGTAGGAATACTGCCGAGACCTAACGTGAGGTCCACGCCGGGGAGGACTTTGTGTCTAAGATCGTACACACTGAGCTTACACCACACTTATGGACGGACACCACACCATGGATTTTAGTATCAAAGTTCTTTATCAAACAGGAGAAATTATACAAAATGAATACGTATTTACAAGAGTGATCGAGGGATCATAAAGTCTCGGTTGTAAGGAGTAGGGAAGCGGGACAGTCACAGTATGGGGCCAGTACGAAGCGTACCCTGCGCACAGCTCTCAATACTCGAGCCGGGGGATACGGAAGATGGAGGTCATACTGGCTGCTCCACTCACTTCTTCTCAAACCAGGTAGTACAGGTAGCGCCGATGGTCCAGCCGGACCAGAGTACTCCTCGAGCCGCAACGAGGTCAGCAGGGCTCGATCCGGAGTGAACAGAGTTTCTGTTGGTTCTTGGGAAGCCGCGACCACGTCAGCAGGGCTCAAGATGTTCCACGAATGTCCTTCTAGTTGCAAGGGTGAGCCACGACGAGGTCAGCAGGGCTCCGAGGTTCCACAGTTCCTTCTCCACGAGGATGAGCCACGACAACGTCAGCAGGGCTCACACAAGTTCCAAAGTTCAAGTATCGATCTTCTCCTAGAGTGGCTGAGCCACGACCAGGTCCGCAGGGCTCTCTTGTCCAGGATTCCACTGCCCGCTAGTTCTCGGGCAGGCCTTGATATAGTGCAGTGGCCCTTTGATGTGCGGACCCTCGCAGGCGGAGATCTCATGCCTCGGGGCTGATCGTCGGAGTTTCCCGTCGGCTGGCCCTTTGATCCTTTTGAAGATGCGCCCGGGGATTTCCAGACGCCCAGCAGGGTCTGGAGCCAGCTCTCGGGGAGGCCAGAGGTGTGATCGAAACTCCTGGGCCTTATCTCACTCAGAGGAAACCCTCTACCCCCCAGCCGGGCATGGCGTGTCTGGAGCCTAAGTTTCGCTGGGGCCAGGGTCACGCCGGGGGCTAGGGAGTCAGGGACTTTGGGAAGGGTAATGGCTGCCGGGGGCCCTGTGTGGGGTACAGGTTCTGGGCGCCCGGTACCGGGAGGATGGATGGCGGGATGCGGGGATGGTCGTCCGTCGGTAGGGTCATGTGGGGGAGCGGGGCGGACAGGGAACGGGACGGCCAGGGGTTTCTGTGTGCAGGACTAACTAACAGGGTGCTGAGGAACGGGGGGAGAACCACGCCACAAGGCCAGGTCCAACAGGTTGTGGTTGTGTGGTTGTGTGTGTGTGGCTGTGGGTGTGGTTGGGTGGTTGGGTGTGGTTGTATGTGTGGTTGTTTATGTGGTTATGTGTGGTTGTATGTGTGGTTGTGTGTGTGGTTGTGGGTGTGGTTGTGTGGGTGTGCGTGGTTGTGTGTGTGTGCATGGGTGTGTGTGTGTGGTTGTGTGTGTGATTATGTGTGTGTGTGGTTGTGTGAGTGTATGGTTGGATGTGGTTGTGGGTGTGGGTGGTCGTGTGTGAGTGGTTGTGTGTGTGCGTGGTTGTGTGTGTGGTTGTGTGTGGGGTTGTGTGTGTGGTTCTTGTGTGTGGTTGTGGGTGTGTGTGGTTGTGTGTGTGTGGTTGTGTGTGTGGTTGGGTGTGGTTGTTTGTGCAGTTGTGTGTGTTTGTGTGTGTGGTTGGGTGGTTGTGTGTGTGGTTGTGTGTGTGGTATGGTGTGGTTGTGTGTGGTTGTGTGTGGTTGTGGTTATATGTGTGGTTGTGTGTGGTTGTGGTTGTGTGTGTGGTTGTGGTTGTGTGTGGGTGTGGTTGTGTGTGGTTGTGGGTGTGTGTGGTTGTGTGTGTGTGGTTCTGTGTGTGGTTGTGTGTGTGTGGTTCTATGTGTGGTTGTGTGTGTGGTTGTGTGTGTGTGTGTGTGTGGTTGTGTGTGTCTGGTTGTGTGTGTGGTAGGGTGTGTGGCTGGGTGTGTGGTTGTGTGTGTGGTTGTGTGTGTGGTTGTGGTTTTGTGTGTGGTTGTGGTTTTGTGTGTGAATGTGGTTGTGTGTGGTTATGTGTGTGTGGTTGTGTGTGTGGTTGTGTGTGTGTGGTTGTATGTGTGGTTGTGTGTGGTTGTGTGTGTGGGTGTGGTTGGGTGTGGTTGTTTGTGTGGTTGTGTGTGGTTGTATGTGTGGTTGTGTGTGTGCTTGTGGGTGTGGTTTGGGTGTGGCTGTGTGAGTGTGTGTGGTTGTGTGTGTGGTTGTGTGTGTGGGGTTGTATGTGTGGTTGTGTGTGGTTGTGTATGGTTGTGTGTGGTTGTGTGCGTGGTTGTGGGCGTGTGTGGGTGTGTATGAGTGGTTATGTGTGTGGTTGTGTGTGTGGTTGTGGTTTTGTGTGTGGTTGTGTGTGTGTGGTTATGTATGTGGTTGTGTGTGTGGTTGTGTGTGGTTGTGCTGTTGGGTGTGGTTGTGCGGTTGTATATGTGGTTGTGTCTGTGGTTTTGTGTGTGTGGTTGTATGTGTGGTCGTGTGTGTGGTTGGGTGTGGTTGTGTGTGTGTGGTTGTATGTGTGGTTGTGTGTGTGTGTGGTTTTGGGTGTGTGTGGTTGTGTGTGTGTGTGCGTGGTTGTGTGTGTGGTTGTGTGGTTGGGTGTGGTTGTGTGTGTGTGGTTGCTTGTGTGGTTGTGTGTGTGGTTGTGTGTGGTTGTGTGTGTGTGGTTGTGGTTGTATGTGTGGTTGTGTGTGTGTGGTTGTGTGTGGTTGTGTGTGTGTGCGTGGTTGTGTGTGTGGTTGGGTGTGGTTGTGGGTGTGTGTGGTTGTGGGTGTGGTTGGGAATGGTTGGGTGTGGTTGTGGGTGTGGCTGTGGGTGTGGTTGTGTGCGTGGTTGTGTGTGTGGTTGTGTGTGTGTGAGTGGTTGTGTGTGGTTGTGCGTGTGTTGTGTTTGTGGTTGTGTGTGGGTGTGTGTGTGGTTGTGGTTTTGTGTGTGTCTGGTTGTGTGTGTGTGGTTGCGTGTGTGTGGTTGAATGTGTGGTTGTGTGTGTGGTTGTATGTGTGGTTGTATGTGTGGTTGTGGGTGTGGTTGGGTGATTGTGTGCGGTTGTGTGTGTGTGGTTGTGTGTGTGGTTGTGTGTGGTTGTGTGTGTGTGTGGTTGTGTGTGTGGTTGTGGTAGTGCGTGTGGTTGTGTGTGGGGTTGTGTGTGTGGTTGTGTGTGTGTGTGGTTATGTGTGATTGTGGTTGTGTGGGGTTGTGGGTGTGGTTGTGGGTGTGGTTGTTTGTGTGTGGTTGTGTGTGTGTGTGTTTGTGTGTGTGTATTTGAATGTGTGTGTGGTTGTGTTTGTGGTTGTGTGTGTGACAGTAATACTAAAAGCATCTCAAAATAGAGGAACACAAACATCGAGTTTGGAGAAAGAGAAAGCCAGTTGTAAGTCAAACGGGCACAACAAAGCATTGACACAACAACAAAACAAGATCCCTTAGTGAAGACTGAGTGCTGATAATGGATACACACAGCCCATCATCTTAAGAGTTCGATTGCAACCAATGTGCACTCAAACCTGCCCCCTCCTTGTGAGTTGCACCCCATATTTCATGAGTTATAACTGCCGCACACACCATAGCGCATTGAGATCTAAAGCGCTACATAGGTCTAATTGACTAACCAGCCCCCAACATGCTGTGCTTTTAAAGAGAATGTGCCAAAACTTTCAAGCTTCCTCTTCATGTCCTCATGAAAGCGCCAACGAACGGACTCCCTGAATGGTGCAACGGACATGAAGCAGCCACTGCGATCAGAAATAAACACTGTGAACGTTGTCCAGTTTCTCTGTAATATTTCCTTCATGTTCCTTAAGTCACAAAATAGTAATACTAAAAGCATCTCAAAATAAAGGAACACAAACATTGAGTTTGTGGAAAGAGAAAGCACATTGAGGCAGCGATGGAAGAGAAAGTTACGGTGGGCATGATATTGCCTGACGGAGATGCACCCACTGGGGGAATCCCGAACGCTTGTATGCGCGAAGGCGAGGGGCGGGGGCAGGGAGCAAGCAAGAGGAAAGACAGATGGCGCTGAAGGCTGGCAGTTCGCGTCTGAACACAAGCATGTCACCAGCGAGCAGCACTTTGAAAACTCACCTACTAAAGTCTCAGAGCAGCGCATGCGCGCTGACTCAGTAAGACCTAAAAATAGTGTTTGGGCCACTTAGCAACAGAAGCAGTTCTCTGTACCAACCAAAAGTGCAGCAATCAATGGTATGGCAGGTGCAGTGACACCAGGTGCCCGAGGGGTCCTCTGAACCCTGATTATTGTTAGATTTTACTGTAGTATGGGGTTCTCTTTTTCATGCTTGCCTGAACCAGGGCCAACGGAACCTTTGCTATGGCACTGGTGCAAAAATTTGTTTGAGCTGAGGACTCTCCATATTCTACCAACTGGGCAACGTGTTGTTAAATAGAGAAATGAAAACATTTATACTTGCCAAAACTACTGCTGGGTGTACATTAGAGAGCTGTCAGTCTTCCTTCCTTCCACAGTCATGCATCACAATCCTCTCCTCAGCCCCCATAGTTACCCATAACTAATTTTCTGCACTAGGGCAACATTAACACGGTTAAGGCCTTTGTGAAAAAAAATTCATCGTAAAGTGGCAAAGTGAGCAAGGGACCCATGTCTGGGCATACCCTGCCAACGTACGTCGAACAAAGCTGGGGGTGAGTGTCTGAAAAGTTTCAGCACTCCGTCTATCATCTTCTTGCGTTTGCTTTGTTCGCCCTAAGTTGGCAGGGTATGCCCAGACGTGGGTCCACTGCTCAATTTGCCACTGGATTCAAGCTAGCCTGGCTGATGAAGGGTGTTACGCAGAAACCAGCCCCAGGATGCTTGTTTCCGGTTAAGGGAAGATCTGGCTTGGCAGTTAGGTCCCATGAGGCACCGGGTCAAGACTGATTTGCATATAGCTGGGTCTGAACTGAGGTGACGAAGTGAGCTAAAGAACGATGATGGATTCAATCAGATCTGTGACTGGAGGTGAGTGTCTGAAAAGTTTCAGCGCTCCGTCCATCATCTCCTTGTGTTAGCTATAACATTTTGGCCACCACAATATAAGGGATCAATCAATCATCAGGAGGAAAGACAACATAGATACGAATTGAGTTAAATTAACAGGTAACTGTGGTAGATACGGAGAGCCAGGACATCTGGCAGCTTTCTCTTACAATTAAAGTTTGGAGTAGGATGGCTGCATTTAGATGAGTCAAGTATAATACGGTACCACAAATCCTAATAATTCTTGATAATCTGCTGTCTAACATTCAAAGCCATGCCAAAGCTACCAACAGAAATATAATGCTTGTGGTCAGTGATTTTAACATACCTTATAAACGTTGAAGCAAATATAAACTTATAGCTGAAGAGGTGGATCAACATGGGGGGTTCCATCTCTTCTTGGCCCATTCACTTTCAACCACTCCAGAGTTTTGCCTCAGTTAGGTACTCTAATGCTAAAGCATGGTATTGAGCTAATATTGGAAGAAACGCACCGGGCTTCATTTCACATCCCACCTGTATATATTAATTATATAATCCTAAATCAAGCAGATTGGCACGTGATAACTGAATGAGCCGAAAGTGACCACGAGCCTTTAATATTGCATTTTGAAGACCGTGTTTTTTATATGCTAAAAAGGTGCCCAAAATTGAAATTAATCGAATGGTTTCCAAAAAGAGGAAGTGGATAAAGTGGGATTCAAGGGAGATGATGAAAGCCCTGCCAGACATATATAATGTGGGGGCTATCCACAAAGGGAATCTTACAGGTGAGTAAATCTACACATGTAAATTTACTCTTCCACTTTGTAGTAATGTTACTACTTTAGTTTATCACCATTTACAAGTCTACATTTACTACAAAGTGTAGGCTTACATGTTTAAACCTCGTGAACTCAGGGCATGGGGCCTAATTTATATGTGCAGAGTTAATACTTAGATCTGCTCCAACAGGGCACACATTGCTCTACGGTAAAGTATAGGGGGGAGTTTAAAAGTGCATGAAAGTTTTTTTTTTAATTAATAAAAATATTTTTAAAGACAAATATTATTGTCAATTAATTTACAATGTTTACTTTAAACGTAGAGTACAGTAAAAATGCTACAGCATTATTAACTTAATTTTGAATTAAATATATAATTATTTTGAATATGTAAAATTGTAATTATTTTTATAAAGATTTATATAAAGAAAATCCCACCCAAGTTAAAAAATATATATATATATATATATTATGTTATAAAGACTATTTGAAGTTATGTTTAGAACTAATGTAAATTAATTATTTAACAACATGTTAGTTATTAACATATTTTATAAGAAACTAATTTTTATATATATATGTATATATATATACGTCAAACCAACTTTCTGGGTAGAAAAGAAGGAAACTCGAGCCACAATCTCCATAAGCGTGATAGATTTATTTCAGCAAAATGGTTCAAACGCCCGACGCGTTTCGGTGCAGCCGCACCTTGGTCATATAGATATAAGTATTTTAAAAGTTAAAGTAAGTTAATTTAGCATTAGTTCCTTTGGGGTTTTATTTTAAGTCCCTGTCTCCACTATTTTCTGTGGGAGAGTGTTGCAGTACCAGTGGTTGGCCAGGTGTGGTGCTGGGCTTACTCAAGGTCTTAGATGGAGTTCATTTAGCACTGTTTTGGATCTGTTTTGGATCTTTTTAGCCTTAGCAACTATAGAAGTGCAGGTTGTGATTCCAGTGGGCTTACTCTATTGTTATTTGGTGCATGTCCCTCCCTTGTTCCCTTCCAAGCTCTCACTTAATCCCTCCCTACTTATCTCTCAACCTCTTCACCTTTAGTAGTAAGTATTCCCCATTTTCAAGTCACGTGCCCTGGCCCTCCTACATTTACTACTATATGTATACGTTTGTGTGCGGAGACCTCTGCAGTCACGCAGAGATCTTCACACATAAAAGATGGCAGAGGCGCAGACCTCTGCATGTACGTTTGTGAACAGCATTTTGTAGTATGTTAGAAGTACTATAATAGTGTTTCTGGATGTACTACATAATGCAGTTTATAAACAGGTCCCATAATTTGACTTGTGCGCTTTTTCTTTTTTGATAATCAACTTTATTGATTTTTAGGAAACAAGGAAGATTAGCACTGAGAGCTCATGCACAGATATGCATAGAAGACATAATGGGTGTCAATAATAATGTACAACTATAGGCACAGCGAGTACACACTCTACATGACAGGAATAAACAATTTGCCGAAGGTAGGAGTCCCTCCCCCCCGGGTCCCCCTTAGCCCATCTCATTTGTCCATTCACCGCACACTCTTTGGTATTTGGTCTGGCATCCCCTGGCCTTGGACAAGAGTTTTTCTTGAGCAGCGCACCAGTCCACCCCTCGGGACTTGTGCACTTTTTCAATGCCGCTGTGGAACTTAAATATTATATTGAAATCCTTAATGAAAGCTGAGCTAATACAGCCTTTTAATTACTAAACCTTGTTCCTTAATGCCTAAGATATGGGGGTGGGCTACATCCTTAAAATGATAAATCATGGGAGGCGTGGCCAAGTGAGCCATCATGGCGGACGCAGCCTAACGAAGCTCCGTCCCGCCTGCCAGTTATCCGCCGTATTATCCTGTCTCCCCCTGCCCCGGAGCGCCCCAGTGAGAGAATCTGGCGTCGGAGGTCGTGCCGAGCCCTGGGCATAATCCTGGCCCGTTCGGCGTGCCGGGGACGAGAGGCGGCGGCCCGGAGTAGAGAGGCCCACGCCGAGTGCTAGAGCCGGGGACCTCGATTTTCTCGGGTCCTGGTGGAGTGTGCAGAGGCAGCACGGACGGCGTGGAGAGAGTTGTGCTGGTCCCTAGCTTGGCGGGACTGGTGTGGATCACCGGCGGCTCTGACAAGACCCTATGCGGCCCCCACAGACGACAGGACCCGGGACGCAGTGGCCGGCATACCGCCCCAGAGCTGGAGAATGGCGGTGAGGCCTGGTCGTGACAGTGAAGCCGGGTGCTCGATTTTGGCGATCCCAACAGCCATAGACCCGGGCAGTGGACTGAGTTGCGGGGGACCCCACCCCCCCTGGCTGCAGCGGGCCCGGAGGGGCACACAGTAAGGAGGTGTGAGGTGCTCCCCTTGGGGGGCGCGGCTGCGGGGGGCCAGTGGCGGCGGTAGCGGCGGTCTGGTCGGGCCGCATCCGTGAAGAGGGTTACATCGCAGCCTACCGGGGACGCGCCTCTGGCCCTGGAGCCCACGCCTGATCCTAGGTCTATCCTCCTTAACGGAGGGACCTCGAAGCAGCGGCCCATAGACAAATACACGGGGCCGAGTGGAGGCGCTGGGGCCTCAGGGGGCCCTCTGGCCCCAGGACCAGACAATGCAGCACTTATGGCGGCGATAACCCAATCCAGGGATATGTTGGATGCGAAGATAGGGGCGGTGGGGGCGGATGTCACACTACCGCGCCAGGACCTGCGAAATGCCGTGGCCCGCATCACGGAGGCCGAGACCAGAATATCGGGGGTGGAGGACGACGTGGCGATCTTGAAGCGGAAGGTGGCCAGTATGGAAGGGATCCAGAAAGGCCTAGCACTCCGGGCTGAAGATGCGGAAGGGTGGGCTCGGCGGAACAACCTGAGATTCGTGAGGTTCCCGGAGGGCTGCAAGAAGGGCAACATGGAGAATTTCTTGGCCCAGTGGCTGGAGAGCTGGCTCCAGCCAGATTCCCTCTCGCAATGCTTTGTAATAGAGCGGGCACATAGAGCTCTTATACAAAAGCCACCAGTCGGATCTCGCCCCCGGCCAGTGATAGCCAAGCTGCTGAATTATCACGATCGGGACGCTATCCTGAGACAGGCGCGGGCAAAGGAGCCTCTCATGTGTGACAATCAGAAAATCCTGATCTTCCCAGACTACACCAGGCTCGTGCAGCAACAGAGGCAATCATTTACAGAGGCCAAGGCACGCCTGCGTGATCTTAAGCTCCCCTATGCCTTGCTATATCCTGCCAGCCTCCGAGTGGTCTATTAGTCCCATACTCTTTTCTTTAACACCCCAGAGGAAGTGTTCAACTGGACTGACGAGACAGTAAAAGTGAGGGCGCATACTCCGCCAGGTCGAGACTCAGATTCCTCATCAAATGGTGCACCGAGGCTGACCCCCCGACGATCACGGAGCAAAAGCAACTGGAGATCCAGATCTAGGAGACGCTCTACCTCCGGAGGGGCGGTAGATGGGAAGGCGGCTGCCCCCGAACCTTCGAAGGCGGATCCTTGAACATTGGACCTATAGGAGGCAGAACTTTGGCGCACGTATACATCCGTGGTAACTGGTAGGATGGGGGACTCCCTACTGAGTGTTCTTGAGACTACAGGGAACGACCATCAGAGACATTTGAGCTATAATGATTTTGTTGACACAGGGCGAATGTGGGTGGGGGGTGATGTATTAAGGGCGGACGCATCCCCGAGTTCAGAGGAGTTCGTTTTTCTTGGGGGGGGGGGGGGGGGGTAGTTGGGGGATTGGGCGGGTAGTTAATGGGGATCCATTGGGGTAGATGGTCTCCGGCCTCCCGTTGGGGTTCGGCGACATTCTATGCCGCGACAGGTACTTCAATGTTGCTGAGGTATGGGGGAGGTGGGGACTGGGGGAGGGGGGGGCAGTTGGAGGGGAGGTATAGGAGTGGGTGTTTGAGGGGAGCGGGGGGTGGAGTGGGAGTTGGGGGGGGAATGTTTGGCTTGCACTGCACAACGATATTGATGTCTCAACAGTTGGTATGTACACATCCGTTATGCTCGTCACTTGGGCCCTTGATTTGCATGCTCTTGGATGGCGGTTGACGGTCCAAGGCCGATGACTCCTAGGGCGTCTATACGGATTCTGAGCTGGAATGTAAGGGGAATGCTTGACAAGATAAAGAGGGGTGCAGTCCTGCGGTTGGGGAAAAGGGAAAGAGCGGATGTCCTACTAATGCAGGAAACGCATCTGCTGGACAACAAAACGCTTAGTTTGCAGCGCTATGGATACCAACAGGTCTATCATTCTGGGTTTGCGAGGGGGTCCCAGGGGGTGGCCATATTGGTGCACCGAAGGTTGTCCTATGTCCACTCAACACAGTGGGTTGATCCACAAGGCCGTTATGTGTTTATCAAGGGGATGATTGGTGAGGAACCGCTGGTGTTTGGGACTGTATATGCCCCACCCCTATTACAGTGGTCGCTGGTGGAGGAGTTGTTTGCGGTGTGGGCGGAAATTCCTGAGGTGATGGCAGTGGTTGGGGGCGACTGGAATGATGTCATGAATTGCCGAATGGATCGTTGTAGACCCGGGGGAGGACAGGTTACCCGACACGCCCACTAAACTTGGTGATATGATGCGGGGATGGGCTGGGTGGACACGTGGTGATACCTACACACACATAGCCGGGCATATACATTTGTTTCGGCGGTCCATAAATCATTTTCTAGACTCGACTATATATTCGTCCCCCACGCAGCTGTAGGAAGAGTGGACTCAGCGCCTATATTGCCACGGGGGCTTTCGGACCATTCTCCAGTCGCAGTAGACCTTTTGCTAGACAAGGGGCGGCAGCCTTTCAGATGGCACCTTTCCAAGTGGCATCTGCAGCAGGAATACTATAAGAAGCACATTGGGGAGGCCATAGCTCACTACTGGGAAGACAATGTTGATTCGGTGGCAGATGTCATGACACTCTGGGAGGCTCTGAAGCCCTCACTTCGTGGGGTGGACATCGCCTGGTGTGCGGCGGCCCGTAGGAAGCGTAGAGAGGACTTAGTGAAGGCAGCGGCGCATGTAGAGACGTTAGAGTAACGATGCAGTGTAGGCAGGGAGGGTAGAGAAGTGCGGCAGCTACTATTAGCTCAGCAGTCTTATGCGTCCTTGCTACTTGATGAGGCTAGGCAGGTGTGGCTGGCGACGCGGAGCAGAATATATCAATGGGGTGACAAGTTGGGTACAATGCTTCATAGGCTCTGCCAAAACACATTTCAGGCGCAGACATTGCCGGGACTCAGAGATGAGGCCGGGGTTTCGATCTCGCCTCCGAAGGAGCTAGCGGACAGCTTCGCACAATATTATGCCGCTCAGTATGCCCGGCGGGAGTGCCTCCCTGCGGAAGTGGTTGATAAATTTATCGCGGACCTTCCGCCACGTGTAATATCGGAAGAGGTGCGTGAGCGCCTCGAACTACCCTTGTCGGCTGAAGAGCTGGACACGGCCCTCAGGGAGCTTAATGCCGGAAAAGCCCCTGGGCCTAATGGGTTCCCGAGTGAATTCTTTAACCACCTTCAATTAGGTACTCACTATAGGGTGGCGTTAGAGGCGGCTAGGGAGCAGGGATGCCTACCGGCGGACTGGAGACATGCCGAAATAGTGGTGTTCTGCAAACCCGGAAGGCCCCCAGACAGACATGAGTCCTATCGACCCATTTCTCTTCTAAACGTCGAAGCTAAGATACTGGCCAAGGCGCTCGCAAACCGCCTTCTTCCCCATATAGCGGAGCTGATCCACCCGGATCAGGCCGGGTTTATGCCGCGTAGGGTGACGAGACACAATATTAGACGTGCGCATGTTGCGGTGGAGGCGGTTAGGGGCGTTGGTGAACAGGCGGTGCTCCTGCTGGCAGATATAGACAGGGCTTTTGACTCCTTGAGTTGGGTCTACCTGTTTGCACTCCTCCCACGTCTTAACTTTGGGCCCCATTTTATGTCGTACCTGAGGTTGTTATACACGGACCTGACAGCCTCGGTGAGGGTTTCACGTCTTCTGCATTTCCCATCGGGCGAGGTACTCGACAGGGGTGCCTCCTCTCGCCGTATTTGTTTGCCCTTGCTATGGAGCCGCTGGCGGCGTGGATGCGCATAGACGCACAATTGCGAGGTTTTGAATGGGAGACAGGACCGTCGGAGAGGATCTCGCTTTACGCGGTCGATTTCCTGTTTTTCCTTACTAATCTGAATAGGTCGGGGCCAAGAGTCTTGGAAATAATGCGAATATTTGGCGAAACGTCGGGGCTCTACCTGAACCCGCGTAAATCTACTTTATGGGTGCTGAGAGACCGCACAGGACTCGGATCATGGGCGTCTGCGCTGCAGATGGCGACGGGGGGCCTTAAGTATTTGGGAGTGTTTTTAACGGACTCATCCGCGGTCTCCTGGGAGCGCAACATAGTGCCAGTCTGGGACCGGGTTCGGACAGAGATGAAAACGTGGTCCCGTATGCCCCTTACACTCTATGGCCGGTCGGCTATTTTTAAGATGGTTGCCCTCCCACGCCTGCTGTACCAATTGCAGAATCACCCGTACCCGATTTCACCGCAGTGGTTTCGGCAAGTTAATTAGGTGATGGGACAATTCCTTTGGGCGGGGGGTGCCGTGCGAGTAGCGCTGCACACCTGCTTTTTAATCAACATATTGCGGAGGGTTGGCAACGTCCGATATTCTGTCTTACTATCAGGTGTCTCATCTCCTGATCTTGTACGAATGGTGGTATGGGGATAGGGGGGACCCGGCGTATGCCCTTGAGAGATCCCTAATGGAGCCCGATACTCTACACACAATTTTATACTCGGCAAGGCTAAGGAAGAGGTTGCCCAAGGCCACCCAGGTAGTCTTCCAGATCTGGAGGCAGGCGCTACGTCGCATGGGATGGTGGGGTAAGCTAACTGAAGAGACCCCTTTATGGCAAAATGGTTGGCTGCCGGCACTGGCGTCCCTGCAGGGCTTCTGAGGTTGGGATTCTATAGGAATTTCAACAATGGGACATGTTCTGAATGGCACGGCCCTTAAAGCGTTTCAAGAGCTTAGCGAGGAGTTTAGCATGCCTCAAACCCAGTTCTTTAAATATTTGCAGTTCCGCTACGCCATTGCGCCTAGCTTGGAGGGACTGGACTCCTTGCCCGAATTTAGCCCGCTAGAAGCAAAGGTATTTATGGGAGACTTGGAAGAAAATAAAATATCCTGCATTTACCAGACCTTAGTTACACATTGCTCCTCCTCTCTTCACAAACTGCGGGAATCCTGGGAAAGGGATGTGGGAGAGCTGGAAGAGGAAGATTGACGGGAAGCCCTTGAAGCCCCAAGAGGTGCAGCTATTGCAATGCGCCTAAGACTCATCCAATTCAAATACCTACATAGAGCCTATTACACTAGAGAGAGACTGTGGCGGGCTGGTCAGTGGCGGACTGGTCTGATTGAGTCCCCCAAATGTCTGAGATGCTGCCAAGAGGTGGGCACCTTCCTTCACACGCTATGGAACTGCGGAGCTTTGGCTGGGTTCTGGACAGGGGTATGGGACTGTTTGTCTGAAGTGTTGGGGTGGGACCTTCCTCGTACTCCACAATTAGGCCTCCTGCATTTCTTGGAAGGGGTGGGCGGTAATTTATATAAAAGGCATCTGTTGCTGCTGGGCCTTACCGTTGCCAAGAGGGACGTGGCTCAGGCCTAGAAAGAAAAGTGGAGAAGTGTGGCTCAGTGGTTAGAGGCGGCAGACCCGGAATCTGAGATCGGCCGTGGACCAGGGTTCGATTACCCGCCTCGGCGGGTCTCGGGCTCATAAATTCCACGGTCGCGACAATTCTCGCACCGGTGCCTACTCGACTCACGGGGTCACACTCTGCAACTCTGGGCAATAGATTGCTTAATCTCCACTACGGCCCCTCGCGGCGGGATGCCTGGCTTTCACCTTGTGGATTCCCTGCCGGGGGTCTCTCACAGGGGAATACCAGGACGGGTTCCCTAAGCAAGCGCGGAGATGCCCCAGGGTAAGTCCTGCGCTATATAAGTTTCATACATTTACATTTACATTTACAAAGAGCCACGGGCTCCTCCGATTGTGGTGTGGAAGAAAGGACTAGATTTTTGTATGGGGCTGGAGAGTCCTATCTTTGAGGCCAGGGGCTGCCCTAGGAAACATTATAAAATATGGAAGAGATGGGCAGATTACAGGGGTCTGTGGTTAGAGCCACCAGTACAACAGGAGGATTGCACGGGACTGGTGTGAAGGGGCCACAGGTGAGGCATTGTGTACATTGTTCTATTCATGTGACTTATATCAAGAACGAGACGAAATTGTGCAGGGGGTTAGGGTGGGATCCGGGCGGGGGGAGTTGGCAGTGGGGGGGTGGGGTGGGGGTGGGGTGGGTGGGGTACATGTTCTGTTTAAACTAATGTATAGATTGCTTCTCATTTGCTGATGTCTACTTGTTTGCAGTTTCTCCGGAGTGCGGAGGGCTGCGCCTTGTGTGCGATCTGTCAATAAAATTTGTTTTAAAAAAAAAAAAATGATAAATCATGTTTTGGAATGTATTGATGACTTTAGAAGTTGGGACAGGTGAGGATGTGAGGTTTTTCAGGAAGACATAAAATAATGTCAATGGAAAAGAAAACCAAACGGGAATGTGAACAGTGGGGAGATCTTCTGTAGGTAGCAAAGGACAATAACACATTCTTTCAGACACCTGAACAGTTATTAAGTCAGAGTCCTGTATAAAGTGTGATCATTGGCATACTGATTTCTCAACTTGACATAGGTAGAATAATTGTAAATAAAAGTTTAGAACAATTTACTTTGGAAGAGGTATTGGATGCCATTCAGTGCCAAAAACGGGTATAAGCATCTTGCCCAGATAAAATACAAACAGATGGGGATGAATAAAACTGTTATAAAAGGATAAACTGAAGACTATATAGAGTTGGCAAATAAGGAATGAGTATTAAATATCTAGACCGTATGCGGTCAGCAGTGCTCATTTGCGGCCCTGTGTGTATGCACACAATAAGAGATTTCAATCAGTACCAAAGCCTAAATAGTCTTTTCTTGCGATCGGATCATGTTATTTCCTGTGATATCATAATTATGCAAATTAGCATTCTTGAAGCATGAAAAATCCAACTCCTTTTCTGGACACAGAATATTGATAAGTAAGCTAATTATGAAAGTCAGGGGTATACTTTTGTGAAGTTTTGTATAATTTCAAATTTTGCATGCATTTTGATATTTTTTAACATTCCACTGTTGTAATTGATGTCAAATGTTATATAATATCCCTTACTGTGATATCATACATCCTAATTAGTTCTCACTCCGGAGAACTTCCAAAACGTGTGAGTTCAGGTAGATAGCGGCATTGCATGCTTCAGTAGTGATTCTGCCTACTTTTAACACTATATAACCTTCCGACCTGAGGTCGAAGTGGATGGGATCTACTGGGAACAACATTATCAAACTTTTTTTTAACGTTACCAAATCAGTTCCCATAAAGTTTGTTACAAAAGAACAGTTCTTGGTCGACCACTGCCATCTAGAGTTTCATCTGGCTGAAAGTGAAGGAATATCAATCGAAAGAAGGGACAGACAGCAATATGAATCCTGCAATATGAATCAAAAGAAGGGACAGACAGCTAAATAAGATACATATTGCCTCCGCAAAACACACAAGATGATGGACGGAATGTTGCACATTGGTAAAACATTCACCCCCAGTCACAGATCTGGGTTTAATCCATCGTTATTTTGCTCATCACGCCACCTGAAAGAAATGCAAAGGTGTGTAATTGGTTAATCGGCAAATATAAAGGCTACTTGGAAGCCAGTCTAGGATTTAATTTGAAGCTCTATAGTGGCAAAGGTTTATTCTTTTTCAGAGGTACTGTAAGGCTATTACCAGTCCTGGAATATGCTCTTTGAAATGAAAACCTATAAAAAGCGTTTGTACTAGGTGCTGTTTGATAGTGTATTACTAGAAATAGAGGTTGGCGAGCCACTTAAGGCTCGAGCCAGGTTTTAGATAGAGGCCTGGCGCAGCTCAAGGTCTACGTGGACCCTCGAGCTCAAAACAAGCCTATCTTTAATGTAGCTTCTGTTTGCCTCCCACGCTCTGCCGTTATGCACCAGCAACCAAAAACAGAGCACACACCTTTAGAAATAAAAATGGGTAAATTGCAGTGTGAAACCAGAAAACCTTGGACCATGATCCAAGGCAAATATTTTATATTACACAGCTTCAATTTTCTTTGTTATCAGATATGAGAGCAACTTCCAATACATTAGTTCTGGGTGTGCGCTGTACAAAAATATTCTGATGTCTTAATTTGAAACTCGTCTACATGCGACATAAATTCCTTATTTTTAATTTTAAAGAGACTATCATATTCTCACATGATGTTTGTAGCATGATTTACACAAGGAAGTTATAGCTGGGTCTGAACTGTGGTGGCGAAGTGAGCACAAAGAACAATGATGGATTCAACCCAGATCTGTGACTGGGGGTGAGTATCTGTAAAGTTTCAACGCTCCGTCCATCATCTCCTTGTGTTTGCATGATTTAGGTGACAACTATTTTCAGAGCTCGGCTTATTGATGGGTTCTTAGAGCCTAGCTAGATCCTTCGCTTAACTCTGGCTAGGCTCTGCTGTTAATTTTTTGGCTCACTCACCTCTAACTTAACATATAACTCTTGAAAGCACTGTAAGCACTTAAATGCAGAATCTTTTTGCAGTTGGTGGCAGCCTCTTTCTTGTTGTGTGCAGACTTTTTTATACTGTGTATGATATATTTTTAAACTAATGAAGTACATATCCCCCCTGCTTTCTGCCACAAGTTGGGACCTCATTGCACTAGAAACGTACACATCACTCTTCCACAGTGCACCAACCAAAATTCAAATCATTAATCATTACACACACAGCCCTCTGAAATTATCCAATTAAGCACCTGAGATTTCCTAGTTGGACAATTATTTGCCACAGATGAATTTTATTTGCATACTTTTCGCTTAAGGGTTGTGCATAAATTGTTCATGTAGTTATGTCTAGGTGAAAGCAGCCCTGCCATGTACCACACTTTGGGGTTAGAGTTACCCATTTTTATGTCTCGCCTACGCAGCGCGCATGCGCTGCTTAGGCATAAAGACCTTTTGCCGTCGCTTTGACTTTTCAGCCAAAGACGTGCATGTGTTTCATTGCCTTCAAAGGCAACACGTGCACGTGTGGATATTCACTTGCGGGAGTGCGTGGCGCCATATGGGAGCAATTATCGCTCCTGGCGCTGCACGCTCCCGCAAGTGAAACGCTTTCACTCACTCGCCCCCTCCTCTTGGTTTCCTCTCCTTGCGGCCTCCTTTAAGCGCGAGCAACGCGCTTGTTCTTTCTTTTGAATGACATGTGAGTTGGCATGTTGGGAGTTGCCATGAGCAGAGTGCCTGGAAGGGTGAGGATGGGCCTCTCGACGCTCCCTGTCTGTTCACCCCACCCCACCCCACCCCAGTGACTGATCTTCGTGTGCGCGTGTCATGGGGCTATCAGTGTGCGTGAACTAACGCCCGTCTCCTCTCTTTCCACTATGGAAGATCAGGGCTACCGGGAAAGAAAGTTCGATGTGCTGGACACCTTTAGGGAATCCTGATCCTGCGCCCACCTCGTCTTGAAACACTTGAGTAAAGTAAGTCCCTGCGCATGTGCCCAGCCCTGAAAAATCGAGTGAGGTGTGAGCCGGAGAAGGTGCTGTCAAGAGTGCAGCAGGCGCAGTGGCACCGGGGCCCGACACTTTGACTCTTGCACTGCCTCGCATGTCCATGGCTAACCCATCAGGTCACAACGCTTTTCACGCAGGAACCGCTGTCCCGACTTGAGTAGCGAACCTGCCGGCCCGCACCCCCAACCCTTCACAACCTTAACACTGACTCACCGTGAGACACCCGGAAATGCAAAATCTGTCCACGACAGAGTGATTGCATCACCCCCTCCCCATCACACCTTGAAGAACTTCCTATAATGACATGACAGATTAACCCCCCCTTCCCGCAATGCACCGACAGGCAGGGACAGAGCTCCCACTTCATTCACTTTGATGCCGGGTGCTAATTACCGCACATCCTGTGACAAATCCGGGCTGACCTTTCACTACAGTGACAATCATCAGTACCTTCCCATTAAATGAAATGGGCACCATTAAACACCCCCGTGTATTACACCCCCACACACAGCTGTAGACTCCGCTGCCATGGATGGGATTGTTAATCCTCCCCAAGCGGCTAGTATCACAACCGGGGATGGGGCGGGGGGATGCTTGGTGCAGTGCGATGACTCGACAGTCCTGCAGCGCGTCATGTTTTAATACTTCGGGAGAAGGGCCTGTCTCTTACACCACTAAAACGCACATGCACTATGTGAAAGCAGGCCAGAGGGAGACTTTGAGAAAGTATTTTGAACATAAATTCATGGGGTAGGGGTGCATTTTTGCCTCGTTGATGTCTGATTTACAGCGCTCTGACACCTTCGGGTAATGTCCCGCTTTATAAAAATACACTAAATAAATAAAATTGTAACTCATGAAATTGGGGGCCTTGAGTATTGACGACTAATGTTTGCTGTCGGTAGCGGCTGCAGAATGAGGCCTGTGTGAATGATGGTTGGAGGATTTTCTTCTGTATTCTCTTTCCCAACCATTAGTTTAATTTATCGTAAATGGACCCTGGCTTCCCGCATGTTAACAATACCTGTTCCATGGTATTGTGTTCTGTACGGAAGCATTGCCATAGGCTATTGGCTCCAGTTTCAGCCAATGGCAGTCTCCTGCTGCTACTGTGTGAAAGGTCATCCCATTGTCTCTTGTTTCCAAAAGGGACCAGCCCGACCTCCTCGAATTTCTCCTCACTCAGTTTAGTAACCGGAGCAGCCAATAGGAAGACAGTTTTGTTAAAGCAGCAAATGGGAGGACAGCCTGATGCGCAGACTATCCTATTCACAGGAGAAGCCAATCCGGGACAAGTAGGCCCCATAGCAGCCTGCAACGCATCTATATTCTAAGCTTTCTCCTAGCTGAGCCTTTTAGTCACATCCTGTGTTCTAGTGTTAAGACTAGACTAACAGCGACCTCTTTTGGTAGGGTAGCTCTACACAAATGCCGCATATACTATTAAATGCGAAGAATTAACTTCTCAACCAGGCACCATGACGTTTCAAAGTTTGATATCTTAGGATATTCTGTTTCTAAGTTCACTAACAAATTAAATATCAATAGCAATTTGAGAAACTCGCTATCCAGTGTCTTTAATCCATCCTTCTGTATCACCAGTTCTTTGTCGCGGGTCTTAGACCCCAAACTGCATCACCCCTGCCTCGTTTCCCAGGTCTGTGCGTGGTGTGCTGCTCAAAGTGTGAACTCCAGTCCAGGTTTTTCATTTGAATGCTGGGACTTGTAGTCGTGTTTTATAATGGAGTCAACAAGACTTCACTCTGCAAATGAAACCAGCATTTGCAATGCAATAGGTCTCGCAGTTACATAAGTTTAAGCTATTGGCATTGTAAGAGGACAATGCCTTTTATTTATGTTTTCAAAACAAAAACAAAAGGCATTATTATTTGCAATGTCAATAGCTCAAACTCGCGTAAATGCGTGGCCTATTGCATTGCAAATGCTTGTTATGTATGGCCCCACATTGAACTATTCAGTACCACATTACAATAGCTCCTCTGTGCATTGCTAGAGGTTAGGATTGCCACCGTTCTAAGAGAAAAATACCGGCCATTTGATGTGTTTTTTAAGAGCCTGCAAAGGTCTGACATGTTACTAAGTAGGACATTCAACAAAATCAAAAGTATTTATTTGTAACATGATTTTTCTGCCCTTGTTTAC
This sequence comes from Lissotriton helveticus, assembly GCF_964261635.1. Lineage (NCBI taxonomy): Eukaryota > Metazoa > Chordata > Amphibia > Caudata > Salamandridae > Lissotriton > Lissotriton helveticus. The sequence goes on along the minus strand of NC_136068.1, from coordinate 135,923,705 downwards.
GTTAATTATTAGTCGGGGATCGCTAACACAGCCGCAGCAAGGTAGCAGGTGGGGAGGGTCAATCACTCAATTGGGAATTTTTATAGCGCAGTTACTCACCAGTAAGGGTCTCAAGGCGCTGGGTGAGTTTCTGGAGACAACGAAACGCAGTTACCTACAAAAGTTATGGTGCAAACTGTCCTCAAACTGACAGGGTTTTGTTTACTTGGTGTGGTTGGTCTTCTATTGCAAGGCTTTTACATCCGTTTTCCAGGCTTTTTAGAGCTTTTCATCGCTCATAAGTGGGTTTATCTCTCTAAATGGATGTCGTTGGTTGGTGTTATGAGTGTCACTCTTTAAATGCACTGTGCCCGCTGCTCCAATATACGTGCCCACGCTCCGTAAAAATTCGTTGCAACATCCTCATGACCCATTGTGTGTCTTAACACCCACCTATTCTTTCACCTCTTTCTTGTCTTGACTGCCCTGCACCTTTCTATCCTTCAAATACGACAAGTGCGTCCATCACCATGGCTACAGCCAGACGTGGTTATGGAAAGCGGACTATGAGCTGAGGGTGCGTAGCAGGGCAGAGATAAGTAGGCCATCTTGGACTGGGGAAGCAACGCTTAAAACTAAAAGCAATCTTTCGCAGAGTTTGCACAATGCTGCTTCAGCCCTCACGCCCTCCCTGCGAGTCTGTCAGTGATCCGTCGTATTTAAAGTTCGGCTAGGACGAGGAGCGATCAATGAGCGCAACGCCCTCCATCAGATCTGGATCCGGGAGTATAGGAATAGAAAAAGGACTCGACTCAGGTTACCGGGTGTTATTACAGTGATAAAACTGGCAGCTCCAAAACGTACTCAAATATTAAGTAGCAGCGTGTGTTTTACGGGAATGCTTGTAGAGAAAGTAATGCCTTTGTTTTATGTTGGTTGTGGTAGATTATCTGAAAATGGAGCAAGTATCTTCAATGGGTATTAAAAATAAAATACTTATTTGGAAAATATGTTTCTACTGAAACCGAGAATACTGTTGCCTTTTTTATATTATGTTTTAAATGTGATACCAAGCTTTAATCGTCTTGTAACTTGAGTTGGACTAATATGGAAAGACTAGTTCCCAATATGGCCGCCACGTCTACGAGGCTGTATAACTCTCGACCACTTTGAGCCTAGTCTCTTTTTCTGTTTCATCAAATGTCAACGAAGGATCATTTGAACGTTTTAGTGTGTCCACTCGTTTCTATGTTGTGATCGCGAGAAGCAGAGGATGTTGAAATTGACGTTGTATTAGTGTCAGGAGTCTGGATGCGGGAGATAAAATTAGTCAATGGCCATTTGTAGAAACATTTAAAAATATTGTTCTTTGATTTAAGCAGTCAAGCAAGTGCGTAAAACAAGCATATATTGGTGGTAAAAGTTGGACAGCGTATGTTTCCTCAGGTGTTCTACAGAGACAATATTGCAATGAAGCGTGGGCAGCTGCAATACGTACTCAAAGTAGTAGGGCCCATTTACTCAACAAGCAGGTTACCCAAAAGTTGGCTTGGAAAGCGTGTGTTGTGTTTCCATCCTGCTCTATCACATTAGCTGTGACTTAATTAGATGGGGCTGTAGACATGATCGGCCTTTTGCTTACAGAGTGTTATAAGTGACCTAACGTCGCACTGAAGGTGCAGTCGTTTATAACTTGACGGGTCATCAAAATAGAATAACAGTGTATTTAGGAAACGTCTTTATTCTTCTTTTTTTAGTGTTTTATTTATTTATTTATTTCTTTCGATTTATATAGCGCTATATAACCCAGGGGTCTCTAAGCACATATTAAATATAACGTATATTTGGACCTTAGTTAAAAGTGAGGTAGACATATTTCACTGCCAGAATTGTAGGCAAATTCTTCAAGAACTGTGGGCCCGTAAACGACTGAGACTTAAGTGGGGTTAATATTCAGGGAATGTTAAGAGTTCTACCCCAAGGATGTTTGAGAGTTAGTGGCAAATGATGCCTAAAATATCGTTTCTAGATAAAAACGCACATTGATCGTGGTATTGCGTCAAAGAATAATATGTTTATTCTTACCCAGCTCAGTGTAACTCATTTTATCAACTTCACGAGGATGAAGTGCTGAGTCGACACACAAGCACTTATAAATACCGGGGTCAAACACAACCCCAGAAGTGAATGTTTTAGCCATTTGAGCCCCCAGACCAGGCTAGTTTTACCCACATTGGGATAAAACTACCAGCCAGTCATTGACTCAACTTAAAAAAAAACACTTCATGCAGATTTTTCTTTAGTTAACCACAAGCAATATTATAATATAACTGGTGCACAGTGCTGCACTTTTGTATTCAGTGCCCAGTGTTACTATGAGTTTCTTCCCATGCGTTTTTTGTCAGCAATTGCGTAATTTATTAAGAATGATTTTACTTGTGTGAATGTCATGCCTTCAGGTCAAGTTCGCTTCACACAAAACTCGATAAATATTTAAATATCACACAAGCTGCTTGGAGGCAGCGGTGTAAGTTCTTCCATCTTGACCTCTCTTTTACCTGAGTGCACTACAGTGATATCAAATCGAATCTACATCTCTGGCTGTCCTCAGACAGAAAAATGCATTCCCGGGAGCTCAAGTATGGGAACCGATCTGTGCAGATTACAGGCTCCGGATGAGGTGGTGTTAAAATGCACCCTCTGAATCTAACCTGGAGGTGTGGGTTGGCTTTACAGCCAGCAGAGATTATAGGACACCGGAGGGAAGCTAGGTGAAATGCATTTGGGGCCCGAATGCTCCTTTATCCACAATTGGTACAGATATATTCTATGTCAGGACCGGAGGCTCCGATTATGCTTCTCATTTCTGTGCTTTATTTTCAGCAGCCAATCAAACTTCTTATATTCAAAAACTACAAATCCCATGAGCACCCAGTGCCTACAACAACCATAGAGTCCAGCCTATAATAGGTCCTGCAGAGGTAATCACTTCCTCTTTCTTTGCTGCTCCGCAGCCAGTTAAGGGCCTTTACCGTTTTCTGCATGTTTCTTGTGCTATTGGGTTTATATTGTGTTTTTTTTATAACACGCGCAATAACGCGACCATTAATATTGTGTTTACTTGTTGCATTGTGACCTTGTTGCCAGCTCGAAGTGTTGTTTGTGCTTACTATTTAGCTGGTGTTCTCTTGTCTAGGCAGCGATTCCCACACAGTTCCCTTCGTTTCGGGAGCGCTTCGGCCTCCCCTGCAGGGCACCTCGTGCCGGCCGCAGTCTTCCGGTGGAGCGGGAGTACAGGGGCGAGGACAGGCGATCGCGTAGTCCTCTTTGAATTGCTACGGGCGGCAGTACCGCGCATGCGCGTCTGCCATTTTGGATGCCAGTTCTGGATAAGGGCGATCGGAGCAGCATTTCAGTGTGGAAGCTCCGTTTTTGGTGAATAATAAGTGCCCGTTTTCGCCCCCAATTACACCTGATGCATGTGTGATCAGAGGGCTGCATAGTTAAGAATAGGCTTTGTCTAGAGAGGCTGCTGGCAAGCCCTCCCTCCAACATAAAATCAGATTATTACAGTGGCTATTTGGCTTGCCTGGGGTTCACCTCCCCCTTGAGTGTCCAAGCTCTGGACTTTTGATTTGAGGTTATTCCTCTTTTGTGATTCCTTCCAGGTCCTGGATATTGGTTTTGGTTAACAAAGTACTCTAATTCTGCAAGGTTACACTACTTATATATACTGACCTATCCTTTGTATACTATGGCAGTGTACATATATGATGAAGAGTATTACGCAGAGGATCCTACTGATTCCCTTGAGCAGGACCTTGTTGAGGCTTTGGACAAAGGAGTCCAGAAGTACGTGAACACAGCTCTGTTGAAGGCGATTGCGCCCTTAAAACGCCATCTCAATAAATATGCAATGCAGCAAGGCTGGATTCCAGTCACAAATGTCCCTGCCAAAACGACTGCCCACAGGAGAAAAACCCCCACAAAGATGATTTTGCACAGCTTGCGGACTCTCTTGCAAAAGGCCAGGCCACTTCGCCACAAGCAGATCCTGAAGATTCTCTCTACGGAGAGATGGGCGATACCAACACCGACCAAGAACCTGATAAAGAGGAGACAGCCCAACCTGCCAAGAAAAAGAGGAAGGAGCATCATGTGGAACCGTCCCCTCAGCCCAAGGTCCTTACCTTTGAGCCATCAGACATCATTCACCCCAACTACACTGCATTGTTTCCATCCCAAGAGGTTGCAGATTATGTACAATCGCATCTCCGCTGCCCCTATGATAAGGAGGTCAGGGCGCGGCTGCGTTCCGATTGTCCTCGGCCAGAACTAGTGCCCAAAGTGGCGGACACCCCTGAAATGGACCCCACTATGCTAACTTATCTTCGCAAATACTCCAGAGACCCAAAGAAAGGCATTGACCGGGCCTGGCGGTAATGCCAGGATAAGATGCTTGATCTCTCTGGCCCCCTCACTAAAATTTTAGAGATTGGATTCAGAGCCAAGGACAGCGGGGCTTCCATTGACCCAGATGAGCTCATCGGCTGGGCACAGAGAGCAATATGTCAACTCGGCAATGCGAATTGTGCCATATCTACTGAAAGAAGGCGCTCCACGCTCCTCAAGCTAGACCCCAAATTAGCAGAGCTCTCTACCTCTGAGGCAGGTCCTGTGGCCCACGGCCTCCTCTTTGGTCAACCGTTCTTGAAGGAGCTGACCAAGTTTGTGGCCACCTTCAGTGGCCTGGATAAGGCACAAGAAGCCCTAAGGAAGGCTTTCCGTCCGGTTTTCAGCAGGGCCGGATGATACAGAGGGCGGTCGTCCGGCCGTGGTAATTCAGGCGGCCCACTAGGCCAATACCATCAGCAGTATCACCAGCACCAACAACGCGGAGGATACCAAGAATCCAATTCCTCCTTCTACCCCACTCGCAGAGCACGGGGCAAGTTCCATAGGGGCAGATACAACGGCAAGCCAAACAATGAGCACAACTCCGGAAATTCAGGTGAGACTGACTTTGGCTTCCGAGGTGACATTGGGGGGTCACATTCAATCTTTCCTACAGACTTGTCAAAAGATCTCGCAAGATGACTGGAGCTTGGAGACAGTACAGGGTTACAAACTAGAAATTTACGACACACCCATCCAGGGCCTTATGCCCCCTCCAATATATTTTTCCCAACTCAATCGGAATTTTATCGCAGAAGAGATAACCTCTCTTCTAAGGAAAGGGGTTATTGTCATGTCTCAAATACACCCCTGAGGCTTTATCAGCAATGTATTCCTTGTGGAGAAAAAAAGGGGCGGGTCCAGGCTAGTCTTGAACTTAAAGGATTTCAATGGCTGGATCATAAATCTTCATTTCAAGATGGAGGGCATCCATCTTCTGCGCAAACTCTTACAGGAAGGAGATTGGATGGTGCGTCTCGACTTAAAAGACACTTACCTTTCAGTCCCCATTTACGCCCCTCACTGGCGTTTTCTCCAATTCGTCTGGGCAAGCGTTTGTTACGAGTACAATGTTCTTCCCTTTGGACTTTCGTCAGCACCAAGGCTTCGTCCAATGGTGGAGTCATTGAGAGCGCATGGGGTTTGATTGATCGTCTATTTAGACAACATCATTCTCATGGCGCGCTGCCCATGCTTGGTAACCAAGCATTTGGAAAGGTCGATCTCTCTCCTGCAGAGCCTGGGGTTTGTAATAAATCCTCAGAAATCCGTGTTATCTCCCACACAGTCTTTAGAATTTCTAGGTTTCCAGATAGGCTCTCGGAGCTGCCAGCTTCTCCTTCCTTCCAAGAAGATCAGAACCATCAAGAAGGAGTTACGGTCGGTATTGAGCAGGCAAGTTGTATCGTTGAGGTCAGTGGCGCGGATAGTGGGGCTCCTGGCCTCCTCGATACAAGCCATTTTCCCAGGCACTCTTCACTATGGTGCACTCCAACGATTGAAAATCCAGCATCTCCGCAAAGGCCTCGAATATGCAGAGAGAATCCCTCTTTCAGAGGAAGCGAGATGGGAGATGCTATGGTGGCTCGAGCACATGGAGTCCTGGAATGGCAGAGCCATCTTCGGGTCCAGTCCCGAAGTTGTAATTGAGTCAGATGCCAGCAGATGGGGCTGGGGAGCCCGCTGCGGCTCGACATCCACTGGAGGTCGTTGGTCCCAGGAGGAGCTATCCTTACACATCAATTGCTTGGAGTTGCTGGCAGGCTCTTGCGCGATTCAGTCTCTCTCGCAGAAAACGGATTGTTGCATTATTCTACGAATGGACATGTCAGCGGTCCGATACGTCAACAAATTAGGGGGACGCGGTCCAAAATCCTGACAGAAATAGCCAAAGATTTCTGGCATTACTGCCTTCTTCACAGAATTTCTGTGGTGGGGGAATACCTCCCAGGACGCAGCAACGAAGTGGCTGAATGGCACTCTTGTTACCTATGAGACTTCAGCGATTGGAGGCTCCACCCGCGGGTGTTCCGAGCCCTGAACATATTATGGGGTCCGTGCCACCTGGACCTGTTTACCTCGCGTCTCAATCAACAACTGACGGACTTTTAATGTTGGCGTCCGGATCCAGAGGCGATATCCTCGGACGCTTTCCCTTAGAATTGGCCCCAGACTCGGAACTATGCGTTTCCACCATTTATTATGATACCCAGGGTGTTGGCTCAGACCAGACGTCAACATGCAGACTTTGTTCTAATAACTCCATTGTGGAGGGCGCAAGTTTGGTTCCCGTCAGTTTTAGAGATGTCATGTGCCACGCCTCTCCGTCTTCCACAGAGATGGAACCTATTGCTGGACCCTCAGAAGAATCCTCACCCCTTGGTAGAATCAGGACAACTTCCTCTGGTGGCATGGCGAGTTTCAGGGATAGATGGGAGCTCCCAGGTCTTTCGAGAGACGCTCACAGGTTCATTAACGAGGCATGGTCTGCCAATACACATAAACAATATTCATCAGCGTGGAATAGGTGGTGTAGCTGGTGTTCTCAACAGAACACCAATCCCGCTACAGCAACTGTCTCCATGGTCGTCATTTTCTTGGCCTCCTTAGCGTCATCGTGATTAGCATATAGAACTGTTAATAATTTTCGGTCTGCTACCTCGGCAGGACATGTCTAGATAGATGGAAAGTCAGTGGGGGAGCACCCTTTAGTGTGCAAATTACTTAGAGGTATTCAATGGTCAAAACTCCACGGCCTAAGTACGCGATCCTCTGGGATGTTTCAGTGGTCCTTCGGTTTTTGGAAACCTGGCCGGCTAACAAATATCTGTCACAAAAACAAATCTCAGCAAAATTATTATTATTATGTCTGGTTTCTTGTAAGAGGGTTTCGGACATCCGAGCTCTGGATCTAGCAGGACGTCAGTTTTCCCCTGAAGGGGTAACATTTACTATATCCCGGCGTACCAAGGGTAATTCCACTTCAGTGTCCTAACCGGCTTTTCCGGACAATCCCAAACTATGTGTGGTCCAATGTCTTAAAGCGTATGAGGTAAGTACGGCTGAATTCAGATCTGATTTAAATGGTCAACTGTTAATTGCATTACAAAAGCCTTTCAGAACAGTGACCCCAGCCACCTTCTCTAGATGGGTGCGCTGGCTCATGAATGAAGCAAGCATTGATGTCTCCAAATTTGGCGCCCATTCTGTCCGTGGGGCAATGACGTCCAAATCTTTTTCCATTGGTGCAAGTCTTTCAGACATAATGGATGCAGGGGATTGGTCAGCTAAAACTACGTTTAAGACTTTCTATTATAAGCCTATTCTGGATGTTGCGTCAATTGTGGTGGAAGCGCTTTGAACAAGCATAATCGGAGCCTCCGGTCCTGACATAGAATTAAAAATTTGCGAACATACGTGACTAGAATTTTCAATTCTATTAAGGACAACGGAGGCGAGGATTATCCCGCCCAGAGTTATGTATTATGACATCTGGCATGTTGAAATATCTTGCATTGCATGAGTTTCCCCCCCCGGTGGCTTGATGACCTACTTATGATCTCTGTAAAGTCTTCTGATATTACGGATTCCTGTTTCTGTTTCAGGTTTTGATGGCAAATGAAGGTTCTATCATCTTCACGGTGTCTGAAGTGGAGTGTTCTCTTCGGAGTTCGGTTTTGGTTGCCCGCCGTTTTGCCAAGGATCAAGGATTTGTCTTCATGTTTGGAGAATGGAATGTCTATTGGTTGTGAAGGACTCTTCTTCCAGGTTTACAGTTCAAGTTGAAGTTCGGACTGCATGGGTTTATATGTTATGAAGATCAGGCAAAGAAAGAGGAAGTGATTACCTCTGCAGGACCTATTATAGTCTGGACTCTATGGTTGTTGTAGGTACTGGGTGCTCATGAGATTTGTAGTTTTTGAATATAAGAAGTTTGATTGGCTGCTGAAAATTAAACAAAGAAATGAGAAGCATAATCCTCGCCTCCGTTGTCCTTAATAGAATTGAAAATTCTTGTCACGTATGTTTGCAAATTTTTAATTGTGCTTGGTAGTCAGGAGGAGTTAAGACAGGCTGCCCTTCTAACCACTGGGTACCATGCGTGGGCATTGCTGGGTGCAGGGGTTGCTCAAGGCCTTTATTCTCTGAGCGCATAGTGCTGGGAAAGCAGCAGAGACTGGTGGGATGTCATTTGCTGCCTTCCGCAGACCCCATCTCCTGCCCCTTCAGACTCCTCTCATGTATGGACGGACATTATATGAGCATGAGGCAAAGCTTTTTTGTCTTTGCGTTCTGCTTTTTGGTCTATCTAGTGCAAATTATACCTGGGTGGAATTGCAATACACCAAAGTAATTTCAGTAACTTTATGTTACTCTTTGTGGAATTACCAATAATTACGCAATTGCTCCTCTTCGTGAAATATTGGGGGGGGGAGGCTTACAGCAAGAGCACATTTAGTGAGCGCAAGCGGACACTTGCTATTAATTTTCAGCTTCATTTAGCACTATTTTAAGTGCAAAATGCACTCTCACCTCCATTTTTCACTAAGATAATGGCGCTAAATACCAGTCGTAAGTTGGGGAAAAATCCTCTTCCAAAAGCACATTTAGCGCTATCTCTTAGTGCAGAAATGCTTCCTTACATTAACAAGCATTGGAAATGCAATAGGTCTCGCACCATTAGAGTTAGTGCTTTTAGAATTGTTTATGGGTTTTTTTTGTAAATGTTTAGCATTTTTGTTTCCTGTAGCCAATGCTAAAGAATTACAAATAAAAAAAGCCATAAACATTTCTTAAAGCTCTAACTGAAATGGTCTGAGACCTATTGCACTGTGTGAGGGTGAGGGGTTGAGGATGAGTGAGGGTGAGGGTGAGAGTGGGTGAGGGTGAGTGAGGGTGAGGGGTTGAGGGTGAGTGAGGGTGAGGGGTTGAGGGTGAGTGAGAGTGAGGGTGAGTGAGGGTGAGTGAGGGTGAGTGAGGGTGAGGGGTTGAGGGTGAGAGTGAGGGTGAGTGAGGGTGAGGGGTTGAGGGTGAGGTGTTGAGGGTGAGTGAGGGTGAGGGTGAGTGAGGGTGAGGGTGAGTGAGGTGTTGAGGGTGAGTGAGGGTGAGGGTGAGTTAGGGTGAGGGGTTGAGGGTGAGTGAGAGTAGTTGAGGCTGAGTGAGGGTGAGTGAGAGTGAGGGTGAGGGTGAGTGAGGGGTTGAGGGTGAAGGTTTGAGGGTGAGGGTGAGCACACAAGCTTAGGAGTATGTCTTAGCACAACTTGCCCTCACCAATCACCTTTCACTTCTCAGGGCCTATGGACTTTCAAGGCTACAGATAGCATCTGCCATGTGCCTTAGAGGAACATTTATGTTTTAAAAATGTATTTGACAAATAATTATCGATCCATAGTTCAGCGCCGGCGAGATTATGCATTTTTGATATTTTTTGTTGCTGCACAGGCACTCGTGAGCATCATCTTTACCAGACTATACTATGGGTGGGCCGAGAGTTAGGCAGTCCAGGATCTGGGTGTTGCCATTTTAGAATGGCCCCTTACTTGCCAACTGATGGAGAATTGTTGGGTGGTCTCACTACTACTCGCTGATCTTGTAATTCATGCTCTAATACAAATGAACACTAAATAGCTTTTTATTCACCATCTCAGCAAGAGGCCAACAATTGAATAAGCAGAGTGTGAACCCTTCAGTGAACAGCACCAGTGTAAGTTGTGGATGACTTGAGGATTGTCGCTCATATTTTAACAGATTCGTAACTATTTCACATACATCTTTTTAGTACGAAAGATTCGCTGTTTTTTATTTTCTCATCTCTGATGCATTTTACTTGTTTCTTTTCATTCCTGCATAAACCATAGAGCCAACTCGGCACAAACGTGTTATAATGTGGTCAGAGGGAGGGGCACTAGATGACGAGATGTGGACTACCGCCACATTATGCAAGCTTGCCAGAGCCTCTGTGCCTTGTGGTAAACTACAGCTGTTCTTGAAGTGCTCAGAGCTGCTTCTTCATTCAACGTAAGCCATCGCTTCACTCCAATGAGAGCATCTGAGCATCCTGAAATTGACGTCCTTTGCATAATAAAAGTGTTTACATACCTCAAGCTTCTTTCTCTAGGATTCTTTCTGTAGGATTTCCTTCTGTTTCCTGCTCAATGGTTTCTTCAATGAAATGTTCTTAATTGCTTGTTTCTTTGCTGATTTTTTGGAGAGCAGAACTAGAGCACAGCTTGTAGCTACTCCTTTCAGTCTTTCGTCATATTTCAGTTACTGGTGCGTGTACTGCATCATTGAGGCACACGGCCCTGGTGCTGGGTGTGCAGGGTCGATTTTTACATTGACACAAACATGGGAAATAAGTGGTGCAAATTGAAATTATACTGTTTTCGTGCATGCTATTTAAAAAACAAAAATACGCTATTCCCTCAAAGTTATTACCAGCAAAATAACGAGAGTGTAGTTTGCACAAAGCTCTAAAATAGCACTGGAAACAAAGACAACAAGTGAAAGCAAGTTGCGGTAAAGCGGGTTTGGGCTTTCATTTAATGTTATTCCCGAAATGTGCTCCAGGCAACACGTTAATCTCTTTGTACGTCGTGTTTGTGCTGCATATTTGGAGGCTTGACAATAACATGCTAGTTGGGGCTGAGCAACACCAAAATGGTTAAAGGGACTGTAAGAAGGGACGGTGCAAGGAAAACAAACTGCGAGGGGCGGAAAGAAGGAGACAATGTAAAAAAAATTCAAATGAAAAGAAGCGAGACGGGTCAATTACATGTTCCCTCCAAGCGCAATGCCGCTGCCAGCAGCGGCAGAGCAAGAAAGTCAGCACAAACAAACGGTGCGAAGAGGTGGCTCAACATATAACGATGCCGACTTTGGAGAAGGAGAACAGGGTTCGAGCCTCAGCGTGGGCGGCATCATTAATTATAAATTAAATAAACTGAGATCTCCTGCATATTAAATATAAATAAATAAACAGCGTGCGTGGGGTGAGGGCAGGAAGCTGCCAGCTATTTAAAAAACAAAAATACGCTATTCCCTCAAAGTTATTACCAGCAAAATAACGAGAGTGTAGTTTGCACAAAGCTCTAAAATAGCACTGGAAACAAAGACAACAAGTGAAAGCAAGTTGCGGTAAAGCGGGTTTGGGCTTTCATTTAATGTTATTCCCGAAATGTGCTCCAGGCAACACGTTAATCTCTTTGTACGTCGTGTTTGTGCTGCATATTTGGAGGCTTGACAATAACATGCTAGTTGGGGCTGAGCAACACCAAAATGGTTAAAGGGACTGTAAGAAGGGACGGTGCAAGGAAAACAAACTGCGAGGGGCGGAAGGAAGGAGACAATGTAAAAAAAATTCAAATGAAAAGAAGCGAGACGGGTCAATTACATGTTCCCTCCAAGCGCAATGCCGCTGCCAGCAGCGGCAGAGCAAGAAAGTCAGCACAAACAAACGGTGCGAAGAGGTGGCTCAACATATAACGATGCCGACTTTGGAGAAGGAGAACAGGGTTCGAGCCTCAGCGTGGGCGGCATCATTAATTATAAATTAAATAAACTGAGATCTCCTGCATATTAAATATAAATAAATAAACAGCGTGCGTGGGGTGAGGGCAGGAAGCTGCCAGATATGGAAATACCAGCATCAAAGAAAACAAGACGGAGGGAAGAGAGGGGAGAGGGGAGGGGGGAGGAGAAATGCGACACGGCGGGAAGGGGCAGGCAGGATGACTCAGGGGAGGGGGCGGAGCGGGGCAGAGCGGCATGTGGGTGTGAAGAAGCCGGGCCTTTGAAGTGAAGCTAAGCTTCACTTCAAAGGTGTCGGAGGAATGCGGGCGGCTGTGCACGCGCTTTTAAGCTCAATGCACATGCGCATTGAGCTTAAAAGTCACGGGCACTGCAAGGAATCGCCACGATTCCTTGCAAGTTAGATAAAGAGTAGATGAGCCCCTATAGTCTCGCTTGCTCGATGCGCATGCGCATCGACAGGCGAGACCTAAAAATGGACGCAAGATGCATTTTTGCTCTAATAAATAGCGCTAAACACATAATTACTCTTCTCACGTAATTCCTTACAATCTCGCTGAATTCTTAGGTAATGCCACATGATTATGCTACATGGAAGTACGCGAGTTATGCCCAACCCTAGTTCTGCAGCTTGATTCTCATGTACATGGGAATCACAACGCCCTCACCCTCTCTGAAGAAATGTATTCGCCATGTGGTCCCCTCCTCTCTTGATACTACTTCTTGCAGCTCTTTGTCCCATGAACACATACACCCTTGCAGACAGCTGTGCTGTCATGCCAGGCCTAAAAACAAATGAAATTCCCTAAAAAACATGGCTTGTCAGACGTGGTAAGCAAAGGCATTGCCTACTCCAGTTACTTTTGGAAATCCATGTTAGAAAATATGTGTCAACATGCCTTTGCACAGTGTGATAACAATCCACCCATAAAGACCTATTGGTTTTAAAACTAATAAAAATGTGGGTCTTTTCAATCATCATAACCTTTCATACTAAACAGATCACACTGATCGAATCGGATGTAACATTTCCCAATAAACCAACTCGGATCATTCACATTGAGCATTTGCACAACACGAGCACACAGTTACACAGTATTTCTCAGGAAACCTGGGTGGAAACCTTCCTAAAGTTTACCTCTTAAGGTAGCCTGTATTTAGCGTTCGAAATTTATTGTTTTTACATTTATGTCCCTATTATCCATATTTATTATTTTCATATTTTAGTGTTATTTATCCATATATATTTGGTTAGTGAAAAAGTTATACTTGCTGCTATTGTAGTCCCACATTTATTGAACTGAAAATTGTACACTTAGATTTTAAGGTCTATAGCACTTTAGTTGGTTTAGCAGACATATATATACAGCAAAAATAAATGTAACCTACTAAAACATTTACATTTTGGTATGAGCGCGGGGCCACCATTTTAGCTGTATAAGCTTTAGTAGGAAATTAAAGACTTTTTTTAGCCTTCCACCCTGTCAACATCCATAGCTGTTGGACTGCAGTCTGCCAGTCATAATTTACAGCTTGGAGAAAAGTTTGAAAGAATATACTATTTCTGTATTTATCAGTTTTTTAAAATTAATATAGTAATAGAGATCAGTCATATATTGTTGATGTGCATAAATCAGTAAAGATTTAAACCTGGGAGCTGTATGTGTGTCTAATAAGCTTTCTAGGACATTTTTTAGACTAGGTCTGAGAGAGGCTGTAGGGCTGTCTTCTGACAACTTTAAATACTTTCAGCGAAACAGGCTCCCTGGCTCATTAGCAGGAGCTGCAGAGGAGCGGAGGACCCTGACACAAAGTGTACTTCGACTGGGTTATCAAGATTCACAACAGCGTGTTTCGCTGAGTAACTGGAGTAATTTCCAGGGGGACCCTGGAGTAACAGAGTGAAAATACTGGGTGGGACTAGACTGAGCAGAGCATTTAAGAAAAAACACAGCCTAGATGATAAGGTAAACAGGTGAGGTAAAAAGTTTCCAACTGATCCGCTATAGTCATCAAGATACTGGTGGAGATAATTATATATTGTAGGAAATAACTCCTTTGCTATAAGAAAATGTTCTGCGACTTCAGTTTTAAGCTGGGACCTTGGATTGGGCTTTGTCATGTGAAAGGAACAGTTTCTTACCTGTAACTCCAGTTCTCTCGTAGGAGTATTTCCATGATCAGTCATAAGCACTCAAATAGTCCATGTGCGTGGACCCCAGAGCACTTCTTCTACATATATCTTTGTAAGTGGATATTCTTTGCCTGTCTTCAGAAGCCACTTCTAGATTGTGTGGGCGTCTTGAGATGAGGGCCTGAACCTCGTTCCTCCCTGCTTGTTGAGGTAGTACATCATTGTTGTATTGTCTGAACAAGCAGAGAGTTGGAGGTGAACGATGGATGAAAGGCCTTCAGTGCCAGATGGCCTGCCCTTGGCTCCGGGAGATTGATGTGGTTTGTGGGCTCCCTCTGTGGCCACTTGCCCTGGATTTGAAGGTGGTCCATGTAGACTCCCCATCCTAGGAGCAATGTATCTGTGACTATGGTCTAAGGAGATATCTCCCTGTAAAAAAGAATCCCTCATAGGATATTGGTTGGAGAGCAGCACCATTTAAGGAACTGCTGGGCATGCTGATACAATTGTATCCTGTTGTCCCAATTACATGTCAGTTGGTTCCACTGGTCTTCGAGATACTCCTGTAGCGGTCTCGTGTAGAAGTGTGCATTTGTCGTGGGAAAAATACAGGAAGCCATCAAGCCGTGGACAGAGGAGACTTTCCTCACATTGCGATGAGAGATTGACATGAGATTCTGAGCCCCTGGAAGGATTGATAAGCGGCTCTCTTCCGAAGGTCACACGCTTGCCCGGAGTGTATCGATGCAAGCCCCCAGATAGTGTAATATTTGCACTGGGGCAGAGTTGGACTTCGCATGGTTGACATGAAGGCCCAGCAGGTGTAGGAGATCACAAGCCTAATTGAAGTGCAGCTGAGCCTCCTGAGACAGGGATGCAATGATCAGCCAGTCATCCACATAGGGGTAGATAAACACTTTGTGTTTCCGGAGATGGATGGCAACCGCTGCCATGCATTTGGAGAAAGTCCTGGGCGCTGACTTCAGGCAAAAAGGAAGCACTCGGTACTGGTAGTGCCTGTGCCCCACTATGAACCTCAAGAACTTGCAATGCTTTCTGGCAATTGGTATGTGAAAGTATGCGTCATGAAGGTCGATGGCACAGGGCCAATCCCCTTGGTGCAACTGGGGGTTAATTTGGTGAAATGCCAGCATACAGAACTTCTCTTGCTGAATCCACTTGTTGGCTGTTTTGAGGTCGAGAATGGGTCTGAACTCGTTCTTGTCTTTCTTTTTGATGAGAAAGAACCTTGAATACATCCCGTGCCCTTTGGAGAGGAGGTACAGGCTCCAACGCCTGCTTCTGTAGCAGCATTTTGGACTGTGCCTGTGAGATCTATATCAAGACCGGGATATAGGCCTTGATGGTGGAGCAAGAGGCACTGGTGGAGGTTGAGGTGTTAGAAGATTTGGTTCCGTAGCTGGTTCAGGAGGAGCACACCTTGGAAGAGGAAGTGCAGGCCTTGGAGATGGTGCGCTCACTTAATGAGAATATATACAAGAGTACTCCGAATCCAGTGGCATATAAATTCGTCTCCTCTTTTTGCATGCATTCTGAAGCCTGGAGGACTCTGAAAGAAAGATAGAAGATGACCTTCCTCTCCCCCTCGACGTCGATCTGCTCGACGATGACCATCGGCGGCTTGATATCAGATCCTGTCTTGACATTGATCGATGGTGGTTTCTTGATGTTGATCGACGGCGGTGGGTCAACGTCAATCAACGGTGGTGTGTCATTATCGACTGGTGATGTGTCGACGAGATAACCATTTCAACGGAGACCAGCATGGCAACGTCAATTGTACCTGGCTTCATGAAGTTGACCTGTGTCCATGCGATGACGGCAGTCTCGGCTGCCTTGATGTATACTGGTGGCAATTCATCAACGTCGATCCGTGGGCTGACTGTGAACAGGTCGGCGCCGTACTTCCTCTGGGCGTCATGGCCCTCTATGTCAACCGGGACCGGCAGCGTTTTTCAGCCCTTTTCTTTCTGTAAAGTCCACCAGAGACTGATGACAGAGCCCTGGAAGAGGACTGACTCTCTCCTTGCCCTGACGTTCCACCTTCCTTTTATTTTTGCCATTCCTCTACTCCCTGAAGGCGAATCTTCTATCTGTCGCAAAGAGTGCGCCTGGAGAATGTTTTACAAATTTGACAAGAGTCAGGAACATGACTTTTAGGTAAACAGAGTATACATACTCTGTAAGGATCAGTCTTGGCCTTTTTTCTGCCACAGTCTGGACACTTATCAAAAAGAGATGGCCTTTTTGAAGTAAAAATCCAATAATTCCTGTCAGAAAAAGGCAGAGAAAAACCATAAACGTCGAGTAAATCAGATTTACGTGAACATCAGAAATTCATTTTAAAACAACAAACTGGCTGAGTGCAATGCTCTAGGCTCCTGTCAGCAGGAGCCAGAAAAAAGAACTGAAGCAACTGCCACCAGCTGTGCATGATGGAATACTGGTGGTCTATGGGGGTCTTAAAAGCACAGTCTCAATTTTTTAGCAATATAACGGCAGCTTATGAGGCTACTCTGCCCTGCTCTCCTTCATCTCTATCATGAAAAAGTGTTTTGTGAAGTTGATCCATTCTGTATGGAAAACATTACAAATTCCTCTCAAATGTAGTGTACTGTCACCTTGTTCACTTCATGATGAAGACTTTGGCCAGCGTAGCCTATGTACTTAGGCTGCATTATATTGCGTCTCTAACTTTCAAGTGCCTTTACAGGCAAAGAATAGCCACTTAAGGAGATATATCTAGAAGAAGTGCTCCGGGGTCCCCGTACATGGGTGGGACTATTCATTTGTTTATGACTATACATGGAAATCCCCTACGAGAGAATCATATTTTGCAACCTTAATAACTGTATGTCCTGACAGTGAGGGCCGCCGCTATCTAAAGTGGTAGGGCAGCCTCGGGGTAAAGTATACAGGGGTTCAGGGGGGGGGAGTAATATAAAAATAAAAAAACTTACCTGCCGCCCTGCTCCCACTGCCGTTCCGCTCCCACTGCCTCGCTGCTCCTCTCATCAGCCAGAAGGGGGTGGGCCCTCAAGGCACAGGCTCCCCCACCCAATCCAGATCCTGCTGTCATGCTATTAGAGCAGCACCAGGATTTGTCTGAGCGACCTCCTTTGCAGCTCAGACTGTGCATTGGAGCCTGTGGCTTTTCTTCAACACGGTTGTGCAACACAACATATCTGGGATGGAGAAACATAAGTGTGCATGTCTGTATGGCCGGTCTAAGACGGCCGGCCAAACTGACATGTTCACTTATAAGTGCACACTACGCCGGCTCCCTGCCATGCCATGCCCAGCCCCACCCAATTCTCACTGCGCGGCTCAGTCAGTGTAAATACAATGATAGTAACATTGTGTTATTATCATTTTATTTATCATCTACTGGTGCTGGGTTGTGGGGCGAAGCTCCACCGCCATTACGAAGTTGCCTGTGTGCCCTGACCAATCTGCACCGAATGTGGGAGAAGCAGCTCAGTAAGCTATCTAAGAGCATGCAATATTTGGTGCAGATGATTAAACGGTTGGTCTAAGATGTTGGGTGTGTGGACATATAATAATGGGTGTGGCGTCATTTGATGCGCATTGTGTTCAGTAAGATTGTGGATGTGTTTTTGTATGATGGGAGTTGTGTAGACATGGTGGTGGGTGCACTCCTGTACAATGTGCTAGTGTGGGCGTATGATGGCAGGTGTGCAGACGTATGAAGTTGCTTGTGTGATATAGAATACTGGTCATGTTGACATAAATGGCAGTATTTGCATATGATATTGATAATGTGGATGTATGAGGGTGGGTGTACTGTATAGCATGCGGGGGGTGTTGGCATATGGTGTTGATTGTAAGTAGGATGCTTGGTGTATAGTTATATACTGATGAGTGTGTTGGCATATGTTGATTGTATGGGAAAAACAAGGACCCCCTGAATAGAGATAACAATTCCTAGGACAGGGAAATGAACACATGTGCAACAATTCCTAGGCAATTATAATAAAAACAAGGCAGCTAGTAAGAGGGGGGGAAGGACATTAAGGCAAATGCAAATAAAATCATATGCTATTTATTAAACAACAGTACATTATACACATATTTATCAGATACAAATTATTCATCACAGTTTCAAATACACAGTTAAAATAAACTAAAAATATAAGAAGAAACAACAATAATCAATAGGGAAATTAATATATAAAAAGGAAGAAGTGGCAAGAAAATATGTTCGACGCGCGTTTCGGCGTATAAGACAACGCCTTCTTCAGGAGCCACACACATTTTTAAAACAAGGAAAAAGGTACATCTGTCCTGGATCTCTTACTCGATATGTAAGGGACCTATGACTCATACAGCAGGATTTTCATGAAGATAAATACGATCCTTAAATCAGTGTTGAAATCGCCTTCATATAAGCGACTGTGGTTACAAGTTAGAACACCTATTTGTTGAAACACAGCTCGAGTCAAAAGAGCGTGTAAACAGACGGTAAGTGCCAATGATTATGACAACGTTTATATCGATAAAATGTAGAAGGTGGAATCTCCAATAATTCCAAAGAAACAGTGTTCACTACCAAAACGATATTTCGAGGTAGGACGCCCAGTCGATGTAGAGCGGGATTATTTTCTACCGCACTTGCTCGTTTAAGGGACAGCGTGATGTAGATTACACGAGTCAAGTTTAGAAAAACTGGTGAAGGACGAGAGTAATTACTGCTGGCGTCTAGCGTCCGTTACGGTGATAACCAAGCATATGTTGATTGTACATCTGATGGTGGTTGTGTTTGCATATGATTGTGGTTGTTTGAATGTATGATTTTTCTTATGTTGGCATATAACCATGGGTGTGTTAAGTGTATGATGTTGTCTGTGTAGATAGATGGTTGGTGTGTCAAGATAAAATAATAGTTGTGTGGACATCATAGTTGGTGTGATGGTGTTTTATGTAGGTTAGTTGGCGTATGAGTGTGGATGTACTCAAGTATGATAGCAGATGTTTTGGTATGTGATGTGGGTACTTATGATAGGTGTGTTCAGGGTGTGATGTGGCTTATGTGTAAGTTGTAAGGATAAATTATGGTGAATGCATGGACCTCTGATGGCGGGTTTGTTGGTGTATTATGTTGGCTGTGTACAGGTGGTGGATGTGTTGGTGTTTTAATCGTTTAGACGTATGAGGGTTGTCGTGTGGGCATATGATTTGTTAATTGATGTAAAATGGTGGATGTGTTGGCATATTATAGTTGAGAGGAGATGTTTTGGAATGATGGCATGTCATGTTGGGTGTGTTGACATAAGTAGTTAGTTGGATGAAAGTACAATGGAGATGTGTTGGTGTGTTAAAATCTCAAATAATATAGGCTGTAACAGCTCCTAGGGTGCAGGAGATATGATTGCAAGGTCCAAGGTGACAGATCTACATACAAGACAGTACCCATCAAGTGAAAGCATGAATGATAATATTGCATCAAAACAGTGTCCTGGGAGTAGGTTCCTATGGATTCAAGAGTAGAGATTTGTTCAACAATAACATTACAACTTATTTTTTTAATGATGCAGTGGAAGGGATCATTCTGATTGCAGGGGGCAAGGAGTTCCAAATACGCGGAGCAATACCCGAGAAGGCTCGATTGTATGTTTTCTTTTTGTGTAATTTCTGTGGTTTCAACATTGTGCTGGTGCTTCTAGAGGATCTGCAGCCACCTGAAAGCTCACGTTTTTGTGCAAGAAATCTCAGGGTGTTGAAGTGAAGTGATTTATGGGTTATACACGCAATTTTCAATTGTGTCCTAGCCTCACATGGGAGCCATTTCAGAGATTTCAGGACAGGAGAGATGTGGTAGTTTTTTTTGATCCAGTGATTACTCTTACAGCAGAGTTAAGAGAAGCATTTAGTGGGGCCAGCTTACAGCTAGGTAAGCCAAAGAGTGTTGCACTTCCATAATCCAGCCTGGAAATCCCTAGAGCTTGAACAGCTGACTTGAAGTCGTCAGGGGGGAGGAAGGGCTTTATTTTCCTAAGGATGTTAATTTGAAAATTAGCGCCTTTGATAACTGTACTTGTGTGATCCTGCATATTCAGATTCTTGTCAAGCGTTATTCCTAGTGATCTTGTGGAGTTTATAACATGCGGGGGCAGTTAAGAGCAGTTAAATGCTCCATCCAGTCTTCAATGTCACATGACTGTTTGGTAGTGGAGATTAGGAGGAATTCCGTCTTAAAGGCATTGAGTTTGAGGTGGTTGTAGGTCAGTCATTTTTTAGTTTTAAGTAGAATTGAGTTGAGTGATCTGATATCCTCAGGGGAGTATAGCTGAGTTTCATCAGCATACATGTAGTAGTGGATGTCGGATAATTTTAGTATTTCAGTTAGAGGTTCAATGAATAGGTTGAAGAGAGTGGGTGATAGCGAAGACCCCTGTGGGATGCCTAGTGTGTTGAGGTGGGATTGGAGAGGGACTGATTAACCTTGCTCTTTTGAGTTCTGTTGTGGAGACACAAGGCAAACCATTTAAGGACCGGCCTTGATAGCCTTATCCTCTGTTGCTGTAAGTCTAGGAGGCTGTTATGTTTGACCGTATCAAAAGCAGATGAGAGGTCTAGGAGGATTAGTAGGCAGGAATCATTCTGATCCAGCATTTTTAGTGCGTCGTCAACTATGTGTGTTATTGCAGATTCTGTGCTGTGGCCCTGTTGGAAGCCAGATTGGAATTGGTCTAGGAGTTGAAATTGGTCTATGTGGTTGCATAATTGGACATGGTCACAATTCTCCAGGAGCTTTGCCACAGTCGGGATGTTACAGATTAGACTGAAGTTATTTAGATCCATGTGATCTGTCGTATTTTAGGCAGTCCGGTATAATGCCTTGAAGCAGTGAGACATTAATTATCTTGGTCCAAAGTGGGAGGAGAGACGTTTTAATCTCACAGAAGAAATTGGATGGAAGAGGGTCACACTTATATGCACAATCAACAAGTCTCTCAAACATCTCATTTGAAGCATTCTCAAGTTTTGATAGGTGGAACGTAATGTTGAATAAATGAGGAGTGTTAGGGTCGCAAGGTGAAGAAAGCACCTTACTGTATAATAATGAATAAAATCGTATTTTTTATGATGTGACCGGGAAAAAGTATCATGAATCATGATTTAATTTCCTTAAACGTGAGAATGTTGTAAAGTGCACACAATTGTAACTTTTATCTTTTGAGATTGCCAATTAAGCCAGTTAAATTCTACAACTGTGTAGGTTCCACCAGATGACTATTTAAAGTGCAAGTAACTTATGACCAGTATGATATGATTTTGCTATCTAAATCCTTTCCTTAAAGTACAAATTGTTCTGAAGCTAGCCTGCCCAGCAGGGCAGTCCATCGTGGTCCGGCTCACCACTCCCCACACCAGGGATCTGCAAAAACTCTTGACACGCACCAAACTGTTGAGAAACCCACAGCAAAAAGAACCTGATAGTAAAAAATTATGTTTTTAAACACCTGTAGGGCTGGACTGACATGTCAGTGTGTGGTTCATTTTTTGGGCTGCTTGTGGACCCATTTTATGGTCTGGTGGGACAGGAGTTTCTGTTGATTTGCCTCATATCATCGGAAATATTGCTGCAGCAACCTCAAATGCTTGCAGTCTCCTTAGCAAAACACAAATACAGCGCGTCTTTTGAAATTTGAAACTGCCTGATTTGCCAACGGGGGCCATTTTTTTTTAGCATCTCATTCTCTTTTTTGCCCACTGCATTATGGGCTACACTATGCTTATTGGAGTAGGACCAAGACTGATTTGCATATAGCTGTCTTTAATCTGAAGTGGTATGGTGGACACAAACTATGGGTTCGAAAGCTACCTCGAGTGATTGCCATTGGTTAGGCAAATTGCAAGTATTTCTCCCATCATCTTTTGTGTATTGGGTGCCGGATGTAACCTAAAAATAAAGTTTGCCCTTAGTATACTCTTATTATTGTTTGAAACCGTGGTTGTGCCATCGGTCAGGTACTCAGTCTCACTGAATCCTGCACATACTATGTTATTCTGGTCCCTCTGAATGAGAATATGCCTCTGATGGATGGTGCGTTGGACAGGACAGTAGAAAATCACTTTGTGCCACAGACAGATCTTGGTATAAGACCATTTCAAGGCTCTCTGTGTTTTACTTGTGCCCTTGCTCATGCAGAGCCCTTTTCTCCTATAGAGTTAAAAGCCATCTCCTGACCCACAGCTACTTTCTCCAGGCTCTGAGCTAATACAGATTCATCATTAGTAGCAATACCCGGTACAGGTGAATACAGGTTCCCAATTCAGGGCACTATAAAGGAAGTAAAGACACAGGAAGCAGTTTGTACTCAAGCCCACCCTATAGCAGAAGAGTGGAGCCCATTTGGATTCACCAGAGTGGTGCTCCGCTAACTGAAAAAAACACTTGTCTAACATTTCATTCGAATGCCTATTATTCGATCTTTACATTTGTAAGCACTAGACTACTTTATAGAGGTGTTGGTGTTATTTTATTGACTTTACATGTGTTTCAATATTTTTTTCTCATGTCACTGATGTTATTTCCTGGGTTGTCATTAACGTCAAAATTAGTGCGGCATCACCTGTTGAGACACATTCCCATCTCCTTCAACATCCCCAGTTAGGCAACAGAGGTGCACGTTGCTTGTGCAATGCGTATTTCTGTATATTTTCTGTTTATTGATTTTGATAGGCGCCTTGATACCTTCGGGTTTAGTCTGCGCAATACAAATTGCTTAATAATAATAATAATAAAATATTCATTGATCTTCATCAAAATTGTATATCTCGATTACATGCTTTTTATTTTTGTGGGATCTCTGATAACACTTATGACAGACTTGGTCTCAGTGAGCCCAGGCTGATTTTCCCAATTGCACCTCCATGTTTGTCATTTTGTTACGAAAAGTTTCAGTTAAGGCTCACTTTAAAGAGTTCAAATAAAAACTTAAAAGTATGGAGTCATGTAAAATAATTGGGTACTAAACTGATGATGGAGATCTGGATCTAAAGTACTTCCAGGGACGTAGCTTCGGTGGTGGGGGGCTTGTGGGGGATATGTTACACTCCCCCTATAAATGTATTCTGTAGTAAGTAGTTGAGTACAGGTGCTTTTAGTCGGGCATAGTGAGATGTCTGTCGGATTTCACCTGGGATTTTTACATGGCTCACACTGACAAAACCACACACGTTTCTGTTTTGAAGACTTTAAAATTATGTTGGTCAGTTTGAAAAATATTGTGTTTTAAGTACCCCTAACAACCCACACGCGTATGTCCCCTCATGTCCTTGATGAACTTGAAACCTACTTCCATGTCCTCCTGATAGCATAGAATTATGAAGAAATGCATTAAAGATATTGGTGAGGGCTGTACAAACATTGGTGTAACTTTGAATGTACCTTTGAAAATGTCGTTAAATGAAACTTTAATGACTAAAGATTTTTACTATTTTGAGTCTGTATTAGATGATGTTAGTCCTGTTATTCTTAGGAAACTCTATCTCCAATGGAGACACGGCTCTTTACCTATTAGAGCCTTCACGAGCAAGTGGCATCCAAACTTCCCTAGAATTGTCCAGGTTGTACTTCGGAGTTGGAATCTGAATTGCACGTTGTGTTCTTTTGCCCTGCCTACAAAAAACAGAGGGAGATGGATCATTCCTCTTTGTAAAAATTGGGGCATCATACATTGCTCAGTAGGCTATAGAATACTAAAAACGGATCTTTCTCCATTAACTGTGTTCGCTCTAACCAATTTTCTTGCAGCTATGTGGAACACAAGAAGGTAGTATGTGACCATTGTCTGAAATGGGCCTCAGTAGTTACATCTCTAAACTGTTTTGGAGCTTAATCTTAAATTCGAGTGGGCAAGGTGGTCCTCTTGGGCATCTATCTACTCTGTTTTTCGTTATTAAGTTGATGTATTGATAAGCTGCTAGATTGCGCGTCATTTTAATCTTTTACTGTGTATCGAAATGTATTTTAATAATTTTTAAATGTTTTATCTATGTGATCTCTTTTATGACATCCTTGTCGAAATGAAGATGAAATGATGATGATGATGAAACTTTAAATCTACATGTGTGGGTTACTATGAATGGAACTTTGGAAGATGTTTCAGATAGTCATAAGATTAGCTCAGTAATCTCACGTTATTACATTTTAATATTAAATGTTTTAATACAGAAACGTCCCCGATATGTGCTCAACGGACCGTAAACATTGGCTCTGATGATGCAAAGTTGCATTTAGTTCGTTTTATGACGTTCTCTGTATTAAGATATGTGCTGTGTTCACACTGAGTCACATATATTTCAAAGATAGTCACTGCTTTTGCCACACGAAGTACTATATACCCTTCTTGGTGCCCCCTACAGAAGGAGGAGCCCTTTTGATACCAAGTCACCTACAGTCCAGCTTACAGCGACTCACTGTTCCTGCTATAAACTATGTCAGCCATTTTGTTTGCCCTGGGGCGTTACCAGTCAGTCAGAATTCCAGTGATATCCCTCGGAATCACCACAGTTTTCCTGTGGCGAAAGCTGCGACAATTTTTGTACTACATGTTGATGTTTTATTCACATCAGTCTATAGTCTGCTGGAGTTACACAAGTAAACCACCACCGTTTTCAATTCCAAAAACTGATTTGTTTTTCTTTTTTTTTCATTTTGACAAATTGTTGCGAGGACACATTCAAACGCACTAACCAGTGTGTGGTATCATCATCCATGCCATGCATTCTCCACTTAGGGCCATATGTATCAAGATACCAATTAGCGATTCTGTAAAAGCGATTTTTAAGAAATCGCTATTTCAGAATCGCCAATTGGTATGTATCAAGAAAATCGCAATATTTTAATGATTTCTTGATATTTCTTAATTGCGAATTCGCAAATTGCGAATTCGCAATTAAGGAATACTTTCCCATTCATTCCTATGGGCCTCCTGGACCATAGGAAGGAATGGGAATTTATTCTCAATTTGCCATTCGCAATTTGCTAATCGCAAATTGAGAATAATTTCAAGGGTGCAGGGGTGTCCAAAGGACACCCTGTTGCACCCCTGAAATAAGTATGGGTGCACATGTGGTGCACATACATGCCCCAAGGGCATGTATGTGCGTCACATGGCACTTTGAAAAATGCTGAAATGTGCATTTTTCAAGGAAATCGCAACTTACCACCAACTTCTAGTTGGTGGTAATTTGCGATTCCTTATGGGCATTTTAGAATTTTTTTTTGCTTAATACAGTGCATATAAGGAATCGCAAAATGTGCGATTCCTTAAATGCAATCGCAAAATAAGGAATGGCAAATTTTGCGATTCCTTATTTTGCACCCAAATTCTTTCATACATACCATTTTGCGAAAATGAGTTCGCAAACGCCGAAATTCTGTGGATTTCGGCGTTTGCGAACCCATTTGGCCTTGATACATATGGCCCTTAGTGTTTTGCCCCCTGCTGCTTAGCCAAAGTGTCTGTGATGTAATTAGAATGCTGATGTGTGCCTGGTTGAATGAATATCATTTGGACTGCGTGGGCTGAGCAGCAAGGTTGCTGCTCCTGGTGGGGTTTCCTTCACACCTACTTTACATGTAAACTGAGACGTCTACCTTAAGAATAAACCTTGATCCTGTTTCACCTTACTACTGGCTACCCTGCATCCTCATTTACCACCCAGTCAAAATAAAAGAAAATCAATGGAGAGGTTTTACTGTTAAACAATATTTTATTTCGTTTGACGTGTAGATATAAGTGCTTCACATAGGGTATACAATATGACATTTAACACATTACAAGACAGTCCCCAACATTTACTCTCTGCAGCACTGCATCTCTTCCAAATTCAGAGCTTTTACAGTGTTAAAATAATATTTTTAATAATACAGTACTTGAAATTTTAGTAATATAATAAATAGAGCCTTCCTGTCATTTAAAATACAACAGTGAAAGATTGGTACTGTGATACTGTCCGCGCTTGGAAGGAATAACTAAGAGGATATTAGGTAAATGAACCAATAAATATATTGTACTGAAATGAAATGGTTCTCATGTTGGTTATAAGGGGATCATAAAGCTGTTATCAGAGTCTGAATATCTAGGAATGGTTGTACTCTTAGGGGCCTATTACGATCTCAGTCGTAAAGATTCTGACCTTAGGTCGGAGGCTTTTTACGACCGAGATCGCCGGTTTCAATTCCGACCGGCTGATAACAATACAGCCGGTCAGAATGGAAACCGGCTAGTCATTCCGGCTGGCTTCCGACAGGCTCCAGGAGCCTGTTGGTCACTGGGAGACTGGCCCGTAATCCCATAGGAAGGCGTTTCCGCCTTCGGGATTACAATGCTCAGCTTCCGATAGGCTTTTCATGTTGGGCTTTCCGACATGGAAAACATGTCTGAAAGCGAGTTTGGAGGCCCCTAGCAGGGCTCCCTTTTACTTGCGGTCTCCGGCAGAGGTGCCTGCCACGGGATGCAGGGATTAACACAACCTCCCATTTCCCTATGGGAGTTTGTGCTACGGCCTGTTTACTGCTGTAACACATGATCCCATAGGGAAATGTGGGAATGTGATCGCACCATGTGTGGTCGCATCGTAATTAAGTGGTCAGGACCGCCGACTGGAGGACAGTTGGTCCAGTTTTCGCCACTGTGTCGGTCAGAGGAAACTCCAACCGACATGCCGCTTCATGTTAATCAGCACTTGTTTAGTGTGATATGTAAGTCCTTGGTCAACTAGCCCACATTTTAGGGCAGTGCAATGATTGATCACTTTTCTTAGCACATTTATCATACAATATGGGAAATTGGGGAATATTTACAATGTCTCCAAGGTGTCCAATCCTACTGAAATACTTATTCACCTCCGAAACTTGCACACTCTGCTGTCTGCACTTAGACATTACCAAGAGAGGATTTATACACCAGCTATACCACAAGCTATAGACACCAGGAGATGAGGAGAGCAGTCCCACTATGGGAAAACACACTTTTCCAACTTTTATAAGGAGAGGAAGGAATTCACACTATCAAAGCATAACAGAACTATAGCAACTGACTCAGAGAGGTCCCTGTTTTCAGAAGACATCCCAATGCTAATGATACATGTGTGGACCACATGAAACAGGAGAACATGGGAAGAGGGGTTGAGTGGGTTTGGGGGAAGGCTCAGTTGGGCAGAAGATGCCAGGAAGAGACCAAAGCAGCAGATTCATGGAAGAACCCCGAGGGGCCAAGTAGCACCAGAAATATCCATGGCGGCACATGGGAGGAGCGCTTGAGGGTATTTGTGGGAAGGCCACCAGAGGGAGGTAATGTCTTGAAGAGCTTAAAGAAAGAGATTGATGGGGGAGCCCTCTGCGGAACGCCGGGTGACAATGGAAGTGCCCATGGGATGCAATACAGAACAATGCCTAATGAATCCACTGACCCATCAGTGTCTCCAACAGGCCACTGAAATGGGATATTTACAAAGCTACCTCAGAAAAGCAGACACATTCAGCAGGTGCTCAAGGCCACAAGTGAGTCCCCACTCAAATGTTTTAAACATGGAGAGCTAAATGACTGCAAAAGTAGTAGGAGAAGTAGTTCAGGCCATATTTGCTAAGTATAAGCAGGGCCACTGAAATTAGGTGGCAAGAGAGGAACAAATTATGTAACAACGTTAAATAACGTTAAAGAAATGGAAAATTATGCTGTGTAATGCAACACATTTTGTGGCAGTAAAATGCTTAATTGTTTAGTCATTTTTACAGTGTTAGCACTGTCTGGTCAGAGTTGTGCCTAATTAGTTCAATTTTAACACCTAAATTCAGCAACATGATAAAAAAAATTACCTGTCTCTCGGTGGTAAAGGGCATGCCAGTGCGCTGCAACATGTGTGGCAGTGTTTGAGCAACTTTTGATCCATTGTGATACAAGCTAAGTTATTGTTAAAATCAACAAATTATGCAGACGATGATGGATTATGTGGAAAGTGTGTCAAATCAAAAGGTATGCGGAAAACCTAGCGGTCACAGAATTGCATAATTCTGGTGGCCCTGGCTATAAAGAGCTGTGCCGGAGTTTAGTGCTGAACAGGCCTATGTCCAATGAAGTAGTATTACATCCCATCCCACCTAATAAGTTATCTCGACAATCCAGGCAGCCTCATAGAGAGATATGCAGTCAGCTCAGCTCTCCTGCTAGCATTGGCAGTCTACTGAGCTTCTTATGGTGCTGCCTTAGTCTAAGTATACTAAGCAGGCACTTTCCTGCGCACAGAAAACTGGCATGCATGTCAGCAGGCCAGGCTTGACATATTTTGGTTAACGTGTGGACACAGGAGTGAGGGACTCCACTTCATTAATTAACTCAAAGGCGGCTAAAGATGGTCTCAGAGAGACGCCTCTTTCTCCTCGAAGATCATGTTGTTGTTGTTGGGGTCAATGGTGCCCACCAGCTCTGTGATCAGCGTCTGCAGGGTGGCTGCTCGCATGTTACCTATCTCCAGCACCTCGTCGTGGCTCACCTCCTCCTCGCCTTCGTAGTCCTTGACCACCCTGTTGGTAATGAGCGAGATGCCGAAGACCTTCAGCCCACAGTGCTTGGCCACCACCACCTCGGCAGCCGTGCTCATCCCTAGGATCGGGGAGAAAAGACAATTATTCTTGCAGTCACCAAAGCCTTGAGATCCTTCTAGAGTTTTTTGAGGAGAGAGCTTCATGCAGGCTTCAGACACAATCAGGTCTTGTGGGTGAATCAGAGTTTGTCACGGTGAAGACAAATGTAGGGTCTGAACAGAGTAACCCACAAAACAGCACCTCCAGAGACAGAACAAGCATCCCTCATAACATACACGCCTCACACAGGTGCAGTTTTGCATGCTTCCCACAATCGCATAGAATGTGCAATTGTCTCACTCTGTGAAAAGGTCCTGTCGGTAAGGGATATGGGATACAACCCAAGAAAACCAGCTCGTAAGACCCTATCCTGAAAGCCTATTCCAGAAAAGGTTGGAGATATGGGTACTTGCTCATTTAGCTCCATCTGCTTATGAACAGAGCAAGTACCCTCAGAAACAAGACTGCTTGAAAACTGTACAAGTGTGTGAACAGAAATGTCTAGATCTTTGGAAGATGTTTGAACGGTGTGGTGCACTTGGGGAAAAGTACCATATGATATGGGACAGAAAACAGACATTGCTGGTGACGTGCAAATGTGGAGACGAAGAGCCTGATTTAGAGTTTAGCAGCCTCGAGACTTCGTTAAAATGCGACAAATATCCCGTCCGCTGTATTACAAGTGCCGCAGGCTATCATAAACGTATTATGTTTTGAAAGGGACATCCCCCACATTTGTTTGTGAAAATTCCCATCCGCCAAACTCTAAATCAGGCTCCTAATATTAGTATGCAAGCGCCTCATGTTAAGGGGATGGCAATGTAAAAAGAAGCAGTATGTTTGTAAGTTATTGTGCCGTAGAATGAAAAGTAATGGTTTAGCTACAAACCAATGGCTACATTTAGGTCTGACGTGTATTCGTCTTTATATGTCATAGTTCATGATTTGTGTCGCATGTGTGGTGTCGAAGACCAAATAATTAATTTTATGCTTTTGTATCTTGCAGGACGTGCCCACAAGAGACTATGGGGTCCAGCACCCGTGAGCAGTCCCTGTTATTCAGTACCATCTAATGGTAGGAAGACTTTCTTGGCTCGTCTGGTAACTTATCCACATCTGAGCACCATGGCCTTAATGCTGCCTAAAGGACACTGCATGAGGGATCGTGTGTTAGAGGAATTGTTGTTTTCAGATACTTGTTTAAGGGTCAGGAGATGCCAACTCCATTGATCTGGCTTGCTACTGATTAGTTAGTTGTTGATCATCCTTTGTGACTGGTCACAGGGGGAGAAGGCAAAAGAAGCCTAAGTCTAAAACTAAAAGAGATGGGATTTTGTGGCACATCACAACAGACTCTTCTAAGAAAGGTCCTTGTCTGCAGATACAAAACTCGTCTCCTTTATCCTGAGATACGTACGAGTGGTAGGTACCTTATCTGTACAAGCACCAGAGCTGGAACAATCTGCCATCTCAGCCACTTTTAGACCTGTCTGCACTGGTGCATACTCAGCCAGAGGTCAATTTCAAGCACACATTACCTATATGAGGATAGTAGCACAGGGCTCCACACTCTTCTTCACATAGACAAACCAGCATTCCATCATCATCCAACGAGCCCAACACATTCCAAAATGCCATATGTTATGACATAACCTCTCGGTCTCTGGCACGCAATCACCAGCATGGAATCTGCCCACCCCTGCCATGCTACAACTTGACACAGGTCCACTCATTCTCAAACACACCGATTCTTCAGCCAAGGATCCTCTGACACCAGCCAAAGCACAATTGACAAAAGTTTCTGAACTCAGACACACAACACTTGAGTCTACTTATCCAAGTCAAGCACGGCACAGCAACTGAGAGAGTGGACATAGATAAATCAGACATATAAGTGACAAAACCTACTAACAGGCTCCTATGTGCACTTATATCTTCAAGGTACACTATAAATTTAAGCACAGAAATAATTCAGAATTTATAGTTTCAGTGTTTTGTCAGAATATAAAAAAAGTGCACTGGCTG
Organism: Lissotriton helveticus; assembly: GCF_964261635.1. NCBI lineage: Eukaryota > Metazoa > Chordata > Amphibia > Caudata > Salamandridae > Lissotriton > Lissotriton helveticus. The sequence continues at coordinate 135,892,944 of NC_136068.1, read as the reverse complement.
GTCAGCAGTCATCATGTTCCATTGTCCACACAGTACTCTCAGGCACCTAACATTTTGAAAAGTGTCCTTTCGTGAAAGGGAATTTAAATCTGGGCTGGCTGCTACTTAAACTCAGGTGCTGGGAGTAGGAGTGCAAGGGTGCTTCAGCACCCCCATACTTACCATTCTGGAGTTCAAAAAGTGAAAGAGTAATAAAGGTGCATTTAAATTTTCTGTTTTCAAAGCCACAGGGAAAATGTCAAGCTATTTCCTGTGACAAATGTCTGGTTACTTCTTTCACATTGTGATTGGTGTTTATTTTTCTTTCTCTGGCTGCAAATTGAGAGCATTTGGTAACATGAACTATGCGACAAACTTGCTGGCATAGTTTTAGTATGAAAGGGACGACACTAGCACGTCTATCTTTTTCTAACACACAACTAAAGTTAAATACCTGTAAATCTGGTCTCTCCAACCAGTCCATCACAAGCTATCAGTAGCTCACAGACACCTTCACAGTAGCTCACAGCCTTGAGTTCGTTTTTAAATAAATCAGCGCTTCACTTCTTCACCTTTGTACCCCAGCCTCGGTCATGCATCTGACTGAGCACTGAACACTGCTCATTATCAGGCCTGCTATCTACAGTGTGAAGATAGTAGTGTAAAATAAACACAGCCTTCCCTTAACTTTAAAAGGAAAATGTGACCCTGTGCTTATTGAAAAATGAACCCACGGCTGTGAGCTACTCTGAAGGTGCCTATGAGCTACTGGTATCTTGCGATCGACTGGTTGGAGACACCTGGTCTAGACCTAATAAGTAGCTCCCCTTGAACAGAAAAGATGGAAAGAGCTTTTCAGAGAGAACATGGGTTCTCTGCTGCTCCAGAGAACTCCTGGCTTGTAAATTTGGTGAATGTTTGGACTTCTCCAGTGTGAGCCAGCAAGTTCTGTGGAGCATTATTTCCAGAAATGGTGATGTGACAATAAGGAGAGCCACCCCACCTCACTCAAACACATAATCTGTACACCACTGGCACCACACTGTAACAGAAGGGCAATTACCCTCAGACAGCAGGAACATACATCAAATAGCATCAGGACACCCATCACCCACACACAGCAGGCACACTAGAGGCGGAAGTGTTAGCTTCCCTCACACACAGCAGGAGCAGTACTGTAGCAGCAGTACAGAATTACATTTTTAAATATGCACTAACATTTGAAAGCTGCAGTGCCCTGTGAGCCCAACTTACCCACTGCATCTGCCCCCAGTTTATGTAGAAAACGTGCCTCTGCCACAGACTCAAAGTTGGGGCCCCCTACCATGCAGTACACCCCCTCGTGGACAAAGGATGAGTAGCCCAGCCTCTCGGAGATATCCCGAGCCGTTTTACGCAACTTCTTGTCGTAAGCGTCGGAGAGCGGCGGGAAACGTGGACCAAACCTGTGAGGAGCGAGAAGAAATATAAGTGGCTGATTCTCAAGGAAGCCATGAGACCTATAAACAGAAGCATTAGAGGCCAAGAGTTGGTAATGGGTGGGATTAAAAGGCTGCCATGAGATGGTAGGGGCTGATTCTTTCCCTGACAAAAACAATTGTTAAAATGACACTTTCCATTACATCAAAATCTAGTCCCATAAAATGATATGATTCAAAATCGGAACCCATTGCTGATTCCTTCTGGCCTCAGAAATATGGTCACGCTTAGGCTGGCCATTTCCAGATTGCTGTGTTCTACACTCTTACAGGCAGTCAGCCATAGTAGTTTTTTTTTTTTGTCCGGGCTTCATAATTTTCTGATTGAGCAGTGTGGGGAAATCCAGCTAGCCATATATTGAGGGCTAAAAACCGTGATGAATTTATAAAAGGTACCAAATATGTAAATGCATTAATGCCCCCCCCCCATATATCTGACTAGTGGTATTTCCCTACATCTTGTGGCACAGTCAGAGAATTTAAGAGCCAATACAAAAATCTAATGAGGATCCTCCTGGTCAGACTGTACTCTGAAGGTGGACGAGCCTTCTCTGTTTTGGTCCTTCAATCTGGAACCCCTAATCCCAGAACCTGCAGTAAGCATTCAGTCTCGCCGTCTGCAGAAATGCCCTAAAAACCAACCTGTGTTAAGGTAACTTCAACACAGCTGTTTCAGGAAAACTTCATTTTTGTTGTGTCATAAAAGTGTTTTAAACCGGGAAACATCCTTTACCACGCATCCATTACAACACAGTATTTTACATTGCGGTTTTGACCATGCAAGTCGTTACATCGACTTGCACTGGAGGGCGCTCTAGACTGAGGAATAGTGTAATTTACTATTTCAACACCTTCCCTACTGTACGTAGACGGGAGTTGGAATAGTAATTCACACTGTCCCCAAGTCCAGCGCCCTCCAGCACAAGTCGATGTAACGACTTGCGCTGTCAAGACCGCGATGTAACATACCGCATTGTAATAGAATCATCATACATCCTTTTAAACCAGCCAACTGAAGAGAACATTACAATAACTAAGGAGGGAATTGTCCATGGCTGCCGCCTCCTTGGTGGAAGATTCTTGGGGACCAAAACTGTGTTTTGAGCATTTTCTAAATAGTGAAGAGTATCAACACTTTCTCCAGTTCAACAAGCCGATGTAAGTAGGGGTCATGGTTTTGGTGATTCACAGTTCCCTGTGTGTAACCATCTCCCATTCCCCACCTCACAATCCTGGCTCTACTTCACCAACCGGTCATCATTGGGTCCCAGGAGCGGGTTTTGTCCAGACAGGCCCAGCAGGTTGATGTGATCCCGGATTATCATGAGGTCTCCAGGACAGTACTCGTTGGCCAAGGATCCAGCGGCATTGGTGACAATCAGGACCTGCACCCCCAAGAGCTTGAACACTCGGATCGGGAACGTGACCTATTGAAGAGAGTGCATTTATGAAATTATTTCTGGTTTGCAAGCACACTTTCTAAACATGCCATTCGTACATACACAGACAATTCCATTAACTACAAAAAGAACAAATAGAAATGATGGGATGGATGCATTCAATTAATCTACAAATTCCAACCTGGTCAGGGTTGCTAGGGTTGAAGTACTACTTTCTTTTCACATATGCAGGATGGCATAGTGAATGAGTTAAAGTTAGGAAATCTGAGTATTTTCATGCATTAAGGAAGGGAGCAGTACACAGAATTCAGGGCAGACAGCCTTTACAACGCGGTGTTTACAACGACATACCTTTAGCACACATGCCTTCACCATGAATATGCCTTTACAACGCATGCCTTTACAACGAAAGGCAAGTATATTTAAGGAAAAATATGTGTGTGTGTGTGTGTGTGTGTGTATATATCACATTTGCGGTTTAGGAGTGGGTAGGGGTATAGGGTGGGAAGGGTGTTTTTAGAGTATGGGGTGGGTAAAGGTATTGGATGGTAAGGGTGTTTTCTAGGGTTTAGGGGTGGGTAAAGGTGTTTTTAGGGTGTAGGGTGGGTTTGGGTTTTAGGCAGTGTGGGTGTTTTAGAGCTTAGGGGTGGGTAAGGTTATAGGGTGGTATGGGTGTTTTTAGGGTTTACGGGGTGGGTGTGGGTATTGGGTGGGAAGGATGTTTTTATAGTTTAGTGATGGCTAAGGATATTGAGTGGTAAGGATATGTTTGGGGGCAGGTAAGGTTATAGGTGGGTAAGGGTATTTTTAGGTTGTAGCGCTGGGTATGGGTATTGGGTGGTATTGGTGTTTAGGGGGTACAGGTATAGGGTTGTTAGGGTTTTTTTAGGGTTACGGCTGGGTTTGGGTATTGGGTGGTGAGGGTGTTTTAGCACTTAGGGTAGGTAAGGTTATAGGGAGAAAGGGTGTTTTTAGGGTTTAGGGGCTGGGTATGGGTATTTGGTAGTAAGGAAGTTTTTAGGGTTTAGGGGCGGGTAAGAGTAGAGGATGGTGAGGGTGTTTTTAGGGTTTAGGGACAGGTAAGGGTATTGGGTGGTAAGGGTGTTTTAACGTCTATGGGTGAATAAGGGTATAGAGTGGTAAGGGTGTTTTAGGGTTTAGGGGTGAGTACGGGTGTAGGGTTGATAGGGTACTTTTTAGGGTTATGGGTGACAAAGGATATTGGGTGGTAAGGGTGATTTTAGGGTTTAGGGGTGGGTAAGGGCATAGGGTGGTGAGGGTGTTTTTAGGGTTTAGGGGTGGGAACGGGTATAGGGTAGTTAGGGTATTTTTTAGGCTTATGGGTGATCAAGGGTGCAAATGCTTTGTTAATATGCTGTCAATCGTATTAAAATATCACAGTTCTTAATTGCTGGGAGATCAGTTTTAACTTTTCCAAACCCATATTCTAAATCCATATGTTGCTAATGTGATCATAATAAGAATATTCGTGTAGGTTCATCACTGATCACAATGCCCCTGTGTTGACAGAACTCCAAAGCAATTAGGAACTGTGAAGTTTTAGCATGATTGACATCATATTAACAAAACATGTGCACTCTGAGTCCTTACTCACTGTTTAACTATCTCAGTGTATTTAAACTCACCAGTATATGACCCTCGTAATTTGCATATGATTAAGACCCATCTGGGTCGAAACGGGTAATGCTATACCTGTGGGTTACCTGCTGAAATAAAGAACTTGCTTTCACCCACTCTCGACTGGAGGGCTTGTTTCTCAAGAGGTGACAAACATGTCAGGTTTTGTGTGCAATATATATATATATATATATATATATATATATATATATATATATATATATATTATATATATCCTTGATTCCTCGCTTTCACTCCCACTCCTGCAGAACAAACGAGCGTGGACCCGGTAATTATCGTGCTTTCTTTATTTAGCCATTGCCGCCATAACGCGTTTCGCGAGATCCCTCCCTTGATCGCATATATAGATATGTATAGATATATATAGATATATACAATTGGTGCTTCTCTCACCTAATATATACTTACCTTGCTTTGTAAAGTCATGTGTGGCAATGCCTGGTAAAGGCATTGCACAGTAAAGGATGCGTGGTAAAGGCATGTGTTGTTCCGTTGTACATCCGAGGGACACAACATGGTTGTAGTCATAATTAGTGGATAAGGAGCAATGGCACCAGGACAAGGAAGTCGAAGGACACCAATTCACCCGAAATATGACTGTCCTGTGCTACCTAACTGGGGCATAGAGGCCATTTGGACCAGAGCAAGACATAAGAGACAGTAGTGTTGACAAGACTTCGTACAGCATTTGATGTGCATGCTATGAGTACTCAACGTGCGACCAATACAACACATACCTTCCAGAGCGGGTACCCCTCATACATGTGGAAACGACCTTTCATGCAGACACAGAACTTCCCCTGCAAATCTCCAAACACCAGCTTTCCAGCATGACCGGGCACTGTAGGGCATAAAAGATGTGTTTCAGTGAAAATAGGAGAGGCAGCAGGAGAGAGAGGTAGAAGCATGGGACAAATATTTGTTAATGTATAATAAATATAGATATATATATGTATATTTGTAATTTCACTGGAAAAAAACAAAGGTTAAAGTAATGTTATATTTAGGTGAAATGTTCAGAAACAATGTAATGTTTTAAACTCTGAAAACCATAGAAATTCACCAGTTATAGTTACAATTATCTCAAGTAACTATAACTGGTGTTTTAACCCCTTCACCGCGGGGCTAATTTCCCCACGGTGCGGGGGGAGCCCCGTGGCACCTCGGTGCTTGTGACAAGCTCGGCTCATCATACTGCACGGTGGCGCTGTGCTCATGACTAGCTGAGCTCGTCATTACCACGCCCGTTTAATGGAACGCCCAGCACAGCAGGGAAATAATCCCGCGTGGGCGTTCCACGGCCGTTATGACGAGCTCAGCTCGTCATGAGCCCAGCACCACTGTGCCTCATGACGAGCTGAGCTCGTCATGAGCACCGATGTGGTTAAGGTAACTATGTCTCGGTCCCCTGATATGCATGATTTTATCATCAATAATTTCATTGCAACTGTTGCAGTGATATTATCAATGATGTCATAGAAGATGTCATGGGTGATGTAATATGTGGGGTAATTAGCAGTGTATGGCAAAGGGAGCGATTTATAGTTACCTTAGGATACGAGTTACAGTTACTTGAGATAACTGTATTTAAATTTGCTTTAAAATGTGCCTTAAAAAACGTTTTATATATATATATATATATATATATATATATATATATATATATATATATATATATATATATATATACACAACACAAAGATTATCCCACTTTAAAGAGCCAGCATTCAGGTAGGTTATAGAATTTCGTTTTTATTTTCAGGAAAACAGCGTACAAAGATGAGAACAGAGTCCATGCTATTTACAAGCCTGACGCGTTTCATGCTCCCCAGAGCATTTCTTCAGAGGCTTCAGCAAACTCTGTGTGGAGCTTTCAGAGTTTTTCAATGATTTGCACCTGCTCCAGTGGGCGTTGGCGCCCTCAGGCCCCGGGGGCGCCAACGCATTCAAATTAAATCCAAATAGCAAAGAAAATACACATTTGATAGGTTTTAATCCTAGCTGTACCATTTTAAAACCCTGCTTAGTGTTTCTAAGTGTACAAGCCTCGTGCAATTCCGGGAGGTACTAGGGCATCCGGTAAATTCCAATAACACCAGGTGTGCTATTTACCGGGTGCTCTATTACCATCCCATCCTGATGTGTGCACCTCAGAATGGGTAATAACTTGTATGCTCGGTTCCAGGGTGAACAAACTCAGGATGCATCGTATTTGTTGACACGAAAGCACTAGATTTTACCTGGCAGAAATAATGTGGGGGGGAGGTGGGGGGGGAGGTGGGAGGGGAGGGCAGGCCCACTATTACTGCACCCAATATACTCTCGAAGCCTGGGTTGGCATTTGTGCTGTAATTGTAAAGAGGCCTTTGTCATTAGGATTTGATGTAGTGCACATATTCTCATGGCTTGGCTGACACATTGATGTGCATGAAACCTTGACTCCCCCATGGCTGAGAGGAAACACCCCCATGACTACATGCCTCACTACTTTAAAAAAAAATCTTTTTGTTTTGCATTCCCGCATTTAGGCGGATTACAATTATTCAGAGCCCATTTCAGGAAACTTTGGCCACACAAGATGCCACTGTCTATTAGGTATTCAGAAAGGGGGGTGGTGATGGACAGAGCATCTGAGCTAAACAGAACACTCATACCCAGTCAAAAGATCAGGGCTTGATCCATCACCGTTTGTTAGCTCACTGCACCATCCCAGTTCAGAACCTGGCTACATGCAAATTAGTCTGTCCCTGGCCCAGTGCATCATGGGAACAAGGCAGACCAAACTACCAAGCCAATTCTTTACTGGAAAGGAAACAAGCTTCCGGGGACCGGTTTCTGGCATTGCAGCCGTCTTCGGCCCGGCTTGCTTGAATCCTGATGGTGCAGTGAGCAAGGGACTCATGTCTGAGCATACCCTGCCACTCCTATAGTGGCCAAAACGATTCAGAAAGGGGGGAGGTGATGGACAGAGCATCTGAGTTAAACAGAACACTCATACCCAGTCAAAAGATCAGGGCTTGATCCATCACCGTTTTTTAGCTCACTGCACCATCCCAGTTCAGAACCTGGCTACATGCAAATTAGTCTGTCCCTGGCCCAGTGCATCATGGGAACAGGGCAGACCAAACTACCAAGCCAATTCTTTACTGGAAAGGAAACAAGCTTCCGGGGACCGGTTTCTGGCATTGCAGCCGTCTTCGGCCCGGGTTGCTTGAATCTTGATGGTGCAGTGAGCAAGGGACTCATGTCTGAGCATACCCTGCCACTCCTATAGTGGCCAAAACGATTCAGAAAGGGGGGTGGTGAACTGGGATGGTGCAGTGAGCTAAAAAACGGTGATGGATCAAGCCCTGATCTTTTGACTGGGTAGGAGTGTTCTGCTTAATTCAGCTACTCTGTCCATCACCACCCCCTTTTGAATCGTTTTGGCCACCACAAGTGTGGAAGGGTATGCTCAGATGTGAGTCCCTTGCTCACTGCACCATCAGGATTCAAGCAAGCCGGGCCGAAGACGGCTGTAATGCCAGAAACAGGTCCCCGGAAGCTTGTTTCCTTTCCAGAAAAGAATTGGCTTGGTAGTTTGGTCTGCCCTGTTCCCATGATGCACTGGGCCAGGGTCAGACTAATTTGCATGTAGCCAGGTTCTGAACTGGGATGGTGCAGTGAGCTAAAAAACGGTGATGGATCAAGCCCTGATCTTTTGACTGGGTAGGAGTGTTCTGCTTAATTCAGATACTCTGTCCATCACCACCCCCTTTTGAACTGTCTATTAGGTAGCCACAATTTCAGAGTCTGTACAGAGAAGGACCAGTGGGCAAAATGAAGGTCAGGTAGCAAATGGTTTCAGTTTCAGGCTAGAGGAGTGCCTTTCACCAACTGTGAAGACTGGAAATATTCCCCAGAGTGGGGCTAAACTGGCAGTGCCCACATACCTAGACTGCCTGCATATGCTTTCATGAAAGTCTGCTGTCAGAGGGCTTCTGACCCACTGATCACTGGATGCTATGAAATCACTTTAAACTCAATGCATCACATGTGGCAAATCACATGCAGAGGTTGAAAAAACTATGTTCAATTGACAGCTGGCCCCAGGGATTTTGGGTTCCACCAACAGCTTCAAGGAAAGTTAGAAATTCAGGAAGTATCATCGACTCTTTCCTGCCCATGGGCACTTAATTTAACCAAATGACTAGGTATGTGTTTCGTACCATGCGTACACTACAATTTAGTTTTCCACTTCTAGGATTCCTGCAAAACATCTAGGCATCTACCGCCCTTGCCATATCATGACTGCATTAAGCAAATGGTCTGTACCACAGGGCCTCACTTACAATTATGAGATACCTACAGAGAATTTAGATCACTGTGTTTAGACAACTCCGACAATTAAATATATGGGAGCATCCCTCACCTATTTTAAATGCTGTCCTTTGGGTCCTGTTAAAGTAATGGGGTTACTCTGTGTCCCTCAGTACCTGGGTCTATATAATATGAGCTACAATGTGTTCTGTCGGATGTATGTCGTTACAAAGCATGCTTTTTCCACGCATGCCTTACAACGCAGGTTTTACAACGCAAGTCGTTACAACGACTTGCGTTGGGGGGCGCTGGATAGTGAATATTTAATTTACTATTCCAACTCCAGTCCCCGTGGATAGTAGGGAAGGTTTTGGATAGTAAATTAAACTATTCCCTATCCTACAGCGCCCTCCAGCGCAAGTTGTTGTAATGACTTGCGTTGGAATTCCTGCGTTGTAAAGGTACTGCGTGGAAAAAGTTTCGTTGTAAAGGATGTTTCCCGTTCTGTCGGTTGATACAATTGCTTATGATGGAAATAACTGTGCAATAGACATGCTTCACCCCTCCAACACCATCCAACCCACTGGAGAGAAGAGGCTTCAGAGAAGTATGAAATGGAGACTCCCTTAAACAGCTTCACAAGGAACGATGCTAGACATGGCTGACAGTAATAATTAATTGAATGATGCCAAATAATGGTGCCTCATTATAAAGAAAAGTGCTATGCAAACAGATGATGGACAGAATGCTGAATAATTCATACATTTCACCCCCAGTCATGAGATCTGGGTTAAATCCATCGTTCATTTGCTCACCATGGCATCCAACTTTGGACCCAAGCCTGGTCCTCCCTGGACCAGAAACAAGCATCCTCGGACAGTTTCCTAGGTAACACCCCTCATCAGCCAGGCAGCTCAAGTCCTATAGGTGTGACTTTTAACTGACTTTTACCAACTGCACCGTCTATCAACGAAAATGTGATGAAATTGAAAGTAGTGACAAAATGTCAAAGCAGAAAAATAATGGTAAGCATGCAATCTTAGAAATCAATGGCAAACCATTCACAATATCCAAAATGTAAAAATATGACAACACATAGTGAGAGGGTTTCTAAGAGTATTCTATAAAGTTGACAGGGATTTTGCAGTATCTGTAACGCTTTGACCACTCGAATTTGACTACGTTCTGTTTGTTCCCCTTCTCATTTGGAATCTTTTCTGGAGCTTAAAATCATCCTGGGGGCTACCTGGCGGCTGTGTCCGATGTGCGTTCCAGGCAGTAAGATGTGGCACAAATGATCAAACGAGAAATCCAAGATATTTTGGTCCAGCAAATGCTCTGACTTGGTCAAATCTGAAGGCTGTGGACAGCATCAAGCTCCAAGAAGTGGAATAAAATGTATGGAAGATCCTGTCCAATCGCAAACATTTTATATTAGTCGGTCCAATTAGGAAAACACACTTTTTTTGTGGCCCTGCTTTGAAGTACGGTCACCTGGCTTACTTTTGAGCCAATGCCCAATCCAAATATGGTTCTCTGATTTTAACTGTAAATTTGGAGAACAGTCATTTTTCCACTTACAGAATGTCTTGGAGTCTTCAGAACAGTTCTATTGCGAGTTTACTGTTTGGAAAAAAATGTGCAGGTGTACCTCTGACCCCAGTCTTTACAGGACTACACAATTACTTCCTGTTGACCTCCATATACCATATAGTTTAGAGGCTTCTTCAGGATTTAAAGGGCCCTCTTGAAGCCATATATCCCTGGATGATAAGTCCTATATAAGGAAGCAAGCTTTTCACATTTAAAAGGGACCTCAATAGCCATGGAGGTCAGGTTGAGCGGGCTGAGTGGTTGAACCCGGGGTGCAAAGTCTTTCCAAGAGATTACACGTGGACAGGTCTGAGACATCGCCAATCATTCCTGGACCGGTATACATAAATCTTCAAATGTTAGGTCTGACCAAATGAAAAGTGGCTGTACTTTTTATTTTAAAGGGAAATCCAGTTATGCCGCTGGATAATGAATCTCTATCCAATGCTAAAATATTTCCACTTTTCGCAGTACAACCTTTTTACCCAACAATTAAGCTTAAAGTGCAGTGGGATTTGCTTTTAAGCAAATCAAGCCCCATCAAGACTTCTGGGTAAAATTAAAAAGTGAAGCGGTCTTCTATCGTAGAAACAACCACTACTCAATGAGATAAAACCTCTACAGAAAACAAATATTTCTCTTCAAAGGAAGGAACAGATTCCTAATGCGTTTGTAGCCAAGCTTGTATGGGCTTTCAAAGCAAGCAAGACTCTAAGGCATTGTCAGTAGATAGCCCTGACAGTGTGGGAAAGGGTGGGGTGTTGGGCTCACACTGTCCAAACAGGAAAAACATTACACATCATCTTATTTTCTAACATGCCTATGTTCAAAGAAATGTTTCTACTGCTTGAAACTCTCTCATCCCTCAGCTGTCTCTTAAGCTTGTGTCAGTGAAGTGCTGACTTTGAATAGAGACATATTCTAGTCCAGTGCTTAATTTAAGCCAGTGGTTTCCAGTGCTCATGACCGGCACTTAATTATCAAAACCAAAACTTATGACAGGCTGTCACTTGGTGGCGCTGTTTGTCTAATTTAGAGCCAAATACAACAAAAGTTGTTTATTAAGTCAATATACTGAGGTTCTGTGATTTTGCGTGCTTTTAAAGTGCACAACTTTCTTTTCTAAACATGGGTTTTTGCCATGCGTCGTGACTGCCATCTGGTGTTGCCTTTTACGTAGGCCTCAGAAGCTAGTCTGCGAGCAAAGCAGTCTTACCTTTTGTGGGTCATGTATACATTAACTAAGGTTTCCTTCGTGCGCTGGAGTTAATTTCAGAAGCTGGCCTTTCACCTGAAATTGACCCTGCCAAGCCAATTTCCCTGCAAGATCGTTATCCACTTTCCCAATCACCATTCAAGACATTTGTTAACTTTTAAGTTTCTTTAAGTTTCTGTTATCTTGCACATTATCTGAAACTACTTTTCTTTACTGTTTCTACATTTCATGGGTTATGCTTTCAATTAAGGGTTTGTCCGGGCCTTACAGATTATTATTTAGATATGCCTAAATATTTTTATTTTTTTTTAATTTTTTTTATAAACCTTTATTAGTACAGAAAGGATATACAAAGCAGGGCCTACAACCGATCCGGCCGGCCACGATACGATAAGCAGTCAAAGAGTCCAAATGAAAAGTCACAGAATCAGACGTAAAGAGGTGCGTTCAATACAATCGTAAAAAGGGGGGGAGGTAAAAGGATCTAGACGGCCAGCAATCAGGAGCAAAATAAGGTTAATTTTATATTATAGCAATAAGGCATATGACCGGCTCAGCGACAACAAAGAAGTATCCGGATTCCCAAAACAGATCATTAGCAACAAAAGGAGAAAGGGCAGCAATGCAGAAGTGTCAGCACTGTAGACATCGGTATAAAAACAGATGTGGTGAACACAAATCAATATGCAAATAGTAACAACTTTGCATTCCCACCACCCAGTAGCACATTGGATACAGAACAGGGGGGCCGGAATAGCGACAGCAACAAAACTAGCCCGTCATACTAACCTTGGGAGAGAAGGAAAAGGGGAGGAGGGGAGAGGGGAGAAGAAAGAGGAAAGGGAAGGAAAACACAGACTAAAAGAGAAGAATGCCGCGCTGAAACAGGGCCCCGTAGCGAGGAACATATAAAAGAACAGGAATAGCAGCAGCGAAGAGGGCATGGGAGTCGCAATGGAAAGCAGCAGAACTATAAAAGAAGAGCAGCGATGTTACAGACCCCACCCTAATCATACCACGGAAGGCAAGGACAGACGCGGCACTCTCATAAAGATACACAAAAGGGCCATAGAACTGAGAAAAATAAAACATCAAAGAAGACCCAACCCACCCATCCCACCCAGCACCCCTGCAGAAGGCTACGGCCTACCCTCCAAACAGCGCGCCTGTCGCCCTAAACCAGAACCCGAAATGTAGTAGAGACAAGAGAGAAAAGGAAGAAAAAGACAAAAAGAAGATATGAAAACAAGGTAGTAAATAGGAGGGAGGAGCATGAGGGCAGAAATAAATACGGTCGGCCACAGCCCTCCGCCCAACCATACAATCATAATACGTGTGCACCAGAACGACACGAACTCGAGCGCCACAGAACTTACAGAGGGGTCTCCCATAGCACTATGGATATGAGCCACGTCGTCACAAATCCGTATACCAATAATCCAACGGGAGCCATGCATCTTACCCCAGTCCCTTCTTCACCGCAATTACCACCCACCAAATAACAGTGTGAAGTGAGCAACACAATGCGAGGCAAGCACACAAATGAAAAAAATTACAAGAAAGACGCAGGTCAGAGAGGTCAATCAATAAGCAAGTGAACAAAAGGTCAAATAGGCAGTTCAAATGTCTCAATAACAGCAACAGGGGCAGTAAAGGACAAGAGTTCAGTTCCGCAGATCGAAAAGGCGGGGGTATGCTAGCAAAATAGAAACAAGACCTCATCAAGGCAGAAACAAGCATCAGTCCGCCATTTTTCTCAGGCACCCGGGGATGATCGGGCCTCCGCACGACATCCAAGTCCCCAATTTCCAGACATCGAAGAGCAGGAGGTTCCAAAGCCGTCGGCCTGTAAATCCGTCGATGGACAGTAGCAGCATCCTTCGGAGCCACCGAGGGGGACGAGGCAATGGCATCTCCAAGGCAAGAGGGGACCATGAAGAAGCGTCCACCCAAGATGGCGGCGGATCGCAACGAGTCTCCAGGAGCACCGGGGGCCAAGGTCGCGTGCAAAGATCGCAAAGCATCAAGAACGTCGCCAATCGTAGGCTCACGCCCACATGACCCTGCTCCCGTGCAATCCAGCAACCAGAGACCGCCATCAAGAGGAAATCCACATCTCAGGTCCCCGGCAGCCATTTTGTAGAATCAGCCCCCTCACTTCTCTCCGCCAATCCCGGAGCAGTCCACAAATGTAGGACTTTACAGATGTCCGGGGGGTCCCAGTAACGGCCGCTTCGGTGCAGAAAGGAGAGCCGCCCGAGGCGGAGGGTCACCTATACGAGAGCTGGCGCTCCTCAAAGGTAGAGCCCGAGCGCGAGGGTCCAGGGTCGATGGACGGAGCAGCGGCAGGGGGACCCCTTCACACGGTCAGTCCACGTAGCATCGCGCCCCGCACCAGCCTCACGGCCGCCAAGGTAGGCCCGGTTCAGGGTCACCGGGAAGTTCTCACAGTGGCTCTCTCCAGTGGTGCAGTCTCTCGGCCGGGGCCGACGGTTACCGCAACGCCGGGCCGGATCCAATAGGCGATGCCCCGGTCCCAGCTCTACGAAGGCCCCGGTCCCCTCGGGGGGCACAGCTCCGGAACCACTGCAAGCCGGAGCCTCCAGGTCAAACGGTGAGTGAGAGCGAAATGTTGCGTTTCTATTTCTTCGAAAATATGTCATCTCTGGGCAGGATATGCAGCAGGATATGTGAGTCAGGACGGAGGGCTGACGGAGCCGAGCTATAAGGCGACCATTTCGCTCGCGAGCTTGGCTCCTCCCCGATATGCCTAAATATTAACTTGTGGGTTGGGACACTGTAAAATGAGCTTTACTATATGATGCTGTGTGATGTCATGTATTTTCTATTGGTTGAATTTTGGTGCAGGGGCGTGCATTTTAAATGTACCTTTTTGTGTATAAATAGGGATGTCTCGCCTTAGTAAAATGGAGCAGTTTCTTGAGTTGTACACCGTGTTGTATTACTGGGATTTCTGCTACTAGCTGCAGCTAATAAATTTAATCTCTGACGCCACCTAGAAGTATTCCGTGTCTCTGTATACCAAGGCAAGGTAACCCAGAGGACTTTGGGCGTGTCCCTGGCGCCGCTGGGTAGTTGAAATCACAGTTCTTCAGTTGGCGCGGCCAAAGTGGGACGACTTCAGTGGTACCGGTCCAAGCCCGAAGATTGCGAGGAGCCACGTGAGGAAACTCTGGAGGAGGGCCTCCACTTCATCGATCCCTGCATGTTGACGTGGACCGAAGGTCTTTCCTGCGAGGCTTTCCGCTTTCCAACGGCTAGGAAGGACTGCTGCCCTGACTGTCGCCTTGTCTTGGACCCTCCGATTGATGTTTGTAAAGCGAGACGATAGACGGCCTTCTGGTGGCGTGACAGATATTTGGTTAAGTATAAGTGGGTCGCTCCCACAACTTTGTCTGGTTCCTTGGTTTTGATTTGACTGCTGCAGTACCCAAAGCCAAAGGGCTTGTATATTTACGAGTGTATCATTTTTTGATTCCCTTTGAAGTTTGAAACCAGACTATTGAGCAAGATGCCTGGCCTTGGTAAATTTGGTAATTGGTTTGTTTGTGGTAGTAACAGGGATTCCGGATTGGAGGATTCATGTCCGATACCTCCGGTTGGAAAACCGACTTATGAGCTCTATTCTAAACACGGAGTGGGTCCCATTACTTATAATGAAGTATGGGTCCGCTATACTAAAAAGGAGGGTGTTTTGCAATGGCCCCCACATGGTAGTTTTGAAACAGAGATTTTAGACAATCTAGAAGTTAAGCTATTTAAGAAGAAATCCCGGCCGGCAATGTTTGACTCTTTCCGCCTTTGGCTTAAGGAAGCCAAACAGAGAGAAATTAAACAAGCAAAGAGAGATAGGAAAGATAAGAATATGTCAGTACTACAAGCTGCTAGACAGTTTAAGGAAGATGGAGAAGAGCGTGCGAGTGAAGTTTTAGATAGACAGTGTTGTATGGCCATAGATAAATGTTATCCGGCCTTGCCGTCTTCTCCTCCGAAAGTGACTGAAGACCTTAAAAAAGATCCTTTGATGTCTCATTTACTGAGATTGCCACCCCCTTATGTGCAGGGTGCTACTGCGCCTCCATTACCACCGGTTGTTTCACCCTTTGTTGTTCAACCTCCTGCTGTTGTTCAGCCACCCGGTGCTCCACAGATGGTTTTGCCTCCTCCTGCGCAACCCATTCTAGGGTCGCCAGCCTTGCTACCAGCTTTGCCTCAAACTCCTTTGCCTTCTGCTTCTGTATCTTTGATTTCTACTGTTCTTGTCCCTACACCTTCTTTGCCTCAAAATACTTATTCTCCTGTTCGTATGTCTGCTTCTTCTCCTTCTGTTCGAAAACGAATGACAGAAACGGTTTCTAATTTGTTGTCACCATTGTTTGGGTCACTGAATATGACTCCTGTTTCGGAGCGTAAGCAGAGTCGTAGTCAGCTTCCTGGTTCTGAGGAACGGGCTGTGTTGGATTTGTTGGCTCATAAATGGATTATAAATGCCTCAAGGTATAGTTTGCCAGCGGTTATGGATGTTTTCTTTCAGTGGGAGCCGCCTAAGCAAAGGTATGTTTTTAATGTGATGTGTATGTTTTTGCGTCAGGAATGGGAAGATAATGATTTGGGTTTGATCCTGCAGGAACTACTTGATGTTCAGTCGGAGTTTGCTAAAGGGATGATAGTGGAATCTGATGTTACAGATGCCGTAGAGAAGATACTTGCTTTCAGATCTAGGCTTTCGCCTCAGACATTGTATGAACCTGATTCCTCTGTTAGGAGGAAAGTGAAACAGTATCCTATGAGAGAAGTTCCTCCTGTATGGAAAGAAGCAGTTCAGGCTAATGTAAATCAGGGTATTCAGGCCGCTCCGGCTCATTTTCAGCGAGTATGGGTACATGTCCCTTGGAAGAGAGCAGAGGTCTTGGCTCTTAAGCAGACCTTAACTGACCCTCGTAAGAATCCTGCTGGTTATTACAAGGAGTTGTCCCAGACAGTTGAAGCGTGTATTACGAATTTAGCTGACATCGATATGTTGATGGGTAATGTAGTCCCTCAACCTTTGTGGGCGAAGATTCGTCATGAGAATCATGCTGCTGAATTAGGTGATACCTGGGCGAATATTGTTGCCGCAGATGGTAGACAGGAGGGAGGTGCTAAACCTGAACCTCTAGTTTCAGAATTACCAGGTAGAATTATTAATCTGATGAAAACGATGATGCCTGCTTTACGAGTAAATTGGGATAAGTTAGCAGCATGTAAGCAGAAGAAAGACGAGAGTGTATCTGATTTCTTCACTAGGTTTGAAGAGACGTTTATTGATCATAGTGGTCAGGATATGAGTACGGAGGGTGGTCAAAGGTTGTTCGTGAATAAATTTGTCTTTAATTTGCTTCCCAAACTTTCTAATAAGTTAAAGGACTCTGAGAGTTCATGGGCTGTCTCTTCGTCGGCCCAGATATTGGCTACTGCACAATATTACGAGAATAGGGATAAAGATGAGAAGGATAAAGTGAAGAAGAAAACTAAAGAGTTAAAGACGAAAGTTCTTTTGCAGCAAGCTTATCCGCCTCGTCAGAATCAGCCTCAGTTTCAGCAACCTCCACAATTTCAGAGATTGTTACAGAAGCCTGAGCCTTATGTTCAGCGATTCTTTCCTGGCCCTAATCAGTGTGTTTATTGCAGAGAGGAAGGTCATTACAAGAATAGTTGCCGGGCTTTGTTACAGCGTGCGAATGGTGTATCTGGTCAGAGAGGTCGTTTTCAGCAAGCTCCTAGGGGTAGGGGACGTGGTGTGATCCCTCAGAATGAGCGTTCCTCTTCCCTACAGAATTCTGCGAATTATTTTGACAGACAGAATGTTCCGAGTGGTCAGTCTTCCCAGTATTATGTTGAGGATTACTATGTCGAAGGTGAGAGTTCTGGTTATAATGATAACTAGGACAGCCAAGGACAAAGTGAGGGAGTAGTGTCAGTTCCAGTAGATCAGAGTGGACCTTATGTTGAAGTGATTACATTAGGTGTGGTAGAACCTTTTCTTTTGGATACTGGTGCGATGAAGAGTTCTATTATGCACTCTAAACTTCCTGGCGCACCTTTGTCTGGCTTGACCAATGTTTCAGTAGGATTTTCAGGCGCCCCAGTTCGTAATCCGGTTTCTAGTCCTTTGTCCCTTTCCATTGGCCCTTGTGAATTGGAAGCTCCACTTATTTTAATGACTGGTTGTGGTGAGAATCTGTTGGGTTTGGACTTGCTGAAAAGATTGTATGCAACATTGCATTGTTCTCCTTCGGGAGTACAACTTACCCTTGGTAAGAAAGTGATTTCTCCAATGTATTTGTCTAAGGATTGTTTGCCACTGGAATTGCGTTCGCTTCCTGATACACTTTGGGCCACAGGTCCAAATGATGTTGGTCTTTTGCAGATTCCTCCGTATGTTGTTACCCTTAAGTCGAATTCTAGGCTACCTCGTATTC
Organism: Lissotriton helveticus; assembly: GCF_964261635.1. Classification (NCBI taxonomy): domain Eukaryota; kingdom Metazoa; phylum Chordata; class Amphibia; order Caudata; family Salamandridae; genus Lissotriton; species Lissotriton helveticus. The sequence goes on along the minus strand of NC_136068.1, from coordinate 135,874,838 downwards.
CCCAATACAAGATCTCGAGTGATGGTGAGAGAGCTCTTTTAGAGATTGTCTATGATCTGGTTGAGAAGGGTGTAGTTGAAGAAACGAGAGGTAATGTGTGTAACAGTCCTGTTTTGCCTGTTCTTAAACGTACTGATGCTTCTCAGCCACCTGTGTACAGGTTTGTGATCGACCTTCGAGAGGTCAATAAGATAGTAGTGCCACAGTTTCCTGTGGTACCTGATATCACTGCTTTGTTGACTTTGATTCCTGCTTCGGCAGCTTGGTTTTCTGTCATCGATTTGAAGAATGCTTTCTTCAGTATTCCTATTGCTGAGGAGAGCAGGGATATTTTTGGCTTCTCATTAGGAGGCCGAAGCTTCTGGTTTAAGAGAGCTCCCCAAGGTTATTGTGAAAGTCCCTCCATCTATAGTCTAGCGTTGAAAACTCAGCTTGACGGTTTTGTGTTACCTGTTGGTGCTACTCTTATTCAGTACGTCGATGATTTGTTGGTTACTGCTGATGATGAAAAGATTTGTATAGAGGCTACTCTTTCTTTGTTGCGGTATTTGTCTGACCTTCATCATAAAGTGTCACCTTCAAAGTTGCTATATTGCCGCCAAGAAGTGACCTACTTAGGTCATCTCTTATCGAAGGAGGGAAGGAGATTGACCCCAGAACGAATTCAAGCGATTGCGCAAATGAATGTACCATCCACACAGAGAGAAGTGCGTGCCTTTTTAGGTATTACATCATATTGTAGACAGTGGATCCCCAATTTTTCTTTGCTAGCGAAACCTCTGTTGGCATTGACTCTGAAAGATACTTCGCATCCTCTTCCTTGGTCTGACGAATGTCAGAAAAGTATTTCTGAACTACGCGATGCATTGTGTTCGGCTCCTGTGTTGGGTACTCCAGACTATAGTAAGCCTTTCACGCTGTACGTACACGAGAGAGAAGGTTGTGCGGTGTCAGTGTTGACACAACCATTTGGGGACAAGCAGCGTCCATGCGCGTATTTTTCAGCAACGTTAGACCCAGTTGCTAAGGCGTTGCCGAGTTGTCTGAGAGCTGCAGCGGCTGTTTCTATCCGACAGTCTGCTGGTTTGGTATTGGACAATACGTTGATTGTGATGGTCCCACATGCAGTGGATACCTTATTGAACAGGACTAAGACACAGCACCTTACTGGTGCACGTCTGTCAGTTTACGAGTTGACATTGTTGGCTAGTCATGTTCACATTAAATGATGTAATGTGCTGAATCCAGCTACGTTGTTACCGATCTCTACAGAGACGGATCCTCAGGAACAGCATGATTGTTTTCTTCGTACAGAGGAAGAAACAAAAGCTAGAGTCGATCCAAGGGATAGTCCCCTTACGGATGTTGATGGTACCCTATGGGTAGATGGTTCGTGTTTTAAGCTTCCGAATGGTGAAACGACTGCAGCGTATGCTATTACAACTTTACATACAGTCGTTGAGACAGCACGCATACCACAGAATTCTGCGCAAGCAGCAGAGTTGATTGCATTGACGAGAGCGTGCGTGTTGTCAGAAGGAAATCGAGTGAATGTTTACACCGATAGTCAGTATGCGTTTGGTGTTGCCCATAGTTTTGGGCGTTTGTGGAGAGAGCGTGGGTTCCTTACTTCGCATGTGACAAAAATACAGCATGGGCAGTTGGTGAATGAACTTTTGGAATCTCTCACTCTCCCAAAGCAGATTGCAATTGTGAAGTGTAGTGCGCATAAGAAAGTTGTGGACGATGTTGGTCGAGGGAATGCGTTTGCAGATGAAGTTGCGAAGGAAACGGCGAAAGACATGATGAGCCATATGTATGTTGCAGGCCCAGCTAATTGGGTTATGGCTGGTGGAATGTGTGAAGACACAATAGAAAGTGTGAGAACGATTCAGGCTGAAGCGACTGAGAAAGAAGTGAGTGTTTGGAGAGAAACTACGGGTATGTTGGATTCGACAGGTTGTTGGGTTGAGTTGTCAGAACACCAGCGATGGTTGTTGCCTGATGCGTATGTGCTCCCAGTGGTTACAATGGCTCATGGAATGGCTCACATTAGTTCGAAGGGAATATGTAAGTTGTTGGCTCCAGTTTGGCAGAATGCTGGAATTCCGAAATGTGCAGAGAATGTGGTGAAACATTGTATGATTTGTCTGAAGTATAATCCTGGTAAGGGAATTCCAACTCCAGCTGGTCATTTTGCTCCTCCAACGTATCCGTTTGAAGTGATACAGTTAGACTACATTCACATTTATTTATTTATTTATTTATTTATTTACTTGTTAAGCGCGGCTGCCACCCCAAGGGTATCCTGGCGCTGTGGGTCAAATCATGAAGAAAGTGTGTGCTGGATTGGGAATAAATCAAAAGTTCCATGCAGCGAATCACTCCCAGTCTGCTGGACTTGTTGAATGTTACAATGGTACCTTGAAGCTGAAATTAGCTAAGGTACAAGCGAGCACTGGTCGTACATGGCCGGATGCCTTGCCGTTGGCTCTTTTGTCAACAAGGACAGGATTCTCGTGTGGGACTTAGCCCATACGAAATAGTTTTTGGTCGTCCTGCGAATGTTTGGGGTGTGCCTCGTCCTAAAGAATACAGCATTATTGAGTACCCTATGTTGGTGGATTACTTACATGACTTGACTGCTAAATTACGTGTTCTCCACCAACAGGTCTATGATAGTTTGCCGACAGCTACTACAGATCCCGGACACTCCATCGAACCTGGCCAATATATTTTGATCAAGAATTTTCAGCGTACCAAGAACTTGGAACCTAGATGGACTGGTCCCTACTTAGTTCTTCTGGTCACTAGAACTGCTGTTAAAGTAGCTGGTAAAAAGAACTGGGTGCATGCCACCCATACGAAAAAAGTTCCTTTGCCTTTACCGTATGATCAGTGGGTGAGGGGAGGTATAGCCGTTTCTGAACGTGAAAAAACTCTTAAATTTGTTCCATTTAGTGATGCTCATTTGACATGGACACGGTCGGAACGCGAGGATGATGATGTTCTGCAAGCTGCTGTGCCTCCTCATCTAAAGATTAACACCACCAATCCGGAACTTTTATTTAAGGATTCAACTGTACCTGATAAAGAACGCTACGATCTAAGACCGCGAAAGACTGTACATATGGACAAATTAAGTTGAGACTGGAATTTTTTATATAGTGAATTACACCTCGTCAGATCAAGAGACTTTTTTTTGCTTTTTCCTTTTTCGAGTCACCATCCGGACTCAGCTGTAAGGTCGCGGTGTAAAGACTTGGGAGTGCAAGCCGAAGACACAAGGTCGAGGTTCTGGTTGGTCTCAGGGCGTTCCCTGGACTGACAGCCGCATTCCTTAGCACGGAACACCCAACCGCTGCGAACAGCACGGTTAGAGGATGGAGTCTTTTGGGTCTGAGAAAGGTGTTGAGAAAAGTGGTTTCAAAATGAAAATGTGTACATTGGTTCGTAGCAAATGTTTTTTAATAATGTGTTTCCTTATGCTTTTGAATATTACGTTAGCTTGTGTGGGTTGGATTTTCTATGTCACACAATTGCCACTTACATCTACCTCCCAACCTACTTTTTCTTTTTCTACTGTTTCTCCACATGAGTTTCATACGTTACCTGAACATGAACAGACACGAAGATCAGAATTTGTGAATAATTCGTTTATACAGATGTTGCATCAGCATCTGCTAGTCATAAATACCACGAATTGTTGGGTGTGTGGTCTTATGCCACATACTACAGATAAGGGAATGCCATATTTGGTTTTGCCTTTTTCACCTAACGGGTCAGTTTGGGCACTCCAATCAATGTTTATCTATGCGAATGAAGCCTCTTCTGTACGTTCTGTCAAAGACAAGGCAAGTAATAATGCATTGATACGGGGGATAGTTGATATGATTAGAGATATCGATGCGTATAACGCTATCCCTAGAGAGAGAGCATATGTCGGTTGGAATAAGACGACATATAGTGTTAGCTTGACGGAGAAAGAAAGGCAGCGAAGGTCTCCCCCTATTTGGATTATACCCCACCGAGTTCATCTTTGTTTGCAAGGTAATGGTCAGAATCCGAGAACTCTGCTTGGTAAGAGTGTGTGTGTTCACACATACGTTTATACATCCCAGAAATCTCCTCCGTTCGTGCCAGCTAAAGGCACGTATTTTGTTTGTCACGATAGAGCATACACATGGTTGCCATCTGATTTTTACGGCACATGTTACGTGGCATTTTTGCTTCCCCCTACATACACTGCTGTTTCCGATTACCATAAGACGAGATATGGTAGAGGTGTAATCGATGCGAAAGATACTGTCGCACAAGAAGCTGGAGACTTCTTTAAGGGTTTCCTACCCTTTTGGGGTCCTATGGCTAATAGTAGGAATATTCGTCAGCTTACGAGAGTGGTTGAGGCCACTATTAATGAGACTGCAGGTGCCATTAGCAATATTACAGCTGAGCTTCAAGCGGATCGCCTTATGACATTACAGAACCGTTTTGTTCTAGATATTATACTTGCAGATGGAGGTGGGGTATGCAAATTGATTAGATCTAGTTGCTGCGTTTTCATACCAGATAATGCCCCGACAGTGTACCAAGCCATCTCTAGACTTCATAAGATCTCTGAGTCTATTCATGTGGACGAAGGAGACTGGTCGTTGATGGGATGATTATGGGAATTGCTGTCCAAATGGGATGGAAGATTCTGATGTTCCTTGGTATGGCGTTAGCTATCCTTTTCTCGTGTTGTTTATGTATCCAGTGTGGTCCCGCCATTTGTAGTCTTTGTGCTACGATCTGTGTGAGAAGACCAGTCCAGAGAGAAGTGAAGGATAATAAGATGATGTTACATCAACACCTTGATGACCTGATGAGAATAGATATAGACCTAGATTCAGATTGACATGAGTTTAGGTTATTGCCTACGTAATGGCAACAGCAGCCCTACGAGATCTACACTGGCTGCCAGTGCACCTTCGGGTATGCTATAAAGCAGCCTGCTTAGTATTCAGGGCAGTGCATGGTCAAGGACCGGTTCCACTACAGAACATGTTTGTCTGGTATTCCCCGGCGCGTCCTTTACGCTCCTCTTCGGATCATCTGCTGGTGGTACCGAGATTCCAGAGAGTGCGGATGGGGGGCCGCTCGTTCAGTGTCGCGGCGGCCAAGCTCTGGAACTCGCTTCCACCATCTTTGAGAAGCCAACGGGACTTCTTTCCGTTTAGAAAAGCCCTGAAAACACATCTTTTCCCCAGGGCTGTTTGAGCAGAGTATGCAGTGATACTGTTGATTTCAAGCGCCAGGATGCCCTTGGGGTGACAGGACTGCGCTATAAAAGTACACCTACATACAATGGCAAAAGGAGGGTCTGAAGTTCTGTGATTTTGCGTGCTTTTAAAGTGCACAACTTTCTTTTCTAAACATGGGTTTTTGCCATGCGTCGTGACTGCCATCTGGTGTTGCCTTTTACGTAGGCCTCAGAAGTTAGTCTGCGAGCAAAGCAGTCTGACCTTTTGTGGGTCATGTATACATTAACTAAGGTTTCCTTCGTGCGCTGGAGTTAATTTCAGAAGCTGGCCTTTCACCTGGAATTGACCCTGCCAAGCCAATTTCCCTGCAAGATGGTTATCCACTTTCCCAATCACCATTCAAGACATTTGTTAACTATTAAGTTTCTTTACGTTTCTGTTATCTTGCACATTATCTGAAACTACTTTTCTTTACTGTTTCTTCATTTCATGGGTTACGCTTTCAATTAAGGGTTTGTCCGGGCCTTACAGATTATTATTTAGATATGCCTAAATATTAACTTGTGGGTTGGGACACTGTAAAATGAGCTTTACTATATGATGCTGTGTGATGTCATGTATTTTCTATTGGTTGAATTTTGGTGCAGGGGCATGCATTTTAAATGTACCTTTTTGTGTATAAATAGGGATGTCTCGCCTTAGTAAAATTGAGCAGTTTCTTGAGTTGTACACCGTGTTGTATTACTGGGATTTCTGCTATTAGCTGCAGCTAATAAATTTGATCTCTGACGCCACCTAGAAGTATTCTGTGTCTCTGTATACCAAGGCAAGGGAACCCAGAGGACTTTGGGCGTGTCCCTGGCGCCACTGGGTACTTGAAATCCCAGTTCTTCAATACATCAAAAATGACTAATACCTCCGCTATTGTACCAGTGCCTCCATGCTGTTTATGATTGATGTGACGTTTCTATTTTCTCCTGTCGTGTGCCGCAGTACTATCTGATTACCTTGTACCCTGATATGCACGATTTTCAATAAAGGTCTTTGAAAAATTAAAAAACCATTAAAAAACACTAATACCTGCTGCCAAAGTCATTCCTTATAGCTTTGGAGGTCTGGAATAGTCAGAATTGTCTCACTTGTAGGAGTGTAAAGGTTAGTAGTTGTGTTGAAACTGTAATTGGCAGTGCTGACAGCAGCGGTGGGTGCTGCAAGTGGAAGTGGACTACTGACAGGGCCCTGGCACCTATTTTTTCTTTACAAATGAAGCACTATATAAGTCTCACATATTTGCGAAAGTAGTAACCGCTTAGCTCAGACAAAAAAGAATGAGGAGGTTCTCAAGGTTGTATCCATGCAGCTTTTTGTGTCATTAAATTGAGAAATAGGGAAATTAAGACAACCCACAATTAAAAAATGTTTTCATAAAACAACCCCGATGCCTTAAATGTGGCCTCCCGTGCGACAACCCTGCGAGCCTTTCAGAAGAACCAGCCTGTCGAACAATCCCTTCTGTCCCACTAGCCGGTCTGCTCCTACATGCAGTGTCTGTGATGGGTCACCTGTACTGGTGGGGAAGTGGGGGATCTCTCCATATTCGAAGGTTTGCTTCCCCTCCAAGGTTTCCGCCAGCATGCCGAGCCCTGAGCCGCATATGATGGCGATTTCCGGCTGCTGCTTGATGCGCCCAAGAAGCCACTGGGAGGTCGCCTCACAGTCCTCATAGCTGAAAGAGAAGGTAACATGGACAGTGAGTGCAGAGTGTCTTACATCAGATTCCAAGAACTGAAGCAGTATGCACTACCTAAATGCCCAATTTTTTGTTATTAGGAAATAAACTAATTATCCCCATTTGAAAAAATGTGTCCATCTAACCCAGCTTATTAATTTTTGCGAATACACCTCATTTTAGGAATCATTACAATGGCGACTAGAACGCCACCGACAGTCTGTCGGTGGCGGTCTCACTGCCATCAGGAACACTTTCACTGCCTGCCACATTAGGATGGCGGGCGGTGTGATGGTGGTCGTAAACACCGACCGCCACGCATCTGGCAGGCTCCTTGAGTCCTCAGAGGGCCTTGCAATCCCTGCATTGGTGGTGGTGCCCACCAGGCACCGCCTTAGGGATTACGAAGTCCCTTCCCTGCCAGCATCTCCATGGCGGTTCGACCTTTTTGGAAAAGGTGGTGCAAAGGGACATTGGGGGTCCTGTAGCGGACCCCCACTTGCCCCCCTGGCCTAAGGCTGTGGGCACCTGTATGTCCCTGCACCATGGTGCCTGCCAGGTAGTGCAAGGATATGTGTGGTGACCCCTTTTTGTCTTGCGGCGTGTGCTGCAGCCAGCAGCACATGCCGCAGTACAAAAAATAAGCAATGTGACTGCCTCGCTGGCGGTCGCATCGTAATTCCTACTGTGGGACCGCCGTGTAAGCGGGCGGTCCCAAATAGGAAACAATGGCAGATGGACTGAAGTCTGTCCGCCATCGTAATCAGGCCCATAGTCACAAAACAATAGCCTGTGATTTTCTGGAAAATGCTGTCATGTTACCGTCATGTTGCCATCAAATATGAGCTTTATTTCAAGGATAAAAACACATTTATTATAGCAGTCTAATTGGTTAGTTTGACACACATTAACAGATACGGCTTAACATTCCTACGTTCAGGTTCAAATTGCAGGCTGCACCTTACGGAATCATACAGTTCCACCATATGTCATGGTTGGCCACCATATGCTAGGAAATCTTCCAAATCCCATGGAAGAGCACCTGATGCTAGAAATAGCCACCACATGCCGAACCTGGGGCCAGATGTAGGTAGCCCAATACCGGTCGGAAACGGCCCAAAATACCGATTTTCGGCCGTTTCCGACCGGTATTGGGCTATGGAGATGTAGGGGCTCAAAAAACATACAGAATCGGTAATTTTACCGAATCTGTAAAATTACAGAATCGGTAAATTTACCGATTCTGTAAATTTTACCGATTCGGTAAATTTACCAATCAGTAAAATTACTGATTCTGTATTTTCAGATGTAGGTAGCACTTTGAACAGTGCTTCAGGCCTTTCAGGATTCGGTATTTATCATGTAATACAATTGCATGGTAAATACCGAATCCCTGTGTACATGCACATCTGTGCATGTACACCTGTGCCATGTGGCACACAGACATGCCTTAAGGGCATGTATGTGTGCCACATGGCAAACAAGCCAGTTACAGGTGTGCAACAGGGTGTCAAAGTGACACCCTGTCCCCCTTTGCAATTCGGTATTTTTACTGATTCGGTAAATACCGATTCGGTATTTGCTATTGAATCCTATGGGCTTCAAGGCCCATAGGATTCAATAGCAAATACCGATTTGGTATTTACCGAATCGGTAAATACCGAATCTTACCGATTCGGTAAAAAATACCTAATTTTTACCTACATCTTATTTACCGATTCATAAATACCGAATCAGTAAAATACGGTATTTATGAATCGGCAAATGAGATTTACCTACATCTGGCCCATAGTCACCACAGTGCTACGTATGCCTCATAATTGGAGGAATAACCACAATATTTCATGGACGGCCTGCCAGGGATGGACACCTTGATGGCATAAGAAGCAAACCCCTCCATCAAGCTATCAAGTTAGGTTTTTCTCATAAACTGGAAATTTCCACCCAGGATTCATGCAGGTCTTCAACTCGTAAGTCCTATGATCATAAGAGGGCAGATTTTCTGGTCGAGGGCAATGCCAGGGCAGTCTTCACTTGGTTCTGCAAGACACTTTTGGGGTTGATTTCAAGAGTCATTTGATTTATATATCAACCATAAATAAATTAAGCCACTTCAGAGCACTCTGGACGTGGCAGGTATATTACCCAGGATTCATGCAGCAGGGCATAGATGTGTCCATATCAACTGATGTCACCATTGCCTAGTTAAGATGAGGAGAGGGTAACCCCTTTATTCTGGGCTTCCCAAAAAGAGTCATCACTAGCCTCGCTGACACAAGGGTATAGAAATGTTTAAGCAGATCACCAATCTGGGCAGGGAGGGGCAAAAAAGGTAGGCTGGAGTGGAGGAATGGTGCACCGTAGTGTGGAATCACTTTGTGTTATATGCTGTGCATAATAGGATGGTCTACAAGTATTCACAACATTTTTAGATGTATATTTTACTTTACGAGGAGTGCTGGGAGCACTTACGAAAATGTGAACCCTTGGACAAGTACAGATTTCCCACAACGCTAGCTGGATATGGTTGGCAAATGGCCAGAATATTAGCCAGCACCAGGATAGCCTCACGGGTGCCAAGAAGTGCTCTACAAATCTATTGATTGATTGGATGTGACCAACCTGAAGCACTTGTTGGAAGAACTTCAAGACCTTACATAGGTAACCAGAAAAGCTTCCATGTTTTGACTTGGGATTTAGGCACAATGTCCTGAACTGGGATTTAAACTGGGAACTAGTGTAAGTCCATCAGCGACGGTGAAATGGTGTTACAGTCGCCGAAACATTATAGGAGCTGGGCAGAGTATTTATGTATTCTTCTGAGTTTGAAGAGTTAATTTCTTGACAGCCTTGTTTGGGAAGTATTGCAGTAGTCTGACAGTGGCGTAAGGGGAGTAGGGGTTTGCAAATAGGGAGGAGAGCAGATACACCTAGTAGTAGGCACTCTAGGTGGTTGTATTTCTGTCAAGGGTGAAACTGCACACTCAGTATATTGACTTATTGTGCATGCTTCGAGAGAGTCTGAGCGAGTAAAAACACTAGAATGGGAGCGGTGATTGGTCGACAAGGCCCGTAAAGGAGGTGCTTTTCTTTTGGATGTTAGGGTAAAGTTGATATTGTTGTATTCTCTCCTGGGTGTGTCTCATACAGTTTGCTGCTTCGTGTTGATTTCGTGATCCCTCATCCAGCTGAACGTAGATCTGGGTCCTGAGGTAGCCCATGCTGCTGGCTTCGCGGACCATATATTTGTTGACGAGATATGCATAGGGTCAACCTTTAGGGACTCTACGATTGATGTTGGTGTTGGAGTAGAGGCCCAGAGTGAGCTTGTTTGGCTGACTACAAGAAGGAAAGAAGCCAGGGTAGAGGAGCCCCCACCCCCCCATTTCCAGACACCGTTACCAGTTGATTATGGTCCAGTTTTTGGACAATTGTGTCAAATGCAGCAGAGAGGTCCACCTGGAAGGACACTCGCTTGGCACACGTCGTGCTTGAGAGGTGATCTTTCATAACGTCCAAGAATGCAGAACCACGTCTAGGAAGAGCCCGACTAGAAAAAATTCAGCAAGTTAATTATCGTAAGCTGATTATTACCTATCGAAGCACCCGAGATGTCTATGTAAGCCTGAGATGAAGTCAGAGCTGGACAAAACCTCTTGGTCTGCATTTGTTTTTTTGTACAGTTGAGATTGTGGCCAACTATCCCATCTGTGAGAAGGCACTGACGAGTCTTGTGATAATAAGCTCCAAAGTGGACAGGCCTAGTGGTACCTTTCTGCACAATACAAAAGTTGAAGAGGTGAAAGGAAGTGAGAATGTTTGTGATGTGCAAGGATGTGATTGGGATGAATGGAAGCAGCTATGCTTGATGTACACACTCTCCAGCATGGGAAACACTATGGTGTGGTTTTTGATGGAATCAGTTCTGCTGTGAAAATATGCCCTGAGCATATTGCATTAGACTGCGGCGAGAACAGGAGTGTGCTTCACTGAGGCAGTTCTCTGTAGATGCAGAAAATGTAAACAAAAGGTTTGTCTCTTTGGTAATTCGGATCCACAAAGTATATTTTTTGCTTAGTAACAGACTATGGTGTGGGAAACATCCTTTACAACGAAACTTTTTCCACGCAGTACCTTTACAACGCAGGTATTACAACGCAAGTCGTTACAACGACTTGCGCTGGAGGGCGCTGTAGGATAGGGAATAGTTTAATGTACTATCCAAAACCTTCCCTACTATCCACGGGGACTGGAGTTGGAATAGTAAATTAAACTATTCCACTATTCAGCGCCCCCCAATGCAAGTCGTTGTAACGACTTGCGTTGTAAAACCTGCGTTGTAAAGGCATGCCTGGAAAAAGCATGCGTTGTAAAGACATACATCCCTATAGTGTAAACTCGCGAGAGGTGCAGGTATGAGGTGCGGTAATCCCATGTTTGGGGATTGGACTGGCCTGTTTTTTAAAGACTCTTCCATTTTCGTTCATATGGGGATATTAATCAGAGAATTAGCAATTGTCTTTCCTGTTATGCTGTTTTATTATTGGTTGCCCGGGGGTGGGGCGGGAGTGTAAAATGATCAATCCCTGTCTTAGGTTTAGAATGTGCCTTTTCCACTCTGAGATACAACAAGCCCAGTGACAACTCATCTGGCCTTGATTAAACCATATGCAGTGTGGCTCTTGAAACGATTATTACAGGATTGGCCTCTCTTTGTGTCACTCACTCCCGAAAATTCCCATTGTTAAGAAGATCCTCCCTCTGCCTATTTCCTTGGTGCCTCCCTAGGCTAACACACTTCCCTTGAATAGCCTTTTCTGGTAGCACCACCCTCTGCCACCAGTCACAATAAGTAAGTGTCCCTTCTCCACAGGCCACTTTCATCCAGGTAATGGCACATGCGCTTGACCTTCGCTTTATTTCTGTATTTGGGTGATAAACTGGTCCTAATTAGGTGGAACTTTTGCTCGGACAGTCATGGTATGCAAAAAAAGACAACGCACTATTGCAAACCAATCAATGGTTTGCAATAGTGTGTTGTCTTTTGGATATCGATCTCCCCTCCCAGTTTTCTGGATTGGTTGTCATCTGTTATGTATGTGGCCTGTTTAGATATGAGGGTTTTTAAAAAACATAATTTCTGGTCCCCGGTTTTTAAATGGTGTGAGCAACAAACAAACACTGATGTCCAATGATTATGCCCTATCTGCCCAGTACAGCTGGTCTGCCGGAGGGAAGTTGAGAAGGAAAGGCTAGGCTTCTTGACCAGGGCAGGTACGAGTTTGAAGCGGACACCTCCTCTCTCTTTCCCCTCCCGCTTCCTGCACAAATGTACAAAAGGCATGTTTTCCTTCCATTACAGTGAAATGGCTATCTCTTTCCTACTCTTTGGAAGAGGCAAATGAGGACAAAAAAAAACAACAACAACAGAAAACCACACTATTGCAAAACGTGCTACAGTATGCCTCATAATTTACTTTTTCTTGCTGCATAATTTAGTCATCTCTGCTGCATCATTTGGTCTACCCCGGTCGCTGTAATTCCAGTGGCCATGGCCTCTTGTCAGACTGTGTAATTTGTGAAAACTCTTCTCCAGCTCGAACACATTACAGGCTCTACCCAGCCCTACTTGCTTGGGGTGCATCCTGAATATTGACCCCAGTTTATCGACAGGACAAAATATCGAGGACAACATACTAGAAACAAAATATCGACAGGTAAGGAAGTCTACATTCTCTGTACCTAAATTACACATACGTACAAACGCAGTGCATATATATCTTCAAGGTATGTAGATGTGGAGTTAGGAAAGAGAAATCTTTATTTTCCTATATTCACTTAGCTTTCAATATTTTGATTCTCGATATTGTCTCCATGCAGACGCGGTCCGTGCAGGTAAGAGCGGTGGGGCAGGGAGTCGACAGGCAACGATGAGGGGAAAAAAATAAAAAATTGAAAACCACTTATCTTGCGCTCGCCGCATCGCCGACTCGGTGATACGGCGAGCGCATGGTTATGGTTTTCTTTTTTTAAATGCAAGTTTCTCCACCCATCGTCATCCCTCGACTCCCCCCACCCAGCCCCCCCCCCTCCCTCCCCCCCCCGCTTTTACCTGCATGGGCCACGCCAGTCTCCATGATATTCTTGTACCCCGGTATTCTAGGGTTTCGATATTCCGTAGTACAATCCTACTGGCCTTATCTGGGCACTGGCTTGCCTTGAATTCTGCCAAGTTCCCTGTAGGTCAGTCCGTCCCAACTCCTTGTTCAGGTCAGTAGGCCCAGGCGGCATGTGGGCAGACATCCAATGGGAATATTTGCTAATTTCCCTTGCTGCAATACAGCTTGCCCTGCAGTGAAAATGCTGAGCACATTAATTTCACAAAATAAAAAGCAACGTGTGTGAATTTCTCCAATTTGTGTGAGATGTACTGGCCTTTCTACCACTGTTCTATGATACTTCTCCCCCCCAACAACGTACACCCACAAGACATAAAATGTTATACTATGGACGAAGAGTTTTGATATAAAGTAATGAGAAAAATATAAAAGTGTGAAGCATGGTGATCTGTTTAAAGTACAAGGTGAGGCGAAGTCCCAATAGCACAAATCTGTCTAGAGGGCAATCTAAAGCCAGAGGGTGGAAGTCGGTGACAGTGCTGGGCCCAAAAAAAGTATGTGTGTTTATTAATTATTTAATATATGCTACATGTAGAGTCGAGCTGCTTCTGGGTGCCCATGGCTGTGCCAGTATGAGTAAGAAGTTGCAGGATGCAGCAGGAACCCAGCACCTGGATAACCTCACGGGTGATTAGCTGTGCTCTACAAATCCTGATTGATTGATTGATTGATTGATTGATACAGATGGTCAGGTGTAAACACAGTAAAGGAAATAGGCAGCAAAGTAACTGCATTTCTACTGACCCTGATAGGAGGACTGGTTTAAGCTGGACGACTTTGATGCAAAGAGATATGTAAATACCAGTAAAATAATAATACCGTGTCTTGGCCTGATATTGACAGACCTGTCTTCAAGCACCAATGGCAAGGCTTTCCTAGCAAGGCAGCCATATTGCAAGCTGTTCTGCCTGCAGTGGCGGCTCATCCCCTATGGCGGAGGAGTGTCACTCCACTGCTCAAAAGGAAAAATGCAGGGATAATAACGTACCATTATTATCATTGGATTTTTCCTATGACTGCTTTATCAGCCCTATTGGGCGACCAAACTGTCATGCGCACTCTGCATCTTCCTCGCCAGGCTGCATTACACAGCCTGGTAAGGAACATACAAACCCTCCCAGTCCCCGTCTGAGCGCCGATCCACAGTGCTCAGAGCAATCTCAACGCTGCATTGCAGCGTTGTGATTGGCTGTGGGGAGGCTGTGTGCCAGGTACTTCCTTCTGCCTGGACTGCAGGAAGAAGGATGCTGGAAGAAGACAGAGGAGAGGCGGTGGCTGGCAAAAAGGTGAGTGTTTTTCTTTTTTTAACACCTTGCCTGTGGCAGGAATTCCAGCCCTGTGCTGGACATTCCAATCGCGGGCGTGTTTGTGATGGAACCCAGCCGCCATGCGCACAGGCCACCCGTGACTCATGATGGCTGGGATCCGTCATGAGCATCGAAGGGGTTAACTCCCCCGCCCCACCACTCCTGTCCGGTAGCAGCTGCTACTGTCTGCCTGGGACAATACACAAGCAACGGCGCCCATGCCACAGGTGGGCATTGCTTACCTTACGTCATAAGGACGCCATGTTTGCAGTCCTGGCCTTTCGTTTGGCAATTCAGGGCATTCTGGATGTTGTAACCTTGGTGTGATTCTGTTTAGGCCGTGGGACTGATTAAACTGATTATAATGTTTTCCAATGGAAAACTCAGTCTAGACCCTAGGTGTAATGAAGACAAGCAGCTTGGTGGCAGCCCCTGCCACAGGCAGTCTGGTGGGCCATATGACAAAACTGGCTGACACCAATCTGTAAGGCCCAGCTATAGGGTAGAGTGATTTTTTCAGTTTATGGAAAGTGGAAGAGAAGCCCAGGCAAATTCACCTTTTGGGGTTCTGCTTCCTTTTACCACATACTGAAAATCACAAACAGCGGGTAGCATCCAACAGTGCTCCATGGACTTCAACGGGACGTAAAGTTTCCTAGCTTTCGGATCTGAAAGTTTTCAATTCTATTTAGGACACGCAGGCAAGGTGTTACCTTCTTTTCAATTACTTGCATACTGAGCAGCCCATTTATAACATGAACAACTATCAACACAAACGTAAGGAGTACATGTTCTAGGAGTCTCTGATTAAAATGATAACATGACATCAACGCTGCCACCAATCAGGATGGAGAATCTTGAATAAACCTGCCTCCTGTACACTAACCAGCTCTTTTTGCTGGAAAACGGACGCATTTAACTTTTCATATCTGTCAATGTTGTTTGTTATCGATACCTAGAAAAACAGCATATATATCACATCTCGATATGTGACTCTTGTACAACAAACATTTTCTAAACCTCTTTTCAATATACAAAGAACTTCCCACAGTTCCTAGTGTAGCACAACATCTCAGCCAAACTAAATTATTTAACATCATTACAATGAGTGGTTATGACTCTCAAAGCAATATGTAATCAGTTTTAACAAGCATCCTTGGGATAGAGAACCCCTGTCTCTGTGTCTCTAATAGATTTCAAAACGTTTAGATGCAAAATCTAGGAAATTTTACAATCTGTGTCAGGACTGGAGGCAAGGATTATGCTTGCTCAAAGTTTACCCACATTGGACACAGGCTGGAAGTAAAATCACTTTTAAATATTGATTCGGAAGATAAGTCCTCGAATTTCCCCCAAAAATTCTGAATGACCATCGGCCACCAAGGACTTTGAGGCCATAACGGTCTCGCTGAGTGTTCACCATCCATCTATTATTAATGCTGGTTTCAGCCATGATATCCTGTACCCACTGGGCCAAGGTGTCAACCGAAGCGAAAGAGATCCAAAAACATATTAGCAATTGTTTGGGATTTGAAGGTCTGCACTCACCTGAACGTAATTCATACTCCTTCAAACCTTGAACTATGCAAGGATTTTAATGTTTGGGAAACCTCAGACAGGAGAAGAGCATAGTTGAGGTATTTACTTGTAAGGTGCTAACCCCCACATGCATCAATCTAGGATTTAGCATTTCTTAAATAGCGAAAATTAAGGAATCGCTATTTAGGAAATGCAAAATCCTATGCATCAAGAAATCCTAAAAGTTTTTAGGATTTCTTAATTTTCGGAAATTGCGATTCCTTAATTGCGAATCGCAATTAAGGAATGGCATTACATTGATTCCTATGGGCTTAGAGGCCCATAGGAATCAATGCCGTTTTGCATTTTTTTTTTTTTGCACTCGCAATTTGTTGATGCATTGCAAGGGTGCAGACGGGGGTCCAAAGGACCCCCTCCCCTGCACCCCTGAAATGTATTTTCAAGTGCATGTTTCACACACACATGTCCTAAGGACATGTGTGTCTGTAACATGCAAGTTTAAAAAATGCATTTTTTTGCTTTTTTATAAATTTTCGCAAATTAACACGAGGGTCAACCTCATGTTAATTTGCACTTCCAATTTCAAAAATCGCAATTTTAAAAAAAAATGATGCATTGCAATTAAGGAATCGCACAAATGCGATTCCTTAATTGCATTCGCATTTTTAAGAAATGCAAAAAATAGCGAAATATGGCACTGTTTGATGCATCCCAAAAACGTATTTAGGAAGTGCAAACGGCCGAATTTACCGATTCGCACCGTTTGCACTTCTTAAATAGGTTGATGCATGTGGGGGTAAGTGCGTTATACGCTCCAAGGCATGTACATTCACATGCAAACATATAATAATCCACATTTGTATAGCGCACAATCACCCGTTAGGGTCTCTAGGCGCTGGGGGCCGTCGGTAAGATTAAGCAAGCTATTGCCCAGAGTCACATGGTGCTGGGCTAACCTGCCGCCGGAGCCGGGGATCGAACCCTGATCCCCAGATTCCAGCGTCAGTCGCCCTGGCCGCGGCGCCACACCTCTTCCAGTACAGTACATACAGATTCCAAACATTTTTTCTATTCCTGGTGGTGTTGTTTTAGTTTCTGTGAGGCATCTATCAATAATTTGTAAATTGCACTCAATCAGCCTTAATTTTTGTAAGATATATATTATTATTTACTTACAGATTTCAATTAATCAGCCCACACGTGTTTCACCAGTGAGATGGCTTGAGATCCTAGGACTTTTTCAAGCTACAGTGATCTGTCAGTATAGAGAATTTTGAGCGAAGTGGACATAGCCCTAGAGATGGCAGTCCCACGTCAAGGTCTGGTGTTGTGACAGATGGCAAACTGTAGGGGTTAGATGAGGACAGACAGCACCACAAATGAAGTTCCCTATCCGGACAGACTACTTGATAAAATCCTAGGCTTGCAACCATCTCAAGGTAGGTTAAGCCTTCTAGACAGAGCATGGGCTGCCTATTGCAAGGCATATTGTGCCTTACCAAGAACATAGAGGGGCTTGGAGTCCACCCAATGTTTACCATTGGTTGGCTTTCCTTGTCATTCCCATTTGATTGCTTCTTATTCGTGTCCTAGCTTGTCAATCATGTATTTGTCCATCCCATGGAGCATTGCCTATATACAGTCTATTTGATTGACTGGCATTGGTGCTTCCAGTGCTTGCTTTAAAGTACTACTTTTTTTGTGTGAAGCACTCAGAGTGTGTGTGTTTTCGAGCCATCTTCCTAGTATACATCTTGCCCCACATTCTGTGTTGCTATCTGTCGCTGACTGTTTCTTCCAGCCCTCTTCTCTATTGTGGTCTCCTGTGTGCTTCTCCCCATCACTCGAGCCCTCTATGTTCCTTCCCCCCCAACTCCTGTTTTGCTCTCGCTCGCACCCTTCCCCATGTTTTCATGTCCCATTCAGCCCTCTCCCCACTGTTGCTTTTGCGTCCCCTCCTGTATTTTTTTTTTGGGACCACCATCACTGTCTCCCCACCTTCCCCCATGTTGCTTCCAATTCCCCGTGTTACTTCGCCGCTTGCCCCCACACCTTTTACCATGTTGCTTTGCAGTTAGTTCCAGCCTCCCTTGTGCTGCTACTGCTCCCCAGTCCTCCAGCTTTAAAAAAAAAAATTTAAACGCATTTGCACCTTTTATTTTATTTTTATTTACCGATCTAGCTGGGATAGCGAACTAAAGGTAAAACAAAGCGCCTGGATTGTTTTGTAAGCATGTGCATGCAAGGTGAACGCACCAACAAAATGACACGGGCGGGCGCATCAAAGGCGGTTTTATTTTTTAGCTTTAGTCTTCCTGCACAGTAAACCCATTGGCAAGGCCAATATTTCACAAGGGCATGACCTATTGACTTTGCCTATGCTTGGTCAATGAGTAAGTGCTGAATGCTTCTAGTGTACACTGAGCAAGTGAAGAATGCTACTGGTGTTAACTGAGAGTGTGTAATGCAAATGGTTCTGGTGTTCACTGAGTAAGTGCTGAATGCTTCTGGTGTTCACTTAAGTAAGTGCTGAATGTGAATGCTTCTGGTGTTCCCTGAGTAAGTGCTGAATGCCTCTGGTGTGTACTGAGCAAGTGCGGAATGTTTCTGTTGTTCACTGAGTAAGTGCTGAATGCTACTGGTGTTCATTGAGTAAGTGTTGAATGCTTATGTTGTTCACTGAGTAAGTGCTGAATGCTTCTGTTGTTCACTGAGTAAGTGCTGAATGCTTATGTTGTTCACTGAGTAAGTGCTGAATGCTTCTGTTGTTCACTGAGTAAGTGCTGAATGCTTATGTTGTTCACTGAGTAAGTGCTGAATGCTTCTGGTGTTCACTGAGTAAGTGCTGAATGCTACTGGTGTTCATTGAGTAAGTGCTGAATGCTACTGGTGTTCACTGAGTAAGTGCTGAATGCTTCCGGTGTTCCCTGAGTAAGTGCTGAATGCTACTGATGTTCATTGAGTAAGTGCTGAATGCTACTGGTGTTCATTGAGTAAGTGCTGAATGCTTCTGGTGTTCACTGAGTAAGTGCTGAATGCTTCTGGTGTTCACTTAAGTAAGTGCTGAATGTGAATGCTTCTGGTGTTCCCTGAGTAAGTGCTGAATGCCTCTGGTGTGTACTGAGCAAGTGCGGAATGTTTCTGTTGTTCACTGAGTAAGTGCTGAATGCTACTGGTGTTCATTGAGTAAGTGTTGAATGCTTCTGTTGTTCACTGAGTAAGTGCTGAATGCTTATGTTGTTCACTGAGTAAGTGCTGAATGCTTCTGTTGTTCACTGAGTAAGTGCTGAATGCTTATGTTGTTCACTGAGTAAGTGCTGAATGCTTCTGGTGTTCACTGAGTAAGTGCTGAATGCTACTGGTGTTCATTGAGTAAGTGCTGAATGCTACTGGTGTTCACTGAGTAAGTGCTGAATGCTTCCGGTGTTCCCTGAGTAAGTGCTGAATGCTACTGATGTTCATTGAGTAAGTGCTGAATGCTACTGGTGTTCATTGAGTAAGTGCTGAATGCTTCTGTTGTTCACTGAGTAAGTGCTGAATGCTTCTGGTGTTCACTGAGTAAGTGCTGAATGCTTCTGGTGTTCACTGAGTAAGTGCTGAATGCTTCTGGTGTTCACTGAGTAAGTGCTGAATGCTACTGGTGTTCATTGAGTAAGTGCTGAATGCTTCTGTTGTTCCCAGAGTAAGTGCTGAATGCTTCTGTTGTTCCCTGAGTAAGTGCTGATGCTTCTGGTGTTCACTGAGTAAGTGCTGAATGCTTCTGTTGTTCACTGAGTAAGTGCTGAATGCTTCTGTTGTTCACTGAGTAAGTGCTGATGCTTCTGGTGTTCACTGAGTAAGTGCTGAATGCTACTGGTGTTCATTCAGTAAGTGCTGGATGCTTCTGGTGTTCCCAGAGTAAGTGCTGAATGCTTCCGGTGTTCCCTGAGTAAGTGCTGAATGCTTCTGCTGTTCCCTGAGGAAGTGCTGAATGCTTCTGCTGCTCCCTGAGTAAGTGCTGAATGCTTCTGGTGTTCACTGAGCAAGCGCTGATGCTACTGATGGTCAACACGGTCTTTCCCTTTAACAGCTCTGTTATTCTATCAGAGTTTTTAATGATAGTTAGAAGAAGAACGTGCTTTCAAATAGGACTTCATTTCGCACCTCTAGTGTTACTAATGACCAGGGTAATAGACCTCAACCTTCAAAGACTGAAAGCCCGAGTCAGTCATCCCGGATTGGGATTTAAACTGGTGATCTGACTTCTTCTGGGCCTTTGTTTTGACTGTAAAGTCTGTGCTATGTTGTACTGGCATCAAGCAGCACACCATGGGCTGTGCCATGACCAGCGGCGCTGGCTCTGTGCACGCTGCCTGTTTTCTTACCGCCTTTACCTCATAATTTCTCCAAGTTAGTGCATGTTTTTCGGACAGCACAGTTCAAAAACAGAATGGGCAAAAATTGCTTACTGCTCCCGAGTTGAGCCGTCTGAAAATCACGCTATAACCTTCAGAAATATCGAGTCAAAGAGAAAAGCATAGAAGCGGGCACCTGTTTATGATTTGACCGCCCCTATAGCTGCACTTCGGCCGCTCAATCACAGCTACCGCCGGGATAAAGGGAGCGTGTGGAGTAACGTTGCAGACAGTCAACAGTAGGGGGCAGTGGAGAGCATTAGGACGAACAGTGGAGGTCCCCAGGACTCAGTCTTTCACAGGACCTGGAGAAAAGGCCAAACACGGTCACTCCAGATCACTTTCACCTCTTTGACCAGTTTCAGTTTCTTTTCCTTGGCAGTTCAGCGATTGGACAGACGTTTTGGTTCAATATCAAAGTCCACTCAGAGATGACACAATGACACAGTGCTGGTATTGGACAGTGACCAGGGGCGTAACACAGGCCCTGCAGCCCAGGGAGGCCCCCAGCCCTTTAAGCGGCCCCCAACCCTTCAAGCATTTGCAATGAAATAGAATAGGTCTCTCAATTGCGAGAGTTTAAGCTGTTGGCATTGTAAATGACAATGGCATAGATGCATCAAGGTAAAATCCGCTTGCAAAGAGGCAGATTCTCAGAATCTGCCCCTTTTCGACTGGTATTTTTGCATTTGGGATGCATCATCCCAAATACAAAAATCGCAAATTAATTGCGATTACTTGCATTTAAGGAATCTCAAGGCCCATAGGAATGAATGGCAGGGTATTCCTTAATTGCGACTCGCAATTTGTGAGTCGCAATTAAGAATTTTAAGAAATCGCTATTTTTTTAGTGATTTCTTCATGCATTGCATTTTGCTATTCCTTAATAGCGAATCGTTATTTTTCGCTATTAAGGAATAGCAAAATGGGTTCTTGATGCATCTGGGGGAATGCCTTTTATTTATGTTTTAGAAACCAAAACATAAATAAAAGGCATTGTCATTTACAATGCCAATAGCTCAAACTCCCGTAAATGCGAGACGTATTGCATTGCAGATGCTTGTTGTAAATCAACCCCTGGGTAAGTGATGAAAACTCCAATGGGCCGTGCGAGGAAGCCATTGATAAAGGGACTGGTCGAAGAAAGCCGAAGGCTGAAAGGGTCGAACCCAATTCTCAGTCCATGTATAGCGCTAGCAGCAGATTCGCTTGAGAGCTGGGCGCATGAACAGGTGCAGCGTGAGACGCGTGAATCCATCTCAGACCCTGGTAATTACTTTAGGCCACATTCCAGTCCAGTCCTTGCTGTCTAGCCAGACACTCTCGACAGAGATTGATTTAAATATTCATTATTTTCTTATTTACAATGAGAACTGCACAGGCCTGACAGAGGGTCCGGGTGTTCCACGGTGATCCCCCGAGGCCGAAGCCAACGAGCCGTGATGAAAGTAAACAAAACAAAACGTTCTTAGCCCAAAACGACGACAATGTTTTGGGCACTTTTCGGTCCGCATCATCCTTCACTCCTGCGCGTGCATACTGCAGGGTTTGCAGCATTTCATTTGCTGACGTTGAGCTTTCTTCTTTCAAGCCAGAAAACTTCCACCCGCCGGCACATTCTGTGCGCTTGGTTTTAATGGGTACACTGCAGTGCCGGAGGACGGATGGCTGGAGCACGGGAGGGGGGGCGGGGGCTGGTACACACGGCTCTAGCGGCGTCCAGCCCCCACCCTCGGCTGAAGTCACACCACATCCTAAAGTAAATAAGACAGGTTCTCGAAGTAATCCATTACAGTAATCACGTTGCCGTCACACAGATAATTACAGTGAATGATCACTTGCCCTCTCTACTCCTGCTGGTAATTGACTCGGTGGGTGCCTTACGTAGAATCTTTAGAATTAGATGTTACATTTCCCAAGGCATGATATAATTATATCCTACTGGCCAATCATCATCATCATCAGGATTTGTATAGCGCGCTACTCACCCGTAGGGTCTCAAGGCGCTGAGGGGGGGGGGGGTCCCTACTGCTCGAACAGCCAGGTCTTGAGTTGTTTCCTGAAGGCGAGATGGTCCCGGGTCAGCCGTAGGTGAGTGGGGAGGGAGTTCCAAGTCTTGGCTGCCAGGTAGGAGAAGGATCTTCCTCCGACGGTGGATTTGCGGATTCGTGGGACGGAGGCGAGGGCGAGGCTGGTGGATCGGAGCTGGCGGGTGGGTGTGTAGAAAGAGAGGCGGCTGTTGAGGTACTTCGGGCCCATGTCGTGGAGAGCCTTGTGTGCGGGGGTGAGGAGTCTGAAAGTGATCCTCTTGTTGACGGGGAGCCAGTACAGGTCTTTCAGGTGGGCAGAGATGTGGCTGTGGCGAGGGATGTCCAGGATGAGTCGTGCTGAGGCGTTCTGAATGTGCTGGAGTCTTTTCTGGAGTTTGGCTGTGGTTCCAGTGTAGAGGGTGTTCCCGTAGTCCAGACAGCTGGTGACGAGGGCCTGAGTGACTGTCTTCCTGGTTTCGGTGGGGATCCATCGGAAGATCTTGCGGAGCATGCGTAGGGTGTTGAAGCAGGATGACGAGACGGCGTTGACTTGCTTGGTCATCGTGAGGGAGGAGTCCAGGATGAATCCCAGGTTGCGTGCGTGGTCTGTTGGCTTGGGTGCAGTGCCCAGGGCAGGGGGCCACCAGGAGTCGTCCCAGGCGGAGGGGGATGGTCCGAGGATGAGGACTTCCGTCTTGTCTGAGTTCAGTTTCAGATGGCTGATCTTCAGCCATTCTGCGACGTCTTTCATTCCTTCCTGGAGGTTGGCTTTGGCGGTGGCGGGGTCGTTGGTGAGGGACCATCAGTGATCCTCAAATTCCCCAAATGTAATAGGTTAAGGGGGCCATATGTGCGACCCTGTTTTGCATGTGCAAACGAGTATATATATATATATATATATATATATATGTATATATATATATATATATATATATATATATATATATATATATATATATATTGGCAAGGGTATTTTTAAGGGTTTAGGCTGGCAATGGGCATTTTGGGTGGCAAGGGAAATTATAGGGTTTAGGGTGGAGATGGCATTTGGGTGGCAAAGGTATTTTTAGGGTATAGGGTTGGTGTGTTTTTTGGGGTGGCAAGGGTATTTTTAGGGTTTGGGGTGGGTGTTTGGGTGGCAAGAGTATTTTTAGAGTTTAGGGTAGGTATGGCGTTTTGATTGACAAGGTTATTATTAGAGTTTAGAGTGGTTGTGGGTTTTTGGGTGGCAAGAGTATTTTTAGAAATTAGGGTAGGTATGGATTTTTGGGTGGCAAGGGTATTTTAGGGTTTAAGATGGTGTGTTTTTTTAGGGTGGCAAGGGTGTGTTTAGGGTGGGTATGGATTTTTGGGTGGCAAGGGTAAATTTAGGGTGTAGGGTGGGTATGGGTGGCAATGGTATTTTCAAGTTTTGGGTGGGTATGGGTTTTTGGGTTGGCAAGGGTAATTTTAGGGTTTAGGTTGGGTAGGGTTTTTTGGGTGGTAAGGGTATTTTTAGGGTGGGTATGGCTTTTTGGGTGACAGGGTAATTTTAGGTTTTGGGTGGGTATGGCTTTTTGGGTGGCAAGGGACGTTTTAGGAATTAGGGGGTAAGGGTTTTTGGGTGTCAAGGGAATTTTAGGGATTAGGGTGGGTATTGTTTTTTGGGTGGCAATGGTAATTTTAGGGTGGGTATGGGTATTTGGGTGGCACGGGTATTTTTGGGGAGGTACGGGTTTTTGGGAGGCAGGAGTCATTTTAGGGTTAGGAGTAGGTATGGGTTTTCGGGATTGTAAGGACATTTTTAGGGTGGGTTTGGGTTTTTGGGTATAAAGGAGATTTTTACGGTTTGGGTGGGTTTATGGGTGTAAAGGGAATTTATAACATGAAGAGTGAGTATAGGGGTGTGTGCGTGTGTGTGTATATATATATTTAATACTTACCCATATTAATTTTACAACGCATATGTCTTTAGCATGCATGCATGCCTTTACCACAAAATGTATTTTACAGGTACATATAAACCCATTGTACATATATTATATAGATATATATCTCCACCAAAAAGTTGCCGGTAGCTCAGGGCTTTGCCTCGCGGCGGTCATTCTTGAAAACCAGCGTTTTCTAAATATATAACAACCACCTTTTCTTTTCGAAAAAAAGGTAATCCGGACACTCCAGGATGCTTCTGTAAATTTATTGGCAACAAGAAGTCACAAACCAACGCGTTTCGCCGTTAAGGCTTGGTCACATATATATATATATATATATATATATATATATGTGTATATATGTATATATATATATATATATATATATATATATAGGTTCACAATCCTGTAATGTCAGCAACCGGCAAGGCACCAACACGGTCAACAGGTACAGACCACAACGAGGACTTCAGTAGAAAATAAAGTGCTTTAATCCAAAGAAAGGAACGGCAGCATGACGTGTTTCATATATATATATATATATATATATATATATATATATATTAATACTTACCTGTAAAAAAAGATACATGATTGAGGTAAAGGCAATCGTGCTAAAGGCATAGTCATTGTTAAAAACTGTTGTTTAGACTAAGTCGTTGTTTAGGCATCGTTGTTAAGACTCTAGTTGATCCAGAGGTCGTTGTTCTATCATACAACTGGTCAGTATGCACTGTATAACTTTAGGGATAGCACTGCTGTTTTAGGTGAGAGTTAGTAGAATCTATATAATTTAAGAAGTGGCTCTGAGGTGTAGGTCATCTGGATCTGCATGTTATGTTTTTCAGATTAAGAATCTTAATAGATTTCAAAAAGCTAGCAATGGGAAAGGAGGTTGTATGATGGAACAACGACTAACTCTCACCCAAGACAGCAGTGCTATTGCGAAAGTTATACAGTGCAGACTGACCCACACCTCAGGAAGCAGAGATTTACCGGTGGTTACACAGATGCACGGGCTCACACCTCAGGCAACAGGACTCATCCCTGAAGATACACTGAACTACAGATTCACATCTCAGACAGCAGAACTATCCTTACAGTCATGCACCCCAGGGAGCAGAGCTATATATCTTATGTTAGGCAGATACTACTGCTTACTCCTCAGACGACAGACCTGTCTCGTAATTTACACAGATCCTAGTGGCTCACACCTCAGACAGCAGAACTATACTAAAGTTACACAGATCCTACTGGCTCACACCTCTGACAGCAGAACTATACTAAAGTTTCACAGATCCTAGTGGCTCACACCTCAGGCAGCAGAACTATACTAAAGTTACACAGATCCTAGTGGCTCACACCTCAGGCAGCAGAACTATACTAAAGTTACACAGATCACAGGGGCTCACACCTCAGACAGCAGAACTATACTAAAGTTACACAGATCCTACTGGCTCACACCTCTGACAGCAGAACTATACTAAAGTTACACAGATCCTAGTGGCTCACACCTCCGACAGCAGAACTATACTAAAGTTACACAGATCCCAGTGGCTCACACCTCAGACAGCAGAACTATACTAAAGTTACACAGATCCTAGTGGCTCACACCTCAGACAGCTGAACTATACTAAAGTTACACAGATCCTAGTGGCTCACACCTCAGACAGCAGAACTATACTAAAGTTACACAGATCCCAGTGGCTCACACCTCAGACAGCAGAACTGTACTAAAGTTACACAGATCCTACTGGCTCACACCTCAGACAGCAGACCTATACTAAAGTTACACAGATCCTAGTGGCTCACACCTCCGACAGCAGAACTATACTAAAGTTACACAGATCCTAGTGACTCACACCTCAGACAGCAGAACTATACTAAAGTTACACAGATCCTCGTGACTCACACCTCAGACAGCAGAACTATGCTAAAGTTACACAGATCCTAGTGGCTCACACCTCAGACAGCAGAACTATACTAAAGTTACACAGATCCTAGTGGCTCACACCTCAGACAGCAGAACTATACTAAAGTTACACAGATCCTACTGGCTCACACCTCAGACAGCAGAACTATACTAAAGTTACACAGATCCTACTGGCTCACACCTCAGACAGCAGAACTATACTAAAGTTACACAGATCCTACTGGCTCACACCTCAGGCAGCAGAACTATACTAAAGTTACACAGATCCTAGTGGCTCACACCGCAGACAGCAGAACTATGCTAAAGTTACACAGATCCTAGTGACTCACACCTCAGACAGCAGAACTATACTAAAGTTACACAGATCCTAGTGGCTCACACCTCCAACAGCAGAACTATAATAAAGTTACACAGATCCTAGTGGCTCACACCTCAGACAGCAGAACTATACTAAAGTTACACAGATCACAGGGGCTCACACCTCAGACAGCAGAACTATACTAAAGTTACACAGATCCTAGTGGCTCACACCTCAGACAGCAGAACTATACTAAAGTTACACAGATCACAGGGGCTCACACCTCAGACAGCAGAACTATACTAAAGTTACACAGATCCTAGTGGCTCACACCTCAGACAGCAGAACTATACTAAAGGTACACAGATCCTAGTGGCTCACACCGCAGACAGCAGACCTATACTAAAGTTACACAGATCCTAGTGGCTCACACCTCAGACAGCAGAACTATAATAAAGTTACACAGATCCTAGTGGCTCACACCTCAGACAGCAGAACTATACTAAAGTTACACAGATCCTAGTGGCTCACACCTCAGACAGCAGAACTATACTAAAGTTACACAGATCACAGGGGCTCACACCTCAGACAGCAGAACTATACTAAAGTTACACAGATCCTAGTGTCTCACACCTCAGACAGCAGAACTGTACTAAAGTTACACAGATCCTAGTGGCTCACACCTCAGACAGCAGAACTATACTAAAGTTACACAGATCCCAGTGGCTCACACCTCAGACAGCAGAACTATACTAAAGTTACACAGATCCTAGTGGCTCACACCTCAGACAGCAGAACTATACTAAAGTTACACAGATCACAGGGGCTCACACCTCAGACAGCAGAACTATAATAAAGTTACACAGATCCTAGTGGCTCACACCTCAGACAGCAGAACTATAATAAAGTTACACAGATCCTACTGGCTCACACCTCCGACAGCAGAACTATACTAAAGTTACACAGATCCTAGTGGCTCACACCTCAGACAGCAGAACTATACTAAAGTTACACAGATCCTAGTGGCTCCCACCTCAGACAGCAGAACTATACTAAAGTTACACAGATCCTAGTGGCTCACACCTCAGACAGCAGAACTATACTAAAGTTACACAGATCCTACTGGCTCACACCTCCGACAGCAGAACTATACTAAAGTTACACAGATCCTAGTGACTCACACCGCAGACAGCAGAACTATACTAAAGTTACACAGATCCTAGTGGCTCACACCTCAGGCAGCAGAACTATACTAAAGTTACACAGATCCTAGTGGCTCACACCTCAGACAGCAGAACTATACTAAAGTTACACAGATCCTACTGGCTCACACCTCAGACAGCAGAACTATACTAAAGTTACACAGATCCTACTGGCTCACACCTCAGACAGCAGAACTATACTAAAGTTACACAGATCCTACTGGCTCACACCTCAGACAGCAGAACTATACTAAAGTTACACAGATCCTACTGGCTCACACCTCAGACAGCTGAACTATACTAAAGTTACACAGATCCTAGTGGCTCACACCTCCGACAGCAGAACTATACTAAAGTTACACAGATCCTAGTGGCTCACACCGCAGACAGCAGAACTATACTAAAGTTACACAGATCCTAGTGGCTCACACCTCAGACAGCAGAACTATACTAAAGTTACTCAGATCCTACTGGCTCACACCTCAGACAGCAGAACTATACTAAAGTTACACAGATCCTACTGGCTCACACCTCAGACAGCAGAACTATACTAAAGTTACACAGATCCTACTGGCTCACACCTCAGACAGCTGAACTATACTAAAGTTACACAGATCACAGGGGCTCACACCCCAGACAGCAGAACTATACTAAAGTTACACAGATCCTAGTGGCTCACACCTCAGACAGCAGAACTATACTAAAGTTACTCAGATCCTACTGGCTCACACCTCAGACAGCAGAACTATACTAAAGTTACACAGATCCTACTGGCTCACACCTCAGACAGCAGAACTATACTAAAGTTACACAGATCCTACTGGCTCACACCTCAGACAGCAGAACTATACTAAAGTTACACAGATCCTAGTGGCTCACAC
The DNA here is from genome assembly GCF_964261635.1 of Lissotriton helveticus. Lineage (NCBI taxonomy): Eukaryota > Metazoa > Chordata > Amphibia > Caudata > Salamandridae > Lissotriton > Lissotriton helveticus. The sequence continues at coordinate 135,846,193 of NC_136068.1, read as the reverse complement.
CTCAGACAGCAGAACTATACTAAAGTTACACAGATCCTACTGGCTCACACCTCAGACAGCAGAACTATACTAAAGTTACACAGATCCTACTGGCTCACACCTCAGACAGCAGAACTATACTAAAGTTACACAGATCCTACTGGCTCACACCTCAGACAGCAGAACTATACTAAAGTTACACAGATCACAGGGGCTCACACCTCAGACAGCAGAACTATACTACAGTTACACAGATCCTACTGGCTCACACCTCAGACAGCAGAACTATACTAAAGTTACACAGATCCTACTGGCTCACACCTCAGACAGCAGAACTATACTAAAGTTACACAGATCCTAGTGGCTCACACCTCAGACAGCAGAACTATACTAAAGTTACTCAGATCCTACTGGCTCACACCTCAGACAGCAGAACTATACTAAAGTTACACAGATCCTACTGGCTCACACCTCAGACAGCAGAACTATACTAAAGTTACACAGATCTTACTGGCTCACACCTCAGACAGCTGAACTATACTAAAGTTACACAGATCACAGGGGCTCACACCCCAGACAGCAGAACTATACTAAAGTTACACAGATCCTAGTGGCTCACACCTCAGACAGCAGAACTATACTAAAGTTACTCAGATCCTACTGGCTCACACCTCAGACAGCAGAACTATACTAAAGTTACACAGATCCTAGTGGCTCACACCTCAGACAGCAGAACTATACTAAAGTTACACAGATCCTAGTGGCTCACACCTCAGACAGCAGAACTATACTAAAGTTACACAGATCACAGGGGCTCACACCTCAGACAGCAGAACTATACTAAAGTTACACAGATCCTACTGGCTCACACCTCAGGCAGCAGAACTATACTAAAGTTACACAGATCCCAGTGGCTCACACCTCAGACAGCAGAACTATACTAAAGTTACACAGATCCTAGTGGCTCACACCGCAGACAGCAGAACTATACTAAAGTTACACAGATCCTAGTGACTCACACCTCAGACAGCAGAACTATACTAAAGTTACACAGATCCTACTGGCTCACACCTCAGGCAGCAGAACTATACTAAAGTTACACAGATCCTAGTGGCTCACACCGCAGACAGCAGAACTATGCTAAAGTTACACAGATCCTAGTGACTCACACCTCAGACAGCAGAACTATACTAAAGTTACACAGATCCTAGTGGCTCACACCTCCGACAGCAGAACTATACTAAAGTTACACAGATCCTAGTGGCTCACACCTCAGACAGCAGAACTATACTAAAGTTACACAGATCCTAGTGGCTCACACCTCAGAACTATACTAAAGTTACACAGATCACAGGGGCTCACACCTCAGACAGCAGAACTATACTAAAGTTACACAGATCCTACTGGCTCACACCTCAGGCAGCAGAACTATACTAAAGTTACACAGATCCTAGTGGCTCACACCGCAGACAGCAGAACTATGCTAAAGTTACACAGATCCTAGTGGCTCACACCTCAGACAGCAGAACTATAATAAAGTTACACAGATCCTAGTGGCTCACACCTCAGACAGCAGAACTATAATAAAGTTACACAGATCCTAGTGGCTCACACCTCAGACAGCCGAACTATAATAAAGTTACACAGATCCTAGTGGCTCACACCTCAGACAGCAGAACTATACTAAAGTTACTCAGATCCTACTGGCTCACACCTCAGGCAGCAGAACTATACTAAAGTTACACAGATCCTAGTGGCTCACACCTCAGGCAGCAGAACTATACTAAAGTTACACAGATCACAGGGGCTCACACCCCAGACAGCAGAACTATACTAAAGTTACACAGATCCTAGTGGCTCACACCTCAGACAGCAGAACTATAATAAAGTTACACAGATCCTAGTGGCTCACACCTCACACAGCAGAACTATACTAAAGTTACACAGATCCTAGTGGCTCACACCTCCGACAGCAGAACTATACTAAAGTTACACAGATCCTAGTGTCTCACACCTCAGACAGCAGAACTATAATAAAGTTACACAGATCCTAGTGGCTCACACCTCAGACAGCAGAACTATGCTAAAGTTACACAGATCCTAGTGGCTCACACCGCAGACAGCAGAACTATACTAAAGTTACACAGATCCTAGTGACTCACACCTCAGACAGCAGAACTATACTAAAGTTACACAGATCCTACTGGCTCACACCTCAGGCAGCAGAACTATACTAAAGTTACACAGATCACAGGGGCTCACACCGCAGACAGCAGAACTATAATAAAGTTACACAGATCCTAGTGACTCACACCTCAGACAGCAGAACTATACTAAAGTTACACAGATCCTAGTGACTCACACCTCAGACAGCAGAACTATACTAAAGTTACACAGATCCTAGTGACTCACACCTCAGACAGCAGAACTATACTAAAGTTACACAGATCCTAGTGGCTCACACCTCAGACAGCAGAACTATACTAAAGTTACACAGATCCTAGTGGCTCACACCTCAGACAGCAGAACTATACTAAAGTTACACAGATCCTAGTGGCTCACACCTCAGACAGCAGAACTATACTAAAGTTACACAGATCCTAGTGGCTCACACCTCAGACAGCAGAACTATACTAAAGTTACACAGATCCTAGTGGCTCACACCTCAGACAGCAGAACTATACTAAAGTTACACAGATCCTAGTGGCTCACACCTCAGACAGCAGAACTATGCTAAAGTTACACAGATCCTACTGGCTCACACCTCAAACAGCAGAACTATACTAAAGTTACACAGATCCTAGTGACTCACACCTCAGACAGCAGAACTATACTAAAGTTACACAGATCCTACTGGCTCACACCTCAGACAGCAGAACTATACTAAAGTTACACAGATCCTACTGGCTCACACCTCAGGCAGCAGAACTATACTAAAGTTACACAGATCCTAGTGACTCACACCGCAGACAGCAGAACTGTACTAAAGTTACACAGATCCTACTGGCTCACACCTCAGGCAGCAGAACTATAATAAAGTTACACAGATCCTAGTGGCTCACACCTCAGGCAGCAGAACTATACTAAAGTTACTCAGATCCTACTGGCTCACACCTCAGGCAGCAGAACTATAATAAAGTTACACAGATCCTAGTGGCTCACACCTCAGGCAGCAGAACTATAATAAAGTTACACAGATCCTAGTGGCTCACACCTCCGACAGCAGAACTATACTAAAGTTACACAGATCCTAGTGGCTCACACCTCAGGCAGCAGAACTATACTAAAGTTACACAGATCCTAGTGGCTCACACCGCAGAACTATACTAAAGTTACACAGATCCTAGTGGCTCACACCGCAGACAGCAGAACTATACTAAAGTTACACAGATCCTAGTGACTCACACCGCAGACAGCAGAACTGTACTAAAGTTACACAGATCCTACTGGCTCACACCTCCGACAGCAGAACTATACTAAAGTTACACAGATCCTAGTGGCTCACACCTCCGACAGCAGAACTATACTAAAGTTACACAGATCCTAGTGGCTCACACCGCAGACAGCAGAACTATACTAAAGTTACACAGATCCTAGTGGCTCACACCTCCGACAGCAGAACTATACTAAAGTTACACAGATCCTAGTGGCTCACACCTCAGACAGCAGAACTATACTAAAGTTACACAGATCCTAGTGGCTCACACCTCAGACAGCAGAACTATACTAAAGTTACACAGATCCTAGTGGCTCACACCTCAGGCAGCAGAACTATACTAAAGTTACACAGATCCTAGTGGCTCACACCTCAGACAGCAGAACTATACTAAAGTTACACAGATCCTAGTGGCTCACACCTCAGACAGCAGAACTATACTAAAGTTACACAGATCCTACTGGCTCACACCTCAGACAGCAGAGCTATACTAAAGTTACACAGATCCTACTGGCTCACACCTCAGACAGCTGAACTATACTAAAGTTACACAGATCACAGGGGCTCACACCCCAGACAGCAGAACTATACTAAAGTTACACAGATCCTAGTGGCTCACACCGCAGACAGCAGAACTATACTAAAGTTACACAGATCCTAGTGGCTCACACCTCAGACAGCAGAACTATACTAAAGTTACTCAGATCCTACTGGCTCACACCTCAGACAGCAGAACTATCCTAAAGTTACACAGATCCTACTGGCTCACACCTCAGACAGCAGAACTATACTAAAGTTACACAGATCCTACTGGCTCACACCTCAGACAGCAGAACTATACTAAAGTTACACAGATCCTACTGGCTCACACCTCAGACAGCAGAACTATACTAAAGTTACACAGATCCTAGTGGCTCACACCTCAGACAGCAGAACTATACTAAAGTTACTCAGATCCTACTGGCTCACACCTCAGACAGCAGAACTATACTAAAGTTACACAGATCCTACTGGCTCACACCTCAGACAGCAGAACTATACTAAAGTTACACAGATCTTACTGGCTCACACCTCAGACAGCTGAACTATACTAAAGTTACACAGATCACAGGGGCTCACACCCCAGACAGCAGAACTATACTAAAGTTACACAGATCCTAGTGGCTCACACCTCAGACAGCAGAACTATACTAAAGTTACTCAGATCCTACTGGCTCACACCTCAGACAGCAAAACTATACTAAAGTTACACAGATCCTAGTGGCTCACACCTCAGACAGCAGAACTATACTAAAGTTACACAGATCCTAGTGGCTCACACCTCAGGCAGCAGAACTATACTAAAGTTACACAGATCCTAGTGGCTCACACCGCAGACAGCAGAACTATACTAAAGTTACACAGATCCTAGTGGCTCACACCGCAGACAGCAGAACTATACTAAAGTTACACAGATCCTAGTGACTCACACCGCAGACAGCAGAACTGTACTAAAGTTACACAGATCCTACTGGCTCACACCTCCGACAGCAGAACTATACTAAAGTTACACAGATCCTAGTGGCTCACACCTCCGACAGCAGAACTATACTAAAGTTACACAGATCCTAGTGGCTCACACCGCAGACAGCAGAACTATACTAAAGTTACACAGATCCTAGTGGCTCACACCTCCGACAGCAGAACTATACTAAAGTTACACAGATCCTAGTGGCTCACACCTCAGACAGCAGAACTATACTAAAGTTACACAGATCCTAGTGGCTCACACCTCAGACAGCAGAACTATACTAAAGTTACACAGATCCTAGTGGCTCACACCTCAGGCAGCAGAACTATACTAAAGTTACACAGATCCTAGTGGCTCACACCTCAGACAGCAGAACTATACTAAAGTTACACAGATCCTAGTGGCTCACACCTCAGACAGCAGAACTATACTAAAGTTACACAGATCCTACTGGCTCACACCTCAGACAGCAGAACTATACTAAAGTTACACAGATCCTACTGGCTCACACCTCAGACAGCTGAACTATACTAAAGTTACACAGATCACAGGGGCTCACACCCCAGACAGCAGAACTATACTAAAGTTACACAGATCCTAGTGGCTCACACCGCAGACAGCAGAACTATACTAAAGTTACACAGATCCTAGTGGCTCACACCTCAGACAGCAGAACTATACTAAAGTTACTCAGATCCTACTGGCTCACACCTCAGACAGCAGAACTATCCTAAAGTTACACAGATCCTACTGGCTCACACCTCAGACAGCAGAACTATACTAAAGTTACACAGATCCTACTGGCTCACACCTCAGACAGCAGAACTATACTAAAGTTACACAGATCCTACTGGCTCACACCTCAGACAGCAGAACTATACTAAAGTTACACAGATCCTAGTGGCTCACACCTCAGACAGCAGAACTATACTAAAGTTACTCAGATCCTACTGGCTCACACCTCAGACAGCAGAACTATACTAAAGTTACACAGATCCTACTGGCTCACACCTCAGACAGCAGAACTATACTAAAGTTACACAGATCTTACTGGCTCACACCTCAGACAGCTGAACTATACTAAAGTTACACAGATCACAGGGGCTCACACCCCAGACAGCAGAACTATACTAAAGTTACACAGATCCTAGTGGCTCACACCTCAGACAGCAGAACTATACTAAAGTTACTCAGATCCTACTGGCTCACACCTCAGACAGCAAAACTATACTAAAGTTACACAGATCCTAGTGGCTCACACCTCAGACAGCAGAACTATACTAAAGTTACACAGATCCTAGTGGCTCACACCTCAGACAGCAGAACTATACTAAAGTTACACAGATCACAGGGGCTCACACCTCAGACAGCAGAACTGTACTAAAGTTACACAGATCCTAGTGGCTCACACCTCCGACAGCAGAACTATACTAAAGTTACACAGATCCTACTGGCTCACACCTCAGGCAGCAGAACTATACTAAAGTTACACAGATCCCAGTGGCTCACACCTCAGACAGCAGAACTATACTAAAGTTACACAGATCCTAGTGGCTCACACCTCAGACAGCAGAACTATACTAAAGTTACACAGATCCTAGTGACTCACACCTCAGACAGCAGAACTATACTAAAGTTACACAGATCCTAGTGGCTCACACCTCAGACAGCAGAACTATACTAAAGTTACACAGATCCTAGTGGCTCACACCGCAGACAGCAGAACTATACTAAAGTTACACAGATCCTAGTGACTCACACCTCAGACAGCAGAACTATACTAAAGTTACACAGATCCTACTGGCTCACACCTCAGACAGCAGAACTATACTAAAGTTACACAGATCCTAGTGGCTCACACCTCAGACAGCAGAACTATACTAAAGTTACACAGATCCCAGTGGCTCACACCTCAGACAGCAGAACTATACTAAAGTTACACAGATCCTAGTGGCTCACACCTCAGACAGCAGAACTATACTAAAGTTACACAGATCCTAGAGACTCACACCTCAGACAGCAGAGCTATACTAAAGTTACACAGATCACAGTGGCTCACACCTCAGACAGCAGAACTATACTAAAGTTACACAGATCCTAGTGGCTCACACCGCAGACAGCAGAACTATACTAAAGTTACACAGATCCTAGTGGCTCACACCTCAGACAGCAGAACTATATTAAAGTTACACAGATCCCAGTGGCTCACACCTCAGACAGCAGAACTATACTAAAGTTACACAGATCCTAGTGGCTCACACCTCAGACAGCAGAACTATAATAAAGTTACACAGATCCTAGTGGCTCACACCTCAGACAGCAGAACTATACTAAAGTTACACAGATCCTAGTGGCTCACACCGCAGACAGCAGAACTATACTAAAGTTACACAGATCCTACTGGCTCACACCTCAGACAGCAGAACTATGCTAAAGTTACACAGATCCTACTGGCTCACACCTCAGACAGCAGAACTATACGAAAGTTACACAGATCCTAGTGGCTCACACCTCAGACAGCAGAACTATACTAAAGTTACACAGATCCTAGTGGCTCACACCTCCGACAGCAGAACTATACTAAAGTTACACAGATCCTAGTGGCTCACACCTCAGACAGCAAAACTATACTAAAGTTACACAGATCCTAGTGGCTCACACCTCAGACAGCAGAACTATACTAAAGTTACACAGATCCTAGTGGCTCACACCTCAGACAGCAGAACTATACTAAAGTTACACAGATCCCAGTGGCTCACACCTCAGACAGCAGAACTATACTAAAGTTACACAGATCCTAGTGGCTCACACCTCAGACAGCAGAACTATACTAAAGTTACACAGATCCCAGTGACTCACACCTCAGACAGCAGAACTATACTAAAGTTACACAGATCACAGTGGCTCACACCTCAGACAGCAGAACTATACTAAAGTTACACAGATCCTAGTGGCTCACACCGCAGACAGCAGAACTATACTAAAGTTACACAGATCCTAGTGGCTCACACCTCAGACAGCAGAACTATACTAAAGTTACACAGATCCCAGTGGCTCACACCTCAGACAGCAGAACTATACTAAAGTTACACAGATCCTAGTGGCTCACACCTCAGACAGCAGAACTATAATAAAGTTACACAGATCCTAGTGGCTCACACCTCAGACAGCAGAACTATACTAAAGTTACACAGATCCTAGTGGCTCACACCGCAGACAGCAGAACTATACTAAAGTTACACAGATCCTACTGGCTCACACCTCAGACAGCTGAACTATACTAAAGTTACACAGATCACAGGGGCTCACACCCCAGACAGCAGAACTATACTAAAGTTACACAGATCCTACTGGCTCACACCTCAGACAGCAGAACTATACTAAAGTTACACAGATCCTACTGGCTCACACCTCAGACAGCAGAACTATACTAAAGTTACACAGATCCCAGTGGCTCACACCTCAGGCAGCAGAACTATACTAAAGTTACACAGATCCTACTGGCTCACACCTCAGACTGCAGAACTATACTAAAGTTATACAGATCCTACTGGCTCACACCTCAGACAGCAGAACTATACTAAAGTTACACAGATCCCAGTGGCTCACACCTCAGACAGCAGAACTATACTAAAGTTACACAGATCCTAGTGGCTCACACCTCAGACAGCAGAACTATACTAAAGTTACACAGATCCCAGTGGCTCACACCGCAGACAGCAGAACTATACTAAAGTTACACAGATCATAGTGGCTCACACCTCAGACAGCAGAACTATACTAAAGTTACACAGATCCTAGTGGCTCACACCTCAGACAGCAGAACTATACTAAAGTTACACAGATCCTAGTGGCTCACACCTCAGACAGCAGAACTATACTAAAGTTACACAGATCCTAGTGGCTCACACCTCAGACAGCAGAACTATACTAAAGTTACACAGATCCTAGTGGCTCACACCTCAGACAGCAGAACTATACTAAAGTTACACAGATCCTAGTGGCTCACACCTCAGACAGCAGAACTATACTAAAGTTACACAGATCCTAGTGGCTCACACCGCAGACAGCAGAACTATGCTAAAGTTACACAGATCCTAGTGACTCAAACCTCAGACAGCAGAACTATGCTAACGTTACACAGATCCTAGTGGCTCACACCTCAGACAGCAGAACTATGCTAAAGTTACACAGATCCTACTGGCTCACACCTCAGACAGCAGAACTATACTAAAGTTACACAGATCCTAGTGGCTCACACCTCAGACAGCAGAACTATACTAAAGTTACACAGATCCTACTGGCTCACACCTCAGACAGCAGAACTGTACTAAAGTTACACAGATCCTAGTGTCTCACACCTCAGGCAGCAGAACTGTACTAAAGTTACACAGATCCTAGTGACTCACACCACAGGCAGCAGAACTGTACTAAAGTTACACAGATCCTACTGGCTCACACCTCAGGCAGCAGAACTATAATAAAGTTACACAGATCCTAGTGGCTCACACCTCAGGCAGCAGAACTATACTAAAGTTACTCAGATCCTACTGGCTCACACCTCAGGCAGCAGAACTATAATAAAGTTACACAGATCCTAGTGGCTCACACCTCCGACAGCAGAACTATACTAAAGTTACACAGATCCTAGTGGCTCACACCTCAGGCAGCAGAACTATACTAAAGTTACACAGATCCTAGTGGCTCACACCGCAGACAGCAGAACTGTACTAAAGTTACACAGATCCTAGTGGCTCACACCGCAGACAGCAGAACTGTACTAAAGTTACACAGATCCTAGTGACTCACACCGCAGACAGCAGAACTGTACTAAAGTAAACTATACTAAAGTTACACAGATCCTAATGTCTCACACCTCAGGCAGCAGAACTATACTAAAGTTACACAGATCCTAGTGGCTCACACCTCAGACAGCAGAACTATGCTAAAGTTACACAGATCCTACTGGCTCACACCTCAGACAGCAGAACTATACTAAAGTTACACAGATCCCAGTGGCTCACACCTCAGACAGGAGAACTATACTAAAGTTACACAGATCCCAGTGGCTCACACCTCAGACAGCAGAACTATACTAAAGTTACACAGATCCTAGTGGCTCACACCTCAGACAGCTGAACTATACTAAAGTTACACAGATCACAGGGGCTCACACCTCAGACAGCAGAACTATACTAAAGTTACACAGATCCTAGTGGCTCACACCGCAGACAGCAGAACTATACTAAAGTTACACAGATCCTAGTGACTCACACCGCAGACAGCAGAACTATACTAAAGTTACACAGATCCTAGTGACTCACACCTCAGACAGCAGAACTATACTAAAGTTACACAGATCCTAGTGACTCACACCGCAGACAGCAGAACTATACTAAAGTTACACAGATCCTAGTGGCTCACACCTCAGGCAGCAGAACTATACCCAAGTTACACAGATCCTAGTGGCTCACACCGCAGACAGCAGAACTATACTAAAGTTACACAGATCCTACTGGCTCACACCTCAGACAGCAGAACTATACTAAAGTTACACAGATCCTACTGGCTCACACCTCAGACAGCTGAATTATACTAAAGTTACACAGATCCTAGTGGCTCACACCTCAGGCAGCAGAACTATACTAAAGTTACACAGATCCTAGTGGCTCACACCTCAGACAGCAGAACTATACTAAAGTTACACAGATCCTAGTGGCTCACACCTCAGACAGCAGAACTATACTAAAGTTACACAGATCCCAGTGGCTCACACCTCAGACAGCAGAACTATACTAAAGTTACACAGATCCTAGTGGCTCACACCTCAGACAGCAGAACTATACTAAAGTTACTCAGATCCTACTGGCTCACACCTCAGACAGCAGAACTATACTAAAGTTACACAGATCCTACTGGCTCACACCTCAGACAGCAGAACTATACTAAAGTTACACAGATCCTACTGGCTCACACCTCAGACAGCAGAACTATACTAAAGTTACACAGATCCTACTGGCTCACACCTCAGACAGCAGAACTATACTAAAGTTACACAGATCCTAGTGGCTCACACCTCAGACAGCAGAACTATACTAAAGTTACACAGATCCTAGTGGCTCACACCTCAGACAGCAGAACTATACTAAAGTTACACAGATCCCAGTGGCTCACACCTCAGACAGCAGAACTATACTAAAGTTACACAGATCCTAGTGGCTCACACCTCAGACAGCAGAACTATACTAAAGTTACTCAGATCCTACTGGCTCACACCTCAGACAGCAGAACTATACTAAAGTTACACAGATCCTACTGGCTCACACCTCAGACAGCAGAACTATACTAAAGTTACACAGATCCTACTGGCTCACACCTCAGACAGCAGAACTATACTAAAGTTACACAGATCCTACTGGCTCACACCTCAGACAGCAGAACTATACTAAAGTTACACAGATCCCAGTGGCTCACACCTCAGACAGCAGAACTATACTAAAGTTACACAGATCTTACTGGCTCACACCTCAGACAGCTGAACTATACTAAAGTTACACAGATCACAGGGGCTCACACCCCAGACAGCAGAACTATACTAAAGTTACACAGATCCTAGTGGCTCACACCTCAGACAGCAGAACTATACTAAAGTTACTCAGATCCTACTGGCTCACACCTCAGACAGCAAAACTATACTAAAGTTACACAGATCCTAGTGGCTCACACCTCAGACAGCAGAACTATACTAAAGTTACACAGATCCTAGTGGCTCACACCTCAGGCAGCAGAACTATACTAAAGTTACACAGATCCTAGTGGCTCACACCGCAGACAGCAGAACTATACTAAAGTTACACAGATCCTAGTGGCTCACACCGCAGACAGCAGAACTATACTAAAGTTACACAGATCCTAGTGACTCACACCGCAGACAGCAGAACTGTACTAAAGTTACACAGATCCTACTGGCTCACACCTCCGACAGCAGAACTATACTAAAGTTACACAGATCCTAGTGGCTCACACCTCCGACAGCAGAACTATACTAAAGTTACACAGATCCTAGTGGCTCACACCGCAGACAGCAGAACTATACTAAAGTTACACAGATCCTAGTGGCTCACACCTCCGACAGCAGAACTATACTAAAGTTACACAGATCCTAGTGGCTCACACCTCAGACAGCAGAACTATACTAAAGTTACACAGATCCTAGTGGCTCACACCTCAGACAGCAGAACTATACTAAAGTTACACAGATCCTAGTGGCTCACACCTCAGGCAGCAGAACTATACTAAAGTTACACAGATCCTAGTGGCTCACACCTCAGACAGCAGAACTATACTAAAGTTACACAGATCCTAGTGGCTCACACCTCAGACAGCAGAACTATACTAAAGTTACACAGATCCTACTGGCTCACACCTCAGACAGCAGAACTATACTAAAGTTACACAGATCCTACTGGCTCACACCTCAGACAGCTGAACTATACTAAAGTTACACAGATCACAGGGGCTCACACCCCAGACAGCAGAACTATACTAAAGTTACACAGATCCTAGTGGCTCACACCGCAGACAGCAGAACTATACTAAAGTTACACAGATCCTAGTGGCTCACACCTCAGACAGCAGAACTATACTAAAGTTACTCAGATCCTACTGGCTCACACCTCAGACAGCAGAACTATCCTAAAGTTACACAGATCCTACTGGCTCACACCTCAGACAGCAGAACTATACTAAAGTTACACAGATCCTACTGGCTCACACCTCAGACAGCAGAACTATACTAAAGTTACACAGATCCTACTGGCTCACACCTCAGACAGCAGAACTATACTAAAGTTACACAGATCCTAGTGGCTCACACCTCAGACAGCAGAACTATACTAAAGTTACTCAGATCCTACTGGCTCACACCTCAGACAGCAGAACTATACTAAAGTTACACAGATCCTACTGGCTCACACCTCAGACAGCAGAACTATACTAAAGTTACACAGATCTTACTGGCTCACACCTCAGACAGCTGAACTATACTAAAGTTACACAGATCACAGGGGCTCACACCCCAGACAGCAGAACTATACTAAAGTTACACAGATCCTAGTGGCTCACACCTCAGACAGCAGAACTATACTAAAGTTACTCAGATCCTACTGGCTCACACCTCAGACAGCAAAACTATACTAAAGTTACACAGATCCTAGTGGCTCACACCTCAGACAGCAGAACTATACTAAAGTTACACAGATCCTAGTGGCTCACACCTCAGACAGCAGAACTATACTAAAGTTACACAGATCACAGGGGCTCACACCTCAGACAGCAGAACTGTACTAAAGTTACACAGATCCTAGTGGCTCACACCTCCGACAGCAGAACTATACTAAAGTTACACAGATCCTACTGGCTCACACCTCAGGCAGCAGAACTATACTAAAGTTACACAGATCCCAGTGGCTCACACCTCAGACAGCAGAACTATACTAAAGTTACACAGATCCTAGTGGCTCACACCTCAGACAGCAGAACTATACTAAAGTTACACAGATCCTAGTGACTCACACCTCAGACAGCAGAACTATACTAAAGTTACACAGATCCTAGTGGCTCACACCTCAGACAGCAGAACTATACTAAAGTTACACAGATCCTAGTGGCTCACACCGCAGACAGCAGAACTATACTAAAGTTACACAGATCCTAGTGACTCACACCTCAGACAGCAGAACTATACTAAAGTTACACAGATCCTACTGGCTCACACCTCAGACAGCAGAACTATACTAAAGTTACACAGATCCTAGTGGCTCACACCTCAGACAGCAGAACTATACTAAAGTTACACAGATCCCAGTGGCTCACACCTCAGACAGCAGAACTATACTAAAGTTACACAGATCCTAGTGGCTCACACCTCAGACAGCAGAACTATACTAAAGTTACACAGATCCTAGAGACTCACACCTCAGACAGCAGAGCTATACTAAAGTTACACAGATCACAGTGGCTCACACCTCAGACAGCAGAACTATACTAAAGTTACACAGATCCTAGTGGCTCACACCGCAGACAGCAGAACTATACTAAAGTTACACAGATCCTAGTGGCTCACACCTCAGACAGCAGAACTATATTAAAGTTACACAGATCCCAGTGGCTCACACCTCAGACAGCAGAACTATACTAAAGTTACACAGATCCTAGTGGCTCACACCTCAGACAGCAGAACTATAATAAAGTTACACAGATCCTAGTGGCTCACACCTCAGACAGCAGAACTATACTAAAGTTACACAGATCCTAGTGGCTCACACCGCAGACAGCAGAACTATACTAAAGTTACACAGATCCTACTGGCTCACACCTCAGACAGCAGAACTATGCTAAAGTTACACAGATCCTACTGGCTCACACCTCAGACAGCAGAACTATACGAAAGTTACACAGATCCTAGTGGCTCACACCTCAGACAGCAGAACTATACTAAAGTTACACAGATCCTAGTGGCTCACACCTCCGACAGCAGAACTATACTAAAGTTACACAGATCCTAGTGGCTCACACCTCAGACAGCAAAACTATACTAAAGTTACACAGATCCTAGTGGCTCACACCTCAGACAGCAGAACTATACTAAAGTTACACAGATCCTAGTGGCTCACACCTCAGACAGCAGAACTATACTAAAGTTACACAGATCCCAGTGGCTCACACCTCAGACAGCAGAACTATACTAAAGTTACACAGATCCTAGTGGCTCACACCTCAGACAGCAGAACTATACTAAAGTTACACAGATCCCAGTGACTCACACCTCAGACAGCAGAACTATACTAAAGTTACACAGATCACAGTGGCTCACACCTCAGACAGCAGAACTATACTAAAGTTACACAGATCCTAGTGGCTCACACCGCAGACAGCAGAACTATACTAAAGTTACACAGATCCTAGTGGCTCACACCTCAGACAGCAGAACTATACTAAAGTTACACAGATCCCAGTGGCTCACACCTCAGACAGCAGAACTATACTAAAGTTACACAGATCCTAGTGGCTCACACCTCAGACAGCAGAACTATAATAAAGTTACACAGATCCTAGTGGCTCACACCTCAGACAGCAGAACTATACTAAAGTTACACAGATCCTAGTGGCTCACACCGCAGACAGCAGAACTATACTAAAGTTACACAGATCCTACTGGCTCACACCTCAGACAGCTGAACTATACTAAAGTTACACAGATCACAGGGGCTCACACCCCAGACAGCAGAACTATACTAAAGTTACACAGATCCTACTGGCTCACACCTCAGACAGCAGAACTATACTAAAGTTACACAGATCCTACTGGCTCACACCTCAGACAGCAGAACTATACTAAAGTTACACAGATCCCAGTGGCTCACACCTCAGGCAGCAGAACTATACTAAAGTTACACAGATCCTACTGGCTCACACCTCAGACTGCAGAACTATACTAAAGTTATACAGATCCTACTGGCTCACACCTCAGACAGCAGAACTATACTAAAGTTACACAGATCCCAGTGGCTCACACCTCAGACAGCAGAACTATACTAAAGTTACACAGATCCTAGTGGCTCACACCTCAGACAGCAGAACTATACTAAAGTTACACAGATCCCAGTGGCTCACACCGCAGACAGCAGAACTATACTAAAGTTACACAGATCATAGTGGCTCACACCTCAGACAGCAGAACTATACTAAAGTTACACAGATCCTAGTGGCTCACACCTCAGACAGCAGAACTATACTAAAGTTACACAGATCCTAGTGGCTCACACCTCAGACAGCAGAACTATACTAAAGTTACACAGATCCTAGTGGCTCACACCTCAGACAGCAGAACTATACTAAAGTTACACAGATCCTAGTGGCTCACACCTCAGACAGCAGAACTATACTAAAGTTACACAGATCCTAGTGGCTCACACCTCAGACAGCAGAACTATACTAAAGTTACACAGATCCTAGTGGCTCACACCGCAGACAGCAGAACTATGCTAAAGTTACACAGATCCTAGTGACTCAAACCTCAGACAGCAGAACTATGCTAACGTTACACAGATCCTAGTGGCTCACACCTCAGACAGCAGAACTATGCTAAAGTTACACAGATCCTACTGGCTCACACCTCAGACAGCAGAACTATACTAAAGTTACACAGATCCTAGTGGCTCACACCTCAGACAGCAGAACTATACTAAAGTTACACAGATCCTACTGGCTCACACCTCAGACAGCAGAACTGTACTAAAGTTACACAGATCCTAGTGTCTCACACCTCAGGCAGCAGAACTGTACTAAAGTTACACAGATCCTAGTGACTCACACCACAGGCAGCAGAACTGTACTAAAGTTACACAGATCCTACTGGCTCACACCTCAGGCAGCAGAACTATAATAAAGTTACACAGATCCTAGTGGCTCACACCTCAGGCAGCAGAACTATACTAAAGTTACTCAGATCCTACTGGCTCACACCTCAGGCAGCAGAACTATAATAAAGTTACACAGATCCTAGTGGCTCACACCTCCGACAGCAGAACTATACTAAAGTTACACAGATCCTAGTGGCTCACACCTCAGGCAGCAGAACTATACTAAAGTTACACAGATCCTAGTGGCTCACACCGCAGACAGCAGAACTGTACTAAAGTTACACAGATCCTAGTGGCTCACACCGCAGACAGCAGAACTGTACTAAAGTTACACAGATCCTAGTGACTCACACCGCAGACAGCAGAACTGTACTAAAGTAAACTATACTAAAGTTACACAGATCCTAATGTCTCACACCTCAGGCAGCAGAACTATACTAAAGTTACACAGATCCTAGTGGCTCACACCTCAGACAGCAGAACTATGCTAAAGTTACACAGATCCTACTGGCTCACACCTCAGACAGCAGAACTATACTAAAGTTACACAGATCCCAGTGGCTCACACCTCAGACAGGAGAACTATACTAAAGTTACACAGATCCCAGTGGCTCACACCTCAGACAGCAGAACTATACTAAAGTTACACAGATCCTAGTGGCTCACACCTCAGACAGCTGAACTATACTAAAGTTACACAGATCACAGGGGCTCACACCTCAGACAGCAGAACTATACTAAAGTTACACAGATCCTAGTGGCTCACACCGCAGACAGCAGAACTATACTAAAGTTACACAGATCCTAGTGACTCACACCGCAGACAGCAGAACTATACTAAAGTTACACAGATCCTAGTGACTCACACCTCAGACAGCAGAACTATACTAAAGTTACACAGATCCTAGTGACTCACACCGCAGACAGCAGAACTATACTAAAGTTACACAGATCCTAGTGGCTCACACCTCAGGCAGCAGAACTATACCCAAGTTACACAGATCCTAGTGGCTCACACCGCAGACAGCAGAACTATACTAAAGTTACACAGATCCTACTGGCTCACACCTCAGACAGCAGAACTATACTAAAGTTACACAGATCCTACTGGCTCACACCTCAGACAGCTGAATTATACTAAAGTTACACAGATCCTAGTGGCTCACACCTCAGGCAGCAGAACTATACTAAAGTTACACAGATCCTAGTGGCTCACACCTCAGACAGCAGAACTATACTAAAGTTACACAGATCCTAGTGGCTCACACCTCAGACAGCAGAACTATACTAAAGTTACACAGATCCCAGTGGCTCACACCTCAGACAGCAGAACTATACTAAAGTTACACAGATCCTAGTGGCTCACACCTCAGACAGCAGAACTATACTAAAGTTACTCAGATCCTACTGGCTCACACCTCAGACAGCAGAACTATACTAAAGTTACACAGATCCTACTGGCTCACACCTCAGACAGCAGAACTATACTAAAGTTACACAGATCCTACTGGCTCACACCTCAGACAGCAGAACTATACTAAAGTTACACAGATCCTACTGGCTCACACCTCAGACAGCAGAACTATACTAAAGTTACACAGATCCTAGTGGCTCACACCTCAGACAGCAGAACTATACTAAAGTTACACAGATCCTAGTGGCTCACACCTCAGACAGCAGAACTATACTAAAGTTACACAGATCCCAGTGGCTCACACCTCAGACAGCAGAACTATACTAAAGTTACACAGATCCTAGTGGCTCACACCTCAGACAGCAGAACTATACTAAAGTTACTCAGATCCTACTGGCTCACACCTCAGACAGCAGAACTATACTAAAGTTACACAGATCCTACTGGCTCACACCTCAGACAGCAGAACTATACTAAAGTTACACAGATCCTACTGGCTCACACCTCAGACAGCAGAACTATACTAAAGTTACACAGATCCTACTGGCTCACACCTCAGACAGCAGAACTATACTAAAGTTACACAGATCCCAGTGGCTCACACCTCAGACAGCAGAACTATACTAAAGTTACACAGATCCTAGTGGCTCACACCTCAGACAGCAGAACTATACTAAAGTTACACAGATCCTAGTGGCTCACACCTCAGACAGCAGAACTATACTAAAGTTACACAGATCCTAGTGGCTCACACCTCAGACAGCAGAACTATACTAAAGTTACACAGATCCTAGTGGCTCACACCTCAGACAGCAGAACTATACTAAAGTTACACAGATCCTAGTGGCTCACACCTCAGACAGCAGAACTATACTAAAGTTACACAGATCCTAGTGGCTCACACCTCAGACAGCAGAACTATAATAAAGTTACACAGATCCTAGTGGCTCACACCTCAGACAGCAGAACTATACTAAAGTTACACAGATCCTAGTGGCTCACACCGCAGACAGCAGAACTATACTAAAGTTACACAGATCCTAGTGGCTCACGCCTCAGACAGCAGAACTATACTAAAGTTACACAGATCCTAGTGGCTCACGCCTCAGACAGCAGAACTATACTAAAGTTACTCAGATCCTAGTGGCTCACGCCTCAGACAGCAGAACTATACTAAAGTTACACAGATCCTAGTGGCTCACGCCTCAGACAGCAGAACTATACTAAAGTTACACAGATCCTAGTGGCTCACACCTCAGACAGCAGAACTATACTAAAGTTACACAGATCCTAGTGGCTCACACCTCAGACAGCAGAACTATACTAAAGTTACACAGATCCTAGTGGCTCACACCTCAGACAGCAGAACTATACTAAAGTTACACAGATCCCAGTGGCTCACACCTCAGACAGCAGAACTATACTAAAGTTACACAGATCCCAGTGGCTCACACCTCAGACAGCAGAACTATACTAAAGTTACACAGATCCTCGTGACTCACACCTCAGACAGCAGAACTATACTAAAGTTACACAGATCCTAGTGGCTCACACCTCAGACAGCAGAACTATACTAAAGTTACACAGATCCTAGTGGCTCACACCGCAGACAGCAGAACTATACTAAAGTTACACAGATCCTAGTGGCTCACACCTCAGACAGCAGAACTATACTAAAGTTACACAGATCCCAGTGGCTCACACCTCAGACAGCAGAACTATACTAAAGTTACACAGATCCTAGTGGCTCACACCTCAGACAGCAGAACTATAATAAAGTTACACAGATCCTAGTGGCTCACACCTCAGACAGCAGAACTATACTAAAGTTACACAGATCCTAGTGGCTCACACCGCAGACAGCAGAACTATACTAAAGTTACACAGATCCTACTGGCTCACACCTCAGACAGCAGAACTATACTAAAGATACACAGATCCTACTGGCTCACACCTCCGACAGCAGAACTATACTAAAGTTACACAGATCCTAGTGGCTCACACCTCAGACAGCAGAACTATACTAAAGTTACACAGATCCTAGTGGCTCACACCTCAGACAGCAGAACTATACTAAAGTTACACAGATCCCAGTGGCTCACACCTCAGACAGCAGAACTATACTAAAGTTACACAGATCCCAGTGGCTCACACCTCAGACAGCAGAACTATACTAAAGTTACACAGATCCCAGTGACTCACACCTCAGACAGCAGAACTATACTAAAGTTACACAGATCACAGTGGCTCACACCTCAGACAGCAGAACTATACTAAAGTTACACAGATCCTAGTGGCTCACACCGCAGACAGCAGAACTATACTAAAGTTACACAGATCCTAGTGGCTCACACCTCAGACAGCAGAACTATACTAAAGTTACACAGATCCCAGTGGCTCACACCTCAGACAGCAGAACTATACTAAAGTTACACAGATCCTAGTGGCTCACACCTCAGACAGCAGAACTATAATAAAGTTACACAGATCCTAGTGGCTCACACCTCAGACAGCAGAACTATACTAAAGTTACACAGATCCTAGTGGCTCACACCGCAGACAGCAGAACTATACTAAAGTTACACAGATCCTACTGGCTCACACCTCAGACAGCAGAACTATACTAAAGTTACACAGATCCTACTGGCTCACACCTCAGACAGCAGAACTATACTAAAGTTACACAGATCCTAGTGGCTCACACCTCAGACAGCAGAACTATACTAAAGTTACACAGATCCTAGTGGCTCACACCTCCGACAGCAGAACTATACTAAAGTTACACAGATCCTAGTGGCTCACACCTCAGACAGCAGAACTATACTAAAGTTACACAGATCACAGGGGCTCACACCTCAGACAGCAGAACTATACTAAAGTTACACAGATCCTAGTGGCTCACACCGCAGACAGCAGAACTATACTAAAGTTACACAGATCCTAGTGGCTCACACCTCAGACAGCAGAACTATAATAAAGTTACACAGATCCTAGTGGCTCACACCTCAGACAGCAGAACTATACTAAAGTTACACAGATCCTAGTGGCTCACACCTCAAACAGCAGAACTATATTACAGTTACACAGATCCTAGTGGCTCACACCTCAGACAGCAGAACTACACTAAAGTTACACAGATCCTAGTGGCTCACACCTCAGACAGCAGAACTACACTAAAGTTACACAGATCCTACTGGCTCACACCTCAGACAGCTGAACTATACTAAAGTTACACAGATCCTAGTGTCTCACACCTCAGGCAGCAGAACTATACTAAAGTTACACAGATCCTAGTGGCTCACACCTCAGACAGCAGAACTATGCTAAAGTTACACAGATCCTACTGGCTCACACCTCAGACAGCAGAACTATACTAAAGTTACACAGATCCTAGTGGCTCACACCTCAGACAGCAGAACTATACTAAAGTTACACAGATCCTAGTGGCTCACACCTCAGACAGCAGAACTACACTAAAGTTACACAGATCCTACTGGCTCACACCTCAGACAGCTGAACTATACTAAAGTTACACAGATCCTAGTGTCTCACACCTCAGGCAGCAGAACTATACTAAAGTTACACAGATCCTAGTGGCTCACACCTCAGACAGCAGAACTATGCTAAAGTTACACAGATCCTACTGGCTCACACCTCAGACAGCAGAACTATACTAAAGTTACACAGATCCTAGTGGCTCACACCTCAGACAGCAGAACTATACTAAAGTTACACAGATCCCAGTGGCTCACACCTCAGACAGGAGAACTATACTGAAGTTACACAGATCCCAGTGGCTCACACCTCAGACAGCAGAACTATACTAAAGTTACACAGATCCTAGTGGCTCACACCTCAGACAGCTGAACTATACTAAAGTTACACAGATCACAGGGGCTCACACCTCAGACAGCAGAACTATACTAAAGTTACACAGATCCTAGTGGCTCACACCGCAGACAGCAGAACTATACTAAAGTTACACAGATCCTAGTGACTCACACCTCAGACAGCAGAACTATACTAAAGTTACACAGATCCTACTGGCTCACACCTCAGGCAGCAGAACTATACCCAAGTTACACAGATCCTAGTGGCTCACACCGCAGACAGCAGAACTATACTAAAGTTACACAGATCCTACTGGCTCACACCTCAGACAGCAGAACTATACTAAAGTTACACAGATCCTACTGGCTCACACCTCAGACAGCTGAATTATACTAAAGTTACACAGATCCTAGTGGCTCACACCTCAGGCAGCAGAACTATACTAAAGTTACACAGATCCTAGTGGCTCACACCTCAGACAGCAGAACTATACTAAAGTTACACAGATCCTAGTGGCTCACACCTCAGACAGCAGAACTATACTAAAGTTACACAGATCCCAGTGGCTCACACCTCAGACAGCAGAACTATACTAAAGTTACACAGATCCTAGTGGCTCACACCTCAGACAGCAGAACTATACTAAAGTTACTCAGATCCTACTGGCTCACACCTCAGACAGCAGAACTATACTAAAGTTACACAGATCCTAGTGGCTCACACCTCAGACAGCAGAACTATACTAAAGTTACTCAGATCCTACTGGCTCACACCTCAGACAGCAGAACTATACTAAAGTTACACAGATCCTACTGGCTCACACCTCAGACAGCAGAACTATACTAAAGTTACACAGATCCTACTGGCTCACACCTCAGACAGCAGAACTATACTAAAGTTACACAGATCCTAGTGGCTCACACCTCAGACAGCAGAACTATACTAAAGTTACTCAGATCCTACTGGCTCACACCTCAGACAGCAGAACTATACTAAAGTTACACAGATCCTACTGGCTCACACCTCAGACAGCAGAACTATACTAAAGTTACACAGATCTTACTGGCTCACACCTCAGACAGCTGAACTATACTAAAGTTACACAGATCACAGGGGCTCACACCCCAGACAGCAGAACTATACTAAAGTTACACAGATCCTAGTGGCTCACACCTCAGACAGCAGAACTATACTAAAGTTACTCAGATCCTACTGGCTCACACCTCAGACAGCAGAACTATACTAAAGTTACACAGATCCTAGTGGCTCACACCTCAGACAGCAGAACTATACTAAAGTTACACAGATCCTAGTGGCTCACACCTCAGACAGCAGAACTATACTAAAGTTACACAGATCACAGGGGCTCACACCTCAGACAGCAGAACTATACTAAAGTTACACAGATCCTACTGGCTCACACCTCAGGCAGCAGAACTATACTAAAGTTACACAGATCCTACTGGCTCACACCTCAGACAGCTGAATTATACTAAAGTTACACAGATCCTAGTGGCTCACACCTCAGGCAGCAGAACTATACTAAAGTTACACAGATCCTAGTGGCTCACACCTCAGACAGCAGAACTATACTAAAGTTACACAGATCCTAGTGGCTCACACCTCAGACAGCAGAACTATACTAAAGTTACACAGATCCCAGTGGCTCACACCTCAGACAGCAGAACTATACTAAAGTTACACAGATCCTAGTGGCTCACACCTCAGACAGCAGAACTATACTAAAGTTACACAGATCCTAGTGGCTCACACCGCAGACAGCAGAACTATACTAAAGTTACACAGATCCTAGTGACTCACACCTCAGACAGCAGAACTATACTAAAGTTACACAGATCCTACTGGCTCACACCTCAGGCAGCAGAACTATACTAAAGTTACACAGATCCTAGTGGCTCACACCGCAGACAGCAGAACTATGCTAAAGTTACACAGATCCTAGTGACTCACACCTCAGACAGCAGAACTATACTAAAGTTACACAGATCCTAGTGGCTCACACCTCCGACAGCAGAACTATACTAAAGTTACACAGATCCTAGTGGCTCACACCTCCGACAGCAGAACTATACTAAAGTTACACAGATCCTAGTGGCTCACACCTCAGAACTATACTAAAGTTACACAGATCACAGGGGCTCACACCTCAGACAGCAGAACTATACTAAAGTTACACAGATCCTACTGGCTCACACCTCAGGCAGCAGAACTATACTAAAGTTACACAGATCCTAGTGGCTCACACCGCAGACAGCAGAACTATGCTAAAGTTACACAGATCCTAGTGGCTCACACCTCAGACAGCAGAACTATAATAAAGTTACACAGATCCTAGTGGCTCACACCTCAGACAGCAGAACTATAATAAAGTTACACAGATCCTAGTGGCTCACACCTCAGACAGCCGAACTATAATAAAGTTACACAGATCCTAGTGGCTCACACCTCAGACAGCAGAACTATACTAAAGTTACTCAGATCCTACTGGCTCACACCTCAGGCAGCAGAACTATACTAAAGTTACACAGATCCTAGTGGCTCACACCTCAGGCAGCAGAACTATACTAAAGTTACACAGATCACAGGGGCTCACACCCCAGACAGCAGAACTATACTAAAGTTACACAGATCCTAGTGGCTCACACCTCAGACAGCAGAACTATAATAAAGTTACACAGATCCTAGTGGCTCACACCTCACACAGCAGAACTATACTAAAGTTACACAGATCCTAGTGGCTCACACCTCCGACAGCAGAACTATACTAAAGTTACACAGATCCTAGTGTCTCACACCTCAGACAGCAGAACTATAATAAAGTTACACAGATCCTAGTGGCTCACACCTCAGACAGCAGAACTATGCTAAAGTTACACAGATCCTAGTGGCTCACACCGCAGACAGCAGAACTATACTAAAGTTACACAGATCCTAGTGACTCACACCTCAGACAGCAGAACTATACTAAAGTTACACAGATCCTACTGGCTCACACCTCAGGCAGCAGAACTATACTAAAGTTACACAGATCACAGGGGCTCACACCTCAGACAGCAGAACTATACTAAAGTTACACAGATCCTAGTGGCTCACACCGCAGACAGCAGAACTATGCTAAAGTTACACAGATCCTAGTGGCTCACACCGCAGACAGCAGAACTATACTAAAGTTACACAGATCCTAGTGGCTCACACCTCAGACAGCAGAACTATACTAAAGTTACACAGATCCTAGTGACTCACACCTCAGACAGCAGAACTATACTAAAGTTACACAGATCCTACTGGCTCACACCTCAGGCAGCAGAACTATACTAAAGTTACACAGATCCTAGTGGCTCACACCTCAGACAGCAGAACTATGCTAAAGTTACACAGATCCTAGTGGCTCACACCTCAGACAGCAGAACTATACTAAAGTTACACAGATCCTAGTGGCTCACACCGCAGACAGCAGAACTATACTAAAGTTACACAGATCCTACTGGCTCACACCGCAGACAGCAGAACTATACTAAAGTTACACAGATCCTAGTGACTCACACCTCAGACAGCAGAACTATACTAAAGTTACACAGATCCTAGGGACTCACACCTCAGACAGCAGAACTATACTAAAGTTACACAGATCCTAGTGGCTCACACCGCAGACAGCAGAACTATACTAAAGTTACACAGATCCTACTGGCTCACACCTCAGGCAGCAGAACTATAATAAAGTTACACAGATCCTACTGGCTCACACCTCAGGCAGCAGAACTATACTAAAGTTACACAGATCACAGGGGCTCACACCCCAGACAGCAGAACTATACTAAAGTTACACAGATCCTAGTGGCTCACACCTCAGACAGCAGAACTATGCTAAAGTTACACAGATCCTAGTGGCTCACACCGCAGACAGCAGAACTATGCTAAAGTTACACAGATCCTAGTGGCTCACACCGCAGACAGCAGAACTATACTAAAGTTACACAGATCCTAGTGACTCACACCTCAGACAGCAGAACTATACTAAAGTTACACAGATCCTACTGGCTCACACCTCAGGCAGCAGAACTGTACTAAAGTTACACAGATCCTAGTGGCTCACACCTCAGGCAGCAGAACTATACTAAAGTTACACAGATCCCAGTGGCTCACACCTCCGACAGCAGAACTATACTAAAGTTACACAGATCCCAGTGGCTCACACCTCAGACAGCAGAACTATACTAAAGTTACACAGATCCCAGTGACTCACACCTCAGACAGCAGAACTATACTAAAGTTACACAGATCCCAGTGACTCACACCTCAGACAGCAGAACTATGCTAAAGTTACACAGATCCTAGTGGCTCACACCGCAGACAGCAGAACTATAATAAAGTTACACAGATCCTAGTGACTCACACCTCAGACAGCAGAACTATACTAAAGTTACACAGATCCTAGTGACTCACACCTCAGACAGCAGAACTATACTAAAGTTACACAGATCCTAGTGACTCACACCTCAGACAGCAGAACTATACTAAAGTTACACAGATCCTAGTGGCTCACACCTCAGACAGCAGAACTATACTAAAGTTACACAGATCCCAGTGGCTCACACCTCAGGCAGCAGAACTATACTAAAGTTACACAGATCCTACTGGCTCACACCTCAGACTGCAGAACTATACTAAAGTTACACAGATCCTACTGGCTCACACCTCAGACAGCAGAACTATACTAAAGTTACACAGATCCTAGTGACTCACACCTCAGACAGCAGAACTATACTAAAGTTACACAGATCCTAGTGACTCACACCTCAGACAGCAGAACTATACTAAAGTTACACAGATCCTAGTGACTCACACCTCAGACAGCAGAACTATACTAAAGTTACACAGATCCCAGTGGCTCACACCTCAGACAGCAGAACTATACTAAAGTTACACAGATCCCAGTGGCTCACACCGCAGACAGCAGAACTATACTAAAGTTACACAGATCCTAGTGACTCACACCTCAGACAGCAGAACTATACTAAAGTTACACAGATCCTACTGGCTCACACCTCAGACAGCAGAACTATACTAAAGTTACACAGATCCTAGTGACTCACACCTCAGACAGCAGAACTATACTAAAGTTACACAGATCCTAGTGACTCACACCTCAGACAGCAGAACTATACTAAAGTTACACAGATCCTAGTGACTCACACCTCAGACAGCAGAACTATACTAAAGTTACACAGATCCTAGTGACTCACACCTCAGACAGCAGAACTATACTAAAGTTACACAGATCCTACTGGCTCACACCTCCGACAGCAGAACTATACTAAAGTTACACAGATCCTACTGGCTCACACCTCCGACAGCAGAACTATACTAAAGTTACTCAGATCCTACTGGCTCACACCTCAGGCAGCAGAACTGTACTAAAGTTACACAGATCCTAGTGGCTCACACCTCAGACAGCAGAACTATACTAAAGTTACACAGATCCTAGTGACTCACACCTCAGACAGCAGAACTATACTAAAGTTACACAGATCCCAGTGACTCACACCTCAGACAGCAGAACTATGCTAAAGTTACACAGATCCCAGTGGCTCACACCGCAGACAGCAGAACTATACTAAAGTTACACAGATCCTAGTGACTCACACCTCAGACAGCAGAACTATACTAAAGTTACACAGATCCTAGTGACTCACACCTCAGACAGCAGAACTATACTAAAGTTACACAGATCCTAGTGACTCACACCTCAGACAGCAGAACTATACTAAAGTTACACAGATCCTAGTGGCTCACACCTCAGACAGCAGAACTATACTAAAGTTACACAGATCCCAGTGGCTCACACCTCAGGCAGCAGAACTATACTAAAGTTACACAGATCCTACTGGCTCACACCTCAGACTGCAGAACTATACTAAAGTTACACAGATCCTACTGGCTCACACCTCAGACAGCAGAACTATACTAAAGTTACACAGATCCCAGTGGCTCACACCTCAGACAGCAGAACTATACTAAAGTTACACAGATCCTAGTGACTCACACCTCAGACAGCAGAACTATACTAAAGTTACACAGATCCTAGTGGCTCACACCTCAGACAGCAGAACTATACTAAAGTTACACAGATCCTAGTGGCTCACACCGCAGACAGCAGAACTATACTAAAGTTACACAGATCCTAGTGGCTCACACCTCAGACAGCAGAACTATACTAAAGTTACACAGATCCTAGTGGCTCACACCTCAGACAGCAGAACTATACTAAAGTTACACAGATCCTAGTGGCTCACACCGCAGACAGCAGAACTATACTAAAGTTACACAGATCCTAGTGACTCACACCTCAGACAGCAGAACTATACTAAAGTTACACAGATCCTAGTGGCTCACACCTCAGACAGCAGAACTATACTAAAGTTACACAGATCCTAGTGGCTCACACCTCAGACAGCAGAACTATACTAAAGTTACACAGATCCTAGTGGCTCACACCTCAGACAGCAGAACTATACTAAAGTTACACAGATCCTAGTGGCTCACACCTCAGACAGCAGAACTATACTAAAGTTACACAGATCCTAGTGGCTCACACCTCAGACAGCAGAACTATACTAAAGTTACACAGATCCTAGTGGCTCACACCGCAGACA
The DNA here is from genome assembly GCF_964261635.1 of Lissotriton helveticus. NCBI lineage: Eukaryota > Metazoa > Chordata > Amphibia > Caudata > Salamandridae > Lissotriton > Lissotriton helveticus. Next base: position 135,817,926 of record NC_136068.1, on the reverse strand, counting down.
GCAGAACTATACTAAAGTTACACAGATCCTAGTGACTCAAACCTCAGACAGCAGAACTATACTAAAGTTACACAGATCCTAGTGGCTCACACCTCAGACAGCAGAACTATGCTAAAGTTACACAGATCCTACTGGCTCACACCTCAAACAGCAGAACTATACTAAAGTTACACAGATCCTAGTGGCTCACACCTCAGACAGCAGAACTATACTAAAGTTACACAGATCCTACTGGCTCACACCTCAGACAGCAGAACTATACTAAAGTTACACAGATCCTACTGGCTCACACCTCAGGCAGCAGAACTATACTAAAGTTACACAGATCCTAGTGACTCACACCGCAGACAGCAGAACTGTACTAAAGTTACACAGATCCTACTGGCTCACACCTCAGGCAGCAGAACTATAATAAAGTTACACAGATCCTAGTGGCTCACACCTCAGGCAGCAGAACTATACTAAAGTTACTCAGATCCTACTGGCTCACACCTCAGGCAGCAGAACTATAATAAAGTTACACAGATCCTAGTGGCTCACACCTCAGGCAGCAGAACTATAATAAAGTTACACAGATCCTAGTGGCTCACACCTCCGACAGCAGAACTATACTAAAGTTACACAGATCCTAGTGGCTCACACCTCAGGCAGCAGAACTATACTAAAGTTACACAGATCCTAGTGGCTCACACCGCAGACAGCAGAACTATACTAAAGTTACACAGATCCTAGTGGCTCACACCGCAGACAGCAGAACTGTACTAAAGTTACACAGATCCTACTGGCTCACACCTCCGACAGCAGAACTATACTAAAGTTACACAGATCCTAGTGGCTCACACCTCCGACAGCAGAACTATACTAAAGTTACACAGATCCTAGTGGCTCACACCTCAGACAGCAGAACTATACTAAAGTTACTCAGATCCTACTGGCTCACACCTCAGACAGCAGAACTATACTAAAGTTACACAGATCCTAGTGGCTCACACCTCAGACAGCAGAACTATACTAAAGTTACACAGATCCCAGTGGCTCACACCTCAGACAGCAGAACTATACTAAAGTTACACAGATCACAGGGGCTCACACCTCAGACAGCAGAACTATACTAAAGTTACACAGATCCTACTGGCTCACACCTCAGGCAGCAGAACTATACTAAAGTTACACAGATCCCAGTGGCTCACACCTCAGACAGCAGAACTATACTAAAGTTACACAGATCCTAGTGGCTCACACCGCAGACAGCAGAACTATACTAAAGTTACACAGATCCCAGTGGCTCACACCTCAGACAGCAGAACTATCCTAAAGTTACACAGATCCTACTGGCTCACACCTCAGACAGCAGAACTATACTAAAGTTACACAGATCCTACTGGCTCACACCTCAGACAGCAGAACTATACTAAAGTTACACAGATCCTAGTGGCTCACACCGCAGACAGCAGAACTATGCTAAAGTTACACAGATCCTAGTGGCTCACACCTCAGACAGCAGAACTATACTAAAGTTACACAGATCCTACTGGCTCACACCTCAGACAGCAGAACTATACTAAAGTTACACAGATCCTACTGGCTCACACCTCAGACAGCAGAACTATACTAAAGTTACACAGATCTTACTGGCTCACACCTCAGACAGCTGAACTATACTAAAGTTACACAGATCACAGGGGCTCACACCTCAGACAGCTGAACTATACTAAAGTTACACAGATCACAGGGGCTCACACCCCAGACAGCAGAACTATACTAAAGTTACACAGATCCTAGTGGCTCACACCTCAGACAGCAGAACTATACTAAAGTTACTCAGATCCTACTGGCTCACACCTCAGACAGCAGAACTATACTAAAGTTACACAGATCCTAGTGGCTCACACCTCAGACAGCAGAACTATACTAAAGTTACACAGATCCTAGTGGCTCACACCTCAGACAGCAGAACTATACTAAAGTTACACAGATCACAGGGGCTCACACCTCAGACAGCAGAACTATACTAAAGTTACACAGATCCTACTGGCTCACACCTCAGGCAGCAGAACTATACTAAAGTTACACAGATCCTAGTGGCTCACACCGCAGACAGCAGAACTATACTAAAGTTACACAGATCCTAGTGACTCACACCTCAGACAGCAGAACTATACTAAAGTTACACAGATCCTACTGGCTCACACCTCAGACAGCAGAACTATACTAAAGTTACACAGATCCTAGTGGCTCACACCTCAGACAGCAGAACTATACTAAAGTTACACAGATCCCAGTGGCTCACACCTCAGACAGCAGAACTATACTAAAGTTACACAGATCCTAGTGGCTCACACCTCAGACAGCAGAACTATACTAAAGTTACACAGATCCTAGAGACTCACACCTCGGACAGCAGAGCTATACTAAAGTTACACAGATCACAGTGGCTCACACCTCAGACAGCAGAACTATACTAAAGTTACACAGATCCTAGTGGCTCACACCGCAGACAGCAGAACTATACTAAAGTTACACAGATCCTAGTGGCTCACACCTCAGACAGCAGAACTATATTAAAGTTACACAGATCCCAGTGGCTCACACCTCAGACAGCAGAACTATACTAAAGTTACACAGATCCTAGTGGCTCACACCTCAGACAGCAGAACTATACTAAAGTTACACAGATCCCAGTGACTCACACCTCAGACAGCAGAACTATACTAAAGTTACACAGATCACAGTGGCTCACACCTCAGACAGCAGAACTATACTAAAGTTACACAGATCCCAGTGGCTCACACCGCAGACAGCAGAACTATACTAAAGTTACACAGATCCTAGTGGCTCACACCTCAGACAGCAGAACTATACTAAAGTTACACAGATCCTAGTGGCTCACACCGCAGACAGCAGAACTATACTAAAGTTACACAGATCCTAGTGACTCAAACCTCAGACAGCAGAACTATACTAAAGTTACACAGATCCTAGTGGCTCACACCTCAGACAGCAGAACTATACTAAAGTTACACAGATCCTAGTGGCTCACACCTCAGACAGCAGAACTATGCTAAAGTTACACAGATCCTACTGGCTCACACCTCAAACAGCAGAACTATACTAAAGTTACACAGATCCTAGTGGCTCACACCTCAGACAGCAGAACTATACTAAAGTTACACAGATCCTACTGGCTCACACCTCAGACAGCAGAACTATACTAAAGTTACACAGATCCTAGTGTCTCACACCTCAGGCAGCAGAACTATACTAAAGTTACACAGATCCTAGTGACTCACACCGCAGACAGCAGAACTGTACTAAGGTTACACAGATCCTACTGGCTCACACCTCAGGCAGCAGAACTATAATAAAGTTACACAGATCCTAGTGGCTCACACCTCAGGCAGCAGAACTATACTAAAGTTACTCAGATCCTACTGGCTCACACCTCAGGCAGCAGAACTATAATAAAGTTACACAGATCCTAGTGGCTCACACCTCCGACAGCAGAACTATACTAAAGTTACACAGATCCTAGTGGCTCACACCTCAGGCAGCAGAACTATACTAAAGTTACACAGATCCTAGTGGCTCACACCGCAGACAGCAGAACTATACTAAAGTTACACAGATCCTAGTGGCTCACACCTCAGACAGCAGAACTATACTAAAGTTACACAGATCCTAGTGGCTCACACCTCAGACAGCAGAACTATACTAAAGTTACACAGATCCTAGTGGCTCACACCTCAGACAGCAGAACTATACTAAAGTTACACAGATCCTAGTGGCTCACACCTCAGACAGCAGAACTATACTAAAGTTACACAGATCCTAGTGGCTCACACCTCAGACAGCAGAACTATACTAAAGTTACACAGATCCTAGTGGCTCACACCTCAGACAGCAGAACTATACTAAAGTTACACAGATCCTAGTGGCTCACACCTCAGACAGCAGAACTATACTAAAGTTACACAGATCCTAGTGGCTCACACCTCAGACAGCAGAACTATAATAAAGTTACACAGATCCTAGTGGCTCACACCTCAGACAGCAGAACTATACTAAAGTTACACAGATCCTAGTGGCTCACACCGCAGACAGCAGAACTATACTAAAGTTACACAGATCCTAGTGACTCACACCTCAGACAGCAGAACTATACTAAAGTTACACAGATCCCAGTGGCTCACACCTCAGACAGCAGAACTATACTAAAGTTACACAGATCCTAGTGGCTCACACCTCAGACAGCAGAACTATACTAAAGTTACACAGATCCTCGTGACTCACACCTCAGACAGCAGAACTATACTAAAGTTACACAGATCACAGTGGCTCACACCTCAGACAGCAGAACTATACTAAAGTTACACAGATCCTAGTGGCTCACACCGCAGACAGCAGAACTATACTAAAGTTACACAGATCCTAGTGGCTCACACCTCCGACAGCAGAACTATACTAAAGTTACACAGATCCCAGTGGCTCACACCTCAGACAGCAGAACTATACTAAAGTTACACAGATCCTAGTGGCTCACACCTCAGACAGCAGAACTATACTAAAGTTACACAGATCCCAGTGGCTCACACCTCAGACAGCAGAACTATACTAAAGTTACACAGATCCTAGTGGCTCACACCTCAGACAGCAGAACTATACTAAAGTTACACAGATCCTCGTGACTCACACCTCAGACAGCAGAACTATACTAAAGTTACACAGATCACAGTGGCTCACACCTCAGACAGCAGAACTATACTAAAGTTACACAGATCCTAGTGGCTCACACCGCAGACAGCAGAACTATACTAAAGTTACACAGATCCTAGTGGCTCACACCTCAGACAGCAGAACTATACTAAAGTTACACAGATCCCAGTGGCTCACACCTCAGACAGCAGAACTATACTAAAGTTACACAGATCCTAGTGGCTCACACCTCAGACAGCAGAACTATACTAAAGTTACACAGATCCTACTGGCTCACACCTCAGACAGCAGAACTATACTAAAGTTACACAGATCACAGGGGCACACAACTTTGAAGAACTTTTCGTACAAGTTATACAGAGCGTACTGACTCACTCCTCTAAATAGCACAGCTATGCCTAACGCCATTTAGAGCTTGCTAACTCGCATCTCAGAAAGCAGCGCTATCCATTAAATGATACATATGGGTTTAGTGGATTCACGCCTGAAACAGAGCTATCCATTCTCTGCCTGTCAAAGTTGTGAGATGTTTGAATCTTGCGCTGCTTGTACCTCAGTGTCTGAGCTGCTTCTGAACCAAGAAGGGGCGAGTAATAATAGTACTAGACAAGGGACTGGACATACAGAGTAATACAGGGTATAAGGGGTGGCAGTACCAGAAAAGGGGCTGGACAAATAGAGTCATTGCATATTAGGAAGGAAGAGTCCTGGATATTGGCTAATAGATCCCAGCGGCTGAGAGCGCACACCCGCTCTTGGGCACATTGGCGCACACCGCGCGCTTTTACAGGGGCAGAGTTCAGCCAGGCAGGGGGCTGCACTCACCCTTCGCTGCCCCTGCCTCCCGCCCCACTCACCTGAAGGTTTCCTTGCTGTGCATCTGGCTGCAGGGCTGCTTCAGGTCCAGGGTTCTGGGTGTGCGGTTCATGGATCTATCTGTGCGGGGCCGGGGCGGATGGAGTAGGCGGCGCGTCGGTGCAGCGGTCGCGGGAGTTGGTCCAGGGTCCACGGGTCACTGCCGGGCGGCTGTGAGTCTGTCAGATGCAGTTTAGGTCGGCGGCGTGGGCTCATAAATACGAGCATCTCGGGCCGTCCCATTGGGTGCTGGGCGGGTCTCAGGGAAGGCTCTCAGTGGCCAGTCCCTGGGGGTGTGTGAGGGGCTGAGCCCACGTCAGGGTCTCGTGCCTCCATAGATCCGCAGGACAGGAAGCTCCTGACTCCTGTCCTGCTGTCGCTTATTATGTAATATGAACAAAGGCTTGCCGCGCCCACACAGGCCAATGACGGGTTATTAGATAACTAAGCCCATGACTTTAAGTGGGATGAAAAAACTGGAGGGTCTCTCAAAGGGGCGTGGTCAATGTAATTAAGGGCGTGGCTTAAAACACGTAAGCTAAAAATCTGTGTTTAGCAGTGTGCCGCCCGACTTGTAGCTGGTCCTGTCATATGATACAACAAGTCACATCATACCTACAAGTCAGGACCATTGGCTTTGTCAATGTTTGTTAGTTGCATAAGATAAATAAGCAGCAACTATGACTTGCATATAATATTGAAAACACTTTCACTTAAAACCCTGGTGACACCACGACAATGTTGCTGCTCTTGAGAATCATAAAGAGAAGGGAAATCCAGAGAGAAAATTACACTCTTTAAACGGTTTCCCTTCCCCTACAACGCCCACATTGATGAGTCTGCTGTCACTACCGTCTGTAAAAAAAAAACGGACCGCTTGTGCCAGGGCACAAAACAGAGCCCGATAGAGACCCGTTTCGAGGCCCACTTAAAAAAACTGCCGTTGTTCAGACCCGGTGAGACCCGGCCCACTTAAAGCCCTGGATAAGCCTACAGACAGAGCGGTACTAGAGGTGTCAAAACCGGTTGTATGTCGTTACAACGAATTCCGTTGCAACTCATGCCTTTAACACGCATGCGTTACAACGGAATTCGTTTTCCACACATAACCTTTACCTCGAATATTCCTTTACCACGCATAGATTTACAACATTTTTCGTTGTAAATTTATGCATGGTGAGGGCATACTCTTGTTAAAGGTTATATCTCTCCCCTTACATGCCCCCAGCCTCCACTCCTTATAATTACCCCTGCCCTTAACCCTTAATATATATATTTTTTTAAACTAAAATGCCCCTTACCTTTTAACTCGCCTCCTCTTTATCTTCTTTGGTTACATCGGTCGTACGTCGTAAAGAGAAAGCGGAAGCTACTTTCCTTTTCCTCTCTAACGACGCTGATTGCATCAGCTTCGGCGCTTCAGGTTTGCTTTTTTTGGGGGGGGAGAGCCCCCCAACCCCCCTTTTTAATCCCACGCTTTATTTTTTTGTGGGGGGACCCCCCAAACCCCCTTTTTTTCCTTTTCATTTACCGCACATGCCTTTACTACGTATTTCGTAGTAAAGGTATGCATGGTAAAGCCTCTCGATGTTACCATGCATGCGTTGTAATGCATACGTGGTAAAGTTTTTCGTGGAAAGGCCGCGTTGTAGTGGCCGTTTCCCGTCAAAACCGTCAATAGAGAGCTACTCAGGGCGATAATAGAGCGGCACTGGACACATCAACAGAGTGGTAGTGTGACTAGAGAGTTACTGCATACATCAACAGAGCGGTATTGGCAGAGCACAAGTCCTAAAAAAAGAAGGGGCTCTAACCAAGTTTGGCAGGATGCAAGTGACATCATGGCGCATGCAATCACAGCGCATGACGTAACGATGCGTGACATTGTACATGGCATCACTGGCAGTGACCTCACTGGAAGTGACATCACAAGAAGTAACTTATATTAAGATCTCACACAAATGTATAGCAGGTATATTATGAGTACATTTAAGCGCATTATGAGATTCAACAATTGACATTTTGCGTCGGGGTTGTGCCAAAAATGTGGCAGAATCCTGACGCGAAATCTAGGGCTCAACTAATAGATATACATTTTTTTAAAACTCTGCCACAAAGAAATTGCCAACAAGGAGAAGCATGGTAGTAGACCTGTTCTGCTTATTTCGTTGCAAAGTCTGCATTTTAAAATATTATGTGGGGTTCAGGCATCTGCTGCAGAGGTGCCCAGAAAATCTCTGGGAATAGTAGTAATGGTGAGATAACTCTGTCGGTGATCGCGTTTGTTGGAGAGATCTGTGTTTTGTGAAGTCCCAGATCTAAATCGAAGGAGTAGAGAAGGTTAATGTGTCTCCTGCAAAGGACATCATGTGACATGTAGATGACAACTTTAAAAAAAAATGTAGATAGGTAAGTGGGTTACTGCTTTTTACACCGAGAGATCCTATTGTTACTACCAGTTCATACATTGTAATCCTTCTAATATAGCACAGTGAGCTATGAAGGACACATGACTCCAATACCGTTTAACCCTCACTGTCTCATGTAACACATCTTGTACACTGATTTATACACTTACATAATTTATTGCCAATGTGTATGTTACATAAAGCACTCTGACACCCTGCATTGGGATGAGTAGCGCTATAAAAAAAAGTGCTATTTAAATTGTTATTTGTGTGAATACTAGGACAGACCAACACATCTGACATTCTTACAGTACATGCATTTAAACACAGGGACTGAAAAAAGTCTAACGTATGCCTCTCTTAAGTACCTGTGAACTGGTAACAAGCTGTATGCATTGGTTTCCACTCTGTTGCATTTGCATTCAAGTGTGAGGTTCCAGGCAACGCACTGTCAGGATACTCAATCAAAAGGAAGCCTGATTGCCTCTTATCTTCGGCCTTAATGGGTGGCCCAGTGGGAGGTGAAAATAAAAAAGCTTCCCTACCTGCCTGCTCGTTGCTGTTGGGAATGGAAAGTACAAAGCGTGCATGCACTGCTGAACTTGTCCCGGTGTCTGAAAATTACACCAGGACCAGCCCAGCATATTTTTGTGAGGCCCAAATCTTGGCAGGGTGGACAGCGAAAATAGTGGGTGGATGCTGTGTACCCACCTGTACCCCATACTTGTTCCCTGGGTACTGGACACAACAATAGAGCGGTACTGAAGCTGTCTATAGAACGGCACTGAACACAGCAACAGACAGGCACTGAAGGTGTCAATAGAGTGGTACCAGATACATCAATGCGTTTGTAGGAGAGTAGGGTCTGCTTCCTATGGTCACCCCCACTTTTTGCTGTGATTTTCTGGTTTTTCCACTTTAGTGTGGCTGTGGGCCTGCTAATCAGACCCACAGCCCAGCTGTTCTCTCTCTAAATTGATACCATCTACTTTAGGTACATACCTCCTCCCCTGCCAGGAGCAGGACCACCTAACCGCCCTCCCCCACCCAAACCCTTCTGCTTTCTCACAGTGCGAGAAGCAAAAACAAAAAATGGTATTCACAATACCATTTTATGTTTCTGCTTCTCGCACTGCGAGAAAGCAGTGGGGCAACGCTCCTTGGCCTACGTGGAAGAGCCGCCCCTGCCATCCATTCATGGATCCCAGCTGACCACTTCCCCACCATGCCTTCTACAAAGGACTCCTTCAGATCAGCAAATCTCTCACACCAATCCTCAATGCCTACATCAACTCTGCCAATTTCCTGGATGCTTGGAAACATGCCACAGTCACTCCCCTAATCAAGAAACCCTCCACTGACCTAGCCACTTTCGCCAACTACAACTCATCAACCACCAACTCCTCAAAGCCACACAGTCCGGCTTCAGGCCTAACCATAATACCGAAACAGCCCCAATTACCATCACAGACAACATCCGAATGATGCCAGACAGATGAAATATGTCAGCCCTCATCTTCCTTGGCCTCTCTGCAGCATTTGACACCGTCTCTCACTCCATCCTCTTAAGTCACCTATACAAGATTGGCATGCAAGAACCCGTCCTCCGCTGGATCTGTTCCTTCTTAACGGACAAAACACAAGAATTCAACCTGACCCCTTTATTCCTCAGGAGCCTTGAAACTCATCTGTGGAGTGCCTCAAGGTTCATCCCACAGCCCCATCCTCTTCAACACATACATGATCCCTTTGGCCAACATTGTTTGCGCAAATGACATCAACATCCCCTTTTTGCTTGGCAATAAATTCAAAAACAATGGAGATCTTCCTAATACCTGGTAGTCCAGAGCTCTAGCACTCTTCCCGTTTCACCCTGCTGTGGGGTCTTGTCCTGACTCAGTCAGAGCAGTCACAAATCTGGGCTTTAAAACTGATTCTGATGTCCATCCTAAAGATCAGGTATTAGCAGTTGCATCTTTATGCATTTGTCCATTGGGAATATTGCATAAAATCATTATCTTACTAGTTTCAACTGTGGTGTGATCGTGTCCTGCGTATAGTAGTGCAGTATACATAGGTATGGCCAAATATTTGTTTAAATTTGTCCAAATCATTTAAAATAGTCCGAATATGCTGACAGGAGGGTTGTGAATACTCCCTGATTAAGCCATGCAAACTCTATTTAGATTATTTTTTACTGATTGCCTGTTCAGGCTTGAATTTCAATTAGGGTTCCTCATATCGTCTATCAATCTCTTTTTAATAGGGTCTTAGGTTTTTGAGCCAAATTCCCTCCAGACCTTCTCGTTCCTACAACTTGTTCGATTGGGAAGCTGAGGCTCGGTGATAGCTCCTTTTTTTGTGCCCCCTTTATGGAACTCAATATGGAGCTGAGAAAACACCCACTTCTGGTCACTTTTAGGAAACATCTGAACCATGGCTTTAGCCAACAAGTTTTGTTTTGGGTAACTGTGTAAGTGGTTTTTATTTTCACTGTGTATCACTTCTTACCACTAAGTGAGACCTAGGAGTTTAGGTGTGCTTAACATAAGCATTGTACTACAACACAAACATACTGATCAATAGAGAGTAACTAGGCTCATCAATCCAGCCTTATTGAAGTAGTCACTAGAGGTGAACTGTAGTGTGGACAACAGAGCGGCACTGAGGCCCCAATGAAGGGTTTATGAACACTTTAACACCGCATTATCCCAGAACAACAAACAATGTGTCTCTGCACTCTAAATGTCCATATTCTAGTCTAAGCTGGTCATCAAAAACAGTCTTGACTCTATTTTTTGAGACTGCCCACAATCAGGTAAAGCTTTCAATAACTCATTCCTTAGTTTGTTTGCCAAAAATTCACATTTTAATTATCTAGTAGTGGTTCTTCACATGATAGTCAAAAGTAAAAAAACCTCAAGTTTCATAAAGCATGGTAACAAACATATACTGTCTAAGTCAATAATGGACGTAATCCCAATGTATCCTCGATGTTTTTTGAGGGATGATGGCAGCCGACACGTGTTTCTTTACACACTGTAACACACTGTAACTTTTCCAAGGCTGCAAATAAATACTACATTATTCTAGGCGTCGCTCATATTGTATTGCGGGTGTCAACACAGAGATACTGGACTTGCCAAAAGAAGAATATTGGATGTAGCAATAGAGGGTCATTGGAGACATGAAAAGAATATTATTTGACTCATCAATAAATATAATTGATTGTGTTAAAGGAATATGTATAGAAATTTAACGGAAATGTCAAATGTGTTTTATTTTAGGGGACAGTGGCTGGTACTAGGCACATTAATGAGTGGTATTGTGGGGTCATTAGATTATTGAAGCCTTCAAAACAACAGTATGGAAGGTGTCAGTAGAGTAGTGCTATAGGGTTTATTACAGGATTACCATACTTTGGGGGCGATTAGGATCGCGGTTTTCCCGCATCCTCCGGGCTGGCGGAAGCCACCGCCGGCCCGGAGGATGCGGGAAAACCGCTGGGGAGGCACAAAAGACCCACCGCCAAATTAGGATGGCGGTGGGTCTCAAATTCGGTCCGCAGCTTTTCCGCCGCGGTCGCCTTCCGACCGCGGCGGAAAAGCTCTAACATGGCTGGCGGTGTCTATCAGACACCGCCAGCCATATTAGGATGGCGGAAAACAGATGCCTTTCCGCGGCGGATTCTCCCCCGTGGAAAAGCATACAGTGAATTCTTTGGGGGCCGTTGCGAGCCCCCAGGGTGAGTGGGGGGGGGGGTGGGGGTGCACATGGGGGGTACCTATGGTACCCCCCTGCATTTGCATGCATGAAGCGGCAGGGACCGCGTGGTGCCTGCCGCTTTGTGCATGCAAATGCTAAGCATGCATATTTAACCTTGCGGCGGGTGCTGCTTCAAGCAGCACCCGCCGCAATGTTAAATATTGAGGATGTGACCGCCAGGCTGGCGGTCACATCCTAATTGCACTGGAGGGACCGCCGCTGCCCCTGCGGACGGTCCCTCCTCCTCTAGGGTGGCGGACGGACGCAGGTCCGTCCGCCATCCTAATGAGCCGCAGAGTGCGAATGGACATGTCAAAAGAGTGGCAGAAGACATGCCAACCGAGCAGACTAGAAAAAGTCAGTCAAAAGCTACTGAATATGTCAAATGTGCATTATTGGAGGCATTGACAAGGCGTTATTGAACATGAAAATAAAACGGCTTTGGACACATAAATAGAGCATTATTGACAACGTGAACAGAATGTTGTTGGCTAAATCAATGGAGTGTTATCAGGCGCCATTATCAACAGAGCGATATTGACTAAAGCAAAAGAAAGAATGTTATTGGACACATGCAAAAAGCAATAAAGGAGATATTCAGCAGTGTTACTGCCGGGTCAATAGACGGATATTGGAGGGGTCAATCGCGTGTTCTTGGTATCAATAGATCTTTATTGCAGGCATTATTAGGGAGTTATTGGAAAATCCATAGGGCGTCACTGGACGCATCAGCAGAGCGGCCTTAGGCAAGTCAGCGGTGTTATTGGACTTGACACTGATGGGCGAGGGAGGCGGAAGCAGGGCCTTACTGGGCACGTCAGTGGGGCGAGACTGGACACGGCTCGCGCCTCCTCCTCGAAAGGGCACTCAGGATACGGGGTGTTTTCATTAGACACGTGTTTGACTGTAGGTTAGGCACGGAGATGAATTTTCCCTCTGATGTCCGCCCACAAATGTCTCGTGGTATGCCCCGTGGTGAGTCTGGGCCCAGCTCACTGTCTCCTAGAGTTTAGTTTTGGTCCACACCCCTCTGGACTCTCCACGCCACCTTCACTTCCGTCTGCCCCCCACCGCCCACTTGTCTCCTTTCCCCGACTTCCAGGCACTTTCACTGTGCACGAGGAACAGAAAACACTCAAACAGAAGAGACAGTCATGTTGTCCCAGCTGCCAAAGGGGAGGCGCTGAGGATGAGACGGGAACAAGCGAGTGGCTTAAGAGACTGTGACCTTGGCTCAACCAGCAGAGAGCACTTGAGGAAAACCTGGCAATTTGATAGACGACCAAGGGGAAGATCTACGAGGAAGTGCCGCAGCGTGGCACTGCAAGCCCTTTGGCTGCGCCACGCTGCGGCACTTCCGAAGCACAGGGATGCGACATATTTGCAAGAATATGTCGCATCTCTGTGCTTCCCCCTGCGCTGGCGCACAAACTGCAGCCATGCGCAGGCGCAGGCAAGGATGCCTGCGTCGTGGAGATTTTGTTTTTGTGCAGGAAGGGGCACTTTCCTGCACAAAAACAATCACTACAGGTATTTTCCTCCTTCAATGTGTGCTGTAGAATGCAACACGCATTGAAAGAGGAAATAACGTTGCGCCTCGCTACGCCACCTCTAGGGTAGCGTAGCATTCACACGCATCTCCAGATTTACGATTTCTCGTAAATCTGGAGATGTGTCTTGTTCCATGGGTGTTGCGTGGGAACATCCACAGCAACACCCACGGAACGCCCCTTCAACGCAAAGTGCTGCAAGGGAAGGGGCCGTATTTACAAGGAGAGGAAAAGCCACGCAGGCTGGCTTTTCCTGTCCTTGTAAATATGGACCAAAAGTGATGTACTGGTGGCGCAGGGGGCTTGTAAATCTGCCCCAAAGATTCTATACCGATGCAAAGCATGCGCAGGAAACGAGACCAGTGCGCAGGAGACAGGCTGCGATCACTGCCCAGCTAGATGGGTTGCTTTGGAGTCTGAGAGATCCATAGAAACTATTGATTGTACCCAGAGTGAACAGGGGGTGCTGCAGGCCATACTTAAGGGAGGCAAAAGGCCACTAGATTGTGCTGCACGGAATACTCCTCCCACCCAGGGCGATTGGGGTAGACAGCACACGTTTTGGCACGTGCTGGTCCTTCCTCCTGCTTCGATTGGCTGAAGATATGTGGGGTGTGCACCAAGTGACTAAGCATCTGGGGAGTAAGGTTATATATTACTTATGCGTCACGCAAGCCTGTAAGGCAGTATGACCATTCATGTAATATTTTAATCACTGCCTCCCACCTTAAAGGGGCATTTTGCACAATATTGGAGTGCTTTGCATGACTAAACTGTTCAACCCATTTGGGCGCCTAATGCGCCACACCTTGGGGCCTGTCATGTGCAGCATTCTTGTAGGTTAGGGCAGTTTAAGAGATCAAGGCTGGGTAAAGGAACCAACACAGTGACCGGTGAGTTAGGTAGTAATAAGTAGGGGTGGGCTGAAAACTTCGCTCCTCCGGCGGAGTTTGGGGAGTTTTGCCCAAACTCAGAGTTCCAGCAAAACTATGGAAAGCGCTGAGTGATGGAATTTTTTCCTTGCACAATCGAGACTTTGCGTCCCCATGCGTGGTTTTCAAGTGCTGGAACATCAGCTGGTGAGACTTTCTCAATGCAGGGTGTCGCGCAAGTTGTGACTATTCTCGTTGAGAAAGCTGCTGCTCCAGTAGAAAATCTACTCAAGAAGCAGAAAGAAGCAGGACCCTCTAGCATGCCATGTAGTGCAGTTTGTGCTGATTTTACAGCGCGGAACAAGCTCCCGGCGCAAAAAATCTGCAAGATGTGCCGAATTCCCCCCGCTCTTGGAACTCTGCGGAATCTTGCTGAGTTTATAGTAACTCTGCGTAATTCCAGAGTGAAACTCTGTGAGCTCCGCCCACCCTCGTAATAAGGGCGTTACTTTGGAGAGATTATCAGGAAGTAGGGCTGGAAATTCTGCTCACCACTAAGGGGCTCATTAGGATGGCGGACGGAAGAGCCACCGCGGCCCTGGAGTAGGCGGAAAAAGCCTTTTCCGTGTCCGCCTGCCGCGGATACTCCGTCCGCCATATCAGGATAGGAAAACGTGTCAAATTCCCGTCCGCGACGGAAAAGCACGCTCCGCCGCCGAACTACACACGAGAGCGTGGCGGACGGAACACATCCGGAGGCCACGCCGTACGGACTGACGTCGAAGACCGTCCTCCAAATCAAGATGGCGGAAAATACACATAAAACCGCAGCGGAAAAACAACCTGTCTGAACACGGCGGAATCCCCACTGCGAAGACAGGTGACATAGCAGAGATACCCACCGCAAGCTGACCAACACCATGGACCCAGCGCTACACGCTTTCCCGATGCTCTTCGCGATCCACCACGTCCTAGTCATGGCCCACCACGGACGACGACGCAGGTAAGGCACAAACCATTGGCTGTCTGCAGGGGAATACCAGTAAGGGACGTGACGTAGGGAGGGGGAGTGTCATGTTACCGAAACCACTGATGAGAAGCAAATACAAATACACATTAGTAGTACGCAAGCAGGAATGACAACGACAGACCACGAGACCTGATAGACTACCTTTATTGTACAAAATAGGGGTTAAATCACAGTGTATGCGTGAGCATGGGCAAAGTGGGCACCACAGCAGCTACATCATTGGCAGTCAACGAGAGGGCAGAATGCAGTATCAGAGCATCAACAGGGCATTGTGCAGTACAGAGCAGGTACATCAGAGGCAGTAAACGAGAGGGCAGAATGCAGTATCAGAGCATCAACAGGGCATTGTGCAGTACAGAGCAGGTACATCAGAGGCAGTAAACGAGAGGGCAGAATGCAGTATCAGAGCATCAACAGGGCATTGTGCAGTACAGAGCAGGTACATCAGAGGCAGTAAACGAGAGGGCAGAATGCAGTATCAGAGCATCAACAGGGCATTGTGCAGTACAGAGCAGGTACATTAGAGGCAGTAAACGAGAGGGCAGAATGCAGTATCAGAGCATCAACAGGGCATTGTGCAGTACAGAGCAGGTCCATCAGAGGCAGCACGTGAGAGGGGCTAAGTGCATCAACAGTCCATTGCACAGAACAGGTCCATCAGAGGCAGCACGTGAGAGGGGCTAAGTGCATCAACAGTCCATTGCACAGAACAGGTCCATCACAGGCAGCACGTGAGAGGGGCTAAGTGCATCAACAGTCCATTGCACAGAACAGGTCCATCAGAGGCAGCACGTGAGAGGGGCTAAGTGCATCAACAGTCCATTGCACAGAACAGGTCCATCAGAGGCAGCACGTGAGAGGGGCTAAGTGCATCAACAGTCCATTGCACAGAACAGGTCCATCAGAGGCAGCACGTGAGAGGGGCTAAGTGCATCAACAGTCCATTGCACAGAACAGGTCCATCAGAGGCAGCACATGAGAGGGGCTAAGTGCATCAACAGTCCATTGCACAGAACAGGTACATCATTGGCAGCACATGAGAGGGGCAGAATGCAGTATCAGAGCATCAACAGGGCATTGTACAGTACAGAGCAGGTCCATCAGAGGCAGCACGTGAGAGGGGCTAAGTGCATCAACAGTCCATTGCACAGAACAGGTCCATCAGAGGCAGCACGTGAGAGGGGCTAAGTGCATCAACAGTCCATTGCACAGAACAGGTACATCATTGGCAGCACATGAGAGGGGCTGAGTGCAGTATCAGAGCATCAACAGGGCATTGTGCAGTACAGAACAGGTACATCATAGGCAGTAAACGAGAGGGCAGAATGCAGTATCAGAGCATCAACAGGGCATTGTGCAGTACAGAGCAGGTACATCATAGGCAGTAAACGAGAGGGCAGAATGCAGTATCAGAGCATCAACAGGGCATTGTGCAGTACAGAGCAGGTACATCATAGGCAGTAAACGAGAGGGCAGAATGCAGTATCAGAGCATCAACAGGGCATTGTGCAGTACAGAGCAGGTACATCAGAGGCAGTAAACGAGAGGGCAGAATGCAGTATCAGAGCATCAACAGGGCATTGTGCAGTACAGAACAGGTACATCAGAGGCAGCACAACTACGTGTCCCTACCAAACCGTCACAGGGACCACAAGAGTGCCACGCAGTTCTCAATGGACACACCATGTGAACTAACATTTGAGTGAAGTGTACAGCACCTCACATCACAGAATCAGGGGGACTGCGTGAACTACCTGCCTCGGACACACTGGCAGCACCAGCAACAGGAGTGTGAGACACAGCCACAGCCCGAGTGACACACACATGGGCCACGGACCCAGACACACTGGCAGCACCAGCAACAGGAGTGTGAGACACAGCCACAGCCCGAGTGACACACACATGGGCCACGGACCCAGACACACTGGCAGCACCAGCAACAGGAGTGTGAGACACAGCCACAGCCCGAGTGACACACACATGGGCCACGGACCCAGACACACTGGCAGCACCAGCAACAGGAGTGTGAGACACAGCCACAGCCCGAGTGACACACACATGGGCCACGGACCCAGACACACTGGCAGCACCAGCAACAGGAGTGTGAGACACAGCCACAGCCCGAGTGACACACACATGGGCCACGGACCCAGACACACTGGCAGCACCAGCAACAGGAGTGTGAGACACAGCCACAGATGTAGTCACTGACACGTGAGCCACTGACCCAGACAGACTGCCAGCACCAGAAACAGGAGTGTGCAACACAGCCACAGATCTCCTAACTGACACGTGAGCCATAGACCCACATACCCTGCCAGGATCTGCAACAGGAGAGGGCACAACTGACACTGTGCCACCATCTGATACATGAGAGTCAACTGCACCAGCGCCACTGGGACAACTGAAATGATGAGCCACAGGGCTGTATGGGCCAGGAGGCAGGGTGGGCCTGGGAGCTGGGGATAGCTCACCTAGAGCCAAATCGGGGTTGGCAGATGTCAATGGTGTGTGTCTGCGTTTCTTAGGGTGGTGTGAGTGCACCCTGGACAGGACAGGACTGCCAAGTGGTGGGGACTCCAAAGAATCACCACCCAGCATAGGTGGAGCAACTGCAGCCGGGGATCTGGTTTCGGGGGACGTGCTGGAGCCTGCTTGTCGTTTGCTCTGTGCCTGCCGCCTGGACTCGGAATGATGTGTAATGGGGGATGCAACAACAGGGGACACCCTCCTCTGCTTCTGACTGGCCTGGATGGGAGTGGAGGTATGGGGGGACTCCGCCGCGGAGACATCAGTGTTGCGTTTAGTAGAAAACATCAGCCTCAGTGCAGCCAGGGGTGAAGTATGCCTGTCCTTGATAGTGCCATTGTCCATGCCAGATGCCTTGTCCGTAGGATGTGCCTTATCCTTAGGTGGAGTGTTGTCTCTGGATGTAGCCTGTGCCCTGCTCGCCGCCCTGTTCCTGCCAGCAGACTTGTCGTCTGTGGTGCACCTGTCTCCAGCAGACACCTGCTCTCTGTGTGTGTCCCTGTCCTTGGGAGAGTCCCTTACCTCTGCTGTGGGCCTGCTCTTGGGAGTCTCCCTGCTCTTAGTAGGTGCCTTAGTCTTCTCACTGTCCTTGGGAGTCTCCCTTACCTCTGCTGTGGGCCTGCTCTTGGGAGTCTCCCTGCTCTTAGTAGGTGCCTTAGTCTTCTCACTGTCCTTGGGAGTCTCCCTTACCTCTGCTGTGGGCCTGCTCTTGGGAGTCTCCCTGCTCTTAGTAGGTGCCTTAGTCTTCACACTGTCCTTGGGAGTCTCCCTTACCTCTGCTGTGGGCCTGCTCTTGGGAGTCTCCCTGCTCTTAGTAGGTGCCTTAGTCTTCTCACTGTCCTTGGGAGACTCCCTTACCTCTGCTGTGGGCCTGCTCTTGGGAGTCTCCCTGCTCTTAGTAGGTGCCTTAGTCTTCTCACTGTCCTTGGGAGTCTCCCTTACCTCTGCTGTGGGCCTGCTCTTGGGAGTCTCCCTGCTCTTAGTAGGTGCCTTTGTCTTCTGACTGGCCTTGTCCAAGGAACAGTCCATGGACATGTGAGTATCCCTTGCCTTGGGAGTACCTTTCGTGTTGAATGCCTGTGTAGCTCCGGAAGGCATGTCCCCCAACAACACTTGTGGATCCTGTGTGTGTACTCCAGTGCATCTGACGTCGTCTACGTGAACAGATTTAGCTGATCTAGGGGATGGGGTCTGTGCCCTGCGTGCCCTGACGTGCTGTCTGACGCTGCTTCTAGTGCAATAAGCTGTATTTGAGTCCTGCTCAGAATATTCACTACCCCCTGAGACATCCAGCGGTGTAGATGGTGAAACAGAAGTAGCACCCTGTTCGTTCGACTGTACTATTGCAGACGACACACTGCTTGCCAATGACTGCACTGTCCTGTGTAGACCTGCAAGATCGCCATGCATCCCTTCCATGAATGCCACCACCTGCCCCAACTTCCTATCATGGTCCTGGAAAGCATTTGTCATATTGGTCTGCCCCACACACAGCTGTCGCAGCAGATCAACGGCCTCAGCACACAGTGCATTTTGGCTCACCGTGGCAGGGGCAGCGGTGCCTGCACCGAACGCCACTCTGCTCCCCCTACTCCTCCGGCCACGAACAGTACATGGTGCAGTTGGCGGAAGTGTGGGCCCTGTGTGCTGTCTTACGACAGAAGGTGGTGAGTGCCCACTCCCAGTCTGTGACAACAGTGCAGGCTCACCCAGAGTGTCCGACGAGGAGGACGATGGTGTCTCCACATGCGAGTCCTCAGGGACGGTCCTGTCCCCCTCTCCGGCGCTGGCCTCCTCCGTGTCAGTCTGCGTGTGTGCGAAGTCTGAGCCGGACTCATTTCCTCGGCTACTCTCCACCGTCTGTGGCTGAGTGTCCTCTGTCAAAGCTGAAATGCACAGAAAAGATGTGTGAGTCATGGGCACACTCACGTACAGAAGGAACAGGATAGCCAAATCACATAGCAGACAAAGGTTTAGGAGCCCTCATCCTGCACATGGCCCACCCCTACCAGTCATCCTCACATTTTCTGCCATGGGGCCATGGACCACTAGGGGATGTGCTTTTACACTCAACTACTAAGCAAGTGGCGTGTCAACATGGCGGACCTGGATGTCAAATGAGTACCACCCAATGGGACCAAAAAGGCATCACAGGCATACATACGCAACACGGAACTCAATAGTGTGTCTGTGCACCAATACATGCATAGCACTCACAAGTTTCCTACACAGACAGTATGCTCACCGCTAGTTTGCTGTCGATCGGCACTCAGACGTTCGGCCAGTTCAGGATGCGTCACTGCAATGATACGGTGCATGAGAGGGGTCATGGAGCGTCGGGCCAGACGGGGCGTCCTTGGAATCAGGCCCAGTGTTACTTCCGCTACATTCTTGCTCAGCCTGGAAATGTCGTCCCAGCGTTTGTGGCAGTGTGTATGTCGTCTGTTGCACACCCCCAATGCCCGTACTTCACGTGCTATGCTCCTCCACAGGTCCTTGCGAAGGTGCAGCTTGACCTACCATGATGGGAGACAAAAGGGTGTAAGTCAGTGGACAGGTGGCCTGTCACACACATAGGGGCAAGACGTTACTGTCAGCAGCCATGCACAATCAGGAACATATGTCTAGCCCACACTACACAGCTAAGATAGAAATAGGCCTGATCATTTGGCCCCCTCATGCACACCAACATGTCCCACACTGCACTTACCACCCGTCCCGGTGCGCCGTAGAGGCGTCGATAGTTGCGGAGTACACCGTCCACGAGGACATCAAGCTCCGCGGCGGTGAAGGGTCGAGACCGGATCTCTTTGCCTGACGACATGGCAAGATCACGGAGTATGGCACTAGAGCAGCAGTCGGTGGTCAGCTCAGCAGCAGCAGCAGGTCGAGGTGATGGTCACAGGCAGCAGTCGGTGGTCAGCTCAGCAGCAGCAGCAGGTCGAGGTGATGGTCACAGGCAGCAGTCGGTGGTCAGCTCAGCAGCAGCAGCAGGTCGAGGTGATGGTCACAGGCAGCAGTCGGTGGTCAGCTCAGCAGCAGCAGCAGGTCGAGGTGATGGTCACAGACAGCAGTCGGTGGTCAGCTCAGCAGCAGCAGCAGGTCGAGGTGATGGTCACAGGCAGCAATGGTCCCCAGGGTAGGAAGTTTCATTTTGGCCAACACACATATATAGGGCCCTCAGCACGTGTCAGTGGCATACGTCGCCAGCAATTGGTCAGCCCTGGAAGCGTGATCGTGAAATGGGCCAATGACTGGCCCTGTTGTTGCGGTGCACAGCTTCCGCTACTTGCGATTGGCCGTATGCGGCCAGCGTCCCTCTTCCCATTGGCTGCATGTGCAGGGACCGTCACGGGCACACATCGGCAACCGCACGTGCAAGCCTCAGGCACGGATGCTTAAGTTGCAACAATGTACTATCACTGGCGCCTCCATGGCGGTGCACGTACACAGCGGGGGAGGTGCAGGCCTATACACCCTGTAGATGTACTCAATGGACATGCCAGTTCATGACCCCCCTTACAGTCACCTTGCATCATCCACCGTACACCGGCCGGAGCGGCCGGCCCATGAACAACCGCCGTGCCAGGCCCTGCCCAGGACCGCCGTGCCGGCCATGGCAACAACCGCCATTGCACGGACCGCCAGGGAACGCCGGTAGTGGAAGTGCCGTGCAATGGCGGTTGTTGCCATGGCCGGCACGGCGGTCCTGGGCAGGGCCTGGCACGGCGGTAGTGGAAGGGCCGTGCAATGGCGGTTGTTGCCATGGCCGGCACGGCGGTCCTGGGCAGGGCCTGGCACGGCGGTAGTGGAAGGGCCGTGCAATGGCGGTTGTTGCCATGGCCGGCACGGCGGTCCTGGGCAGGGCCTGGCACGGCGGTAGTGGAAGGGCCGTGCAATGGCGGTTGTTGCCATGGCCGGCACGGCGGTCCTGGGCAGGGCCTGGCACGGCGGTAGTGGAAGGGCCGTGCAATGGCGGTTGTTGCCATGGCCGGCACGGCGGTCCTGGGCAGGGCCTGGCACGGCGGTTGTTCATGGGCCGGCCGCTCCGGCCGGTGTACGGTGGATGATGCAAGGTGACTGTAAGGGGGGTCATGAACTGGCATGTCCATTGAGTACATCTACAGGGTGTATAGGCCTGCACCTCCCCCGCTGTGTACGTGCACCGCCATGGAGGCGCCAGTGATACAACATTGTTGCAAATCGACCATCCGTCCCGGAACCTTACACATGCACTTGCCGGTGTGTGGGCGTGACGGTCTGTGCACGTGCAGACAGTGTGAATGTCGAAGGCGGCCCGCGTATGCCCAGACGTAAACAGCGGATGCAGTGCACCGCCATGGCGTGATCAATGTTTGCATCTTAGCCGATGATGCACCTTGTACCATTGTCTGCAGCTGCCTGCTCACGGTTGTGTGCGTGATTGCGTGGCTACACATGTCATGCTCCATCCCATGTGTGTCCATACCATGGCCATCGGTGAGCCACAAGTGTCCATCACGTGTGCATGTCCACATCGGGTAGTACCCTACACAATTTTGTCGTACCTCACATGTACACAGTAGATCCCGTATGTATGGGCACCTGTGAATCAGTTGTCAGTGAGTGGTATGTGTCAGATGATGACTATGGTGGGGGTTCTGTTGTGTACTGTACATGTGTGTTGCCTATTGTGTCCCCATGCATGTGATGTCCGTATGCCCACCATTCCTGGTGTTGCCATTGGTGCATCATGATATGGGGGGGTGGGGGGGTGTTTAATTTTGTATGTGTGCATGTACTTGCATGTGTGCATGTGATGTTGGGCCTACACATGTGGGTCATGTCACATGTCTGGTTGGCAGTGATGTTGAGGTGAGACACTGTGCATTGCACATGTTGCTAAACATCATGTTGCTAGTGGATGCACATTGTAGCTACGTCGGTCCATGTTGTCCTGACAATCAGAGGAGTCACACATATGACAAGCATACACTGGATACTACATGTTGGTAGAGGGCGTTGACATGTGATTGAGGTGCACACACGTGCGTTGTATGTTAATTGACTTCCATTCCATCTACTCCCACACAGGAGGGCTCCAAATGTCCTTCGCCCATACACTGTGCTGGAGGATATGGTGGACGAGGAGGTGATCCGGAAATTCAGGCTGGATCGCCGTCGATTGTTGGAACTTGTGACCCTATTGTCTCCTCACCTGCAGCCGCGAAGAACCTATCCAGGTTCCATGACACCCACGCAAAAGGTGATGGCGGCACTCCATTTCTTCGCAACAGGCACATTCCAGTACACAGTTGGAGATGCCGGGGGAATGTCACAGGCCATGTTCAGCACGGTACTCCGGGATGTACTGACAGCCATGATGCTGTACAAGCATGACTATATACATTTCCCTCAGGCGGCGGACTTGCCAGCGGTCAAAGCTGGCTTCTATGCCCTGGGTCGTATACCACACGTTGTGGGTTCCATTGATGGCACGCATATCGCGATCATTGCACCACGGGCACGTGAGCAGGTGTATAGGAATCGGAAACACTTCCATTCCCTGAACGTGCAGGTGGTGTGCCAGGCCGACAACATCATCTCACATGTGTGTGCAAGATTCCCTGGCTCTGCACATGACGCCCACATCATGCGGAGCAGCATGGTCCCCCAACTGATGGCTAATCTTCGTCCAGCACAAGCGTGGCTTGTTGGTGAGTATGCTGTGGTGACAGGAGTGATATCTGTGTGGCATGGTGTGCCCCACAATGCAGGTTGTGATGTTTCTCTCTCTCTCTCTCTCTTCCACCAACACAGGCGACTCGGCTTACCCAAACAGGCCTTGGCTGCTCAGTCCCTTACGCAATCCCACTACACCAGGAGAAATGAGATACAATGATGCCCATGGTAGGACACGTCGAGTGGTAGAACGGACATTTGGCCTGCTCAAGTCAAGGTTTCGGTGCCTGGATAAGACTGGAGGGGCCCTGCCTTACTCACCAGGCAAAGTATGCAAGATCGTGATAGCGTGCTGCATGCTTCACAACCTGGCTGTGCGCTATAACATTGAACTGCTCTTGGACCCTGATGAACTGCAAGTTCCTCGCCCTCCCGACCCAGCCATGTCAACTGATGAGGATAGTGGTGAGGAGGAAGGTGTGGACCAGAGGCGCCAGATCATTGATCGCTACTTCCCTTGATTGTGAGTGTGCTCCTCTTGTGCTGCTTGGGTATGCCCTGTGAATGTGTGCTGGTGTTGTGGCATAGTGGTGTGCTTCATCTCTGTGTTCTGCTATGTGATGCATGCATGTGTGTGTGTGTGCTAAATTGTGGCCAATGCACGTCTCCATGATGTGTGTCGTCTCATCCATTACTGTTGTGATGCGTGTGGGTTGTTAAATGTTGCACTGCAGTGTGTTCTGATGAGTGTGATCTTGTTTCCTGACGTGTCTTTGCGGTTTCTATTTTCCCTAGGTCACTCCCGCAGCGCCATGATTCTGTACCAGTTGGATACCTGTACCTAGTAACATCTGTTTCTGATGCATTCATGTGAATAAACATGGAGACAACACATGATTGAGTGAGTAAGTGGCTTTTATTTACAAAATGTGCATGGGTGTAGGTGCATATTTACAAATGAGTGAAGGGGTGGGGGAGTGAGAGTAGAAGGTTATGGCAGATGAAATGTCCGTGCGGACACCACATAGGGTGGTGTCTGCCTAGTACAGCAGGCCTGTGGCAGGTGGGACCGGATAGTTGGCAGGGTGAATGGCATGCGCAGGTACTGGTACAGTCATTTTCTGTTCCTCTTGGAGCGTGTGGCAGCTGCTTCCACACTGCTGTCGCCCACTTCCAGCCTCGGTCGGCCCCTCCGTCTTAGTGCCGGTACGGTGTCAGCTGGTTGCGCTGGGGCATCGGGTACCACATCCGCCGCAGGTGGCGGTGGCGGTGGCGGTGGCGGTGGCGTTGTTTGTGGCCTGATTGTCCTGGTGAAGATGTCCACTAGTTGGCCAAGCCGCCTCTCAATGGCCCCCAACATTGCAGTGTTATCTACAAAGTCCTGGTGGGCCCGGTCTGCCTGTGCCTGACCACGTTGGTAGCTCACCTCCACCCTGCCCAGTGCCTCCAATGACTGTTGCACTGGATTGGGTGTGTTGGTATCCTCCCGTGTTCTTTGGCGTATGCTCCTGCCTGCCGGATCTGGCCTTGCATCTCTGCCTTGCCTCACACTCTCCCTGCGTGGCTGGGATGGCGCTGGCACGGCGTTGGCCGTTGGGTTGGGCAGGGTGGCAGGGGCAGGAGTGGTGGTAGTAGTGGTGGTGGTGGTGGAGGTGGTGCTGGTGGTGGCTGTGCAGGTCACAGTGGCCGGTGTTGTCACAATGGCAGAGGCCGTAGTTGTTGGTGCAGGGGTGACCTGGGAGCCAGATGGCCCTGGCTGGCTGCTTGTGCCGGGATCATCCTCTGCCCCGGAGGTGGCTGGCCAATCGTCCCCTGAGACGTCTGTGATTGGCGAGTCTGGAGGGCGGGTGTTGCTTCCAGCTGTCAGATGAGGATGACCTGCAAAACCAAAATGTGAGGATGAGTAATGTGGACTTGACAGGTTGTTTTCACTTTTTTGGCCGATTCTGTCTGCACTGGTACTCACCCCACCCACCACCACCACCACCGCCATCCCTATGGACATGGGGGCCTGTTGGGAGTTGTGGTTCCATCCCCTCACACCCACCACCGCCACCGCCATCCCTATGGACATGGGGGCCTGTTGGGAGTTGTGGTTCCATCCCCTCACACCCACCACCGCCACCGCCATCCCTATGGACATGGGGGCCTGTTGGGAGTTGTGGTTCCATCCCCTCACACCCACCACCACCACCGCCATCCTTATGGACATGGGGGCCTGTTGGGAGTTGTGGTTCCATCCCCTCACACCCACCACCACCACCGCCATCCCTATGGACATGGGGGCCTGTTGGGAGTTGTGGTTCCATCCCCTCACACCCACCACCACCACCGCCATCCCTATGGACATGGGGGCCTGTTGGGAGTTGTGGTTCCATCCCCTCACACCCACCACCACCACCGCCATCCCTATGGACATGGGGGCCTGTTGGGAGTTGTGGTTCCATCCCCTCACACCCACCACCACCCACCACCACCGCCACCGCCATCCCTATGGACATGGGGGCCTGTTGGGAGTTGTGGTTCCATCCCCTCACACCCACCACCGCCACCGCCATCCCTATGGACATGGGGGCCTGTTGGGAGTTGTGGTTCCATCCCCTCACACCCACCACCACCACCGCCATCCCTATGGACATGGGGGCCTGTTGGGAGTTGTGGTTCCATCCCCTCACACCCACCACCACCACCGCCATCCCTATGGACATGGGGGCCTGTTGGGAGTTGTAGTTCCATCCCCTCACACCCACCACCACCCACCACCACCGCCACCGCCATCCCTATGGACATGGGGGCCTGTTGGGAGTTGTGGTTCCATCCCCTCACACCCACCACCACCACCGCCATCCCTATGGACATGGGGGCCTGTTGGAGTGATTTCGACGTTGGTGAGTATGTGGACTGCATGCATGGGTTGGGGTCTGGGAGATGTGTCTTCACAGTTGTGTGAGGCACACCATGTAGTAGTGCTCGTGGTGCTTGGTTTGTACTTACCAGCCTCTTCTCCCTCAGGAAGTCCATCAAGGCTCTCAGGGTGGATGATGGTCATCACCTTGTCCTCCCACTCGGTGTAGGGTAAGGGCTCCGGAGGGGTTCCACCGCCTGTATGATTAGCCCGGAGATAGTTCTTGGCTCGTATGGCTTTGACTCGGGTCTTTAGATCGTGCCACCGCCTCTGGATGTCCTGCTTCGTCCTCGGGACGCTCCCGGAGGCATTCACCCTGGTGACTATCCGGTCCCACATGCTGTTTCTCCTGGCTATGCTGGTCTGCTGCACTAGGGCCCCGAATAAGTGGGGTTCCACACGGATGATCTCATCGACCATAACCTTCAACTCGGTGTCAGTGAATTTTGGGTTTTTTTTTGGTGCCATGGTGTGTGGTGCTCGGGGTGTGGGTTTGCGTGGATGGGGTGGTGCAGGTGTGTGGTGTGTAAGAATGGTGTGGTGGGTGTTTGTGTGGTGGGTGTGTTTGGGTGTGGGTTGTGTGAATGCTATTTCTCTTTGGGCTCAGTTCAGTGGTGTGTCCTGCTAGCAGCTATGCTGTGATGCAGAGGAGTTGTGGAGTGGGTGGGAGTTCTTTTATGGTGTGTGTCTAGACCGTGTCTGAATGGTTATTGGCAGTCAGGTGCTAGGTGGGAGTGTTGGCAGGTGTGGATTGTGTGGTGCTTGGCGGTGGATCATTGTGTGTTGTGATTGGTTTGGATGTTTTCGGTGGGTGGGCGTTTTTTTTCGTGTGTTTGGTGATAAACTTCCGTGCCAATGTATGGCATTGGTTTGACAGTAGGGATGTTGTTTGTGTTGTCGTTCCGCTGTGGTGCACGGATTCTCGGTGCATTGGTACCGCTGCGGACGTGGATGGCGGTGACTACCGGGGTACTTGCGGAGTTATCCTAATTGCGGACACGGACATTGCGCAGGTATAGCGGGGGTGGTGGATGTATTCGCGGTCATGTGCGTACGCGGCGGTCGGTGTTTTTACTGTTCCGTCCGCCTGCCGCGGAGTCAGGTGTACTCCGACCGCCGCGGACGGGGATTGGAGTGCTCCGTACGCCGCGGTCGGCGTTTTTTGCATGTTTTATCCTAATTGCTGTTGCGGATTTTCCGCGGACAGGTCCGGAGTATCTTGCCACCTTCCGCGGCGGACGGTACACGTTTCCGTCCGCCATCCTAATCGACCCCTTAGTGTGGCTTCAATGCGGTGAAGTGGTACTCCATTTTTTGATCAGGCTCTTTTCAGAGAAGGAAAGGCTGATGGGCAGAACAGGGAGTCTGCACTGTCTAGACAGAGACGGCGGAGAATAGGTTAGGTTGCAGCATGTTGACAATGAGCCAAGATTTCCAGCCAGCCATAAATTCTCACATATCCAGGAGAGATGGCAGTCATCTTGAATTATGCATAATTTCCCTCTTGGACCTTGGCATAACTTGCTAAGCCACTGTGAGGCAATGTTGCTGCAGTTAGGACCTGGGTACATGGATCTCAAATTTTCCTATTCAAGACCTATTGATTCCTACAGATTAGTAGTGATGGACATCAAGAATACAGAAAAGCATTCTGAAAAGTGTGGTTTGTGAAAGCAAACTATTTTCTTGAGACACGAAGTAAGCATGACATACATGTAATTGAAAGTAGTTGGGTGATGATATTAGATCTCTCACAGAGGGCCTCTTGCTGAGAGATAGATGTAGCGTTTGTTGTCCACAATGCAAAATTAGAGATAGTCAAAGTAAAGCTTTCCAAGGAATTGACAAAACAAAGTTTGGCAAGACTTTTGAAGGTACCCCTCTGTTCATAATTTCCCACTTGGTTATGGTGCCCAAAAACAAAGGGCAAGTTGAGGATGATATACCATCTTTGCTTATTGAAAGGCCAGCTATTCAACTCAACCACGAGGACCAGTAGCCTGAGTCTAGAATCTGAGTGACCTGTTACAGGGAAGTATCAGGAGAGGATGATCCTAGCAGCGCTGTCGGGCCAGTGAGTTGGGAATGGATCAGGGATGCAGCATAACTTTAAATACCATGGGAATGTAGTAAAAAACAAGTTACTTACCGGAACACTGTGGTTCTCCAGTATTGATGTCTTTTATAGATTCACTGCTTGAATCTTCCCCGTCGTCATGGTGGGAATCGCACGGTAACAATAAAATAGCAGTATAACACCTTAAAGAATAATCTCCCTTGAAAATCAATAGCATTTAGTAACCAGTTAACCTCATTAAAGAACATCCAAACTCCAGCCAATCACATCACAGACCCAGAGTATCCATCCCCTGCAGGGCCACCGTACCTCGGAGTGTGAGCACGAGTGTAGTTAGTAAAATAATAGAGGTATGGAAGGTGCACCTGTAAGGGGAGGACGGAGGGCCGCATTTGAATCTATAAAAGGTATGAATACTGGAGAACCTAAGTGTACAGGGAACCTAAGTGTACAGGTAAGCAACTTGTTTTTTCTCCAGTAGTGTATCTTTTATAGGTTGACATGCTTGAACCAGACTAGTAAGCAGTAATAAAATGGAAAAAGGAGGTAGGAAAAACAGGTGAACTGCCCCACCATGCGACCATAGAATGATAACCAGAAACAAAAAAATAATAATATAACCTCTGCATATATATATATATATATATATATATATATATATATATATATATATATATATATATATATATATATATGCCAGCTCCACATTCCTCACAATCCAAAAGGAAAACAGCACTCGCGGGCACAGCAGTATCTCAGCAAGGGGTTTATTTAGAACAATGTATGAAAGGGGGCTGCACTCGAATATTCCAACTTAGTGCAAATTTAAACCAATGTATGTGCTGTGTCGGGATTAGTGCCTGCACACTGTGAATATAAACTGTATATGGCCTGGTGCCAAAAGGCCACCAGGACTCCAAACACGCACAATGAAATAAATGCTCCTTTTAAACAAACTGCGATGTATTTTATCTCATATGTTTCATAAACCAAAGTTCATGTTGTTACAATCATTGTATACTACAAGCATATAAATTTCATCAGTAAATCAGAACATCAAAGCATCATTAGTTCAATCAATGAAACTGCAAAACATAATCAAAACATAACAAAAACACCCAATGCATTTCGGGGCCCTGCCCCTTTGTCAGGGGTCTGTATAAGAAAAGAGAAAAGAAAAAGGAAAGGAAACCGTATTACTTTTGTTGCCAAGGGGGACAAATATATGTACACTAAGACTTGCGTTTTTTCATTGTGCTTGTTTGGAGTCCTGGTGGCCTTTTGGCACCAGGCCATATACAGTTTATATTCACAGTGTGCAGGCACTAATCCCGACACAGCACATACATTGGTTTAAATTTGCACTAAGTTGGAATATTCGAGTGCAGCCCCCTTTCATACATTGTTATAGTTCTACTGCCACACGGGAGCTTGCACCATTGTATAATGTCGTTTGAATCAATAGCTGGAATTACAGACAACAGAGCGAATATCAGAGGATACTCTGCAGAAGAAGCCTCTCAAATTTACAAACTCATAAAGGAAACCAAAACTTTTGATACCCAAGGAGGATCAACCGCACAACAGTTAAAACAACTTGAATATCTGGCACGACGCGAATTAAACCAACGTCTACATGCGTCCACACTAATTCAATACCATCGTGTGAGACGGATCCCCAGGGGCCTACGACTAGCAATCAGACCTATGTTATACAGATTAAACAATAACCCGCAATTCATGGAGAAATGGTTTGAGATTCTCAACAAGTGTTCATTAGATCTTATATTGTTATTGGTAGAAGAACTGGCTAAGACAATCACTGATCTGGAGGAGGAAATCTTTAACGTTAAGAACGAATTGTCTAAAAGAATAGAGGATGAACCATGGAGTAAATTCCTTGAAGAACTTGAGATTAAACTTGACAAATATGGCAAGGAGCTGCAAGAGACCAAGTTGCGCAAATTCAAACGGGACACTATCGACTACAAGTTGAACGAAGCGTATACATGGGCTGAAATTTACGCTAAAAGGCGCTACACAACCAGGAAACAACACACAGCGTCATCAGAAGAGAGTGGAGTGTCGGACAGTGACACCAGCGCTACTAGGCAACCCATGAGCAAGCAACAACAGTTTACATCTAAACAGCAAGAGTCGACACCGAGCCAGCAAGACCAAGCAGGGACAGCAATAGGTGCGACAGCCTCAACATCTGACTCTTTTTTAGACAAGGACACTGCACCACCCAAACCTCCGGATATACCATCCATAACGAGCGACAAAAGACGCGACGAGGACAAGGAAAAGGAAAAGGAAAAGGAGGTAGAGAAGAAGAAATCAGGCCTAAGGAGCCAGACCAAAGTCTCGTAATTAATATTTCTAACTATCAACTAACAAAAGCAGAAGAACATCTACTTAACAAAGGTACATCTTTTGTTCACACCTACCATACCAATCTACTTGAGACTGAAATAGCCCTTTATAAATTTATGAGGGTCCTGAGGCTTAGACACTTTTTCACAGTGCTTAATCCCATTGAAAATGAAGACAACACCTCCATTAAGTTCAAACCTAAAAGTACCTTCATGGCTCCAGTTTCTCATAAAAGCCTTGACACATTTGAGTTACTCGTCAAAATGGATTTGAGTAAAGTTCAATACAAGAAAAAAATCAACAACCTAACAAGAGCGGAATATAGTACTCTACACGCACTGGCCAATAATAAAGAGATCATGATTCAAAAGGCAGATAAAGGCGGAAGCCTCGTGATAATGGACTTGGAATTTTACGTGAAAAAGGGTTCAGAACATGTGCAAGATGCAAACACTTATGCCAAACTGGATGAAGATCCTACTAATGCTATAGCTAAAAACCTTGATGGACTACTAGACAAATTTGAAGAACTCGGCTGGATAAACATCACAACCAAACGTTATTTGAGGCAAATATACCCAAGAAGACCAAGGATATATTTCTTGCCGAAAGTGCACAAAGACTTGAAAGACCCCCCATTTAGACCGATAGTTTCGGGATGTGCTTCTATCTTCGAGAATTTGGGCATCTTCATCGATGCACATATGCAGTCCTTCATCAAAAAATGGCCGACTTATTTGGAAGACACCTCAGATTTCTTGCGAAGTCTTTCAACCATTGACACGACAGATACGGGAAATTGGACTCTATGTACAATCGATGTCACGGCTCTTTATACATCGATTCCTCACAAGGAAGGCTTAGAAGCAATTGAGTGGGCCTTACTCCTAGATGATAAGCCGGATGAGTTGAAATATTTAATTCTGCAGTTGCTAGAATTCTGTTTGACCAACAGCTACTTCTCATGGGAAAGAGAGTATTACTTGCAGCTCACTGGGACAGCCATGGGCTTTCCAGGGGCCTGCATCTACGCGAACATTTTCATGGCAAAATTTGAGCTTGATTATATTCTGGAAGATAGCACTTGGCAAGCAGGCCTAGTGTATTATAAGAGGTACATAGATGATGTTTTCATCATATGGAAACGACCAGTTCTGGATTTAATCCAAAACATCAAAAGTTTGAATCTTGCTAACCCAAGGATACAATTCACGCACAATATCAGCAAGGAAGCCTTACCGTTTTTGGATGTCTGGGTTGCGCTCAGCGAGAATTCCATCAATACAACCCTCTACAAAAAGCCTACAGATAGAAACACCGCACTTCTGTATGGAAGCTTTCATCCTTCAAACCTTGTCAATAACTTACCGGTCTCACAATTCATGAGAATAAAAAGAATATCTTCTGACAAAACCAGCTGTGATAAGCACATTGAAGAACAAAAGCAACGTTATTTAGACAGAGGTTATCCGCGTAAACTACTGGATGCACATGTGAATCACATCAAGGCTATCCCAAGGGCAGATCTTTTGAAAAAAAGACTCAAAACTGAGAACAAAAGAATGGTATTTGTGTCTAAATATTCCACTGCCTCTAGAGATATAAAGCGTATCATCTTGAAACGATGGGAGATCATTCAAGTAGAGAAAGACTTTGGCAACTTATTCAGCGAAAGACCCTTGTTTGCATTTAAGAGAGCCCAGAATCTCAAAGAACTGCTCAATAAACCAAGTCACCATATGGATACCATCCAACAATCTGAAGTGTATAAAGGAACCACTCGCTGTTATAATTGCAAAAATTGCAACAATATAATACCGGGGAACGTCCTACTACACCCTCGCACAGGCGAAAAAATCCAACTAAGGCACAATACAACCTGCAATTCTGAGTTTGTCGTATATTCAATCAAATGCCCATGTGGCCTTCTATATGTCGGCAAAACTGAGCGCAAACTGAAATTGCGACTGTCGGAACACAAGAGCCGCATAAGGAATAAGAATTACACATCACCACTCGCAAAACACTGGTGGGAAGCCGGCCACACCATCGCTCAACTAAGATTCCAGGTGATTGAACTACTCCCACAACGTTTGGGCTTGGACAACTCAAAGATCTTACTTCAGAAAGAGGCCTTTTGGATTCGCAAACTACAAACACTGACCCCTTTTGGGCTTAATGACAAAATGGACATGGCATGTTTCCTTTAAAGCACATTTACTCGGGACCTTAGGGAAACTCGCACACGATGACACACACTCATCAACTAACACTGACCATCATAACATGGCTAGAAATTCACAGGCGTAATGTTACGTATATTTCATTATGTGATTGCTATAACCATCTAAATGGTGATATTCAGTTTGTAAATAGGCAGGAATTATTTGGTATTGATGGGAAAATGACTTCTTTCGTCGTGTTTACTTTTCTATCTTTCCTCTTTCATTTCATTTTTTCCTTTTACCCCTCTCTCCTTTCACAAGTTTTTTTGTTCACACTCACTTTAAGCAGCTTTCGCGAAAACACCACTCTAAAATGGCGGACACTTTTTGCTCCTAGTCCTATTTCCATGTTGGAGTTTCTAACGAACAGAGTAAAGGGACTCAATGAGTACCCGCGGTTTATTCGGCACATCTAGGATCGAGCAGATTTTCACAAACATTCCGGCCGTAAATCGGTAAGAGACAGAAACTTATTTTCTCGTTTTTGGTTATCAAAACGAGTGCGCATTAGATGTAAGTAACACTCGTTCTCTTTATGTAGAGCGGACGTGTGTACTTCATATTACAAAGCGGGACCGGCAATACTACTCTCCCCGCAGGTAAGCGGATGTGCCAGCTTAAAGCGGCAAGAATGGCAGTTAATTTTTGGCGATATATTTAGTTCCAATATTTTGATTCTATTGCTTTGTAGGCAACCCTGGTGACAAGATTGATTGTCTGGGGGTTAGAACGCATACACACCCCACAGGTAACTGCACGCTTTTCTTGCTTTATTTTATGTTATCTCCGTTTAGTATTTTTGACAAACACACTTATAGATGCCCATTTGCGTTTTTCAGATTGGACATAGTTTTCTATACTCAGGTGAGCTTTTCAATTTACTCGAGGTATGACACTTCATTGACTGTCATTTAACCATTCATAAACATATAATTCCACTCGTTTTCCTATAGAACGTCAAAAAAGAGGATTACGCGCCCTGTCAACATTTTGGCAACGCGCAATATAACAATTACTAGGTAAGCCAGATATAAAAAACGCAAGTCTTAGTGTACATATATTTGTCCCCCTTGGCAACAAAAGTAATACGGTTTCCTTTCCTTTTTCTTTTCTCTTTTCTTATACAGACCCCTGACGAAGGGGCAGGGCCCCGAAATGCATTGGGTGTTTTTGTTATGTTTTGATTATGTTTTGCAGTTTCATTGATTGAACTAATGATGCTTTGATGTTCTGATTTACTGATGAAATTTATATGCTTGTAGTATACAATGATTGTAACAACATGAACTTTGGTTTATGAAACATATGAGATAAAATACATCGCAGTTTGTTTAAAAGGAGCATTTATTTCATTGTGCGTGTTTGGAGTCCTGGTGGCCTTTTGGCACCAGGCCATATACAGTTTATTTAGAACAAACGCGTTTCAGGAGATAAACTCCCTTCGTCAGTATTCACATCAGAGAGCTAGGAACGGCACCATTATCTATGTTTGTAAAAATAATCAAAACAAACAAAGGACTAAGTCCCACGCCCAATATTTCACGCCATCTTGAAGTGTGCAATATTAACACAAGCCCAAAAGAAATTGCTAACTGATCAGTTAATCCCAAATGACTGCCGTGTATCGGCACAACTGCATTCTCAAAAATCAACCACGTATACTATACAATCGGAAAAATTATAAATCCGAACCTCGTGGCCTCGAGAAACAAACGCTGTAAACACAACGTTATCATCCGACAATAATCACATATTCACTGTGTACAAATCGGGTAAATCTTGCAGTGGATCGGCTATTGCAGCCCCGTAAGACTACTCAACAAAGGGTGTAAACCAAAACAGAAGCAATTTAAAATGGCAAGTGTAAAACAGTTCAATATGCGCACATTCAAACAGAAACCCGTCTTTCTCTCAGTCATAGTATATACATCAAAACATCATATTATACAGTTTAACAGTCATAACACTGATATCCATATTTTAACCCAAGTGTGAGGCTAATTCTTCCCCCATGTTCAGACCTCTAGGCGCCTTGGTCTCGAGATCAATAATATATCAAGACTCTAGTCTCCTAAGTGCCAGCAATCTATTTCTTCCTCTTGGATTCTCCTCAACCTGATCCAAACAAAAATATCTCAGGAGGCTCCTGTCACTGTTATGTTTGATGGCAAAATGCCGGGCCACAGGATATGTAAAGTCTTTATTCGCGATGGCCCGCATATGCTCGAGTATCCTTAACTTAACAGTCCATGTTAGATCTGGATGAATATCTCTTTCTAAAGACTAATAACCCGATTTTACCTTGTTTTTACCACCTACCCAAGGTTCATAAGGACATGGATGATCCCCCAGGGAGACCCATTATCTCCTCCATGGGATGATTGACCGAGAATCTCTCGAAGTTTTTAGACCACCACTTGTTTAGTTTTGTATTGTCTTTGAGGTCATATATCAGAGACACTTCGGACTTTATTGAGAAGGTGGAACTTTTGGTTTGGCAACCATCATATGTACTGATCACAATGGATATCACAAGTTTGTATACTTGTATAGACCATGAACAAGGTCTTCATGCAGTGGAATATTTCCTAAACAAAAGAGAACTGAAATATGCAATGCATAATAAGATGTTATTGGAATTCATTGCATTTTGCTTGCATAATAATATTTTTCTCTTTCAGGATACCATCTATCGTCAACTCTCTGGTACTGCCATGGGCTCCTGCTTCGCCCCCAGCTATGCGAATTTATTCGTAGGCTGGTGGGAGGAGCAGGTAGCCTGGGCACCCAGACATGCCACATGGAACAACAAAGTGGTGGCATGGAGTAGGTACATCGACGACCTGTTCCTAGTGTGGAACGGATCCATTGATGAAGCTAACCAGTACATACAAATCCTCAATGACAACGAGTACCACTTGAGATTCACTGGGGAAGTAAACAGTGAAATGGTCAATTATTTGGACCTCCAAGTGAGTGTCAGAGATGGACAAATCTGTGCACAACTCTACCGCAAACCAACTGCTGGTAATAGCGTATTACACGCTTCGAGCAGTCATCCCCGTAAACTCATTAACAACATTCCTTAAGGGGGAATTTTTGCGGCTTAAGCGCAACTGCAGTCAAACTGGGGATTTTGAAAAAGCGGCAAAAGAAAGCGTAGAGAGATTCTTGATGAGAGGATACAACTCTAATCTCCTCCAAGACACTTTAAATAAAGTCAGGAAGTTACCCCGTAAAAGCCTTTTTGTTAAGAAGTCAGGCCCGGTGACAGAGGGAAGATTTCGCATGATTACATCCTACTCTGCGGACTCTTTTAAACTTAGATCTATCATGTCTAAGCATTGGCACATCTTGAAATCTGCCCAAATTGTAGGGCCCGACATTCCTAATGTACCTTTAATAACGTTCAGGAAGACGAGATCCTTACGTGATCAAATAGTCCACAGCTATTTACCACCATTGGCTAAACAACTTGGTACTTTGAAGGACGCTAAAGGCTTTTTCCCTTGTGGAAAATGCAAAGCCTGTTCAGCCAGCAAAAGAACATTAACATATGAGGTGACAGGCTGCAGAGGTGGCAAGAAAATTAACAGATTTATGTCATGCCACACTGACCATGCGGTCTACTGTCTAGTGTGTCCCTGCATGTTAAGGTACATCGGAAGCACTATTAATCCTGTTAAGTTAAGGATACTCGAGCATATGCGGGCCATCGCGAATAAAGACTTTACATATCCTGTGGCCCGGCATTTTGCCATCAAACATAACAGTGACAGGAGCCTCCTGAGATATTTTTGTTTGGATCAGGTTGAGGAGAATCCAAGAGGAGGAAATAGATTGCTGGCACTTAGGAGACTAGAGTCTCGATATATTATTGATCTCGAGACCAAGGCGCCTAGAGGTCTGAACATGGGGGAAGAATTAGCCTCACACTTGGGTTAAAATATGGATATCAGTGTTATGACTGTTAAACTGTATAATATGATGTTTTGATGTATATACTATGACTGAGAGAAAGACGGGTTTCTGTTTGAATGTGTGCATATTGAACTGTTTTACACTTGCCATTTTAAATTGCTTCTGTTTTGGTTTACACCCTTTGTTGAGCAGTCTTACGGGGCTGCAATAGCCGATCCACGGCAAGA
Source organism: Lissotriton helveticus (assembly GCF_964261635.1). Classification (NCBI taxonomy): domain Eukaryota; kingdom Metazoa; phylum Chordata; class Amphibia; order Caudata; family Salamandridae; genus Lissotriton; species Lissotriton helveticus. The sequence goes on along the minus strand of NC_136068.1, from coordinate 135,780,812 downwards.
TTTACCCGATTTGTACACAGTGAATATGTGATTATTGTCGGATGATAACGTTGTGTTTACAGCGTTTGTTTCTCGAGGCCACGAGGTTCGGATTTATAATTTTTCCGATTGTATAGTATACGTGGTTGATTTTTGAGAATGCAGTTGTGCCAATACACGGCAGTCATTTGGGATTAACTGATCAGTTAGCAATTTCTTTTGGGCTTGTGTTAATATTGCACACTTCAAGATGGCGTGAAATATTGGGCTTGGGACTTAGTCCTTTGTTTGTTTTGATTATTTTTACAAACATAGATAATGGTGCCGTCCCTAGCTCTCTGATGTGAATACTGACGAAGGGAGTTTATCTCCTGAAACGCGTTTGTTCTAAATAAACCCCTTGCTGAGATACTGCTGTGCCCGCGAGTGCTGTTTTCCTTTACCCGGCTGGGGATTGTGAGGAATGTGGAGCTGGCATGTTTAACGCGGACACCATCGCGGCAAAGCACCCGCTTTAAAGAGTGACTCGTGTTTCTTTGGTGTAAACTTGGAGCTGAAATATATATATATATATATATATATATATACATATATATATATATATATATATATATATATATATATATATATATATATATATATATATATATATTACCTACTGGCGGTCGCCAGTAGGTATATATAGTTAGGATTTTTTCTCTATGGGATTTTTGAAAATTCTATGTCTAATAACTTTGGCGTTTGTGGACGGAATTGGCTGAAATTTTCAGGAAAATGGAACATTTTGTTTCTGAGCAGCCCCTGAAAATTTGGGGGGGGGGTTCGTCAAGGGGGGGCCGAGAAAAAAGGGGGGTCCCAAAACGTGTTTTTAACATTGAGTTTTCCATAGGGCGGTTGGCCTCACTTTTAGCCCGAACGGCTGAATGGATTTGCACAAAACTTGGCAAAATTGTAGGGACTGGTAGCCCGATGTGCCTTTGCTAGGTCTCAATATATGTGCTCCAGTGGATTTTGAGAAATTAACGTTCAAAAAAAGATATATATCTGTAACAGCGGACCGGGCAGCGCTCCAGTTCGCGTACTTTTCGCGTTACGGAGCTTTGTGAAGCGAAGCTGATTGGTTCTCCGGCGTCTGTAAACATTCCAAACAGTCCGTAGCGGCCGCCATCTTGTCTCTCGGTAGGATCGAGAGACGAGAGGAGGCCAAAGCGAAGGGGCAAATGACCATAAGGGGGCATAGTAGATCCTCCCTGACCCCCTAGGTTTGATGTGGAGGTTTTAAAAGGGCCACTCGGGGCAAAAAAAAAAAAATAATAATAATCGAACGGCTGAATGGATTTGCACGAAACTTGGCAAAATTGTAGGGACTGGTAGCCCGATGTGCCTTTGCTAGGTCTCAATATATGTGCTCCAGTGGATTTTGAGAAATTAACGTTCAAAAAAAGATATATATCTGTAACAGCGCTCCGCTTCGCGTACTTTTCGCGTTACGGAGCTTTGCGAAGCTGATTGGTTCTCCGGCGTCTGTAAACATTCCAAACAGTCCGTAGCGGCCGCCATCTTGTCTCTCGGTAGGATCGAGAGTCAAGAGGAGGCCAAAGCGAAGGGGCAAATGACCATAAGGGGGCATAGTAGATCCTCCTTGACCTCTTAGGTTTGATGTGGAGGTTTTAAAAGGGCCCCCCGCGGGGCAAAAAAAATAAAATAATAATAATCGAACGGCTGAATGGATTTGCACGAAACTTGGCAAAATTGTAGGGACTGGTAGCCCGATGTGCCTTTGCTAGGTCTCAATATATGTGCTCCAGTGGATTTTGAGAAATTAACGTTCAAAAAAAGATATATATCTGTAACAGCGCTCCGCTTCGCGGAGATAACATTATCTCCCTATTACCTAGCTGTTGCTAACACCAGTTAGCGACCGCTAGTAGGAGATAGCGACCATCTTGGGCTCCACTTTGCATGTCAGTGATATTTATCACTAATGACATGCAAAGTGGGCATGTCAAGATGTTAGCGACTGGAAACAGTCGCTAACATCGCTATCTTCTATTACCAACTTTTGGAGATATTCGCGCTAAGCGCGAATATCTCTAAAAAGTAACACCTGCCCTGAGCAGTTCTTAGCCATGTTATCCAATGGGAGGTGGATAACATGGCTAAGCGCATTAGCTCGGTAATGCATGAATATCGCTGACTTTTCAGCGATATTAATGCATTGCGGTCGTTTTTCATCGCATTTGCGATAAACCTTGATAATAGCAAGGTTTATCTGCGATAATTTCTGACTATGCTTAGCGGTAAAAAATTTGTTGCTAAGCATTGTTAGGGATAAATATCGCTTAACTTTGGTAATATGCCCGGACGTCTGTTAACGTTCGATTCGAAGGAAATCAGGAAGTGTTGAAAAACATTGTCTGCGCCATCTTGCCTTTTTTCAAATGCCACACTTTTGTCGTGCACGGCAGCCATTTTAGATGCCTTGACCAGACCCACTCTCTGTACGCTGTCGATCCTTAGCATGGCTCCCCACCCTCGCAAGCATCTCCCCCAGGCACTGGTCACCCCCGCTCTCTGTCTTATGCATGGGTAATAAACCTCCCCCCATCTGCGCTGCTCTTCCCTGAGAATCACACCCTGTGCCCGCCCGACACCTCCCTTTCGCCCTATTCACTACCGCACCCTCTGACACTCCTTTTCCTCTGTGTCCAATTGTCCAGGCCGGTCCTAGGCTATCAGCTAGCCCTGCAGATGTAGTTTATGGCCCCAGCTGTAAAGAATCACCCCTCTTCAAAGGAGTTATAGTAGATCAAGGCCCACACCCGATGAGATCCGTCACAGCACACGCGTTCCTACTATCTGAAAACCATCCTGTATTGTGATTGGGGAGGGGACCGAGCCTGAAGCGGAAGATTCCAGGGATGACTCTTTGTACATCAAAGGTTTTACAATTATGTGTCACATTAAAAATATATAGCACTCCAACAAAGTAGTAAGATTATAAAACTTTAATAACTTATAAATATATACAACAAAACAAAAACAGTAAAAACATTTAAACATTTTTAGGGAAAATGAAGGAAGTAGCGGTCGGCTGTGCGAATAGTCCCAACGTAGCACAACGTCCAGATTTCTGGACGGCACCCAGGTGATGTTGCCTGGGTGCCGCACTGATTTCGGTATCCGGCGTGGGGCGTCGCGGGGGGTGGGTCATCAGTAGCGGTCTGTTGTGCGAATAGTTCCAAGGCAGCAGAACGATGGCACCAAGGTGATGTCCAGTAAGTTGCCGCCCTCCGAATAACGGCGTGGGGCGCCCCGGGGGGGGGGGGGGGGGGGGTGAGGCGGCGTGAACGGGCCTCTCCAGGTGGAGTTTCGTCTGCTGTAGTGGGGCGCCCCTTTACCGTTTCAGTTGCCATTCCGTCCGCTTTTGGTCCACTGTGTCAAAAGCCGCAATTCAGCTGAGTTGCGCCCACTCTTGCGGTGCAGCGATAGGCGGCTGTCACAGGACTCTCAAAATGGCGGCAGGCTCTTTCCTTTTTGGGCCTGGTCCACTGAAATGGCCCTGGGACACCTTGGAAATCGCACGCTTGTCTGCTAGGTCTTGGACCCCATTCTCGAAAGCGTCCCCTCCGCCTTGAGGATTCAACAAAAGTTTTGGGGGCCCCCGACTCCTGCAGGCTTCTGGTGGGGAGCGGCTGCCATGATTGCTCGCGGAATGACCACGACGGAGCCACGAGATGGTGGTGCTTTCATGTTGACGCCAGCTTCAGTCTGAAATATCCAGAAACAAGGTGGGGCTTTCATCGTTTGGGGAAAAAAAAAGTTTTCATCCAATGAAAAGTGTTGTTTTTAGGTCATATGATCAAGCCTTCCATCATTAGGAAACCAAAAGTAAAATGAACCAATGAAAAGTTTTATAAACAAGTCACATGACCTGTTATGCGGCATAGGGTATAAAATGCGGAGAAAATACGTTGGCACGTGAGGCGGCGTCAGTAGCGGAACAATGTGCGAATAGGCCGAAGGCAGCACAACGCGCCAAGATCCGGATGGCACCGAGGTGGTGTCTAGTAAGTTGCCGCACTGGTGTGGCCATCCTACAATGCTGAAAGTCGGCGTGGGGCGCCCCGTTGGCCTGTGAGATGGCGTCAGTAGCGGACCGATGTGCGAATGGGGCCAAAGGCAGCGCAACAATATTTTCTGAATAGAAGACACCACAAGGCGCTGAGATGCGAAGATCCGGATGGCACCGAGGTGGTGTCTAGTAAGTTGCCGCACTGGTGTGGCCATCCTACAATGGTAAAAGTCGGCGTGGGGCGCCCCGTTGGCCTGTGAGATGGCGTCAGTAGCGGACCGATGTGCGAATGGGGCCAAAGGCAGCGCAACAATATTTTCCGAATAGAAGACACCACTAGGCGCTGAGATGCCAAGATCCGGATGGCACCGAGGTGGTGTCTAGTAAGTTGCCGCACTGGTGTGGCCATCCTACAATGCTGAAAGTCGGCGTGGGGCGCCCCGTTGGCCTGTGAGATGGCGTCAGTAGCGGACCGATGTGCGAATGGGGCCAAAGGCAGCGCAACAATATTTTCTGAATAGAAGACACCACAAGGCGCTGAGATGCCAAGATCCGGATGGCACCGAGGTGGTGTCTAGCAAGTTGCCGCACTGGTGTGGCCATCCTACAATGCTGAAAGTCGGCGTGGGGCGCCCCGTTGGCCTGTGAGGTGGCGTCAGTAGCGGACCGATGTGCGAATGGGGCCAAAGGCAGCGCAACAATATTTTCTGAATAGAAGACACCGCAAGGCGCTGAGATTCGGTTAGCACCGAGGTGGTGTCTAGCAAGCTATGCAGCTGAGTTGCGTGCGCACTTGCGGCGAATAGGTCGAAGGCAGCACAACAATGTTTTCTGAATAGGAGACACCACAGGGCGCTGAGATTCGGTTACCACCGAGGTGGTGTCTAGCAAGTTGCTGCACTGGTGTGGCCATCCTACAATACTGCTCCGAATAACGGCGTGGGGTGCCCGAAGGGGGGGGGGGGGGAGGCGGCGTGAACGGGCCTTCCCAGGTGGAGGCTCGTCTGCTGTAGTGGGGCGCCCCTTTACCGTTTCAGTTGCCATTCAGCTGAGTTTCGGCCGCTCTTGATGCTACAGCGACAGGCGGCTGCAACAGGACTCTCAAAATGGCGGCCTGTTCTTTGGATTTGGGCCTGGTCCACTAAAATGGCCCTGGGACACCTTAGAACTCGGACGCTTGAATTTTTTTTCCTTTCCTCTACATGCAAAAAAAGGTAAATGCCCAGTACGTTACATGCTTCATCTGCCACGATGTACTCTCCAGAGGAACCGAAAAAAAATATAGTTATGGTAACTATACCATGCATCGTCATATGGAGAGGTGGCACCGATTAATTATAGTGCTGCATAAAAGAGAGATTTGGAGAAGAACCCCCGACCTGCCAGTACATTCATCAAAGAAGTGGCACTGACAGCATCAGAGGCAAGGGAAACGGTCCCAAATATTTAGAAGAAGTTTGGAAAGATTAAAATGACATGTTTAGATTGTGGCAAATTAATTTCATGTGGACAGATGAGTGTTACTCTAATAAATACAGCATATGAACATCATCATAGTCGATGGTTGGTAGAGACATTTTGACTATATCCTGGACCTGCCCGTCCTCGCCCAAAATGGCGCCGGAATAAATGGGACTCGTAACTCCTTGTTGTGTACTTGTTGTAAAACTTTGATATCACGAGATACGTATGCAGTTTTGAAGCACATGGCGGGCGGGGACGAGAATAGATTGAATATTTCGACATCTCTATTGATATTAAGTTGTGATGTGTTATTGATTACTGTACTATTGAAAGTTCGAATTAACGTCACCCATGGTACTTGCCCGCAAATGTATATCTAGATAATTTTATTGTAACTGGCCCTGTCGTATTTTAATTATAAAATGTACGTCCACCGATTCCGCAACTGTTAGACACCTTAGTTCTTGCAACCTAATGGCCCGCCCGTAACGTTTCTCTACAGTGTAAATGTCTCCTCATCATATACGATTACAGTTTGCTCCGTGGCCGGCGCACGTGGTTATAGGCCCGTATTTGTATACTGACATTTTCACAATAAAGGTTTTTAAAAGAAAACATGGTAGTAGTATTTACATTGGTAAAGTTTTTAATAATAGTCACTGTTTTAGAATCAGTAAAAGGCAAGTGAAATAAAGCAGACCAATTACATGAAGGGTAAAAGGTATAATACGCAGGAACGCAGTAAAGATAAATGGTCAAGGGCTGTTGTGTTTTCTACTCCTGCAACATAAAGTGATCGATAAGAATCTCATATTCAAGCGTATCGGCGACTAAGACAGCAGGTCGACCCTCTTTTGCTCAACGGCTCCGTCATGGGACGAAGAAACGCCCTTTTTCTAGAAAAAAGAATATATTTTACTTGCAGGACAGTTGTAAATTTTCCGGGAAAGTACATTAGCCTGGAACATTATAACATATATGTTTAAGAAAAAATAATGTTCGGAAGTAATAAAAAGCGTAATTTTTAGGTCATATGACCAAGCCTTTCATCATTAGAATAAGAAAAGTAAAATGAACCAATGAAAAGTTTTATTAACAAGTCACATGACCTGTTATGCTTACGTTACGCGCTGCACGTCGCGTCCCGGATCACTTCCGGATGCGCTAACGCGGCGCGTCATATGACGCATTACGCGACAACGCAGGTCCAGAATATAGTCGAAATGTCTCCACCAACCAGCGGTCGGAACACAACCCTTTTCAGCAGGCTAAATAGTTCTGTTAAATGACAACAGAACGGACAGGCAACAAGAACCATCAGTCAAAGAGGGGAGGGCTAGTTCTTCTCTACCGGGTTACGTTGGGGCGCTACCGGAAATGATCGAATTGGTAGTCTACAGTGTTTCTGGATGTTTCAGACTAAAGCTGGGGTTAGCATGAGAGCACCACCATTTCGTAGCTCCGTCGTGGCCATTCCGCGAGCAATCATGGCAGCCGCTCTTTATCGTTATTTTGGGCGGGGTGGGTGGCGGAGTCGAGCTGTATTGCAGCCATCATGGTGTGGAGTTTAGTTCATCTCACTAGTTTCGTATTTGTCATGAGGGGTTGTTCCTAATGTTTCTATTTTAGCGAGGTCAAAAAGAGATCCCATTAGTGGCCTACTGATTTTGCTCGATTCCTTATGTTTTTTTACACGATTTTTCGTTATCTGCAAAGACTAAACAGAGTATTGTGACTCTGTGTTTGTTTGTAAATAGAGAATGAACCAAAGAGAACCAATTCTAAAACAGTAAATGCTTGGATAACAATCAATCAAATGGAGAGAGAAGCAGGCACGACGTATTACAACGGGGGCAAAGGCCTGCGTTAACTACCTTTCACTATCTGCAAAGAGAGAGTACTCCTAATAGAAATGAGGGGGGGCAGCATTCAAAGCAGATCAGTGTGCATAAACACGAAAATGTTTTTACTTACCACGTATTTGACATTCGACAGCTTATGATATTTGCTATTAAAAAACCATTGAAATTCACTGAAAAAAAACATAGGTTATAGACCATATATAGTTAGGAATTAGCATTTACAAAACCTTGAAAATTCACTGAAAAAACCATAGGTTATAGACCATATATAGTTAGGAATTAGCATTTACAAAACCTTGAAAATTCACTGAAAAAACCATAGGTTATAGACCATATATAGTTAGGAATTAGCATTTAAAAAACCTTATTTTACTCACACAAAACCATTGAAATTCCATATATAGTTAGTTGCACTAACTATATATCGCGCACCCGCAATCCACTGCTGATGATGTCACATATTACATCATTCATGACATGGTCAGTGACATCACTGATGACATCAATGATGACATCTCAAATGACATCACTGATGACATCTCACTTGACATCAATGATCACATCACTGATGATATCATTCATGTGATAATACAATGCATCTCCTCACACTCTAATATAACCTCCGTTACACCCAGTGTTAAATAGAGAGTATAATTTTTGAAACCATTGACACACCAATACTAGTTACTACATACGCACTCACTGATTCCTATGTCTACACACACATTCACTCATACAATCATTCATACATACAATCACTCATCTTTACAACACTATCATATGCACTCATACACCTATACAGACACTCACACTCTGCCACTCATCCATGGAGTTACTCACACACCTAGTCAGTCCTGAAAAGAATCAATCACACTTCCATTTTCTCATCTATACAGTTAAACACAGAACACCTTACATTTTTGAAACATATACTAACACATACTTACTCTCTTATAGAATCACTGATACAAGTACACATTGATCTGCACAGAGTCACACACCTCCCAGCCAGCCATACACACACTCAGTCTCCCATACAAATACTTGTGCAACCAATCAATAACCCATTTAGCTACTTATATAGCTACTGATCAACACATGCAGCAGCTTGCACAACAACAGACATACTGATGCACACTTTCAGACAGTTTAGTCACTAACCCGTGCATTCAGTAAGACGCATTTAATCACTCACTCATACAGTCAATCACGCACCTACTAAAACCTTCATTCAGACACTTATACATCCACTCATTCTTCAATATGTAAAACATATTTAAACTTTACAGAAACACATAATCACTGGATGTTGTCATCAGTGATGTCATCAGTGATGTCACTGACCATGTCATGAATGATGTAATATGTGACATCATCAGCAGTGGATTGCGGGTGCGCGATATATAGTTAGTGCAACTAACTATATATGGAATTTCAATGGTTTTGTGTGAGTAAAATAAGGTTTTTTAAATGCTAATTCCTAACTATATATGGTCTATAACCTATGGTTTTTTCAGTGAATTTTCAAGGTTTTGTAAATGCTAATTCCTAACTATGGGGCTCATTAGGATGGCGGACGGAAGAGCCACCGCGGCCCTGGAGTAGGCGGAAAAAGCCTTTTCCGTGTCCGCCTGCCGCGGATACTCCGTCCGCCATATCAGGATAGGAAAACGTGTCAAATTTCCATCCGCGACGGAAAAGCACGCACCGCCGCCGAACTACACACGAGACCGTGGCGGACGGAACACATCCGGAGGCCCCGCCGTACGTACTGACGTCGAAGACCGTCCCCCAAATCAAGATGGCGGAAAATACACATAAAACCGCAGCGGAAAAACAACCTGTCTGAACACGGCGGAATCCCCACTGCGAAGATAGGTGACATAGCAGAGATACCCACCGCAAGCTGACCACCACCATGGACCCAGCGCTACACGCTTTCCCGATGCTCTTCGCGATCCACCACGTCCTAGTCATGGCCCACCATGGACGACGACGCAGGTAAGGCACAAACCATTGGCTGTCTGCAGGGGAATACCAGTAAGGGACGTGACGTAGGGAGGGGGAGTGTCATGTCACCGAAACCACTGATGAGAAGCAAATACGAATACACATTAGTAGTACGCAAGCAGGAATGACAACGACAGACCACGAGACTTGATAGACTACCTTTATTGTACAAAATAGGGGTATAATCACAGTGTATGTGTGAGCATGGGCAAAGTGGGCACCAGAGCAGCTACATCATTGGCAGTCAACGAGAGGGCAGAATGCAGTATCAGAGCATCAACAGGGCATTGTGGAGTACAGAGCAGGTACATCATAGGCAGTAAACGAGAGGGCAGCATGCAGTATCAGAGCATCAACAGGGCATTGTGCAGTACAGAGCAGGTACATCAGAGCAGGTAACGAGAGGGCAGCATGCAGTATCAGAGCATCAACAGGGCATTGTGCAGTACAGAGCAGGTACATCAGAGCAGGTAACGAGAGGGCAGCATGCAGTATCAGAGCATCAACAGGGCATTGTGCAGTACAGAGCAGGTACATCAGAGGCAGCACGTGAGAGGGGCTAAGTGCATCAACAGTCCATTGCACAGAACAGGTCCATCAGAGGCAGCACGTGAGAGGGGCTAAGTGCATCAACAGTCCATTGCACAGAACAGGCCCATCAGAGGCAGCACGTGAGAGGGGCTAAGTGCATCAACAGTCCATTGCACAGAACAGGTCCATCAGAGGCAGCACGTGAGAGGGGCTAAGTGCATCAACAGTCCATTGCACAGAACAGGTCCATCAGAGGCAGCACGTGAGAGGGGCTAAGTGCATCAACAGTCCATTGCACAGAACAGGCCCATCAGAGGCAGCACATGAGAGGGGCTAAGTGCATCAACAGTCCATTGCACAGAACAGGCCCATCAGAGGCAGCACGTGAGAGGGGCTAAGTGCATCAACAGTCCATTGCACAGAACAGATCCATCAGAGGCAGCACGTGAGAGGGGCAGTATGCAGTATCAGAGCAACAACAGGGCATTGTGCAGTACAGAGCAGGTACATCAGAGGCAGCACGTGAGAGGGGCTAAGTGCATCAACAGTCCATTGCACAGAACAGGTCCATCAGAGGCAGCACGTGAGAGGGGCTAAGTGCATCAACAGTCCATTGCACAGAACAGGCCCATCAGAGGCAGCACGTGAGAGGGGCTAAGTGCATCAACAGTCCATTGCACAGAACAGATCCATCAGAGGCAGCACGTGAGAGGGGCAGTATGCAGTATCAGAGCAACAACAGGGCATTGTGCAGTACAGAGCAGGTACATCATAGGCAGTAAACGAGAGGGCAGAATGCAGTATCAGAGCATCAACAGGGCATTGTGCAGTACAGAGCAGGTACATCATAGGCAGTAAACGAGAGGGCAGCATGCAGTATCTGAGCATCAACAGGGCATTGTGCAGTACAGAGCAGGTACATCAGAGGCTGCACAACTACGTGTCCCTACCAACCCGTCACAGGGACCACAAGAGTGCCACGCAGTTCTCAATGGACACACCATGTGAAGTAACATTTGAGTGAAGTGTACAGCACCTCACATCACAGAATCAGGGGGACTGCGTGAACTACCTGCCTCGGACACACTGGCAGCACCAGCAACAGGAGTGTGAGACACAGCCACAGATGTAGTCACTGACACGTGAGCCACTGACCCAGACAGACTGCCAGCACCAGAAACAGGAGTGTGCAACACAGCCACAGATCTCCTAACTGACACGTGAGCCATAGACCCAGATACCCTGCCAGGATCTGCAACAGGAGAGGGCACAACTGACACTGTGCCACCATCTGATACATGAGAGTCAACTGCACCAGCGCCACTGGGACAACTGAAATGATGAGCCACAGGGCTGTATGGGCCAGGAGGCAGGGTGGGCCTGGGAGCTGGGGATAGCTGACCTAGAGCCAAATCGGGGTTGGCAGGTGTCAATGGTGTGTGTCTGCGTTTCTTAGGGAGGTGTGAGTGCACCCTGGACAGGACTGGACTGCCAAGTGGTGGGGACTCCAAAGAATCACCACCCAGCATAGGTGGAGCAACTGCTGCCGGGGATCTGGTTTCTGGGGACGTGCTGGAGCCTGCTTGTCGTTTGCTCTGTGCCTGCCGCCTTGACTCGGAATGATGTGTAATGGGGGATGCAACAACAGGGGACACCCACCTCTGCTTCTGACTGGCCTGGATGGGAGTGGAGGTATGGGGGGACTCCGCCGCGGAGACATCAGTTTGGCGTTTAGTAGAAAACATCAGCCTCAGTGCAGCCAGGGGTGAAGTATGCCTGTCCTTGATAGCGCCATTGTCCATGCTAGATGCCTTGTCCGTAGGATGTGCCTTATCCTTAGGTGGAGTGTTGTCTCTGGATGTAGCCTGTGCCCTGCTCGCCGCCCTGTTCCTGCCAGCAGGCTTGTCGTCTGTGGTGCACCTGTCTCCAGCAGACACCTGCTCTCTGTGTGTGTCCCTGCCCTTGGGAGTGGTCCTATCCACTGCTGTGGGCCTGCTCTTGGGAGTCTCCCTGCTCTTAGTAGGTGCCTTAGTCTTCTCACTGTCCTTGGGAGTGTCCCTTACCTCTGCTGTGGGCCTGCTCTTGGGAGTCTCCCTGCTCTTAGTAGGTGCCTTAGTCTTCTCACTGTCCTTGGGAGTGTCCCTTTCCTCTGCTGTGGGCCTGCTCTTGGGAGTCTCCCTGCTCTTAGTAGGTGCCTTAGTCTTCTCACTGTCCTTGGGAGTGTCCCTTACCTCTGCTGTGGGCCTGCTCTTGGGAGTCTCCCTGCTCTTAGTAGGTGCCTTAGTCTTCTCACTGTCCTTGGGAGTGTCCCTTACCTCTGCTGTGGGCCTGCTCTTGGGAGTCTCCCTGCTCTTAGTAGGTGCCTTAGTCTTCTGACTGGCCTTGTCCAAGGAACAGTCCATGGACATGTGAGTATCCCTTGCCTTGGGAGTACCTTTCGTGTTGAATGCCTGTGTAGCTCCGGAAGGCATGTCCCCCAACAACACTTGTGGATCCTGTGTGTGTACTCCAGTGCATCTGACGTCGTCTACGTGAACAGATTTAGCTGATCTAGGGGATGGGGTCTGTGCCCTGCGTGCCCTGACGTGCTGTCTGACGCTGCTTCTAGTGCAATAACCTGTATTTGAGTCCTGCTCAGAATAATCACTACCCCCTGAGACATCCAGCGGTGTAGATGGGGAAACAGAAGTAGCACCCTGTTCATTCGACTGTACTATTGCAGACGACACACTGCTTGCCAATGACTGCACTGTCCTGTGTAGACCTGCAAGATCGCCATGCATCCCTTCCATGAATGCCACCACCTGCCCCAACTTCCTATCATGGTCCTGGAAAGCATTTGTCATATTGGTCTGCCCCACACACAGCTGTCGCAGCAGATCAACGGCCTCAGCACACAGTGCATTTTGGCTCACCGTGGCAGGGGCAGCGGTGCCTGCACCGAACGCCACTCTGCTCCCCCTACTCCTCCGGCCACGAACAGTACATGGTGCAGTTGGCGGAAGTGTGGGCCCTGTGTGCTGTCTTCCGACAGAAGGTGATGAGTGCCCACTCCCAGTCTGTGACAACAGTGCAGGCTCACCAAGAGTGTCCGACGAGGAGGACGATGGTGTCTCCACATGCGAGTCCTCAGGGACGGTCCTGTCCCCCTCTCCGGCGCTGGCCTCCTCCGTGTCAGTCTGCGTGTGTGCGAAGTCTGAGCCGGACTCATTTCCTCGGCTACTCTCCACCGTCTGTGGCTGAGTGTCCTCTGTCAAAGCTGAAATGCACAGAAAAGATGTGTGAGTCATGGGCACACTCACGTACAGAAGGAACAGGATAGCCAAATCACATAGCAGACAAAGGTTTAGGAGCCCTCATCCTGCACATGGCCCACCCCTACCAGTCATCCTCACATTTTCTGCCATGGGGCCATGGACCACTAGGGGATGTGCTTTAACACTCAACTACTAAGCAAGTGGCGTGTCAACATGGCGGACCTGGATGTCAAATGAGTACCACCCAATGGGACCAAAATGGCATCACAGGCATACATACGCAACACGGAACTCAATAGTGTGTCTGTGCACCAATACATGCATAGCACTCACAAGTTTCCTACACAGACAGTATGCTCACCGCTAGTTTGCTGTTGATCGGCACTCAGACGTTCGGCCAGTTCAGGATGCGTCACTGCAATGATACGGTGCATGAGAGGGGTCATGGAGCGTCGGGCCAGACGGGGCGTCCTTGGAATCAGGCCCAGTGTTACTTTCGCTACATTCTTGCTCAGCCTGGAAATGTCGTCCCAGCGTTTGTGGCAGTGTGTATGTCGTCTGTTGCACACCCCCAATGCCCGTACTTCCCGTGCTATGCTCCTCCACAGGTCCTTGCGAAGGTGCAGCTTGACCTACCATGATGGGAGACAAAAGGGTTTAAGTCAGTGGACAGGTGGCCTGTCACACACATAGGGGCAAGACGTTACTGTCAGCAGCCATGCACAATCAGGAACATATGTCTAGCCCACACTACACAGCTAAGATAGAAATAGGCCTGATCATTTGGCCCCCTCATGCACACCAACATGTCCCACACTGCACTTACCACCCGTCCCGGTGCGCCGTAGAGGCGTCCATAGTTGCGGAGTACACCGTCCACGAGGACATCAAGCTCCGCGGCGGTGAAGGGTCGAGACCGGATCTCTTTGCCTCTCGACATGGCAAGATCACGGAGTATGGCACTAGAGCAGCAGTCGGTGGTCAGCTCAGCAGCAGCAGCAGGTCGAGGTGATGGTCACAGGCAGCAGTCGGTGGTCAGCTCAGCAGCAGCAGCAGGTCGAGGTGATGGTCACAGGCAGCAGTCGGTGGTCAGCTCAGCAGCAGCAGCAGGTCGAGGTGATGGTCACAGGCAGCAGTCGGTGGTCAGCTCAGCAGCAGCAGCAGGTCGAGGTGATGGTCACAGGCAGCACTGGTCCCCAGGGTAGGAAGTTTCATTTTGGCCAACACACATATATAGGGCCCTCAGCACGTGTCAGTGGCATACGTCGCCAGCAATTGGTCAGCCCTGGAAGCGTGATCGTGAAATGGGCCAATGACTGGCCCTGTTGTTGCGGTGCACAGCTTCCGCTACTTGCGATTGGCCGTATGCGGCCAGCGTCCCTCTTCCCATTGGCTGCATGTGCAGGGACCGTCACGGGCACACATCGGCAACCGCACGTGCAAGCCTCAGGCACGGATGCTTCAGTTGCAACAATGTACTATCACTGGCGCCTCCATGGCGGTGCACGTACACAGCGGGGGAGGTGCAGGCCTATACACCCTGTAGATGTACTCAATGGACATGCCAGTTCATGACCCCCCTTACAGTCACCTTGCATCATCCACCGGTAAAGGTAGACAGTGGCAGTGTCTCCCTACCCCGCTTGGCGCCAGGTAAAACATTTGCAGAGCAGAAGACTCTGCTGGCTTTGTTCTCTCCTAATTAGCTCTATGTCACGCTATTTTAAAAATTGATAACGAATTTTTAAAACCTCACTGTGTGTTCCTTGTGTTAAAATTGATGTGATAATTTTTAAACACGCATTTACTGCGCACTCACGTTCTTTGGGGCTGCCAGGGTCATTCAGGCTCGTTTTCTACATCTCTGCTCCGTGTTGCAGCCTGCCCGCCCCGGTCCGACTCGGTAGCCAATACCGTTGAGCGGAGGGCGGGGCAGGTAAGAGCCAGAGTGAAACGCCCAGGTACTTCCTGAAAGCTCGAGTGGAGCGGTTAGCGCTCTAGCCTTCTAGCACACAGGGCTATTTAGGCTGCGAGGAGGCGAGGCGAATTGCGGTAAAGGTAGACAGTGGCAGTGTCTCCCTACCCCGCTTGGCGCCAGGTAAAACATTTGCAGAGCAGAAGACTCTGCTGGCTTTGTTCTCTCCTAATTAGCTCTATGTCACGCTATTTTAAAAATTGATAACGAATTTTTAAAACCTCACTGTGTGTTCCTTGTGTTAAAATTGATGTGATAATTTTTAAACACGCATTTACTGCGCACTCACGTTCTTTGGGGCTGCCAGGGTCATTCAGGCTCGTTTTCTACATCTCTGCTCCGTGTTGCAGCCTGCCCGCCCCGGTCCGACTCGGTAGCCAATACCGTTGAGCGGAGGGCGGGGCAGGTAAGAGCCAGAGTGAAACGCCCAGGTACTTCCTGAAAGCTCGAGTGGAGCGGTTAGCGCTCTAGCCTTCTAGCACACAGGGCTATTTAGCCACTCGGCGGCCCTAGCGCGCAGCGGTTGCGCGCAGGGTGGCGCCTAAGTCTGCGCCTAAGACGAGCCAAAGACCAGCCCGTCTGCGCCCGTCCGCGACAGGACGGGGCACAGGGGCCATGGGGGCTGCTTCAATCGGTCTCCAAGGACATTCCCCGCGAGGGCTCAAATATACACCTCAGGTACTGTGGCAACTTAAATCTGCCCCTCTATCGGGCTGTAAACGGGATGTGTTCCCTGAGATAGAGGGCCCTTTTTCCTGCTACCATTGCCATAGTCAGTTCAGTACTCTAATAAGAGATAATTCTGGGGCTAAATATTATCAACCAGGCAAATTGCCTAGAAACATTGAGATCGATTCTACCCAGACTCCCTCTGGGAGGAAAAACATACTTTGCAATATTAGATCACTTTCCAAACATACTGCTGAAGTATGGGACTTAATCTCCTCAAAACAGCCCGACTTGTGCTATCTTACAGAGACATGGTTAAAACCACACTCCACCCCTGCTATAACCCTAGGAATTCCTGTCGACTACAAGATAGTCAGACTGGACCGACCTATAAAATCTGGTGGTGGGATAGCCATTGTATATAAACAAGAAATCAGCATCACGATATTAGATGAGCTAAGTACCCCTGAAATGGAACTACTAATTTTTAAAATTGTATGGTCCCCCAAAGAAAGTCAAAAAGGTGCCCTAGTATACCGTCCTCCGGGGCCCTGCACAAACTTTTCCAATAGGCTGATTGAGCTACTGGCCCCTCATATTAATAATGAGAGCAACTTCATACTAGTAGGAGATTTTAATGTTCACAGCGAAAAGCTGGATTGTAAGGAGGCACAGACCCTACTGACAGATTTATCCTTATTAGGACTATTAAAACGAAATTCTGGGCCCACACATCAGGCCGGACACACGCTCGACCTGGTTCTATCTAATTTCCTGTCAATTTCATGTCTACCTGGAGTTCAGGTTAACTGGACTGATCACTTTTTAATGGAATTCTACACCCCATATTCTAACCCTACCCCTGCAAGGACTATCTCCCTACCTAGTGTGCGCAGACAATGGCACAAAGTTACTGCTGAGACCTTCAAGGAAAAATTCAAGCCCGTTGCCATCCTCCCCACTGATAATGCTGAAATAGCACTTGGGAAAATTGAATGCGCAACTAGGGATGCGATAGATAAAATTGCCCCCATGAAGCAATTTAAATCCCGACCTGCTAAAAAACAGGAAGTCTGGTTCTCGGACCATCTAAGGACGTTAAAGCTAACCGCCAGGAAGCTGGAGAAGAAGTGGAGAACCTCTCATTTGGTAGAGGACAAGAACAAATATTGGGACTCACTATCCATCTACCATAAAGCCATCCGGGTAGCACGAAAAACCCACATTACGGCACAAATCACAGCTGCAGGGAATTCACCCAGGGTCCTTTATCAAATCCTTCAAACATTTGTTAAACCCACAGCATGTGAAACACCTGAGGTAGCATCACAGCAGCTGTGCAATGAAATATCTCATTTTTTTACAGAAAAAATAGACAAAATCTATGAGAAAATAATCAATGCCAGTAAGACCATCACTACAGATACAGCGCCTCTCCCAATAGACGCCGACCTGAAGCAGAGTACGTACTCTTTGGATACCTTCCCTCCTATTTCGTCCGATAACATCCTCTCTTTGATCTTACAGATCAAAAGTGGTAGCCCAGACGATACTATCCCAGCGAGGATAATGCCCGCCTTAGCGGACCAACTATGCCCCATGATTGGAGACATGGTAAACCTTTCTCTGAGCACAGGTAATGTCCCCAGAGAATGGAAACGAGCCATTGTTAGACCAATTAGGAAAAACACTGCGACTCCATGGACCGAATTGGCTAATCTGAGGCCCATCTCATTACTACCTTTCCTAGGAAAACTGACTGAGAAGCATGTCAACCACCATCTCTCCAGCTATATCGAACTTGCTGGGGCTCTAGACTACTCTCAGTCAGGGTTCAGACCCAAACATAGCACTGAATCCACCCTTCTGTCAGTCACTGATGACCTGCACATGTACCAGGACAAGGGCATCTCAGTAATCTTAGTTCGTTTAGATCTGTCTGCAGCGTTCGACACCGTGTCACATTCCATCCTGACTGAGCGGTTGTCGAACGCTGGCATTAAGAACAAAGCCCTTGCCTGGCTAAGGAGTTTTTTATCCGAGCGCACCCAGACTGTCACCATGGGTGCATATCGTTCAGCGGAGATGGAGATATCAAAAGGGGTGCCCCAGGGTTCGTGTCTTAGCCCGACCCTCTTCAACATTTATGTGGCACCCCTGGCTAGAGTGATGCGTAGGTACGGGTTTATCCCAGTATCCTACGCTGATGATACCCAGCTCCTCTTCCCTTTTAAAACCCTCTCCGCTGAAGTAAGAAACTCCTTTTCATCAGGCATGAAGGCAGTGGCACATTGGATGTCTTCCAATTGCCTTCAGTGCAACGTCAGCAAGACGGAAGTCATGCTGTTTGGAGAAGCCAGGATGCTATGGGCCCCAGATTGGTGGCCACAGGACTTGGGAGCAGCCCCAGAACCAAAGCAGATAGTGAAAAACCTGGGGGTCCGTTTGGACCAAGAACTATCTCTAAAACAGCACTCCAACTTTATCTCGGGTTCTTGCTTCCATACCATCAGCCTGCTGCGCAAGGTCTTCCCTCTACTGCCGGATTCTTTTAGGAGGACGCTAGTACAGGCACTCGTGCTAAGTCGGATCGATTATTGTAATGGCCTGCTGCTTTCAGCCAATGAAGGTGTGCTGGCTAAGCTCCAGGTCATTCAAAATACAGCGGCCCGACTAGTTCTGAATGCCCCGCCAAGGACTCCATCCAAACCCCTCCTTGAGCAATTACATTGGCTCTCGATCCGGCAAAGAACAAAATTCAAGATAGCTTGCCTGATCCACAAATGTCTCCATGGACAAGGGCCTGCTTATCTTAAAAACAAATTTATTCCCTATATGCCATCTCGAACGCTAAGATCAAGCAACAATTTGCTCTTAGTGGTGCCCCGCGCCAAGAAAGCGAGGCATGGGAATAAAGCATTGTCAATTACAGGACCCACACTATGGAACAGACTTCCTCTGTCCCTAAGACCGGGTACTGAGCACTTGAAATTCAGGAGGCAACTGAAAACTGTTTTATTTAAAAATGAGATCTAGCATCTGCTCCAATATCACATCTTCTGTTTAGCCGGCACCAAAAGCGCAGAGATACTCCATCTGGAGTCGATTCAAGCGCTATAAAAACCAGCAAATAAATAAATAAATAAATGACCTGCCATGTGCATTGACATCAGCTAATGGATGTGTTGGCCTGCACGTCCCCCGCCGATCACGTGCCCCGCCATGTTGGCGCCAGTGATACAACATTGTTGCAAATCGACCATCCGTCCCGGAACCTTGCACATGCACTTGCCGGTGTGTGGGCGTGACGGTCTGTGCACGTGCAGACAATGTGAATGTCGAAGGCGGCCCGCGTATGCCCAGACGTAAACAGCGGATGCAGTGCACCGCCATGGCGTGGTCAATGTTTGCATCTTAGCCGATGATGCACCTTGTACCATTGTCTGCAGCTGCCTGCTCACGGTTGTGTGCGTGATTGCGTGGCTACACATGTCATGCTCCATCCCATGTGTGTCCATACCATGGCCATCGGTGAGCCACAAGTGTCCATCACGTGTGCATGTCCACATCGGGTAGTACCCTACACAAGTTTGTCATACCTCACATGTACACAGTAGATCCCGTATGTATGGGCACCTGTGAATCAGTTGTCAGTGAGTGGTATGTGTCAGATGATGACTATGGTGGGGGTTCTGTTGTGTACTGTACATGTGTGTTGCCTATTGTGTCCCCATGCATGTGATGTCCGTATGCCCACCATTCCTGGTGTTGCCATTGGTGCATCATGAAATGGGGGGGTGGGGGGTGTTTAATTTAGTATGTGTGCATGTACTTGCATGTGTGCATGTGATGTTGGGCCTACACATGTGGGTCATGTCACATGTCTGGTTGGCAGTGATGTTGAGGTGAGACACTGTGCATTGCACATGTTGCTAAACATCATGTTGCTAGTGGATGCACATTGTTGCTACGTCAATCCATGTTGTCCTGACAATCAGAGGAGTCACACATATGACAAGCATACACTGGATACTACATGTTGGTAGAGGGCGTTGACATGTGATTGAGTTGCACACACATGCGTTGTATGTGAATTGACTTCCATTCCATCTACTCCCACACAGGAGGGCTCCAAATGTCCTTCGCCCATACACTGTGCTGGAGGATATGGTGGACGAGGAGGTGATCCGGAAATTCAGGCTGGATCGCCGTCGATTGTTGGAACTTGTGACCCTATTGTCTCCTCACCTGCAGCCGCGAAGAACCTATCCAGGTTCCATGACACCCACGCAAAAGGTGATGGCGGCACTCCATTTCTTTGCAACAGGCACATTCCAGTACACAGTTGGAGATGCCGGGGGAATGTCACAGGCCATGTTCAGCACGGTACTCCGGGATGTACTGACAGCCATGATGCTGTACAAGCATGACTATATACATTTCCCTCAGGCGGCGGAGTTGGCAGCGGTCAAAGCTGACTTCTATGCCCTGGGTCGTATACCACACGTTGTGGGTTCCATTGATGGCACGCATATCGCTATCATTGCACCACGGGCACGTGAGCAGGTGTATAGGAATCGGAAACACTTCCATTCCCTGAACGTGCAGGTGGTGTGCCAGGCCGACAACATCATCTCACATGTGTGTGCAAGATTCCCTGGCTCTGCACATGACGCCCACATCATGCGGAGCAGCATGGTCCCCCAACTGATGGCTAATCTGCGTCCGGCACAAGCGTGGCTTGTTGGTGAGTATGCTGTGGTGACAGGAGTGATATCTGTGTGGCATGGTGTGCCCCACAATGCAGGTTGTGATGTTTCTCTCTCTCTCTCTTCCACCAACACAGGCGACTCGGCTTACCCAAACAGGCCTTGGCTGCTCAGTCCCATACGCAATCCCACTACAGCTAGAGAAATGAGATACAATGATGCCCATGGTAGGACACGTCGAGTGGTAGAACGGACATTTGGCCTGCTCAAGTCTAGGTTTCGGTGCCTGGATAAGACTGGAGGGGCCCTGCCTTACTCACCAGGCAAAGTATGCAAGATCGTGATAGCGTGCTGCATGCTCCACAACCTGGCTGTGCGCTATAACATTGAACTGCTCTTGGACCCTGATGAACTGCAAGTTCCTCGCCCTCCCGACCCACCCATGTCAACTGATGAGGATAGTGGTGAGGAGGAAGGTGTGGACCAGAGGCGCCAGATCATTGATCGCTACTTCCCTTGATTGTGAGTGTGCTCCTCTTGTGCTGCTTGGGTATGCCCTGTGAATGTGTGCTGGTGTTGTGGCATAGTGGTGTGCTTCATCTCTGTGTTCTGCTATGTGATGCATGCATGTGTGTGTGTGTGTGTGTGCTAAATTGTGGCCAATGCACGTCTCCATGATGTGTGTCGTCTCATCCATTACTGTTGTGATGCGTGTGGGTTGTTAAATGTTGCACTGCAGTGTGTTCTGATGAGTGTGATCATGTTTCCTGACGTGTCTTTGCGGTTTCTATTTTCCCTAGGTCACTCCCGCAGCACCATGATTCTGTACCAGTTGGATACCTGTACCTAGTAACATCTGTTTCTGATGCATTCATGTGAATAAACATGGAGGCAACACATGATTGAGTGAGTAAGTGGCTTTTATTTACAAATTGTGCATGGGTGTAGGTGCATATTTACAAATGAGTGAAGGGGTGGGGGAGTGAGAGTAGAAGGTTATGGCAGATGAAATGTCCGTGCTGACACCACATAGGGTGGTGTCTGCCTAGTACAGCAGGCCTGTGGCAGGTGGGACCGGATAGTTGGCAGGGTGAATGGCATGCTCAGGTACTGGTACAGTCATTTTCGGTTCCTCTTGGAGCGTGTGCCAGCTGCTTCCACACTGCTCTCGCCCACTTCCAGCCTCGGACGGCCCCTCCGTCTTTGTGCCGCTACGGAGTCAGCTGGTTGCGCTGGGGCATCGGGTACCACATCCGCCGCAGGTGGCGGTGGCGGTGGCGGTGGCGTTGTTTGTGGGCTGGTGTTAGCGGATGTACATGGCATCCGCATGTTGGTTGTCCTGGTAAAGATGTCCACTAGTTGGCCAAGCCGCCTCTCAATGGCCCCCAACATTGCAGTGTTGTCTACAAAGTCCTGGTGGGCCCGGTCTGCCTGTGCCTGACCACGTTGATAGCTCACCTCCACCCTGCCCAGTGCTTCCAATGACTGTTGCACAGGATTGGGTGTGTTGGTATCCTCGTGTCGTCTTTGGCGTATGCTCCTGCCTGCCGGATCTGGCCTTGCATCTCTGCCTTGCCTCACACTCTCCCTGCGTGGCTGGGATGGCGCTGGCACGGCGTTGGCCGTTGGGTTGGGCAGGGTGGCAGGGGCAGGAGTGGTGGTAGTAGTGGTGGTGGTGGAGGTGGTGCTGGTGGTGGCTGTGCAGGTCACAGTGGCCGGTGTTGTAACAATGGCAGAGGCCGTAGTCGTTGGTGCAGGTGTGACCTGGGAGCCAGATGGCCCTGGCTGCCTGCTTGTGCCGGGATCATCCTCTGCCCCGGAGGTGGCTGCCCAATCGTCCCCTGAGACTTCTGTGAGTGGCGAGTCTGGAGGGCGGGTGTTGCTTCCAGCTGTCAGATTAGGATGACCTGCAAAACCAAAATGTGAGGATGAGTAATGTGGACTTGACAGGTTGTTTTCATTTTGTTGCCGATTCTGTCTGCACTGGTACTCACCCCACCCACCACCACCACCGCCATCCCTATGGACATGGGGGCCTGTTGGGAGTTGTAGTTACATCCCCTCACACCCACCACCACCGCCATCCCTATGGACATGGGGGCCTGTTGGGAGTTGTAGTTCCATCCCCTCACACCCACCACCACCCACCACCACCACCACCACCGCCATCCCTATGGACATGGGGGCCTGTTGGGAGTTGTAGTTCCATCCCCTCACACCCACCACCACCCACCACCACCACCACCACCGCCATCCCTATGGACATGGGGGCCTGTTGGGAGTTGTAGTTACATCCCCTCACACCCACCACCACCGCCATCCCTATGGACATGGGGGCCTGTTGGGAGTTGTAGTTACATCCCCTCACACCCACCACCACCCACCACCACCACCACCACCGCCATCCCTATGGACATGGGGGCCTGTTGGGAGTTGTAGTTACATCCCCTCACACCCACCACCACCGCCATCCCTATGGACATGGGGGCCTGTTGGGAGTTGTAGTTACATCCCCTCACACCCACCACCACCGCCATCCCTATGGACATGGGGGCCTGTTGGGAGTTGTAGTTCCATCCCCTCACACCCACCACCACCCACCACCACCACCACCACCGCCATCCCTATGGACATGGGGGCCTGTTGGGAGTTGTAGTTCCATCCCCTCACACCCACCACCACCCACCACCACCACCACCACCGCCATCCCTATGGACATGGGGGCCTGTTGGGAGTTGTAGTTACATCCCCTCACACCCACCACCACCGCCATCCCTATGGACATGGGGGCCTGTTGGGAGTTGTAGTTACATCCCCTCACACCCACCACCACCCACCACCACCACCACCACCGCCATCCCTATGGACATGGGGGCCTGTTGGGAGTTGTAGTTACATCCCCTCACACCCACCACCACCGCCATCCCTATGGACATGGGGGCCTGTTGGGAGTTGTAGTTACATCCCCTCACACCCACCACCACCGCCATCCCTATGGACATGGGGGCCTGTTGGGAGTTGTAGTTGCATCCCCTCACACCCACCACCACCCACCACCACCACCACCACCGCCATCCCTATGGACATGGGGGCCTGTTGGGAGTTGTAGTTCCATCCCCTCACACCCACCACCACCCACCACCACCACCACCACCGCCATCCCTATGGACATGGGGGCCTGTTGGGAGTTGTAGTTACATCCCCTCACACCCACCACCACCGCCATCCCTATGGACATGGGGGCCTGTTGGGAGTTGTAGTTACATCCCCTCACACCCACCACCACCCACCACCACCACCACCACCGCCATCCCTATGGACATGGGGGCCTGTTGGGAGTTGTAGTTACATCCCCTCACACCCACCACCACCGCCATCCCTATGGACATGGGGGCCTGTTGGGAGTTGTAGTTACATCCCCTCACACCCACCACCACCACCGCCATCCCTATGGACATGGGGGCCTGTTGGAGTCATTTCGACGTTGGTGAGTATGTGGACTGCATGCATGGGTTGGGGTCTGGGAGATGTGTCTTCACAGTTGTGTGAGGCACACCATGTACTTGTGCTCGTGGTGCTTGGTTTGTACTCACCAGCCTCTTCTCCCTCAGGAAGTCCATCAAGGCTCTCAGGGTGGATGATGGTCATCACCTTGTCCTCCCACTCGGTGTAGGGTAAGGGCTCCGGGGGGGTTCCACCGCCTGTGTGATTTGCCCGGAGATAGTTCTTGGCTCGTATGGATTTAACTCGGGTCTTTAGATCATGCCACCGCCTCTGTATGTCCTGCTTCGTCCTCGGGACGCTCCCGGAGGCATTCACCCTGGTGACTATCCGGTCCCACATGCTGTTTCTCCTGGCTATGCTGGTCTGCTGCACTAGGGCCCCGAATAAGTGGGGTTCCACACGGATAATCTCATCTACCATAACCTTTAACTCGGTGTCAGTGAATTTTGGTTTTTTTTTTGGTGCCATGGTGTGTGGTGCTCGGGGTGTGGGTTTGCGTGGATGGGGAGGTGCAGGTGTGTGGTGTGTAGGAATGGTGTGGTGGGTCTTTGTGTGGTGGGTGTGTTTGGGTGTGGGTTGTGTGAATGATATATGTCTTTGGTGTCAGTTCAGTGGTGTATCCTGCTAGCAGCTATGCAGTGATGCAGAGGAGTTGTGGAGTGGGTGGGAGTTCTTTTATGGTGTGTGTCTAGGCCGTGTCTGAATGGTTATTGGCAGTCAGGTGCTAGGTGGGAGTGTTGCCAGGTGTGGATTGTGTGGTGCTTGGCGGTGGATCATTGTGTGTTGTGATTGGTTTGGATGTTTTCGGTGGGTGGCCGTTTTTTTTCGTGTGTTTGGTGATAACTTCCGTGGCAATGTATGGCATTGGTTTGACAGTAGGGATGTTGTTTGTGTTGTCGTTCCGCTGTGGAGCACGGATTCTCTGTGCATTGGTACCGCTGCGGACGTGGATGGCGGTGACTACCGGGGTACTTGCGGAGTTATCCTAATTGCGGACACGGACATTGCGCAGGTATCGCGGGGGTAGTGGATGTATTCGCGGTCATGTGCGTACGCGGCGGTCGGTGTTCTTTCTGTTCCGTCCGCCTGCCGCGGACTCAGGTGTACTCCGACCGCCGCGGACGGGGATTGGTGTGCTCCGTACGCCGCGGTCGGCGTTTTTTGCATGTTTTATCCTAATTGCTGTTGCGGATTTTCCGCGGACAGGTCCGGAGTATCTTGCCACCTTCCGCGGCGGACGGTACACGTTTCCGTCCGCCATCCTAATCGACCCCTATATATGGTCTATAACCTATGGTTTTTTCAGTGAATTTTCAAGGTTTTGTAAATGCTAATTCCTAACTATATATGGTCTATAACCTATGGTTTTTTCAGTGAATATATATATATATATATATATATATCGCAGCAGCAAAAATCCTCATGATAAAGACACCGCACACATCTTGGAATTTCAGTTTTAATTTATTGACCTGTTTAGCTTCTTTCACCTACGCGTTTCGAACACTAAGGTTCCTGATCACGGTATATATATATATATATATATATATATATATATATATACAACATTTGTCAAAACCTCAAGATAAGAACAAACTCAGCATAGTGGTATAAGCAAGCAGTAATAATAATATTAAAGATAATACAAAAATCTTAATGGAACTCAACAAAATGAGGCCTACCTTAAGCGGACAGACGACGTAGGACCCTTTGACCAACAGCAATATCCATCTTCTGCAAGGTATCCAGGCAGTAGTGCCTTGTGAAGGTATGGGCGTTCGTCCATGTTGCCACCCTGCAGATGTCCGGTAGAGACACTCCGGCAAACAGGGCCAAGGAGTTTGCCATCTTCCTAGTGGAATGGGCAGTTACTTTAGATGTTAGCGGGCGTTCCGCTCTTTCATGACAGTATACTATAGTAGAAGAAACCCAACGTGCAATAGAAGCTCTAGTCAAAGCTTGACCCTTCCTAAGGGCAGAGAAGGTGATGAGGAGTTGGGTAGATTCACAAAAAGGTCTTGTCCTTTGAAGGTGAAACTTCAAGCATCGTTTGATGTCCAAAGAATGGACAGCTCTCTCCACCGGTGTAGAGGCAGCAGGAAACAATTAAGGCAGGACTACAGGTTCATTCAGGTGGAACGCAGTAGATACCTTAGGGATGAATGAAGGATTAGTGCGAAGCACCACTCTGTCCTGCTGAAATTGTAGGTAAGGCTCTGTTGCTGTAAAAGCCTGAGTTTCGCTAATATGTCTAGCAGACGTGATGGCTAATAGAAAACCCACTTTCCAAGAGAGGTATTTTAAATCACACTGGTGAATTGGTTCAAAGGGTGATTTTATGAGATGGGACAGACAAAACAATGTTTAATTGCCAGAGCACTGGAGGAGGTTGAACTGGCAGGTAGGCTCTAAAAAGACCTTTCATAAATTCTTTTACTAGACTGCAGGACCACAGTGACAACTGATTTGAACATCTCCTATACCTCGAACTTGCAGCCAAATGAACTTTAATCAAAGAGTGGGATAGCCCAGCCTTGGGCAGAGATAAGAGATATGTCAAAATGTCCTCCGGAGGAGAAGAGAGTGGATGGCAAGAGTGTATTGCACGTGTGTGGAAAAAAGGGGTACCTCTGGAATGCGTTTCCTACATCAGGGTAACAACATTATTTGGCAATAAACATGTAGGAAACAATACACAGTGGATCTATGCTTAACAACAGTATGTGTCCAGAAACAAAGATTTAATCAGAAAAATATAATTTTTTATATTGTTTATAGATTTTGGTATATAAAATTCAGAATATAGAAAAATATTTGTACTATAAATATAGGAATCAATGAAAATCTATATATCATGATCTTGTTCAAAATAAAAATTATGTTTTTCTGCTTAAATCTTTGTTTTTTGGACAAATACTGTTGTTAAGCATAGATCCACTGTGTATTTGTTTTCTACATGTTTATTGCCAAATAAGAGTGTATTGCAAACCAGGAGCCGTATCTTTTCCATTTGACCGATTAACACTTGACAGTGGAGGGAGCACATGCCTTGTTAAGTATGGAACTGCACTCCTCAGAGATAGCTAAGTCACCAAACTCCGCGTGGTGAGGAGCCAGGCCGACAAATGAAGAGAGTGAATCTGTGGATGAACCACTTGGCCCTGGTCCATGGAAAGCAGGTGCTTTGAAGGATGAAGATGTATTGGAGAAGCCTCTGATTGGCAAAACAGCTCTGAGAACCAGAATTGTCTTGCCCACACCAGGGCAAGGAGAATGATGCGGCAAGGCTCCAGTTTAATCTTTTGTAGAACCTTTGGTATTAGTAGGAACGAAGGGAAGGGGTAAGCAAACGGCCCTTCCCAGTAAAAGTGGAAGCCGTTCCCCAGAGTTCCCCTGGCTGAGGAAATTTGCTGGCGTAGAATAAAACATTTTTGTTGAGTGATGTTGCGTACAGATCCAAGGTTGGACATCCCGTACACTGAAATATTTATCCCAGCTGAACGGCATCCATCTCCCATTCGTAACACTACTTAGTGTCTCTTCTGAGCGCATCGGCTCATTCGTTTAACACCCCTGGAAAATGTTGGACTTGTAACAAAATATTGTGGTGAATCAGCCAATTCCAAATTCGCTGCTCCAGACCTGAGAGAGGCAGCGATCTCGTTCTCCCTTGTTTCTGCAGATAGACCATGGTGACTGTGTTGTCCGTGCGTCTGAGAATCAACAAACCCTTCATCCTTGGTAGGAAGGAACAGAGCACTCGGAAAACTGATTTCAGCTCTAATAGGTTTATGTGGCACAGAGGGTCCTGGTCCGACCACCTCCCTTGGACCTGAAGTTCCTGGGGGTGAGCCCCGCATCCTTCCTTGAAAGCATCCATTGTCATTATCATCAAAGGTTTGCTGGGAGGAAGGATAGGCCTTGTGAGAGATTGCTTCTTAATGTCCACCAGGACCTCACCATGATCATCTCTGGCAAAATCGACACGTTGTCATCGAAGGAGCCTCGAGCTTGGATCTATTGGGAGTCGAGCTGTTCCTGAAGAGGTCTCATCTGCAATCGACAGTGAGGAATCAACGGGGTGCAAGATGACATCATCCCCAACATTGATTTGCAAATCCTCAGAGAAATGCACCTTCTTGCGGAAAGGGACTGAACCATCCTTTGAAGACGATAAATTCTTTCCTCTGTGGGAAAAGCCATTGAGTGGATGGTATCTAACATTGCTCCCAGAAACACCAGAGACTTGTAGGGGAGGAGCAAAGACTTTTCTCTGTTGAGATTGAGACCCAGAGTGCAAAAGGCGAAGACAGGCGCTCGTGGACTCCCTTACACCTTGAAAGGTTGGGGCCTTGACCAACCAGTCGTCCAGGTAGGGAAATATCTGGTGGCCGGAATGCCGGAGATAGGCCACCACTGGCGCCAAACTCTTGGCGAAAACCCTGGGTTTGACTTTAGCCCGAAAGGTAGCAACTTCAATTGGTAGTGGCACCCTGCCAACTGGAACCTGAGGAAACAACAGTGCTTGAGGTTCTTTAATTTTGACTCCATCTTACATTTGTCGTCATTTTTGTGTTGCTTGCTTTGAAATCAATCTCAGACACCAGCTGGCCTAACTGCATACAGACATGTCCTGCCATTACTGATTGACCTATAGGTGCTGTAATTAATTTACTTGTGGGTTGGGCAGAAACACGACGTAAGGGGGACGTTCTGGTTATATGATGCTTTTTTTTAATATTCTCCTATTGGCTAATATTTTCCAGATCTTGTTTGTCCATATTAGGTATTTTGCATGCTTGCAGAAGCTAGGACTGCCCCTTTCTTTTATGCTGAGTTTGTAACCCTAAGCATATAAAAGGCCTCTGTGTTTTGTACTCTTTAGATTGCCTCATTCAGTTGCTAAGGCTTCTGTGTGACGTAGTCTCACTCATTTGAGTTTAATAAAAATGTTCTCTTTATATTCCAGCTTCTGTGTCAGATTCTTCTTCTGTATTAGTGAGACCCCTGAGAATGAAGATTACAGTTCTTCAAATGGCGCAGCCAACGTGGGCTTCATCAGAGAAGTGACTTTCTGAAGGAGTGATCTTGTCAGGAGACTGAAATCTACTGAGGAGGACAGGACGGGACTCTACTACTCTGTGCACAAGGATTTTGGAGATTCTTTGTCTTTGCAGCCCAGTATATTTCTGATCTTCCTGATTTTGATCCTCCACATGATGTCACTCCTGACTGAGAACCTTTTTGGCATGAGTATTCTAAACAAGCATTGGCATTGCCAATAGGTCTCGCTTGTGGGACCTTATAAGTATTTAGTTTTGCAGCACAATATCCGATTATGCAACAAGGATATTGTGCTGCAAAACTAAATACTTCTAAGGTCCCACAAGCGAGACCTATTGGCAATGCCAATGCTTGTTAGATACATGAAGCCAAAATTACAAGTGAGCATGTTACAAAAGCAAACGTTACGGTACATGAGACAATAGTGACAGTTGTGCAAGTATCAAGAGCAAGTTTCTTCAGCTTCAAGAATAAATTAAGGTTACCACATTTATTTACTACAGTAGTTTTACTGAAAGTATTGGAGAGAGCAACGAGGCATCGAAGAAATGCAAATCATGAATCTGACAGACAATCGAATGAAGTTACAACGCACGGCTATGTTTGTTATTATTACACTATGTTGGCCACTGAACATCAGTATTTTAAGTTCTATTTACCTAACCACAAGGACGGGACACTTGCACATCCAAAAGGAAGTCCTGTCCTAGCATTGAGGTGGCAGTTGTTGCCGGGCAGCCCCGGGCTGCAGGAGAAACATTCCAAAACAGCAGCGCCATCTTAAAAGCAGTTACCAAGAACCACTCATACACGGCTTGGGGCTGCTTGCTAGTAAGCGGCAGGAGGCTTTAGTAGTGTTTAAAATGCCCTGTGCATGCCGGGTGGCAGAGGGCATCTAAATACAGCGCTGCACCAAATGATTTACGTCCTCTCCCTGCTGCTTATAAGGGGCTGGGGGCTGCTGGTGGGCAGCAGGCACGCTGGATGCATCGTGGGCCGTACAAGTTCGCATATCTGAGGGAACACGGCCTGGAGGTAGCAAACGATATGTTCTTAGAGGAAACAAGCTTCTCGGCATTGCTGGTTGGGGGAGTGGGGGGGTGGGCGGGGGAGCAGCAGGCAGATGCGAGTGGAGCGCGCGCTGGAGAGGGAGGGGGTGGGAGGACTAGGCAGCGGGAGAGAGGGAGAAAGGAGCGCGAGGGAGGCGTTTTAGATACATGAAGCCAAAATTACAAGTGAGCATGTTACAAAAGCAAACGTTACGTTACATGAGACAATAGTGACAGTTGTGCAAGTATCAAGAGCAACAAAATACAAGAGGTAGATAACGATATGCAATAGCATATCTGAGGGAACACGGCCTGGGGGAAGCTGGTTGGGGAGGGGGGAGGAGAAATGAAAGGAAGGCTGTGTTTGCGGGGAGAGAGAGGGGAGGTGCTGGTGTGGGAGGGGGGAGGTGCTGGTGTGGGAGGAGTGCTGTTACGGCAAGGCTGTGTTTGCGGGGAGAGAGAGGGGAGGTGCTGGTGTGGGAGGGGGGAGTTGCTGGTGTGGGAGGAGTGCTACTAGGGGAGGAGAAGCCCTGGCCGTGAATGCTCGTGCATGTTCACGTGAACTGCAAGAAAACGCCGGGCTGAAACCCCTTAGTTTGAAGAGGATTTTGCCGACATGAATTCGATCGTATCCATTCCTGCGGAATGGGACAGGCTCGACCTAAAAAGGACCGTTAGGTCATTTAGAACTTGGCAATTAGAAATTGGACAATCTTTTGATTGGTAAGTGTAAGGTAGTTTAGTAACGCTTACTGTAGCTTTGGAACTTTGGAATTTGTGTTGGCCAACTTTTGATTTGTATAGATTTGATATGCAAATTGCAATTTGTGTCGACAGGTAATGAGGAGATTTTTCTCTATTTGGTTTTGGTGAACGGTGCACGAACGAAAAGTACATTAAGCACTACTTTGATTATAATATTGTATATTCTACAATATTTTTGGCATGCCTGTTTCAAAGCTCACATAGAGGAATGTGTTGCTTTATTTGGAAGGTACCATAGTGTGATGTGAAATTAATTAGCCGGCTCTCCTAGAAGGAATACCTAAATAGGTAGGTATACAAACATATTTCTTCCTTGGTGATTCTGTATCCCCAGGGAATTAAAATATGGACATAATACATACAAGGATCCTTTGTTCTGTGCAATTTTATGAATGAAGATATGCAGAGCGATTTTTGGTGTTCTGCCAGCCAAAGCTAGTGAATTGAGTGTGTTTTGGCTTCTTGGATATGTAGCAGTCTGTTTTTGCAGTCTTTTGGAACACAACTGAGAAGCGTTTCTTGTAAATATGACTTACAACTAGTATTTACAAATGGTTTGGTTTAAGTACAGTCTGTGGGTTGTCCTTTGTTTCTGTTCTGAGTATTGGTTTGTGGGTTAAATGTGTGTTTAAATGTCTATGTGGTTTTCCCATTAGTGCAATTTCTGTAAGTGAATAGCGATGGCGCTATTCACGAAATGCATGGCTAAAGCGCGCCATATTGCGTGTCCTGAGTGTTTGACCCCTTTTCTGTTTATGTCTGAAATGAGCTCAAATGTGTGTTTGTGTTTCTTTTTGATGTTTTCAGTCTACTAAGCAAAATGTATAAATGCTTAAAAACTAAAATGTAAATTCACATTCACTAGGAATAAAAAAGCCCCCAAAAACGAAATTGGGTGTTTTGCAAAAAAATAAATAAACTTACAGCATTTTCCTTAGATACATTGTATTAGATATTAACAGGCAAACACATCATCTGAATACATTGGACCTTGCTGTATTGCACACGCATTTTGAAACTTGAAATGTCTTAGTTTTAGTTTTAAATAGACAGCCACTGTGCTTATGTTATAAACCTTGAGAGACAAGCTAAATAGACAGGAATATTTACTCAAGCAAGGACTTTGCCCTCAGTTGCATGGGTAAACTTTGCATTTCAGAATGTTGTTTTAAAAAGGTTCCAAAACTAAGGTTCATTATTTTGTATTATAGGAAGACATTTCAATTAAGGGTTTTCCTCTCTTTAAGCATTTCTGTAAGTATATTCTTGGCTCTGTTGCTAAATAATAATTAACTCATGTAATGAAGAAACATTTAAAAAGAAAGAAACAGTAACAGATGCTGAAACAAGATAGGGCAAGTCCAAGGAAACTAAAAAGTTAACGATGTCTTGAACAATCTCAGATAAAGATCAGTCAGGGAAATTGGCTTAGCGAGGTCAGTTTCGGGTGAAGAGGTCAGTTTCTTACAGTTTAATCTGGTTAATGTGTACATGACCTGGGGAGGCCAGGCCACTTTGTTCGTCAGGCTATTTCTGCAGGCCTACGTGTCACAGAGCAAAAAAAAAAAAAAGAAAATGAAGTCAGATTCGAGGAATTACAGAGCCTTAATATGTGGAATTATCAAAAATGATTGGGTTATAAAAACTAAGTGCTACAAAATTCATTTTTTACTATTCATGAAGCTTAATACTTATACTGTGACCTCCTAGCATTATAATTTAATTTAAGTTATGTTATACTGCATAATGAGGACATTAGCATATAGAATTTCACTTGGCGCAGGCATGAAAAACGAATTTTTCTCAGGATTTGCATGAGATATGTCTAATGTCCAATCTCTGCAATTTGTAAAGAACATTCTGAAGATGATTAATAAGTAATGGAAATGTAGGATATTTATTTTTAAGTGCCCCAAATATCAAAGTCGAATTTGGGTACAATTTGGGCATTTTTTGCCATTTACAATAGCTTTATAGGTGCTTTAGGCTTCAGTAAATGCATACATTTAGGTATAATACAAATTTGCAGGTTGTTCCCATTTGGGTTTGCTTTTAAATGGCTCAGTGAGCCAATGTGCCTGGTGCAGAGGTTTGAGCTTAATATCAGGGTGGAAGGTTTTAACTTTTGCTGGACCTAACTGAGACCTTCATCCATTTAAGGTTGATGAAATGAGTACCATTGCAAACAAGCATTTGTTCTAAAAACTGGTATGTGTGTTATTATGTTCTGCAAATTATTCACAGTAACTGTTTTAATAATCTAAGTTTAGAAATAAATTGTAGCCCCTAACAGGAGTAATATATATATCATGTGTTTTTAAATAGGGTTGGTTATTGCAGGTTAGAAAGAGTTGGAAAGGTTTTTTGTCTTTTTCAGCCTTAGAGTGAGGAAGAGATAGAGGGCTGAGGAGCCCGCAAGGCATATTTTGACCTTAAGGTCAATGAGGTAGGATAGGAGTAAGTGTAAACAGATGGAGAAATCATTGCTTGGAAAAGCAGGGCCTCAAAGGGTGTTGTTGCACGGGACATGCAGAGTGTCTGTGAAAGAGTTTTTGGGACGTCACAATTAAGGTGGTTTAGCATGTTTTCAAAAGATGGTTGGTTACAGTTGATATTTTGTGTGTTATGTGCAGTGTCAGCAATATTTTGAAAAATATTTTTTTATTTTTTTATTATGACTTCTTTTGAAAAGAAATGTTCGTGCGTTTTACATATTTTTGCATTTTATCCTTTTATGAATTGTTCCTGCTGGTCATGTGTGTCAGAAGCGACACAGAAAGTTGTGTTTGACAGCCAAATCTCCACTAACTGGTGATCTGCTGTCAAAAGGAGTGTGAGGATTTTAAGCCTGACAAATTAGGCAGGCCAGAATATTCTGTTTTGGGCTGCAGGTTCACAGTGCATAAAGTGCATACAATGGTGTTGTGTGTTACCGCTTATTTACATATGCTATTGTACTTTGTCTATGCTTTTTGTGCTTGATATACAGCGCGTATATCTGATGGCTTGGCATATGTGTGTTTTTTTCATTTTTTATTTTATGCATGTTTTTGTTTTATGTTGCTGCTTTAGATACTATTACAAGTTCACCTGTGTTGTGAAGGGTTCTACATGACGATGTAATCGCTGCACAACAGTTGGGTGAATTTGCGCTGATACTAAATTTCACAGATATGATTTTTCGTGCTGTGAACAAGACAGAAAACACTTCACCAGTGTATGTCAAATTTGGCTATATAGTATTGAAGTAAAATAAAAGAGATATACAGGATCAAAGTGTGTCCCCTGCTGTTAGTCACGATACTGTCCTCTTCCCTTAAGGAACAGACAGCCCTACATTTATGTATCCTGATTGGACGTAAGGATACATTATAGATTTGTGGCTCTTGCTAAAGGTGACCTAATCTTTTCATTTTTTTCCCTGAAGAAGGAACTGGAACATTAGCTGAGATTACCGTATATGGTTTAGCGGCCAGTGGTAGAGTTAAAATCTATGAACTATTTTTGATTTTTGTTCACTCAAGTAATTCCTTGTTCTTCCTATAGATTTTTCTTTTGTTACTTCTCCCCTGACCGATGTCGCATCGTGCCTAGCTATTGGGGTTTTTAGCTGTGTCCTAGTCCCATTCCCCTTTTCCATATACCTTTCACCAGTAAGCCCATTTATTATTGTTGGTGTATTGTTCAGGTTCACACTTCCAGACTGCAGTGATGTACCAGAGACACCCATATTATGTATAATTCCCTTTTGTATGATCAGACTGTTTTTCAAGAATTTTCTTTAGGCCTACTCTGATGTTTTCCAGTCTGACTGTCAGGGTAGTGATGGACTGGTTAACTGACTCAATACTATAGTAAGATAAGTTTTCCACCTCAATAGGAGACACCTTACGTTTTTTGAATATGACAAATTCAATGCCTATTCTAATTTGGTTTTTAGTTCCTTTTTTCTGCTGCTTTAATTTTTGGTGGATTAGATGTGTTCCAAATAATGGAAATACCAGGACTCTCTAGTTCTTGTCTTTTGTTTCCACATTTTGATCATTAGATTTTGTATTGCATAGTCCACCTGATGCACAATTGTTAAAAGGAAGGTATCTACATGTCCCTGATAATATGTATTATGCGATTTCTCTTTTGAGGTGTTGTAGATAAGGAATTAGGAAACACCTATATGTAATCATTGAGAGAAAATAAAATGTGTTTGCCCCATTAGACAATGCCACCATGTGTGAGGACATACATTCAGATAGGATTCCCATGTCGCTATCTACCCTTAGATGGTAGAGGATATGCTCTCACATGGAAACCCAATTAAAGAGGCTAGAGGCACTGTTTTGCCTACTGCCTTTGTCTTTGTATTGCCTTTGAGAATGACAGTGTATTTTAGATCACAATAGTCCCATGGCGTATGGCCATTCCTTTGAAGATTGCAGGCCACTTGCTTGCAGTCCCCTTGATATACAATGAACTGTTTTTGTACTAAATTTAAGGAAACTAACAACTGTGTCACATTTCCTACGTCACTAGGTTCTGCGGGATTAAGTCATAATAACCTGCGGAACTCACCCACAATCCCATCAGTGACAGCTAACAGATGAAAAGTCCCAGCACCCAGACAGCGATCGCCAGCGTGCCATCAATGGTATCTCCAAAGTATTGTGCTTGCTCCATCAGAAGGCGTTGAACATCAGAAAAGAAGGAGGAGCTGGTTTTGCCACAGAACCAGAGTTTCAGTGCAAAAGAGCGAAAGAATTGAGGCTTCAGTTTTCCACCTGTCATGTGCTGGTAACCTCTGACAGTGTGCAGTCCCTTGAGCCCCTTGGCCTGAGTTTTGGCCACACACACCCTTTTCTTTGTTCCAACAGAAGTGCAGTGCACCGGAGGATCCAGGATTGGCAAAAGGCACTACATTGTGGTACCTATGATTAAATGAAAGAGCAGCCCGAGCCTCCTCTGACACTGAATAGAGAGTGTTGGAGCCTGAAAGTGTTGCTGAGAGTGACAGTCTGTTGCTCTTTCCCGATTAATAGTACTTGGGTCTGCATGAGATGATCTGTGCCCATGACTAACGAAAAGCACAATATCTGTAGTGCCTGCAGCACAGGAAATATATCTGCATTGAGACATTGAGACTTTCAAGCGAGCTGTGAGTGTTTGCCAGGAAGGCACACCAACGGATACTGAGTAGCACCATTTTCATGAAAGGCCTGAATGAAGAGGCCCATGCGGAAGAAAACAACAGAAGCAGATTTGATGGACCATAGAAGCCTGCCTGAAAGGCTTGGACGGACTCTGGGTATTTCCCGTGCGATTGCATAGAATGGGTGTTTGGAGACTGATTCTTATTGTTTTACTGCCATTCTCAATAGTCGCTGAAATGACTAGGAGCCCTGAAAATGTTTGCAAAATAATTTTAGGATTTGCCTGTGTAATGGCAAAAGGAGGGACTGAGGTTCTTTAATTTTGACTCCATCTTACATTTGTCGTCATTTTTGTGTTGCCTTTACACAGGCTGTTCTATTCATGAAGTGTCTCTGCCCTTTGGACTGCAACGTGTTGAAAACCCCCCTCTGTCCTTGCTTTGAAATCAATCTCAGACACCAGCTGGCCTAACTGCATACAGACATGTCCTGCCATTACTGATTGACCTATAGGTGCTGTAATTAATTTACTTGTGGGTTGGGCAGAAACACGACGTAAGGGGGACGTTCTGGTTATATGATGCTTTTTTTTAATGTTCTCCTATTGGCTAATATTTTCCAAATCTTGTTTGTCCATATTAGGTATTTTGCATGCTTGCAGAAGCTAGGACTGCCCCTTTCTTTTATGCTGAGTTTGTAACCCTAAGCACATAAAAGGCCTCTGTGTTTTGTACTCTTTAGACTGCCTCATTCAGTTGCTAAGGCTTCTGTGTGACGTAGTCTCACTCATTTGAGTTTAATAAAAATGTTCTCTTTATATTCCAGCTTCTGTGTCAGATTCTTCTTCTGTATTAGTGAGACCCCTGAGAATGAAGATTACAGTTCTTCAAATGGCGCAGCCAACGTGGGCTTCATCAGAGAACTGACTTTCTGAAGGAGTGATCTTGTCAGGAGACTGAAATCTACTGAGGAGGACAGGACGGGACTCTACTACTCTGTGCACAAGGATTTTGGAGATTCTTTGTCTTTGCAGCCCAGTATATTTCTGATCTTCCTGATTTTGATCCTCCACATGATGTCACTCCTGACTGAGAACCTTTTTGGCATGAGGATTCTAAAAAAGGACCGTTAGGTCATTTAGAACTTGGCAGTTAGAAATTGGACAATCTTTTGATTGGTAAGTGTAAGGTAGTTTAGTAACGCTTACTGTAGCTTTGGAACTTTGGAATTTGTGTTGGCCAACTTTTGATTTGTATAGATTTGATATGCAAATTGCAATTTGTGTCGACAGGTAATGAGGAGATTGTTCTCTATTTGGTTTTGGTGAACGGTGCACGAACGAAAAGTACATTAAGCACTACTTTGATTATAATATTGTATATTCTACAATATTTTTGGCATGCCTGTTTCAAAGCTCACATAGAGGAATGTGTTGCTTTATTTGGAAGGTACCATAGTGTGATGTGAAATTAATTAGCCAGCTCTCCTAGAAGGAATACCTAAATAGGTAGGTATACAAACATATTTCTTCCTTGGTGATTCTGTATCCCCAGGGAATTAAAATATGGACATAATACATACAAGGATCCTTTGTTCTGTGCAATTTTATGAATGAAGATATGCAGAGCGATTTTTGGTGTTCTGCCAGCCAAAGCTAGTGAATTGAGTGTGTTTTGGCTTCTTGGATATGTAGCAGTCTGTTTTTGCAGTCTTTTGGAGCACAACTGAGAAGCGTTTCTTGTAAATATGACTTACAACTAGTATTTACAAATGGTTTGGTTTAAGTACAGTCTGTGGGCTGTCCTTTGTTTCTGTTCTGAGTATTGGTTTGTGGGTTAAATGTGTGTTTAAATGTCTATGTGGTTTTCCCATTAGTGCAATTTCTGTAAGTGAATAGCGATGGCGCTATTCACGAAATGCATGGCTAAAGCGCGCCATATTGCGTGTCCTGAGTGTTTGACCCCTTTTCTGTTTATGTCTGAAATGAGCTCAAATGTGTGTTTGTGTTTCTTTTTGATGTTTTCAGTCTATTAAGCAAAATGTATAAATGCTTAAAAAATAAAATGTAAATTCACATTCACTAGGAATAAAAAAGCCCCCAAAAACGAAATTGGGTGTTTTGCAAAAAAATAAATAAACTTACAGCATTTTCCTTAGATACATTGTATTAGATATTAACAGGCAAACACATCATCTGAATACATTGGACCTTGCTGTATTGCACACGCATTTTGAAACTTGAAATGTCTTAGTTTTAGTTTTAAATAGACAGCCACTGTGCTTATGTTATAAACCTTGAGAGACAAGCTAAATAGACAGGAATATTTACTCAAGCCAGGACTTTGCCCTCAGTTGCATGGGTAAACTTTGCATTTCAGAATGTTGTTTTAAAAAGGTTCCAAAACTAAGGTTCATTATTTTGTATTATAGGAAGACATTTCAATTAAGGGTTTTCCTCTCTTTACGCATTTCTGTAAGTATATTCTTGGCTCTGTTGCTAAATAATAATTAACCCATGTAATGAAGAAACATTTAAAAAGAAAGAAACAGTAACAGATGCTGAAACAAGATAGGGCAAGTCCAAGGAAACTAAAAAGTTAACGATGTCTTGAACAATCTCAGATAAAGATCAGTCAGGGAAATTGGCTTAGCGAGGTCAGTTTCGGGTGAAGAGGTCAGTTTCTTACAGTTTAATCTGGTTAATGTGTACATGACCTGGGGAGGCCAGGCCACTTTGTTCGTCAGGCTATTTTTGCAGGCCTACGTGTCACAGAGCAAAAAAAAAAAAAAAAAAATGAAGTCAGAGTCGAGGAATTACAGAGCCTTAATATGTGGAATTATCAAAAATGATTGGGTTATAAAAATAAGTGCTACAAAATTCGTTTTTTACTATTCATGAAGCTTAATACTTATACTGTGACCTCCTAGCATTATAATTTAATTTAAGTTATGTTATACTGCATAATGAGGACATTAGCATATAGAATTTCACTTGGCGCAGGCATGAAAAACGAATTTTTCTCAGGATTTGCATGAGATATGTCTAATGTCCAATCTCTGCAATTTGTAAAGAACATTCTGAAGATGATTAATGAGTAATGCAAATGTAGGATCTTTATTTTTAAGTGCCCCAAATATAAAAGTCGAATTTGGGTACAATTTGGGCATTTTTGCCATTTACAATAGCTTTAAAGTGCTCCAGGCTTCAGTAAATGCATACATTTAGGTATAATACAAATTTGCAGGTTGTTCCCATTTGGGTTTGCTTTTAAATGGCTCAGTGAGCCAATGTACCTGGTGCAGAGGTTTGAGCTTAATATCAGGGTGGAAGGTTTTAACTTTTGCTGGACCTAACTGAGACCTTCATCCATTTAAGGTTGATGAAATGAGTACCATTGCAAACAAGCATTTGTTCTAAAAACTGGTATGTGTGTTATTATGTGCTGCAAATTATTCACAGTAACTGTTTTAATAATCTAAGTATAGAAATAAATTGTAGCCCCTAACAGGAGTAATATATATATATCATGTGTTTTTAAATAGGGTTGGTTATTGCAGGTTAGAAAGAGTTGGAAAGGTTTTTTGTCTTTTTCAGCCTTAGAGTGAGGAAGAGATAGAGGGCTGAGGAGCTCGCAAGGCAGATTTTGACCTTAAGGTCAGTGAGGTAGGATAGGAGTAAGTGTAAACAGATGGAGAAATCATTGCTTGGAAAAGCAGGGCCTCAAAGGGTGTTGGCGCACGGGACATGCAGAGTGTCTGTGAAAGAGTTTTTGCGACGTCACAATTAAGGTGGTTTAGCATGTTTTCAAAAGATGGTTGGTTACAGTTGATATTTTGTGTGTTATGTGCAGTGTCAGCAATATTTTGAAAAAATTTGTTTTTTTTATTATGACTTCTTTTGAAAAGAAATGTTCGTGCGTTTTACATATTTTTGTATTTTATCCTTTTATGAATTGTTCCTGCTGGTCATGTGTGTCAGAAGCGACACAGTAAGTTGTGTTTGACAGCCAAATCTCCACTAACTGGTGATCTGCTGTCAAAAGGAGTGTGAGGATTTTAAGCCTGACAAATTAGGCAGGCCAGAATATTCTGTTTTGGGCTGCAGGTTCACAGTGCATAAAGTGCATGCAATGGTGTTGTGTGTTACCGCTTATTTACATATGCTATTGTACTTTGTCTATGCTTTTTGTGCTTGATATACAGCGCGTATATCTGATGGCTTGGCATATGTGTGTTTTTTTAATTTTTTTATTTTTGCATGTTTTTGTTTTATGTTGCTGCTGTAGATACTATTACAAGTTCACCTGTGTTGTGAAGGGTTCTACATGACGATGTAATCGCTGCACAACAGTTGGGTGAATTTGCGCTGATACTAAATTTCACAGATATGATTTTTCGTGCTGTGAACAAGACAGACAACACTTCACCAGTGTATGTCAAATTTGGCTATATAGTATTGAAGTAAAATAAAAGAGATATACAGGATCAAAGTGTGACACCTGCTGTTAGTCACGATACTGTCCTCTTCCCTTAAGGAACAGACAGCCCTAAATTTATGTATCCTGATTGGACGTAAGGATAAATTATAGATTTGTGGCTCTTGCTAAAGGTGACCTAATCTTTTCATTTTTTTCCCTGAAGAAGGAACTGGAACATTAGCTGAGATTACCGTATATGGTTTAGCGGCCAGTGGTAGAGTTAAAATCTATGAACTATTTTAGATTTTTGTTCACTCAAGTAATTCCTTGTTCTTCCTATAGATTTTTCTTTTGTTACTTCTCCCCTGACCGATGTCGCATCATGCCTAGCTATTGGGGTTTTTAGCTGTGTCCTAGTCCCATTTTCCTATTCCATATACCTTTCACCAGTAAGCCCATTTATTATTGTTGGTGTATTGTTCAGGTTCACACTTCCAGACTGCAGTGATGTACCAGAGACAACCATATTATGTATAATTCCTTTTTGTATGATCAGACTGTTTTTCAAGAATTTTCTTTAGGCCTACTCTGATGTTTTCCAGTCTGACTGTCAGGGTAGTGATGGACTGGTTAACTGACTCAATACTATAGTAAGATAAGTTTTCCACCTCAATAGGAGACACCTTACGTTTTTTGAATATGACAAATTCAATGCCTATTCTAATTTGGTTTTTAGTTCCTTTTTTCTGCTGCTTTAAGTTTTTGGTGGATTAGATGTGTTCCAAATAATGGAAATACCAGGACTCTCTAGTTCTTGTCTTTTGTTTCCACATTTTGATCATTAGATTTTGTATTGCATAGTCCACCTGATGCACAATTATTAAAAGGAAGGTATCTACATGTCCCTGATAATATGTATTATGCGATTTCTCTTTTGAGGTGTTGTAGATAAGGAATTAGGAAACACCTATATGTAATCATTGAGAGAAAAAAAATGTGTTTGCCCCATTAGACAATGCCACCATGTGTGAGGACATACATTCAGATAGAATTCCCATGTCGCTATCTACCCTTAGATGGTAGAGGATATGCTCTCACATGGAAACCCAATTAAAGAGGCTAGAGGCACTGTTTTGCCTACTGCCTTTGTCTCTTTGTCTTTGTATTGCCTTTGAGAATGACAGTGTATTTTAGATCACAATAGTCCCATGGCGTATGGCCATTCCTTTGAAGATTGCAGGCCACTTGCTTGCAGTCCCCTTGATATACAATGAACTGTTTTTGTACTAAATTTAAGGAAACTAACAACTGTGTCACATTTCCTACGTCACTAGGTTCTGCGGGATTAAGTCATAATAACCTGCGGAACTCACCCACAATCCCATCAGTGACAGCTAACAGATGAAAAGTCCCAGCACCCAGACAGCGATCGCCAGCGTGCCATCAATGGTATCTCCAAAGTATTGTGCTTGCTCCATCAGAAGGCGTTGAACATCAGAAAAGAAGGAGGAACTGGTTTTGCCACAGAACCAGAGTTTCAGTGCAAAAGAGCGAAAGAATTGAGGCTTCAGTTTTCCACCTGTCATGTGCTGGTAACCTCTGACAGTGTGCAGTCCCTTGAGCCCCTTGGCCTGAGTTTTGGCCACACACACCCTTTTCTTTGTTCCAACAGAAGTGCAGTGCACCGGAGGATCCAGGATTGGCAAAAGGCACTACATTGTGGTACCTATGATTAAATGAAAGAGCAGCCCGAGCCTCCTCTGACACTGAATAGAGAGTGTTGGAGCCTGAAAGTGTTGCTGAGAGTGACAGTCTGTTGCTCTTTCCCGATTAATAGTACTTGGGTCTGCATGAGATGATCTGTGCCCATGACTAACGAAAAGCACAATATCTGTAGTGCCTGCAGCACAGGAAATATATCTGCATTGAGACATTGAGACTTTCAAGCGAGCTGTGAGTGTTTGCCAGGAAGGCACTCCAACGGATAATGAGTAGCACCATTTTCATGAAAGGCCTGAATGAAGAGGCCCATGCGGAAGAAAACAACAGAAGCAGATTTGATGGACAATAGAAGCCTGCCAGAAAGGCTTCGACGGACTCTGGGTATTTCCCGTGCGATTGCATAGAATGGGTGTTTGGAGACTGATTCTTATTGTTTTACTGCCATTGTCAATAGTCGCTGAAATGACTAGGAGCCCTGAAAATGTTTGCAAAATAATTTTAGGATTTGCCTGTGTAATGGCAAAAGGAGGGACTGAGGTTCTTTAATTTTGACTCCATCTTACATTTGTCGTCATTTTTGTGTTGCCTTTACACAGGCTGTTCTATTTATGAAGTGTCTCTGCCCTTTGGACTGCAACGTGTTGAAAACCCCCCTCTGTCCTTGCTTTGAAATCAATCTCAGACACCAGCTGGCCTAACTGCATACAGACATGTCCTGCCATTACTGATTGACCTATAGGTGCTGTAATTAATTTACTTGTGGGTTGGGCAGAAACACGACGTAAGGGGGACGTTCTGGTTATATGATGCTTTTTTTTTAATGTTCTCCTATTGGCTAATATTTTCCAGATCTTGTTTGTCCATATTAGGTATTTTGCATGCTTGCAGAAGCTAGGACTGCCCCTTTCGTTTATGCTGAGTTTGTAACCCTTAGCATATAAAAGGCCTCTGTGTTTTGTACTCTTTAGACTGCCTCATTCAGTTGCTAAGGCTTCTGTGTGACGTAGTCTCACTCATTTGAGTTTAATAAAAATGTTCTCTTTATATTCCAGCTTCTGTGTCAGATTCTTCTTTTGTATTAGTGAGACCCCTGAGAATGAAGATTACAGTTCTTCATGCTTTGGATGAATGGGAATATGGAAGTACATGTCCAGAAGATCCAGGGCAGTCTTGTAATCTCCTGTATCCAAGAAAAGGAGAATCTGCTGGAGCGACACCATCCTGAGCGACTGACATTTGATAAACTTGTTCAACAACCTGAGGTCCATACCCTGCCTCCAATTTCCAGTCGTTTTCTTTATCAGAAAAAAGTGATAGTAGAAGCCTAGGTTGCGCTGACTGCATGGCACTACTTCGATTGCCTGTTTGTCGAGAATAAGCTTTATCTCCCTTTTGAGAAGCGCCAGATGACAGTGAACAGTCTTTCTTGGAGGAGAATTCAGAGGTTGTTGAATGAATTCCAGGGTGTGACCATGGTTGAAGATATCTAACACATATCTGTCAGATGAAATGGAGTTCCATTGGACAAAGAATTTGGAGCAGTTTTGAGCTAA
Source organism: Lissotriton helveticus (assembly GCF_964261635.1). Taxonomy (NCBI): domain Eukaryota; kingdom Metazoa; phylum Chordata; class Amphibia; order Caudata; family Salamandridae; genus Lissotriton; species Lissotriton helveticus. The sequence goes on along the minus strand of NC_136068.1, from coordinate 135,737,062 downwards.
TTGGAGTGGGTCTGGGGGTGATGGGTGCCTGAAAATTCTCATTGCCTTCTGCCTTTATCATAGAATTTTCATCCAGATGCGGGGTGCCTTTGTGCTTGGAGCCCTTGTGTAAGCTGGTGCGGGCGTCTGAGGAAAGGACTGTGCAGAATATTGAGGCCGGAAACCCTGATAGGGCTGAAATTGAAAACACTGATGTAGCTGTGGCCGAGATGTAAATTGGCCCCTTTCCCTTCCTCGAAAAGAGGAGAACTTCTTCTGTTGCAGATTGGCTAAAGATTTCGCCGTATCCGTGTCAGATTTGATAGCTTGAAGCATCTCATCCACATGGTTACCGAAAAGGTACTACCCATCAAAGGGCATGTCAAGCACCTTAGTTAGAACTTCCGGGCAAAATGTTGTTGCCTTCAGCCAACCCTGTTTGCGCCACACGGCAGTGTCTGCCATCTGCCTAAACGTGGTAGAAGAGATGTCCAGCGCCACATCGATGACTTTCGATGATCCTCTCTCTCCCTCCAAGAGTATTTCCTTCACCTCCTTCCTCTTGTCCTCAGGCACAAATTCCTGAAAATGAGCAATGTCTGACCACATCTGCCTATCATACCTCCCAAGGATGACCATGGCATTGGAGGCTCTGATGGCATTTGCCCCCAGCGCAGAAAATCTCTTCCCAATATTGTCTAACCTGCACCCTTCCTTGTCTGGTGGAATGGTACATGGTGAAGTAGGGCTCTTAGATCACCTTTTAGCAGCCTGCATTATTACAGAATCAGGCTTTGGATGGCCAATGAGACATGCAGGAGTCCCCAGTACTTCTTGTCTAGTTTTGGAAAAACTGCCGGCACAGAAGCTGGATTTTCATCAACTTAATGCCTTCTTGCCATAAGAAGTCAACAATAGGGATTGCCCTAGCAAAACGCTGCGTGGCAGCTTTGAAATCATATAAGAAGCATTCCACTTGCTTGACCGGCATGGGGAGGTCAAAGCGTTTCGATGCTCTTTCAAAAAGGTCATGGAAGCCGCCGATATCTGCTGGAGGAGAATCAGCCCCAGGCAGCGTCGTGGGAGAAGGCAGTGTGTGTGACACATAGTCGATCCATTTATCATGGACATCAGAATCCACTTGTAGCCCCCCCTTCTCCCAATTGTTGGTCTCCACTGTCTGATGCTCGAGCAGGAATCTGCCGGGAAATTAAGGACTTCTGTTTTCGCCGAGCAGGTGGTTTCCTGATCTGTTATAACCACAGGATCCTCCTGTCGAGGAACTGGCTTTTGAGCTACATTAGCATCAGGGAAACGTTTATAGTAGTCACTGAGCATCATACGTAACTCTGCGACCAGTGACACTGGAATGTTAATGGAGGGTTCCTGTTGACGGTCCTCCTCTTCCTGCTCATAATAGGGGTAATGCTCGTGAAAAGTGTCCATGCGCTGCCTGCCTAAGCATCTGTCTGAGAAGGAATATTCAGCTTCCAAGTACGCAGAAGGGTCATCTGTTTGGTCTTCTTCCTCTGATTCCTGGCACTTTACTCTAAATTGAGAGGGGCAGTAAGGAAATCCAGGAGTCGAGAAGGAGTCAGAGGAGAAATCTTAGAAAAGTCCTGCAACAATAAAGGAATTGTTTTAGAGACTGGCATGTCCATTTGCTTTGTTGACGGGATTGTCGTTAGAGACTGTGTCGACGGTGTGAAAATGTCCATCGACGTGGCGGAGATGCTCATCGACGACGCAGCTCCTAACTGAACCGTCAATGGCGAAGCTCTCGACGACATTGAACTCCTCACAGAAGCCGACGGCAACATCACCACTTCAGTTTTGGTCAACGCCATAGCCGTCATCGTCTTGACCATTGGAGGCCTTGCTTCAACGGTCGTAGGCGGAGAATGCCTTGTCGACGAGCCCGTCGACAGGCAGATTTTCTGAGAGAAAGTATGTGGCGCAGAAGGAGGAGCAGAACCAGATCTTTTTTGGGGCTGAGATGAACCAGATTGCTCCTTTTTCGCCCATTTTTCCACAGAAGACTCCTTGCTCTGACATATTGAGTTTTTGGGATCTCTCAGGACAGAAGGAGGATCTTCTTCCTTCCTTTTCTTAGAGGAGGTATGAGGCCTCTCCTCACTCTCGGAGTCAGAATCTTTTACAGATTTTCTCTGTTGGAGCCCTTTGGTGCACTGTTCCTCCATCGGGGACTACTCCAGGGACTAAGGGGTCTGCAAACAGGGGCTCAGACACAGAATGGCCAATGGACTGGGGCTCAGGCACAGATGGGCAGCATACTGGGACTCCTGGATGGCCTTGATCTCAGGTGGCACTACCTCGTTCAACACTGCGTTGCTCTTCTCCTCTGTGGGCGCCCACGTCAGCGGGGCATTTGAGAAGGGAACAAAACGAGGCACTTACTCTGTTACAGAATCGCCAATTCCATCAAGTACCCACTGATCGTAGGGCATGGGGAGGGGCACCCTCTGGCAGTGGTTAGAAATGATCCAGTTCTTCCGGCAGTCCACCTTTACTGCCATGTGAGTGGCGAAGAGAACCTGGATTGACCCTGTTAGTAATGGGATTTTCGGTAGGCTACGGCATGTGACAAAGCCAGGTAGAAACTATCACTCTAGTCAGGATAAAGGAGTTACACTCCTAAAATAACCCCTGCTCACCCCCTTGGTAGCTTGGCACGAACAGTCAGGCTTATCTTAGAGGCAGTGTGTAATGCATTTGCACATAACCAACAGTAATACAGTGTAAGCACTACAAAGGGACACCTCACCAGTTTAGAAAAATATCCAATATTTTTATATACTTAAGACAAGAACAAAAACGATACAAATCCACAATACAGTACTCGAAAATCTTCAGTTATCAAATTATGCTTGAAAATAATGTTGATAGCTCCGTCCGAGGCTATCACGGCATTGTGAGCAAACAAATCCAAACAGTTCTGGCTGACCTCGGCGTCGCGGGCCAGCTAGTGTCTGGAAAACCTGCAAACAGTACCTTTAAGAAATGCGCCAGAGACCTCTTTTTGAGCATCCGAAAGCACGGCATCTGCAGGCGTGGGTTTCGAAGGTCGTCAGGCCCTTGAAGTCACACGTGTTGCAGATCAAGCTCCTCTCTGTTGAAGTCAGGAGCGCTGGTGTCGGCAGGCGTTGTGTGCTGCGGTGCGAAGTGTAGCGGTGCGGTGTGCAGTGCCCTCAGGTCATGGTGCGAGCAGCGGCTCGGTGGCAGCATCAGATGGTGGCGTGGGTGAGACCAGGATCAGTGTGAAGTGAATGCAGTGCTCATCACTGTGCTGGCAGGTCGCGGTGCAAGCAGCCACGTTGTCGTTGCTGAAGCGCTGTCGTCGGCTGACGAACTGGAGTCAATGGCGCCAGCGTCGGTAGGCCAAGGCGGTGCTGCGGGATGAGGGCAGGGTGTCATGTAACTTCACAGGCAGTGCTCTCGAACCACGGTGAAAACAGCGGCATTGATTTTGGCGTGGAGCGGCATCGTCTGGGATACCAAGGCATCGGTGTGAAGCGAGGCGGTGCGGAGTAAGGTGCCCACAGGTAAAGGTGCAAGCAGTGGCTCGGTGGCGGCATCAGCAGGCGTCGTTGGTGAGACCAGGGTCACGGTGTGGCGTTGCGGCGGTGCCCTCTGCAGTGCCGTCAGGACACGGAGTCGGTAGCGTTGTCTTCGTCTGGTTACTTCTAATTCTGTTGCAGCACAAAACACACAGTTCCCAGTGCTGAGGGCAGAAGAGCTTGAAGTCTTTGCGGTTCCTGAGACTTCTTGAACAGTGGGCAAGCTCTACCTCAAGCCCTTGGAGAAACTCACAAAAGTAGATTGCAGAAAATTCAGCCCAGTCCTTTCACTGCCCAAGACAGAAGCAGCCACTGCAAGCCAACACAGGAAAACACACAGCAAAGTGGTACTTCCTCCTCACAGCTTCTTCAGCTCTTCTTCTTGGCAGTCTTCTTGGTCCAAAAGAGTTCTAAAGTTCAGGGGTCTGGGCCCCAATATTTATATCTCAAAATCCTTTGATCTCTTAGGCAGAGAGTGTCTGTGGCTAGCCAGAACCAGTTCTGCCTTCTCTGGTGTGACTTCCTGGCAGGAGGTGGAGACAGCGTGGTCAGAGGCAGACCAGGCCCTTTGAGGTGCAAGGAAATCTCCTCCTGCTTCCCCAATTGCAGCCCATGTGTATTCAGGCCTTTCCTGACCCACCTAGACTATCTGGAGCCACTTCTGCTACCCAGCCTTCTGTCATCCAAAACCCAGATAGGCAATCCACACTCCAGCAGAGGCACACGGGATGACTGAGCAAGAAAATACCTACTTTCTAAAAGTGGTATTTTCAAACACAGAATGTAAAAATCACCTTCACTAAAAGATGCATCTTTAGATTCTGAGTTCAGGCATACTAAACTTTATTTTCCTACCTAATTCCCCGGGCCAGTTATGTTTATAAGATGCTATAAACAAACTCCACATTCTGTCCTATGGGGAACAGGTAGCCTTGCAATAGTGAAAACGAAATTGGCCATAATTCGCTATCAGGACATGACACACACACCAGGGCATGTCCTACCTTTCACATACACTACACCCGACCCACAGTGGTACCTTGGGCCTACCTTAGGGGTGGCTGACATGTAAGAAAAGGGAAGGTGAGGGACTGTCAAGTGTGTGCACTGACCAAGTCAACATGACAGTTACAACCTGCGCGCAGACCTCGCAATGGTGGGTTTGAGTTACCTTTTCAGGGGTGGCACAATCAGTGCTGCAGGCCCACTAGTCAAAAATACCAAGGAAGTGTTGCGCACCATATCACAAGCAATGAATGTATCACTCACGTCGGAGCCACGCAGGTGCCTCCTGAATGTGTGGGAACCTAATGATCTCAAGAGACTCGGACAGACATGGGTCACTTTGGGTCTCATAGTGGCGAAACGTAACATTGCGCAACATTGGGGGGCAGTGGAGGTACCGTCACTAACAAAATGGTGTAAAGATATGGACCTCATCATATCAACGGAGAGGACAGTGTATATAACCCGGAAATGCCCCCAAAAATGGACTAAGATATGGACTGCGTGGAACACCTATAGAGGGGACATTTGTGAGCCAGTGCCAGAAATTGATAATGATAGTACTGATGATGACTCTGAAGACTACTGAGGGAGTGATGTCACGGGAATTAAGTGCTGCGCTAATTAATGGTGACAGAGTTACAATGCGAACTGTGGTAGGCCTGTTATTGTGGTTCCTTGAAATACTGATACTATATGTGTATATGTACTCCGATATATATGCTGTTGTTTGGCTGAAAAACAATAAAACAGATTTCCAACAAAAATACCAAGGAAAATTGCCTGTACTGATCCTTATTCTACAACAACCATTCTCAAAGGTGCAGAAACCAAATTACTGTCAACCTCTTTGGAATTTATTCAAAACAATGTATTTCTTTATTTGTCAAAATTAATTATGTTTTCCACATATAACAATATTTTTTTTCATTTTAACTATTATACCACAACGCCAAAGGAACATAATTATCCAAAAACAATGAATAAATACCTTTCGGACAATACATGAATAATCAACAACATTGAGGACAATTCGCTCACACAGAAAGACGAAAGACATAAGACATATACTCTAATAGTTTTTGGTCAAAACCTTTTCATAAACAGTTATTCATTAAAGGAAAAACCGCAAAAAATAGTGTGAAATTTTAGACACAAGAATTTCTGCACTGTGCCAGTACATAGACGTTATTTTTACAATTCAAACAAATAAAAACAGGATTACTGCTGAAACGTTTTGGAAACACATTGTTCATGTGAGGTTTGTGTCTTGGTATTTAAGTAACTAGTCACACCTAGGGAACTTGGCAACTATGTTGTTGGATGTTTGCGTGGCAATTCTTGGTGTTTCTTGTAGTTAGGGGTATTATAAGAAACAAACACGCGTCATATCAGAACTGTTATGTTTCGGTCAACAGTATTACACATGTTTAACATACCCTTTACAACCATAGGCCCAAAAGTCGCACCGTGCTCACTGCTGTTGGCCGAAAAACCTGATTCTGCTCAGTCACACATGACTCACTGCATGTGGTGAGCTATACTGTTCTGGTCTTAGAGAAAAACTAAAATCAAGGCTGTGTCAAGATTGTTGGCTCTAAATATGCACAAACAATATGGTGCACATGGGGAGCGGGGGGGGGGGCAGAGAATGTATGCAGAACTCTCGAATTCCCATGCAGTCCAGGTTATTGCTTTGCATTCTGGGACCTGTAGTTTGGTGTATCCCATTATAAAATCACAAACTCGGAATCTTGGGAGCTCTGTGGCTGCTGTTTTGTTTTCAAGATAAAGTTGCATGCAAAGTACCCCCTAGGGAGTTAGCGCAATTGTCCAACCATCTACAGCTGTATTTCTGCCTGTCTGCAATCTTGTAGGAATTTTGTTAGGCTGAACTGTTGGTTCCGACAAAGAATACAGCGTTATTTTTTTTATTATTCAATGTATTATTGTTTAAGCGCTCTGGGGGCATGGAAAGGCTCCTTACAGTTCTAAGCCGGTTTGGGGTTGCTTCATAATGGCGGGTTACTTTGTGTCTTCTCGTGATTGCTTTAGAATGTATTCAGTTTCAATGGACCCGTTGCAAAGGTGCACATTGTGTGTCATGCACGAACCCAATTAAGAGAATTACGCTTAATGGCTTCTCCGGCCTCGCTGGCTAGAGACTGTCTGCCCCAAATGTCTGCCTGGATGCTGAACAGCTGGCGAGGAATCAGCCCAGACAAAACCAAGGCGCTGCTGAAGGAGGCAGTGAGTAAACAAACAAGCATTGTCAAAGTCAAACGCTCTGACACATCATTGTTATCTGGTGAATCTTACAAAATTAAAGTCACGATCCATACATACTGATTAGTACAAAAAAAATGCATAAATACATAAATAAATTAATACCGCCTTCGGGTAAAGTCTGCGCTAATAAAAATGCATAAATAACTAAATAAATAAGTACCGCAAATCACCGCCGTCACTCTGCCGGCCAGCGACCAGGAAGTCAGGCAGGCCGGCGCGACAACCGGAAGAGCCGCGATTGGAGCCGTGTTTGGAGGGGAGCACCGGAGCAGGCAGGAGCCTACCCTGCGCCCCGGTGCCGAAGGAGGGAAGAAGAGTCCTGCTGCCGGGCCCTGCAGCTGAGGAGAGCCGCCGCACGAAGGAAGCCGGTGAGTGGGTTGCTGAGCGGGGCGAGGGGGGAGCATGTGTGCGCGCGCGCGAGTGGCGGGCTGTGTGTGTGTGTGTGCGTGCGTGTGTGTGTGTATGTGTCTTGGAGTGCATGTGTGTGACTGTGGGGGAGGGGGGTGTGTGTGTGTGCGAGTGTCTGTGTGCCGTGTGCCTGTATGTGTGTGCATGCGCTCGCCTGTGTGTGCGTGCATACAGAGGGGTGGGGGCTGCCTATATGTAAAGCGCTCTGATACCTGATTCGGTTCGGGGCTGAAAAAAAAAAAAAAAAAAAAAATGGCTGTGAGTTACTCTGCGCATGCGCGGGGCAGACGCGCGTGCTCCCGCGGTGAAAACTGCAAGGGAAACGCTCGTGCCAGATAGGTGTCCACATTCCCAAAAAGCGGCAACAATAGTTGTCGAGACAGACACTCTCAATGCTCACGCATTGAGAGTACGTCTGCTCGACCTAAAAAGTGGTTGACGCGTTTCGAACCCCGTAGATCGTTAACTGGGGGTTCTCTTCAGGACCAGCACTAAAAAAAACAATAATGAGCAATAGTTTAGAGACATATTTGAGTGTGAATAGGTGGAAACGCTACACTTGTAGCACCAACAAACTTAACCTCCCAGAGTGACCAGTTTCCAAAAACTCACTTACCTATTTGGCAAAATCAGCCGATTTCGCACTTAGGCTTGAATCTAATGCTGGCTTAAAGAGACTTTCTGAAACAACATAAAAGGAGACTGACAGCATGTAGAAAAAGGTTTTGTCATGTCACGGGTGGTGTATTTAGAAACGGGCGCTGCATTACTTACTTAATGTGCGTTAACCCTAGGTCTCGATGGCGGTCATGGAGGGCATGTGGTGACCTGGAATGCAGTAAAGGCAATGTCAAACAAACTGAGGGCAGAAGTAGAGGTATGCCTTTTTCTGGCATAATATTGGTCCTGGTGAAATGCTGGTAATTCTTGTCATAGTATGGGCATCCATTATATGGTTCCTGTAAAGTAATCCACTGTCTTTTTGCTGGGTCTGTGCTATACAAATGCAACACACAAATACAAATGATGGTATTGACTTCAGACATAATCTTATCCCAGGCATAAAGATGGTAATGCCAGGTATATTGTGGGCATTCATGGTACGTGCATGCCTATTTCCGGCATAATATTGGTCCTGGTGAAATGCTGGTAATTCTTGACATTTTGTCTCCAGCATAATGCTGGCCCTGGCATAATGGTGGTAATTCCTTGCAGATTTTTGGTACACCCGGTGTGATGATATCCACTGTGGCATCATCTGGCCCTGGTTATTGGTGGTACTTTCTGCCTCATTTTGGGCAGTCAAGGTGTCATGGTGCTAATGACCAAATATTTATAATTCGGAATGTATTACAGTTCAAGCAGGCACAGAAAAGAGAGGAACCGGTTCAAGTACATGTAATACAGTGCATCCTTAGCCAACACTCAGCCCAGTATCCAGGATGGATATGTCCTTGCCAATGCCTGGATTTTAGAGAAAGAAGCAGGTAAGTCAACTTATTTTGGCTAATACCAAATGGTGCTCTTGATTTATGCTTTGTTTTTTTTTTTTACATTTGTGTCTGTTTTTATCTAAATTTATTTTTTGCTTATTTTGTCTGTATTTATCCATGTTTATTTTGGGTTTTGCTGAAAAATGTATCTGAAACTAGTATATTTCTAAATTAATTTAACCAATATATCTGCATGCATACTTGAATGCCTGACAGATTTAAATGATATGAATACCCACAAATTATAAATCAATACACTTATATGAAAACAGTCATATCTTATTATCAATCATGAGCACATCAATTGTTTAAGCCTCATGACTAAAATGTGTTTCTTATTACCCTCCTCACCTTTCCAGTCTCACAACTATTGGCCTGGTAGTCGCGACTGATAGGCATTTAGAGTCAACCAAAAAACAACCTAATGTCTGTTTTTATCCAAATTAATAAAATAAAAATGCAAGCAGATAAATAAATTATTTTCTGTCTGCATTTATCTGTAAAAAAAACAGTAAGAACGGGAAAATGGGAGGCTTAATGAGAAAGTATTTATTAGAAGTGAAACCTGAGCCATGCAAGCGAACACCTGCATTTGCCCCTCCCTTGCACCTCTCTGATACCTGCTTAGCTTGTGGCTGAAGAGGTGTTCTCCATGATTGTAGGGTGTTGAGAGTGGCTCTTGATCCCCTCCTTCATGCCCGCATATTGTAGAACGAGAAAGCAAAAGACACCCAATTGATGGACGGAATGCAGAACAAATCAGGGTCAAGACTGATTTGCATATGGCCAGGTCTAAACTGGGATGGCATGGTGAGCAAAAGAATAATGGATTTAACCCAGATCTCTGTACTGGGGGTGTCGGTGAATGTTTTGATTTGTTCTGCATTCCGTTCATCAAATGTGTGTCTTTCGCATATTGTAGGAGCCATAAGAAGGTCATGGGGGCAGCGTGATACCCTGGCGCTGCCACCCTTCAGTATATATGAAAAGTAACAACCTAGGCAATTATATCAACTTGTCCGTACAATGACAACTGGGAGAAGTAACACAATGCCAACTATGTTTCTGGTTTTTATTAACACAGTTACATGAAAAATACATATCTCGTTAAAAAACTTGTATCCATATCCAATATAGACCAAATCACACAATATTAATAAAATATCACAGAAATAAAATACAAGGAAAAACACAATTAGTGGCACATTAATTAAATCGACGCACGTTTTGGCGACCAGCGCCTTCTTCAGGAGTAGCCACGACTTTCCTGGAAAAATTATATAATTAAATACATTCATTATAAAACATAACATATTTAGTCACATATTTAATAGTTCACAAGTACAAAATAAGTGTATAAACTAATTCAAAGAAGAATTAAAACAGTACGGAACCCATAGTTGACACCCTACATTCTCTTTTTTCTTTACACCCTTCAGGACTTGTCTGCAGGCTTGAAATTCTGGCAGAAAGCAGAAGACGAGATGGTTCTGAACCTGCAGAGAATGGTTAGACAAGCTCTACAATCCCTTCAGAGAGATCCCAAGCTCTGTAGCTCACCTAGCATGTTCTTACATTTTTAAAGAGAAAGCAAATCTAGAGAAGGCAAAGAAAAACGTTCAAGGCACAGAGGTGTGACTCAAATCTGACATAGGACATGTCGACATGTAAAGGTTTTTATTATTGTAACTTTGATGTGGAACCGGAAGGACAGTGCTGGTGTCCACTTCGTTAGACCGTAGTATCCGATCATCCTGAGGATGGCTTCTGCTGGCCAAGGTTGGAGCCTGTAAAGTCTGTACAACTCGAGCAGATGGGTACCTCTCGGCTGCCAAATGTTTTAACCTGTAATCAATCAATCAATCAATCATGCCATTTGTATAGCGCACTACTCACCCGGGAGGGTCTCAAGGCGCTTGGGGGGAGGGGTATGCTACTGCTCGAACAGCCAGGTCTTGAGTTGTTTCCTGAAGGCGAGATGGTCCTGGGTCAGCCGAAGGTGGATGGGGAGGGAGTTCCAAGTCTTGGCTGCCAGGTAAGAGAAGGATCTTCCTCCGGCGGTGGCTCTTCGGATGCGTGGTACGGCTGCGAGGGCGAGGCTGGTGGACCGTAGCTGGCGGGTGGGCGTGTAGAAGGTCAGGCGGTCGTTGAGGTACTTGGGGCCCAGGTCGTGGAGAGACTTGTGTGCGTGGGTGAGGAGCCGGAACGTGATCCTCTTGTCGACGGGGAGCCAATGCAGGTTCCTCAGGTGACTGGAGATGTGGCTGCGTCGGGGGACATCCAGGATGAGTCGGGCGGAGGCGTTCTGGATGCGCTGGAGTCTTTTCTGTAGCTTGGCTCTGGTTCCGGCGTAGAGGTCGTTTCCGTAGTCCAGTCGGCTGGTGACGAGTGCCTGGGTGACAGTCTTCCTGGTCTCGGTCGGGATCCAGCGGAAGATCTTGCGAAGCATACGCAGGGTGTTGAAGCACGATGAGGAGACGGCGTTGACTGTAGGATCAGACGCAGTACACTGGAAAGATAGCTCTGCTGTCCAACGCAGACGGGCAGCTGTGCTCCGAGGTGCTTTTATAAAGTCACACAGACAGTGTCGGCCTGGGACAGAAAATATCCCCGGGCACCAAAATAAAAGTATCCCCTATTAGTGAGTCAAATACCTAAAAAGCCACCAGCATCTGCAAATCGGGGCAGTTTTGAACCTCCAAAGACACGCTGTATAGGTGTTTTGCAAGGTAAGGGAGACTGCATGCATTTGTGCTTGATGCAGGCAATGTTTGTGGCAAAATCAGGGAAATTAATAGTAAAAAAAACAGCCTTCCAGGCCATGAAACAGGCCCAAAAAAGAACCAAAAGGCGGTCTACCCACTGACCTGTCAGACCAGCCCATCAGGCACTGCCTGGTTGCCTTATAAGCCACTCGACCCTGCAGAGTGAACAGAACTGGCCTTGATGTTAAAGATCAACGGCGGTACGATCCGTGGGTAGTGTGAACTGCCCTGCCTCTCATGCCCTCGGACATAATAAAGGACTGTTGGCAAAATGTGCACTTGACTAATGCAGGGGTGAACCACGGCGAAAGGTTTAATCCCGTTAGGAATTTCTCCAGGGCTTTGATATGAGGCAGATGATGGTCACGAGTAACCCCCTCCACCTCTTTTCACCGTGGGCTCGACCAGGAAGGCGCGCGCACAGTTCGCGTGAAGGCGCTCTAAGCTGCAAGCCCCACATTCCTTATGCTCCTCCTCCCATGAAAACCTGTTACTGTGCTATGTTGTTGCATTCATTGGTTGTCGGCCAAGGGCCCTGTCCTCATGTTACCGTAATCTGGATAGCTTTTCTGTGGTGGTTTTGAGACAGGCTGGTCTGTTTTGATGCCTTGTGTATTTCTTTATGTGCGATATGAGTTGTCTGGGGACAAGGGTACAGATTGCTGATCTGTTAATAAGCATTAATTTCGGCCATAAGCAATTCCATCATAACCCTCCCCCCACCCACACACACTATTCCAGAAATGAACTGGGATGCACGAAAATCTGAAGTCGAGCTAAGGGAGCTAGAATTAACAGTAAAGCCAATAGTTGCCCCCCAGTTAACATGCATCACTCGTTTTCAGCCTGGAATGGGGAATAACATAGGTCCCGAGGGTATCTCTAATGCCCAGGGGTGAGGAAAGCGGGTAAGCCTTATTCACACTATAATTGGTCCCTTCATCCCACCTTTCGTCCATCTATCATGCTTCCTTCCTTCATCATTCGGTCTATCCATCCTTTCATCATCACTCATCCACCCATCCTTCAGTCCTTCCACTGACACTTCCAGCCATTCATTCATGATGTTCCCATCCATACACCCCTTCTTCCTCATCCAGCCATCATTTCACTCTCCATTCATCAATTCGACCTTCCATTCATCCATCCACCCAGTCATCCAGCCTTTCATCATTCCAACCATTCTTTCTTTCACCCACTAATGCAATGTTGTTTTACGTTTCATCCATCTATTCTTTCACCCTTGCATCCATCTTTCTATGCTTTTTGCCCTTCCTTCTTGCCACAGTGTCTTTCTTCTTTTCATAAGTTCTTCACTTCATTCTTCTTTCTAGCCATCTCTCACACTTTCAGTACTGTAGCCAGTGTATTGTGGGCTGCACTTTAAGGAAGTAAATGGGACCCGGCTAGTATCTGATTGCTAAAATACACCAATAAACAGGGTTCAGTACACTACATAACCCTCTGGGTCGTGGTGTCACTGCACCTGCTGCACCAATTGAAGCTACGCCCCTGCACACTCTTTCTCTCACCATTTCTCCTTTTAGGCCTCCTTTGCTGTCATTGGATTCCTACCCCTGACCTCTGTTACTACCCTTTACTTTTTTATGAGTGTTTTTCTGCAGACAGAACAAACTCATAAATAATTATAGGTGTCAACACCACCCCAGCTTAAGCTGTGAAAAGCCTGGGGGGGGGGGGGTGAGGTTGAAGGGGGGAGGGGGTTCACAACGCCACTGATCGGTGGGGGACCAGAGAATTGGCGGGCTGGCTCCTGCAGCGAGAGGACAGAGAGCTGGAGTGTGTGGCCTGGGAAAAGCCAGTAACGTTCGGGGACCCGTTCAACTACTTAGAAACCCCCGGTGGGCCTATGTCCCCTGGGATGTCCCCTCTCCCCCTGGGGCCGAGTGGGGAGTCCTGCACCGCACATGGGTCTTGAGGCTGGAGGGCAGGACCCAGAGCCATCTCCTTGAGGCAGATAGTGTTGGGGCCGGGATTGAGGCATTGCCGGTGTAGGGCGCCCTGGTAAATTGACATCCCCGCCTGGCCCTAAACCTCTGCAGCTGGAGAGGGTTATAGCTCAAGGACAAAATTAAGCACAAGGAATGTCCCTGCATTGCTCCCTTAACTCCTCTGAGGCAACCATCCTGAGGTGCAATCTCTGGGACACATCTTGAGGCTGCTCATGCTTAACCTGCCCAGTTGAGTGGGCCAGCTAGTGCTGTTGGATGGTGGGCCTGGTACAACTGTTTGATTGTATCCTTGGACCAGCTACTACCAACATCACTGCTGCAGAGTGGGATGGAGACGTTGGGAGAGATCAAAGAACCCCCCATGCCTCCCAAGCCCACACAGAGTTGGTGGATAGTCGTGGGGGATGGCGAGCCTCTGTGAACAATAGATACCCATAGCCAGCATCATAAACGCTTCATGCTAACACTGGAACTCTGTGGCCATAACGAATGGTGAGACAAAAAAGCTGGCAGTGCTGACCTCGGAGGGACTGCTCAATGAGATGGCGACTGCTTCTTCTGCCCCCCTAGAGTCCCCGTCTCAGTCCCTCACTGTGACTGACCCCACTGCAACAAAATGAGACACAATTCTGTAGCCATTACGGAAACCAGGTTGCATCTATTGAGCAGAGTCGACGCCGTGACCCTTTAACTAGGCCTCCTGAGGGAAGATCAGCGCAAGCTTTCAGACAGGGTAAAACATACTGAATCTGCACTTTACAACTTGTAACCTCAAAGGAAAGTTCTCAGCAACCAAGTCAAGACTCTCACCAGCACTGGTAAACTCCTGGAGGGGAAGTTGGATGATCACAAGGGTCTACTCAACATAACAACATCCACATTATAGGCTTCCCGGAGGGAGCAGAGGGCAATAACCGACTGTTGAAAACTGACTTTCTACGTGCATTCGCCGGGAGGTCTTTCACCTCACTTCATTGTGGAACATGGCCACAGAGAATCAACCAGTTGGCCTCCAGCTGGTAGCCTATCGAGACCAATGGTGGCCAGAACACTATTCTTTCAGGGTCAAAGATGAATTACTACAAGCTGCCAGACGACTGGGACAGATTACCTTTGAAAATGCACAGATTCTACTCTTCCCAGATTACACTATCATTGTGCAATCCAAAAGGGCGTCTTTCATGGGAGTAAAACGCAAACTGTGAGAGACTGGCCTTAAGTACTCATTGCTGGTCCCTGTGAGGCTGAAAGTGCTAGCCAAGCAGAAATTCTACTTCTTCACAGAACGAGGAGAGCATGGGATTGGGTCGAACAAAGCAGATACGACCCACCAGAGGCAAAAGATTCATCTGCACGGAGACAAAGCCAGAGGCATCCACATAACTAACATGAGATGCGCCATAGATTGCCCCGCAAGGATTTACCCTTTGAACATCAAGTGCTCCATCGCTGGTGCAGGCTTGCTGTGAGATGAACTCAGTCCTTGCCACAGTGGCTTATCTGCGTGATCGTGCTCCGACCCCCTCTGCGGAGGGCTCAGATGATACATCTTTGGCTAGTAGGTCTGATGACTCCTAGGCCAACATATCCTCCAGTATGCCCCCCTCTCTCACACCCCAGGCAGCTGATGGCGTAATATAACTAACACTCATACTAATTAGTGGTGCGCTTGGACTAGCAACCTAAGGACCCAAGAAGCATCCTTACAAGCATTATGAAGGTACTTCCTCATCCTGGATGGCATGGCAACTTGCATTGCCTGCCGGTTCCCACTGTGGCTGCTCCTGATGTTACCCTTGACACTTGCATGTGTGCAAACTATTGATTTTGGATAGACTGTCTTTTCTTCCCCCATTAAAACCTTACGGCCCCTAGGCCAATGGGGCTGTACCTGTAAAGATGCTTTTGCTATAGGAGCCTGTTTGTTTTTGTTGTTTGGGGAGACAGACCTTGCTCTGTCACCCTGGGGTTAGGGAGTTAGGAAGTTCTTGTTGTGGAGTTTATCATGTATTATACTGTTAGGGATGCCTTGGGAGGCTGTGCCGTGAGGTGCTGATTCTTCTCCACCCTGACCTCCAGGTTCTCCACTTTCGGCCACACCACAACATTATACTGATTTGCTAAATTATCATTGCTGACCTTGAACATCCATGGCATGAACACTGCGCGGAGGCAATATTCTGTGTATCAATATATGAAGAGGCGAGGAGCACCTATTAAATTTTTTCAAAGAACCCACCTTGCCAGTGGGGAAGATACAAAACTCTAAAAACGCTGGAGGGGACAGAACTATGGCACTGGCTACGCCATATATGAAAGAGGGGTGCTTATATGGATCCGACCGGCAGTACCTTTCCACCAAATCACATTGGAGATAGACCAGGAGGGGGGTATATATTGGTCGAGGAAATATTAAATGGAATTGCAGTATTACTGGGTAGAGTTTATTTACTGAATGTTGGACAATCCCAATTCTTAGCTGCACTTTCGGCCCCTTTACCGCACTGGTCACACTTCCCTTGAATATTAGGAGGGACTTTAATTGTGTTCTTGACACTGCACTGAATCGCTCGCACCCTCCCTCCTAAATTCCCCTATGGTCTGCGGTGCAGCCTACCCATCACAATGGGTCATACAATGGTCACTAGTTGACCGTTGGAGAGCAATGCACCCAGACATCGGAGAATACTCTTTTTATTCCACTGCTCGTGATTTACATGTTCGCTTCAATCGTTTTATATGCCACCATACTACACAATTACTAGTGGCAGATTCCACTTATTTGGGTAAGATGCTCCCTGATCACAACCCTCCATTCTTGCAACTCAACTGGGGGATATACTCCACCAGTGCCCACTTGGTGTCTCCAAACCAGAGCATCG
Organism: Lissotriton helveticus; assembly: GCF_964261635.1. Taxonomy (NCBI): domain Eukaryota; kingdom Metazoa; phylum Chordata; class Amphibia; order Caudata; family Salamandridae; genus Lissotriton; species Lissotriton helveticus. Next base: position 135,720,690 of record NC_136068.1, on the reverse strand, counting down.
GAAGACCAAGAGTTCCGTGCTACTATGTGTGATACACTCATGAAATACTTTGCTGAAAATGCAAACCTGGCATCTACACGGTCAGTAGAATGGAGTATAATGAAAACAGCAATCAGGGGGCATTGTATACACACGCTTATTGGCCAACAGGGAGCATTGAGTCAGGACCTAGACCAAATTAAGACTGTCCTACAGGACTTAGGAATTAATGCTATAGAAAGTGTTACTGCTCGAACCAAATTACGAGAGATGCATGAATGCCACGCTTGTCTTCTTGAGTCCTTACAATGGCTGGATTATAAGACATATCAAGCAAAAACATATGCAGAGGGCAATAAGTCAGGTAGTTAACTGGCTTGACTCTTCAAAAGAGAGACCACACACATGCCTGCCTTAAGTATAGGCCCCTCTACTGTGGCATTCTCACAGACATCCATAAGGCGTTTCTTACCCACAACCAATTCCTTTATAGCCCCAGGGACAACCCACAACACCCAGGGCCAGAAGGGTATCTGTTCAATCTCGAATTCCAACCTGCAACAGAGGTACAAGGGCTGGCCTTGACTGCCCCATAATAAGAGCAAGAGATCAGATACACCATCCTGGATTCTTCTACATGCAAAACTCCACGGCTCGATGGTCCTTCACTCGAGTTCTATACGGTATTTGTTGATTTATTGAGCCCCAACAATTGGCTGAATTGTACACTTTGGCACTTGATCCTGGTATCTTTCCATACTCCATGTGTGAGGCTCTACTAGTTTCCCTTCCCAAACTGGGTAGCGACCCCTTAGAAGTTGCCTCTATCGGCCTCTGGCCTCTGGCCATGATGGAATGTGATTACAAACTACTTAGCAAACTTCTCGCAACCCGAATACTGGTATGCTTGCCACACCTGGTTCATCCGGACAAAAATGGGTTAATTCTGGGATGATCTACTTCCTTTAACCTGCGACACTTGAATCGGATCTATGAAGAGGCCCGCTGCAATGGCCCTATTCTGTTTGCCTGGTTTTAGACATCAAAATAGCATTTGATAAGCTGGGCTAGGATTATATGTATGCAGTCCTCCGAAGCATGGGCATAGGAGAAAAGATAATCTGCCTGGTCAAACTGCTCTTCACAGCATGTAAGAATTGGACAGTTAGTGTCTCCCCTGCAAAGCATTCCGAATACTGGATGGAATTTTGGGTGACTTGATATCGAATACCGGAAGACACAGAGTGGCGCATTCCAAGTTACAGTTATCCACAGATAGCAGTGGACTGGAGGGTCTAATTTTTGAGGACTGCTATCCTGCGGCCCATCTCCAAATTGAAGGCTGGCTGGTTGGCTGGACCCAATCTGACAGAAGTATTGGCTGTGGTCGGCCAGGATACTCTGAACCCTAAATACCCTCCTCCGAGTGGCGCATGCCAGCTATCAGCATCCTCACCTGGTGTTAAGCCATATATGCCTAAAATCCTTCTGTGGTCGTTGAAGGTTCCAAGCAGCGGTGGGAAGGGAATAAACGATGATGTGGGATTCGCTATGTCTGGGCACACTGGGCAACCTATGACAAGAAATGAAATACCAGTATTTGTAAAGCTCACAGCTTCCTCCGAAATGGTGTCCCGGCGCTCCAAGCTATTGCCCAGAGTCACATGGTGCTGGGCTGACCTGCCGCTGGCACCGTGGAACGAACTGTGAATCCCATAGTCCGAAGTTAGGCACCCAGCCACTGCGCCACACCTCTCCACTTGACAACTTGATGCAGAAGCAGACGGGTTTCCATGCAGGGCTTCAATGACTCATCAGGGTTTACAAATTTAATAAAGAGACAAGGAGCTTGCTTTATTCTCTGACTGCTGCAACTGAAAATTCAATCTCTCTATACTTTATTGTGTGGCTTTTTGGTATTCTCAACAGAAACTGGGGGGGAGGGTCGAGTGAAGGGGTAGTTGGAGAAGGTAGAGATGAAATTAGGACTTAGCCATGGATGATAGTATGAACTATTGTCAGGGCTTTGAAGAGGACACGTTTCTTGATGGACACACCAATAAAGAGGTAGAAGGAGGGAAGTAAAGTGTTCTTGTCGATCCGTACCTGTGATAACAATGGAGGGTGAAGCAGCTGTAGCCATCTGATACCTTTGTTGGGAAGGCCCATGTAACATTAGTTGCCATCATTGAAGCAGCACTGCAGTAAGGCTAGAATGAAAGGGGTATGATGCTCGGGGTTAATATAGCCTGTCCCGATGAGATACCTGAAGCAGGTAGCAACTTCTATTGCTGCACCAGTAACAGATCTTATCAATGCTTCGTTAGCGCAGGAAGTGGTTCCACCGAGTTGGAAAAAAGCGGTTGTAAAGGCCCTTTTGAAAAAAACGGGTCTCGATCCATCTGACCTGGCCAACTTCAGACCGATTTCCTTGCTGCCTGGGTTTGGTAAGATCGCGGAGAGACTGGTGAACAAGCGACTGTCACAGTTCCTGGAATCCAATAGTTTGTTGAGGATTTCCCAAACGGGATTCAGGCCAGGCCAAGGCACTGATACAGCCCTTCTGGCAGTCGTGGAAGAAGCCAGGAGCATTTTGGATTCAGGGGGATCAGTGGCAGTGATCCTCCTGGACCTTAGTGCGGCTTTTGACACCGTCAGCCATCAGGTGTTGCTCCAGCGACTGTCAGAGGTAGGCCTAACTGGAATGGCCTTGAAGTGGCTTGCTTCGTTTTTGCATCAGCGAATCTATCAAGTGTGGGAAGGGAGTGTACAATCTGCCCCCATCCCCCTTCAATGTGGTGTGCCTCAGGGCTCCTCCCTGAACCCCACATTGTTCAATGCCTATATGGCCCCATTGGAGGATGTGGTGGCACCACTGGGCATCAAAATTATCAGCTACGCTGATGATACCCAGTTGGTGGTGGCCCTCTCCCAATTGGTGGATTGCCCGGACCTGTTGCACTCTTGTTTATCTAAGGTGCATACATGGATGGGCAACTCATCATTAAAGCTGAACGGCTCTAAAACAGAGCTGATGCTGTTGGGACAGACGGGGCCTTCGTTGCCGATAGGACGCTGGCCGAGCTGTCTCGGCGACCCTCCAAGCCCCAAAAAAGAGATCAAAAGCCTGGGCGTGTGGCTTGAACAAGATTTGTCTTTCAAGACCCATGCAAAGAAAACGGCCGGAGTTTGCTTTGCTCTGCTCCGATCAGCCCGTAAGATTTTACCTCTTCTCCCCCGACGTCTAGGAAACTTCTTATCCAGGGCCTGATTGTCTCAAGGCTGGATTATGGTAATGCGCTTTTTCTGGGCGCACCGGAAGCAACACTTAATAAATTACAACAAGTACAGAATGCAGCAGCAAGGCTGCTGATGAATATTCCCAGGATACAGTCAGCAAAACCGGCACTGAGAGCATTGCATTGGCTTCCGATACGGGAGAGGATAACATTTAAATCTCTCTGTACGGCTCATAAAATCCTGCATGGGAAGGGTCCTCCTATTCTGGGTAACATGGTGATGCCCTATAAGGCTACCAGAGCTTTACGCTCTGACTACAAAGCTTTGTTACAAGTGCCTAGAGTGAAAAGAGCCCGGACGGGCGGTAGAAGATTTTCGGTGAACGCTGCTAAGCTATGGAACATGTTGCCTCTGAATCTACGGCTAGAATCTGGCATGATCCAGTTCCGAAAGCTTCTCAAGACGCACTTATTTCCCGCTTAATGCTGCCCTTCAAAGGTTTTCTTTTAGCTCCACTCCCCCGAGTCATGAACAAGCGCCGGGATGCCCAAGGGTAACTGCGCGCTATATAAGATTCCAAAATAAATAGCCCAAGGCCTTCTTAAAAGTTTAAGCTGCTAGAAGCAGGTGCCAGCGACTTTAGACATCGGACTTATAAGCAAACGTTTATTGTCGATGCAAATATGCAAATCTAATACAACTTTGCCAGGGGCAGGACGGGGTCGAATTATATCTGGCCAACAGTACATGTGCCATTTGTTAATCTCGTTTTTTGTAGAGAATATCTAAGTTTTAGTAGGCATGAGTTTTAGAAAATTTTCAGGCATCGCATGACAGTAGATGTAATTAACCCAGCATTCAATGCTCCTTTTAGTCTATCACTGAATACTGCCATTGTACCTAACATCTAGAAGTAGGCAAAGGTGATTACACTTCTAAAAAAGCCCTAATTAGACCCTACCATTCTTTCCAATTTTAGGCCCATCTATTTGCTCCTGGCTGTATCAAAGATGCCGGAGACATTAATCAGTAAACAACTATTGTATTATCTGGAACATCAAGATCTCATCAACCCCCATCTGTCGGGCTTTAGACCCAGAAACTACACTGCTGGAAGTATTTGAATTTGTCAAAAACCAGCTTAGACAAGGACAGAGTGCCCCCTTGATATTGTTAGTCGTATCTGTTGCGTGCCACATAGTGTCCCATATAATTTTACTCCAGCAGTCTGAGATGGCTACAAACCTTCCTGTGCAACAGTAGACTAAAAAGTGTCTCTGCTTTTTCATCTGTGTATAAACCACGCAATATTTATGTGCCACCCCCCACTTCCATCATTCAAGATCTTGGCATTAGCGTCGTCTTTTTTGCATATGACATAAAGTATGTTTTCTCTATTGGGAACATTTCTGGTGCTATTCAGGAGGCATTCTACGCATGCTTAACTCAAGTGCTTGACTGGATGGGATTGAGTAATCAAAATGCAATTAAGATACAACCGAAATCTTGCTCTTCGGAAATGCACACAAGGTATAGTCTAACGATTGGTGGCCTCCAGGGCTACGAATACCTCTACCTCCTATGACTGTCGTTAACAAGGGCAGTCAACCTTGACACAGAGCCGTAATTTTGCTCTCAAATCTTACTGGTTGCCGAGACATGTTTTTCCCTAATACGTTCACTGGCAAATTTAGTAGTTTTTACCAAAAGAGTCACCAAAAATGTATGTACATGCTTTGATAACAGTCAGGATAGACTAAGCAAATGAACTTCATTTAGGATTCCTGTAGTATCTAACTGACTGCCTTTATATTGCCCGGATTGCGACGGCGAGATTGATTTTAAAGATATCTTGCTGTCAGTCTAATTCGAAACATCTGATGCAGTTACATTTGCTGCCGAATTTGTAGAGAATTGTCTTTGAGTCTCTGGAGATGCCCCATAGAGCATTGCCCAAGACCGGCTCCAGATAGCTTTGCGATAGGCTGACTCCTTACTAGTCCCCTAGGTCACTTAGATTATCTGATGTCTGCCTTCTCAAAACTTTTAGGGTCAGGCTAGTTAATGGTGAGGGTCCATCCTTCACTTATCTGCCCGCGAAGGCATGGAATAATATCTGCCCAGCCATATGCCATACTGTAGTTAGCCCATACTGTAGATGAGTCTCAGTCCAGAAATCAGTTGAAACCCTGCCTTAATCTGGTTTTGATTGCAGTGTTTTTTGCCTTACTTTAACACCGGCGCGCCTGTTTAGGCTGCTATTCAAATTCTTTAATTCATTCATTCATTTATTCATTCAGTGGCAGACAGAAGGAAGAACACAGAATAGGGGGTTCTGAAACAGTTTGGGGCTATGAGGGAAAGGTTGCTGTGGGACAAGACTGAATATTAGCTACATGTGGTCAGGCCAAGCATCTGGAGGACTGACGCATGGAAGATGATATAGATGGTAAAAGGAAATGGGAATAGGTTTGAACCTTGTGGGACACCACAGATAGGCGGTTTAAGAACTGATCTTAATGGAGAAAGTAGGATGGTCTGAGTCTGGAAAGTGAGAAAATGGAAAATCCATTTAAATGATTATTGGAACCCTAACTCCTGGATTCTAGTTAAAAGGATGAAATGGTCGATGGTGTTGAAAGCAGCTGACAAGTCTAGTAAGACGAGCACAGCAACAACAGCTAATCATAGGTCATCCAAGACTGATGTTTTAACCAGTTTTTTTTACTGTGAAATGGTCTGAAGCCTGTTTGGAAGGGGTGGAGAAGACTGTTAATCTCCAAGAAAGTGACTTTAACATCGCAGATTTCCTTTATTTAGATACAGTCCCTTGCTTCAGAGAGAGGTTAAACAACACAGAGAGACTTGGAATAGTATGTGGGGCTAACTAGTTCAGGACCTTGGCCGACAGGGATCGGCCGGCGAGACATAGGGTATGGATGCAGAGAAGATATCCTAAACTTCCTACCGAGTGACTTCTCTAAAAGAGCCTGACAAGAGCATTTTTTGAGTAATTGCCTTGGTATGGGAAGCAATTTCCTGTTTCATCAAGGACCTACAATTATCAATTTTAGTGGGAAAACATCAAGAGAGATCATTATAGAGTTTATGTGAAAGGTTAGTTTGATTTTGGTATACCAGAAGGGCGGCCATATTCTCAATAACCCTAAACAATATCTTGCTTAGAGTGAATGAAGAACGATTACCTTGCTGTGAGTGACAAATATACCTCTGCGGCGCCCTGTATACATGGCCAATAATTTTGTTATCTAAGAAACAACATATATTGTATAAGGCTAAACATGTATTCCACAGCACACTGAGCTAAATACTGTCTAGGTTTTCTCCAAATGTTGCTATTGATGAACTAGTGATGCATGCCAGTGACATCATTTGGCTAGGATCACACATTTTGTTCAGTTGGGTTAGTTGGCACCAAACACAGGTTTCCCAGTTAGAGACTTTGTTGTTCAGGCATAGAAACTATCACCACAAAGACAGCTGGGTCATATGATTGGGTGCTTGTTTATGGATTAGTGCCACTTAAAAGGCGTTCACATTAGTACTGTGCTCAATAATGATGACTTGCAAAATGTGCAAATCACATGGTAAATCAGGCTGACACTGCGTAGGACATATTTATAGAAACAACTTAGGCAAACCTAATGCGATTCAACCACTGCAGGAGGAAGAGTTCAAACGAGTGACTAATGCTCTAATGAGTATAAAGTAAAGACCATGGATTCAAAGAGGCACTAGAAGTTATTCTCCATAGTGCTAAATATTCTGAAAGGCAGTGCTCCATTTATATGTAAATAACACTGCCCTACCTGTTATGTTATGTTATATGTACTTGATATCGCTCACGATTCACTCCTGAAGGAGCATCTTGGTGCTAGTGCTGAGCAGGCAGGTAATAACTGTCTAGAACAACCATATTTTGAGCATCTTCCTGAAGTTCATAAAATAGGGCCAGGTTTGAATATAGAGAAGAAGATTGTTCCAATGATGAGGAGCCAGATATGAGAAAGCACTACCTACAAATCTGGCAGTACGGATACATGGAACCTGCAGAAAGCTTTATCAGAAGATCTTAACTGTCTGGAAGGCAAGTAATAACTACGTTTTGAATGGAGATACACAGGCTGAGACTGATAAAGAGCCTTGTGAGTCAAGCAACAGAGCTTGAATATTGCCCTTTTTTATGGGCATACAATGCAATTTTTTTAATGTAAGAGCAGAAGATGACTGAGCAGATAAATTACGAATCAACCTAGCAGCAGTGTTCTGAAAAAACTGTACTTAAGCCAGCAAGGTATCATTTGCTGCAACTAACAATGCATTTCCATAGTCCAGGCGACTAATTATAAGTGCCTGGACCAGGGATTTCCTAGAGGTGAAAGGTAGCTAGGGGAAGACTTTTTTTAATAGCCTCATCGTGGTATAACCAGTGCAATATAATACATAATAAATTTGTTGTATAATACATAAAAACATAAATGCCCAAGGTCCTACCTATCTGCAACAGAAATTCATCCCCTACATCCCGTCCAGGCCACTCAGATCCAGCACAAGTCATCTACTGGTGGTACCTCGTGTCAAAAAAATCAGACACGGAGGCAGAGCACTGTCCGTAGCAGGACCAAAACTATGGAATCAACTTCCTTTAACTCTCAGACTCTGTACCTCTCATTTACAATTTAGAAAACTCCTTAAAACTGTTCTATTTAAAAATTAGATTTAATCCATATCAGTATTCTCATCTGTATTTGTTAAACTGGCCCAAAAGCGCAGAGATACTCCAGCTGGAGTCGATTCAAGCGCTATATAAGCTTGTAAATAAAATAAATAAATATGTGGCGTTACCCTGGTCTCTTAAGGATAGTGTCCAATCAAGTTTCACTCCTAAATTTCTCACCACTTGTTTGGAAGTGGGGGCTGGTCCAGGATCCAAAGGCCACCAGTCAGCTGACCAGAGCTTGTGCCTTTTGCCAAACAACACAATCTCAGATTTCTCACTATTAAGTTGGGGACAGTTATTGACCATCCAGTCAGTGAGCGCTCTCATTCAGTGTGCAAACTGTTTTTTTAGCATATCCCGGTCAGGACCTGAAGAGATAAGGAGTTGATTGTCATCCGCGTATGATACAATCGCCGCACCGCAGGATCTCACAACATCTGCCAGAGGTGCAACATAGATGTCAAATAAAGTTGTGCTCAGGCACAAGCCTTGAGGGACTCCTTTATTAGGAAGTATCTTTCTTGATTTGATCAAACCCAGGCAAACCTGATGGACACGATTGTCGAGGAAGTCCCTGAGCCAAAGTAATGCCCTACGGTCACCTACTTCATGTAGTCCGCAAATGAGAATGGAATAGGAGGCAGTGTTAAACTTGGCAGAGATGTCCAATAGAACCAGCATGATTGGGGTTCCTACATCAAGAGAGAGTCATATTTTTTTGGTAGCTGCCACCAATGCTGTCTCTGTACTGTGTTGTGCTCTAAAACCCAATTATGAAGGGTCTGAGATCCGATACTCTTCTAGATAAGATATGAGCTGTTTGTTAATGTGGCTCTCTAGAATTGTCGTGAGCAACAGTAGTAACGAGCAGTGGCGTAGCTAGGCCTTAGGCCACCGTGATGGCCACTGCATCTGCATCTGCCGCCTAATCGAAGAGCGGGACAGGGGAGATGCTGGCGCTTCATGTGGCCGCGACGGCCGCGACGGCCGCAAGTAAGAGCAGGGGCTGGGGAGGGGGGGGGGGGGGGGGGCTTAATGCCGATTCTTACAGCTGCTAGTAAGAGAGGGGAAAGGGGGTCCAGCCACCACCCAAAAAACAGTGCCGCCTGGGGAGGTCCAAACCCCCAACCGCCCACCCCGCCTCCCCCAGCTACGCCACTGGTAACGAGATAGGTCTATAATTAGAGAGATCTTCAGGATTGGCAGAAGGCTTTTCGAGAAGTGGAGATACCTGTGCACACTTCTAATCTGATGGCAGTTTGGCAGAGGTTAATGAGAGATCAAACAATGATTTTACTGAGGGAGCCAGATAGTTAGCTAGGCTGGACATTATCCTAGTTGGCAAAGGTCTAGCAGGGAGCCTGATTTTGCTGGAGTTAGCACCCGCTGCACCTGTTCCTGAGCAGGGTTCAAAAGCCTCCAGAGTAACTGAGGCAGTAGGATGAGGTTGACTCTGATCCACTGCCGTATCTGGGATTTCTGGGCTTACACAAAAGCTCTTACAGATGGCATTTATTATTATTATTTTTTTTTTAATTAGCTAGAGAACCGCAGAGATTCTGGGATGACCGAACTGTTGTGATGCAGGCACAGGGTTTGAAAAAGATCTTTAGCATTTTGTAAAGCTCCTTCACAGAATTGCCCGCTGGATCTTTTTTATTCAATCGTTTATTGGCCTTTTTTACAGTAATACCTTAACTTAACTAACAAAAGTATTGCAGAAAAGCCCACCATACCTTGTCTTGCTCCTGGCTGTCTCAGCTTCTCTCCCCCTCTTCCCATACTATTGCTACCACTGTTCACTCTCCCACCTGTAGAACAGCATCTCCCCCACGAGGCAGGGAACACCACAGATATTAACCGCATGCGCACTAGCGGTTTTCCCGCTGTGCGCTGCGTTTTTTTAAAAGCCGCGTTACATGACGAGCTCAGCTCGTCATGAGCATACGAGCGTCGTAACTCATGACGAGCTGAGCTCGTCATGTGCGTGGAAGGGGTTAACCAATAGCCTTCTTGCCTATTTAACACTGGAAGCACAGCATCTCCTCATCAGAGCTCTGAAAATATCCCTCAAATAGTGACCTTATAAAAAAGCCGTATTTATTTATTGTGTATTGTGATACTTTTGTGTATTGTACGTGCTTTTATGACTCACTGTCGAATAATGCTTTTTGAATTGAATTGAATTGAAAAAGCTGTATACAACTTTACATGTCATGAAAAGATGGAATTGGTGAAGTGCTATAAAGGGCAATAAAAATAAAACTCTTCAGCTTTCGAGTTGTTCCATGACAAGGCGAGTAGCTTTTGCAGTGCTGTTTTTTAGGTTTCGCCCTGGGCGTTGGCAACTGCGTTGCCCCGCCCACGGCGAAACCTCATGATTCTACATATGTACTTTGGTTCAGCCTCTGTCTACCATTGGCTAGCTCCATAAATGGAGGCTAGCCATTGGGAGACAGAGGCTGCCAATCACGCTTTCTCGTGAAAACGCTATTCGGGGGCGTTTCTGGGACTTTTTTTAAGTCCCGCCCCTTTGTCCCGGGCCGCGCTGTCATTGGCTGCCGGCCCGGGACACCCCGTGATGTCATTCCCCGGGCCGCGCTGTGATTGGCTGGCCGGCCCGGGACCTGACTTGTTTTATCTGGCACCTCTTGTGACTTTTATATACTTTTTAAAAAAAATTATTATACATTTTGGCGTAACAACTATGAGGATAAAGATTGTAGGGGGCCGACAGGTAAATTCGGCTCTGGGGTGTTTAGCTCTAATGTTACGTGCTTTTCTCTTTTGTGGCATGGCCGAATTCAACCTTCAGCCGGGAGCGGGGTGGGGTCCCGGGTCACAATCCTTCAATTCCGTTCGTGCCAACCCCTTGCTGACCATGAAAATGATACTGAAAGGAGATCGCGGTTCACAAAGGGGTCTGTGGGTGCTTGCATAATTGTTCCTGAAGCCACATGAGGTCTCAGAGATAACTGCCCGGGATATGGGTCGTCACAACGAGGCACCTGCAGGCTTAGAGCAAACAGCCCCAGGCAGCCCTTTCTCGTTTTCCCAAACAATACATCACGCTTGCTAGCTTGTGCCTGTCTTGTGCGTGAAAACGCAAGAACATCTGGGGATGGGCTGTGTTAGCTCATAGGTTTAAGCAAATTTGATTTATTTTATTTCGTAAAAAGAAAAAAAAATAAGGTTACGGGCCCAAAATTGTTCTAGAAGCCCGCCTCCCGGACTTACGGACGCCGGAATCACGAATGCCAAAGCTGCCTAGTCCTAATTATACACATTTCTTTCACCCTATTTATTTGCCATTTCATTGTCGTATTCTTTATTGTGAGTTTTTTTTTATCATCCTTGCCTTCTCTTTTTATCACTGTTTTCCTAGCGATCTCTTGTTCACCCCCCCCCCCCCTTTAACTTTTCCCTCTATTGCACTGGGTTTAAACTCAGATAATGAAAAACAATTGCCTTGTGATTGGTGTTCTCTACCACTCGTCGCCCCGTACATATGCAAATATCGCTCATTCCCCGATGCTCGTGGGACAAGCTCGGCCTCTGATCTCCAACCGTTGACCTGTCACTCGCGCCTTAGCAGCAGTTCCTGAGCTGAGAGGCTGTGAAATATCAAGGGAGACACTTCAACGCTGGCCGCAAAAGCTGCAGGTGTGTTGAAAGAAAAGGCAAAACAGAAGCAAGGAGGTGGTAAAGGCAGGTTTTTCTAAAGATGTAAGGGCATCATATAGGCAGAGGGTACATGTTTAGGCACTTCCGTTTAAAACCGGCTCGTCCCGTGAGCAAATGTCAAGCTCTTTTATAAATGTATGTTTAAATCAAAAGTCACTCCTTTTAGCAGGTAAACGCTGGTGTCGAAACGGTACAGTGGGCGTACACCAAGGGCCCTATAAGGCTGAGCCGAGCGCCTGTTTTGTTTTTGCGTGTGAGGTGTCTAACAGTCGAAACATGAATATGAACTTTAGACATAACCCGTCGGGATAGGAGCGAGGCAAATCTTGTTCCCGGTTTCCAACTTGTTCTGTTTAAAATTCTTGCATTAACTCGGGGAAATTCCGAGCTACTATGGTACAGCTTTAGACACATGGGATAAAAAAAACAGGTGCTCAGCCCACTCCCAAAAATGTGAGAGCATGTACGCCTGCTTGCATGATGATTCCCCAGGGCTGTAATCTATCAATAGTGCAGCAGGTGCAGTGGCACCGGGACACAAGGTTGTGAGGTGCCGTTGTCATCAATATTATGGATATTAGTGCCAAACTGCGGCCAAAGGGGTCCGTTTTCTAGGGTGACCACCTTCCTTACTCCAGGTCATTACGGACATTTTCCACTCCTGAAGTTTGTATGATACCCTAATGCATTCAGGGTGATAACGTTGTGTTTCCTGCATATAACGAATTAAATGGCAAGCCTGAAAGAAAATATTTGTAGGTAAAACGTTCAGTACTAGAGATAGTATCCACATTAACCTAGAGAGAGTGTATCACCTTGCCATCCTACTTGCTTTCATTAGCTCAGTAACAGACATCTCAATTTTCCCATATCCGTGCGTGATTAGCTTATCCCAACCAGGCTGTTGCTTTGCATTCTGGAGTTTGTAGTCCTGATTCCAGGAAGGGCTAAAAAAAATCCTGCAAGCCCCAGAATGCAAAGCAGAAACTCGGACTGGGTGCAGTAGTTTCACATGAACCAGGGGAATTTGAGAGCCCTGCATACCGGTACACATCACCCACACCTTTCCAACCAAACCCAATTAAGTTTTGTATACATTTCAGACACTTCTCGTACCTTCTAACGCCATTCCACATTTAGAGGCACCTTCTCATGATGCAGGAGAAGCACTCCTAGTCTGGACATCATATCTGACCCCAAAACAAATCCCATATGGAGCATACCACCATTGCCCTCAAACGAACAGGTTCCATGCTTAAATGTTGCATGCTGCTATTTGTAATCCAGCTCAACTCATGATAAAATCAGCACTAAAAATCTCAGAATTCATAGAAAAATTGAGGACTGACTGAGCTAAGCACATTTGGAACTGGGACACTCGAGAGCTGTGCGCACAGCATCTTTGCTACGCCACTGTATCATCACATATTGCAATTCTTAAGACCGCTTCTTGAAAGCACACTGACACTGAACAGTGAGCAGTGCAATGAGTTCATTTGCATTTGCTGAATGGTCTAAAATAAATGTACATATATCGTAAACCAGACGGAAGATAAAAAGGGCGGGATGGGGGTGAGGGTGGAGACTGAGATTTCCACATAGCACAATATAGCGCTCATGTCCGCTTAGGCTGTTTCTGTTTTAAGAGGCTTTTTTAGAAATTACAGTGGATTCGGGCGGGCCGGCACTAGTCCAGAGGCGACATCTCTATGGAACCTGGGCGGGCGGGATTTGGGGGTCAGTAGAGTTCTGTATGATGAGAGGCATGGATAGCTCCAGAGCGAATGCTGGTAGTTGTTCTGGGGTGTGTAGGCGCCATTTGTCTAAGGACTAATTGGCAGTGTCCAGGCCGGGCACTGTGCTCCTGGGTGGGCCCAGTGTGTTGGCTACTGACTCGTGGGAATGGAACTCCAGGGTGCAGTAACCCACCCCTTCTTTGAAACTAGTGCCAGCACCAGTGACAAGACGGGTTCTACCCCCTCCTGTTGGTGTCTTTGACGATGCAGCACGTGGCTACTTACCGGTGTAGGGAGACCTGGTTTTGCCCAGCACACGCGTGCATTCTGGGATTTATAGTCTCGGGTCTTTCTACCGCGGCGGCAAACCTGACGGCAATGACGAGTGAAAAAGAAGCCCAGGCCTGGAACGGGTGTCCCGTTGACCCGGAGCTCTGGGTTCTGGCTGAGGACAGTGTGGCTGCAGCAGAGAAGGGCACGGGGGGGGGTCCCAGGCCAAAGGGTCCTCACACATGGAGGTCAGACTCACTAATGCCCAAGGTATGCGGCCCTGGGGTGGGCTCAGGGGAGCAGGGGTTGTAGCTTGCTTGGTACCTTCAGCGCTCTGGCGCATGGGTTTCTCATCCTGTAGGAGAGGAGGGCGAAATAATTTGATGGGGTCTCTTTAAGAGAGTGAGTTGTAAATACGGGATGTAGGACAGATTAGCGTCGGGAAAAATGCAGAATGAGCTATTGGAGAAGTTTAAGCGTGGGAATTGGCGGGCACCTATTTTTGACTGGTGTTCTGACCGCTAGATAGGAAGAGTGCATTTTTAACATGAGGCGGGGTGACCAGGATTTGTAGGGACAGTCCCGGTTTTCACCAGCTGCTCCGGCAGATTTCGGGATATTTGACTCATGCCCTCTTTTAAAGGGGGTTGACTGAAAACAGTGAGGCACTTTATTTTCATGGTGTTCTAAAGCTGTGCTAGTTAGGAGCTGTTATAAGTAAGCTATTTAATTAACAGTTAGGATGTTTGCTTCAAAAACGACTTTTTTTTTAAAGTGCCTCTTCTGTGTCCTCTGTTCCTATGTTGGTTAGAGCTGTCATTCTGCACAACCCCGATGATGTGAAATTGTAGTCCTTTTTTCTATTTTTGCAAAATGACCCGGTTTTGGGTTCTTAAGATGTGGTCAACCTAACAAGAAGGGCATTTGCTGCCGTTTGCAGTAGATTACTGGAGTCCCACGATCATTTCCGTGGGAGATTGGGGGTAGTGTTGGCATTAACAACGAGGGGTGACATTTCCAGTTTTGAAGTACCTCGCTCGAGTTTGGATTGGCAAGGGCCTAGAGAAGCCGGGAGGAGGGTAGGTAGCTGAGAACAATAGGTAAGCTAGTAGGTTAATGTCATGGCCTTCTAGACAACCGAACAATGGCTTGTTGTAGCTTCTGGGGATTGTACTTTCACTTTTAACACTGTACAGGTGAGCTCAAAAACCCAGAAGTACAAACGCTGATGGCGTCACGTGACACGAGGCAGCGTTGGGCGTGCTAGGCTTGGAGTGCAGAGGCCTTGCGATGCCAGCACACTCCGGTGGATGGCGAAGAGCTGTATATTGCCTATTCCTTCTGCATTTTCATTTGTTATACTTTTTAGGTTTCGCCTGGCGTGGTGTGTGTGTGGGGGGGGTCTGGGTGTGTGTGTGTGGCTCTGGGTGTGTGTGTGTGTGTGTGGCTCTGGGTGTGTGTGTGTGTGTGGGGCTCTGGGTGTGTGTGTGTGTGTGGAGCTCTGGGTGGGTGTGTGTGTGTGGGGCTCTGGGTGGGTGTGTGTGAGGCTCTGGGTGTGTGTGTGTGTGTGTGGGGGGTTCTGGGTGGGGGTGTGTGTGTGTGTGGGGCTCTGGGTGGATGGGTGTGTGTGGGGCTCTGGGTGGGTGTGTGTGTGTGGGGCTCTGTGTGTGTTTGGGGGGGGCTCTGGGTGTGTGTGGGGTTCTGGGTGTGTGTGTGGCTAGGTGTGTGTGTGTGTGTGTGGCTCTAGGTGTGTGTGTGGTAGTAATTGCTGTCTGCTGAGCTCGTCCGTAGGGTACAATAGGTCTCACATAGCGAGAGATTAAGCTAATGGCAATGTAAATGACAAAACCAACACATAAATACAAATTTTGTCATTTACAATGCCAATAGCTCTAACTTATCCGAAGGCGAAACCATTGCATTGTAAATGCTTGTCTTCCTTTGTGGGTACTTTTAGTTTTCTAATTTTTAAATGTGGTACTGCAAACTACAGACTGCAATGAAACAAAAATCATCTTGGGGTGAGTTTCTCACGCCTGCCATTAGACACCTTTACTGCTGTGTCTGAGGCACTGTTTCTTAAATCTGAATGCCACATTTGTTTCTTTTTTTGTTCTGTTTATCCGGTTTTTACAGCGTAAAGTAACAAAGCCAGAGGGGAAGGGGGAACTCACGCACGCCGCGTGAACACAGCAAGCCGATTACAACCTGACAAGTAAAATGACATTGAAAATGTGTGCATGTTGAACAGGATAGTTAACATTTAAGCACAACCCCTGAGCCCTTGTATATAACAGATAGAGGAAACCAGAGGAGGGGGTGGGGCGGGGGTGAGGTCACGGTCCAATAAATAAAGAATCTAGGGCCAGATGTAGGTCGGTCGGTAACGGCCGAAAATCAGTATTTTCGGCCGTTACCGACTGGTATGTCAGAAATGGTATGTAGGGCCCTGTATTTTACAGAATCAGTAAATTTACCGATCGGTAAATTTACCGATTCTGTAAAATACCGAATCGGTATTTTTACCAATTGGGTAAAATTGATATGTAGGTGGGACTCTTCTGAGTCCCACAAGCATTACAGAATCGGTATTTTATCATCAAATTCAATTTGATGGTAAAATACCGATTCCGGTGTGCATGCACATGTGTGCATGCACACCTGTGCCATATGACAGGCAGACCTGCACTTAGGGCAGGTATGCCTGCCACATGGCACCCGAACCTGTTTTGGGGGTGCTAGAGTGTGTCAAAGTGACACCCCCTGCACCCTTGTGAAATTCGGTATTTACCGATTCGGTAATACCGAATTTCACAGATTTGGTAAATGCACATCTGGATTTACCTACATCTCGGTACTTCTATTTTACCGATTCATAAATACAGAATCAGTAAAATTCGGTATTTATGAGTCGGTAAAATAGAATTACCTACATCTGGCCCCAAGGGCCAGATGTAGGAGCCCAAATACCGGTCGATAACGGCCGATTTCGGCCGTTGCCGACCGGTATTTGGCTTTTGAGATGTAGGGGGCATCTGATTTACAGAATCGGTAAATTTACCGATTCGGTAAATATACAGAATCGGTAAAATACCGAATCAGTAAATTTACCGATTCTGTAAATCAAGATGTAGGTGGCACTTCACAGAGTGCCACAGGCCCTTTAGGAGTCGGTATTTACCACCCAATCCTATTGGGTGGTAAAATACCGATTTCAGGTGTACATGCACATCTGTGCATGTACAGCTATGCTATGTGACACACAGACATGCCCTTAGGGCATGTATGTGTACCACGTGGCACACAAGCCTGCACTTGGGGTGCTACAGGGTGTCAAAGTGACACCCCGTTCCCCCTGACAGGATTCGGTATTTACTGATTCGGTAAATACCGAATCGGTATTTCCCTTTGATTCCTAGTGGCCTCAAAGCCCATAGGAATCAATGGGAAATACAGATTCGGTATTTACCGAATCGGTAAATACCGAATCTTACAGATTCGGTAATTGTGTTTTAAGAATTACCTACATCTGCCTCCCTCTAATTTACCGATTCATAAATACCGAATCGGTAAAATTCGGTATTTATGAGTCTGTAAATTAGATTTACCTACATCTGGGCCATAATTCCTGAACAGTGAGCTTAAACCGGTCCATGTGGTGTATGAGGCAAAGCATGTAGAGCAGGTTCAACTTATCCACTAGACTTACGGGTAGGCCTGGGCGGTAAATTCCATTCCGCTTGCGGAATTTGCGGAATTTGGGTAATTTCGCGTTCCGCGGAGAACGCGGAATTGCCAAAATTCTACGATCCGTGACTTCGCAGAATTTTTTGCTTGTTCACACTTTGAAAATGCGTGTTTGCAAGATATTTCTCCCCGAGCACGCAAACAGCGTTCGCGAACAACGCGTGTTCACTGAACTTTTGCTTGCTCGTGGAGATTTTTTACCATTACGCAGAGCTTTGCGTAGTGCGATTACGCAAATTCCATCACAGGGGCTCCTCATGGAACCTATCCCCAATCTGTAGTGCCTGATGAGGGGAGCCCAAATGTCCTTGAGTCATAAGCGTTCTAGCAGCAACTCCCAATAGGTCTCAAACTGCTCCTGGCATTATGCTTCGTCCTGCAACCTGCACTTAAATTGAGGGGCCAGGCGTCTGCCCCAATGTTTGGCCAGTGGTCTTAGCCTAGAGGAGAGCCCATCAGTCAGTCTTCGAGTCTTAGGCCAGACGCCTTTCACATATCCCCTACTAGGGACGATCAGCTGAGGGCAGTGGCCTGTGGTCAATACACTAGCAGAAACATCAGTCCAGAATGAGGTCACTCCAGGCAAGATGTAGTGGCTGTGGGAGTGGAGCACGCAGACATCTTACATCATCCGAAAGATATATTCTGTAGAATTGCACTGTAGGGAACGTCCTGTGTAGAACGCTGAAGTGTATCAGTCTAGGGGTTTGATTCACAAAGGGCCTCCGCACTCGTGGCGTTCCTGCGGTCGTGGGGGAGTCTTCGCACATGGGGCGGAATCTCAGCAATGAGAACTGTGGAGATTCTTCAGTGAGTCCGGAGACTCCGCACAACTGTGGGGCCTCCGCTACCACTGTTCCTCAGTGACAGGAGGAGTCGTATCCGGCCCCGGAATAGATTTGGCTACAAGGACACACATAGGGGCCCTCTCCTGCACTCTAGTGGATAGGCAAGTGATGAGCTGGCGAGGAGACAGGTATGTAATCAATGTATCTAGTGTATAAGTGTATAGAGTGTAGGAGGAGTCTTCTGGAAGGTATTGGGAAAGGAGCAAAAGGCAGTGCAGATTTGATGATACAGGAGGACTTCTAGGGGTGTATTGGGTGGATTGCCCCTCGCGCGCTGCGCCGGGGCAAATTGACCCTCCTAGAAAAGATCATCAAAGGTGTAGAGGTGGAGTCCAAGTATGAGACAGCATGGACCAACATTCATTGTGGGGAGCATGGGATTTTTGGACAGCGGTATGCTCAGTGTGCAAAAAATAACCAGTTTTGCACAGCATTGTAACCCATCCCACGCCCACACTGTGCAGGCAACAGTGTCAGTTCCTGTTCGAGGACGCCAGGCAGGTATAAAGCAGTACTGAGTGGGCAAGGGACCATGCTGTCAAAGTCAACAGCAGCTTGTGGCTGGAACAGTAAGGGATGTACCCAGAAGTGGGTGAATTGTGCCTGGGCGCAGAGGAAATATAGATCCATGTCCGGTCACTTAGACCCACCTGTTCAAAGGGGAGGGTCAATGTTTCCCAGCTGTTTGCCGGCCCAGCCTGGGCTTACAAGATTGGACCAAAGATGTTTAGGGAAATGTGCATTAAGAGGAACTTGGATGCAGATATACAGGGAGAGAAACTTTGGGATCACAAACATTTTAGCTATTGCAATTCTCTCCGCCATAGATGGTAGAATTCTGGACTATACTGGAATCCGCTCTTCGAGCCAAGTCTTTGCTTTGCCATAGTTCACTCTCCTGAGTTCGTCAATGTTCATGCTGAGTTATATTCCGAGATAACGAACCGGCTCTGTTGCCCACTGGAGAGGTTGTTAGGACTCGAATGGGGTTGCTACAAGGGGTAAGTAGGAACTTCATAGACTTAGACCAGTTAATAGAGATCCCAGTGTACCCACCGAACCGTATGATCTCACAGATTACGGGAGAAATATTGACCTGAAGGTTTCGGCTGTAGAGTGTGAGATCATCTGCATACATAGAAACTAGGGGCCAGATGTAGGTAATTCGTATTTACCGATTCTTAAATACCGAATTTTACCGATTCGGTATTTATGAATCGGTAACTATGAAGGGGTAAGATGTAGGTAATTTTAGAATTGGAAATACCGAATCGGAAACATTCGGTATTTACCGATTCGGTAAATACCGAATCGGTATTCCCTATTGATTCCTATGGGCTGTGAAGCCCATAGGAATCAATGGGAAATACCGATTCGGTATTTACCGAATCGTTAAATACCGAATGTTGCAAGGGTGCAGGGGGTGTCACTTTGACACCCTCTAGCACCCCGAATTCGGGCATGTGTGACATGTGGCACACAGACATGCCCTAGGGGCATGTCTGTGTGTCACATGGCATAGGTGTGCATGCACACATGTGCATGCACATCTGGATTCGGTATTTTACCACCCAATTGGATTGGGTGGTAAAATACCGAATCTGAAAGGCCTTTGGGACTCAGAAAAGTCCCACCTACATTTGGATTTACCGAATCGGTAAAATTACCGATTCGGTATTTTACAGAATCAGTAAATTTACCGAATCGGTAAATTTACAGATTCTGTAAAATAAGGCCCCCTACATACCGAAAACCCATTTACCGGTCGGTAACGCCCGAAATCGGCCGTTACCGATCGGTAAATGACCACCTACATCTGGCCCCTAGATCCTTCTGGCAGTGAAGGCCAGCCCTCGGTGTGAATGGGGTTATCACAACCTGGCTGCATGGGGTTCCACTGTGATCGCAAATAGAATGGTCGATCGTGAGCAGCCTACCTGGTGCCCATGGAGTTCGGGAAGGAAGGGGTGGTCACACTATTGATGCACAGTCATGTGGTAGAAAATACCTAGTTTCCAGGAGAAGGCTCTGGCTGGAGCCCGTCCCGGGGGATGGGGGTGGGGGGTGGGGGAGATCTCTAGCAGAACAGGGACATGGTCTGATAAGGTTCTGGGAAGATGAGTGAACAGCCAGAAATCAAATCTAGACCATGTGTTGTGTGTGAAGAGCAATGCATGTACCTTTGATGCTTTTGATGGCATATACCTTAGATGCTGTTGATGGTTCGTAGGTGCAATATGTCAGGTAGGTTGTTATTACTCATGAGGGCATGCAGCTATCGGCATGCTGGTCCAGTACCATGTTAATTTCTCACCCCAGACCACTGTCCCGGGGTCCATGCTAGTGACTAATCGCCAGACCTCTGGAAAGAAGTCGAGACAGTCCATGTTGTCACCGTAGATAGAGTCCAATGTGAACAGAAGACAGGACAACGTGCCCTTTAGTAGGACAAATCTGCCATATTTGCCACAGAGCACCTGGTGCAGGCACCATGGCAGGCCTTTTCGGATAAGAATGCAGGCCCCATGCACATAGTTAGAGTAAGCAGTGACATGCCCCTCTGCTAACCAGACAGAGCAAAGGCTGGGGTGCTTTGCTTTGGTCAGGTGCAGTTCCTGCAGGAAACAGATGTCAATGCAGTGTCTATTGGTAGGCAAACACCAATGGTGTCTTGCACTGGTCCTTAGGCCCACGGATATTCTAGATAAACACCTAGGGCCCGATGTAGGTAAATCTGATTTACCGACTCTAGAATACCGAATTTTACCGATTCGGTATTCTAGATTCGGTAAATCAGATGTAGGTAAAAAATCGGTAATTCTTACCGAATCTGTATGATTCGGTAATTACCGAATCGGTATTTACCGATTCGGTAATTGCCATTGATTCCTATGGGCCTTGAGGCCCATAGGCATGAATGTTAATTACCGAATCGGTAAATACCGATTCGGTAAAATTACCGATTTTGCAACGGGGACAGGATGTCACTTTGACACCCTGTTGCACCCCTGGTTTTGGCTTGTGTGCCATGTGACACACATACATGCCCTTAGGGCATGTCTGTGTGCCACATGGCACAGGTGTACATGCACAGATGTGTATGTACACCAGAATTCGTTATTTACCATGCAATGTTATTACATGGTAAATAACGAATCGGTAATGGCCTGTGGCACTGTTTGAAGTGCCACCTACATCTAGATTTACCGATTCGGTAAATTTACCGATTCTGTATTTTACAGAATCGGTAAATTAACACATTCGGTAAATATACGATTCTGTAACTTACAGTCCCCCTACATGTCAAATCCCAAATACCGGTCGGTAACGGCCGAAATCGGCCGTTACCGACCGGTATTTGGCGACCTACATCTGGCCCCTAGTATTGGCTTTCGGGTGAGAAGAAATGTAGGTAAGCGAGAGTGAATTACACCATGAGGTAGGTTTGGCAAAGCACTGATATGCTGCTCAGAGTAGGCTTGACAATGCATTGTGTTAGTACATGGAATAGGACTAAAAAGGATTAGCCAACGTCGCTCTCGCCAAAACCCCACACATCTGCAGAGTCAAAACAGGGAGAAGAGCCTTCTCTCACGTTAAGGCCAAGACCTGGAACGAGCTCCCGATTGACATCAGACTGCTGCCTCCCTGGACACCTTCAGAAAGGCTCTCAAGACCTTGCTCTTCGGCTAAACGGGACTGCTGCCCCTCCCCCCCCCCCAACCGCCCCATGAGACCCTCACGGGTGAGTAGCGCGCTTACAATTCCTTGATAGATTGATTGAACATTGACCCTGCCTTGATGTACTGTATATAGTAGGAACAACTCTACTTTGCCTACTGAACAGGGTAGAATGTCACTGCCTTAAATCATGCACAGACCTAGATTTACTCTGTCCTGGGGTAATTTGCGATTAGGATAGAACTGCCTAATCGCAGAGCAAATTATGGACGGGCACAATTTGCACTCCTTAGGGCACTGAGTGGAGTAGAAGGCGCAACCTTGCGGGGCTGAAAATAGTAGCCTCGTCATTGCTTGGAGTACTGCTTGGGGTGCGATGGGTTGCAGAGTTGGATTGCCACTAGGCCAGAGGTATTACACAGGTAGGATTGCACTGCCTACAGGTATTGCATTGCAGGAGGCACTATGCAGGTGAATATGGCACAACCTTGGAGTACTCCGTTGTAAAAATTCCACTACATTGAGTACTGCACATGGCATCATGTCTCTGCCTTGGGAGTGGGGGTAGGATGGGCAGTACCTTAGAATACTGTGTAGGATAGATGACAGTGACTTGGGGTATTGCATGTGGCCTGGCCCTCCCATAGCTGCCTGCACAAGGAAGGCTTGGCACTGCCTCAGGGTGCTACTCTGGCCAGTATTGTTGATGTATCATGTACTACACATAGTAGGATTCCAATGCACAGGGCATCGGTGCATGGGGTCAACTTGGCACTGCCTTGGGGTACGACACTGGGCAGTATTGTTAGTGTATCAAGTACTACATATAGTAGGATTACACTGCTCTGTGGATTGGTGCATGGGGTATACTTGGCACTTCCTTGGGGGTACTATACTGGGCAGTATTGTCAGTGTATCACATACTACACCTGGTAGGATTGTACTGCCCTGTGGATTGGTGCATGGGGTAAACATGTGTAACGACCGGATTTTTAGGATAGGCAGCCACCAGCCGTGGCTAACCCAGTCGTCACGCAAACACACTCTTCTCAGGCCGCTATTTACAAGACAGTTAGAAGACTCACCTGAGAAGGTGAAAAGAGACTTATTTAGAAGCCTATACAATTAGAGTTATAGCTAAGGAATTCCATGTTTTATATCCTATGATTCTTATGTTATAGCCCCACGGCAAGCTGACCTGGACCAACCTACCCCCTCTTGCGTCGGAGGGCAGCTTATTTTGATTTAACGTCGCCAGACTTTTAAACGTCGCCAGACTTTCGATTTAGAGTCGCCAGACTTTTGATTTAACGTCGCCAGACTTTTGATTTAACGTCGCCAGACTTTCGATTTAGAGTCGCCAGACTTTTGATTTAACGTCGCCAGACGGTTCCCTAACCCTTAGGATCAATAGCATCTATACTTCCCACTGGTGAACCTGTTATTCCTCAATGGGTGTTCTATAGGGGTCGGCGGTACACCTAAGGTGCACCGACGATATTTACGAGTCTCAATTTAGAAGAGCTATCTCATTAGAACATTTGGGAGTTCCTTCCAGCCATAGGCTACACAATCTCTCATTTCTCAGTTACCTGCTAGAAGAGTCTACTCACCTGCTAACCTGCCAGTATCTGGTTAAAAAGAAAGGTTAGTCCTGTCATGGAAACAACACTCAAATATGGATTGGATATAACATCATTTATTTATACAATTAGACACATCAATAGCAAGATAATTATAATTGCAATTAGCCATCACCTACAACCTAACAAAGGAGGAAAGATGGATTATTAACTATGGGTCATCTACACTAGCTTAGAACGCCTCACCTTAAACGTGCGTCTTTCCATCTCAGCAGCGGGGCTGGTCCCGCTCTCTCTCTGTCTTGGGTCTTCACTCGCTCGGGACTCTGCTCTCCCACTATTGCTCACGAATACACGTCTGCACCGCTACGCCTCGTCTACGCTGCCTTGGTTACAAAACTCGAACCCTCTTCTGGACTCGCTCTGTTTCTACCACTCCTGCATGTTGGTATTACAGGATTCTCCTCTTCAGTAAAAGCTAGCAATTAATCACCAGCTCTCGGACCAACTTCATCGGTCTGCTCCGCACGTTGCTCTCTCACTATCTACGCTTTGCTTCTTTGCTAATATCTCTCTGTCATTCACCATGGAAATTTCCAACCTTAGGCAGACTCCCACCAAATTCCTGTACCAGTCTCTGGCTTCTCACGCCGTCGGCAGTGGCCACCTGCGTGTTGCGTCTTCCACCAGTGAACAAAATACATTCTTCTGATAAGGGCCGGTCTCGGACGGTTTTCCCGCTAGCGAATAACAGGTTAGATCTAAATATTATTCTTACTCTGGAAGCGCCTCGCACAGACGAGGCAGCTATCTAAAATGGATGCGACAGCCATCCAAAATGGCTGCTCTCTGGTTTTGGGCCTACAGGCCTAACTAACGGTAAAAAGGCACTAAACCCTGTCAAAGCGCATAGCTAAGCCTTATTAATAAACGAAAAGGTATCTAAGACCGAAATAATAGTAGATTATAGTCACTTTTGATCTAGGGGAAGGCTAGAAATTACCCGGGCCTTACAACATGGCACTACCTTGGGTCACTACACTGGGCAGTATTTTCAGTGTATCACGTACTACGGATATATGACGTTAAAACGCATGTTTTTACAACGCATACTGTTACAACGGGACTTTTACAACGCCAATACTATTACCACGCATGTATTTACAACGCATTTTTTTACAACGCAGGTACCTTTACAACGCATACCATTACAACGTAAGTATTGGTAAGTATATATATTTTTTTTAATTGTATATTATTTAAAATTAATATAATGTAATGTAATTGTATTTAATTTAATTTAATTTATTTTAATTTCATTTAATTAATTTAATTTAAATTTAATTTTATTTTATTTTTACCCTGTACCCCTTTACCCAAAAACCCAAAACTGACCCTGAACCCTAAAAATACCCCTTTACCCAAAAACCCAAAACTGACCCTGAACCCTAAAAATACCCCTTTACCCAAAAACCCCAAACTGACCCTAAACCCTAAAAATACCCCTTTACCCAAAAACTGAAAACTGACCCTAAACCCTAAAAATACCCCTTTACCCAAAAACTGAAAACTGACCCTGAACCCTAAAAATACCCCTTTACCCAAAAACTGAAAACTGACCCTGAACCCTAAAAATACCCCTTTACCCAAAAACCCAAAACTGACCCTGAACCCTAAAAATACCCCTTTACCCAAAAACCCAAAACTGACCCTGAACCCTAAAAATACCCCTTTACCCAAAAACCCAAAACTGACCCTAAACCCTAAAAATACCCCTTTACCCAAAAACTGAAAACTGACCCTGAACCCTAAAAATACCCCTTTGCCCAAAAACTGAAAACTGACCCTGAACCCTAAAAATACCCCTTTATCCAAAAACCCAAAACTGACCCTGAACCCTAAAAATACCCCATTACCCAAAAACCCAAAACTGACCCTGAACCCTAAAAATATCCCTTTACCCAAAAACCTAAAACTGACCCTGAACCCTAAAAATACCCCTTTACCCAAAAACCCAAAACTGACCCTAAACCCTAAAAATACCCCTTTAAAAAAAACCTAACATATAACATTTTAAATATAATTATATACTTACCAATACTTACGTTGTAATGGTATGCGTTGTAAAAGTACCTGCGTTGTAAAAACATGCGTTGTAAATAAATGCGTTGTAATGGTATTTGCGTTGTAAAAGTTCCGTTGTAATGGTAGTGCGTTGTAAAAAATGCGTTGTAATGTGTGTTTACCCACGTACTACACATAGTAGGATTGCATTGATCTAGGCAATTGGTGCATGGGGTAAACTTGGCACTGCCTTGGGGTACTATACTGGGCAGTATTTTCAGTGTGTCACATACTAAACATAGTAGGATTGTACTGTCCTGGGGATTGGTGCATGAGGTAAACTTGGCACTGTCTTCAGGGTACTAGACTGGGCAGTGTTGTCAGTGTATTACATACCTCACCTAGTAGGATTGCACTGCCCTGTGGATTGGTGCATGGGGTAAACATGGCACTACCTTGGAGTGGTGTCGCTAAGCACTTTGCCGCCATGGCGGTCCCTGCCTTTGCCGCCCCACTTTAGAGGATGGGGGTGCTGGCGATGTTTTCTGGGCAGTATTTTCAGTGTATCACATAGCACACCTAGTAGGAGTGCACTGCCATGGGGATTGGTGCATGGGGTTAACATGGCACTACGTTGGGGTACTACAATGGGTAGTATTTTCATTGTATCACAAACTACACCTAGTAAGATTGCACTGCCCTGGGCAGAGGCGCATGTGGTACGCATGGCACTGCCTTGGGGTAATCTACTGGGCAGTATTGTCAGAGTATCACATACTACACCTAATCGGATTGCACTGCCCTGTGGATTGATGCCTTTGTGTACTACACCGGGCAGTATTGTCAGTGTATAACATAGTAAACATAGTAGGTTTGCACTGCCCCGGGAAGAGGTGCATAGGGTAAACATGGCACTGCCTTTGGGGAACAACCCAGGGCAATATTTTCAGTGTATCACTTACTACACATTGTAGGATTGCATTGCCCTAGAGATTGGTGAATGGGGAAAATGGTACTGCCTTGATGTAATATACTGGGCAGTATTTTCAGTGTATCACATAGTAAACAGAGTAGTATTGCACTGCCCCGGGGAGAGGTGCATGGTGTAAACCTGGCATTGCCTTAGGGTACAACACAGGGCAGTATTGTCAGTGAATTACATACTACACCTAGTAGGATTGCACTGCCCTGTGGAGTGGTGCATGGAGTAAACATGGCACTGCCTTGAGTTACCAAACAGGGCAGTATTTTCAGTGCATCAATTACTATACATAGTAGTATTGCACTGCCCTTAGGGGAGGTGCATGGGGTAAACATGGCACTGCCTTGGGGTACCACACAGGGCAGTATGTTCAGTGTATTGCATACTACACATAGTAGGATTGCACTGCCTTTTGGAGAGGTACATGAGGTAAACATGCCACTGCCTTGGTGTACTACACTGGGCAGTATTTTCAATGTATCACATTCTACACGTAGTAGGATTGCACTGTCCTAGGAAGAGATGTATTGGGTAAACATGGTACTGCCTTGGGGTACTACACTGGGCAGTATTGTCAGTGTATTACATACTACACCTAGTAGGATTGCACTGCCCTGTGGACTGGTGCATGGGGTAAACATGGCACTGCTCGGGCTACCACACAGGGCAGTATTTTCAGTGTATCACATACTACACATAGTAGGATTGCACTGCTCTGTGGAGTGGTGCATCGGGTAAACATGGCACTGCCTTGGCGTACCACACAGGGCAGTACTTTCAGTGTATTTAATACTACACATAGTAGGATTGCACTGCCCTTTAGAGAGGTGTATGGGGTAAACATGTCACTGCCATGGCGTACTACACTGGGCAGTATTTTCATTATATCATTCTACACATAGTAGGATTGCACTGCCCCTAGGAAGAGATGTATGGGGTAAACATGGCACTGCCGTGGGCTACCACACAGGGCAGTATTTTCAGTGTATCACATACTACACATAGTAGGATTGCACTGCCCTGTGGAGTGGTGCATGGGGTAAACATGGCACTGCGTTGGGGTAACACACAGGGCAGTACTTTCAGTGCATTGCATACTATACATAGTAGGATTGCACTGCCCTTTAGAGAGGTGCATATGTTAAACTTGTCACTGCCTTGGTGTACTACACAGGGCAATATTTTCATTGTATCATTCTACACATAGTAGGATTGCACTGTCCTGGGAAGAGATGTATGGGGTGAACATGGCACTGCCTTAGGGTACCACACAGGGAAGTATTTTCAGTGTATCACATACTACACATAGTAGGATTGCACTGCCCTGTGGAGTGGTGCATCGGGTAAACATGGCACTGCGTTGGGGTAACACACAGGGCAGTACTTTCAGTGCATTGCATACTATACATAGTAGGATTGCACTGCCCTTTAGAGAGGTGCATATGTTAAACTTGTCACTGCCTTGGTGTACTACACAGGGCAATATTTTAATTGTATCATTCTACACATAGTAGGATTGCACTGTACTAGGAATAGATGTATGGGGTAAACATGGCACTGCCTTGGGGTTCTACACTGGGCAGTATTTTCAGTGTATCACATAGTAAACATAGTAGGATTGCACTGCCCCAGGGAGAGGTGCTTGGTGTAAACCTGGCATTGCCTTGGGGTACTACACTGGGCAGTATTGTCACTGTATTACATACTACACCTAGTAGGATTGCACTGCCCTTTAGAGAGGTGCATGGGGTAAACATGTCACTGCCGCGGTGTACTACACTGGGCAATATTTTCATTGCATCATTCTACACATAGTAGGATTGCACTGTCCTGGGAAGAGATGTATGGGGTGAACATGGCACTGCCTTGGGGTACCACACAGGGTATCGCATACTATACATAGTAGGATTGCACTGCCCAGTGGAGTGGTGCATGGGGTAAAATGGCACAACCTTGGGGTACCACACAGGGCAGTATTTTTAGTGTATTGCATACTACACATAGTAGGATTGCACTGCCCTTTAGAGAGGTGCATGGGGTAAACATGGCACTGCCTTGGGGTACTACACTGGGGAGTATTTTCATTGTATCATTTACACACAGTAGGATTGCACTGTCCCAGGGAGAGGTGAATGGGGTAAACATGGCACTGCCTTGGGGTACTACACTGGGCAGTATTTTCATTGTATCATTTACATATAGTAGGATTGCACTGTCCTGGGAAGAGATGAATGGGGTAAACATGGCACTGCCTTGGGGTACTACACTGGGCAGTATTTTCATTGTATCATTTACACATAGTAGGATTGCACTGTCCTGGGAAGAGATGAATGGGGTAAACATGTCACTGCCCTGGGCTACCGCCAGGGCAGCCCAGGGCAGTATTTTCAGTGTAGCACATACTACACATAGTAGGATTGCACTGCCCTTAGGAGATGTGCATGGGGTAAACATGGCACTGCCTTGGGGTTAAACATGGCACTGCCTTGGGGTACTACACTGGGCAGTATTTTCATTGTATCATTTACACATAGTAGGATTGCACTGTCCTGGGAGGAGATGAATGGGGTAAACATGTCACTGCCCTGGGCTACCGCCAGGGCAGCCCAGGGCAGTATTTTCAGTGTAGCACATACTACACATAGTAGGATTGCACTGCCCTGCAGTCAACTCGGCCCTGCTTTAGGGTGCTTTGGACTCTGCGTCGAGCACAGTGAATGGCCAGTGGATTAGCGGCGGCCCGCGCACTCTCCCTAGTGAGGCAGGGGCTTTCATCGCAGCAAGCCACGAGGTGCGTGGGCAGACTGACAGGAGGAGATCTTATTATATCATTAGTGGACATCTGACTTAGATAGTTCAATTTCCTACAACTGTAGGCCTCAGACTACTGGGAATCTAATCTCGTCTGTGCGCTCAAGGACAGAACAGGAGATGTTTGTCATCCATTCGCCATAGTTATTTTTTATCCCACAAACTCATGGACCTCATCCGTTCCTTGTTAGCCTCTCAACTAAATCATTCATAACTCTGGTAATGGGCGCTGCCAAAACCTGGATATAAAAAGAAACTTTCTATGGTACTTTTCATTTCATTTAAAAATCTTTATTTCGGTTCTTTTAAACCATAACAGATACATAAAAACACATACAATGTTAAGTACAATTACAATAGTCCAAATAAAAATCCATGCGAGCAGTTTATACAAGAAGAAACAATGGAATGGGGTCTGTATGTCCCTTACGCCCTTATATTAAAACATAAATATTGATATAAATATGTTAAAAAGGCATCAACAATTAAAATAGGAAAACTCATGATGTTTAGGCTTGGATTCCACATCCATTTTAAAAGACTCCAGTATTGTTAAAATATAAATCATTTAATATCTATATGTTTACTAATACATGGTGCAATACAATTGCCTTTGACTTTCCATTGTAGACAACTGTGTTATTTGATTACATTTTTTTTTAAATACGGACAATACACTAGAGCTTTAGACCTACTTTAGCTCTTAAAAAACTAACAGCTAGCAGAAATCTACTAACGCCAAAGACATTGACCTGTGGAGTTTCAGTCTTTAAAATTCGTTCCGCCTCTTTGCGTGATCTCATTCCTGGGTTTAAACAGATCGATTTGATCCATCTTTTCCTAGCCTTGGCATATACAGGGCAAAATAAAAGAATATACTGCTCATTTTCTTTGGCTTTACTTGGACATTAAGTACACAAATCATCAATGTTTTCAGTATAATTACTGGCTTAGCTTGCTATAGTTGTATTAATATTCATTACACTATATCTAAATTTCATGTATAGTGTTTTGACAAGTTGAGGGCGTACCTCTTATCTTTGAACAAAAGGAACCTTGTCGTTAACGCCACACCTGCTGAATTATGTAGCACACTACTTTGAATGTATGCCCAAAAAGTGGATTTTAATACCTTTTTCGAGGCTTGGGTCAATGAAGACGGGTCATCCCAAAACTGGGATAAACCAATCCTTTTCAACCATAGAAAAACATGTCTGAGCCATGTGATACTTTTATTCTGATCCAATTCCATGATTTCTTCTAAACCGGCCTTATAATCTAACAACTCTGGAGTTGACCAGAGTCTTACCCATAATATAAGAGGTCTTAAAATTGCATAGTGATCAGTCCATTTTATGTTCAGGTCCAAAATGATTGGTATTAATGGTGCACGTACAGGAAGGCTTAAAAGCGCTCTATAAAATTTGTTTTCTCCCACCTCAAAATTCTATTTACAGAAGGGTCCTCATATTTCAGCCCCATATAACGCGGCAGATTGAGCTTTATATTTGAACACCTCCAGGCTGGGGAAACAGCCTTAGTAAAACTATTCCCATGCCTTTTCATAATTGGCAACATAATTGCGTGGGCTGACTGACAGGAAGAGATCTTATTATATCATTAGTGGACATCTGACTTAGATAGTTAAATTTCCTACAACTGTAGGCCTCAGACTACAGGGAATCTAATCTCGTCTGTGCGCTTAAGAACAGAACAGGAGAAGTTTGTCATCCATTCGCCATAGTTATTTTTTATACCACAAACTCATGGACCTCATCCGTTCCTTGTTAGCCCCTCAACTAAATCATTCATAACTCTGGTAATGGGCGCCGCCAAACCTGGATATAAAAAGAAACTTTATATGTCACTTTTATTGTGGGGTACGCTAAATATGCCTACAAGTAAAGTTAAATCAGGACAGAGATGGGCTGTCTGGAGTGATCAGGGGGCCGAGATGATAAAGAAATGTAAGTTTATTCATCAAGTTCTAAACACTCTCACAGTACAGGAGAAGATACTGAACTCTGGCTGCACACCTCACGCACGGGAGACTCGATGACACCCCCATTCCAGAATACCACCCATCTTACAGAAGAGAAGGAAAATAAGCCCATTCTTCAACATCAGGGCTAAAAGTTACTAGAGGCCCACTGGAAAATTTGAATTGTGAGGCCACCAGTGCAAATAGCCATGCATCCATCGAGATGGACAGACAGAAGGCTCAACTCGACCTTTGTTCCCGGAGGCTCAGCGCACCCACATCCCAGAAACAGGGACCCTACTCACTGTGTCCATTAATGTAGGAAATCAAACGAAAAAGCGTTTATAAAGCGTACTGGACCCAACGACATCAAAGCGCTATACCATTATGTTAAACACAAACCCACTACCGGAGTCAGAAAACGTAGGGGGAAATACAATGAAGAAAAGAGCCAGGTTTTTAGTTTTTTTTGGAAACCAGCAGCGACTGAGAAGGAGCGTCCTCCCCTTCTAGCTTTGCAGAACCTTTGAATAATCACCTTCCTGCCATATGGCCGGTCTGAGAGGCCTACCTGGCATGTACAACTGAAAAGAAGACCTGAAGAACAGAGATCCCTTCTGATGTAAAGCCAGCAATACTACACTAAGAACTTTGAAGATCACTCGTGTTTTTAACTGGAAGACCTGCTCTGACAGAGAGATGTTTACGGGTATTCAGAATAAGGTACGCTGTTGCGTTTTTTTTTAAAGTTTAGAAAGCTTTATTGAGATGATAAACCAAGTAAAACATCAGTACAAGTTATATGGGGAGAGGAAGAATTATGCAATATAAGCATGACGGTAAAATTAACGTGAATCACAACCTCAAAAGATAAATCCATACGGTGTGTATCACTTACAACGCAACTTTTACGTCGTAATGCTGTTACAACGCAGCTATTACAACGCAGGATCCATTACATCGGATGCCATTACAACGCATGGCATTACATCGCAGATGCTATTACAACGCATACCATTACATCGTAAGTATTGGTAAGTATATAATTTTTTTTAATTTTATTTAATATTATATAATTGATTTAATTAATATGAATTATAAATAAAAATAAATAAAAATATTTATTTATGTTTTTAAATATTATAAATTAAATTTATTAATTTAAGTAATTTTTTAAATAAGTATGAGTATAGGAGTATATGTTTTGGTGTACTGAGGTTTTAGGGCAGGGTTTGGGTGTTGGGGTACAGGGGTGTTTTTAGGTTTCAGGGCTGGGTTTGGGTTTTGGGGTACAGGGGTGTTTTTAGGTTTCAGGATAGGGTTTGGGTTTTGGGGTACAGGGGTGTTTTTAGGTTTTAGGGTAGGGTTTGGGTTTTGGGGTACAGGGGTGTTTTTAGGTTTCAGGGTAGGGTTTGGGTTTTGGGGTACAGGGGTGTTTTTAGGTTTCAGGGTAGGGTTTGGGTTTTGGGGTACAGGGGTGTTTTTAGGTTTCAGGGTAGGGTTTGGGTTTTGGGGTACAGGGGTGTTTTTAGGTTTCAGGATAGGGTTTGGGTTTTGGGGTACAGGGGTGTTTTTAGGTTTTAGGATAGGGTTTGGGTTTTGGGGTACAGGGGTGTTTTTAGGTTTCAGGGTAGGGTTTGGGTTTTGGGGTACAGGGGTGTTTTTAGGGTTCAGGGTTGGGTTTGGGTTTTGGGGTACAGGGGTGTTTTTAGGGTTCAGGGTTGGGTTTGTGCTTAGGGCTAATTAAATTATATTTACCATTTATAAATTAATTAAAATATATTTATTAAATTAAATTAATTATATTATATTAATTACATTTTTAATTAAATTAATTAAATTAAATAAATTATTTTAATTAATTTAATTTCATTACAATTTTAAACATATTTAAATTAAAATAATTTCATTATATTAATTAATTAAAATTAATTACAATTTTTATTAAAATTAAATTAAATAAATAGATTTAAATTTATTAAATTGAATTAATTACTATTTTAAAATGTATTTTAATTAAATTAAATAAATTAAATTAACTAAATTAACTTAATTACATTTTTTTTAAAAAGTATACTTACCTATACTTACGATGTAATGCCATGCGTTGTAATAGCATCTGCGATGTAATGCCATGCGTTGTAATGGCATCCGATGTAATGGATCCTGCGTTGTAAAAATTACGATGTAAAGGAATGCGTTGTGAAAATCTGCGTTATAGTGACACCAATCCATCCATACAAAGACAAAATGCGTTTTTTAAGATTGTAAGAAGAAAGAAACGCTGTTGTGTTTTGAATAACCTGAACTTTGTTCAAGTAAGAGTTGTTAATATTTAAGTAAAGTGCACTGCAGATGTCTGAACATGATGTGATCAATGGCAACTGATTTACGAAGTGCTGCAGGAATAAAAAAATAAAAAATTCTGTTTCTATTAAAGCAAGAACTGGATATATGGTTAGCCTGCATATTGAAATTCAAATAATTATCAAAGAGAGCCCCGAGGTTCTTAACTGGTTTCACAGGAATGGGTATGGCGCCTCATGAATTAAAAAGCTGTCTTTCTTCCTCCTGCTAGAACTAGCCATAGGGTAAACGCAGTGTACCCATGTGCCTGTATTACAGAAAGGTATCCAGTGGTGTACATGGACCCATCACAGTGAAAGTTCTCTGAAAAAAGAAAGGGTAGGTTCTCATAGAACGTCCCCATTTTACTATTCCACTTTGCGCTGATTGGTCCTGTGCCTTGGATTCATGCGAGGCTGGTATCTGAGGATAAATTTGACCTAAATTTGACTTCCAGCCACTGAGAAAAGTAATCAACTGTGACCAAAGCATATTTTGGAGAAGCACCAAGAACTCCAAAAATGATCAGAAATGTTAAGGAACAACTTTGTCCACAGCACTTGGCAGTCTTCTGAGACTTGTTGCTCCCTGCACACACTAATCAAAACTGCCCTTTCTCTTCAACACTCTTATCCACCAGAAGTCCTTTCCAACCCTTCACATGGTGCTTCTTTTGCAGAAGGCCACTGGGTACCATCACCTCCAATTCGCTCCGATAAAATACATCATCATCAGGCCGCCCCTTCTTTATGTATTCGGCTACAGACCATGAGGATTCATTCTCCTATCTAGTTATCTCACACTTGCTCCTTGAAACTCTCCCTCGCAATGCTTCCAAAATCGAAGCTACACTGTACCCTCCCAACAGAATATCTATTTGGTCTTATCTTCCAAAGTTGGCATAGAGAAAAGGCAATCTGCCAGCAGGTTGCTGATTCATGGTACATATTCAACTTTGAAGTTGAACTCTAGTAGCCAATACTCCCATTTCACAATACGGGGAGTAGCCTTACTACAGCCTCTAATAGAGAACAGGCCCTCTAAAGGTGGGTGATGAGTGCGTACCGTGAGCATAAGACCCCACACATTCTGCCTGAAATAATTTTCACCACAACAACACGCCTTTTAGAAATTGGGTTCCTGGTTGACTGGGGTGTGAGACCTGGTCTAACAGTAACCTTCCAAATTAACCTGTGCTCACCTGTTGGTAGCTTGGCACAGAGCATTCAGACTTAACTTGAAGGCAATGTGCAAAATATTTGCATAGAACTTCAAACAGTAAAAACAGTAGAAACACCACACAAAACGATCCCACACCAGTTTAGAAAATTAAGAAAATGTTATTAAATAAAACAAGACCAAAGAGACAAAACTCAAATAAGTAGAACTTGAAAAATAAATGTTAAAAGATTAGACTGAAAAATAGCACTTAGAAGCAGTAAGCGCTTACTTGGGATATCAGGCCCTGCTGGACGAAGTTAAAAGTTCAGGCCGATGGAGATCAAGCCGGCTATAAGGACAGGGTTGGCCTGCTGCACAATAGTACCTTGATCCTGGATTCGTTGATGTCGAGGGATACATGGTGCAGTCGAGGAGATATGTCAGAGTTTATTTATGCAATGGCGGCAATAGGCTGGTCCTGATCCGCTCAGCAGCGGCAATGCATAGGCTCCGATGAACGCAGGGGTTGCGATGCATAGTTCCCGGCGTCGTCGTCAAGACTGCTAGCGACGGAGCTGCAAAGACCTAGCGCTGGCTAGAGCGTCACACAGTGGTGATTCCGAAGGCAATGCACAGGGCAAATCCATGCAGCAGAGGCGACGAGTCGGGTTCTGGTCACACAACAGGAGCAATGCACTATTTCTGATCCCCGCAACAGGAGCGATACGCCTGTTCTTATCCACGCAATGGCGCTGATGCTCCTGTTCGGGAGAGGATGCATGGGTTTTGCTGAAGCAAGCACCTGACGTTTCACTTCCAAAAGTCCAGGACTCGGGTGGAGGCACTTAACAGGGCAGACTCACAGATTGCAAAGTCCTGGTGCAGAAGCAGGTACGTTGGAAGTATTAATGTCCCAGAGACTTCAGATCAGGAGGCCATCCTGCTGGCCCTTAGAGTTACTCTGGGTCTTGGGTTTAAGTGATGCAGGCCCAGTCCTTCTCTCCCAGGCAAGAAGGCAGCAGGCCAGCACACCAAATCAGTAGTCCAGCAGAGGAGCAGTCCTTGTTCCTGGCAGAGGATCCACAGGTCCAGAAGTGTACTTGAAGTGGTGGAGACTGAGGTCCAGTTCTTATACCCAGTGGTGCCTTTGAAGGGGGGAGACTTCAACCAAATTTCAAGTTTATTTGATTTAGTTCTCAACTGAGAACAACAAATATTTAAAACATAAAAATTACCTTTAAAATAATAATATTTCATTCTAGTACAAAGTTAGAAAAGATTTTAAAAATGTAAACATATTGTAACATACAAATTCATTATACGGTGCCTTACAAAGAGAGATCAGGTTCTGAACCAAATTAATTTTACATTTGTTCAAACTGGTTGTATAAACCTCTTTCTAGCTTCTACAGCAGTCAGATTTGGACAGCGAATAGCACATGTTCCAAGTCTTGCACCCCACCATTACACAGATCACAGGAACTACAGGCTTTTACTTTTGAGGACCACTTAAAGGTGAATGATTTTAAAGGAAGTATCCCGAGACGGAGTAGTACAACGCTTCGCCTAACTCCATGCTTTAAGTTAAAATTAATATACTGCTTCATTTTCTTTTTTTTTTTTTTTTTTAAACTTGTTTTTATTGTTGCATCTGCAAGCATAAAACAGGATGAAATATCTGCTGGCGCGGCGTCAACATTCAGCCGCGGTCAGCCAATCGCGCAACTTTTCTGCATATAAATCTAGGCAATGTGGCATTTCATCCACTGAACAACACAGGCTTCTCAAACTGGTAAGTGAGCAGGGATGCAGGCAGTAATCCCCACCTGGGAGGACACAGAGGAACAGTAGCTGTATAAGTCCCTGCTGTGGGGGTCGTTGGGGCAGGGCCTGTGTAGTTCGCATAGTGGTGGCGTCATGCAACTGGGGGGACAAAACTGTGGGGGGAGCATTTAGGCGATGGCAGGAGCATAGCTGGAGGGGACGGGTGTTGGGCGATAGGCAGCAAGGGGGTTTCACAACATCTATTCACATTGTGGTAGTGCTGTCAGTAGGTGAGGCCGTCCCATGCGTGGGGTAGCAGGGGCGATCGGCATGGGGGGGTGGGGGGGGCCATTGTCACTAAGGGGGCACGTGGCGTCGGGATCCGGCACTGGCAGTAAGGGAGTCAGCTAGGAGTCATGGGTGCGTCCGGACGGGCGGAGGGGGGGGAATGGGGGGTAGGCGTGGGTGGGGCATCAGCGCGCAGGGATTGCCGGAAGCTGTGGAGGAGCATGGCCCATTCCATCGAAATGGGATGCTTACGCGCGCCCTTAGCTTCTTCCTCCCGGAGGGCATCTTACTCGGCTGCCGCCCACTTACAAACCGCCCCCGACCATGCCGCTATGGGGGGACCTTCCGGGGATCGCCAATGCATAGCTATGCACCGTTTTGCCAATAGAAGTGCTAAGGACACAAAGCGTCTATGTGCTGGGGACCGTTTAGTGATGTGAAAGATGCCCAGTGCACTAGCCTCCCAGGAGGTCAGGGTCGTGAGGCCTGTGAGTTCCGTCAGTGAGTCATGTACCGTCTGCCACAGGGAGTGGAGGTTGGGGCAGCTCCAAAACATGTGTCGAAAGTCCGCAGTGGGGGAATGACATCTAGGGCACAGGAATGTTGTTGTGGGGTAGAACTGTTGCAGTCGCGCCGGCGTGAGATATGCCCTGTGTAGTATGTAATATTGGACTGCTTCATTTTCTTATATGCAATAATTTCAGCATCTGTTTTAAACAATGACAATTTGGAACTGTGTTGAATGTCAAGATCGAAGCTTAACCTTGGTATTAAGTGTTTTAAGAAAAGCTTCAAATGAGCGGGAGTCCAAGATTGCAGCAGATCAATATAAACATTTGATATTTTAAAAGCGATAGATATATTCCTACAAAATACATATTTTGACGACCCTTGTTCAAATGTCTCTGGGCCGGATTCACAGAACTAACTTACTACAAAATCCTACACTTAATACCATTTTGGTATTCACAGAAGGCACTTACTCATATTGGCATTCACATAAGGTACTTACTAATTTTGGTATTCACAGAAGCCACTTAGGGCCATATGTATCATTCAAAATTGCGATCGCAAACGCTGAAATTCGCAGAATTTCGGCATTTGTGATCGCAATTTAGCTAAATGAGATGTATGAATGGAAAACAGCCACGCAAAACAGTAAAGTGAAAGTATTGTGTGGTTACCAATTTGAGTTTCTTCCTGATATTAGGGATTTTCAAATAGTTCGGGTAAACAGGGTAGATTCTCGCGCATTTTCTCTCTTTGGTAGTGAGCGATAGAGACACTGGTGAATGGTCAGAAATGCCTCTAGGCAGGATATCTATCTTATCCACTGAGCCCAATCCCATCCCCAGAAACAAAAAATAATCTATTCGGGAAAGGCTATTATGTACAGCGGAATAGAATGTGTACTGGGTCGCCTCTGGGTTCAGCTGTCGCCACACGTCCATGAGGCCCATTGCTTCCAGAAAACCAGGAAGCGTGGCATTCCCTCTGGGGCGCTCTCTTATGAGGAAGGTGTCTAGCGCGGGGTCTGCTATAGCATTGAGATCCCCCCCAATGACCGTGTTACCCTCTGGGAGGTCGAGGAGGAATTTACCAAGTGCCGGTAGTGCCACAGAGTGTAGTGCCGGGGGAATGTATACGGAGACCACATTAAGAGGCCTCCCTTCCCAGCGGCCATGTATTGCGGCAAAACGACCCTGATCATCCGCCTTGCAGCTTTCCACCAGAAAAGGTGATGTCTTTTTTACTAGTATCCCAGTCCCTCTGGAGCCTGTCATGAATTCAGCATGCGTTGCCATCACATACCCTCGCCTATCAAGCGCTTTACATGTTGTCCCGGTGAGGTGCGTTTCTTGGAGTAGCACTAGATCAGGTCGCTGGCGTGTAATGGCCTGCAAAACCAGACCCCCCTTAATTTTATCCCCTAAGCCTCTAACGTTCCAAGTAAGCATGCGCAGAGGGGGTACTACAGTCATGGGAGGGGTGTCCTCAACTGGTGCAACGCTCAGCCGTCGGGCCATTGGTTCGTATTAGCATTGTTGCAGGTGATCGGTCGCCGATCTCTTTGCAGATACGGTGCCGTGTGTTTGTGTTCCTAAAGAGATTGGTAATTGGGGTGTTCGTGTATCGCAGAACATGAGTGATGACTATTGACAATAACATTAACAACATAACTCCCCCTCCATCACCCCACCCTGCTTCCCTGCCCCACGGACCTTCTCCCCGCCCGTGTCCCCAACTTGGCAGAGCGCTTCGTCCCATGCCCAACTATCTTACTTGCTCGTGGGGTTGGTGAGTCCCCTACAGGCACCGGCTATCGCCCACCCTACTCAGCTTCACCAGCTCCAGGCTCCCTCGTGCCGTTCCCGCTCCGCCTCAGAGGCAATCTATTCCTACGATAGGGCCGGCAGCCCCGAGGCAAGCGGGTCCCGTTCCAAGTCAGACTCAATCTCTGCAGTGTCATCCCTGTTTGCAGGAGGACTGGTCGGCACATCTGTGTGCTCGTCGTTCCGCTGGTTTGCCCGATCTCTGTGTGGACGCCTACGGTGGTCCACCTGTCTCCAGCCGTCAAGCCAGTCCCGTGCCACTTCTGGCTTGTCAAAAAACCATGCCTTGCCATCGGCCACAATCCTTAGTTTGGCAGGGAATAACATCGAGTACTGCAGGCCTTTGTCTCGGAGCACCTTCTTCACTTCAGTAAATGATTTCCGGCGTCTGGCCACTTCCGCTGTGTAATCCGGAAAGAAGGCCAATGTCGAGTTTTGAAGCTTGACAGGTGGTGAAACTCTTGCCGCTTGCAGGATTGCATCCCTGTCTCTAAAGTTAAAAAGTCTGGCCAGTACAGGCCGCGGCGCTGCTCCTGGTTTGGGTGTTCCGCCAGGCACCCTGTGCGCCCTTTCGACGGAGAAGAAGTGAGACAGGCCTTTAGGTTGTAGTTTATTCTTTATGAGGTCCTCGATATATAGGTCCATTGCTCGTTTCCCTTCTGTTTCCGGTAGGCCAAGGATGCGTATGTTGTTTCTTCGGGAACGCCCTTCTTGGTCATCCAGCTTGTCTTGCAGCAGCTTGGTGACTTTCTCCATGCGTTCCATTGCTATTTGCAGTTCCGAAGTGTCCTCTATCAGTGATTTTGTAACCACTTCAACCTGGGATACCCTTTCGGTCATTTTCTGAAAGTCCGCTCGCAGCAGAGTAACCTCGGAGGAGATAGAACCTACTGTCGTCTTTACCTCTGAGAGGGTCTTCATAATGTCCTCCAAAGTCACCCTCTTGGCACCTTCCGGTTCTGGAGCAGCGCCTGTGGAATGTCTCCCATTGACCTGGGAGTGCCCGTGTTGGCTATAGGCAAATTTATCTAGCTTGGCCTGCGTCGAAGCACTCCTGGTTCCTTTGCCCGCCATGATTCGAGGCGCGCCGATCTCGCACCTCACTCCGGGCAACACCGCGGCTCCCGCTCGGCGATGGGCTGTGCACCTTAGATGTGAATCAGGGGGGTCTGCGAATCAGCCTTCGTTTCGCCGCACTTCAGACCCCGGGTGGTCCCCACACATTTGAGTCTGATGTCTGCTGTCTGCGTGCCTGCACCGGTTCCCAGTGTAAATCACCTGTGTGGAGCGATTCAGGGCAGCAGGCTGTTTGATTGTGTAGGGGAGTTATCGGCTTGTAATGCAGTCCACCCGCGTCTGCCACGCGTCGAGGCGTTCCATGCTTGGCGATTTCAGTGGCAACGAGTCTTGTGTGCCATCCACTGCGTCGATTGGAGCAACTCAGTGCCGGTTCAGCGCCACCGCCAGCTCAGCGGGAGGGCCTCTCACAGGGAAATTGGTGGGATCCAGCCCGGGGCCCGACCAGAGCGTTGTCTACCGGGTTCCTCCCTGTTATTCTGTCCCTGAGTGTGGTCAGCCCTTTTAATGGCTCCCCATGTGTTTTATCATGTGGGTCAGGTCGGAGTATAATGGGCCAGGGCACTTACTGGGATTGCCGACAGCCTCGTGTGTGGTCCCGGTGTTCGTTGCCGTACCGAGGGGACGTCTTGCACCCCTGGAGTGCCGGTTCCTTTCCCAAGGTACTCGTGCCAAATCCGCTGTCTCTCCAATATGGCGTTCAGCGGTAACCTGAGGCGACGCCTTTCGTCCAGAGACTGCTGTCTCCTCGGGTGTTCGTCGAAGTCTCGCTGCCTCCGGCGGCCGCCTCCGCCTATTTTCGACCCGTTGGGTCCTCAGGGGCCTCCACCTGCACCTTTCGCGGCGGGTCGTCTTCCGCCTCACTCCTGCCGGGGGGGCGGCAGTAGCCACCAAGGTCAGGCCGGCCAGGTTACACTTCCGCCGGGGTTCAGCAGGTACGCCAGGTCGGTGCTTTTGCACAGCCACAGGCCCAATGACGCCAGTGCGGGATGGTGGAGTGTCCGACTCACGTTGCTCGCCAGAGTCGGACCGAGTGACGCCGCCTGGATCCCGGAGCCAGTTCCGCTACTTCGGGCGGGTGGTGTGTCGGATTAATTCATCGGATTGAACCTAAGGCCGTTATGCCATGGGGAGCTCCCTCTTCACGCTGCCGCCATGCTCGGCTGCTAGCCACGCCCCTTCGTTTTTGATTATATTTGACCACAAGGTACCCTTCCTGGGCAGCGGTTGTGCTTGGTGAATGCAAACAGATCTTCAATCAATGGAAAATATCTATTTGAAACATATTGTGGACTAAGACGAGTTGCGGATTCCATTGCTCGCTGTCCTATACTCTTTTGAACAAGTTACTTACCTTCGGTAACATATTATCTGGTAGAGACAATATCTAGCTACAGATTCTCTACCTTTGAATTTCCCAGGCGTCAGGCTGGATCTGGAAACGTTTGTGAGAGCAGTATCCCATGCGCGCGCCATCTGGTGGCTCCATTTGGATCCGCGTGACGTCATCAAAGTCATTAGTATGGGTTATGACGGTGTTATCATCTATATAGGCGCCGCTCTGGTGCGTGCACGTCAGTTCTTTTCAGTTTTCAACACCACAAGCGCAGAGCCATGAAGTAACTGACTTGAATGGGTGTCATAACTAGGGGCCTGAAAAAAGGAACAATCTTAGCCCTATTAACCGAGGCATGGGTGAGTCTGAAAGAAATCTGCACCTAGGTACTCTCCAACCCCAGCTCCAACACCAACAACATCCAGCCGTCGCAAGCCCTGTGCAACTCCCTCGCCACCTTCTTCCACCGCAAGATAGCAGACATCCATGACAGCTTCAACACCCAGACAGACCCAACAGACAGCAACACAACAGACCCTCCGCACACCATCGACGACGACCCCCTGGTAGCCTGGGTCAGCGTGAGCATCGATGACACCATCAAGACCATGAGCACAATCCATTCCGGCTCTCCGTCAGATCCCTTCCTGCACCACATCTTCAACAAAGGAAGCAACTCCATCACACCCCACCTGAGCAACATCATCAATCTCTCCCTCGAGACGGCGACATTCCCCGAGAGCTGAAAACACGCTGAGATCAACGCCCTACTGAAAAAACCCAAGGCAGACCCAAGAGACCTCAAGAACTTCCGGCCCATCTCTCTGCTCCCCTTCCCGGCCAAGGTCATCGAGAAAATCATCAACAGACAGCTAACCCAATACCTCGAAGAAAACAGAATCCTGGACCCTTCCCAGTCAGAGATCCACAGCAACCATAGCACTGAGACTGCCCTCTTTGCCGCCACCGACGACATCAGGACCCTGCTGGACAATGGCGAAACCGCAGCACTCATCCTCTTAGACCTCTCACCGCCTTCGACACCGTCTGCCACAGCACACTACGCGCCCACCTCCACGCCACAGGGATCAGAGACAAGGCTCTGGAATGGACCACCTCCTTCCTCTCCGGGAGAACCCAGAGCATCCGCCTGCCACCATTCCGGTCCAAAGCCTCCAAGATCATCTGCGGCGTACCCCAGGGATCCCCCCTCAGCCCAACACTGTTCAATATTTACATAGCCCCTCTCGCACACGGCGCCCGACAGCAAGACCTCAACATAATCTCCTACGCCGACGACACTCAACTGATCCTCTCCCTCACCAAGGACCCCATCACCGCCAAAGCCAACCTCCACAAAGGAATGAAGGCCGTCGCCGACTGGAGGAAGACCAGCCATCTGAAGCTGA
Organism: Lissotriton helveticus; assembly: GCF_964261635.1. NCBI lineage: Eukaryota > Metazoa > Chordata > Amphibia > Caudata > Salamandridae > Lissotriton > Lissotriton helveticus. The sequence continues at coordinate 135,677,629 of NC_136068.1, read as the reverse complement.
ACTCGGACAAGACGGAGTTCCTCATCCTCGGCTCCAACCCTTCAGCCTGGGACGACTCTTGGTGGCCGACGGCACTAGGAGCAGCCCCGACACCCACCGACCACGCACGCAACCTGGGAATCATCCTCGACTCAACGCTGTCAATGACCAAGCAGGTCTACGCCGTCTCCTCCTCCTGCTTCAACACCCTCCGCATGCTCCGCAAGATCTACAGATGGATCCCGACAGATACAAGAAAGACAGTCACTCAAGCCCTCGCCAGCAGCAGACTCAACTACAGAAACGCTCTCTACACGGGAGCCCCGACCAAGCTCAACAAACAACTACAACAAATCCAAAAAGCCTCGGCACGACTGATCCTCGACGTACCACGCCACGGCCACACCACCCCCCACCTGAGGGACCTGCACTGGCTCCCCGTCAGCTAGAAGGTATCCTTAAAGCTCCTCATCCAGGCACACAAGTCACTCCACAAGACCGGCCCAGCCTACCTTAACAGACGGCTCTCCTTCTACATCCCCAACCGCCAGCTAAGCTCCGCCCACCTCACACTCACCACCGTCCCGTGCATCTGAAGGACAACCACCAGTGGGAGATCCTTCTCCCACCTCGCCGCCAAGACATGGAACACCCTCCCACTGAACCTATGAGAGACCCAAGACTTGCAGACGTTCAGGAGGATGCTCAAGACCTGGCTGTTCGATCAGTAACAGCCACCCCTCCGAGCGCCTTGAGACCCTCACGAGTATGTAGTGCGCTTTACAAATTACTGATTGATTGATTGATTGATTGATAGATATTGTCTCTACCAGATAATGTGTTACCGAAGGTAAGTAATTTGTTCATCTGATAGAGACTTCTAGCTGCAGATTCCTTACCTTTGAATAGATACCCAAGCCACACCATCCTGGCAGTGGGCTGTGGACAGATTTCTTACACTAAGAAGTCCTGAAGGATGAAATGGGTAAAATGCCTGTCCCTGCGGACCTGATGGTCTAGGCAGTAGTGCCTCGCAAACATATGCAAAGATGCCCACATTGCTGTCAGACAGATGTCCAGGACTGGGACACCCCGAGTTAACGCCATGGCCGCAGCCTTCCCCTGATGGAATAAGCTGACAAGCCCTCATGGGCTGCTTCTTAGCCAGGGCACAGCAGATTTTAATGCAGAGAATGATCCATCGAGAAATGGTCTGTTTCTGCACAGCCTAACCTTTTTTAGCTCCTATATATCCCACACAAAGTTGGTCGTTCACCCGGAACTCTTTTGTGTGGTCAAGGTATACCGACCATGCTCTTTTTGGTTCCAGACGGTGGAGATGATCCTCCTCCTTAGAGGGATACCAGGGAGCAACAAAGGTGGGCAGCGTGATAGATTGACCCAGATGGAATGGGGTCAACACCTTTGGCAAGAATGAAGCCCGGGTGAGAAGCACTACTTTATCTGCAAAGCTAATCATATATGGAGACTTGGATGACAATGCCTACAACTCACTCACCCTCCAGGCCGATTTTATTGCCTCCAGAAAGACTGTTTTGATGGTAAGCAGCCAGAGAGGACAATTATATAAAGGCTCGAAAGGAATGCACATAAGAAAAGTAAGAACCAAATTAAGGTCCCATTGTGGCATGAGAAAGGGCGTTGGTGTAAACATATGAACAAACCCTTTTAAGAATATATTTACAACAGGAGATTCAAACAAAACGAGTTGGTCCAGCAGCTGCATGACAAGCAGACAGAGCAGAAAGATAATTCTTGAGAGTACCCAATGCAGAGTCCTAAAGGGCAAGGGTAAGAATCAACAGGATAGTAGAAAGAGGCAGTAAGAGGGTCAATAGAGCTCTCTGTACAATATTTTACAAACTTTTGCCAACGGCAGGCATATACCGACTTAGTGGAGGGCCGCTGGGTGCCAAAATAACATCACATACTTCGGGAGGAAGGTCAAAAGCTATCAACTTTTGCCTCTCAATCGCCAAGCATGGAGGCAACAAAAGATCCCCCAGATGAGGCAACCTGATTGAAGGATCGATGCTCATTCGAAGAAGCTCTGGATACCAGACTCTCCGTGGCCAGTCCGGAGCAACAAGAATGACTTGGGCCCAGTCATTCTTGATCTTCATCAGAACTCTAGGCAGAAGTGGTATGGGCGGAAAGGCGTACAGGAGCAATAGTCGCCTTTGAAACTCCAGCATGCAAAACTGCTGGCCTTGCACATTCTGTTCAGAGGTGAACAGATCTAACCAAGTCTCTCCCCACTGTCGAAAGAGACCTTGCGCATCCTCCGACTGGAGACACCATTGGTGATTCGCTAGACATGGACGGCTGAGTTTGTCAACCCTGACGTTCAGAGAACCTGCTAGGTGTTGACCCACCAGGGTTATGCCGTGCTGTTCCAGCCATGTCCAGAGATGCATGGTCTCTTGACAAAGGGTCCACAACCCCACCCTGCCCTGTTTGTTGCAGTACCACATGGCAGCGATGTTGTCTGTGAACAACTGCACTAACTTCCCCTTGACAGAAGGAAAACATGCTTTCAATGCCAAACAGATCACCCGAAGTTCCAACAAATTGATGTGGCACTCTGACTTCACCAGAGACCAGTTTCCCTGATCTCCACCTCTCCAAGATGGCCATACCATTCCAGGAGTGATGCTGTCACTACTGGGAAATCTGGTTGGGTAAGGGAGAGCGGTCTGCCTCTGACACAATGGTAGGTCGACAACCACTGCTGCAGGTCTTTCGCAGTTCCCTTCAAGATCTGGCCCATGTTGGAGAGATTCCCCTTATGCTCTGCATACTGGAACTTCAGGTCCTACTGCAGAGCCCACATACGCCATCTGGTGTGCTTTACCGGAAGGATGCAGGGGCCATGAGGCCAAGCAACCTCAGTCAGTCTCACTGAAATCCAGGATAGAGGCTAAAACATAGGTATCATAACCTGAATATCTTGGACTCGCTGCTCAGGAGGATAAGCCCGAAACTGCAGTGTGTCCAGAACAGCTTCGATGAAAGGGAACGTGTGATAAGGAGTCAGATGTGACTTCGGCACATTTATAGAGAGCTGCAGCAAATGCAGGAGGTCCGTCGTAGTCTGAAGGTGGGAGACTACAGCCTGGGGCGAGGATGCTTTCAACAGCCAGTCGTTGAGGTAGGGGAAGACTGAAACCCCTAACCTGCGCAGATGAGCTGCAACTACTGCCATCATCTCGGTGAACAACCAAGGAGCGCTGGTAAGGCCAAAAGGTAGCACAGTAAACTGAAAGTGCTCATAGCCTTCCTTGAACCACAGGTAATGTCTGTGGCCTGGCAGGATAAAGATGTGAAAATATGCATCCTGCAAGTCCAGCGCTACCAACCAGTCTCCTTTGTCCAGGGCAGACAAGACCTGAGCCAATGTGAGCCTCTTGAACTTCTCCTTTTTCAGGAAGAGATTGACAGTCCGAAGATCTAAAATGAGCTGTAACCCTTTGTTCTTCTTTGGAATCAGATAGTAGCGGGAATAGCAACCATTGTCTACGTATGGAATTAGAACCTTCCCTATAGCCCCTTGGCAAGGAGAGCTGTAACTTCCTCTTGGAGTAAAGTTAGATGATCCTCCACCAGCCATTCTTGAAGTGGCAGAATAGGAAAAGAAAAACAAAGGAAATGCAGAGAATATCCATCCTGAATGATCTGCAAGACCCACTGGTCCGATGTAATGGCTCTCCAGTGGAGGAGAGGATGATGAATTCTCTCTCAAACTGGAGTAGCATGATCTTTCAGACTCAAACTGGGAGTGCTTATTGGCTGCGGCTGCTAGGTGCTAAACGACTTCTGGCTTCCATTCCAAGGTTGGAATGAGCCGCGTCCACATCTTCGCACAACTTGGGAAGTCTGCGCAGGACAGTGGCTGTGATACAGTTGGTGTGGCTGGAAACCCTTTCCATCACTTAAAGGGTTGAAAGCTAGACTGGCCACGGAGTGTTACTGAGAGGCCCAAGGATCTGCCCATAGCACAAGAGTCCTTGAAACACTCCAAAACTGAGTCCGCCTTCTCTATGAAGAGATGAGATCCTTCAAAGGGCATGTCCATTAGATTAGCCTGGACATTGCCTGAGAAGAGAAATGTGCATAGCCAGGCATAGCACCGTAAGGTCATCATCGACGAAACTGCCCTGTCCAGCGGGTCAGTCGTGTCAAGGCCACACCTAAGAGTCATTTTGCTGCATCTCTCCTGTCCTTTACCGCCTGGGAGAGTACAGCCCGGGCCTCCTCCGGGACCTGTGGCAGCTTGTGCAACTGTCACCCAAAGGGAATGGGAGAACCGGCCCAATACACATGCAGTATTCACCGACCACAGTGCCTGGCTGGGGGAAGAAAACATCTTCTTTCCAAGTGTGTCCAGCCTCTTGGATTCCCTATCTGGAGGAGCAGAAGGAAACACGCCATGGGAAGTCAAAGTCTACACCACTAAGCTCTCAGTGATGGGGTGTTGTGTTGTCCGAGGAACCTTGAGTCGCCCGGAGCCAGGCGATGGCAGCGTGCAATTGCCCTGTTCACAGGAGTCCCTTTGCTAGGCTTGGACCACGTGCCTAGGAGGACACCAGTTAGTGCTTCGTTAAAGGGCAAAAGGAGTTCAGAGTTGGAAGTCCCAGGCTGAAGCACTTCAGTATGAAAATTAGTCCTGACCTGCACGTAGGGCAACTCCAGTCCAAGGACCTCTGCTATCCTTCTTACCTCCAGGGCATAAGAAGCCCCCTTCTCCGTAGCCATAGTTGGTGGAGAAAGCATGCTAGTATATGGGGATGTATCCAATCCACTGGCTTCCCCAAGTTCCTCATACCAGTCCATCTGTTCTACAGATACATCCTGGTATTCTAAAGGGTCCATAGACCCCTCCTAGTCCTCTCCAATGCCTGAAAAGTCCTCCAAATGTCCAGGCGACAAATTTAACCTCAGGGTTCTAATGGAGTAGGCTTCGAGCGACGCTGAGCTGACTTCGAGTTGTCGGGAATAAGAATGGGGCTGTCACCGACTTCGGGTCTGATGCCGGGTAAGGTCGCGTTGGCAGGACGGGCGTAGTCCTGGATTTAAGATAAGATCCATGACGCCCCACTGGTGATGACGGCATCAAATCTGATGGGAACCTTTCCAACGCTGCAGGGCCCAAAGGCTAACCAGCTGGATTGGCCCTCTTAAATACGAGGTGCATAGACTCATAAAATTCTTTTATTTGAGTGGGGGCGCTCCGTCTCCCGGAAACGGGCAGAGGCGTGGAGTCGATCCTAGCTCTGGATCCGCAGAATAGTGCCTAGGGCGTCTCTGCTTCTTACCTCGTTAATCAATGGACGACAGCCGAGGAGAAGATGAAGTCAACTTAGACTACTTTTTCTTGTGCTGCTTCCCCGAGTGTCCCAAAGACCTCAAGTGGGAGGAAGAGGACTTGGGGCTTCTGGAGCAGTCCAGCGACCTCATCTTCAAACGGGACTGAGATCTCTGTCTTGCTGGCCGGTATCGACTGTCTGGCCGCATAGAGCCTCATAGGTCGCTCCCGCAAGGCTTTCGGAGCCATGGCCTTACAGCCCGAGCACAACTTGTGGTCGCGCTCAAGACACCAGAGATAGATGAGGTGGAGCTCGGTTACCGACGTGGCGTGGTGACAGGCACCACATGGTTTGAACCCTGTGTTTCTAGAAGACATCCCTCGACACACAGAAAAAAATTTGCTCGACAAAAAGTGGAAAAGGCCTGTTAAAAGAGACAGAGGTGCCGGTCTTTTCAGGCATATAAAGAAAAGAACTGATATCCGCGCGCCTGGGTGACACCTATATAGGTGACTGCAACATCATAACCAATGCTAATGACGATGTCACGTGGAGCCGAATGGACCCATCTGATGATGCGCGCAAGGGGTACTGCTTATGCAAAGGTTTCCAGATACAGTCCGCTGCCTGACAAATGCAAACGGAAGGAATCTGTAGCTAGATTCCTCTATCAGATGTACTGGATCCTTATGTCCGATAAGGAAGCAGAAGGGTAACAAAACTATTGAGGTATTGGGGTGGAGTGAATGTGAGCATAGTTACTTTGTCAAAGGCAGAACCTTTGTTGAATTATAGGTGAGTATTAAAGGCACCTATTATGTGTGTGGTATGTCAGCTTATTTCCAGTTATCACATAACTGGGTAGATAGTCATTACGCAGCTTTAGTTTTTCCCTGAATCTGTCACACTAGTGAGCTAGATTTGCCACTTGACCACTATATAAAACTAAATAAGTAAAGCTTTAAGCAGATCCTTAGTGATCTTTTCGGGAGCACTCATTCCTTTAATAGGAGTTGCATTACACAATGCTGAGTTTAGGAGGCTTTTGACCCTAGCAGGCCATCTTGCTACTAATACAGTAGGAGCGCTAACAGTCCTAAATAAAAAGTTGCTTGCCATGAGAGCTGTGGTTATCCACAACCCCCTTGTGTTGGATTTTCACCTCACAAAGGAAGGCAGAGTTTACAAAGTAATTCATGCTTGGGTATGCTGTGCTTACATTCTGAGTTTGATAGTTATATCACTAACATTACAAATATCATGCATAAAATAACTGCAATGGAAGAGAAAGTTGCCCGGAATGGAATAGGCTTTTTATTTGAGTCTATCAAAAGAGGCTTTACTAAGATCTGAGAGCGGCTTGGAAGTATAGATCGAGGAATACTGAAACTGCATTTATCCTCTTTTGATCAAACTATTAAGTGTTGTTGTGAGCTTCTCTTCCATAAAATTTGCAAAGGAATTTCATCAAGCGATGAGATGAACTGTGGGTTTAAGAAGCTGTCAACAACGAGAGGAAGAAAAAGAAAGAGACATGATGTAAAGGTTAAAAAGATGCAGAGTGAACTCTATGTCACCCTGAAGGACTTGGGAGAATCCAAAATAAAGAACTCAAAGTTGATGCAGTACTGTAATAAAGATATAGAGTGATGATATAAAAATGATCAGAGGGGGTGTTGTGAGAGCTGTATTTCCTTTTTCCTTCCGCTAACATGATCTGTGTTTACATTGCCCTCAATCTTGAAATTATGTCGTAGTACACCAAGTGATGACTAGTACTGTTGTTTCTCTGTTCTAAATAAAGAATAGTGAGCTTTGCACTAAGGATGGTGAGCATTCTCTTGAGCTTCTCACCAAGCTGTACCTAACTGAGAACATCCCAACTATCTCAGACTATTGCCTGTACAAAGTGTCAACTATGGCACTTGAATACACTGTGAGAAGGATTGAACTCAATGCAGTTACATTATGAGAGAATCTTCAAATATATTCTGTAGTAAAATGTTTATTCTTGCTTGTTCCTTTATGGTGTATATTATGAGATCCATGGGCCCGATTATGATGGTGGTGGAACTGCCACCGTCAGACTGTTGGCCCCACCGCCATCGGAACCGCCAGGACTGCCCGCTGCATTACGGTGGCGGGCAGATGGAGAGGATCCGACTCTCACCCTTCCTCTCCAACCCCACAAAAATCACCTGCGGAGTCCCACAGGGTTCATCACTGAGCCCCACCCTCTTCAACATCTACATGGGCCCCCTCGCAGCCATCGTCTGACAACACAGCCTTAACATTGTATCCTACGCCAACGACACCCAGCTCATCCTCTCCCTCACCAAAGACCCCACCACCGCCAAACTCAACTTCCAGAAAGGAATGCAAGATGTCGCAGACTGGATTCCCAACAGCTGCCTGAAGCTCAACGCCGAGAAGACAGAAGTCCTCGTCCTCGGTATCACCCCTTCTGCATGGGACAGCACCTGGTTGCCGACCGCCCTCAGAAGCCCACCTACCCCCTCAGACCACGCCAAGAACCTCAGCATGGTACTTGACTCATCACTCACCATGAACTGACAGGTCAACGCTGTCACCTCCAGCTGCTTCAACACCCTCTGCATCCTGCGCAAGATCTTCAAGTGGATCCCCTCTGAGTCAAGGAAGAGAGTCACCCACGCACTCATCACCAGCAGACTGGACTATGGAAACGCACTCTGGGCCAGCATCAACAAGTCCATGCTCCTCAAACTACAGACAATACAGAACACCGTCACCAGGCTCGTCTTCTGCGTCCCCCAACACAAACACATCTGCCAACACCTACAAAGTCTTCACTGGCTCCCTGTGGAGAAAAGAGTCACTTTCAAAATCCTCACTCAGGCCTACAAATGCCTACACAACAACGGGCCCAAACACCTCAACGACAGAATCAACGTCCACATACCCAAAGGAAACCTCCGATCTTCCAACCTCACACTGGTCGAAACCCGGCACATCCACAGAGCCAGAACAGGTGGAAGATCCTTCTCTTACATTGCAGCCAAGACCTTGAACGAACTTCCGGCAGACATCAGACTCGCCCCCTCCCTGAACACCTTCAGGAAGACCCTCAAGACCGGGCTCTTCGGCTAAACAGATCTGCGGACCTCCCCCTTCAGCGCCTTGAGAACCTCATGGGTGGGCAGCGTGCTTACAATTCCCTGATTGATTGATTGATAGAGGGGTGGCAGAGAGACCAACCATCCGCCACGCATCAGGCGGGCTCAAGGAGCCCGTCGGACTGACTGCAATTCCTACAATAGTGGCGGTGCCTGCTGAGGCACTGCCATAGGAATACAATGTCCCTTTCCGCTAGCCGTGTGGCAGGCACAGCATGGTGCCTGCCACAGGGTGCAGGGATGGTCACAAACATGCCTCACAGAAGTGAGGTTTGTGCTGCAGCCCTTTTCAGGCCGCAGCAAAAGCCTCAATGCTGAGAGGCATGTTTCCGACTGCCTCGACGGCGGTCGGATTGTAATTTCTTTGGCAGGCCGGCCGGCCGACTCCCTGTTGGCTTGTTTCCGTTCATGACAGGATGGCGGTCGGACGCTTGTCCAACGGCAATCATAATCAGGCCCCATGTACTTGCGTAGTAATGTATGAAAACCTTGATCCAAAGTCCTATAAAAGGACATACTTTTTCTCTGTAAATGGAACTCTTATTCCAATTCTTACAAGGTGAATCTATGCTTCTTTTTTATTGAACTTTACTGAGATCATGATACTCATGATTTGTATACTTGCTGCTAACTTTTGATGGCATATTTCATGTATATTCCCTATTGATTAATTATATAAACTTTGAAAATACTGAGCTGTGTCTGTCATTCTTATTGAGAATGTTACAGTTTTGATTCTTGATTTAAGCTTACATAAAAGAGAGATGGGTCCAATCAGGGAGCATCAAAGTCTGTATAAGCAGTACACCGCTATGAGACGTTGGCGTGCCCTTGGTAGGATTATGAAAGACAGGTTTGCGCGTCCACCTCACCAATGGAGAAACTACAGTCTCCTGGGGAAAATGATCTCTAAATTGGGGCAATGTCTTCAGAAACCTTTGAAGCGCACAACTGCTGTTGTTGTGCACCTGGTACTGGTGAATAGTGACCAGTTGTGATCTTTGGTGTCTCAAGTACTCCATCTTGGTGCAAGAGGCGCGTGCTCCAGTGAGCACAGTAACTGCTCAGAGGATGATTGAACCAGGAAGGAAGGCGGGACCAGAGAGCGCGACTGCCGGCGCATAAAATTGCACAGCCCCATCGGTGGAGCGGGGAAATTGCCACGAAGGTCTGTTTACTCTCAGACTCACCTGAGAACCAGTTAATTCCACAAGTCGCCTAGCGTGTTGCTGCTGGAGGCGGAGCCCCTGCGGGTGTACCGCGCCGGTCTCCCTCCGCCGCTGTTTCTGTCCCTGGAACAGCCGCCGAGAGGGGGGGACTGAGAGGGAAAGAACTACCCTTCCCAGCTGCCCTGCAACCAGGAAGGAAGGCGGGACCAGAGAGCGCGACTGCCGGCGCATAAAATTGCACAGCCCCATCGGTGGAGCGGGGAAATTGCCACGAAGGTCTGTTTACTCTCAGACTCACCTGAGAACCAGTTAATTCCACAAGTCGCCTAGCGTGTTGCTGCTGGAGGCGGAGCCCCTGCGGGTGTACCGCGCCGGTCTCCCTCCGCCGCTGTTTCTGTCCCTGGAACAGCCGCCGAGAGGGGGGGACTGAGAGGGAAAGAACTACCCTTCCCAGCTGCCCTGCAACCAGGAAGGAAGGCGGGACCAGAGAGCGCGACTGCCGGCGCATAAAATTGCACAGCCCCATCGGTGGAGCGGGGAAATTGCCACGAAGGTCTGTTTACTCTCAGACTCACCTGAGAACCAGTTAATTCCACAAGTCGCCTAGCGTGTTGCTGCTGGAGGCGGAGCCCCTGCGGGTGTACCGCGCCGGTCTCCCTCCGCCGCTGTTTCTGTCCCTGGAACAGCGGCCGAGAGGGGGGGACTGAGAGGGAAAGAACTACCCTTCCCAGCTGCCCTGCAACCAGGAAGGAACGCGGGACCAGTGAGTCCGACTGCCGGCGCATAAAATTGCACAGCCCCATCGGTGGAACGGGGAAATTGCCACGAAGGTCTGTTTACTCTCAGACTCACCTGAGAACCAGTTAATTCCACAAGTCGCCTAGCGTGTTGCTGCTGGAGGCGGAGCCCCTGCGGGTGTACCGCGCCGGTCTCCCTCCGCCGCTGTTTCTGTCCCTGGAACAGCCGCCGAGAGGGGGGGACTGAGAGGGAAAGAACTAACCTTCCCAGCTGCCCTGCAACCAGGAAGGAAGGCGGGACCAGAGAGCGCGACTGCCGGCGCATAAAATTGCACAGCCCCACCCGCGTCGCGGGAGCGCCGGGCTAAGCCCGGGCAAAGGGCGGGCCCTCTACGGTCCTCCAAGGCCGCACAAGGCCGGGCTGGGCCACCCCATTTACGTCGGTATCAGAGGTACATACCGCATTGAGGTACGTTTATGAACATGGCCAAATCGGGTATTGATGCCCAAACAAATGTAGAAGGTACCTCTATTCTGGGTCCTTTGGACAAATTTTTCTTCAAAGCAACCACCGAAATAGATAGAGATCTAGCCCTGGTAGAGCGCCGTATTGCACGGCGACAATCCATTGAGCTACTTAAAAACTCCGTACAATATCCAGGTCTCACACTTACCCCTGAGCTTCATCCATTAAATTCGACCGAGGAAAATTCTGATGACGATCCATTAAATACGGATAATGTTCCTTTGCTGTTTCAATCTTATTCTTCCCCGAAACATGGTGCTCTTGTTTTATCCCCATTAAATCCAGCTATTAATACAATTACTGCATCTACGGATCTTATCGATCTTGTCACTCCAAATCTGCCAAAGATCGCGGAGTTTGTTGCACCTGACATATTAGAAGTCCCTTCTTCTTTGGGGACCCAAAAGTTAACTATGTTTCAACCTCCACCCCTTGTAGTAAGGTTAGACAAATCCTTGCATGTCATAAATCAACCTAAAAAGAAACAGGCCATTATTCGATCACCTCCTAAAAAACGCCGAAAAAGAGCCCCAGCAAAACTGAATCGCAAAACTCAAAAACCTCCTAAGGCCCTACCTACTAAGGAGTTGTTACAAATAGCAGAAGGTACATCGACCTCACCTCGGGAAACATTTACCTCTTGTGTCCCTCCTTCAATTAAAGATTTTGTGGACGCAATGGAACATCTTATTAAGGCCCTTTTAATTCCAATACTCGAGAGAGTCACGAGAATAGGTAGTCAGGTGGATACCCTTTTAGGAACCTCAACTCAAAACCAAGCAGGTAAAAGGGCCCAAGACGTTGTGTCAAATTTAAAGAATGGAGATAAAACCAATAACATAATAAAAACACCTTTGGCTACAACAGATCCCATAACTTCTATAGGTGGAGAGAAAACGTCCAATAAAGAAAAAATCACCCTGGCCCAAAAAACTATAAATGACATGAGATCTTCAATTCAAAAAACAACCCAACAAACAGATTCAACAAAGAAGAGGGCAGCAAATCAAAATCTAATTCCTCCCACAAAAGCGCCTTATAATACCCAGGCGGAAACGGTACAAATAAACTCCTTAATAGCTTCTGCAAAAATGGGTGCTACTCTATCCACTTCAGATAAGACCAAGACTGCCTCCCCACACAAAAAACGGCCACGCGATAGGTATGTTGATCTACCCCCGCTGCATCACAGAATGTTATTATACTAACGGGGGTCCTACCATTATCTGCCACGGGAGGTTATGAAAATCACCAAAGCCTAAAAAACAAGGTGATTTTTTGGCTTAGAGAAAACAGACCTTTACCCTCGCATATAAATGGCGACATAAAAATGGTAAGAAGAACAAATTGGGTCGGAATTCGCCCTAAAGATATAGAGGGTGACGTAGTAATTGTCACCTTCAAAGACCCAAGAGTCATTACCCATATTACAGATTGGTTCTCCGGTTTAAACTGGGGACCAATATCACCAAAACCATTGGCGTACTTTTATCCGGAAGCTTTAATGCCCTCAAACCCACATCAAACTAAAACTTATTCTGATAAATTCTCATTGGAACAGCTCAGAAGACCAACCCACGTTATATATCCTCCAATGTATGGAGTAAGGGATCAGACATTTCATCCTTACAATGACTATATGCGATTCCCGACACCACAACATAACCTTGCGGGACATACTGAAGCTCCTCCATTTATAACTCCGTCCTGGAACTTTGCCTCTCACAATTATTACGAGCCACTGTATGGTCTTGATGAAGTGGAATGACTCTCGGAAAGCAAAGAAGAAAACCAAGGTAGCAGGAAATCTGTGAGTACTATTGTCGATATTTCACTCAGCCAAGACCATCCGGTGGACGGGCCTGATAAAAACCTTTCAGCTAACAGGGCAAGAAAAAGAGAAAAAATCAACGATTGGGGTAAAACCAAAAGAGCATTGAGTTTAGCATCAAAACCTATTGAAAATATACATGCTATCCAAAAGGGAGTTAGGAATAAAACATCCAAATTGCAGATTCTCTCATGGAACCTGGCCGGGCTTGCCTCGAAAATTACACTACCAGATTGGCTAGACGTGGTTAATCATTATTCTATCCTGTGTTTCCAGGAAACCTGGGTGATTTCCCCCATTCACCTTCAGGGTTTTCAGACATTTCATTCACCGGCGACTGTGAGTAATCAGGGTAGACATAAAGGGGGACTTTGTACCTATATTAGTGTTGCAGTCGGCCATAGGATCAGAAAAACGTTACTCAAGGAATCATTTCAAATAATTGTAATGGATATTGGCCCATCCCTCCTATTGTTAATTGTTAACTTTTACAATAATATGACCTCAGAACACCTGGAGAAAGCTGTGGACGATCTACAACAAGCCCTGTTAACATTCAAAGAAACCTTGGGGGGAGAGTGTGCAATAGTCTTTATGGGCGATTTCAATTGTCGCATCTGCCCAAACTCAATGAAAGATGCATGTAATCATTAGGAAAGAAATGAGCTGGATTCTGAAGATTCTACCTTTAGTCATTTCCAACACTCAAAATCAGGGGATCTGCTAAATAGTTTTTTGACTTTGCTCAATTTATATTTCGCAAATGAGTTACTCTACACCCCAAGATCCTTCAAACCAACCTTTCATGGTAGAGGAATGAACTCTCTCATAGATTTTATACTATGTTCAAAAAACCATGCCCTGTTAATACTTTGTTGGAACACTCTCGATCATCCTCATAGTGATCATTATCCTCTGTCTTTAACAGTCGAACTACCTTCTCCAACCACCACTCAAAATAGCCGAAAGGTAAATTATGAACAACCAATCAAAATGGGGGCTATAAATGGATACTCTGTCAAGTGGGATAAAATCAATCCAAATAACCTCTTGAAAAATTTAGTTAATAAGAGGAGAGAGGAGGTATATATCTGTCTGTCTAATAATGATAACCCCGAGGCTATTTCCAAAGCCTTTAATAAAATACAGGCTACATTGAAAGAATTATTGACGCGACAGTTTAAATCAGGTCCCATTGCCGATAAAGGCTGGTTTGACAGAAAATGTTCCAGGGCCCTAAAGTCTTTAAAGAATTTGCTACGTGCCACACCTAAATCACTCACAGAAATACGCCACGCCAGAATCCAATACCGTTTAGCCATCAGAAATAGAAAACAGGCACTCAAAGCGGAAGCATGGCATAACTTGGTGATAACATCTGAAAACAGGGACATGTCTGCTTTTTGGAAACTTATTAACACCCCTCTGCCGTGGGTAAAAATGCCCGTGAGGAGTTTGGATATGGCAATTAATGGCGAGACATGGGCGACCCATTTTAAAAAGCTATATAGTAAACCCTCATCCTTAAAAAATCCTACAATGGATCTTATTTCTCAATCAAATTTAAGTCCATCCTGGGAGAGTTATTGTAAAATTGTTTTTTCGTATGAGGAGGTTGAACTGGCTATTAGGGAAAGTCCTTCTGGGAAGGCAGCAGGGCCGGATGCCATTCCAGCAGATGTGTATAAGGCAGAAATAGAATTTTGGGCCCCCCTTCTGACCTCTGTTTTGAACTCTGTAAATATCTTGGATCTTCCTCCATCATGGGCTGAGGCAATAGTAATACCTATTTTCAAAAAAGGAGATAGGCACTCTCCAGCGTGCTACAGACCCATATCCCTGCTCGACACCCTAATGAAGATCGTAGGGCGCATCATCTTGAAAAGAATAACCAAATGGACGGAAGCTGAGAATATACTATCTAACTTACAATATGGTTTCCGGTCAGGCCGAGGAACAACAGAACAGACCCTCAACCTACACCTGATCATGTCTAAATATGTTGATATCAAGAAGCAAAGCCTGTACATAACGTACATAGATCTAACCTCAGCATTCGATTGCGTCCTTCATGATCAACTATGGGATATTTTGAAACAACTGGGGATAGATCCTTCAATCCTCCTTTTTATCAAGGCCCTGTATAGAGATGCCGGAGCCAGAGTTAGATTTGGCCCGAAGGGAGAATGCTCGCCGCGCTTTGGCATTGGTAGAGGGGTCAGGCAGGGGTGCATCTTAGCTCCCCTGCTTTTCTCGCTTTATATAAATGCCATAGGCGAACATCTTAAAAACATCGAATGTGACTTCCCAAAAGTAGGAGGCCAGTCTATTCCAATTCTGCTATATGCAGATGATGCGGCAATTCTCTCTCAGACAAGAGTGGGCTTACAAAAAGCTGTTACTGCTTTTTCTGCCTTCATGAATGATAGGGGCCTGAAAGTGAACATAGGAAAAACACAAACAATGCTATGTAACAAAAAGTACAAAAAAATCCCATGCCCTGTTTTCATCGAGGGCCAAAGATTGGAGACTGTGGAGGCTTTCACATACTTGGGCATTTGCCTACATAAAAAAGTTTCGTGGCAACCGGCTGTTGATAAGAAGAAACTCGCGTTCATTCGAGCCATTGGCGGGGTTCGAGAATTTGCGGGAAAAATAGGGGGCAGGCCGGTAAAACAACTAATAACTATATACAAAGCAAAATGCGTTTCAACTGCCACTTATGGGGCCGGCCTTTGGGGAATCGATAAAAACATTTCATTGATACAAACAGTGGAAAATCAATTTTTGAGGTACCTTTTGGCCACCACTAAAGCAACCTCTGTGTATATGATGCACATTGAATTGGACCTCCCGTACATATCAGACATAATAAAAACTGAGCCTCTTCTTCTATGGCACAAAATCTGGACCACCCCTGAGACTGCTCTGAATAGAGAAGTGATATTAGACATTTTAAAACTGGAGGGGGCCAAACATGAGAACAAATCTAAATGGTTGGCTTATGTCGAGAACTTTTTTGAGGAAATTGGGCGACCAGAGTGGTTTTCAGATCCTTTCCTACTGGAAAATATACCAAGGAAACTCCTAAGAAAGACCCTAATGGCTCACCTGGAAACAATCAGATGGAATAAGCAAAATCAATATAAAAACACCCAGACATACCAAAGGGTGACATCCCACAAGGGTCTACAATTATATCTCTCTACGGATTTCTCATGTTATTCGAGGATGCTACTTACCAGATTTAGACTGGGTTCTTTCTTCAGACTTGTAACATTCCCTACATGTAACGATTGGACTCGGATTCTTTGTCCCTGCCCATGTGATGATATGTCATCACAATCCAACATCCATACCATTCTATTTTGTAGATATTACATGACTCTGAGGAGAGCCCTACTGAAACCCCTACTCAAGAGGTGGGGTCTCAGGTCTTGCAAAATTGCTTTTGAGCGTCTACAAGAACTCGAAGACAGAGATGTGATATCCACAATGGAGCAGTTTTTAAAACTATTGATTAAGTTTAGGAGATCTTTAGAATGGCCTGTGTGATATTGATGCAGTTTTCTTATATTGACTTTTGTCCCCACTGACTTTTGAATTTTTAAACTTTTTTTAACTGTGTATTTGATGATTTTAAATTGAAATTTTATGTCTATTTTTATAATAGTTATAATTATGTACGCTTATATGATATTTCTTTTTAAATATCGAATAAAGCTTATTTTGAACTTTGAACTTTGAACTCCATGCACATTCAGTCCAAGGCATCAATACAACCACCTCAAGAAGATTGCATCGCTGTGGTGGAAAGGTCTTAAATTCTCTAGTATTACCTTTGAAAACTTCGAATCACCTACACTGACATCACCTTGGATGCATATAGCGGTTTTAAAGCCAGATAAAACATCATAATACTAAATAGCAGACCCCTACTAAAAGAACGGTACATTCTGTGCACAGTTTCATTTAACTTTGTTTTTTCTAAGGCTGCCAGTCATTTCTCAACAGAAGAACTGCAACACTAAGCACACCAGAAAAAAACTTTCCATAGTTATTGCAAAATCCATGACAAAAAAAAATCCATTGGAATTTAGGCCCAGATGCATCAAAGAAAAATCTGGTCGCAAAGGGGCAGATTCTCAGAATGTGCCCCTTTGCGACCTGTATTTTTGCATTTTGGATGCATCATCCCAAATGCAAAAATCGCAAATTGAGAATTCGCTAAATGGCGATTACTTGCATTTAAGGAATGGTAATTTGCAAAAACTTTGAAAAATGCACTAAAGTGCATTTTTCAAAGTTTCATGTTCCGCACACACATGCCCTAAGGGCATGTGTGTGCGCAACATATGTGCACAGATCAATTTCAGGGGTGCAACAGGGTGTCCTTTGGACACCCCTGCAGCCTTGAAATCACATTCTCATTTTGCAATTCGCTAATTGCGATTCGCAAATTGAAAATTCTTCCCATTCATTCCTATGGGCCTCTAGGCCCATAGGAATGAATGGGGAGGTATTCCTTAATTGCGACTCGCAATTTGCGAATCGCAATTAAGGAATTTTAAGAAATCGCTATTTTTAAAGTGATTTCTTCTTGCATACCATTTTGCTATTCCTTATTAGCAATTCCTTATTTTTCGCTAATAAGGAATCGCAAAATGGATGCTTGATGCATCTGGGGGCATATTTCTTATAACATACAGACAAATGGATATTTATAAGGAATGAGGTTTCAGCCAGATATTCAGTTTAAATGGAATTTCCTCTTTGTCCTGCTTTTGTATCGCAGTCCTAATTTAAATGAGGGAGCTCCGCCCCATTAACAGACCAATCTGGGCGCTTCTTGAAAGTAAAACTGACATTTGTCTTCTAATGCAGCCTTCATTGTTCTAAGGAATATTTCTTTCTAAAGGGGCAAGTTCTCTCTGACCATAACCACACCGCCCTTCTGAAAGGAATCGCTTTTCTCTTTCTGCTCACATTACTCGTACATAATTGTCATCTCCCACCTGCAGTGTCAAGTTGTCGATGAGACTATCTTGGAGATAAAGCTATGATTTTAGTATATTATTGTCAGAAATCGATTGGGCGGTTGGTCAGTGACCCGCAGTCCGGGCCACAGAGGTAAACAGGTTGAAGATAACCTGCGCTCCGAGACAACATGAACTGTGTAGCTTTCCAGGCAAAGCAGAATGCTGGAATGGTATGGATAAACTTTATAAGAAAAGGTCATCTTCAGAGGGTGTGAGATGTTTTGTGTAACAGTGCAATTAAACAACAGTATAATTAAGAAATAAAGTACTTGAAGTTCCAAACCAAATACATTTTAATAACAAGTCATGTCGAAGCCAATTAGTCTGGCCATTGTAAGGTCTGTGTCAAAGGTGGATGGACGTGGCTTGCGTAATTTGCTATAGCGTAATTACGTGAAATGACAGCAAAATTATACGCAATTAAGCAGAATTATAGGGCCATATGTATCAAGCAAATTAGCATTCGCAAAGGCCGAAATTCGCAGAATTTGCATTCGCAAAGGTCGAAATTCGCAGAATTTCGGCCTTTGCGAATGCTAATTTGCTAAATGGTATGCATGAAACATTTTGGCAGCAAAATAAGGAATCGCAAAATTTGCCATTCCTTATTTTGCGATTGCACTTAAGGAACCGCAAATTTTGCGATTCCTTAAATGCAATAATCAAAGAAAAATGAATTAAAAAATGCCCAAAAGGATATGCAAATTACCATCAACTTCTAGTTGGTGGTAAGTTGCGAATTCTTTTCAAAAAGCAATTTAAAAAAAATCCAAAGGTGCCATATGACGCTCATACATGCCCCTAGGGCATGTATGTGCGCCATATGCCCACACATGTCATTTTCAGGGGTGCAGCAGGGTGTTCTTGTGACACCCCTGCACCCTTGAAAAAATTTGCAATCGCAAATTTCCCCTTCATTCCTATGGACCTCCTGGCCCATAGAAATGAATGGGAAATTTGCGATTAGCAATTTGCTAATTGCAATTTAGGAATGTTAAGGAATCGCTAAAAAGAAGCGATTTCCTACATATATACCATTTTGCGATTTCTAAATAGCGATTCCTTAAAAATCGCTATTTAGGAATCGCAAAATGGTATGTTGATACATATGGCCCTATGTGAGGAACATAACTCACCATTTAGCGTTATTTTTTTTTACAGCAGAATGCAACTTGCCCTCTAAAATAGACCCGAAGATTCCTTTTGCGCTAAAAAAAATAAAGCTAAATGCAACAAAACACGAACAGCAGAGTTATCAGGTGGACATGCTGTCTAAGTTTGTTGTTCCTGTGCTCATGCGGTAGGACGTTTGTGCCCAAGTACTGATCATTAAGCTAACAGGTGTATTTGCGTATTTTTTTGATAATTACACAACAAAAGAGTAACGCAAAACGTCTTCTATTACTCCGGCGTAATTAAAATGTCAACCTATGGCTTGACCAATGCATTGACGTTTCTTGGTACACACTTCTTTCATTCTATTTAGCATTCTGACATGCTCATCAGCCATGCTGGAATGGTAAAGTAAAAAAAAAAGCCCAAATGACTGCTCTACTTAACAACATAAGCCTGTGCATGCGTTGCAACACAACGTGCACACGTTCGCATACACGTGTGAACAAACTTGCGGCCATCTTGACGACTCCAAGACGGCTGCCATGTGTGCACATGGGTCAAGACGCATGTGCGAGGTTTCGTTGTGACTCATTTTGTTTTTTTAACCTCAATATTGCAACATAGCAAAGAAAAATGGCGAAATGGTAAACTTAAAAAAAAAAGATGTTTGCAAAGCATTAGAACATGAAGGCAGTTTGGTAGTATTTAGCAACTGCTGGACAAATACGAATAATAAATAAAAAAGAAAACAATAATGAAAAAATACGCACATTGTGGCAAGAGAGGTGAAGCAATGATACACGGAGGCGGAGACTGAAATATATAAAAAGTGCATGGGAGGTGTTTTCTTAAGTAAAAATGAAAAGAAAGGAAATTAATGACAATGGGTGTGAATGTGCGTGGACTACTTTTTAACCTAGTCCATATCCACAAAATCCCGTGGGATGTTACCAGTGCTGATGGGCAGCACTGACAACCAATGACTAAATCGAGAAGATACAATTTTGTAACAGGACGAATTCCATCCAACAACTGATCATAAAGTGGCTGCAGAAGTGTGCATAGCAGAGTTCCACACCCACCCCTGCAGGGACAAAATCTGACCCAGAGGGCATAGAACCAGGCTGTTTGCCCAAAGAACAATTACCAACATATATACACAGCTTGAAATTATTTCGCCTCCTGCAGAGACCCAACTGAAGGATGGATCTCTTGAGGCAATATCAACCACTGGGGTAAGGGTATCAGTGTTTCTAAAAGTTCTGTCACGCCTTACCCCTGGGAGAGCTTCCAGGCAACATTTGCAACAATTCTACAAGTGAACTCATTTTGAGTGACCATGGCCAGCCAGTCTTGAGTAATTGAACATGAAGACCGCTTTGTAGAACCAGGTGATAAGTAGCTGGCGAGGCAGTAAAGAGACTATATGCTGCCTACACACACAATCTGATAGAGATATCTAGCCGCAGATTAATTATCTTAGAATTTCCCCCAGGTGCCAGTCTGGATCTGGAGGCTTTCAGTAGTACCTCTGCGCACCGGGGATGGCGTTGCATGGCTACGCCCTGACATTGTCCACGGATATGACGGCAGGAGAGCCATTTAAGTCCCTCCTTGCACGCTGGCGTCAGTGTTCTTCTTTTCCGCGCTGCAACGTGGATCCAGGAGAAGCGGTTCCTCAGGTCTCTTTTTTTGTGTTGTGGCCTTCTCAACGCCTTTTGTGTCAGGAACACTGTGCCGATGCCTTCAGGGCTTCAAGGTGTGCAAGAACTGTACACAACAGATGTCAGCGTCAGATCCGCATGCCATCTGTATGAAGTACCTGGGCGAGCACCACGACTCCGAGGAGTGTGATGTCTGTAAAAGGCTGAAGCCCAAGTCCTTGTGGTAACGCCGGATGAAGTTGCTGTCAGCCCGGTTGTCCCGTTCGGAGTCCAAGTGGCACCAATCACCTTCTCGTGCTGGGGCTCCTGCTCAGAATAAGTCGTGGAGTCGTTCACGTTGCCTATATCAGGTAAGCATAGGAGGTTGAAGTCACGGAGGTCTACGGCCTCGCGTAGCCACAGCATGGGTGCCTCTTCCACCCGGTCTTTACCGGAGGCGGCTCCATGGACGTTGACCCCCAAATATCCACCATTCCGTGGTGAAGGGGCGACTAGGGCCCAAATGGAAGTGTACTACAAAGACTTGTATGCCATTTTTGGGTGAACCCCTCTCCCTGGCCCACCTTCGGCCCCACAGAGGTAGAAGGGACCATGATTGAGAGCTCGCCAGCGGGTGCACCCTCTGTGCCGATCGAGTACCCTGGCTCTGTCTCTGGAGTTGTTGCAATGTAGGGAAACTGTCCAGTGGGGCTTCCTATTTGGACGTCAGAGATCAGCCCAGGTATGACATCAGGAAACAGTCCAGAGGGTTTCCTGTTATGACGTCAGCAGCAGAGGACTTGTCTTCCACTCGAAGCCCTTCCATGCCTCAGTCACCCTTAGTAGCTGACGTCGACACGATGCCGTCCCAAGGTCATTTGACGGAGACACCATTGGTTCTGGACATCGATACGGCGCCTTCTCAACGTCTTTAGGCACTGGAGGCACCTTTTCATCTACATCTGGAGGATGAGGCTAATGCTACTACTGTTACCCCAGTGTTGCAGGAGGATTCTGCAAATACTGGTGGAGTTGAGCATTTGGATGCTCTTGGCTAGCCTCAGGCAGGAGATTCTTTGGGCTTTGGAGGACACGTTAGTTTACAACCGTCCCCTACCTATGATTTACTGTCACCCCCCCCCCCCCCCCCCTTCAGAATGGTGACAGAAGCTGGTGCAACTTTTGCTAGGGTCATTAGCAAGGCTGCTGACATTTTACAATTCCAGCCTCCCGTTGTCTCTGTCTTCGGATCCCTTCTTGGACCTGCTCCATCAAGGCAGCTCTAATGTTGAGTCATTATACGACATCCTCCTGGGGACTTGGGCAATACCCTCATCAGGAGATGTGGAGCATGCCATTGCACACCATCATCGACCTGCTCCAGAAGATCCTGTCTGTCTGTCCCTACACCCTAGGGCTCAAGCACTTGTTATACAAGCAGCTTCAGCTTCGCTGTGTTTGCATGCTCCTCCATTGCTTCCACCGACTAGGGGATCCAGGTGGTTGGAGAACTGTGGCTGAAATGTGTTTGCGTCCGCTAGCTCAGGCCCTCAGATCTTTAAACACGCCCTGCGTGTTTGAAAGAGCTTCTTTTGCCCTCTGGGATTTTGATGACCGCTTCCTTCAATCTCTTCCTGAAGGACCTAGAGCTAACCTCGTTCAGCTAATTCAGGATGGTCGTGAACTGGCCACATTTTCTATTAGGTCAGCCATGGACACAACAGACTCCATAAGTAGAGCTATGCCTCGATCAGTAGCTCTGAGAAGACATGCTTGGTTGCGTGATGGCAATTTCCCTGACAATGTTCAGGAGAGTCTTAAAGACTTACCCTTTGACTGGATCAATCTTTTTGATAGCCATGCTGATTCTGCAGTCCAGCACCTCATGGCTGGCAATCTGTAATTGGACATTACTTTGGGTAATTCTTTTTGCAGTGTCCGTTTGTTCAAACCTTATTGACGTAATAGTAGTTGCAGTGTTCGCACTACTCATCTTCAGTCTCTGGGTTTGACACTTTTAATTCCCATATGGCTTGTACAGCCTGACAGCTGTTTTGCCTTTGTTTCCATTTTCTCTGCCATAGAGCTAGTCTCAAGAGATGATCCTTCCCCCTCCTTTTTATGTGGATGTGAAATACCCTGTATGGGGTATTAGTTGGTTATTGTATAGCTACTCAGGTATGCCACATCAGGGATTCTTCCTGGGTGGTATATTTCCTGGCTGAGGATCCGGTTTGTCCTCCTCGGATTCTTGTCCTCCTACAGTACTCTCTAGAGTGTTCCATAGTGTTTCACAATACAGGCTTTTAGCAATATGCTTTCGCTTTTTTGACGCTCAAGTGTTCTTTCTGGTACATCCCAACTGGACAAGGCCGCAAGGTGTTAGGTTGCTCTCTTTACAGTCTTCATTTTTGAAATCGTAGAATGCGTTTTGGTTAAAACAATTCAATGGCTCAGTAGTAACGGTTCCTCCCTCTGATGATGCAGCCTCCTCTGGAGCATAGTTCAATCCCACCACAGCTGGCCTCTTTGAGGTGTGTTACCATGGGAATACCTTTCAAACTTTGTAGCTGATATTTATCTCTTGGACATGAAGCCAGTGCCTCTTGGCAGCATGTTTATTTTCTTTTATTTCACAAACAATTTCTGTTCCTGTTTCAGTTCTGGCACGGGGTATTGGCAGCCAAAGGGTTCCTACTGGTCCAACTTGCACCCAAAATGGTGGCTGTGCTTGAATTTCTTGGGTGAGAAAGTGCTTTTGCCTTTCCCCTTCCTTTCTTAGTACAGACTCATGTCTAGTTTCCCTTGTTGGCACTGAGGTCTAGGCCAGAAGCGGTCGGTTGTGCGCAATGTCTTATACTCCGCGTCTCACAGGCACTCCCCAGGCAGGGGCTCAGCTCCCTCTACATATGGCTTCTGGCCGGAAGTTGTCTTTAGCAGTCTCTCTTCAGAGATGATACTGTCTAGGTATACGTATTTCTCTCTCTCTCTCTCTCTCTCTCTATATATATATATATATATATAGAACACACCGAATTATATATATATATATATATATATATATATATATATATATATATATATATATATATATATATATATATTACCTACTGGCGGTCGCCAGTAGGTATATATAGTTAGGATTTTTTCCCTATGGGATTTTTGAAAATTCTATGTCTAATAACTTTGGCGTTTGTGGACGGAATTGGCTGAAATTTCTGGAAAATGGAACATTTTGTTTCTGAGCAGCCCCTGAAAATTTGGGGGGGGTTTGTCAAGGGGGGGCCGAGAAAAAAGGGGGGTCCCAAAACGTGTTTTTAACATTGAGTTTTCCATAGGGCGGTTGGCCTCACTTTTAGCCCGAACGGGTGAATGGATTTGCACGAAACTTGGCAAAATTGTAGGGACTGGTAGCCCGATGTGCCTTTTGTAGGTCTCAATATATGTGCTCCAGTGGATTTTGAGAAATTAACGTTTAAAAAAAGATATATATCTGTAACAGCGGACTGGGCAGCGGCCCAGGACGCGTACTTGTCGCGCAACGGAGCTTTGTGAAGCGAAGCTGATTGGTTCTCCGGCGTCTGTCAACATTCCAAACAGTCCGTAGCGGCCGCCATCTTGTCTCTCGGTAGGATCGAGAGACAAGAGGAGGTCAAAACAAAGGGGTAAATAACTATAAGGGGGCATAGTAGATCCTCGCTGACCCCCTAGGTTTGATGTGGAGGTTTTAAAAGGGCCCCGTGGGGCAAAAAAAAATAATAATAATAATAATCGAACGGCTGAATGGATTTGCACGAAACTTGGCAAAATATTAGGGACTGGTAGCCCGATGTGCCTTTGCTAGGTCTCAATATATGTGCTCCAGTGGATTTTGAGAAATTAACGTTCAAAAAAAGATATATATCTGTAACAGCGCTCCGCTTCGCGTAACGGAGGTTTGCGAAGCTGATTGGTCATTCTGTCACTGGGCTATAGTTGGGCTACATCTGGCTGATATTTGGGCTACATTTGTTTTTTTGTGTGTCTGGCGGCCATCTTTGGGCTACATTGGGCTACATTGGGCTTCATTGGGCTACATTCGGCTAATTAGCAAATAGCTCTTCGCAAACTAGGAATGGTAAAGAATCGCTATTTATTCCTTAAAGTTCGCTATTTAGGAAATGCAAAAAACTTTGATGATACATATGGCGGTTCATCTCTAACAAGATAAGAAGCATAGGGATACATTTATGATGACTGGCGCATCACCAGGGATGTGTTAGTCATTCTGTGCCGCTGTTCCGTCACCTATGGTGTGCTGCATTTACAATGCGGCGCATCATGGGGCAAAAACAGCACAGATGCGTGATGTATCTGTGCCGTAAAGGTGGCGCATTGCTGGAGTTGTATCGCAAGTGTGATGAAGCTCCAGCAAGGGTCGGGGGTGCCCCTGTCGCAGGGTTTCTGTTCTCACACAGAACTGTGGGCAGAGGATTGGAACCTCGGCGAATGCATTGCTGGAGTTGTATCGCAAGTGTGATGAAGCTCCAGCAAGGGTCGGGGGTGCCCCTGTCGCAGGGTTTCTGTTCTCACACAGAACTGTGGACAGAGGATTGGAACCTCGGCGAATTAGGGTGTCCCAAAACTCACGTTAGTAATCAAAAACTCCTTAGCAAGCTAGGTACAGTGTCACATTGGATATAACAAACTCTCAATGTTTAGACAATCCAGAATATGAACTTATAGTACCTCAGGATACGTGGAACTCATGAACAGTCGGTCGTTATAGATTTCTTAGAAACCAGAACATGGAGTTAAGAAGAACAGATGTGTATTTGAAATGTTTATTTACTAATGCCGTCTTCTCAGGCGTAGTACCTTAGATAATAAAAGTACACATATTATCAGTAGCAAAATTACCAGCATAGTTACTAGTACATAAAAAGTGAATGGTGATAGTATGTTAACATGCTGTAAATGAATAAGAGTTAGCAACACTTATAAGCAGCCGCGGGCCGTGGAGGGAGTTACGGTGAGGCAGGGAGGCGGGGAGGGGGAGAAGCAGGGTGGAGAATACAAGTACACATATTATCAGTAGCAAAATTACCAGCATAGTTACTAGTACATAAAAAGCGAATGGTGACAGTATGTTAACATGCTGTAAATGAATAAGAGTTAGCAACACTTATAAGCAGCCGCGGGCCGTGGAGGGAGTTACGGTGGGGCAGGGAGGCGGGGAGGGGGAGGGGCAAGGTAGAGAGGGCTCCACCCTGCTTCTCCCCCTCCCCGCCTCCCTGCCCCATCGTAACTCCCTCCACGGCCCGCGGCTGCTTATATCTCACCCTCCCTAATACACATATTATATTATTTGCTAAGAAGGTCTCTTTGTGTTGGTTTAGGGCGTGCCCATACTTTAGTGTCTTAGATTTGAAGGAATCACATCAGCATACACCAGCTCTCTCTTCATGTGAACCGCATCAACTATTGTGTATGTGTGTTCGGCAAAGCAATATAAAACCCGCCTCATGCCCAGAATTGGCAGAAGTTGCACTTATGTTATGAGTATGAAGTCGTGGAGATCAGACCTCATAACAATTCTGTATCGTGTTGTTCTTGAAACTTTAGCACTCGCTGTACAGATATAGTTTAACAAGTAAAGCAGATAGTAGACCAATAACATATTATTCTCATGTAAACCACGATGAACTACTAGGTGGAAAGCTAAAGCAACAACTAAGTGTCTTGTGCAGAAGTTGCAAAAAAGGAAAAATGGCGTTTAAACCGGTAATGAGCCCATGCTAACTTAACACGGTGTAAAGATATCCAGGACCTAGATGACACCTCCCCATGATCCGGAAACGAACTGAATAAGATAATAGAAGTGCCATCTCATGAGAGCAGATTGCAAGTTTATATGTGGACGGTCCGCAAGGTAAAGCATTAAAAACTAGGAAAATTTAATGCTAAAGAAAAATAAAACAGCCAAGTACTTTATCGAGTCTTAAGCCAATAGGCAAGGTAAATAATAAAAACTTGACAAATAAGTCAATGAATTGTCAATGAAATGCTAGTACTCAGCATATCAAACATGAAAAAGGTCTATGACATAACTGTGTATGCAAAATAAGCTGCAACAGCCTCCAATAAGAAGTCACCGTCTTCATCCGAAAACAGTTCAGCCATCCAATTTAAAAGCGGAAAAGAACATACGTGCTCTCCCAGCACCGGATCCTCTATCACCATCAGAGGACAGCTCGGTGGGTTTTCAAGAAAGCTCTGTTCCAAGAAAGACTGTGCTGCCGCCAGTAAATTCCAGGGACCAAGTAGTCCATGCATCAATGCCACAGCCATAATCCTTTCGCCAGGACAAACCAACTCGTGAGTAATGATAGGAGTCATCAGCTGATTAAAGTCGACGTCAGGAGAAACCGGTCCGCAGAGACACAAATCAATGGCCCAATCGAAATCACAGGTCAGGCAGTGAAATACAGGCTGGACACAGGTGAAGTAGGAGAATCGAAAAGATAATCCATATGCCGTGCTTAATATCGCCAACGGCATTGTGCCATAATATTCTAGCATGCGATTGCGGAACAGTGTCAGCAGCTGCAGGGTGTGAGGTTGCATAGGAGGGACATCCATATTTAAAAATGTAAAAAAGCACAAGAGCGTCCGCTGGTAATGCAAGTAAAAATGGGAATCCACGAAGCACAGTGGAAAAAAATAGAATGAAAGAAAGCAGGGATGACTCCAAAGATTTTCTCAAATGAAGTCACGAGACCACTGGTAACAACTTTAAAAAAGTGCGCCAGGGACTTTGTGGAGGATGCGTTAAAGATAGTCGGAAACATGTTGCTGAAATTGAAAGGCAAATCTTAATTTAAAAGGGTGTGCACCTCTGTACGGGTGTTCGCTATGTGAAGTACGAAAGTTTCACGGGCCGAACTCAAGGCCACCTCTCTCTGAGACAAAAGAGCTCTTATTCTTGCCATGCCGTTGAAACGTGTCCCAAGGTTGGTATTTGTGGCCAGATTGAAAACTCCCTATGTTCATGTGTGGGAGGAAATAGAACATTTCTGCAGCAAATAACCCGTTCACTTACTGTTACGATAAAAGGAATACTTTTAATTAACTCAGAACAATCTTCATTATTGAGCATCAAATAACTACCATTTTCCAACAACTTGAACGTGGGGATGATAGCAGGAACTGGCGTGCCTTGCAACACGCAAGCCATATTTGGTCGGTGTTTGTTGCATGAACCGTGTAACTGTATGTGCCTACACATTAGTGAATGATCTGGCGTCTCAGTGCATTCCTCTCCATTCAGATAAACTTCTTGATCATCTTTGAAACATCTGTATGTGTATGGAAGCGACCAGACCTCATGAAGAAAAGCACTACCTAAAGAATACATTTTACAGCTACAGATATTAGCTGTTAAAAAACCAATGAAATTCACAGAAAAAACCATAGGTTATAGACCATATATAGTTAGGAATTAGCATTTACAAAACCTTGAAAATTCACTGAAAAAACCATAGGTTATAGACCATATATAGTTAGGAATTAGCATTTAGAAAACCTTATTTTACTCACACAAAACCATTGAAATTCCATATATAGTTAGTTGCACTAACTATATATCGCGCACCCGCAATCCACTGCTGATGATGTCACATATTACATCATTCATGACATGGTCAGTGACATCACTGATGACATCACTGATGACATCTCAAATGACATCACTGATGACATCATCTAGTGTCTGTGTGTTTTTGTAAAGTTTAAATACGTTTTACATATTGAAGAATGAGTGGATGTATGGAAGACTGAGTGTGTGTGTGGCTGGCTGGGAGGTGTGTGACTCTGTGCATATCAATGTGTACTTGTATCAGTGATTGTATAAGAGAGTAAGTATGTGTTAGTATATGTGTGAAAAGTATGGTGTTCTGTGTTTAACTATAGATGAGGAAATCGAAGTGTGATTGATTCTTCACAGGACTGACTAGGTGTATGAGTGCATATGATAGTGTTCTAATAATAACTGACTGTATGTATGAGTAATTGTATGGGTGAATGAGTGAATGTGTGTGTAGACGTACGAATCAGTGAGTGCGTATGTAGTAACTGGTATTGGTGTGTCATGATGTCATCAGTGATGTCATTTGAGATGTCATCAGTGATGTCATTTGAGATGTCATCAGTGATGTCATCAGTGATGTCACTGAAGTATGGTGTTCTGTGTTTAACTGTATAGATGAAGAAATGGAAGTGTGATTGATTCTTTACAGGACTGACTTGGTGTGTGAGTAACTCCATGGATGAGTGGCAGTGTGTGACTGTCTGCATAGGTGTATGATTGCATATGATAGTGTTGTAATAATGAGTGACTGTATGTATGAGTGATTGTATGGGTGAATGAGTGAATGTGTGTGTAGACGTAGGAATCAGTGAGTGCGTATGTAGTAACTGGTATTGGTGTGTCATGATGTCATCAGTGATGTCATTTGAGATGTCATCAGTGATGTCATTTGAGATGTCATCAGTGATGTCATTTGAGATGTCATCAGTGATGTCATCAGTGATGTCACTGACCATGTCATGAATGATGTAATATGTGACATCATCAGCAGTGGATTGCGGGTGCGCGATATATAGTTAGTGCAACTAACTATATATGGAATTTCAATGGTTTTGTGTGAGTAAAATAAGGTTTTCTAAATGCTAATTCCTAACTATATATGGTCTATAACCTATGGTTTTTTCAGTGAATTTTCAAGGTTTTGTAAATGCTAATTCCTAACTATATATGGTCTATAACCTATGGTTTTTTCTGTGAATATATATATATACACATGTGTGTGTGTGTGTGTGCTGCTGTGGTTATGTTGTCCTCCTTTACAGGTGCCGTTGGTATCTGTGTAAGCAAAGCTGTTCTTTATTTGTTCTAGTATCTTGGGTTTCCTTTGCCCCAAGTTCTGTCTCCTCTCTCTACTTCATAATGACAGCGAGCTCTGTTTATATGTCCGGTTTCTGCCGGTATTCTTTCGCCAGAATGATTCTGTGAATGGTTTGGTTAGTATGACTCTCTGGTGATACGTTCTGTATAATTAAATCGACGCATGTGTGCTGTTGATGCTCCGTTTGGATCACTCCTGTCTGTGGTGTGGAACCGAGGGTCCACACAGTATGCATATGTGTACATGCATTATCTGTGTATGTCCATTTGTATCTACATATGTCTCTCCTATGGAATCCACTGTTGTGGGTGTTCATTTTGTCCACATTGCATTTAGAATGATGTTCTTATTTCTGTTCAGGAAATAGTTTTTGGCTGATCTCTTATGTGTATGTGTCTCTATGTATACATGGTTTTGTATATGTGTACATGGAGGTTTATACATATGTACCTACATATGGCTCTCTTAAGGCACCCACCGTTATGGATGCTCATTTTGTCCGCACTGACTCTATAGTGATGTTCTCATTTCCTTCAGGAAACGGTTTTTGTGGATCCCTAGGATGCAGTACACAGTTCTTCTTATTGTTCTTTTTGCCAGAGACTTCACGTTCATCTGATTCTCCTTCGTTCCTTTCTTAAGGGTGAAGGGTTCATGCCTGTCCTCTGGTGGAGAGTTTTTGCCATTGTTTCTATTTATGTATGATGCTTTTTGGAGACCATTGTTTCTAGTGCCAGCCAAGCTTGCTTCTGCAGCTCCCACCTGTTTTGGTCAATCATGGTTGATGGTCTAGTTCTCTTGTAGAACTTGGAGGGACTCAGTTGCAGACCCTCCTCCAAAGGGGTATAGCTATGGTATCTGATTCTAAGTTAAGGAATCTGTGGCTAGATGTCTCTATCAGATGTAAAAGTTAATTACCTTTGGTAAAGCTATATCTGGTAAAGACACAGTCTAGATGCAGATTCCTTTAAGCCCACCCATCCTCCCCTCTCTGCGACGGTCTTTTCAGATTGGGTTCTTACAACACTTATGCCAGTGGTCGCTAGCTCAATCAGTGTTTGGTCTACACAAAATCCTTGGCCAAGTCAGAAACCTTAACTTTTGCCTTCACCACCCTTTCCCGACTGTGGGTGGTGGGTGTAAATATGCATGCACAATATTGCACCATGGTTATTCTCCAGTGTGTGGGTTTGTCATCCTTCTTTCCTCTCTTTGACTCTGATACTGGCAATAGATCATATTTAGCGTGCATTGCCAAACAGTCAGTGTTGTTGCAGGATTGTTGAGATTTACTATAACCTTCATTTCCTTTACTGTTTATTCCTAAGACAATATGGTTCTTCCCTTCTGCAGCATTCTTTTCTAAGGCAAGATCTTTCCTCTCACCCTTGTTTCAATATCTTTTCTGACGTATTTTCTTCTAAAATCCACTTCTGATGTTTCACATCATTTGTTGTTTCTTCTCCATATTGTTTCAAAGATTTTTTTTAATCTTTTTGGCACACTGTTCCCACATACAGTTTTAGTGGTGGCTCTGCATTCTGGTGCGGAAAGTTTCACAGTAGAAGCCTCACTTCAGCGAGCCGGGATGGACTTATATGCCTTCACTGTGACATCATATCCGTGGCTGACGTCAGGACGGAGCCATGCGACTCAGTCCCCCGGCGTGCAGAGGTACTGCTGAAAAATCTCCAGATCCAGACTGGCGCCTGCGGGAAATTCTAAGTTAAGGAATCTGAGGCTAGAATGTTTCTCTACCAGATATAGTGTTACTGAAGGTAAGTAACTTTTACGTTAAAACCCCCTTTGAAAGACTTCCTGGTATTACTCGACTTGTGTAGATTAGAAGGGCAGTTTTTTCATCCTATTGGGAATGGAGCAGCAGGTCAGTGTTTTAGACAGCATCATATTTGATGGTGTCTGCTCCAGAGCAGCAGCACAATCAGCAGGGTGCCACCATGTATCCCTACACTTATGTACCATGCATGCTAACATTTTCCAGGAAGGGGGATGGCAGTGAATTAATATGTTGGGCTCCAGGGTATCAGTAATGATGAAAATATGTGTTGCACTCATATTGAGTCTGTGTATCCTCTGGATCTCAAACGGGTTAATTTTTATGGATTCCAGTCATACTTTGTCAATCCTGGCTCTCATCCTGTGCTGCTGCTGATGGAGCAAGGATTCGCACGTTACGCGCCTTGTTTGAATTCATGAACCTCAATTAACGTTAACAAAGTAATCCAACATGTTTGTTTTACTAATTTCCCTTTTATTTGACATTTGGGGTGTCCTAGAGACGCTTACCTATGTGTTTACTAACTCAATAACGCTTGTCTTTAAAATGGCCGCTGCTTGGCGGGTTTCCTTCTGCGCATGCGTTAGTCACACTCACGTGACGTGACGTACTTGCAGTTCTGGTGGGAATCTTTTGCGCTTGCGCATTGGCTTTGAGATGGCTGCTTTGTGTCCTCACATGGTGAAGCTTGCGCTGATGCTTTTGTGTTATTGTCTGTTTGCACTAAAACCCTAATGCCATAGTTTATATAAAGTAAGGGGTATAGAGTAGCTATTCATGGTATACAGTGTATTAATTTATTTCTATGTTTTAATTTGTTTTCGCTTACTTTTCATGTAGCGCGATTCTGAGGGTCTGAGAGACACCCGTGACGCCATGTTGGGCATCCTTTCTGCGCATGACAGTCCTCTGCCAGTGGCATTGAATCCATGCCAACCAGAGGTCCTTGCCAAGAGGCTCCTGAGAAAGTGACCTGCGACCTAGCAGAAGAAGCTGAACTGTCCTGCAAATGCAACAAATGTATTAGTTTCCATTGTATTCTGTGGAGTATGTCATGGGAACCCCAAAATCAATAGGCGGTCCCAGAAATGCTAATACAGGCTTGTAGAATTTAAACGTGATTGGTGTGTTGACCTATCCTACTTGTGGACCAATTGAAATTGGGGATTCTGACACTTGCAACATTTGGGGGGTGGTACACTGACCCGAAAACAGTATAACTAGCCTAGGTTTAGCTAGAGAAATTGTCCGACTTGTCCGAATAGCTGACCTGTCACTGACCCAACGCACTCAATAGGTGACTGATACACAGGGCTGCGGAGCACTCTGTCCGAAATTTCTATAGACTCTGGAGGTTTTACTAAACCTTAAGTGCTGGCGGAGCACTTTGCTGGGGAATTCGCTAACCCAATCGGGGTTCTGGCTGATAGCTGCAGAGAGGATGGAGCGCAGGCGTTTCTTCCGAACTGTGGGTGCTGGTCGTTCCTTGGTGGTCCTGTCCTGATCCTAATCTGGGTTTCCTGTCCTGTCCTGGGGTGTCCATTCTGCACCTGCTGTCCCATCGATGACTGTCCTTCCTTGGGGTTTTTCCTGTCCTTAACTGACCCGTGGCCAGGGTTGGTCTTCACACCATTCTAGGTAAATATAGTGCTGAAAAGTCTATTCTGCACATTCTATCTTTCTGTCTTTTGCTTTAATAAAGACATACCTTTGCATACGTTAATTTTCCATGCTTTTCGCCATCTACTAAATGAAAAGTCATTACATTTATTTTTCCTTAGCATGTTCCTATGTTTCCCTTCCTTTAAGTACAATTCTCCATACTGACTAAGAGATATAAATACATTTATATTCTCCTTCTATTAAGACTGACTGAAGTAAGGCTCTAGAATTATAGTGTGTTCCATTTTCTTTACCCTCCCTATAGATGTGTTGGTTTTCTACAATTCTCTTTCATCTTTTTGAAGTATTTCCCAGTAGTGAACTTCTAGTTTGTTCCTAAATTTGCCCCATCTATAGTTATTCAATTTGGAGTTCCATCCCTGAAATGCCTAAATAGCTGATTCTCTTTTACTACCTTCTGGAAATCCTATAAATGATTAGCTTGATTTGTTTCCTTTATGGATACGTGCTCTTTATTATCTTGGTTATAGATTGTTTACTTGTAATAAATCTTATGCTTTCGGAATATGAACTTTAGATAAAGGTTTTGAAACTTCCTCAGTTTGTGGTCATTTTATGAATACAAAGAAATATAAAAGTTGGTATTTGGTTGTCTGCCTTTCTTTTACAGCTAGCTCTCTGATCCATTTTGGTCATAGGTACCCGTAACGGTGGATTGGTAAGTCGGGTACAGTAGAAATAAAATAGGAAGGAACAAGGGTTACTGATAGTAGAGTGTATGGTCGCCCGATTAATAATTATGGTGTATTGAAAAAATTATGGGCCCGATACGTGTATGGTAAAAATTGTTGGCCGGGTGACCTGCGCGCTCTATCAGTAATTTTCTGGTAGCAGAGGTAATGGTTAGGGACTAGTTAAAGTTAGGTAGGACTAGTTAAGATAGGTAGGTAGGTCGGATGCTGCTATAAAGATGTTGCTGCTAAACTGTGAACATTTTATTTCTGCTAAATTGACAAATCACGTGAAATGTTTTTGCTTTGAAAATTATGAAATGTTTTAAATTGTTTTTTCTGCTGTTATATTGATAAATCTACTAATCCACTCGTTAGTGATTGTTATATGTTGTCTGGAATCCCCGGGGAATTGAATAGCGAGTGGTGAGGAGAATCCACTTCGCTTTGAGGTCACTGGCTCTAGGAAAATTGGTGCAGGTTAGGCAGAACTGGAAGCACTAATTAGGGTTTTCTGAATGTATGTTTGAATAAATGATAGCAAAGAGTTCGCTGGCAAAACTTCTATTGTGATAATAACCTAGTAAGGGTCACACGGAAGGAGTAGCAGGTTCGTCGAAGCATGGGTGATAGCAAAGGGGTTCGCTAGTGAAACTTTAGACTTAGTATATATCCCGAAAAGAAGTGGATGAGTCAAAAGAAGTAGCAGGTTCCCTAATGCTTGAGTGAAGGGTAGGCAGAAGAGATCTATCCGTAGTGTATGAAAAGTAGACAGAAGAGGTTTACTTGCAGTAAAACGTATCTTTCCTTTCTAGACACTCGAGTACAGTGGTGAATGTGTTTACGTTGTTAAATAACTAAAGCACTTGCACTTTAAAAGAAAGAAATCAAGTTTCCGTTACCTTGTAAAGGAGGGAGTCAGTTGCGAAGCTGCTCTGACGTCACTCCATGCCGCGCTGGTATTGGTTGAAACAGCGGGTGTGTAGCAGAGCTGGAATTGTAAAGGAGGGGTGAGTGCCGAAGCGTGAGAACCTGTCTCGCGAAAAGGCCGCGCACCCATTGGTCGAGATTATTTGAAATCGTGCATTTTATTGGTTGCACGAAAATAAAAGACGCATTTGGATTGGAAGTGATTTTGTAAACAAAGTCGCTCGCAGGAAAATTGTATGTGGCACACGTATATGCCAGAGACTAGACCGGATCCAAGATATCTAGGGTTTGGAAAGGATCATTGGAAAGGGCATAACACCAGCATTATGTACGGAAATAAGAGAAAATTGACCCTTGTAAACAAAGTGAAGAATTATTTCAAAAAAGACAAACCTATTAAAACTAGAGAAGGTGTTGTCATACCGCCACCTAATACTCCCGCATCTTTTATGATGTTCGATAAAGGGTACCACTCATGTGTATGGTTGGAAAATTGGGCGAAATACACGAAAGATGACGGAATTTTGGCTTTTCCGTTAGAAGGTACATTTAATGGCAGGATTTTATTTAATTTGAGAAACCGAATGAATGATTTACATCCCAGACCTAGATTGACCCAGTACGAAGCGTTAGAGGAATGGGAGATAGAGGCTTTTGAGAGAGACAAGCCCTGCATGGATAAAGGTTTGACCAAATGGTATCCGAAACTGAAACAAGAAACCCGAGATAAAAAGATGAAACAATGGAGACAGAACATGATAGTAGAAGGACTGTATCCAATGATGGCCATGGGTGATCCTTTGGGAGAGAAAAAGGTCGAAAAAACCAAACACTGGGTAACTAGTGGGGAATCCGATGATGATTATTTGGAGGACTTGTTCATGAAGAATCCACCTCCTTATAATGAAGGACTTAGACCCTCTAGTGTAGGGGATGCCCCCAGAAGACCTCCTTATCAGGAAGGGACTAGATCTGTAAATGTAGGAGACGGTTGTCAAATACCTTCCTATAACGAGGACCTGAGACCCATAGGTGCCAGGGATACCTGTCCAAGACCACCGTTTAGTGGAGTATCAAGATATTCAGGTGAGAGGGACTTCTGTGCAAGACCTCTGTATGAGGAAGAATCAAGACCTTTAAATACAGGAAGCTTGTTCTCAAGACCTAATTATGGTGAAGGACCAAGTATGACGCATCCTACTGCCCCAAGTTATGCTCCAACGTTGACACCACAGGTACTGCATGAGAAATCCCTAGAAAGGTTATTGGAGGAAAAGGAGCGAGAGGCTCTAGCCAAACAAAGAACTGAAATAATTCAGAAAATCTCCCAGTTAAATACAAGCCCTGAAGCCTTGACAATCCCGGTAACTATTGGACCGGTTGTTCCTTTGTATGGGGATAGACAGGGGAGTCCAAAGGCTCTGGTTATTACCCCAGCTATAGTGCAGCCGAGAAAAGAGCCCTTAATTATAGATGATCAGACGAGTGAATGTGAATCTGAGGTCTCTTTAATGGATTTACCGATCAAGAAACTCGGAAGGAGTTCACAGAAAAGGCATAATCCTTTCAATACAGGGGAAATTCAATTGGAATCGACTTCAGGTACTAAAAGTGTCACAGTAGTGAGTCCTGAAGAAATTAAGAGATGGAGTTGAGAATTAGAGAGACAAACTCCTCAGTCAAAACCCTTAGATATTTACAAATTGAGAATAGAAATAGAAGAACTGATGGCAGGAAACGTGGGGTTAGACAGATTAAATACCTATTCCGAGGAAGAGCTTCTATTTATCTGTAAAAGTCTTACCCGTAATACCAGAGTGTTCCATGAGAAATTAACAGACACTGCCGCCAGTATGGGAATAGATATTGGGAAATCAAAGCCATTACAGAAACCCTACAGAGCAGAATTCTCAGACAAAGATCTAGAGAATATGAATGTGTCAGGGAAAAAAGTACAGATCAAGGAATTATTGAACGTATTGCAGAAATGGGGAGATTTGGAAAAATGGAAAGCCAGGTGGGCAAAGAAAAAGGAAGAGAGTAGATCCAAACAGACGACTTCCGAGTTTGTTCTAAAAGAAGCTGACAAACCAGAACAGTTATATCCTATGCGAGAAGTGCCAGGTGGAAAGTATGTGCACGTTCCATGGTCCAGACAAGATATTGTGTCTTTTACCAATGACTTTCCAAAGTTACGAGAAAAGCCTGTAGACTGGTACAGACAGGTAGAAAGGTTTGTAAAGGTACAAAAATGCCTGTGGAAAGATCTGGATGGGTTTTTCGACATAGTCGTTCCTGTAGACTTGTGGACAGAATGCAAAATCGCCATTGGTTGGCCTAGTAAGGACTACCCGAGGAACCCTACTACAGGAGCTCCTTCCGATGAGGTAATGAAAAAATACGAACAGGTAATGTTACACCTGAAGGGAAAAGTGCCTGCAAAGGAAACTGATTGGACCAGAATAGATAGAACCACACAGGAAAGAGGTGAGACTGTGCATTCCTTTTATGAAAGACTGTTGCAGGTGTTTAAAACATACAGCGGTATAGATAACATCGAGATGAAGGATATGACCCACTTCATTTACAGGTTTGTAAATGGTTTAAGACCTGAAATTTGCCAGTGGATCAAAGACAATAAAATCTGTTGGCAGTCTAAGAAAATAGACGAAGTCTTGCGATACGCAAAGTATTGCGAAGACGAGATGGCAGACAAGCGAAAGGCCTTAAAGGAAAAGGTTATGTGGGCACAGGTCAAACTAGCTGAACAACAAGAAAAGCAATTGGGTAAATTGAATAAGAATTCCCAAAATCAAGGTTCTGGGGGAGGAGGGAAGCCCAGAGTGAAAATGAATCGAGAGGAAGCCAAAAAGAAGTTCCCCTGTCACGGGTGCGGACAGATAGGGCACTGGAGAGACGAGTGTCCATACGCACAAGATAATAACCCCCAAACCCCTGATTTAAATCCACAGACGCAGAATGAAAAACCAAGAAAGAACCAGCAACAGGTAAAAGCGAGTCAGTTGCCTCGTGCACCTAAACCAAATTTTAAGGGAAAGACACCGCAAGGTGAAGACATAGAAATTTGGGGAGGAAAGGAGGATAGACATGCAGCAACTTCTCAATTTTTGTTGAATGATACTTTCCTCTGTGACGATCAATACTGACGGGGCCTGAGAGGGGAGGACGAGGAGTGCGTACTTGGCGCCTCCTTACCGGTAGACCAGTCAGGGCCATACATTGAAGGAAAGGTTGAAGGCAATGATGTCACCTTTCTGTTGGACACTGGGGCTACCCGTTCTACTGTGAGAACAGCAGACGTTCCAAACCTACCCCTCTCGGGAGAAGCAATCCAAGTAGTGGGTGTATCTAATCAATTGATTAGTACCCCAGTTACTGAGCCCATGGAGATTACAATAGGGAACTTCAAGGAAATGCATAGATTTGTGGTTTGTGATACCAGTCCAGTAAACTTACTGGGACGTGATTTGTTGTGTAAAATGAACTGTACCATCTTTTGCACACCAAAGGGCGTCGAAATTCAAACCCCAGACGAAGATGGCATATACAAATTAATGGTAATCAGACCTGACTCAGAAATTAAACAACTGACTGTACAAGACTTACCCGAAGAACTCCAACAGACAGTGAAACCAGAAGTATGGGACTTTACTGGAAAGGATGTAGGCTTGATGGCAAACGTTGACCCAATCAAAATAGCCATGAAAGAAAATGCAGTTTACCCCAATACCAAGCCTTACAAAATGAGTGCAGAAGTAAGAGCAGGAGTTGCCATTGAAATAAAAAGATTGCTAGAAGCCAACATCATACAAGAAGTATTGAGTAGTCCATGTAACTCCCCCATAATTGGAATCAAGAAACCTAGTGGCAAGTACACGGTAGTACAGGACCTGAGAAAGGTAAACAAAATTGTTGTTCCCTGCTGCCCTATTGTTCCGAACCCAGCAGTGATCCTGTATCAGATCCCCTGGGATGCTGAATGGTTCACCGTGATTGACCTATGTCACGCATTCTTTTCGATCCCATTGCATCCAGACAGCAAATTTCTTTTCTCATTTGCATTCGACAGTCACGTGTTCATTTGGAATCGCGTCCCCCAGGGGTACACAGAAAGCCCCTCAATCTTTAATCAGATTCTGAAAAAGTGCCTAGAGTCTTTAGTCTTACCTGGAAACTCAGTTTTGGTGCAATATATAGACGACCTCTTGGTGGCGTCTAAGAGTCAGAAAGACTGTGTTGTTGACACCATTGCCTTACTGAACCATCTAGGTGAAGGAGGACATAAAGTATCACCTGACAAATTACAGTTCTGTTCCAATTCGGTAAAATATCTGGGGCACCAGACAGAGAAAGGTATCAGGAAAGTTACTTCAGAAAGAATCAGAATAATACGGAACGTGCAGTTGCCCAATACTCAGAAAGAAGTCAGAATGTTCCTTGGAGTCGTAGGTTACTGCAGGCAATGGATTGTGGGATTTGCATTCCTAGCCAAACCTTTGATCAAGATGACAAAGAAAGGAGCAAAGGATCCAGTGGAATGGGACGAGGACAGCTTGATAGCATTTACTAAATTACGAGAATGTCTGTGTACAGCCCCAGCTTTAGGCATGCCTGATTATTCTAAAGAATTTGCACTGTTTTGTGACACCCGAGACAATTGTGCTCTGTCAGTCCTAACCCAAGAGCATGGTTTGACTAGACGTCCAGTAGCATATTTCTCTGCTACCCTGGGATCCAGTGGCAGCTGGATTACCTGGATGTCTGAAAGCAGTAGCTGCAACTTGCATGAGTCTTGAACAAAGCGAGTCCATTGTTATGGGGCATCCTGTAACCGTGTATGTTCCACATGCAGTTGTAATCTTACTGACAAGAACCAAAACTCAGTACCTCACCCCTAGTCGGCTGACTAAATATGAAAGGATTCTTGTAAGTGCTGCAAATGTAGTCATTACTCGGTGTAACATATTAAATCCAGCTACCCTATTACCAGACTCACTAATTGCAGAAGCAAAGGGAGAGGTCGAGCATGATTGCATTGACCTAACAGAGTTCAGTACTAAACCACGCCCAGATATCAAGGAAATGCCCCTGCCTGTAGAAGATTACGAATTGTTTGTGGATGGCTCATGTCTGAGACACGAAGTTGTAGGCCTAAGTGCTGCTTATGCTGCAGTCACGGTATCACGTACTATAGAAGCATCCTGTCTATTTGGAGTAAAGTCTGCACAAGTAGCCGAATTGGTTGCATTGACATGAGCCTGTAAAATTGGGAAAAATAAAAGAGTAACCGTATATACTGACAGTCAGTACGGTTATGGGGTTGTGCATGACTTCGGCCAATTGTGGCTAAAAAGAGAGTTTCTGACTTCTTCAGGTACTCCTATCAGAAATGGAAAAGTTGTACAGGAATTACTGGACGCAATCCAGTTACCAAAAGAATTGGCAGTGGTCAAATGTGCTGCTCACAAATCGGGTAACAACCATGTGACAGTAGGTAATCAATATGCTGACAAAGTAGCCCAACATTGTGCCAGACATCGTATGTCTGTTAACATCAGATTGGGGGGATATGGAAACAGCTGCCAACTTATGGTGTTTGAGGATGTGCCTACATGGGAAGAAATGATGAGAGATTGGCAGCATGCTGCGACACCAAAGGAAAAGGGACAATGGAGAAAGCTTGGTTGTCAACAGAGAGGCGAGGATGGTGTCATTGTGGGCCCTGATGGTATGCCTGTATTGCCTAACCACCTGCTTGCTTCTATGGCCAGACTTATACATGGAGATACACACATTGGTAGGGATGCCATGATTCGTGTTTTCCAACAGACATGGTACAGCTCAA
Organism: Lissotriton helveticus; assembly: GCF_964261635.1. Lineage (NCBI taxonomy): Eukaryota > Metazoa > Chordata > Amphibia > Caudata > Salamandridae > Lissotriton > Lissotriton helveticus. Next base: position 135,637,214 of record NC_136068.1, on the reverse strand, counting down.
AGTTCAGGAAAGTAGCAGAGTCACTCTGCCAGAGGTGCTTGACATGTCAGCAGTTCAACGCTGGAAAGAGAACAGTAGTTGAAATGGGTACAATTGGGAAGTCAGGAGGTCCTTTTGTAAGATTGCAGATTGACTTCATTCAGTTGCCCCTTTGTAAAGGAATGAGATACGTCCTTGTCATTGTCTGCCTATTTTCAAAATGGGTGGAAGCTTACCCCGCCAAGAAAAATGATGCCATCACTGTAGCCAAGTTGTTACTGCGAGAACTAATACCTAGGTTCGGGGTTCCAATCACAATTGAATCAGATAGAGGGGGGCATTTCCAGAATGAAGTAATTGATCAGCTCTGTAAAGCCTTCAAAATTACACAAAAGCTGCACTGCGCATATCGTCCAGAGGCTTCTGGAGTGGTGGAACAAGTAAATGGCACTATCAAGTCGAGATTAGGGAAGATGTGTGAATCTACTGGCATGAACTGGATAGAGGCTTTACCTCTTGTTCTGATGGGAATCCGAAGCATTCCAGACCGAAATACAGGCCTGAGTCCCCATGAGATACTAATGGGAAGAGTGATGAGACAAGCATGGGTACCAGGACACAAACTGATAAGCATTTCTGATGATTTGGTACTTGAATACTGCAAGCAACTGGGTGACCAAGTGCGTTCTATCTCTCGCCAGATTGGGGAAGACGCCGTCGCCAGTCCAGCAACTCCAGTCCATAAATTGGTTCCAGGTGATTGGGTTGTACTCAAGAAACATACTCGTTCGAGTTGCCTTGCACCAAAGTGGGGAAAACCAAGGCAAGTGATCCTGGTGACCACGACAGCGGTGAAGTGTGCCGGGGTGCCAAAGTGGATCCATGCAAGCCACACCAAACGGGTGACCGAAGACGAGAAAACTGACGCTGAAGGTTGTCCAGCTGAGGGGTCTCCAGACGTTGGTCCTGAAGTAGCTGATGACGAACAACCGAGCACCAGTCGAGATGAGTGGATACCCATAATCGACCTGACAGATGATCCCATAAGAATAAGAAGTCAAACCTACACAGACAGAGAGTGGAATAGTGAGGAAGAGACAGGAATAGAAAGAGACAATCAGATTATCGAAATCCATGTCAAATCTGATGAAGAAGAAGATCAGATAGGGACAGAACAGGTGATCGATACACCTCCAAGAACTCCTGAGATTGAAAAGGGACAGACAGAAACAAGGGCGAAAGTTCAAGCAGAAGAAAATCAAAGGTTTGAAGTGCTTGAACAGGATCAGATAGAATTAGACGAATGTGTTCAGGACACAGAAGTTGAAATACAAAAAAGACAAATCCAGTATACACCTGAACAAGGCCAGCTTAGCAACCAGGCAGAAGAAACAGATATAAGACCTGGGACTAGTCAGACAGGAAGGTTTAGTAAAACCTCCAGAGTCTATAGAAATTTCGGACAGAGTGCTCCGCAGCCCTCTGTATCAGTCACCTATTGAGTGCGTTGGGTCAGTGACAGGTCAGCTATTCGGACAAGTCGGACAATTTCTCTAGCTAAACCTAGGCTAGTTATACTGTTTTCGGATCAGTGTACCACCCCACAAATGTTGCAAGTGTCAGAATCCCCAATTTCAATTGGTCCCCAAGTAGGATAGGTCAACCCACCAATCACGTTTAAATTCTACAAGCCTGTATTAGCATTTCTGGGACCGCCTATTGATTTTGGGGTTCCCATGACATACTCCACAGAATACAATGGAAACTAATACATTTGTTGCATTTGCAGGACAGTTCAGCTTCTTCTGCTAGGTCGCAGGTCACTTTCTCAGGAGCCTCTTGGCAAGGACCTCTGGTTGGCATGGATTCAATGCCACCGGCAGAGGACTGTCATGCGCAGAAAGGATGCCCAACATGGCGTCACGGGTGTCTCTCAGACCCTCAGAATCGCGCTACATGAAAAGTAAGCGAAAACAAATTAAAACATAGAAATAAATGAATACACTGTATACCATGAATAGCTACTCTATACCCCTTACTTTATATAAACTATGGCATTAGGGTTTTAGTGCAAACAGACAATAACACGAAAGCATCAGCGCAAGCTTCACCATGCGAGGACACAAAGCAGCCATCTCCAAGCCAATGCGCAAGCGCAAAAGATTCCCACCAGGGAGAGGTGTGGCGCCGCGGCCAGGGCGACTGACGCTGGAATCTGGGGACCACGGTTCGATCCCCGGCTCCGGCGGCAGGTTAGCCCAGCACCATGTGACTCTGGGCAATAGCTTGCTTAATCTTCCCGACGGCCCCCAGCGCCTAGAGACCCTTACGGGTGATTGTGCGCTTTACAAATGTGGACTTTACTTTACTTTACAGGAAGGGAAAAAGAGGAAGCAGAAGTGCCACAACCAAATGAGAATAAAAGAGCATTAAAAGAAAGCCAAACGACAGTGCCAGCTAAAAGACTCAAGAAGAAAAATAAAGAACCAAGATTTATTAAAAGACTGAGACTAAGACTGAAAACAGTTGAAGAAAAACTTGAGCAAAGAAAGCAAAATTCCAGTAAAACAGAGCAAACTGGAGAGAACTCCAAGCGAAGAGGTGATCGAATAAAAAGACAGAACGAAAAATATCAAGATCCTGAATGGACTTATTTGGTGTTGGAGGAATTTGAGGATCTTGATATAACTGACGAGAGTGACGAAGAACAGACAGCTGACCAGTCTGCTGAAGAACACGAACCAACCTGAAATTGCCCAGTGTAAGCTATCTGTGCAAAGTTACAAAGAGGGGTTGGCAAACTTCTGTTAAGCAGAAATGTCTGCTTCAAATGTGAATGGAAGACCTAGACGTGGTTGTTGTAAAACATGCTGCCAAGTATGTTTATGTAGTGTAGCAATAGTACTGATCCTTTGGATAGGACTGACTGTAACTCTTCCTTCTTTAATGAGTAAAAACCCAAGTTTGTACCCGAATAATAATTTACCTGACGACACTGTAGAAACACACACTAAGATTACACCACGAAGAGTAGACACATTGGACAAACCACTGAGCCTTAAACGGAGACAGTTAAATTTAGAAGCACCAGATGAGGAAGCATTACACTTTAACAAGATTAAGAACAAGACTCATTTAAACGTTTTCGCAAACCTATTATTGCATTATGTAGAAACCATGGAAATAGACGACTGTTATGTCTGCATGAAGCTACCTACTTCTGTAGCTGAAGGCGTGACTTATCATCATTTGCCCTTGACCTATGGAATTTCCTGTAGTATACTGACTAGCTTATTGTACAAAAGAGGACCTTTACAGTATTATTATTCAAACTATGACGTGACATTTTCTGAACTGCCTGTTCGAAGAAACCTAAACCCTGTACAGACGACTAGAGATGTAGCTAAGTTCATGAGTGATTATTTTCTAACTGTAGGAAAAATTAATATAGATGATGCACATAAAAATAACCTGACCTGTTCTTTACATGAAAAGGAAAGGGAATTTCTGGACATGGTAGAGAAAAGAAGAGAGAGTTTCCAAAAGACAGGAACCATAAAGTTCCTAAATGGGCGGAAAGTATAGGAGCACCTCAAATGGTGGAGCTACTGCTGCTATGCTCCTTGATTTCGAAAAGAAGGGGAAACTCTGTCTTAAAAGGGAAATGACTAGTTATTATAACAATGTTTTCATCGGTTCCAGTGAATGTGAACATAATTACAAGGTAATTGGAGGTTGGGGTTTCAAAGATGGGACAGAGCCTGTGTTTCCTGGAATTTATTTTATTTGTGGGAACAAGGTTTACTTCAAAATGCCCGACCATTGGTACGGGAGTTGTTACTTTGGTATTGTCTTCCCGAAGATATACCATGTGGGAAAAATCACTGGAAGCAATGAAGAAACTAACCAATTAGTACGCAATAGAAGAGAAACTGCTGGTGAGATTGTAGGAGATATTTTTAGCGCAATAATACCTGCAGTGGGAGTGGTTCTGAACTCAAACAAAATTTGCAAATTGTCCACAGTAGTAGATCGGTTATCTACCGACACTGCTGGAGGTTTCCTAATGGTCAATACCGAAATGGTTGCAATCAGATCAATGGTTTTGCAGAACAGACTAGCTCTTGACACCCTATTGGCAAAAGAGGGCGGAGTCTGCCGAATGTTAAAAGCGCAACATTGTTGCACTTACATACCTGATAAAAGCGTAGGAATTCAAAGGTATGCAAGGAACATTACAAATTTGGAAAAAGAACTTAAACCACTGGAGGTTCACAGTGCCAGGAAAAGACTTACTGATGGTCTCTCTGCTGTAGGTCATTGGTTTGCACAATTAGGTAGAGGTTTGTTGTTTAAGGTACTGATGTCAATTGCCATAATAGGCTTTATCATATTCCTCATATTTGTCTGTTGCAAATGTCGCAAACACCAAAAGAAGTACACTGTGAATAAGAGAGGTGTGAAACGGAGTGTGGATGAACTTGAATTAGAAGAACTGAATAATCAGATTTATAAAAGGGTGAAAAATTCTCACCCTAACAAAGAGACTAAAGAGAAACTAAATAGAATGTTGGAAGAGATTGAATTGGGAAAAGTCTGAAAAAGTTGGCATCTGATTCCATTGGTTTTGTGATGATAGTAAATATCATCAAAGAAGGGATTGATGGAGCAAGGATTCGCACGTTACGCGCCTTGTTTGAATTCATGAACCTCAAATAACGTTAACAAAGTAATCCAACATGTTTGTTTTACTAATTTCCTTTTTATTTGACATTTGGGGTGTCCTAGAGACGCTTGCCTATGTGTTTACTAACTCAATAACGCTTGTCTTTAAAATGGCCGCTGCTTGGCGGGTTTCCTTCTGCGCATCCGTTAGTCACACTCACGTGACGTGACGTACTTGCAGTTCTGGTGGGAATCTTTTGTGCTTGCGCATTGGCTTTGAGATGGCTGCTTTGTGTCCTCACATGGTGAAGCTTGCGCTGATGCTTTCGTGTTATTGTCTGTTTGCACTAAAACCCTAATGCCATAGTTTATATAAAGTAAGGGGTATAGAGTAGCTATTCATGGTATACAGTGTATTCATTTATTTCTATGTTTTAATTTGTTTTCGCTTACTTTTCATGTACCGCGATTCTGAGGGTCTGAGAGACACCCGTGACGCCATGTTGGGCATCCTTTCTGCGCATGACAGTCTTCTGCCGGTGGCATTGAATCCATGCCAACCAGAGGTCCTTGCCAAGAGGCTCCTGAGAAAGTGACCTGCGACCTAGCAGAAGAAGCTGAACTGTCCTGCAAATGCAACAAATGTATTAGTTTCCATTGTATTCTGTGGAGTATGTCATGGGAACCCCAAAATCAATAGGCGGTCCCAGAAATGCTAATACAGGCTTGTAGAATTTAAACGTGATTGGTGTGTTGACCTATCCTACTTGGGGACCAATTGAAATTGGGGATTCTGACACTTGCAACATTTAAGGGGTGGTACACTGATCCGAAAACAGTATAACTAGCCTAGGTTTAGCTAGAGAAATTGTCCGACTTGTCCGAATAGCTGACCTGTCACTGACCCAACGCACTCAATAGGTGACTGATACAGAGGGCTGCGGAGCACTCTGTCCGAAATTTCTATAGACTCTGGAGGTTTTACTAAACCTTAAGTGCTGGCGGAGCACTTTGCTGGGGAATTCGCTAACCCAATCGGGGTTCTGGCTGATAGCTGCAGAGAGGGTGGAGCGCAGGCGTTTCTTCCGAACTGTGGGTGCTGGTCGTTCCTTGGTAGTCCTGTCCTGATCCTAATCTGGGTTTCCTGTCCTGTCCTGGGGTGTCCATTCTGCACCTGCTGTCCCATCAATGACTGTCCTTCCTTGGGGTTTTTCCTGTCCTTAACTGACCCGTGGCCAGGGTTGGTCTTCACACCATTCTAGGTAAATATAGTGCTGAAAAGTCTATTCTGCACCTTCTATCTTTCTGTCTTTTGCTTCAATAAAGACATACCTTTGCATACGTTAATTTTCCATGCTTTTCGCCATCTACTAAATGAAAAGTCATTACATTTATTTTTCCTTAGCATGTTCCTATGTTTCCCTTCCTTTAAGTACAATTCTCCATACTGACTAAGAGATATAAATACGTTTATATTCTCCTTCTATTAAGACTGACTGAAGTAAGGCTATAGAATTATAGCGTGTTCCATTTTCTTTACCCTCCCTATAGATGTGTTGGTTTTCTACAATTCTCATTCATCTTTTTGAAGTATTTCCAAGTAGTGAACTTCTAGTATGTTCCTAAATTTGCCCCATCTATAGTTATTCAATTTGGAGTTCCATCCCTGAAATGTCTAAATAGCTGATTCTCTTTTACTACCTTCTGGTAGTCCTATAAATGATTAGCTTGATTTGTTTCCTTTATGGATACGTGCTCTTTATTATCTTGGTTATAGATTGTTTACTTGTAATAAATCTTATGCTTTCGGAATCTGAACTTTAGATAAAGGATTTGAAACTTCCTGAGTTTGTGGTCATTTTATGGATACAAAGAAATATAAAAGTTGGTATTTGGTTGTCTGCCTTTCTTTTACAGCTAGCTCTCTGATCCATTTTGGTCATAGGTACCCGTAACGGTGGATTGGTAAGTCGGGTACAGTAGAAACAAGCATTGGCATTGCCAATAGGTCTCGCTTGGGGACCTTATAAGTATTTAGTTTTGCAGCACAATATCCGATTATGCAACAAGGATATTGTGCTGCAAAACTAAATACTTATAAGGTCCCACAAGCGAGACCTATTGGCAATGCCAATGCTTGTTTCTTCTTCTTTTGAAAGAGGTAACACACTGAGATGAAAGCTAAGCTGCGATGACACCTGGGCGCCGGTTTTCTTGGAAGAAGCGAGTCATAAATGTCAGTCACTCCCACCCCCGCCTACCAGCTCACCGTGTTTGGGAATTTTCTGTTTCGTCACTGGAGGGGCGGTGAGCCGGAAGCACACGCGTGTGAACCAATCATGACTTAGGAATGTGCAACTGTGCAAAAACACTCGTGTGCACGTCACGAGAGCCGAGCGGCCGGATGTGGAACACAACGGACCGGTTTCACGCTCAAAGGAGTAACGGATCAAAGCGGTGACTCGGGCACGGAAACGCATCACTGATTAACTAAATATCAAGTTTAGTTAGGACATGGATTGCAGTCGTTCGTAAAATCATTTGTAGTTAGCAAAAGTGAATTGCGCAAAATGCCCTATTTCACCACATAAAATTGGCGGCAGCTGGAAAACATCCCTCGGCGCATAGGCGATAATGCCGTCAAACAAAATGACACCGCCAGTTAAAACGATGTACCTTTCCGAAATGCCACAGAATGAGAACACAAAGCCCACATACACTAACCTTGGCATAAAGTGCTTTGCTGCCTCGTCAGGGGTAGTAAGCACTACATCAGTGTTCAATTTGAGCAGGAGGTTATAGGTGGGGCTTACGGCGATCATTTCTGAGGGCTGGAACGTAACTATTTGTTATTTTATCGGACTGTGACCCAGAGCAAGAGAGAAGGCGGCAGAAAAGGGAGAAGAGAGAATGGAAGGAGGCGGTGAATAAGGAGGGATGAAAAACAAACTGGAAGAGTGAGATAAAGCGTCAGAGAGAGTAGGGAGGGGATGACAGACGCACAAGGTGGAATCAAAACTAACATGGTAACTAACTAGCAATCTCTGACACTCGGCAGCAGGTGGTAGACTTCTTAGGCCTGGCACGTATACTTTTAGAACTTAAGAACTGCATAGATGAATGGAATTAAAATACAAGTAAATGAAAAAGCCTGTGGTTCACTTCCATCCAAGTGATTATCTCAAAAACACGGCAAGTTGCAAGGGATGAGGGAACACGGCCTGGGGGAAGCTGGCTGGGGAGAGAATGCAGAGCGCACGCTGGGCGAAGCCCTTTGATGTGCTGTGAGCGGCCGGGAATGAATGATTAGGGGAGGAGAAGCGGGAAACTGAAAGTACGGCCGGCCTGCGGCCGGCCATGAATAATTAGGGGAGGAGAAGCCCTGGCCGTGAATGCGCGTGCATGTTGCTCACGTGGTTCACATGAACTGCATGAAAACGCCATGAAAACGCCAGCAAAAAGCTGGTGGTTTCATGATGTTTTCGCCACTTGAATTCTCGCTCCGCTCGATGCGCATGCGCGCATCGATAGGTCGCGAGACCTAATAAAATAGGAAGGAACAAGGGTTACTGATAGTGGAGTGTGTGGTCGCCCGATTAATAATTATGGTGTATTGAAAAAATTATAGGCCCGATACGTGTATGGTAAAAATTGTTGGCCGGGTGACCTGCGCGCTCTATCACTGCGCCATATGTGGTCATTGACTGTTGGCGGCACACACTGGGTTTTTAGCAGTTTTTAACTTCTACCATTAGGGAGCTGATATTTAAAGCACTTCTGAGCCTGCCATTTAATAGCGAAAAGCTTATGTTTTAGGAAGTGTGCTGAGACTTCTATAAAATATGGGAATGGAAGAGAAACTGACAGAATCTGTTCATGTAGATTCAACTTTGGCCAGGTTAGTTGGGCATCCTCCCATGGCAGAAGACAGCATCCTTTAAAGATGGTGCTGACAAAAAGATTGACACCGCATTGAACAAATCATATGCGGGCACCCATTTGGCTATTCGATCTGGAGTATATGGTGCCTATTTTTTTACAGTCTTAATTTTCTGACTTTAAGACTTTATTTAAGACTTTGTCCAGTTATGTGAATGTTGGGAATGGTGTGTTACAGGCTTTGGAAGGTTCTGTTCTTGTACAATTGATTCTTTGTTGGATATTGCATTAAATCACCTGGGTGTGCATTATATTGTTTCTTGGTGATTACTGGCATTTGCAAAGGCATTCATCATACTGGGTGTATGCTTTGGTATGCCTCATTAGTATTGAAAGGGTCGAGGATGAGGGACATAGAAGTAATGCCTAATTCCCTTTCCCCCAGTTAAATTTCAGCAGGGTTGACCTACCTAAATTTAATGGCGGGTGCTAGTTTTACTGCACCTGGTAATTACCAGGAGCGATAAACATAACATCCCTTATAACTGGCATCTTATCCTGATTTAATAGACCACTTGTAATTTGACATTAGGTGGAAAATCAAATAAAAAATCTGCACAGCATGTATATGGTAACATTATTGGCTAGGGGAGCATGTATGCAGGCTAGTCATTCAGTATATATATGTTATGTTTGCTACCATCAACGTGTTGTCCTTTAACCGCTCACTGGAAGATCTTTTAGAGAAAAAGAACTGTGCATGCCCATTCTGCCTGGATGCTGTATAATTAATGATGCCTTATATGACTGCATATGTTTAGACCCTGTCAGGCCAAAGAGCAATTAAAATATTTTGCACTTACGCAAAAAATGAAGAATTGTTTGGAATCGGTGGTTATTTGTATTGCACAATTTACATTCTATTAAAATGCAGCTACTTAAAACACTGCATATTTTATCGGTTCTCGGCTTTCTTTAGTCTGTAACATCAAACATAACCACAAGAGGGAAGCAAACTACCTTACTATACTATGAATTAGGAACCGCAAGAAAGGCAAAGACAGTCCAGGGAGATTGCAAGTGCATGGATGTCAATTCACCAAAATGGCAGGGGTGGTTCAAGGGACATCACATGCACTTTGACCCTAGTGACTTCACAGGAAGTCACATCATTTGATCTTTGACTCCGTAGATTTCACAGAAAGTGATGTCACACACTGATTGACCCTGGTGTCACTAACACGTGACATCACGAACATTTATCAAAATAAAACCTACAATATGTGATACTGAAAAACAACAAAAGTAGGTAAAATAGTGTTTTAGTCATCAGCCACATTCACTAGGCTGCTGTGTTTTGATGTTCCAGGGGCTCAACCACAAAATGTCAGCAGAATAGAGTACGAGAGAAGCTTTCAGAGACCAGGAGAAGAATATCGGTCATAGACCAAGAGAACAGCCACCATAGACCAGCTACAGCGATTATTCTCTTAAACATAGCCTTAAACTCTCAGAAACAGGCTCATACCCTGGGCTCAGCCATAGTATGTCAGCCATAATTTGCCTATGCACAACGTAACAAGCGTAGACAGGGTCAAAGGCCTAAATATAGCCATAGAAGCCCACACTCCACACAGAATCTCCATGTGTCTTGGCAAAGTCAGTAGATGCCAGGCATACCCAGTATGCCTATGGTGACTCATAATATCATAACGATGAATCAAAGGCTAACCGTGGTTGGAACACATGTATAAACACTCCTTATAAGAGCCAAACTGCACACAGAATAGATCTACTTAGCCCCAGGAGCAAACATACCCACCAAAAAACACAATCACTACTCACACACAATTTCCAATCCTTTGGTTTTTCTCTAGTCAAATTTGACTGTATGCACAGGAAATCTGTGTGCCTATGCTAGGTCAAGCGTTTTACTGTAATTACTTATATGTGTAGCTTGGACCTACCTTTCAATCCATATAAGTGGATATATATTGTGGAGTGGTGTGGCTCACTGGTTAGAGGCGGCAGACCCGGAAGCAGAGAACGGCCCGGGACCAGGGTTCAATTCCCGATGCGGCAGGGCCGTGGACCAGGGTCAACGGACTCGATAATTCTCGCCTCGGTGCCTACTCTAACCAGGGATCACACTCGGCAACTCTGGGCATTAAGCTTTCCTCATCTCTACAACGGCCCCCCACAAGTCGCCGGGGATGCCTGGTTTCACCTTGGAGATACCCAGTAAGGGACCATCTCACAGGGAAAACCAGGACGGGTTCCCCAGCGTTCTCCAGCGCCACGATACTCCGGCAAGGAGTCGCAGTGCGCTTTACAAGTACACCCACATATATATTTTTTTTAAATAAGTTGATATTTTCAGGATAATCGCTTTATTTTATATGGAAATTAAAACTCTGGCATGGAGCAGGCCTTCCTAGAAATGCTGTGGGCACCCATTACATACATGAATTATGTTAGCCTTATATATGTTCATTTCCCAAACTAAATTCCCTCTTGGAACTATATCAATAGGTGGTACCTAATAGAACATATTTATTATGGACATGTCTCACTGGAGTACAGCTAGCACTCTGACACCTTTCTTCATTAAGTCACATCAAGTTCAAGTTCAAGTTCGGGAATTTATATAGCGCACTACTCACCCAGAGGGTCTCAAGGCGCTTGGGTAGGGGGTTCATTATCGAATAGCCAGGTTTTAAGTTCTTTTCTGAAGGAGATGTGGTTCTGTGTAAGGCGGAGGTGAGTGGGGAGTGAGTTCCAGGTCTTGGCCGCCAAGTAGGAGAAGGATCTACCTCCTATGGTGGATCTTTGGATACGCGGAACTGCGGCGAGGGCTTGATTGGAGGATCTTAGTTGGCGGGTGGGTGTGTAGAAGGATAGTCGAGTGTTGAGGCATTCAGGACCTAGTTTGTAGAGGGCCTTGTGTGCATGGGTGAGGAGACGGAACGTTATTCTCTTGTTGACGGGGAGCCAGTGGAGGTCTTTCAGGTGGCCGGTGATGTGATCTTGGCGAGGGATGTCCAAAATGAGTCTCGCTGATGCGTTTTGGATGCGTTGGAGTTTTTTTTGTAATTTGGCTGTGATACCGGCGTAGAGGGTATTTCCGTAATCTAGTCGACTCGTGACCAGTGCGTGGGTGACAGTCTTTCTTGTTTCAGAGGGGTTCCAGCGGAAGATTTTTTTAAGCATACGAAGTACATTGAAGCAGGAGGATGAGACGGCGTTGACTTGTCTGGTCATCGAGAGTGAGGAGTCTAGGATGAAGCCAAGGTTACGTGCGTGGACTGTGGGTATGGGTGCTGAGCCCAGAGCCGAAGGCCACCATGAGTCGTCCCAGGCAGAGGGGGATGATCCTAGGATGAGCACTTCCGTTTTGTCTGAGTTAAGTTTTAGGCGGCTGTTTTTCATCCATATGGCTACTTCTTTCATGCCTTCGTGAAGATTGGTTTTGGCGATGTTAGGGTCTTTGGTGAGGGAAAGGATCAGCTGGGTGTCGTCAGCGTAGGAGATGATGTTAAGGTTGTGTTGACGTGCGATGGATGCGAGTGGACTCATGTAAACGTTGAAGAGGGTGGGACTGAGTGATGATCCTTGTGGTACACCGCAGATGACTTCGGTGGCCTCTGAATTGAATGGGGGAAGTCGGACTCTCGGAGTTCTCCCAGCTAGGAGCGAGATGATCCAGTCCAAGGCTTTTCCTTGTATGCCGATGTTGTTGAGGCGTTGTATGAGGGTGCTGTGACAGACAGTGTCGAAGGCGGCGGAGAGGTCGAGTAGAATGAGGGCTACTGTTTCTCCGTTGTCCAGTAGTGTTCGGATGTCGTCTGTAGCTGCGATGAGGGCGGTCTCGGTGCTGTGTTTGGCTCGAAAGCCTGACTGTGAGGGATCGAGGGAATTGTTGGATTCAAGGAAGGCAGCGAGCTGGCTGTTGACGGCTTTCTCAATGACTTTGGCAGGGAATGGGAGGAGGGATATGGGGCGATAGTTTTTAAGTTCAGAGGGGTCTGCAGTGGGTTTCTTCAGGAGGGCGCTGACTTCGGCGTGTTTCCATCTTTCTGGGAAGGTAGCGGAGTTGAAGGAGCAGTTGATGACATCACGGAGATGGGGTGCGATGATTGAGTCTGCTTTGTTGAAGATGTGGTGGGGACAGGGGTCGGTTGGCGAGCCAGAATGGATGGAGTTCATTAGGCGGATGGTGTCTTCAGTGGTGATTGGGTTCCAGGCGCTGAGGTTGTTAGAGGGCGGTTTCGGTTCGGAGTGGGGTGGAGAGGATTGTTCGTTGGAAATGTTTTTGAAGCTGTTATGTATGTCGGCAATTTTGTTGTAGAAGAATGAGGATAATGAATCGCAGAGGTCTTGGGAGGGAGTGATGTCGTTTGAGGCTGCGGTGGGGTTGGTGAATTCTTTGACGATGTTGAATAGTTCCTTGCTGTTATGGGCGTTGTTGTCGAGTCGATTCTTGAAAGCTGATTTCTTGGTGGATCGAATCAGTTGGTGGTGTTTGCGGGTGGCTGCCTTGAAGGTGGTCATGTTGTCGGTGGTTGGGTTTTTTCTCCATGTTTTCTCGAGAGTACGGCATAGCTTCTTGGATTTCTTAAGGTCATCGTTGAACCAGGGGGCCTTTTTGTTGTCCTGTTTGGTGTGATGGTTTTTCAAGGGTGCTAAATCGTCAGCGCTGTGAGTGATCCATTGTTCGAGTTTGGTGGCAGCTTGGTTTGGGTCCGATGAGAGGGCGGGTGGGTTTTGGTTGAGAGATGTGAGGAGTTGGCCGGTGGTGATTTTGTTCCAGTTTCTTCGAGGGATAGGTTGTGGGGGTTTGAGGGTCGAGGGGGTTTTGTAGCTGAAGTGAACACAACTGTGGTCCGTCCAATGGAGAGTTGTTGTGCAATCGAAGGAGATGTGTTTGCTGGAGGTGAAGATAGGGTCGAGCGTATGTCCGGCTATATGGGTGGGGGTGTCAACAAGTTGTTTGAGACCGAGATTGGCCAGGTTGTCAAGAAGGGTGGTGGTGTTGCTGTCGTTTTTCTTTTCCAGGTGAAAGTTGAGGTCTCCTAGTAGAATGTAGTTCTCGGAGACTAGGGCATGTGGACTGATGAAGTCAGTGATGTCTTCGCTGAATTGTTTACGGGTTCCTGGAGGTCTGTAGATGAGGGTGCCTCTGAGTGTGGTCCTAGGGTCGGTGTGGATCTGGAAGTGGAGGTGTTCGGCGGTTGTAAGGTTGTCGTCGAAGCTGGTCGTGATTTTGATGGTGTTCTTATGGACGATGGCGATGCCTCCTCCTGTTTGATTGGTGCGGTCTTTTCGGGTGATCTTGTAAGTGTCCGGGATGGCTATTGCGATGTCAGGTGTTGATGATGCGTTCATCCAGGTTTCTGTAAGGAAGGCGACGTCCGGTGAAGCAGTGTCGAGTAGGTCCCAGAGTTCAGTGGCGTGTCTGTGGACCGAGCGGGTGTTCAGCAGGATGCACTTCAGGTGGTTAGAGTCGGAGCTGTGTTTGGGGTTAGTGGAAATGGTATGGATCTTGATGCTGGTAAATTTGCAGGAGTGGCAGGCGAAGGGACCGTGGGTACGTCCCGGGGCAGCTTCGTAGCATTGTGGTGTGCGTCCGGGGTTAAGGGCTAGGAGGGTCGAGGCGTCATATGTTAAGCGGGGGGGTTGCAGGTTGCGGGGGCCAAGGGTTCTGGCGCTGGGCGTGGTCCAGGCACGGACGGGCGCAGACGGGCTTACCTTTGGCGCACCTTCGGCGCGCGTCCGCTGCGCGTGAACGCTGCGCGCAAAAGCATCTGTCATAAGAGGGTAGTGGGGGGGAGGGGGGAGGGAGGGTCAGCTGGGAGGCGGGAGCGGGGTGGGGCTACGGGTTGAGGAGCGCAATAACAACAAAATGGCTGCACCAGTTCGAAAGCGAAACTGGGCGAGACTGGGGCACAATCAGCGGCACAATCGAGCAGAATTGCTTTTAAAGTCTAACAATGGTAGCAGGATTATGCGCGACTAGCAATGAGCAGCACTGAATAATTAAATAGCACAAAGCAGGCAGTGACAGCAATGCGGGGGTGAGATAGCGCAATGCGAGGCTGTAGAGCGAGTGGAGCACAGACGCGGTAGTGAGAGGCGGCAGGCAGGCGCTACGATACCGCTAGTCTGCTTCGAAGCACTCAGCTTATTTTAGGTCACCAGTCCTTGTGAGCGTGGGGGAGCGACCTCCTCTGATCGAATCTGGAGAGTCACAGCGCAGGGATGGAGGTGCTGTTCTACTAGTATCTGTGGGAGGGAGGGTCAGCTGGGAGGCGGGAGCGGCACCTAAATGCATGTTCTGGCTAAATGTATTCTGGTTATGGGCACAGGAGCCAGTCACCTGTGTGGAACAAGCACCATCTGTTTGCTTGTAACTGAGTGTTTTTGTAATATGTGGTTTGCTGTATGTTTGAGGAATGTGCCTTTATTGTACCTCTGTTAGAATATATTTGTGGATGTATGTGTTTTAGGAATGCATGGCAGGTTGTGTGTGTCCAGAATATGCGTATGACTGTGACCATCTTAGATATGAGAGCCTAACTTGGTCACAGTCATGCACATATTCTCGATTCATATAACGTGGCACACCTTATTAAAACACATACACAAACACTTCCAACATAGGTAAAGCAAACACACACTCCTCAAACACACAGAAAAGCACGCAATAAAGGAGCACACATTTACACGTTCACAATTCGGCCAGCTGTACCTACAGAATGAGACACGCAGACAAAGTCACTTTCTCACCAGGGTCGCAAGCAACCTGCCAGGGGTCAAAGCTGCAGTCTAGGTGTCGCAGCTGTGACCCCTATATGAGGGCCATGAGCGACTTGGGAACAGGAGGGGCGCTAAAATATTTGTAATTCTTAAGAAGAAGCAGAGATTAAGTAGACGCAGACATTGAAACTAGAAGGCTGTAGTTAATAGAGGGTTGCAAAAATCCCGACATTTTGAGAAATGCAAATATGGCGTTTGGCACGAATTCATAATGTATGCAAGGATGCATTTTGAGCAACAAAATAGTGCAAACAAAATAAAGCACAACAAACATAAGTCATTCACACTTATCGTTCGCCACCTTCCCATCCATTCGCAGTCATTTTTACTGCAAACGACACATAATTAAGAAATGTGGTGTGGTAGTGTGTTTTCGGGAATTACACGTAACAAGAGTATCGCAAAATGACCACACTTATGCTAATTAGGCCAGTGTAATGCAAAACTAATGATGTTATTTCAAACATCAATCTGGGGAGTAAGCAGTTTACTGTATTGAGGAAGGCCAGCATTTGAGAAAGTTAGATTAGCCTGCTGGTCCTTTTCTGCCTTTAATATCTACATGTCTATTCTGTTAGTGCACACATTTGCAAGCCTTTCTTTGGAAAAGTCATTAGATTGCAGTTGTCTCATAGGTTCCCTGTAGAACTGGGAAATGCAGGACTGGTGCCTTAGATAGCCAACTTTTGGCTTAGATTACACCACACATCTTTAAACATTGCCTTGATGAAAAGGAAAAAGGAGTACCCAAGTTTCCAAGTATCTTTTTGCCTGGGATTCTGAAAATCTTTGCCAATCCTGGAGAGATCTCACGAAGAAGGGATGGTAAAGGGCCATTGGCAGGACTGTCTCTGAAAGAAATGTTTGCCTGGATGCTCCAGCAAAGGACGTAGGTTCATCATCACTGAAAGGTTGCATTGTCTCTGTTGGACTTGGCCCTTTTGGCAGGTTCACCCCTAAACTTTTTTGCTTTTAAATGTGACCTGATGTTAGTTGTTTTTGGCTTCTGCGCACTTTAACACTGTGTCCCAGTGTAAAGTGCGTGCGCAGTCTGAGTGTGTGTGGTGAGATTGGGCGACCCTCCCATAGGAATGCATGGGGGATATGTGTATCCATGGTAGTTCCTGGTGTGAGAGGCGTGCAGGGGCAATTTTGGTATGTGCGAACTCGTGAGAATAAAGGCTGGGAAATGGTGTGCGCAGATTTATTGTGTCTAGTGGAGAAGTGCCACTTCTAGAAGTTGGCATGTCTGTGTGCAGTGAATGTGAATTGACTGTCTGGCTTGTGATTGACAGGAGCTGGCTGGTGTGCCTGAATCCAGGAGTCAGGATGGTTCTGCCCGGTGGTGACTGGAGAGATCTGCATGTAGATGGGAGGGAGGAGTTGCACCTGGGACCTGAATAGGGCTGTGCCTTCCCTCCACAATGCTGGCTCCGCCCCCAGTGGTGCGTCTGATAACCCTGGCCCATCCTGTGAATAGAAGAAGAGGAGCTGAGCAAAACAAAGTGCTCAAGTGCTCCCAAACCAGTTACATCTGGTTTTTCCCTAAACCCTGTGCTAGGAGACAAAGGGAATGTGTGTATAAAAAGGGGTTGTGACCCCATGTAAAATGTTCCCTCTGATCCTAACTTGAGGGGGGCCTGCTGCTGCTGCTGGGCACCATGAGTACCACCACTGGGGACTGCCTCCCTGCTGGAGGGCCCTGTGAGCTAGCCCCTGGGCCAAGCCTTTGTCCGCCCCTGCACTCTGCAAGACTTTCCTCTGGATTTTGGGCTGCAGTGCCTGGGAACACTTTATTTTTCACTCTGAAGAAGCGCTGGATCGTCCTTTCCTGAGGAGCGCTTTATTCTTGTGCTGAGAGGAGCAGCACTCCTATTCTCGTCTGCAGCAACAAAGCTGCGATCCTTTTTGAGGGCGGGAATCCCCGGCGCAAAGATTCCACTACCGCTCTGCTTATTTATGGCGCGGGAGCCCACCCCGCATTGCCAGCCGCATTGGTGTTGACACGGGAGTCCCCCGCATATCTGGTGATTTTTATCCCTAGCGGGTGCCCACCCTGCCAGGCACCTTGTGCTATTTTCGATACCCCCTAGCGGGTGCCCACTCCGCCGGGGGCTTTGTGCCGTGGTGGCATCCCTAGCTCCCTAGCGGGTGCCCACCCTGCCAGCGACATTGTGTGTGAAATAACAGGAGCCTACTCCGTGTTGCAGCCTGCAGGGGGGGCTCTGAGGGCCGCCACGCTGCCCACGGCGATCCGGAAGTGACTGAAGGCCAACAGGAAGCGGACGGGAGCCCACCCCGCGCTCCTGTACCTTGAGGGAGATCGGGGTGTCATCCCCCGGGGCTCCCGAGAGCGAGGGAGAAGCAGGGACTGCCTGCTCGTGCCCCACGCTGTGGAGGAAGTGTTTTCAATCGGCGAGGCTCCCCTAGCGAAGGGAGAGCCCCGCAACTGCGGACGAGTAAAAGCGGAGGGGGCTCGAGGCACATTGTCGGTGCCTGCCCCCGCCGCACTTGAGTGAGAGAACCCCGCAGTTACACAAAAGTTGGAGCGGTGAGTGCTCCAGGCCAGAAGCTCCCCGACGTGAGGAAAGCCTGCAGCCAGTGAGGAAAACCGGCCGGCACAGTGCGTGATGTGAGGCGGGGCACCTGCATCAGTGAGGGAAGCCCTGCGTGCCACACACAGAGGAGAGAGGCAGCGGACGGCTGCTGACTACTTACTCAGCCCCAAGGAGAGGTGAGTGGGGCTGAGCCCCTCTTCTTTTTCGTCTTTGGTTGTGTTCACCCGGCACAGCAGCACCAGTGCCATTTTCATTTGGGGCATTTTTGTTTGGAGAAGGGGGGTGTGTGTGTGTGTTGCGCAAACGCTTTACACACTGCCTCCAGGATAAGCCTTACTGCTCGTGTCATGCTACCAAGGGGTGAGCAGGGGTTATCTTGGCGTGTAACTTCCTTGCCCTGACTAGAGTGGTGGTCTCTGCCTGGCTTTGGCGCAAGTCTTAGCCAACCAGAGATCCCATTTCTAACAGTCTCCACCAAGGATTAGGTAGTGGGATATAGGACTCTCAGTGGGTTACAAGAGGTCTTCTATAGTGGGGTGTTTGTAGATAAAGTGGGCAAACATATGTTGAGGTATTCAGTCTTTTCAGAGGCATGCAGGGGGGAGTGTTTTTTAGGGGTCGGAGAGTTCCATTGCGGAAACAGAATACAGTGATTCCACAGGATTCCACCAAAATGGGCAACAGATAATTCCATGAAACGTTTTGGATGTGATAGAAGTTACTTCCTGGAAACACTAGGGAGAAATAACATGAATAGATTATAAATCGTTCCGAAGCATATAGAAACCCCATCAAAGGGAGAATAGTTGGTGAAAGGTGGCCAGCCTGCGTTACATTTCAGTGACTCCTTACCAAAGGAATATCATTTGCATTTAGATACTGGTATACCAAGGAAGCAATGAACTCCATGCCTCAATTGGGTAGCAAAAGACAACCATAATTCGGCTGCAGTGAGCCACACGGTGCTTCTTATATGCTACTCTAATAAAAACTCCACCCTTCACTGGCAGCATTCTTGCATGAGATGGAAGCCACACCATGGAATTTTTGTTTAAATCATTGATTAAGATTGTCCATTGATGCAAAGGTTGAGTGTAGAACAGTTAGACTTCTGTGTGACCTCAGGCAGCAGAGACTTCCATGGAGAAAGCATCACCTACAACTTGCACTTTAAAGAGATATTCAGCACATCGCATAAACTGATAACCTGGATTTATTCCATTATACACAGGGGAAATTGATGGTGCATGAACACAGCTTTTCTCACACTTTCTCTCATGCATACATGCAGACACATCCTGTTTGCAGCACAGTTTGAGCAATTTCTACCGTAAACGCAAAAAAAAAAAACATTCTCACATAGGCCACTCTTCACTCACACATTCTACCCATCACACATGAAGCTCAAGCATTCTATCTCTCATGTTTTTTTGCTTTAAATTAACGCATAAGGGCAGCATCACTGCACACTAAAATTATATTTGTGGTTTTCACTCACAGCGTCAAAACACTAGCCATACAGGCCATATAACAGACACACACAGTTCCATTCATAACTCTTTCGTGGAGTAACCACAGTCCAGTCTGCAAAAGTTCCATGAAGTCTCATCAGAGGTATGGCACATAAATAAATGGAGCTACAATACAATACAATACAAGATCGCCTGCAGAGACCGCACCAACGAAGTCGGAGGAGGAATCGCCATCGTCCACAAGAAGACCATCAGGGTCTCAACAAACCCCGACGGAACTCTCAGCACCGCAGAACACATGCACTTCCAGATCCACATGGACCCCAAGACCACAGGCACCCTCGTCTACAGACCACCCGGACCCCGACCACAATTCTGCGACGCCATCGCCGACTTCATCTAACCACACGCACTGACCTCCACCGACTACATCCTCCTCGGAGACCTGAACTTCCATCTGGAGAACAACAACAACAGCAACTCCTCCACCCTGATAGACAACCTCGGACTGGAACAGCTCGTCAAGACGCCGACCCACATCGCCGGACACACGCTCGACGCCATCTTCTCCTCAAGCCCACACGTCTCCTTCAGCCACGTCTCCGAACCCACCTGGACCGACCACCACTGCATCCACTTCACCTTCCGGAACCTGTCGCACATCACCACACCCTACAGATCCCCCGTCGCTGCTGGGGCAAAATCACTGAAGTACAACTACAGACATACCTCGCACTCAACCCACCGACCAACCCCCGACAATGGTGCACGCACCCTCAGACGATGGATGGAAGACTGTGCCAACACCTTAGCCCCGCTGAAAAAACAAACCCTCAAAGACACCAGCAAGAGAACCAACTGGTTCACCCCGGAACTCCTAGCTTCAAAGTGCACCTGCCGGAAGTTGGAGAACATATGGCACAGCGAGAAGTCAACGGGCAGCCGCGCAACCCACAAAGACGCCATCCGCAACACCCACCACCTCATCAGGACCGCCAAGAGGACCTCCTTCAAAGACCGCCTCGACAACAACGCACACAACAGCAAGGAGCTCTTCAACATCGTGAAGGAACTCTCCAACCCTAGCTCCAACGCCAACGACATCCCACTGGCGCAAGCTCTGTGCAACTCCCTCGCCACCTTCTTCCACCGCAAGATCGCCAACATCCATGATAGCTTCAACCCCCGGACAACCCTAACAGGCCCCAAAACGCCAGAACCACCACACCCCACCGACCACGACCCCTGACAACCTGGGCCAATGTGAGCATTGAAGACACAATCAAGACCATGAGCACAATCCACTCCGGCTCGCCGTCTGACCCTTTCCCACACCACATCTTCAACAAAGCCGGCAGCTCCATCGCACCCCACCTGCGCAACATCATCAACCTCTCCTTCGAGACCGCGACCTTCCCTGAAAGCTGAAAACACGCCGAGATCAACGCCCTACTGAAGAAACCCAAGGCTGACCCGAGCGAACTGAAAAACTTCCGGCCCATCTCCCTGCTTCTGTTCCCAGCTAAGGTCATGGAGAAGATAGTTAACATCCAGCTCACCCGCTACCTCGAAGACAACAGCATCCTGAACCCCTCCCAGTCAGGATTCCGCAGCAACCACAGTACCGAGACCGCCCTAATCACCGCCACAGATGACATCAGGATCCTACTGGACAACGGCGAGACGGCGGCCCTCATCCTTCTGGACCTCTCCGCCGCCTTCGACACCGTCGGCCACCGCACACTGAGCACACAACTCCACAACGCAGGGATCCGAGGCAAGGCCCTGGACTGGACCTCCTCCTTCCTCTCCGGCAGAACCCAGAGAGTCCACCTACCCCTGTTCCGATCCGAAGCCTCCGAGATCATCTGCAGCTTCCCTTAGGGATCCTCCCTCAGCCCAACGCTGTTAAACGTCTACATGGCGCCTCTCGCACGCATCGCCGACATCACAACCTCAACATAATCTCCAACGCCGACGACACGCAACTGATCCTCTCCCTCACCAAGGACCCCCTCACCGCCAAATCCAACCTGCACCAGTGAATGAAGGCCGTCACCGCCTGGATGGAGGATAGCCGCCTTAAGCTGAACACAGACAAGACAGAGATCCTCATCCTCAGGCCCAACCCCTCAGCATGGGACGACTCCTGGTGGCCTGCGTCGCTGGGGACAACCCCGCACCCACCAACCATGCACGCAACCTGGGAGTCATCCTCGACTCGAAACACACCATGACCAAACAAGTCAACGCTGTCTCCTCCACCTGCTTCAATACCCTCCGTATGCTCCGCAAGATCTACAGATGGATCCCGACAGACACAAGGAAAACAGTCACCCAGGCCCTAATCAGCAGCAGACTCGACTACGGAAACGCCCTCTGTGCTGGAGCTCCGACCAAGCTCATCAACAGACTGCAAAGAATCCAGAATGCCTCTGCATGCCTGATCCTCGACGTCCCGCGCCGCTACCACATCACCCCCGACCCGAGGAACCTGCATTGGCTCCCTGTTGACAAAAAAATCTCCTTCAAGCTCCTGATCCACACACACAAGGCACTCCACAAGACCGGCCCAGCCTATCTCAACAGTCGACTCTCCTTCTACGTACCCAACAGGAAACTCAACTCCGCAGACCTCTCCCTGGCTACCGTCCCACCCATCCGCAGAACCACAGCCGGAGGCAAATCCTTCTCCCACCGCGCCGCTAAGACCTGTAACACCCTCCCCCTCATCCTACGATAAACCGAAGACCTTCTAACCTTCAGGAAACAACTCAAGACCTGGCTGTTCAACCAGTAGCAACAGCACCCCCCTCTCCTCACCCTCAGCGCCTTGAAACCCTTGCGGGTATGTAGTGCGCTTTACAAATTATTTGATTGATTGATTGATTGATTCAGTACAGTACACTACACCTGGGTTCCCTTCCAAGGTGTGGAAATGTGTTTTTTTAATAGAATCTTCTCTAACCCACTGGTCTGCCCGGATCTGGGAAATCCAGAGATCGCATGTCTTTGTTAAAGCAGAAATTTGAACACCTAGGTGAAAACAATATAAAAGATCACCCTTACTGAAGACTGTGGACTCTCAAGGAATTGGCTAAGTAGTCAGTGTATCGATTGTTTGGGTACATTCTTTATTACCTTGATAGACATCAAGTTTTTGTAGGGTGATGTTAGAATGAGAGTTGGCAGTCTGTGTTTTAAAATATATCTTAATTAGGTGCACAGCAATAACATTGGGTCAAAAATATCGTCTGATACAAAAAATATCATCAACAAAATATTTTGGTCACGTCGCTATCATGGTACAGAATATTGCAGATAAAAATACCATGTTTTAAAATGTTATATCTTTTTTTTCATATAGTTGTAGATAATATCGATTTTGTTTTATTCGTAATGTTTTATGATTGTATGTTTTAATGTACGAATATGTTAATTTTATTTGTTTGTCGTTTTTAGTAGATTTATAGTTTTGGTGATATTTTGAAAGTTGTTTTTGAGTTTTTTCCATTTATCTAATAATGGGTGAGTTCTTGGGTTTGTAACATTGGGGTGGGAATATATTTAAATATATATTTTATTTTTATGTTTGCTAAAAAAATGTTACATTGAATTTGTCAATTAGATCAGAAATAATGTAGATTGTTCAAATGGTATATTATTTATTTAACACTATCAAAAATTGTAATTTGTCATTAATTAACTAGATTGTTGGTTATGTAATTTTTTATTCATTATCTATGTTATGCATTTTTTTATTGTATACCAACATTATTAATTATATATTTATTAATGTATTAATGAATTCCTTTTATGTCTTTTATTTCAATGTGATGTTTTTATTTTTATAAAGATTTATTTCTTTTTTTATCATTTCACATTTTTTGTGCTGTTGGGATTGTAGAGGAGAAAGTGATTTAATTATTTTTAATTGGCAAAAATGTTTAAAAAGTTAATTTTCTAAATTCTTTGTATAAGTATTTTTAGAGTTTTTGTTTGTTTATAGAAATTGCTTTTTAAACGTTAAACTACTTTATTTCATATTTCTATATTGATTTTTAATGTGATTTTGTTAGAAATATTTTATAATGAGAGTTAAAAATCTGACCATCCAAAGCACAATGCTTTCCCTGCTGTTGCTTAGGTTATAGTTGAAATAGTAAATATCATCCCTCTATAGTCCAGCACTTTCCCTACTGTTATTCAGTTTAGAGTTGGCATAGTACATTTTTTTTTCTCAATAGTGGAATATTGCCCCTATTGGGTTTTTTTAGGTTGAAGTGAGACTGCTAAATTTTATTCTTCAAAATGTACCATTTTTGACATTTATTTTGCTGAATTAGGAATGTTAATTTTGTTTTATTTATGCTTGTGGGTTAATTTTTATTTTAATGCAGTTTAATTATTGGTGTGATGTGTATTTGATTGTTTATGTGTTTTAATGGAATCGAAAATATGTTTTCCTCTTTTGGTGAAGCTTTATCTATTTTGATAGATTGCATTTTTTATATTAGTATTTTTTCATTTTGGTTTTGTTTTCATTAAAATTTTTGTTTTGCTATTTTTAGTCCTTGCTCATTTTGTTGTGTATTTATTTTACTATATATTTATAATGTAATTTCATGTTTTTATTTTATTTAGTAGTTTTTTCAAAGTAGTATGAATTTAAATGCTTTAAACCCTAATTTTAATTTGTTACGAATTATTTGAAGAATTATATATATTTTACTTTAAATGTATTTTATACATGTTCTTTTTTATTTACTATTAGTATTTGTTTTAATATATTATTATATTGTTTATTATAAATGTATTTCTTTAAATTCATTTTTAAGTATTATATTATTTTAATAATGTATAACCTTTATGTTTAGAAATCTTACTATGTATATAAATATATGTAAATTGTTGATGTGTTATTAGACTTTTGAATACTTTTAAATATATATACGTACCTATATAATCTTGATATTTAGTACCACAATATATTGAAGACAATATTTTTACAGTTTACATTGTAAGTATGCAAACTTGATATTTAGCACCACAATATTTCATTATTGTACCGCAATATTTGTGTACCACAATTTTTCTATGTCAATATTGTGTCATAGAAGCATTTTCAATATATATTTTTGCATTCTGTTTTTCACATCGTACCAGCTACATATCACAGCATTCCAGGAGATCTGATATCGTTGAAAACTGAGTTCACACTAGTCAAACATGGAGGCTTCAAGGATGGTCCCGGTGCTCCCTAAAAAGACAGAGGCACACTTGCTATCCCTCATAAGTCTAAACATAGACTGCCTGAAGCGTTCTTAGTTCATCTATGGTACCAAAATCGAAGACAAGATTCGTGTTTTGCAAGATGTGTTTGGGTGGAGTGATATGCAATATCAGAAGTTACTTACCTGTAACTACAGTTCTGCAGCACAGATATCTTTCTTAGATTTACATGCTTGAATTATTCCCTGATATCAAGGTTCGCAGAGTGACATTGGGGAGTAAGTCACAAATGTGAATCTATGAAAGATCCAATGATACACACGCATCATTACTAGTGCAGTAAATAAATTGACACTCTTTGATATATGTGTTTTCTGTACATTAAAAAAATGTTTATAGAAGAAAAGTAGGTTCAAGAAGAGTTAACCTTCTCTGAGATCTGATCTTAAATAGGCTGGATTAAAAAGGAGAAAATGGGCAGTGTAGGAGAAAGGTGGGAGGAAAACTATCCTATAAAGTAAAGTAATAGGAGGTTCCTTCTAGAACCAAAATCTCATGGTTGTATCTATGTACGGAAATAAGGTGTGTGTGTGTGTGTGCGTGTGTGTGTGTGTGTGTGTGTGGTTGTGTGTGTGTGTGTGTGTGTTTTTTTGTTTGTTTGTTCTGGGTGTATTTATAACATTTATGGATTGTGTTTTTCACAACTCTCAGTGTCCACTAATTTATAACTAATCTATGTGCTTAATCTGTTTCATTCCAGTGATACATACCATAGCACAAGCACAGTGCTTAATTTATGCTAGCCTTTATACTCTGGCCCTTTCATTTCTGATTTTGTCAAACCCTTTTACTGTCTCCCAGAGAACCAGGTGTCTTAAATTGGTTCTGTCATGATGATGAATGTGTTAAATAATAATTAAAGTTAAAATTTAGGGTAACACTTTAGCAGACAGACAAGGTTTCCTCTTAACATATAAGAAACTATGCTGTGTATTCAAAACATCCAAAACCCAGTCATTTGCTCTGTATCTTATTCACATCAACATTCACGTTTACTGTTGCTTCACTGGGGGTAATGAGCAGTGAATTTACTGCTCTCTGGAATATATTTTGTTGATTAAAAATCTTTTCACTTGCTAGCTCGTCCTTTGCATTTATTGCATTAGTGATTATGGGCCAGATGTAGGTAGGGTTTTACCGGTCGGTAACGGCCGAATTCGGCCGTTACCGACCGGTAAAAGGAATTTGAGATGTAGGGGGCAGAATCGGTAATTTTACCGTTCTGTAAATTTACCGATCTGTAATTTTACAGAATCTGTAAATATACCGGTCGGTAAATTTACAGAACGGTAAATTTACAGATTCTGTAAAATCGATATGTAGGTGGGACTCTGATGAGTCCCACAAGGCCTAAGAAATCGGTATTTTACCATCAAATTCAATTTGATGGTGAAATACCGATTCAGGTGAGCATGCAAATGTGTGCATGCACAC
The DNA here is from genome assembly GCF_964261635.1 of Lissotriton helveticus. Lineage (NCBI taxonomy): Eukaryota > Metazoa > Chordata > Amphibia > Caudata > Salamandridae > Lissotriton > Lissotriton helveticus. The sequence continues at coordinate 135,611,119 of NC_136068.1, read as the reverse complement.
CTGTGCCATATGGCAGGCAGACCTGCCCTTAGGGCAGGTCTGCCTGCCATATGGCCCCCGAACCTTTTTTGGGGGTGCTAGAGGGTGTCAAAGTGACACCCCCTGCACCCTTGCCAAAAATCTGTATTTACCGATCGGTAAATACCGACCTGTAATGCCCCATTCATTCCTATGGGCTTCAAAGCCCATAGGAATGAATGGAGCATTACAGGTCGGTATTTACCGAATCGGTAAATACCGACTTTTAAAGAATCGGTAAATCCACATCTGGATTTACCTACATCTCGGTACATCTATTTTACCGACTCTTAAATACCGAATCGGTAAAATTCGGTATTTAAGTGTCGGTAAAATAGATTTACCTACATCTGGCCCTATGTTACTAAAAATAAAATACCTCTATTAAGTTACTACGAGTTCTTTGTCGGTTATATATGCATGCAAAGATTACATCTGATGCCCTGCTGAAGCTTTGCTGACCTGCTTGTGACCCTGCTTGTGTGAAAAACCCCAGCTAGTCCAAGGAGTTCTGAGATGATGGTAGCACTAAACAAGCATTGACAAAGCTAATAGGTCTCCTATTCGCTGTGGCAATGTGTTTTAGCCATCAAGGACACCAGTGTGGCTGCTGTTCAGCATGGCTATATGTTAGTGGCGTGGAGTGGGGTGGGGTAGATTGCAGTGGGATAAAGAGGAGTGGCGTTAGACTGGCATAGAGTGGGGGTACAGTGGGATAAACTGCAGTGGGGTAGAGTGGGGTAAAATGGAGTGGGGTAGATTGGGGTATGGGGAGTTGGATAAATTAGCAGTGGTGTAGCAAGGGCGGTCCACCCCCACTCTTACCTGTGGCAGCGCAGCGTGGCAATTGTATGATTTGTTTGGCACCCCCGTGCTCTTACAGCTGCCGCGGGCCAGCAAAGGCTGGGACCACCACGGGTGTCAAAAGACCTAGCTACGCCACTGTAAATTAGTGGGGTAAATAGGAGTAGGGTAGATAGGAGAAGATTGTGGGAAAGTGGAGTTAGATATTGGGATAGATTGGAGTGGGGTAGATTGGGTGAATTATAGTAGGTTACAATGGAATAGAGTGTGATAGATTGGGGTAGTTTGGAGTGGAGTAGATTACGGCAGATTGGAGTGAGGTAGATTAGGTGAATTATAGTAGGTTACAATGGAATAGAGTGTGGTAGATTGGGGTAGTTTGGAGTGGAGTAGATTGGGGTGGAATGGTGTAGATTAGGGGAGTGGAGTAGATTGGGGAAGTGGAATAGATTGGCGAGTGAGTAGATTGAGGTAGAATGGGATAGACCAGAGTATGTTGGGGTAGAGTGGGTAAGATAAGAGTGGAGGAGATTAGAGTCAGAGAGATCGGGGTAGAGTGGAGTGGAATATATTGAGGTACAGTGGAATGGGATATATTGGGGTCGATTAGAGTGGGTAGATTGGAGTGGGGGTGTAGTAGATTGAATTGAGGTAGAGTGGGATGAAGTGAGTGGACTGGGGTGGAGGAGATTGGGTTGGGTTGGGGTGGGATAGATTGGAGTTAAGTGGGGTAGCTTGGGGTGAAGTGGGGTAGATTGGAGAGGAGTGGGGTAGAGGAGAGTGGGATCTATTGGAGTAGAGTGGAGTGAAGGAGGTTGTGGAGAGTTGAGCCCAGTCGATTGGGGTAGATTGGAGTGGAGTGGTGTAGACTGGCATGGAGATGGGTAGATTGGATGGCATAGATTGGGTGGATTATGGTTAGGGCTCCCGGTTTTCCGTTTAAACGGGTTTTTACATATAAATACAGACGGAAAACAAGTTTTCCTTTGTTTGTATTTATATATACAAACGGGAAAATACTAGCTGCCATGCTCCAGCAGAGAGTTGCCTCACCTCACAGGGCTGACGCTCATCACTTTCAGAGGCGGCAGACTGTCAGGGCAGTGTTTCTGGCCAGTATCATCTTTCCTTAACTGACACCTCTTTCTCTGAGCCTAATCGCTGCAGCTTCATGATTACAGCGATTAGGCCGATGCTTGAACTCTCCTGAGGTGTGAAGTGAGCCCTGCCCCTGCATGAATGAAAAGCAGAGCATCCTGCAGGGCTCACAACAAAAACAAGCATTTGCATTGCAACAGTTCTTTATTCTTCACATTATTGTTAATATTGACAGTTTGTCGACATTGTCTTTTCATGTATTCTTAAGTACCCCTCAGTATTTGTGTGACTGTCAGTGATCATCAGATTAGGGGGTCCAAGACTTTGCTCCTCTCATTACGAAGAATGTTATCTACAGGCATTGAAAATAATGAAGTTGTGGCACTTACTTCTGTGCGAAGGAGAGGTGTAAGTTTAAAAGTGCAGTAAGCATGGGAAGAGGCATTCCAAATGTTTGTGAATACAGACTTAGAACTTTGTGGGTGTAATGACTACTCCTCTAACATTCCCACAGAAACATTAATTTCCTAACCTCGACCATGCAGTTAAGATTACAGAAAATCCAGCCATGCAACATATTTAAACATCAAGTTGTGCCATTGCTTGTCTCACATGCAACCTTTTTTTGGCAAGAGAGCTTAGCTTGCGTGTGCAACGAGTCCTCTGAATCGACTCTAGAACGTTATTAAAATGGCATGCGGTCGATCTTTCTCATACCTCGGACCCTTTCATTGGAACAGGCTCCTGTTTCATATTCGCGCCTTTTCTGCTTTGGCCAGTCTTTTAACTATATTTCTTCTCTTCCTCTCTCATCTGGGTCTGCACTTTAGCGCCGAGATACCACTGCGGGGTGATTCGTTGCACTATATTAAGTTGTTTTTTTTAATTCTCCCTCGTCGGCATCTGTAAATGTCCCCTGCTCGTTGTCGTCTGTCGCCCGCACCTACCACGATCGTCGTGTTCTTTCACCAGCATCCCCCCTCCCCCTTGCCTTCTTGCTCTTACCAAATCTGGGCGCCAAACTGAGGGATTGCCCTGGGCGTGAAAAGCCCTAGCTAGCTACGCCACTGCATTTTATAGCCTATATAGCCACAGAGGTGATTGATCTGGTTAAAAACCAGGCCCGATCATGGAATTAAAGGTCACACCTAGGTGACATCTTATACTGTTCAAGTATGACTCTTTGCAAAAGCGCTACACGATAAGAGTTTCTAGTGTCACATTGGCATAGGTCTTTAAGCTCTAAGCTTGTAAACTGATCGTTGAACAGCATAAGCAGTAAAAATTAGCAACATTTACTGAGGACTCCATGTCCTCTTCCTCTGTGATTTTGGGCTAAAGATTGGTGCGCTTCACGAAAGAAAGAAAGACAGACAATCTATTTATTTAAAATGAAATATACATCTACTAAAAGTATAAGTGCTTATAAAGATCTTCCCTCACTGCAGCATGTTCGCATGTTCAGAGGTGGTTCTGACCTCTTGAGGGTTGTTTAGATCCATAACTTTTAAGTGTATTTGGGACATTCTGCAAATGGCAAAGTTTTCAGTTGAATGTATAGTGTTAACTAATAACAACCGAGTGCATGTGTGCAATGTCAATTTAAATAAATGTGGAAAAATACATACATGCAGCGTTGACTTTTACTCGTGGCAAAAATAAATATGGATAAATACAGATAAAATGGCCAAAAAATAAATATGGATAAATACAGACGGAAATGGCAAAAAAATAAATACCATAAAACTGGGAGCCCTAATTATGGTATGGTAGATAGGAGTGAAGTTGGGTAGGGTAGATTGGAGTGAGATAGGAGTGGTGTGGTTTGGAGTGCGGTAGATTGGAATTGAGTAGGGTAAATTGGAGTGGAGTAGATTGGAGTGCAGTTAGGTAGAGTCCCGTGGGGTAGATTGGGATGGAGTGAGGTAGAATGATTTAGGGTGGGGTAGAGGAGTGGGGCAGCCTGGATGGGGTAGATTGGAGTAGGGCAGTTTGGGGTGGAGTGGGGTAGGGTAGATTGGACTAGGATGGATTGGGGTGGAGTGGGGTAGATTTGGGTGGCATGTGGTAGACTGGAGTGGAGTGGAGTAGATTGGGTAGAGTGGAATGGAGTGTAGTAGACTGAGGTAGCTTGGAGTGAGTAGACTGGAGTGGAGTAGATTGGGGTCTAGTGGAGTGGGGTGGATTGGAGTGAGATAGATAGGAGTGGACTAGTTTGGAGTGGGGTAGATTAGAATTGAGTGGGGTAAATTGGAGTGGAGTAGATTGGAATGTAGTTGGGTAGAGTCCAGTGGGGTAGATTTGGATGGGGCGAGGTAGATTGATTTAGGGTGTGGTAGACTGGAGATGGGCAGACTGGATGGGGTAGATTGGAGTAGTAGTTTGGGGTGGGGTGGGGTAGGGTAGATTGGACTGGGATGGGGTGGGATGGATTGGGGTGGAGTGGGTTAGATTGGAGTGGGGTAGATTTGGGTGGCATGTGGTAGATTGGAGTGAAGTGGAGTGGAGTAGATTGGGTAGAGTGGAATGGAGTGTGGTAGACTGAGATAGAGTGAAGTGGGGCGGATTGGAGTGAGTAGATTGGAGTGGAGTAGTTTGGAGTCTAGTGGAGTGGGGTAGATTGGAGTGGAGTTGGGTAGATTGGGTGTATTGGAGTGGGGTAGATTGGAGTGGGGTAGATTGTGGTAGATTGGAGTGGCGTTGATTGTGGTGGAGTGGTGCAGATTGAAGTGCAGGGAGGTAGATTAGAGTGAAGAGGAGTTGAACAGATTGCAGTTACGTTTGGAGTGTAGTGAGGTAAATTGGAATGGAGTGAGGTAAATTGGACTGGCATAGAGTAGAGTGGAGTAGAGTCAGGGCCAGACTGGGAACGCAAAGCAGCCCTGGTAAATTTTGTCAGACCAGCCCCCGTACTGTGCATGGTAGTGCAGTGGGTGAGCCTGACCACTACAAGAAGGATTGGGGGAAGGGGTTCTACTCAAAAGAAAATGTGGGCAAAAATTGAGCATTCTACAACACATTTTTCATTAATATTCAAATGTATTATCTGTCAAAGCAAATAAATGATGACCTTTGAGTGCACTAGGACTCAACAATCTTTGTTGGGGCTTTTCAATGATTCCCTCACTATCACCCTCCAACAGTGCCCCTCATCTCGCCATAGCCCCTCTCTCACATGTACTTCATTTGTTTTATAGTGTCTGTCATACCAGTGTAGGGTGTTGAGCACTTTATATCACACATAAATACAGAGACAATGAATCATATGTGTGTAAATCAGTGCATAAAAAATGTTTCATAAGATGTACAGAGGGGACTACAAGGTGTAGGATTCATGACATCTATAGTGTTAAGCATTTTTAAGGGTGCTTGATCTGGAGAAGCACAAACTTGGGAATCAGAACTAACACAGTGGTTAAGGTTGGCTTTACTAATAAGAATGTATTTCTACACATACAAACTCTTTTCAGCAATATTATGATAGTAAAAGACTCTGTGAAAAAAACATTACCTTCTAACCTGTACCATATAGTTTGCAAGCAGCTCTTTGACGACACTTCATAGCTCACTGTACTAGATTATGATTGTAACTTATGAACTGCACAGTAACAAAACCGCTCTGTGACAAAAGCAATAACTCACTCATCAATGCACATGAAATACTACTCTGTAATCTGCATGGCATACGTCTTTTGCAGCAGACATATTAACCCTCTGCACTACTTTAGATGAGTCAAAACTGCCACTAGACAAAACTCTGATCTCTCTCTAGCAGGTACAGTAATCACCAGAGTTATCTTGAGACTTTTATTATTGCCTGAAAATGCAAGGAACTCCGCAGTGGGTACTTTCAAAACTGCTGCACTGCTACAAAACCGGCCACCGGTAACAAAACTGTCCCCACACTTCCAGGCTCCCGGGGAAATGCCTGATGCCCGGTACGGCCGGTCCAGCCACAAGTGGAGTGGAGTAGTGTGGGGTAGAATGGGGTAGATTGGAGCAGAGTGGAGTAGATAGGAGGGAGGTGGGGTAGAATTAGGTGGGGTAAATGATGTGGAGTGGAGGGGTGTGTAGTGGAGTGGTGTGGTGTGTCATGGAGAGAATGCTGTACACTGGATTGGCGTGGAGTTGTGTGGAGCAGAGTGTCTTAGAGTCGAGAGGCATAGAGTGGAGTGGCATGTTGTGGAGTGGAGTGGTTAGAATGGAGTGGAGTGGCATAGAGTAGAAGGGAATAGAGTGAAGGGGCATTGTGTGGAGAATGCATGGTGTGGTAGCGCACTGCCATTACACACATGTTTCTCCTCATTATTGACCAAGAGGAAGAGAGAGAAAAACACAGCAGAAAGGAGGAGGAAGATGAAGACAGAGAAAAGCCACAAACGGAGAAAACAGGAACCTGCAAGAGTGAAATAAAGGGTCAGGGAGTGTCTGATAGTTGATTGAAGAGGCATGAGGTGGATTCAATATGCATTTGGTGCCAACATTTGAAAGCACTGGCTGCGGGCATGTGAGTAGAGCTCCGGGCACCGGCACTCGTTCTTTTACAAATTAACCACTGACTGATAGTAAGTCTTGGCTGTGTGGCAGTGATAATGAGAGCTCTAACTTATGTTGGTGATATTGACTATTGCACAACATTAAGTGATAATGAGTGCAGTATGGACTGCAGTGATAAGGAGTGATTAACTTGTTCATGTGCTAATCAGTCCTTTATGTGTTTTACTGACAGCGCACTGCATACCTTGCAGTGAGAGTGAGGGCAACATGAACTGTAGTGACGATGATCATTGATAAGGTGTAAAGATAAGGAGTGCTACTTGAGGTTTAGTGGCAGTGGATGCTGCACCTGTTGCAGTGATACTAAGTGTAGCATGTATGTGTAGTGATAGTGAGTGCTGTTTGTGCTACATTGGCTGCAAGTGGTGGGTATGATGTAGTGACAGTGGAAGCGGAAGTCACTGTGATGGCAGCATATGGGCTAGGGGAGGCCAGTACTGCATACACTTTAGTGCCATTGAGAGCTATGTTGCAGTGGTAGTGAATACTGCTCTGGCTGCACTGACAAATACAAAAGACGCACAAATGATGGACGGAATGTAGAACAAATCAAAACAATCACCCCACAGTCAACGTATCTGGGTTAAATACATTGTTCACGTTGTTTTTTTAACCTTTTGTGCACTGTGACCCGGTCTCCCTGTGCCCCGTTCCACCGCGGCTTTCAGGTGCCGATTGCTGTGGAGGGCTAGGTCGGGCGCCATCTTGTGTGAGGCCCGGACCCTGCGGGGCCCGAGTTAGCGGTCCAGCTGAGGGAGGGGCTTGGGTTATAAATAGAATCTGTGTTCGGGGACCTGGGCATTTGTTCAGGGTGGTGGCAGCACCTTGATATCTCGTTTTCGAAGGCGAGCAGATTGAGAGGGTTCTCCTCTGCTCTTACTTGCACCCCGTTTATTCTGGAGTCCTTTTAAAAACTTACATGCAATTGATTTTAATAATTGTGTTGTAGTAACTGTACCTTTTTAAAACCTTTTGTGCACTGTGACCCGGTCTCCCTGTGCCCCGTTCCACCGCGGCTTTTAGGTGCCGATTGTTGTGGAGGGCTAGGTCGGGCCCCATCTTGTGTGAGGCCCGGACCCTACGGGACCCGAGTTAGCGGTCCAGCTGAGGGAGGGGCTTGGGTTATAAATAGAATCTGTGTTCGGGGAGCTGGGCGTTTGTTCAGGGTGGTGGCAGCACCTTGATATCTCGTTTTCGAAGGCGAGCAGATTGCGAGGGTTCTCCTCTGCTCTTACTTGCACCCCGTTTATTCTGGAGTCCTTTTAAAAACTTACATGCAATTGATTTTAATAATTGTGTTGTAGTAACTGTACCTTTTTAAAACCTTTTGTGCACTGTGACCCGGTCTCCCTGTGCCCCGTTCCACCGCGGCTTTTAGGTGCCGATTGTTGTGGAGGGCTAGGTCGGGCCCCATCTTGTGTGAGGCCCGGACCCTACGGGACCAGAGTGAGCGGTCCAGCTGAGGGAGGGGCTTGGGTTATAAATAGCAATGCACTTTAAAACGCGCAGCGGGCGCGCCGACTGCGTGCCGAAGGAGCGCCAAAGGAGGGCCCGTCTGTGCCCGTCCGTGTCCCGGACGTGCCCAGTGCCAGTCCCCCTGTCCGTGCACTTCGGAAGCTACATACCTCTAACTTACGGTACTCCCGCGATCTTCTTACTGCACTGAATGTCCGGACCTGTGGGAGTCATAACCCTTGGGGGGTGGCCGATAGCTCATCTTGGGAATGCAATGTATGTAACTTCCGCTTCCAGCCCACGCTAAGCTACAATGCCCGAGGTAATGCCGACCCTTCACTGATTAGAGCAGGCTTAATTAATGCCAGGTCAATGGTCAGGCACGCAGCGGACATTTTCGAACTGCTGACAGAGAAACAGCTTGACCTATTTTTTATTACTGAAACCTGGCTAAATGACACGTGTGCCCCGGTGGTAGAATTTGCCATTCCACGGGGCTTTAAAATCACAAGGGTGGATCGCCCGCTTGGTAGAGGGGGCGGTGTCGCTGTGGTTTATAGGGACCAATGGATTTTCTCCTGCGAGCCCCAGGATCAGCTGGCGGACGCCGAGGTGCTCCATTTCGCCCTCGCATTTAACTCAAATTTTTCAGTGGGTGGTACACTGTTGTACCGGCCTCCGGGATATGTTGGGAACTTTGTGGGGGCATTGGAAGAGGTTATAACCCCGCGGGCGCTAAGATATTCAAGGTACCTCCTTTTGGGGGATTTTAACATTCATGCTGATATCTTGGACTCCTCGGAGGCCGTTCGCCTTAGCGAAGCTCTTTCTATGGCCCACCTCAAACAGTGGGTTGCTGCACCCACTCACGTGGGGGGCCATCTTTTAGATCTGGTTTGTTCTAACTTTGATATTGCTATGGCTTGTCCTGAGCACGTGACTTGGTCGGACCATAAGTTGATCAGGTTTTCCTGGTCTCTGGCTACTGCCTCGGAGAGCGGCCCCCAACTTGCTCATTCACAAAAGATCAATTTAGACACCTTGCCGGATTCTTTATCTGTTACTCGTCCACTTCTACCCTTAGAGATCGAGGCGGCGGTTAGTACCTTTAACACTTGGGTAGAGCACGGGTCCGTCGCCTCCATCAACAAAGGCGGCATCCGCAGGTTGAGATCTACCCCCTCCAAACCTTGGTTCTCACATACCCTTCGGGAACTTAAACTGGGATGTAAGAAACTCGAACGGGTGTGGAGACAAGCCTATCGGCCCAAAGGAAAGAGTGATCTACGGGCGGCGCAAAAAAATTACTATGCGGCTATCAGATCTGCCAAGAGCAGCTACTATGCAGGACGAATTGATAAAGCCAATAATAACAGCAAGGACATTTTTTCAATCGTAAAAAGCTTTCTATCACCATGTGCCGCACAACCTCTGCTGCCTTCATCTGAGCAATGGTGTGAAGAGCTTTCTTCATTCTTTGTAGATAAAATTGCTAAAATTCAGGATGACCTGCAGGCCGTTTGTGCCGGCTTTTTGTCTCCCCCTGTATTCCCTCCCTCCACCATGCCGGAGCCTGTTGATCAGTTTGCTAACTTTGCTCTGTCTACTGAGTCCGACATCATTGCTGTTCTTGCGGCCTTGAAATCGGGATCTCCCTCTGACCCTTGCCCTGCTAGGGTCCTTGGGGTCTAGCGGAAACAGTCGGGAAAGAGGTCACCCAGATTATTAATCTTTCTTTTCTCCCTGCAACTGTCCCGCTTTGTTGGAAGCAAGCCAGATTGCTGCCACTTTTGAAAAAGACCGGGCTGGATCCCGCTGTTCCTTCCAACTACCGGCCCATATCATTATTGCCAGCCTTAGCAAAAGTTTGCGAGAAGATTGCTTTTAAATAGCTGGACAATTTTGTCGATACATCTCAGGCACTGCATCCAGCACAGTCAGGATTCAGGGCTGCTTACAGCACTGAAACAGCCCTAGTTGAAATGTCAGAGGCTATCCGAGAGTGCCTAGATGGAGGTGGCAGAGCGGTTCTGATTTTATTAGACCTCTCTGCCGCCTTCGACACGGTACCCCACTCCCTTCTACTTACTAGACTCGCCACCATTGGCATCACTGGCCCGGCACTTGACTGGCTGACGTCTTTTTTAGATAATAGGGCGCAACAAGTCTGGATGCCTCCTTTTGCTTCCTCACCTAAGAAACTCGCTACTGGGGTCCCACAAGGCTCCACTCTGAGCCCCCTGCTTTTTAATGTTTACCTTACCCCCCTGATCTATTTAGCCGAACAGCTTGGGGCTAAAATTATGGCCTACGCCGACGATACCCAACTTTTGTTCACCTGGCCCAAGAACAATTTGGATACGTCGGCGGTCCAACTCTGCCTCTCATCGGTTTTCCGATGGTTAGCTCTTGCCCAGCTCAAATGTAACGAAGGCAAGTCTGAGGTTCTCTTCTATGGCTCTTTCCCTGACAACTTTAGTGATCTCCTATGGCCCAGCGATCTGCCTTGCCCAAAATCCATTGGCGGCCCAGCAAAAAACCTGGGAGTCTGGTTCGGGAATGACCTCGAGTTTGAGGACCACATTAAAAAACTTACGGGGGTCTGTTTTTCTACTCGGAAAACCCTGCGCAGGTTTTTTCCCCTCCTCCCGAGAGAGGCTAAAGAGACTGTTTCGCGTGCTCTAATACTCTCCAGGATGGATTACGCGAACGGCCTGTTCTGCGGCCTTCCGGCCTATTTGATTCAACGTCTCCAGACCATACAAAATGCGGCCGCAAGACTCGTGTTTAATGTACCCAAGAGATCCAGTGTCCGCCCCTTCCTCCGCAGTCTTCATTGGCTCCCTGTCGCCAACAGGATTATGTTTAAAACCCTTGTCCTCTCTTATCACGCTGTCCATCAGATTGGTCCTGCTTATTTGAGAAAAAGGTTCACTCTGTACATCCCTAATCGTTCCCTCCGGTCGGCCAATCAGTGTCAAATGGCCGTGCCCAAATACAAGTACTCTCGTTTAGGTGGCCAGTCCATCTCGGTCAGAGCCGCGAGGGCCTGGAACACCCTCCCCCTTCACATCAAGACCGCTCCAACCATCATGTCCTTTAAGAAAGGCCTGAAAACTTATTTGTTTAGCGTAACTCTGTAACTCACCACTTTTTCCGCTTTCTCTTCTTCGACCCTGCGAACTGTTCGGACCTTCTCGCGCCAGGATACTATTTTAGTAATTGAGCGCGCTACCAAAGACTTTATATCATATTTTCTCGCCATGCCACCCCAGTTTGGACCCAGCCATATGCAAATCAGTTTTGACCCTGTGCCTCATGGGAACAGTCCAGCCTGAACTGCAAGGCCAGGTCCTCCCTGGACTGGAAACAAGCATCCTGGGACCGGTTTCGGGGCACAATGGTGGCTTGCACAGGGCGTGCTGCGGGGCAGTGGGGGAGGGGCAGGATGGGGGGTAGAAAACTCGGACATACGACAGAACGGAGGAACGTATGTCCGAGTTTACTACCCCCCACCGACCCTCAGCACGCCGTAAGTGAGTTGCCACTGGACGGGGCATCACCCCATATCAGCCGGCTACCTTGAATCCAGTGGCACAGTGAGCCTAGGACCCACGTCTTGCACTGACAATTGCTGCACCACAAGTATAATGACGGTAAAGGCTGCACCTGTAGTGGTGAAAGTGACGTTCATGACAGTGACTGCTGCATGCTATGCCTCATCGAGGACAGATGCTTGTGTAAGGGCGCCAAGCGCAGCACTCCTTGGAGAGATGGAGAGTGCAGTGCACATTGATGCATAATGTGGGCAGAACATATTAAAGTAAAAGCACTGCTTGTGTTGTAGTGATAATAAGTGCAGCTTGTGCTGTGGTAATAGTTTACAGATAGTGAGTGGTGCGAACACTGTAGTGACAATGGATTATATGACTGTTGAGAGACTAGGCGCCATATGTATGAAGGCAATTTTGCGATCGCAAAATTGCTAAGTGGTATGTATGTATGCAAAACAGCCTCGCAAAATAAGAAATCACAAATTTGCGATTCCCTATTTTACAATTGCATTTTGCGATTCCTTAAATGCAACGTATGAGACCCAGAAAAAGTGCAATTTGGCCATAAGGAATCGCAAATTATCACCAACTTCAAGTTGGTGGTAATTTGCGATTTCTTTGAAAAATGCACTTTTTTGCATTTTTCAAGGTGCCATGTGGCACACATACATGTATGTGTGCCACATGGGCACTCATGCACATTTCAGGGGTTCAACAAGGTGTCCTTTTGACCCCCTGGCACCCTTGAAATTGCATTCTCAATTTGCGATTCTCTAATTGAGAATCGCAAATTGAGAATGTCTTCCCATTCATTTCTATGAGCCTCTAGGCCCATAAGAATGAATGGGGAGGTATTCCTTAATTGCGAATTTCAATTTGCGATTCACAATTAAGGAATATGCAGGATTCGCAAAATTATTTGCAAATCCTACATACATAGCATTTTGCGTTTCTTAAATAGCGATTCCCTAAAAATCGCTATTTGAGAATCGCAAAATGTAACTTTCATACATATGGCCCTAGGTCCTGCGAGTGTTGCAAGAAGAGTGAACGCTATAAGTGTTTTAGTGTAGTGGTTTCATGCTGTAGCGACAGTGAGTCCTGCAGGCTCTTCAGTGTTTGCGAGTGCTGGAAGCGTTGTAGGGTAGTGCCACCGTAACAGAACTGTATAAAATCAGTGCTGTGTGTGTTGAAATGTAGTGCGGAACGTTTTGTAGAGACGGTGAGGTTTGCACGTGCTGTGGTGGCAGTGTTGCAAGTGGTCCTTTGATTGTTGCTGTGATACCGAGTGCTACGAGTGTTATAGCGCTGTGAGGACATGGGGTGCTGCCCTCTTAGACCCCAGGTTCGCCCTTTCGTCACATCCTCCTGATGGTGCTCAGCGTGCAGCAGGAGCACAGCTCTCAGCGTGCAGCAGGAGCACTGCTCTCAGGCAGCTCCTGCCACGGCCGCCTTCGTTCCAGAGGATGCCTGTTGCTATAGAAACTGCTTCAGTTCCACGTGCAGCGGTCCCCTCCCGACCGCCTACTCCATCGGCTGCACACCCATGATTTCGGACACCCAATCAGCGCTGCCGATATAGATTTCCCGCTTTCCGGACAGCAACATACCAGTTCAAAACAAACAACAATAACAAAGATTATCACTAAACGCAAACACGGTCTCACAGCCCAGGGTGCTTAGGGGCCCATCTGTTGTCTCAGAGACTGCGTCCTCTACGCGCGCATAATCCCTGGTAACAGGCCTAATAGGGGAGGCAGCCAGTGACAGGACGCACACTGTTTCTGGGGCCCGTTGTCCCTGCCCGGGGTCACGGTCACTGGTCCAGGCGGCGCCCAGCATACTCTGCTCGGTAACAAGGACCGCACTGGGCAGGCTTTTGTTATGCACTGTGCATCTGCTGTCCAGGAGCCAGAAGGAATAAGGTTATAACATGTTCGTTTTCTACAAAACAGTAGCGACTGTGCAGTGGCACCAGGGCCCTAGGAGGCCCACTGAATTCTGATGTTTAGAATTAGCACTGCGGCCAGAGGGGGCACTTCCTTCCCTGCACCAGGGCCCATGACACAGGCTTGCCACCTTGCCGGTTTTCTATTGGCACCACCGGTATTTTAATGCTCTGCTGGTACAAAAAATAAGCAAAATCACCTAAAGCTGACAGTTTCAGCTCTTATCTTTACATACTTCAAAACTATAGTTTAAACTTTCTCCATCCAGTGTCTGCAGTTAATTGCTCCCTCTCAAACTGTTCTGTCTTCAACGCGCCAGGATACTATTTTTTTAGTAATAGAGCGCGCTACAAAAGCCTTTAATAAATAATAAAAAATAAAATAGAAAACATGTTTAAATGTGTTCTAGAGCTGCGTTAATGACCCCTCACTAATAAATAAAGTACAGACAGGCAGAAAAGTCATGTTACAAATGAATACAATCGATTTTATTTATAGTCATTTAGTATCATGTCTGGACCTTTGCACACTAATAAAACTACAACAAGTGGGCAGTATTTTTCTTTTGGACAGGTGGCAACCCTAATGACGCATTGGCTACGCTGCTGCCGCGCACACTTCTTTTGTTGATCATGATAACCCGGTCAGGGGGTGTTCAACACAGATCCAGAAGGGCCAGATCCATGGCAGATTTTTCACTATGACCAGATAACATATATATGAATACAAATAATATAAACAATTTAAATAGATTGCCCTGACATTTTGACATCGGTTTGACCCTCCTGGACATAGGCTGATGAGGAAAAATGCCCAAAGCGAACCATGGAAAATCCAGCTCGTTTTTCGTTTCACTAGAGGGCAGACCAGGCCTCTAATTCTAACTGGGATTTCCTCGGTGGACTTGACTTGAGCCTTTGGAGAGCGCTTTTAAAATGCCAGGGCCTTTCCTGGTGTCTCTGTCACATTCCCTAGTTCTTAGAGGTAAATTGCAGAAGGCACAGGACTCAGGAAGCTTCAAAAGAGAAGGCGAGAGGGGGGAGGTTGGGAGAAAGCAATGAGAGAATGAGAAAGCGAGAGTCAAGAAAGCAGATGGATGGATGGATGGATGGCAGTGGCATAACACAGGCCCCCGCAACCCCGAGCTGCAGGTGGACCCCTCAGCACAGTACTCTGGCCTGAGAGCTCCAGATTAAATCCAGAGTGGGGGCCCCTCCATGTACCTTGCAGGGGGGCCCCCTCAAGTTTCGTTACACCACTGATGTATGGACAGAAAGACAGAGATAGCGCGAGGAGACGGAGGAGGAGTGGGTTTGTTTCAACTTTTGCCAGGACTGCTTTTGTTTCCCCTGTTCAGCGTTATTCACCTGGTGAGCGTATCTGGTATAAAAAAATATAAGCCCACGTCCAAGAACATGGATTTCTGGCACAAACATTGAAAAAATTTGCCCACGTCTCTGGATGGCAATCAATCAGAATAGCAACCTGTGTTAGGACCATTCTGATTGCCTGGTGCTGGCAGCCCAAACATGAACCTTTAATGAATCAAGCTTTCAGTAATTTCATAGTGAACAGGGATCACCTATGAATTCGCCGTCCGCAGTTCATCTCCTTTTTTAGCCCACTTTGGATGGATCCAGTGAAAATGGCAGATTTGCTCCATCATCATATATGCCACAAATTAAAAACAAAAGAAAATCACCCAGACTTACCTGAACCTACACCGGACACCCTTAAGTTGGAGGGTCTCTAGGGGTATGAGGAAGGGAGAGGGAGGTGAGACACATTTAGAAAATATTACCTTTCTGGGTGTGACTCCAATGGTGGTCTGTTATTTACCCGTTACATTTTTAGACTGTGCAGGAGCACCCTCTGCCACTTCACCCACATTAAATGCACACCATCTTAGAGAAGCAAAAAGTGCTCTAAATATGTGACTCGCTTTTACCTTGGGTTTCTCATACTTTGAGGCTCATTCTGTGTAGTATGGTAAAACTAAAGTCAGACCCCAGCATGTTGGCACATACTCTTAGTTTTCAAGATGAGCTGAAATTGCTCTCAGTCCTGGGGTATTTCCCAGCATAACTTTCTCAAAGTATTAGCTAAATGAGGATTCCACAGGTTTTAACTCTTTCCACAGTCCCCATTAAGGGATTGGTGTAGGAAGGTGGTGAATTGTGTGGTGATGCTGGTTAGACTTCACCATGCAATACTCTCACAAACCCCAAAGTTAGTCCATGGAATCATAAAATTAAATCCTTAGCTCAGTCCTGGTAGAGTGGCAAAGAACAGTCAGGCTTTACTAGGGGAACATGTGTTAAGCCTTTTATGAGTACCAACATGGACAATAAGTAATTGACACGACTCAAAGAAATACAACACTAATTTATAAAAAAAAAAAAGCAGATGTTTATCTTAATTTAAACACCAAAACGAATGAATTCAGATACATATAACCAGAGTTATGTATTTTGGAAGAAAAAGCAAATCAGTGCAGAGTAATACTGGGAAACTTTAGCATTGTGGTCAACGGTAAAAACCACTAGTGACAATCGGTCACTTGTAGGTCACGTGGCAGGGAATCCTGGTAGAGTAAAGGTGATGCGGGTCCCAGTACCAAGCCACGACCGTCAGTTCGATGATTTTACCTGGCTCGAGAGGCCCGGGTGCACAGCTGTCCTGCCTGTCCTTGGTTCTGAAGCGGGAGAGAGCTGGTTTTACCGCTTACATGGTGCTGGTGAGGAACAGGGTGCAAAATATCGACAATGAAGCCACTGCTAACTTCGGTCAAAGGTTTAGCAGAGTTCCCTCGAGGTGCAGCGTTGAGTAAAGGTAGTGGTTGCTGGACTTGCGACCTTTAGGCCTTGGCAGCGGTAAGCACAGCAGAAAGTTATTTCGACGTTCAGAGATCTGGGGGAACACAGTAGCCACCTGACACTTTGTGGAGGGCAGGACTACAATTCCCACAATGCACTGGGCCAGCTACTTCTGGGTAATCCTTTGGAGAGCCCAATGGCCAGCAATTCTTGGGTTCCAGTACTTTGTTTTTATCTGCAGTTCAATGAGACTTGTGTCAATTGTCCAAGGGAGTCTAAGGTTTCCCCTTACTCTCTCAGGGGTCTCTCTGTCTGGGGGAACTGACCTATAGCCCAGGATGAGCCTAAATCATGGAGTTTCAGGAGTGTTGCCACAGGTGCAGAGTCTCCCTCTTTTGGTTTGTGCAAATTCTGTAGTCACAGACTTGTGTCTTGTCTTTGTCCTCTTTGATGCAAGTTGGATGAGAACTGAGGGTCTGGTGCCTGGGGAAGACCTTAAATCCTAGATTTAGGGGTCTTAGGGGTGTGGGTGCAAGTGACCAATGGGCTACTTGCCTCAGCGGTTAAACTGTCACTGAAGTGACCACATCCGGGAGTGTAGGTTACCTTTTCTACCCAGAACCAGCTATTTTACACTTTTAAAAATGGCAGCAGTTTCCTCAGCTATACAGACCAGGTAGCCCACCCAGGAGGGCTACCTGGATTCAAGATAGCCTGGCTGATGAGGATTATGAATCCGAAACCGGTCCCAGGATGCTTGTTTCCGGTCCAGGGAAGACATGGCTTGGCAGTTCGGGCTGGACTGTTCCCATGAGGCACAGGGTCAGACTGATTTGCATATAGCCATGTCTGAACTGGGGTGGCTGAGTGAACTAAAGAATGGTGATGGATTAAACCCAGATCAGTTGACTGGGGGTGAGTGTTTGATTTGCTCAAACGCTCCGTCCATTGAATCAATGGGGTTAACCCAATTAGTCACAGGACCTGGGTAGCAATTTGTATATCGAAAATGGTCCTGGATATAACTCACGACACAATAGATGTACACCCTGCAATTATTTTAAACAAGTTCAGTCTTTAGCAAAGTCAATTTGCACTTTAGGAGATGTATAGTTTTCAACCAGCAATATTAAATGCATTAAACCCAACATGTAAGTTGCAAAACAAAATTGTTGTATGTCACAAATTTATTTACATACTAAAAAAATTATATTTTTGACGATCCAAAGCAACAATTAGATAAAATTGAATAAGTGATAGATTCAGAAAAAGGGGGTGCTCAGGTGAATTGAAAAGAAATGCACAGTAGATTAGTACAATCAAAAGGCGAGATTTGCCATTTAGAACACAAAAAGCCTACCCATACATTATTATATACATAATTTACAATGGAAATGGGGAGCTGGGTGTAGGCTGGGGTGGGAAAGGTTGTAGTCGTCGACGTTTCGACCCTAACGCAATACGGGCGATTTCAAGGCCTCTGCTACGGGTCTTCTTCAGGACGTCCCCCCTCCCCGTCCTGAAGAAGACCCGTAGCAGAGGCCTTGAAATCGCCCGTATTGCGTTAGGGTCGAAACGTCGACGACTACAACCTTTCCCACCCCAGCCTACACCCAGCTCCCCATTTCCATTGTAAATTATGTATATAATAATGTATGGGTAGGCTTTTTGTGTTCTAAATGGCAAATCTCGCCTTTTGATTGTACTAATCTACTGTGCATTTCTTTTCAATTCACCTGAGCACCCCCTTTTTCTGAATCTATCACTTATTCAATTTTATCTAATTGTTGCTTTGGATCGTCAAAAATATAATTTTTTTAGTATGTAAATAAATTTGTGACATACAACAATTTTGTTTTGCAACTTACATGTTGGGTTTAATGCATTTAATATTGCTGGTTGAAAACTATACATCTCCTAAAGTGCAAATTGACTTTGCTAAAGACTGAACTTGTTTAAAATAATTGCAGGGTGTACATCTATTGTGTCGTGAGTTATATCCAGGACCATTTTCGATATACAAACGCTCCGTCCATCATCCCCTTTTGTATTGCTTTGTTCGCCCTAAGTGTGGCAGGCTATGCTCAGACGTGAGTCGCTTGCTCACTTGGCCACTGAATTCAAGATAGCCTGGCTGATGAGGATTATGAATCCGAAACCGGTCCCAGGATGCTTGTTTCCGGTCCATGGAAGACATGGCTTGGCAGTTCGGGCTGGACTGTTCCCATGAGGCACAGGGTCAAACTGATTTGCATATAGCCATGTCTGAAATGGGGTGTCTGAGTGGGCTAAAGAATGGTGATGGATTAAACCCAGATCAGTTGACTGGGGGTGAGTGTTTGATTTGCTCAAACACTCCGTCCGTCATCCCCTTTTGTATCGCTTTGTTCGCCCTAAGTGTGGCAGGGTATGCTCAGACGTGAGTCCCTTGCTCACTTGGCCACTGGATTCAAGATAGCCTGGCTGATGAGGATTGTGAATCCGAAACCGGTCCCAGGATGCTTGTTTCCGGTCCATGGAAGACATGGCTTGGCAGTTCAGGCTGGACTGTTCCCATGAGGCACAGGGTCAGACTGATTTGCATATAGCCATGTCTGAAATGGGGTGGCTGAGTGGGCTAAAGAATGGTGATGGATTAAACCCAGATCAGTTGACTGGGGGTGAGTGTTTGATTTGCTCAAACGCTCCATCCATCATCCCCTTTTGTATCTCACATTGACAAATCAGGCAATATTCACAAAATTAATCGATGACTAGGTCACAAGAACAAGATTCTCAGATCCTTCTCATATAATGTAATTCTAGGACTAATTAATGGTCATACAGAGATGAGTAATAAGCCCTCTTTGTAAAATCCTCCATGCAACTTCAACGAACATGCCACTAAGTTCATGGCTGATTTAAAGTGTTCTTCTGTCCTTGTCCTCAGCGACAGGATCTTTCTCACATAAATACCCTGATTAAAAGCCAATAATTAAAATTTGGTCTTTTTATGTAGAGATGTGCAACAGTAGATATGTTTGGTAAAATGCTTTGTGGTGATTCCTGATGATTTCATGGAGGACTCCAGTGGTACCATTGTGTCTGATTGTGCATTAAGATTTTGAGACGTGTTTTGCCTCTGAGTAAATAAGAAAGAAGACTGCTATTTCTCTTGTTCCACATGGGTGACTTACTACTATTTGCTTTGTAGAATGTGAACAGTTGGGTTGAAGTTTTAGATACACCTAGGAGTGAATTGGTCCATCTCTGGAGTGGCATGAGCTAAAAATTATGAAATGGAATGCAACCACAATAATTACCAGTGGTAAAGATAAATTCAACCATTCAAACCATTCATATGCATGCTTCATTGCATCAAATGACTTCACTTCAGTATTAGGACAGATAAATAGGTGCACATGAGACAGGAGAGAACACAGCTAAGTGGTGGAGCAAGAAGGTGCTACTTGCTTGTGTGGAGCTAAAGAGTTAAACTTACCTTCATGGGTATTCCTGCACTTCTAGAGACCCGGCGTCTTTGAGGCCGTTACCTAGGTGGCGTTTCCATTCCGCAACTTCCTACGCCTTGTGTAATCATCAATCTATATTTCTACGGGGCCTCTGCATATATCTTCATTTTATCCCATAGAGCGGGTGTAATAAATTATAAACAATGCGCGCGAACACAAAGTGCCCTGAAAAACGTGAACATTTTAACACTGGGTGCCCCACGACTTATCTTACATTGCTTTAGTGTCAAAGGGCCTGTGCAAGGGGGCTGGATCCCTGTCTTTGCTGAGGTTGGCCGACTAACAATCAGAACTACTCTGGAAGATATTATGCCACTAATACTGGCTTGTCTTTCGGAATTCTTTATTATTGTGCTACATTGTAAGCCCTGAGGTGTAGATAGAGCTTAATTTCACCAAATATGTAGTCTGTCTGCCAACCTCCACCAACAATGATTTCTTCTTCGAATGGGGGGAGGGGGACTCCACTTAAAACCATCTTAGAAGCAAATGAGTGCAGGCTGATGGCCTCCGTGCTGATCAGACTGACATGTTATAGGCTTAATTTATTTTTTTATGTCAAAGCTTCAAATACACAGTCGCTGTACCTGCCATTCCTTAAATTAAAAAAAAAGTAAACTATTAATCGTTCTCGCAGCAAACGTGTAAGTTTTAAATGGAAAAGAACCTGCCATACTCCGATAGTGAGTAGTTTCACATCCTTATTTCCATTTCAAGCCCGACTTCTGATGCTAACTCCACGGCATTCGTTTACTCTCGTGACTCGCTGGATAAGTGAGTCTTGAAACCCTCGTGTCGGAAAAGGCTACCACATCGTGGAGTGAAAGGTCAAGGGCGCGAGCCAATGAGCACGCTGGCAGACACGAAAGGGGCGGTCGTGTGCACGATGACGTCACCACAGTGTGTTCCACCCTTGGTGCAGGTGGCTTCAGTGACGCAGGTTACTGGCCTCGAAGTAGGTAAGCGCTTGAGTAAGGTAATATATTCATTATTACTCAGTTCTTTCCGTTGTATTCGCTTGCGACTACGTTGTGCTCTACCGCGTGCTACGGCGTCTCGCGCCATGCGTGGCGCCACATTGGGAATTTTCCGTTTGACGGGAAGTGTGTTGGTTCTACCGTTAACGGTCATTCTGTGTCGGCGCTGCAGTGAACAAACTAGTGACGCCCCACGTTAGACTGTGAGTCACATTACTTACGGTACGTGCGAAAGAGAGGACCGTATCTAGGTTAACAGATTTTGAAAACCAAAAAACAAGGGACATTTAAAAAACATAAAGGTAAGATTATAATTTAATATCAACTCAGGGCACATACATACGTAATTGACGTTGTTAACTAATATAAATAAGCTCTGCCAAAGCCAATAGATTTCGCCTACTGACAGTTATCGTCTTTGCCACTGTGTTTTACCTCTTTTGTACACCAGTGTAGCTGCTGAGCATAGCTAAAAGTTAGGTGGCGTAAAAGAGGGTGCTGTGGATTGGCGTGAAGCAGAGTGGTGTAGTGCTGTAGAGTTTCTAAGAATGTCATAGAGTGGGGTAGAGTCGAGTGGCATTCAGTGGAGTGGCATATATAGAAAATAGGGTCGTGGAGTGGCATAGAGTGTCACTGAGTAGACTGGCTTAGCGTGGAGTGGAGTAGGGTGTCATAGAGTGAAGTGGCGTAGAGTGTTGTGGAGGGGCATACCGTGGCACAGAGTTGAGTAGAGTGTCATAGAGTGGAATGGTATAGAGTGAAGTTGAGTGTCATAGAGTGGAGTGCTGTGGAGTGTCGCAGAGTGGAGTAAAGTGGCATAGAGTGGAGTAAAGTGTGGTGGAGTGGAGTGAAATGGAGTGTTATGGAGTGTCAGAGTGGAGTAGAGTGGACTGGCATAGAGTGGAGTGGCGTAATGTGGCATAGAGTGGAGTGGTTTGGAGTGAAGAAGAGTGTAAGAGTGAAGTGGTGTAGAGTGGCATAGAGTTTAGTAAAGTGGAGGGAAATTGAGGAAGGAGATAGATTATTTAATTTATGCAATTAGTAAACAGCACTGAACAAAATAAACAAGCTTGTAGACAGAACATTGTTCCTCACAGGTATGCGAGATTGATGAACTGGAGTGGCAGAGATAAGCAGAATCAGTCAAGCAGAAAGATAGGAGGCAGGAAACCTTTCAAAGAAATACAATACTTTATAGCTCCCCGAACTAGCATGCAAGGAAGATAACTGAAGATACATCTATTGTGGAGTGGATCACAAAAAAGAACAAAAGAGTTCCCAGAAAGGGAGTACTCGTGGAAGAAATACCAGGAGCCAGTCAAAGAGGTGGTAAACAGGCCATGCTTCACAGGATGGACAAAAACATGCTGGACAGCCTAAAGAAAATAAAGCCAGCAAATAGAACGCAAGCAAATGTGGGTTACAAACCACAAAGTCAGTGGTAAGCAATGAGCGGAATGCATCCTCATGGATGTTTTCAGAATGTCCCTAAGACATTTTTTGCGTTGGCTTCGATCTAAAAACAAGACAACAGTGCGGCACTAGTGGGAATTAAATACAACTTCTGGGACTTACATACTGCGTGGCACAAAGGGAAAGATACGTTTAGGGTGTTGGGAACATATTCACTTCCTGATATATGTGTAGAACCTATGAAGTAAGTGTAACATATAACTGTCACCCAGCGACACAGAAAAGATTGGACTAAAATGAGGTGTCCCTCATAACATGAAGTAATCTGGTAAAACTACAATCAAAGACTGCGTTTGCAAGCGTGGCAACTAAGATCATTGTAAGACATGTATAGGTTTGTGATTGGCATAGGATGCCATACACTAAAAACCTGTGCCTACAAATGTCTTTGGGGAAGGCAATCTGTGTGAAGTAGTGAAAAAAATCTTTGAGAACAGAAAAATGCTAACGCAAGGCATTCCTCAGGAAAACATTAAATAGGCAGTAGATGTCATTGCACCTTCACAATAACCAGTGGTGAAATTGAGAGTATGTAACTCAAATGGTTTGTGTTTGTCCAAAAACCTTGATAACCAGGCCCCAAAAGCAGGTTAGCCATGCAGGTTTGTTCCGTAATAGGAAAGCTCTAGTCATATCATACATTTCTTGTTATTCTTAGGAAGCTTGATTATAGGTGGAAGGGTTCAAAATGCTGAGCAAAATGGCTGGGGCACATGTTGAGTGTGTTTGTGGTTCAGAAGGTGGATACACCTCTCAGAAGAGGATAGTCAATTTATTGCTCAAGAAGTTCAGTGTTCTGATTCTCAAAAGTGAATAAAAATGTCCTAGCTGTTGTGAAGGAAAGTTTCAATTTAATGAATGCCACAGAGGTGAGGATTATTCATCTTGCATTTAATTATTTATTGCTCAGCAGCCCAACCAATAAAACAGCACCATATAACAGAAAGACCACATATCCCATGAGCTCTTAAAACAACAGGCCGATCAACATTCTGTCAATCTATATAAAAACAATCCTCGAGAAAACCACTTCCTCTTTCTTCATGTATCAACGTTGACCTTAAAGTCTTCTTTTCCTACTGGTTATCCTGTTTCTTCTCCATTCCTTCTGGAGAGAATGAATGTGAGAATCCTTCCACGTAACCCTTTTCCATATTACACCAAACAAATCTAAAACAAGTCAATAATGCCCCTTGGCAAACATATCCAAAGAAGTAATGCATAAATATATATATATATATATATATATATACGTATGGATCTTGCACGAATCACGCACAGCGAGGCCCATTTATGGGCTTGAAAGGTTACCAGCTGAATATTTGCGCGACGTGAGGCACTACAAGTCCCATCCAGGGCGTGCATCTATGCAATTACGGGTGTGGTGCCTCAAGCGCTCTTTCAAAACTGCCGAAGCCTCTGAAGAGAAGTGGGGACACTTCGAAGTGCGTCAGGCATCCAGGGCATTTTGAACAGTGAAAGGAATCGTTGTGTTGGAGGCGTGCTTACCTATTAAGGCTCCTTGTGTGCAGCTGAGGTCCGGGTGCTCCTTGTACGTTTGGGTACTTGGCAGCTTGGATATTAACGCGGTCACCCTGCCGCGTAAGGAGCACCACCCTGAAAGAACCAGGGGCCATGCAGTCTGATGAATAATGGGCCGATAGCGTGGGGCAGCAGCGTATGGATCTTGCACGAATCACGCACATCGAGGCCCATCTGTGGGCTTGAAAGGTTACCAGCTGAACATTTGCGCGACGTGAGGCACTAGAAGTCCCATAAGTCCCATCCAGGGCATGCATCTATGAAATTAAGGGTGTGGTGCCTCAAGCGCTCCTTCAAAACTGCCGAAGCCTCCGAAGAGAAGTGGGGACACTTCGAAACGCGTCAGGCATCCAGGGCATTTTGAACAGTGAAAGGAATCGTTGTGTTGGAGGCGTGCTTACCTATGAAGGCTCCTTGTGTGCAGCTGAGGTCCGGGTGCTCCTTGTACGTTTGGGTACTTGGTAGCTTGGATATATATATATATAACTAAAAATATTGTTGTATTCAGTAATATTGATTTATAAAATTTGTTGTAATCCATATGAATCTTTACACAAACAATTCGGAATTTGCGGTGAAATCGAATGTAATAGTATGTTTACTATGTCTATTATTACAGAGTGAAATTGAACCATGTCCCTTTAAATATGTGAAAGTGACTTGTGCAGCTTACCCGTGAACGAGCAGTGAGGTTAACTGCGAAACGCGTTGGGGCACCCGTTGCTGTGAAATAAATACCGTTGATAATGAGGCCACGGCACCAGTGAGTTTTTATTTTCTCGCGTACTGGACTTTGTTGGGATTTATGGGAGTGGCGTCCCTGCCGTGCTGCCTGCCGTGACAGTGGCTTGGAGTTTGCCAAAATTACGTTGGGATATATATGATGCGGACTTGCTTGGGTGTAACTTTTAAATAAATTACACTGTTTGCACGAATATTTGGGT
This sequence comes from Lissotriton helveticus, assembly GCF_964261635.1. Classification (NCBI taxonomy): domain Eukaryota; kingdom Metazoa; phylum Chordata; class Amphibia; order Caudata; family Salamandridae; genus Lissotriton; species Lissotriton helveticus. The sequence goes on along the minus strand of NC_136068.1, from coordinate 135,586,420 downwards.
CTCATGTTCGTTCTTGATCCAGTCTGAAAGAGTGACTGGGATGCTGCAGCGTCGAGCGGAGAAAAAGGAATATATAGAGAGATATATATATATATCAAAGCTCAAAACTTCGTTGTATTTCCATAAACAAAGCAGAAGCACTCCGTGGTGGGCGGTCAAAGTTCTTTAATCCAGCAACAGCAAAGTGTGCACAGACGCGTTTCGGACGTCTAGTCCTTCGTCAGTGTTTCAACATAGCGTGTGTGAGGTGGCTGTATTTAAACACGTCATCGCGACATAAACATTGAAAGCGATGACAGCTTCAGACCTCTGATTTTACATGCAAATCGTGCGGCCATGATCATCCTGTTAACATACAAGCATTTAAGTATTTGAAAGCGCTAAAGAATACAGCGCACATCCTTCAAAACAAATTTTCACGCCGTGTATCGGCAAATTAGCCGCTATGAGCCGGTATTATTTACAACAATAAAGCCGTGTATCGGCACTGAACCAGCTATCATTTTGCATGTCAAATCTAACTGTGACCAATAAATTTAAATGTTTCAGGGCATGGCAATCACAAAATAGTTCATTCTAATTCTATAAATAGTTGTCAGCATTTTTTGTCAGCATTTTTTTGTGATTACATTCATCTCAACAACCTGGAAAAATAATAGATCAAGATAAGGATACATAAAAATATCAAATTTCATAAGTATACAATAGTACGGTTTCCATCAAAGAAGAAAAATAGTTACACTATGCAAATCCACATTATCAATTCATTTCGATTCATCTATGGATTACTTGCCCAGATGTGCTGTTAATTCTTCCCCACTATTCATCCCTTGCGGGGTCATGGTTTCTAAATCAATGATATAGCGTGACTCTAGCCTTCGCAACTTAAGAAGTCTGTCGCCACCTCTAGGTTGTACAGGTACATGATCTATCCCCCTATATTGTAATAGATCCCTATTACTTTGGTGCATTTTAGCAAAATGACGGGCAACAGGGTATGTTACATCTTTATTCGTAATTGCTCGTTGGTGCTCCAAGATTCGTAGTTTTACACTATTAATTGTGCTGCCAATATATTTAAGGCCGCATGGGCATAACAGGCAGTACACTACGAAAGGGGTCGAGCATGTGATGAACTTATTAATTTCTCTGCCTCTAGATAAGCCCGGTACTTTATAGGTAAGTACTCTCTTACTATTTTTGCACGCTTTACACTTCGCGCAAGGGAAAAAACCCTTCATTTCTTTTAGGGTACCGATGTTCTTGGGTTTAAGTGGCATAAGATGACTTCAAACTATTTTATCTTTGATGGATTTTAGTTTGCGAAACGTGATCAATGGACGTTCTGGGACATCTTTACCTATTACAGGGTCAGTTTGTAGTATATGCCAGTTTCTAGTAAGTGTTTTTCTTAGAAAATTGGCATCGTCGGAGAAAGTGGTTATCATACGGAATTTGTTAGTGGTTTGTGTTAGTTCACATATTTTCTCTTTGGGCAATAATAGCGCGTTTCTGGGAATTTTGAGTACTTTCTTATAGGTTTTCTCTAAGAGGGTGCTGTTATAACCTCTAATTTTAAACCTTTCAATCGATTTCTCAGCTTCCTTAATGAAATCACGCTCTAGTGAACAGTTACGTCGTAGTCTTAACAGTTCTCCATATGGTATACTGCGAACTAGACTTGGAGGATGACTGCTTTTAGCATGTAATATGCTATTCCCAGCCATGGGTTTTCTGTACAAGGCTGTATCTAGCTTTTTGTCATCATTGCTAAAAACCCTGAGATCTAGGTAATGGACCTCCTTGCTGCTCATCTCGCAGGTGAAATTTAAGTTTAAATTGTTCCTATTCAAGGCACTCACAAAGTCCTCTGCCTCGCTGGAGGAGCCCCTCCATACGAGAAAGAGGTCATCAATGTAGCGCCTCCATGCCACAATATGTGCCGCCCATTCCGCGTTATCTCCCGCGAGGGCCACCTGCTCCTCCCACCAGCCGACGAACAAGTTCGCGTAGCTGGGGGCGAAGTAGGTTCCCATCGCAGTCCCGGACACTTGTTTGTAGTAAGTTTCTTGAAACATGAATATATTGTGTGTTAGGCAGAATTCTAATAGCTCTGTTAGCATAACCCCATGTTCTATGTATTTGGCTGGTCTTATATTTAAAAAGAATTGAATTGCCTCAACCCCCTTCACATGTTGAATACAAGTGTACAAACTTGAAATATCAAGAGTGATAAGTATGTAGTTGGGGTCCCAGTCTATAGTTGCTATTTGACTGATGAAGTCTTTAGTGTCTCTCACACACGACTTCAACTCAATAACATGGGGTGCCAAAAAAGAGGGTATACACCCATTACAACGCATTTTTTACAACGCACTACCATTACAACGGAACTTTTACAACGCAAATACTATTACAACGCATTTATTTACAACGCATGTTTTTACAACGCAGGTACTTTTACAACGCATACCATTACAACGTAAGTATTGGTAAGTATATAATTATATTTAAAATGTTATATGTTAGGTTTTTTTTAAAGGGGTATTTTTAGGGTTCAGGGTCAGTTTTGGGTTTTTGGGTAAAGGGGTATTTTTAGGGTTCAGGGTCAGTTTTGGGTTTTTGGGTAAAGGGGTATTTTTAGGGTTCAGGGTCAGTTTTCAGTTTTTGGGTAAAGGGGTATTTTTAGGGTTCAGGGTCAGTTTTCAGTTTTTTGGTAAAGGGGTATTTTTAGGGTTCAGGGTCAGTTTTCAGTTTTTGGGTAAAGGGGTATTTTTAGGGTTTAGGGTCAGTTTTGGGTTTTTGGGTAAAGGGGTATTTTTAGGGTTCAGGGTCAGTTTTGGGTTTTTGGGTAAAGGGGTATTTTTAGGGTTCAGGGTCAGTTTTCAGTTTTTGGGTAAAGGGGTATTTTTAGGGTTCAGGGTCAGTTTTCAGTTTTTTGGTAAAGGGGTATTTTTAGGGTTCAGGGTCAGTTTTCAGTTTTTGGATAAAGGGGTATTTTTAGGGTTCAGGGTCAGTTTTCAGTTTTTGGGTAAAGGGGTATTTTTAGGGTTTAGGGTCAGTTTTCAGTTTTTGGGTAAAGGGGTATTTTTAGGGTTTAGGGTCAGTTTTGGGTTTTTGGGTAAAGGGGTATTTTTAGGGTTCAGGGTCAGTTTTCAGTTTTTGGGTAAAGGGGTATTTTTAGGGTTCAGGGTCTTGAAACATGAATATATTGTGTGTTAGGCAGAATTCTAATAGCTCTGTTAGCATAACCCCATGTTCTATGTATTTGGCTGGTCTTATATTTAAAAAGAATTGAATTGCCTCAACCCCCTTCACATGTTGAATACAAGTGTACAAACTTGAAATATCAAGAGTGATAAGTATGTAGTTGGGGTCCCAGTCTATAGTTGCTATTTGACTGATGAAGTCTTTAGTGTCTCTCACACACGACTTCAACTCAATAACATGGGGTGCCAAAAAAGAGGGTATACACCCATTACAACGCATTTTTTACAACGCACTACCATTACAACGGAACTTTTACAACGCAAATACTATTACAACGCATTTATTTACAACGCATGTTTTTACAACGCAGGTACTTTTACAACGCATACCATTACAACGTAAGTATTGGTAAGTATATAATTATATTTAAAATGTTATATGTTAGGTTTTTTTTAAAGGGGTATTTTTAGGGTTCAGGGTCAGTTTTGGGTTTTTGGGTAAAGGGGTATTTTTAGGGTTCAGGGTCAGTTTTGGGTTTTTGGGTAAAGGGGTATTTTTAGGGTTCAGGGTCAGTTTTCAGTTTTTGGGTAAAGGGGTATTTTTAGGGTTCAGGGTCAGTTTTCAGTTTTTTGGTAAAGGGGTATTTTTAGGGTTCAGGGTCAGTTTTCAGTTTTTGGGTAAAGGGGTATTTTTAGGGTTTAGGGTCAGTTTTGGGTTTTTGGGTAAAGGGGTATTTTTAGGGTTCAGGGTCAGTTTTGGGTTTTTGGGTAAAGGGGTATTTTTAGGGTTCAGGGTCAGTTTTCAGTTTTTGGGTAAAGGGGTATTTTTAGGGTTCAGGGTCAGTTTTCAGTTTTTTGGTAAAGGGGTATTTTTAGGGTTCAGGGTCAGTTTTCAGTTTTTGGATAAAGGGGTATTTTTAGGGTTCAGGGTCAGTTTTCAGTTTTTGGGTAAAGGGGTATTTTTAGGGTTTAGGGTCAGTTTTCAGTTTTTGGGTAAAGGGGTATTTTTAGGGTTTAGGGTCAGTTTTGGGTTTTTGGGTAAAGGGGTATTTTTAGGGTTCAGGGTCAGTTTTCAGTTTTTGGGTAAAGGGGTATTTTTAGGGTTCAGGGTCAGTTTTGGGTTTTTGGGTAAAGGGGTACAGGGTAAAAATAAAATAAAATTAAATTTAAATTAAATTAATTAAATGAAATTAAATTAAATTAAATACAATTACATTACATTATATTAATTTTAAATAATATACAATTTAAAAAAAAATATATACTTACCAATACTTACGTTGTAATGGTATGCGTTGTAAAGGTACCTGCGTTGTAAAAAAATGCGTTGTAAATACATGCGTTGTAATAGTATTTGCGTTGTAAAAGTCCCGTTGTAACGGTATGCGTTGTAAAAGTATGCGTTTTAACGTCATATATCCAAAAAAGAGTCAATGAAAATAGAGAGATTCTCTGTTAGTCCGCCCCTCGAAGAAACTATGGGCCTCCCGGGGGGTGATTTAAGATTTTTATGCACTTTGGGCAATTGGTAAAACGTAGGCACTATTGGTTCGGGATTTCTTAAGAATAGGAATTTGTCCATGTCCAGCATCAATCTGTTGCGCCATTTGTTTAGAAGATCATGATAGGTAACCACACTCTGTAGATATTCCTCTTTACTCGATTTTACATAATCATGTGAATTCTCTAATTGTCTCAGTGACTCTTGGCAATACTGTTGTCTACTTAACAGCACAATGTTGCCGCCCTTATCCGAGGGCTTCACTACCACCTCATCCTCCATCCCAATATCACGGATTATGGTTGCCTGAGTGATAGTCAGATTATTCTTAGTGCATTTATTCTTTTGAGTCATTCTGAATTTCTTTAAGTCCAAGATCACCGCCTCGGAGAATGTGTCGATAGCATCGTAAGGCATTTGTGGGCTAAACTGGGATGGTGCCTTAAACTCCGTTATTGGGGCCTGTTGTTCAATTCCTGCCCTTCTCATCCGTGTTACAACATCAGTACATTCCTCCTGTGTCTGTTCCAGTCGCATGCCTTCTAATAGTTCAATGGTATTCACATCTTTACTCACAAGGATGTCGGTTACTTGGTTAGAATTCTTTTTCTTAGTCTTTTTCGGTTTTTCTATGGGTGGTTTCAACATAAAGAATTTATGAAGCTTGATTTTCCGCACCAGTTTATATAAATCAATCCTTGTCTGAGTGTATTCGAGTTTCTCATTTTGACAGAATTTTAATCCCAGTTGTAGTGTTTCTTCCTCTTTTTTTGATAGATTCTTCTCAGTCAGGTTGATTATGGTCAAATTGTTTATTGGCTTCCAGATCTATCGTCTGTTGCCCCTCTTCTTGCGGATGTTGTATTGTGGGGGTTTTTTGGCTCTTCCCCTTCCAGCCCCCTCTCCGAGTTCTTCTTCGTCGTCCGGTGGTCTTGTTTTGCCATCTCTCAACCAAGACTCGCGTATGAGGTTGAATTCCATCTGAAAATAATTCTTCTTAATTTCTTTAGATGGTCCAGCTACATCGTCGCCTGATTGTTCTTCTTCCGTTACACTCGATTCGGAGGTTTCAACTGCAGTTACTGGTGCTGTTGTTTTCTTTTTCTTAATCAGGGCTTTTCTCGGGCCATCAAACTTCTTCGAGAAGGTTAAGATCCTCCCAAGGGCATAATCCCTCTCATCTCGTTCATATTTCTCTTGTTTTCTTTGTCATATATATGTATATGTGGCAGAAGGACGTCTTTTTCCAAAATTAATTGCGAAGACGAGGCGAACCCAGGAACTGGTGTATTATATATTTATTTTCGTGCTCAACACCAAACTGCCATAACGCGTTTCAGCCTAGAGGCCTTGATCACATGATATATAATTATTATTATTATTTTTTTTTTACCAAAAACCCACCAGGGAGACCCATAGTTTCATCACTGAACAGTCTACTTGAGAATACATCCACTTACATTGACTGTTTCCTAAACCCACTGGTCCGAGATTTGAGTTCTTGTATAAAAGACACTAAGGACTTCCTGCGGATAATATCTGGGATTGAATGGGAGGCTGATATGTTGCTTGTGACGCTGGACGTCACAAGCTTGTATACAAGCATTCAACATGATAAGGGGCTTAAAGGGATTGAGTTCTTTTTAAAAAAACGTGATGCCAAGTATTATGAGCATAACTTAATGTTGATGGAACTCACCTCGTTCTGTCTCAGGAATAACATTTTTCTTTTCGCATGGGAGCTTTATCGTCAAGAACAGGGGACCTCGATGGGCACGTGCTTCTCTCCCAGCTACGCAAACTTGTTAGTGGGCTGGTGGGAGTAGCTCATGGCCTGGGTGGGGGAAAATGAGAGATGGCTGGACAACATTATGTTGTGGATGCGCTACATAGATGATCTCTTCATCATTTGGAAGGGTTCACGCACGGATGTCGGGAACTATGTGGCGGCCCTCAACAACAATGATTGTAACCTAGAATTCACAGAATGTATCAGTGAAACACAAGTAGCATATTTGGATCTGAAAGTGTACATTGAGGAAGGGAACATACAGACTGCCTTATACCGCAAACCGACGACAGGAAACAGTACGCTTCACGCTTTCCATCCAGATAGTGTCATCAGAGGGATCCCATATGGGGAACTAGTCCGAATAAGGTGGAATTGCACCACAGAAAATGAGTTCGAAAAGGCCAAGGGAGAATCGTTCCAAAGACTAAAAGAGAGAGGATACAAGGAAAGGACTCTGAAGGGGGCTGAAAAGAAAGGAGAACAACTAGAAAGGAAGAATTTGATAATGGGGGAAAGATAAGGTCGAGATACAAAATCTAGCAATGAGCTGAGAATGATAACTGACTACTCAGCACAATCATCAGAGATTGTTCAAATCTTTCGAAAAAAATGGAATGTGCTGAAATTAGACACAATCATAGGAAAGCATCTACCAGAGGTACCCCTGGTCACATACAGGAGAGGCCCAGCCCTCAGAGAACACTTGGTAAAAAGCCATTTTACCAAGAATCCAAAGAGGAAAGACGCAGTAACAGGATTCTTTCCTTGTATGAGCTGTAAAGTTTGCAGGAATGGCCAAAAAGTGAAGGAATTTACCATCTCAGGCAGAAAGACGAAAAGAAAAATAAATAAACTCATGAATTGCAATACAGAATTTGCAATTTACTGCCTAACGTGTCCTTGTGGGCTCAACTATGTAGGGAGGACGATCCACCCGGCCAAGAAAAGGGTGCTCGAGCACATGTGTGCTATCAAAAATCACGATGCCACATATCCGGTGGCGCGCCATTTCCAAGAGAACCACAAGTCTAATTCTAATCTTCTAAAAAAAAATTCTGCTTGGACCACATCCCAAAGGATGAAAGGGGTGGGGACAGAATCAGAAAATTGCAGAAACTAGAATCAAAATATATAATAGAAATGCAGTCCAAGAGTCCCACAGGGTTGAACAATGAGTAGGAACTTTGGATACACATTGCTTAAAACCGGAACAAGGAAGAATCTGTTATATGCTTAAAGGAACAGGAATATGGACATAGGAGAATAGTTTTATACACATGAGAAGAAGGAAAGATCGATACTAAAAACAGGGGGAGCCATTGTTAGACGGGAGATACCACAGCAATCTATATCAATGAACTAGGAGAATGAGGTACATTCGTTAGGATGATATGCCCATCCAGGGCTAGAATGTTGAAAAACACCTTTGAGAATGTACATTCAGAACATCTCCATATACAGTGTAAATATGTACAGAGAATAATTATCTGTAAATATATAAAACTGTATCTAGCAATGTAAGACGTACAAATTTTGCTAAAAAATGAGCTCGTTGTACATTGTGTGAATATATGTAAATAAGGATTGCGTAGGGGTACAAACACACAGAAATGAATGGATTGTATATACACTACAAAATGGCCTACGTGGAAACTGAGGGTGAACTGACACATTTGCCCCTCTTTGATTTTCACAGCACCAATGAACTGCTTTACTTATACACATTTTTTTCACGGCGATGAACTTTATTGTTGAAGTTATAAAATAACACTAATTATTTACCTCCCCGACATTGACGAAGGCGTGTTGCTGAAACGCATCTGTCGGGTGTTTTCTGTTTGCGGCAATAAATTTATGAAGCTTCCCCCCCCAAAAAAATATATATACATATATTTCCACACGTTTGCTCAGAGACAAGTCCGCACTCCTCAGGCAGGTAGGTAACAATCTTTGTTTAATTAAGCAAAGCAGCTTCACATCCCTCGTGTGTCCTGACGCGTTTCGGGGAACTTCTTTCCCCTTCCATAGAGGCCAGCGTGAGCCATCTTTACTTTTGTGCACTGCAACTTCCCCTGCGTGCTGCTTTGATTGATGATTGGCCTCCGGTGTGCCAATGTACTGCATCAGCCTTCTCAGTACACGCTGGGACTTGTAGTCATTACGCATTCCTTTCATCCCTCCAGTGGGTTAGGTGGCTCACGTGCATTCCTGGACTCGTTTCCACAGCCCACCATTGAGCTTCGGATGAGACTCTCCTTTGCTGCAATAAATTAACCTGCCCCGCAGATCACAGAGGGATGATTTCCCCCATGCAGGCCCCTTCTGTTAAACGGGGTGGTGCGTCGACTCCACGGCCTGAAGCCGCCGTGATTTAATGTTTCCACAAGTTAGATCAGAGACAAGTCAGCACTCCTCAGGCAGGTAGGTAACAACCTTTGTTTAATTAAGCCAAGCTTGTGGAAACATTAAATCACGGCGGCTTCAGGCTTTGTTAAAAGGTAAAAGAACCGTGCCAGCAAAGTAGTCCCTTGTGGGTGTGTCTGCGTTGTGCTGGGGGCGTGACAACCGCTGGGGGCGTGTGGTACGTTCCGCCCTTCATGCCATGTCTCATATCGTGTGCTGTGGGCGTGTGCTGGGGCGTGGGCGTGTGCGGGGCGCGGGATTACGGGGAAAAAAAGCGAGCGTTGTGCCCAAACTTTCATTGTTTTTTCTTCCCTGGTTCTGTACATTCCAGCTCCGGGTGTCCACCCTGCTCCCTTTAAATACCCCTGCACCCCATAATCATAACCCACCCTTACTCCTTAAAATACCCCAACACCCTTAAACACTAACCCATCTTAACCCTATAAATATACCATGTACCCCAAAACCCAAACTTAGCCCTGAACCCTATAAATACCCCTGTACCTCAAAACCCAAACCTACCCCTGAACCCTAAAAATACCCCTGTACCCCAAAACCCAAACCTAGCCCTGAACCGTAAAAATACCCCTGTAACCCAAAACCCAAACCTACCCCTGAACCCTAAAATACCCCTGTACCCCAAAACCCAAACTAGCCCTGAATACTTAATACCCTGTACCCTAAAACCCAAACCTACCCCTGAACCCTAAAAATACCCCTGTACCCCAAAACCCAAACCTAGCTCTGAACCATAAAAATAACCCTGTACCCCAAAACCCAAACCTAACCCTGAACCCTAAAATACCCCTGTACCCCAAAACCCAAACCTAGCCCTGAACCCTAAAAATACCCCTGTACCCCAAAACCTAGCCCTGAACCCTTAAAATACCCCTGTACCCCAAAACCCAAACCTACCCCGGAACCCTAAAAATACCCCTATACCCCAAAACCCAAACCTAGCCCTGAACCCTAAAAATACCCCTGTACCCCAAAACCCATACCTATCCCTAAACCCTAAAACTACCCCTGTACCCCATAACCCAAAAGTATATCTGAACCCTTAAAATACCCAAACACCCCAAAACATATACCTCAGTACCCCAAAACATATACCCCTATACCCATACTTACCTTATCCAAACATTAAAAAAAACAGGCTTTTACCATTCATGCATTTACAACGAATTTCGTTGTAAATGTATGCATGGTAAAAGCATATAAAATGTAATGCCATGCGTTATAATGGCATTGCGGAGTCATGGTACTTTCGTAATGAAAGTATGCGGAGTGATGGTATGCGGAAAGAAAGTTGCGGGATAACGGGTGTTTACCCTCCCCCGGTAAGTACATTGGTGGCACGGCGGCCCACATCTCCAGCAACATACTCATATTTTTTCAACACCGATTTGAAAAATGCACAGGTCTCTCATTGATGGCCAGCACCGACATACACTTTTTGTCACACCTCCCGCCACAAGTTCTAGAATTGCGAACTTTAGAACTGGGGAGCTACGTTCGAATCTCGGCATCAGCTCAACATCCTGTGATTCCAGGCAAATCGCTTTGTCTCCCCGTGCCTACCACAAATGAAAGTGTTCTTCTGTAATGTAAATTGTGCTCATGCCATGTTGCCGAGTTTGCGCTATATAATATTGCAAGGAAAAATAAAGTAGGGAAACTCGAGTTCACACACTACTGAACGCGCACTCTTAAGTACATCAGCAATGCACTGTGAATCGGAGCGTTTCACGGGCCTGTCACAGATAAGAAATGCTATCAAAACGAAATCCTACAAAACAATATACTACTGGCCAGCAGCAATCCATACCCGGACAACGTCGGGACGGGCTGCTAGTAGAATATAAAAACTGAACGCATAGGCGCGGGCCAAATAATTCACTTGAAAAAACTAAACCCAGGAACTGTACCAGCGCTGACAGGTCGGAGCCGCAGCAAGCACCAAACCCGAAGCTTTGGTGCTTGCGTCTCTCAGACTGACCAGTGCCCAGAGGGCAGTAGCGCGTGGCTAACCTTGGAAACTGGTGCTTGAGGCTCCCGTGACTGGCCAGTGCTCAGAGCCGTGTTTAGTCCCTCCCTCCAAGGGCACTGAATGACCCGACACCGGTCCCGGCCAGTCACTGGGAAGAGCGCGTCCCGTGATGACGTCAACGCTCCTCTCTACTGCGCGGCAAAGACCACAGAACTATCACATTTGCGGTTATTCAGATGAGAAGGCGTCTCTGTTTAATTCAATATAGCCTCAAAATACGAGGCAAAGAAATGCATTGCACAGTGGTTAGGTTAACAAACCCTCTGTAGGAGCACATTCCTTTATTTTGGGAAGTCGATGGCCGTGCAATTTTTCCTTCCATGAGTTCATGAGTAGTACCCCACTCGCCCCAATTCTAAAGCTCACTGCACTTAATTCCTCGAATAATCGGCACACTATTGAACTGAATATATTTAACAGAACACACTTCCTGAATTTGCACTTTTTTATTATGGAATTTGCTCAAATGACTGTTGGTCGAGTACCGTCGACCTTTTCAGCAAGAAAATGTTAAAAAGTTATCACTCAGATATAAAGGCTCGCCCTCTCCCTTAGTTGCGCATTTCCTCGATAGCAGTTGTCCCCGTTTGCCTGTCTTTACCGGCTCCTCGTTATTCCTTACCCTGTTCTTTTGTGAATTCCAACTCTGCTTTCTTTCAGTATGTAACTCTTGAGGTTTTTGTTTATCCCTATCTCTTAATGTATTGCGTGTTTAGCCTCGTCAAGGGCCCCTTTCCCTTTTCCGTTTTCAATATGTGTCTTTTCTATACTTGCCCGTCTTTTCATCCGTTGTGCTTCCAACCTGTTTTCGTGCCTGTTCCTCGGAGGTGATTTCGGTATTTCTCTTGTTTCTTGCCTTTCTGCGTTTTCTCTATGTGGTTTTCTTTTGATCTGCTGTGTTTCAGACTCATCTGCTGAATGGTCACGGTTTTCGTCTGTCCGCGCGTCTCTCCCTGTACTGCGTTTTCAGTATTTCCGTGTCTCTTTCTCTGCAGGTTTCAGTCTGTTGCTGTGTCTCTTCTTGTACAGTGTGTCCGGTCTGCCGTGGCTGTTTGTCTGTATTGGTTTCAGTCTGGTCACCCTCTCCCCTGTTTTAGTACGTTAGCGTCTCTGTCGTTCCTCTTTTTCTCATTCGACTATCTCTGTCCCTTCCACTGCTGTGATTTGAGACTGCCTTTCGCTTTCCTGTTTTTTATATGTGTGTCTCTTCCTCCTCACCTCTTCTACTCTTTCATTCTGTTGTGTGTCTCTTCCTCGTTGTGCTCGTGTCCCCCCCACCCCGCTGTTCCTCGTTGTGCTCGTGCCCCCCCACCCCGCTATTCCTTGTTGGTCTTGTGGCCCCCCTGACCCTTGTTGTGCTCATGGCCCCCCGCCCCCTGACCCTCGTTGTGCTCGTGCCCCCCACCCCTGACCCTCGTTGCGCTCGCTTTTCTGACCCCCCGCCCCCCTGTTGCTCGCTGTGCTCGTGTCCCCCCTGACCCTACAGGCTACCCAGGAAGGTAGCGTGGGGACACAAGATCACAACTCGACTGTTGACCAACATTAACTTTAAATCCCAGCCTACCTTTTTTGTTTTTGGAAAAAAGTACTTTTAAGGACACCGGTCTACAAATCAATGACAAATACAGAGTGATGCCCCTGATCTCATCTCACTGGGGGGCTAAAACCTGTCCCTCCTCTTCATGTTTCTGTCACCCGGGTCACCCTGTCTAAGATTGTCCCCAGCCAGCTTTGGTAGAGCACGAATAAGGCTCAGGTGCAAATTACGTTTCCCACAAATAAAATGTGCAGTCAGTTCGTTGTCCACTCTAGTTCTTACCTGTCGCTTGATTGGACAGAAAAACAGTCTTTAGTCACCTCAGTGTTTTCGGAGAGGCATCTGACCGCAGATGGTGGCCGGTGGTATTCATATGCTGCCTCAGCAATGGACACCATGGACGTCATGCAAAGCTCGTGTCTTCACTGAGCGTAGCTGCCTTGGACTGCCAGGATGGTACTCAGTGGCTTCTGCTGCTACGAGGCTGGCTTCCTCAGGAGTCGCAGCCCGCTTCCGAGCCAACGAAGACACAAGCTAACGCAGCTGCAGCCTGACCCAGGCCGATGCACATAGCGAGGCAGTTGGAGCCCCAGCCTTGGCCGACACAAACAGCAGGTAGCGCTGCCCCTCCCCAGGCCAATACACAGGGCAAGGCAGATGCAACCCACCTTAAGCCAATGCACACGGCAGGCAGTTAAAGCCAGATATAGACCAATAAACAAGGCAAGGTACATGCTGGCTGCGTTGGGCCAATGTACAGATATATGTACTTTTTCATGGTTCTCACGGGTAGCCGAGCTGTGCTTGCTTCCCTGCCTCCTGGCTGCACTTGCTTCCCTGCCTCCTGGCTGTGCTTGCTTCCCTGCCCCCTGGCTGTGCTTGCTTCCCTGCCCCCTGGCTCTGCTTGCTTCCCTGCCCCCTGGCTCTGCTTGCTTCCCTGCCCCCTGGCTCTGCTTGCTTCCCTGCCCCCTGGCTCTGCTTCCTTGCCTGCCCCCTGGCTCTGCTTGCTTCCCTGCCCCCAGGCTCTGCTTGCTTCCCTGCCCCCTGGCTGTGCTTGCTTCCCTGCCCCCTGGCTGTGCTTGCTTCCCTGGCTGTGCTTTCTTCCCTGGCTGTGCTTTCTTCCCTGGCTGTGCTTTCTTCCCTGGCTGTGCTTTCTTCCCTGGCTGTGCTTGCTTCCCTGGCTGTGCTTGCTTCCCTGGCTGTGCTTGCTTCCCTGGTTGTGCTTGCTCCCCTGCCCCCTGGCTATGCTTGCTCCCCTGCCCCCTGGCTGTGCTTGCTCCCCTGCCCCCACTCTGTGCTTGCTTCCCTGCCCCCTCTCTGTGCTTGCTTCCCTGCCCCCTCGCTGTGCTTGCTTCCCTGCCCCCTCGCTGTGCTTGCTCTCCTGTGTGTGTGTGTGGCTCTGGGTGTGTGTGTGTGTGTGGCTCTGGGTGTGTGTGGGGGCTCTATGTGTGTGTGTGTGTGTGGGCTCTGTGTGTGTGGGCTCTATGTGTGTGTGTGGGCTCTGTGTATGGGGGGCTCTGTGTGTGTGTGTGTGGGGGGGCTCTGTGTGTGTGTGTGTGGGGCTCTGTGTGTGGCGCTCTGTGTGTGGGGGGCTCTGTGTGTGTGTGGGGGGCTCTGTGTGTTTATGGGGCTCTGTGTGTGGGGGGGCTCTGTGTGTGGGGGGGCTCTGTGTGTGTGTGTGTGTGTGGGGCTCTGTGTGTGTGTGGGGGGGGGCTTTGTGTGTTGGGCTCTGTGTGTGTGTGGCTCTGTCTGTGTGTGTGTGCACTGCTCTGTCTGTATGTGTGTGTGTGGCTCTGTGTCCGAAAATATTCTCTACTACTCTCTAATGCTCACCTATTGCCATTGTAAAGGACAATACCATTTATTTATCTTTTAAAAAAAATGTCATGAGCAATGCCAATAGCTCTACCTTTAATAATGCCGAGACCATTGCATTGTAAATGCTTGTTTAAAGTAGAATCGGAGGACCAGTGAGCAGCATTAAAAATATCTTCAAAGCAGCTCGCTTGGAATCAGTGACCTCTCTTGCTAGATGTGCTCCTAAAATTAATGGTCTACCTCGCTCATGGCCCAGCTGACCCCCCTCCCCCTCAAGATTGTAAGAGATTAAACTGTTTTATATGTTTTTAAAGGTAATCAGCAGGTGCCTAGTGCCTGGAGGCCTGACCTCCTCTGCCATAACGTTGTAGGCCCTGACAGATCTCACTACACACAATTTTGAATTATCCAGAAAAGCTGTTTAATTGATCATGCTTATATTAGATTTGGTACTTCTAGAGACACTAAATGTGACACCTTCTAGAGTGAACATCAGAGCTGACGTATCCATGCATTAATTTCTGCAACTTTTTGTAGGCTATAAGGCATAGCAGCATCGCTAGCTCACCTGAAATTTCCTTCCTGGCCGTGAATTGATTATCTTCCCAAGATGCTAAGAGGCGTGGCACCAACATCACATATCAAAGACATGTTAAGTTTGGTTCTGGGGCACTGATATCTGGACTCTCCTGATCAAGCTACACACCATCGGGTGCACCCCTACTGGCACTTAACCACATGGCATGTGAACCGCAGAAATTGCCAGCCTGCTGGCATTGATGGTTCAGTATACCAAACCACAACCACACATTTCTAACAGGAAAATGAAGACATGCAATATGTCTGCCCTCATGTGATATGAAACTCCTTCCCATGAACCAGCATGATCTTGTGCTCCATGCTGAACAATTACGTTTGATTGTGGAGTCAGACCATGGCCTTCTCATGAAGATTGAAGTCTGCGTGAAAAGTCCTGGAATGTCCCATCGTCTCCTGTAATCTTCCATGCCATTAACTGGAGTGTTCCTCGCAGAATCAAAGGTTGCGACCCGCTGTGAGCATCTCACAGAATGTTCCAAAGCTGTGGAAGGATGGGATAATCCAAGGAAAGTTTCAGAAGAATTGGAAACCACGGTTGCAATCTCCACACGGGTGTCACAATGAGCAAGCTCACTTTTTGTCACCTGACGTGTCCCGTCTCCTGATCTTGAGAATGGCAGGAACGCATAATTGAAGGTTTGACACCAGCCCAGGAAAAAGTGGTCCATCACTTCTGCAAGACGATTCAGCCTCCAGATGAAGAAGCTTAGAAGTTGATGATCTAGACAAGAGGAAAAGTGGTCTACCTGACACAGTCCCCACTTGTCCATTATCTGGAACACCTTAGATCCAGCTTCCAATCACTGAAATCCTTCAGTTATCTGGAGTTACACTCCACTACAAGATGTTGTCTTCTTGGGGGATATTTTGCTGCACCTGAAATGTTCTTGTTCAGGTAGACGTGCCAACAATCTATGGCTAGTTCTGCCAATGTCTTCGACGGATCACTGAAAGAATATCGACTACCACAATATCGAGTACCCAAAATATCGAGGTGAAAATATCTACTACAAAAATATCGAGTTTGTATGTACAAACAGGTAAGTACAAAAATATCGACTACAAAATATCGTTTACAAAAATATCGTTGTAAAAAATATCGACTTTACTAAAAACAATGTTTAATTACATTAATATAAAAAATGAATTACTAAAATATAATTAACAATACTTAAAATAACTTTTAATAATTAAATATTTAATGAAAGTAAAAAAATATATATATTTTTAATCATATTTCTTAAAACATATATATATATAGTAACAACATTTAATTAAATAATAGGCAATATTGTATATGTACCCCAAAAACCCAAAACTGACCCTGAACCCTAAAAATACCCCTTTACCCAAAAACTAAAAACTGACCCTGAACCCTAAAAATAACCCTTTACCCAAAAACTGAAAACTGACCCTGAACCCTAAAAATACCCCTTTACCCAAAAACTGAAAACTGACCCTGAACCCTAAAAATACCCCTTGACCCAAAAACTGAAAACTGACCCTGAACCCTAAAAATACCCCTTTACCCAAAAACTGAAAACTGACCCTGAACCCTAAAAATACCCCTTTACCCAAAAACTAAAAACTGACCCTGAACCCTAAAAATACCCCTTTACCCAAAAACTGAAAACTGACCCTGAACCCTAAAAATACCCCTTTACCCAAAAACTGAAAACTGACCCTGAACCCTAAAAATACCCCTTTACCCAAAAACTAAAAACTGACCCTGAACCCTAAAAATACCCCTTTACCCAAAAACTGAAAACTGACCCTGAACCCTAAAAATACCCCTATACCCAAAAACTGAAAACTGACCCTGAACCCTAAAAATACCCCTTTACCCAAAAACTAAAAACTGACCCTGAACCCTAAAAATACCCCTTTCATTTAACATAATTAGCAATTAATCAATTAAATAAAATTAATTACCAATTACATTTTAATTAACAAACATTTTTTAATTAACAATTAATTAAATATTACTACCAATTATTAAATCAACATATTTAATTAATTATAATTAAATTACTTCCCACCCTATTCCCCTATAAACCCACAACCCGCTAGAGAAAATACATTATTTTAATTGACATAATTAGCAATTAATCAATTAAATAAAATTAATTACCAATTAAATTTTAAATAATTAACATATATTATTTAATTACCAATTAATTAATTATTACTACCAATTAATAAATTTACATATTTAATTAATTATAATTAAATTACTTCCCACCCTATTCCCCTATAAACCCACAACCCGCTACAGAATTAAATTACACAATAATTAAAAAAATAATTAATAAAAACAAAAAAAAAAAAAATTGACACTTTTCACACATATTATAACATAAACACACTATAAATAATTAAATATTATTTAAAAAACTATATTTTTTACTATCTAGATTATATACTTGGATATTTTCACTGTCTATATTATTTACAGTCGATATTACTTCACTTACCTTAAAAACGATATTTTGGCTGTCGATATTCTGTCTAGTCGATATTTTCTCCAAACGATATTTAAAACTCGATATTCTGTCCAGACGATATTTTGGAGTCGATATTATGTCTGTGCACCGTCTTCAACGTTGTTCCTCCTAGCCTGTTGATGTATTGGACCACCAATGCATTGCCCATCTTTAACAGAATATAGCATGAAAACTTGTCTTTTATGATACACTTCACTGCAAAGGAACATGTTAGCAATTCCAGGCATTGGATGTGCATGTCTTGTTCTTGCTTTGACCACGTTCCTCCTGTGGTGATATCCCCACAGCGAGCTCCCCATCCCAAACAACTTACGTTTTATTCTATGATGAGATCTAGTGCATATCCAAAAGTGGCCTTGCCGTTCCAGGCATCTATATGATCCAACCACCATTGGATTTCCATCCTGGCTTCCGCCGCCAGATGTATTTCCTACATGTATACTAATCCCTTCCTGAGGAGTGAGGCTTTAAGCCTCTGACTGTCTAATAATGAAATGATCCTGGGAATGTGGACTGCATTAGGAGACTAAAAGTCTCAACAGCCTGGCAAGATGTTTCAATGAGACCCAACTCCTCAGTATGGTTCTACGCAGTTCCCTCCTTATGAGAGCCGTCTTCCTTTGATGGAGATTCAGGGTGCTGGACTGAGGATATACCAAAACCAAGATAATATCTATTGGGTTGAGAGTTACTTCTGTCTTCTCTGCATTGGTCACCAGCCCCAGTCCCTGAAGAAGGGGCATCATCATGTCCCGTTTGGTACCCAGCTAAATAGAATTTTGATTCTTCAGGAGAATAGCGTCCAGGTACACAATAAATATGAGGCCCCTGGATCTTAATAGCTCTACAGCGATTTCAGCACCTTTGTTAAGCACCATGGCACAGAGGAAAGACTGAAGAGTACAGCCTTGAACTAGTACACCTGCTGTCTCCATGCAAATTGGATAAGACATCTGTAAGGTGCGAAAATGAGGATAATGAGGTATGCATTTTTTAGATCTATTCTGACGGTTCAATCATTCGGCAACAAAATGGCCCTGAGGAGATGCATCCCTTCCCTTTTGAAATGGCAGTATATAAGCCATGTATTGAATTTTATAACATTTTCAACTTTCAGGAGTAGGGGACCACATTCAACTCGTAATGAAACTTTAAAGAATAGATATATATATTTTTAAAGCAGTCACATTTTAATTAAGGAAATCGGCCCGCTTAAAAAAAATGGTTTCCTTTATTTAAAAAGAAATCGCAGACATTATGGTCTGCCAGCCACGATCCCTGTGACTGTGATCAACCGGACCGAGTCACAATTTATGACCTACCTAATGAACATTCATTACGTAGGTCAGACGGCCACCCCCTCCAATTCCTTATTTTGGGAATCGACCTATTAGTACACTAGTCAGTTAGCAAAATATGTTTCTGATCGTAACCAGTCGAGATGCAAATTACAACCACTTTTTTGCAACCGGAAAGATAATACATCTGGTCGATGGTCCTCTAGCATCCTAAGGTTCGGTTGACATTTACAAACCTCTTTTACCCTAATTGGGTGCATTATTCCCAGGATCTTGGTTGCAGTGAGCTTAAAATGTATTTTCTCTGAATGCAGTCTGACAAGCAGGGTTAAGAAGTACCGAGGTCCGGATCTTGGTTCTCGGCCGGATAGAGCAGATTTCCCCTCAGTTATTGGGATAACTAACCCAAAACACAGTTCTCCCTGTTTTTTCCCCGAAGCCAGACTCTCTTTCACTCAAGGGAGCTTTTACCATTTAAGGTCAGAGAGGGAGTTTGATCCATCGTTCAACTTGCGTTGTAAGCTTATCTATTGCCGGCCCATAATTGAGGCGAATCACCTCTGAAGCATTGCAGTGTAGAAACAGGCCTAGATACCTGGGATGATCAGTACATTCGCGTAGAGGAAAATCGATGTCAAACTGAGTGGTAGCCGGTGTAAGCAAAAAGATCTCCGACTTATTCCAGTTGGTGGTTAGGCCAGAAAATTTTCCAAATCGCACCACCTCTCGTAGCAGAGGGGGTAGCTTAGTGGCTGGCTTCCTGATAAACTACATCATGTCTGCATAGAAAGAGGCCACAAGTGGCCCCAGTGAAATCTCAGTCTGAGCCGTAGGCGCCTCTCTTGGATATGCCGTGCGAGGAGATACATGACGAGAATAAATAACAGGGGTGATAATGGGCATCCCTGCTGGGTGCCGCGTATAAGACTGAATTGCTTGGTTATTCCACCATTCACTTTAAGGCGGGCCACTGAAGAAGCGTATAGCAGCCTAACTTAGCTGGAAAAACCGATGGGATTCCAAGTTTCTGTAAAACTGCATGTAGAAAGGACCAGTCCAATTAATCGAATGCCTTTTCGGCGTCCAATAAAATCACTGCAGCCTGGAATGTTGGCTTCAGTTGGTTAATAACTGCAAACACTGGCGCAAATTCACTGAGGTGGACCGATTAGGGACAAAACCAGCTTGAATGTACATACTATTTTATCTATCAATAATGATAAACGGTTGGCCAGAACTTTGGCCAGGATCTTGTAATCTTGGTTTAATAACGATAAGGGCTTACATGATGTGCAGTTTTGAGATGCCTTTTCTGGCTTAAGTAAGAGCGTAATTATTGCTTCTCGCATAGTGGGGGACAGCGACTCATCCTCTAATGCCTCTGCATATACCTCGAGTAGCCGAGGTGCCAATAGGCTCTTGTAGGCCTTATAAAAGTCATCCGTCAATCATGCCGGGGGCTCGGCTACCGGCTAGTCAGTCTATAGCTTGAGTGATTTCGTCCTCTTCAATAGGTGCAGCTAAGTATTGCTGCTGTCGTTCATCTATCCAAACTATTGCCATCTCCTCTAAGTAACTTGCAAGTGCTTCCCCCATCGGGGGTCCTGCGAAGTGTAGAGATTGATATGATACGCGAGAAATGCTGAATTAATCTCATCATCTTTCAGGAGTGTTGTTTCATTCTCTAGCTCAAATTTTGTAATATGTGTGAATTGATGTTGGGGTCGGAGCAATCTGGCCACTCACCATATGCCCGTGCCATGCATACTTGCCCTAATAGTTTACCTCCTGCAACACTAGTTCTTGGAATTCCATCAAGAGTGCCGCTCGTTCGTGTAGAGCAGGAGGGGGATCTGCTGTCCGTATGTTTCTGTCCATCTCACGGAGGTTCCCCTCTAGAGTCACAAACTCTCTTCTAATGGTTTGTAGAACTCCCGCTTGTTTAGTGAGACACACTCCTCTAATATAGGCCTAGAATGCCTCCCATAGTGTGGACTGTAGCTCCACAGTGCCTGTATTTAATTGAAAATATTCTGTTGTGGCTTCCCTGACTTCACCGCCAAAGACTTCATCTAAAAACGTCTCTGAGGGGAATCGCCAGAACATATGGGGCGTGCAACATTGGGTATGGTTAATGTCAGGAGTACTGGTGAGTGATCTGATAGTGTACGTGGCTGATAGTCGACTACGGTGACAGCAAGGAGGAGGTGGGGCGAGAGATACTAATGGTCTATTCTGGTCCACGATCCGTACGGGGCTGAGTAAAATGAATAATCCCGCCCGTAGGGTGGTGAGCTCTCCAGGGGTCTTTAAGAAGACAGGACTGCAGCAGGGAGGTGAGCGTCTGCACCGCATGAGGCTTAGGGCCAGATGTAGGTAGCCAAATACCGGTCGGTAACGGCCGATTTCGTCCGTTACCGACCGGTATTTGGCTGTTGAGATGTAGGTGGGTCGTTATTTACAGAATCGGTATATTTACCGATTCAGTAAATTTACCACTTCGGTATTTTACCGAATCGGTAAATATACCGATTCTTTAAATTCATATGTAGCTGACACTCCTAAGAGTGCCACAGGCCCGTAAGAGTCGGTATTTTACCACACAATCCTATTGTGTGGTAAAATACCAAATTCAGGTGTGCATGCACATCTGTGCATGCACACCTGTGCAATGTGACACACAGACATGCCCTTAGGGCATGTATGTGTGCCACATGTCACACAAGCCTGTAGTTGGGGTGCTAGAGGGTGTCAGAGTGACACCCCCTGCACCCTTGCAGGATTCGGTATTTACCGATTCTGTAAATACCGAATCGGTATTTCCCATTGATTCCTATGGGCTTCAAGGCCCATAGGAATCAATGTGAAATACCGATTCGGTATTTATAGAATCGGTAAATACCGACTCTTACAGAATCGGTAATTGTAATATTAGAATTACCTACATCTGCCTCCTTCCAATTTACCTACTCTTAAATACCGATTCGGTATGAGTCGGTATTTAAGAGTAGGTAAATCGGAATTATCTACATCTGGCCCTTAGTGATTTGCCCTGCAATCGTCGTGTCCATTGTGGGGGCCAGAGTGAGATTGAAATCGCCCCACATTCGTATGTTGTCAATATCCAGTTGTGCGATATGCATGGCTATAGTAGGGAAGAACGCAGTGGAGTCCAAATTTGGGGAATATATATTAATCAATAGGAGCAGGTGATTTCTCATCGTGCCCACCACTACGATGTAGCGCCCCTCCTCATCAGCCACCACTTCTTGGACTCGGAAAGGAAGTGTCTTATGGACCAGTATGCATACTCCACGATAATAGGTACTATATTGGCAAAGAATCGATTGTCGCCCAATGTCGTTGCAAATCTGTGTGAGGGGAGTGGTGCATAGTGAGTCTCTTGTAAAAAAGCCACTAGTATGGCATGTCTGGCCAAATATGCCAGAACCTGGCGCCCTTTTCTGAGGTTAGAGAGCCCTCTGACATTCCATGTCAGGCATTTCAGTAATATCCCCTCTTGTTTCATGCCTGGGGGGGTGTTATTCTTGTACCTCTACCCTGATGTGTGATATGTATATGACCTCCCAACCATGATATCGCTGCTCTGTATGGTAACATTCGTGAACCTGCAACTTTTAAATAACCAGTAACCCCTTCCCAGCAGCCCTTCCCCCCTCCCACACCAGATAGAAACAAACCAACACCCGGTGAATACCTTCATATTCCCTAAAATAGAAACTTCAAGTCAAATAAAGGTAGGACAATTCCTAAGGGGTAGCCAACATTCTTGGAAGCCCACCAGATAGAGCCATGTGTTTGTAAGTGTTCGCCATATCTAAGTAGTATTAGCATGTTTAGTCCATTTCCACCACTCATTGCTATTAAGCTTTCAGCCATCGGATGCCTTTCCATGCCCAGCCAGGTCAGTCACTACGGTCCAATTCTGCATAGGCAACTGGCTAAGGACATGTTTATGGGTCCGTGTCTCCAATTGGGATCCCGTTCTCTGCCAAATAGGTCGACCAGGACTTTTTCAACAATGCTGGCCATCGGGCCAGTGTTTGCGGACTCGGCCACTCCAGCAATCCGTATGTTGTTGCTGCGAGAGAGCGCCTCCAAATCTTCGCCTTGGAGGCCACCATTTTAAGCAATCGTTCAGCTCTCTCCAATCTCCTGGTAATGGGAGGCTGCGCATCCTCCAGGTCCGATACTCGTTGTTCCACGTCATCTATACAAGTTCCTTGCTTCTCAATACATCCATACATGTCTTCTAGTCGGGATGATAGTGTGTCTAGGCGCGCGTCAATAGCCTTAAATCCGGCCCGCAGCTCCCCCGTGATGGCGGCTGCACCATCTAGTGGAGGGGCTTCAGCTCCTGGCGGTCCCGCCGCATCATCTTGCTTGGGACTTTTGTGGTGTCAAATGATAACTGGCGCTGTTTTGAGTCTGTGCGTCCCATCGCTAGGTAAAGCAGCGTGTATTAATATCAGTGTAGGGGTTTCTTGCTGAGTCTCAGCACCTGCAGCAGAGCCCAGGATAGGAGTTCCAGGTCCCTTACCCTGGGGTCAGGTAGGCCAAAGCTGCTGGGTTGGCACGTTATTGCGCAGTAGGCATCTGCCTGTTATTATCTATGCTGGCAAGTCAGTCCACTCTTATCGCGCATCCAAAGGGCAGGACATGGTGGCAATTACCGGCAGCTCTGTCTGGGGGCTAATTATGCTGAACTGTCTACCCCCCTCTCGCCTAGACCTCCGAAGGGGGAGGGGGGACAGTGGTGCAAGTTGCAGTACGTTGTTTTAGCCTAGTATGGGCTCCATGTATTGCCCCACCTCCCAGCGCCTCCAATGTCAGCGGTCCCCTTGCTTTTTTGTTCTCACAGATATTCACAGCCGCAGCCCTTCGCCGAGCATATTGCGAGTTTTCTGGCACTAGCAGGTGTCATCTAAGGTGGCGAGACGATGGCTGTAATGCCTAATGGTCTGCGGGCACCACGGAGTCGGAGGTCTGATGCTCCACGACCCAAGGCCCCGCCCTCAGGCTCATCCAAGACCCCTGTCATCTAGGGGCCTGTGAGAACCATGTCAAGACTCAGGCAGCGCGTGCCACCGCAGTGTCTCCATCGAGCCTAGCCCGCGTATTCATGGCTCAGACTGTGCCCCCATCAATGAGGTATCTTGGCCGCTTGCAGTCGCTGCTCAGGGATGCGGTGGAGCGGCAGGCGGCCGGAGTTGTTAGAAGCGGCTCCGGAGCTTCAGAGTCAGGCAGCCATCGTGGTTTCTAGCTCGGCTACAGCCCCAGACAAATCAATCATTAATATATTTTAGATCAGGTGTCACAGCATTTGATTTTCTTTAGCTACTGAGCCAATTCTTTTGCCAACTGTTTACATTACGATTTGTATGTCAAAAGCCTAAAGCATTTTCCTCTCTTCAAAAAATGACTGTTTAAATTAATATTTGTATGTCAAAAGCCTGAAGTATTGTCCCTCTTCAAATAAACACTGGTTATACTTAGCAAAATATTTTCTGACCCTTGCCAAAGTGACATATTTGAGATGCTGTCTGTCTTAGTCTACTGTATGAGGACTTATTGAATATCCACATTCATATTGCTCCTGTAGAGTCTTAATCAAAGTCTCTGATTGGCTGTGTTATTCTCTGCGCCTATTTAGTTTACCGGACCAAATTGACATTCAGAGACCCGTTAATGCAGCATTCTTTGTGGCCCAGTGCACCCATTTTCAACACATCCTATATAATGTTAATTTGACCATATTCCACAGTCCTTTCTATAGGTAAGATTAATGATCCATTTGGGAGAGGTATTGGGTAGTCAGGGGTAATACATTCTAAGATCTCTGCGTGACGTGACAGACAAAATCTTTCACAGATAGACCCAGTTCAGAGTGTATTTTAAGATGCACAAATTAAAAGAACTGAATAACTCTTATTTAGGGACAAAAAACCTGTAATTGGATTTGTCAGGCTGTTGGTGCCACCAAATCTTATTAGAACATTGTAATATTTAGAGCTCAGTCGAAGACAATGGAGCAGCAGCGGCCTATATAAACTGATATAGGCCTGCTGCTCTCAACATTTCAATGTTCTAATACACAGTCTTTGCCTTGCTCTTTCCCCTGCCTCTCCAAAACATATGGAGTGGGCAGGGGAAAGCGTAAGGCAGAGGCTGTGCTGCAGGGCACACCTCATCCCGTAGCTCACAGAATCACTTGAGCGCCAGAAGGAAGGAGGGGGAATACTGCTCAGCTCCCGGGTCTCCCTGGCCCGGTTGAAGAAGAAAAAGCAGCTTAGCTGAGCCCAGGGAGAACGAAGGGCCATCTTCAGCCCCCTTTCACAGCTATTGCTGTGAATGTTCCACACATAACAGCTGTGGCCCTGTTTGTGGCTGATACCTGTTGAACAATCACAGCAACAGCTTTGAATCGAAACTTTCAAAGCCTCTGGGATTTCAACCCCCTTGAGCTCAGAGAGGCCTTTATTTTTAGGTCTCGGCAACGAGAACTATTGTTCGCAAGGGAGTACAGAGCGGTGCACGAGCCGACCAGGGTCTGTGGACGCGCACACACAAAGGCAGGCAGGCAGGCACACACCAGACACACACAGACAGACACACGCACGCACACACACACACACACACACACACACACACACACCCTCCCTCTCTGCCCACTCCCTCTCTGCCGCCCCCCCCCCTCTACCCCCACTCACCGGGCTCTTTCCCTCTGCAGCGGGTCAGTCACGGCAGCAGGCAGACTCGGTGTCTTCTCGGCGATCTTCAGCTGATGTGCACGCTCACGCTGCGTCTCCTGCGCGCCCACCACGCTGTTTCGCGCCCGTTGATCCTCAGCTTGTGATTACTACTCCTTCTAACCCGGATTCTAAATTACTATTTCTTGGTTCTCTAACTCCACTCTGTTGATTCGTAACAAACTGATATTCAGCACATTTCACAGTCTCGCTTTTGCTTCTCATAAATACAATAAGATTATTTTAAGCAATGTCTACCCTTCTTTTGGTTCTGTGCCTATTATGCTTGGGACTATAGAGTTTTAGAAAGTGTGGTGGAAGATTCCATGATATCAGTGGTGTGCACAGTGCAGAGTGAGTGTGCAGAGTGCAGAGTAGTGAGTGCAGAGTGTGAGTGCAGAGTAGTGAGTGCGCAGAGTGAGTGCGCAGAGTAGTGAGTGCGCAGAGTAGTATGTGCGCAGAGTAGTGAGTGCGCAGAGTAGTGAGTGCAGAGTAGTGAGTGCAGAGTAGTGAGTGCAGAGTAGTGAGTGCAGAGTAGTGAGTGCAGAGTAGTGAGTAGTGAGTGCAGAGTAGTGAGTGCAGAGTAGTGAGTGCAGAGTAGTGAGTAGTGAGTGCAGAGTAGTGAGTAGTGAGTGCAGAGTAGTGAGTGCAGAGTAGTGAGTAGTGAGTGCAGAGTAGTGAGTAGTGAGTGCAGAGTAGTGAGTAGTGAGTGCAGAGTAGTAAGTGCAGAGTAGTGAGTAGTGAGTGCAGAGTAGTGAGTGCAGAGTAGTGAGTGCAGAGTAGTGAGTAGTGAGTGCAGAGTAGTGAGTAGTGAGTGCAGAGTAGTGAGTGCAGAGTAGTGATTGCAGAATGCAGAGTAGTGAGTGCAGAGTAGTGAGTAGTGAGTGCAGAGTAGTGAGTAGTGAGTGCAGAGTAGTGAGTAGTGAGTGAAGAACAGTGAGTGCAGAGTAGTGAGTAGTGAGTGCAGAGTAGTGAGTGCAGAGTAGTGAGTGCAGAGTAGTGAGTAGTGAGTGCAGAGTAGTGAGTAGTGAGTGCAGAGTAGTGAGTGCAGAGTAGTGAGTGCAGAGTAGTGAGTGCAGAGTAGTGAGTAGTGAGTGCAGAGTAGTGAGTAGTGAGTGCAGAGTAGTGAGTGCAGAGTGCAGAGTAGTGAGTGCAGAGTGCAGAGTAGTGAGTAGTGAGTGCAGAGTAGTGAGTGCAGAGTAGTGAGTGCAGAGTAGTGAGTAGTGAGTGCAGAGTAGTGAGTAGTGAGTGCAGAGTAGTGAGTGCAGAATGCAGAGTAGTGAGTGCAGAGTAGTGAGTAGTGAGTGCAGAGTAGTGAGTGCAGAGTAGTGAGTGCAGAGTAGTGAGTAGTGAGTGCAGAGTAGTGAGTGCAGAGTAGTGAGTGCAGAGTAGTGAGTGCAGAGTAGTGAGTAGTGAGTGCAGATTAGTGAGTAGTGAGTGCAGATTAGTGAGTAGTGAGTGCAGATTAGTGAGTAGTGAGTGCAGAGTAGTGAGTGCAGAGTAGTGAGTGCAGAGTAGTGAGTAGTGAGTGCAGAGTAGTGAGTGCAGAGTAGTGAGTAGTGAGTGCAGAGCAGTGAGTAGTGAGTGCAGAGCAGTGAGTAGTGAGTGCAGAGTAGTGAGTAGTGAGTGCAGAGTAGTGAGTGCAGAGTAGTGAGTGCAGAGTAGTGAGTGCAGAGTAGTGAGTGCAGAGTGCAGAGTAGTGAGTGCAGAGTGCAGAGAAGTGAGTGCAGAGTAGTGAGTGCAGAGTAGTGAGTGCAGAGTAGTGAGTGCAGAGTGCAGAGTAGTGAGTGCAGAGTAGTGAGTGCAGAGTAGTGAGTGCAGAGTAGTGAGTGCAGAGTGCAGTGCAGGTATGTGCAGTGCAGGTGAGTGCAGTGCAGTGCAGGTGAGTGCAGTGCAGGTGAGTGCAGTGCAGGTGAGTGCAGTGCAGGTGAGTGCAGTGCAGGTGAGTGCAGTGCAGTGCAGGTGAGTGCAGTGGAGTGCAGTGGAGTGCAGGGGAGTGCAGGTGAGTGCAGGTGAGTGCAGTGCAGGTGAGTGCAGTGCAGTGCAGGTGAGTGCAGTGCAGTGCAGGTGAGTGCAGTGCAGTGCAGGTGAGTGCAGTGCAGGTGTGTGCAGTGCCGGTGTGTGCAGTGCAGGTGTGTGCAGTGCAGGTGTGTGCAGTGCAGGTGTGTGCAGGTGAGTGCAGTGCAGGTGAGTGCAGTGCAGGTGAGTGGAGTGCAGTGCAGGTGAGTGCAGTGCAGGTGAGTGCAGTGCAGGTGAGTGCAGTGCAGGCGAGTGCAGTGCAGGTGAGTGCAGTGCAGGTGAGTGCAGTGCAGTGGAGTGCAGGTGAGTGCAGTGCAGGTGAGTGCAGTGCAGTGCATGCGAGTGCAGTGCAGGTGAGTGCAGTGCAGTGCAGGTGAGTGCAGTGCAGTGCAGGTGAGTGCAGTGCAGTGCAGGTGAGTGCAGTGCAGTGGAAAGCAGTGCAGTGGAAAGCAGTGCAGTGCAGGTGAGTGCAGTGCAGGTGAGTGCAGTGCAGGTGAGTGCAGTGCAGGTGAGTGCAGTGCAGTGCAGTGGAGTGCAGGTGAGTGCAGTGCATGCGAGTGCAGTGCAGTGCAGGTGAGTGCAGTGTAGGTGAGTGGAGTGCAGTGCAGTGCAGTGCAGTGCAGGTGAGTGCAGTGCAGGTGAGTGCAGTGCAGGTGGGTGCAGTGCAGGTGAGTGCAGTGCAGGTGAGTGCAGTGCAGTGCAGGTGAGTGCAGTGCAGGTGAGTGCAGTGCAGGTGAGTGCAGTGCAGGTGAGTGCAGTGCAGGTGTGTGCAGTGCAGGTGTGTGCAGTGCAGGTGTGTGCAGGTGAGTGCAGTGCAGTGCAGGTGAGTGCAGTGCAGTGCAGGTGAGTGCAGTGCAGTGCAGGTGAGTGCAGTGCAGGTGAGTGCAGTGCAGTGCAGGTGAGTGCAGTGCAGGTGAGTGCAGTGCAGGTGAGTGCAGTGGAGTGCAGTGCAGTGCATGCGAGTGCAGTGCAGTGCATGCGAGTGCAGTGCAGGTGAGTGCAGTGGAGTGCAGTGCAGTGCAGGTGAGTGCAGTGCAGGTGAGTGCAGTGCAGGTGAGTGCAGTGCAGGTGAGTGCAGTGCAGTGCAGGTGAGTGCAGTGCAGGTGAGTGCAGTGCAGTGCAGGTGTGTGCAGTGCAGGTGTGTGCAGTGCAGGTGAGTGCAGTGCAGTGCAGGTGAGTGCAGTGCAGGTCAGTGCAGGTGAGTGGAGTGCAGGTGAGTGCAGTGCAGTGCAGGTGAGTGCAGTGCAGTGCAGGTGAGTGCAGTGCAGGTGAGTGCAGTGCAGGTGAGTGCAGTGCAGGTGAGTGCAGTGCAGTGCAGGTGAGTGCAGTGCAGTGCAGGTGAGTGCAGTGCAGTGCAGGTGAGTGCAGTGCAGGCGAGTGCGTGCAGTGCAGGTGAGTGCAGGTGAGTGCAGTGCAGGTGAGTGCAGTGCAGTGCAGGTGAGTGCAGTGCAGGTGAGTGCAGTGCAGGTGAGTGCAATGCAGGTGAGTGCAGTGCAGTGCAAGTGAGTGCACTGCAGGTGAGTGCAGTGCAGGTGAGTGCAGTGCAGTGCAGGTGAGTGCAGTGCAGTGCAGGTGAGTGCAGTGCAGGTGAGTGCAATGCAGTGCAGGTGAGTGCAGTGGAGTGCAGATGAGTGCAGTGGAGTGCAGGTGAGTGCAGGTGAGTGCAGGTGAGTGCAGTGCAGGTGAGTGCAGTGCAGTGCAGGTGAGTGCAGTGCAGTGCAGTGCAGGTGAGTGCAGTGCAGGTGAGTGCAGTGCAGGGGAGTGCAGTGCAGGTGTGTGCAGTGCCGGTGTGTGCAGTGCAGGTGTGTGCAGTGCAGGTGTGTGCAGGTGAGTGCAGTGCAGTGCAGGTGAGTGCAGTGCAGGTGAGTGGAGTGCAGTACAGGTGAGTGCAGTGCAGGTGAGTGCAGTGCAGTGCAGGCGAGTGCAGTGCAGGTGAGTGCAGTGCAGTGGAGTGCAGGTGAGTGCAGTGCAGGTGAGTGCAGTGCAGTGCATGCGAGTGCAGTGCAGGTGAGTGCAGTGCAGTGCAGGTGAGTGCAGTGCAGTGCAGGTGAGTGCAGTGCAGTGCAGGTGAGTGCAGTGGAAAGCAGTGCAGTGGAAAGCAGTGCAGTGCAGGTGAGTGCAGTGCAGATGAGTGCAGTGCAGGTGAGTGCAGTGCAGGTTAGTGCAGTGCAGTGCAGTGCAGTGCAGTGCATGCGAGTGCAGTGCAGTGCAGGTGAGTGCAGTGTAGGTGAGTGGAGTGCAGTGCAGTGCAGGTGAGTGCAGTGCAGGTGAGTGCAGTGCAGGTGAGTGCAGTGCAGGTGAGTGCAGTGCAGGTGTGTGCAGTGCAGGTGTGTGCAGTGCAGGTGTGTGCAGGTGAGTGCAGTGCAGTGCAGGTGAGTGCAGTGCAGTGCAGGTGAGTGCAGTGCAGTGCAGGTGAGTGCAGTGCAGGTGAGTGCAGTGCAGGTGAGTGCAGTGCAGTGCAGGTGAGTGCAGTGCAGGTGAGTGCAGTGCAGGTGAGTGCAGTGCAGGTGAGTGCAGTGGAGTGCAGTGCAGTGCATGCGAGTGCAGTGCATGCGAGTGCAGTGCAGGTGAGTGCAGTGCAGGTGAGTGCAGTGGAGTGCAGTGCAGTGCAGTGCAGGTGAGTGCAGTGCAGGTGAGTGCAGTGCAGTGCAGGTGAGTGCAGTGCAGTGCAGGTGAGTGCAGTGCAGTGCAGGTGTGTGCAGTGCAGGTGTGTGCAGTGCAGGTGAGTGCAGTGCAGTGCAGGTGAGTGCAGTGCAGGTCAGTGCAGTGCAGGTGAGTGGAGTGCAGTGGAGTGCAGGTGAGTGCAGTGCAGTGCAGGTGAGTGCAGTGCAGGTGAGTGCAGTGCAGGTGAGTGCAGTGCAGGTGAGTGCAGTGCAGGTGAGTGCAGTGCAGTGCAGGTGAGTGCAGTGCAGTGCAGTGCAGGTGAGTGCAGTGCAGGTGAGTGCAGTGCAGTGCAGGTGAGTGCAGTGCAGTGCAGGTGAGTGCAGTGCAGGCGAGTGCGTGCAGTGCAGGTGAGTGCAGTGCAGGTGAGTGCAGTGCAGTGCAGGTGAGTGCAGGTGAGTGCAGTGCAGGTGAGTGCAGTGCAGTGCAGGTGAGTGCAGGTGAGTGCAGTGCAGGTGAGTGCAGTGCAGTGCAGGTGAGTGCAGTGCAGGTGAGTGCAGTGCAGGTGAGTGCAGTGCAGGTGAGTGCAGTGCAGTGCAGTGCAGGTGAGTGCAGTGCAGGTGAGTGCAGTGCAGGTGAGTGCAGTGCAGTGCAAGTGAGTGCAGTGCAGGTGAGTGCAGTGCAGGTGAGTGCAGGTGAGTGCAGTGCAGTGCAGGTGAGTGCAGTGCAGGTGAGTGCAGTGCAGGTGAGTGCAGTGCAGGTGAGTGCAGTGCAGTGCAGTGCAGGTGAGTGCAGTGCAGGCGAGTGCAGTGCAGTGCAGGTGAGTGCAGTGCAGTGCAGGTGAGTGCAGTGCAGGTGAGTGCAGTTGAGTGCAGTGCAGTGCAGGTGAGTGCAGTTGAGTGCAGTGCAGGTGAGTGCAGTGCAGTGCTGGTGAGTGCAGTTGAGTGCAGTGCAGGTGAGTGCAGTTGAGTGCAGAGTGGTGTGTATTGACAATGTAAATGACAATGCCATTTATTTATGATTTAAAGAAAAAAAAATGTCATGAGCAATGCCAATAGCTCTACCTTTAATGATGCCGAGACCATTGCATTGTAAATGCTTGTTATAGATAGGAAATTATGCCATCAAGGGGGATGAATGTTCTAATAGCCTTGTAGTCCAACGTAGCAGGCTATACTGGCCATTAAATGACTTCGGCTCAGGCCTTTAACTCTTTAGCCCAATTTCTTTGCAAAGTCAAAGAGCAGCCATCCTTAGTTGCCCGTGTCATCTATATAAGTAAAGTGCTCTGTCAAATAGTGGCTCAGTAGATATTTTGAAATCCCTGTCCAGAAGAGTATGTGATTTGCCAAGCAGGGCTGTATGTCAGAATATCAGCAATAGAAATATTGTGATATAAGACTACCCTAGCAAAAATATAAATAATCAAAATATTGTAGAGGTAGATACACAGTGATAAATATAGATGTGCTAGTCTCAACTCCAGGTACTGTGTGAGAAAGTGCCATCTTTCCTGCATGGTATGCCCCCACTTTTTGCTGAATTGCTGATGTACTTTGACTGAGAGTGCCTGGGCTCTTGCCAATCAGGTGCCCAGGGCCTGTGTTCCTTCTTGAAGCTAAAACCCAATTGGCATCTCTCGCCACGTCAGCCCCTGGTAAATGGTACCCTAGGTACACAGGGCATTGTGACCAGAGAAGACCCCTAAGGGTCCCTGCAACCTGATACACACACACTACCTTTGCAGGCTGAGTGTCCTTGTGCAGACCTAAACAAAGTGTCGGCATGGCACACCTCCATATGTGCCATGCACACAAACCCACTGCCCTGGCATACATCAGTCACCCCTCTAGCTGGGTGCCCTATGCCAGTGCTGTGGGCACAGGTGCATGAGCCCTGTGCACCTACAGTACCCAGGGCCATTCCTGGGCACTGTAAGTGCAGTGATGCCATTAAGGGTATATGGTGCTGGGAGGTTGTCATTACGAACTCCACAGCACCATAATGGCTACACTGAAGACTGACAAGTTTGATATCAAACTTCTCAGCACATTAAACCCACACTGATGCCAGTGTGGGATTTAATGTAAAATGTACTACAGAGGGGGGGCGCTAGAGGGCGCACTGCAGAATAGCCGCCTTTAGGTGAGGCTCCTGTAGCCTGGAACGTAATCCGTCAATTATCCTAACAAACTGGACCTGATACTGCCTGCAAACACACCAAACGACTGTTGTACCCTTTCTCCTGCCTCGGTGAAACTCTGGTGCGAATCGGACGTCGGAGCCCAACGTGACGGAGCCCTGAACTTTCCCCTGAACTGTCGCTGAAAGGTGAAGGTGAGACGTGGGCGGCTGCCGCATCTAGGAAAGACCGCGGCTGCACACGTGGAGTGCAGGCCGCAGTCACAGGAGACTAGCGTGCGCCCTGGCGTCAATCTGGCTGCAGCGCGACTTAGAATAGCGGCGGAGGATTCAGAGCACCAGCGAAGAGCCTGCAGGACGCTGCCACAGTGCGGGTGCCCGCAACTCGGTGATTTAATGCGGGGCTAGCGTGATACCTCGCCATACAGCCCACAACTGAGACTTGCGCTGCTGAAGTGCTTTGAAGGGGTACACAGCTTATCGTCCCAGCGACCTGTGACTCTATAAACAGCTCACTGTATTGGCAGCTGACGGCCCCCGTGAAGCACAGAGGAACAAAATTAAAGTAGCCGGGTGCTGCAGATTTGGCAAGTGAACACGGCACAACACATGTGGGACTTGATTAATGCGACAGTAAGGGGAAGGGATAGCGGTACAGTAAATTTCGCACGCTTTTGGCCTGCGGAGCCCGGGGTCGCCCTGGGCGCGCCCCTAAGACGCAGAGTGCAAGAGCGGCTGATAGTGCCTACAAGAGTGGCCATATAGCAACGTAGTCAATGGAAGGCCCATATTTCACATGGTCACGGCGACTGGACGCCTGGACAATCTAGCAGCACCCTGAGGGCAGGCGATATTCACGGCCGCGCCCCCTGCCTTTAAATAGACTTTACTGAGGGCCCGATTCCAGGAAGATTACAGTCCCCTTTTCTGGGAGATCCGGTGGGCTTGAACAAGGCAGACCTGTGTGGAAAAAGCCGGTGGGAGCGCAGACCGTTAGCCGGCTGAGGGGCTCAAGGATTTGGAATAACTAGCTTAGAATAACGATGGGGAAACCGGACACCCGTCAACCTAAGCTCACCTTTGATGCCCCCCCAAAAAGAGGGATGAGCTCCACTACTGAGACTATAGCACCTACAGACAAGGACCAAGCCGCAGGTGGGTCCATAACCAATGATATGAACGTCCAGCAGATACTGCAGGAAATGAGGCAAGGATTCGCCACAGGGGTAGATCAGGTGGACAAAATGTCGTCGAGAATGGACGCTATAGTACACAAAATAGACCAACATGAAGAACGGATAACTGAGACGGAAAGGCCCATATCTGATAATGACGACATCACGGCAGGTCACACGACGCAACTCGCACGAATGGACAATTTACTCGAAAAATGAGGATTTGGAGGCCCGAAGTAGACACAATAATATACGCGTTATGGGGATACCGGAGTCCACGAACACTGGGCGAATGGAGGACTATGTAGAAAAAATGCTGCTGACGACCATGGGAGCAGAGGCATTCTCCACCCAGTTCATAGTTGAACGGGCCCATCGGTCTCTTGGACCATTACCGAAGCCAGGGACCCCGCCACGACCCATCATAGCTCGTCTACTTAATTACCGTGACCGGGACGTGGCCCTGCGGACGGCTCGTACCAAGCAAACCTTGACCTACGAGGGGGTGTCCTTCTCCATATATCCGGACTTTACCCCAATGGTCCAGGAAGAGCGGCAGAAATTCATTTCAGTGAAAAAGAAACTCCGAGCAGCACAAATTGACTACGCATTGCTGTACCCGGCGCGGCTTCGGGTGACACACCAGGGCAAGCAGCGCTTTTTCACTAACCCGCAGCAGGTGGAGGACTATCTCCGTACACTGAAGAGACCGCATCGCAGGCCACATGACAGGAACCCTACGGGACATGATAACCCACCGGAGACGGATGAAGAAGCTTGAGACTCCCAGCTATGCCGACCCATTGTATACTTGTTAAACTTTCCTTTGAATTACTGATGCGCTGGTGGTGATGCCGATGCTGACGACACTATATGGACTAGCAGCTGGGAGGTATCAAGAGCTCCGGTGCTAACGTATTCCAGGCTCCACTTCCCCTCCTGAACGTAGCCCAGAGGTCCTGCAGGTCGGAGGGCTCAGGGGGGGGGGGGGAGTGGTTGTGTGACCCGCTAGAGATGGCCCCCAGCGGGTGTACCCCTATCTTAGATACTGTTGAACTATCGACAGAATGGTTGTTGTTGGGGATTCAGGGAGGGGGGTGGTAGACTGTACTGGAAAGTTGGGGCTGCTTCAGTGGGTGGGGGGAGGGAGGGAGGATATGTGGATGTTACATGATGATACTATAATGTTGAATAAGAAATGTTTGCTAATGCTGGGGACGGTTTGTTTCGAGGAGCAATGGGGAAGTGGGGGGACACTATAGAACACAGTGAGGAGCATCACTGCTTAGCGTCACACAGTTCGATTTCACGTTGGGACAGTACATACAAACGAGACACGGCACACTCTCCGAGGTCACTGCATGAGGATCATAATCATTGGATGGGGAGTAGTAAGGGTGTGCTGCAATGCATTGCTGAACATCCCGCGATGATGCGGTCCACGGGTGCTTTCTTATTTATACCTGAGTTGAAGTGATGTTGACTGACCTGCACCTTATCACATGGAACGTAAGAGGGCTTGGGGACCCCCGTAAAAGGCGACAAATATTGTCGTACCTGGATAGACACTCCATTCACATAGCCTTCTGCAGGAGACGCACTTCAGACCCCAATCACATAACACGTTTGCTGGCAGATGGGCAGAACATGGGTCATTCTCCTCTTATTCGACGTATGCTAGAGGAACAGCGATTTTAGTGAAGAAGGGAACACCATTTACACTGACAGGGGAGAAATGTGACACACAAGGACGACACAGTATTATCTGGGGGGGAGACTAGGGCATGCGTCAGTTACTCTGGTGTGTTGCTATGGTCCCAACATAGATGGCCCGCACTTCTTTTCTGACCTATGGGCCAATATCATTGGAGCTGATAATATCATCGGGGGGGGCGTTAATGTTTCGATTGACCCGTCAATAGATAGATCTAACCCAGGTTCACATCACTATACTAAAGCACGAGCCACGCTTCACAATAATATAGACGAACATAACCTCATGGATGCCTGGAGGCACCTCCACCCACATGCTCATGAAGGCACACATTCCACTACACAGGCAGCATCCTGGGCACGCTTAGATTACATCTTCGTTTCACGTGGACTGGGCCCGGTGATCTCGGGAGAGAAACACCTACCCAGAACATACTCGGACCACGCACCAGTACGGCTCGTCCTGAGTGCGGAGGACTTCGGTCCACTGAGACCGCGATGGCGCTTACAGCCAACGATGCTCATTGACACTGTATTCCAGGAGGAACTCAGGGAGGAGGTCCTGGACTTCTTTGAGCGTAATAAAGATTCAGTTGAACAGCTTGAAACCATTTGGGAGGCCTTTAAGGTCACCCTGCGAGGAATATGCATCGCCAAGGGATCTGGGGTGTTAAAAAGCATACAGAATAGATTGGCCACCTTATAGAGAGAGCTAAAAGAGTTAGAGGAAACCCTGACGGCCCACCCAGACATGTCGACTCAGGCACGCCTCCTTGACGTGCTTACAGAATATACAGAGGAAGCCAACAGAGAAACCAAATTCAGAGGACGGTACTGGGCTGCTCGCCGTTACGGTGAGGGTGACAGGCCGGGTAAAGCACTAGCTGCCACTATCGCGATGGTGAGACCTTCACAGGTGATATTGGAAATAGAGGGGTTGGAGGGCATAGCTTACAGAGACACGGCGCACATATTGAATACCTTCACGGCGCACTATGCTAAACTATATGAGTCCACGAGATCGGGACCACTTGGCTTGACAGAATATTTAGAGGATGTGTCGCTAGCCTGGCTCAGTGATACACAGAGGTGCTTCCTAAATGCCCCGTTCGAACTGGATGAGGTAAAGGATGCCATAATGCACATGCAATCAGGCAAAGCCACGGGATTAGACGGTATCCCGGTCGAATTTTATAAGACCTATATAGACTTTATGGCACCGATACTGCGAGAAGTTTATGAGGACGCATTAGAAGTGGGGCACTTGCTGCCTTCCATGAGGATGGCTCTCATCACATCCCTGCTCAAACCGGGAAAAACTCCTACTAGTCGTGACTCATATAGGCCCCTATCCTTATTGAATTGTGATGTTAAAATCCTGGCGAAGCTAATACGCGACTCAATTTGATCATGGAAGGTCTGATTCTGCCTGATCAGTCTGGCTTTGTTCCTGGCAGGCCGACGTCCCATAACCTGCAAACTTTTTTTACTGTTCTAAATAATGTCGCTGAAGAGTTGCCTATGGCAGCGATTTTTCTGGACGTGACAAAAGCGTTTGATTCTTTAGAATGGGACTATGTGTTTGGGGTGATGTCTCGTATGGGGTTCCCCCCCTTATTCTTATCCTGGATTAAACTATTGTACACTTCACCCGTGGCTAAAGTGCTTATCAATAGGAAGATTTCCCAGGAGTTCCCAGTAACGAGAGGCACACGGCAGGGGTGTCCTCTGTCACCCCTATTGTTTGCTATTGCAGTAGAACCCTTGGCAGCGAAACTGCGACAGCACCATAATGATAAAGCGTTGCGCTGTAATCAAAGGCAGATACTGATCTCCCTTTACGCAGACGATATCACCCTATACATACGGGACCCGCGACAAAACATGAATGCCGTCCTTCGAGAGTTCATAACTTTTGGTGCGCTGTCTGGCATCACCATCAATTGGAATAAGTTGTGCTTCTTTCCTTTAACGGCGGCAAGTACGAGATTTCCACTGGACTACCCTATGGCCTGGTGTGAAGACGAGTTCAAATACTTAGGGATACGCATTTCCAAAGATAGGGATGAACTGATGCGGCTCAATTATGGCACGACGTTGGTACACATTTCTGACAGGGTGACACAATGGATCGCCCTACCATTGTCACTAGCAGGCAGGGCCTCCCTGATAAAGATGGTCATCCTACCACAATTATTGTATTTATTCCTTAATATCCCCTTTTACCCGGGTAGACACTTTTTTCAACAATTACGCTCAGAACTTATCCATCTGGTCTGGGGGGGGGAAGAATCCGAGACTCACATGGAGCACTTTAACTAGATCCTAGGCACAGGGGGGATTCGGCATACCAGATTTTGAACTTTACTATTATAGTGCACAGGCACACTATGCATAATTTTGGGTGCACCAGCCTAGATACATGCCGCAGGTGGCGGCAGAGCACTGGTTGGCGCTGCCGGTACCAATAGAAGGCGCGTTCTATTTTCCACTTCAGAACAGGGACAAAACACCGATAACGGTGTTAGCTACGGTCAATGCTTGGCGGCAGCTAGGTAAACTACTTGAGTGTCCCTTTCTATATTCGCCGCTATTGCCCCTAGTGTATCACCCAGACATGCCGCTGCTGTAA
Organism: Lissotriton helveticus; assembly: GCF_964261635.1. Taxonomy (NCBI): domain Eukaryota; kingdom Metazoa; phylum Chordata; class Amphibia; order Caudata; family Salamandridae; genus Lissotriton; species Lissotriton helveticus. Next base: position 135,548,656 of record NC_136068.1, on the reverse strand, counting down.
GAGCCCGCCTTCCATCAACTCGCTAAACTCTACAAATCCGGACGTGGGGTGACATGTACGCGGATGGCAGCTTTCGTTCACTGGAACATATGTTTCAGGGGGCTTGCTGCTCTCCTCTGGATACGTTCCTGTACATTAGGCTTCGTCAGGACATTCGATCCGTTACAGGTGACTTTCCTGCTAAACCACTACTCTTTGAGCCGCTACAGCGGATTATTCAGGGAGATACGGCCAAAAAACTCGTATCCACGATCTATCAAATGGTGCTCACCTCGCGAGCCTCGCCAATCCCAATAGCCAAAGCCCAGTGGGACCGGGAACTAGGAGTAGAGCTGACAGAGAGACAATGGACTTTCTGTTCACAGCAGACAGAACGAATATCAGCTAGTAGCAGGCTTAGGATAATACACTACAAGTATCTACACAGATTATACTACACGCCAGCCCGCATGCGCAAGTACGGACTGCGAGACTCGGACACCTGCGATAGATGCCATGCTCCGGGTGCCGATTTTTTTACATTTGGCATTGCCTGTGGAGCAGTACAAGTGTATTGGCGAGAAGTCTTTGCAGCACTGACTACCATGATCAACACCACAGTGGAACCTACCCCAATTATGGCACTTCTGGGTTATGTAGAACCACTTCAGGCAGCGCACCGAAAGTTTGTGGCACTGACGCTATTATTAGCTAAGAGGAAGGTGGCATGTCGATGGGGTAGGGCAAGGACACCCAAATTCAAAGATTGGATAAACGACCTTATATACTGCCAAGAGCAACTGGAGGCATATGCTGAACTGCTTCAAATGACGTCAAGGCCAACTGATATATGGGCCCAACTGAGGTGTTACTTGCTCGCTCGCGGTAACCCAGACACCTGAGATGGATTTACCACATAGGACATACAGTGTCGGATGTCTGCACAGACCTCATACCACACATATGACAAGGCGAACAAACGGTAGGAGACAGAGACTCTACCGCATAACGATACCTGAGCTCCAGGTCATGAACACTGGAGGGTGACTACTTTGGGAATATGTGTAGACATTTGAGGATGGGTCTCGGGGTGTAGAGACTAACCTGACTGCTGCCACGGGTTCATAAGATCCTAATATATGAGGTTCATATCTTCTGTTGTCAGGATATCTCGCGACGTGGCAAAATGTTGTTGTACTGTCTTTCTTTATTGGCAGATATCCGTAACCAGTATATTATGTATTTTTGTGGAGTGAGGTGGCGGATGTGGGTTACATTGGAGTAGTCTCTATGTTGTAAGCCCTGAATGGACGTAACTAAGATGTGTACAGCAATCTGTTATGTTTTGTGCGGTGCACGTAGTGTACCCCGAATTCACCTATGTGACCTGATGTATGTTATTGACTGACATCTGAGATAGTGTGTACTTACCATGTTCTTGCACGACCGTTAAAACCCAATAAATAAATGCCCCCTGAAACCTAACCTACAATCCACGTCTTGTCTGAGAGGCTGCCTAGGCTGCCACACAGCAGACATGTTGCTGGACCCCTGGGTGGAGAGCCCCCGCTCTCCTGGGCCTGCAACAATGCACATCCTGGGCGAGGTGCTAGGTCTCCTCCCCCAGGATGGGCAGGGGCAAGCTTCAAAGGCATACCGCCTTTGTGAGCTTCTCCAGACCACTTGCCGTACTCAGCAACTGGCCCCCACCGGTTCTGACTCCCACTCTGGCGGGAAACCCTATGTGAGGAAAGGGGGTGTGCCAGCCTGTGCCAACTCCACCCCTCAGGTGGGAGAGGCGAGGTGAAGCACAACTCCGGGCTCTGGCCATCTGGAGGATGGGGAGCCCTGCCCAATCAGAGATAGGCTCCTGCCCCCCTCCCACAGGAGAGGAGCAGGCTAGGGGGTGTACTCACCCCAGGACAGGGACATATTGGTACCAGCCCTTCCCCTGCCTGTAACGCCCCTAAATTTAGTATTTAGGGGCACCCTGAACCTTCCTTCCTTAGATCCTGATTTCCAAACAAGAAAGAAGACCAAAAAGAAGACCTTTCGTGCAGCTGCTAACAAGAGGACGACACCAACTAACTTGGCCCCAGCCCTACCGGCCTGTTGATACTTGAACCTGCTCCTGCTAAATCCCATCTATGCGTACAGCAACCTAGAGAACCCCGGAGGACCTGCCTGCCTTGACCCTCTTAGAGACTGGGACTCCCATGAGCAGTGGTTCTGCTCAAACAGCAATACCCCTGGTGCCAGCCAGGAACCGCGAATCCAGCCCATTCTGCACTCGCCGAGCCCGGCCTGTGCCCCAGTGGACAAAGACCCTGAGGATGTTCCCCCGGCGACTCTGACCTGGAATCCAGTGCCCAAGGACCCTCCTCGACGACCCAGACGACGCCTACAGCCTCAGAACCAGGGACCCCTCCAACCGCAACCAGCAGAGGGTAAGATTTCCCAACGTCAAAAGACACCCCTGCTCTCGGCGCCACCGGCCTCCTGTGCTCAACTCCGGGGTGCCTACCTATCCTCCAAGATCCCAACTTACCCCTCGAAGTGTTGGTCGCTCCTGAAGAATCTCCGTCCCCGAGCCTGCAGCTTTTGCTCCCTTTTCAAGATCTCCATTGAATAACATTGAGCGCCCGATGGCTCAAAAGCACCCTGCACCTAGCCGCCTGAGTGCCCCTGGCTATGCCACCTTTGTCCTATCTGACTTCCCCATTTGCCCTGAGCAAGTGACCAGGAGCCCAGCTCCCACAGCCTCGTGTCCTGCTAGCCAGCAGCCACCAACCGAAGGCCCCCTGCCTCTCAGTGGATAACATTGGGCCTAACTACCTCTGCACCCGGCAGACCCTGTGCCGCTGAGGGTGTACCAACTGTACCTACCTGACCCTGGGAGACCCCTGAGTCCATGCCCAGAACCTTACCTCTACCAGTCGAGTACTTACCTAAAAGCCGATAACTCACTTTTCTTCCACAGGCTAACATTGACTGCATTCACTTGGAAATTCTTCTAAGTGTGGAGTTTTGGAACTATAAAATATTCATCCAAAAAGCAGCTGAACAACGAATTCCGATTTACTCACCTGTTATCAGGAGAGACTTCAGTGCTGCATCTTTGAGCCCAGTACTGAACCTGAAAAGTAATTCTAACCGTACTTACCAGTAACTTGAATTTCCTTCCATAGGATATCATTGCCTGCATTTTCCTGAAAAAGATTCTAAGTTTCGATTTGTGAAACTTATAAATATTCTTTAAAAATCATGCCAATGATAAAAACGTATCTACTTGCCTTTATTAGATAGATGTCACAGTGCTGAACCTAGGAGTCCATCACTGGATTACAAAAGTAAAGTAAACATACTTTACCTGCAAACTGAATTTCCTTCCATAGGATAACATTGGTAATTTCAACTGAAAAAGTGTCTTGTCAACTTTTAAAATACAATAATATTCCTTAAAAATAATCTCTACTGTAACCAAAATGCTTTTACTTAACTGTTTACAGGACATGTCCAAGACTGAGTCTAGGATCAAGTCTTGAGGTTAGAAAAGTAATCTACAAAGTAACTAATTGCATTTAACTAGAAATTCCCATTGAGCTCAATGTTGCATTGTGTTTGAAATTGTGTTGCCTATTGCAACAAACTGTGACTATTCAAAGAGTCTATTGCCTATTTGAAAAGTATTTAACTAAAGGAATCCATTCTGAGAAAGTATATGTTGATACCTTGTTGGTTCTAAAATAAAACAATTATATCTTTTGATACAAAACAATTGGCCTAGAGTTCAGTTCTTGAGTGTGTGAGACCATTTGCTGACTGAGTGTGTATAACAAATGCTTTACACTGTCCTCTGATACTGCCTTACTGCTCGACCAAGCTACCACTTTATAGAGTAAGGTTATATCTAACTTTAGCCTCTGCCAAACCTCTGGGACTGTAGTCTCTGTACACACTGTACCTTACTTTGGTCCAGTATATACAGAGTCACTTTCTTACATACAGCACCTGAAGTAGATGCAGTAAAGCATCTCAAGGGTCTGTCCTACCAGTACTTCCATGCCAAATGAAATTAATTTGAAGCACTGCTCTTTTTTCACAGCAATAAGATTGTCAGTCATTGTGAACTTCCTCTTTGCCTGATTGAAGGCTATTCCTCTGACTGTTGTCCAATATTCTCTTGGACCTTTGTTTCCCTTCCAAATCCTGCTGTGCACTGCAGCCTTTTGCACTTGTGTCAGCAACAGGGTCTTCGCAGTGATGTCTGTTGCTGAGAATTGCCAAGTTTGGACTGAGTGTGTGGATTCCATTTGTCTTCTGCATTTGGCAGGAAAATTGTCAATCGGTAGTAAATCATGTGGTTGAATGTAAGAATCGGTTTCCTATGCTGACATCAATCTTTGGTATACTCGTTCTCACTGGTGTGTGTCCAGCAGCATCCTGCGGTTTTTGCTGGTTTCCTGGTTGGCTCTAGGCTCAACATAGCATCATCTGTTGCTGGAACAGGTAAGCCTTATTTAAGTTGTTCCCTATATATTATATTCCAGATGGTATATGAATTGACCCTGTGTTTTACAGCTGATCAGATCTACCCTCCATAAATACCATCAAGGCAGAGTAGTGGTATCGCTTAAAACAGACGAAGCATTGGAGAATGAGCGGCAGTCCTCATTTTCTGTCTTGCCCCTTTTTCCTGTTCCTCCACTGGTTGCTGTGTCTAGTAATAATTATCTGTTGGCAGGGGTTTTCAGTGGGTCCTGGACTCTGAATCCTGATAGTTTGCCAGGCTGAACAATGACCCAACAGAAAGCCCCATTCAGATTGATGAAGAGCTAGAGGCTGCCTAGCAAGAGCGTGCTCTTCTCATGAACCTTTTGAACCAATTAACTTTTATTTCCGACCACACTACCATCTCCTCTTCTAATTATAACCTCATGAGAAATTTTAGGAATTATGGGGATAATGAGGTTACCAGTCCAGGAGTGGACGGAAGGACGATAGTTACTCCTAAATTTGGTTTTAGTGGTACCAGAGAAATTTGGAGTTGTTCCTCAGAAATTTCAAAAATTTTATACATTTATGGTCAGTGTCCATGCACTTCTTAGTGAAAGACACCTTCATATGGGCTACAAAATTTATATTAAATCAAAACTGGCTGTTGCCCAGCTAGACCAATTCATGGCTTTCTTCTCTCCCATCTTCTATCAGAAACACACTTCCCAGTCAGCCCGTACTGGTCTACCAATGCTCAAACAATAAAATCATTATTTTGTTCAAGTAAGTCAATCAATTCCGACACCTGGCATTCAAGGCAACTTGAAAATATGAGTCAGTCGCTGCAGCCTTTTATCAAGATCTTTGAGATAATCTCAAAGATGTCTTGTCTTTAGTGGTAAACCGACCAACCACATTGGTGGCTTTAATTGATCGAACTTTATAAATAGATGCCCAGCAATGACTTCAAAGATCCGATGGCCTTGCTTAATCATCGAGGACCCGGACTTAAAGTTGCAGATTATAATGGTGTTATGCCTCAGGCTGAGGAACCCAGGCAGATTTAGGAATCAAGAAAGACTTTGTCAACAGAAGAAAGGGTTCCCTGTAGAAAGACAGAATTGTGTTTCTGTTGTGGAAAGCCTGGACATGTGGTGAGAGCTTCCGTTACGGGGACACGACCCAGCCTGTCCATGAATAACAGATCCTGCATGGACTCGCAAATCACAGAACTATCCCTTACTGATCTAGTACATTATTTCCTTCTAGCTTTGATTGCTACTTCACGCTGACCTTTAATGATTATTTTCTTCTGGAGCATCTGATTGCTTTATGGAAAATCAACTTCAAGTGGCACACCAGATTTCTATCAAGGAGAATAGTGTTAAAGAAGGGATACAAGGAATAGATGGAACTGCTGTTATTTCAGGAGCAGTGCATTCTGAGGCACGGCCATTACTAATAGCTACAATTACAGGACACGTCGAAGAGATTCACTACAATTTAATCAATGCTCCAACCTTTTCTATGCTCCATCCTTTTCTATTGTTTTCTGCAGCATGTGGCTTGGAAAGCTTAACCCTTATAAGGACTGGAATATGCAAGAGATCACCTTTAACACATACTGTGACAGCTACTGCTTCCAAAGAACATCCACTGAAAAGATCTTGTCACTGATGTGATTTGTGCTGCCGTTGAATTCTTCAAAAATCACCTCACAAGTGCAGAAGTGTGAGAAGGTTGTTCCTTCACCATATCATGATTCATAGATGTGTTTAGCAAGAAGGGATCTGACACTCTTTCACCTCATCGAGTTTATGACCACCTGAGTTAAACTATTACCTTCGAGAGTCCATTCCATGTGGCAAGATCTATCCACTTACAGTGAAAGAGGACAAATTCTACAACACTATATTCAGGGACACCTAGAAAAAGGCTTCTTTTGACACGCCATAGTTCCATCCGCAGCACCAATCTTCTTTGTGGTAAAGATGAATGGCAAATAATAGCCATGCATAGACTATCGAGAATTTATGCCATTAGAAGCCGATGCATACTACCCCTCATATCCGTACTTCTAAATCAAGCCTCATCTGCCAAATTGATTTCTAAGTTGGATCTTAAAGGAGGATATAAATTAGTACGGATATGTGAAGGGGATGAACGAAATATAGCATTCAATACCCAGTATGGGCATTTCGAATATCTGGTAATGCATTTCGGTCTTTAATGCCCCTGCAGTCTTCCAGCACTTCATCAACAACATATTCAGAGGCATTTTGAATGTCAACAGAGTGGTATATCTGGATGACATTTTGATCTACTCATCTTCTTTAGAAGAACATCAGTGTCAAGTTCGGGAAGTGTTACCAAGTTTAGAAAAACATTCCTTGCATGCCAAAGCTGAAAAAGTCTCTTTGAAGTTCCTACAATCTCCTTTCTCTGCTTTGAGATCTCTGAACAGGGAATAGATATGGACCCTGTCAAGGTAAAAGCAGTATAAGAATGGCCATCTCTGAGAAACAAAGGCAATTCAGCGGTTTATTAGTTTTGACAACTTGTATAGCTCATGCTAATATAGTTTTGAATGCACAATGGTCAAGCCTTTAACCTACTCTAGATCACCTTTATTCCAGTTTTGAGACCTTCTCCTTATTTACTGACATTTGTAGTAGAGAAAGATACCTCCTCATTTTCTGTTAGAGCTGCTCTATTACAAAGGGATCCCGAAACCGATGAATTTCATCTAGGAGCACTCTACACACAAACATTAACAGACGCATAAAGAGTTACATTATCTGAGATTGTGAGCTCTTAGCGATCAAAGAGGCTTTTTCTCAATAGAGATATCACCTAGTGGATCACAAAATAAAATGGACTGACATAAGAATGTCTTATATCTCAACATTATGATAATTGCGATTTTCTGCCATGCAAGATGGACCGTGTTCTTTTTGTGTTTTGATTATGTCATCACATATTGACCCGACAAGTGAAATGGTAAAACATATGCCCTAGCTCATAAAAAATACTCTGAATCTGAGACAAGCAAAGAAATCCCACATAATTTAGCACAGTCTGCCTCGGCTACTACTGACTTTTATGATTCTTTCAGACTGGTTCAATGGCTTGAAAAATAAGCTTTACATTAATCAGTTCACAAGGGATTGTTGTATTAATATAGAGCCCTGTACCTTCCCAGTAAAATGGTGCAATCTAAGTGCTATGCCTCTCTACCAGCATGTCACCCTGGTCTGAAAAAGATGATAGCGCTTATCACTCAGGACTTTTGGTTGCATTGTAACAGGAAGACAATTCAAAGCTACATCACCAAGTGTGCCATATGTGCTACACTTTCCACTGTTCAGCTGCAGTATTATTACAACCTCTGGGCACTTTATTGTGGGCTTACCTCCATCACAAGGGTACACAATCGTATTAGTGGTCATAGACTACTTTATTAGAATGAGACTCCTAATTCCTCTGGAAAAAACACCTTCAGCCGTACAACTGATTTTCATTGCGCACATCTTTTTTCTCCATATCTATCAAAAATAATTGTTACAGAGAGAGGATCACAGTTCACGACACTTTTCTGGACAGAGCTAAAGAAAAAGGTTGGTACCAATCACTTTAAGATGACAAGTTACCGTGCACAGACCAATGATCACACAGAATGTTTAAATTAATCCTTTGAACAATGTCTGTGTTGCTTTGTGACGGACTATTCCACTACTTGGTACTAATGAATTGCAATAGCTGAATATGTGTATAACAACTCTTGGCACTCTTCTCTGGAAAGACCCACTTTCTTCTGCGTATATGGATTCCACCCACAGATCATTCCCCAGAAAGCGTCCCTATCCTCAGTCCCTTCCGTAACCTCGCTGTTGCGGAATATTCATGTCAGCTGATTATAAGTATTTTGCAGACCCCCCATTAAAGAAAGTCTCCAAAGTATGAGGTTGGGGCATGGCCAAGATGGCAGTCGGTTGAGATGTAACTTCTGGTCTCTCTGACTGCCGAGAAACAGCTGCCACTAGCGCCATCCTGCCTAATCCCAAACGCAAAGGAGCAGCACAGGAGAGTGAGGAGAGTCCCACCCGTGGCAAGAGTCCGTACATGGCTGAGGACACCCTGTGGTGGGGTCCGGGGCTGGTACCTGCTGACCACGTGGCTGTGCGGCCGCTGTGTTGGAGAGGGCTGGCGGCCGACTGCAGTGAGTGCGGTGTGGCAGCCGCTGACCTGGAAGTTGCCAGTGTCTGGAGAGGACCGAACCTTGAGGCTTCTGTGGGGGCGGTGCTGGGGGGCCGGATCCGGGGGCGGCTATGGTTGAGGAGCTGTAAGCAGGTCTTGGAGCCGAGAGCGGAGAATAAGGTAGGCCGCGGTGCTACTCGATCCAGTCCATCACGGGGAGCGTGGAATTAGAGGCCGTCTGAGCCCCCCCACCCCTGAGCCACCTCACCTGTGCAGAGCAGAGCCAGTGGAGATTGCGAGCCGGTGGTCCCCTGCCTAGCAGGAAGTAGTGGAGGCGAGGCTGCCCGGTGCAGCTGGGAGCAGGACTGAGACCTAGCCTTGCTGGCAGCAGGAGGAGTTAGTGGTGAGCAGCCCCGGTGTGTGACCTAGCGCTGGAGGGGCCCAGGGGTGACTTGGTGAGGAGATAGAGCCCCTGGGGCCCCTGGTAATGTCTAAACTCCCTGGTGGGGCTGCAAGTGGCCCTGAGTAGGAGCAGGAGTGGAGACTGAGGTCACCAGCCAGAGGGGAGCGGAGAGGCCCTGCGCTGCCGGGGCGCCACTGCATCCCCTTTCTTTTGCTGACCGGGTGTCGGGCGGGGCAGCACTGTGGGACCCATGCTGCTTAGAGAGACTATTGAATATACTGGCTTGTACCACGTGACTTACTCCAGGATTGTAGCTTCTCTGTTGCGAGTTGGCCTCTGCCAGGGTGAGACCCCGCCAAATCTCTGTCCCTAAGGGGTCTGTTCAAGGAGCTAGCACTGTGACTGGATTCTACTGGCCCTCGGGGTCCGAGATTTTGGGGGCCCTGAAGTGTGGGGACGTTCCCTGTCTCCCTGCAGAGCGGCTTCTACTGAGACGAGAGCCTGAAAGGGGAGCCTGCCCTTTGATCATCCATTGGGTGCATTAGCCGGCTGAGTGGACGCTGGAAAGCGGGCTGGTTGCTTCACCGCGGGGTGGCACCTCTGGTACTCCCGACATGGACAGCAAATGGCGCCTGGGGTCGTCTATACTTTTCTTAATGGGTCTTACGATTGCCTGGAGATATCCCACGGATGGTAGCCAGGAGGGGTGCTCTATGTGCTTGACCTGTCTCTGCGTTTGTTGTATGGCCAGGAACTGCCGGAGGACCCCCCCCCCCTTCCGCTAACAAACATTATTAAAAGGACATGAGAGGGATTTCTTTGGAGGCGGGGGTCGTACAAACCTGGCTGTATTTATTAAAACAAAAATAAATACAAAATATTGAAATAAACAATATTTACACAATTACGCAGAAAACGTTCCATGACACGTCCTGATGACCCCTGCCCACCTAAGCTCTGGAGTTTGATGGCGGAGTACATTGCCCCCGCTCTCCGGCATGTGTGGAATACATCGATCTCCTCGGGGGTGTTTCCGGATTGTTGGAAACATGCCACACTTCTCCCTCTGAATTTTTTTTTTTACTGGAGATCCGGAGGATCTTAGCAACTTGCAACCAATTTCACAATTGGCGGCTCCAGGTAAAATGTTGGAGAAATTGATCCAACGTCAACTGTATGTATGTATGTATTTATACTTATTAAGCGCAACTGTCACCCAAAGGGTATCCTGGCGCTGAGACCATATCATACCATCAGGTGAAACGCATTACATTGCTCTTGGGAACAGGTAGGTCTTAAGATCCCTTTTGAAGGAGGTCAGATCTTGTCTACTCCTCAGTGCCAGAGGTAGGGTATTCCATAACGTGGCGGCCGTAAAACTAAAGGCACGGCCGCCCATCCTTACCCTGTTGATCCTGGGAATCCTCACCAGGAACGCGGAGGAAGATCTCAGAAGTCTGGCAGCTTGATACCAAGAAAAGAGATTTTGAAGTGGTATCGGTCCTAGTCCGTGCAGAGCCCTGAAAACAAGGCATAAGGCCTTAAAGGCAATCCTCTGCTGGACAGGTAGCCAATGAAGATCAGCCAGTGCTGCAGATGAAGAAGCAGAGCGTGGACGAGATAGAGCCAATTTAGCAGCCATATTTTGAATCCTCTGCAACTTTAGGATCAAGGTCTTAGGGGCTCCCAGAAGTAGTGCGTTACAGTAGTCTAACCTACTGAGAATAGAACTACGCACTACCTCTGCTCTGGCTCCCAGGGGAAGTAACTGCAAGATCGTACGTAGGGCACGAAGCAGGCCCATACAAGTCGCCGCGGTCCTATTTACAGAGACGTCAAGCTGCAAGTTAGGCTCAAACAGAACTCCCAAATTACGGGCCGACTGCGGCCTCCACCGTACCCGGAATGGAAGTTGGCCAAAAGTCGTCCGGTAGCGCGCGGGGCAGTCGGTCTAGGGAGCAGTGGAGTACCTCCGTTTTTGACCCATTAAATTGAAGCGAGTTAACTCGCAGCCATTCTGCTGTAGCCGACATACAGCGGTGAAAGGTGTCTCTCGAGACTGTCTCAGTACCCTCAAATGAAAAAATCAGTTGAGTGTCATCGGCATAATTGATGACTGATATGCCAAATGACTTTATCAGATCTACCAGGGGTCGTAGATATAAGTTGAAAAGAATCGGACTGACCGCTGACCCCTGGGGGACTCCTTGATTCACCAGTCGTGTGGCTGATCGAAATGGTGGTAACGCCACAGCTTGCTGTCTGTTACAGAGATAAGATGTTAACCATCTTAAAGCCAGGCCAGTTACTCCCACGCTCCGAAGGCGACCCAGTAAAACCGCATGGTCCACCGTGTCGAACGCGGCCGACATGTCAAGCAGCACTAAAAATGCTGACTTACCCCTGTCGACACGCGTTCGTAGATCGTCCAACACGGTAACCAATGCGGTCTCAGTGCCATGGGCCGGTCTGAAGCCGCCTTGGGCTGCATCTAGGCAGGAGTTGGTTTCCAGGAAGTTGGACAAGGCTCTCGTGACCCACTTCTCAATAATTTTTATCGCAAATGGTAGAAGCGAAATGGGCCTATAATTGGCCGAGCATAGAGGGTCCAGAGAAGCCTTTTTTAGCAATGGTGTTACTATTGCCAACTTCCAACTGTCTGGGACTGATGCTGTGGTCAGCGACTGGCAGCAGATGTAATAGAGCGGGGGAAATAGCTCATCTTGGAATGTCTTCCAGATCTTGTGTGGCATTGGGTCAAGCGGTGAACCTGAGTACACGCCATTGGCCAGGACGCAAAATTCCTCCAGCGAGGGGATGGGAAAACAGGACAGCTGGGAGGGCTCTTCCTTGTTGCCCTCCCATTCGGGTCCCGAGTAGCGGGGGAGTTCCGGAGAGGAAGATGAAGACAGCGCGGACTGCCCAGACACCATGAGTCCATTCAAAATGATCCTGATTTTCTCCTTGAACGCGAGGGCCAAAGAATCACATAAATTCCTGAGAGGCCGGGATGGCTGGTACTGTACAAGACGGATTAGTTAGGCTATTGACCAACTTAAACAGGGTCTGCGATTTATTAGGAGCCTTAGCCAAGGTGTCTTCCAGGAACTTTGCTTTTGCCCTCCTTAGCTGGGCCTTATATTGCTGCAGGGCCGCTTTATTCGCTGCCCTATCCAGCTCCTTATACCCTCTCCTTCAAGTACGCTCCGCCTGTTTACAGCGGAGCTTGTGCTGTCCAAGATCGTCGGTGAACCAGGCATTGGCTCCTCTAGGTCTGTTCCTCACCCTCCGTAGAGGGGCCAGCTCATCCAAAGATGTCGAGATTTGCTGGCAAAGGACGGCATAGCTCTTATCCACACCATCCTCCACAATAAAAGTTCTGGGCAGTAATGTGGGTAGGTTCGGTTCCCTGAAAAGGCGAGACCATTGCCGATTAAACTTGGTGCCGCCCGGGTTACTTGGTTTGAACGGAGCAGGCAAGGCAATAGACATAAGGATCAGTGCATGGTTAGTCCAGCATTGATCCACGACCTCTTCCACTACTACCAGCTCCTTCTCAGCAAATACCAGGTCTAGAATGTGCCCCTTAGCGTGAGTAGGTGACAGAACCAACTGTACAAGTTGAATATTACTACACGCTTGGCAAAGTTCTCTATAGGCCAGGTCTTGAGGGCCGGAGGGCCAGAGATTGAAGTCGCCCAGTACTAAGAATTTAGCATGGGAGTTTGAGAGGTCGTAGATCAGATCAACCAATGACTGGAGGGCCGATGTGGTCAGAGAGGGTGGTCTGTAGCATAAAAGACCTGCTATCGGAGTACCGCCCTGGGCCGTAATAGAGAAACCCATGAGCTCAAACCCCAGCACCTCTTTTACCACCAGCTGCGAGAGGGAAATTGAGTCTCTGAAAATATATCCTACTCCACCCCCCCTACCAGAGACTCGGGGGGTATGTCTTATAAGGTAGCCCGGTGGGCAAGCCCAACCAAGTTCCACCCCACAATCCACCTTAGCCCAAGTCTCAGTAACAAATAATATATCCAAATGTGAGGATTCTATTAAAAGAGCGATCTCAGCATAATGCTTTACGAGAGAGCGAACATTTAACAGGCCACAGGAAAGAACCCTATGAGAGGATGGAGTCGACAAACATTGCTTACCAGCATCGGTGTGACTCGGTGGATCATACGGATCCTCCCGAGGGTCTACCAGATGAGATGTAGCCGTAACGAGCACACCGGGAGCACCCGGGACGCGAACGGGCACAAACGGGCTTACCTCTGGTGCACCTCCGGCGCGTCTACGGCGCGTCCGCTGCACGCCTGCTCGCCCATTCTTATTTATGATATTACGCCGCACGGGCTTCCGGCTACTAGAGCCTCTAGACCCTCTAGACCCAACCAATATGGCGCCTGAAAGTGGCCCAAGCGTCAACACCCACCCAAGATGGCGGTCGGAGCACCACAACCAGGAACCCCACTACCTAAGTCCCGCCAAATGCGGGTGAAAAACAATTATCGTGCAGGTAAGCCTGACTATACCCCAAGTTGCTGTAGTGGCAAGCGCCTAATGAGTAGGCAAAGAATACAAACAGCGCGATCACATGCAGCGCGATTTAAAAACAATATGCCCCGGAATATAGAGATACAAGTTAAAATATGCACAGCAATGCGCGCGATGGTAGAGAGGTCTGCAAAGCGTACAGAGAGAGCAACTTAAATAAGCTCTCCAATGCGCGGGCTTCCGACTAATAGAGCCTCTAGACCCGACCAATATGGCGCCTGAAAGTGGCCCAAGCGTCAACACCCACCCAAGATGGCGGTCGGAGCACCACAACCAGGAACCCCACTACCTAAGTCCCGCCAAATGCGGGTGAAAAACAATTATCGTGCAGGTAAGCCTGACTATACCCCAAGTTGTCAACTAAATAGGTTCACGGAGGACAACAAAATCCTGCATGAAACCCAATCGGGTTTCAGGCCAGGTTTCAGTACTGAGACCGCCCTGATTGAGGTGGCCGAGTCAGTTAGATGGTCGTTGGATTCAGGGGCATCTGCTATGCTGGTGCTCCTGGATCTATCGGCCGCCTTTGATACGGTTGACCACGGCAGGCTTCTGCATCGATTGGCGGAGGCAGGATTACAGGACCAAGCGCTCGGCTGGCTTCATTCTTATCTGACTAATAGGTCCCAGAAGGTAGTGTTGGGCACCTTCGTGTCCAAACCTAGGCGGTTGGACTACGGGGTACCACAAGGCTCGGCACTCAGCCCGCTGCTTTTTAACATTTATTTAGCACCACTTTTTACTTTAATTGCTAACTGGGGTGTCACGGCAATTTCATATGCCGATGACACCCAGTTAGTTTTTCCTTACTCGGAGGTGTCAGAGGCAGCATTTGCTAACTTCAAGGGGTGTCTTCGCGACGTGGCAAGTTGGATGAATACTAACAAACTGAAGTTGAACGCCGAAAAAACTGAGGTGATCTTCTTTGGAAAAGGCCCCGCCCCTCTGCGGAACTATGGTGGCCTACAGAGATGGGCACGGCGCCTATCCCTGGGGGTAAAGTGGGATGATAGTTTATCTTTTTTGCCCCACATCCAACAGGTGGTCGGAGGATGCTTAAGCAAATTGAGGAATTAACGAAAATTTCTCCGGCTTTTGCAAGAGGGATGCCGTAAAACGGTAATCCATGCTATGGTCACCTCTAGGCTGGATAATGCTAACGGTCTATATCTGGGCTTTCCGAAATATCTGATCCAACGGTTACAAACCGACCAGAATGCGGCTGCGAGACTGGTAAAGCATATCCCATTTAAACAGCGTGTCTCTCCGTATTTGTACAGACTGCGCTGGCTACCGGTAGCTAGTAGAATCAAATTTAAGGCCTTGACCGTAGCTTTTAGAGCCTTACATGGAACTTGTCCTTGCTACCTGAAGGCTCGACTCCCTAGATATGTACAGACGCGATTTCTTCGTTCCAACTCCCTGCTCCAACTCCGTGTCCCATGAGTTAGGCGTGCTCGGATGGGGGGCAGGACCTTCTCGGCCAGCATGGCGAAGCTCTGGAACACTCTACCGCCGGTTATACAGTAGGCACCATCTGAAGCTATTTTTAGGAAGCTGCTGAAAACGTGGCTTTTTAAAAAAGGAGCTTCCGCCTCTTTCTTTCTCATCACGCGTTTTTTCGCTTACACTGCACACTCAGCGCCGGGACACCTCTGGTTGAGGTAACTGTACGCACTTTACAAAACTCTGTATTATTATTATTATTATTATTTGATTACAATTGATATATACAGATATCAGATGGCTAACCTTAACATAATTCTAGCACAAGGTATTTCCTATCCGAATCTAAAGTATCAATCATAATTATACAATAATTACTTTTCTTCGTATCCTATTTGGGCCTAAGGCAAGGTAACTAACTGGTGTCCGATCCTTATCACTTAAACCACTCCCTCCTGTCGGAGTGCGCATGCGCAGAGGGCCCGTTGACCTTGAGGGTACTCCCCCACCCCCGCCCCCCAGTTACCCCTGTATGCTCCATTAACCATGCCCTTCTGTCGAAGTGCGCATGCGCAGAGGGCCCGTTTGCCGTGAGGGTACTTCTCCCCCCCACCCCTCACCCCCTTCCCGCGGTTACCCCGTACGCTCTATTAACTCCATTAAAGGGGTCACTTGCATCTCTGCGCCGTTTACTGGCGTCATTGTGCATGTGTGGGGTAGCCAACCAGCCAGGAGAAAGCGTGGCTCCCCCCTCCCCCGCACCCATGTAACCAACAGGCTGTAACTGCCCCTGGAGTTCTAGGAGAGACCACTTGCCCCTCCCCTTGGGCGACCCCATTCAAGAAGGGCGCCGCCCTCTAAGGACCTTAAATTTACTGCTCACCAATCATGACCTTACCGCCTGACCAAGGAATAGCAATAAATACGACGATTGATGACCTGTAAACGGGATAAAGTTCTAAGGAACAAAACATATTAGTACGACACACTTGTCATCTATATACATTAGGAACAAACCTTCATAAAACACAATACCAATCATCTGCTTCAGGGGATGGTGGGTGAGGAAAAAGAATTACACCCTCCTAGAGGCTGGAGGGGCAGGCCGTGGAGCGCGGAGTCACAGAGGCAGACTCCAGTGCTCCCTGGCCTTTTAACCCCTCACTTGCCAGGCCGGATCTAACCGGCCTGGCCTTTGCTCCACAGTGACCAGGAAGTGATTCAATCACTTCCGGGTCACTAGGAGACCCAGGGTCCAATCGATGTTGAGGTGCGCCCGCCGCGTCATCGTGACGAGCTGGGGCGCGCCCCACCACAGAGAGCGGGGTGGGGGCCGGTGCGCCAGCCATGCTTGCGGCGGGGGCGATGCCGGCCCTGCCTTTCTCAAGGTCCTGGGACTTGGGGTCTGCGGGCCCCTGGCGCTCCTGGGTCTGGCGTGCTGATTAGGGGACCCTCATCATGTCTGCCTTGGGTTCTACGAAACATTGGAGGGTAAATCCCTAGGCAATCAAGCAGTCAGAACAACACTTAAAGACTCATATTGAACCAGAACATGATATGAACAAACTCAGTGTAAGACATAAGTTCACTAAAACATCATTATTTTTATTCTCATTTATAAAAAAATATATCTTCTCAAAAGCAACAGACAGAAGCCAACCTAATGATAACAAAATACAAATGATAATGCACATTAGACATGACCATCAATCAAATTAGTGGCCTATATCACAATTATCTAGGCATGATGCTGAATTCCTAATTATGAAAGATGGCAACTTTTTGGCTTTCTGATTGGTCTTCAACGCGCGTTTTGGAGCTCTATGGTCCTTTACCAGGAAAGCCACACCTTTGTCATGAATATAGTAAAAAATATAAACCGAATTTTCACGCAGGTCGTAACGTGCTGGAATAGCAGTAGAGTGCACACCGGTTATATCTGATAGTGAGTGGTAAAACACAGGATAAATATGTCTCACGCTATATTGTACTCTCGTAGGCTCAAAATCTGGATTACTTGCAATGAAAGTCTACTTGAATATTATAATAAAGATAGCATTCTGGAAGTTCCCAATTAAAGTGCCATACATGTGGGAGCCGTTTTTTTATATGTGAGGGTGAGTTTAAAAAACTGAATAAGGAATCCTCATTCGTAATACAGCACTGCTACTGCAGTATCTTCAAAATGATATTCTATATATCTTTCAGACCTTACTGTTGACTCCGTCAGCTTTGGTGCTGCGCTCTGTGCAACTTGCCATCAATAAATTTGTCTGGTGCGGTAAAAGGCAGCGTCTCCACTATAAACAACTCTCACAGACCAAGAGGGAGGTAGGCTTAGGGCTTCCCCTGATCGCCCATTATTTCCAAGCCACACAGCTCTGCTATATTGTAGAGTGGCCTCTCTCCGAAAAACACTGGTCTTTTATGGACCAGATGGTCGCTGGTGTGAATATATGGCGGGAAGCATGGCTGCCTCAAAAAGCACTGGGCCTGGAGGTTGTACTCTTCACTGGTGAAGGCCACAAATATAAAAGTATGGGACTGTGTTGCCCTCAGGCTGGGCTTGATGACGTTCCCCTCCCCGATGTCGCTAATTGTCGATAATCCCGACTTCTCCCGGTGATGCGGTTTAGAAGTGTTAAGCCGCTGGCGCGAACGGGGGTGCAAACGTGTTGGCCGATATCCCCTTCGATTGACTTAACTGGATTACTCTCTCACCGCATCGGACGCGTTCCATTGTCTGCAGCTGCAGCATTGAGTGACCTCCCTGGGGTATAGGCCTGCGGCCTCCCTCCCCATACCGTTTTTGAGAAATGTCAGGTCCATAAAGAGGGTGATAAGTGCCGTATCTCTCAACTCTATGCTCTGCTCTCTGACAGTGGCTTCGTGTTTAAATCAAAGCCAGTTACGCTGGGAGGAATTGGGGCGCTCTTTCTCAAAAGAATGGAATGACGTTTATCATTGAATCATCACACTGCCCACAACATGGCTGGGATGGAGGCGGCCTACAAAATGGCCTGCTACTAGTATCTCACACCTGTACGTATTCGCAGATGGAACAAGGGGCGTTCGGAGAAATGCTGGCGGGGCTGTGGGCAAATGGGCTCCCTTCTTAATCTCCTGTGGCACTGCCCCAAACTGACCAGATTCTGGGAGTAGGTCTTAGACGACATTGACTTGGGCTGCCGAATCCCCTGATATTCCTGTTGCATTCGCTTCGGGGTTGGCAGATGGCCTTAATACTGTGCGCAAGTGTTCCTCGCACACTAGGGGTCTGAAAGCATTCTGGACCTTGTTTCCTGGCTACATAAGCTATGGTTTTCCTTAGCAATGGACGCCTACCCTGATTTATGGGCCCCCTTTATTCAAATCCTCTCCATAGAATTTAGGAAAGTGGTCTGCCCAAATACTTGCAGATTTTGCGCTTGCTCCCCCCATGAGAAGCTGAATTAGCATAAACCTTCCTAGTAGTAGTGGACACCTATCAAGGGCCCCAAAGGGACATAACATTGCCTGGCATGCAACTGGTACATGATTCAGGTGTGGAGGAGGGGGGGCTGAGTGGAGGGGTCAATTGGTTTGTGTTTTGCTGGTGATTTCTCTTGCTCTTTTTGTTTATTGTTAATATGGTCCCTGCATTGCTGCCGGCTTCCGGGTTGTAGGCATACAGCTGTGTACTACTGTCCTTCTGCTGTTTACGCTGCCGGACGTTGGTTGTAGGCAGAAAGCTGTGTTATTTACATTGCAGACCTCAATAAATAGAACTGTTCCACAAGTATGGGGTTGGAAGTAAGATCTGGTTGTCTACAAAAAATCTAACTATTCCTGGGTCTCACTCTAAGCACCTTTCCCTGTCAATATAAAGATTGCAAAGAAAGCCTTTGCAGCTAACACTTCTCTCTCAATGGCACATTGAACCTGTGTTTCACATCTTTTTGGATAAACCTGCGGATCTAGATATTCCCAACAAGTCTCCTCCAATCATGGTAGATGGACCACCTGAGTACGATGTTAAGGAATATGTAGCTTCCCGTATGTTTCAAGGCCAGTTACAATACCTTGTGGCCTGGAAGAGCTATACTATTCCGGGGAACCTGAAGATTTCATCCATGCCCCCAGGTTGGTGATGAAGTTTCATAGACAGCACCTGTTGAAGGCAGGAGCACACATTATTCCCTGAGGAGAGTATTCTTTGAGAGGGGGGTGGCATGCAGTACTGTTAGGAATCAGGTTAGGTGATAGGCATCAAGGAGCTTGAAGCATTTTTAGAAAGGGCATGGGGAAGCTTAGACAGGCGGGAGCACTAGCCCGCTAACAGCTGAGGATGCAGGCGCACTCACTTCTGGGGTTAGGATCATTTCCAGGTCAAGAGGCTACAGCCTTACTTAGACTTTCTGAGACATAAGCTGAGTGCCTAGCAAACAGCTGTGTGTCTGCATTGGATTTTCTGATCCTCTTTATAATTCGTTTTGGGTGTCCCTCACTGTTTGTTGTTTTTTGCCTTACGGTTCCCTCTTGTGTCCTTTGTTAGTGGCCTCCTGTTTGTCCTCTTGATTGTGTCTGTTAACCCCTGTTTCTTGTAGAGTCTCACTTGTGTGTGTCGAGCAGCATCTTGGACCTTCGCTGGATTCCGGGTTCGTCGTAGCATCATCTGCTGATGGAAGACTTGTTTCAGTTGTTTCCTGTATGTTATGTTCCACTTGGTATCTATACTGATCCTGTGTCATCGCTGGTCATTTCTAGCAAAGATGCCATCAAGGCAGAGTGGTGCAGTCCCTTAAAACATATACGAAGATTGGAGAGCAAGCTTCAGTCCTAGATTTCTCTCTTACACCGTTTCCCTGATTCTCCCCCCAGTTGCTGTTTCTGGTGATATTTATTACACTCTTAACCAGTACAGTGGCTAAGGGGTGGTAGGAGCTTTCACCAGGTCCCCGGCTCTAAATCCTGAGAGATTCTTGGTGTCTCACATAGCCCATAGGAGAAGGAGGAGCGGCTTGCATGCATGCACAGATACACTCTGCTTCCATGGGCGAATGCTTTTGGATATTGACCACCTCCCCAACACAAGCAGAAAACTACTTTTCATGTTCTTTCACTTCTAATAGTCAGCAGGGTCCTAAGCTGTAATACTGTGCCGTGAGTCGTAAAAGCCTTTTGTCATTTTGCAGCTCGTGTGGATGACAATGTGCTAATCCTATGCTCAAAGACTTTGATGTAGAAATGGCAAAATACTTTGTCCCTTTCTATCTTTGTGTGAATGGCAATGTGCTAATCCTATAATAAAAACTTTGAACGAATTGCAGACATTTGAGGTCAGCAAATTCAGAGTTATGCTGGTGTTTTAAGGTGCTCTATACAGGAACTGCTCTTCAACTAAACTTCTAAACTTGGGATCTACCCAGAGTTCTCAGCTTCTTTTTTTGCATAATTTATGCGGCACTCAATGCCCGAAAGGATGGCTATATATATATATATATATATAGATATATATATTCACTGAAAAAAACCTAGGTTTCCGGGGCGTTATAGTTAGCTGGACATTTCACTCGTACAAAACCACTGAAATTCCTCTGTTATAGTTAGTTCAGCTAACTATAACTCGCGCGCCTGCAATGCACTGCTGGAGTATCACTATGAGTGTCTGAGTATCTGTATGGTTCAGTGGAGGGTATTACTTAGTGCATAGATGCATGAATGAATGTGTCACTGTATGTGTTGAAGACAGTATGTGTGCAGGACTGTATGGGTGGTTGAGTGTGTGAGTGAGTGAATGACTGTTTCAATAGTATCTTTATAAGTAACTACATATATTTTAAACGGGTATATGTGAGTATTGGTGTATAAAAGTGAGTATATGTGAGAGTGAGAGATTGGAAGAGTTCCTGTTTGAATAAGTATGTGTTTCTATAAGTGATTGTTTAAAAGAGTATGTGTAAGTTTCTGTAGAAGTAAGTGTGCTGGTGTATGTATAACTGTATATGCAAGTAAATGGATGTTTGATTATTTATTAGCATGAGTGACTAAGTGTGTGAGTAACTCTGGATGAGTGGCGGTGTGTAACAGGATGTATGGGTGTATGTGTTCATATGATGTATGAGTGACTGTATAGGACTGTTGGTGAATGAGTGGATGTGTATGTAGATCTTGGAATTAGTGAATAGGTTTTTGTAACTGGTATTGATATGTCCATTGTTTTGAAAATGTTAGTTTCTATTTTTGAGTGTGTGTATCAAAGGTTATATTAGGGTGAGAGGAGGTCTGCCACTCTATCACAAGGATGATGTCATCAGTGATGTCACTGACCATGTCATGAGTGATGTAATATGTGACGTCATCAGCAGTGCAATTCGGGCGCGCAATTTATAGTTAAATGAACTAACTACAACGGGGGAATTTCAAAGGTTTTGTACAAGTGAAATGTCCAGCTAACTATAACGCCCCTGAAACGTATGTTTTTTTCAGTGAATTTCTAAGGTTTTTTAAATGCTAATTCCTAACTATACCGTGTCTAAGACCTATGTTTTTTTCAGTGAATTTCAAAAGTTTTTTAAATGCTAATTTCTAACTTTAATGTAACTGAAACCTATGGTTTTTTAAGTGAATTTAAATGCTAATTTCTAACTATGCCTACAGAGGTAGGACATGTGAAGAAAGAAGACAAAACGCACAGAAAGAAGCAAAAGAAACGCAGAAAGAAGCAACAGAAGTCCTCAAAGACGAAGAAAAGTGCAGGAAGAAGGAAGACATGCAGAAAGATCAAACAGAGGAGCAGAAAGAGGCCTTGTTGCAAAATCATCCGGTACCCTCAACTTTGTCTGATGGGTACTGGTGGTAACTGACTCGGACTAACCAGTTCTCGAGCCAATGCTATGCTAAAAAACACTTATAATACAGTGAAAACACCTACATACACTAGGGAACACTATGCGTTGGGGTACCCCTGTGATTACCATAGCCTCCTCTTTAAGCCCCTAGTATATAATAGGGCAGGGAGATTAAAACTACCTCTTAAAATGCGAGACAGGGCACGTTTGCACACTGTTGAAGGGAGGGGGGCCTGAGGTGACATGTGCGCAAACACGCCCTGTGACTGTTTCAAGTTAGGGGATAAAGTCCTTCAATCCTGACTGTCCCTTGGGTCCAGCTAGCCCACCAGGTATCGCCAGTTAACCCCACAGAGCTGCGTTGCAGAGAGGTGTACAAAAGAGGCACGACCTGGACCACCTCTCTGCAACGCAGCGCAGTGGCGCTTACTGGAAGCACCTGGTGGGATAGGCCCTCGGGATTGAAGAGAAAATAATTCCCCAACTTAAACTGCGCCACAGGGTGTGTTTGCACGCATGTCAACTCAGGCCCTGCGCACCACTGTGCAAACGCGACCCGTGGTGCGTTTTAAGTTGGGGGATTGACTCTCCCCCCCCCCCTTCTTTTCCAAATTTTTTGGTCCTGGGGACCCCATCCCCCAGGACCTGCCCCCTAAATCTTATTTTATTTATTACCAGGGCCTTAAGCGGCCCCGGTAACCCCATCCCCCGGGGCATGGCCTTTTTAAAAAAAAAAATAGTTTTGGAGGGGGGCTGCGTTGCCCCCCTCCTCCGGCCACTTATGGCCCGGGGACCCCATCCCCTGGGGCCGGCCTTTGTTTCTTTGTTTTTTTATTTTTGTTAATTTGTATACACATTTTGGGGGAGGGGGGCCACGTGGCCCCCTCCCAGGGCACTTGTAGCCCTGGGGACCCCATCCCCCGGGGCTGGCACTCTCCATTGGGGACCGTGTGGTGTCCCCAATCCCCCCACGGTCCCGCCGGCTCCCCTCGGGAGCCGGCATTGCTTTTCCACATGGGGAGCTGCTAAGATGCAGCTCCCCGCGTGGAAAAGCAATCGTCTTTGGTTTTTGGAGGAGAGAGCAGATTTCCTGGTCTCTCTTCCAAAAACCAAAGCAGTTTGCTATGGCAGGACGGGAGCCGCGAGGCTCCCACCCTGCCATAGCAAACAGCAGTGTCCCAGGGGTGGGCACCACGGGACACTGCAGGAGTCGGCCCTGGGGGGTGGCGGTCCCCAGGGCCATGACAGGGCTCCAGGAGGGGGACGGCGCGGCCCCCCTCCCAACATTTCCAAAGCCCCGGACCCCCCTATTTTAATATTTAGAGCCCCGGGGAGGTGGCGGTCCCCGGGGCGGCTCAAGCCTCCCCACACAGGTTTGTTTATTTTATTTTAAAATGAAACACAAGCCCCGGGTGTGGCGGTCCCCGGGGCTGCGAGGGGGGCGTGAGCCCCCGCAAATATATTCTTAACGCCCCGGGGGTGGCGGTCCCCGGGGCTTGGGGGACCCTTGGAGACCCTCACCCATGTATTTTTGAAGCCCCGGGGGGTGGCGGTTCCCATTACATATTGCCATAATCATGGTCGATTCTTTTCTTGAGGAATTTTTGGTTTTTCAATTAGGGTCTCTTCTCTTTTTTTTTATGTCGAATCTTTGTTTACATTTTCTCAGCGTTTGTTCATTGTAGCCTCTCAATTTGAATCTCCTTGTACTATCTTGGATTTTCTTTTCTGCATCTGCCTCTTTTGAGCAATTCCTCTTCATACGTGTGAATTTCCCGTAGGGGATGCTGTTCTTTAGTGGTTCTGGGTGGAAACTGGTTCCGTGCAAGACACTATTAGTGGCCGTCTTTTTTCTGAACACTGTTGATTCAATCTTTCCATCCTCAATATAGATCTTGGTGTCTAAAAAATCAATTTCTTTTTTATGTGGTGTACACGTAAAGGCCAGGCCAATTTGATTTTGATTGAGTTTGGCAAAGTATTTCCTGAATTCTTGTTCCGTTCCACTCCTGGAGCCCCTGCTGCCTGGCCCTGTAATGGCCGCCACCGAGGACGCTCATCAGGAAACACACTGCCCCATTGACCGCAAATAAACCCCCCCGGTAGCCTGGAGCCTACCAAAGCAGGTCATGTGGGCCCCATAACGGTAACTAGGCTGCCCTGAATCGTAATGGGAGCGGAGCCCGGGGAGGCAGCACTTGTGAAGCCACTGCTGCCTGGCCCCGTAATGGCCGCCTTCTGAGGACGCTTCACATGAACCAAACTCCACCAAGACCACAACAATTTTTTTTTAATCCCTGGGTAGCATGCAGCCTCTTGTAATAGGTCATCTGTGACCTACAACGAAAACCTGGGTGTCCTGAAGCGGAATAAGTGCCCTGGGAAGCAGCACGCAAGGAGCCCCTGCTGCCTGACCCCGTAATGGACGCCCGACTGTAAGCTGACAACTATAGGCCACCAGAAGACCCGCAGTCGCCCGGAGCCTCCAGAAAGAGGGCATTTGAGACCCCCGACGATATTCAGGCCGTACTGAAATGGAAGCGGAGCCGCCGGGAGGCAACACTTTAGGAGCCCCTGCTAGCTGACCCCGTAATGGCCGCCAATTACTGATACACCACAGTGATTCAGCCAGCTGTAAGGACACTGAAGACCCCCGGTAGCCTGGATTCCCTATCATCGGAAGAAGTGTCCTTTGCGTCTCACAATGACCACTAGGCTACCCCGAGGAGGGAGAGGAACCCTGAGACCTGACACCCTCAAAGCCTTTGCTGCCTGACATAGTAATGACCACCAGGATTATCACCCTCGGCTATATCCATCAATCTCTCACGACTAACTCTGGGGAGCCTCAAAGATCTCACCTAAGACCGAACGCAAGAGGGCTCCGAGCCAATGCCCCTCCAACGTGCCAGACACCGCAAAAAAGACTCTCAGGTTAGTGTAGACAGCCTCCAAGTACTTGTCCCTGAAATGGCTACCAAAGACTGTACTTGGACTAGCTTCTAGAGAGTCCTGATCCATTCTCCTCCAACGCTCCCAGGTCCCACAGAGTATTGCATTGTAATTGCATTTATATAGCGCTTACTACACTTGACGAGGCCTCAAAGCACTTTTTCGGCGAGTAGCATGCTACTCCGGGACCCATAGAGGATTAGTGTTGAATTAGTATAGTGAAACATGCAAGTACATTTTAAGTGGTGGATAGGCTAGTCAGTTATTTGTCTTTGGAATGATAGCAGAAGGATAGAGGAGGAAAAAAAGGTTTGTATTTATGTAGTGCTTGTTACCCCTGATGGGGTGTTGAAGCACGCTATTCAGGAAGCCCATAAAGGATTAGTGGTGAATTAATATGGTGAAATATGAAAGTAATTTCAGTGGTGGATATTAACATTAACCAACTGTACTGGAGGTCTACTAGATATAAAGCCACCAGGTGCTTTAGGTTGCCCTACCCTGAAACGCCCACCCGGGACCAAATCCCCGAACCACTATCACATTGCGGCAGAGTCGATCCCGCCACCTTTAGAAGAGACCTTCAACGACACAGGCCCCCTCCTCTAGTTACCTGACAATTACCTTCGCTCTTACCGGGTCCTTGAAGAAGCCCTACTCCCCCCTCTCCCCCCTCCCGCCCCCCCCCCCCCGTCACTCCCCACCGGGAGGTAACTCTTCGAGCTCCCCAACCCCCCCACCTGGTCTCTTCCCACCAGGAGTTAAACCCTTGAGCTCCTCAACCCCCGGACTAGTTAGCACTCTCTCCTTCACAGGACAGTCTCTCCTTCACACCCCTGAAAGTTCCATCCCCCCTCTTAACCCAGACATAATGCCACCGGCCGCGCGTATGGCTATCACCCCTCAAACACCGAAGTATCTGATACCCCACGGACCGAGCTCATTCGTGATCTCCTCCCCCTCCAACCTCTCTGGAAAAGCAAAGAAACACTTCAAAACGCTTCAAACATAGACTGATCAGACAGCACCCCAAAACACTATTCGTAGACACCTTCCACTGCTCATCTAAAGGGCAGATCAAAACGGACCTCATCTTCCACACTGAAAGACCTGGTACCTGGATCACCATCCTCAACAAACATCTTCACATCTCCAAAACCACCATCACATCCCATAGCGTCGTTCTCTCTCCCGAATCACCAGACGCTGAATGGTAATAGCTCCATAACCATCTACTCGAATGGCACAGTCCTAATACAAGCTAAAAATTATAACCTCGAGGTCTTTGACTCCCTCTTCCTCTCGTTAAAAAGGCTCCCTTGCACATCACGCGACCTGCCCTGACTCCCCCTTTCTACCAGCGAGTCTTCCACGGCAGATGAGACACCAGAACCCCCCCGGGGAGATCCCCATCCCCGCCCTCCCGTGACACCGCCCACAACGCTGCACCTCCAATCATAAATCCCCTCCCCATTTGCAGACGACCCTCCCACCCATGCCCCTCCTCTCATCCCAACCTGCCATCCAGGAGCGAGCCGCACCCCCAAACCCAGTCTCCCTCCAGCTCCACCATACACCCAGGCCATTCGAGGCCCAAACCTCGGCAGGAGCCAGTACTACCCCTGCACATGACTCCCTCCAGAGTCATACCAGACAAATCCCCTCCAATAGCCAGCATGTTTGCGACCCTCCACCCCCAGCTATGCTGCCAAAGACTCCCTACCTCCCACCGTGGATATCACGACGCAGCGCCTAAACCTCCTTGAAACTCAGCTCAAAACCCTGATCCGAGGCCTGAACGAAACCTTATCCAACTTGGCCGCGATCCGAAAGCCCACCCAGCCGCCCACAGCACCCCCTACTCTTACCTGTCCCGAGCGTGCCAAGGCATCGCCCTCAAGTGGGGCCCCTGCCCCCCCCCCCCCTTCCCAACCCAGGGCCTTCAACCAACAGAATGGATACTGAAAATCGCTCTGAGAGACCCAGAAGAGCAAAAACCGCACTTTCCACTCGTGAATCGGCATACCTAGCCTCAACCTATGACTCTCCACCTAATTCCTCCCCCAAATCTAAAATCCAAGTAATTACGAGAGTCAGAAGAGAACACCTTCCACCGAAAATCCCTAGACCCCCAGCCCACCTAACCTCTCTTCCCAGAGCCCTGTCTACTAAGAATCCGAACAAAGAAGGGTCCCCCATTAACTGCATGCTCCTAAACTGCAGATTGGCCTCTAAACATGCAACCGAACTAGCGGAAGCCATCCTCTCTCATGATATAGACATAGCATTCATCACGGAGACCTGGCTCAACAATCTCTCCTGCCCCAACATGGACATGCTGGTGCCTCCGGGATTCACAATGATCAACAAATACCGACAAGAACAAAGGGGAGGGGCATGGCTATCAGTCACAAGAACATCATCTCCATCACGGAAATTACATCCTGTCTGTATAGCACCTTTGAGTGTCTCTCAGTCAACATCAAGACATGTCATAACAGGCCATCAATCTGCCATCTCCTTTACCACCCCCCTGGTAATTCCTCCAAATTCGGGGAACACCTTTCAGACCTAATTGCACACTGTGCACTCGGTAACCCAAATAATATAATTCTAGGCGACCTCAATCTAAGATGGAATGAAACAAAAAACCCGCTCATTCAATCCTTAAACAACCTCCTACTAGAAAACAGTCTGACCCAACACTGCTCAGAAGAAACTCACCACAGAGGAACACTAGATGCAATTATTGCCGAAAGCAACGCAATCACCATTGACCATATCCTTCCCGTAGACTGGTCCGACCATCACCTCATCCTTTTCTGCATTAACCAAACGGTCCTAACTCAACACCCCAAACAGGACCCCACCAATGGGTTAGTGTTAGACGGGGACCCTGAGGGTCGGCCGTCTACTGAGGGAGAGGTCCCCGATGAGGACCACCTCCGGCGATTGTACAGATATGTCACCTCCCTCCCCACAAACAGCCACCACACCAGGTTGAGTTCAATACTTTTATATAAGGTTTGTAGAGCACGGATATTGGCGATACAGGATATCTCGGACCCGAGGGTCCTCTCACTTCTAGTCTCTGTAGGGAAAAGGGGGTAGCGGGACAGTCTTGGTACCGGGTCGGTACAGGAGGTGGCAAGAGGTGAGCTCACAATCCTCGAGCTGGCGAGACTGCAAGTCGGGCCGCGGCAGCGCCAGCAGGCCAAGACGATGGTTTCACGAGGCAGAGGGCCGCGCCAGCAGGCCAAGACGATGGTTTCACGAGGCAGAGGGCCGCGGCAGCGCCAGCAGGCCAAGACGATGGTTTCACGAGGCAGAGGGCCGCGGCAGCGCCAGCAGGCCAAGACGATGGTTTCACGAGGCAGAGGGCCGCGGCAGCGCCAGCAGGCCAAGACGATGGTTTCACGAGGCAGAGGGCCGCGGCAGCGCCAGCAGGCCAGTCGCGGATGAGTTCTTCTCGGGTCTCTCGACTCCAGGATACAACTGCCTTCCTGGTCTGGCCCTGCCCCAGTTATAGGTCTGGTCCCCTTTGATGTCCGGACCCTCGCGCCTGGGGGCCGGGAGGTCCGGGATGAGGGAGTCCAGACACCCAGCAGGGGGGTGGAGCCAGCGCCCAGGGCGGCCTGGGGTGATCGACACCTGGCGGAGGAGAGCCGTTGACGATTCCTTCTCCCATTGACTCGCCAAGTGGTCACTCTGCCTCCTGGGAGGAGGTTGGTGCCTCGATGTCGGGGCCGGCCGGGCCCAGGGTTAGGGTCGAGTTGAGGCCACGCGGCCTCGTGCTGTAGTACCCCAAAATGGCGGCTGGGCCGAGGCCGGGGTGCGGATGATGACCCGGGCCAGCTGGGTCCGGAGCTGGTGTCTTGTGGTGGAGGGATTGCAGGTTACTTCGGGTGGTCGCCGGGGACTCTGGTTGGGGATTCAGGGAGAGCCAGGGTCCGGGTCCCGTTGCGGGGAGGGGGGACAGCCCGACCATGCGGCCTGTCCAACATGCGTCCCCCCCAGCTGAAGGCGGGGAGAGTCAGCCATCTTCCTGGGGACTCTCCTCGCTGAGGCGGAAAAAGCGTGACAGGCCGTCTGCGTTGGCGTGGTCCTGGCCTGGACGATGTTCCACCGTGAAGTCCATCCCCTGTAGGGAGATGGACCAGCGCAACAGCTTCGGGTTCTCCCCCCGCATTTGCATCAGCCATTGCAGGGGTCGGTGGTCTGTTTGCACCCGGAAGTGGGTGCCGAAGAGGTAGGGCCGGAGCTTCTTGAGTGCCCAGACTACGGCGAAGGCCTCCCTCTCAATGGTGCTCCAGCGCTGTTCTCGGGGCAGTAGGCGTCTGCTGATGAAGGCCACTGGTTGGTCGACCCCTTCGGGGTTGAGTTGGGAGAGGACGGCCCCCACACCATGATCGGAGGCGTCCGTCTGCACAATGAATTCCCGGCTGTAGTCGGGAGCCTGGAGCACGGGGGCCGTGCACATGGCGGTCTTCAATTTCTCGAAGGCCGATTGGCAGTCCGGGGTCCAGTTGACTGTCTTGGGGCTCTTCTTGGAGGTGAGCTCTGTGAGGGGCCCCACGATGCTGCCATAGTCCTTCACGAACCGCCGGTAGTATCCGGTGAGCCCCAGGAAGGCCCGGACCTCCGTTTGGGTCGTAGGGGGTTGCCAGGCCTGGATGGCAGCAATCTTGAGCTGGAGGGGGGCCACCAGCCCGCTTCCCACTTGGTGTCCCAGGTAGGTCACGGACCCTTGGCCAACCTGGCACTTGCTGGCCTTGATGGTGAGCCCGGCTTGCTGGAGGGCGTGTAGAACCTCCCGCAGGTGGCGGAGGTGGTCGGTCCAATGATGGCTGTACACAGCAATGTCGTCCAGGTAGGCGGCGCTGAAGTCTTCCAGGCCCGCCAGTACCTGGTTCACCAGCCGTTGGAACGTTGCCGGAGCGTTTTTCATGCCGAAGGGCATTACTTTAAAGTGGTAGTGCCCATCCGGGGTAGAGAAGGCGGAACGTTCTTGGGCCCTAGGGGTGAGGGCGATCTGCCAGTAGCCCGCCGTTAGGTCGAAGATGCTCAGGTAGCGGGCGGCCCCCATCCGGTCAATTAGCTCATCTGCCCGGGGGATGGGGTGAGCGTCGGTCCTGGTAACTGCATTCAGCCCCCGATAGTCCACGCAGAACCGGAGCTCAGGGGCAACGCCCGGGGCGGCCGCCTTGGGAACCAGGACGACTGGGCTTGCCCAGGGGCTGTCTGAGGGTTCGATCACTCCTAGGGCCAGCATTTTGGACACCTCGGTCTGGATGCAGGCTCGCACCCGGTCTGGTACGCGGTACGCCCGGTGTCGAATAGGAGGGCTGTCCCCGGTGTCCACATCGTGAAGGCACCAGGGGGTGACTCCGGGTGTGAGGGAGAACAGGGAGGCGAACCGCCTCAGGAGGGCTTGACAGTCTTGGCGTTGCTCCGGGGACAGGGCCTCGGAGAGCTGGACCCCTTCCACTGAGCCATCCCGCTCGAGGGTCCTCAGTAAGTCCGGAAGGGGTTCGGAGTCTTCTTCCGTCCCGTTATCGGTAGCCATCAGGAGGCTGAGTTCGGATCGCACAAAATGGGGTTTGAGCCTGTTGGCATGGAGGACCCGTAGAGGGTTCCGGGCAGTCTCCATGTCGATTAAATAGGTGACGGGCCACTTGCGTTCGATCACCTTGAAGGGTCCGGACCATTTGTCTTGGAGTGCACAAGGTTCAACCGGGGACATCACCCAGACCCGTTGTCCCGGTTCGAACTCGATGGAGGATGCGTGCTGATCGTACCATCTCTTCATGTCCTCCTGACTGGCCTCGAGATTGGCTTTGGCGGTTTCTCGGAACCGCCGGGTCTGGTTGCGAAGAGCCAGGAGATACCTGTAGATGTCTGGGGGAGTTTTCTGGGGAGGCTGCTCCCAACCTTCCTTGACTAGGCTGAGGGGGCCCCGGACGGGGTGCCCGTACAGGAGTTCAAATGGGCTGAAGCCGAGGGATTTCTGCGGGACCTCCCGATAGGCAAACAGGAGGCATGGAAGTAGCACGTCCCACTGGCGTCGAAGGGGTTCCTCTAGGCCCATAATCATTCCCTTGAGGGTGCGGTTGAACCTCTCGACCAGTCCGTTTCCTTGCGGGTGATAGGGGGTCGTGAATTTGTAGGTGACCCCGCATTGTTGCCAGAGAGACTTCATATATCTGGAGATAAAGTTTGTGCCCCTGTCGCTGACGACCTCCCGGGGGAACCCCACCCGGGAGAAGATCCCCATCAGGGCTCGGCCCACCACGGGGGCCGTCACAGTCCGAAGAGGGATGGCCTCGGGATAGCGGGTGGCGTGGTCTACTAGGACCAGGATGAACCGGTGTCCTTGGGCTGTTCGGGGGTCGAGGGGCCCCACAATGTCTATTCCCACTCGTTCGAACGGGGTGGTGACGACAGGAAAGGGTTGTAAAGGTGCTTTGATTTTTCGGCCACTTTTTCCGCTGGCCTGGCAGGTGGGGCAGGCCCTGCAGTGGTTGGTGACATCCTTTCGCATTTGGGGCCAGAAAAAATGGGTCACCAGGCGGTCGTAGGTTTTATCCTGTCCCAGGTGTCCGGCAAGGGGGACATCGTGGGCTAAGTTCAGGAGAAAGTCTCGGAAGCGAAGGGGCACCACCAGCACCCGACTGGCTCCTAGTTCTGCAATTTTCTGCTCGCTGTAGAGCAGGTCTTGGTCCCAGTAGATCCAGTGGGCCCCCGAGGTATCCCCTGTGCTCTGGGCCAGGGCTTGCTGCCGGAGTCCTTCGAGAGAGGGACATGTTTTCTGTTCGGCCCGGAATTGTTCCTGAGTGGGGCCTCCCTCCTGACGCCATTGTGCCAGGTCAGGGACATCCCGAAGCTGGTCGGATCCTTCCTCTGTTTGGGTCGAGGGACTGGCTTCTGGGGCGGCCTCCTCTGGGACGAGCGCGGGAGGAGGTTCCGGCCACTCGGGCTCTTCTAGACTGGGGACCGCGCGGGCGGTCATGGACCGGGTCGTGACGCAGACCCATTCGGGGAGGCCGAGCATCCCCAGGTGTTCTCTCCGTTCGACGGCTGCCCAGGGAGAGCTTTCGAGGTCGTTTCCTAGGAGGCAATCCACGGGGGCATCATCGCGGACAGTTACCTTTAACATCCCTGTTACTCCTCCCCACTCGAAGGGGACGCAGGCCATGCGACACAGACTTTCGGAGTTGTCTGCTGATCGGACAGGGCAAAGAATGTTCGGCAGGATTTGGTCTGGAGTGACAAGGTGGCGTCGGACCGCCGTTACACTGGCCCCGGTGTCGCGGAGGGCTTCCGCCCGGCGGCCATTAATGTTGACCCACTGGCTGTACTTCTGCGTGTTGGCGGGAAGGGGGGCCCGCGGAATCATCTCTCTCTCCCCCAAGCAGACCAGCGCCATGGCGGCTGGTGCCCACTCAGAGGGGTCGGTCTCGTACTCTTCTTGGTCGTCCGGGATTAGTTCTTCCCCTAGGGCGGCCGCTGCGACCTGGCGGGGGGTAGTGTTCGGATTCTTTGGGCAGTTGGGATCACTGGCGTAGTGGCCGGGTCGCTGGCATCTGTGGCACATAACGTTGGCCCGGAAACCGGCCCGGATGGCCGGGCTCCCTCGGCCGGCCGGGGTCGAGGGGCTGCTTGTGGGCGACAAGGGGCCGGGGTCTCTCCCCCGACCCTGGCCCCCTCCTCCTCCTCCCCGGGGGCGATGGGGCCCTGGGTACGGTCTGGATGATTCGCTGGGTCCGTTCCGGCTAACTCGGGTGCTTTCCCACCGGTCGGCTTCGGCGGCGAGTTGTCGAGGTTCGGTTAGTTTACTGTCCAAGAGGTGTTGCCGGAGTTCCACGAAGCAGTTGTTAGACAGGTGCTCCCATACGATAAGGTCGAAAAGTTGTTCGTAGGTGGTCACTTTGTTGCCCTTGATCCACCCTTCGAAGGCTCGACTAAAGAAGTTCACGTACTCCACCCAAGTCGTACCCGGAATCCGTTTGCAGTCGCGGAACCGCTGGCGGTACATCTCGGGTGTGAGCCCGTATCGAGTGAGGAGGGCGGCCTTCATGTGGTTGTAGGATGTCATCAGATGGTCCGGGAGTTGCAGCAGGGCGTCCCGCCCTTCGTTGACAAACCTCCCCCATAACCCGGCTCCCCAGTCGCTCCGTGGAATCCGGTGGGAGGTCATGGCCACCTCATAGGCTTTAAACCACTGCTGTATATCATCGTTCTTGTGGTATTCCCGGATGACATCTTTGGGGATGTGAACCTTGGGCTCGGTAGAGGCAGGCAGGGTCGGTCGTTCGGGGAACCCGAGTTCTTTATTCTGTTTCTGGATTTCCAGTTCCTTGAGATTGCGCTCATGTTCGTACGCTAGTTTCTTTTCCTCTAGCTCTCTCTGTTTTTGCTTCTCTTCTCGCTCCTCTCGGAGCCGTAAGTGTTCCAGAGTTATTTTTTGTTCCGCCAGTTTGAGCTCTCCATCCAAGCGAAGTCGGGCCAGTTCTAATTCGTGGAGTCTGCTTTTTTCTCTTTCTTGGATCTCTTCCAGGGAGAGACCCGCTCTTCTTTCTTCAATTGGTGCGGGGCCCGTCTCGGTTGTTCGTGTTCGGGGTACGGCCGTACCCGTTTCTGCCCAAGCTTCTAGGGCTCGTTTGAAGTCTTCCTTTGTGCTCAGACCTGTGGTTGGAAGGCCAAGTTCTATGCAATATTGCTTCAGTTCCCGGTGGTTGTAGTCTTCCAATTTTTCCATCTGGAATTTTTCCGTTGTTCCGCTCTCTGTTGTCATGGTGGTTGTGTGTCGTGGGGAGAGTGACTCTCTGTACTATTATGCGTAGGTTCGGATCGCGCCGCTGGCCACCAATGTTAGACGGGGACCCTGAGGGTCGGCCGTCTACTGAGGGAGAGGTCCCCGATGAGGACCACCTCCGGCGATTGTACAGATATGTCACCTCCCTCCCCACAAACAGCCACCACACCAGGTTGAGTTCAATACTTTTATATAAGGTTTGTAGAGCACGGATATTGGCGATACAGGATATCTCGGACCCGAGGGTCCTCTCACTTCTAGTCTCTGTAGGGAAAAGGGGGTAGCGGGACAGTCTTGGTACCGGGTCGGTACAGGAGGTGGCAAGAGGTGAGCTCACAATCCTCGAGCTGGCGAGTCTGCAAGTCGGGCCGCGGCAGCGCCAGCAGGCCAAGACGATGGTTTCACGAGGCAGAGGGCCGCGGCAGCGCCAGCAGGCCAAGACGATGGTTTCACGAGGCAGAGGGCCGCGGCAGCGCCAGCAGGCCAAGACGATGGTTTCACGAGGCAGAGGGCCGCGGCAGCGCCAGCAGGCCAAGACGATGGTTTCACGAGGCAGAGGGCCGCGGCAGCGCCAGCAGGCCAAGACGATGGTTTCACGAGGCAGAGGGCCGCGGCAGCGCCAGCAGGCCAGTCGCGGATGAGTTCTTCTCGGGTCTCTCGACTCCAGGATACAACTGCCTTCCTGGTCTGGCCCTGCCCCAGTTATAGGTCTGGTCCCCTTTGATGTCCGGACCCTCGCGCCTGGGGGCCGGGAGGTCCGGGATGAGGGAGTCCAGACACCCAGCAGGGGGGTGGAGCCAGCGCCCAGGGCGGCCTGGGGTGATCGACACCTGGCGGAGGAGAGCCGTTGACGATTCCTTCTCCCATTGACTCGCCAAGTGGTCACTCTGCCTCCTGGGAGGAGGTTGGTGCCTCGATGTCGGGGCCGGCCGGGCCCAGGGTTAGGGTCGAGTTGAGTCCACGCGGCCTCGTGCTGTAGTACCCCAAAATGGCGGCTGGGCCGAGGCCGGGGTGCGGATGATGACCCGGGCCAGCTGGGTCCGGAGCTGGTGTCTTGTGGTGGAGGGATTGCAGGTTACTTCGGGTGGTCGCCGGGGACTCTGGTTGGGGATTCAGGGAGAGCCAGGGTCCGGGTCCCGTTGCGGGGAGGGGGGACAGCCCGACCATGCGGCCTGTCCAACAGTTAGGAACACAGCTCAAATCCCTCGAGCGGCACTAGAAGAAAAAATAAGCTTGCTCCTCCCCAACAGCACTGATCACCTCTCAACTATTGAGCTCACCTCTCTTTACCACTCCAATATGACGCTCACCCTAGACAGCCTTGCCCCTCTGAAACTAAAAAAATCCAGGAACATTCCATCCAGATCATGGTTCTCCACTGACATCAATGAAGAAAGAAGACATCTAAGAGCCTCAGAAAGAATCTGGAGGAATAATCCCACCGCCCTCCATCGCGATCAACTCCAAACAGCTCGCAGGAACTACAAAAAGCACATTAAGAACAAAAAGACGTCTTTCTTTTGCTCCGCACTAGACACCGCAAAAAAACAACCCAAAGAACTCTTCAATAGCATCAGGAATCAAACCTCTAAGCCAGTGACATCCTCAACTCAGGCATCCAATGAACGTTGTGAAAACTTTGCCATCTTTTTCAGTGACAAAATTGCTAAGATCGTTTTCGCATTTGGCTCAAATCTCAACCCCTCCGCTGCGATCCAGGCGTCTGAATCAAACAACTGCGCCTCCTTAAACCCCCCAAAACAATGGTCCTCCTTCACTCCCATTCAGGAAGCAGAGATAATAAACCTAATCTCCAATGCTAAACCCTCATCCCACACCCTGGATCAGCTACCCCTCAAGTGACCAAGGACCTGAAGCTCGTCCTAGCTCCGCTATGGTGCAAGATCATTAACAGCTCACTTCGCTCAGGAGTCGTTCCGGATTGCCTCAAAGTTGGCCAAGTCACTCCACTGCTGAAAAAGCCAGGTCTAGACACTGAGGATCTAAACCACTTTAGACCGGTAGAAACGTACCCCTTCTGTCCAAAATCCTGGAAAGATGTGTACTTCCTCAGCTAACCCAACACCTGTACAACATCAGTCTCCTAGACCCCCACCAATCTTGCTTCAGAAAGGGCTGCAGCACTGAAACCGCAATCCTTAATGTCATAGGCGATCTACACAAGTCACTGGGCTCGGACCAATGCTGTCTTCTCATCCTCCTAGACCTATCGGCTGCATTTGATACAGTCGATCACAAACTGCTCATCAAAACACTACAAGAAAGGGCTGGTCTTGGGAGAGGAGCTTAGCGCGCATCCAAGATGGTCGCGTGAGCACAGGGCTCCCGGGACCCTCGCCGCCTCCCGCATATATCCTGTCACTAATCCTATTACAAAAGATGGGTTATTAAGGACATGACCCTGCTGACATAAAAGCTCTTTTCAGAATTCGATTTGGATGCCGGGAACCGGACTCACTCCGCTCTGAAAGTTGACGGCCTACACCGAGCAACAACCTGGGACTCAAGTCCCCAAGGTACCCGGGTGATAATCGAACAACAACGGCCAGTGGAGGTTGTCCTGTGCCCTCGGAGTACTTTCGGTTTTGTTTCTGGACCTTCTCTACTGAGCCCAGTCTTCATCTGACTTCGGTGGCACATGGTCTGCTCATGGCTCCTACGCTTGCCCAGTGCGCCCCGTGTTTAGGCTCTCTTGAGATTGACTTGTGAGAAGCCATTCATACCAGGTCTCGGGGGGCCCTCAGGGGCGCGTCGCTCAGTATGGCGGGCAAGCCTGAAAGCGAGAAACGGACGACCGAAATCATGCACCGTGGGGGTGCCATTCAATCAAATAGCATGGACCGTTACACTCGCCCTAAAGGTTCCCCCGGTGGTGCTGGCAAAACTCCGGACGAGACCGGCGATGGCTCCGCGACGACGGAGGAGTTGACCTTACGAGACGTCATGAGCGCCATTGCGGAGGTGAGGACTTCCATGGGCCAGCAATATGAGACATTGGCTCTGAAGCTGGACACGGTGGCTATCAATGTTAACTTGATCAGGACCGACCTGGCGAAGACCAATGAACGGGTCAAGTCTTTGGACATTAAAACCGCCAGTCTCACAACTGATATGTCCGATCTCCAAGCCGAGGTTCGTACTCTGCGCTCCTCTACCGACTTGTTCGCCCGCCGGCTGGAAGACTTTGAGAGCCGGGCACGGCGCAACAACGTCTGCATCATCGGGGTTCCGGAAAAGTCCTCTGAGATGACTACGGATCTCCTCGTGGAGGACCTGATATTGAATCATCTGGCCCCCAAGGGCCTCCGTAACTTTTTTGCGGTCGAACGCGCCCACAGAGTTCCGGGTGGGGAACATAAGCCTGGTGCTCCTCCACGACCCATAATAGCCAGAATTTTCAATTTTAGGGATAGAGACGCTATCCTGCTGGCATCGCGGACTACTGGCCCTACGAAATTTGAGAACGCTACGATTGGCTTTTACCCAGACTTTACTCAAGTCGTGCAGAAGCAGAGGATGGGATTTATGGGGGTCAAGCGGAGATTGCGAGACATTGGCGTGAAATATTCTATGCTCTTTCCTGCTCGACTTCGCATCGAGTACAACGACCGGACGCTTTTCTTTGACCGACCTGAGGTCGTCAGCGACTGGCTTGATATTTTGCCGACACAGCGAACTCGCACGGAGCACTCGGGGGGCGCAGAAGGTGGCCCGCAGGAACAGGAGTGAGGAGTGATGACCGGCACATGCAGTATATGGACTTCGCAGCAGTGGTTTGATAACTTTTTGTTATGTTCATGCATATATTTGTTATACCCAGAGGCGGCGGGGGAAATGGGACTCTCCCTCCTTCAGGGGTTCTCTTTCTTTTTGTAGACTAGTTTCTTGATAGGGCGACAGGCACACTGTAAGTTGGGGTGGCTCTTTGGTCTAACGCAGGGGTGCAGGGTGGGGGGGATGTGTTCGAGGGGCTTTCCTGGGGGTGGAGAGGGAAACTTTGTTTGTTCTTGTTTGGTTCGGAGGCAATGTTTTACGACGTATTCTGATTTTGGTGTCCGATTCGCTGGGGGGAGGGGGCTGTTTTCAGCTTTGGGATGGGGGTAGGGGGTTGAAGGTATTAAGTTGGAATGTCAATGGTCTGGGGGACAGGATAAAACGGGGTATAGTGTTGCAGTTTTTGAAACGTCTCTCCCCTGATGTAGTGTTGTTGCAGGAAACGCATCTGATAGGGAACACATTCCACGCAATGAATCGACGAGGGTATCGTCTGGTGACGCACTCTGGGTTCACTACTGGGTCGAGGGGGGCGGGGATTCTGGTTAGGAACTCCCTCCCGTTGGAAATAGATGGAACGACTCTGGACGACAGGGGGCGGTATGCAGCTATCACGGGCAGATGGGAGGGAAAGACGATTTCCATACTTTCTGTGTATGTCCCGCCCGGCTTACAAACTACGACATTTGCTGACCTGGGGGAGGTAGTACTGGGACTCCCCGAGGGTATCTTAGTTATGGGTGGAGACTTCAACTCAGTGGTTTGTGGCAGAGAGGACCGTAACCCCCCTAGAGACCTTTCGAGATCGCAGTCTTGGCTGGGCAACTTCCTGGAGACACTGGGTCTTGTAGATTG
The DNA here is from genome assembly GCF_964261635.1 of Lissotriton helveticus. Classification (NCBI taxonomy): domain Eukaryota; kingdom Metazoa; phylum Chordata; class Amphibia; order Caudata; family Salamandridae; genus Lissotriton; species Lissotriton helveticus. The sequence goes on along the minus strand of NC_136068.1, from coordinate 135,510,327 downwards.
TTGGAGGATGATGCACCCTGGACAGGCACAGTACACCTTTCACTCGGGGGCTCACGGGAGCCTCGCTAGACTTGATTATGTTCTTATGCCGGCGACACAGGCCGTCTCGGTGAGGGAGCTTAAACACCTAGCCAGGGGTATTTCGGATCACTCCCCACTGTGGCTCACTTGATATTCAGCTGGGGGCGGAGGGTCGAGTGGCTCCGATTAATCCCTGCACCTTCGCAATCCTAAAACCCGGGCGGGTGTGGTTAAGTCTATAAATCATTACTTCACAGAGAATGTGGGATCAGTATCCTCCTCCATATCGTTATGGGAGGCCTTCAAGGCTGTGATCCGTGGTCAAGCTTTGTCGTTGATCGCTGACGCAAAGAAGCGGAAGAATGAGGAGTTGATGCGGCTGGAGGCTGAAATGATTGAATTGGAGAGAGAGTTGGAGTCTGGTGCCACACAGGATAGGCTACATGCTCTGAACCTCAAGCAGTCGGATTACCGAGCTTTAGTGACTGACGCTGCCAAGGCTATGAGTCGTGAGCACCAGGGGCGGCTGTATGATGTGGGAGATAAAGCGGGGAAGTTGATTGCCTGGTTAGATAAGAAGGAAAGATCGAATCGTGTTGTGCCTGTGATTGAGAATGCTGATGGAATGCGAGTGGCGGACCCGGTGGAGATAGTGGAGGGTTTTGCGTGGCATTTTCAAAAGGTTTATGCGCCAGTCTCAGACAGACCGGAGGAGTACTCGCATCTGTTGCTTAGAGATATCGCTCTGCCTTGTCTGTCGGATTCGGACAAAGAGCTTATGGAGTCGGAATTTTCCGATGATGAAGTAGCGCTCGCTATCCGCTCCATCCGCTCGGGAAAGGCCGGAGGCCCTAATGGTATTCCCATTGAGCTGTATAAACTATGTCCGGACAAAATGGCGCCATATCTCCGCGAGATGTTCCTGGAGTCACGTGATGTCGGAGCACTTCCCCGAGATCAGCGGCTTGCGTTCATTGTTGTGATCCATAAGGAGGGGAAACCCCGGGATCTATGTAAATCTTACAGACCAATATCACTTTTGAACGCCGAGCCCAAAATTTTGGCAAAACTATTGGCGAACCGACTGATAAAGGTGATCGGCGACCTGATACACCCGGATCAGTCTGGGTTTCTTCCTCACCGCAAAACCGCGTTCAACCTGCGTCGTTTTCATGGCGTCTTAGCGAGGGCGGAGTCCTTACGTGAACCGGCCATCTTGGTGTCCTTGGATGCCACGATGGCTTTCGATACGGTGGAATGGCCATATTTGTGGGCTGCCCTCACAAAGTTTGGCTTTGGCCCGGGATTCATCGGGTGGGTTAAACTCCTTATCAGGAGCCACTGGCTCAGGTGGTGGTTAATGGCAGGGTCTCGAAGTCCTTTGTTCTCGGGAGGGGTACGCGACAGGGATGCCCTTTATCTCCTCTGCTTTTCGCGCTTGCTTTAGAACCCCTGGCTGCGTGGCTGCGATGGGAACCATCGCTTAAGGGTATCCGGTGGACCCCCGACTTTGAAGACCGCATATCGTTATATGCAGATGATATCCTGCTGTACCTCACTTCCCCACGGAAGTCGTTGGGAGTGTTATTTGATGTCCTTGGCTCGTTTGGGAAGAACTCCGGTCTAGTCATTAATTGGGCTAAATCCAGTGTCTATGCTCTTACTGGTGACATACCCCCCTACCGCGTATATGCCCGATACAGATATCGCAGATTGGATTTAAATATCTGGGGATTTTTATATCATTAGACCCCACGGTGCGATATGAACGCAACCTGCTCCCTCCGCTTCTTCGACTTAAATCTGACGTTGCGGCCTGGGGTAGCCTGCCGTTGTCCCCGATTGGGAGGGCGGCTCTTTTCAAGATGATGTCCCTACCCCGATTCCTATACGCCCTTCAGAATACACTTGATCTCGTACCAGACAGATACTTTTGTGAGATAGAGAGCCTGCAGAGGCAGTTAATATGGGGCGGGCGTCCTCGCATCGCCTTAGCGAAACTGACTCTGCCCTGGTACGACGGGGGCATCACGCTGCCGGATATCAGGCGCTACTATTGGGCGTCCCAATTGAGTGCAATTAATCATGCCATGTATGGCCCAACGCCAAATCCCGCTTTTGAAATGGACAAATGGCAGTTGCCAGGAGGAAACTATAACAGGGCGTTGTACTCCAAATCGCCTAGCAGGGGTCTACCGGGGCCCACCGGGGTGGCAGTGCCGCCATGGGGTGGTCAGGCAGATTGACCAGAGCGACCCCGCTCTACGCAGCTGAGAGATTGGGAAGCCTTTGGACAACGAAGGGCTTCGAGAAGTGGGACCTCATTGGCATCAGTAGGGTGGGGGACCTCTGGGTCAAAGATAGGATGAAGTCCTTTGCAGAGCTGCAGTCGGAATATGCGCTTAGTGATAGGGAGTATTTCCGTTACATGCAGATCCGTCACGCATTTCATTCGGTCTTCCCGGCCGGTACCGTTTTCCCGGAATCCTCTCCCCTTGAAGATAGGGTGCTTGATGGCCATGTTCCGGATAGCACTATATCTTTAATATATAAAAAGCTGATTAACGATCAAACGGATTTACTACTGCAGCTCCGGGAGCAGCTTGAACCAGTGATGGACTGGAGTTGGATGATGAAGACTAGCAGGCTGCGATATCCTCTCCCAAAGAGGTTGCGATTCCGGCCCGTCTCCTGCTGGTGCAACTAAAGATTTTACATCGTATTTATATAACGGGTCCCCGTCTAATGCGTATGGGTTTTTCTGTACATGGTTTGTGTAAGCGTGGCTGTGGTTTGCTTGGTACCTTCCTTCATATTATATGGGAATGTCCGGCGGTGGCTGTGTTCTGGAACCGTGTGCATGCGGTCATGAAAGAGGTCACGGGGGTCTTATTGCTGCCTGAGGCTCGACGCTGTCTACTGAATGTATGGGAGCCTAATGACTATTCGGTGGCACAGATGCAATGGGTTACCCTTGGGAACATGGTGGCTAAGAGGGACATAGCACAATTGTGGGGGTCCCACAGAGCACCTACAATTTCAGCCCGGGAAGAAAACATGGACTGGTGCATGTTCAGGGAAAAAACTGCATATGTTGCTCGTGGCAGGCCTAAGAAGTGGGGTAGAATCTGGAATCAATGGAATTCATACCGTGGGGAGATCTGTACCCCTCCGTTTGTAGATGTCCTGGAGATACCGTAGTCCCCATAGCCTGACGTTCCTTGTATGGTACAGATTTTTGCAGAAACATGATCATTTTTTTTTCTTTTCCCTGACCCCCCCCCCCCCCCCCCCCCCCCCGGCCCACCTCTCCTTCCATTATTGTTACAACACACAGCGGCTGGTGCGGCTCTCCCCGTGGAACGGACACATACTACATAGCCTCTTTGTTGTCAGTTTTGGTTGTTTTATTGTTTGTTTGTATGTTTTAAAATAGTAAAACCTTGACCTTATTCTACACTACACCATATGAACCGTAAGAACAGTATGCTGAATCGCTGCCGGGCCCCCGGGCTTTCGGCTGAATAGCTGTGTATATGTGAAATACTAAGTTTCTGTTTCGTTTTAGCGACGGCCGGCCCACGTGGTTGTAGGCCCGCAATTGTAATACTGCGACTGCAATAAAAGTTTTCAAAAAAAAGAAAGGGCTGGTCTTGAAAATACAGTTCTCCACTGGTTCTCTTCCTTTCTCCACAACCGCTCGCAAAGAATAAAAATTTAAAATTTCGAGTCTGACCTCCACCCCGTCAACAGGGGTGTTCCACAAGGATCAGTGCTCTCCCCTCAGCTTTTCAACATCTACATCGAACCCCTTACCGCTCTACTCAGGAAATCCAACATCCTTTTCCACCTATATGCGGATGACACACAACTCTATCTGGAATCCTCCTCCATTGCTGACATCCAGAGTCTCAACGCCACGCTCAGGGAGGCCCACTACTGGCTCTCAAACAATCACCAAAACTCAGTCAAGAGAAAACGGAAATACTCCTCATCTCCAACAAAGACGAAAACCCACAAATCGCAGAATGGCTCAAAACTATTGAAGCCCTCAATGGCAACCTCATCCTGGCGGATTCTGTATAATCTCTAGGTATCACCCTAGACCCGAAACTGAACATGAAAAAACATATCTCATGATCCGCAAACAGTGCCTTCCTCAATCTGAAATCACTGTACAAAATAAAACCCTTCCTCCCACCCAAAGACCTTCAACAAGCCACCCAAACACTAGTGCTCTTCAGAATTGATTATGGGATTACAGCCCTGACAGGGACATCAAAATCCAACCTCGCCCCCCTGAAAACAACCTTGAATGCAGCAGCTAGAATGGTCACCGGTACTAAGAAATTTTATCACATCTCCCCTGCACTCAAAGAACTCAAATGGCTCCCAATTGAGTTGAAAGCTAGCTTCAGAAAAGCCTGCCTCACCCACAAAGCCCTGCACACAGGCAAACTGGAATACCTGGCTGCCAAACTCCAAAAGGCAGGCCAGTCCAGAAACCTCAGGAGCTATGTTACTCATCCCGCTTAAATCTCGCAAGCAAAAAACTACAAAATCGTTTACTTGTTGTAAAGCGCTCTGATACCCTCAGGTCCAGCTAGCGCTCTATAAAACTCCTAAAATAAATACCTCTGTACAAAAATTGTTGTCCTAAAATGTTCATTTTTGATTTGTGTTTTTGTATCATTAGAGCAGTAATTTAGCTTGGGTAGACATTGCTTATCCGGCCTCAATTTTTCTGGACGACATTTTTAACAAGCATTTGCAATGCAATAGGTCTCGCATTTTTTAGCGTTAGAGCTTTTGGAGTTGTAAATGTAAATATTTGTTACTTATGTGTTTAGTACTAGTGGATGGATGTGATGGCAATTGTGTGTTTTACAATTGATCTTAAAGGAAGCGTGTTGATTGTGGGTTCTTGTGTATGTATTTTATTTGTGGGTATTTATTAACGTTAAGCAGTATGATGAATAGGCATCGCGCTCATAACGGGGATACTGCTGTAATTGGAGTGAGCATCATGAAGATAGAATTGAAGGAAAGTCGCGGGGGAAAAGCGACGGGCCGACACAATGAAAAAAGTAATTCTCCCAAATTAACAGAAAAACAATGCAAATGTAAAGACACTGTACTAAACCGGTGCTCCTTTGAGGAGAAACGGAAGTGATGTATTGCTGCATGAACCAATTAGAAGGCAGCAAAGAAGAGGCACACAGAAGTTGAACTAATGGTAAGTAGCATAAGGGAATATCATTGCATATTTGATCACAAAAGATATTGCTGACAGCATGGCAGTCATACTAGGTGAATTAAGCGGAATGGGTCTGTGTAACTGTAAAGCACGGTAAAGCAGCAAACATTGAACATGTTACTAGGGTGTCTAGCACAAGAAATGTGCTTGCTTGTGTAAGATTTACATTGCAGTATCCTAAGTTAACATAACTTAAGTTCACCTTTAGGTGAATAAATTTGTGTATACATTCTATTGTCTCACTTTCGGCAAGCCGGCAACCTCGACTTGTGTATGGACATGGAAAGGCATTGCTGAACAGAGCCACCATCTCTTGCAGGCATTGAGCTCGAATACACTGTACCCAAAGTTTACAGAACTGCAGGATTGTATTACAGTGAAGCTATCAGAAGGCCTACTCATCTGTCAGAATACTTTAGATTTCCAGCGTTTTACGTGGTGTAAATAGAGACTCCATGCCTGTACTCCTCGACCAGGGCTTTGTTTGAGGCGGCTGCAGCACCTGGCGGCTTTGGAGGCCAGTAATGTCTTTGTAACATTGCAGGGAGCACGCAAACTTAGTCTAACTTCCGTTTTCCTCAAGAGCCCGGAATCTCAGCTCTTTTTTTGTTCTTCCATCGCAGGGTAGAAAGTAATCTAAACACAGCTCTCCCTTGAGGGACGCAATGAAAAAAAAATTCTTGTGTCTCTTGGAGATGGGAAGAAGGTCCCATGCTAAACCCTCTTTCACTCTGGCCGTGAGCTGCGCTAGTCGCAAAACTAACCCTACTTCCACAGTCCTTATTCTGTATAGCATGGTGGTTGTGTTTTTCAACTCCTTTAAATGCCAGATCACTTGTTGAATGACAGTTCAAACCATGCATTGACAGTTGCTTTCACAACACTGCACCCACGGTTATGTTGAAAATTTATTTAAAATAGAATCTCTACTTTGCCTTTTAAAAATGCTTCTGAGTTCTCGTTTGGTCAAATCAATAAAAACAAAGTATTAAATTGGGAAGCACTGGTGCATCACAAATGTAACATAATGTTGTACTTTACGATTCTCTAGTCCCTCCTCTTACAGACCCGTACTTACTTTCATTTAGTGAGCTCTCTTTCACATAGGGTCGTCAGATTACAAGTCACACTAGAATCCACTTTGGGGAACAAATGGGAGTTTAAGCCTGATATGGGATTCAAGTTTTGAGATAATCATGTTACACCTGCAATTTTCTTTAAACACATTTCATTAAAAAAAATCTGGACAAATGTGTTGGATTAAAATAAATGGTTGGAAAGAGGCAGACTTTGGTTTTGGAAGCATAGTTGCTGATGAAGATAGAATCGGAGGAAAGTGGCAGGCTGAAAAGCGATGAGCGGACAGAACAATAAAAAAACTGTTCTCCCAAATTAACAGAAAAGCAATACAAATAAAAGGATACTGTACTAGACCTGTGCTCCTTTGAGGAAAAACGAAAGTGATGTATTGCTGCATGAACCAATTACGAGGCAGCAAAGAAGAGGCACTCTGAAGTTGAACCAATGGTAAGTAGCGTAAGGGAATAGCATTGTATTATTGGTTACAAAAGGTCTTGCAGACAGCGCATGCACGCTGATGCTCAACCTAAAAATGGCGGCTGGGTTGCAATGATAATGTAATATTTCAAGAACCATGAGAGGTATATACTTAATTTTGGTGTCAAAACATAGGTTTGGGTGGTCAAGTAGTCTTAGAGGGACAGGCAATAACTCCTCCGAGTAACCCTTGCGCCATTTTGCAAAATGGCTTCTCTATAATGATGTGTTTTAGCCATTGTATTGGTATTGGTACATTGATTCAAACTCAAACACATGAGCAATGGAGGTGGTAGCAGAGGATCTTAACTCCTGACAGAGTGTTGCTAACTACAAAATATGCGGACTCCTTCAACAAAGAAAAGTGTGTCATATGCCAAACTAATCCAAAAGAAAAGCTAACATCAACTGCGGCTGGACAGAAGAAAGTTTGAGATGCTGCAGAAATACGACAAGACGAAGTTCACAAAAGATTGAAACTTATGAGTGAAGAGAGTCAGATATTTCATCATTGTAACAAGTGCTACAAGTTGGATACATTGGCATAAAGCCTGGAATCACAACAAGAACCCAAGTCTTCTGAGAAAGCAACAACAACAAAACCCAACGCCCATCCACTTAGAAGAGCGATGGGTACCCCTCGTCCACCTTCAACAACTGATCAAAAAGCAGAGGTTCTTCAATGTGTTTTCTGTGGTTTAGCCAGAACAAGGCCAAAGGATTGATGAAAGAACAAAGTACAGAATACATGAGTCTTAAAGTGCAAATGTTTTTATCTGCAGCTGGTTTCTTCCAAGATGAAGGTTTCAGCAGAGTAACTGATCTAAACAGTGAGGTGAATGTATTTGCAGTTGTATTGTATGCCCACCCGAACTGCATGCGTGTATACATTCGAAAATATGAATGTACAATTAGCTCCCAGCAGCAATGTAACTGCCAGCCTTAAGTTAAGTTTGCGCTCTTTGATAAAGCAAATTAAGTTTTAAAGCCACTCTTGAGTGCTGGCTTCGAGTTCACACTCAGTTAGATCTGAGAAATAATGGTCAACATTGGTCAAACTGTATTCATCCATAATAATGAAATTAAGATTTTTCTGGTGAGAATGTACAATGACAGAATTCCTTGTTGTCAGTCTAACAAAAGAAGTGAGCCACTTAAGGTGTTCTCAGCTGATTTGACTCCTGAAGTTCTTGCTGCCAAAATAAGATCGCAGGATACAGTAAAATCAGCATTAACCATTTTAAGAAACGTCCTGAATGATTTCGATTTTGGACTTAATGACAAATTGTGTGATGCCCCAGAGCTCCGCAAATCATGGGAGTCAACAAGAATGCCTAATGTTGTCTTAACATTTTTTACATCATTGTTTAATATCAGCAAAGCAAAATTGTTGTAAACTAAAGTTCTTGAGTTTCGTAACAGAAGCTGACAACATTGATGACGGCTGTGAAGATATAAGCTAAGAAGTGGAAGACAATCCCATGAATCAACATTCTTATGCTGTGCAAATGTACTGTCTTTTCCAAATCCTGTTTTACTAAATGCATCACAGCAAAAAGAAAACTCCGCTGCACATGATGACTGCCCACGCAATCTATGACAAGTGCAAAAGTAGAGAGTTAATTGCTTCAATGGATAGGATTGGTGTATCAACAAGTTATAATGACATAATATGGAGCAGGAAGTTGTTAGCAGCTCATGCTGTAAAATATTGTGAATCCGACAGCACACCACTTCCAAGTCACTTTAGCAGGAAAGGATTTACAATTGCTGCTCTTGATAATTTTAATTTTTAAGACAGCTCTTCTTTCTCTGGAACATTCAGCCCACATGATACTGCCATGGTGCTTTTTCAAGACTGTACCAATGAAGTTGCTGTTGGAAAACAAGCTGTGTCAGCTGTAGGCATAAACAAACGAAACTGCAAACTTATAACCCAACTGTTATGTTATGTTATGTTATGTTATATGTTGATTTGTATCGCGCTCTGTTAGTCGGGACTGTCCTGGGGCGGTGAGGAAACGGTGTCAGAGTGAGCAACGAGAAGCTATTCAGAATGTGTGAAAAGGTGGGTTTTTAACAATTTTTTAAAATTGGTCAGGTTGGGGGAATATCTTAGAGCATCAGGAAGGGTGTTCCACATCTGAGCTCCCCGTACCGTCAGAGATTGCCCCCCCAGGCGAACTCTCTTAAATCTGGGGACAACCACCTGCCTTCGGGAGGCAGATCGCAGCTGACGGGTCGGTTGGTAAAAGGCAAATCTTTTTGTGAGGTAGGGCGGACAAGGTCCATGCAGGGCTTTATAAACGAGTACCAGAGCCTTGAAACGCACTCTTTGGGCCACTGGAAGCCAGTGTAGCTCCCTCAGTTGCTTACGAACGCTGAACCTCCTAGGAATGTTATAAAGGAGTCTCACCGTCGCATTCTGGACTACCTGTAGCTTTCTAATCAGAAAGTCAGGCGCCCCGATGTAAAGGGCATTCGCATAGTCCAGGCGGGAGAGCACGAGTGCTCTGGCTACCGTTTCTTTGGCCGATTGGGGGAGAAGGGGAAAGAATCTTCGAAGGATGGTCAGGGAGCCAAAACAAGTCCCTGCCAGTCTGGAAATCTGGTCACGGAAACATAGATCGGCACCAAACCAGACTCCTAGGTTCTTTGCAATCCCACCATCTCCCTTAGGGCAAGGTGATCCGCTGGGCCAAATGGACCCCCTAAAGTCAGTTGGAAATTGGCCATAGAGCAAGATTTCCGATTTGTTCTCATTGCACTTGAGGCAGGCTCTTGCTAGCCAAGCAAATACAGAGGACAGGCATTGACGGACTCCTGATGTACAGATATTATCCTTGTTCCAGGTAAAGAGAGGTTGGGTGTCGTCGGCGTATGCCATTATCTTTGCACCCAAGTTCTCTGCCAACAAAATCAAAGGGGTCAAGTAAACATTGAATAAAAGGGGACTCAAGGTCGACCCTTGTGGTACTCCAGTCCCTACCCTGCGGTTAGAAGAGTGGAAAGGGGGTAGCCAGATTTGTTGAGACCTGTCTGAAAGGAAAGAACTAATCCACCTAAGGGCCGAGCCCGTAATGCCAATATCCTCCAGTCTAGACAGAAGCTGGAGGTGGGGCACCATATCGAACTTGGCAGAGAGGTCCAATAAAATTAGAGCCGCTCTGCCGCCCCCGTCCAGGCACTCCCTAATGGCCTCTGCCACCTCCACAAGCCCAGTCCCGATGCTAAAAGAGGTACTGAAGCCCGACTGGGCCGGATGAAATGCCCCAGAGGATTCCACGAACCTCTCCAGTTGCCGAAATGCGGCCTTCTCGCATACTTTGGCAAGGGCCGGGAGAAGGGATATGGGCCGGTAGTTGGATGTAATCAGCGGATCCGCTGTAGGTTTTTTGATCAGAGGGAGGAGTTTGGCTTGTTTCCACTGGGAGGGAACCATTCCTGTACGTAATGACTCGTTGACCAAAGCAGTAACCATAGGGGCAACTACCTCGGCCACTCCACTCAGGACCCTTGCTGGGCACGGATCTGCTGGGGACCCCGACTTCAGTGCTTTTAGTATAGCCATCACATCCACCTCCTCTACATTTATGAACTTGGACATCTGGGCTTTAACCTCTATTCCTTGGAATAGTGAAGGCGAGGGTAGTCGATCCTGTAAGAGTTGATCGACTTGCAGAGGAGGGGGCTGGTCAGAGGGTTTGAGACTATCTTGGATTTTTTGTATTTTGTCAATAAATTAGGTGGATAGTTGCTCACACCAATCTGTTGAGATCGGGGCTGACATCTTCTCTGCCACTGGTGCTGTGAAGCTCTTAACAATTGAGAAAATTTCTCGGCTATTATTCTTGGCTTTAAGAATTCTGCCTTGCCAACATGTGCATAATCACTACAAGCCATCAACACCTCCCAATCAACCAGAAAGTTTCAAAGTAGCTGAGGACATGGATCTTCTACCTGATGCTGCGGTCCACAAAGGTGATTTAACTGAATATCATATCGCTTATTCGGTGCAGACTAAAGGATAAAGAAAAGCCAGGTCCTCTGTGCGCTGGAATTCATGCTTTAATCTCCCAGAATACATGCTTTAATCTCCCAGAAATATACATATACATATAAATATATAATACTTGAAGATGAAGGATCACAAGAAAACAACAGCCAGTCAGGGCAAAAAATCTGGATCCCAAAGGATACAATGAGTCACAAAGAAATAAAATATCCAAGAAAGAAGTGACTCAAACAGATATATTCATCAAAGAACAAAAATATATTTCCACTACAACGTTTCAGCTTCCGCCTTCCTCAGGTAGTTTCAAGATGGTAAGCTCAGTGGCTGCACAGATGACACAGCTGAATTTTCAAAAAGCATCATGAGTGAAGATTCCATTTGGAATGTGGAATCAATGCAGTCCTGAGAGTTCTTGAGATATGCAGTAATCAGGATGTATTGTCAGTAATGTTCAGTCCATCTGGATGCAATGATTTTAAACGGTACATCCAGAAGTTTTCCCTGGAGTTCAGTAGTTCTTCCTTTGAGACATGTTCCACGGGGAAAATCTTCAAATCTGATAGTGAATGATCCACAAGGTTAAAATGATTGGCTACAGGCTGGTCAATTTTCTTATTAATTATTGCTGATTTGTGGTTCCTGAATCGTGTGCGGAGGTCATTCATTGTTTGGCCTACATATTGTTTTTTACAGCTTTGCTGTTGGCACTGAATCACATAAATAATGCATGTTGACCGACATGTAAGATGCTGCCTTATTGCATAAGTCCTTCTGGTAACATAACTAGTAACTGATGATGTTTGTAAAAGGTATTCACACGTGATGCACCTTTTAGAGTCACAGCAATAAACCCCTGCATTTGTTACAGCTTGCTTGAGTTCAGCTCTCACAATAAGAGATCGTAAATTTGGAGCTCTGCGGTAAGCAATGACTGGCGGTTTTGGAAAAATCTTTTGCAATTTTTCACAAGTGGACATTAAGGGAAATGTTTTTTGCATTATATTTCTGTAGTTGGGAGCTGATGGATGATAGTCAACTACAAATGGAGTTCTGTCACTTTTGTTTCTGCCGTTGGTATTCCAAATAAGTGCTTCTCTGGGTAACTGCAAAGACTTGTCAATTTGTTGCTGTATGATATGCAGAGGATAGCCTCGCCTTCTAAATAATGTAGCAAGCTCCTGTAGATGGTCTTTACAGGTTTCCTTCTGTTTGGAATTGCTGCTGGTAAATTTGATGGTAGGATGGATATGGTTGATATTAGCTGTAAATTGTTCCAATGTTCTACTTCCTGCATTCCATATTATAAATATGTCATCAATGTATCGTAGCCATACCAGTGGTTTGATGCTAGAAGTAGCAAGTATACTGTTCTCTAGTTTGCCCATGAAGATATTTGCATAGGATGGAGCCATCCGAGTACCCATGGAAGTACCTTGTATCTGCAGATAGTGTTTGTTGATGGTTTTTTCACAGTTCTTTTACTAAGAGCTTCAGATAACGCCATAAGCCCATCCTCATGTGGTATATTGGTGTATAATGATGTAACATCAAATGTAGCCAGAAGAGTATCATCATCAAATGTGTAGGTTTGGTTTAATTTTTCAATAATCTGAAGGAAGTGACTGGTATCTTTAACATAAGATGTAAGTTCCTGTACAATGGGCTGGAGGTGCAGGTCAACAAATAAAGATAGTCTCTTGATAAAGAACTGTGAAAAAACCATCAACAAATGTGCTTACCAACTTTGCTAGAGTTATCCTTAAATCCAACAATTTTACATTCAATGGTAAACACTATCTGCAAATACAAGGTACTTCCATGGGTACTCGGATGGCTCCATCCTATGCAAATATCTTCATGGGCAAACTAGAGAACAGTATACTTGCTACTTCTAGCATCAAACCACTGGTATGGCTACGATACATTGATGACATATTTATAATATCGAATGCAGGAAGTAGAACATTGGAACAATTTACAGCTAATATCAACCATATCCATCCTACCATCAAATTTACCAGCAGCAATTCCAAACAGAAGCATCATCTCCCTTTTCTGGATGTGCTAGTCACCATTCATGAACACAAAATTACAACTGATCTGTACCACAAGCCAACAGATGCTCATTTATATCTAAACTGGACTTCATGTCACCCTCATCACACTAAACTGAGCATCATCTACAGTCAAGCACTCAGAATAAGACGTATCTGCAGCAAAGAGGAAACCTGTAAAGACCATCTACAGGAGCTTGCTACATTATTTAGAAGGCAAGGCTATCCTCTGCATATCATACAGCAACAAATTGACAAGTCTTTGCAGTTACCCAGAGAAGCACTTATTTGGAATACCAACGGCAGAAACAAAAGTGACAGAACTCCATTTGTAGTTGACTATCATCCATCAGCTCCCAACTACAGAAATATAATGCAAAAAACATTTCCCTTACTGTCCACTTGTGAAAAATTGCAAAAGATTTTTCCAAAACCGCCAGTCATTGCTTACCGCAGAGCTCCAAATTTACGATCTCTTATTGTGAGAGCTGAACTCAAGCAAGCTGTAACAAATGCAGGGGTTCATTGCTGTGACTCTAAAAGGTGCATCACGTTTGAATACCTTTTACAAACATCATCAGTTACTAGTTATGTTACCAGAAGGACTTATGCAATAAGGCAGCATCTTACATGTCGGTCAACATGCATTATTTATGTGATTCAGTGCCAACAGCAAAGCTGTAAAAAACAATATGTAGGCCAAACAATGAATGACCTCCGCACACGATTCAGGAACCACAAATCAGCAATAATTAATAAGAAAATTGACCAGCCTGTAGCCAATCATTTTAACCTTGTGGATCATTCACTATCAGATTTGAAGATTTTCCCCGTGGAACATGTCTCAAAGGAAGAACTACTGGACTCCAGGGAAAACCTCTGGATGTACCGTTTAAAATCATTGCATCCAGATGGACTGAACATTACTGACAATACATCCTGATTACTGCATATCTCAAGAACTCTCAGGACTGCATTGATTCCACATTCCAAATGGAATCTTCACTCATGATGCTTTTTGAAAATTCAGCTGTGTCATCTGTGCAGCCACTGAGCTTACCATCTTGAAACTACCTGAGGAAGGCGGAAGCTGAAACGTTGTAGTGGAAATATATTTTTGTTCTTTGATGAATATATCTGTTTGAGTCACTTCTTTCTTGGATATAAATATATAATATATATATAAATAGATATAAATAAGATATTTAAAAGTACCATAAAACAATATAGGCCCATAGAAGCCTAAAGGGAGAATTCACTTTAGTAACATATCCATGTCATTATAATAGTCCACATTCCAGCCAATCAGGCTGCAGCACCCTCTAGAACCTTCTCCTCAGAAGCTCAAGCCCTCAGATTTTTCTACTGCACGTCTTGTGAAGGGAGTCTCCCTGAGCTCTGCTCAGTTTCTTCAATCTTCCAACCTTTTTCATCTTCTTCTACAATGTCTTCAACAAAGAAATCTTTATTCAGGCCTTGTTCTGCTTGTGGAAAACTTCGCCTGTTCCATGAGGATCCTCATAAAAAGTGCATCTATTGCCTGTACCCGGACCATGAGGTGAGGGACTGCAAGTTTTGCAGAACTTTTTCTTCTAAGACCCTAAAGGATAGAGAGGCCCGTCTCCTTCTGTGGCTACAGAGGTTGAAGACTTCAGACAATCCTGTGTCTGATGTGGAGAGTGTGTCTTCCTTCCATTCCAAGACCTCTCTTAAACGTGCGTCGGAGACTGAGATGCCTTCTCCTTTTCTAAAAAGGAAGAAGTTGGTGGATGCTCCAAGGTCTGTCTCCCCATGGGATCTGCCGGCCTCTACGCCTACGGGACCTGGTTCTCTGGCGTCGCAGTCCCAATCTGTGCCCTCGTCGTCCAAAACGAGTGCCAGCTCGTCGACGCGCCCGTCGACGACGACAAGATCCGTCGACGTTGCGCCTACGATGACGACGACATGCTCTATGTCGTCAAAGACGACGACGACGTGAGCATCGTCGCCGACGAACCAAGAGGTTAGGCCCATAACCTCCATTGTGAAGATCTCATCGACGGCGAAGAAATCCGTCTCGTCGACGACCTTGCCAAAGAAGCATTCGTCGGCGACGGCTTCTTCGACGCGCCGCTCGTCGTCGAACCCTCCTTCGTCGACGGCTTCCGCATCTTCGTCGACGCCTTGTTCTACATTGGCGAATCCCTCGGCGACGGTTTCGACCACGAGCTCGTCGAAGGGAACCGTCAACGGGACACTATTCTCTGGCAACTGAAACAACCTTTACTGTGGTGACAGCTTCTCTTGTTAAACGTCCCGCTCCGCTGGTTTTGAGTCCTCTTAAAGGTGGTTCTGGCCCACCTGCTCAACTCTTTGCGTCTGCAGAGGAGGAATCTTCGGATGGGTCTTATGTTGATGACACCTTTCGTCCTGCTGCAAGTCCTTCGGAGCTCAATATAAAATATCAGGACTATGAGGATGAGGACAATGATGACAGGGGTTCCCTCTCCCCAGTTCACGATGATCAACTGGATGTTGACCACGAGGTTCCTATGGCACAAATACCGGTGTTTTTGATATCAAACCTTCGGCACATGTTAGACGATTATAATCGTCGGTTCCAACCTTCTGCGCAGAATTCTCCTGCTCTGCCTCCTCCAACACGGGAGCCACTTCCTGTTGCTCAGCCAAAATCACCAGTTCTTCCTGATCCAGATACTGACGATGATGACGTCCGCAATGATACGGACCAGGACGACGACGCTGTCCTTGCAGATTGGGACAACTATCGGGCCCAGACCCCGTCTCCTCCTTCTACTCCTCCCCTGGCTTCTCCTCCAGTGGACATTGGGGGTTTCCACAACTTGATGGTGAGAGCTGCGAAGCGTTGTCATTTGCCCATGGAAGTCAAACAACAAGACTGTTTCCTTTATGACTTCAAGGATCAACCTTTGAAGCAAGTACATACTATCCCGATAATTGACTTTATATGGCAGGAGTGACTTAAAATAATGGAACGGCCTAACTCCATCCCGGCCGTGCTTCTGCACCTTGACAAAAAGTATAAGGCGCCTGCGGATTCACCGGCATGTCTTGTGTCACAACCAAAAGCTGACTGGCATTACGCAAGCCGCCCAAAATAGGTCGGGTAACCCGGCAACTCCGTTAACTTCGCCACCGGATCAGGAGGGTTGCCGCCTGGATACCATTGGAAAGAAATTCACCACTATGGCTGCCACGACGGTCAGGACGGCAAACTCCTTGGCCATCCTCGGACGATATGACCATCAGATGTGGTCAGAGATCGCGGCTTTGGTTGACCTGCTTCCGGACTCCTCCAGGGCGGAAGCCCTTAAGATCGTGCAAGAGGGGGAGAAAATCTCCTCTGAAATTATAGACTGTGCAATTGATATTTCTTCTACGGGTTTCAGGCAGCTCGCAGGTGCTGCAGTCTTACAGCGACAGGGCTGGCTTAAGGCTACGGCTTTTCATCCTGAAGTGCAGGCAAGAGTGCTCGACTTGCCTTTTGATGGAGAGTCCCTCTTCGGCAATCATGTGGACGACGCCTTAGAGTCCATCAAGAAAGACACGGACACTGCTTGTGCCCTGGGTTCTCTCCAGTACCGGAAGCGGCCCTTTTGTGGAGCACGTGGCAGAGGTACTTCCTCCAATTTTCGTGGCTCCTCCCAGTACAGCTCTTATGGTGAAAACAAGCAGCGCTACTCCTATCAAAATCAGAATAGGCAAATCGATTCCAGGCCTTATCGAAGGAAAAACACCTACAGAGGAGGTGCCACCTCTAAAAAAACAGTGACTTTCCACGGGTCAAGTGTTCTCCTGCTCGGAAAATTGGAGGTCGAATCTCCCAACACTTCTACAATTTGTCAAAACTAACTTCAGATCGTTGAGTCTTGGATGTCATCTTAAAGGGTCACGCTCTCGAATTTCTCAAATTTCCTCCCACCCGCCCACCCTCTGGACCTCCCCCAGCACATTTGAAGGAACTGTTTGCGCAGGTCGCAGTTATGATAAAGAAAGGGGCTGTCGAAGTGGTTCCTCGATTACAACAAGGCAAGGGCTTTTAGTCCCGCTTTTTCCTTATCAGGAAAAAATCAGGAGAGTGGCGCCCTATCTTAGACCTCCGAGCCCTCAACAAATTCATCAAATCCCAAACATTTCGGATGCTGACCTTGCAGGAAATTTTACAGTTCCTAAATCCCGGAGAGTTCCTCTCCACAATCGACCTCCAAGATGCATTCTTTCATGTGCCAATCCATCACAGACACAGGAAGTACCTTCGCTTCACAGTGAGATCGAAACACTTCCAATTCAAAGTTTTACCTTTCGGCCTTTGTTCCGCTCCGAGAGTCTTCACAAAGATCATGGCTCCGGTTGCGGCTTTTCTACGCTTACCGGGCATACAGTTCTACCCTTATTTAGACGACTGCCTGATAAAGGCTCAAACATTTTTTGCAGCAAGACAACACACTCAGACTTGCCTATCCGTCTTTCATGCCTTGGGTCTTTCCATCAATCACGAGAAGTCAAATGTCCGTCCAGCACAGCAAAGGATCTTTCTGGGGGCATTAATCGACTCTCATCTGGCGAAGGTGTTTGTTTCGCAGGAACGACAAGATCGCATTGTCAAGATGGTGGCTCTTCTACGCTCAAGAAGGTCTTTTCTAGGCATGGCATCGTCCTGCATACAGCTGATCCCCAATTGCAGGCTACACATGCGAGTCCTCCAAGAGGAATTGGACAAACAATGGCGGCAAGTCTCAGGGTTGTTCAACGACAAAGTCTGCCTAACCCCTGCATTCAGGGCACATTGGAATGGTGGGCTCACCTTCCAAACATCGCAACTGGGCGGCCGTTCCAGGACGCAGACCCCACGCTTACCCTTACGACGGACGCTTCCTTAGAGGGTTGGGGTGCACACCTCGAAGGGTTGTCAGTCAAAGGCAAATGGACACCAGTTCAGTGCACTTGGCACATAAATCGCCTGGAACTCTTGGCTATCTTCCTTGCCCTGAAATCTTTCCGGCTGCTGGTGGAAGGGAAGTCGCTGCTGGTGCGTATGGACAACACCACCAGTATGCACTACCTCAACAAGCAAGGAGGTACGAGATCTCTTCTGCTATCCAGGCAGAAACAACAAATCTGGGAATGGGCGATTCCTCATCGAGTCCAGCTAACAGCAGTTCACGTGCCGGGTGCCTCCAACGCCCTTGCCGACTCTCTCAGCAGATCGGCTACGGACAATCGCGAGTGGGAACTCCATCAACCGCCTCTGGAGTGTGTGTTTCGCTTGTGGGGCCAGCCGGAGCTGGATCTTTTTGCGACTCCACTCAACCGCAAATGCCTACGCTTCGCAAGTCGGCATCCCCACAGCGGATCGAGCAGGAATGCGTTTTCGATCAACTGGTCAAACAAATTTGTTTACGCTTTTCCGCCGATCCCTCTGATTTTACTCCTACTACGCAAGAGGAGACTTCAGCCGTGTCACATCCTCTTGATTGCGCCCAAGTGGCCGCGTCGCCCGTGGTTCACGGATCTTCTACTGTTTTCCCAGTGTGATCCGATTCTTCTTCGTTCCCTGCCTCATCTTCTCACCATGAGCCAGGGCCAGATTTGCCATCCGGATCCGGCGTCTCTCCAGCTTCACGCTTGGAACCTGAGCACAATGAATTTGCACATCTGACTATTGCTCCTGAGTGCAGAGAAGTGCTTGCTCATGCACGCGCTCCTTCCACAGTCAAGACCTATAAACTGAAATGGAAACGGTTTTGTGTCTGGTGCCACAAGGAGAAGGTCGATCCTCTGCTCGCCACACCTGAGCAAATCCTGCCTTTTTTCCTCCTTTTGGCAAAGTCGGGACTTTCGCATTCCACTCTTAAAGTCTTCCTGGCAGCGATTTCCCGCTTTCGCTACGACGGTTCCACGTCACTGTACTCCTCTCGGATCATTCGTCAGTTCTCTAAGGGCCTGTTCCGGATGTTTCCACCTATCCGGCATCCACCACCTGCTTGGCGTTTGAATCTGGTCTTATCACAGCTCCTCCGACCTCCTTTCGAGCCTATTCATTCAGCGGAATTAAAATTCCTTACTTGGAAAGTTGCCCTCCTCCTCGCACTTACATCCTCAGGCGAGTGAGCGACATCCAAGCTTTCACCATTCAGCCTCCTTTTTTTCAATTCTCAAGGGACGCTGTTACTCTTCGTACGAATCCTACATTTATTCCTAAAGTTCCTTCTGACTTCCACCTTAATGAACCTGTCATTCTCAAGACTTTTTTCCCAGACCCTCAGTCTCCCGCTGAGCGCTCTCTTCATTCTTTGGACTTGAAGCGCTGCCTTAAATTCTACATCCAACGCACTGCTGCCTTTCGTAAATCGGACCACCACTTAGTGGCCTATGGACGGATGCCCAAGGGACATCGGTCACTAAACAATCCATTACTCGATGGATTTCTTCTGCCATCTCCTTCTGCAATCAACTGGCTGGCAAGCCTCTTTCTGCTCCGGTGCGAGCACACTCGACGAGGGAAGTTGCATCCTCTACCGCCCTCTTTGGTGGAGTGCCTCTACATCAAATCTGCAGGGAGGCAATGTGGTGCAGCAGGCACATGTTCACGAGGCACTACTGTCTGGAGGCAGCTGACGCTGCAGACACTGCTGTGGGTCAAGCGATGCTACGAAATCTCTTCAGATAGAGGTGAGCCTCTGTTGCTTCCCGCCTCCTGTCATAAAAGGTTCTTTCATATATATGCAATGTTCATATGTGTATTTATTTGCTTGCATTTGTTCTATTGCCTTTTATGACTCATGTGTTGGCGTACTGCTTTCTATTCTTAGTCAAGCATGTGAATCTATGAAAGACACCCCTGATACTGGAGAAGAACATAAGTTACTTACCTGTAAACTATGGTTCTCCAGTATTGGTGTCTTTCACAGATTCACATGCGACCCACCCTTCCTCCCCTTAGAGGCTCTCTTCTCCTCATGCACTCTTGGTCACTTTGGTGCTACGAAAATCTGAGGGCTTGAGCTTCTGAGGAGAAGGTTCTAGAGGGTGCTGCAGCCTGATTGGCTGGAATGTGGACTATTATAATGACATGGATATGTTACTAAAGTGAATTCTCCCTTTAGGCTTCTATGGGCCTATATTGTTCTATGGTACTTTTAAATTTCTTTATTTATATCTATATCTATTATATATTTATATGCATATGTACATTTATGATGTTCTCTCTCTCTCTCTCTCTCTCTCTCTATATATATATATATATATATATATATATATTCTCCACACTTTCCTGATGAAAAGCAACGGATCGCACCACAGCAGGTTTCTTGGTAAATTTCAAATTTTATTATATTCCGAACAAACAAACACCAACACGTACGTTCTGCCTAGAACTTGATCACGTTCTAGGCAGAATGAAACAAGTTGGTGTTTGTTTGTTCGGAATATAAAAAAATCTAAAATTTACCAAGAAACCTGCTGTGGTGCGATCCGTTGCTTTTCATCAGGAAAGTGTGGAGAATATAGAGCGGGTTGCTCACCCGCGGGATACCGCACGGCCACAAGCAGCGCCATGCCGCGAAATTGAGCATAACGAGGAGAAGAAAAAAAATTATATATATATATATATATATATATATATATATATATATATATATATATATATATATATACATATATATATTTATATATTACTACTATTTTATGTACCGTGGGACTCCCACTTCGACGATGGGGAATTATTCTAGCATGTGAATCTATGAAAGACACCAATACTGGAGAACCACAGTTTACAGGTAAGTAACTTTTGTTCTTTCTGCATAAGTGGATCTTTCATCATTGGAACTTAAACTTGACTTTGACACTCCACTAGACATTTTTATAAGCATATATGTTTAATGAGGTATCTTTGTGGGTCCTTTGAGCTTTGATTAGATTTTTGCTTGATTTTAAGATTTAGAGTTTGAAACTACAACTTTTCAGCTTTCGCTTACACAGCACCTGTTGCTTGCGAAATCTCTTGTAACAGAAAAAAAGATTTTAAAAGCGGTTTTGAGCCCGCCCATTACTTACCTTAATTTACCATTGGTTGACTTCAATGTCACCCTTGTTTCCTTCCTGTTTGTCATTGCCTTTTCCTGGCTCCAGTTTCTCTGCTTCACGTCTTCGTCCTTGCTGTGAAGCTTGGACCAAGTACTCATACCTGCAGCCAGTGTCCTCCCACTGGCCGTGCACTTGTAACATACTTTATTTTTTTCACTCTCCAGCGTCTGAATTCTGTTTGTTGTTTGCTCGTCCCTACCACCACCTCATTTCCATCACTGCATGCCCTTTCCCCGCATGTGCATTCCCCATTTGTTGCTGGCCTGTCCCTCCCGCCTTGTCGCTCCCATCACTGCATGCCCCTTCCCCTCCTGTCACTAGTTGCCACACTCTTACCTCCATAATAGCTAGTTACATTACACAAGAACACACTCCTTTTTACAGGCACGCGGAGATTAAGTAATTTGCCCCGAATCACAGGATGTTAAGACAGCACCCAGCCACCGCACCTTTTACATTTGGCATCGCCACCACCTCTTATTTTGGACAGCTTAAGTGGAGACCAGTAGATTCTATGGAGAGTGAAAAACATGATTTCTGCTTAGTGCAGCGGAATTAATCACAGAATAAAGTATGTCTAGAGATACTTGCCACACATTTTTTTGTTCTTCATCAGGCAAGCGGCATTCCCAGACCAGGTAAGGCGGTCTCAAGCTTTCTTCCATTGCAATGAGCAGGTATCCATACCAAAGGGCCACCTCCTTCTTTCTAGGTCTTAATTCTTGAAGATTTTTCTCAATTATTTTATCAGAAGAAACTTGCCACTGCTGGTTCCTATACCATGCTGAGATTTGATCAAACTTGAATCTGAATAACATACCATTCGTCAAATTTCTCCAGGCGTCCCAGGAATGGCAACCATCGCCTTCTATTATGTCTCCCCAACGTGAGACACGACCGGTTTTCAGAGGTTTTGCAAGGGCATCCATGAGGCACTCTGGGGTTCCCGGAGAATCCCACACTGGTGCCCAGTCATTGCAATAAGGGATGCCTGAACATGAGCAACATTCAAACTATACTTTAGCTGAAGCATACAGAACCTTCAGTCGGACTTTTTTAAAGAATTTGGGAGCCCCAAACGTATACATGAAACCCTCTTCCACACTGCCTGCCATCATAGCTTTATACATAGGGCCCACTGAGGTATCGTCAGGCCTGAGTAAAAGCATCCCACAATTTCTTAGCTGGTACGTCCAACAGTACAGTTGAAAATCCGGAAGGCCTAGACCGCCATGTACAAGCTTCTGTCTTATCTTTTTCCAGGAAAACTAATCCCGTTACCTGCCCATATGAATGCAGAGATTCTTCCCTGTATTTTGGCTAGAAGTTTCTTATCAAACTCCAATGGGATGTTGTCAAAAAGATAGGCGAACTTGGGCAGGACACACATCTTAACTAAATTATTCCGACCATACTGCGAGAATGGGATGTTCTGCCAGCTCTTAAGCAACTTGTCCACTTCTTTAAAGACTTTCATTAAATTCACTTCAGGGAGCTCTTCTAAATTTTGTAATATTGTTACACCTAAGTATCTTATTTCTTTTGTCAACCTAACATCATGGGTATCTTGTTTCCATGCCATTACTTCAGTCTTGCTGCTGTTGATCTCATATCCAGACATCTTCCCGAATGTCTGCACTTCAGAAAATAGTTCTGGGAGAGCTACATTAACATCAGAGGTAAAAAGAATCAAGTCATCAGTATTGAGAGCCAGCTTCCTAGAGAAACTACCCACAGTAAAGGGGGATATTTCCTTGTTCTGCCTTAAACTTTGAGCCAAAGGCTCAATGTATAGGTCCAAGAAGATAGGGTGTCATATAGATCTTTTTTTCTATGTTAAGCTATGTAGCACAGCAGCTCCCACCCCTGTGGGACATTTAAAACAATGACAAAGCTAATAGATCTTGCCTAGGCAAACGTATTGGATTTCCAATGCATGTTAAAATTGCAATGTCTGGACCTTGCTTTTTTGTTGTTTCAGCTGTTAAACTGTGCTATGCAATGAGTGCCTTTTTGTGCAGCAATACTTGATCACAATTTGTCTGCAATTATTTTATCAAATACAAACTGATCCGCTGGATATGTGCACCAAATTTGCAATAAAAAAGAGTGATCTTTTTGAAATAAGGCCCATGTTGACAGAAACTTAAAAAAGCCACTCTTACTACTCCAGAATAATTTTCACCTAGCTTGTATTTATCATGAGTATTATCCGGCTAATTTTGGTATGATGCTGATGACATATTAGTAAGAGCGTTTTCCTCTATTTATTCACACGTTATGGATTAAATTAATTGGGATTATTGATTGGGTACACAAAATAAATGTGTTGAAGTCAAGACAAATGTGTGTGTTTTTTAATCGCACTGGATATAATTGTGAAATAGACTGCGACGATTCTATAAAGGCTAGAGTGTGTTATTGAACAAATGTGTTTTTTCACAGATACACTGTACTAATGTATTCATACGTTAATTGAGGATTATGTAGACATAATTTAATTCTAATTCAGTGTGCATATTTTATATACTAAAACTATTTTGAAATTAAATAAGACATGACTTAACTCTTGCTAAGTCTACTGCAACCTGTAGTCAAGGGACTACAAGCATGACACTTGTATGTTTGATTGGGTAGATCATGTATGCTTATGCTTGTGCTACCTGATATATTCTGCCTTTCTAAGCCTGACCTTGATACAACTTGAGTTGTCTTACCAGCCTCATGTAATAAAAATCATAAAACAAAAATAGATACATATGTTCATACACGGAGGGGGTTTTGGTCAGCCCTCTTCATACATTGATCTGTCCAGTTCTCATTCACATTTGTCACATTTACTTCCACCAACCACAGCATACAGCATCGAACAATAAGTGAGCTCACTTCAGCCACTGTCTCTCTTCCAGTGTGAGTGACAGCCTTTTTGCTGATCACATGAGGACATCCACCTAAAAAGGAGTGTAGTAGTAGGCATACATTACTTTTTCAGTGCACTTTTCTTTCATTTGATATCCTTCTTTTATTTTTTGTCACCTGTATATGTTATCAGGTTTAACAATTCAAAGCAAATAGGGCCTTTTCTGTGTGCCAGTAATAATAACCATGTTTCCTATGTTGTGCAAAAACTAAAATGTGGTTCTGCACCTGTTTCAAGTACACTGGCATACTAGGAAGCACCCATTCTGTTAGTTTGATATTATATGTGAGGGCTAAATCTATTTTCTATTTAAAAACAAGCATTAGAAATGCAATCGGGCTCGGATTTATTTGAGTTTGAGCTAATGGCATTGTAAATGCCAATGTCTTTTTGCCATGTGTTATGGAGTGTGTGCATGTGGTGTGTAGTGGAAGTATGTTGGTTGAATTGTAATTTTACCAATGGTGGCATGCTGTGCTTTATATGAATATGTTTAAAAGTAAAGTGTACCATACTGCGATTGCTTGGTGGAAAAGTGCACTGCCGGCTGGAGGTGTGTGTGCCTGGTGGAAGGGTGCACTGACGGCTGGTGGGTGTGTGCTTGGTAAAAGCGTGCACAGATGGATGATGGTTGTTGGTGTTTGTGCATGGTGAAAGCATTCATTGACGGCTGGGGGTGTGTTGTTGTGTGTGTTGTTTTCTGTGTGCTGGTGAGTGTGTGGTGGTGAGTCTGTGGGGGTGAGCCTGGGGAGTGAGTGTGGTGGTGAGTGTGTTGTGTTGAGTGGTGACAAGTGTGTGGTGTTGAGAGACTGAGGTGTGTGGTTTGTGTGTGCGTTATGTGTGTGTGGTGTATGTGTGTGTGGTGTTTTCTGCACACTCACACACTGCCCCTACACATTCACACACTGCTCACCCGCACACTCCCAATGTCACCCTGCATAGTCACACACTGTTTACCCTGCACACTCATTCTGCACACTCAGACAATGTGCACCCTGACACACTGTCTCTGCAGTCACTCTGCACCCACTGTCACTCTGCACTCACTGTCACTCTGCACTCACTGTCACTCTGCACTCACTGTCACTCTGCTGTCACTGTCACTCTGCTGTCACTCTGCACTCACTGTCACTCTGCACTCACTGTCACTCTGCACTCACTGTCACTCTGCTGTCACTCTGCACTCACTGTCACTCTGCACTCACTGTCACTCTGCACTCACTCTGCACTCACTGTCACTCTGCTGTCACTCTGCACTCACTGTCACTCTGCACTCACTGTCACTCACTGTCACTCCGCACTCACTCTGCACTCACTCTACAGTCACTCTGCACTCACTGTCACTCTGCACTCACTGTCACTCTGCACTCACTGTCACTCTGCACTCACTGCCACTCTGCACTCACTGTCACTCTGCACTCACTGTCACTCTGCACTCACTGTCACTCTGCACTCACTGTCACTCTGCACTCACTCTGCACTCACTCTGCACTCACTGTCACTCTGCACTCACTGTCACTCTGCACTCACTGTCACTCTGCACTCACTGTCACTCTGCACTCAGTCTGCACTCACTGTCACTCTGTACTCAGTCTGCACTCACTGTCACTCTGCACTCAGTCTGCACTCACTGCCACTCTGCACTCTCAAACTGCACTCTCAATCTGCACTCTCAAACTGCACTCTCAATCTGCACTCTCCACTCTCAATCTGCACTCTGCACTCTCAATCTGCACTCTCAAACTGCACTCTCAAACTGCAATCTGCACTCTGCACTCTGATTCTGCACTCTCAAACTGCACTCTCAATCTGCACTCTCAAACTGCACTCTCAACTCTCAAACTGCACTCTCAACTCTCAAACTACACTCTCAAACTGCACTCTCAAACTGCACTCTCAAACTGCACTCTCAAACTGCACTCTCAAACTGCACTCTCAATCTGCACTCTCAAACTGCACTCTCAATCTGCACTCTCAAACTGCACTCTCAATCTGCACTCTCAACTCTCAAACTGCACTCTCAACTCTCAAACTGCACTCTCAAACTGCACTCTCAAACTGCACTCTGCACTCTCAAACTGCACTCTCAAACTGCACTCTCAAACTGCACTCTCAAACTGCACTCTCAATCTGCACTCTCAAACTGCACTCTCAATCTGCACTCTCAACTCTCAATCTGCACTCTGCACTCTCAAACTGCACTCTGCACTCTCAATCTGCACTCTGCACTCACAAACTGCACTCTCAATCTGCACTCTGCACTCACTAACTGCACTCTCAATCTGCACTCTCAAACTGCACTCTCAAACTGCACTCTCAAACTGCACTCTCAACTCTCAAACTGCACTCACAACTCTCATGCTGCACTCTGAAACTGCACTCTCAACTCTCAAACTGCACTCTCAACTCTCAACGCAAATAGCCTCCCTTGAGAACAAAGCCCTGACGAAGACAATAATGATTCTTTGCTCACACGTGATAGGTTTCCCAAAGAGATGCTTACACATCCGCTCGTGTTGACGCTGGTGGAGGAGAGGATTAGCAGGCAGAGTCGCTGAACTCGTGCTTTTAGCACCTGACGTGCATTCCTAGAACTGGAGACTATAATATGTGAATAAACCTCACCCTAGGGGGGCGTGGCCTCGCAGGAGGTGCACGTGCATTCACGGAAAGCGAGTTGAGTGCCTGGAACAATCGACCAGCAAAGAGGCTTTAATACAGAAACAGCGCATTCATTCCAAAAGGGGCCGAGCCGACGCACGGGACACACCGTACAGGAAAAGCACAGTTAAAGTTGTGAATTATGCGTTGGAGAGGAAGCAAACGATTGGCAGACTGATATTTGCTACCAACTCGTAGGATTATTTGTTTCATAGCCAATAAAGTAGCTGAACTAAATGCATCCTTCAGAGTTAACGTAATCTGCTTGTTCACAGTGTAAATCCTTTGTAATATTCAATGTTTTGATATCGTTTACTACGTATTTGAGCTTGAACGTCACCATTTAACAATAACGAGTTTTAGTTTGTCAGACTTTCATAGTCTATGCCCTATTCAGTCCCCAAGAATGCTAAAATCTGTTAGTTATTTAATTAAAATTCTAGTAAATAACCTCATCTTTCAGTTCTTAATTAACCACCAAAGCCCCTTCTCCATTCACAGAAAAAGCTTTGTTGTGCTTCTTTTAATGTTTTTGCTGATGTGTGTACTACTTGCCCATGCACGTGGACTCTGGAGCACGAACCAAGAGAAGACGGTTTTCGCATGACTGCCTTTTGTGAGAAGGGAGGGCGAAAGATGTAATTGTGCTTTCTGTGTGGAAGCGTTTTAAAATGCAGACGGCACGAATTAAAATGTATGAAATATTTCTGGCATGCAGCAGCTGCGCGCTGAGCGCTGCTGAATGGTGAACGCGCCCGGCCATCTGGATTCACTTACGGAGGCACCCTGACAGCTCCTAATTATAATTAATGTACTTCTGTGCGCGCACACGCACAACATATGCCAAACATGGCGGACGAAAACTACATTTACCCTATCACGTCAAGGCTACTAAAAATACACCACAGCGAAGACGAATCACTGGGCAGATGAAAAAAAACACTAAGGAATGTGTCTGGCCAAAGCCCTAGAGATACTTTTTTTTCTCTTTAACATTAGGAGCTCGAAGCTCCACCCACTTCGTGGGCGTAGGCCGAGCCCTAAAAATATGGCAAGCATACGGCTGCTTTAATTTAAGTGGGAGCATGGAATGTTTTACTTTTTTATTGTTTTTGTGGTGCAGGTTTTTGATTTTTTTTTAATCCAAACAAAATTACTGTTGAAGCAGTTTGCCATGGTCAGACCTATTGTCTTTGCCAGTGCTTGTTAGTAGGTACAGTAATGGTGATATATTTGAATGTATTTGCCTAGACTTTTACTTATGCTTTGGTTTTAAGCTTGCTGTAATGGCCCGTCATCTTCTTTGGAGATAGCTTAGTGTTTGGCAAAGCTTTCAAGAGGCCTTCGGGAAGCCACATTAAATTGTGTGTGTAATTATCAGAGCCCCAATTCCAAGGGTTTTTGGAACCCATGTACTTCATTACTGTATCCCTTTTTAGGTTCCGCCTGGCGTCCGCTGCGCAGCAGCGTTCGCGCAGGCGAAATCTTATGTTAGAATAGTATGTGCCTTAGTTCCGCCTCTCTCTTCCAGCTCCATAAATGGAGGCTAGCCATTGGAAGAGAGATCTGTCCGTCATTCTCCGAGGCGATTCGTGGGCGTTCCGGTGATTTTTTTCCCTCTCCGCCCCTTGTAGAACATCATTGCGGCGGTGGGCGGTTCTTTTTTTTGGGGGGGGGACAGCATGTTTTGGTCATTTCCACCGTGTCTCCAAGGAGTGCTGCTCGCTGTCCGGCAAGCAGAGCTCGGCCGAGAGCGACGCTGCAGCTCATCTCCTGCCTGCAGTGCCGCCGCTGCCCGCACTACTCCCTGCCCAACCTCGACCTCTTCCAGGGCCGTCCGCACTCGAGAGCGCGGCCAAGCAGACCTGGCGGCGTTTTACGGGAACAAAGACCTTCCGGCTTATTAGCCAGCATGGTTTCAGTGTCTGCCTGTTGTGGGCGGGTTTCACGTCTCCTCTGGGATCCTGTGATGGAAGGCGACTCTGACGCCTCCTGATCCCCCTCGGCAGCAGGCTGATGAGGTTATGACTGTAATACAAAGAGTTCAACAACAAAAGTGAAAGGGCGGTGACAGTTTCCTTTCCTTGAAGCCAGTGAGGTCTCAATGTGAAACTGTCCCGAGAACGAGCCCCTCCCACTGACGTCATCTGAAGTTGGTGCTTGGAGTTGAAGTTGGCTCCGAGGAGAAGGAAGCGCGTGCCTGCTCAGGCAGCTCAGGAGGTGGCGCGCGCAGTGTGAGACTGAGGGGTGTGACCAAAGGCTGTGCGTGCAGCGAGTGACCGGTGCAGAGGGGCGAGAGGGAACACGGTGCTGACAGGCCAGCACGTGCACAGTGTGAGGGCGCGCGACCACGGGGTACGCGGCCGAGAGCAAGGCACGAGCCGGGAGCTGACATGGTACCGTAGGGGAGCGCGCGGAGAGTGACCACTGACCGACAGGCTGTGCGCTGGGTAGGAGGTGGCAAGATTGCGACTGACAAGAGGATCCACCCGGATCCGGCAGGCTAGAGGTATTCACAGACACGGTGTCCCGGCTGACTCTTTCCGCGTTCTTAACGGCCTCCAGCTTCATCTTCACTGTCCCGAACAGCTCCCTCGCTGCCTACCCGGAAGTGAGCTATAGACTTTCTTTTCAATGCCCCCTGCATGCCGGGACCCTTCAGCTTCGCAGGCCAACCATCAAGGGCTTGACCACACTCGGCACCCTCCTCTGGAGAACTCTAACCGTCAAAGACTCTTTTAGCCCTCTTAAAGTTCTTCCATATCCCCCCGTCCCCACCACCACTTTTCCAATAGTTCCTATGCCGACAGCCCCACATCACCTCCCGAATTACAGCAGGGCTACCCCGCCGAATTCTTCATCTCAACGCCCCGGAGTTGCTCCTTGTAGCATCTTATACGAGAGCTCTCGACCCTGCAACTGCCTTTCCAAGAACTTCTTCCGCGAAGCTGCCCTTCCAAGAACTGCTCCCTCATAGCCACTGCTTCGTCAAACTGTCACATTTCCCGCAACCTGGACTATCCATCAGAGCCACTCAGTGCCTATCTTGGGTACACCCTCCCAACCTTTGGGTAAGATGGCAATCTTGCCTTTCCAATAACTGGCCCCACAACTACTGTTTCAAACAACTGTCCTCTCCCAATTCGACCATCGGCGGTCGAAGACACCATCGGATTTCCCCCATCCTTCTCACAGCTTGCAGTCCCCTATTACATCTTACTTATTTTTTCTGGGGATAAGATGTCCATCCTGCCCTTCACCCCCCTATAGTGAAGAGGCTCCTTGGTTGGAAGAAGGGTGGGGGAGGCGAGCAGGGAGTACCAGGTGGGCAGAAGGAGAAGTGGAGTGAGAAGGCAGTAAAGAGCCTGGTGAAGAAACTGAAGAAATCCGGACAACTTGAAGCTATTGTCATTGTAAATGACAATGCCATTTATTAATCTGCTTTCAAAACCAACACATAAATACAAAATTTGTCATTTACAATGCCAATAGCTCAAACTTTTACAAAGGCGAAACCGTTGCATTGTAAATGCTTGTTAACAGAGGGGCCAGTAAAACTCCAGTCCCCTTCAAGACTAGTGTCAGGACCCTGAAAACCTCACTTACCGCATCCAAGCACACTGTCTGCAGTCCTTAACCCTCTCCTCAAGAAATACTTTACCGTCCAAGTCAACGAACCTAGACTTCAATAGCCTAGCTGACTCCCTGCTCACTTGTCCATCAAGGATAGGTGGTTATTTGAACTGTTTCAACCTCCCAAGCTTCCTCCCTCCCCTTCACTGTATGCCTAATTATAATGTTTTGCTTATATCTTTATGCGTCCTTATGTCCTGCTATGTAATATATGCCTAATTATAATGCTTGGCTTATATCTTTATGCATCCTTATGTCCTGCTATGTAATGCAACTTGTTTTCCCTTGTGTATGTAAAGCGCTCTGATACCGACGGGTCTAGCTAGCGCTATATAAAACTTGTAAATACATGTCCAGTGACTGCACTTTGTGATCTTGCCTGCACTCGGCAAGTCCACTGCCTCTGTAGTAGGCCTGTCATCAATCTCCATGGACAGTGTCAGGTCAGCACATACCCAGCTGCTTGTGTACCCAGTACTACTGGCACCCTCTACCCAAGCCCCTCCATTGGCAGAAGCATCCCATCACACTCAGTGAGCTCTTGTGCCCAGTGTCAGATCTGTGCCTGCCCCTTCAATCCCTATATCAGTTCTCAATAACTAACCTTCCCCAGTCCAACCATTCTCCTAACACCGACCTCTGTGACTCTTCATGTCCATGGTCAGCACCATGTGACCATGCCTGCCCAGGCCCCTATCCCGGCCCCTGCCTGCCTAGTGTCAGCATGCAGCATTAGCGCTGTAATGCTAGAGTACTCCCTGCATGCTCAATACCCGCTGCCTCTAAAACTTTTCATGCTCTCTATGCCATGTGACAGCATACAAACCCCTTCTGCCCTCTCTGATCACATCCCATTCCCCAACGTCAGCAGCCCTAACTACTTCTTATTGCCCTCTTATGCCCAGTTTGATCATTACAAATCCAAACAACGAGAGAGAGCAGGGTCAAGGTGTTACTCTTATACCCCTTTAATAATTATACCAAACAACAAAAGAGTAACAAAACAAATCAAACTCATTTCTGATAGATACATCTGCCGTGTGAATTCCTCACCTTGTGAATATCCCCTTGCGTCAGCAACATTCGGAAATTCTTTTTGTAGCTTCGCGCCGACGTGGATCCGGACGTCACAGAGGCACGGCACCGCTCGCGACTCCGCTGACGTCACCGACGCCTATAATAGGCCCATGCCGGCATGATGACATCAGTTCCCTTTTTTCCGCATCGTCGACGCTAACGGTTTTCTGGGATCGTACTGTAGCTTTACAGTAACTTTGTTACTATTATCCTATTATTGTGTCTATTTTTATATTCTTCGAAATGTCGTCGAATAAAACTGGATTTAAAGCTTGCGGCGAATGTGGCAAGACTATGTCTATCACCGATCCTCATGAATGCTGTGTCTGGTGCTTAAGTTCCGACCATGACGTCGAGGATTGTCCTTGCTGCAAGAAGATGACTCCGAAGGCTTTAAGAGAGAGAGAGACGAAACTCCTTGTGGCAAAACTTAAAAATAGGAAAGTTAAAAAGTCTTCGAAGTCTCGATCTCGACGGTCGAAGTCGAGGTCGAGGTCTCGTTCGAGGTCACGCTCGGAGTCGTCTTCAGCTCACGCTTCGAAGTCTTCGAGGAAGAAGCACAAGAAGAGGAGCCATGAGTCACGTCATCACTCTGGAAAGGACTCTAGTTCAAGACCGAAGTCCCAAGTCAAGCTTCTGAGTAAGGAAGTGGAAGTTTCAGAGTCGGAAGATCATAACTCTGTTGGTGAGACTTCACATCCGAATTCACCCGAATCTCAGAAGCAGGTCCATTCTCCGGTTCCATCCAATCCTTCTGTTCAGGAGGATGAAGGTGAGGAGCAGGGGGCTGGTGAAGTCGACGTTCCGGTGCCTGCGGGTTCGTCGACCCCGGTTCCTGGACTCGATGAAGAGGTCGACGTCGTATCGACTCCACCTCCTCAGGAACAACCCAGAGGTCCATATCCTGATTTTCCAACTCCAGGTCAGGATCCTTCTCAGTTCCTAAACGCCATGTTTGGTGTCTATTCCAGGGCAATGTTCCCGTCTGGTGCACCTGTTGGTCCCACGGGTCCTATGGCTTTTAACTTCGGTGTTCCCCAGGCTTATGCCCCTGCGCACTTCATGCCTTTTATGCCGGCTATACCACCGCATTGGCATTTTCCGACACCACCGGTGTCGTCGACGCCGAAGCGCACGACGCCGACTCCGTCGACGCCGGTCCCATCGACGCCGATACCTACGACTCCGAGGCAGGATTCTGCTCGACCTCGTATAAAAAGACCTCATCCGACTTCGGGTTCGACGCCGGCACCGACCCCGTCGGAGTCGATTCCGAATCCATTGGCTTCTGTTGTGAAGGAAAGATCTCGGAGAGAGGCCCAGAGACTTCTGGAAGAGGAAAGATGTCAATATTCAGATACTGAAGAAGGGGAGTTACAGGATTCTGAGGATCCTTTTGAGGGCTTGGGTGAGGCCAGTGGGCTTGAACTGTCTCCTGAGTGGGACTTGGCTTCGGTGTCAAATGTACCATCGAAGGATGTGGTGCCTTATCACACCGTTATAAAAAAAGCAGCGAGTTTATTGAATATTAATCTGCCCACTGCTGATTATAAACCAAATATTTTAACTGAGGTTCTTCATTCACCCTCGTCTGTTATTGAACCTATGTTACCCTTCAATGATGCCTTATCTGAGCCCATCTATGAGGTTTGGAAGAAACCTTTATCTGCTCCGGCTGTTTCTAGAACAGTGGCGAGGAGATACAGAGTTGCACCTGGGGACCCTGAATTTTTATCAACACATCCCCTACCTGAGAGTTTGGTTGTGCAGGCTGCCTGCTCAAAGAGATCTGCTGGTGCTTTTCCACAGGTTCCTGGGGATAAAGAATCCAGAAAGCAGGATCAAACTGCCAAGAAGGTTTTCTCCTCAGCCAGTATGGCGTTAAAGTCAACCAACGCAACGTGTCTGATGGGAAGGTATATCCATGCCTTGATGGATTCTGTCAAACAGTTGATTCCGAAAATCCCTGAGGATGACAGAAAGGATTTTCAGGAGGTGATATCGGACACTCAAGCAGCTGCGAGACAGGTGATTCAGAGTGGTCTGGACACTGCTGATTCGGTGGCGAGGGTCATGGGCTCTTCCGTGGCCACTAGGAGGGCTGCCTGGCTTAAATCATCGGAGTTCTCTGCAGACGTTCAGTCTGTTTTGATGGACTTGCCTTTTGATGGCTCAGGATTGTTTGGCAAGAAGGCTGATGCTGCCTTGGAACGTTTTAAGGACAGTAGGGCCACTGCAAAATCTTTGGGTCTCCAGGCCAGAGGTACTACTGGAAGACGCCTCAGGGGGTTTGGAAGATCTTCCTTTCGTTCTTACAGACCATCTCAGCAGCAGCCACAACAACAGCAGAATACGCTGTACAAGTCGTACAGGGGCAGGCAAAGATCCCGCCCTAGAGGGCGTCAAGCTTCCTCCTCCTCTTCCTCCTCCCCTTCCCAATCCCCGGCCAACGCAGCAAAGCAGCCCTAGATCCGCCATTCCGGATCATGTGGGCCCAGTGGGGGGTCGGCTTACACATTTTCTACAAGATTGGGAATTAATAACATCGGATCTTTGGGTTCTCAATCTTGTAGAGAATGGGTATGCACTTCCTTTCCAGGAATTCCCTCCCAATTACCCTCCTTGCCAGGGTTATTGTTCGGAGGACCACCTGCTTCTCCTGCAGGAAGAAGTCCTGGCTTTGTTCCGAAAAGGTGCGATAGAGGTGGTTCCAGAGCAGGAAAGGGGTCAGGGGTGCTACTCCCGGTATTTCCTGATCCCCAAGAAAGATGGCAGGCTTCGGCCAATCCTGGACCTCAGGATTTTGAACCTTTACCTGAAACAGGAAAAGTTCAAGATGCTCACTCTTGCGCAGGTTCTTCAAGCGCTGCTAGAAGAAGACTGGATGGTGTCGATCGAGTTGCAGGATGCGTATTTTCATATTCCCATCTTGAAATCGCACAGAAAGTATCTCCGTTTTACGGTTGGGTCACAACACAACCAGTTTGTGGTCCTTCCGTTTGGTCTTACTACTGCGCCTCGACTCTTCACCAAGGTGATGGCAGTGGTGGCAGCTCATCTCAGGAGAACGGGGATACATGTGTTTCCGTATCTAGACGACTGGCTGATCAAAGCGGAGTCGCCGGAGAAGGTGCTCCATCATCTGCAAGAGACAACTCAGTTGTTGCACAGGTTGGGTTTTTCGATAAATGTACCCAAGTCTCACCTGGTGCCCTCACAGCGCAACCTGTTCATAGGTGCGGTACTGGACACTACTGTGTGTCGTGCATTCCCTCCTCCTCAAAGGATTCGCGACATACAGGAGATGATTCCTTTGTTTTACAATGGAGCGGTCGTTCCAGTCCTGAAGGTCCTTCGCCTGCTCGGTCTGATGGCTTCATGCATTCTGTTGGTCAACCATGCACGCTGGCATATGAGGGCGCTCCAGTGGTGCCTCCGCAGGCAGTGGTATCAGCACAACGGAGATCTCAGGGAGTCAGTGAAGATCTCCAGAGAAACTGCAGCGGATCTGTCTTGGTGGAGCGTGGAAGGCAATCTGTCTCAAGGGAAGCCTTTTCAGATTCCTCCATCGGTTGCCACAGTGATATCGGATGCGTCCACTCTCGGGTGGGGTGCTCATCTGGGGGACCTGGAGGTCAAGGGTCTTTGGTCTCCAGAGGAAAGGTTGCTTCACATCAACCTTTTAGAATTGCGGGCGATACGTCTGGCGCTCAAGGCCTTCCTCCCTTCCCTTCGCGGTCAGTCTGTTCAGGTCCTGACGGACAACACGACCGCGATGTGGTACATCAACAAGCAGGGAGGAGTAGGGTCGCAGTGTCTCTGCAGAGAGGCTCTGCGTCTCTGGTCCTGGGTTCAGGACCATCGGATTTGTCTGATGGCAAATCATCTGGCCGGAGTTCAGAACGTTCGTGCAGACAGTCTCAGTCGGCAGTTCTCTGCCGATCACGAGTGGAGGCTCCATCCGGGGGTAGTTCACAACATCTTTCAGATGTGGGGGACTCCTCGGGTGGACCTGTTCGCCACTCGCGAGAATGCTCACTGCCTGTCATTCTGCAGTCTCCAGTATCCGATGCAAGGAGCTTTGGGGGACGCGTTTCAGTTGAGTTGGAGCTCGCAACTCCTTTACGCGTTTCCTCCCATACCATTGATTCCTCGGGTTCTGAGGAAAATTCGCCAAGACCAGGCCCAAGTCATATTGATCGCCCCGGATTGGCCAAGAAGGGTGTGGTATTCAGACCTTCTCCACCTCTCCTCTCATCCGCCGCTCCGTCTCCCTCACAGGGCAGATCTCCTCTCTCAGATGGAGGCGCAGGTTCTACACCCCCACCTCCAGACCTTACACCTTCATGCCTGGAGATTGAACGGGGCAACCTGATTTCTTTTTCTCTCCCTCACGATGTGGTGGATGTCATTTTGTCAGCCAGGCGTGACTCCACTAAGTCCATCTATTCTTATAGGTGGTCTAAATTTGTTACTTGGTGCAGGGAGAAGTCTATAGACCCTTTGAGGGGCCATTTATCTGATGTTCTCCAGTTTGCCCTTTCTCTGGCACAGCAAGGGCTTGCTGTGGCCACGGTGAAGGGTTATCTTTCTGCGCTGTCGGCTTTTATCTGTTTGCCTGACCAGCCTTCTCTTTTTAAATCTCCTATAGTTTTAAGGTTTTTGAAGGGCCTCACGAATAAGTTCCCTCCTACTCCTTTTATTGTGCCTCAGTGGGATTTAAATCTTGTTTTGACATTTTTAATGGGTGCTCCTTTTGAGCCTCTTCACAAATGTCCTATGAGGCTTCTGACTTTCAAACCGGTTTTCCTCGTTGCAATAACCTCGGCAAGGAGGGTAAGTGAGCTTCAAGCTCTTAGTCACAAGCCCCCTTTCTTGTCCATTCATGCTGATCGAATGGTTCTTAGGACCAGGGCTGCTTTTCTGCCAAAGGTGGTGACTTCTTTCCACCTTGGTCAATCCATTACCCTTCCTACCTTTTATCCTCCCCCACACCCTTCCAAGGAGGAGGAGAGATTACACCGTCTTGACCCCAAGAGGGCGGTGTCTTTTTACTTGGACAGGACTAAAGACTGTCGTTTGGAGGACCAGCTCTTTATTGGCTTTGCTGGCTGCAAGAAAGGAAGAGCGGTCCATAAGAGGACTTTGTCGAGATGGATCGTCCTCTGCATTAAGATCTGCTACTCTTTGGCCGGTAAGGAACCTCCAGAGGGTATAAGGGCTCATTCTACGAGAGCTAAGTCATCAACCTCAGCGTTGGCTAGAGGTGTGCCTGTTGAAGATATTTGTAGAGCGGCAACTTGGTCTTCCCTCCACACTTTCGCGAAGCATTACTGCTTGGATTCCGAAGTGAGGAGGGACGGTCATTTTGCACGCTCTGTCCTTCAGGATTTCCTGGTCTAGAAGAGTGGACACCCTCCTCCGGGAGTGGGGACTGCTGTGGGACTCTATTCACAAGGTGAGGAATCCACACGGCAGATGTATCTATCAGAAGAACAAGTTACTTACCTTCGGTAACGCTTTTTCTGTTAGATACTATATCTGCCTGTGGATTCCTCACTGACCCACCCGCCTCCCCGTTGTCCACTCTTCTATACCGGAGTTTATGTAATGTATTATTTTATTGTCAAGGGGTTGTTTATTTCAAATGTTTTATTGCATTTGCTTCACACTGTGTGTGTTACCTTGATTTCTATACTGCGTATACTGTGTATATGTCTACTGTCATCGGTCTGTCCGTGTGCCTCGAAGGCACGGAAAAAAGGGCGGAACTGATGTCATCACGCCGGCGTGGGCGGGCCTATTATAGGCGTCGGTGACGTCAGCGGAGTCGCGAGCGGTGCCGTGCCTCTGTGACGTCCGGATCCACGTCGGCGCGAAGCTACAAAAAGAATTTCCGAATGTTGCTGACGCAAGGGGATATTCACAAAGTGAGGAATCCACAGGCAGATATAGTATCTACCAGAACAAGCATTGAAAATGCAATAGGTCTCGCAATAGAAGAGTTTAACTTTTTTCGTTTTGCAAATGGATGAGTGGCGTTGCGTGGATGAGTGGCGTTGCGTGGATGAGTGGCGTTGCGTGGATGAGTGGCGTGTGAGAGTGGCGTTGCGTGTGAGAGTGGCGTTGCGTGTGAGAGTGGCGTTGCGTGTGAGAGTGGCGTTGCGTGTGTGAGTGACGTTGCGTGGGTGAGTGGGGTTGGAATGCAATAGGTTTCGCATTAGAAAAGTTGTAGTTATTGGTCTTGTAAATGACAATTTATTTATTTTTTCGTTGTTAAAATTGCTAAATTGATGGCTTTGTCATTTACAATGCCAATAGTTATAACTTTTGCGAATGTGACACCTATAGCATTTGGAATGCAACATGTTTTGTATTTATGTGACTTATATGGCAGCTCTGGTCGTTAAAAATTGCTAAATTGATGGCTTTGTCATTTACAATGCCAATAGTTATAACTTTTGCGAATGTGACACCTATAGCATTTGGAATGCAACATGTTTTGTATTTATGTGACTTATATGGCAGCTCTGGTCGTTATGCTACATCTCTAGATAGTTTTATCTTTCGCAAATGTGACACCTATTGTAACACAATATGTGTTGTGAGTGAGGGTGAGGGGTTGAGGGTGAGTGAGGGTGAGGGGTTGAGGGTGAGTGAGGGTGAGGGGTTGAGGGTGAGTGAGGGTGAGGGGTTGAGGGTGAGTGAGGGTGAGGGTGAGTGAGGGTGAGGGTGGGTGAGGGTGGGTGAGGGTGAGTGAGGGTGAGTGAGGGTGAGGGGTTGAGGGTGAGTGAGGGTGAGGGGTTGAGGGTGAGGGGTTGAGGGTGAGTGAGGGTGAGTGAGGGTGAGTGAGGGTGAGGGTGAGTGTGGGTGAGGGTTTGAGGGTGAGTGAGGGTGAGTGAGGGTGAGTGTTATTAATTGTACATATGGGAACTATTTGGGGGAAAGTGCAGACGCCAACCTGCAGCAACCCAGCTCGGGTCACAAAGAAATATGCCAGGCTAAGAGAACATATTACAGTAAGCAAGCGGATACTTGCGCCCAATATGGAATGGCAGCTGTCAGTGAACGTGTAGTGTTGTTAGTGCCCATTATTAGTGTGTTATCACTGCGGTAGACACAGCTGTGCGGTTACAGTAGCACGCCACTCCTAGTTAGTGCTGTGATGGTACTGTTCACTGTTTATGTATTAATGGCAGCTGTTAGAGTGTTGGCAGTGTCCACTGTTGACCCCTGAGATAGAACGTAGAGCAGATAGGTAGGAGGCAGCAGGGCCAAGTGAGGTAGGTAAAAGTAGCTGCTGGCAGCATTACTTCCCTGGCTGTCCTGCTCTATGAATCGATCTACACTGGATCCCAGACTTGAAGCGCAAACTGGAGAGCTGCGGGGGGGCAGGCACCTCCTGGATTAGCAGTTGGAGCAGGACATTATATTTGGAAACGGGTGTGGAGCGACAGAAAGTGGGGGGGATGGGAGAGAAAACAGCCAGAGGAAAAAATTTGAAAAAGGCCTATGGAAACGCAGTGAAATGAAAGGGGGAAGCCACCTAGGAAGAGCCTGGGTAAGCGGAGTAGGAAAGCCCGTATTTTGCTTTGCGGTTTATTTTCGTATTATGTTTCGCTCTGGATTGTATATCTGTTGACAGCTTAATGTCCTTTTGGGCGTGTAATCAGTGTAATCAGTTATTTCCTGCAGCGCAGCATTTTGTTCTTTATGTAAGGGAGTGAGGTTTTTTTTCACAAAATGGGTGTAGTGGCACAATTACGAACAATCTTACTCTTAAATAACAAGCCGTGAGGGGCGGTAGGTGTTTGGGGAAGATATACGGGAGAGTAACTTAACTGCAAGCAGCGCCGTGTGCCAGTGAGTCGCTGTAAAGCCTTGAATACATAAACACCAAGACTAACCTTCCAAACACTTTTAGTTTGCTAAAACTGAATTTATTTTCACATAAAAAAGGAATTTTTGTTCTAAATAGGAACATAAAGCAGGTAATAATTTGCTAAAGCTATATTTTGCATATTTACAATACCATCACACATTTACATGGACGCACGGGAACACACACTTAGGGTGCCTGTTGATTTTAGATACTATAGCAACTTTTGTTTTGCAGGAATGTGGGATATGCACCTGGGGGAGGGGAAAGGAGCCGAGAAAAGCTAACACTGCTCACTGCATTTGTATTAATGCAGCGCATTATTTCCGGATCGTGGCGCTGAAGCAGATTAACGACGGAATTACTAGGATTTGCCCAAATGCATCCATGTGACACTGCCTTCTAGTCTCAGCAACGCACAAGCATTGTGGGACATGTAGTTTCAGGTTTTACATTAATCAGGACCTACAAGTCAGGCCGGTCTAGAATATAAATTACAGTTTGAAACAAAATATAGTTAAGGCGGGCTGAGGCGGTTATATACGACGCGGGTCATCTGTCTGTGACTGGATGAACTACGATGCTTAAATCCGCCCAGCTTTCTCTCGTTATTCAGTTACCCCCAATAGTGAAGTCGGCTCAATAACTACTAAGTGGAGCCCTGCAACGTGCTATTGTTATTTTGTACTTTTAACTGTGCAATGGCACCATCACCATGCTTTAAGAACAGGAGATTGCCTAGCGAGATGTATATGGCCTTATTTGTAATGGTAAAACCTGAAACTACTAGTCCCAGACTGCAAAGCGTCCTCTCCTAAAACATTAGAATCATTTTAAAGGTGGAAAACAAAACTGCATGGTCCAGTATGCACATTAGTTCCCCGGACTCATCACAGCTTTCCCCACCATGCATACAAGAAGCTAGGGCAAGATCTTTAATCCCAAAATCTTTTTTATTAAAACAAGCTCAAGTTGAATACATACTTTTCATTGTTAATCATGCATGCAATACAGTTGTCAATTTGTGTAACATTTGTTGGATGTCAAGTACATTCATCGACCCCCAAGAGCGACCCTAGGGTCGGCTACAAGAGTTTATGGCCAGAGCGGCAACTTTAGATGTATATGAAACAGGCAAGATCGATTATACATCCATACATTTAATACACACTTTTAGGCACCTCAACTCCCTCTGTATTTGCGCCACTGAGACCAGACCTTCTCCCACTTCTACTTGACGATTTCTGACTATTTAGGACAGTAAAGATTATGGGTGTGGTGCTGTTAAACAATCAAACAGAAAAAGGACTGGATCAGCTAAATCAATAATTGCTCAAGTTTACCATATTGAGGGCCAATATGTTCTGACTCATCCAAGTGAATGTTGATGAGGAATCATAATACGCCCACAATGCAAAAGTAAATGACAAGCTGCGAACAAAGCATCCGAAAGCAGCCTAAAGGGGAGAAAGGAGGGGTGAGTGTAAGCCGAGGTCACACGGCGGGCAGGGGAGGGGGCGGAGCGGGGAGAGCGAGAGCGGCATGTGGGTGTAAAGAAGCCGGGCCGGGCAGGGGAGGGGGCGGAGCGGGGAGAGCGGCATGTGGGTGTGAAGAAGCCGGCCGGGCAGGGGAGGGGGCGGAGCGGAGCGGGGAGAGCGAGAGCGGCATGTGGGTGTGAAGAAGCCGGGCCTTTGAAGTGAAGCTAAGCTTCACTTCAAAGGTGTCGGAGGAATGCGGGCGGCTGTGCACGCGCTTTTAAGCTCAATGCACATGCGCATTGAGCTTAAAAGTCACGGGCACTGCAAGGAATCGCCACGATTCCTTGCTTCGTAGTTAAACGTTGTTTGAGCCGCAATAGGCTCGCAAGCTCGATGCGCATGCGCATCGACAGGCGAGACCTAAAAAGCGTTACCGAAGGTAAGTAACTTGTTCATTACCACTATGCAAGCAGTAAATCAGACAAAGGGTTAGTAGGAGTCACTGTGATAAAAGGAACCCTCAGGCACCGAACAAGGTTGGTGACCATGTATCATCATTGGGTTCCAGAAGAGGGCAAGTGTGTTAGTTCCAAAAATTGTAGTGAGTGGTTTAAAAATAGGTATATCTGGGCCCCAACCAAATTTTAATAAGGTACCAGTATTACCTACAAATAAAAACAAAGTGCAAATGGATACTAGATGGTTAAGTGAATTTGAACCACCGTGTCCTTAGAACAAACAACTGGTCAACATGTTTCTGCTATCGCGTGCTCGTTACACACAGCATTCATCAGGACCAAAAGACACCCAGCCCATAGTCCGCGCACCCTAAGGCGCAAACTCCAGGGCGGGAGGGAGAGTACTTTGTGTATTTTTACAACAACTCACACTCTTGTGGGATTGAATTTCTTTCTGTTTTTTAAAAATCTCCAATTCGGAGAGTACAATGAGATTGCCTCGTAGGCTCGTGGCAGGGGAAAACCTTCACGCCAGGAGACTTTCCATCCCAGCGACTACCCGCAGGGAAACCTACTGCTAGCACATCCACGGCCCGGATGTGCTAGCAGTAGGTGGTTCAAATTCACTTAACCATCTAGTATCCATTTGCACTTTGTTTTTATTTGTAGGTAATATTGGTCCCTTATTAAAATTTGGTTGGGGCCCAGATATACCTATTTTTAATCCACTCACTACAATTTTTGGCACTAACACACTTGCCCTCTTCTGGAACCCAATGATGATACATGGTCACCAACCGTGTTCGGTGCCTGAGGGTTCCTTTCATCACAGTGACTCCTACTAACCCTTTGTCTGATTTACTGCTTGCATAGTGGAAATATTAGTTGGATTTGTTTTGTTACTCTTTTGTTGTTTGGTATAACAGTTTGATCATTATACACCTGCTCCCCGCGTGCCCCGTGCCAGCAGTAGCACTCTTTAATGCTATCTGCCCCCTGCTTAGCCAATATTAGCGTCTCCTAAACTCTTCTCCCTATGCCAGTTATCCAAAGCAATTTGTTCCCAGTGCCCAATGGCAGCAGCCCTAGACCCTCCCTGCCTATCGTCTCAATGCCCAGTGTAGGCACCTCCCAGTCCTACTCCATTCTTAGCGACAACCGCCCGCCCGCCCCCTCCATCTCCACAGCCGACCCCCAGACCCTCCCCACCTTCTGCTGGTGACAGTGGCGCGCGATCCGAGGTGACAGGCAAGGCGGCGAGGAGAGAGGTGCAGATTCTCTCCAGCAACCCCTTCCTTGCCGGGAATCGATTGGCCGATGCAAATCCTGCATGCTTGCCCCCATCCAATGATGGGGGGCGAAGGAGGGGTCTCCCATTCAGAAGAATGGGCGCTGGGGTGTTTACAATAAGTGGGCAGAGCCAGACTGGAGACAGCGGGGAGTGAGGGAGCGTCTGGGGCGACTGAGGTAGGAGGAGGGACAGACTGGAAGCGGGCGTGGTGCAGACAGAGGGGCTGCGGGCAGGAGTTAAAGCGCGCCACCAGTGTGTGCAGCAGCGCCAGACAGAGCTTTGTGCCCAGGGCGAGAGGAGCAGAGCGATGCTGAGGCAACCTGTAACGCACATGCACCTGCTGAAGACCCGGGAAATGCCAAGGTCGTGCTAAACCCACAGCGAAAGTGTCCAAAGTGCCTGGCAAGCTCTGTCTGCGGTGCCAATCCCACGCTGGTGGAAACCGACAATGGAAGGTGGACCCCGGATGACCTCAGTATTGGAAAGTGGACATTGGAGTACTCCACAAATGGAAACTGGACGCTGAGAGACCCCATCGATGGAAAGCATACACTGAAAAAATCAGGCGATGCTCAGCCCATGCTGAAAAAAAACAGAAGTGTCAATTCCATGCAGGAAAATTGGTGATGTCAGTGTTTTGCTGAAAGAGTTTGCAGATGTTAGTCCCATGCTTAAACTTCCAGCCACTTCCCATAGGACACCGTGTGGCACAGAAAGTCCTGCATGCCTGTTTCCAAGATTCATCAAGAAAAAACAGAACTGAGGGCGATTGGACAAGCTGCCAGCCTGCAGAAGCAGTGCAGAGAGACAGACTGGACCACACTCTAATGGAAACTATTGGCCGTTAAGCTGGTGCCCTGCAACGCCACTATCAATATGGATGAGCACCAAAGTCATTTGATCCTCTTGCAGCTCCACTTGTCTGCGCTTTGAAGGGTTCCCAGGGATAACAATACCCAGGAGGGTCTGGAGATCCTGCCAGCTCTGTGACATAACTTCAGAAGAATGATACAAAAAGCAAGTAAGTCAGCTCAATCAATGTCAGCACCTGCTGCACAGATCTGTGTGGGTAACCTGGAAATCACAGAGTTAAATGCTGCAAGCTTGGCTCAATCGTTCACACTTTAAACTCCTCCATACCACTAATTTGGGTAACAGCGTCTCAAGT
Source organism: Lissotriton helveticus (assembly GCF_964261635.1). NCBI lineage: Eukaryota > Metazoa > Chordata > Amphibia > Caudata > Salamandridae > Lissotriton > Lissotriton helveticus. The sequence continues at coordinate 135,466,752 of NC_136068.1, read as the reverse complement.
TATTGGCTTCTAGAAATATACAGATTGTATTATGCTCTTAAATGCAATCCTCATTCATAAGTCTTCAGAATTGAACACTTGCACAGAAGGCCTTCTTACTGGCCAGCCAATCGTGAAAACCCCCTAACAAGGGAACATTTAGTGATCTCTGACTACAGCATCTTCCATCCAACAGCACGGGATGGTCCAACACAGGGAGTCTGGGGAACCAACACCTGCATCAAAGATGGACATCCACTTCAGACCATCCAATAGGAAATCCTTGCTTCTAGACTCTGGTCGATTAAAAGGAGAGCCTGGATGGTGCAAGACTCCTAGTGGGCACATCAAGCGTCCAATGAATGCATTCATGGTATGGTCTCAGATTGAGCGGCGGAAGATAATGGAACGGTGGCCCGATGTCCACAACGCCGAGATCTCCAAGCGGCTGGGCCTTCGTTGGAAGCTCCTTCCAGACTTAGACAAGATCCCTTTTATCAGGGAAGCAGAGAGGCTCAGGGTCAAGCACATGGCTGACTATCCGGATTACAAGTATAGGCCACGGAAGAAAAGCAAATCTTTGCCCAGCAAGGCCACAGAGTCACTTCCTGCCCGAGTGAAGCCCTTTGCCCACAGACGGACCATCTCCTTCAGTGTATCATTGCCCTCAGAAACAGGTAACCACTCAGTGACATCTGGCTTTCCAGAGCAGGAGGAGCTGCATGAAGTTCAAGTAGCAGAAGTAACTTCTCAGGAATCTGTGGAAACATCTCCCAGGCACTGGCTGCCTGTGGGCACAATAAGCGAAGGTGCTGCAGCTCACCAACTTCAAAGTAAAGACTGCTCAGTGCAGACCTGCTCAGCAGTTATCCCTCGGTGTGGGTGGTCAAAGGGGGATGGCTCAACCTCCCCTACCTCCAGCAGGTCGTGGGCATCTTCCTTCACCTCGGATGATGACCAAGAACTTGGGGATGAACTTTCGGACCTCCTGCTTCCTGGGACGCAGCCAGAGGCAGATTCCTGTAGCCTTCTGGATTGTGAGGCCTTAGACAGAGACCTAGACCCGTTCCCCACCAGCGCTGTGTCCCACTTTGAATTCCCAGACTATTGTACTCCGGAGGTGACCGAGATGATAGCTGGAGACTGGCTGCTCTCGAGCATCTCCGACCTCGTTTTTACATACTGAGTCGTCTTCAGCAGGTAAACTTCATATCCAATCAGGTTCCAGGCACCATCTATTCAAAGACAGCAATCAGGTACTTTATCTTGACACTTAAAAGCTGATAGTGTCCCCCGAATTCCTATAAGGTATCCTGAATGTGCAGGTAGCCTCCCGTTAACTTCTCCCGGACCAAGATGAACTTAGTCCATGCAGGGACTGGAGAACATTGTCTACACTACTCCTCCTCACATGGAAATCTTGCTGTGCAGAATTTGTGTGTGATTGAGCTCTGAATGTATCTTTTCCAAATGGTGTACATACATGTGACCTTAGTTAGATACTTGACCAACAAAGAACCCTGAAGATTAGTTAATCGTATGTTCATGCTATACTTCAGCACACAAATCCCAGCCACACAAAGCATTGGGAATCTCTCCTTCTCTCACGCTACCTTAGGTTCTCAGGTCCCAGAAACAGGTTTCCCCAGCAGTGTCTGGCTCCATACTTTCCTCAGCCTCTTTGTCACCAAGACTAACATGCCTTGGGCAGCTCTCTACTCTTGTCACCTCTTTGATGCGAAGTCTTTGTTTAACAGCAAATTCTCTGACTACTCTTTTACGAACTCCAGTGAGAAAAGATCACTTCTTCAATGCCAGGTTCTCACATTCATTTATTTATGTACTCGTGCATGTATGTATATATTTCATTATTTATTTATTTATTTATATATGGGTTTCCTGTAGTGTGAACCACATTCCCACTGGAGTGATTACTCTGTTTATGTCTTGGTTACAGTCCTACCATTGCCCACTTTTGCATTCAGATCAGCCAAAAATAACACTCACGATGCTGTGATCTTATTTTGCATGCTTTGATAAAGGTTAGTTGCTTAGATATTCAACAACGTGTACAATAAGGAACATATTGTCCAATCAAAAAGAAATATGGCTCTTAAAGGGTGACACAATGCATGCCATTTCTCCCATCGCACCTTATTTCTGCCTACTCCCAACCAATGAATCTTAGAGATTACTTGACTAAAAGTAGGCAGAGACTGTCCACCACTGTATACACGTGGTGCTTGCAAGCCGCGTCTTCCTGCGCCCACGTGCTCTGAGCCTGACACGCCTTCTACTACACATTTCGGCTGTAGTAAATCCTCATGCTAGCTGGCAACCAATGGGTGTGCGTGGAGGGCGCTGATGGGCACACTCTTGCTACGCAGGCGTTCCTCCACTCATGCACCAGTACCGGGTAGACGTAGGCTGGGTGATTCTGCTAGGGAGGGCTGCTTTCAGATCTTCCTTCTCGAGCACAGGAGTGCTGTTGTATCTCCCTCTTACTGCACAGGGATACTCCTGGGTCTCTTGGTAGACTAAAGGTTTGACGTTGGATCTTAATGAAAGGAAGTTAATGCAGTTCTCAATGATTGAACAAATGGTGGTCTTAGATCTCCCCAGTACTTTAATGTGGTCTGTGGGATATCATTTGGTGAAAGTGAAGGTGTTGGAGATATCCTTTGATACAGCATGGAGGTGGGGCTGTTCTCTCTGGCACTAATGGGATGCTGTTATGCTCTGCACTTACTCAACACTGCCCAAGTGGTACATAATACCCACGGCTGTAAGCATGATGTAAACTCAGGAAAATCGCTCTCTTCCAGGTAGTTCAGAGCACAACACGAAGTCCCCACGGAAAACAAAACTCAGGAAATGTATTTTTTTCAATTGCCAAAATGTTCCCTCCTAGAAATCGGAACGTCAACCCTTGACTACTGTAGTTGCCATTATGTAAGGGGACAGTGTCTGTGGTTGGTGTAGGATCTGATTTCCTGGCCCTATTCTGGAAGACTTAAGTAGGACATGGAATGTTGTCCCTGGAGTGTTACCACATGGCCAACGCCAGCAGCAGAATGTGGCCAACAGCAGCAGCGTGGGGCAGCTGCTATGGACCGCTGGGGCGCTATTGCAATGGACACCCAAAGTCGTTCCTGCAGTGGTGTCGTAGCTGCAAAAAATGGACCTCCCTGCTTCTGGGTATGTTGGCAGGAAAACAATTCTCCCGGCTACCCGGCGCTCTCAGCTCCCCTGGGCAGCTAGACTCCTGAAACCTGTTGATGACCTCTGCTCCTCAGTGGGCAGCAGACAGACCCCCTGATGAACTTGGGCACCAGCCTACAGTCGACAAGAGCCCAGCAACCAAAGAAAGCTGCTCGCAGCAGTAGAGACACTAGAATATATTTCTTATGTGGGTTCCCCCTCGGGCTTCGAGTGACGTCACCCTAGTGCAGCATCTGTGTAGTTCGGGTCACTTGTGGGTCGGCAGGCCAGCAGCTGCTCGCGGTCACCACAGGGCTCATGCTGAAAAGTCTGAATAAAGTTATTATGAGTCTGCTGTTGTCCTGGCCGGTGTCGTGTCGTCTCCGCTCTCCAGTCTGTGTGCAGGGTGCAGCTCTAACCTCTGAATCACGCCTTCCCACAGGCTTGCGGTTACAGAGAGCTACCTGTGCTGTCCGTGCTCCAGCCTCTTGTTACATAATCGAAGCCACTTGCATCTTCTTGGCCAACGCCCCCCCCCATAGGTAAGACCTCCTCTTAAACTACCTTATTAGTACTGTCCTCGTGCGACCTCACTGTGTCCTGCTGTGGGGTTTTTGGAAGGGGTGATATGGGGTGAATGTAATTATTACACAAGCGCTGCCTGGCAAGAAAGAGACGGCGAGACATGGAGAGATGGGGGGGAGGAGGGAGGGAGGGGGCGGTGATGGAAATGTAGCTTGGTGAAAAGGGAGAGACAGCACGTACTCATATCAAGGAACGGGGCTCTGTGTCTGTACATATTCTTGGGATACAGATGCTGGGGGGGATGGGGGAGAGCAGAGCTTCAGAGCCTAGGAGGGATGCTAATAAGGCTGTGCCGAGTGCTGCCTACAGCCTCGTTCTGCACCGTCTCCTCTCCCTCCATCAATTACAGAGTCCCTGCCTGTCCTCCCCGTGCCCTTCCATCTCTCATCTCCTCCCCCCGCCTCCGTGTACCACCGGTTTTCTGCTATTTTCACCCTGCCGGGCCAGCCTGTATATATATATATATATATATATGTGCGAGCCCGCCACATTTCTGTCGTATACAGATCCGCAGAATGGGATCCTGCCTTCTGTAGGATGAGTGAGGCGCTGTCTGATTTTAGGGTCTCCCCACATTTGCATTATAGAGGTGGCGGCAAGCTATGGGGTGATCTAAGGACGGGTAGTTGATGCCGCTGGGTGGGTGTCAGTTCTCAGTGCGCTGCCTGTCAGCATGGAGGTAGGAACGGGGGCGGACAGCAAGCAGAGCACGCGCGTTTCGCGTTATGTAACTGAGTGAGTAGCTCCTTCTTGTCTGCCTTCACAAAGTGAGCGAAGTTACATTTCCGAACACAGATTGAAGGAGCCCTCTCCGAGCACAAAGCTTGGACAAGCCCCCCATCTGGCACCGTCCAGCCCCGTTACGAAATTGGCACGAATTTACGATGCCCTCTACCCAGTTTGCATAGACCGACTGAGCTGCCTGACAGGAGCACAGACTGAGGACCCGCCCTAAGTCGCCACTACCACAGAATAAGCAAGCGCCAGCCCTCCTAGACCATCAGAGTGAAGGAGCGCCTCTCTGTGTCTTACCTAGCACCGTCTACGCGTCCCCATCTCCCCAATAGCAGCCGGCAGTAGCGCCTCTTCTTGGCACGAGCACAAACAAAGGGAAGTCTTCTCTCTCCCAGACACTAGCAGACTTTAACTGAGCTCCTCTCCCTGACCCCAGGACAGACTGAGTGAGCCTTTTTCCCGAAGCAGGGCAAACTCAGTGAGAGCTCTCCCTGATAAATGAGCATACTGAGGGAACCCTCTCCATTATCAGACCAGGCTGGGTGGGACCTCTCCGTGACAACAGACTAGACTAGAGTGAGTGAGCGAGCCCTCTCCGTGACAGCAGACTGGGTGAGCCTCTCGTTCTTGCACCAGAAACGACTGGGTGAGCCTTCTCCCTGACACCAGAACAGACTGGGTGAGTCTCTCACCCTTACACCAGGACAGGCGGTGTGAGCCTCTCGCTCTTACGCCAGGGCAGACTGTGTAAGCTCTCTCCCTGACACAAAGCTGCCAAGTGGCTTTATGTCATATGAGACAAATACTTCCAGTTCGTGTTTTTTACCCAATAGACCTTTGCATTCTGGGACTTGTAGTATTCACTGTTATAAGTCTGGCCTTGAAAAGCCAGCATGCAAGGGTCTGTTGGAAAAAACGCTAGGACTGATTGAAGCTGTCGCACATGACTTGAAGCCACTTGGCAGCTGTGCAGATACCTGTAGTCTGAAAGAGCCCCCTTCCACTGGTTTAGAGACGACTGAGCCCTTGTAAACTGATACTAACAGGCTGAGGAAGCTCCCCTCCCTAACACCAGCACAAACCGAAGGAGTGCCTCTCACTGACATCAGCTGTCCGAGAGAGTTCCTGCATGCCTGACACCAGCTCAGACTGAACCCTCCTCTCCTCAGATACCAGCACAGACCGAGTGAGGGATCTGTCTTGGTCTGAAGTAATCATGATCTGTTAAGAGCACGTGGACGTGTTTATGCACATAAAATGTACATCTCTATATACTGTCAATGGTATGTTGGACTACTTTAAAGAAATATGTATATATTTACAATTTTAGAGCACAGCTCTCAATAGTGAAACTTTGAGAGGAGGCCCAAAGCACATAGAAGGATATGGTGGGTGGAGGTGGACATTTTACTGCACCACAATAGTGGAAATCTAAGTTGGCCTATCATGCAATACCCAGTTGGTAGCAAATGGGTTTTTTGTATACACTGGAGATAATTTCCACCTGCAGGAAATTCTCTTTCCAATTGTTATTAGTCGAGTCTGCATTCAGCACTTCAATCTCTCCTGTTCACACTTATTAGTTACAGGGATGGGACCGGGAGGTGGGTGGCACTCCTCTTCTGTATGGTGATAAATTGTCCACCATGAATGATGAAGAGGCGAGGTAGCATGTGCATAAATGCTACTTGGTGATTGCTGAGAATGCTGGGCACCAGGAGCGCCCTTGTGAACATAATCTTTGTCAGTGAAATGCAGGAAATCCTCCTGGCAGAGTGGGGAGCCCTCCTACAGCAGAATGTGATTCGAAGATGCTCTCCAACAAGTATCCCCCAAAGCAGATGCAGTTTCATTTTGGGTCTTCTTCTGGTGGCTCCTCAATCAACAGCACTGGTACCTCTCACTCCAGCTAGTCTCCAGTTCTAACTATTCCTGCAGCTGAGCTGAGAAGTGAAGGGTACGCAAATATGGTGGAGACATGGACAGGAGAAGCGAACAATCCTCAGGGCTTATAGTGCACAAATACATGCCAAATTACAGTTACAGGGTCATGGCAGGGAATGGTCTGCCCTCATGGGGGATGTAAAGTTACACACAGACGAATGACAACGTGTTCTGTTGGTTGTGCCTCCCACACTTCTTCCATAAAGCACAGGTCTTACTCAGGAACCACAAATTCACCACTTCAGCCATAACAGCTCCTCCTGGGGCTCCACGATGACAGGGAATGTACTTGTGGATTTTTCAGTGATAGACTGCTGTGAGCCCTTTGTGACATGGTTTGTACTTGGAGCTCCTGGGTGACATGGGCTAATCCATGCCACTCAATTAATTGACTTCTCAGGACCTTCAGTGAATTCTTCCCCATGTCCCCAAAGACGAAGGTCGATCCTTGATCTCAGTGACGTAGCTTCTACCTTAGGCCCTCCATGATGGGGACAACTCTGGGCCATCCAGTGATATCACTCCTACTCAACGATGTTTTTTTCTAAAACAAATACTTCATGGTGAAAGGTACTTAAGGCCCTCAGTAGATGTTGTCCTAAGTACCATAACTGCTCAGAGACACATACCTCACCCGATTGCAGATCTTGAGTTGTTTGCAGAAGGTCCCAGTTCAACCCTTCCTTTTTAGAGCAGCCTGCAACCTGTGCTCACGTGCTGTAATGTGATGTGACAGTGTCTTGTGTTACTTCTGTAAGTGAGTCGCTGGTACAGGACAGAGCTAGTACATTCAACATGGAGAATATATGCACTTTATTAATGTGGACACTGTGTTCCCATCGTGAGGGCAGGCACTGCACTGTCTTCTCTCACAAAGTGTTTAATGTTGATACAACTCGTAAATAAACTGCATTCTTGCACAAAACCTTTCTTGTTTCCTCTTATCTGTTGTTGCTTCATACGCTTTCACACACTTTGTATACAAGAGAGTCTAGAGTCGCACTGATAAGCCACAGTGATTCCAGGATTCACAATCTTTTCCACCAACACCAGGAACCGCACTCATATTCTATTCAAATGCAAGGTTCTACACACCCCATACCTGTGCTACAGTTAACACGCTTTACAACAGAACCTGCATCAACAAATCTCTTAGTGCCGCCCTCAGCATTACTGTCACTCGAGTCCCAGATGGAGACGGACACGCACTTTCAGGTGAAGAGCATGGTTCTGGAAGAAAATGGGTGACCGCATCTTCTGATTTGTGCTAGTACATACAAACTCTAACCTACCGATGTAGGAACATGTGTTTTGTAGGATATGTCAACAATCACCTGTACTACAGAATTTGAAAAATAGGAGAATGTTGAAGGTTACCCCTCACTAGTTAGCCATGGATGAGAAAGAGCTAGGTTACAATACAGCCAAATCAGATGAGAAACTGAGAAGAGTAGTCTGTGCTTTGGTAATAGGTTAATATAAAATGAATGTCCTCGCTGAAGACAGTGTGGAGACACAGTAAAAAATAATAAAGTGAAATAAAGGAACAATGAACAATGTCCAAGCTATTGAATATAAAACATAGAATTGAATAAAGCAAAGGAAGTTACACATAACTAGAGCCTTTTGTGAGGTGGCAAAGGAATCCAGATAGGAATCGACCTGTTGGCCAAGAGTTGTGAAAATAACTATGTTTGAAGGTAGAAGGGGGAAAATAGCATGTAACTTCAGGGTTACATAAGAAAGATCAGTACCTTGACATAGAGATGGGGTGAGAAGCATGCAATGTCAGGGAGTGCAAATTATTCTTTGCCCCAGTATTGGAACTTTCATAGATTCCCATGCTTTTGTATCATTCCCCGTCATCGGAATGGGAGTCTCGGTAACAAAAATAACATAGCAGTTGGTACAAAAGAGAAAGAAAAAGGCCTAGGCCTCATTCCCTTTTGTAGCATATCCACCTCTTTGTGTAAAAGAGACCAAAGTAGGCATCAGCCAATCAGAAGAGCCTCACCCCTTAGAACCCTCCTGAAGGAACCTCAGAGCCTCAGATTTTCTACTGCACGTTGTGCTAGGGAGTCTCCTTTGAGCTCTGCTCAACATCTACTCTTCAGAAGTTTTTTTCTTCAAGTTTTTTCTTCAAGCTTTTCTTCAGATTGTTGGCTGATCCTTCCAGGATGTCTGACAAGGGAAAGAAGAAGGCCCTTTTCAAGCCATGTTCCACCTATGGCAAGAAAAGACTACTCATTGAGGATAAGCATAAAGACTGCATCTATTGCCTCTATCCTGATCACAAGGCTGCAGACTGTAAGATCTGCCGCACTTTTTCCACCAAGCCCCTCCGGGACCGTGAGGGTAGGCTTCTGACATGGCTCCAGAAGTTGAAGTCCAGGAAGGATACTGTCTCCAGTGACAGTGAGGACTCTGCATCTGCGTCTACGACTAGAAGGTCAGTCAAAAGGGGTAGGGGTTCCCCTTCTCCTTCTGTGGAGCATCCTTCTAAGGCCTCAAAAAAGACCCCCAGAGAGTCTGAGAGCCAGGGTCCAGGCGAATCTCCTCACCATGGTGAAAGGGAGAGGGTAGGACCATCTGCGCCTTCTAAGGGTTTGAAGACTGATCCAGCCTTCAAGAAACCCTCTTCCCAATCTTCTGGGAAGTCTGACAGTAGTTCCAAGTCGTCGACCTATGAAGGCGTCGTCGACGGAGGCTCCGTCAACGAAGAAACTGAAACCTAAACTGAAACTGGTTCCGCCGACGGACTCGTCGACGGGACAATCGACGACGACGGGATCGTCGATGAGGATAGAATCGCCGACAACAGCTACAACAGCGTCGACGAGGAAGTCGCCGACGACGGCATCGTCGACGAGGATGTCGACGACGACAGCGGCGTCGACGACGAGGTCGACCACGATGGCGACGACGAAGAGTTCGTCGACGGTGGCGACGACAGTGTCGTCGACGAGGGCCTCGACAACGACAACATTGACAACGACGACGGCTGGGATGTCGACAGTCTCGTCGGCGGCGGCATCGACGGCGCCCATCTCGTCGCGAGTGTTCTTGTGTCGACGATGCATATTCCGTCGACGAAGCCGACGACGGCTGCATTTTCAGTATGACCGTCGACGATTTTGGCATCGGAGAAGAGAATCACTATTTCAATGACCAGAATTACACCGGACATGACATCTCCCAGGAGGGTAACACCCTTGCCACCAGCTCTGCTGTTTGATGAAGATGAGTCAGAAGAAGGTGATCAGGACTCATATGGCTACGCTGACAGTCCCTCTCAACTTCTGGCCAAGTGCCAGGAGACGGATTCTGAAGGAGGGTATGACCAAGAAGGTGGTTATCATCATCATTCTGCCCAACCACAGAAATATTCAGGTCAAGACATGGTTTCGGTACCATCTTCTTTCCTGCAGGACCTGCACAGGATGCTGCGGGATTACAAATCTAAAGCTGCAGAGCCTGCTCCAGATCCAGTTGCGCAAGCCATGCCTGTCCCGGCGCCTGCCTCAACGGCTGTTCCTGAAATACCAGCTCAGGTGTCCCCTCAGCCACAGGCATCAATTCCACAAGAGCCTTCCAGACCAGCAGACACCCATGATTATTCCTCGGATGAGGATCATAATTCGGATGATGGAGCTGATCAAGCTTCTGAATGGGATGAATACATCATTCCGGACCCTCCATCTCCATGTCCGGATCCGGTGGATTCCCCGCCAGTGGATATAGGAGGATTTCATCAGCTGATGGAAAGAGCGACTGGCAGATTCAAGTTGGCAATGCCTGCGGTGGCCTCTGAATGTTTCTTGTATGATTTCAAGGAACCTTATAGGAAGACGACAAGGTCCATACCAATAGTGCAGCATCTCTGGGATGAAGGCCTTAAGGCAATGAAAAATCCAGCGACGGTGGTCCCTGTACTACCGCGTCTAGATAAAAAGTACAAAGCGCCTGAGGATGGTCCAGCTGCCTTAACGGGCCACCCAAGACCGGACTCAGTAATTTCTCAAGCGGCGCAGAGAAAATCCCGCAACCCCTCTGCTCCTTTAACAACTCCTCCAGACAAGGAAGGAAGGAGATTGGACAATGCCGGGAAGAGATTCTCTTCAATGGCGAGTCTTCTGGTGCGGGCAGCTAATGCCCTAGCAATATTGGGCAGATACGACCGCCAACTATGGTGTGATGTCGCACCGTTCCTGGATCAGCTTCCTTCAGAATCAAAAGCGGAAGCAAAAAAGGTCTTACAAGAAGGGGAGGCGACATCAATGGAGGTCATTGACTGTGCCATGGACATTGCCACAACGGCGTTTCGTTCTTTGGCTGGAGCTGCGGTCCTTCGTCGCCAGGGGTGGCTGAAGTCGACCTGGTTTCGACCTGAGATCCAAAATAAGATCCTGGATTTTCCTTTTGATGGAGAAGCACTATTCGGGAAATTGATTGACGACACTCTCCAAGACATCAAAAAGGACACTGAGACCGCCAGATCTTTGGGTACGCTTCAGTACCCCAAAACTCCTTTTAAAGGGTCCAGAGGCAAACGTACAAACTACAGAGGATCTTACCAACAACAGAGATACTCATCCTACGGCTCAGGTTCGCAACAATACCGCCAGCCTTATCAACAAAGGCAGGGCCAATCCTCCAATTACTCCAGGCCTAACAACAGAGGAAAGCAGGCTTGCCAGGGACGTGATACGTCCAAGTGACAATAGCGGCCTCCTGGCTCTTCCTACTGTACCCTCCTCCAAGAAGTCATCAGTAGGAGGCAGGGTATCCCAATACCTTCAGAATTGGTCCAAGTTAATATCGGACCGTTGGGTGCTCAACATCATTCGAAAGGGCCATACCTTAGAATTCACTCAAATCCCACCACCCAAGCCCCCTGCAGCCATTCCTTCAAAACACCTGCGTCTTCTGCGGCTCGAGGTTCATCAAATGCTCCTGAAGGGGGCTATAGAGCCGGTTCCCTCCGACCAAAAAGGACAGGGATTCTATTCCAGGTTCTTCCTGGTAAGGTAGACGCTAGAGAAATGTCGCCCCATTTTATATCTCGGGGAGCTCAACACCTATCTCATCTCCCTGTCTTTCCGGATGGTTTCTCTTCAAGACATCCTGCGGCTGATCAATCCGGGGGATTTCATGGCCACGCTTGATCTCGAGGATGCGTACTTTCATGTACCGATTCACCCAGCACACAGAAGGTTTCTACGATTTACAGTAGCCAAGAGCCACTTTCAATTCAAGGTTTTACCCTTTGGTCTTCGCTCAACCCCGAGGATCTTCACGAAGTTGCTGGCGCCAGTAGCGGCATTCCTGTGAAGGAATAATTTTCAAGTCTTCCCTTACCTGGACGACTGGTTGCTGAAGGCCCCGTCCAGGGAAGCAGCGCGGGACGCTGTTCAGGCATGTACAAACCTGTTTCAAAATCTAGGACTCACTTTAAACAAAGACAAATCACCTCTGGTCCCATCCAGGATGGCACGTTTCCTGGGAGCCATCCTGAACTCAAAATTCTCAAAAGCTTTTCCAACCCTAGAAAGGCAGAAAAAACTGCAGACCATGGCTCTGGACTTACGAAAAAAAGAAGGTGTCTTTCAGTACGCCGCTACAAATCTCTGCTGGGGGTAATTTCGTCATGCATGCGTCTGATTCCTCACTGCAGACTGCGAATGCGTCCTCTTCAGGAGCAACTGGACATCCAATGGAAACATATTCACGGATCATTCGACTTCAAGGTGACCGTCACTCCGACAATGAAAAGAGCAGCCCTGTGGTGGACAGACCAGAGAAACTTGTCCCAAGGTCTATCCTTCGTAAGCGATCCGTCTCCTCATGTAGTGACAACGGATGCGTCATTGGATGGTTGGGGAGCGGTGATGCAAGACCTGCATGTCAGTGGCCATTGGTCTCCTCACGATCGTCCGCTCCACATCAATCTCTTGGAGCTAAGAGCAATACAACTGGCTCTACAAGCCTTTCTCCCTCGCCTAAGAGGTTCACATGTTCTCATCAGGATGTACAACACCACGGCCTTGCATTACATGAACAAGGAAGGAGGAACCAGGTCTCTCCCGTTGTCGCAGGAAGCTCAAGAGATCTGGGAATGGGCGATCCTTCATGGGATGTCGCTGCAATCAGAACACTTGCCAGGAATTCTAAATGAGAATGCTGACAGACTGAGCAGGTTATCCTCAGTCAGTCACGAGTGGGAGCTAAACCAGTGAGTTCTAGAAGAGGTCTTCCGCCAGTGGGCAGACCTGCAATAGATCTCTTTGCCACGCCGACCAACAAGAAATGCCGGTCTTATGCAAGCAGGCTTCACCACGAGGATCATTGGGGAATGCGCTTTCGATAGCCTGGTCAAGGACATTTGTCTACGCCTTTCCCCCCATCCCACTGATCCCGAGGCTTATCCGGAAGATCAAAGTGGAACCATGCAGGATGATCTTGATAGCCCCTGCTTGGCCGAGACAGTTCTGGTACACGGAGCTCCATCTGTTGTCACTAGCTCCTCCTCTCCCCTTGAGGACTATTCCAGACCTTCTCACAATGTCCGAAGGACAGATTTGGCATCCAGATCCACAGTCATTACACCTGACGGCATGGCTCCTGAGCAGCGAGAATTTATGAATCTCCCCATCTCGAACGAAATTAAAGAAGTCCCCTCCCAGCCAAGAGCTCCTTCCACGAACAAGACTTACCGCCTCAAATGGAAGAGATTTTGCATTTGGTGCACGAGAGAGAAAATTGACCCCTTTTCTTCAAAACCTCATCGGCTTCTGCCTTATCTCTTGTCCTTGGCTAAGTCGGGGCTGGCCCATTCATATATAAATGTTCATTTGGCGGCAATTTCAAGGTACAGACGGTCTGAGTCTGGACCTTCGTTGTGGTCTTCCAGGATTGTTAAGCAATTTCTAAAAGGCTTGTTCCGGGTCTATCCACCAGTGAGGCCTCCGCCTCCTACTTGGCACCTGAATCTAGTCCTCACTCAACTCATGAAAAGCCCATTTGAACCAATTCATCGATCAGACATGAAGTTCCTTTCATGGAAATTGGCTCTCCTTCTTGCCCTCACACCGGCAAGACGTATTGGGGAATTGCAGGCTCTCACAATCCAAGAGCCTTTTCTTCAATTCAAAAGGAACACAGTTACCTTGAGAACTAACCCAAAGTTCATACCCAAAGTACCCTCGGACTTCCACTTGAACGAGCCGGTTATTCTTAAGGCTCTCTTTCCTCACCCGGCTACACCAGCGGAGAGGTCGCTACATTCTCTAGATGTACAACGATGTTTAAAATTCTATTTGGATCGCACCTAAGGATTTCGGAAACCCTCCCAACTGTTCGTTGCTTTTGGTGGTCCGAGCAAAGGTCTCCCTCTGTCAAAGCAGGGGATTGCAAGATGGATTACCAGTGCCATTCTACATTGCCATACTGCAGCAGGTAAACCACTGACTGGCACGGTTCGAGCACAATCCACAAGATCAGTGGCTTCTTCAACAGCCCTCTTCGCAGGTGTGCAGATTAAGGACATTTGCAGAGCTGCTACCTGGAGCAGCGTCCACACCTTTACTAAGCATTACTGCTTGGAATCCTTACAACAAGAAGATACGGCAGTGGGCCAAGCAGTCCTGAGAAACCTCTTCCACTAATTGGTGAGCTTTCCTTTCTATCCCACCTTCCGTTATTTTGCACATTTTGTATCTTTATGTCATGTTGGCTATTGCAATGTATGTTATGACACAAAATGTGTTTTTTATTGCTAACTGCTTGCTACTCTGATACAAAAGCATGGAAATCTATGAAAGTTCCAATACTGGGGCAAGAAAACAAGGGCCAGATGTAGGAGCCCACATACCGGTCGGTAACGGCCGATTTCGGCCGTTACCGACCGGTATTTAGGATTTGGCATGTAGGGGGCATCTCATTTACAGAATCGGTAAATTTACCGATTCAGTAAATATACAGAATCGGTAAAATACCGAATCGGTAAATTTACCGATTCTGTAAATGAGATGTAGGTGGCACTTCAAAGAGTGCCACAGGCCCTTAAGAGTCGGTATTTTACCACCCAATCCTATTGGGTGGTAAAATACCGAATACAGGTGTGCATGCACATCTGTGCATGCACACCTGTGCAATGTGACACACAGACATGCCCTTAGGGCATGTATGTGTGCCACATGTTACACGTGCCTGTATTTGGGGTGCTAGAGGGTGTCAAAGTGACACCCCCTGCACCCTTGCAGGATTCGGTATTTACCGATTCGGTAAATACCGAATCGGTATTGCCCATTTATTCCTATGGGCTTCAAGGCCCATAGGAATCAATGGGCAATACCAAATCGGTATTTACCGATTCGGTAAATACCGATTTTTGCAGAATCGGTAATTCCCAAAAAGAATTTACCTACATCTCCCTCCTTCTAATTTACAAATTCATAAATACCGAATCGGTAAAATTCTGTATTTATGAGTCGGTAAATTAGAATTACCTACATCTAGCCCCAAGTTACTTACCTGTAACTTTAGTTCCCCAGTATTGGTAACTTTCATAGATTCCCATGCGCCCACCCACCTCCCCAGGGAAAGCTCAGCCTTCAGCAGATATGGTGACTGTTACACAACGGCTACGAAAATCTGAGGCTCTGAGGTTCCTTCAGGATGGTTCTAAGGGGAGAGGCTCTTCTGATTGGCTGATGCCTAGTTTGGTCTCTTTTACACAAATAGGTGCATATGCTACAAAAGGGAATGAGGCCTAGGCCTTTTTCTTTCTCTTTTGTACCAACTGCTATGTTATTTTTGTTACTGAGACTCCCATTCCGACGACGGGGAATGATACAAAAGCATGGGAATCTATGAAAGTTACCAATACTGTGGAACTAAAGTTACAGGTAAGTAACTTGTTTTCATACTCTTGACGTAGGCAAAGAAGTATATTCTTTATTTGCAGAAATTCTATTTGGCACCTAGTAAGAGTGTGCTGATCTGTACCAACAAGGGAAGAACAGACAGTCTTCTGAAAACTGTTTCCTTGCAGATCAGCTGCCCAAATATGCTTGCTACTTGAAATTAAGGTCTCCATATCTCATTTGACTCATATTTGGAAAAGTGGGAAGTTCTTCCATGGACCAAAACCTTGGACTTGCAGCACAGATAGTATCTAAATCAGTGGATCTGCCACAGACAACAAGGTCTCAATTACATATGGGCGATACTCATCATGAATAGTAAAGGGAGCAAGGGATGTGCAATGTGTACAGGTAAAACAGAGAAAGGCACCTCATGGTCCCACCAAGGACATATAGGTCTTCCATACACCATAATCCTCTTAGTCTCATCATAGGCATCTGTAAATCTCTTGTGTGTGAAGGTATGCATGAACGGAGGTGGTAAAATATATGCGTATCATGTATTCAGAGCTTTCCTACCTAAAAGTTAAAACTCCAATTAGAACTTACATTTATGCATTGCGTCTCTGAAGGAATTGGATTCAACCATTATCACCAGTACATTGGAGTCTGCATTTTCATAACATGAAAAAAAAATGTTAGGCGAACAGTGTGCTCAACCATTTGGTTGTATCACTTATGGTACAAAAAATAAATCACAGAAATGTGTTTACCCACAGTGTGGAGGGTTAACGATAACCTTCATAAGATTCATTAGGACTATTTAAAAACCCACTATTTACTACATCCATGTGCTACTTCAGTAAGAAGTGATGTGTACACAACACATTTAAAGTTGAACTGCTAGTTGTGATGCCCACTGTGTTGGAAAGTATACTTTTCATGAAAGTCCTCAAGTTGAGGAACCAGCTCAAGCCCAAGCTTTCTGGGAAGTGCAGCATTTCGGCTTTCACACCCTATGGTAATCAGAGTAGAATCAATCCTTTCTTCTTTACCAGGCGGGGAAGAAGAGTCAGGATTCATCAGCTCAGTATGGTGCTGCTCACAGGAATACCTAATACAGACTGTCAGCCTCGTGGGAAGAGCTCTCAGGAGTTGATGAAATTCTTGTGGCATAGATGGTAATGCCAAGGCAGCATTTTGTTTGAGTATCCTGAGCAGTTAGTCCAGTTCACAATAAAACTTGGTAGCAGCAGTCTGCAAAATCTAAACTTTGAATCTGTTGTATTGAGTTAATGATGATTAATATTCAGGGTTGCGTGCCTAGTTTGCACGAAATGTGCATAATTCAATATACAACAGTGTTATATCAATGGTGAACAAGAGCAGTGGCGAAATCTAAACTTAATATATATAGTCTTTGCGGAGGGAGGCAGTATTCAGTCCGAGTAGGTCTCAAAACTAGGGACACGCAGTTAAAGTGCCACATCATTGCTCAGCAGCCCATCACCATCCACATTAGCCCAATATGTTCTATTAGGGGTTTTAGCAAATGTAATCTGTTCAGGTTCACGCCAATAGTGTGACAGCCCCAACTTTATTAATGTGGTGTAGACATACAACACCAGGCTAATTCTTTTGAATCCCTGATTATGAGGATCTCACTAACAGGTGCTCTGTAGTGTAGTAAAGCATCATTTGACCATAGGCTGCACCAAAACGTTAAAGACCTAAATTTAGCAGTATGCTTGATACTTCTAATACCCACATCTGTCAGCATTGGTATAGACGGGTCAGTACTTAGCAATCTGAGAAGTGCTTTAAAAACAATATCCGATAGAGACTTCTAGCCGTAGGTTCCTTACCATAGAATTATCCCCAGGCATCAGACTAGATCCGGAAATTTTTCATGAGCTGTGCTGTTGCTCGCCGGTAGGTGGCATAGTTCGGCTCCACATGGCATTGGCAGCGTCGTCTGCACCGGAAGTGACGTGCTTGGTACCTACATAGGCGCCACCCCTGCATGCTATTGTCAGTTCTTTTCTTTCCCTGCCAGTTAGTGCAGATCCGGAAAGAGCTATCTCATCAGTCACTTTTTGACTGTGCTTTTTAAACATTTTGTCAAATATTTTTGGGAGTTCTTCTCCTGGTGTGGCAGGGATGCCCACTAGAAAGGCAGACTTCAAGTCCTGCGGAGCCTGACATCGACATTTGTCGGTGACGAACCCTCATCTTGTTTGCCTCTGGTGCTTGGATCGAAACCACAATTCGAAAACCTGTGCCAACTGATGCGTAGTGCTCCCCAAGGCCTTGAGGAAGTGGTCCTTCCAGCTACTTGCCGCCTAACGTGTGATTCCGCAATGCTCTCGATCCTGGTCGAGATGAAGGCCTCAGGTTCGGTCACGGAATCCAAAATCCATGTGGTAGTCGAAGTCATCGGGACACTTGGGTAAATCCCACATAAAGAAGAAAAGCAAGAAGTCGAAGAGGTCTTCAACTTCGCATGATCTGTTGCGGTCTTCAGACAAGATTAGGGCACGCCATTATTTGAGGCCAGGTTCCGCAGTTGTGCCTGGACCGACTCTGCGCCTTCCCGAGTTTCCGGAAGCCGTAGCGACCTCCGCTTAACTTCAGAAGTTCTATGAGGTCATGCGCCTTATATTTGAGTGGCCCGCTCCTGCCGGCGTGCCTTCAAGAGCCGTAGGTTCGAGAGGGGTCCCTATTGGTTCCACGCCAGCGGCTCCACCCTCAGCACTAATTGGGCCCTTTGGATCTATGGATGGATCCAAACCGATATCAGTTGTACCACCTCTACCTTCCCCGGCACCTCTTCTGATGTTGACGCTCCTGGCACTGGTGGCACCATCCCCATTCGGATTCTCTCAGCCAACAGGTTCTGCAGAGAACACGCAATGTTAGCAGTTCTGCATGCTGAAGTTTTCAAGGCGGCTCTTGCTCCGAGACGCTTTTCGTCTCGAGTGGAGCTCAGGCCTCCTGTATGCCTTTCCTGCCCCTACCATTCCTGCCCAGAGCTCTCAAGAAAATCAGGAACAACTGGATCCAAGTCATCCTAGTGGCCATGGCTGGGCTGGGAACAGCAATGAACCCTGGCAGATTGCTGCTTGACCGGCCTCTGGAGCGGGGGGAGGTTTGTGTTTGTGAGAGGCACCGCTCCCGCTTTTGTTTCAGCCCGTAGAGGTACAAAACCGCCCTCCCACGGGTACAAAACCGGCCCACCGAGGAAACACCCGGTGCCCACTATGGCCAGTCTGGCCCTGCTACTGCCTCTTGACTGAGCTCAGAGAATTTAGTATCTCAAGCTGTTGAGCATGCCAATCTGTCCTCTGATATGGCTGGCCCCTCAGGGAGGATCTTCTTTCACAGCAGCAGGGGAGGGTTCTCCACCTGTCAACACTCTGCCTTCTTGTGTGGAGCCCATGCACAACTGTCCTCCCAGGCTCCTTACCATCACAACGGCCTTTATGGTGGTAATAACATCTGCCCGGAGGGTCTGTGAGCTTCTGGATTTGTCATCCAACTCTCCATATCTGAATATCTATCCGGACAAGCTGATTCTTCACACTAGAGCTTCCTTTCTGCCGAAAGTGGTTACTCCTTTTCATGAAGGCCAGTCCATCACCTGCCTACTTTTTACGCTCTGGCACATCCCTCTAAAGAAGAAGAGTTATTCCATGACTGGACTTAAAGAGAAAGTTGTCATTCTACCTTGACCAGGCGAGAGAGTTCTGAGTGGACAACCAACTCTTCATGGGGTAGGTCAGAGGAAAGAAGGAAAAGGCTGTGCAGAAGCAGACCATCTCCCAATGAATTGTGCTCTGCATTAAGATCTGCTACGCATTGGCCACGAAGCAACCCCCTGAGGGCTTGTGTGTTCATTCCACAGGAGCCAAGGGTGCAACCACTGTGTTAGCATGCAGAGTCCTGGACATCTACCAGGCAGCAACAAGGGCCTCTCTGCATATATTCACAAAATGCTACTGTGGGGACAGTCAGGTCCTTTGGGACAGGCAAGGTACCCGCTCGGTACTGCAGGACATTTTAATGTGAAATTGTTTGCAGACCCACTTATGGGTAGGTATTGCTTGGGTATCTATTCTGAGGTAAGGAATCTGAACCTAGAAGTCTCTTTCAGATGATCAAGTCACTTACTTTTTTTAACACCTTATCTAGTAGAGACTCTATCTAGCCTCCTATTCCTTACCAACCCACCCATCCTGCCCACTCTGACAACGGATTTCTAGGGACAGCGGTTTCCCCCTTTCAGGGCCCTAGTTTTCCACACCAGTGGTTGGTGTTCTTCGTAGGCTCTGTGCTCTTGGTGTGGAATGTCCTGAAAACATACTGACTTCAGCATGATGAGCTGGTGCCTATATAGGCATGGCAAACGTCACTTCTGGCATGGACAACGACGCCTACTGGAACTGAACGACGCCCCATACCTGCGCGCAGGGGTACAACTCACAAAAACATTCCAGATCTAGTCCGACGGCTGGGCATAATTCTAAGGTAAAGAATCTCCGGCTAGATAACGTCTCTTAACATATAAGGCATTGCTGAAGGTAAGTAACTTTTTTTTCAGCCCCTGCAATCCTATTTTCGACCCATAGCTCCCATAACTCTTCCCCATGAAGTGCTGCTGTCTGAGCCTGTGCTCTGTATACCTCTAGGGGTGCAGAAACACCTGCGACCCTATATTTTTTGTAAAGGCTAAAATGACTTTAGCTTTACGGATTAGGAAAATTATTTCTTAACAATTTGATTAGTCCATTTAGCATTGTCAGCCACCCTGATACCTAAACAAGCAAATGAATGGACATGCTCGATTATCTCATTTTCTAAATAGATGGCTTTCTTATACATTCCTGATAAATTAAAGATCAATAGTTTACTTTTTACTGCATTTATTTTTAAACCTTTCATCTCCCAGAAGGCATGAAAACCACTTAGTAAGTTTTGTAAGCCACTTGTCATATTCAAAATACGTAGCAATCGGTTGAGCCTCACGTAATCATGAGGATCGATGTCCACCTATTTCGTTCAAACACAGGTAACAGTGTTGGAGACAATATATGCATCCCTGCTTAACCCGTTTATTTTTCAAAAAGGCTGTAGCGGTTGCCACCATTGGGCATTAGCTAATTATGAGAAAGTTGTTATCGTGTCGACAAGTAATTAATGCTCGAAGGATGCTTGGGACACCCAAGGGATCTAGAAATTGTGTTGAAAGCTGAATTTCAAATCTATGAATGCTACAAAGAGAATGGACACTTGAAGCTACCTCTTTCCATGTCGGTTTGGCGCTTGTAAATGAGAAAGAACATCCCTGTCATCTCCACACTCCTTTAGTCTCCTTAATACCATTCTTGTGAAAATATTTTGGAAATTGTCAGCGAGACTTATGGGTCTGAAATTTTTCAGGCCAGACAGACCTCCCTTTTTATGGATCAGTAAATTTTCACCCCCAAGCACCTTTAAACGTATTGAGGTCCGGTCAGTCAAAGCATTGTCCACGGCTTCAATGTAAGCGTCCCATATTGTTATCTCTGACTTAAAGAAGTCATCTGGAACCTTAACGACCCATGGCACTCTCCATGAATTTTGTAAATGTATAGCTTCATGCACCTCGTCCAGTGTAAACCAACCCTTCCCACTATTCCCTTGTAAATTAATCAAGTCATAACTTGTATGCCTTCTGAAAGTGATTCACCCAAACGTCTGGAAATGTGTGGGTCTCAGGAAGGATGGTACAGTGAGTACTGTGCCATAGAGCTCAAGCTACACCCCAAAGTAGTAAAAACCTGTCTGAGGTCGCTTGTAGTCTCTTCTGTGGGGTGTCTCTTCTGTCAGTTCGGGACAGACTTCCCATGTGTATTGATAGGCATAAGGTGGACCTGTATCTAGAGTGGCAAAGTTAGTAAAAAACAATGGACTGGAATATGTACCCGAGTGATTGCCAGTGGTTAAGATGAATTGGAGCATTTTGTCCATCACTTTAGTGTTGTCGGAATTGACAGTGCAACAGATATGACTTCGACATAGTAATCAAGCTGTACCTTACCGACGAGCCTCAGGTTGGACGAAAGCGGTCTGGGGTTTCTTGTAGTCCCTTCAGGAGGTGACCTTGTCTGTCAGTTCAGGACGGACTGTTCCCATGAGGAGCAGGTTCAGTCCTGGTTTGCTTAAGGCAGGCCTATGTCTTCAGTATATTGGAGGAGGAAAATCAATGGACTGGAATGTGGCCAGAGTGATTGCCAGTGGCTGAAACTAATTCAAGCATTCCATCCATCATCTTGTTATTGTTGCCGGGAGGAATGACTGTAGCATCTATTGTAGAAAAGACGTCTGTGTCAAAGGTGAGAGTGTAGTGAGAGAGAGGATTGAGATGCAGAGTAGAATTAAGAGAAGTTTGAGTAGTCATAGAATCCAGTGAAGACCACTGACAATACAGTGAGCCAGAGAGCACTATGACGGATTGCATTTGATTTCCCAATGAAATGTAAACTGCAAAGATGCTGAGATACAGTTATCACGGTAAAGATGTTGCAACTGAGGATGATGAAACCACTCCAGTCTTCCCAACAACTAACTGATTAAGGCAGAATGATTTACACAGGAACCAAGCTTTCACTTATCATTCAGTGCAGGCTGCTTACATTTAGCTTTGTGCTCAACAGTTACAGAGAAAACACAGAAAGAACTGTTGCACAGAAGTTAAAGGTATGTTCATACATTGGAAACTTCATTTCTTTCCCCAAAAGTCACCTCAGTAGTGGTGGACTCAATAATCTCCTATCAACAACAGTACAATAATAGACAAGTGCATCTCACCTGTGTGACAGCGGACGCTGTTTTCTCACTTTTACTTCTCATGCACTTCTCTCACCAGACCATCTTCGGCACTGGACTTAGTTTAAGGCTTTCTGGGGAGTATGGTGGAGGTTATGGCACCCCTGTCGTGAAGAAAAGGTGCCTTAAAAGATCTTAACAATTCTGTTCTGTGAGGCTTGTTTTTTTCAGTAATTAGTGCAATATTAATTCTTGCCACCTCTTCCAATGCCTTAGCTACCATGCGAATTTCTTTTATTGAGAGGTTAATGCAATAACTTGTAAGCAAAATGCAAATAATTCGTTTTTTTTTTTTAAATCTCTCTTTTACTTTTGCCAACTATCTCTTAATCAGCAAATAACAATTCCAAATCTTCCAGGATGTTACAGATTACGTTATTTTCGTATTTTGAGATTAAATGGCCATACAAATGCAGATCAATGCACTGTTTTGCCGAGTCAAATTGTACCGGGATCGTGGTCACTCCCACTCGTCCCACCCTCCGAATTATGTGGGCACATGAGAATAAAGCCAACTGAATGTTATGTTTAGATCCCTGTTGATTTGGTGAAGAACCTGCGTGAACAAGCTTTCTCAATAGACCGACTGCCTACCTCTGTGTTGGATGCATCCACCCCTGCTCCAGAGCTCAGCCAGCAACATGATAAAATAGCCGTGCTGAGAACTAGACAGAATAGCTAAGGAAACAAGCATTTGCAATGCAATAGGTCTCGCTTTGGCGTGAGTTTAAGCTATTGACATTGTAAATGACAATGCCTTTTATTTATCTGTTTTGATAATTAAACACATAAATAAAAGGCATTGTCATTTACAATGCCAATAGCTGGAACTCTTGTAAATACGATACCTATAGTATTTTAAAGAAGCAGCCGCCATGTCCCGGGCTGCTTGGAAAGTGAAAGCACGCATGGAGTGCTGAATGTTGCAAGGAAGTATATTGTGCCTGCAGTAGGAGAAAATCATTAAAGAAAATATTGCTTACAGACTAAATAAAACATCCAGTGTAACAACAGAAGTAAAAGGGCCAGTCCTCATGGGGGTTACAATTGAAGAGAAGGCAGTACTAAGGAGGGACTAACCAGCCTATTAACTAATCAGAAACCAGCATTTACAAAGGAAAATGACACAAGCCAATAAAAAATATGGGCAGAGCTTCAATTCTATACTCATATACAGCATGCCTTACAGAGCAGCGCGTGCGCTGCCCAGGCTCGACCTAAAAAAGGATGACCACATATATAAGGACTTAATGTACATTTCTACAACTGTCAAGTTGTGTGCCTATATCAGGAGTATAAGGAAAACTGGAATGTGCCAACATGCAGAGTTTAGGCAGGAGCAAAGAAAATGCTGAGTCAAGTGAACACTACATGGCTAGTACTTCAGGTCCCTACCTGAATACAGCATGCTTCGCAGAGCAGCGCATGCACTGCCCAGGCTCAACCTAAAAATATGGGGAAATGGTGTTCATACTATGAGCTAGGCACTGCAGGTGTTGGAGGTCCAGGAGGAGGGAAGTGGGGTCAATGGGAATTCTGTCATTTTCAGGATCCCCTGTGAGGACTTGCAATGTACGCGATTGTGTTGTGTATCTACTAAAACTGATAACGTGTTGTTGTAAAAAAAAAAACATCCTTACTTGCAACTTACTCAATTAGTTCCCTTTTCAACAATTCTGGAATCCTGTTAAACTTAGTCATCATTAAAGTACTCACAAGTTATTTTTAGGTGTTGCTTCTTTGTCAAGGGCCCCTACTTAATTGTTGGCATTGCCATTAGGTCTGGCCTAAATGTGCCAACACATGCAATCAGCATTTGAGCATGCACATTAAATTGCCACACCTTTTACCGCGCACTCACACTGGCACCCCGCTCGCCCAGCAATGATACTGGCACACCAGTCACCCCGCACTGATGCAAGCATACTGCTCGCCCTGCACTCAAACAGGCACACAGTTTGCCCTACACTCAAGCAGCCACACTGCTCAACCTGCACTAGGGCATGCATACCGCTTGTCCTACACTCACACAGGCACATCATTTGCCCTACACTCAGGCAGCTACAACGCTAGTCCTGCTCTCAGACATGCACAATACTCGTCCTACAGTCACACAGACACACCATGCACCCCCCTTTCAAATGAGTACATCGTTTGCCATGCATTCACACAAGACTTACAGCACACCCCAGATTCCGAAAGGGACTCCGCTCGCCCTGCTCTTCAGCAGGCACACTGCTCGCTCTGCAATCAAAGAGGGACAAAGCTTGCACTGCACTCAGATAAGCACACGTCACTCCTGTGTGTTAATAACCGAAGACATGCACAGCACAATGTATGCAACATAGCCAGAGTAAGTAGTACTGTGTTCTTTACAATCTTACGCAGTCTGTTGCTTACCCACTTTGTATATACATTGCAGAAAAAGAGAGTTAAACAGGGTTTGGGAAACATAGAATGGGGTCAAAGTAAAAGGGATTAAAGGAGAGAGAAACAGAGCTAGATGAAAGAGTGAGTGCAGTGAAAAAGGGGGGGGAACCTAGATAAAAGAGGGATAATGTCTGAGAGCTAAAGGGTAGAGAAAAAATGCCTAGAGGCCATCAAAGCTGGCCCGTCCGTGTGGCATTGCCAGACTGCCCAAAATGCGAGCCTGGCACTGGTGATTGCTAACTACAACAGGATCAAAACTGGTCATTTTCAGCAAGGTCACAACAGTGGTTAAAAGCAATTCATCCACATGGGGTTAACCACCTCCATTCGCTTTCATTTTTCCACTCAAGGCTACAAGGGATACGATCTATCCATAAATACACCTGTGGGCCCCCTAATCTGAAGAAAAGTTACATGAAAGACCTATGTGCCCTCATATATTCCCTGAACCCCTACAGTACAAAAAAGAGGCAGCGCACCCTCTCACCCCTCCCTTAAAACAAGTTTCAGCGAAAATAGTGCCCACGCATGTGAAGCCCAGTTTCCAAGGCCACGCTTCTCACAGGGGCCGCAAGATCGCCACACAACACGGGCGATTCCTGTTGTCTGCCCTCATTAAAAAAAACATTTAATCACAAGCTAGCAACAAACAAGCAAACAAATCCCCCCCGGCCCTCACTTACCTACCTCCGGCCGCTGGAACACGCTGTGACGCACACCGCAAGGCGGCCTGGAGCGCGCCTCGGCAGAGACGCGGGAGGACAGGAGCGTGATGCGTGTGAACGTGCACATTGACGTTCCCGCGCGTTCACGGACCTGAGTCGGCTCGTTCACAGGTCTAGAGCTGCTCGTTCACAGCTCACACTCCCTTGGCAGGGAGGAAGGTGACTATAGAACTCGCTGGCGGGAGCGCTTCGCGCTCCAACGCCAGGCGAGCCCTAAAAATGTGGGACGGAGGAGTGGCCTCAGCATTTTGGTGTCCTTCCAGTTCTGCAGCAGGGACTGAGGGGCATATTACCAACAAATAGCGATATTTATCGCTAAGTAGGCTTAGCAGCAATTTTTTTATCGCCGCGCATCACCGGATTTTATCGCTGAGATAACGTGCTATTAGCAACTTTTATCTCAAAAGCGATAAAATTCCCGGCGATAGCGGCAAAATGCGTAAATATCGCTGAGAATACAGCCATATTCACGCATTATCGCTAACAGGGTCTTAGCTATTATATCCACCTCCCATTGGATATAATAGCTAAGAACTGGTCTGAGCAGGCGTTAGTTTTTGGAGATATTCATGCTTAGCGTGTTTATTTCCATCGCTACGCCTGTATTGGTAATAGGAGATAGCGATGTTAGCGACTGCTTTCAGTCGCTAACAGGTTGGGTATGCCCACTTTGCATGTCATTAGCGATAAATATCGCTGACATGCAAAGCGGGCCCCAAACCGCTCGCTATCACCTACAAGGTGTCGCTAACTGCTGTTAGCGACAGCTTGCTAATAAGGCGAAAGAATTATCGCCGCTTAGCGGCCGAAAACGGCCGCTAAAGCGGCGATAATTCCCTATCGCCCCCCTTGATAATATGCCCCATAATTATTAATGACGCTCTGCATGGTGGTAACTTTGACGTGCACTCAGTCTCCCCAAGCTCCAGGTCACGGCTGCCTTTCGATGGACTGGTTGGAAGATCATTAACTGGGAACAGAAGCTGTTGAGACATTAAATGAGTTGCTTTCAAAAGTTCAGCTCAACATCACACAGATGGATATTTAGCAAAGCTGGAGACATCAGTGGCATGGAGGGAAGAATGATGGTTCTCCCAATTAAAATCTCAAGGGAACTCTACCTAGTTCTTTGATTAGGAGTGATTCTCGTTGAAAGAGCTATGCATAGAGCACAAGGCCACTTTAGCCGTGTGTCTATACACCGTTTTGATATTTTATTTTTAAAAGTTCCATTGAAATGATCCACCTGATGTTTCAGGGTGGTAAGCATAGTGGACATGCTGTTGTATATGAAGAGCTTAGTGCAGTTCTTTAATTACGGGTGACACAAAATGACTGACTTTGTCACTTCCTATCCTAAGCGGCATTCCCAATCTTAGGGTAAAGCCTTTAGACTTTAGGCCTCTGTTATGTCATCTACGTGGCTCAAACAAAAGCCTCATCCACCTAAGGAAAGCTGCACAACATACAAACCATTACCAGTACACATTGAAAAGAAGCATTGGGGCATTTGAAAGAAGTCAATCTGCAAGTGTACAATGGAACTCTTTGAGCATAATAAGCCATTAATGTGGTGCACTAAATACATACTTTCAATCAGTGAAGATGTTCCTGGGCCATGACACAAGCTCTGTAGGGACAACAAACTCAGTCTATTGGGAAGAGTAAATCTGAGAAAGGTTTTCCACTATTTAGTTTGTGTGTACACAGCATAATCAGGTTTGTGTCATTATTTGTGAGGCAGGACCCATCAACTTAAAACACAATATCACAGTTTATGAAATTATGATTGAATCAGCTTTAAGGTCAACCTGGGGCTTAGTGAGATGGGCAGAGGTTAAAGGTCATATGGGGTTCACGCTTTTGGGAGGTGGGAAATAAAGAGGCAGGATTCAATACAGGACATCTTTCCAGTGCAGTTCGGGCTGGACTGTTCCCATGAGGCTCAGGGTCAGACTGATGTGCATATGGCCATGTCTGAACTAGGGTGGCTGAGTGAGCTAAAGAATGGTGATGGATTAAACCCAGATCAGTTGACTGGGGGTGAGTTTTTGATTTGCTCAAACGCTCCGTCCATCATCCACTTTTGTATCGCTTTGTTCGCCCTAAGTGTGGCAGGGTATGCTCAGACGTGAGTCCCTTGCTCACTTGGCCACTGGATTCAAGATAGCCTGGCTGATGAGGATAATGAATCCGAAACCGGTCCCAGGATGCTTGTTTCCGGTCCAGGGAAGACATGGCTTGACAGTTCGGGCTGGACTGTTCCCATGAGGCACAGGGTCAGACTGATTTGCATATGGCCATGTCTGAACTGGGGTGGCTGAGTGAGCTAAAGAATGGTGATGGATTAAACCCAGATCAGTTGACTGGGGGTGAGTGTTTGATTTGCTCAAACGCTCCGTCCATCATCCACTTTTGTATCGCTTTGTTCGCCCTAAGTTTGGCAGTGTATGCTCAGACGTGAGTCCCTTGCTCACTTGGCCACTGGATTCAAGATAGCCTGGCTGATGAGGATTATGAATCCGAAACCGGTCCCAGGATTCTTGTTTCCGGTCCAGGGAAGACACGGCTTGGCAGTTCGGGCTGGACTGTTCCCATGATGCACAGGGTCAGACTGATTTGCATATGGCCATGTCTGAACTGGGGTGGCTGCGTGAGCTAAAGAATGGTGATGGATTAAACCCAGATCAGTTGACTGGGGGTGAGTTTTCGATTTGCTCAAACGCTCCGTCCATCATTCACTTTTGTATCGCTTTGTTCGCCCTAAGTGTGGCAGGGTATGCTCAAACGTGAGTCCCTTGCTCACTTGGCCACTGGATTCAAGATAGCCTGGCTGATGAGGATTATGAATCCGAAACCGGTCCTAGGATGCTTGTTTTCGGTCCAGGGAAGACATGGCTTGGCAGTTCGGGCTGGACTGTTCCCATGAGGCACAGGGTCAGACTGATTTGCATATGGCCATGTCTGAACTGGAGTGGCTGAGTGAGCTAAAGAATGGTGATGGATTAAACCCAGATCAGTTGACTGGGGGTGAGTGTTTGATTTGCTCAAATGCTCCGTCCATCATCCACTTTTGTATCGCAGTGTGTGATGTGAAGCAGACAAAATCAGTATTTCATACTTTGACAGTCTTAACTTTGATAGGTCTTACTGTTTAGTTGTGGGCAAAAGTACAACAGAATAAATTATGGTTACTTAAAGTGGGTATACCTCCATAATATATGGAAAGACCTAAACCAGCTGGACAGTAGTTGCCCCCAAATGTAAACATTGAGATAATCTATCAGCAACAACAGTCAATGCTGAGTAATAATAAGCAATGCTGTTCTTTTGTCTTTGAATTGTTCTTTGAATAATTAGGTAAACCCAATGCAGGAGGCCCGAAGACAAAATTGTCTTCAAAGAGCATAACCATTCTCTACTTCCCTGGACCTTGAAAAAAGGCTAAATGGTGTCTCTTTTGAACAACTCCTGTGAGGGTTTACAATATCAGTATAATCTAAACTCCAGTGTCGACAATAAGCAGTCATAGCCTGGATGCTGTCTGCGACATGTGTTTCTCCAGCTAAAGTACCATCACCTAAATAATGTACATGGAGAAGGAAAAATTGAGCTGAACACGTCATTCATGTATGAGAACAGAATGATCAGGTAAAGTGAGGGAATCCATGTCTTTCATGAGAGTTCAGGAGGAGATGCAAGGAGCTTCTCTATAGGCACTGGGAAGTCTTGTCAATGTAAGCTGCCTCTTTTTGAATGTTAAAATAAATACAATTGGCAAGCAGTGTGAACTGGGTAGAAAAGACGGTAGATTGTAAATCAGATACAGTGATCTAGGTAGTAGTAGGTGGTATACAAGACACAATGGTTGCAGAATTTGGGACTGCCGGGAAACTGGGTAACACAAAAGAATTCAGAGCTCATACATTTTGTACAAGGTGGTATATATATATATCTTTGCCGGGATTCTTGATGGATAAGTTACAGATGCTAGTAATGAGGGCAAGAATATCTTGGCCTAACAGTGCATATATAATGGGGCAAATACCTTCTATAGCTTCTCAGAGGAATATGAAAATTCTTCTTCAAAGGCTCCATGTGGATCTTAACAGGGTCACAGTGAGAGTACACTAGCTTATTAGGATAATATGGAAGTGGTAACATGCTCTAAAATAGTTGAGAAAAACTCTGACAAGGTTGAACTTGTGGTTGTAACAGGTCAAGGGGCTTGGCACAATAAAGCTTAAACAGCATTTTCATTTCCTACAGGAATAACATAATAAATACCATCAGCTGCATAATACACCATACAGTTCAATTGACACTAAGGGGCCAATTTCGATGCGGTCGACCACATCGAAATGTCCAGTTCGGATTCCTTTCCAACCTACCCATTATGATGTGGACGGTCAGAAAGGAATCCAAACGGGCTTTCCGAATGGCTTCCAACGGGCTCAGAGAGTCTGTCTGCCATTTGGAAAGGGGCCCAAAGGATTACGATGTTGGATTTCAACAGCCTTTCTGTGCTGGGCTTTCCGACACTAAAAGGCCCTCAGAATCCAGCTTTGGGGGCCCCCAGCAGGACCCCCATGGGTGCAAGGCCTTCAGATGGGACCCTAGGGGGCACCTATGGTACCCTCCTGTTGATCTCTGCACCCTGTGGCAGGTACCTTGAGGTTCACCAGGGATGAACTGCACCTCAGCACTTTACAATGAGAGCATGCATTCCGATCGGAATGCATGCTCCCATTGTAAAGAATAGGAGCGCGACCAAACAGTGTTTGTACGCATCCTAATTGCTGGTTTGGGACTGCTGACAGGAGGTCGGCTGGTCCCAGTTCCAGATCGATGTCGGGCGGATCTGAGTCTGTCCAACATCGAAATCGGCCCCAAAGTCTCAGAAACATCCCCAACACAGAATAAAGACTACACTGGTATGCACAAAACTGCAAACTCACACTGAAGAAAGACCCTACACTCTGTGACCTCCTCATCCCAGAAAAAAAAGATTCCTATAAATAGCTGTTAGGAACATCCGCCAACCAATAACTAACATTGACGAAAGAGTCTGGCTAGCATCCACCATCTACACTTTCCGACAAACCAATCCTCTGATTCACCACACTAACACACCTAATATAGTCCCCAGCTAGCTCTACCCCAAGAACATTCAACTGCTGCATGTCCAATCACCCATCAATGAAGGGGAAAAGATGTGGTGTAACTGCTTGAGCTGCCGACTTTGGAATTAGCAAATTAGGTTTGAGCCCAGCATCAGCTCAACATCCTCTGATTCTGGCAAATCGCTTAATCTCCCTGTCCCTAAAAAATAGAATCTGTACTTTCGCAGGCATTAGATCACTCCATATTACCTGACCTGAGGAGGTGCTTGCTAAATATATGGGAACCTACTGACTTAACCCGATACGAGCGACTTTGGGTCACGGCGGGACTAATGGTAGCGAAACGTGACATAGCACAGCGCTGGGGGGCAGCAGAACTGCCAACCAAGTCCCAGTGGTGCTTGAACATGGATCGAGTAATGTTAACCGAGCGAGCAGTGTATATCAACCGAGCCTGTCCCGGGAAATGGAATAAGATATGGCTGAAATGGAATGAATACAGGGGGGACATCTGCGAACTTTTGCGAGAAGATGATCAGGATGAATCCGACGATGAGGGCGAGGAGGGCTAAACCTAGGCGGGTTGGGGGGATGGGGTGGAGGCCTGGGCTGCTGCAAGGGGCTTCCTCTTAGAGCTTAGGCAGGAGAGTCAAAGGAGGCAGGGGCGGGTGGGGTGAGTAGAGGCATGCGCGCACTGTGTTCCCATACTCCCAAGAGACACTAGAAACTTACAATGCACTGATTCGTGTCAGACCACACTGTCATTCCTAACTGTTGTTGTTATGAGTTTGTTATTTTTCAAAACACGAAAAAAAAAAAAAAACTCCATCAAAACCTCAATTCCTGCATTGAACAATTGCTCGACTTGTGGAAAAGTAAATTTTGCCATGTTGTATGTGCCTACGTGTTCCCCATCTTATGCTATATGTGCATGATCAATATGCATGTAATCCCTCTGATCGATTAAAGACGCAATTATAGTTGTGTCCATCTCTAGTGTGTCAGTTTCCAGTCCTCGTGAAAACAACGAGTATTAGGCCTATGTTGCCACATTTTACAGTGTGCACGTTAATTCATTGAATTGTCCCCGTTTCTAGGCCTCAAAAGGGCCCGGACATCAGATTCAGCTCCTGTCTCCTGAACCCTCTCCGAGGAGCGATACAGCCCCCACCTGCATCCCTGACCCTTCGCTTACTTCCTGCCTCACAGTGCCCGGCCCGGCCTGGCTCTGCCTCCCAGTCTGCCAAGAGTATGTTATGTTTCTAGTTATCAGTCCAGCCCTCCTTCTCTGCATTCCTAAGCTACTGAATCGCATCAATAGTTTCCGTCATGGTCTAGCCTTTATGTCTCCATGTAAGAGAAATACTGTATTAATATTCATAGAATATTCCTCGTACACACAATACATGTAGAATTATGCATGCATCAGTCCTAATGTCTAGTAGCCTTTGCCCTGATAACTTTTGGATTCTATCAATATGTACTCCAAACACCAGATACCAGATATGCCTTGGGTACATGTCGCTCTGACACTCCAGACTTTAGTCTCCTCTTCTAGCGCAGAAGTCATAGCCCCCAGTTCTCCCTGGTAACACGTCATTGCCCGTTTGCGCGCACCACTAGGTTAGAGGTCCCAGCTGCTCAGGTAGCCCCCTCCATGTTTCCGCCCCATTTATGACACTTCTGTTACGTTTACATCACATGTCTATGTATACGCCCTGTACACGCCTTCTTGTTACATCATTTTGCCCTTATCTTTCGCGACTGCTACGAGTCACGCCTACTGCTACGCCTACTGTATTGAATGTAATGCAATTGTTTTGATATATATACTGTGAACTGTTACTGAAAGTTGTCCAAGCCCCGATTTCCATTCCCCGGCAGCTGTCTTCATTCTATTCCCGTACAGGCTGTCCTGTTCCTGTCCTTTATGCCTGATTAAAGCCTGTAGACTCAAGATACCTCGAATCCTGACTCTTATTTATTGAGCTATCTGTTTCATTCATTGTATTCAAAAATAGTACCGGTAATTAATTATTTATTTACCACATAATGGCGCCCGAATAGGGACTTGCCCTTTCCCCACGCGCCGGCGAAGCCACGCAGGCCCCCTGATCCTCTGCAGCCGTGACGGAACCATACCGTGCACGTGCAGATATTTCTGCTTCAAGTATCCCTCAGGCCCACGGAGGAGACGGAGGTTGCGGTCCAGCATCCAGACGAGGCGGTGAGGAACGCGGCGAGTCCCGACCAGAGCCCAAGCCGAGAGTCCAAGGTCCGAGGTATCCGGAGGCCCACCTGTAACTGAAGTCCGAAGTTCGTAGTCCGTCGTCGTAGCAGTCCAGTCCAGTCCGAGGCCTTCCGTTCTTGCTGCCCGGTGAGTACCGTTGCTGGGGTAGTATCTAGACAGGGTCAATTAATTTGTCTCTGGTCCGTGGGTTTGGGTACGCAGATCCAACACGAAGTGTTCACCTAGGTGGACGCGGGTCCTGACGTGTCTCTTTATGGGACCGGTAAGTTTCGTGCTGTTTTAGCAGTACATCTAGTCATTCTAGTAAGTTCTGTTCTCGAGAAATTCATGTGTTCTGTCCGAACTGTTATTTTAAATGTTATTCCATGTGTTTTCAATGTCGTGGTATGAGTGATTTGTTTTTCCAGTTATTATTGTGTTTATCGTGTATTGTATTGTGTCCAGATTTCAGCCTAGACCATGCCTCTATTCTCGAAGTTACGTCAGTTAAAAACCAGAAAAGGATTGCTCGAGGAAGCAGTTCCTGTCCCGCCTAGGGACAGTCCAGGTCATTTTATGTATCATAAGCATGGCTTAAGTGCCATATTATATCTAGACTTATGGGTGGATTACACCAAGGAATCAGAAGAGAAATATAGATGGCCCATGTCAGGTACATGGGATGCCGAGTGCATCATGCGAGTAGAGGAAGCATTATGGAAAAAGAAAGCCAGACAGTCCCAGAAAGATGCCATCGAGTTATGGCGCAAAGAATCTCATAGAAGAACCGAAAAAGAAATCAGAAAAACAGAATTAAGTAGGGAATCCTCGGAAAAAGCCCAAGAAAGGGAATTAATCGAAGTAGGTGAACGAGTTAAAACCGAACAGTCAGACAGACAGAGAAATGCCCTTATTAAGGGTATGTATCCTCTTCTTGCCGAGGGCTTGCCGAAAGCAACCCCGGAATCACCATGTAATTTTCCGCCGCCATTAGTTCCGACTAAGCTACGTCACAAACCGACCGCAGCTGATATATTTCTCTCGTCCTATTTGGACGACACAGTCCCAGCCTATGCTAATCCTGTTCCGCCTGCTCCTGTAAATAATGTAATTCCTGTTCCTCCAGCCACCGGGGCACCCGTTGCAGCATCTGTTACGGCACCCCCGGTCCAGCCTACAGTACATGTATCCGCTACATCAGTCACTATTCCAGCACGTACAATACCCGTTGACGATTCTAGTCTAGGGGCCACGGGGGGAAGTCCTCCTGGAACCCCGCCTCAACACAGACGTCTCACGCTACTCGAGCTACATGCACGAGCGTTACAGCGTTCGCCCAAACTTCAGTCAGTTGCAGATATCAAGCGAGCCCTTACCGAATGCCGTTATGATCCAGTCCCAGGCGATGATGATATGGTCCTGTATTCATTGCGTGTAAGACGGGTGACCGAATATTTGGACACCCTGCCGAATATGAAAGGATATCTAGACAGAATATATCGTTTCATCCGTACAGGAGTAGATCCAGAAAGTATTGGCGATGCCATGATTCAAAGAAAAGTCGAGATTCAGCTCATGCTTTTAAAGTTTCTAATTAATTGTTTAATAAGAGAACAAGATTATCCGGATAAAGATCCGGAAGAAATGAAAGTCCTGACCAGGTGGAGTGACCATATAGCCGAGGGAAGACACAAGACACAGAACTGTATAGAGAGTATGTACAAGAAGATCCGTAGGGAAATAATAAAGTTACACGAGAAACGAGAAGCAGCACGAGTAACCGAGAAAGAAGACAACTCTGATAATGAAGAGGTAGATGACGAGAATCCCTCCAGAATAGCGTATGTAGGTAGAACTAGACTTCCCGACCGACATTCACGCCTAGATCACAAGAAAGTTTTCCCTCCTCCAGCACCAGAACAAGGTTCTCTTGAGCAAGTATTTCAAGTTACCAATCACATTCTGAAATCACGAATCGGTTATAGTGAACTTAGTACAATGCATGAACAAGAACTAGCCCGATCAGCAGTCCGGTGGACTACTGATTCTACCACTTTTCCAGACGAAATAGTGGCACAAATGTTTCTGAAACTGCCCCCAGCCGAGCAGCGACTGGTGGGTATGTATATGATCCAGCACCTCATTACACTGTATGAGGGACAGCATTCTGATCCAGGTCCGTTACATGATGTTTTGAACGAGTTACTCCAGTATAGATGGAGAGGTCTAGGTACCGATTTAATTAGTATCATTCTAGAACAGCGCCACAAATATCGAACGTTTCTGAATCCGCATTTTGTTCGTGTCTCACCTCCAGAAAGTAAATCATTTTACATAGATAGACAGCATCCGTTACGAGAAGTACACCCAGTTAGAGGAACGGGTGGTGAACTAGAACGAGTATTTGTTTACACCCCTATCACAAAGATGGAACTCTTAGAGATGAAAAAGTTAATTCCCTGTCACGACAAAGATCCAGCAGGGTTCCATCGAGAATTAAAAGACATGCTCCGTATGGGAGAATACACGTATCCTGATATCATTAAAATGTTAAAGGTCCTGTTGCCCGCAGGGGTATATGAAAAACTCAAGGAAAAAGAATGGGAGGTGGGAGAGAAAAAGATAGATTGGACAGCTCTAGAAGCTGAAGATAATTCACGAGTACCAGGTACCGGTCTTGGGGGTAAAGTTAAAGAATTGCCCGAGTTATTGATCCAGGTTTTGCCAAGGTTACTAGCCACGAAAAAGGAAGATTGGGATGCAATCTCAGCTTGTAAACAGAAACAGGATGAAGACACTAGTGATTTTTATTCTAGATTTGAAAAATGTTTTATTATTAACAGTGGTCTGAAAACAAGTAGTGAATCGTACCCTCATCTTTTTGTTACCAAACTAGTCGAGAATTCAAGTCCAAGAGTTAAAAATCGAGTATTGAAAGTCGAAAGTAGTTGGCAAGCTAATACTCCGTCACAAATGTTACAAATGCTCCAGTATCACCAGAACAGAATCAGGGAAGAACAGGAACACGAAAGGAGACGTATGAAAGACACGAAAATGAAAGTATTAGTTGCACAATATGTTCCACAAGACAATAAGAAGAGGGGTCCGAATCAAGCCAGTCATCCTGCAGCTCCTGTAAAAGGGACTTGCAATTACTGTAAGCAGCCAGGTCATTTTATAAACGAGTGTGCAGTTCTGAAACACAACATAGCTACTGGTAAGACTAAAGAAAGACCACGTCCGCCTAGACAAGAACAAGTTTCACAGACTTCTCAGCCACCACAGAATGCACAACAGACAGTCACGGTACCGCAGCCTATAGCTGCAACACAACACGTTACACAGCAGATGTACCAGTATGCCCAGACAGAGTATCCAGAGTATCAACAGTATTCATGAAACAGCCTAGAGAGGGAGGTAGGCTTGCCTCTCATCGAGATACCTGTAGATCAAGAGGGTCCCTATGTACACAGTCAAGTATTAGGGAAAGACAGAAAGTTTTTGATTGATACAGGGGCAAGTAGGACTACTATCAGTCATGACGAGGTTCCAGGGGCTCCGCTCTCAGGCTCTAAAAATGTTTCCCTTGGTTTTTCAGGAAAGCCGATTGTTAATGAAATTTCGAAACCAGTTACTCTAGAAGTCGGTCCATTGTCCCGAACTACTGATTTGTTACTTACGAAGTCTTGTCCAGAAAATTTGTTAGGCATTAAGACATTGAAAGAATTAGGAGCAGTTATTTGCTGCTCCCCAGAAGGGGTCCGATTGTTTCTGAGAGACTTTAAAGGTCATTATGTATTACGTGATTTTGATCCGAGATTATTGAATGTACCACAGCATTTATGGGCGCAAGGTCCAACTGATGTAGGTTGTATGCATATCACACCCCATCGTGTGACTCTAAAACAAGGTATAGTTTTGCCACGAATCAGACAGTACAGATTGCCACCTGAGGCTGTAGCAGCCTTATCCAAAATTATTGACGAGCTTATTGCTCAAGGAGTGGTTGTAGAAACTGACTCCAATGTATGTAATTCTCCTATCATTCCAGTCCTGAAACGTACTGATCCAAATGCACCTCCTGTATATCGATTAGTGATTGATCTCCGAGAGCTTAATAAATGTATCATACCCCAGTACCCAGTAGTCCCAGATATTTCATCCCTTTTGACAGCCATTGATTCTGAAGCTACGTTCTTCACAGTTATCGATCTCAAGAACGCATTTTTCAGTGTCCCCATTCATCCAGACAGCCAGTACCTTTTCGGGTTTTGTTTAAATGGAAGGAGCTATAAATTCACACGAGCTCCTCAAGGTTTCACAGAAAGTCCTAGTATTTACAGTCAAGCACTTAAGAGACAACTAGACAATATTCACATGCCAACTGATACTGCCCTGCTCCAGTATGTCGATGATCTACTGATCACAGCCCGTTCTGAACGTGACTGCGAGCGAGCGTCACTCACAGTTCTGTATTTTCTGGCCGAGATGGGGCACAAGGTGTCCCCTTCTAAATTACAATTCTGTGTCCAGCAAGTGGTATACTTAGGACACTTACTGTCCAAGTGGGGTAGGCAGTTGACACCAGACCGTATCCAGTTAATAGCGAGTCTTCCACAGCCCAAGACACAGAAGGAGGTACGAGCTTTTATTGGCCTCACTTCTTACTGCAGACAATGGATTCCTCAGTATGCATTTCTAGCCAAGCCACTGATACAGTTAACGACACAGGAGGCAGCCGTATCGACTGTCCTCCCTTGGACCCAGGAACATACACTTGTTTTTAATGAATTAAAGAAAGCCTTATGCCAAGCACCTGTTCTAGCAACACCGAACTACAGTAAGCCTTTTACACTTTTTGTCACAGAACGAGATGGTACTGCATTATCTGTTCTCACACAAGACCAAGCAGGACAATACAAGCCCTGTGCTTATTTTTCGAGCACATTAGATCCAGTGGCCCAGGCTCTGCCTGCGTGCCTCAAGTCAGTTGCAGCCACAGCTCTAGCTATCAGACAAAGTGATTCCATAGTGTTAGGACACTCCTTGACAGTACAAGTCCCACATTCCGTGGAAGTTCTTTTAAACCGAACACAGACTCAGCACTTGACAATTGCACGTTTAACAGGTTATGAACTGACACTGTTCCAGCCACACATAGAAATCAGACGCTGCAACATTCTAAATCCTGCTACACTGTTACCGTCAGTTACTTCAAATCCTGCCACACATGACTGTGTGGAAGTTGTTAACACTATGACAAAGCCAAGACAAGATCTGACAGACATTGCATTACCTAATCCAGACCTGACACTTTATGTGGATGGTTCATGTATGAGAACAAGTACAGGAGAACTAGTAGCCGCGTATGCAGTGACTACTGAAACTGAAGTTATAGAAACACATCGTATTGACACCCTGTCTGCTCAAGCAGCAGAGCTAGTCGCTCTGACCCAAGCCTGCATACGTGCCAAGAACAGGAGAGTAAACATATATACAGATTCACGTTACGCATTCGGAGTCGTACACGACTTTGGAGTGCTCTGGCAGGAGAGAGGTTTCATGACTTCTCATGGAACCAAGATTCAGCATGGTCTCCTCATTCAAGCTCTGTTAGATGTAATACATTTACCGACAGCTATCGCTATCATGAAGTGCAAAGCACATACGAAAGTTACTGACATCATTTCCCAAGGTAACGATCTGGCAGATCGAACAGCCAAGCTTACAGCTCAGACTCCAGACATTCCAGTTAACACGACACAGACACTTACTCCAGATCAGACTACTTGTATGACAGTCAAGGACCCTACACAAGATGTCATAGACAAACAGTTACACGCTACTCCCGAAGAAATAAAGAAATGGTCCGAACAAGGAGGGGTCCAGACAGATCAAGGATGGTTGACGAAGGGAAAAGCCACATGGTTTCTCCCCGACTCTATGGTTCAAGTCATTATTAATACCGCACATAGTCCAGCACATCTAGGAGAAAAAGCTATGTTAGACAGTATTCAGAACCTTTGGTTCAACAAGCACTTACGAGCTGCAGCCAAGCAGAAAGTCCGTACCTGTATGATATGTTGTCAGTTCAATCCAGGTAAAAGTGTCCCGGTGGAACAAGGTGGATTCCAACCTCCTGACCACCCTTTTGAAGTCCTCCAGATGGATTATATTCAGATGGAGCGATGTCGAGGTTTCAAGTATGTCCTCGTAGTTGTATGCGCTTTGTCCAGGTGGACAGAAGCATATCCAGTTCCAGATTACACAGCTGCGACCACTGCCAGGCAGTTGGTTCGTGAGTTCTTTCCCCGCTACGGATTACCTAGGGTCGTGTATTCAGATAACGGCCAGCCATTCTCATCTGAGCTCATGAAACATGTTTCCCTTCTGTTAGGGTACCAGTGGAAGTTCCATTGTGTGCGCCATCCTGAAGCAGCCGGTCTCGTAGAGAGACATAATCAAACTTTGAAAATCCGCATTGCAAAAATTTGTAGAGAAAAAGGTGTAGACTGGTTAGTTGCCCTGCCAGTTGTTTTATTTTATATGAGGATGGTTGCGCATTCCAGATCAGGTCTGTCCCCGTTTGAGGTCGTATTCGGCCGCCCTCCAAACATGTGGGGTACACCTAGACCCCGCAGTATTACAGATGTTTCCAGTAATATGCTGACAGATTACCTAGCTTCCTTGATGTCTGCCCTACACTCTTGTCGTTCACAGGTTGCCGCCGCATTTCCAGACAACACCGAGGTGAAACTGCATGAAGTCGTTCCCGGTGATCACGTATTTGTCCGAAATTTTGATCGTTCAAGTCCGCTGGAGCCCCGTTGGAAGGAGCCTCGCATGGTATTGCTAACAACAAGGACCGCCGTCAAACTTGAAGGCAGGAAGGGGTGGGTCCACCTGAGCCATATAAAGAAGTTCCATGGATTACGAGAAAAGACTTTTGCTAAGGACTGCCTTATTCCTAAAGACTGCCTAAAAACAGACTCTGAACTCAAAATTCCCCTGTTAGAGAAAACTCCGCAACAGGAGTATAAAGAGAAACTTCGGTCTAGTAAAATAAGTCAGCCAGTTTAATTGTCTAAGTCCCTCTCGGGTGAAACGGTTAGACAGGTTCCTGACATGTATGAGATAGACCCCCACAGTGAGAGAGTTAGTCAAAACTCTAAAAGATGTATTATTGTTCTATGTTTTCTATTATTTTTGAGTCTTATGGTTACCTGCACAAGTTATGCATTACATTTATGTTTTCCAGTTTCACATGTACATATGTTTTCTAATGCTACAGTAGAGCACACATTTAGTGATCTGCCTCCTCACGAGCTATCCTATCGTCTTGCTATGCGAAATAATACATTCATTCGAATGTTACACTATTCACACCAGACCAGCAATGCCACTAATTGTTGGGTGTGTGGTCGATTCCCCCCTTTTCAGACACCGAAAGGAGTTCTGCCACTTTTTCCTTATCCGTTTTCACATAATGGTTCGTGTGGAGCATGGTCCACGTTAACGTCATCCTCCAATGATATGTCCCTTCTGAATAGAACATGTTTTCCAGACAAGCAAGGTCTCTCCCATAGAATAGGGTTAGATCTAGAAAATGAAGTATATGATTTAGGTAATTATTCCTCGAATTTCATGGTTTTGAATGTTCAGTCCGATACTACTCCAGATTTGCCTGCTATTTCAGTACTACCAGTCAAAGGCGAATTATGTGTCAGAAAGAATGGTTCCGCACATGTAGGACATAGTGATTGTACTACTACTGTCGAGTATAGTGACAGTGGGAAATCTATTTTCAAAGCCTCACGTCATTCTTATTTTGTTTGTGGTCAGACCGCATATGTTCGTCTGCCCCTCGATTGGGATGGAACATGTTACATTGCCTTCCTACTGCCACCAGTTTTTCTAGCCCCATCCGATTATCACAGAAACACACATCTAGTACACGTCAGACATAGAAGGGAGATTGAGTCCCCAATTGTCGATCAAACTGAAACTACTCTAGAACAGTATCAAGACTTCAACAAAGGTTTCTTCTTCTTTATAGGACCTATCCAGAATAGTAAGTTAATACGTAGGTTAACCAGAACCCTTGAAGCAGTAGTGAATGAGACTACTTCTGCTCTAGGTAACTTAACTGAAGAGCAATCTGCTATGAGATTTGTCGTGCTCCAAAATCGTCTCGTTCTTGACGTCATACTGGCCGATAGAGGAGGAGCATGTAGAGTCATCGGATCTAGTTGCTGCATTTTCATTCCTAATAACGCGCCGTCTGTTTATTCAGCTATAACCAGACTTCATAAAATTGCCCATCAGTTACACCAGAATCCAGGCACCTGGACATGGTCCGGTTGGCTCTGGAGTATAATATCTGCCTGGGGATGGAAAGTATTGTCATTCCTAGGTATCGCAGTAATGATTATATTCAGTTGCTGCCTCTGTATACAATGTGGCCCTGCGATTTGCGGCATGTGTGCTACCTCTTGTATTTCTAGTCCTAAATCCCGTTCCAAGACTATTCGAGACGAGCAAATGATGCTATATGAAATGATAGATGGTATCATGAATATTGATGTTTCCTGATGGAAACGTAGGGCACAAGGAGGGAATGTGGAAAAGTAAATTTTGCCATGTTGTATGTGCCTACGTGTTCCCCATCTTATGCTATATGTGCATGATCAATATGCATGTAATCCCTCTGATCGATTAAAGACGCAATTATAGTTGTGTCCATCTCTAGTGTGTCAGTTTCCAGTCCTCGTGAAAACAACGAGTATTAGGCCTATGTTGCCACATTTTACAGTGTGCACGTTAATTCATTGAATTGTCCCCGTTTCTAGGCCTCAAAAGGGCCCGGACATCAGATTCAGCTCCTGTCTCCTGAACCCTCTCCGAGGAGCGATACAGCCCCCACCTGCATCCCTGACCCTTCGCTTACTTCCTGCCTCACAGTGCCCGGCCCGGCCTGGCTCTGCCTCCCAGTCTGCCAAGAGTATGTTATGTTTCTAGTTATCAGTCCAGCCCTCCTTCTCTGCATTCCTAAGCTACTGAATCGCATCAATAGTTTCCGTCATGGTCTAGCCTTTATGTCTCCATGTAAGAGAAATACTGTATTAATATTCATAGAATATTCCTCGTACACGCAATACATGTAGAATTATGCATGCATCAGTCCTAATGTCTAGTAGCCTTTGCCCTGATAACTTTTGGATTCTATCAATATGTACTCCAAACACCAGATACCAGATATGCCTTGGGTACATGTCGCTCTGACACTCCAGACTTTAGTCTCCTCTTCTAGCGCAGAAGTCATAGCCCCCAGTTCTCCCTGGTAACACGTCATTGCCCGTTTGCGCGCACCACTAGGTTAGAGGTCCCAGCTGCTCAGGTAGCCCCCTCCATGTTTCCGCCCCATTTATGACACTTCTGTTACGTTTACATCACATGTCTATGTATACGCCCTGTACACGCCTTCTTGTTACATCATTTTGCCCTTATCTTTCGCGACTGCTACGAGTCACGCCTACTGCTACGCCTACTGTATTGAATGTAATGCAATTGTTTTGATATATATACTGTGAACTGTTACTGAAAGTTGTCCAAGCCCCGATTTCCATTCCCCGGCAGCTGTCTTCATTCTATTCCCGTACAGGCTGTCCTGTTCCTGTCCTTTATGCCTGATTAAAGCCTGTAGACTCAAGATACCTCGAATCCTGACTCTTATTTATTGAGCTATCTGTTTCATTCATTGTATTCAAAAATAGTACCGGTAATTAATTATTTATTTACCACAGACTGGCACTTTTATTTTTTTCAGTACGCTCAGTCACGAATTTATTGTTACTGTAATATTGTTATCCTTTTTGCTGAAAATCATTGTATACAACGGTCCTCTGATGGCGGCCAGCCCACAGGGTTGTGGGCATTCCGCTGTGTATTTTGCAAAGTGCAATAAAGGTTTTGGGAAAAAAAAAAAAAAAAAAATAGAATCTGAACTTGTGTAATGTAGTTTGGAACTCACGTAAA
This sequence comes from Lissotriton helveticus, assembly GCF_964261635.1. NCBI lineage: Eukaryota > Metazoa > Chordata > Amphibia > Caudata > Salamandridae > Lissotriton > Lissotriton helveticus. Next base: position 135,424,034 of record NC_136068.1, on the reverse strand, counting down.
GGGCTCTGATGCCTTTGAGCCAACTTCACACAATATAAAAATGCAAAAACAAAAAAGTAACTCCCCAACAAAGAACGCCTACCTCTCTAAAGTAGGCCCTTACTCCCAAAAGCTCTCTACTTAATCTCTCACACAATGGAAGGACAAATCTGGAAGACGAAGCCCTTAATAAAACCCAGAAACACTCAAAGTTGATCATTTCCATGTTTACAAAAAAGGTAGCCCAATAACCATCCTCATTTTCTTGATCCACAACTACTACAGGCTCAAAGACCTTACTCGTACCCTCCAGTTTTTGAAAAACATACACATCCCACATAGGAGGAAACTCATCACAGTGTCCCCACACCTTATAGCGGAAATGAACATATACATCTTCCAACAGTGGTAAATTTATGATCCAAGCCTCGTACACCACCCTCAGTCTTTTCTATGCTCAATGTAGGATTCTTCTCAACATCAAAAGCAACCTCAAAGGTTACAGCCAGCAATCACTCACATCTAAGCCTCATACCTAACCCCCTACAATCGGTAAGCTCAACCCCTACAACTCATCCCGTGCCTTTCCCCTTCCACAAATCACACAACATACCCCCTCACCAAACCCCCACCTACACCCCGCACTACCCCTCGCCGGAATTATGCAATTATTTGTCTGGGATTTATGCGATTATTCCTGTTGTGTATTTTTACTTGTTTTCAATATTGGATTTATGTCCTTCCTTCCTTCCTTCCTTTGTAAAGCGCTCTGATATCCTTCGGGATCTTGTTCGCGCTATATAAAACTGTATAAATAAATAAATAAATAACCAACCCAGCTCCAAAAGTAACATCTCAGGGTTAATCCCTCAACAAGCCGCCTCCGACCCAACAACCCCTCCCACATACACCAGGGACATAGCACAATCTCTCCACAAGTCCCAACACATTAGTCACACCTGCCACCCCCACTCATTGAGCCCACTTCACGAACAAACAACATGCCCCAATACCTGTAGGAAATCGGGCTATTAGTTGGGCAGGATGTGAGGCCTGCCCAATGAATAGGTCCACAATTATCTCCTTACTGGGAACCAAGCACTTCGTTGTATTGCTTAATTCTCTCATGGTAGTGAAGCAGAGCAATCCAAGCCTTTCTCAGGGAAGGTGGTGCAGGCTAACAATCGCCATTTGCTGGCACGCAATACCAACACTCAATAAATGATTGTCCAGCCTGTGCTTATTCTTTGAAAAAAGAAAAGTAGATTTATTGCACACCCTACTCAATATTACACACTAATTTACCAATATATAGATAAAGTAGGTGGAAATACATTGGGTAACATTCTGAAATCACATTTAACTCCTAGTGGGTCACAGCCCCCAAAATCACAAAACCCTCCCTCCATACCAAATACAACATTCCAATAAAAGGGGATGTCATCTTTAATAGTAAATGCTTATTGACTTGGTGAGGGTGTCACCACACCAGTATATCAAGCAAGCTTATTAGCTTTGGCAAGGTCACCATATTGAAAGACCAATAACCAGATGATAAAAATCCCTATCTTGTCACTTGAACTAGTAACCATGTTTAAATGCAATCATTACTATTATTAAAAAGCATTGCAATGTATATCAAAATCTGTCAGCAATACAGTTTTTAGTAAAGCTTTTAAAATCTATATAACGTGTCTGTATCTTTCTTAAACACCTTTAGGCCACATAAAATGCAACCATGGGACCAACCATTACAGGACCCTGCACACACAGGCTGTGGAAGCAACATTTTAGTCTTAGGAATGCTTAAAACAATGCTGAAAAGTCTAGGGGTCATAGATTCCTGGAATGTAGGGTATTTTACCAAAGTCACATCTGGGGTCCTGCAGCGACTCTTACAGCCCCCCCCCCCGGGGGGGCTGTACAGGAATTTATATAGCGCAAATCACCAGCAGTTTCTAAGCGCTTGCTTAGGGAACCCGTCCTGGTATTCCCCTGTGAGATAACCCCGGCAGGGTATCCGCAAGGTGAAAGCCAGGCATCCCGCCGCGAGGGGCCGTTGTGGAGATTAAGCAAGCTATTGCCCAGAGTCGCAGAGTGTGAACCCGTGAATCGAGTAGGCACCAGAGCGAGAATTGTCAAGTCCATGGACATTTTAGGTCTCAAGACCCCGCCGAGCCGGGAATTGAACCCTGGTCCCGGCTGACCTCTGCTTCCAGGTCTGCCTCCTCTAACCAGTGAGCCACACTTCTCCACTTCTCATTGGTGGTGCCCCTGTCATCACAGAATGAGAAACTGGGGGAAACACGCCCTACAGGGCATTATGGGGTGCTCCCATCATAGAGCAATACATTTTTTATGAGCTGCTTTAGCCGCTTTGCATGGCAGCTTGCGGCCTCAGGTCACTTGTATTTTTGTTTCTTTCTTTTTTGTTTTTTAAATGGGTACCCCACTCTTACCAGGGCCACACCTAGCTTCCTTTCTTGTTGGGCCAATGCAGGGAGCCCACTACTGCGCTTCTCTCCTCCACTTCCTGGCTGGTCTGTGCCAGCGCAGGAGCCAGAAATCTTTTTCTCACGTCAGAGCTAAATGTGAGTGGATGTTGCAGCCCTCCTCTCCCCAGACCTAGGCACAGGGGCAGAGGCCTGTGGCCTCTGTTCCATAGCCTCTGTTGTGGGGGCCGCCGCAGCCCTCCCCTGTCTCCACTCCTCAGCATGGGGCCCCACGATTTCCATGACATGTGTGAGAAGTTGGCCTGATATGTGATGTTTCCAATTCTGGAACCACCTTGTATCAGACCAAACAACCCTTATGGTGTCTGGTTGTAAGTCAACCTTATTAGACAAGCTATCCTAGGGGTAGCATGGACTAAGCAGCCTAAAGGCTTAACTTAAGAGGTCGTGTTAAGCGAGCTGTTTTACCACATACAATCCTGTAATATCAAATGAAAGGGCACCACACAAGTATATTATATATTATAAAAATATATGTATTTATTACTAAAAACAATCCCCAGTATTCTTTATGAATAAATGGGCACAAGCGTTAAATCAAAAGCACAGTATAACATACAAAGTTGCACAATTTTGGATGAGGCCAAGGGGCCACTCGAACCATATACTAAAAAAATGGTATAAGAGATACCATTCGAACAGTGGTTAGGCCTAGGGCCTAGGGAATCGCTGGGAGCTGTCGGGACAAGCAATGCTGAAGTCGGGAAAAGCCCGCGGGATTCGGGTGCAGTGCTGAAAGCACAAGCATGCATCAATGTTAAGTCAATGGTGCGTAAAATGTAAATGTAAATGTAAATGTAGTATACTTGTAAAGCGCACAGCTGCCCCAGCAACAGGGCGTCCCGGCGCTGTATAACTCTGGGGAACCCATCCTGGCTTTCCCTGTGGGATGGTCCCTGCTGGGAGTCCCCAAGGTGGAGCCAGGCATCCCCGGAATTGGTGGGGCCGTTGTGGAGATTAGGCAAGCTAATGCCCAGAGTTGCCGAGTGTGATCCCTGAAGCGAGAATTATCGAGTCCACTGACCAAGGTCCACGACCCTGCCGCGTCGGGAATCGAACCCTGGTCCCGGGCCGACTTCTGCTCTCGGGTCTGCCGCCTCTAACCAGTGAGCCACACTACTCCAAACAAATAGAGTTTAAGGACACTTCCGCTGAACCTAGGAAGACAAAACTTTAGACACAGACCCTAGAGGTGTGTACCAGTGTGGGAACACCGGCGTTGCAATGTTACCTCACCCACAGGAAGCGGGTGCACAGGGTCGAAGTTGAGTCGGGTTTCGTCACGCTGGTTCTTGGTGCTTGAAGCTGAAAGGGCTGCAGGCGAGGTGAAGGAGAAGTGTCCGGTGGAGTCCAAGGGTGGACTCAAGTCGAAAAGTACCTGAAAGCAGAGGGGACAGAGTCTGGGTCACTCAGCAGTGACCAGGGTGGAACCAGGACGGAACCTGGCAATGTCGGGCGCATTCAGGTGGTTGTCGAGGAGCTTCTCTCCGCTGCCACGTGGGCTCTGGGGCATCTGCGACGTCCAGGAGCGGGTCACGATCTGTCCCACGTAGGCTCTCACCGTCGACGCTGTCGGCTTCAAGATTGGAGCAAACAACACTTGGCAAGAGCAATCCACGCGAAACCGGGAGATTGCTTCTCACTCGAACCAGGAGGGTCAGAGTGGGGGCTCCTTTTCAGGGGAGCTGGTGTAAATCTGGAGCAACCAGAATCACAAGTCGTATTTCAAGTTTAGTTGGCACAGGGGCCACAAGCCGGCTGGCAAGTGACTGGGCCAATGCGTTGAGCCAAAAGTAGCAGAAGGGCCCCACGCAGCACTCGGTGAGTGTAGAGGGGTGAGCTTCGGTGCAAGAGTGGCTCAGGGTTGGGGCTTCTCAAACCCCGGTGTACAGCTTCGAGGGTCACTCGTGGGCTGCACGGTCAGCGTCTCGTGGTCTTTTCAAGATGTCGTGCCCCACGCTTCCGGTCGCCTCCACGGGTCTCAGCTCTGCAGGGACTGTGGATCGGGCTGTTAGAAGGCAGGCAAGCTTGATCTCGTCGATCTCTGTCGCTCGAGTTCCGGCGGGAACTGCAACAAAGCAGACGTCGAGGGCTGGATGGTGCCTGTTTGCACAGGGTGGTCACTCCTTGACCACAAGGGAGATTCTTCAGTCTTCTACGTCGAGTAGGATGTCGAAGGGTCCAGAGTTTCATTTCTTATGTTTCATCAGGATAATCTGAAGTGCATTGGCACTGCTCCCATTCTTATACCAATCTAGGGGGCTGGATTACCTGCTAGGTCCCCTCCTATGGGTGGGACCCAGGAAGTGGGTGGATACACCCCTTTCCTTTGATCCAGGCCGCGCTGGCACGAGGGCTGGAGTGCCCCAGAACCGGTTTGGCCGGATTATGCAAGGGGCAGCCTTGTGCGCCCCCAGCACTGTCTGGTTTCTTTCAAACCTCCCTGCTACAATCCACTATCTCCTGTCTGGGGAGGTGTAACACCTCCCTGCGACAGGAAACCCTTTGTCCAGGCCCCCTTGGCTGAGTTTCGGTCAGCTGCAGGGGGTCAGACCTGTGTCTGTGGCAGAAGCATCCATTTTGTGGATCTGAGGCTCTATTAAAATTAACCGCATTTCAGTAAAGTAATATGTCTTCTCCCTCTAGAGGGGTGGAATGCTATCCCCGTTGCCAGAACTGGCGAGGGGATAGTATTTCAAATCGTATGACACCTTACACGACATGTTTTGATAAAGCCAAACCAAAGTTGCTATATAACCGCGAGGATTATAATGCACTTAAGAGTATATGGTATGGCATTATCCTGAAATAGCTTAGGGAGTTGTTCCCGACAGCTGCAGACAGGCTCAGCTCATGCTAGAGCTCCATCTCACATTAAACCACGCACTCTGCCTCCAGGATTGATGAGGCCTTCCATAGGAGTGGCTCACAGGTTTATATGTGTCCAGATATAAGTTTAGATATAGGTATACTATATCTAAGCAAGGGGTGATTACACCACCTTACCCCAGCTGAGTGATCAGCCAGTTGTGTCATTTTAAGAACCAGCCAGGGGTGGCAAAAGATATGCTGCAGCCCCTGGTAGGCCTTGGTGGCACCTATGACCTGAGCACCTATAGTGCATGGTACAGGGGCTGACAAGGAGTCCATTTCCAATTGTGGTATGTACCTAGGGTACATGGAATCCATTTTACAGAGAGAGCAGATAGCCTGGGGCCCTGATTAGCAGGGAACCAGGCCAACTAAGTCAAAAACCAGCTAAACACAAGGCAAAAAATCTGGGGTAACCATAGTCAGGTAGCCACCTTCCTACATAACCCCCCCCCAAACGAAAGGAGATAAGGCTATCCTTGGCCAGGTAAACCTATATTGCCTGAGTGGCCATATAAGGAAGTACCTGCACTAGCATGGGTACCCCCTGTCTCATGGTCCACTAAGCAGTCCCTCACCCTTGGGGTATTAGAGGGTCTCCACCATAGGGAATCACTACCTTGGGTGTGTTTATGCAAAGTTAAAGGCTGGTTTGGATATGGAGTATTGAAGTGAGGCTCCACTAATTTAGGGCTCAGCTTCCTCCAATTATCTTCCACCATGTGTGCTTTCTTTCTTCAACTGAGTTGCACTGTGCTCTCAGGGTCAACCTCTGGCTACCTAAAGCTGGAGGCTGGGTCCCTCTGTTTGGCTTGCTGGAGGGACAGTTCAGGTTTGGGCCCTTTGGGTCCCAGGTTTGGCTGTGCCCAACAGAATCCATCTGTGGGAGGTCCCTAACTGTTTTTGAGGGGGCTCCCTCAGGAGTTTTTAAAGTTTTCACCTCACTAGGGCTACTAGTTTTGGTGCCCCTAATCTGTTGATGGGGGTGCTTTATTTGACAGGGGGCCCTCTGGGTCTCACTGTCCTTCTTGTCCTCTGCAGCCCTGGGCTGGCTAAGGCAAGGGAGAGAGGGGCCGGTTACCTGCTCCAGACTGGGTCCCATCTGAGAAGGGTCCACTGCCATCAGAGGCTCTGTCAGGTCAGGCCTAACAACCTCTGGGGCAGTTCCTTCATCAGGGGTAGGATCAGTTCCCTGAGGAGGCTGATCCTGTTCTAATGTCTGGTGAGGGGGAGATTTCTCTTCCTCCTCCATGCTCTCAGTTTGTGTGGAGTTATCCATCATTTCAGGCTTCACAACACACATATCAGTTTGAGTTTGGGCTGTGGCCATCACAGCCCCACCAACCTTTTCAGGAGGAGACTCAGTTTGGGTTTCTGCTGTTATCATAACAGCTTTGCTATTCTGTTCAGGAAGAGCTTCTGCTAGAGATGGGGCAGAGAGTTGCTCAGCCCTACCAACCTTTTCAGGAAGGACATCTTGAATTGGGGCTGTAGCCATTACAGCCCCACTAAACTTTCCATTGGAATTTACCATTCTAGAATGGGTTTCCTGTTCAACCTCAGCCCAGGCTGAGATTTCCAAATCATTACCAAGTAGGCAGTCTACAGGCAAGTTTGGTGACACTGCCACTCTCTTTGGGCCAATGACACCTCCCCAGCTGAGACTTACTACTGCCATGGGATGATTTGTTTGGATGCCATCAATGTTTGTTACCTGGTATGTGGCACCAGATAAAAGTTGCTTAGAGGGGACTATACAGTCAGCCACCATGGTGATGCTAGCCCCTGTGTCTCTAAAGGCTTCAACTTTCAAACCATTGATGATGGGTTCTTGTCTATATTTGCTCAAAGTATTTGGGCAATCAGAGAAGTTGGCAAACCCCATGCCAGTCTCATAAACAAGTTCATTTGGGGATGGGGACCTGGATAGGCCAGGGTCCACCTGGACTCCAAAAGTAAACCCACCCAGATTCCTGGGTGTGCTCCCACTTCCTGGGGGATTACTGCTGACCGTAACAGGAGGTGTTGGAGCTGGCTTTGGAGGTATATTCTCTTTATTGCCATTCTTGGGACAACAGTTGTCTGTTTTGTAATGCCCAACCTGTTTACAGACATGACAATAAGGCTTTTTCTCAGTTGAAGAAGTGTCTTGGGACCCACCCCCATTCTTGGAGTTTTGGGGCCCTGGGGAAGTATTTTCTTTACTTTTATCCCCACCCTTATCTTGAGGCTTGGTAGACTCCTTCTTCTGGTTACTGTCCTGATTCTTAGGCCTAATCCTGGTTCTGACCCATTTATCTGCCCTCTTTCTTGGGGAGAGGTCAAATCTGAGTCCACCAGGTGCTGGTGTAAGAGCTGGTTCTGACAATTACTTAGGATCTGCTCCCTCATAATCAAATTATACAATCCTGCAAAGTCATGTACTTTGCTGCCATGTAGCCAACCCTCCAGAGCCTTAGTAGCACAATCTACAAAATCAGTCCAGTCCTGTGTCTGTGTCTTCTGGGTGTCTCTGAACTTCAACCTGTACTGTTCAGTGGTTAAGCCAAACCCATCTATTAGGACACTTCTCAGGACTTTGTAATTGTTTGCATCCTCATGTCTGACAGTGAGGAGCTTATCTCTCCCTTTCTCTGAAAAGGAGTACCATAAGATTGCTGCCCACTGTTCCTCAGGAACCTGCTGTACCATGCAGGCTCTCTCAAGAGCAGTTATCCATTTGTGGATGTCATCCCCTTCCTTGTAGGGGGGCACAATCTTTGTCAGGTTTCTACTATCATAGGACCTGGGTTTATCTTTAGGAATATTGCTGCCACCAGTGGCATCTAAGCCACACATTTTCTGTTCTCTTGCCAAGGCAAGTCTAGCTTGAGCCAGGGCTACCTCCTCCCTCTCTATCTGGAGTTTGACAGCCCTCATTCTCGCCTCATGCTCTTTTTTCTGAGAGGGAGTCATTCCTCTCTGAGATTCTCTTGAGGCACTAGAAATATGAGAGTCCCCTGCTGGAGATCTCACTCTTCTGTTGCCTGGGAGAATGTTATAGGGTCTGAGGAGGTGCTGGCCCTCTCAATTCCCAAGTAGGTTTAAGTTGGCCTGGCTAAGCCTGGCAACTACAACCTGGTTAACCCCTAGATCCTGATCTTCAGGGTCCTCTACCTCTGAGTCCTCCTCCTCTTCTTCCACTGGGGGAATCTCATTCTCAGGGGGTTGTGCTCCATCTCCTGATCCTAAGGGAACTGCAGTTGCCTAATCTAAGTCATCCTGTTCTAGAATGGCTTTCAGGGAGGGACTGGTGGGACTTCTTCCCCTTTTTAACCCTCTTGATATGCACAAGGCAACCAAGTCTTTGTGGGTTAGTTTGTCATAACTGGAAGTTGCCTGGGTAAGGTCAACTGTCACAGGAGTAGAGCCTGAGGCCTTTCCTGTGTCAGACATGGCTCTAGTGTGGTGTAAGTGATGCACCTACCTACACTAAGTGTTTCCCGACTGTACCTTGCTAGTGAGTTGTAGGCAGGGTGTGCTAATCCCTTTAATCTACAACTACTAAGTTCAGTAGAACTTAAATATGCTAAGCTTTTGATTTATATGTACCTAAGGTACTTGATGTGATCTTTCAATTTGATAAAAGATTGCAATGGTAAAACAAACAGCAAGCTCAAATCCGCACCGCTGCTCACCAATGTGAGAAGTTGGCCTGATATGAGATGTTTCCTATTCTGGAACCACCTTGTATCAGACCAAACAACCCTTATGGTGTCTGGTTGTAAGTCAACCTTATTAGACAAGCTATCCTAGGGGTAGCATGGACTAAGCAGCCTAAAGGCTTAACTTAAGAGGTCGTGTTAAGCGAGCTGTTTTACCACATACAATCCTGTAATATCAAATGAAAGGGCACCACACAAGTATATATTATAAAAATATATGTATTTATGACTAAAAACAATCCCCAGTATTCTTTATGAATAAAGGGGCACAAGCGTTAAATCAAAAGCACAGTATAACATACAAAGTTGCACAATTTTGGATGAGGCCGAGGGGCCACTCGAACCATATACTAAAAAAATGGTATAAGAGATACCATTCGAACAGTGGTTAGGCCTAGGGCCTAGGGAATCGCTGGGAGCAGTCGGGACAAGCAATGCTGAAGTCGGGAAAAGCCCGCGGGATTCGGGTGCAGTGCTGAAAGCACAAGCATGCATCAATGTTAAGTCAATGGTGCGTAAAAGTTACACAAATAGAGTTTAAGGACACTTCCGCTGAACCTAGGAAGACAAAACTTTAGACACAGACCCTAGAGGTGTGTACCAGTGTGGGAACACCGGCGTTGCAATGTTACCTCGCCCAGAGGAAGCGGGTGCGCAGGGTCGAAGTTGAGTCGGGTTTCGTCACGCAGGTTCTTGGTGCTTGAAGCTGAAAGGGCTGCAGGCGAGGTGAAGGAGAAGTGTCCGGTGGAGTCCAAGGGTGGACTCAAGTCGAAAAGTACCTGAAAGCAGAGGGGACAGAGTCTGGGTCACTCAGCAGTGACCAGGGTGGAACCAGGACGGAACCAGGCAATGTCGGGCGCAATCAGGTGGTTGTCGAGGAGCTTCTCTCCACTGCCACGTGGGCTCTGGGGCATCTGCGACGTCCAGGAGCGGGTCACGATCAGTGCCACGTAGGCTCTCACCGTCGACGCTGTCGGCTTCAAGATTGGAGCAAACAACACTTGGCAAGAGCAATCCACGCGAAACCGGGAGATTGCTTCTCACTCGAACCAGGAGGGTCAGAGTGGGGGCTCCTTTTCAGGGGAGCTGGTGTAAATCTGGAGCAACCAGAATCACAAGTCGTATTTCAAGTTTCGTCAGCACAGGGGCCACAAGCCGGCTGGCAAGTGACCGGGCCAACGCGTTGAGCCAAAAGTAGCAGAAGGGCCCCACGCAGCACTCGGTGAGTGTAGAGGGGTGAGCTTCGGTGCAAGAGTGGCTCAGGGTTGGGGCTTCAAAAACCCCGGTGTACATCTTCGAGGGTCACTCATGGGCTGCACGGTCAGCATCTCGTGGTCTTTTCAAGATGGCGTGCCCCACGCTTCCGGTCGCCTCCACGGGTCTCAGCTCTGCAGGGACTGTGGATCGGGCTGTTAGAAGGCAGGCAAGCTTGATCTCGTCGATCTCTGTCGCTCGAGTTCCGGCGGGAACTGCAACAAAGCAGACGTCGAGGGCTGGATGGTGCCTGTTTGCACAGGGTGGTCACTCCTTGACCACAAGGGAGATTCTTCAGTCTTCTACGTCGAGTAGGATGTCGAAGGGTCCAGAGTTTCATTTCTTATGTTTCATCAGGATAATCTGAAGTGCATTGGCACTGCTCCCATTCTTATACCAATCTAGGGGGCTGGATTACCTGCTAGGTTCCCTCCTATGGGTGGGACCCAGGAAGTGGGTGGATACACCCCCTTCCTTTGATCCAGGCCGCGCTGGCACGAGGGCTGGAGTGCCCCAGAACCGGTTTGGCCGGATTATGCAAGGGGCAGCCTTGTGCGCCCCCAGCACTGTCTGGTTTCTTTCAAACCTCCCTGCTACAATCCACTATCTCCTGTCTGGGGAGGTGTAACACCTCCCTGCGACAGGAAACCCTTTGTCCAGGCCCCCTTGGCTGAGTTTCGGTCAGCTGCAGGGGGTCAGACCTATGTCTGTGGCAGAAGCATCCATTTTGTGGATCTGAGGCTCTTTTAAAATTAACCGCATTTCAGTAAAGTAACATGTCATCTCCCTCTAGAGGGGTGGAATGCCATCCCCGTCGCCAGAACAGGCGAGGGGATAGTATTCCAAATCGTATGACACCTTACACGACATGTTTTGATAAAGCCAAACCAAAGTTGCTATATAACCGCGAGGATTATAATGCACTTAAGAGTATATGGTATGGCATTATCCTGAAACAGCTTAGGGAGTTGTTCCCGACAGCTGCAGACAGGCTCAGCTCATGCTAGAGCTCCATCTCACATTAAACCACGCACTCTGCCTCCAGGTTTGATGAGGCCTTCCATAGGAGTGGCTCACAGGTTTATATGTGTCCAGATATAGGTTTAGATATAGGTATACTATATCTAAGCAAGGGGTGATTACACCACCTTACCCCAGCTGAGTGATCAGCCAGTTGTGTCAATTTAAGAACCAGCCAGGGGTGGCAAAAGATATGCTGCAGCCCCTGGTAGGCCTTGGTGGCACCTATGCCCTGAGCACCTATAGTGCATGGTACAGGGGCTGACAAGGAGTCCATTTCCAATTGTGATATGTACCTAGGGTACATGGAATCCATTTTACAGAGAGAGCAGATAGCCTGGGGCCCTGATTAGCAGGGAACCAGGCCAACTAAGTCAAAAACCAGCTAAACACAAGCCAAAAAATCTGGGGTAACCATAGTCAGGTAGCCACCTTCCTACAACATGCCTAGCAAATCCAGTTGCTGTCATGTCAGCCCCAGGGGGCTATTCCGTTCACAGGAGAGGGAACCCCACGCACGTCCGCTCCCCCAAGAATGACTACAATGTTTCCTGCGTCGAACCCGCCAAACACTGGCCCAATTTTAAAACTTACAGGGGAGCCCCATTCATTCCGTGCCTCAGTGTAGGCATGTTTAAATGGGTGACATTCAAGGATGGATAACTAACGGGGCAATTTTTCTTTGATGTGGGGCTCATTTTGCTCCTGGTGGCATGCCCTAGCTACCTTGAGCTCTGTCAGCGAACCTTCCTGCATCCAAAGTGCCACACTTTGCAGAGAGCTGGTTTCCCTGGCTCGTTGTTCCATCTTCTCTCCTTTGCCTGGCTCCAGGTATTCCTCTCCTTTTGTTGGGGAACAAAAGGCCAGGTTTTTCGCCAACTGGTCTGGAGATAGTAAGGGGCCTGGCCTCAGTGGCCCTAGAGAGACCCACTGGTCCTGGGGTCAGCTGCAGACATCTGGACATCAGAGGGCTTGTCCTCCCAACTGGCTGTGGTGTTGCTGATGTCCAAGTCCAAGGTCTAGCTCTCTGTCTCTCCCTTGTGAAAGGGTTTATAAGTGTGAGTGTAAAGCTCTAGATGCCAGACACCCCTGGCCAATCCTAGGATGCTGCATCGCCCATCCACTCCTGTCCCGACCCTCCCGTGGTCAAGTGGTCTATGTGCACATCTCCTCTGGGTGTCTCAGCTCCTCTGGAAGTCCATAGGAAGACAGTAGACCAGTCAGCTTCGTTATTCCAGTTGAAACCAGTTCAGGGAACCATTGGCTCCTGCTCTGGCGCACAACTGGACATAGGAATATCCTCCCCTCTGTCTAGCCCCTCCTCTGGGAGGGACCCTGAGTCGTCCTAGCCCTTTCTTTAGGGTATTTAAGGGGTCCCCTGTGGGTGTGTCTTCAGATTTGTCATGGGACAAGACTCAGCCCTGAAACTACGTAGCTCATCAATCATCTGGACACTTGGACTTCAACTGGAACTGAGACTGCACCAAGCGGCATCTTCTTCGAAATCATCTTATTGTTGTGCATGGCATGTTCCAACGTTACTTCACCCCTATGCACCTGGCTTCCCTACTGTAGGTAACCTGGTTCCCAGGGAATCCACGTGTGGGGTGGCTCTCCAACCTCCTATCTTCCAAAGGGTTTCTTCGGGGTCCTTTGGGAAGGTTTTTTTTTTTCCAAAACTGCAATCGCAACTTCTCCATGGACCTCCATTGGGCATGCAGCTGTGTTTCCACTCTGCACACAGCCTCCGTGGGCTTCCTGGGTACTTACATTGGGTGGTTCCTTGTGAACCCGGCTCCTCTGGAACTTCTGGTCCAAGTCCTGTTCTCCTTTGCAGTTCTCATTCCACTTTCTTAGTATATGGTTTGGTCTCCCCCTGCTGACCACTGTATTTTGTACTACTTACCTGATTGCTTTTGAAATATTCTTGTGTATTGTGTTGATATCTCCGGGTAGGAGATATACCAATGTGATAGTGATACTTTTAAAGAGACCAAACAGTGGAACCTTCTTAAGAACCGCACCTAACAAAAAGTAGCCCCAGATAGTGATTGGTACCCCTACTAATTTCATGGGGCTTCGTGTGCACACTGAATAGCACCTACTGTAACAGTGCTTATTCCCTAAGGAACTAAGTCAATTAGTCATAAGAGCACAGGTGCACCACAACATTTAGCATGAGGTAAATCAAATATTTGGTATACAATTCCAATAAATCACAGAGATGGAAGTTCCTCAATTTGATTTCTTTATTTTAAAAAAGTGAAGCATCATGCAGCCGACGCGTTTCGTCCCAAAGAGGGACTTCTTCAGGGCTGTTAAATACAAACATATAAACAAACATATATAAGACATGTATGAAAATACATATATAAAAATACATATATACTCATATATATATATATATATATATATATACATATAAAATCGTTTAAAGGCCTAACAAGACTCAACATCATATGTTCTTCCTTTTCCAATTGGTGTTGTATAAGTCTAGTCAAGTTTGCTGCACATATATACAAGGATAAGCAGACAGACAACGTGAAGGATAATATATAGAAAAATATTATATATTTGTATCCATCATTTTTATATTGGGTTACAACATACCCATTATCTTAGATGCATAGTTTAGGGCATCATGAATACTCTGAATAGTTAGTGTAAGGTCAATATAGAGGGAGAGAACATGGAATGTAAAAGTAACAGAGGGGAGAAATTAGAAAGAGTATAGGAAAAGAATGAACAACAGGGAAAATGTGCTGGGTGGATTAAAGGAAGTTTTTATGTATGTGAATACTGCAGCTAATAAATGCAGAGGACAGATTGAGACTGATGTTATAGCCTTAATCCCCCCCATATGTTCAAATTGGCTCTCTGCCATGGGGAGAGGTGAAAACAAGGCATACCTGGGCATGGATAGCCAAGTATTCATATGTATTCTAACTCAGTAATAGAACAACATGTATTGGTTTATTCAATATGAAGATTAGTGAAGGAAGCTCTGGGCAGTCCAGGCTGAAATATACCTTCTGCTATTAGAGAGAGACTTCAAGTAGAGATGGTGATTGAAGATCTAAAGGTGTAGCACCGCAGAAGATGGAAAGGCTTGTCTCAACAAATCTGAAGATATATTGCAGCCTGGACTGCCCAGAGAATGTGGGTGGACATGTACCTATTTATTTCACTGTCACTGCCAGGCAAACCCTGGCTGTGAGGGACAGTAAAATAGAAATAATGCCCTCCTTGCCATGTAAGATAACTCCCATGGCATTACTTTTTTATTTTCAAAAAGAAAATTCTGTTTCAGATTTTTCTTGTTCAAAATAAAAAAAAACGGTTTTGTCCAGGACTGAGTCATGCTGACGGAACCCTGCACCAAAGAGCGAAATGTATTGGCAGGAACCGCTGTGACTGGTTCCTGTCAATGCATTATAAATAACCGCCTGGTTGATGGTCATTTATCAATTTGGCGGGTCGTCCTTCCGCTATAGGGATGGGCGAAATGACTGGCTGCCTGCAAAATTTGAATTTTGGCCCTACGTCACTATGTGCATATTAAACACTGGCCTACAAGTCCAAAAAATGGGAAGTTATTCCGTCATCTTCCTGTAAGCCTTCACATGTCCAGGTTTAACCAATTAGTGGTTTTGCATTGCGTTTCCTGTAGGATCACATTTGTAGACTGTCAGGTACATGCATCAAGGTAGACTTTTGCGATTCCTTAATTGCGATTATCTAGGAATCGCAAAAGCCTATGCATGTAGAAATCACAAAAAAATAGCGATTTCTAAACATTCCTTAAATGCGTCTTGCAAATTGCAAATCACAATGAATAATGTCTTCCCATTCATTCCTTTGGCTTATAGGCCCATAGGAATGAATGGGTATTGCATTTGCAATTTGCGAGTAGCCAATAGGTACTCGCAAATTGTGCATGCAATTTCAAGGGTGCAAGGTTATCAACAGGACACCCTGTTGCACCCCTGAAAACTGCATATGAGTACATCTTGCATACAGACATGCCCCAAGGGCATGTGTGTCTGTAAAATGGAACTTTGAAAAATGCACAGTAGTGCATTTTTCAAAGTTTTTGCAAATTACCATCAAGTACATATTGATTATAATTTGCGACTCCTATTAGCGAAATCGCGAATTTTTTACTTTAATGCATTGCATTTAAGGAATCTCAATTTGCGATTCCTTAAATGCAATTGCAATTTAAGTAATCGCAATTTAGATATTACTTAAATTGCGATTTTTTTCAATTGGGATGATGCATCCCAAACGTAAAAAGACCGGTCGCAAAGGGGCAGATTCGGAGAATCTGCCCGTTTGGGACTGGTTTTTCTTTTGATGCATGTGCCTGTGTGTCCCTTGGCTATATTTTTGTGACATACTAAGTAGTTGCTGTCATAAAATATTTTCTCTTTTTATAAAGTCAAATCACTGGAGAATTTTTGATGCATCTTTGTTGTTCAGTTCTGACCTCTGCAGGCCTTGGACTCCTCGCCTCCTCAAAGGAAAAGTGCACTTGACACGCAGTTATCCGAGTTCATATTATGCCACGCCCTGGAACATCATTGATAAACTGACTCAACCCCCACGGTTGAGGCCTAATAACATCTGTGTGCAAGGAACCCTCAAAACTACTCTTTGGCTGAGCAAGACGACATGTAGGGCGAATAAGGGAACAGTAAAACTGTCAATCGCTCTGCGAGAGAGAGCAAGTTAAGAAACCCGGAGCCTTCAAAGCAGATCAGCTAGGCAGGGAGCGGGCCTGTCTATAATTACATATTGCATGTAGGGCCCCTTTAGAAATACTGGCATTACCGTGTGCAAAGAGCAGTTGGCTTCTCTAGGACTGCAGTGATCACAGTGGATAGTTCTTTAGTGGCTTTACAGGCCCGAGCTGAAACGAACTCTTGGGGCGAACAAACCCACCATTGTGCCCCTCACTCACCTCCCCACCCCATTCCACCCAACCCCTCTCTTCCTGTTACGCGATGAAGCTATTGCATGTGAAGGGATCTTTGTGCCAGCCACACAAATTAGATGTAACAGGTTCCAAATTTTACTGAGCAGCCATTGTACGCCTAACAGCCTCATAAGTTGTTTCAGTGGCATTTTGCATACCAGAATGTCATAGAAAGGTGTTTTTAGTTGGTCTAAATAGGCAGGAAGGAAATGCCTCTTTATATTATTTTCATTATTTTATTTGTATCCGGTCCTTTCAGGTTGGTTAATCTTATTTTTCATAACAGTGTTGACAAGAACTTCTCTGGCTTTCACTAAAGTAGCATCGTCCCTAGGAAACTCTTGTGGCCAATTAGCTTTCGCTACTAGTCAGTCAGTGTCTTCTGTGGGCATTATAACTCTGGGCAGCTAATCGAGGTAGGGCCATTTGAGATTGTGGAGTGACTCCTTTTTTTATAAAACTTTTTATTGATGACGAAATAAAACATTGCACAGGTATTCATTGAGTTGTAGAGCAAGGTAATTTGCATATAATCAGTATACATGTCCTCTGTCATTAATCCCTCTTCCCTACTCTATCTACCTCATCACTCCTATCCTTACTTCTACACACTAAGCCTGGGGTGTGGAGTTCTTCCTTGATCATTTGAGCATCTTAAGTAAATGTCTGGTGATGTTAGGGAGCTCGGAGAGTTGTGACATGGACGATGTCCTTCCCTTGATCCCTCCAACCCGGGCACTTCTATATGGGTAACAAAAAGAGACCGCATCAGGGGTATCCTCACTATCCTCCTTCTCACTTGTCCTGAAGAAGGGCTCTCTTCTATGAGCCCCATCTCTCTCTATGCCCTATTCAGAGCCCTGCTGTCTGCTGCATGTCTTGGTCTGTTGCAAGTAGTAATAAAATGAGCCTCCTGTCTGCTCTGATTGTTAGTTTCATGGTAGGGAGGCAGATACAATGCTCAGGCAGGAGACATTTAATGAGGCTTTGTGTTGTAAGCATCTTGTTATGACCGCCTGATTGCACAGCTGCTTATTACACCATTGCTTTTTATGCTTGTGCTTGCTTGCGCAAGTCCTGTCTGTCTAGCTTCCCCTGCCTACACCTGCTTGTGGACCGTCTCTGCTTTTTTGGGGTAGGAGAAGGTAACATACCTCAAATAACCTTACAATTATCTTCCTGGGTCTTCCTAAAAAGTAGAGGTGGGCAAAATATTCCATTCTGTCGCCAGAATGGGTGGACTTTTGGAGACTCTACATTACTTCTGTAACACGGCGTTCAGGCCAAATTCATCCAGTCGCCTGTGGCAGAATGTATTCTCGTGCGTGGCTCCAAGACGGCAAGCTGGCGAACACAGGTGAGATTAGGCATCCCCTATCGAATATATGGGTGTTAGGAGGACATCCGGTGATATTTTTCTAACACGGGCGGTCGCAACTGTTCATGGTCAGAAAGCTGCAGTTCGAGTCGAAAATCTACTGAGCGACAACAAAATGAATTTGAGTAGCTGGACCAAGACTGCTATGCTGTAGGGTGAATCTTGTGAGGACTGGCACAGAGACTAAAAAATGTTGGACTGGAATGGTCCCCAGAGAAATCACCATTTGCTGAGATTAATTAAAGCATTCCATCCAGCACTTTCTTTTTCTCATCATATGCAGTTCTTTCATCACTAGAGCCGTGCTGAAATCTTTCTTTGGACTAATATTTCAGTGCAATCCTTAATGGTTCTGTTGATGGTGCTGAAAGAATGCAAGCAAAGCTGTAATATGGGCAAGCAGATGCAGATTTCTTATAGCGGCTTGTGACTGCCATTCCCATGACTGGAATTCTCCATAGTGGTACTGGCCAATCCAGTTTCTGTAGCAACCCATGCTCTTCTGATGGATACTTCTAACTGCAGATTCCTCATCTTTTGAAATCCCCCTTGTGCCAAAAGAAATACTTTAAAAAAGTCAGCAATTGCTCTGATGGCAGTGTGAGCAAAACCAGATTCAGCACCTCCAGTGAGTTGCCCCATTGCTTGATGCCATAGACCTGTTTCGAGTGACCCAGCCCTTTTGACATAGCACCCCATGCCAGGTTGCCTTGTAGTTTGGGCTTCGGTCAGCAAGGTGAATACAAAGGCCTCTCCTACTGCAATGCCTGGCAGAGAATCTTAAGTATATTGGCACATGTGGAAAAAGGGTTTTCTCTTCTGCCATTTGGGGAATGAGGTCACTAAGGGCCACATGCATCATTGTTGCCGTTTGCAATTCCTTAATTGCAAAAATTAAGGAATCGCAATTAAGGAATCGCAAACGGCAATGCATCAAAAAATCGCAATTTATTTTGCGATTCCTTATTTTTCCTTATTTGCGATTCCCAATTTTGCGAATCGCAAATAAGGAATCCCTTTACATTGATTCCTATGGGCCTAGAGGTCCATAGGAATCAATTGGAAGGCATTCTCATTTTGCGATTCGCAATTAAGGAATCGCAAAATGAGAATGCAATTTCAAGGGTGCAGGGGGGGTCCAAAGGACCCCCGCTGCATCCCTGAAATTAAACTTTAAGTACATTTTTCACACACACATGCCCAACGTGTGTGTGTTTAAAATGAATTTTTCAAAAATGCACTTTTGTGCATTTTTGAAAGTTTTCGCAAATTAGCATGAAGTTTAACTTCATGTTAATTTACCACTTCCAAATTGCGATTTTTTACCTTGAAAAAAATCATGCATTGCATTTAAGAAATCGCAAAATTGCGATTTCTTAAATTGCGAAAAATGCAAAAAAGGTTAATGCATCCCAAATCTATGAATTGCATTCGCAAACAGCCGAATTTTGCGATTCGCACCGTTTGCGAATGCAATTGAGTTTGATGCATTTGGGCATAAATGTGTGTTTGTTGGAGATCCCTTCTGGGATACGATGAGCGAGATCTCAGCTGCCCTTCCTACGGAGTTCAGAAATACCATATTTAAAAAGGTTCAGAATGGACAGGACGCAGCTAAGAACATTTTGCAGGCTAGTCTGAACAACACAGACTGTGTTGGCTTAGCGGTGGGCACTAGTCTGGTGGGTCGCCGCCATGCTGTATGTAGGCTTTTCTGGTAACATGCAAGCATCTCCTATGACTATGCCAGTTGATGCCTCCAGGCTGCTAGGGAGCAAGGTAGATACAGCATTGGAGCATTTCAAAGATAGCCAGGTTACTGCCTGCTTTTTGGGCTATCTCCAGCATGGCAGTTCTAACAACAATACCAGAAGTTTAGAGGTTACTCCTGGGGTCTAGCTTACTCCCAACGACAACAATCTGAGCCTGTTTAGCAGTCTGCCCAGCTCTTTTGCAATTCTAAAGGATATGCTGGGGGCAGAGGCTATGGCCACCAGGAAGGTCAGTCCTTCTCTTTCTCTTCACCTGCCACGACCACTGTCAACTCAATAGTGGTCAGGTCCCGCTCGGGCAACCTGAGCTCAAACGTGCACAGCTATGGGGTTAAATACTGTCTACATTTTCATATTGTCCATTAATTAATAACAGATTGAACAGAATTTTTTTAACATTCTCATTGATGCAATTTAGTGCTCATTGCATGATTAGCAATATCTCAACATTGTACCCTCTTTATGAGACAATCACTAAATAACTTATAACATTTCATCATTAGAGTACATCATTGTACAATGAGCAATAAATTGCATTAATGAGAATGTTAAAATTTTTCTGTTCAATCTGTTATTAATTAATGGACAATATGAAAATGTAGACAGTATTTAACCCCATAGCTGTGCACGGTATGAGCTCAGGTTGCCCGAGCAGGGCCTGACCACTTTTGAGTAGCAGTACATGCCAGGCAACCATAGGCAAACGTAGCACGCCATGAAGTTCAAAGAGAGTAATTCAGATTCAAAATAATTAAGGGGTGTGCACAACCTACTTTTTCACGACCACTGTCAAGCCACAGTGATTCCTCCGAGGGTCATCTGCAGCAGATAGGGCCAAAAAAGGTTTTTGTTTGCCCAGCTGGTGCACAATTACCTCAGAGCTGCGGATCCTACCGTTTTTTTTTCTCCAAACTTCTTCCGGTAACTCCATTCCTCCTGTTTTTGCTTAGACTTCAGATATTCTTAAACCCAGAAGGAACCAGGGTCAATAAACTGATAAATATTACAAAGTTCCAAACGAATATCATTGAAACATGATGGACACTTAATTAATATTGTAACAACTATAACCATAGCCTGCAGTTTTGTCAGAAAAAAGACATGAGACAGACCAAGTAAACGTAGTAGAATTTAATTGAGTCATTTATAGACAAAAGGAAAATTACGTCAGTTTTTAATACAAAACAGATTGGGTTCCCACGTGTAAAAAAATGTAAATAAAATAGAGAACACAATAACTCAAAAGTGTTTATACCATAATAAACGGTGTAGACTGACTAACCTGTTTTTGTCCTGACGATGCCCTCAATCAATACAAAGGTTAAACATGTTATTGACAAACGTGGCCTAAAAACGGACCACTTGATTTGTGGATACTCTTGTGAATGGGCAGTTTTCACTCCACAAGCATTTTAACAGCATAACTCCGTTTTCTTTATGTGACAAACATTATTGTATTATTCTTTTCTCTACTTTTTTCCATGTGGAGCAGTCAATCATGCACCCTGCTTTCTTTTCTTTGCTGAACCCCTCTAAGGAAGAAGAGAAACCTCATTGTCTGGATCCTAAGTGAGCTCTTAGTTTCTATATAGAAAAGACTAAGGAGCACCAGGTGGAAAGCCAACTCTTCGTTGGATGCACCGCTGCAAAAAAAGGGAAGGGCGCTCCTGAAATTAACCTTTCCACGTGGATAGATCTAGAGCCATGTGCTACACCTTGATCAAGAAGAAGCTTCCTGAGGGCCTTCAGGCTCATTCCACTAGAGCCAAAGCCACTTCTATAGCTTTGGCTACGATTTTTCCCTTTCTGGACTTCCGCTATACTCCTGCGTGGCTGCCCATCAACACCTTCACAAAACACGACTGCGTCAACTCTCGGATCTCAGATGTTTTGATCGCTTGGTCCTTCGGGACTGCCTGGTGTAAAATCTACTTCTCATACCCTCCACCTTTTGGAAGGTCTTAAACAATGAGGAATGCACAGTCAGACGTACCCTTCAGAAGAACAAGTTACTTACTTCGATAATGTTCTTTCTGTGGATAACCACAGATTCTTCAGCTCCCTCCTTCCTCATTATGTGAAGTGGATTTCTCAGTGTTTATAAGGTTCCATGCACACTGTAACAGTTTTCAGGGTGTCACTAACCCTCCACATCTTAGGGAGCTGAATGCTTCCTTTGTAAAGTGACATCAGCATGCAGGATTGGTGGCTATACACAACTCCTTGTGAATGAGACCGCTGTGAAATTCAATGATGTGATCTATCGATGTGCGGGAGCAATTGTTGAAAAAAGTTTCTGGATCCAGTTTGGACACTGGGGGAATTCAAAACGTAAAGAACACCCTACTGTTGCGTAGATTGGAGTTGGAATAGTACTTTTCTTTTTGCTTTAAATTTTATTTATTGAATTTTGCAGTAGAGAGCAACAGCATAACTACAATACAGTATGCATGCAGGACTCAAATACATAGTGAAATTGGTTGATAGATAATTCCCAAATCACTATAATGTATCAGGTAAGTGTGCAGGACAGGGAATGAGCATAAGAGAGGGAGGGGAAGAGGAAAAGAGAAAGGTACGGGATGAGAAAGAACAGAGGAAGAAAAACGAACTTGCCACTCAGTGGAGTCAACACTCTACATAGTCAATAGGGTCCAGTAACAACTCTCCTAACTTGGTGACCCTAGGCTATGACATCATCCCATATTGGCATAGCAGTGTGGCAGGGCGCCATGTGGGGAGGGAAGGGTCGGGTGGGCACTGTGGAGATCAGACGCAGCCTCAGTCTTGTCACTATGAAGTCTGAGGTAAGTCACCAGAGGGGCCCAAATGTCCTTCAGCATGATCGGATGAGCATCAGTTCCCCATATACATCTTGCAACTCCTGACAAGAAGTGGCATTATGAAGCCACTTACCCCTGCTGGGCACTGGTGTCTACCTGAGTGTATCGTCACCCTGCGCTTAGCCAGCAGCAACAACAATGCGGCCATCCGACGGACCTCGGGGAGAACCTCTTTGGCATAGCGTAAAGTGAATCAAGTGCAGCCTATATTTCAGGGATAGGGCCTTGGACTGGGAGCTGAAGTAAGTCCATTGTTCCTCGCTCTTCAATACATTGAGGTACTCCGACGGAATCTGTTGGGCCTAGGTCGTTCGGATCGATGCAGTTTTCTGCACCCCAGCATGTATGTGTGTGATCAGCTTGCAGGTAGAAGGGTTAGTAAATATCTCTTCTAGCACTGTGAACGTGAGGGGCACTGCCGGAAACATATCATGGAGACCTCGAAGTGATGCTCGAAGCTGATAATCGGTCATGGTGTCCAGAAGAGAAGCAGCAAAGTCCCGGGACACCTGCTGGTGGGCAACAAAGCAGCCCCCCGGGTTGTCCCCATGTCCCCTGCCAATGGCAGCAGCGGTCGTCCCGAAATCAGAACCGACGGTGCAAGCATATGCTCTCCTCTGTAGCTCATACCACACCCATACCTTGCAAGCAATGATATTCACCTGCTGTTGCACTAAGCTGGATGGGGCCATATAGAGCCATCTGAAGTGGGCACGGTGCCGCATGGTCAGTTCCAGGTTCAGTGTGCAGCTGATATTTTAAGGGGTGTAGCCAGTAGTATGAAAAGTGCGCCTGAGCCCTGAGGAAATACAAGTCCATATTGGGTGCCCCCTGCCACCCTGCTCAAATGGGAGTGTCTTTACCTCCCACACCTCACATGGATATTTGCCAGCGAAATAAGATGGGACTGGAGTCTTTACAAAAGCAAGCCTGTAGAGGCAGCGGCAGCCGGCATGGCTTGCGGGTGGGAGGAAGGGCACGGTGGTTGCGAGGGGTGCTGCGGGGGGCGGAGAGGGGGTCGCGTGGGGGCCAAATAAAAACAAAAACATAAACATACCTTTCTGCCGGGTCCTGCGTCACTGGTCGTGCTCTCCTGCCTCTGACTACATGACCAGGAAGCAGGCAGCCAGGCTCCCTCCCCTAAGCCAATCACAACCGTCATCTGAACACTGTGACGCGGCGCTCAGCCAGGGGATGGAGTGTGGCCATGTTCTCCATGTAGGCTGTAATGCAGCCTGCATGGAGAACAGCAAAGTGCGCATGTCTTGTTTGGGTTGCCCGAGAGGGCCGACCAAACAGTCATTGCACACTTAGGAGTGGGCAAACCACTCCTCCCCTGCCTTGCTCCATGAGCAGAGCAGCCCCGTCCACCCGCCCGCAAAGTAGCAGGCCATTTCACGAAGCATAAAATGATAATAACTTAAAGTTATTATCATTTTATGTTTCTCTTCTTCACACTGCTTAAAAGCAGTGGGGCGATTCTCCTCCGCCATAGTGGAGGAGCCACCCCTGTGTAGAGGAAGTGGCAAATTCCTAAATAAGTATAAACATTTGGTGAGTATGACGATTTTTGCTATAGCCAATCTCCCGGTCAGGGACAGAGGTAGCTTCGACCAGGCGGCAGCCCAGTCCACGAGCCATGTAATAACTGCTATAATTCTCCTACCACAGTTCATGCAGATCCTGACTGAGCCAGGCAACCTGATATCGAACAGGGTCACGGGCCCACATCAGTGGGAAGTCTGAGCTGAAGTTCCGTGTGACCTCCATATGCAGAAATAAGATGGATTTTATCCAGTTAATAGTAATACCCGCCATGCTGTTGAAGCGAATAAATTCCTGGAAAAGCAGATCCAGATTCTCAGACAGGTCTCAAATACATAGAGTAACGTTATCCGAATACATAGAGACCATGATTTGCCTGGGGTGGAATGTGAAGTCACTGTGCAAATGGTGTTGTCTCAACTGGGCCGCGAGTGGCTCCAGTGCAATGGCAAATAAGATAGGTGACAATGGGCAACCCTATAGCTTGCCCCAAGATATTGCCAAAGGAGCTGAGATTGTCCCATTTAACCGCAGGCGTGTGACGGGCAGAGTGTAAAGTAAATGGATCAGATGTATGAATTTATTA
This sequence comes from Lissotriton helveticus, assembly GCF_964261635.1. NCBI lineage: Eukaryota > Metazoa > Chordata > Amphibia > Caudata > Salamandridae > Lissotriton > Lissotriton helveticus. The sequence continues at coordinate 135,399,591 of NC_136068.1, read as the reverse complement.
CCGACCCCTAGATGCGCTAGTAGATAGAAAATGTAGGGCCATTCGAGCGGGTCGAATGCCATAGTAGCATCATAAATAGGAACCCAGCATCAGCCCTGAGATTAGAATCAATTGTGTGGAGGAGAACAAAGAATGCACACAGGTTATGGGCCGTCTACCTGCCCCATATGAAGTGGTTCGACCACGAGCTGCAAGAGGAGGAACCACGAGGCAATCAGCTCCACCACGATTTTTTATCAATATCTGATAGAGACATCTAGCACAAGATTCCTTATCTTTGAATTTCTCAGGCATCAGGCTGGATCCAAAATATTTTTCTATGATCAATATCCCTGTGTGCCGGTAGATGGCGTTGGTTGGCTCCAAGTGATGTCATAGTCAACTGCGCCGTAGTTATGTCTGCCTCACCTATATAGGCACCACCTCAACGCGTTGACATCGTTTACTTTCTTTCTGTGCCAGTCAAGTGCTGATCTGTGAAGAGAGCTACCCTCTGTCACTTTTTGACATTTTGTCAACCCTTTTTGGTGTGATAGGTTTTTTCGTCGTGTCTAGGAAGACCTCTGGGTTCAAGCCATGTGGCGCCTGTCACTGCACCATGTTGTTTACGGACCCACACCTCGTCTGCCTGTGGTGTCTGGAGCACGACCATGACTTGAAGTCATGCTCCAACTGCTGGGCCACGGCTCCGAAGGCTTTGAGGGAGGGGTTCCCAAACCTGCTTGCGACGCAGCTGTCAGCACCGCATTGTATGACTCCTTGGATATCTCACTTACAGTACCGTTTGAAGGGAAGCTCTGGACTCTCAAGTCCGCTTCGTCCAAATCCAAGTCATTGGGACACTCCGGTAAGAGGGTTTAAAAAGTATAAGAAATCGAAGCCTTCTAGGCCCTGTTCTTTGGAACCTCTGCCTGGGTCAGCTCATTGCCTCCCCGATTTTCCAGGAGCTGGTGGGACCCCCGCCCAACAAAGAGAATTTTCTGAAGCCATGCGCCTCATTTTTGGGTGGCCTGATCCCACTGGCGCTCCTTCAGGCCCTGTGGGTTAAGAGGGGGCTCCATCAGGTTTTCCGCCTGCGGCTCCAGCCCCGATGCTGATGGCGCCCCATGGATCCGGACCTGCACTAGTCGTGCCATTGTGACCTTCCCCAGCACCAGCCCTGACACCGAGATGTCAGACGCCGCTAGTGCCCCCCCTGGTTCCTGATGACCAAGAGCCGGACCAGCACCTACTGACACTGATCCCGGTAGTGACAGAACTTACAGGGCCTAGGTTGTTTCCTAAGCCTTATTCTGAAGGGCTAGGAATTGAAGAAGATTGGGAGGGTCGCTGGACCCTTTGCAAGACCAGCCTTATCAACAAATTGACTGGTATGAGGAATTTGGTGAGGATAGGCGGACTGGGTACCTCTCCATATTCTGGTTTGCTTTCTTCCCCTACCTTGGCATCATATGCTATTGTGGTGCGAAGGGCGGTGGAGGTCCTGGGCCTTCAGCTCCCTTCTGTGGCGGGAAAGACTAATATCTTGACAGAGTTCCTGCAGCCAGGTGTCTTCTCTTCAGAACCCTTGCTGCCCTTTGGCAAGGCCTTAATGAATGTCCTACTGGGAACCTGGTCCAAGCCCAGCACAGGGGCTCCCGTGACTAGGACAATTGACTTCCAAAACTGCCTTGCCCCACACGACCCAAACTTCCTCACTACCCACCCTACCCCAGAGAGCTTGGTGGTCCAAGCCTCCCCCACCCACAGTGCATTCCCTTCCTCTCCTATATGGAATCCAAGAGGCTGGACAGTTGGGGTAAGAAACTTTTTGCTTCCACCACCTTGCATTGCGGTTGGTGAACACTGCATGCTTATTTGGCCCATTATTTCCACTCCCTATGGGAAACAGTTGCAAATGCTGCCACAGGTCCCAGAGGAGGCCCCGGCCATCCTCTCCCAAGCGGTATCAAATGGGAGAGATGCAGAAAAGTTGGCCATTCCTTGTGGTCTCGACACAACAAACTCGCTGGGCAGAGAGATTTCATTGACGGTGGCTGTTTGGCGCCATGTCTGATTGAGAGCATCTGTCTTTTCAAGCGATGTCCAGGCCTCACTCATGGACATGCCTTTTGATGGCACTAGTCTCTTTGAAGACCAGACAGACATGGTGCTGGAGCGCTTTAAGGACTCAGGGGTCATGTCCAAGTCCTCAGGGCTCTCAGTCGCTACAAATCCTCAGTCTGACTTGCTCTCCTTTTCGTGACTACAGAAGGGACTTTCAGCCGTGCCAGCCATAACCCAGCTACAAGGCTGCTCATGTTTAGCAACCTCCACTTGGCCGAGGGCATGGCTGGTACTGACCCCGGGAGTCGGCCGGTCAGAGGTCCAGTCAGATCACCACCCCCTTTCAGCCTCAGCCTCCAAACCCTTCTAGTCTTGACCTTCTAGATCATGGGAGGCCAGGTGGTGTCAGGATCAGCCATCATCTCCACCACTGACAGAACATCACATCAGACAGGTGGGTCCTCCAAATAGTCCGAAGGGGCTACTCCCTCCCCTTCGAGACTACCCCTCACTCTATGACTCCATCTTATGACCGGCTGATGGAGGATCATCAGACTTTGCTTCCGAAGGAATTCATGACTCTCTTGGCCAAGGGAGCCATAGAGAGTGTTCCGGCGCCAAAAGAAGGCTGTGGTCACCCTACTTTCTGGTACCAAAAAAGGACAAGGGTCTTCACCCTAACCTAGATCTATGAACCCTCAACTATTTCCTCAAAAAAGAAAAGTTAAAGATGCTCACAGTAGCTCGGGTCCTGTCTGGCCTGGACCAAGGAGTCTGGATGGTAGTGTTGGACTTGCAGGACGCCTATTTTCCCATCCCCGTCCTGCCTGCTCTTTGGCGCTACCTGAGGTTTACGGTAGGCCACAAGCATTTTCAGTTCATCATGCTGCCCTTTGGCCTTTCCAGCACCCCTCTGATGTTCACTAAGGTGATGGCAGTGGTTGCAGCCCATCTGTACAGATCAGGGGTGCCAGTCTTCCTCTATCTCGACGACTGTTTGTTGAAGGTGGGCGCGCCCCAAGCGGTGGTGTACCACCTCCAGACTACTGCAGACATCATGCATTCGCTGAGTTCACTGTCAATGTGCTGAAGTCACACCTGACTCCCTCTCCAACGCTCTCTTTCATCGGAGCTGTTCTGAACACAGTGCAGTTTTGGACCTATCCTCCTGAGCAGCAAGTCCAAGATATTCAGGCTATTATACCGATATTTCAGCCTCTACACTGGATTTTGGTGAGAATTTTAAGGCTGCTGGGCCTCATGGCCTACTGCATCCTGCTAGTGACACATGCCAGATGGCATATGGGGGCTCTGCAGTGGGACCTGATATTCCAGTGAGTGCAGCATCAGGGTAATCTCTCCTACATGGTCCAGATCTCGTAGGGAACTGCACGAGACCTGCAGTGGTGGCTAAAAAATTGTGGTTGGGTCAGAGTTAGACCCCTCCCCCTTACCCAACCAGATCTCATAGTGGTGACAGATGTGTCACTCCTGGGATGGGGTGGCCATCTGGGAGAGGTGGAGATCAGAGGACTTTGGTCTCCGGCGGAATCCAGACTCCACATCAACTTGCTGAACCTCCAAGCAATTTGTTTGGTATTGAAAGCCTTTCCATGAAAGGGAGACTGGTACGAGTATTCACAGACAACACCACCGCCATGTGGTACTGCAACAAACAAGGCGGGTGGGGTCATGGACCCTTTGTTAAGAGGCCCTGCGTCTCTGGACTTGGATCAACACCTGGCATGTTCCCTTAATCCCAGGGCGGACAAACTCAGCCGGTGATGCCTAGTGAGTCACGAACGGGCTTTCCAGCCGGATGAGGCGCAAGGGTTCTTTCAGCAATGGGGGAGCCTTGGTTAGATCTGCTCGCCTCTGCCGTGAACGTGCAGTGTCAGTAGCTTTGCACGTTTGATTTTCCAAAGTGGCTCTCGCTCTGAGACGCTTTTCATCTTGAGTGCCGTCCAGGCCTTCTGTATGCCTTTCCGCCCATACCACTCCTGTCCAGCGTGCTCAAGAAGATCAGGAGAGACCGGGCCCAAGTACCACTTTCTGCTTCCCTTTCGGATGTTTTGCTTTTTATTTTGCCCCATGCCCAGCAGGGCTGTGATCTAGGCACTCTGGAGGGGTACCTTTCGGCCTGGTCTGCCTTCTTGAGGCTGCCGGACCAACCCTCATTATTTAAATCCCCCAATTTAAAAAATATTCATCACAGATCTTGTACATATGTTCCCACCTTCCCCTTTCATTATGCCTCAGTGGGACCTTAATTTGATTATCACCTTCCTGGTGTGTGCTCCATTCAGGGAGGGGCTGAGAGATGATGAGGGATCAAGGGATATTGAGAGGGCTGCATGATCATTTGAAGGGATTTGAGAGACAGTGAGAAGCTGATAGGGCTGTGGGATTTTTGAGGTCTTTAAAATGTGAGGACTGTAGGTGTTTTGAAGGGTTTTTCTGAGATGGAATGAGAAGCTGTGGCTTGTTATGAGGGACTGGATGATTTTTTGAGAGGCTGGAGATTATGTGAGGGCAATAGGATGCTTTGAAAGGTTCTTGTAATATGCACTAAGAGGCTGAGAGATTGGGGGATTACAAGATGATGTGAGGGTTGTGGAGCGCATTGGAAAGTTCTTCTGATATACAGTAAAAACCTGGGAGATACTATGGATAGAGGTATATTGTAAGGGCCCGTAGAATGATGTGATGGTTTTAGGGTGCTTAGCAGGGTTGTAATATGCTACGAGGGGCTGGGAGATTTGATTGGCAGTAGGGGGCCCCTGGTGGATGTGAGTGATTGATAGATGCTTGCTCTTACAGGCGGCGAGATTATGTGAGGGGCTGCGAGATGATTCACATCCATGCCTTGGCAGGCGTGAGTCACACTGATTGCTGATTGGGCAGTCGCAGGGGAGGCTGGGGCTGCAGACAGGCAAGGACTCATTCTCTAAGCACGGGACCGGCCCTGGAAACACCAGGACCAGAGGCGGGGCCCTTGCCCAGGTGAGTAAGCAGCGCCCTCAGCTCTGTCTGACCGTATACACCCCACCCCTGGGTCCCGTGCCCTACTCTGCCCGATCCTACAGGCATGCAAGTTACGCAAATACCGGGCACACACGGTGCGCCTACAACCACGTCATGGCAGGCAGGAGGGGCGTAGGCAGCAAGGGGTTAATAGGAGCTGTACACCGAGGGATGCCTCAAGCTTCTGGTGAAAGGGGCGGGGAACCACGCAATATGCTTCGCATGCTAGGCTAGGAATCGATACCAACAGTGGCAGGGTGTCTACAGGTGTCGACGTCAGCGTGTGCGTCACACAGTACCCTTGCACTTGTGTCTTCCGATGTACCGTTTGGGCGCTTAAAGGGTGTATCTGTGATGTGCACGGAGACTTCTATGCGTTTGTAGCGCAACACATTGGGTTTGCAGGCAGCACAAAATGGCTAATTTCCCCTTAGCAGACGTACAGCGCTTTATGGATTGGTGCCGGTTTCTAAGTGCTTTTGATATTTAGGCGCTTGAGGAACTGTGTCGTATGTAGAAAGCGCGATTTGCCCAGGATCACACAACGTGAACATTATAGAAGAAGAGAGCGCGTCAAAGTCCTAGACGTCATCTTCTCCCGTAAGGTTGCATTGATGTGCTGAGGAAGGGCACAACCGGGGTTAATATTGAGTGTTATTATTTCTTTTTATGTGGTTGGCATAAGAAGTTGCTAATCGGATGGTTTAAGAATTGTCGAGAGATTAGCATTGTGATTTCTGTGTGGTTATAATCAAAACGGACGGGATTTTGTGCAAGGCGTGTTGGGGGTTTTGTGAACACGTTTTATGAGTGGTTTGAGGATGTGTTAGGGATGGAGAAAGGTGCTTTATGGAGGTGTTCGAGGTGTGAGCATGTGTTGGGGTAATGTAAGTGTGTATTTGATGATGGTGTGCTGTGTTTTGGATGATGGGAGAACGTGCTGTTATGGTGTAGTGTGATACGTTTGTTTAGGGACGTGTTGAAGATGTAGCGAGCGATCTTTTAGGGTTTGGTCTAAGGATATTTTGTAGAAGGTGTAAAGATGTTTAGATGATAGTATACATTTTATAATGTGAATTCATCCAAAAAAATGTAAAAATACATATTTCATTGAACCCCAATAACAGAAAACGTATTCATTGGGCAATTATTAGAAGGATGTATGACATTACAACGCATGCTTTTACCACGCATGCCTTTACATCGCAGTTTTTACAACGCATGCTGTTACAACGCATAGCGTTAAGGGGTGCTGGATAGTGAATAGTTTAATTTACTATTCCAACTCCAGTCCCCGTGGATAGTAGGGAAGGTGTTGGATAGTAAATTAAATCTATTTCCTATCCTAGAGCGCCCCCCAGCGCTACGCGTTGTAATGACATGCGTTGTAATAGTTGCGTCGTAAAGGCACTGCGTGGTAAAAGTTGCATTGAAAAGGATGTTCCCCTTATTAGAAGGAAGGCTGATTGAGGTGTTGGGCTTGATGTAAGCATGTGCCTAAGACATTGTAAGGATGTGTCAGTGATGGTGTAAGAATGTGTTGAAGAGTAGCCTACAGATATGATGGAATATAGTGAACATGCCTGCAGGATGTTGTTGGATTTTATTGGGTTGGTGTAAATTTACAAATGTGTCAGGATGATCTAAGGATGCGTTTAGGGTGGTATAGGATATGTTGGGAATGATGCATGTAGGTATTGGGGTGATATTGCCCTTTTAAACATGCTGTAAGCATTTGTTGTAGAAGTAATGTGGGTTGAGGAGGGAATAAGGACATTCATCGTCACAGATGTGGGAATGATGTAAGGATATGTCGAGGATGGTGTGAGATTGTGTGGGGAACGTTCTAAGTATGTGCTCGTATGGTCTAAGAATGTGTCAGCCTATCGCTGGATGTGTTTGGGATAACTCTAGGGTGTGTTTAGCATCATTTTAATATGTTTTGGATATGGACCAGTGGTATGACGGGTAGTGCACTACAGATCTGTGAGTGGTGGAACCATAACGTAGTGGACTTAGTGTGTGCATATGTCGTGGGCCCTCTCAGAACATTTTGTAGGTTGTGTATGAATGGTATGGAGTTGGTGTAATGTATGCATATTTTGCAGATAATGTACGAATGTGTTGTGATGATGTAAAGATACTTTGGGAATTATAAAAGGAAAGTGTGTGGTGAAATAATGTGCTAGGGAAGGTGAAATGTGTGTTTGGGATGTCATAATAATGTTTTGTGAACATTGTAAGGATATGTTACAACAAAGAATATGTTAAGGAATGTTATAGATGTGGCATGAATGCCATAACGAAGTGTTGCTATTGATGTAAAGGAAGTATTGGGGCTAGAGTAAGTATGTATCAGGGATGAGTTAAAGATGGTTCCTCAGAGGTGTAGCCTTGTGTTGGGGGCATTGTAAGAATGATTTGTAGGTGATATAAGGTGTGTTGTGAATGGTTGAAAGATGTGTTGGTGGAATCAGGATATATTGGGGAAAGGTCTAAAGGTGTGTCAAGGACGCCTTGTGGATTGTGTAAGGGCATGTGGGGTTGTGTAAGCTATGCTGATGGCCGTCTAATGATATATAAAAGGTGTAGTGAGGGAACATGATGGGGATGTTGTGAGCATTTATCATCTGCCGAATATATGACGTTACAACACAAACAATTACAACACATGCTTTTACAATGCGGGTTTTACATCGCAACTACCATTACATTGCATGATTTTACAACACATGCCTTTACAACGCATTTTTAAAAACTACCATTACAAAGCACTCCATTACAACGCATACCATTAGAACGCATAATACTTTTAGGGCGACATTAGGGTAAATGGAGGATAGTGTAGGGGTAGAAATTACTATTCCCACTCCAGTGAGTGCAACATTAGGGTAAGTGTTGGATAGTGTAGGGATAAAAATTACTATTCCCACTCCAGTGAGTGCAACAGTAGGGAACGTGTTGGATAGTTTAGAGGTAAAAATGATTATTCCCATCTAACCCAAAACCCACATCCACCCTAAAACTAAAAAATCTCCATTACTTGCCTTATAACACGTCGTAATGGCATGCGTTGTAGAGACATGCGTTGTAATGGCATGTGTTGTAATGGCATGCGATGTAAAGGCAGTTGCGTTGTAAAACCACTGCGATGTAATGACTGCATTGTAATGGATGTTTCCCTCATCTGCCAGGTATAGGGTACATATGTACTAATGAGCTAGTAAGAATTTGCAAGGGATGGTGTACACGCTACAGTATGGCCAGTACGGTAAAAGCAAGAATTCAAAAAGTGTAAAAGAATATGTTGCTCTGACATAAAGATATGTCATGATTTTCTGAAATCGAGCTGGGAATGTTAAGAGACGTGCGGCTGTGTTTTGCATCTTGTAGGATTGACCAAGCACTTATTACGGATTGTGTAAGGGGGCTCTCAGGAAGGCCTAAGTTAGGTTGAGAATTTTGTAATTATGTATTAATTATGGGGTAATAATGTACTGGTGATACTGTAAAGATGTAATGAGGAAAGTCTAAGGATCAGTTGAGAATGGTTTAAGGATGTTAAAAAAAACATAAGGATGAATTGGGCATTTAATGAAAATGTGACAGGGCAGGTTATGATGGGATGTGTTACCTCCCCTGACACATCACTTGGGATGTATCATAGAGGGGTGAGAAAACGTTTTTGTGCAGGGATGTGTTAGAGTGGGTGCATGCATGTGTTTGGCATAGCTAAAGAATGTATTGGGAATGGTGCAATGGTGTTTAGGGATGGCGTAAACTGTTTTAGGGATGATGTAAGGATGTGTCTGAGATGGTGTAATGTTCAGTTGGGGCAACGTTGAGTTAGGATGTTGTAAATGTTACAGGTCCATATTGGAAGGTTTGGGATGCACTAAGAACAAATTGGGGTCAATTTAATGATAAGTTAAGTTGTACTGATCTGTAACATGTTGCAAGGAAGTGTTAAGGAAGATGTCCTGTTCATTTCAGGACAAAGTCACATGGGAATCAAAAGCTTAGATTGCCCTTTGAAAGGAAAAAGCATGAGCCTGAAAACAAAGCAGACAGAAGAAAAACTTGCCTTGTGCTATTGGGCCACATTGGGTGACATCTTTTTCAGATGACTAAGGTGCCTTTTGCCTCAAATTTTCTTTTGTGTTTCAGAATCAGTAACTGAGTCACAGTTCCCTGTGTTGCCTTCTTACTAGATTATTTCAGTTCAGCATGCATTGCTGACTGGATGCACAGTATTTGTTGTGAGTTAGAAAAAGACCTCTCTGTTCCTCCTTCGACGTAATGCATTTTCTTCTTCCATACCTGGGAGCAGTTAACAGTTTAATCAAAAGATACAAGCCTTCCGATTGGTGCCTGTGTATATGTGATGATGCACCTTCCCCTTGCCCTTTGGGCTGGAATAAGCTCTTTAAACTCACTCAAGGATATAGTGGAGCCTGTTATCTCAGGAAAGCCTGTTTCAGAGATTCCTGGCTTCTATTACATGGTGCAAGTTCCTTCCAGAAGCAGAAGAAGTATTCCAATACATGAACTTGCCTTCCTGTTGAATGCCTGCTTTGTCTTCTCTCAACAGCTCGAGAGAGAGCCCTGTGGATGCTACAGTCTGCCGGCCTCATTTCCCTATCAGTGTCCGACTAGTGAATCCCTGCAAAGCCCTCTTACTCCTGGGAGCCGCCAGATCCCTACACAGAGGGGGCGGAGGAGGTACCACCAGATCCTAGGTCCACCTTTCTGGCTTGTGAAAGACCAAGTCACCAGGAGTTAATGCTTATATCAAGACTTCTGAGACCTGTGCCAGCAATATGAGGGCTGCTTGCTCTGCTCGAGTCCCTATAAGTGATTGCAAATGGACAAGCACCCAATGATAATCTTCTCCAATGGCAGTTGTAGCTACTCCGTGATATAGCGATAAAAAATCAATTTAGACCTGTGCCAACTTTGTCATCCTGAATTTAATTTGACTGCATTCAGAGGACAATGGAGTGCTACCACAGGAAAAAAATACTGTACCTTAGTTAGAACTGCGTGATTCTGGTACTGAAATAACCAATTGTGATATCAATGAATAACAGTGCATCCTATTATTACTCCAGTATTGGAACTTTCATAGATACACATGCTTGAATCATTCCCTGTCATTGAGATGGAAGTAGCACAGTACACTATAATAGCGATGCAAAGTTAAATATAGGCTAGAAAGGCCCTAGGCCCCTTAATGTTGCAATATACCTTAGCCATTGTTTAAAAAAATGACCAAACATAGGTTTGAACCATTGCCCATAGAACACTCTGGTGAGAAGCACCAGTAACCCAGATGTTCTACTGCACGACATGCTAGGGAGTCTCCACTGAGCTCTGCTCTGTTATCTTGTTCTTCAAGTGTTCCAAGGCTTCAAAACCCTATTTATTACTTCAGGATATCTAAAGATTACGTTTTGCTTAATATTGGGTCTGTATTTTTTAGCTACATTCCGACTTTGCTTAGTCAGATACAGAGAAGAACAGCCTGTTCAGGCCCTGTGCTGCATGTTCAAAGAGGCTTCACACAGATGACTCTCATAAGGACTGTATATATTGCCATTATCCGGATCATAAGTCTAAAGAATGTAAGGTATGTCATACCTTTTCTAATAAACATTAAGACTGTGAGGGTCAGCTGCTCCTATGGCTTCAGAAACGTAAGGCAAGGAATTAACCAATGTCTAGTGACGACAGTGAAGAGGAATCTTCATCGTCCTCCAAGAGGTTGCATAAGAGGGAGAGGTCTCCCTCTTCTCCCTCTCCTTCGAGTGACCTAAACAAGCCTCAAAACCCCATGGGTCTTACAGGTGCATCCCTTCTAAATCTCCGCAAAGAGAGCTAAAGTAGAAGATGGAAGGGATACTTCCTCTAAAAGACCAGAAAAAACAAGTTCTGACACAACCCTATTCCTACAACACTCCCTAAGGTGCACGATTCCTTCAAGAAAACGTCTTCAAGGCGCAATGTGTTGTCCTTCCCGCACGCGGTGGCCATGCCGTCAAGGTTGCAACTGGTCCAATTGAAAGTATTACGCTCATCTATATTACATGCTCGACACTAGTCCAAATGGGCCACAGTAGCTCGACAGACTATAAAAGGAGATGCGGGGAGGTGGGTACGTTTTACCACATTCTCAGGGAATGTCCCTTGATACAGAGTTACTGGGAGGCAGTTAACAAAGTCGTGAGTGAGGTGAGTAGAATTGTCCTAACAATATCTCCTAAGACATGTATCCTTAACATTTGGGACGCCACTGACTTCAACCGTATGGATCAACTGTCGGCGTCCAATGGTTTTATAACTGCAAAGCGTAATATAGCCCGCAAATGGGGAGTTCCAGACCCTCCAAGGGTTGTTGATTGGGAACAGGATATTGATTGGTATATGCTGGTGGAACGAGCAGTCTACAAGAATAGAGGTTGCCCCAAGAAATGGGATAAGATATGGGGGAAATGGAATGCGTATCGAGGTAACATTTGTTTGCGTATCGAGATAACATTTGAACAGAGACATGGGCTGGATAGCTCAAACACGTGACATAATCCTGCGCATCAGTGGGATGTTCAGTATAGGATTGTAATCTTCTGTCATATACCTGAAGTGATGTGCAAGATTGTAGTGTACACACTATTGAAATGTTTTGATGAGATAAAACGAGTTAAAAAAAAAAAAGAAAGCGTCTTCAGTTCCACCTGCTGGCAAATCATTGATGAGAGACTCACCGTTGACGAGACCATCGTCGTCGATGGTGGTATCAATAAAGAAATCCATACCATCATCGATGGCAACTGCCGCTGACCCTATATTCAATTTGTATCTGCCTTCGGCTTCTTCCTTGATGACATCCTCGTCGACGCCAAATCTGCCTAACCCGTCGACACCCAAAGTCTCCGTTGCTCTGTCAACTATGACACTTCCACCGACGTCAACTTCCACCACCACGACAACAACTTAGATGACGTCTCGTCTGTCGACGGACACTAGGATTTTGCACTCATTAATTACATCCCCGTTGATTTCCCAGATGACGACGCAGTCGAACATCTCGTCGACAATCCTGTCGACGATGGAAAAACTGCAAACACATGAGACAAAAAGACATTTGACCCCTGAGCACACTTCTCCCAGCAAGGAGTCACCACTGCTTCCATCCCAGCTGTTAGAGGTGGAAGATTCTGAGGATGAAGGTCCTTTTGGGTAGGCTCACAACCCTTCAGAATTACATGCCAAGTGCCAATTGGAAGATTATGATGAGGAAGAATATGAGGTCCATGGTTATTCGCCCCTCAGGCACAATATCATCAGCAATATCATAAGTAATAGGAAGGCTGCCTTCCTCACTTGTTACAGATTTACAATTTATGCTTTCTGATTATAGGAAGCATTTTCCTCCAACACCTGCTATCACAATGCCAGTCTGTCCACCAGCAAAATCTCTACCTGTACCTCCATATACTCCACAGCAAACATCATTATTGTTGTCTACTTCAGTCCACCATACACCACAACCTACTCTTTTTCACGACCCTGCAACATCTGATGATGACAGGGAAGAGGGTGAGCTTCGTGACTCCCACCAAGAATGGAATTATTATCTTATGCCCATGCCATCATCTCCTTCTCTAGCCCCAGTGGATTCCCCACCCGAAGACATTGGGGTTTGCAAAACTTGCTTGAAAGAGCAGCAAAAAGGTTTGGCTTACCTATGCCCACAGACTGCTTTTTTAAATGATTTTAAAGAACCTTTTTTGGAAGAGAATGCCCTTTGTAAGTTACATCTGGGAATAGGGCTTAAAAGTCATTAAGACTCCACCTATCACAGTGCCACCGGACAAAGAAGGTAGGCGCCTTGACAACATAGGAAAAAGTTTTCATCTATTTCGGCGCTTACAGTGAGGACATCAAATTCACTCGCTGTTCTTGGTCAGTATGACCACCAAATGTGGTTTGATATCTCACCATACCTGGATCAGCTTCTAGAGGGCAGTAAAGCAGAAGCCAAGAAAGGAGAACATGCTTCATGTGAGATTATCAACTGTGCTATAGACATTGCCATCAAGGCATTTAGACAACTTGCAGGTGCTGCTGTAGTACGCCATCAGGGTTGGCTGAAGGCTACTTCATTCAGGCATGAGGTCCGAAACAAAATACTAGCCCTCCCTTTTGATGGTGAGGCCCTTTTTGGCAGGCATGTGGATGAGACTTTACTAGGTATCAAAGCAGATACAGACACAACTAAGTTTGTGGGGGCGCTTCAATACAGGTAATTGCGCTTTCCGGGCACCAGAGGAAGAGGCCTTCCAACCTACAGGGGAGGTTATCAGCAATATCAAAACCCCACTTACACCTCTTCCTCACAACAATTTAGTTCACAGTACTCCCAAAGCCAACCAGTAACTTACAATCAACCTGCACCAAGAGGTAGAGCAGGGCGTCAAGGCAAGGACACAGCCGTTGCCAATGACCACCTTCAGGGCCAGCTATTCACCCTTTGTCATCAACCAAATTTGAGGGCAAGATTTCTGCTTAGCTCCATCACTGGCAGCATATAACTACAGACCAATGGGCCCTGGACCTTATTCAATTTGGCCACATTCTAGAATTTCTTCAAACCCCACCCCCCAATCCGCCTCAACTGTCAGGCTCCAAAGCATCAACATCTTCTCAAAATAGAGTTCATGACAGTGCTCCAAAAAGGAGCAATAGAACCAAATTCCTCCATCACCAACAGGGAAGAGGATTCTATCTGATTTGTTATTCGTCCGCAAAAAGTTCAAACAATAGCGACCAATTTTAGACCTGAGGAATCTCACACCGAAGAAACAATCCTTCCGCATGGTGACTTTACAGGATATTCTCTTGCTCATAAATAAAAGAGATTACATGTCAAGCCTCGACCTTCAAGATGCATATTTCCACATCCAATCCACCCATCGCACAGGAAGTTCCTACGGTTTACAGTAGCCAGGAGCCATTACCAGTTCAGAGTCCTTCCTTCGGGCCTAAAATATATCTCCAGATATTTACAAAGTGCTTGGCTCCGGTAGCAGCTTTTCTTAGAAAACAAAGACACCAAACGTTTCTGTATTTGGATGAATGGTTGGTCAAGGTGCCATCCACTGGCGCAGCACATGCATCTTCTGCAGCCTGCACAACAGTGTTCAGTGAGCTAAGCCTTACCCTGAATCCAGAAAAGCCAGTCTTGCATGCTTCAAAAACTAACACGTACCTTAAGGGTAACACTCTGCACAATGCTCAACAAAGCATATCTGTAGAACTAAATCCCTTATCACAATGATACTCTTTCAGTTTGCCTTTACAAATCCCTATTGGGGATGATGTCATCCTGGATCCCCTTGATTCCATTCTGCCATCTAAGGATGCATCCTCTCCAGGAGGAACTCCACTAGCAGTGGCTACAGGCAACGGGATCCTTCGACAATCTACTCACCATCCCTACAACCATTGTCAACGCCCTATCATGGTGGATGCATTGAAAAAATATGTTAATCGTTCTCTCCTACCTGAGTATACCCTCTCCATTGATCATAACTACTGACGCCTCCTTCGAAGGTTGGGGAGCATACCTTCAGGACTTGAAAGTCAGTGGCAGGTGACAAAAGTCTCATCTTCTTCTGCATATCAACTTGTTGGAGCTCAAGGCAGTTATCTTGCCTTACAGGCTTTCCTTCCAAGAATATGAAACTCATTGGTACTCATTCGGACAGAAAAAATAGCAACAATGTACTATATTAACAAGCAAGACGGCACAAGATCACCCCTCCTCTCTCAAGAGGCGCAGTGCATCGGGGATTGGGCTATTCACAACAGATTGTCCCTATGAGCAAAGCATGTACCCGCAATCCAAAACACAATAACAGACACATTAAGCAGACTAAGATCATCTTGCCATGAATAGGAACTGGATCAGGAAACTCCCAACAGAATCTTTCTCAAGTGGGGCAAGCCACGTCTCGACCTTTTTGCAACCCTGGAACAAGAAATGCCAGTACTTCACAAGTTAACAAGGTTAAATAATGACATCACCATCAGGAATCCTTGGAGAATGCATTTCAATGGCATGGTCGGGCATCTTTGCCTACGCCTTTCCTCCCATTCCTCTCTTCCCAAGAGTCCTCATGAAGATAAAGGCTAAACCATGCGGGATGATTCACATAGCCCTGCCCTGGCCAGGCCAGCACTGGTTTACAGAGCCCCTTCTTCTCTTGGAGAAACCTCACATTCAGTTGAAACCGATACCATCTCTCTTAACAATGTCCCAGGGCCAATGGTTGCACCCAAATCCCTTAATTTATTGGTTTGGCTCCTGAGCACAATGAGTTCACCCATCTGAACTTATCTTCAGACTGTAGGGAGGTACTATCCAGAGCGGATAGTACTAACAACCTATCGCCTTAAGTGGTAGCGGTTCCCTTTTGGTGCCAGCAAGCTAAGTAACATCCACTCTCTTCCTTGCCTCAAGAGATTCTCCTTCATCTCTTGCACTTGGCAAGATCAGGATTGGCTCACTCATCCATCAAGGTCCACTACACCTCTATCTCCCGCTTTAGGAGATCATCTATTTTGCCTTTCTTATGGTCCGTTAAAATTGTTAAGCAATTCCTCAAACGTCTCTTCAGGGTTTTTCCACCAGTAAGATCTCCTCCACCGCTCTGCCAACTCAATATTGTTCTGTCACAGATTATGAAACACCCCGTTCTAACCCATTCACAGAGCTGATCTGAAGTTCATTTCCTGGAAAGTTTCTTACCTTGTAGCTTTAACGTCTGCCAGACTAGTGAGCGAAATTCAAGCCCTCACCATTGATATATCTTTCCTACAATGTTGGGATGATAGAATGGGTCTTTGTACAAACCCTAAATTCATTCCTGAGGTCCCTTCAGACTTTCATTAGAATGATCCTCTCATCCTTAGAACATGTTTTTCAGCTCCTGCAACACCAGCTGATAGGGCCCTTCATTCTTTGGACGTCAAGAGATGTTTAAAATTCTATCTACAAAAGACTAAACACTTTCGTACGTCTAATGAACTCTTGTGGCTTACAGCACGCCACGGAAGGGTTATCCTCTTTATAAGCAAGGTATTTCCCGATGGATCTCCAGTGCCATTCGGTATTGTCATCAAGCTGCGGGTAAACCACTACAGACGTCAGTGCATGTCCACTCTACCAGAACTGTTTCTGTCTCAACTGCACTGTTTGCTGGGTTAAGGCAATTTGATTGGTTTAAACTGATGTTTGTTCTGTTTTTTATACAATGACTTTTCTAGCTTATGTTTAACTTTGCACTGCTATTATAATATATAGTGGGACTACCATCTTGATGACGGGGAATGATTCAAGCATGTGACTCTATGAAAGATTCCAATACTGGAGAACTACAGTTACAGATAAGTAACTTATTTTCTTGCTTATGCTCTTTTATCTTTTCCAGTTGGTTGGTTTTTAGACTCAGGGTTGATATAAGCCTAATACTTTTACTATCTCACCTTTTTACGGTAATTCAGGAAGTGTTTTCTGTTAAATAACTACTCTACTGAGAAACTTTAATTAATTGAAATTGTGTCAGCAGCTGTAGAGTGTAACATGAGTGTGCCTTTGCCTGGGCTACACGTGAGAGTACTATCTTGTGAAGCACAGTACCTGCACACTGGTAGTCTGTTGCTGAAGAGACTGTTCAAGTATTGGTACTGACGCGAGGTAGGCCTTTTAATGTTAGTGGGCATTCTTAGTGTAGGTACGTAGTGCTTACTGAAGGTCTGTAGTGCTTACACTGTATTACTTTTTATAAGCAAAATCTGCACTAGGGTACAGTTTCACCCCACTTCAGCCTACAGAGTCCACCGAGAAACCAGTCTAAGGATGAACAAGCACCCTGAGTGTAGATTTACAACCATATACATCATATCTACACTCTATATAACACTTAAAGAATTGTAATTTTTCGCTTGCTCAGCTCATAATCGGATTGTAGGCTTTTGTGCCCCTATTGGACATAGTTAATTACTTTTTTCCCTGAACGAGGATCAAGGCAGGCCCACCTACGAAATAGAGCAGTTAACAGCGCTTGACACAGTTTCTGGGAAAGGAAAGGGTGGGGAAGACATCTGCATCTGTTAATTCGCTTTTCACATCGCACCTGGGTCCAGGCTCACTTAAACAAAGGCAGAAGACCAGACGTCTGGAGCTAACACAGGAGGGGCTCGCCTTAACCCCTTCCCCGCTCATGACGAGCTCAGCTCGTCATGAGTTGTGCCGCTCGCACGCTCATGACGAGCTCAGCTCGTCGTGTAACGCGGCTTTTTAAAAAAAGCCGTGCAGCGCGAAAAAAGCCGCCGCGCGCATGCGGTTAAAATCTTGGTGGGAAGGGACCAGGCAACTGTGTGAGCTAGGGGGAGGAGCTGAGGTTCACAGGGGAACAGTTTCCATAGACAGCTTGAAGTCCCCATATTGGAGTGTCCCAGAATGCTGTATATTAATTTTGGGACATAGGCGGAGTGATGACGTGGCACCCTATGTTTTGCCAGGGGTCCATGGCTTCACAAACTTTTCACCTCCACTTAAAATCCTTTGCACAAGGGAGAGACGGATGAGAAGACACTAGACCTGGGAGTAATGCTGGGGAAAGAATGTCCAGCCGCAAGGAGTAATCACCTGATGTGTGGCACCCATGTGTGGCACCGAAAGGAAGGGTGCCACACACGGAGAGCTGGTGGGGCTGTAGGGGCCTTGGAGCTCCCCCACAGCACCTATCAAACTCCAATGGAAGCCAGAGCTGTGGTTCCCTGGGTTAGACTGGGTCACCCAGAAATAAAACGCAGTGTGTCCATACAGAATGCCTCACAGCCTCGTGGCTAAAGGCTGCTGCTTAATGCTTAATGGAGCGCACCATAGTAGTGGCCCACCAAGGGCAGGGGCTAAACCAACAGTATTGGAACATGTTTTGGGGGGTTGCATAAAGTACAAAAGTCCCCCGAAAGTTTTATTTTTAATACACACATACCTCTCGGAGGGAGTTGAATATCTGAACCCAGGAGAGGTTCACCATGAAGTTAGATGTGGAGTGCGGGGGCCCCTAGTGGTTGGTTCTATGATTGCAGTAGCAGTCTAATAAAAGTAAAGGAAAGACTGTTGAACACATGTTTTGAAACACAATGGTTTATTGACAATATTGAGAGATAACAATGCAAATGTTTTACAGCGCAACGGATACTATTGTTTGAGGGGCTCCCCCCCTGTCTTCGCTACTGGATCATAACGTGTAACACATAATGGTCCTGTCTACACTGATTTGATTGTAGTTGGAGTGGTGGAACATAACATGTTATTTTCTTTTACTGATGTCGAAACACCCTGATTAAGCCAGTAGGCCTGCCTCATTTATAATGACATCCTTATAAATGTTTGTTATATTTAGCATAGGTGTAGGTATTGTGGTTATAAAGTTAAGGATTCCCTAGGTGTGGAACGTGACATGAAGGTATCACCAAACGTATTTCCTACTACCTGAATGTCAATATTTGTAATTTAGTGTTTAGTAGTGTGTGTGTGTAATAAAAGTAGTTTATGTTTTTAATATCCAAAACACTGACTGGACAATAATTTATTGAGTGTTGTTGTTGCGTACTAGTGATCTGAGGTTACTAACCCACACAACAGCCACTAATTTGGCCGTGGGCTACTTTGTGTCGCTACCATGAGAGATTCCAGTGTTTCAATGGAGTATTTGGTTCCCAGTAAAAAGGCCATTGCATACATATTAACTTAGTACTTATGAAGGACTCATATCCTTTGTGATTAATATGTGTGTTTGTGTGCCAAAAAACTTTCCTTCAATAAGAAAAGGCGGTGACCTTGTAGATGCGTAAAATCATCTGTTTATTGTGTCAAAAATACTGCACTAAAATCCATGACGCATTTCGGCTACAAGCAGCCTTTATCAAACTTCTTAGCGCCATTTTGCTAGCGATTAAATATACCTGGTGAAACAAACATAGAAAACATGCTGCAACTTGGTTCTCTCATTGATAGAAAATAAGTGCATATCAAAATGAATATTTACAATTCCAAAAGGCGACAAAACATTTACCTCATGAATGATTTGAAGTGTGATCGACTGCATGCCACACACAAAACTGTACAGAATCTCAATGCAATATCCATAAAATTCACAATATTTGAGTGTGCTGCCCCGAACGGAAATATACTTTCTCAGAACCACATTGAAAGTTCAGTATTTAAAAAGCCTTATCATTTGCAAACGGCGTGCAACTATTTAAAAGGTTTAGGCAATTGGCATTTGGCATTTCTAAACCATATGGACAACGTCATGAAATGTATCTGTATGTTTCAATTCTGATTCATGCGGCATGCAATTATTGTACAGACATCAACCAGCAAAAACAATTCATTTAAATATCAGGCACCTGATTAGTTAGCTGCCATCAACTGCAAGTACATTCCCTTTCGGGTCATGGCGAGAACCATCAGTTTGTAAATAAAATACCGTTTTTCTTTTGTAGTTCATTTGTGCAGTAAACAAAAACTACAAACTCTGTTGCCTATTTAGTCACTTCACGATGCCCTTGTGAACAATAGATTATAAATTAGTCACCAAGCCTCCCAGTAAGCTTAAGGTAATGTAGTCACTGTGCCTTCTCAGCGATATACAATGTGCATTAAGTTTGAATAACTTTACACCAGGGGCCTTTAGGTTCCTACTGCACATTTCAATGGCCCAAGGAACATTTCTTGACGCTGAAGCAGCACGGCTATCGAGTCCTTAAATCCGGTGTGAAATGGAACGCCATCCAGTCTCACATGCCCAGCTCCGAACAGTGGTTTGATATTTCAAATTAGTTGGTTTCTTGCAGGGTGAAAATTGTATGACAAAGTCTTCCAACTTAGTGGTGTGTTGCCACTCATATATATATGTATATTACCTACTGGAGGTTGCCAGTAGGTAGTAACAGTTAGGACCGAGTTTTCATAGGGAAGGCATTTTTTGACTTGTCTATATCTTTGGCGCAGTTTGACAAATCTTCAAGAAATTTTCCCCAAAAAGTACCCTGCTCATTCTAGTTGTGCTTCAAATCTTTCGGGTCGATCCGACAAGCGGGGGCCAAGAAGAAACGGGGGGGGGGGGGGAGCGGGGGTTAATAAAATGTTTTTCCCATAGAGATTTTAGCCATGACTACCGCCCACACCGCTGGACGGAATTACACAAGATTTGGCAGAGAGTTACCTCTTGGTCCAGAAAGTGTACTTTTTTGTTACTTTATTTAAATTCATTTAGTAGTTTTGTAGATTTTAAAGGAAATTCAAATTTGTATATCTGAGTGGAGCCTAAGCACAGATCTCTGGCAGAACTGATTAGCAGCAAACACTTCATCCAGGAAGTGTTGGCAGCCATCTTGGCAAACACAAGGAGATGATGGACGGAGCGCTGACACTTTTCAGACACTCATCCCCAGTCACAGATCTGTATTTAATCCATCATTGCTCTTTAGCTCACTTCGCCATCCCAGTTCAGGCCCAGCTATATGCAAATCAGTCTTGACCCTGTGCCTCATGGGAACAGTCCAGCCGAACTGCCAATCCAGGTCTTCCCTGGACCGAAAACAAGCATCCTGGGACCGGTTTCAGGGTAACTCCCCTTATCAGCCAGGCTAGCTTGAATCCAGTGGCAAAGTGAGAAAGTGACCCACATCTGGGCATACCCTGCAAACTTAGGACAAACAAAGCAAACACAAGGAAATGAGGCCAGAGCGCTGAAACTTTTCAGAACCTCACCCCTAGTCACAGATCTTGGTTTAATCCATCATCGTTCTTTAGCTCATTGCGCAACCCCAGTTCAGACCCAGCTAAATGCAAATCAGTCTTGATCCTTACCCTCATGGGACCATAATTTCGTTTGGGAACATGGCCCTCTCATGGAGAAGGGTGCAGTGGCAACAAGTTGACCATGTTGAGCAGGCGGGAGGGGCAGTGGCAGCACAACAGACTACGGAGGGCAGGAGAGAGGGGGCAAGGGCAACCAACCAACCATGCAGGAAAGGCAAGAGAATCAGTGGCAATATGAAAGACCATTGAGGGCAGAAGGACGAGGCAGTGGCAGTAGAGCCATATATGCTAACAGACCCGATTAAGTCAGGAGACTCCCGATGTTTTTACTCCCATAAGAGCTTTATGTTACCTGCCTAAAATCTCCTCTTTTTCAATATAAGACAATGGGGAAAATCAATTCCCCCCAGGTTTTGTTTCTAAATTTCCCTCTTACCAAGTTCAAAATGTTGGCAGGTAAGATACATTGGATAACAGAGGGTAGAAGAAATGGGCAGAGGCACCAAACTGACCTTACAGAGCATGCATTGCATGTTGCAGCAGTACAACACACCACAAATGGCAAGCAGGATGGCAGTGCAGCACACCGGACCATGGAAAGCAATAGGGAGGGGACAGGCCATGCATAAGGACAACAGAGAGCAGAGGGGAAAGAGGCAAGGGCTGCAAGCTGGCCATACTGGACAGACAGGAGGGACTGTTGCAGCATAAAGGGCCATGAGGGGCAGGAGGTGGTGGGCAGGGGCATGACAACGGACCAAACAAGACATGAGGGAGGGTATAGGGGTCTGCACATGGAAAACGTTAGGAAGGGGGCAGGAGCCGCAAGCTGACCATGGACAACAGGCAGGATGGGCACTGGAAGCACAACACACCGTGGAGGGAAACAGTGAGACTATAATGGTATACACATAGACAACAAAGGAAATGTATGAGGGTGTCAGGGGCAGCAAGCTGACCACACAGGTGGGAGGGGCTGTGGCAGCACAGAAGACTATGCATGTCAAGCGGGAGGGTCAGTGGCAGCACAATGGCCATGATGGGCAAGAGAGAGGGGGCAGGGGCATGCAACAAGGACCATGGAGGACAGAAGATAGGGGTAAGAGATAGACACAGACAAAAGTGGGCAGGGGAAGGGGCTTCACATCATACCACGGAGGGCAGGCAGGAGGAGCAGTTGCAGCACAGCAGAGCATGGAGGGCAGAAGGGAGTGGCAGCAAAATGGACCATGGAGGACAGGAGGGAGGGGGTTGGGCAATAAAACCTGGACAGGGAGGGGGCAGGGACACATGGTAACCATCGGACCATGCTAGGCAGGTGGGAGGGGCAGTGGCAGCTCAACAGAACACTCAAGAGGGGTAGCTTCATGGAAAAAATGAGGAATTGGGGGCATACACACGGACATCGAAGGGCAGGGGGAAGGAGTAGGCGCAACAAGCTAAGCACAGAGGCTAAGCAGGAGGGCAAAGATGGGACATAGAATTGGGCAGCAGAGGGCAGGAGATATGGGCAGGGACATCAAGCTAAATGGAGGGCAGTGGCATCACATCGGATCATGCAGGGCAGGAGGGAGGAAGCTGGTGCATGGACTCCTACAACAGACGGTATGGAGGGGGTGGATGGGGCAGCAAGCGAACTGTTTAGTGCAGGAGGGAAGAGCAGTGGCAGGACAACGGCCACACACTGCTGTAATGAGGGAGCAGGGTCATAGACGTGGACAATAGATGGCAAGGATGTGGTCTGACGGCTAGATTGCCGACTTTGGAGCGGGGAAACCAAGGTTCAAACCTTGGGTTGCGTCCACATCCTGTGATTCTGGGCAAATCACTTCATCTCCCCGTGCCTACCAAACAAATGAATGTGTCCTTGTGTAACGTAACCGGTGCTCATGTAAAGCGCTCCAATACCTTCGGGTCGAGTTTGCGCTATATTAATATGCACAAAAAAAGGAGGAGGGGCGCAGTAGCAGCAAGCTTGGGTGGGGACAGCACAATGCCAGGCCAGGCCCTGCTTCCAACCCCCCCTCCATGCATTGCAATGAACATTTTACTTGACTTTAAAATAAACCTAGAAATTCACTGAAAGAAACAAAGGTTGCAGGGACATTATAGTTAGGAAATAGAACTAAAAAACTCAGAAACTCACTGAAAAAAACAATGATTACAGGGATGTTATAGTTAGGCTCAGATTTAACTTGTACAAAAAAAGTTATAGTTACCTGAGCTAATGATATCTTATGCCCCTGCAATGCACGCCTTATGACCTTATAAATTACATCACTCATAACATGGTCAGTGACATCACTCATGACATCTCAAATTACATTACTGATGACATCAGTGATGACATCATCTACAACAGTGGTTCTCAAACTTTTGACTCCTGAGGACCCCCATTGAGTCATCACTGGAAGCCAGGGACCCCCAAGCAATTTGTATGAATTACATTTCAAACATTAAAACAGTAATTCGAAAATAATAAACACATGTGTGCACACAAAACAAATACTCTAATTTCTAAGGAATTTAGTATTTTATATTGAAAGAATTTGCAAAAAATAGGAAGGTTACTGCTAAATCTCCCTGACTAACTTTTAAATGGTTAGTTTTATTTCGCAGTACAAGGCTCCTGCCAGGGCCAGACTGGAAACCCAAAGCAGCCCTAGTAAATGTTTTCAGACCAGTCCCCATACAGTGCACACCAAGTGCAGTGAGTGAGCCTGACCACTACAAAGGGGGCTTTGGGAGGCTGCATCCCAAGAAAATGTAGGAAACAATGGTGCATTCTACAATAATTTTATCATTATATATTGAATTGTATTACCTTTTAAAGAATAGTAAATGATGACCTTACTATGCACCAGGATACAACAATCTTTGTTGGGGTTCTTAAATGATTCCCACACTATCACCCTCCAACAGTGCCTCTCATCTCTCCTTAGCCCCTCTGTCACATGTATTTCATTTGTTTTATAGCATCTCTCATACCATAGTAGGATGTCAGAGCACTTTACATCACACATACATAGGGGCAGATTTATAAGCCCCTTGCGCCACTGGTGAGTCACAAAAAGTGGTACACCGTTGGCGCATTTTAGAGCCCCATATTTCCAAGGCTGGAAAAGCCACCCTGCGTGACTTTTCCTGGTCTTGTAAATAAAGCCCATTTGCACACAGCACTTTGCGTGAAAGGGGCGTTCCATGGGCGTTGCTGTGGGTGTTCCCATGCAACACCAATGAAACCAGACACCTTTCCAGATTTACTAGAAATCGAAAAACTGGAAATGTGTATGAATGCTATGCCTCCACAGGGGAGGCGTAGGGAGGCGCAACGAGGAGAAATGTATTCATTTCTCCTTGTTTTTTCCTCTTTCTATGCGTGTTGCATTTTGCAGCATGCATAGAAAGAGGAAATCACCTCTGGTGATTGTTTATGTACGGTAAGGTGTCCCTTCTTGTACATAAACAATCAGTTAAACAATGACATTTTGCAAGTTCCAAGTGTGCTAATGCAACATACTTAGAAGTTTAAAAATGCCATTTCTGATTGTTTATGTCCAGGAAGGGAGCCCTTTCTGCATATAAACAATCTCCCCATGACGCAGGCATTCTTGCACCATGGTGCAAGGGTGCCTGTGCAGGCGCATGGCAGCAGTTTTTGCGCCAGCGCAGGGGGAAGCACTGATATGCGACATATTGTTGTAAATATGTTGCATCCCTGTGTTTTGAAAGTGACTCAGTGCGGCGCTGCCAAATGGCTTGCGGCACCGCACTGCGTCACTTTCCTTGTAAATCTGTCCCATAGAGACAATAATTCATACGTGCAAATCAAAATATAGAAAATGTTACCTAAGGCAAATGCGACTACAAGGTGTAGGATTCACATGTCATTCATATTGGCATCTTTTTAAAGAGTGCTTGGTCCTGAGAAGCATAAACGCAGGATTCAGAACATAACACAATGGTTAGCATTGACTTTAACAATAAAAATGTAGTTCCAGCCAAATGAAACTTTTTAGCAGCATCAAGATAATGAAAGACTTGGAAAACATTTTTCTAACTTGTACCATGCAGTTTGCAAGCAGCTCTTTGAGTTTATAGGTCACTGTGCTAGATTACGATTGTCACTTATGAACTGCACAGTAACAAAAGAATCTCTGTGACAAAAGCAGTAACCCACTAACCTATGCACATAAAACACTGTTTTTTAAAAGGTATGGTACATGTTCTTTGCAGTAGGCATATTAACCTTCTGTGCTACATTAGATAAGTCAAAGCTGCCACTGGACAAAACTCTCATCTCTCTCCAGCAGGTACATTAATCACTGACGTTATCTTGACACTTTTATTGTTGCTGGAAAACTGCTAATTATATGAGAAACTTTGTTGTGCTTTTCAAATTGCTGCTTGAGGACCCCCTGGGAATGTGTCACGGACCCCTTGGGGTCCGCGGACCACAGTTTGGGAAATACTGATCTACAGAACCACTCACACATCCATTCAGATACCCGCCCAACCTCATATACCCACTCACACCCAAACAACCACTCACACACCCACTCACTAATCCATCGAGCCATTCACAACCCCAGTCACTCACCCATACAGCCACTTACACAGCCACTCACTTCCCATACACTTACTCACACAGCCACTCACCCATAGTCACACACATAGCCACTCAGTCACCCATACATCTACTTACACACCCACTTATCCACCCTTACAACCACTCACTCACCCATACAGCCTTTCAACAGAGCATCACACTCACCCATATAATCACTCAAACACCCACACACACACGTGAGCACACACATGTACTCACTTATCCATACAGCCACTCACAGACACTCACTCTCCAATACAGCCACTTACACAGCCAATCAGTTAACCAAACACCCACTCAAATAACCACTCAGTCACCCATACTGCCACTTACACATATAGTCACTCACCCATACAGTCACTTACTCAGACATTTAGTCACTGATACAGACCCTCACGTATCCACGCACAGACTCATACAGCCACTCCCTCACCAATACAGACCACACACCCACTAACTCACCCATAGAGCCACTCACACACCTACTCACTCACTCACTAATACAGCCACTCACCCACCCATACAGCCATTTACTCATCAACACAGGCAGTAACACAGCCACTCCAACACCATTACTCACACACCCACTTATTTGCCCATATAGCCACTCACACACCTATATGGTCTCCAAGACATCCACTCTCACACAGATACACATTCATATAACCACTTACATAATAATGTTCGAAATAGTATCACTCATTAGTAGAACACAAAGTACAGTAATTTAACTTTTGTAGTACCTAGTTAGTATATATGTTTAACATTCATGAACTTTTAGAAAACTCTCAAAATCACTGGATGATATAATCAGTGATATCATGAGTGATGTCATTTGAGATGTCATGAGGGTTGTCACTGACCATGTAATGAGCGATGTAATATGCAAGGTCATAAGCAGTGCATTGCAGGGGCGTAAGTTATAGTTAGCTCAGTTAACTATAACTGCTGAATTTCACTGGTTTTGTATGAGTAAAATCTGAGCCTAACAATAATGTCCCTTTAAGCTTTGGTTTTTCTAGTGAATTTCTGAGAGTTTTTATAATTCTATTTCCTAACTATAACGTCCCTGTAACCTTGGTTTTTTTCAGTGAATATATATATATATATATGAACACGACATCCGACTCCTTCACATACGAAACCGAACACTGACACCGGGAGACTTTGGCAATAAAGTCCTTTATTCCAATATTTTGCTGTGACACGTTTCGGCAACAACTGCCTTGATGACACAGTGATCACTCCATGTTATGCGTGCATTTAAGTTAAAACCAGCAGGGTGCCCGATCACATGACCGGAAGTTTTCCAATGGATATAGAAGGCAGACTTTCCTATCGGCACATCAAAACAGTTGAAATCACTTGTCTTGTTTGTGCATTTACAATGATGCGCTCAGTAGATTTGGCGATAGATTGATAATCTATTCCATAGTAAAAAATATATTCAAATACATATAACAATGAACATTTCATTGTTAACTATTTACAAGGTTGGGTTGAAAAGTGCATGTGCAAAAATACATTGTCTCCTGATTTCTCCATGATTATTTTTGTGTATATATATATATATATATATATATATATATATATATATATATATATATATATATATATATTCGAACACTTTTCACTCCAATAAGGCTGAAAACAGGCCAGCACACAGGTCTCCGATTTTGTATATTTTATTGCAACCCCGTCACCCTTAACAGACGCGTTTCGCTTAAAAAAGCTTCGTCAGTGTCAATTTGCGTGTTAAACTTGCGCCATTTTAAAGACATTTTCACATTGTTTTTCATCGACATAGAAGATGGTATGGTTTATTTCACATTCATTGTGGTGGCCATCTTGTAGTATGTTCCTTTACATATATTCAATTATGTCGTTTTATTTATGGCGTTTCTTAAATAAAGTGCTCAAGTGCTTTACCTCTTTAAAAACATATGACAGCAAACTGATAACATTTCATGGTTATTATCTGCTTTGAACAACAATAAAGTGCATACTTATTTTTTACATTAATTTCATTTTTGCCCTGGATGGGCTTTGGCATTCTTCTGTATTTATTTTATCGTCCTGAATGGGCATAGATTTACTAAATCTTTCGGTTTAAAAAAATGTCTTTCACATTGCGGAGTCTGTTGCTGATTTTTATTCTTATTTTATAAATTTTCAGATTGTCTAGGTTTCGATCCCCGATGTTTAGTCCATAACTTTTTCATTTTCTATGTCAGATCTTAAAGATATTATAGATGGACCCACATCTCCTCATCATTGTTGAGCCCCCAGGGTGTCATGGTTTTTAGATCTATTATGTACTTTGACTCTAGAGTACGTAGACCTTTTATCCTGTCCCCCCCCTCTTTCTGAGCGTTCGACCTGATCTATGCAGTAAAATTTCAACAGATCCCTGTTGCTTTGGTGTAATTCTGCAAAGTGGCGTGCCACTGGGTACGCCCTGTCGTTTTTAGTTATAGCACGCATGTGCTCTAAAATTCTCAGCTTTGTGGGGTTGATGGTGCTCCCTATGTATCGTTTTTCACAGGGACAAATTAGACAGTATACTGTGTACTCTGAGTAACAATTTAAAAGTTTCCTGATCTCTCTATTCGGTGCGTTCTCATTCGTTCTTCCTGGGTAGCTAGATACTTTCTTGCTACCTTTACAGGCTTTGCACCGTGGGCAAGGAAAGAAACCTTTTGTTTTAGACAATTTTATCGGTTGGGTTTTCGGGGAGAAATGACTATGGACAAGGTGATCTGCCAGAGATTGGCTACGCCGGTATGTTATTAAGGGTTTCTCTGGAAGAACTGTTTTGAGCACATGATCAGTGGTCAGGATGTGCCAATTCTTCTTGAATATCTGCACTATTTTTTCTGCCTGTGTGCTGAAGTTTGTAATCATTCTAGTGGGCTCTTCCTCCTTCTGGGTTAGTTTGGCCACCAGAAGCTCTTTCCTCTGTATTTTAGAGACTTTTTCTTCAGCTTGGTTTAATGTGTGATTACTATATCCCCTGACCTGGAACCTTTTAATGGCCTCGCTTTTAGCTATTGTGAACTCTGCTGATGATGTACAGTTGCGTTTTAAGCGTAAGAGTTCGCCATAGGGAATGCTTTGGATTAAACTTCTTGGATGATAACTTGCTTCATGCAGCACAGCATTCCCCGCCGTGGGCTTTCTATATAGTTTTGTGTGAATTCTCTCATCTTCTATATAGACTTCCAGGTCTAGGTAACATACACTACTGTTACTGATAGTGCTCGTAAATCTTAGGTTCCATTCATTGTCATTCAGCGCCGAGATATAGTCCTCAGCCGAGGACCGATCTCCGCGCCATATGACAAAAAGGTCATCAATGTACCTTGTCCATAAGATAATTTTGTCAGTCCATTGTTCATTTCTCTCACCCCATGCCTCATGCTTCTCCCACCAGCCCACGAATAAATTCGCGTAGCTGGGGGAGAAGCACGAGCCCATTGAGGTGCCCCTTGTTTGTTTATAAAGTTTGTTAGAAAAGAGGAAGCTGTTATGATACAGACATAATCTAATCATAGATAGCAGCATGGAATTATGTTGCCTAAACCTCTCAGGTTTGTTGTCTAGAAACCATTTTACTGCAACTAAGCCGTTTTCATGGGCAATACAAGTATAGAGATTGACAACGTCCAGAGTGATTAAGAACATGTTGGGTTCCCATATGATATTGTCTATCTGTCTTAGGAAGTCCTGTGTGTCTCTCACATAGGAGGGTAGATCTTTCACAATTGGTGCTAAGAAATTGTCTATAAATCGTGACGTATTTTCTAGCAAACTTCCGATCGATGATACTATCGGGCGTCCTGGTGGTCTTTTAGGGTTCTTATGGACTTTTGGCAGATGGTAAAACGTTGGTAGTACAGGTGCCTCACATTGTAAATATAGGAATTCATCCATGTTGAGCATCCCATCTTCTTTCCATTTCTCTAGCATTTCCTGGAAATCCAGTGTGCTTTGTACATATTCTTGTCTGTTAATAATGGTGTAACAGTTCGAGTCTCCCAATTGTCTTAATGCTTCTTGTTTGTAGTTTTCTTTGGAAAGGATTACGATATTTCCTCCTTTGTCAGAAGGTTTGATCTCTATGGAGGCATCGTTTTTAGGGATTTTATGGCATCCCACTCTTTTCTTGAAATGTTTGAATTCCTCATGTCCATCTTTTTTGTCGCTAGTTTCTCCAAGTCTTTTTGGATGGCATCATTAAAAACATCAATTGCATCATTCGGAGCCATCGGTAATTTTTTTGATTTATTTTTCATGTTGCTTGGGTCACGTATTTGTACAATGTCCCTGTTTTCCATTTGTGACTCACAATTATATTCCTGCATATTTTCGTGTGAGAGCATGTTACTACTTGGGGGTGTGTTAAGGAATTCATTTGTTGTGTCAAGATTCTCATCCATAAGTTTGATTTCACTGGTTATTTGATTTTTTCCTTGTTGGGCGAGGATTTTTTTAAATTTTAATTTACGAATAAATTTGAATAAGTCAATCCTGGTGTTTACCAGATCAAGGTCTGCTGCTGGACAAAAGCTCAATCCTTTTTTTAGGATGTTAGTTTCATCCTTCGTTAGTACTCGGTTTGAGAGGTTAATGATGTTGTTTTCCTCCATGCCTTTCACCACTTCTTGTTTCTCGATACACTCCTCGTAATTCTTGGTGAAGCGGCTGCTGTGTTTCCCCCTCTTGCCCCTCCTTGTTTTCCTCTTTGATTTTGTGGGGGAGGGTGATTCCGTTGTTGTGGCCTTTGTCTTGTCTCCTTGATGACTTGGTATTCGTCGAAAAAAGGAGGAATTTCCTTCCCTTGTTCTTTGCTTGCCCGTGCTCCTGTTGATTCCTCATCTGAAACTTCTGATTCTGAGGTTTCTACATTGCCTGGTCCCGCTGTGCCTTGTGCGAGTCGCTTTCTTGTTGCATCGAATTTCCGGGCAAATGTTAACAAAAAAATATATATATATATATTGTGTGTATATATATATATATATACACACAATGTAAAATGATAGACTAGTGCCTAAAATCCAATGCTAAAACCTCACATCAGAGGCACTTCACAATAGAATTGTGCACATTATTCTATCTACAAATACAGCATAAAAATTACATCACATTTTCATAAAAAATCATGAGGTGTTATACATCATACTACTCATTCATATTAACAGTTTTGACAATAGAAGGAGAAATATCCAAAACCCAACCAGTGGCTATTTCAAACAGTGAAAAAATGGGAAACATTGTCAAACTTGTGAAGGTCCAACTCTTGAACCTTCACAGTGAAGCGATTTTCGGATGTCGATCTTGTGTAAATGTGTAGCTTCCCACTTGCCTCCTAGGGGCGTTTTCGGTTTTCTCATGAACCCAGCATACCAGGATCTGAGGGGAAAGTTTTAAAATTTAAGATAAAAAAATACCAATGTTGAAAACCTGGTTTACAGTTCGGTTCAAATTACTTCCGCAATAAAGTGCTAGTGCATGACAGTACCAACTGAATAATCATGTAGCTGCCTATAATTCCAGTGTCTGGTGCAAGTGCAATCCATATCCTGTTGTGTTGGCGTACATGAACAGTGTAAACTAACTTTCCATATTAAAGTGCTAGTGCATCACAGTACTTGTTATATATTCTAAAAGACCAGTCATTTAATTTCTTGATACTTCTCTACAGACCACAATTAAGACATTCAGAAATCCTTGTTACTCTTTCTATTCTCCAATTGGGCAGCCCCTTTTGCTTCTAATTACAAGACATACATCTTCACTTCCAACTCCTTAGGGTACAGTAAACCTCAACAGTATCTGTTTTCTAATAATTTCTCTCATTTGTATCGTTTTCCCTACTGCATGCCTGTCTTCACCCAACATACAACTGTCACTCTGCTTTACCACAATTAAAATCTGAAAAAAAGGATAACTGATTTAATCCATTTGGCGTCTTTGTATTAAAAAACAAAATGTACTTCGACTCCAATTGACGAAGTCTACCCTCTCTGTCACCTCCTCTTTCGAGTTTGGGGACTTGGTCAATTGCAAAGTAGGACAAATCATTTAAATTCCCTTTGTGTACTCCATTTAAGCGACGTGCTACCACATAGTTCTTGTCATTATTTTTGACAGCCCGTAAATGTTGTATAATGCGAATTTGAACCATATGAAGGTTGCTGCCCACATAAATTTTTGGGCATGTACACTGCAAGATGTAAACAACATATCCACTTCTACAATTCAGAAAATGTCTGATTTTCCATGGGCTGTACAGTA
This sequence comes from Lissotriton helveticus, assembly GCF_964261635.1. Classification (NCBI taxonomy): domain Eukaryota; kingdom Metazoa; phylum Chordata; class Amphibia; order Caudata; family Salamandridae; genus Lissotriton; species Lissotriton helveticus. The sequence continues at coordinate 135,367,714 of NC_136068.1, read as the reverse complement.
GTGGTGACATCACTTGTTTTTCACGTCCGATCTTACACGCCTTACATTTAAGACATCTGTGAAAACCTGGGACACTTTTCTACCAACTTTCTGTTTTGCTGACTTCAGGACAGTTGACTACCCGATCACCTCTCATTGATTTCACCCTGTTGAAGGTGATCATAGGCTTTTGTGAAACCATATCATTTAGGACTGGGTCTCTTTGTATTAGGTGCCAGTGCCTACACAGACTGTCTCTCACTCTAGACTGGTAGGCACTGTAACCCGTTGTCATCCTTATTTAATTCCCTGTACTAGAGTTCTTCACCTTGATCTTCTCAGCATCAGTTTCAAAAGAGTGTGTCTTTCTATTGAGGTGACTTTCGTTTTGGCTTGGTCTAAGATGACAGGGCCTTTCTCAACAAATCTCTTGGTCAGAGAGTTATGCGCTTCTATTAGTGCTTAAGCCTCACTGCAGTTGTGTTTCATCCTCAGGTGCTCAGCATAAGGAATACTCATTTTGAGCCTCTGAGGATGAAAGCTCCCAGAATGAAGAATTGTATTTCCTGCGGTTGGCTGCCTAAATGTTCTGGTGTGGCTCTCTCCTTGTTCAACATGTACCACCAAGTCCAAAAATGCCACTGTTGTCTTACTGATATTTTCTGTAAATTTCAGATTGAGATCGTTGACATTGATGTCCTGTGCAAACCTTTTTGTCGTCTCCCAGGACCCCTCCCAGATCACAAATAGGTAATCTATGAACCGGGTCCAAGTTACAATGTTGGTATCCCATGTTTGACTTTGAGCACGTGCTCCTCCCACCAGCCCATATGCGAATTAGCATAGCTGGGGGCGAAGCAGGTGCCAATTGCTGTGCCTTGTAACTGCCTATATGTCTCCCAACCAAACATAAAGTGGTTGTTCATTAGGCATAGCCTGCACATTTCTATCAGTATCCCTGAATGTTGGTACAAACTGATAGGGCGTGTATTCAAATAGTGTTGGGTTGCACGGAGACCATCATCATGAGCTATATATATGATATGATATATATATATATATATATATATATATATATATATATATATATATATATATATAGCTTCAAAGTATGTAGTGGTATGATAAGTAAATATATATTTTTCTATATATACTTACCTTCTTGATCAATATGTTTACTGCGATAAAATGATAACATAATATTTTAAAAAACGTAATATTCTTACATGCAATCACCTCACCATCATTGTCTGAATAGCCTTGGGCTTGTTTGTTTACCCTTCTACTGGGGGTGAACCAATGAAGTTTAGATGTACCCTTCTACTGGGGGTGAACCAATGAAGTTTAGATGTTCTGGTTTTCATTGACAGAAATAAATATATCTGCTGAGGTTTGATAGCTCACTCCTAAACACGTTTAATGACCTATATGCACATACCTTTTGGCATAAACAGGTGATCAGGGTGCAATTTGCCTTCAAGGATTAAGAGTCTCATAGTCCTTATTTTAACAAAAGTGTCTGATCATCCGAATATTCTTTTTAAACTTCCGGTCCGCATGTGGCCAATCAAGAGGTAACCCTACCCTTGCTTTTCTGAGAGACAGGATCGTTGACATATCACTGCAAAAGCCCGACTACTGCACTGGTCAGTTGCCTAGTTATGCATCCCCATAGGACACCACTTTTACTTTTTTTCTACCCAATTTTCCCTGTTATTAATCGTCCCATGTAACTGGCACACAAAAAAGTTAAGCTTCCCACTCATGCTGGAAAGAGGTTCAATTGTAAACTTTAAATTCTAAAACAAGAATCCTGAAAATGATTAGGCTGGAGTTTGGTATTGCCAGTCACTGGCCCAGAAGGAGCCCTTCATGATCTGCTGCCACAAACTAAAGCTGAAACGATTCAAAAGGGGGTGGTGATGGACAGAGTATCTGAATTAAGCAGAACACTCCTACCCAGTCAAAAGATCAGGGCTTGATCCATCACCGTTTTTTAGCTCACTGCACCATCCCAGTTCAGAACCTGGCTACATGCAAATTAGTCTGACCCTGGCCCAGTGCATCATGGGAACAGGGCAGACCAAACTACCAAGCCAATTCTTTACTGGAAAGGAAACAAGCTTCCGGGGACCGGTTTCTGGCATTACAGCCGTCTTCGGCCCGGCTTGCTTGAATCCTGATGGTGCAGTGAGCAAGGGACTCACATCTGAGCATACCCTTCCACACTTGTGGTGGCCAAAACGATTCAAAAGGGGGTGGTGATGGACAGAGTATCTGAATTAAGCAGAACACTCCTACCCAGTCAAAAGATCAGGGCTTGATCCATCACCGTTTTTTAGCTCACTGCACCATCCCAGTTCAGAACCTGGCTACATGCAAATTAGTCTGACCCTGGCCCAGTGCATCATGGGAACAGGGCAGACCAAACTACCAAGCCAATTCTTTACTGGAAAGGAAACAAGCTTCCGGGGACCGGTTTCTGGCATTACAGCCGTCTTCGGCCCGGCTTGCTTGAATCCTGATGGTGCAGTGAGCAAGGGACTCACATCTGAGCATACCCTTCCACACTTGTGGTGGCCAAAACGATTCAAAAGGGGGTGGTGATGGACAGAGTATCTGAATTAAGCAGAACACTCCTACCCAGTCAAAAGATCAGGGCTTGATCCATCACCGTTTTTTAGCTCACTGCACCATCCCAGTTCAGAACCTGGCTACATGCAAATTAGTCTGACCCTGGCCCAGTGCATCATGGGAACAGGGCAGACCAAACTACCAAGCCAATTCTTTACTGGAAAGGAAACAAGCTTCCGGGGACCGGTTTCTGGCATTACAGCCGTCTTCGGCCCGGCTTGCTTGAATCCTGATGGTGCAGTGAGCAAGGGACTCACATCTGAGCATACCCTTCCACACTTGTGGTGGCCAAAACGATTCAAAAGGGGGTGGTGATGGACAGAGTATCTGAATTAAGCAGAACACTCCTACCCAGTCAAAAGATCAGGGCTTGATCCATCACCGTTTTTTAGCTCACTGCACCATCCCAGTTCAGAACCTGGCTACATGCAAATTAGTCTGACCCTGGCCCAGTGCATCATGGGAACAGGGCAGACCAAACTACCAAGCCAATTCTTTACTGGAAAGGAAACAAGCTTCCGGGGACCGGTTTCTGGCATTACAGCCGTCTTCGGCCCGGCTTGCTTGAATCCTGATGGTGCAGTGAGCAAGGGACTCACATCTGAGCATACCCTTCCACACTTGTGGTGGCCAAAACGATTCAAAAGGGGGTGGTGATGGACAGAGTATCTGAATTAAGCAGAACACTCCTACCCAGTCAAAAGATCAGGGCTTGATCCATCACCGTTTTTTAGCTCACTGCACCATCCCAGTTCAGAACCTGGCTACATGCAAATTAGTCTGACCCTGGCCCAGTGCATCATGGGAACAGGGCAGACCAAACTACCAAGCCAATTCTTTACTGGAAAGGAAACAAGCTTCCGGGGACCGGTTTCTGGCATTACAGCCGTCTTCGGCCCGGCTTGCTTGAATCCTGATGGTGCAGTGAGCAAGGGACTCACATCTGAGCATACCCTTCCACACTTGTGGTGGCCAAAACGATTCAAAAGGGGGTGGTGATGGACAGAGTATCTGAATTAAGCAGAACACTCCTACCCAGTCAAAAGATCAGGGCTTGATCCATCACCGTTTTTTAGCTCACTGCACCATCCCAGTTCAGAACCTGGCTACATGCAAATTAGTCTGACCCTGGCCCAGTGCATCATGGGAACAGGGCAGACCAAACTACCAAGCCAATTCTTTACTGGAAAGGAAACAAGCTTCCGGGGACCGGTTTCTGGCATTACAGCCGTCTTCGGCCCGGCTTGCTTGAATCCTGATGGTGCAGTGAGCAAGGGACTCACATCTGAGCATACCCTTCCACACTTGTGGTGGCCAAAACGATTCAAAAGGGGGTGGTGATGGACAGAGTATCTGAATTAAGCAGAACACTCCTACCCAGTCAAAAGATCAGGGCTTGATCCATCACCGTTTTTTAGCTCACTGCACCATCCCAGTTCAGAACCTGGCTACATGCAAATTAGTCTGACCCTGGCCCAGTGCATCATGGGAACAGGGCAGACCAAACTACCAAGCCAATTCTTTACTGGAAAGGAAACAAGCTTCCGGGGACCGGTTTCTGGCATTACAGCCGTCTTCGGCCCGGCTTGCTTGAATCCTGATGGTGCAGTGAGCAAGGGACTCACATCTGAGCATACCCTTCCACACTTGTGGTGGCCAAAACGATTCAAAAGGGGGTGGTGAAACTAAAGCTGGCCATGGAAGGCTCCCTGGGCCATTACCTCTGGTCCAAATTGTAAGCAAAGCTTAGCTATGAGCATTCTTGGTTTAACCAGTGCATGGGACCTATAAGCCACATGGAGTTTAAAAACTGGTTTAAAACAAACACACTTGCTGTCATTGCTTGAAGAAAAAAGACTGCCTGTCTAGAGGTAAAAATGGATGAATGACTCTCCATAGTTATTTCAAGCTGAAACCACAGGGCTATTTTAGAGTGCCCTATAGTGATTGAATTAAGGTACAGTTCCTGAAGTACAGGCTGGGGATACTACTGACCCTAAGTCACTATCCCCTATAGATAAGACTGGAAGATCAAGACATTTGTCGGCTATGCGACCAGGGCCAGGAGGACACCATACATATACTCTGCCTGTGCAACTCTCTTTTGGAGGATCTGCGGAAGCTCATGCGAAGAAAATGTTATGACCGAGGAATAAGGTCCTGCAGAAAGGCACTGATGGCCTGCTTTGAATCATCGGACATCAGGTTGAATTGCGCAATGGTCAAATTCCTCCAGCGATTCAGGAAAATGGCCGAGGCCAGGGCTTCGGTAGATGCAGGGGGGATGATTCGCTTACATAACTTAATGGCTGAAACAGTACAGCTTAAAGTATTTCACCTACGCTTTAGACCAGTGGGGTTGCAGACCTTAAATCACCTGCAATCCCCCAATCCCTCACCGTTTCTTGATCAGGGAGTCAATGGCTAAACTTTCAAAGTCGCTCCGGTGTCGTCTGATGCTGCACTTAATACCACTTTTAATCTCATATGAACTTACAGGCACTACTAGCACTAAGGCATTTAAAACTGCTGCACTCACACTTTGCATCAATAACACTTATTGCACCTTAATTGCCACATTTGCACCTTCACGCTTATATAGATAATAGTATTCGCTAGCTGTGCAAGTCGTGTTCCCATCTGGGCAAGGGCAGGCACTCCAAGAAAACCATCTTCACCTTACAAATGTATTTTATTCATAAACACCTGCTGCCAAGCCACTTGGCACAAAAACTCTTGGGGCAAACCTATTTTAAGATATATTTTAAATCATCTTGGTCAAGAGGGTTTTATGCTTTTTAGTGCTGGTGATGATAGCACCAATGGCACGTTTTATATTTTATGTAATTTAAATGTGTTTTGCTGTGCATTGCATTGCATTGCAACTGTTTTAACAATCACGCAATCAAGCTTTACAGGAAAATATGGCTGTATAAGAAAATATATGCACCAAATGACTGCTTGCTATAAGGACAATGGTGTTTTTTTCTTTTTTAGCCCTTTGTCCCTTCTCTCTATTTCCTTGCAGGTCTTTAAAATAATATTCTGTTCTTTCTTTTTCGCTATGTGGTCCATAGGTAAATCTCTGTCCATACCCTGAGGGGTCTTAGTCTTGTATTGTTTGTGCTTTCTTGTATCTTCCTTTCTCTAATGTCTTTCTTAATTTTTAGTCTCCATTTTTTGGTTTTGTTTCATCTTTCTTTTATGCCTGATCCCCATCATTTCTAATGCTTCTCTTTCTTCCTAACCCTCCTTGCACCAGTCTCTCTTTAGAAGACAGAAACTGAGGTTAGCCTTTGTGCCTGTCTCCTCCACTGCTTTGTGTGTTCTACTCTTTATACTAATCCTTTCACCAGTAGCTTTTCTCTCTTGGTCTCTTCATCCCTCCAGTTCCTCTCTCCCCAGCCGCCCCTCCCGGATCTTTCTCCTCCAGTTTCTTTCTTACTCCCCCTTTTCTGTAATGTTTCTCTTCCTCCTCCTTTTCTTCATCGTTGTCCTTTTTTAGGTCGAGCCTAGAACAGTGCATGCGCTGTTGCTCGACTTTTAGTAAAGGAGATCTTGAAAGTGCTACCCAGGCTTTTGCTGGCTGGCTACAAGCTTGAGTGCACGTGCACGTGCGGCCATCTGCCTTTCCTGCCTTTCCTTTGTTGTCATGGGTAATTAAGCACCTCTCACAACTGTCCCTCCCCCTCCCCCACCACAGAGCGTGTCTCACGGCCGCGCAGCTGTGTCACCGTCGATCGCTTTCACTTTCACGGCCGCGTGGCTGTGTCTCTTTCATGGACGAGCGGCCAATGCTTGTTTATTATCCACTTGCATCCTGCCTTTCTCCTAGACTTGCCCCCACAATATGTTTTCAGCAACACTTTCAACCAGGATAGCTTTATATTTCTCTGTTCATTTTTCAGAATTGTTATCGCAACTGCCGTTGTTTCTGATCACATTTTATTAGATCCAAAATGCATAGTCTATTCAGGGTACATCATTGTTTCTTCATATATTCCTATTGAACTCTATGAAACGCCTTATCTGTGAAGCACTCTGCCACACCCTGGGTCGTGTCCCCGGTTTAGAAAACTTCCTATTAACAAACAGTATGCCCTTCCTTGATGTACAGAGTGGCCTCCGTGTTTAAAATTGATGTAAAACAGTATTAATTCAACTTTTACGCTCTTCATTCCTTACAAATGTAGTTTTTGCATTGGTGTTTTCTGTTTTGGGGCAAATGTTGATGCAAAAATAGCCTAGCACCTGTGCAAATTACGTAACCTGGCTCATTGTGTATTTTCGTACTTCGGAATGTCTTGAACGACACATTTTCCAGCTGCCCTCTTGAGAGCTGTTGGGACAGGTCAGATGAGTGGAATTAGCTGGTATGTACATTTTATCCGCGGTTTATAAAAAAGTGCGCAATTGCTGCAGGAGTAAACATGTTTATCAGCAGCACCCCCGGGTGGTAACACGGCGATGCTAAGACATCTTGCCTACATCCTCCGGCCTCTATGGCAGATTAGGGGTGTTTACCTGATTCTGAGCCAACATTTTTGGAATCCGCACATGCTTCGAATATCAATCTGCTACGATCACAAAGAGACTGATGTTTCTGCAAAAGAAGTCGCTACTGTACATACTAACAAGGGGAGAGAATGTAGCATAACGGCTAGGGCAGTTAACCTCAAATCTGGGGAACCGGGTTCGAGCCTCGGCAACCACGCTCCACTGCTTCTGGGCAAATTAGTAAATCTCCCTGTGCCTAACAAAAAAGAATGTGTCCTTATGTAATGCAACTGGTGGTCATGTAAATCGCTCTGAGCAGCCCTTTGGGTCAAGCTCGTGCTAGATAAAACTCCGGAAAAAAAAATCTTTAAAAAGCGACCTGATTTAATTCTCTATCCGGCACATGCATCAACCATTTTTACTAGCGCAAACAGTGCGATTCGCAAAAATCGTCCGTTTGCGCCCGCAAAAAGGGCTTCTGCAATGCATCAACCTGTCAGCCTCTCGGCAATTTAAGAAATCGCAAATTATTGTGATTTCTTAAATTGCGATTGCATTTAAGGAATTGTAAATTGTGATTCCTTAAATGCAATGCATGATAGAATCGCAAATTGCAAATTTGCTAATAGGGGGCGCAAATTACCATCAATTTATACTTGATGGTAATTTGCAAAAACTTTGAAAAATGCACTAAAGTGCATTTTTCAAAGTTGTAGGTTACACACACATGCCCTTGGGGCATATATGAGCAACATGCGTGCTCAGATCAATTTCAGGGGGTGCCACAGGGTGTCCTTTTGACACCCTTACACCCTTGAAATTGCATAGGCAATTTGCGAGTACCTATTGGTACTCGCAAATTGCACATGCAATCTCTAATTCATTCCTATGGGCCTACAGGCATTCCTTAATTGCGACTCACAATTTACGAGTCGCAATTAAGGAATGTTTGGGAATCGCTCATTTTATAGCGATTCCTACATGCATAGGCTTTTGCAATTCCTTAATTAAGATTCCTTAATAATCGCAATTAAGGAATCGCAAAAGCCTACATTGATGCATGTGCCTGTTAATTTATGACATTTCCGATTTATTTAAAGTTATGGTTAACCTTTCTTTCCGTTCCCCTGTATTTGTGCTTCACTGACTACTGCTCAGTGTTCGATAATATAAATAGAAGCCTACTGTGGCAAAAACTAACAAGCATTGGCATAGCCAATAGGTCTCGCCTTTGGGACCTTATAAGTGTTTAGCCATGCAACAGTTGATGTTGTTGCACCAAGGATATTGTGCTGCATAACTAAATACTTATAAGGTCCCAAAAGCGAGACCTATTGGCTATGCCAATGCTTGTCATTCTTCCTACAATATCCCTTTTCCTAAGAGTTCTCCATCATTTCTCCTATCCCCAGTGTCATTGGACCTCATTCACAAACTGCACTTTGTAGTACGTTTTGTCGTAGTAGTGCTATAAAACTTGCTACAAAGTGCTATTCACTTTTGTAGTAAGTCCTTAAAGTAAAACCGCACAGGAAATATTGTTACATTAAATTAGGGTATTTAAAATAGTTAAAAATATGAATTAATATTAAGAAGTATATATAAATAGTACACATTATTTAATTATAACTATGTAATAACGTATTTTTATTTTAAAACCTTAGGCCCAATTATACGTTGAAAGTATGGGTACTCAGTCGCAACCGTGATGGAATACCCTCCCCGCCAACATATTGGTCCACCTGCCAAATTTAAAACGGCGGACCATAGATCAGCGACAGCAGAGACTACTCAATCTCTGCTGTGGATAAACTTCTCTGATGGCCTGACAGTGTAAGGGGCATCAGAGAATTGACTATGTGTCCTCCCACCTATTTAAATGGGCGAAGATATAGCCGTTATTTGCTGCCTGTCACTGCTTGCAAAACCTTAGCGATAAGTAAAAACATTAAATGGTCAGCTGTTCTTTTGATGTTTACGCCGTCAGGTTATGGAAGACTCTCCCACTGCACTTAAGATCAGAACCAGCTGAGGCCCCCTTTAGGAAATATCTTAAAACCTGGCTGTTCAGACATAGTAATCTTTCCTACCGTTCTAGCACTAGATCCTATGTGGTCGCTTGCCCTTTTCTTCCATTTTGAGGTCTCTTTCCAATCTTGACCACCTTCTGATTCTTCTTGTTTCTGTCATAATAGCAATCCTAGCATCGGTACGCTCCAGCTGGAGTAAGCTGTGCGCTTTAAAAAACTTTTAAATATAACAAAACATAACAAATGCCCCTGTGCCATGGGAGATAACTCACTTGGGGCCAGATGTAGGTCGCCAATTACCGGTCGGTAACGGCCGATTTCGGCCGTTACCGACCGGTAATTGGTTTTCGAGATGTAGGGGCCAATATTTTACAGATTCAGTAAATTTACCGAAATGGTAAATGTACCGAATCTGTAAAATACCGAATCGGTAAATTTACCGATTCGGTAAAACCCAGATGTAGGTAGCACTGTTTCCAGTGCTACAGGCCTTCAGAATTCGGTATTTTACCACCCAATCCTATTGGGTGGTAAAATACCGAATTCAGGTGTGCATGCACATCTGTGCATGCACACCTGTGCCATGTGACACACAGACATGCCCTTAGGGCATGTCTGTGTGCCACATGGCACACATGCCTGTATTAGGGGTGCTAGAGGGTGTCAAAGTGACACCCCCTGCACCCTTGCAGGATTCGGTATTTACCGAATCTGTAAATACCAAATCGGTATTTCACATTGATTCCTATGGGCTTCAAGGCCCATAGGAATCAATCTGAAATACCGAATCGGTATTTACAGATTCGGTAAATACCGACTCTTACAGATTCGGTAATTTTTTACCTACATCTGCCTCCTTCCTATTTACCGACTCTTAAATACCGATTCGGTATGAGTCGGTATTTAGGAGTCGGTAAATAGGATTTACCTACATCTGGCCCTTGGTGAGGGGAAAAGTTTTTTTTTATTTTCAAAAACAACTTCACACTTTAGGGCTTTGTTTTTTAAAATAAAAAATATTGTAACCTTGCTGTACGGTTCGGTCATGTTTGACGGAGCCATATGTCAAACTTAAAATGAATTCACAGGAATCTCCTTGATTGTCCAACAGGTATTTTTTAATTTGGCAATCGGGACCTCCACCAGGGTGACAGCATATTCTACTAGGTCACCCTGGTGGAGGACAGCCCAACCACAAGAATCTAAATCAGGGCTGTAATGTAACATTATTTTTTCAAATCATTACATTAATTTTGATTACTTCTGTACATCACTTTTAATAATTGTTCATGTACATTTAAAAAAAGAGTTTCAGGAGGAACCACATTTTTTTAATTTAAACTTCATCAAAATAATTTTAATGTAATATATTTCCATTCATTAATATTACAATGCAAAATTAATAGTGATGTGGCATTGTATACTGTTTTGTTCTACATTTAAAATAAATATGAAAAATGAATATGTATTCATATTTACCCTATACTTTCCCATGTGGAGATTTGCACCCTATATGTGGAGTCTTCCTTTTGTAAAGTATAGGGAAAATGTGGTCAATGTATTAAAATCAAAAATAAATATTAGAATATGTAATATTTAATATTATTGGATTTTCTATGAATAATACTGACAGCCATTTCTTTTTTAACAGACTGCTGTGAGAATAAAAGAAGTAAAATGTGTTAATATTCCTGAATTGTTGGATGGTGGTACACGGAGAATGTTTCCTGGTAGGGGAAAGAACATTTCTGAGCGCAAAAGATTCCCAAACGTATTTGAACTGTTGATGGTTCACTATTAACTTCAGCAACCTAAATTAGAGAAGTTTGCTCCGTTTAAAGTATTATTTGGGGATCACACACTAGTGGTCTTCTTTTACTTTGCTGCTCCAGTAATAATACATTCATTTTTGGAGTTACTTGGTTGAAGAGTTATAATCTATTTATCAACTGCTCTACTCGAACAGTATCTTTGTCATCACGGGTTTTTCATGATCACTGCTATATCCTTCGAAGTAATTGCCCATTGGGTGATGGGATTCCACTTTGAAGTTGTTGGAGGCTAATCTTTCTTCTGTACTACTTTAGTACTACAAATTTACCCCAGTTGTTTTCTAACTCTAAACTTTGTTTACTGCCACCTCATAGGTAATTGGATTGCACCATACCAATTGAACCTGGCACTGTGGTTCCTTTTTGACATATGTATTCCCTAACTGAGCAAGAGAAAATTATGCTAAAGGAATATTTAAAGTCAAGTTTGCAGAATAGGTTAATTGTATTCTCTTTGTCACCTGCTGGAGCACCTTCATTATTTGTACACAAGAAAGACCAAGACCTTTGACCAAGTATTGATAATAGAGGTGTAAATCATATCACAATTATAGATAGATGTTCTTTGCCTGTTATCAAGGATATTTTGGAGTCACTTCATGGAGCACAATTTTTTATACTAAACCTGATTTAAGTAGTGCTTATCATTTTGCTTAGAGAAAAGTAAAGTGATGAGTAAGTAACAATGTTTTTTACATCAGTTGGGAATTTTGAATATTGCGTAATGCCATTTAGGTTGTGCAGAGCTCCTGCCATTTTTCATAGATTTTATTTTCTCAGATGACTTGAAGCAGTTTGTGTTGCTCTATTGGAACAACATTGTAGTATTTTCAAACTTCATTGTGCCATCAAGGTAATTTAAATGGTGAGGTGCATCTTCAGGGCTATGAAGTGGCATGTTATCTTGTTATGGGGATGTTTGCTATCTTAGATGAATTTATGGGGGTTGTTCTCATTCGACTCCTTTATAATTGTAGTTGTTGATTGTTATGTCAATAAAAGAACTTTAAAAAAGAAAACGTATCAGGAAATTCCCTTTAGGCTGTCCTTTCATTTTCACCTATTGAGGTGAAAATCCATTAGAAATATGACTATCTTCTAAATAAATACTTCAATGAGTCTGCTCCTGTGAATTCAAACAATCAAATCTGCCTTTACAACCCCTCAAAATGATTTTGGTGAGAAGATCAAAACCATCCTTCTCTACACTGTTTTCACCTTTCAAAAGTGAGTGGCTTACGAATTGGGGTGCTGGACTTCCCCCATTGGAACTTCCTTCCCATCTTGAATCACACATCTATTTTTTTATATGTAAACAGAAGTCCCAACTTTTCAAAGTATAGATAAATACCACTTCATAAACCATCACCACAAGACAGCTTTCTGCATTAGTGTGCTAAATTAACCTGATTAGATTAGTAGAACCATTGGGTTGCAGGGGGCTCAAGCCGTACCACTGTTAGAACTGTTTAACTCTTCTGTGTTGTCAAACAGCAGTGACAGCCATACAGAAAAAATATTTTGGAGAGAGCCTGTGTAGGGATTGACAGGGATGTGTTTGGGAGGAAGTAAGAGTTAATTGTGTATAGTATACCATTGAGAATGTGCCATTGAAAGATCTAGTAGGATGGTATTATGACATTTTGGCAATGGTATAGAGGTGTGTCAAGGATGGTATATGGGTGCACTGAGGAGGATGTAAATATCAATTAAGTATTTTATAAGTGTTACTGTGGATGGTGTATTTGTTGGATATGTGGTTCAGTATGTTTTAGGGATGGTCTAAGGTTGTGCTTGAGACATGAAAGAATGCAACAGAAATGGTAAAAGGGTACGTTGACAAAAGTGTACTGTGTTGTTGTTATGGAGTATGTTATGTTGGTGATGGAGCGATGTCTTATGTGAATTGTGTAATATCTATGGAAAATTGTATATAGGCTATTAAATAATGTCATGGGAATTTGTTGGGACTGGAATGCCTATGTGTTGGAGGTAGTGCTAGAAAGTGTTGCAGATGACATATGGTGTACTGAGGATAGTGTATTGATAGAGTTTCTTAGATTTATGATGTAGGTAGGTTGGGAGAACGAGGAAATACTTTGTTGGTTCTTTTCAGGTCCATATTATAGGAAGAAGGCTTTGCAAGAATCACTGCCCTCCAATGCTAAGACCCAGATCCTCTTAAAAGTACGTCTTGATGTAACAACTCAAAATACAGAATTACTTGGTTCATTCTCACCACCATACATATTTCTCAAGCCATGGGATATGCATAAGAGAATCCTCTCCTTGTGTTAATGTTGATGTTGTATGTCTTAATACGGTAACAGTGCAAGACAATCTGACTTTCAGCTGCCAATCAGTTATGCCACAGGTGAGGCCCATACTAAAATTAGGTATGTTACATTCTCCATAAAACAAATCTTCCATCTCACAGTTGTGTTCCCAAGTCAAAAAACATTGGACTCGGAGGTTCTTCCCAATAATAGGGCTTACATAGGATGTGCATCATCTGATTCAGTGTCTTTGTCTATTACATGAAAAATACACTATCCATATTCTGTTTCGTCTGCTTGGTTCCTAACCATCCCCTCCGAGCACAAAAGTGTCTCTTAGCACCAAGTGTTAACGTAAGACTGGGCAGTGGCTATTCGGTTATAAGGTCCCCTGTTTACAGTATACAGACATCCCTCCCTCACCCAAACTATATAAAACAGCAACATCAAGAGAAAGAAACAAGAATGCAGGAGAAATGGGGTTTACTTTAACGTGGTAGATGCCTGGCACTATGATTTTATTACATTAGTGTAATATTTGACAAATGCATCTCAGCCAAAAAAAAGACATAAGGTCTCATGTAGTTGTGGGTAGTAATGATACATCAGATGTCCAGTTGACCGACCTCTTAATTCCCTGTCTCATTTAGAATGTAAGTAGATGTATAGCAGGATTTAAAAAACAGAACTTGTAAAACAATCCCTTGTAAACCAGAGCAGTATGTTTTGAGGGATATCAAAACAAGACTGGGCTTCTGACTGTTGGGAATACGGATATGTTGGCTGTAGTATATGGATGGCTTTGGTTAAGGATGTCTTGGGTATAGTATACAGGTGTTTTGAGTTTTGAGCAATCGTGTGTCCAGGAAGCTGGTGTTGGCTCTACTAAAACATCCATTGTGACATGGGTTGTGTCCCTTTTTGTCTCTATTTACCTGACCCTGTAGCGCCACCCATGGCCACCTGTAGCTGCCGAAGGGGTCCCAATGTGGAGGAAGGAAAGTGGTATGGTGTCCGTTCCTACCTACACCTCTTCTACGAAGATTGCGCAGGGGCCATCCCTGACGATGACATGGGCAGTGTTCAGAACTCACATCTCCACCGTGGCTGCCATGCACTCCTCTGGAAGGTAAAGCTGCCCTCCAGTTCGTCAGGTACTTTTTTCACTCCGCACTGATCAGCATACCAAGGAGAGAGCACCACACTCTCTCCTTGGGAGGGAGGATGCATGACATGTGATGGTTCTGTGGACAACCAAGGTGTATGCTAGTAGGCGAGGGGTCTCCAGAAGACAGACCCCCAGTGGTACCACAATAGTGAACAGACAATGGGCCAAGACTTTTAACTTGTGCTGCTGGGAGGGGGACTTAAAAGGGCACTCACTCACAAGGAAAATACTCCGTGACTTTGGAGAGGTTTTCCGGTTTTGGATTGTCTCTGTGTCATGTACGCTTCCAGTAAGTAATTTGATTGGACATCCTTGATTTGGGGGCTCCTCTTGTTGGGTTAAGTCCATGTGTCAGTGATTATGCAATTGATCATCCTTGATGTCTTGGGGCCAGATGTAGGTAATTCTATTTTACCGATTCATAAATACCAAATTTTACCGATTCGGTATTTATGAATCGGTAAAATAGAAGGTGGGAGATGTAGGAAAAAATAAATTTTCAATTACCGAATCGGTAACAATCGGTATTTACCGATTCGGTAAATACCCAATCGGTATTTCCTATTGATTCCTATGGGCTGTGAAGCTCATAGGACCATAGGAATCAATGGGAAATACCGATTGGGTATTTACCGAATCGGTAAATACCGAATGTTGCAAGGGTGCAGGGGGTGTCACTTTGACACCCTCTAGCACCCGAAGTAAAGGCATGTGTGACATGTGGCACACATACATGCCCTTGGGGCATGTCTGTGTGTCACATTGCACAGTGTGCATGCACAGATGTGCATGCACACCTGGATTCGGTATTTTACCACCCAATAGGATTGGGTGGTAAAATACCGACTCTTAAGGGCCTGTGACACTCTCAGGAGTGTCACCTACATCTGAGATTTACCGAATCGGTAAAATTACCGATTTGGTATTTTACAGAATCGGTAAATTTACCGATTCTGTAAAATATTGGCCCCTACATGCCAATTCCTAAATACCGGTCGGTAACGACCGGTATTTGGGCTCCTACATCTGGCCAATTGAGACTCCTCCAGAGGCGTATAAGCTCTTTCCTATAGTCTTACAATGATTGATTGTGGTTATGATCGTCCTTGACTGTGGGATTCCTCATGTGGAGATTAGTCACTGTCTCATTGTCTTCCAGTACTTGATTGCGGCATTTATCGCTCTTAACTGGAAGACTCCTGTTGTTGGCATTCATCATTGTCTCATTTTCTTCCAGTGATTGATTTTGGATCTGTAAACCACGGAAAGGAGATCGTTCCTCTATGTAGCTGATGCCCTCAAGTTTGCTATCTGGCCAGGAATCAAGTCACTGGGAGATCGGAATTTCAGATCATAATGCCCTCACACACCTGTTAGGGTGTCATGCTTCATCATAGGCAGTCATGTGAAGGCAAAAGGGACGACATGAAGATGCGGAGATGAACGAAAGGACAAAGAAAACCAGATCCACATGTTTTAAGAGGAATTCTGACAACGCAAAAGAAGAGAAGCCCACTGATCCCAAAGAGGTCTTACACGCCAAAGAACAAGAATCCAGTTCCAGATAAACTGATGACATGCACCAAAGTCCTACACCGAATCTCCCAGCCCTGAGGAAGACCTCCTGAAAATCCTCGCCGCCGGCACTTCATCAGGACTTTTATAAACAACTGTAAGAAGCCCCACAAAAAAGGGGGGGCCGGGGGACTCCCCGTAAGTTGAGGATGACCGAATGAAGTGTAGCTGATCATTTCAATATGCAGACGCTGGGAAGATGCGCAGGTGAGTCGGCATTGCCCGACCTATGCATAGGTGGTCCTTACAGTGGTCGGGTCCCTCCCCTTCGTTTATGAAGTAATGTACCTCCTCCATTGAGGTGGAGACTTCTTACTGGTTCCTTATTCGGGATCAGCTACACTTCATTTGGACATCCTCAACTTTTGGGGAGTCCCCCTGGCCCCCCATTTTTTGGGGGCTTCTTACTGTTGTTTCTAAAGGTCCTGATGAAGTGCCGCCTGACTTCTGGGCTTCCAAGGCACGAAACATGTTGATCATGCATACATAGAGCTACCCTGTTACCTAAGGACCTCCTGGTAGCGCCACTGTTTTTACCCATTTTGAATGAAATTGTTCCTGGGTCCGGTGCCTATTTTATGTCACCTTGCACACACAACAATTCACTATCTTTTAGCCCACATGCACCCACCATATACGGCACCCTCCGATCTGAAGAACTCCACTAAAGAAGCCACCAGGCCCATCAAACATTGCAGCACCGGTCTGACAAGGAGCACCCTATGATGAAGCATGACACCCTATCAGGTGTGTGAGGGCATTATGATCTGAAATTCAGATCTCCCAGCGACTAGATTCCTGGCCAGATAGCAACCTTGAGTGCTTCGGCTACATATTGGAACGATCTCCTTTCTGTGGTTTACATGAGTACTCGGAGGAGCAAAGGAGTAGGACCTCTTAAAATAACTAGCTCTTCCGTCCCCCTTCTAATTTAACGTACATGATTGTGGATTTGATCATCCGTTACTGCTTGGAGACTCCTCGTGTTAGGACTAGTCTCCATTTCATGTTCTTCTTCTATTGAATGATTGTTATGGCATTGACCATCATTGACATGGAGACATGCTGTAATAAGCTCTTGACTCCTCTTTTTCATCTGAGTTACTCCAAGTTTGTTCTAACCTTGTCAGTTATCATATCTGGGTGTCTTTGAACCTAAATTATTTCTAGTTACGGCTCACATATTTTTCTTTCTATGACTCAAATGTCTGGTGGGACCTCCTAATAATAGTATGTGTTACTCTCTTCACTAGGTGTGCCTGCAATGTGAATTTGTTGCAGAGTAGGGAGAGACCTCCTAATGCTTGCTTTTCTCTCTTTACCAGGTGTGCCTCTCCACTGGAATGCTGCTTCTCCTGATTGGTATGGCAGCCTTAGCTACGGGAGCCCTTGTGCCACCACGGCTGGAAGGCATAACCGAGGGGCAGTTTGTGGTGGTAGACCAGAAGGCAGTGGAATACAACCAGGCACTCATGATCTGTAAAGTGGTGGGAATCATCTTGTGCGCAGCAGCCGGGGTGCTGGTGGCCTCATCTGTTGTCTCCTCCATACTGTGCAGAGCAACACGAGATGCTCAAGAAGAGGAAGAAGAACAGCTATCCCCCATACTTCGGGAGAGCCTCCCAAAGAAGAAGCCCCACTCCTGACTCCATCAACAGTAGACACTTCCAATTGTAATAGGGTGCGGTCTGTGCTACCAGAGTGGAAAATATGTATTGACGTCCCTTGCCCTGTCGCGTCTTCCCCAAGCCATCTGCTCCCAAAGGAAGTATTGCACACAAACACCTTCGCATACCTATCCCACACATCCTTACCTTTACTCCTCACATGAATCTCTATACCCACACACTTAGCCGGCACACACCCCTAAACACTCAAAGCACTTAGCTAGTAACCCCTATTCCTCTAACAACACAATCTCCTGCAGCTGGAAGTGGTTAAGCCAGAGGTGGAATGAAACTTGAGGGGGCCCCCCTACAAGTTACATGGAGTGGGCCCCCAAGCTCAAGACCCTTCAAGCCTGCCGCCCGGGCACAGTAATAGAAGGGCCCCCTGGAACTCAGGGGCCCACTGCACTTCTGGGTCTGCAGGGGCTATCTTCATGCCTCTGGGTTAAGCATTGGTCCATGCACGCTCCACAACATTTTGCGAGCAGGAAGGACATACAAGTGAAGATCAGTCTTCTCCCAGAACCCCGTAAGGAGTACTAGCCCGTCCCGACCAAGCCCTCAGTTTCTGTGAGGTATTTGACAACGATCATTAAACTGGAGGATAGGTCTGATGTCAGAAAGCAGTAAAGCCAAATCTTCAGCTAAATCAGAATGAATTTGAGTCCAACTCAAGGCAGGTACAAAGGCAAAAGACATTGCTGACTGTATTTCCTCCACCATACTATGTCACTGGTTTAAAATTTAGTGGACAGGGTACTACATTGCAAATGCAACAGGGTACTCTGCCCACCAAAACCTCAGTCTGTCTGCTTCATTTAAAGATGGAGGGACCTTATGTTTCATGTTGGCGAAGCACCTGTTGGCTCCGTCGATGGAATACTTCTTCCAGCAGACCAATGCAATATTGGCTGTCAGGGGAAGTACGTTGCACCCTCCACCCTATTTACATTGGACAGAGCAGTGCCTTTTTTCGCCATCCATCACTGCAAGGAAAAACCTGGCAGTTAGGTGCAGGAAAAAATACAATAATGATCCCACATCTTGGGAGAAAATTCTACTTTGGGAGTTTGTTTCTAAAAAACAAAAAATGTCGAACGTTTGGTGAACAGCCATCAGAAATGACGGCTTCCATCCACTAAAACATTTCGTACATTAAAATAGCCATCATCAGTTCCTGCAGTGTACAGATATTACCACTGAGCCCGTGGTCATCTCTAAATTTGGTGGGTTGAGTACCGTTGAGATGGCGGAGGTAATGTACTCCGCCATACTAACAGGCACTACTCCATCTGTCAAACACTAAGTCAGTCCCTATGTCTGTGATGGGGTAAACTCAATTGGTAGGGCCTTGAAATATTTAGAATTGCCTCAGAATATAGGAACCATTTCAGTTACCCCCACAATATAAAGAGGCTCTAAATCTGAGCATAGGGGCCCAGATGGTGGCTCACCATGAGGGCGTATATGAGTAGAATGCACATAGGGTGAATCCTATGCTGAATTTGTAGAAAAATGAAAACGTCGTCTCAGCACTTCTATTTTCTTCTTGGCTAATATTCACCCCCATAACTCTGGACAACTGTTTATGCTTTATTGGTCTGAAAAACTTTCCTTACAGGCATTTCAGGAAACTCACAAGTTTGTATTCCACATATGTGATATGCGTGTTTCCAAGTAGCACTATACAGCTCCTCTGCTAACTGTTCATAGCACCTCAAGGGCAGTAGGAGCTAGACACTTCCGTTGGCCCTCAGCACAGCATAGGTGGCACTCTTACATAGTTCAGCACCGTCAGGTTGAAAGAAGCCCACACTCCCCAGGGTCAGAATGCTGACACTTCCAGTAAGTCAATTCAGGGCATTCCAAGTATCCCATGATCCTTGTCCAGAGCAAGCTTATAGTAATTCCTACCTGACTGGCAATTTTATAGAGCCATAGGAAAGACCAAGCAAAGTCTTTGTAGAGAAGAGTGATCTATGGCACTGGAAATAGAATAACAATACATCTTCCAATTTTGGCACTTTTTTAGAACAAAGGTAAGACACAGATTCCTGAAATTACATTTGTAGCAATTGGGTTTATACTTTCCCTGGGTCAATAAACTCAAACGAATAGCGGGGGATTCCAAATAAGCTAAACATGCATCCCATGCTGTTTAACTCAACTTGTCTTTCTCTCTTTTCAAACAAATGGAGGCTGCAGACAAGATACTATGTAACAGTTGTTACTCCAGGTAGTCCCTTGGCTTTGCTCCCCTCCTGCACGGACAGCATATGCCCAGATCTTCATTTAAAGACGGAAATGTGTAAGAAAGCCTGCAGGTCTTCTGCAGTCTATAAAGCCATCTAACTTGAAGTTACATACCCACCACATAAATAAAACATCATCCTCTTTTTAGGAAACCTCCAGCCAGAAGCGTTTAGTAATCACATCACAGCATGTGGGGATACTCAGGCCATTAGTTATAGTGGTAAATGGTCTTAACAAATGGCAAAAGTCAGTGAGGGTTTTATTGTCTATCACTTTATCCTTATACCCTTCCAAGGCAAGGACACTTGGGTTGATCGCTTTCGATCAACCAAAGGATCACATTTAAGGCCATGCTAACCTCCTTTAGAGCACGGCATCAAAAAGAGCCTTTGTGTTGGCAAAGAAGAGTCAAGATGCACACTCCTGTGAGGGATCTTCTCTCCTCTAATCAAGGTAGGCTATGCATCCCGAAGATTCATAGAGAAAGATCGAGGGGTTGACCTTTCTCGTTTCTGGAAACAAGATTACGGGATTCTCTGCCGATTATGGTGAGATTACTTGAGAAGGTTGTAAATCTGGATGGAAACTCTTCTTTTCAGGAAATGCTATTTATAGTTTTAGCTCCGTCTGTCTATTGGCATGAGTGCCGGTATGCTTCCCTCCGAAGCAGCTGTGTGTAATACAAATGGTTTATCATTCAGCAGGACGCACTCAGGAAGGAGTGGACTGTGAACAGTTAGGATATTCAACTTGGATGTGTTTCGCCATGACCATTGTTGGACCATCATTAGATTCTCAGCCGCAGGAAACCTGCAGAAGGTGCTGCTGACCACCTCATTTGACAATCCGATATGCCTTTCAGGCACAAGACAAAGTCTGTAGTTTCCACACGACCTAAATGTCACAATAAGAGAGAAGGTTCCTGTAGGTGACGATCCGCTTCTGAAGAGGGGTATTGGAGGGTGAGGTGGTCGATCAACTCTACAGAGAGACTGCAGATGGAAGCACTCACTCTTAGACAACTAGTTGATGGGACTGCTTGGTACTGAGAGTACTACATGGAAGAGCATGGCCATGCAGACAGTGCTGACCTCTGGTAAGTATCCCTGTGCCTAGCAGGCACCACAAGAGGAGGACACCCTGGGCTCCTGCATGTACTGTGGGTGTCTATTGACACCGGAAGAAGACCTTGACCTCACTGTTGGCAGTACTGGTGCCAAACAGGCATTACAGCAAGAGAATAGCTGTGTGGAAAGGGTGTGTACCACTAACTCCACTTAGGCACTGGTCTGACAACCAGGAAGGAATAAGAGCGCCAGCTATTTCTATTATAGCTTGTATCACTATGCCAGCCTCTGTGACAGCCTTGATGTGATGGGTGTAGGTTTCTAAAGACGTTTGAACCGAACTGGAAAAGGAAGTGGCTACATTTGTATCAGGAACCTGTAGACAACATTCTCATCAGGATCCGTATAGGTCATATTACTTGTGACAATTTGCAGCCCTCTGTGTGAAAGTCTTTATTTAGTTTAGATTAATTACAATCCTTCACAATAATACAAAATCCAGTATAAGCATAAAAAACCTAAAAAGGAACCATACTGTCTTACAATACTGGAAGTAAAAATCATAATTCATCACGCCTGGATTGATCTTAAAATACAATTATTTAAATTCAACATATAGTATTACAGAATACAGGTACTGTGATGCCAGATGCTTTAGTTGTCTAACTGTTCATGAAAGTAATCAGGTCACTATGTTAGTCCGATTATTAGATCTCTGCAAGCAAAGTTCTCTAGCTTCTTCACTCTGCGGTAGTTGTGTTCCTTAGAATTTGTCTAAGCCAACTCCACCTTTTAGCCAATAACTCGCTACACAGAATGTTTGAGAGTTTCGTCTTGATTTTTGCATAGCCTACATTGATTGTCATCTATTAATTTATTCTGCCATGACCCTTCAGGTACGTAATAAAAGCTAGTAAAGTAGGCAATAGTGAGGAAAGACAAGCTTAACTGGAGCTCAAAGACATAAATTGAAAGAAGATTGTCTCTGAAAAGTAGGACACCAAATACGTTTGCGTTGTTCAAGATTACCGTTCAGTTTCACCTCCACCACATTTTTACCATTTTTTTTTACTTTATGTAAACACTGAGGGGCAGATTTACAAGCCCCTTGCGCCTCTTTTGCGCCGCCGTTTTGTTACTTTTGTGACTCAGTGGCGGCGCAAAAGATGCGCCATGCTGCGGGGTATTTACAACGTGCTGCATCTCCCAGATGCGTCACGTTGTAAAGCCCTGCGCCAGAAGGAGGCGTTCCTGTGCGAGGGGCTTTCCGGCGCAGGAACGCCTTATAAAAGTGGCTGAGTGAAATCTACAAGATTTCACTCAGTCACTTTTGAGCCCATGCTGCGTCAAAACCCTGCACCTGCTTGAAGCAGGCATAAGGATTGGCGTAGCATTGGAAAGATAGGGCCCCCACAGCATTGCTGGAGCTGCATCGCGCTTGCGATGCAACTCCAGCAATGCGCCGCCTTTCCGGCACAGATGCGTCACGCATCTGTGCCGTTTTTGCCCCATGGTGCACTTCATTGTAAATGCGGCGCATCTATGGTGGCGGAGGCGTGGCGCACAATAACTGGCGCATCCCTGCTGATATGCAGGGATGCGCCAGTTATTGTAAATCTGCCCCCGAGTCCCATATCATATGTTGTGCGGGGAAAGTGTATCACAGAATTGCCAATACCATGGAGTACAATAATTGAGTGCAGCATTGTGATTTTTATCCCTGTCCAGTGGGGAATAACATTGGGATACAATGTTTGGACTACAATTCCTGCATTCCGTTTCCTCATTCCACCCTTTTTCTGTGCACATATTTTCGCCAAATTTTGTCTGCCAAATTGTGGTGGTCAAAAACTTGATAGGGCAGTGTTTTCGCACACGCTCGATTCGTCGGGTAACTTATTTTACTCGAAAAATTGGAATTACTGAAGGTTGCATGGTTGGGATCCTATTAGGAGAGAAAGAGAGAGAGAACATACTGGAAGAAAACTCAAGGATTTAGAGTAGCAGGCACCTCAAGTCTCCCTTACCCGGCTATATTTTCCAATAATTGGAAACACCCTTCTCCCTTAAGTAAACTAAAGAGAACTATGGAAAAATGGGCACAATTACTGGTGGTTTTAGTTTGCCTCTATTCTTATGAGTACCCACAGACAACAATGACACTATAGCAAGCAGTTAGAATATTTGCAGTGTGTCAAGGTTAAACTTTCAAAACATTTAGGGGGAGATTTACCAAACCTACACTCAACGCAGCGCAACCCCCCGCGAGGCTGCGCTGTGTTGCGTGACAGGGAGGGAGGAGGAGAGCGCCATATTTTCAAAGATATGTCTCTCTCCACCCCTTTCCCTTGTGCCGGTGCTGATTACAACTGCTGTGTGCCACACACATTCACCTTAGCACCATGATGCTAGGGCATGTGTGTGAGTCCAGCATAGGTTTTGTACGGGAAGGATACCCTTCATGTACAAAATACTATGTCTAGCCACGAGGTAAAGTTTTTTCCACTTTCTACGCGTGCTGCACAGTGCAGCACTCATGTAAAGTCGGAAAAGGAAAGAGAAATGAAAGCATTTCTCCTTCCTGCGCCTATTTTAAAAGGGCACAGTTTTCTCACGCTAAACCTGATCTACTGTATTTGGGAAATTGAGTTTAGCGTGAGAGACCTTGGGTGGTTGCATGGGAACACCGATGCACCACCCTTGGCACGCTCCCATGGCGCAAAGTAATGCATAGCAGCGCTATGCGCTGCTTCGCATTACTTTTACGTTATTTCCAGCGCTAAACAAATTTAGCACTGGAAAGTAAATTAGGAAAAAAATATTTTGTCTTGTTTTGCGTGACTTTTGTGATGCAAATATGGAGCAAAATCTTAGTAAATCTCCCCTTAGTTTGAAATGCATTTGGTTGAAAACAAATAAACCTTTAGTTCAAAATTCGGTAGAATTCAGTACAAACTACTTAATTCAGAAACAAATACAATCAGAAACAGAACCTTTTTTTAGAAGGCGGGCAGAAAGGAACACATTTCTTTATGCTTTCTTACATCTTAAAACCAATGCAATGAACTTTATTTTATTTTTTAAAAAGCCTACTTTTACTATTTTCAATTCGCCATAACTTTAACCATTACTTGGTCTTACTATTAATTCAACAGGGGATATTTACTATTCTAACTTCAGTCTTAGCCATTGTGAACTTGGAGCCAAAATGTTGTAACTGTAAATTTCAGTCAAAGTGAGAATTGCAAACTTTTCTCAAACTAAATATATTCAAACTAATGTTTTTTCAAGTACACGTTTCGATCAAAATGCTTTTCAAACTATATACCTTGACGTATATGATTATTACATATGGAAAAGATCATTAAAATCACATTATTTTACACACTAATCACAGTTTTGCAGAGGAGAATTTGTCGCCCATTTCCTGTTCAGTTGTCCCCATATGAAAACCCACTTCTGCCTCAGGGTAAAGATAACTTGACATGGTGCTGAAAGCAGAGCTAAGTTCAGCCATCAGAAGATTCCCAGGGAGCTCTAGGGCCCCACACCCCTCATTCGAGGTGTCTTTCTGGAAAACTGCACCCATTCTTCAGTTAGGGCCTCTCTGTATAATCCTGCACCTATCATCCAGCGCCTGGGCATATCCGTGAGAATCTGTTGCAGCAACTGAAACTCTAAAATGAGTGACTTTACCACTGAATAAAAAATCTTGCAGTCACTGCACCCGGCTCTCTCTATTTTTTCTCCTGTAGAGACATGGCCTCTAGCTTCATTCAGTTAGGTAGCTAGTGTGAAACACACCCGTTCTCTTTTCTCTCTCTCTCTCTATCTCCCTCTCCATCTCTCTCTCTCTCTCTCTTACACTGTTTCTCTTTCTGTGTGGGTACCTACCATTTACTTTGATTAAAGGTTTCTTTATTGTTCTGACTTCAAGGCCAGTTGAATCACCTTGAAAGTTGCATTTTAGCTAAAAGTAAATGTTACTGCTTTAACGTTTTGAAAAAAACACAAACTCTCACATAGAGAAATGCTACAAAAACACTGTGCTTGCAGACTAAGCTCTACACTTGTGTCCCTACAAGGACATTCTTTGACTACATCACCATGTTAATCTGGTCCCCTTAGTGATGGTGAGTCTGGCTAATCAAGTATTACTTGTAAACCACTAGCTACTAGCTGCCAACGGTGCAGAGTAGGAATATCGACGGAGAAATATCGTGTTACATAAATATCTCCGCAGAAATATCGAGTGGAAGAAATATCTACAACAAAAATATAGTTTGACCAGAATATCGACTGATAGGTATGTAATATCGATAACAATATTATAGTTGTAATAAATATCGTTTACAAAAATATAGTTTACAAAAATATCGATTTATTAATAATGTTATGTATTTTAGTGTATTTGAAGAGAATTGATTGTCATTTTATTATATGTTTTGGAATTGTATTAGTTATTAATGTATTTTAAGTTGAATTTTGTGTTATTAGTTCCGTAGCGGGTTGTGGGTTTATAGGGGAATAGGGTGGGAAGTAATTTAATTATATAAAATTAATTGATTATTAATGTGTTAATGTATTAATAAATGTTTAATAATTAGTTATTCATTAATTTCAATTAGTCAATTATTAATTCATTATGTTAATTGATTAATTATTTTTAGGTGTGTGTTGTGGAGTTTATATGTGTAAATGGTGTGAAGGGTGGTGAGTAATTAATTATTTATTGATTAGTTATTAAATACTTTTTAAATTAATTACCATTATTAATTAGTAATTATTAATTGTAAATGTGTAATTAATTATAGGTTTGTGTTGTGGTGTTTATAAGTGTATATGGTGTGAAACCTGGTAATTAATTAATTAATTAATTAATTAATTAATTAATAAAAAAATATTTTCATTAATTAATTAGTAAATAATAAATGTAATTGTGTCATTAATTTTAGGTGTGTGTGGTGGATATTATAGTGTAAATTAATGTGTAATTAATTATATTTTATTATCTTTGTTAATAAAAATATATTTAAATGTATATATTAATTATGTTTATATTTGAAATTAAATTTACTAAAAATGTTGATAGTTTGTTTTTTTATTGTTTTGGGTTCCAGCGCTTTCCCTACTATTGTACTCTCTGGAGTGGGAATAGTAATTTTTACCCCTACGCTATCCAACGCTTTCCCTACTGTTGCACCCTTTGGAGTGGGAATAGTCATTTTCACCCCTACGCTATCCAACGCTTTCCCTACTGTTGCACTCTCTGGAGTGGGAATAGTAATTTTTACCCCTACGCTATCCAACGCTTTCCCTACTGTTGCACTCTCTGGAGTGGGAATAGTAATTTTAACCCCTATGCTATCCAACACTTTCCCTACTGTTGCACCCTCTGGAGAGGGAATACTAATTTTTACCCCTACGCTATCCAGCGCTTTCCCTACTGTTGCACTCACTGGAGTGGGAATAGTAATTTTTACCCCTACGTTATCCAACGCTTTCCCTACTGTTGCACCCTCTGGAGTGGGAATACTAATTTTTACCCCTACGCTATCCAGCGCTTTCCCTACTGTTGCACTCACTGGAGTGGGAATAGTAATTTTTACCCCTACGCTATCCAACGCTTTCCCTACTGTTGCACCCTTTGGAGTGGGAATAGTAATTTTTACCTCTACGCTATCCAGCGCTTTCCTTACTGTTTCACCCTTTGGAGTGCGAATAGTCATTTTTACCCCTATGCTATCCAGCGCTTTCCCTACTGTTGCACTCACTGGAGTGGGAATAGTAATTTTTACCCCTATGCTATCCAACGCTTTACCTACTGTTGCACTCTCTGGAGTGGGAATAGTAATTTTTAGCCCTACGCTATCCAGCGCTTTCCCTACTGTCGCACTCACTGGAGTGGGAATAGTAATTTTTACCCCTATGCTATCCAACGCTTTCCCTACTGTTGCACTCTCTGGAGTGGGAATAGTAATTTTTACCCCTACGCTATCCAACGCTTTCCCTACTGTTGCACCCTCTGGAGTGGGAATAGTAATTTATACCCCTACCCTATCCAATGCTTTCCCTACTGTTGCACTCACTGGAGTGGGAATAGTAATATTTACCCCTTCGCTATCAAATGTTTTAACTACTAATGTTTTTATTTTGTTATTAAATGTATGTATTATTATTATTTAATACTTTAATGTGTTAATTAAATATAGATTATTTTATTTTCTTCAAAATGTTTTATATATGTGTTTATTTTATTTTTATATAATTATTAAAGTTTATAAATTAAATTAAGATAATAATAAAATGTATTTAAGAAAATATATGTATATGTGCACATTTATTGTGTTTGAATTAATTAAATTAAGTTTTTTTGTTATAAATAGTTACAATATAAATGTAATTTAATGTATTTGGTTAATAATATTAATATTATATAATTATTTAATTAAAGTTATATTATTTTTTTAAAGTCGATATTTTTTACAACAATATTTTTTACAACTATATTTTTGAGTCTATATTATTGTACTTACCTGTTTAAGTATAGGGGGTCGATATTTTTGTAATCGATATTTGTACAACTATATTTTTGTAAACTATATTTTTGTTGTCAATATTTAAACAGGGAACCCTGCCAACCACATGCTGTTACTCCCAACCTGATCCCACCAGCCTATGTGACTAGAGTAACTGGCTTGAAAATTCACTATCAGTTGGACTTCACAAAAACATGACATGTATGCTTACATCATAAAAGGTTAAAAGTAAATGCTTCACAAAAGAAGTTAGATAACCTGTGAATCTATTGCATAGAAACTAAGATCAGCCCTAAAAAACTGCAATTTCAAAAAACAAGCCTGGATTTTCAAAGATATGATCAAGCGCTATATAAAACTTTGCAAATAAATAAATAGATATATTCTTTTACTATACAAAAGAAATGTTGGAACCCCTAATATGGCATCTGTAGTGTCTTGTAAATGAAGAAACGCTGGAACTCGTTTGGTTCCCACTGTACAACGTAGACCTGCGACCTAACCGTTGGAGGGATGAGTTGAAGACAGGCTTAGATTGTCGAGCTCTGACTTACAAACAGCAAAATGAAGACGTGTTCAACTATTCTTCATGTGTGTCTTGGTTATCAGTGAGTATTGGGGCTGGTAGGATGCTACAACTGGCGACAAGCTAGGGGATACGAAGCCTGTACACTGAAAAGGCTCTTCCAGAGAGTGGTCCAGCAAACTGCTTGTGCGTGCCACATGTGTGGCAGTCGAAGTGCAGAATCGACGCTGGCAATGGTGGAGTCACAGCACAATGCCAGCCTTTGTAAACGGTAAAAGATAAAGAAAGCAACATTGAAAGTCTACATATCAGTGATCAGAAAGTGAATGAAACGGCCGCAAATAACTGGTACTGTGCAACGACACAAATTAATGTCATAAGCTAAATGGGGTAAAAACGCTAAAGGCGAATGCAGCCAGGTTACGAAAACAGCGCACAACAATAGCTTAGTACAGATTAAACTGAAATGCACGTGCTACGAAGTGAAAAGAGATTAACCAGGTGTTTGTGAAGAAACTTTTAAGTACAAAGCTGCCAAAATATAACGTTATCTGCTTTTATGGATTAGTAGTATCTAAGGGTCATCTTCTTACTGAAACCACTAACGACTCATCGTGCAACAATTTGCTATGGAGTGGCCCCAGAAAGAGAGTTTGGGGTTGTGCCTGAGGTTCGGGCCCCAGACGAAGCAGTCCGCTTCATAGGCTGGCGCAAAGGGGCCTAGAACAACTCTTTAGACAGCCCTATGATAAAGAGCTC
Source organism: Lissotriton helveticus (assembly GCF_964261635.1). Taxonomy (NCBI): domain Eukaryota; kingdom Metazoa; phylum Chordata; class Amphibia; order Caudata; family Salamandridae; genus Lissotriton; species Lissotriton helveticus. The sequence continues at coordinate 135,338,912 of NC_136068.1, read as the reverse complement.
CAATGGAGAGTCAAGGCGAGATTCAAGCTCCAAAAGTCATTAAAGCTAACCCCGAAGCTAGAACATCACAAGTCGATGGAGAAGCTCAGCCTGATCTAGTTCCACAAGAATATGCATGAGACTACTGTTGGCCAACATGTATACTGGTGCTGCATTCTTGAAACCGCCATCTGCATTTGATTGTGCCACGAAACACAATATTTGGCTATAGATGGACTGTATAGAGACTTTTGAAGATTTCATAGATGCAATAGATTGAAAAGATCATTAAGTATCTGAAAAACATGGCTGGTGAAGGAGTGAAATAATACACGTAAATATACCACAAGAAGGTGAAGTGACGCATGATCGAATTAAAACAGCTTGAAAGTCAAACTTAATTTGGTGCCAAATGTAGATTATGAAAGATACATATTCAGTCAAGAACCCCAGAGACCAGATGAAACCATTGTGTTTGTTGAGAGACTGGATGTTTTGGTGAAGCACTGTAGATTCAATGAGTTTAACAATGAGGAAGCTACCCGCCTCAGAATAATTCAAGTATTTCTGTCAGATTCCTTTCGATGATGAATGCTGAAGGAAATTCTGAGCTTCGAACAAATGCCAGGTGGAGCTGTCCTATGCAGCTACAGAGGAGTCTGGCTCTGGTTCACGCCCTTGGCCGTCACCTACCCAGCCGGTCATCTGATCTTGTTTTCCTCGTCTCCTTGTCTGTGTTTCCTTCCCTTTCCCTCCTCCCTCTGTGATTCTTTGATTTTACTGATGTAACTATGTAACCTGTAACATGCTGATCCTTATGTAAAGCGCTCTGATACCTCCTAGTCTAGCCAGTGCTATATAAAACTTCGCAAATAAATAAAGTCCTTAAGGCTGCTATCACTGAAGAGCATGCTGATCGTCAAGCGACTGACATTGAGGCTGGAGGGGCCCAAAGAGCGTTAGTCATGAATATGAACGTTAAGGCATAGTATAGGGGTTGAGGGACACAAACTGATGTCTCCGCAGAAGAAGAAAACTTGATACAGATGTGTACTGTCACTTCTACACTAAGGCAGATGTCCTGCAGAAAACAAATATGCATCAGCTGTTGTCAAGCAACCCATTTCGTGACAGCTTGCAATGCAAAGAGAAAACTAAGTCTGTCACAGCGTGAAGACAAAAGGGCCAACTAAATGCTACCTCAGCAGTGTTCGAAGCCAAGTGTTCACACCAACTGAGGCTAATTGGCATCAAGTCAAACGTCGTCTAAATCATCGATAATGAGTTCCTCAGTATCAGTTTCTAGTGAAAATGACAATAAAATCGTACATTGTTGATAGTTACTTCAGAAGGGCATACACATGTGGGACTACTCAGATGTGAGGAAAAATTCAAAGCAAAGAAGAATCGACACAAAAAGGCACCACAAACATTGTCTGAAGATCACTCTAAAGATAAATGGGTGTTCGATTCCATTCATAATTGACAGTGGTGGGTCAATAAATATCATGCCTGGGGAGAAGTATCAAGAGTTATCTCCATTACCTCAACTTACGAAGTGAAAGACTGAAGTATACATGTGGGCTGCCTCAACTCCCTTACACAGTCAAGGTTCATTTGTAGCTACAATGAAATTTAAGAGAACTGTGGTACAAGCGCCTATTCATGTACTTCAGGAAAGAGCCTTAAGTGTCTGCTTGCCGAGTTTAATACTGCTGCTGATATTGGTGAACTACAATATAAGTGCTCGTCATGAAATTGTAGGTCAATTTCCTTCATTATTTCATGGGTTAGGAAAACTCAAAACAATGAAAGTCAAGTTACATATACATGAGGATGTTCTTCCTGTTCCACAAAGACACTCCCAAATTGCTTTTTGCTTGTAAGAGGCCGTTGAAAGGAAACTGAATGTATTGCTTAAACATGGCATTATTGAACCCTCCACTGATCTAACGCCATTGGTTTCTTCCATTGTAGTAGTGCCTAAAAGAGACAGGGAACTAGCTGTACATATATACATTGACATGCGTCAGGCTGACAAGGTGATTGAGCGAGAGAGACTTCTAAGTCTGCCCATTGTTGATATAACTGAACTGAGTGGTGCAAAATTCTTCTCTCGACTGGGCTTAAATAAAGGATATCACCATTTGGAGCTCGAAGAAAAATCCTGGTACAATACAACTTTTTCTATGCATATTAGTCTGTTTCTCTACTGAGTTTTGGTGTATCCTCTGCTGCAGAACTTTTCCATGACATCATTCAACATATCATACAGCCTGTAGCAAATGCATTTAACTATAGTGATGACATATTGGTTTTCGGAGCCACACAGAATGAGCATGACAGAGCTCTTATGCAAGTATGCATGTTGCTGAACCATGCAGGTTTAACTCTAGATGCTGACAAATGTGAATTCCACAAGAAAAGCTTGAAATTCTTTGGCCATGTATTTTCCGATGGGACTATGTAACCTGATCCACTTAAAGTGCAAGCGTTGTCTACTGCCAGTCCCTCCTCGAATTGAACGTTGGGGTTTGAGGTTGCAAGAATACAACTATACAATTCTTCATTGTCCAACGAAAGATCAGAATCCTGTTTATTATTTTTCAAGAGTGCCATTGCAGTGTCCTGGTACCTCATCTAAGAGAAGGGAAGCCTGCATCAATTTTATTGTGGAATTCGAGCACACCAGATTCCATATCTTTAGAATGAATTGTCGCTGCCACGAGCCAACATAGTGACATGCGAAAGTTAAAAGACATGCAGCCAGATTCATCAAGCAAAATTGCGATCGCAATAGCTGCGAATTAGCTATTGCGATCGCAATTAACAGAAAAGCAATTCATGATGTGAAAAACACTGAAAATGCGAAATCGCAAAAAATAAATAGCGAATTCGCAAAATAAATCGCAGAATCTAGGAGGAACCCATATAGTGAATCGGAAATAGCGAGAATCCATGGATTCTGCAATTTATTTTGCGATCTCGCTAAATAATCGCTAACGCAATTCATGAAAACTCGCAATTAGCGAGAAAGCAGAAAATCGCTATTTGCGACGCGCAATTTAAGGAGAACCAAAAGCAGGTGGTAACCATGAAGGAAAAAAAAAATTCTAACGAGCCACAGGTGCAGTCCTTAACAAACACACTTAAGGAAACACAGTAGGAGCATGAGGACTCACACAATGCCAGGACGCTACATGGTGGTCAGGCGGCGAAGGCTCCAGGCTGCAGCACGGAACAGACGCAGGATCCAGGAGCGAATACTCCGCCAGCGGGTCACCCTTCTGGGCCAAACTGCAGAGCAAATATACTCTAAGTACCGCCTGAATGGGGCAATGATCATCAAGCTGATCCGGGACCTAGACCCCCTGATGCAGCACCCAACAAGGAGGACCAATCCCGTGCCCACCCATGTCCAGGTCTTGTGCAGCCTGCACCTACTGGCCTCCGGAAGCTTCCAGGGGATAGTCGCTGTTGCAGGGGGGATCTCCCAGAGCACCATGTCCCGCTGCCTAAGGAGTTTCCTGAAGGCTATGCTGACCCGGCTACACCACTACATCTCATTCCCGACCACCCAACAGGACTTGAATGAGACCAAGCTCCATTTCTACAACATTGCGCAATTCCCACATGTAATAGGATGCATTGACTGTACCCACATCCACATCTGCCCACCAGCACAAACGGAATACATGTACCACAACCGCAAGTCCTACCACTCCCTCAATATCCAGATGGTGTGCAACGCTAAGACTTTCATCACGGACATAGTGGCACAATCCCCGGGGAGCACACATGACTCATTCATATTCCGGCACAGCGGCATTCACACACGACTGGCCAGGGGAGACTTTGGCGAAGGACACCTACTAGGTAAGTACACATGCCCCCAAATAGTACATTGTGATCATGTAGCTGTGCAGAACAGGCACTCACCCTCTGCTCCTTTCATTTAGGTGACAGCGCCTACGGTGTCCGTGAGTACCTCCTCACCCCATACCTCAACCCTGCAACACCACAGCAACGGCGTTACAATGCTGCACACATACGCACAAGAAATTGCATTGAGAGGACATTTGGCCTTTTGAAGAGCAGATTCTGCATACTTCACAAGACTGGTGGGGCCATCAAATACGAGCCTGAGGTCTGCTGCCGCATCATGGCCGTGTGTGCAATACTCCACAACATTGCTACCAAGCGCAGGATACCTGTTGAGATCTCTGGCAGTGAGTCGGAAGGGGACAACCGCCCACCTGCACATGTGCGTCATGCACGCGGGGAGAATCCTGCAAAAGGACACAGGCGCCGCAACCACATCACTATTAACTGTTTCTAGTGCACACATTCCCCTCACATAACACTGCACTCATGCATAACAAATGTAATAATGACATGAGTCGGATTTACGTGAAACCATAAATTCTTATTGTTTATTCACAATAATGTGGCTTTTGTTGTCCATGATTGCACATGGGAACAGTATTGCGTCATACGTCCCCATGCAGGTGTAGAGGGCTTGCTTGCAGATTCTGCATGGCCCTGCAGGCAGAGTGAAAAGTGTCACTGGCGCCTCCGTCCAGACGCACCCAGTCGTCTCTCGCTGTCCTCAATTGCAGTGTTGGCCCGTGATGCTGCAGTGGGCCTGCTGCTGCGGCGGCGTTCAGTCACCGGCGGCAAGGACATGCTGCTGTGGCTTGACGTGCCCTCGCTGGCATCATCACCACCCCCTGGTTTACCATGGGCAGTTGGCTGCAGACTGAGCACTGCTGCTGTCACCTGATCAAGTGCCCTGGCAACGTCCTTGCAACACTGGACCATTTGCACCTGCATTGCAAGGGACCGGCGGGAAAGTTGTGATGTTGCATTGCCAATAATATGATTGGACCTGGTGTAGGCTGACAGGCGGGTCAGCAGCTGGCGGTGGCGGCGGCGGGTGATGTCCTGCTGGGAGACCAGGATCTGGTTATTCTCTCACACAGCTGCAGTCAGCTGTCCAACATGCTGCGCGGTATTAGTGAGCTGCAGATGTATGGCTGCCAGGTGACGCGCCTGCATCTGATTTACCGCAAGCATGCGGCGTTCAATGGCCAGGCCAGGATCCCGTGCATGGACAGCCCTGCCCGCGCGTGTTGAGGTGTCACGCTGCTGGCGCATCAGTCCGCTGGACTGTGACCTGACTGCGGCTGTGCGCCTCGTCTGCCTCCTGGCTGCTGGTGGTGTGGCCTGTACCACTGCCGTGGGTGTCAGTTGGGGTGGTTGCTGGACACCTGTGGCTGCAGGGGTGGCCCTGCCCACATGGGGTGGTGGTGGTGGTACTGCTGCAGGTGACTGAGATGGTCCTGGTTCAGGTTGGCCCTCACCCTCGGTGTCCTCCGGGTACTCATCTATATGTAGGGCCTCGCTGTCGGTGCTGGGCTGTTCTGCTGCACCTGTGATGTAAATGGGTGCATGATTAATGATATAAAGCTTGCACATGAGATGTTGCTACATGCATGCAGGCCTGCTTTCCCTGACTGGCTTTTGGAATTACTTTGAATTGACAGGTCTGCCTGTGTTGGGCTATCTGGGAATGTTTATTACACTACAACTCCCACAATGCAATAGGGCATTTCAGGTGTGCATGGCCTGCATTACTGGGGTTGTCAAATTGCTAGCTCAGGGGTCATGGGCATTGTTAGGGGACTGGCTCGCAGTCGCATGGCACTGACCTTGGGATTGTTGGGTGGGTCGGGACGAGTCAAGCTGGGTGACCCCCACGCAGGCTTCAGGAGTCAGGGTGTCCTCCTCGAGGTCCTCCAGTGGGGTGTTGGGTGTGGCAGTGGGGTCTCCTCCACCGGTGGCAAGTCGCTCCCCCAGCCTCTCCGCAATTCGCTCTTTGGCATGGCCTCTGAGGTCGTACCACCTCTTTTTTAAATCGTCTATTAACCGCTGGGTCACCCCGACAGAATTTACCTTGGCGCGGATGCTCAGCCAGATGCGGCGCTTGTCAGCCTCTGGCACCCTCCTGGAGTCCTTGCCAAACAGGTGTGCATGGTCCTTACAGACCCCATCAATTAGGAACTCAAGTTCTTGCTCCGAGAACTTAATCTTCCTCTTCCTCCCTGGGGCACTGCTCCCTGCTGCTTCCTGTGACATTTTGGAGGTTGTGGATGTCCTGCTGTGGTGCTGCAAGTTCACTGTTGTGGAGCTCTTCCCAGTCCTGCTTCCACTTTCAGGCTCAGTGGTCTGAATGAGGGAGGGAACAGCCCACTTCCTGGTTGTGATGTCATCATTGGGCTCGAAATGCGACTTCCCGTTTTTGCAATCTCGCAGTTAGCGAGATCGCAAATTGCGATTTCGGTAATTGCAAAATCGCAATTTCAACTAAGAAATCAGCCGATTCTGCGATTATTATGCGATTGGGGCAAAATCGCAGTCGGCAATTGCGGCCAATTGCGATTCGCATTTTTTTCTCGCATTTCTTCATGAATGCCATTCTGCAAATTCTAAATTGCGATTCGGTAAATATCGCAATTTGGAATTCGCAGAATGTTGCATTGATGAATCTGGCTGATGGTTGCTCATCACTCATGGGCCCAGCACTCTCGACCTATCACTAATGACAGTGAGTACTTGAAGTTCTAAACTGTAAGAGGTGAAGTTTCAGTGACTCAAGAAGACCTCATTCTGCGAGATACATAAACTATGATTTCCGAGAGACTACAACAACAAGTGATTGACGTCGCCCATGAGGGACATCAAGAAATAGTTGCCACCAAGAGAGCTCTCTGTGACCGAGTTTGGTTTCCATATGTCAACGAAAGGGGTGAAAAAGAATTAAAGACTTGTCATATATGTATCTCAAGTCATTCAGCACCCTTTGAATATATCAGAATTGACACAGCATGCGTGGGACACACTTGCTATTGATTTCTTTTGTCCTCTTGAGAATGGACATTATCTTCTAGTCATTGTTGATGAATACTCCCATTTTCTATTGGTAGAGGACCTTTCATCCACTACACATGAAAAGGTTATTCAAAAGTTAGATGGTCTTTGTGACATGGGGTGTACCTGCAATCTTGAACTCTGGCAACGGCCAACATTTTAATAGTCGAGAATTAACAGACTTTCTAAATCACCTCAATATAAAGCATTAAAAAAACGCTCCTTTCTGGCCCCAGGCCAATGGTCTGGTGAAAGGGTTCATGAAAAGTCTAAAGAAAGCCGTTATGCGTGGAGAAGCTAAACCTCAAAAGTGTTTTGAACACTACTCTTCGAGCTTACTATGGGCCCCTCATTCAATTACAGGGGAAAGTCCTGCAATTCTAATGTTTGAAAGAGCCGTGACGATCAAGCTGTCTCAATGCACCAAGCTCAGAACCAAGAGTGAGGAAGACATTCATACTATGGACTTTGGTTGCAAAAAGAAGACATCATCTTTACAAGAGGAGATCGAGTGCTTGTCAAACAACATAGAAAAAGAAAGTCTGATGCTCATTTTGAGGCTGAACCATTTGTCATCACTTATACCAAAGGACACATGGTTACTGCCCAGCGTACTAGGAAGTCCCTTACAAGAGACTCCTCTCACTTTCGACATGTGGCCATCACTCCTCAACATCAATGTCAATGTAGAGACTGGGTCCAGACAGACTGTGGATGACTCTCTGTATGCTGATGATTCCACCTCACCTCTGCAGATCACGATCTTCGACGGCCAGTTCCCGGTTTCCAGTGACCCGATCAGGACGTGTGATTCAGGTGCCATGACGATTAATTGAAGATTTATAATTGTCTGTATATCTATAATCATCTGTGTATTTATTCATGTATGTATTTGTGTATTTATTCATCTATTTAGTTATTTATCTGTTTTGTAAAGTTCGAAATTTTTATTCAACAAAGCGGGAGATGTAGTTTCTTGTAAATAAAGAAACACTGGGGCTCTTTTGGTTCCCGCTGTACCCTGTAGGCCTGAGACGTAAGCGTTGTAGGGATGAGTTGAAGACAGGATTAGAATGTGGAGTTCTGACTTACCTGCAGCACAATATAAATGTGTACAACTACTCTCAGTGTGGGGCTTGATTTTGGTGAGTCCAAGGTCTCGTAGAACTCTAGATCATTATCCATGTCTTCATTGATGTCGAAGCTTTCCACTCCTAAAATCAACCTGGATGTTCAGACATGGTTATATAAATTAAGTGAATGGGCAGATTTGATGCCATTCAAGATTGATACCTTACAGGACAGCACAGGAAGCCCACCCCGGCTTCCTTTCTCAACAGCCTTTAAGACCCTCTTCCTGCACAAGCAGTGTCTCCACTTTAGGTGAGACTACTTTGATCAAGTTGGCTTTGGAAAGGTGACCCCGGGCCTCCAGTAGACATTCTGCCAGCCAACCTGTATATCTATTGCTAGTGGGCGGCGCTGATGTGTGTAACATCAAGGCCACTTTAGAAGCTTGTGTCAATGGACCCTCTTGTAAGGCAGCTATATTGACCCCTCTTCTCAAAAAGACAGAATTGATGTTTTAGTCTTAGCTAAGTATCGCCCTGTTTTGTAGCAGCCATACACATTGAACGTCATGAAAAGGGGTTTTCAACAAACTGGTATCATTTATTGTGGTCAACCATCTATTGCATCCATTGAAGGTCGGCTTTCAACCATAATCTGAGTGCCAACACACTACTAGCTGCAGCTGCCTTTGATCCGCTCCGCGGACACTGTGATACAGCAGTGCTGGTTTAGACCTTTCAGCTGTGTTTGATACCATTGAAAACCAGCTGCTACTCACTTGTTTAATGAGATTAGTATCCATGACACAGTGGTGGCATAACTCCAGTACTCCAGGACAATCCATCCCAACAGGTTTCACTAGCCCACACTGTTTGCCTATCCTTGTGCACTTAGATGTGGAGACCCTCTGGTCACTGTGGTTGACTAGTATTTATCTGCACTCGCCCTTGCACCCTTTATTTAATTGTTTAGCTTTGCTTTTTATATGTATGCTGAAGACACACAAACTCAGCTGAAAGTTGGGAAAGCTATTGGCACCACTATTGCAATGACCAAACTTGCCTCCCTGCTTTTGCCTCAAGGATGTCCTACAGTCATCTGAAATGAAATATAGCTTCAGTTCAATGAACGGGCCCAGTACTCTAGTTCGTCAAATGCAACAGTGGAAACATTTATAAAATGTGAAGGTAAAAAGTGATGCTTCTCTGTCCATGACGACTCAAAGTGACACCTTTGCAATTAATAACAAAAATAAACAGGTCGTATAGTTGTTAACTGTCTATAGAGAGTATTAGAAACTAGTAATTAACTAATGGAAAATAAAGCAGTCAGCATTTGCATTAAATACTGTGAAATGTATCAATGTAAGCTTGATTTTCATGTTGCAGAACATAATATAAACTCACTGTGTGTTATATTAATCACATGTATCCATTTTAACTGATTGACTGGCACATGCAGCTCAAGCAGGGGAATACCCAGAGTAAAAAACACATAATATTCATAATATTCCTAGAATGATAAGGAAGGATATGCACACAATGCTATTTTTGTATATTAATGTAAAGCTATGTGCATAATTATAAATGAAGGAAGCTAGGCAATTATATTAATTTCTTAATTATTGAAGCGGAGTATAAAAATTATATGTAAAAAAAAAAAAGTGACAAACTGTCCCTTTGTGAACTTTTTCTTTATGTGACATCAGAAAAAGGAGGAACAGTTATTTGCATATCATGATGCAAATCTTGTCACGCTCCCCTTCTCCTAGATGCAGAAGCTGACATAGATTTTCCAAGAAATGTGTGTTGAATCTGCAGATGGTAGAGGAGCCGTTCATGAGAATGACAGCACTGTAATAGCTTGAGGAATAGCAGCAGTAGCTGAGCTTGACATCATCTGCTGGGTTGTCGACATTGAAGGTTGAGTGCACACATATTGGAGCTCAGAATGGAGTGAATCCAAAAGGCAGACTATGCTGTCTGGCTCTTGCCAAAAGTGAGTATCTTGAAGGTGATTCTCGCCTCGACGGGGAGCCAGTGGAGTGTGCGCAGGTACTGGAAGATGTGGCAGCGTTTTGGCATTTTGGACCAGTCTTGTGACGGTGTTCTGGATGTTCTGTAGCTTGCGGGTTTGTTTATTCTGGAGTAGAGTGCGTTGCCATAGTCGAGTCTGCTGGTGACCAGGGCGTGAGTGATGGTCTTTCGGTGTTCGAGGGGGATCCATTTGAAGGTCTTACGAAGGAGGCAGAGGGTGTGGAAGCAGGAAGACGAAACTGAGTTGATCTGGCAGTCCATTTTGAGCTCAGAGTCCAGGATAATTCCCAGGTTACGTGCGTGGTCCATGGGGGGTGCGGGCTTCCAAGGGCGGGGGGCTACCAGGTGTCGCTCCAGGCATCGGGGTTTGTGCCCATTATGAGTACTTCTGTAATTACTATAAACAGTGTTTATCTCCCGCAGCGCGGGACGCAGCGCCGGGGCGAAGACCGGGCAAAGACTGGGCCGTTTGAGGCCGTTCGAGGACTAAGAGGACTGGGCTGGGCCACGCCCCCTGGTTGGTGCATTATACAGTTCTTATTGGTGTTACTTTTTAAATATTTAATTATTTATTGGGTTCTTATTAATCTGTATAATGTGCTCACGAGGAAGTCGGAGTAAAACCCTCATGGCCGCGAGTAACTCTAATCGAACACTGGATGATTTCCTAGTTAAAACCAATTTAGCCATTGATGAGGAAATTAACAAAATGCAGCACAGGGTCTCACTGGATCTCGAAGCTGCACGAAGGCTATCTGAGCACTTAGCTAGCACTAGAAAATCTTCCATGGGGAATATTGCTTCTGCGCGTACCCCCGAGCATATAGCAGGTCCACGGCCTTTGTTGATCACGGCTGCTATCCATCCAGCCCCTTCCCTTACTTCCCCAACATCCCCTTTGATCCCTTTACCCACTCCATTGGAACCAACTAAGGATCCTGTCCTATTAACTGGCATGTCAGGCACCTTGTATCCCCCTAAAAATAATCAATCCTTGAATTTAGGAAGGGCCAGGAAAGCTGCAATTTATAAAAAGAAATGTATTGCTAGGGCCATACATGCACGTAAAAAAGCGAAAATTGCTAGATCACAGTTTTTCAATAGTAGAAGGGCACTAGGATCTTTGGGGTTAAAGGATGACAGTATGAAAATTAACCCAGGTACTCTGGGTGGGACAGCCGCTCTAGATTTAAACATCTCAGCGGATGCTAGTATCCTGGTTGCCTCCCTAGAGTCGAATAGAGCGAACGATCAGGTGGGGCAGGTGTGTGGATCACCAAATGATAGAGGGGGAGATGAGGAATTCCTCAAAACGGTCTGGGTTACGTTAAAACAACTACTTACTCCTTTGGAATTGAGGCTTTCTCGTATAGAGAACAACCTCTTAGAAATGGATAGGACCATAGTTACTCTGGCCAGTTTGAGCTTAAAGGAAATGGAAGCTAAACACCCACGTGAAACCGAATCATCCCCTCAGATAAAAGAACTAGCACCCTTACCACTACCCTTACAGATACCCCAAAATATTGCTATGCCCTTACCAACAGCTAAACCTATACCGAAGCCACGTACTACTGTTGCAAATCAGACTGCAGTAACTCCTAGTTCTGTTGCACCTAAATCATGTCCTTTGCCTAATCTAGCACATAGGCAGAACCCAAACCCACGAGCTGCCCCACACCACCCTATAAGGCAAAGCCATAATTCTCAGCGGTCATCTAGCCGTCCCAACTTTCGTGGAGGTTTTATTGACCTTCCACCAGAAGCTGGGCCTTATGCCATCATATTAGCTGGTGTCCCCGAGCTGGGCCAGCACTCCCAGGAGAACCACCATTCCCTGAAAAATAAAGTTATCCACTGGCTCAATTCCAACACACAGCTTCCTGTCCAACAGAGAAGCAGTGTGCTAATGGTTCGAAGAGTGCCTTGGATAGGACCCACACCTAAGTCCCTGGCAGGTGACTGTATTGTGGTTACTTTTGCTGATCCTCATACAGCACAGCATCTATGTGCACTGCCATCGTATGAAGCTAATCCCACAATAGTCCTGAGACCCCTTAGCTTTTTTTACCCTCCAAGAAACCATCCCGCTAAGGAATGTCTATGGACTATTGTCCATAACACCAGGCGGACAACAAATAGGCCTGATGGGTATAGCCAGCATAACTGGTGGCAAGGGGCACCCAACACCAACATGTTTAGTTGCCCGCAGGAGGTGGCGGGGTGGTTGCCAAATAATATCCCTTTAAGAAACCGCTTTGACCCACTTGTGGGCATGGATGAGCAAGACTGACCCTCACAAATTTCCCCTGTTGATGCCCTGACAATAGGAGAGCCCAGCCAGAAGGAGAAGGGAGAAAGTCGTAACGATAACTTATGGGAGAATGTTCCCATGGGTGACGATCGTGCTTCTAACCCCCAAGCCCCTGAGGCTGGCATCAATATAGAAAGTGCACCAAGCCTAACTATCCTAGGGCAAAATCCGGAAGTATTACTTGAGTCAGCCACAAAAAACCAAAGTGAATCAAGGGTGTGCTTAATGTCTTGGAACATTGCTGGGCTTGCTTCAAGACTGGAGGATGAGGCATGGTTAGATTTTGTGGGTGTCTGTGACATTTTGTGCTTTCAGGAAACATGGAGCCGTTCCACTCAGAATATTGAGGGCTTTTGTGCCTTCAATACCCTAGCGGTACCTTCACAAGCGGGTAGGGCCAAAGGTGGTTTAATGACAGCAATTTCGTTAAAACTTTGTAAACCTGTAATCACTAAGATAACTGACACCCCATGGTTTCAAGTGATGATGTTGGTGAATTTGTTTCCTGAACCACTGTTATTAATTAATTGGTATTATAACATCTTTGATAACAATGAGACAACTGTTATGTTGAAGTTAGAGGAGGCCATAGCCAGGGCACGCCACGAGCAACCCCTACTCTTTGTCATCTGGGTGGGTGATTTCAATTGCACGTTATGCACCCATGGGGACTCGAAGGTGTGTGGTTTGAGAGATTCTTATGACTTTCCTTTGACTCACTTTAAACATACACCACAGGGGGACGCTCTAAATAATATCATTATTTTAAATGATTTATCTATAGTAGAACCCTGGGTTGGTGCAGACTTGGCTCCGATACCAACTTTTCAGGGAAGTAGAGGCACGACGAGCTTCATCGATTTTGCAATCATTTCCAGTGGGTATTTTCACTATGTTGATAAACTGGAAGTAATCGCTAATGCTGCCAGTGACCACGACCCTTTGACTCTATCCCTCTTTTGTCCTGTTAAACCCAAACATTCTGTCTGGGAACAACCTATAAAGTATAACAGAAACCAAGGTATCACTCTCAAGTGGGGCAAAATAGACGCAGCAGGTCTAGAGGACGAAATAATAAATAGATATAGCACAGAATATGAAGCATGTCTATCATCATCAGCTAACCCTGAAAAGGTTATAGGGAATTTTGAGTTATTATGTGGGCATGTAGCTGAGCGGCTCACAAAACCAATTGGAAAAAATAAAAGGCTAGGGCCCAGATGGTTTGATGCTGCATGTTCGGCAACACACAGATCCCTGAAGGTGGCATTAAAACAAAAACCTAGGGACATAGATTTAGTTAGGGCATCTAGACTGGCCTATAAAGAAGCCATCAGAAAAAGGAAGCTGGATCTAAAAAATCTAGCTTGGGAAGATCTAGAAAAGGCCTCAGAATTGAAGGATAGCAGGCTTTTTTGGGAAGTAATTAATCGCCCCCTTTTTATAAGTAATGGCAAGGACAATATCGTGATGCAGATTGCATGTGAAACATGGGAGTCACATTTTGGGGATATTTTTAATCCACATGGAATCTCACTTAACGAACCTCTAACAGGAGACCCTAGGGATTTGGTGGTCCCACAATCTTCTCTGTCCCTGAGCTTATCATTCACTCTGCAAGAAGTGGAAGATGCTCTGTTGAAAGGCATATCATTAAAAGCTCCTGGTCCTGATTTAGTCCCATTGGACTTTTTTAAGCACAACATTAAGATTTGGGCTCCTTTATTGTTAAATGTATTTAGAGCAGTTGTTATTAGCTGTATTCCAACTTCATGGAAGGAGGCAGTAGTGGTGCCGATTTTCAAGAAAGGCAACAGATCTGATCCCCGATGCTATCGCCCAATCTCTCTAATTGATGCATCGTGTAAGATACTGGGTAGGGTCATCTTAACCAGACTAGAAACATGGGCAGACTCGGTGGGCCTTATTGTAGATTCCCAATATGGGTTCAGAAAAGGCAAAGGCACCGTCGAACAGTGCCTGAACCTGGCTCTGATTATAGGGAAATACATGAAGGCAATGAACTCTTCCATCCATCTTGCCTTCATGGACCTCTCAAGTGCATTCGACACTGTGTGTCGAAGCAAACTGTGGGAAATGATGGAGGCTATGGGTTTCGAGGAACCTTTGGTCCACTTGCTCCGTAGACTCCATGAAGCAACCACAGTAGCCATAAGGTTTGGGCCAGGGGGAGAGAAAACTAAATCCATTCCCTCGACTGAGGGCGTCCGTCAAGGATGTATTTTAGCCCCCTTTTTGTTTCTAGTTTACACTAATGGGCTGGAAAAATATTTGTTGGACCACTGCCATGATTTCCCTAAGGTTAATGGTAGGAGCATACCGATGCTTTCTTATGCCGACGATACGGTAATAATGACACTCACAGGAAACAGCATGCAGCAATGTCTTGATGCTTTCCATAGCTTCATGTTGGACCTAGACCTGAAGGTAAACTTCACCAAATCCTTTGCTATGGTCTGTGGCCCAAAGGGCACAAAAACCAGAAAGTTTGTAGTAAATAATGCCATTATTGAAAAGGTGGAAAATTTTAACTATCTGGGAAACCTTTTCAATAACAAATTAAGCTGGGCCCCGTTAATGAAGACCCGAGTCCAGAGTGCTAGTCGCTCTATTGAAGGTCTGTTCCGCTTCTGTGGGAAGCTGGGTCAAAAACCCGTCGAACATTTAAAAACCTTGTATAAAGCAAAATGTGTGTCGGTAGCTACCTATGGGGCAGGGGTTTGGGGAATCGAAAGCCCTGGCATAATACAAACCACTGAGAACAAATTTTTAAAGCGTCTATTGGCTATTCCATCAAGTTCTTCAAATAGATTTGCCCATGAGGAGATAGGTCTGAGTTATGTGAGCGACATCATACACCTTTCCCCCCTATTATTATGGGGTAAAATATGGCTATCGGAGGATCTACAGTTGTCTAGAGACATCCTTCGGGATTGTTTAAAATTGACAAACACGAATAAGATCCCGTGGCTACGCTATGTTAATACAACACTCCACAAAATAGGCCTTGGTGACATCTTTGATAACCCGGAAAATATTCGGGGAGATATTAAATCTGTTATCAAATTAAGTTATTGGAAATCCTCACTTGTGCATTCCTTGGTTAGCCCTCACGCTTTTAAGGTTACTTTTCAGCATCAGTTTTATTTAACCTTTACAAATCATGTGCAATGGCGATTCTATTTGACAAGGTTTAGGTTACACATTTTGCATTTTCTTTTTGCGTTTCCAAAACAGGGGAGCTGGTGTGAGAGACTGCCCCCCTGTCCCTGTAACAATAGAGTTAGCCAAAGTACCATGCATTTTGTTCTCTTTTGCCCCTTATATAAGGATCCGAGAATCAGGTTTATTAAGCCGATCCTTAAGGAAAAGCAACCATGCCATTATAAAGAGGGTTATGACCATTTGTTAACCTTGTCCACATCTGATGTTTGTTGTGCAATGCTAAATTTTATACGTGTGTCATTATTGATTAGAAAACGGTATGGTTAATTTCGGCTCTATGAATTTGTTTTGTAGCCCATCTATATTGTTGTTTATGATTTTTCTGCCCTTGATTTTTCTATAGGCATCAGGAACTTATGATTAACTTAACCTAATCGGATTGAAAAGCTATGGGCTACAACTGTGATTATATAAGCAAACGTTTTTTACTAAATTAGTGTTATCAGGTCAAAACTGTTTTCAAATGAATTTCAAACCATGTTTTTAAAATGTATTGTTTTGACTTTTATGATTCTTGCCGGAATCGAATAAAGTTTTGAAAACGAAACGAGTACTTCTGTATTGTTGGTGTTTAGTTGTAAGCAGCTGTTTTTCATCCATGCCTTCTCAAATGTTGTGTCTGGCGGTGTTGGGTTTGTTGGATAGGGAGAGGATGAGTTGGGTGTTGTCTGCGTATGACACAATGTTGGGTCCGTAGGTGCTGACGATGGGGGAGAGTGGAGCCATGTAGACATTGAAGAGCGTCTGGCTGAGGGAGGAGCCCTGGGGGACGCAGTTGGGTTCGAGAGGAAAGGGGGGAGTCTGACCCGCTGCGTTCTGACGGAGAGGAAGGAGCTGATCCAGTCAAGGGCCTTCACCTGGATTTCTGCGTCGTAGAGTCTGCATTTTAGGGTGCGGTGAGAGACTGTGTCGAACGCCACTGAGAGGTCAAGGAGGATGAGGGCTACTGTTTCTCCTTTGTCCAGTAGGGTGCGGATGTCGTCTGTTGTGGCGAGGAGGGCGGTTTCCGTACTTTTTCTGAAGCTGGATTGGGAGGAGTCGAGGATGTTGTGTTCTTCGATGAAAGTGGCGAGTTGGCTGTTGATGGCTTTCTCAATGACTTTCGCTGGAAACGGGAGCAGGGAGATGGGTCTGTAGTTTTTTATGTCAGTGGGGTCTGCTGAGGGTTTCTTTAGGAGGGGGTTGACCTCGGCGTGTTTCCAGTCTTCAGGGAATGAGGTGGTCTCCAGGGAGCAGTTGATGGTGTGGCGGAGAATGGGTGTGCTGGTGTCGGCGGCTCTGTTGAAGATGTGGTGGGGGCAGGGGTCCGTAGGGGCCCCTGAGTGGATTGACTTTGTTGTCTTCAGTGGGTCTTCGGTGGTGAGGGCTATCCAGTTGTCAATCGCTGGTTTCCGGGTGTCGGGGTGGTTAGTGAGGGTTCAGTGCGTTGGTTGTCTTCGTTGAAGTTGTCGTAGATACTCTTGATTTTGTGGTGGAAAAAGGTGCTGAATTTGTCGCAGTGGTCTTGTGAGGGAGGAATGTCAGTAGACTCGCTGGTGGGTTGGGCGAACTCCTTCATGATGCTGAAGAGTTCTTTGCTGTTCTGTGCGTATGTGAAGATTCTGTCTTCAATCGCTTTTTTCCTCGTTTCTCTGATGTGTTGGTGGTAGGCATTGGTGGTGGCTCCGAAGTTGTTGTGGGCTTCTGTGGATTTGGTGTTCCATCAGGCCTTTTCGAGGCAGCGGCAAGTGCGTCTGGACTCTCAAAGTTCGGTGGTAAACCATATGGCTTTCTTGGCATGGGTATTTTTGTTTTTCTCGAGGGGAGCTATGGTGTTGGCGCTCTCCGAGATACATCTATGCAGGGTTTGGGCTTCGGTGTTGGGGTCGTCATTTTCCGTGAAAGTTGGGATGGAATTGTTGAGTGAGGAGATGAGCTGGTCGTCAGTGATTTTGGTCCAGTTTCTTCGTGGGAGCAGATGCTGGTGTCTGTGGATGGTGGGTGTTCTGAAGGTGAAGTGGACGCAACGATGGTCGGTCCATGGGAGTACGGTGGTATGGCTGAAGGTGATGGAGTTTCCTGTAGTGAAGAGAGATTCGAGGGTGCGTCCTGTTGAGTGCGTGGGCTCGGTCACAATCTGGCGGAGTCCAATGTTGTCAAGGTTGTCCAGGAGGGATGTGGTGTTGGTGGAAGCGATGGCTGTGGGGGGATGATGTCCATGATGGAGTTGGCAAAGGGTCCGCGGGGTACAGGGAGTCAGTAGATGAGGGTTCCTTGGAGGGTGGCAGTGGGGCTGGTCAGTATCTTGAAGTGAAGGTGTTCCATCAGTTCTGTGAGCTCATCGGGGAGTGTGCTCAGGCGGAGAGTGGATTCGTGGACAATGGCGATGCCTCCTCCCGGGTGGGTGGGGCGGTCCTTCCTGGAGATCTTGTATCCTTGGGGGATGGCGATGTCCGGTCTCGAGGTGGTGTTGGTCTAGGTTTCGGTGAAGAACGCTACATCCGGGGTGGTGCTGTCGAGGAGGTCCCAGATTTCGGTGGTGTGTTTGTGGAGGGATCGGACGTTGAGAAGGATGCATTGCAGGGTCTTCGGTTTGGTTGTGTTCTTGTGGGCGGGTTGTGCTGGATCCGTGTTCTTGGCGGTGCTGCTTGTGTGCCGGCAGCGGTGACAGCTGAAGGGTCCGTGGGTGTCAGCTGGTGATGCTAGCTCGCAGTTGTTGTTGCGGCCTGGGGTGAGTGTGTGGAGTGCTGCTGGGTCATAGCGTTGGCGGGGCAGAGGTCCAGGGTTCCTGGCGCTGGTCATGGTCTGGTCGCGGATGGGCGCAGATGGGAGTGTACAGTGGCCACCATTAAGTGGAGATCGGGGAGGCCTGGACAGCTGGGAGGCGGGGAGGGGAGCTGGATTGGTCGCGCTGGTCGTGCTGGGGGGAGGGGCCACGGGGGCAGCCATGGCGGGGGAGAAATGGGCGGGAAGGGAGGAAAATAGGGAAAAAGAGAAAACAGCAGAAAGCAGAAAAATAGATTTGGAAAGGGTGAAAATTAGTGAAAAAACGAGTGAAAAAGAGTGAAAAACGGAGAGGAAAGCGGCAGACAGAGGTCCACTGGACCACCAGGGATGAGGCGCAGGTGAACCTGTGGGTGGAGGAGGGCCTCGAACACTCACACTAGAGAGTGCAGGGGCTGGGGGAGGCCTCACTTAATGGTGGAGCTGCAAGGGTGGGAGAGCAATTTCACTGACAAAGAGTCAGTGGTCTTGCTTGCCTGTCCCCGCAGCGGCCGCCATTAAGTAGGGGTCGGAGAGGGCTGGACAGCTGGGAGGCGGGAGGGGAGCTAGATTGGTCATGCTGGTCGTGTTGGGGGGGACATGGGGGCAGCAGCGGCAGGGGAGAAACGGGCAGGAAGGGAAGAAAAGTAGGTAGAAAGGGAAAAAGAGAAACAGCAGAAAAGTGCAGAAAAATAGATTAGGAAAGAGGGAGAAAATGAGTGAAAAAATGAGTGAAAAAACGGAGCGGGAAGCGGGAGACAGAGGTCCACTGGGCCATCAGGGATGAGGCGCAGGTCAACCTGTGGGTGGAGGAGGGCCTCGAACACTCACACTAGAGAGTTCAGCGGCTGGGGGAGGCCTCACTTAATGGTGGAGCTGCGAGGGTTGGAGTGCAATTTCACTGACGAAGAGAATGCAGTCAGATTATAAATACCATTTTGGATTATAATATTCGATTCAGTATCAGTAAAATTTTCTTTCCATTGCCAATTTAGGAATTGTTTCATATTAACTTATGCATTAAATTATGATATTGTTTAAGCTGAAGTCCAAAGTTGTGTTAAGTTATAAATAAAAGTAGGACGATTCAGATCACTTACCAGTCATCGAAATGCCTTACGTAAATTGTCGATAAATTGCTGCCGGACCAGAAGGTTGTCGGCTGAAGAGCTGTGTAACAATGAAGGTGAACTATTAAGTGTATGACAGCTGGCCTAGGGGTTGTAAAAAGATTGCAATGTACATTTGGCAACTACTAATAAAGTCTTACAAAAAAAAAAAATTATGATATTGTTAAATCCCCAGTGGACACAAACCGCATGCATGTTGTCTGCAGAATTGCCTTTGTCAGAAATATCATTTCTCAAGACATCACACCCGCCCTTAATAGAAATCATGTACCTTAAATCTGCCAAAATTTGACATCATAAATATTTTTTTCATTTATACTTTCCATTCAATATCCATAGCCTAGAAGAGTATATGAACCTGTGATTAGTAATCAGATTTTTCAGAAATCTTTCTGGTTTTTGTGAATTAAAAAACCAGTAGATCTGACCTATCTTCACTGTTAAAGTAAGAGAGCCTTTTCTGGAAATGTCAGAGACTGTTTATGGAGGGAGCCCGACAACGCATCTACTGTGTAAAGTTATATTTTTCTTGAGGACTACCGATTCTATGAACGTAGAGATGTCCATAATTATGAAGATAAAAGGGTCCTTACTGATTTTTAGCTTTTAAACAAGGATCTTCATTACCTAAGATAGCATATGAGGACATAACAGAGATTATGGGGCCGATTCCGATCTCGCTCGGAAAGCCCTACGACCGACTCTGTCCCGTAGAGTTTTCTGACCGACTTGTGCTCGGGGGCTCAGAGCGACAGTGTACGATGAGCTGCTGTGCTGATGGACTCGGGTCGCTCGGAGCCCCATTGAAGTCAATGGGAGCCTGCTGTACGTCGCGTACATAGGCTTCCATCGTGAAAAACGTACGTCTTGGAAAAGGCCGCCCTCTGTCACGTGTTTCCATCAGTCCCTCCCCGCAACGTACATGCATGGGTGAGCTAGCCGAGTCATGGGGCCATGTGTGAAGGGGGGTCTGGCACGGACCCCCAAAGTACGCTTCCCGGAACTTTTTCGAGCTGGAGGCTCCGACTCGCACCGGCTGCTCAGAATGTGTATTGCACTTGGACGGCCGGAAATTGAACGCATTGCACCGTACGTGTTGGACATTTCGAGTCGCTCAGGAGGCATCTCTGATGGGTACAAGTCGGTCTGAGCACGAGGCGACTCGCATCATACTTGCTCGCTCGTACAGCTGTATGAGTTGCACGGAAATCACGCGTACAACTCGGACTCGATACTGGCGGATGCCTCTAGGAGCCCTTCTGAGCGAGATCGCAATCAACCCCTAAGTGTTAACAGCATGTATGGCCCATGTATTCGCGAAGGGGCTAGGAATAATAGCATGTTCTAGAGAAACTTAACCTATATGGCATTGGAATAATTTTTGGCGGACTCATAGTCTTGGAAGGAGCTTTTACTCAAACAACGCAGTCCAGCACAGAATATGCACAGATATTCACAGCACGATAGTCTCGACGTGCCCTGAAGAAGACTGCAGTTGTAATTTCTGAATCACAGGAAATAGTACTTTCTTACCAGGAATGTAGCTTCCAGGTATCAGAATAAAGTCACAATCAGCATTACAATCCACACTAAAACAAAACTGATTCCAGTGGCAATCCAGATATATGACCAGGATGGAAGAAGGTATCTGTCACAAAACCAACAGCAAGGTAAAAAGCCTAAGGGCTAGAGTGAGAGTCTGGGGGAATGCAGTGTCAGAACTGTTCCCAGTACAAAGAGGAATAAGACGCCTGCTGTCGCCCTTATTTTTTGCTGTCATGATTGAGGCCCTAGTGGGGTGATTTACGGTGGATGCCTTGGTTAGGGGCCCTGAGAGGGAGCCTGGACTCTAGGACAGGATAGTCCTTTATGCTGATGATGACCTGGTATTTTTGGACAATCCTCAAGAGTCCGGTCCTCGAGTCCTCAAGAGTCTCTTCTCTGGACTCACTATGAACACAGCTAAATCTTCAATATATATTCCTTGGCCTGCACTTCACCGCTCTTCGCTGAGCAGCTGACCTGCAGGTCCTGCGGGAGTGTCTCCAATATTTGAAGGTGTATGTTACTGAAGCCCACAATGCACCTGGACATGTAATATCCAGTGCCAGCTAGATTGCTTGCATTGTGACCTGAGGTTTTAGGCAACAGTAATCTATCCATTATGGGGCAGCCACCATTTACAAAATGATTGTCCTGCTCTGACAGCTCTATTAACTACAGAACTACCCCTTACCTCTACCACGGACTTCTTTCCAGAAACTAGACTCGCTCCTGCAAGACATTATATGGAGCCATGGTAACCAAGGATAACCCTTTCTAAATGTTATGAATCTACATATGACAGGGGCATTGCGACCCCGACATGCTTTCGTACTACAAGGTGTCTCATCTCATAGCCTTGAAAAAGTGGTGGTTCAACACTGAGCTGGACCCCCTGCCTTTGCGACAGAGAAATGGGCCATGCAGGACACTTCTCTACTGCACTTGCTGTATGAAGGGCCACTCCCTTAAGCCCTGATGCTTTAAATGTGGAGAGATACTGATAGAGAGCTTCGATGGAAGGGGCGCTTGATAAAGGAGACCCCGCTGTGATGTGGTGGAACTGTACGACATCAAGTCTCTGACTTATAGAGGTTTAAACCATGGAACACAATTGGTATTTCCAAATTGGCAGAAGTCATTTTCTGCAATAGCGGGGCTCACAGGCATACAGGAATATAACCCCTTGAAGCCCTGATTCTCCTAGATAAACTGTCCAATCACAAAATTTCCCAAGTGTATCGATCCTTGGTGATTAATTCGCCGGACTCCTTTGATCGCCGGAGGGAGTCTTGGGTGGGGGACCTAGGACAACTCTCTGAAGACAACTGGAGGGAGGCACTTGCCTCCCCCATGAATCAGCCATAGGCTCATAGTTTCAACTTATACAATGAAAAATACCTACATGGGGTGTATTGTACATGCGATAGGCTATGGCAAATGGGGGCTATTGCCTCACTAAACTGTCTGCAATGTGATACAGAGAAAGGGGATACCTTCTTCATACAGTCTGGGCATGTGTGAAGTTGAAGCCATTTTGGGAGGGGTATGGATGTGCCTGAGGTACATATTGGTCTCAGTCTCCTCCTTCATATCACAACCCAAAAAAACAAAAAATAGACATTGAGAGATACAGTACCACATTGCTGTGGCTGGAACTGGCAGTAGGAAAAAGGAACATTGCTAGGGCCTGGAAGGACATGGGGCCTCTATCCTTTCAGAGGTGGAAGGCTGGACTAGATTGGTGTATGAGCATGGAAATCCACTCTATAAAGCCAGAAGCTGCCCGCAAAAACACTACTAAATATGGTTTGCGTGGTGCCACTATTGTGGCATTGCCCAGCAATAAAGCGAGGAACCCAGTCACTCCTTAGATGAGGAAATCCAGAACTGTACCGGCAAAACATGAACTGGGGGAAGGGGAATAGTAGTGGCTCGATTGTTGTGTGTTGATTGTGTGTTGAGGGAAACTAAATTTGTAATGGCAACTATGTGGTTGATTCATGTAGGCCACTCTTGTTTTGTGAAACTATTTTTCACTAATGTTTGATTTAAAAAAAAAATCATTAAAATGTATTTAAAGAACATAGGAAAAACCACCTGGAGCATTGAATAACTGGATGCAGTTTTATTAGTTCTTCTATTTCAAATTGTGCATCAGAATCATTCTCATAAGGTACAATTGTAATGGAATTATTTCACTTGGTAAGGGATCTGTTGGCTGTTTATAGTAAACCACAGCAGCTGTGCCAACAGTTGGGATTGTTAAAATCACAGCATGAGATTCATCAATGAAAACTGCCACTTGGTGCAAAGCTGGAGACACAATAGGTTCCATTGTCTCCAGAATGGGACGCAACACTTCTCGTCTGTAATCTTATTGGGGTAACCCTTGCAGTGCAGACAGAGGATGTGCTGATCTACTGCAGAGGCACCTTGTTGTCAGAAGGTATCTGATGAATAGAAATGGGCACATGGTGCTTTTTGATGTATTTGATCAACACATTCTTGCTTATCATTGAGCAAGGCAATGGTGGCAGAATTACTGTTCAACTGCTTTGTACCCCAAGAATCAGAACAGGTGGTTGGTAAGACCACCCGAAAACTTGCTTGCCATGGATCTATTCTTGTACTAGCTCTCCCACTTTATGGAGTCACCCATCAGTAGCTTTATGAACGTGATCTATTTTCACCAGTGCTTCTCATTAGATAGCTTAGTTCTGGTTTCTTGAATGCTCTGTGATAGATTCAAGTATAGGAGCCTACACCATTTTTAGCAAAGGAATTCAACAAACAGAAGGTCAAAAAACAGAAATCAAAACGGGAAATCACCTTTAATTAGTGAAGCGCCTGAAAACCTCACAGCACATAGGAAGTACTTAACTTAGTTGAAGGAGGCACCCAATGTTACAAAGGACATCTCTGCTAATTGTAGTACTTGGTTTCTTGACTGCCCCCCGTTCTTGTGGCAATACCTCTAAGCAAACACTGGCACATTTTGTCTTATTTCGCAGTTTCGGAGAAAACAATTTTTCGTGTAAAAAAGTTTTTTATTGGTTGTTTCCAAACAAAAGGTAATACAGACAATATGAAATCATAAAAACATAGGAAAGAGACATACAAAACATAAATCATGAATGTAAAAAATAGCATTTCAATGGGCAATAGCAGAGATTAAGAAACCAAAAATGATATATCATAAATTGTACAAGTAGCATATGTAGTATAAGAGCATTGACCCATAGAAGATAACAGCCGCAGACTTTGGCATGAGAGGTGGCCAGAGGATCAACATGGAGAAATCGAGAAAACAATTTTTAATATAATTTTTACGTACCCTGGGTCTAAGATCCTATCACGATTGTTTGCCCCACATCCAACTTTTGGATAACGAATATTGTTATTTTGCTGTAGTTAGCTATATGTCCCATGCTCTTAGACTTAGGAGTGGGTGGGTTCATTAAAAACTCGTTATCTTGATCAACTCTGAAGTATTTGTTATGTCTTTTCTCTTGTACTTATTTTATAAACACTGTTTTTATGATTCGTATATTAATGAATTGCCTGTTTTATAACTGTTTTTAATGGTTTTTCGATCTAATGTCTTTTATTGCTCTCAGCCGAATAAAGAGTTCTGACTGACTGAGTGTGTCATTCAAAATAACTCAAGGATCTAGAAAATGCTGGTCCTGCATTGGGTGATAAATGATATATTTTCTACATTATTCTAGGAACATAGAGGTCAGTTTTCTAGACTCCCTGTCACCAAGGACTTTGTAAATGTGCCATCCGAGATCAAAAAAACTGTTGTACTGCAATCATTCCGCAACCCACTGAGTAATATTTCAGCAGGATGTGTTTTCAGGGAGCAACCTATCCCCATGCAACATTAAAAGGATAGCGAAACCCCAACCCCTTTTATGAAAGAATTACACTCTTAAGAACACTAGAACATAATGAATACATTTTATATATGGATTTAAAATGCTAATTCTAGTCTAGTGCACATGATACGAATTTTAATCCAATGAAGACAAATAAAATGGCAACAGGAAAGTCTATTAAATATGTTTGTTTTAGATTTGTTTAGCATTACATTATATTGAATTATATGTTTAACTGTTTTAGATCATTTTATTTAAATTAGCATTATTTCCTATGGAGTTTTGCTTTAAGACTCCACCTCCAATGTTTTCCATTGGAGCGTGTTGCAGAGCCACTGATTGGCTATGTGTGGTGCTGGACACAAGCTCTGTGCTGGAGTAATTTACTACTGCTTTGGGTCCTTTTGGTCAGCAATACACTTAAATCTTTCCGTTTGTGAATATCAATGGCCTTACTCCATCCAGGGTGGCAGCATGACCTACCCTAAACCCTTAACTATTACTCTCTATACCACTCCTTACTGATCTCTAAACGTAGGCCATTTAGTAGAACCTGTGCCCCTTTTCCTAGTCTGTCCCCTTAGTCCCTCCAACATTTACTACTAAGTAGTAAACTTGCATGTGTGAGGATCTCCCCATAGAAAAGATAGGATAGGTGGAAGTGGGAATTTGCACTTGTAGGTTTGCGAATAACATTTAGTAGTACTTCAGTAGTACTACTAAACATCAAAATGCAATTTGTAAATATGCCCCATATGATGTATAACGAGATCAGCAGTACAAGACCTGCTCATTTTGAACAGGTATGGCTTAGTAGCAGAAGTGCAAACCCCATCTCTCTCACTCTCGCTCTCACTCTCTCTCCCTCTCCCTCTGCCTCTCTCTCTCTTTTGTGTGTGTGTCTCTCTCTCTCTTGCCTCTCTTTCTCTTCCCTCACCCATTCTACACTTCTCTCTTCTGACACCCTCTTTCTATACATGTAGCTCAGACAGCAGCAGTGCAAGCATTGTTAACTCAGATGAGGTAGGACACGGGCAGCAGAGGTGAGAATCTGTGTCTCTCTCGCTTGTATTCACTCAGAGCGGGTATTATCTGGCAACAGTTGTGGTTTCTTACTGTAAGTAGGCCGGGGTTTGGGAGCAGGTGAGAGAGGAATGAGCATCTTATTTTAATCTTCATTGGAACATTGGAATGTTGAGTGCTCCATTGAAAACACTGGAGTGCTTCGGGCTTCTAATGTCCTGTAGAAGCCTGGCGCATCAACATTCCAATGTTTAACAAAGACCTCACAGAGCCCGAGGGGATTTCAACCCCCTCGGGCTCCGTGAGGCCTTTGTTTTACAAATTAGAACTTTCTGCCCTCTAGGTGGGAAATGTTCTAATAGCCTTAGAGCCCTCCTTAGTTGGCTATACCAACCATTGAAGGCCAGCTCCCTTGTTAAAGGCCCTGGAGCGGGCCTTTAATGGCTGGTAGAGCCCACTAGGGTGGGATCTAAGCCTATATAAGACTCCTCTCTCCACGTGCGTTGGAAATGTCCGTGAGAGAGGTAAATGAAAAAATGTCAGTAGAAAGCGTTGGACTCCCTTTAAGGAGGTTACCAGTCTGTAATTAACCTTTACAGCCTCCTCTTTCCTCCTCTTCCTCATCACAGTACTTATAGGCTGAGGGTGTACAGAACCAAAGCAGGACCCAATTCTTGCATCTCTGATTTTATTTCTCTTCTTGCCTCTTTATGTGTGCTATTGTGTCTTAGGTTTCACCAGTCTTTTAAGAGACCTACTGTAGCCAATATACTTACAATGGGCTTTGGATCAGCCTACTTTAAGCATTGGCCTATTTGGTCGGACTCTTTCAGCCATTGGCCTCAGACTTAGCCAATCACAACTTAGATCAGCTCCTAGGTTACTGGCAATCCAATCAAATGTTCCTGGCTGTTTATGTCCTTATAACTCCTTGAATTTCTGCTGCCACTCTCTCGTGTATCCACAGCTCAAGGACACACACAAGTACTCTCCATTCTCTCTCCCTTCCAGCACACTCTCTTAGCTTCATATCCGCCATACTCTGGTAGTCAAAAAACCCCATCCTGGCCCTACTTTCTCACTCCCTGATTTCTCTCTCCCCTTTCACTGGTTCCTCATCCACCAGTTGCTCATTTTGTCAGTGTTTACATTATTGAAGTGGAAGCAGTGACAAAACCAATTGCGGTGGGCGACTATTTCAATCTATAACAAAATGTATAACAGAATACATAACAAAAGCTATTTAAAAATGTCTGCCTCTGCCTGCCATATTGGAATAATGTTTGTTATAATTTTGACAAAACCTTAACAAAATGTCCACCTGTGCTTTTGGACACACAAGTGTCCATGTATGAATGGTTTTTGTTATGCTTTATAACAAGAACCAAGGGCATGCCAAGAGAATATCCTGACTAGCATAGGCGAGCTGGTTGCATCAAAGAGCGTGGAATTTTCCATGATTAATGCAGTGCAGGATGAAGGGAACGGATTAGAACTTAGTGAAATCAATGGGGATTTTATAGTAAACTTAGGTTCGTTTTTTATGGTCAAGGTAGCTGGAGGGCACAAAAACAAACTAGCTAAAAGTGGCAATGCATGGTTTACAGCTGAATGTAGGAAAAAGAGAAAGGCTAGCTCTTCGTAAAAAAAACCCTATAGCCGTAAGGTTGGCCAGAAAGGAATATAATTGCACCATAGAATTGGCAAAACGGGTATGGGAGGA
Organism: Lissotriton helveticus; assembly: GCF_964261635.1. Taxonomy (NCBI): domain Eukaryota; kingdom Metazoa; phylum Chordata; class Amphibia; order Caudata; family Salamandridae; genus Lissotriton; species Lissotriton helveticus. Next base: position 135,311,292 of record NC_136068.1, on the reverse strand, counting down.
AGATCACTGGCAGGAACTCAAAAGGGCGGCATTTTTAAAAGATTCAACCTTATTTTGGGACTTAATAAATAAATTTACTAGAGGGGGAGCAGAGCCCGCACAAAACCATATAACTGAACAGCAATGGCACTCCCATTTTTTCGAAACTCTATTGCTGTGAGCTTGATTCTGAACAATTGTTAGGTGCCCAATTATAACCAGAAACAGACTATATTTGCAAGCGGGGTTCAGGCAGAAGGTGGGTACGATGGATCAGGTTTTCAGATTTTCTGCGACATACTGGAAAACTGTGTCCATCGGGAAAGGCTCCTTATATCTAGCCTTCATAGATTTGAAAACCCCCTTCGACCTTGTGCCCCGACCCAAACTTTGGCAGGTGCTACAGGACATGGGTTTCCCACGATACCTCCTCGAGCTGATAAAAAGATTACATGAAGGCACCTATGCAAGAATCAGATGGGGGAGTCAGGGCCAACTGACTAAGAGGACACCAGTGAATAGGGGGGTCCGTCAGGGCTGTGTGATGGCCCCGCCCTGCCAGGTGAAAAGATACCGACCCTCCTCTTCGCGGACGATACCCTCCTGATGTCTAAAACTCCCTCTGGTCTCCAGAAACTCCTAGACAGGTTTAGCCTGTTTTGTGAAGAACGTGGCTTAATCATCAATACCACTAAAACAAAACTGATGGTATTGTCCCAGACTAAAAAATCTAGGAAGACCAATGTTGCCCTCAATGGATCAATGCTAGAGGAGGTGGATGCTTTTGACTACTTGGGAATAAGGGTCAATAATAGAATGAAATGGGACACCCATGTGGCCAAAATGCTTTTAAATCTTAAAAGAGTGTCGGGAGTCTTTCAAGAGATCATCGAGCCTTTTTTAGTAGACCCATAGCCCCTGCTCTAGCCGTTAATGATGGGAAGGCATTAGCCGCTGTAGTTTATGGGTCAGAATGATGGGGTTTTGACAATACTGCAGAGCTAGTTAAAGCTGAAAACAAGTTTTTTAGAGATCTAGTCGGTCTCCCGCTCTCTACCCCTTTAAAACCACTTCTTCACGACATGGGACGACGATCAATCAAAGATATAGTTTGCCTTCGTCCATTATTATATTGGGTGCGCCTGCAAAGGACACCGGAGTTGGCAAACTATACAGCAGTTTTTGACAAACTTATCACTTTGAACAGCTCAAAGAAGATCGTATGGCTGAACAAATTGAGACAGTTGGTCAATAATCTGGGGTGAGCGAAGCATGGTTATCCCTGTCCCCCCCCCCCCGAAAGAAATGGTTAAGTAAATTTACTGGGAATGGGTGCAGGCTAAGGAAATAAAAGATACTAGGTGGGGGGTTTTAACTGATCAGTTCTTAGAGCACAAACCGGTGAGGAAGCTGGAACCCTTTTTAGATTTTATTAAAATACCCAGGGATAGAACTCTTCTTAAAATTGAGGTATGGGACACTTCCTCTGCATGAATTTACTAAGTGCTGAAAACCCTCCATGTCCCACCAAGCTACCTGCCCGGGATGTGCAAACCCCACTGAGTCCTTAGCACACTTCCTGTTTGCCTGTAGTGCCTATAGGGGGGTTAGGAAAAGATGGCGAAAACCAGTATGTAGGGAAATGGGAGTGAGGCACTACACGATGGCCCTTTGCATTCTGACAACGGACACAACATCCATGATGGTCGTTTGCGGAGTTGCAAAGTATCTGGGAAAAGCCTGGCAGATACGCTCAAAGCTTATGCAATTGAGAATGGGGTAGGAAACCAAGACTAATTAATTTGGCTGATCAAGAAATGAATGTCACTGCACTTTATGCCCTCGGGCCTTTTAACTGTATATATTGACTCTGCATTGTAATACGTTTTTTTTGTCTCTGTATTATGATATGATTAATATGAATTGTATTCTTTTAAGATGAAATTGTATCTACTTTTATGATACATTTTTTTATCGAATAAAGTATTACAACAACAACAACAAAAACCATTCCAAGATGGCAGGCTGTGTTTTGTGTGAAGCCACCTATTGTCTGGTCGGGGAATAAGGATAAACAGTTTGGAGAAGTATTCTCGAGTATTGCATGCAAGGCCTTCTGGACCAGGAAGAACGTTTTACTTGGACCTGTTGTTTAACAAGAAAACTAGGCAAGATAGATCACTGCAAGTGAGATGTGACCGAGCCTAGCAGCAAAGCTTTCAGCTACTTGAAGCGATTTTATCTTTTATGCGTAGACCTTTATCGACATGAGAGAAGCACAGAAAGGTCAAATGCCATTGGGTGATGAGTCAGCAGTACAGGATGGATCCCACTGAGACAACTTTGTTAGTGTGTATGATGAGGAATATCTATGAATTAAATGTAACCCCAAGATTTCTGTCTGAGATTGAAGATGCCGGCGTGGCCATGATAATGGGCCAGCCAGATGTGAACGCCTGTGTACCACCAGAGCCTCAGAGAATAATACCAGCTCTGCCCGTTCATACAGACAACACTGGAAACCATACAAATCCCTACATTGAAGAGACCGTCACTGGCAGGGCTATCACTGCCCACATCTTTCAGGATCGTGAAATGGATCTGCATGGTTTCAGTATACAAGTGATAGACAATAGTATGGATGTTGAGGTTGGTCATAAGAAGTTCAAGGTATGTACCAAAGAAAAATGGCAAAAGGAAACATTCTCAAGGTTCTCGCCATTGATCACTTTGGAGGGGACCTAATTTTAATTTTGTAGATATGATTTAATGAAAAGATCTGAACCAGAGCAGCCCAGGTCCCAAATAACATATACGGTTTCGGGATGAGTGAATGAAATGCTGTGGCACCCATTGCTGAATGCCACTGACAAGTGAAAAAGGTAGCTATGCGTTGAACTCAGGTCGGTTAAAATATTCCTACTAGTGCATTCCCGAAGTTTTCGTGCTAAAGTTCTTGGATCCACTCCGGGAAGGGGCAGAGATTCAAGTCAGAGGCCCACACATCTTTCAATGTTCCTCAAACAGATAGCAGGAAGACTTCCGGCAGCCGGCACTTGAAGCTTACTTCTTTATTTATTTATAAGTTTTATATAGCGCGAACATGACCCAAGTGGGTATCAGAGCGCTTTACATACAGTTGGAGAAGACATAGGAACACAGCTCAAGGAGACAAATCAAGGTACAAGTAGATCAATGTGCAACAAGAGCAAAAATTACATAATGGTGGAAAATAGGGAGAAGGCTAGGGTAGAAAGAAAATTAGGGCAATATACGTAAAGAACAAAAGGGACATTACGAAGGCGACAGTAGGCCGCAACAAATGCCATGTAATAGTTAAGATAGATAGAAAGTCTCGAGGTAAGAGGAGCAAAGCTTCTAGATCAGCGCAGTATCCACTCCAAAACTTGTCCAGAAGAGCTAGTGGGCAGAACAATTGTTGTTAAGGTGTTTACTGGAAAAGCACTACTAGTGAGTGTCTCTACTCCAGTGCTCCTAAAATGCCCAACTCCTATCCTCTCGCATTCCTCGTGTTGTGATGGAAGACCTGTCGTATAGAGTGTGTTCATAGCTACCCACCCACCCCAGTTGACATAAGTGAACTTTCCTACATTTGATCCTTTTCTGTAGCTCTCACACTGTCCTATAGGTCAGGCCAGTGCCTCTAAAAGAACTCCCCTGTCTCTTCTGTGGCTACATCAAGAGAAGGAATAGGAGCCACACTGCTGAGATGAAACAGCAAAAGGTTTTAGTGATAACCGATCTCTAAAATGGGGGATTGGCAGCTCCCTGCCCAGCCGCCTCCTCATTTCCTTGAGTTGTCCTATCACCACTTTAGCCCCTGAACCTGGAAGATTTTGTGCGGGGCTAAGGCCACTAAAATGTGATAAGGGCGCTGTTTCACCCTAGGAGAAGGTATCACATGTATTAAGCCTCTTTAGATGGTTTCAGTTGTGCGAAATCTGGGTATCTCGAAATTATAAAGGATGATTCGTTAATTTAATTTCAGAATATTTTTGAAAAACATTCGTTGGTCGTATAGTTTGTGTCGGTGCTTCACTTAGATTATAGATGAGGGCTAAATTATCCAGAGAACAAATTCAAATAAATTAATTAGTTAACATTATTTGTTTCTTTGGCCAGCAGGTGGCAGTATTCTTCCATGTGTTTGCACCGTTGCTTTTCTAGCAACTATTTTCAATCCAATCCAAAAATTCTTTATTTCGGCCATTCGAGACCATAAAAGATACAATAAAAACATATAAAACCACATAGAAGCATACAGTATAAAAACAGTGCAAGGAAGCAAAGACTACTTAGTTCAATACATATAAGAATCTGGGAGACTATAGGTACAATTAACTGCAGTTCATACAGTTCATTTCATGTTTAGAAGTTGAAGATTACCCTTTCAGTGTTTTTTTCTAATCTGCCACATAGCCATAAGATACTTGGCTACAGCAAATACAATGTGGTGCAGGGTACTTGTCTTCAGAATTCTGTATGATTGTAAATAATTTCTGAAGCCTAGATTCCTACACAATGGCACTAGCCAGTACTTTCTCGGTCTATTGTAGGCAGGGCAGAAAAACAGCACATGTAAATCATCCTCCACTTTCGTGCTGCACCCAGGACAGATTTTGTCATCCAACGTTGACCATTTACTAGTAAAGACTTTAAAGGGCAATGTACCAAACCTCCACTGGATAAAAAAGTTTCCTTGCAGTAATAGGAAAAATAGTGTCCATGAATCCTTCAAACTTAAAAGAACTTTTGGTGGCCACAAATTTTTCAGGAAGGGTGCCGGTATTCAGTGCACACACAAGCGTAGTTAGGCTCTTGTCCTTAAAAGTCTTGGCGAGCGTTTTTCGGGACACCTTGAGGCAGCCTTTTTCGGGATCATCCCACAGATAAGCCAGGCCCAATCGATAGAATTCTCGTTTTACATGTGCCACCCAAGGAATTCTGAACGGAGCAGTTAAAACTCAGGACATGCTTCAGGTCTTGTCTGTAGCGGGAGAGTTCACTGGTTGACCACAGCCTGTGCCATAACCTTAATGGCTTTAACGCTAATTCATCCCCTATTGAAGGGAGCCCCAGATCTAATCTCAGTGGTAGCAAGGGTGTACCTTGTGGTAGAGCCAACAAGCGTCTAAGGAAGTTATTTTCCACCTTGACGAGTTTTGTCCCGACATTATGACCCCACAGCTCACCACCATATGATTAGACTGCTCTGGCTTGGGTTTTATACATCTCCAAGGCTGGACTAACTGGTTTGAAGGTTGAGGAATTCGAAACCTTCAAGATTGCCCTCACCATTTGGGATAACTTTAAGCGGGATCTTGCTATCTGTGGACCCCAGGATAGATTTTCATGTAAAGTTACCCCCAAATACTGGAACGTTCTACCCTTTCCAGCCTATTGAGTCAGAGGGTTGGATTTGGCGTAGTTGTTGTCGAGGGATTGAATACCATGAATTTGGGTTTTTCTGCGTTGATCTCAAGGCCATGCGCCCTGCAGAAGTCCCCAAACCCATCCAGTATCCGTTGAATCCCCATCGGGGATTTGGAAAGCAGGAGAGTATCATCGGCAAACATGATTGCCGGAACCCTCCTGCCTGCCAACCTGGGGGCGTCGTTGTCAAGGTAAGATATTACACCGTTAACAAAGAGGCAAAACAGGGTCGGTGCAAGGACACAACCCTGCCTTACCCCCTGAGAACTGGAAACCTAGATGACAGCGCCCCATCCCTCCCACACCTAACCTGGGCAAAGTTTCCATTGTGGAGCCTGAATATTGCCTGTAAGAGCTGTGGCGGGACACCTAGCTCCCTGAGCACCGCCCATAATTTCTCGCGCGGTACCAAGTCAAATGCGGACCTCAGGTCCACGAACACCATGTACAGACTGCCCCCCTCGATCCCGACCGTTTTCCAGTAGAGGAGAACGAGGCGAAAAATCTGATCCATGGTGGACGTGTTCTTCCTAAAGCCCGCCTGGAGCGGACTAAGGATCGCATTGTTCTCCATCCAGTCCAGGAGGTGGTCCAGCAGAAGACGGGCGAAGAGTTTTTGGGGTACATCTATAAGACTGATCGGCCTGTAGTTGGCTGGGAGCAGAGGAGAGCCTTTTTTGAAAATCGGTACTATCTCTGCCCCCAGCCAAGTACAGGGGATCTCCATCCCTCTTAAGACAGAGTTGAAGATAGAAGCAAATAGGGACCCCAGATCTCTCGTTGATGTCTAAACAAATCTCCGGGGAGTTTATCGAGACCTGGGGCCTTCCCCGGCGCTAGTCTCCCTATAGCATTTAGTACTTCACCCAGTGTCAACTCTAATTTTTCATTGGGCTCAGAAGGGCTATCAAGAACTGCCTCTGAGGGGATTACAGAAGCGTCTTGGTACAGGTTACTGAAGTGGGATTCCCATATCGGAGCAGCGATATTTGGCTCTAGTGCCGATTTCGGTTCCCCTGCGCCTGTATGGACTAATGACCAGAATTTTCTTGAATCCCCGGTTTCCAGTGCCATTGATAGGTCATGCCATCTATCCCAATCCCATTCGGACTTAGCATGGGCGATGGCTTCCCTATATTTCCGTCTCAGCTCAGTTACTTTATTTTTGTTAGTGCCAGACTTGACCATGAAGATCAACTCAGTTTTTATCTCTTTGCACATGGAGTTGTACCAAGCTGAGGTTGGTGTCCTCTTCTTCCTTATCACAGTCACAGGTTAAAAAATCTCTCCTAAGCTTGCAACTAGGTCTGCATGAATTTGACCTAATTTCTCATTAAAGTCATTAGCTTTGGGTAGATTTTCTTAATGCACTCTGTTGAATTAACTAATTTCCCCCAACTTAACCTGCGTCTGTTGTTAGATAAAACTAAGTTCCCTGTGTCTTGCTTTGGGTCATTGAGTAGCATACCTTCTTTGGGTCCTGGGTGTACCATATCCAAGCAGAGAGCATTATGATCACTATCTGCTCTCATGATCACCCTGAAGTCCAGAACCGTGGGCCACATGCTTGTGTCTACAAAAATGTAGTCCAAACGCGATTCATGGTCCTTCCTATTGAAGGTGCACACTGAAGGGGCATCAGATGTTGTGCGCCCATTACAAGCCCTCAGGGCATAGTTTAAAGTAAGGGACGTAATTTTCAGCGCCAAGGGAGACCAAGATTTCGGGTTTGGAGATTGGCAGGGGGGAATCCCCCAGTAATCGTCCTCAGCTGTTAGGGCGCCCTCCTTTAGACCTTTTAGTGGTTCAAAATGGCAGTTGAAATCCCCTCCCATCAGTATCTTGCAATCAACCGGTAATTGTCCCAAGAATGAAGATAAATCATCTAGAGTGGATGATTCCATGGACACACTCACTGGACGCGAGTACACATTAGCAATCGCCAGGTTGTAGGCGTCTGGCCATTTAAGAAGAACACATTGTATGTCTTCCGAATGTGTTGATATTATCTCCGCTGTACAGCCCATGTGGCTAGCCACCCAGATAGCGAATCCGCCAGAAGGCCTCCCTTTGCCACCCCACCTGGCATGGACATAGAAAGTTGCGTAACCCACCCTGGGGTAAACTTCCCTAGCCCAAGTCTCCTGGAAGAGACAGATGTCATTGCTATCTACTAGGGAGCCCCAGTCGCTGGAATCTATTTTATTGACGATATCTGCAACATTCCCTGAGAGAACCTTCATCCTTTTTTGGCCTCGCTTGAGTGCCATTCCCCTCACTCTCTCGCCAACTATGTCTGTATCTGGCGCTAGGACCCCGTCCAGAGTTACCTGCCCTTCTTGAACCCCCAAATCTGTTACTTCTTGGGATTTTGAATTTTGGTAAGGTATTCTTGGTGAATGGATGCCAGAAGGTGTGGTTAATAATTCAATAAGGGAGCCCTGAGTACCTATGGTGCCCAGCCGCTCTGACAATGAGGGGACAGGGCTAGAATTACCAGTGTCAAAGATATCTGTCCCTGTCCTAAGCTGGACAATAGGAAGGACCTCCCCTTCGGTACCCACAGCAAAATCATCCCTTGAAAGTCAGTCAACCTGGTCAAGGCAGCTGTATCTGTTAGCATGAACATAATTGCTCTGTGCAATTATGTCATGACGTGGGGGCCTATACCTTGAACCGTCAATGGCAAATCCAACCCTAGTCCAGCCGTCGTTCGCCCCAGGATGCGAATTATCGCTTCTTGGGTAAAAAAACGAGAGCGGTACCAATTCAATGGATGTATTCCCCGAGCACCCCAGCCAATTACAAATGTGGGAAGCAATCTGGGAATTATTTTCAAAAAAGGGGGGGAGAGAGAGATCTAGGTCGATCAAGAGGGCTAATTTACCACTTGAAATGAAGTGGAAGGTCCAAGCCGCAGTGGTAGCCCTCGTAATGTATGAAACAAAAGAGAGAACTGGGCTGTTCCTATGGTATGAGTTCAGGTCAATGTATGTGGATGTGGAATGGTGGTTAAATGGTAACCATCCAATGAGTATCCATTGTGTTGGATATAGTGGCCTCACACACCCTTGCAGGTGTCATGCTTCATCATGGGCGTTGCTCCTCGTTGGGTGGGCGGTGCAATACCCAACGGGCTACACCTCAAAAGAGGGGCTCTTTGACGGAGATCTTCTTCCAACTGCCCGTGGGTGAAGTGTGGGTGAGGGGCCAGGGGTAGTAGTAGACGGATAGTGGGATTAAAATAACGCCAGAGTACCGGAAGGAATTTTATTCTGGTGGCCCCTGGTCGTTAACTAAAAACCAATAATTAGTCTAGGAGTTATAGAAAGTAATGTGTTCCGTGCTCAAGACTATATTATGAAGTGGTGGTAGTGGTCTGGGAATCCCTAAAACTTACAAGGATACAATCACCCCCTATTTTCTTTACTGTGTGCTCAACCCATGGAACCCTCCTAACCATCAATATTTCCCCTCTCAGATTTGGTGGTAGTGGCCTATGAATGTTCAGCCAGCTTATAACTTTGTTTCGTAGGGAATCAAAAGATTCCGAAGCAGAGTTAGAAAGCTCGGGGACCCCGGTCAAAATTACAGTGTGGGCCGCCGCCTCTGGAGGCAGATTGGCTATATTTGGCCGGTTTAAGTTATTGCCAGTCCGATGAGAACGATCAGCCATCCTAATGGGTGTCTTCTCCTGCCTCGTTATAGTTGTTGGAATAGGCAACTTTGACTTCCGAACTAGAGGCACGGGAGGTAATTGCCTTGGAAGGGGTAATGGGTTAGGTTGGGGTAGGGTCACTATGGGTACATTCACGATGGAGGTAGAATTGGGCTGTTTTGAAAGTAGAGTGCTAGAAACACTAGAGGGAGGGGAGATCCCCATATTTATCACAGTTGCTCCATGAGGGCTAATCCGAGTTCTTAGCTGCTCCTCCATACCCCCGGTTGCTTTTTCTATTGCTAGGAGTCTGGTGTCAAAACAATCAAGCCTAGCCAACAGGGGGTCTAGCAGTTTTTAAGGATGTTTGTGATAAAATGAATGGGGTGATCTATACTACTGCAAGACCCTTCACCAAAAATAAACGGGCCGGACTGTAATGGCATCTGCATATGGGCAGGGTGCATTGGATTCGCTGTTTCATTTGCAGTCACGTTGGGGGAAGTTTCCGTGGCATCAGTGATATTAACAGTAGTGTTGGGAATGTGGTCCAGTTTTGCCCTCTTTACACCCTTTGACTGTCTAGGTCTTTTTCTTTTCGGGACTGCACCCTCCCGGAGACCCCGTAGATGTGTTGAGTTAGAATCGCTCCCCTCAGCCTGGGTCATAAGTGGATGGAGTGTTGGAGATAAAGTCACCTCAGGTGTAATGAGAAGGGAGTCTTGGTCTCGGTGTGAGTTGGACGGTGTCCTCAACTGCTGTAGCACTGATTCGATTGTTTGGTCAATGCTATCCAAGAGGGCTAAGTGGGTAACATCCAATAATTCAGGGGATCTGGCATTCGTGGTTGAGCTCAGGGAAAATCGCTGTGTACTTTCAGTCCCCTCTACTAACTGTTTTTCAAGGGCTGTGAGTTCATTGTTTACCACAGTGTTTGCTTTAATGAGAAAGCTATCCAAAGTACCTGTTACCAAGGTGGCAGCCTTACTCCTCGTCTCCCTCATTGCCATGTTGGTCAGTTCCTGATTTACACAAGTCCAGACCAAGTTGTTGTAGTATGGTGCTGGCAGCCCAAGAGCAGCTGGCCACGGACTTAGAGGGGTGGCCCGGTCCGGTCTCGAACGGGCTACAACGGGCACGCCCTTGGCCCGGGCTTCGCCCGCACCGTCCAGCGCGCGTTCCGCGTGCGCGGTATTGGGAGGTACTATATAGGAGGAGGCGTGAAGAGGACCCAGGAGGCGTGGCGGGAAGAGCCCACAGGTGAGGCCGGTTCGGCACCGCAAGCTCCGCTGGGACTCGCAGTCCCGCTCTGGTCCGCTGTTAATGCCCCAAAGTACGCTGGTCCGGTATCCCCAAGGCTAAGGAGCAGTGTTGCGCCTCAGTCCACTCACTCTACTGCGAGCGGCTCCCGCGAAGCGGGGGCCGCGAGTCGTGAAGAGGACCCAGGAGGCGTGGCGGGAAGAGTCCACAGGTGAGGCCGGTTCGGCACCGCAAGCTCCGCTGGGACTCGCAGTCCCGCTCTGGTCCGCTGTTAATGCCCCAAAGTACGCTGGTCCGGTATCCCCAAGGCTAAGGAGCAGTGTTGCGCCTCAGTCCACTCACTCGACTGCGAGCGGCACCCCAACTATTTTATTTTTAGGGCTGCGGTTTTGATCTTTTGATTTGCTAAAAATATTAGTTCTGGCGTTATCCAGGATCTTTTGATTTTACGAAAATGATATGCATAACAGTCTCACGCAGCCAGCTCTCTTCATCCATTGGTCTGTTGTGCCATTTAATTTTTCCTGCACCTACTAGAGCATAAAGCATGGGACAATAGGATAGCCCACTTCGGCTACACTAGAACCTGAACCATATACCCAGGAGTGATCATTCCTATTGCGAAGTGGTGGAGCCGAGGGAGGGGGAATCCGAACTAAAAATAGAATTACAAATATATAAAATTGCGCTTACCTGCTCCGACTGCCGCCGCCTTGCTCCTGATCCTCTCCTTGTGGACAACCAGGAACTGCTGCACACTGTGCAGGTTCCCAGATGCCAATCCCAGCACTTCTCTAATGCTGGGAATTCTATTCCTGGCACAAGAGCAGCGCTGGGATTGGTCTGAGCGCCCTGGTTCGGTGCTCAGACATGGACTGGGACCCTGTGTTGGGTCTCCATCCGGCTGTACAACAAAGCTCAGGTAGGAGAAAGGCTAAGCGCGCATGACGGTTTGGCTGTCCCCAGAGGGCTGGTCAAACCATCATGCGCAAATAGCAGTGCTCCCTCCTCCCTGGTGCTGCAGCTGCATCGTCAGTATCGATGGCCCGTCCCTCCATCGGCTCGCAGCCTGCAGGACGAAAAGTTAAATGAAAATAAAAATGTTTGTTGGTTGCCTCTGCTGGCTTCCAGCATGGGGGACGATGCTCCTCCGCCATAATGGAGGAGCCGCCCCTTTATATACCACACATACTATGAGTGGCATTGATGTTACTTAGCCTATGCCTTAAGCCACTCTGTAGTGGTACGGGGAGGAGCTACATCCATGTAAGTTACCCAGCCTGAATTCATAGTGAAGGCTAGAAATCCCATAGATATTTAGGGCCCTATTTACAACAAATTGATGCAGTGTGGTGCTGCAAGCCATTTTGCTGCGCCGAGTTGCACCATTTTAAAAGCACAGGGATGCATCATATTTACAACAATATGATGCATCCCTGTGCTTTCCCCTGCACTGGCGCACAATCGACTGCCATGCGTGGTGCAAGGGTGCCTGCGTTGAGGGGGTGATTGTTTTTGAGCAGGAAGGGACACCTTCCTGCACAAGACCAATCACAAGAGGCTTTTTCCTCTTTCTAGGTGTCCTACAGAATACAGCACTCATAGAAAGAGGAAAAAAACAAGGAGAAATAAAAGTATTTCTGCTTGTAGCGCCTCCTTAGGCCTCCCTGGGGAGGCCTTAGGACTCTGACCCATTCTTAGGTTTACGAAATGTTGTAAATCTGGAAATTGCGGCAGAATCCATGGGTGTTGCGTGGGAACACCCATGGAACGCCCCTTTCACGCAAAGTAATGCGTGAAAAGGGCCATATTTACAAGACCATGAAAAGCCATGCATGGTGCCCAAATGAAAAAAACGCTGCTCAGCTGCTCATTTAAGCTCTAAACTGTTAGAGTTATACAGTGTCCAGGACAGATATAGCACCACTGATAGAAACCACTAAAGTAGGAGTGGTAGTGGTCCTACCCAAACCTGATAATGGCAAAATATGGAAGGCTTTCTTTTGCTGTCTTTCACCACTAAACTTAGATTATAGAATCCTGAGCAAAAGCCTGGCAAATAGACTGATCCATGTGCTTCCAAGACTAATCCACCTGGATGAAAATGGTTTCACACCAGTGAGGGACACCTCTCCAAACCTCAGAAGACTCTCTCATGTGATAGTATCATCCCCTGTTGCCTCCTCTTTAGTATCAGTGGGAAACAACCTTTACAATGCAACTTTTACAACGCACTACCATTACAACAAAACTTTTACAACGCAACATCCATTACATCGCATGCCATTACAACGCAACCATTACAATGCATGACACTACAATGCATACCACTACAACGCATATCATTACAACGCATACCATTACAACGCATAACATTACAACGCATAGTACCCTTACACTATCCAACACTTACCCTACTGTTGCACCCCCTGGAGTTAGAATAGTAATTTTTACCCCTACACTATCCAACACTTACCCTACTGTTGCACCCCCCTGGAGTTAGAATAGTAATTTTTACCCCTACACTATCCAATACTTACCATACATGCAATATAAAATGTTATGCGTTGTAATGGTATGCGTTTTAAAGGTAGTATGTGTTGTAATGTAATGCGTTGTAAAGGTAGTTTTTAAAAATTCATTGTAATGGCATGCGTTGCAATGGAATGCGTTGTAATGGATGTTGCGTTGTAAAAAATGTGTTGTAAAGGTATGCGTTGTAAAAGTATGCGTTGTAACGTCATACATCCGTATCAGCAGTTGAACTCGACAAATACAAAACCTTTGACTCATTGGGTTAGCCCTACCTGGAAGCAATATTGAGAAAGATGGGGTATTGTCCAATGATGCTAAGCTGGGGAGATCTGTTGTAAACTAACGTCACTGCTAGGATAAACCAAGCCATGTGTATTCAGTATACTGGGAGGTGCCACAGGACACCAGCTAGGGTGTCCATTATCTCCTACACTGCTCGCCGTGTCGATGGAGAGATAATGTCACTTTAGTTGATATGGGATGGTAGAGTGAATGACCATTCACAGTTACTCATCCATTGTACACTATCACTATATGCAGACAGCATTCTTTTGTACCTTATCATCCCTGTCATGCAACTGCAAGAGGAAATGAGACTGTTAGACGGTCTTGGTATGTTGTCGATTTTTCAATGACGAACACTTTATTGATGATAAGAGGTCTTTATTTGAGCTCAGTACATACGATGCAAACCCCTGGCAGGACCAACCGCTCATGTCAACATTCCCGAATTCCCCAAGCTTTATTCACTGCCACTAAGCAACAGTCTCTATGTGAAGCATCATGAAAGCATGCGATATTACAACATATCTCCCTTTTCAGGAGAAAAGAAATAGAATATACTATACAGAGTTTGAGAGAAAGAAACGTATTAACTAAATTGGTCAATGAATAAGACTAAACGAAATTGGTCAATGAATAAGACAAAATATACATTCTTCAAATCAGTTAAGATGCATAGAAATGCTCTACACCAATAGCTCACTCTAGAAATGCAGAATATAAAATTGCAGACTCCTTAAATTGTCTCATCAACAGTGTAGAGAAACTTGAGAACTCTCAAGTGCATACAAAGTCTTCTAGAAGCTTGGGAGGCTTTCTTAGCTTTTGGGAAATATTCTGACTCTCCCTGTCAACCTTTACAATATTGTCTCCATGATTACCCATCAAATGTTACTATCCCACATTTCAGATATAACAGCATGGCACTTAATCAACTTCCGCATGTTCCACCACTTTCCCCTCAACAATACTTTGTTTTCCTTCACATCACTGATCACTTTATGGCCGGACCATTTGGAACAGCCCTTTTTATGACCTTCTATATATGCTGTTGCCTATTCTCCTCTCCTGAAATCATGCATTTTTCTTACCCTTTTTATACCTTTGTACAAACTGATCTTGATAATTATTGACTTTCTCTTTCTACAATTTCGGATTTAATGTATCCCTAGATGATCTCTCCATCCATGCAGGAACAGCAGTAGTGCATGCTACTCTTCCCTTTAAATAGAAAAAAACAGAGTCTCCCCAGTGACTGAGTGTGGTATGGTTCTGTAGTTACACATTTGTTTTATTTTTTTCCCATTTCCACACAATGCTAGTTGAACACATTCCTTTAAAACACAGGTTCAACCATTCTACTTAACCATTCTCTCAAGGATGATCAACAGCAATCAAACAGTGTTCAAAATATGCTTCATCCTTAGAAGCTTGATGAATTCAGGTGATATAAATTGCTGGCCATCATCTGAGAGCACTGTCTTAGGACTACTCCCCCTCCTCGCAGAAGGACACTACATGGTTGACTTTAATTTCTTTCATAAACGCCACCTTTGGCCATTTGGAAAATTAGTCCAACAACACAATAGAATACCTGTTTTCCTGCCCTAAACAATCAAATGGTCCACAAATATCAATGGCTAATCTTTCCCAAGCACATTTGCGAAAGTGGTAGGCATAATGGGTTCCTAGTTGCCTGCATGAGATTTGTCAATGCAAGTGTACACCAGACAATCCCTTGCAAATCCACCCACATCCCAGTCCATCCCCGCCCACCAAAAACCAACACAAGTTTTGCTCTTCATGCCAGATATTTCCTCATGGCCTTCATGTAAAAAAATACAGCAACCTGCGTCGCAAGCTCTCTGGAACTACCAGCCTGTCACTCCTTCTGACAATACCATCAAGTACTGAGAGTTCACCCCATACAGGGATAAAATCACTCAGTTCTTCCCTTTTGCCATCACTTACCCCAGAATTGCTCTACTATTTTCCCACTGTCAACATCATTCTTTAATCTTTAGCCAATCTTTGTTTCCATTCATCTTCACAAATGGTTCCTCTGCAAGTCCCGTTAACTTCTGCCACCACCCATTCTTCATCTTCAATGCTCTTGCCCTCACCCAACAGTAGCCTTGTCAAACAATCAGAATTAATGTTTATGCTACCAGGTACATAACGTAATGAAAACATGAATTCTTGCAACCGATACAGTCATTTAGCTATGGGAATTGTAATCCTGCCAGCACCGTTGGTGGAAAACAAATCTATTAAAGGTTTGTGGTTAGTTCACGGTTCTAAATGATTGTCCCAAATGTATGTGTAAAAATGTTGAACACCCCACCAACACGCTAGTGCCTCCTTTTCAATTGTGGAGCCAAAGAACAATCAGACCTGTTGTTGTCCAATTGCAAATGATAATGTCTCATGCGGAGGACTATTACAACCAAGTGGTTTCTGTTCCCAGTATTATACAGGTAATCCAAAAGAAAACGATATGAAGCTATGCCGATTTCCAATATCCAAATATGTGCATAACGAGGTGTCCGAAGGCACATGTCATGATAACCAAAGCCATATAGTAATATGAAGCCAGTAAGTTCAATTACGAACTTACAGCAAATGGTGGATAATATCCAGCACGACTTGGATCCGAGCAGAACGCGGTCTCCTAAAAAGCCATCAGCTGTTTAGGAGACCGCGTTGTGCTCGGATCCAAGTGAACAGAAACCACTTGGTGTAATAGTCCTCCGCATGAGACACTATCAGTTGCAATTGGGCAACAACAGATCAGATTTCTTCAATAATTATGCATGTATTCCTTTTCGGACTATAATGTTGACAAATTGTGGTGCAGAGCCAATCCAGCGGTGTTTGTCTTGTATCCCTTTCAGAGGGGAGGCGCTCCTGGACAGGGGGCACATTTGGCTTTCGGCACACAAAATTGTCTATTGTTTATATTGTATGGGCGATTGACGGCATGGGTAGTGCAATTCGCGTATGGTCCACTATCCATTGTCGGTTGGTTACAAGCAAAATAAGTGTTTAGTCCCCTCTCTAGGCAGCTGCTTCTGACCAATCAGCTGGCTCAATACAAATGTAGTATGTTGCACCAAATCCACTGATTCTACTAAAGATTAGAGCAATGAAAGGAAAATGCTACTTACCAGTATTCATCTGTTCTTGGCATGTAGGGCTGCTGACATTCATATCTTTGCATAGATCGACGCCTAGTGTTGGGTCCGGATGATTGCACTTTGGGTCTTGGAAGAGTCTTCGAAGTATCACGAGATAGGTGACTCCTCCCTTGGACTACAGTGCGCATGGGCATCCACTCCATCCTTAGATTGTTTTTCGCCATTGTGGCAAAGATGGAGTATAGTAGAGTAAAGATGGCCATGCAAAGAAAACCCTGCAGCTGCGACAGGCCCCGGGGAGGAGGGTGGGCGATATGAATGTCAGCAGCCCTACATGCCAAGAACAGATGCCTACTGGTAAGTAGCAATTTCCGTTCGAGGCATGTGGGCTGCTGAATTCATATCTTTGCATAGACTGTATAGCAGTCAAAAAAGAGATGGGGTTACCTTTATGTTGTGGTGAGAAAGCAACAAACAGTTGCTTTGTCTTTCTGAATGGTTTAGTTCTGTCAATATAATATAACAGAGCTCTTCTTACATCTAGTGTGTGTAAGGCTCTTTCAGCTACTGACTGCGGATTTTGGAAGAAAACGGGCAGTTCAATGGATTGATTGATATGGAAAGTGGAAATGACCTTTGGCATGAATTTAGGGTTAGTACCACCTTATTTGCATGTATTTGCATGTAAAGTTCCTGAATAGTTAAAGCCTGTAACTCACTTACTCGTCTGAGTGAAGTGATGGCAATTAAAAAAGCCACCTTCCATTCATAAATTGCAGTTCACATGAGTGGAGTGGTTCAAAAGGAGGTCCCATAAGTCTGGTAAGTACTATATTTAAGTTCCAGACCAGTGAAGGTGGATGTTTGGGAGGGATTATACTTTTAAGCCCTTCCATGAAAGCCTTGATTGCTGGAACTCTGAACAGAGACAGGTGTTGTCTGTTTTGGAGGTAAGCTGCTATAGCTGCAAGATGAAGTCTTACTGAAGAGTATGCTAGATTGCATCTTTGAAGATGCAACAGGTAACAGATAATGTTTTGAATTGAAGCGTCTAATGGATTGATTTGGTTATTGTTGCAATAAATTACAAATCTTTTCCATTTGGCTGCATAGCATGCTCTAGAGGTTGGGCGTCTTGCCTCTTTGATAATGTTCATACAATCAGGAGGCAAATTGAGATATCCAAATTCTAAGACTTCAGGAGCCAGATCGCTAGGTTCAGTTGATTGGGATCTGGGTGCCTGATTCCTCCATGGTTCTGAGTTAGGAGATGTGGCGATAGACGCAGTCTTTGTTGTGGAACCATGGAGAGTTCTAGGAGTGTTGTGTACCATGGTTGTCTGGCCCATGTTGGAGCAACCAAGATCAGTGTCAGAGACTGCTGATGTAGTATGCGTGCCACTAGCGGAATCAGTGGGGCTGGTGGAAAAGCGTACGCAAATCTGCATGACCAGTTCATCCATATCGCATTGCCCTGTGACAATGGATGTGGGAACCTGGCGCCAAAGTACTGGCAAAGTACTGGCATTTGGAGTTTTCGTTTGTGGCAAACAGATCTATTTCTGGATGCCCCCATTTTTGGAAGAATGGTTGGAGAGCTTGAGGATGAATCTCCCATTCATGTATCTGTTGGTTGTGTCTGCTTAACAGATCCGGTATTTGATTGTCTTTCCCTGGCAGGTGTT
Organism: Lissotriton helveticus; assembly: GCF_964261635.1. NCBI lineage: Eukaryota > Metazoa > Chordata > Amphibia > Caudata > Salamandridae > Lissotriton > Lissotriton helveticus. Next base: position 135,293,302 of record NC_136068.1, on the reverse strand, counting down.
GTGCTAGGAGAAAGATGTTCTTTGGAATTGCCCATTTCCATATGCTCTGCGCTAAGTGAGAAAGCTGTAGAGAGTGAGTCCCTCCCTGTTTTTGGATGTAATACATGGCTGTCATGTTGTCTGTCCGGATCAACACTGCCTTGTTGTATATGTGGTTTTGGAACGCTTTCATTGCCAGAAAAACTGCTAGCAACTCTAAGTGGTTGATATGCAGTGTTTTCGGTTGTCCAGAGTCCCTGGACTGTGTAGTGATGTAGGTGGGCTCCCCAACCTGTCAGTGATATGCCCGCTATCAATACTACTTGTGGAACTGGCTCTTGGAACAGTCGCCCTTTGGAAAGGTTTTGTGGATTCCACCACTGCAGAGAGTTGTATGCGCGACTGTCTACCAACACTTGGTCTTTTAGTTGTCCTTGAGCCTGGTTCCACTGCCTTGCTAGGCATTCTTGTAATGGACGCATTTGAAGTCTGGCATGGGGGACAATGAATATGCAGGAGGCCATCATGCCTATGAGTTGCATGAACACTCGAGCTGGCAGGGAGTGTTGTGGCTGAAACCTTTGGATTAGTGTCTGTATGTTGGCTATCCTGACTGGATTGGGATATGCCTTTGCTACTGATGTATCTATTGTAGCTCCCAGATATTGTTGTATGTGGGAGGGTTGCAGATGAGATTTTGGGTAATTTATTGAAAAACCCAGACTGTGCAGCAGCTGGAGGGTTTGAGACGTATGACTTGCACATTGGGTGTCTGGCTTGGCTTTTATGAGCCAATCATCGAGATAGGGAAACACGTGGATGTGTTGCCGCCTGAGGTGTGCTGTCACTACAGCTAGGCACTTGGTGAACATCCTTGGAGCTGTAGTTACTCCAAAGGCGAGAACTTTGAATTGATAGTGTTGCCCTTGTATTGTGAACCTGAGATATTTCCTGTGAGCTGGGTGTATAGGAATGTGGAAGTATGCGTCTTTGAGGTCTAATGTTGCAAGGAAGTCGGCCTGCTGAAGCAGTGGGAGAACTTGTTGTTAGGTTATCATATGGAAGTGCTCTGATAGTATGTATTGGTTCAGAGGTCTGAGGTCCAAAATGGGTCCGAACGACCCATCCTTTTTGGGAATTAGGAAGTATAGCGAATATACTCCTGTTCCTTGGTGTTGAAAAGGGACTGGCTCTATGGCGCCCTTTTGTAGCATGGATTAGACCTCTTGCTGTAACAGTGTTATGTGTTCTTTGGACATAGGACGGTGTTTGGGTGATATGTTGGGTGGAATAGAAGTGAGTTCCAGGCAATAACCATACTGGATAATTTGTCTCACCCACCTGTCTGTGGTAATTGCGTTCCAGACAGGTAGGAACTGATTGATTCTGCCTCCGACAGGTGTTGTGTGTTCTGGAGGGAGTGTGGGGAAGTCACTGTTTGGTGGCAGTGGAGGCTCTTGTGTTATTGCCTCCACTTCCTCTGCCCTTATTATTGTTTCCTCTGTAACCTCCTCTATTGGAGCCTTTGTTAAAAGTGCTCTGGGTATTTGACTTGAAGGTGGAGGAGCTTTGCGATGTGCTGCCCCTTCCTGCACCTCTATATGAGGACTGACGAAAGGAGCCCGGTGTTGTTGGAACTGAAGCGCCTCCATTGACTTGGCAGTTTCAGTGTCCTTTTTCATTTGATCTAAAATGGTGTCAACTGCAGGGCCAAACAGAAAGTCTTGGTTTACTGGCTGATTGAGGATGGTGGATTGCACCTCGTTCTTAAATCCAGATTTGCGTAACCATGCGTGTCTGCGCAGTAGAACGCTGGTGTTGATAGACCTGGCCAAAGTATCGGCTGCGTCTAGCGCGCATTTGATGGAGGCGTTTGTTATGAATTTGCCTTCCTGAATGAGGTCGTTGGCCTGCGCCTTAAAGCGTTCTGGTAGGTGTTGCATTAGAGTCTCGAGCTGGTCGTTGTGTGCTCTATCATATCTCGCTAATAGAGATTGTGTATTAGCGATTCTCCAAGAATTAGTAGCTTGTGAAGCTACTCTTTTCCCTGATGCTTCTAAAATTTTAGATTCTTTATCAGGAGGGGGAGCATCTCCTGTTGTCTGTGAATTGGCTCGTTTACGAGCATTTGCAACGACTAAAGAATCTAAAGGCAATTGTTGTTTTGTATAAGCAGGGTCTGCTGGTGCTGCCTTATATTTTTTCTCTATTCTTGGATTTAGCACTCGTGCCCTAGCAGGATCTTTAAAGATATCTGGCGCGTGCTTGAGGACCTCTTTAAGCATTGGAAGAGTTCTGACATTTTTCTCAGAAGTGGGGAAGGTGTTGAACAAAAATCTTCCACTATAGGGTCAGGGTGCATATCTACCTTGTAATATTTAGCTGCCCTGTCTGTAAGCTGATTAAACATGATTGTGTCTTCTGTAGGTGACGGTTTTGTTGGGTATGGGGAAGTATCTGTGATGGGCTGTTGCTCGTCAGGATCATTTTGGTCATCCCATGTGTTATCTTGTGGAGCAGGATCCCCAGTGTCATCATAATTGTATTGAGGATCTTCCCCCATGTCCTCTCCCTCATTATAATCAGAGTGTGTGGGAGAGTAAGGAACGAAAGGCATATCAGGCAGAAAAGGAGGAGGAGTGAAAGGCCTTGAGGGAGATGTGCCAAAGTCTTTTTTCTTTGGAGGAACTGGAGAAGGAGTGTCTTGTGGTAAAGGCCTCTTCTTTCGGTGGTAAACTATCACGTGTCCTGTATCTGGATCGATATATAATTTAGCTTGCTCCTCAGTCACTGGATCTGGGTGGAATAGTTCTTCCTCAACAGTCCGTGGCTTTGGCGTCGAGGGTTTAGGTTTATGAACCTTTTTTGGAGTCTGTGGCTCGGTGCTTTTTGGTGTCGGAGCTCCTTTGGGCTCGGCAGCTGTTTTAGGTTCGATAACCTTTCTTGGTTCGACGCGTTCTTTGGCTTTAGAGTCTTTCTTTGGTTCGGCGGCCTTTTTAGGCTCGGACACTGGTTTTGGATTGACAGGGGCTTTTGGTTCGGTACGTTTTTTGTCCGAAGCCTGGTGTTTCTTTGGGTAGATTGTCTTTTTTATATGTTCGGCAGTCTTTTCTGGTCTGTCTGTATCAGTTGGATTGACGACTTTTTTCGGTTGGACAATTTTCTTCGGTTACGATGGCTTTTTGGGCTCGACGATTGTATTTGGTGCCAAGCGCCTTTTGGTGCCGAGTGTTTTTGCGGCGTGATGCTCTTCGGTGCTGAGTGTTTCAGTGCCGATGGTTTTTCGGCGTCGACGGCTTTCTTAGGCTGCACACCTTTTGGATCGACGACCTTACTTTTTGGGTCGATGATCTTCGGTCGGACCACCTCTTTTGGTTGTGCGCCCTTTGGGTCTACCAGTTGTTTTGGTTCGATGACCTTTGGCTGGAGAACTCTTTTTGGCTCGATGACTCTCTTCGGGCCTGGGCTACCTGAAGGCGTTTGTTTGTGCTTCAGAGCCGAGCCGAGAGGTGGGGTCTCCGAAGGAATGTCTCGATCTTGGCTAAGGCCTTTCGGCGATGCTTCAACCGGAGCCTTCTTTGATGGGCTGAGTGGAGTGGGGGGCTGGGTACTCACAATTTTTCTCCCCAGTGTGATCTGGTCATCGGAGTCCGATTGGTCCTCAATGGTGACGATCTCGAGATTGGAGTCGGGGGCTTCGGGAAGCTCTTGGTCGTCCTCGAAGATATTCTCCGGTTCCGGTGCCGACTTCTGCATCTCTTGCCTGGCAGCCCGTCGATTCCGGATACTTTTCTTGGATTGAAATTGGGCACACGCCGGGCAATCCTCTTCTTTGTGTTCAGGTGACAAACACTTGTTGCATACTGTATGTTTGTCAGTATGTGGGAACTTTGAGTGGCATTGTTGGCACCTTTTAAATGGACTCCTTTCCATCGACGGAAGTCGCCCGTGGCGTCGATAAGGCCCAACAGCCTGCGTCGACTACCGGATCAAGAGGAAAAGCTGGATGGAGTCGAGGGGTACCGAGCGAAAACAATACCGTCGAGTTTGAAGGCCTTTTGGCCTTAGAGAGTAGTTAGTTTTGATTCCGATCTGGAGTGTAGGAAAATAACATCCCAACCCAATGGCGGAAAACAACAATCTAAGGATGGAGTGGATGCCCATGCGCACTGTAGTCCAAGGGAGGAGTCACCTATCTTGTGATACTTCGAAGACTCTTCCAAGACAACAAAGTGCAATCATTCGGACCCAACACTAGGCTCGGATCTATGCAAAGATATGAATTCAGCAGCCCACATGCCTCGAACATGTGGTTTCAAACCAATGATACGGCAGACAAAGAAACACTGCAGGACTGCTGGTCACAGCACTGCTTGCCCTCTGTGAAGTTTTCCTTGTGCATGTATCCACATCGGTACAGTTATTTGGTGTATTTCCTTTGAATATTTGTCTCCTTTAAGAACTTGCAATGTCCCACTGAGCCACACTTTTCTCAACCATCGCGTGGTCTGAACGGGCTGCCTAATTAACCAACGCACGGTCAGACACGCGCTGCTTTGACAACAAATGGCTGGTCTGAATGTTTGATTCCTTTAATCTCCCGGCCGTCATGAGTCACGGTGGGCATGTGTTCATGACGGCCAGGAGCCGTCATGACCACGCCCGCGATTGGATTGTCCAGCACTGCAGCGGAATTCGCGCCGCAGTGAAGAGGTTAAGACTTGCAGTGTCCTGCTGTGCCACACATTTCTCAATCGACGCGCGGTCTAACACGTGCTGCTCAAACTACCAATACACTGTTGCATCAACAGACCTGTGGTCATACATGCTCAGCACAGCACTTGATCAATGCGTGGCCCCAAAGAGTTTTGACACTCCCCTGCACATGGAATAGAACACGCTAATGACACCCGCTGCGGAAAACAGATGCATGTGGCAATTCCCCTTGCCAATCGACACACGGCTAACAGTGCCTTCGGCTCACGATGACCACCGCCCCACTGCACCCACTGCTGGAATAGCGTGCGGTGTAACTAAAGCAATTGCAGCTGTGTGGGCCAATGCTTCCAGTCCCAAAAATGCCTCAAATATAACCAATTTAGGTTTCTTCCTCCCACTAAGACCTCTGACGGTCTTATAATTAGTGATCTGTCCGTTGCTCTACAATTTTTTTAATTTGACAAACAGGGGTTGGCATCAGGGCTAAGCTGGGACACAGAAAGTCTTTTACTTGCCTCTCCATTAAAATGGGCAACTTTTTATCCCATCCTCTTCACCAATTTTCCAAAGATGGATGCTTTATTGATGATTAAAGGTCTTTAATTGAGCTCAGCACAAAGGATGCAATTGCTCATATTACCAATCCAGAAATACCCTGGCTTTATTCACTGCCACTTAGCAGCAGTCTCTATGTGAAGCATCATGAAAGCATGCAATATTGTGACAGTCGAATTTGAAAATAAACAGGGAGAAATCATGCTTGCTCCCATTTCACAAGATGATACCAAGTACTCTACAGCAAATGGACCCTTTCCACACTCCAGTGGGCACCCATCAAAATTAAATACTTGGGATTCCATGTTAACCATGCAGATCCAGACCTAATAGATGGAAACACACTTAAAGAACTGAGTGCTAAAAGGACTCAGTGCACTGTTGCTTGTTGCTGCCATTGTTGGTAAAGGGATAGCATTGTCTGGAATAATCACATTACCACGCCTGCTATATTTCTTTAATACCTGTAAGAAGCTAGCTTAGTAAATGGTGCACACTTATGTAAGTGGGAACCCTGCACTAATCCAGACAACCCTTATGGTGATTTTAGTGGTCTTATACAACCTTAGAAAGCGTTCTAAGTGGTAGATGTGGAGAGCAGCCTTCAGGCTTAGTCCAGAAGGAGTGTAAAGCAGCTTGTTTTACCAGCGCATAATCTAATTGGTATAGATTAAGTGAAAAAGAACCACACAGTGTATTTCTAAAAATATGCATTTATTATAAGACACTCACTAAGATATACAAATATCTCCTGCCCGGAGATAAACATAATGCACACAATACTTTGCAAGTTAAACAGGTAAGTTACACAAATACATAGTGTTGCTAGGGGGAGACCAAACCATTTACTAAAATAGTGGTATGCGAACCATGACTCAAGTCAAGATTATACCCAGAAGACATAGAAGTGCCGGCGACCCAAGGAACCACCTGAAGTGCGTAACCAAGAACCCCACAGAGGCCGTGTTCAGAGTGGGAAAATGATCGTGTGCTCAATACAAGTCAATGGGTACATCGCGGTTGCAATTTTAAAGAAGAAAGATCCTTCCCAGTGGACCCTGAAAAAACCCCGTGGAAAACAGATGGTTGGAGAGCCACTCCACCCGTGGATACTCTAGGAACCAAGATACCTGCACCAGGGAAGCCGGGTGCATAGGTATGAAGTGGCGTCGGCAACTGCCGTCAAACTCAATGGAGGACTTCAGAAAGATGCCGCTGCTGTAGAAGGTGAAAGTGTCCGGTGGAACCCGAAGGTGGATTCAAGATAAGAAGTACCTGCAAGCAGAGGGGACAGAGTCTATGCAACTCAGGGGTGACCAGGAGGCACGGAAGATGAATGCCCACTGTCTGGTGTTGTGGAAGAGCTGATGGTGACCTTGGAGCTGTAGCTGTACAGACCAGACGATGCTGTGGAAGACCAGGAGCCATTGATGAACTGTCCCATGTCGGATGTCGAGAGTTGAGGGGTCAGGCGCATCAACAAGCCTTAGCAACTGCAACCTATGTGGAAAGCGCAAAAGTTGCAGTGCTGGGACCAGCAAGGTTCAGGTGACTCGCCACCGGCAGGGGAGCCCACTGAATTCAAAGAAGACCCTCAAGAGGACCCACAGGCCAAAGGCACTGGAGTCGCAAGAGGACCAGCTCACCAAAGATGCAGGCGCATGATGCAAGTGATGTGGTGAAGACAAAGATCGTGGTCGCTGGAGATGCTTGAGGTTGGGGCTACTTGGTGCCCAAAGATCTTGGTGGAAGGAAGCCAACAGGCCTTTGCAACGGCAAGTCGATGCGGTGCACAGGGGTTCAGTTCCTGCGGCTCCGACGAGGGATACTGGATTCAAACTTGGTGAGAGGACAGGGCAGACTTTGAGGATGTGAAGAACCACCACCTGTGTTGCTGAGCCTTTCGCAGTCCGTGGGAGCTCAGGATCAGCAGACCGGTCAGCTTCCTTGCGGTGCCTGCAGATGCAGGGAAGTGGCTCCTTCACTTCAAGGGTGATTCCTTCAGGTGTCTTGGATGTCCACAGGCATTGGAAGGTTCCTGTATGGAGCACGGGCATGGACGTTGCAGGAGACAAGCAGGGCAATGAGACCAGGAGCAGCAGGAGTCTTCCCAGTTCCAGTCTTGGCACCCAGAGCGAAGTCCAGAGTGCCCAGATGGTCGAAGAAGAAGTGGTGTCTTGATATGAATCTTGTCCCACAATGAATCTAGGGACCCACCTACAGGTAAGCGCTTAAGTACCCAAAGGAAAGGGTTGGAATGATTATGGGTTCCCTCCCAGGAGAGGGTTCGGACAGTGGGGAGGATAGTCCCAAGTCCTTTGTCCAGTTTCACGCCAGAGCGGTAGCCAATGGCTCTCTGAGCTGGTTTGAATTGGAGACTATGTAAGGAGGGCACCAAATGTGCCCCTCAAGCAGACTTAGTGGTGCTGGCAAGCGCTCTTACCCAGCCCCAATACACTAAACCCTGTCTGGGAGGTGGTCACAAGATACCTATTGTTTTGCCTTCCCCTGCTCGTGCTTTGCTCAGCAGCTAGTCGGCATCAGCCTTGTAGTGCTGTTCTGGTCTAGAAGACTGGTACTGGGAGCACTGAGGGCCTTCAGGAGGAGCTTAACAGTGCATGGAATCATACCTCTCACACCGTTTACGATGTGGGAATATGATTCAAACATGTTTGATACCAAACATAACAGGGTTCATCGCAGCCAGTTTAGAGATGGTAATCGCGTAATGACGCATGGCCACTCTATATATCGTAATGGCTGATGGCCTTACAACCCAGGAGAATGTACTCTGAAAGTTGTATGGGTGTCCTGCTCATGCAGGTGCACCCTCACACTCAGAACCAGGCTCCCTGTCTTCAGGATTCAAAGACTTGCTTTAGGGCTGACTTATAGGTTTTTAAGTGCAGTGACCTTAGATATTGGGAAACTGTGGGGATTTACTCATGATGGAATGTTGAGTGTTGGTAGGTGGTATGGAATGTTGATGTTTGAAGTGGAGCAGAGAAGAAACTGGAGTTGGTGAAGCAGCTGGAGGTCTTGTTATTTTCATGCTACAATAAAGATTACCAACCTATTTTCTGTGTTGGAAGCATCTTTCCATTGGCGACGAGGACTATCTGTGCAGGGGACAGACATCTAGAACCTCCACCCCTGGATGATACCTGGAATTGGTATACATTCAAGATTTCACTATTTTCGGTGTTGGAAACCTATATTTGTTGTAAGTGGTGCTCGCACCAGCTTACACAGGCTGCAATGGCAAGCCTATAGTTACGGTCTGAGTGGTCTCCCATGGGTGGCATCATACATGCTTCAGCCCATGGGGGACCCCTGGTGTACCTATACCATGGGTACCTCAGTACCATATACTAGTGACTTATAAGGGTACACCAATACGCAATCTGGGATGTACCTAAATACTCATCATGTCAATTTTAGGGACAAAGCACATAGACTGGTTAGCATGATCCCAGTCTGACTATTCAGAAACAGCATAGCACCAGGCAAAAAGTGGGGGAAACCATAAAAGCAGATCCTACTTTCCTACAATACTGTACCTATGACAGTGCCTCGATCTTTATTCAAGCAGCTGGACTAGTTATGGATGATGCTAATTTGGAAAGATGGTAGTCCCAGGGTTCCACTAGATAAACTAATAGTTCCTTTGTTTTAATGGTGGATTTAGAGCACGTAACTTTTATATTGTATCACAGAGAGAGTATGTATCTAAATCCACATCACAGTTCCTGGGAACTATATTTCTGTCAGCTTAGATAGCCCCAGACCCCCTGTTGGTAATGGCCTTTGAAGTGAAAGGTAGGACATCTAAGTCGGTGACCATAGCCAAACACTGTTGGAATAGATAAACCCAACTAACTGGGAATCACAAGGCCTATACACTACAAAATGTCCAATCGGGTGCATTAGAACGGGCATGACCCTACTGAACCTTCAACATAAATTGTTGGTAACACCTGTCCTTTAAAAAAGCAGGAGGCCTCTACTCAGAAGGTGCAGTCTGCGCCTTGTGGAGGTGCAAGAGGAGTAGGGGATCATCAAGGTACTTCATTGGTTGACTACTAATGTATATCTGTGTCCTGATACAGGTCTAGGTTTATCACTGTGTGCTAAACCCTGTATTGTACTGTGACAAAGCATTCCTGGGAAATGTATCTGTTCACAGTGCACAATTTACAGTGTGTGCTTCTTGGTAGTCATCGGTATCAATGTTTGGTATGGAAATCAAATAGTCAATAATGTCTGTTGAAAGAAAAAATGGATGCTTGGATTAGCACCCACGGTATATGTAACAAGAGTAACCCATAAACCCACAGGGACCTGAGTACGATTCGTATCTCATAACAATGTCCCATGGGGCATTGTTAAGAACAGCAATTTTTTAATTCCCACGGTAATTGAACAAATGTATTGCAATTACAAATGAATTATAAAGCAGGAGATATGCATGAGCGTCAATTCACCAAAGTGCCTGGGGTAGCAGAAGTGACATCATATGCCATTTGACCTTTACTATGACTCACACACGCATGTACACATACACACAATCTCTCACATAAACACAGACTAACCTGCAAGCACGCATACAACATACATTCCAAAGCATTTTTACTTACCTTAGCGGCCAGATAGTGTCATATTCAAACAAATTATACTCCATTTTTATTACACTATTAGTGAATAGTATTATTCACTATTTGTGTAATAAAAAAATGGACAGAAAACCAGGAAAGTGGTTCTCCAACCAACGTCCATTAGGACATGCTGCCCCTGTGTTTGAGGCACTGATTTTGCCACTACTGATGCCAGGGGCCACAAAGGAAGTGCCAGGGGTCGCAAGGGGCAATCCAGGGATCGGTGCGACCCCTGGCGACCTCTAAATGGTGTCCATGGAGATATGACCAACAATATATCAGTGAATATTGATTCAACGTACTACAAATTCTTCAGTAGCAGCATCAATTATAATTTATAAACCAAAAAGTGCTCAATGTGCAGAGTGACCGCACAGAGTATGTGAGATGTGTGATAACAACTTAAAGTGAAACACATAAGGATACAAAGTGGCAGGATCTACCGGAATATGTCATGGCAGCGATAGATGCAATGCCCCTGGCAGCAAGGTTATTATATTAGTAATAAATCTGCCCAGCTCCACGTTGTTTATCACTCAAATATCAGCTATAAATATATCTTGAAAATGTAGCCATTTTCCTTGAAACATCAGCTAATGAGTTCAGAAAATACACGTTTTCATCTTAAATTGCTCTCTAAATTACGGTATGCCTATATTAATTCAATCAAGTTAAAGCATCTAATTTATTAAGCAGGGCTGCACAAAAGAGATCTACACACAAATAGGTGGAGAGCTACTGGCAGCATATGACCTACTTGTTGGAGAAGCCTGGTCTAGGTGAAATATATGAGGGAATGAAGAATAACAATGAAAATTCCCTTGGCAAGTTCCCATTACCACATGGCCAAAGCATTAGTAGGCACTGTTTTACCTCTGGATTATAAGTTTAACAGTCCAGAACAGTGAATATTTTAAGGTGTTCGTTTAACTTGATGTTAAAACTGCATGTGATTCCCCTTTCCTACCTGTTTTCCGGTCACACCTTTTTCCAGGTAGTACCTCAAGCGAATTCTGGTCGCATAAACCTTCAGGACCAAATCGCACTCTGCTCCGGGCTACATTTTGAGTATGTCAGGAATACCACATTGGTATTCCTGATTCCTGAAATAAATAGTGCCGACAGGCAGGTGTGGGTATGGCTTGTGGTCCTCTGCCAGGGAAGCAGGAGCCAGGGACATACCATACCTTGGTGAATTTGGGGGCCACCTACTCAGTTCTATGTAAAGCATTATTCTTTTTAAAATCAACATTTCAGATTGGACATTGCATTTGATTCTTTCGACTAAGCGCCCACCACAACTACAAGGATCAATTCAAAAAAACTTGGCAACCACTCTTTCCTTGGCGATGTCAAGATCCCACCAATCCCTTGGACTCTACACACGTCTTTGAAGGATCACTTTTTAAGACCGCCCACCATAAACATTCAACTTTCCCATCCATGCTAACACTTTTGCAACAGCTCCCAAAGCCACATTTTTTCAAATGCTCTATTGTAATAGGTACAACATTTTCCTCAGGATCATAGCATTGGAAAAGTCCTCCATATTATCCTCTTCAATGCTCCTTTGAAGTTGCCCTCAGCAGACTCCACGACTAGAATCACTTTTTCACTACTGCTGCTCCCCTTTCTTGTCCATCATGTCAGTTCAAACCATGTCTACTTTTTAAAAAATATCCTTTGTATCTCATGTGATTATTTCTGCCTCATTACACAGTGTGTACAACTTTTACCCAACCCCATCACCTATACTGGTCGCTGAGCCCTGCCATCGGCCAAGGTCGGCGCCCAATCCTCTCAAGAAAGAATCATTTACCATATTCTTTAAAGAAACGTCTCTGATCTGGCGTAACACTCTAGGTGGTTCTGTAGTTTTCAACACAGACCGAAGTGTGGGTAGGTTTATGTTATATCCGGTCGGTGGAGAAAATGGGGGTTGTCAAATGTATAGAGTTGTGAGTTTGATGGGTGAGGTCCGAAGACTAGTGCCATGCTAGGCTTAGCAATGTTTATTATGGACATGCTTTACTGAGAAACAAAAGGTGATGATCTGTTTCCACAGTTCCCTTGGACACTAGAGGGTCATGTTCTAGGGTGCCAAATCACCTGTTTCTCTGGGAAGGTCAGGAGTTCAGGTGAGGCACTGTGAGCTAGTCAGATTTAGGGCTTACAGATACTGATGTGGTAGCAAGACTGAGTCCCTGCACTCTGACGTCCTATTATCCCAATGCACAGTTCTGTTTTCAAACAGAATCCCTACGAAAAACCAAGCAATTTTATTTCAGACAAATTTAATTTTGCAAACTATAATCAAACTGTTGATTGGTGATGTTTTTATATGTTCTCCTCTCTGTGCTTTAATAGCAGCGAGTGTGCTCATTTAAATAAACAAGGGAAAGCAGGTGCATGGGTGTTTTGTATTGCTTATATTGAGTTTGATTATCCGGTTTTGCACTTTAGGTATAGGAATGAAAGCCACATGGTGAAAGGTAAATGTGTTTTGCACACCCCTAAGAGTTGTATGAGAACAACACACGCAGTCCTCTCTTCTGGGGCAGAATGGCCATAGGGCACGCTGGTATTTCCCTGCTGAGCTTCAAGGCAGGGGGTGCTTTCGGGGCAGGCTGGACTGTCAGGGTTCAGTTCTGAAATTGCGAAGCTAATACCTTTAAAAACGAGCTCTGATTTAAACTGTACGGACCCATTTTTCCTAAAACCCACAAGGGAAGAATGCTTTTTGCCATTGCTAATATTGGCTAACCATCCACCCCGTTCTCTATTTTCACTCTTGCACATAGAGAGGAGAATCACATCAAGTGCTGTAAAACCATTACACTTTTCTCCCCCACCTATGAGGTCAAGCGGCGTAGCCAGTAAGTCATAGGCCCTTGTATGTAGAACGAAGAAAGAGAAGCTGTCTCTTGCGTACAATATAAGCACAACCCCTAGCTCTCCGCTAGGTGGCGCAATTCGGTTAAAAACCAAGTTACGATCACAGCGAGAAGGAAAAGGGTTGGATTGCTCATGCAAAGACCACCTGTGGGTCAAGTGACGTCTGCAGTCCAGGCCTAAGTCAGAGAAATACCTCATGTATATGGTAATGACACTCGTTGCACATACTTCAGTTATGACTGGGCACAGACTGCACCACATCAACACACAGACCAACATGCCAATGTGAAACCAGCCTGCGAGCTACGCTTGGATAAACCAGTGACGTGGCCATTCCTTTGTGCGTCTCTGGCCTCCAGCAACGTCAATAAGCTTGCACCAAGGTTAAATCTATATTGCGTTCTCTTGGCGATTTAAATGGCCATTAGAACTCCCTCCACAGGTCGTGTTATTTTTTCCCCACGAGCCTGCACCTTCAAATGTGTTGTTTCCCCAGCATCGCTTCTCATATGAAATCCATATACGTGAAGTCCTTACGTAATGTAACTGGTTCTATTGTAAAGCGCTCTGACACCTTCGGGTAAAGTACGCGCTATTTAAAATAAATAAACTCCTCCCCTTTCCGAGGTGCCCTAATACTGTCGTTGTTCAAAAACCCTCCCTTTTCCGAGGTGCCCTAATACTGTCTTCTTCAAAAACCCCTCCCTTTCTCCAAACACTTGCATTTCCCAGGGGGGGGGGGGGGGGCCTCAGCCTTCCGTTTAGGTCCCGCCCATCGCCTCAAGCCCTTTGAAACAGGAGACGTAGATGACGTAGGCGTTGTAGTGTCATGCTGGGCACGTCACTGTATGACTTCATCAGACATCATCATCTGTCCTCTTCTTTCTGTGCCTGCTCAAGCCTCGCGATGATTCACGTTAACAACTCGCCTTTAACTGCAGGGCACTCAGGGTACTGGCCTGCCCCCTCCGTCCTTTGGCCCATTTATCACTTCAATCTACTCGGCTCTCCTCTTGTAAAGTCCACATTTGTAAAGCGCACAATCACCCGTAAGGGTCTCTAGGCGCTGGGGGGCCGTCGGGAAGATTAAGCGAGCTATTGCCCAGAGTCACATGGTGCTGGGCTAACCTGCCGCCGGAGCCGGGGATCGAACCGTGGTCCCCAGATTCCAGCGTCAGTCGCCCTGGCCGCGGCGCCACACCTCTTCCACACTTGTGACTTCCTGTTTTTTCCTCCCAAAATAGGCAGCTCTGGTAGTAACCCCACATCCTCTACGCTTGTCGCGCACTCCACTCCCCACTCACCCATGCAGTCACTGCAGGGCACAAGTCCAAGAAAAAGAAGTGGGGGGGCTAACTAGGTTAGGCAGTATGCAGGTGAAAAAACGACGCGTACCATCACAGTACATGATGTCATGACGCGCGACATTGCATGTGACATCACTGGAAGTGACATCGCAAGAAGTGACATCAGATATTAAGACCTCACACATATGTTTATCAGGTATATCATTGGGTACATTTAAGCGCATTATGAGAATTAATAAATGAGATTTGGAGTCGGGGTTGTGCCACAAAAGTGGCGCAATCCCGACGCAAAATCTGGGCCTTAACTAATACATTTATTTTTTTAAACTATGCCACAAAGAAATTGGCAACAAGGAGAAACGTGGCAGTAAATCTGTTCTGCTTAGTTGGCTGCAAAGTCTGCATCTTAACATATTTTATGGGATTAAGGGACCTGCTGCAGAGGTGCCCAGTAAATCTCTGGGAATAATAATAATAATGTTTTGCCTCCAAAATAGCTCAGTCTGCCAACCATAGCAAAGAAATGTTTTTAACTGTTAAGGAGTTTCTGTCTCCAAACACAGTGGCAACACCTTTCTCTCCGACTGAGGCATAGACGAGCCATTTAGCCTCCTATTTCCATGAGAAGATAAAAGCTATCCAAGATACCTTCTCTTCGCTGCCTAGGACTGGGGCTGAAATTCGAGCATTTTTTACCCCACCTATGCAGCCACTGAGCCCTCTACTTATGCAGTTCCCCCCTATATCTCTGGAAACTCATTGGAAATTATGAAGGCCCTTAAATCAGGCTCTCCATCCGACCCCTTCCCAGCCAAGACTCTGGTGTGTCACTAGCCAAGGTAATAAACCCTGCGCTAAATCGGATTCTCAACACATCCTTGGAGTCCGGGCTCGATCCAGATAGGTGGAAGAATGCTAAAATACTTCTGCTGCTAAAAAAACAAGAGCAGACCCAGATGCAGCCTCTAATTACAAGCCAATATCCTTGCTCTCCCTTTTCTCGAAGGTTTTGGAAAAATATGTCAATTGGGTCATCACCACCTATGCTGAAGTTAATCATGTTTTCCACGAAAGTCTGTCCGGCTTCACGTCTAATTTTAGCACGGAAACCGCGCTTCTTGAAGTCTCGGAGGCCATCAAAGAGACCTTAGACCAGGGAGGGAAGGCTGTGCTAATATTCCTGGATTTATCAGCAGCCTTTGATACCGTGCCCAACGACCTGCTCTTCCGGAGGCTTCAAGAATGTGGCTGTCCCCCACAGTACTCCAATGGTTTGCTTTGTTTCTGGATAATCGCCAGCAAACGGTTTGGTCCCCTCCTTTCGCAGCACCCACCCCCCCCTAAAGGTGGGTGTCCCGCAGGGCTCAATCCTTAGTCCCACACTTTTTAACCTTTATATGTCCCCCTTGGCGCATCTGGCTGAAGCCCACGGAGCAAAAATTGGATATTATGCAGATGACACGCAACTGCTCTTCACCTGTGACAAGAAGTCAGACCTTAGAGGTGAGGCGATAAATGCTTGCCTCTCTAAGGTTTTTTCCTGGTTCCAGTTTCACCAATTTAAGTGTAATTCCGATAAATCGGCAATTATACTTTTCGGCCTCCCATTTGACAACATGTGGCGAAATTGGTGGCCCCAGAACATATCCCCCCCCAGCACCTCGGTCAAGACTG
Source organism: Lissotriton helveticus (assembly GCF_964261635.1). Taxonomy (NCBI): domain Eukaryota; kingdom Metazoa; phylum Chordata; class Amphibia; order Caudata; family Salamandridae; genus Lissotriton; species Lissotriton helveticus. Next base: position 135,277,518 of record NC_136068.1, on the reverse strand, counting down.
TTAAAAATTTGGGAGTCAGGATGGAGGATAATCTATCCATGAACTCCCAAGTACAAGCCGTGGTGGGCTCATGTTTTTTGAGTGCTTAAAATGCTTAGACAGTTACTGCCCCTTCTGCCGTTAACACATAGACAAACAGTGGTCCAGGCATTGGTCCTATCTAGGTTGGACTACATCAACAGCCTTTACCTGGGAATCCCAGAATACTTGTTAACAAGTCTACAGGTGGTCCAGAATGCAGCGGCAAGGGCCATCTACATGCTAGGCCCCAGAACTAGGATGTCTACCCACTTGAAAATCATGCATTGGCTACCTATTCGCAAGAGGATTATGTTTAAAGCCGTGGTTCTAACCTTTAAATCTCTCCAAGGGTTGGGGGCCCCCTATCTCAGGAAGAGATTCCAATTCTACTCCCCGCGTCGTGGTCTGAGGTCGGCTCTACTTCAGTTAGCTTGCATCCCTAAATCCTCTTATGCCCTACTTGGAGGCCGCTCCTTCCAGGTGCAAGCAGCACTACTCTGGAACAGTCTCCCCCCGGCACTCAGACAGACGCAGGATCTTCTCCCTTTTAGAAAGTCATTGAAGACCTGGCTTTATCAGCAATAGTGTGATTTCTGCATGATAGTGCCCACAGTTAGCCCCTCCCAGAATTTGTAGCGTCGGGACACTCAATCGAGTAGCTGAGCGCTTTATAAGACCCTGATAATATTAACATTAACATAATGGTGGGATAACACTGGAGTTTACCTAATTTGTTGGAGAGATCTGTGCTTTGTGTAGTCCCAGATTTGAATCAAAGTAGTATAGAAGGTTAATGCGTCTCCTGCAAAGCACATCATGCAACATGCAGATGACAGATTCCTTTTTTATGTAGATAGGTAGGTGTGGTACTGCTATGAACACAGAGATCCTTTGTTACCTGCAGTTCATTTGAATCCTTGTAATATAGCACAGTGAGTTACGAAGGACAAGTGACTACTACATTGTCAGCCTGTCTCAAGTAACTCATCTTGTACATTGATTTACACATGTACATGATTAAATGTCAATGTATAATGTGTATGTTACGTAAAGAGCTCAGACACCCTGCATTGGGTAGTGTAGCGCTATAAAAGAAATAAAATAGTGCTACTGAAATTATTCGAGCAAATACTGGGACAGACCAACACATCTGGCATTCTTACAGTGCATGCATATCTTATATGCAAGGACTGAACAAAGGCAAAAGTGTGCCTCTCTTAAGTACCAGTGAAGAGATAACAAGCTGTGTGCCTTTGTTTCCCCTCCATTTAAGTGTGAGGTTCCAGGCCGCCTCCAGTCAGAATATTCAAACAAAAGGAGGCCTAATGGCCCCTTAACTTCGGCCCAGTTGCAGGTGAAATAAGCCCCCTCACCGCCTGCACGTTGCTGCTGGGAATCTAAAGTATTGTCGGGTCTGGTGGCTCAGTGGACTAATGCGTCCTTTGCAGGGACCTGTGTTTGACCTCATGGTCGGTCACAGGTTCAAATCCCGGCGGGTCCTCTCAGCCTTTCATTCATCTGAGGTCGATAAAATGAGTACCATTGAGTTGGGTAACAATAAACATCTGTTGTTCAGCGCCAAGACTCCTACGGGTAATGTTATGTTAAAGCAGACAATGTACAAGCGCTGCTGAATGTGTCCCGGTGTCTGAACATTTCACCAAGACAAGTTCAGCATATTTCTGTGGGGCCCCACTTCTTGGCAGAAGGGACGGCGTCCACTCTGTGAAAAGAATCGGTGGACACTGTGTACCTGCGTGTACCCCTGACTTGTGCCCTGAGTCACTGCCTTGTTGGATCCCCGCTATCCATCACACGATGATAGCTCCCACCTTTCAGGCACCTCTCTGGGATCCCAACAGAATCGGATTCCAATTTTACAAACCACTGGGCCCAAATAGGGTCAAACCCTGAACACCAACCTCCTCCTGAGGTAAAAGTAGGGTTATAACACCGTACATCTTGGGTGACCCCCTTCATTGATGTCTTATAACAGCAATCATATAAAGCTGGGAGAGGATGTGGCCTATCGACCAGAGCTGCCGACTTTGGAACAGGAACCCGGTTTGAGACTAGGCTTTGGCTCAACACCCTGTGATTCTGGGCAAATCTCATAATCTGCCCGTGCCTACCACAAATGAATATGTCCTTGTGTAACTAACTGGTGCTCATTGTAAAGCGCTCCTATACGAGTTCCCGCTATATAGAACAGCAACAAAAAATGCAGTGTATCTGTGCAGATCACTGATTTGTCACTCTTTCAAAACACCTCTTACCTTCCTCAGATTCTTACACTCAAAGAGAGAGGGTGACCCCCTCTTATACCGAGCACAGGAAACGGGATAGAGAACAAAATAGAGGAATTTCCAACACAATTAAATGCTCTGTAGAGTTAATCAGTGGTGAAAAAATGCTAAACTGCATAAAATGAGTGTCTTGCTCTCACACTTTCTCATCCCTTGCATCACCAGAGCTGCATCCCAGAACATTATAAATCAATATACCTCAGTGTTATCACCATTACCTGGAAACACTTTCTGCAGGGGCTCGAAGCAAAAACAAAAGACTTCCATCCATACACCTGCATTGCGTAGCATGCTATCTATGGGGGAACATCCTTTACAACGCGGTAATGACACCGCAGTGCCATTACAACGCGGGTTTCACAACGCAAGTCATTACCACGACTTGCGCTGGAGGGTGCTCTAGGCTAAGGAATAGTAGATTTACTATTCCAGCACCTTCCCTACTGTACGTGGGCTGGTGTTGGAATAGTAAATCTTACTATTCCTAAATCCAGCACCCTAGAGCGCAAGTCGTGGTAACGACTTGCGTTGTAAAACCTGCGTTGTGATGGTCTGCGGTGTTTTATACCGCGTTGTACTGTCATACATCCGATCTATGAGCATGCTATCTATGTGCATACGTGGTAGGAAGGGCTGCGAAAATGCTACAACACAATACAGTGCACCATTTGAAAGCTCACAGTAAGCAAAACACCATATTGTCAGTAACCAGGCCAGGTCCAACTGCACTAGTCTCCAAGACATGCCCAACAGAAGCACAACTACAAAACACTGGGAGCTTCCCTCACTTAATACAGATGTACACTTAGACAGTACATCCCACATGTCCAGTACACCACAGATATGCCAACTGCATTTATCTAAATGGATATGTTAAAAATCTGGCATGAATCTGGCCCTCTAGGACCGACTTTGGAGAACCCTGTGCTAGATAAACATCTGTATCAACCCTCCCAAGGATCCAACCACGAAAAAGACTTCCATTTCACAAGAGCAACACTTAGACAAAACACCACACACTGTCCAGCACAACTAAGGCAAGCACACATGGCCTACAACCCCAAACACAGACTAGTTTTAAAAGCTAGGTAGAAGGCATGACACTTCCCATAAAGATGCAGAAGCAATTGGCAATGCCCTCTGACCACAGCACTCCCATATTAAAACCACACACGCCCAGCTCATTGACTGCATTATTGCTACATAACAATCTAGCCTGACCACTTTCCTCTTGTCCTGAATTTGAACCCAGGGCTACACCTTCTCTCCACCTAATAGATGCAGCATATATCCAGCAATGGATGTGAACACAACGCAGAAACACATTTACAAAATGAGTAGGAGTCCCACCTGCCAGGAAGTCTTGGAGCATTTGGAAACTCGCATCCCACTCCGCATATAACTCTAATAGGCACAACTTAAGGCAAATGTACACTTTACAAAAGTCGTAGCATAGTTGCAGAGCTACATACACCCCCAAAAATTCACCACAGCACACAATAAAACAAATATTGGCAAAGCCAATAGGTTTCGCCTGTTGGACTTATTGGTTTTGCCAGTGATGCGCAATGTCGGCAAACAGCATTTTCGCTGATGTTGTGCAGTATCCGACAAAATAAAAAGAAAGGAAAAAATGTGCAACAAGTGGCCTCTAGTTGCGTCGTTTTGTAAATAAGTGCATGCATCCCGTGCGTACATACATCTACGAAATGACACAGGCAGCATTTTCTTATTTATCGATCCAAGATTAATCAGTAAAATAAAAACATTAAAATCAGTGACACAAAAGTGCTTTTTTCAAGGCAGATAGACTGTTAACTATTTGCTCCCTGGATCACCCAAAAATTCAAATATAAATATGAGGGAGTGGTGAATGATGGCATGTGTGGGGAAAGAATGTATGACGTTACAACGCATACATTCACAACGCATACCATTACAATGGAACTTTTACAACACAGGCTCCATTACAATGCATGCTATTACAACGCATGCCATTACAACGCATGCCATTACAACGCATGCCATTACAACGTAAGTATGAGTAAGTATTTTTTAAATTTTTAATTAATGGGAATGTAATAGTAGTGTAAATGTTGGATAGTGTAGGGGTTAAAATTACTATTCTAACTCCAGGGAGGTGTAATAGTAGGGTAAGTGTTGGATAGTTTAGGGGTTAAAAATACTATTCTAACTCCAGGGGGTGTAATAGTAGGGTAAGTGTTGGATAATGTAGGGGTTAAAATTAAATTAAACACTTATCCATACTTACGTTGTAATAGCATCTGCGTTGTAATGGCATGCGTTGTAATGGCATGCGTTGTAATGGATCCTGCGTTGTAAAAGTTTTGTTGTAATGGTAGTGCGTTGTGAAAGTTGCGTTGTAATGGCTGTTTCCCATGGGGAAAGCAACGGGGAGCGGGCCAGGGTATAAACTAAAAAATAAAGCAGTGTAGAGAAGGAGAAAAGCAGCACATGAGGGAGAGAGCAATGCAGAGCGTGGCGGCGGCAAAGATTGGTGGGAGACAAGCACAAGGGAGAGAGAAAGTAACTCAAGAGGGAGAAAGCAATACCAAGTGCGAGCGGGTGTTAGGCAGGGTGAAACACACACAGTGTATCAATCAATACTTTATTGTTTAAGGTAATAAAAACTGTAACAATATTCCAAAAGACAATTATATTTCCAAAAAGCAATTAAAATGGCATTTAAACTAGTTTGGTAACATTTAAAGCAAACAAGAGCTGAATGTATTACGATATCAATTACTGGTGTCACACCAATCTTTGATGTAAAGTGCATAATAATATTAAAATATAACAATAAAATTGCTTTTGTGACAGAGGCCTCAGCTGTAGGGTATCAATAGATTAACTCAACCAAGCGATAACTCATGGTATTCGATGGCATTATAAGTACATGATCATTGTTAACTACTTGGGTGTGTTTTTACTCACAGTTATTTTTTTCATAAAATATACATTTCATCATCTTGCAGTTAAGTTGGGGGTCTGTTGGATTAAATCCTTTAATTATTGCTGATCTGCAAGAACGAATGCCCCGATCATTAAAAGCTTTTTTCAATACTAAAACCCGAATAGATTTCAAAAAGGGATATAAACAGATCACAGTATCTCCATGTCGGTTGTTGGGCCAAACTTGACAGTACCTCAAACCGAGTAGCAATTTACTTTCGTTTAAGATGAGGTGAATACTTTATGTTTAAATATTCAGCCGGACGTGCTGTTGTATAGGACTGGAGAACCATCCAGGCATGGAACCGATTCGCTAGTTTACAATTGTCTTGTAGTAGTGAGTGGAGTTTGGCCGTTTAGTTTATCACCTGGCGAAACACTGGGAAAGAACAGTTGTGAGTCCAAAGTTTATTGTGTTTGTTTCCTCCAGTGCTGTTTTCAGAAATTTGCCATAACTACAATGAGGATCTTCTTCCTGGGCCCGCCACAAGGCATCGTATAAGACATTAAATTGATTTAACCAGATTTTGTACCGTGTTTTAATTGCAGCATATCTTCTCCCTATATCTTGTTGCATAGGACCGAATTCCAGTCGCACCTGTGACAGGGATACATTCTGTGGCAGGCAAAATACTTTTTTGTAGCTTTTATTTGATGATTATGTATAAATTTTGCATCTTTGCCATTTAAGACGATGCTTGCATAAGCCACTGTTGGCAATAGTTTGGCGGACATGACTGCCATCATTGGCTTAAATGATGGATCCCTTAATTTTTTTAAAAGGGCACAGAATGCATAGATTAGACCGTTTCCTTTGTTGTCGAGGTATTGTTTATGAAGTTGATAATTCAGTCGATCGTCTATATACAGCCCCAGATATTTATAAGTACTGACTACCCCTAAGCTTGTTTCTCCAAGCTTAATTGGGTATTGATGCCCACGCCGGCTCCTGATGGCCATAGTTTTTTCTTTTTGCTGTTGAATTCCAGAGCGTTGGCCTTAGCAAAAGTTGCTAATTCATTGAGTGCTCTTTGGAGACCAACTCTTGTTAGACTAAGCAAGACTATGTAATCTGCATAAGAAAGATGCATTATGCATAGAGGTCCAAGGCATGGTGGATAGGCGTTAACCTTGTCTAATCTTGGTGAGAGATCCACCATAAACATATTGAATAGGTGAGAAACTAATACACAACCTTGCTTTAGTCCTACCTCTGTCTGACATTTTCGTACCATTTTCTATATTGACTCGAATCCATGTAGCGCATAGTATTCTTTCAGGAAGACCCAATATCTTTAGTTTACTCCACAAGAAGCCCCGGTCTACACGATCAAAAGCTGCTTTAAAATCTATAAAGCATAGTTGTAACTTCCTCCAGGAGCACTTGCACTTATCCGCTGTCAGGGAGAGCGATAATATGTTTGTAGTTGTACCAACCCCTTTGCAGAACTCTGCCTGGTTAAGTGGGATCAACTTGTTGTTATTGGACCATTCCACAAAATCCTCCAGGATAAGTGATGCATAATATTTGGCTTCAGAATCGATACGTGCAATTAGCCTGTAGTTTGCCGGGTCGAACTCATCACCACCCTTAAATATCGGGTTTATTATTGACTCTTTGCAACTCCTGGGGAGTGCGTCTGTTGTTCCCACCTCTATATATCTCCAGCAGCAGGATCGCTCAGTAGGCTGGATCACTCCTGAAGATGGCCTGTGGGATGCCATCTGGTCCAGGGGCCCGTCTCAATGTTAATATTTTGGATATATTTTCTACTGTGTAGTATTGGCAGTCTTGGTCTAATAGGGTGTCCGGATCTATGTACACATGTCTCATGCCTTGAGATCTGATTGTGGTGTTTACTTATATCTGATGAGCACACACAGGAGAAAGTTGGAAAACACATGCATTCAAATGGAGTGCTTAACCAAAAAGAAAACCGAGTCCCCTGAAAGTGAGCAGTGGAATGATACAAGTCAGTCAGTCAAAAGGATGGTAAAGAGGAAATCCTCAAGGGATGGACCCTTTAAGAACAGGAAGGTAAGCCATCGGTAAAGAAGCAAGCAAATGAGAGTGGCAATGAAGGTAACCAATGGGAAGCAATGGGAAGCTGTACGTACACAGTACATTTTTGGTAGCTGTACAAAGGTTTATCACTACCCAACAGATTGTGCTGTCTGGTTGTGGAGACCTAAAAATATGAATATCCACACAGCACCGTATCACCCAAAATAAAGGCCTGGTATTGATAAAGAAATCAACACTGAAGATGCACCATAACACTGTTAAATCCTAAACTCTTATAATGAAACCAGCACCCTAACCTCACCACATTTCCCAGCAAAATACCTTCTCTGCCAGAAAGAATCAAATCCCATCACCCAGATACCACATTTACAAAAGTGATAAACCAGACTTGAAATGACACCACATTGTCTAGCGATAAAGTCCAAAATCAACAGACACTGTCACACACAATGTGTACACACCAGCCAAGGACCACAGTACTGTAAAAGAAACCAACACCTAGGCACCACCTCATCCCCCAAAGAAAGCTTTCATAACCATCAGAGAGATATCTACTCCAAATCGTCCAACAGCATGCAAAAGACCAAACAACAAGAGAGAAAATAATCAACAAACCACCAGAAAGAACCAAATAACATCACAGAGAAGCCACCACCCAATGCGACAAACCATCCAAAGATAACTGCGCCTCTACAACTCATAACTCTATTAATTTCTGAAGCTAGTTCTTCAGAATTCACTCCACAACCTGTAATTGTAACTGATTCTAAATCCATATTACACCCAGGAAACACATTACCGTATGTTTTAGATGCAGTCAATCATTGACGGCTGCACCTTACTACCCAAACTATACTGCATTTACTGTAAAGGATGATAAATACTGCTGCTACAAAGTTTTTACTGTAACTATTATCAATCCACAACTGTGAACCACAACTCTTAACTTCATGAATAAATAATTCATCCTCAATATTTGCAATCACAAATCGTGTAACTGCAAGTAATCCAAGGTAACTACAACTCGGACACATCTCATAACTGTATAATGAAGTATACTTGGTCTTCGAGCAATGCACTCTCTGGTACCAGTTACTGTTGCATCTGTTCTTGATTTCTTAGGGCAGTCAGAGGCCACAATACTACAACACTCAAGTTGAATGGCCAAGTACTCCCTTCCAACACTTATCTCTCCAATCGTAGCAGGCTTGAGCAGTCAAGGCATACTCCAGGAGATGTTGTTGGATTAGAAACTCAGAATCAGTATAACACAGTATGAAACAATAATTGTCTTATCATTGAAATATGAGTTTATTACAGGAAAGTAAAATATTTTTCACATAAATCAAAGCTCTACGTTGAAACTATAAGACTCTATGAACTTCTGACCAGTTATTAACCACAAGCATTTACTGCATTATCTCGCTTGGTGAGAAAATGCAGTTAATATTGAGCGCTATGACCTATATTATGCTATTGGGTGGAACTTGGGTGTGGTCAGAAGCATTTGCGTTCTTTGGTTTAGTCAATGTTGTAGACATGCCAGGCAGGAAGAAACAAGCTTGCTGTTTTTGTTACTGATATGTCTGGACCTCTGAATTTGTTTAGTGATTGCGTACAAAAAGGTATTTGCATAGAATGCCAGAACTAGTTGTTACAATGTCCTACTACCCAAAAAGTACTCCTCCTCTCAAGCGAAGAAGTGTTCATCGATCACAACTCGTTGTACGGGTCCTGCTAAGAATGTTCTGGTTCTGGGAATGGGTGGCTGTGTGTCTGGTCGCTGTTGTCTGGTTGGGGCACCCGGTCTTAGCACTTGAGTCGAGAGTCCAGTATCCTTGGGCTGCGGACAGTGGCAGGCTGGAGTGCCAGCACACACTGAGGGGCCCATTACGATGTCGGGTGGATTGCCTCCGCCAGGCTGGCGGTAGCCACCGCCGGCCTGGCGGAGGCAATCCGCCTGACATCCATTCCCGAATTTCCCCCTTCCATATTAGTATGGCGGGGAGAACTGCGGTGGACGGAAAGACCGTCCGCCGCTTTTCCGCCCCGGTTGCCCTGCGGCCAGGGCAGAGAATGTTTAATATGGTGGCGGTGTCTCATAGACACCGCCAGCCATATTAGTATTGGCTGTCAATCATGCCTTTCCGTGGCGGCAATGCTGCCACGGAAAGGCATGCGGTCTTCACTCTGGGGGCCCCTGCGGGCCCCCAGAGTGAAGGAGGGGTGAGGGCTGCACACGGGGGTACCTGTGGTACCCCCCCATATTGGCATAAACAAAGCGGCAGGCACCGCGCGGTGCCTGCTGCTTTGTTTATGCAAATGCTGAAATGCATTTCTAGCATTGTGGCCGGCGGTGCTAAGAGCCCCGCCCGCCACAATGCTAGAAATGCAGGATGTGCCCGCCACTGTGGCGGGCACATCCTAATGCCCCCCACGGGACCCCCACCCTTATGGTGGGTGGTCCCAATCCCCGCTAGGATGACGGGCGGACAAAGTCCGCCCGTCATCCTAATGACCCCCTGAATGTCCATAAAGCAAATGGTCAGGGGTTTTGGGCCTATAGTTTGGACAATGCCAGGTGCAGCCAATTAATTCTGGTGGTGGAAGCACCTGCAAGTTGGGAACAGCCATAAGAGTCTCAAAAGAGAATCTAGGGACTAGTTGGCTTAAAACCTGGACAAGGGGTGAGCAGTCTGGGGTTTTACCAGCGATATCTCTGAAACAGCTCAGCTAGAAGTATGAGTCCAACATTTCCAGAATTAAATTGACCTCCTGAAGCCAACGGGATCGTACCACAGACACAGCACTGAATCCAAGATTATACCACACCAAAGAAGGTGGCATAACAGGTAAGTGTAGACACTCCACAGGCAAGGGGAAAGTCATTGGGGCTGAACCCTCAACCATCTCAGTTGTGATCATGCCAGACCATCTCGTTGATCCAGGCCGCTATTTTTCACTTCTTCCCTTCGGCAGCTGCGTGGTCTCCTCCCCACCGTAGATGCCAGCCGCCACTGGCAATTGCACATCACAACATGTACGTCTATCATGGAACAGATCCTTGATGAATGCACAGCCGACATTTGGAACTGAAATCAGTCAGAGTATGTGGCCATTACCAAGAGGGACAGCAGTACATGCAACTGTATCAGTACCTGTAAGTTAATGCCAATAACACTATCCAACACAAATTGTAACTGGGCATGCATAGCAATTGCCCTTAATGCATCACAACAAGGTATATGTTCATCAGTGACCATAACTAATGCCTAATAATTTCACCACCAAGACTCTAAACAATATAAAGCTCTTTGACTGAGTCACCACAATGTGTGACAGTATCAGTTACTGATATGCACTGCCCCAGATTCAAATTACCTGAGTAGTTTAACTGGTTCTTGATTCTAACTATAACCGATGCCCAGTAACTGCGGCACTCCCACAACTCATAACTTTATGAAGAAATAGGATTGAAACTAAAATCCTGCACCAACTGCTTCAAGAACTGGGCCCATCCCTGACAAAGACTGCACTTCAAAAGTCATAATGTATCAGAAACATTAATCAAACCGAGAACCTACCCCCAATAGCTTGCTTCTGTGTGAGTAACAGTAGCTGAGACTGTAACAGATTCCGGTACCTAGTTCAAAGCTTTATCAGTAACTGTAATGGATCCTGTATAACTGAACACTCACAACTTGTAACTATGTCAAAAACTGACATATCGTCGATAACTGCAAGCCACAAGTTGTGCTGCATCAATGACTTGTGTTACAGCAAACAAATGATGGACGGAATGCTGACAATTAAACATTCACCCCCAGTCAAAAGATCTGGGTTAAATCCATTGTTTTCTTGCTCACCATGCCACCGCAGTTTAGACCCAGTCATTTTCAAATCAGTCTTGACCCTGTGCTTCATGGGAACAGTCCAGCCCGAACTGTCAAGCCAGGTCCTCCCTGGACTGGAAACAAGCATCCTGGGACCGGTTTCAGGGTATTCCACCCTTTTTCAGCCAGGCTGCTTGAATTTGTTTGCTGTAGCATCAATGACTTGGTTCTCCACAACTACACACGTACAACTCGTGGCTTTGTCAGTAACTGATCTAAAGTAAACGCACACCACAACTTGTGACTGTAAGTTCTTTGAGTACTGTATTTCCAAAGACATGCATGTATCAGGTTCTTTCCTCAAGGGAGGACAGTATTAATAACTGTAGTTAATTTTTACACCAGCCACAGCTGAAGCCCCTGTCAGTATCTATAATCAGTGTGTGATAACTTAGCACTCGGAACTCCTACCTCTATCAATAGATGGAATGACTCGTCTAATCCTACACCTGTAACTTGTAACTCAATAGTTACAACGTTGGGTTGTGTTGCGTTGAGTTACGTTATGTTATGTCATGTTATGTTACGTTCCTCCTCCGCTCCCAACAGCCATATCTGGTTTGTTTTCAAAAGCGCCGGGACACTCCTCGGAGTAGCCGAGCGCTATATAAAACCATTAATAACATAACATAACATAACATACGTTACATTATGCTTATTTGCTTAGGGCGCATGTCACCCAGAGGGGGTTGTATGACGTTACAACGTATGCCAATACAACGCATGCCATTACAACGCATACCTTTACCCCGACTTGCTGTCAGGGTGCGCTGGAAGTTGGAATAGTATAATTTACTATTCCAACTTCAGTGTGTTGAACAGTAGGGAAGGTGATGGAGATAACTCCAACACCTTCTACCCCTTGCAACACGCCTTTCGTGTTATAATGACATGCATTGTAATGGCATGTGTTGTAACGCTTCCGTTGTAAAGGCTGGTTCCCCCCAGAGGGTATCCTGGCGACTAGGAAGGGTGGGGCCCCTGGATGGATTCTATTGGAAGAGCTAGGTTTTCAGTTTCTAGGGCAATCTGTGATGGAGTTAGCGGCTCTGATCTGGAAGGGGAGGTCATTCCAGACTTTTGGAACCAGTTAGGAGAAGGCACGGCTCCCAGCTCTGGCTCAGCGGATGTGAAGGATGTGATTGAGGAGGTGGTTAGCTGAGTAGAGGTGCCTGGTTGGTGTTTGGAACTGAATGTGGCTGTTTGCTGTTGTAGTGCTTTGTAAGGGTGTGTGAGGAGCTTGAGGAGGGCACATTTGTGGACAGCCTGAGGTGTTTGGATATGTCAGAGAGAAGTGGGTGTTTGAGAGGGATTCTGGTTGATGCTTTCAGTATGAATCGGTATCTCTCGAGATGTGATGTGAATGTCAAAGGTTTTGCCGTAGTCCAGCTTGTTGGTCATCAAGGCTTGTGTGACAGATCTTCGGGTGGCCAGCGGTATCCACCTGTACACTTTCTTAAGGAGCTTGACGGGGTGGAAGCATGTGGAGGTGACCTTGTTGATCTGGCTGGACATCTCAATTTGATTGTCGATCACAATGCCAAGGATCGTGGCCGAGTTGGACTGCCTCTGGCGATGGCCGTAGCTCTGAGAGCACCAGGCCGAGGGCCAGAGAGAAGTATCTTGTGATTGATTGATTGATGCTTTATTTCGATATGCACATATCATAAAAGCAGTACAAAAAGATAAAAACAGCATGTCGAAATAAGTAAGACTGTACAAATGGAATGATAATTAAAACACGGTATGTCAGCATAAATTAGATAAAAAAGAATTAAATTGTTATGGACAGTCTTCTAAGTCTTATCAACCAAGCCCATTTAAAAAATTTTGCAACAGCACAAACAATAGGAGGGGCTGTATTAGTTAAAAGAATCCGAAGGGCAACAGAGTGCTGACGAGTCCCCAGTTCTCTGCAAATGGGGCCAAGCCAACGTGATCTGGGGCGACCATAGTCCGGGCATTCAAAAAGGAAGTGTGGCACCGTCTCTGGTTTGTCCGGACAAGAGGCACAAAAGCGTGAGGTGGGCTGGGCTTTATTCCACCTTGAACAGAGATCCGCCAAGGGCAAGGTTCCTAGCCGAAATTTAATGAACAAGGACCTATCCATAGCAACTGATATAATATCCATATATGGCTCATACAAGACAACGTCTTTGAACAACAGGAAAGCTGCGGTGGTTTTGCAATGCTGCTGGCTACTAGAGCGCTTCACGTCAACCCACTCCCAGAAAAGTTTTTTTAGAATCTTCTTTGGTGGAGCGGAGTGACTATGCCAGCAAGAGGCCAAACCCAATTCCCCTAAAAGATGTTTTATGTCCTTCAGCCATTTAATGCTACTCCAACCATCAGCATGCATTACTTCTGCCAGCCCATTGGCATACGATTGTAGCTCCGGGACCCTCCACAAGCGTGCCCAGAGCAGAAGGGGACGAAGCCGAGCCTGGTCCCTTATGGCTTTACAGCCAGTGTCCAAGAGCATTGGGATGGTCGGGCTGCTCGATGGAATAGCAAGAAGATCCTTGATAAATTTATTTTCGGCCTTACTCAATGAGTCGACTTTGCCCAAGCCCCACAGTTCCGATCCATAGAGAGAAGCAGGGACTGCACGAGCTTTGTAAATCTCCAGTATGGGTGCAACACAATGTTTTGAGGAGTTATTGTACTCCTTAAGAAGGGCGCCCCCCACCCTTTTGTGGGACAGAGTCATTTTATCGATGTGGGCAGTCCAGCTCATTGCATCATTCAGACGGATCCCTAGATAATCAAATTCCGCCACTCTTTCTAGAGGTATGGAGTTCAGAATAGGAGGGCGACCAAGTTTGCGGGGTGGGTGCATGACTAGGTACTTGGTCTTGTCTATGTTGATGACGAGGCCTTTAGTGGTACAGAAATCCTGGAAGCGGTTCAGCAAAGACTGTAAACCTTGGGGGGTTTTGGAGATGAGGAGGGTGTCGTCGGCGAACAACAGAGTTGGAATTTTTACTCCACCCAGGCTGGGAGCGTCTGATGGTTCGCCCAGTAGATGATCTACCACCCCGTTAATATAGAGGGAGAATAAGGTAGGGGCCAAAACACAGCCCTGTCTTACTCCCCTCTCGACCCTGATTTTATCGGTCTTTTCCCCATTCAGCCCCCATCTAACCTGGGCATAGGTGTTAGTGTGCAGGTTAATGAGGAGGTTCAGTAGGTACGGGGGCATCCCTAAACCATGAAGCACCCTCCAAAGTTCCTCCCTTGGTACCAGGTCAAAGGCAGTCTTGAGGTCAATAAAGGCCAGATAGAGACTTCCTTTGCCCAGCACCACCACCTTCCAGTGTAACAACAAAAGCCTAAAGGCCTGTTCAATAGTTCCTGTACCTGAACGGAACCCAGCCTGCATGTCGGACAGAATGTGATTGTCGTCCACCCATTGAGTAATTCTCCCCAAGATGGTTTTCCCGGCCAATTTCTGGCTGGAGTCTATTAGGCTTATAGGCCTATAGTTCCCGGGTAAATCCCGACTGCCCTTTTTAAAAATGGGGACCACCTCCGCACCTCTCCAGGAGTCAGGCACAGGCCCTCCCCCCATGATTGCATTGAGGAGTGCAGAGATTAGAGCCCCCCATTCTTCCGGGTAAGCACGGAGGATGTCCCCCGGTAGGCCATCCGGGCCAGCTGCTTTCAAGGGGACCAAGGTTTTGATCTGCTTTGTTACATCAAGGGGGGAAAACAGATCCAGGTCACGGTCTAGAGTAAAGGCTGGGATTTTAAAGGGATCATTAAGGGGGCCTTCAACAGGAGAGTAAAGATTTTGGAAATGGGAAAACCAAGTCTGGGCATTGATCGCACAAGTCCTCCGGGAATCGTCGGGACGATTCCTTTTGCCCACCATGTCCCAAAAACCTTTAGCATCTTTCCCTCGGCTGACAGCCAGGAGGTCCTGCCAGAAGTTATCCTCCCATTCCATCCTAGCATTTTTCTGGCAGAGTGTGTAGTGTCTCCTGGCCTCCCTAGTCCTAAACGGCAATTTGGACTTGACTGCCTCGATAAGAAGTGATTTCGCCTCCCTACACTTTTGGTTGTACCAGCCCTGACCCGGTCGTAGGCCGGGTTTCCTTCCTCTCGGGTGGGCTGGGGCTACAAAGAGGTCGCCAATGGCCTGAATTATGACACAAAACCTAGGTGCCACCTCCATCAGCCCTTCCTCTTGGCAGTCAAGATTGGCCAGGGCTGAAACCAGAAGCTGCCTAATCGCAGAGGTTTTCTCCTCCGAAAGAGCCAGCTTCGCCCACTTTAGCCTTCGCCCACAGTTCGTGACCACTGACAGGTCTGGAGCGGGGTTGCAAGGAGAACCACTCACGGTGCTGTTGACGCACCTGTGGGAGAGGGTGAGGGACAGGAGATTGTGGTCACTCTCCACAGAAGGTAAAACTACCATGTCCTCCACCATGCCCCACAGGTGTATGTCAAGGAGGAAATAATCAATCCGTGACGTGTGTCCTGGCCTGTTATAGGTGTGCGCCCCTACTTTGTCGGACCTGGTTCTGCCGTTGGCAGCTCTAAGCCCAAACTCCATAACTAAGGAGTTGATCTGGAGGGCCACTTCTGTCCACTTTTTAACAGGGCCAAGCTCGAGGGGGGGAATCCCCCACCCATTATCAAATTCCTCTTGATCTGCTAGGATGTCCAGATCCAGAGGCTTGAAAGTGCAGTTCAGATCACCTGCCAACAGTGTACAAGACCTGTATGAAGATGAGCGGAGTTGCGCTTCCAAGCAAGCTATAACTGGGGATTCTCTTCCCCCCTTAGTGCCACGGGCATAGATGTTAAAAATGTTTAGGATGACTCTGCCCTGGGGATTTCTAAGCAAAATATTTAGGAGGTCAGGGCAGTTAGTGTCCTTCTCCTCCACCCTACAGTTAAGTTCGGTGGCTACCCAGATTAACAGACCGCCAGAGGGGCGGCCCCTACCAGTTGCACTTTCTGCTGCCGGCAAAAAGTGGGTGGAATAACCCGCCTTGTGAAGGGGCACCCGACTCCAGGTTTCCTGGAACAGGCAAATGGAGTATTGCTCCACACGCTCGCTCCAATCCGGCAACGCCAGCTTTCTTTCGAGGCCCGCAACATTCCAGCTGAAAACCCTAATCTGGGGGTCCGTTACAGCTGCAATGCTACAATCCTCGACAGGGGGTGACAAGTCCGCAGAACCCACATCAAGGGGACCAGGCGGAGAATTATGGGAAGCCCCAGTCTCCCCCTTCCTCTCTACAGACTCGGACGAAGCCAGAGTCTGCAGTGGGGAGGAGGAGCCATTGGATCTGTGGTGTGGTGTTGACCCAGCGACAAAACCTGGGGCCACAACATCCTCCCCCGGATCATAACTGAGTCAACAACTCCCAGGTCCCCAGTTTGGTATCACTGGAGCTGGGCATAGCTGCTGAGAAAGAACTCCCGGGGTCAGAAGGCCGTGGGCAGTGTTTTCCACCAAAAATTGGCCCCCTGGGCTGCCAATGAAGGAGGGTTGTCCAAGATAAATGGGGGTGGTGGTCATAATAGACCGTGGGTAAAAAAATGTCAAATCGACTATGTCGATACCCGAACCAGCCGTGGGTTGACCTTGGGAGCATATAAATTGGGCAACCCTAGCATCTTGGAAATTTACAACCACACAATCCCCTTCAAGCGATTTTTTCCCGTGTCCAATCCAACCCACCCTGCGTACACCAAGAATAATTCCATCCACTCCCGCAGGCAAGGGCCTGTTGGCTTTCAGCCAGTGGATGACCTTGTTCTTTAGTGCCTGGTGGTTTTCCCGCTGGGTACTCCCAATAGGGGGGACTTTCGTAAGGATGACAACATACGGGTGGCACTCAGGGGGGAGGTTAACTGGGGGGCACTTGCGTCTACTGTTCTGAGGAGGACCCAAAGGGAGCCGATTTGTAGGTGGGACGGGAATAGATGCAACCTTAGGAGTTGATGCAACACCACCAGTTGCATCAGATATGACAACCCCAGGTTGCGAAGTAGGGCCCGTCCCTCCCTTCTTGTGTTGCCTTGGGGCCTGGGTAGCCACCGGGGATATTACTGCAGGGGGAAGGGTAGCATGCACGTGGGCAACACAAGTTGAAGCCTTCGGCTTTATCTGTCTAAGACCAACCTTAGAAGCAGCCAAGATCGTATTCCCAGGTGCAGGGTGCTTGGGCGGCTGCATCAGTTGGTCTCCCAGGGGGGGTCTCACTGGGACCTCTATCCTATTGGACTCATCTAACCTATCAGTCCTATCCTTACTGGGCTTTGGCTGGTGCTTGAGAAGGGTCTTTAGGGCAAAGAAATTGTCCCTAGTAGCCTGCTCAAAGCAGTCAAGCCTTTCCCCCAACCTCTTGACCTGGTCTATAAGTGGCAACACAAGAGATTTGACCATCTTCTCAAATGCCTCCATAGAGTGACCCACGTTGTCCTGAACAGGCGTTAGTGGGGCCGACAAGAAAGGTGGTACTGTATCAATAACAGCCGGAGCGCAAATGGCTGTCCCTGTGGATACCGGTCCTGCGTTGCTCTGGGGGGGAGGACCCCTCAGGGGCGGGTACCTGGGATGGTTAGTGGTCTTAGATGGGCAACCCTTTCTAGTGTAATTTGCCCTTTTCCCCTTCCTTTTGATAGACTCCTGGATGGGTTGCTTTTTGGTCGGAGCTTGTGGGACGGGAGCAGGAACCTCAGGGCAGTGTAGGGACTGTATGCCAGGTGAGCCTACTAAAGAGAGCTCATTGCATGGATCCACAAGCACAGCACATGGACTGGTACTGTGGACACCGATCAGTGAGCTTTCGAATCCCTCTAAACCACCCATTGGAGGTGCAATAAGGGAATCCCCAGGTAAATCCCCAAGCAGAGGTGCAGGGGAAGTAGGATTTAAAGGGGACAACACTATTGCTGGCGATGGACTTTTAACAAGAGGGAAGTCAAGTGAAAGGCGCCGTTCAGATATGGCAAGTTCATTGACTATGACAGCCGCCACCCTTGTCAGGAATTTGTCCATAGAGCCAAACATAGCACCCCCGGGGGCACTCTCCCCGCAACCCCTCAAGGCCTTACCGGAGCGTGTTGACATGCTGAGATGCGGCACCACAGGTTGAACCCGGTACGGTAGATGGAAATGGGGTGGCCCTGCCCTGCCTCCTCCTGCCCCGGACGGCCACAGACGGCCCGCCCTCTGCCCGGGCTCAGCCCGGCGCGTCCCGCGCGCGTTCCCGCGACGCGGGGGCTGTGCGTGCTTTTAGGGCGCCGCCGGGCGCGGGAAGTCCGGTGGGCGGCTCCCGCCGCTAGAGATGATGGTCAGTGTAGTCCCTCGGTGGCCGCAGTAATGATGGCAGCTGCGGCGGCAGGAAGGCTACAGGCGGCAACCACAGGGAGACCTGGGAGACCAGAGCGTCAGCCCACAGGTAGGGAAATCCAAAGTTTATGCCCCAAAGGATACAACACCCGCTCCACCGGGGCTGTGCGTGCTTTTAGGGCGCCGCCGGGCGCGGGAAGTCCGGTGGGCGGCTCCCGCCGCTAGAGATGATGGTCAGTGTAGTCCCTCGGTGGCCGCAGTAATGATGGCAGCTGCGGCGGCAGGAAGGCTACAGGCGGCAACCACAGGGAGACCTGGGAGACCAGAGCGTCAGCCCACAGGTAGGGAAATCCAAAGTTTATGCCCCAAAGGATACAACACCCGCTCCACCGGGGCTGTGCGTGCTTTTAGGGCGCCGCCGGGCGCGGGAAGTCCGGTGGGCGGCTCCCACCGCTAGAGATGATGGTCAGTGTAGTCCCTCGGTGGCCGCAGTAATGATGGCAGCTGCGGCGGCAGGAAGGCTACAGGCGGCAACCACAGGGAGACCTGGGAGACCAGAGCGTCAGCCCACAGGTAGGGAAATCCAAAGTTTATGCCCCAAAGGATACAACACCCGCTCCACCGGGGCTGTGCGTGCTTTTAGGGCGCCGCCGGGCGCGGGAAGTCCGGTGGGCGGCTCCCGCCGCTAGAGATGATGGTCAGTGTAGTCCCTCGGTGGCCGCAGTAATGATGGCAGCTGCGGCGGCAGGAAGGCTACAGGCGGCAACCACAGGGAGACCTGGGAGACCAGAGCGTCAGCCCACAGGTAGGGAAATCCAAAGTTTATGCCCCAAAGGATACAACACCCGCTCCACCGGGGCTGTGCGTGCTTTTAGGGCGCCGCCGGGCGCGGGAAGTCCGGTGGGCGGCTCCCGCCGCTAGAGATGATGGTCAGTGTAGTCCCTCGGTGGCCGCAGTAATGATGGCAGCTGCGGCGGCAGGAAGGCTACAGGCGGCAACCACAGGGAGACCTGGGAGACCAGAGCGTCAGCCCACAGGTAGGGAAATCCAAAGTTTATGCCCCAAAGGATACAACACCCCAGTATCTTGTATGATTAGGACCGCTTCCATGTTGTAGGTGTTGAGTTTCAGACAGTCTCTGTCCTGTCAACTCTGTGCCTGTTCCGCAATGTCCCTACATCACTGGTGTGTTCACTACAGATCCAGGATGCCCCATTCAATGGCACCGTTTCAGGATATCGACACAAGGCAAATCTGCATATGGTTAATCTAAATGTAATTAATTTACACAGTCATAGGTCAGGCTTGAATTATAGCCTGCATTTAGTACTCCTAAAGATAGGCTGGCCTACATCCCGTCGCCCAGTCTTGTAACAGCTGGAGGGCATCCTTCCAGTTCAAGCCCCTCTTTCATTCGACACTTCTAAAGTGAAGTCACATGTAAAAACTCCACGTCATCCTCCCTTCCCTTTATCCTAGCACATTTATCAGGCAGTGACGTGTTTAGGGGTTGTGTAATATTTGCAGCTGGCCAGAGTCTAACTTCCGACTTGAGAGCCTCTGAAGAAAGAAAAGGCAAAACCGGAAGTGTGTTAAAATGAGAGTCAAGGTCTCTTGACAAGGACCTGGTGAGAGCACTGATTCTTTAACAATACACAAGGAATACATAGAGCCCTCTGGAACTTCTATTATGCGCCTCGATACATGGGGCCTCATTTACGAGGATTTGGTGCAGGGTACTGCCGCAAGAATCTTCCTGTGTTGCCCTGCGTCAAAAGAAAAAGGGAAGGACTGTGCCATATCTACAAGATATGAATCATTCCTGTCCTTTTCCCCTGAGCTGGTGCACAATGGGCAGCCATGCGCCAGCGCAGGCACCCTTGCATCATGGTGCAACGGTGTATGCGTTGTAGGGGTGATTGTTTTGGGGCAGCAAGGGACATCTTCCAGCACAAAAACAATCACAAGAGGGTTTTTTTCTCTTTCTATGTGTGCTGCTGAATGCAGCACAGATGGAAAGGAAACAAGCATTTGCAATACACTAGGTCTCGCATCAGTGAAAGTTAGAGCTATTGGTGTTGGAAATATCCCAGCATAAGTAATAAAAGAACATTTACATGACCTATGCTACTGCTGTGTTTTTTTTGTGGAACAAAATGTAACAAACATTATCATTTGCAATGCAAATAGCTCATACTTTCGCTAATACGAAACCTATTGTATTGCAAATACATGGCATCTGGAAAGTAACACGATTGGTGTGGGGGCTGTCCAGAGATAGTGTACTGGCCCTTTATTGGCTAGCAAGAAATTACTGTGCCAAGAATTTCTTAAAGGATTGTGGCAGATAGGCATGTTAACAGGATGCTGTAAATACTAAAATGTAAACCATCGGTGACTTACACGTTGCTCGGAAGCAGTGTTGTGCAAGTTGCCTATTTCTTTGGATGCTGCCTGCTCTGAGGGTCCCTGGGTTGAGCTGTTAAGAGTCCCTGCCCGGCGAGCAGAACAAATGAATTTTTATTTAAGAGACTAGGTGCGGGGGACGGGCCCAAATATAAAGGTAGCTTTGGCGAATAACGTTCCTGCTGGAGTGAGATCAGAGTTTTATCTAGTGGCTATTTCCACTCATGCTAAAGTAGCGCAGAGGATTAAGATGGCTACTGCAAAGAACATCTCCCTATGTGTCCGAGGTTTGCAGGGTCACCTGTGCTATCCCACAGACTATCAGTGCTGCTCATTAAACTCATATTTGCAAGATGACTTGCAGTTTATGTTATGGGTCCTATTAGTTTGCTGTATCTCAGCTTTCCATGTGGTAATGGTGGCAACGTTGGGTGTGGCCCTGTGTTACACAACTAGCGTACTAACAACTGCAGTCCTAGACCAAAGCCCTCTGCATTTACAGATGCCCACCTACAGTCTCAGGATTCTGGGAACAATGCTTCCTGCTGCTGTGGTAGGAACTGAAAGTCGAAGCTCACGGTTGACACATAGCGCCAATGGTGAATAGAACTACCAAACATGGGCTGTAATAAGAGAGCTCATTGGAGCACGCTGCACGTGTCCCATATTCTCAGAGAGCTGCCATGTTCACAGCTCCGAGACATATTGGAGAAATGTGGAGAAGTGGAGTGGGCTGAGAATCAAGAGCATGTGGCAAACATGTTGTAATTGTTCCTATATGAGCTCATGCGTCAATTTCAAAAGTATTTGTGTTAAATAATAAAGCGTTTGTCTCTCTGTCCTGTAGTATTCAGCAATGAAATTAAACTCTACAGTCTTTAGTCGTCTGTTTTTTGGTATGTCGCGAGGGAGTAGTAGAATAGGTGGGAATAGATGCCTGCACATACCTCCCGTTATGCTCCTCAGGTTAAAGGAGGCTGGCATTACAGATATTGCGCTAAAATGGCTGTCCTCATTCCTAGAAGACAGATCCTTCCAGATAATGGAAGGCGAGCACTTCTCAGATATCCTACAAGTATCGTGCAGAGTACCACAGGGATCCGCTCTGAGTCCCACATTATTTAATCTATACATGCTACCTCTGGCTGAGATAGCGTAGACATTTGGGTTATCTATTGTATCATATGCAGGTGATACCCAGTTGGTACTATCAGTGACGGAGGGCCCACTATCCAAGTACTCCCAACCGGCCCCCTGCATGAAAGAAGTAGCGGTATGGATGAACAGGTGCAGCCTAAAACTGAACGGAGATAAAACAGAACTAATGTTCCCGGGAGATAAGTCTGTGCCCAGAAACATCATCTGCTGGCCTCCAGAACTAGGCAACTCCCCTCTCCCAAAACACTCCATTACAAATCTGGGAATGTGGTTAGATCACGGTCTTTCTATGGAGACACAAGCCAAAAAACTGGCAGCCACCTGTTTTGGAATACTACGCATGATCCGGAAGATTTTACCTCTTATCCCTGAACAGGCACAGAGAACCGTGGTTCAGGGGTGTAGCACGGTTACAACGAATTTTTTACAACGCACTACCATTACATCGCAACTTTTACCACGCAAACCATTACAACGCAATGCGCTGGGGGGCGCTCTAGGATAGGGAATGTATTTAATATACTATCCAACACCTTCCCTGCTATCCACGGGGACTGCAGTTGGAATAGTAAATTAAATAATTCACTATCCAGCGCCTAAAAGCATTATGCGTTGTAATGGACTGCGTGGTAAAAACCGCGTTGTAAAGGCATGCGTGGTAAAAGCATGCGTTGTAGTGACACCAATCCGGTTCAGGCCTTGGTGATATCACGCCTGGACTACGGCAACTCCCTCTATTTGGACTCCCCCAAATACGTCGTGAACAGACTTCAGGTGGTTCAGAATGCCGCAGCCAGGATACTTCTAGGCATCCCCAGACAAGACTCAGCAAAAGCCGCTTTGAAAACACTGCACTGGCTTCCTATCCAAGCCAGGATCAAACTTAAATCGCTATGTATTGCCCACAAAGCAATGAACGACAAGGGTCCTGCACTACTAAGAAATCTAGAAGCTCCGTATGTGCTGGGTAGATCCACTGAGATCATCATCAGATCTACTCATGAAGAGTACAAGAATAAAGAGATCGAGATGGGGAGGAAGATCTTTCTCATACCTGACTCCTAGTCTGTCGAATTCCCTACCTAAAGAAACATGATTGCCAAGAGATGAACTGATATTTAGGAAAAAACTAAAACATGGCTCTTCCCCCGATAACTTCTTTTCCCTGACATCATCTTCTCCTCAGCGCTGGGAAGCTTTCGGGCAGCCATGCGCTCTATTAATCTATAAACATAAACATAAAACATGCACGGATGGAGTGCAACTTTCAGGATGTTAAGAATTAGATTGGATTAAAATTTAGATTTCTTGGCCACAGCACTTCCAGGAAATATGTCCCAAATAACACAACAATACAGCACACAGCATGTGACCTCTCTGCAAATGTTTCCCACCAGCTCGGAGGCTGCTAGCTCCTGGGTTTTTTTCTGGACAGTCCTGTTTTTTATAATGCACCAAATACATGCCTCTGTCGTTGACCCTCAGGCTATGCGTTTTCTTGTAAAATGCTGCAGCTTGTGGAACAGAGCACGCCCTTGTCCTGTGCTTTGCCCTGTATTCTTGTTACTGTGGAATGCTGGTTCTTCATTCACAGGAAAGAGAGAGGAGTCAGGAGTGTTAAAAAATCACTCAGGCCTGATGTATGACTGATTATTTTTCTGAAGAGGGACTCATTTTGAGATTAACCTCCGTGGAGATTGAGAGAAAAACATCTAACAAAAGGTATCCTGTTGAAATGTACTGCTCGAAAAGGAACTACAAGAAACAGGAGGAAAAAAACAGACATTGATCTTTTAATGCACAGCAAATGTGGCAAGATAAGAGCAAGATTTACAGCCCTGTTTACAAAAGAGCTTAGGGGAAATCATCAAAGAAACTAGTTCTTATAGACTGTAGATAAAACAGACTGTGTAAACACAAGTAAAAAGTCCAGTCCTTATGGGAGGTTACAAATGCAGACAAGGAGTAACTAAGGAGGAACTACTAAGCCTATTCATGAATCAAAAGCAACCATTTAGAAAGGACACAGGAGCCAATTGAAAAAATTGAAAAGATATGTGGGAAAAGGGCGGAGCCTCAAGTCCATACCTGAATACAGCATGCTGCGCAGAACAGCGCATGTGCTGCCGGGCTCGACCTAAAAACGAGGAGAAATGGGACCACACTGCCAAATCCTCCCCACTGGAGGATAGAGTGCTGGATGGTCATCTCCCTGACAGCACTAGTTCCCTGATATATAAAAAGTTGGTCAACAATCTCTCGGATCCTCTCGTGGCCCTCTGAGAGAAGTGGATTAGGGATGGATGTACGTTGTTACAACGCAGGTTATAACAACGCATAGCTTTACCACACGGCCGCTACAACGCAAGGCGTTGGAGGGCGCGGATTTAGGATTTTTATAATTTTATATTCCAACACCAGTCCCCGTGGATACTAGGGAAGGTGTTGGGATATAAATTTATAAAATTCCTTATCCCACAGCGCCCTCCAGCGCAAGTCGTGGTAACGACTTGCGTTGTAACGGCCGCGTGGTAAAGGTACCGCGTAGTAAAAAATTCATGGTAAACGTTGTTTACCACTAGGGATGGCATAGAAATGGATGATGAGGAATGGCAGGAGGCATTCTCTTCTCCCAGAGTCATAGCAATACCAGCCCGCCTTCGCCTGGTCCAGCTAAAACGTCTCCACCGTATTTATGTAACGGGCCCCAACTGGTATGAATGGGAAGGGTTGAGGAGGGTGCTTGCAGGCGGGGATGTGGCCAGATGGGGACCTTCTTTCACATAGTTTGGGAATGTGCACAGATTCAGCCTTACTGGCGCTACATCCATGACATCATCAATACTGTCCTGTCAGTGCAGCTCCGTGTGGAGTCCCGTCGGTGTCACCTCAACAACTGGGAACCAGCTGATTTGAATATTTGCTTGACGCAGTGGGTAACACTGGGGCTAATGCTGGCTAAGAGGAATATCGCCCAGCGGTGGGGGACTCAGGTCCTGCCTACGGTACAGGATTGGGAAAAAGACTTAGACTGGGCAATGTTTAGAGAAAAGACTGTGTATGTAGCGCGCGGATGTCCCAAAAAATAGTCTTGTGTGTGGGGCCTGTGGAACTCCTATTGTGGGGAAATATATCAGCCTCCCTTGGCCCCTACACTGGATGACCGCCCGTCACCTTAGACCTTCCATCATGTATGATTGTATTTTGTGATATCACCTACTGTACCACTGATGCCTATCATATTGCTCTCTCTGTACTGCCATGCTAATGCTGATGTTTGTTTTTTCTTAATAAAAAATGTTTTACCAAAAAAAAAATAACGAGTAGAAATAAGGATATTTTTCCGGGTTGCACCTCTGGGGTAGAATATGACATTTTCCCAGGTGTATGATTCCTCGTAAACCTGGGAATGCTTCACATTCCATTGATGCTGCGTAGGAATACCCACAGAAAACCCCTGGAACGCCCATTTTACGCAGTGTTCTCGAGAAAGAAGCACATATTTACAAGGCCATGAAAAGCCACTAAAAGTGGCTTTGCGTGGCCTTGTAATTATGCTGTACCACATTGCACCACCGGAGCGTCACAAACGTGATGCTCCGGCAGCACAAAAGTGCAGCTAAGAGCCTCGTAAATGAGGCCCATGGTCTTTGGAAATATCATGAGAATAGAGGGGAGATGCGACAGGCTGTACTGTGTTGGCATTCATGTAGCATGTATGCTCTCGATGAGGTCATACCTGACATCAAGGATGCTACACTGCATAGATTGCTTGGTTGGAAGACTATTGGGTTGCACTGAGGCCTATGTAGGAAGGTTTTCGGTAGTGGTTTAGTGTCCAGAACGGTGCTCATATCCTAGCATACCTTCCTGTGCTTGAAAAGGTAGTGAGGAAAAGAGGAGTGAATGAGAAAGAATTTCTCTTTGCTTTGGTAGGTTTGGTTTTGTGTTTAGTTGGAAGGGAAGATGCTGGGTGCCGGAGCGTTCAGCTGTCATGAGCGATTAGTAATGCACTCTTTGTGGTGGTACGATCACATTGCTCTGCTTATGCCTATAGTGGATGCAGTTGGGTGAGAGAGGGGTTTGAGTGCAATCATGCCTTCCATCCTTAAGGAACAATACATTCTGGGTCTTGGGTGGATGTGGTGCTGATTCTTCTGATGACCCTACTTTCCTTGGGTGGGTGAAAGAAACTGGGTATTGGTTGGTGCCATTCTGCACCTTTTGTTATGGAAGAGCCATGTCTTCACTTTCTTCCTGAATTCCAGATCATCGTTTGTGGGTGTTTTAACTTTGCTAGAAGGGAGTTATACAATTATGCAGCCTGTATTGAGAAGCACATGCCACTGATGCATTCCTTGTGGTGGTGGGAAGACCAGCTGCAGTGCTAGACTTGAAAGGAGTGTCCCATGACTATCTTTGAATCTTTTCTTGGAATAACATTGAGCCCTTGCCACCAGTTGTCTTGTTGGGTAAATCAGAAAGCTTAGAAAGCAGAGCCTCCTCTTATAAGGACTTGGATCACTATTGCGATACGTTGATATGGGACAAGGTTTGGGAGCTGTCTTACTGCTGCCTTTACAATCATTTCTGCAATAAGACAATGAAGGCCCCTACCATAAGTAAATATCTTTTGCAGAGTCTAGCTGAGACATGACAGAGATTCTACATGACTGCAGCATCTGTGGAAAGATACGTCAAAGAGTTTGCATGGTGTAGGAGGCAATTCTTTCAACTTCAGGGAGGTCAAGAAAAGTTTGGATTGCATGATCACTCTTGACACCTTTTTTACTGTTTCATGTTGGTGGTGGGGTGTCACATTTCTGGGGCCAGATGCTGATAGGTTGGTAGTTCTATATTTCATGAGAGGTTATTGTATCTGTTTTGGAAGAGTTCAGTTTAAGATGGTTACTAAGAATCCATTGATCAAGAGCTTTCAGAGTGGCATCTAGTTTCCTTGGGTGTTCTAGATTTGGTATGATCATGTATAGTGCGATATTTTGAAGGCCTTGATTAATCCAGGCAGTGGTGTGAGGTAGAACGAGAAAAAGTAGTGGTGAGATGGTGGCGCCTCGGGAACGCCACAGTCAGTGCTGAACAGCAGCTGACATGAAGACTGGACCTAAACATGATGCTGGACCTGCTATTAAGGTAGCGGGAGATCCATTAGATCAGGTCTAATAGGTGACACACTTTCGTTGGACCGCGCTTTTAGGCAGTTCACCTTTACTATCTCAAACTGACATTTTTAAACATATTTTTCAAATTTGTAAACATTCAGCTCCATTATTTCTGTAATGTTAAGGAGAAAGCTAGCCTATTCTGTAAATATGGTATCTCGCTTTGAGTAACTGGTTATGTAAACTGTAAATACATGCTCTTCTTTACCTTATATATCCGGCACCCCTCCCCCTTACTACTCGAGCTGTAATTGGTTGATTCTAAGTCTGTCTGTATATTGCTTTGCTCTCCTGTAAAGTGCTCTGATGCCCTAACGGGTCAAGTTCGCGATCTATAAAACACATTAAAAAAATAAATAGTGTAAAATAAGTGTATGCCCTTGTATACTACAGGGTGGGATTACTGAAAGGCACTGTAGATTCCCAGTATGCACGTACGGCTCATGAGTAGTCTCCATGGACAATGTCCCTCTGGCAGAGAACTCTCCATCACCGCTATTGGGACTGCCTGGGTAAAGCAGCCGCCCTATCCAGAGTGACTGGTCCATCACCCAGCCTGCAAATTACACCTCGAATGGCCTTCGTGCAAATGGTGATGGACTTTCACATGTATTGTCTCGATAATTGGCTAGGAAACACCGTCAGCAGTGTGAGATACATGGTGGGGGGGGGCTGGCAATATACATTTCTAGAGGCCACGGGTGGCTGAAATGCCACTGAGAAACACTGGCCTTGACAGCCACTTCAGTGGAGAAACTACCACCACCATAACTGAGAAGTAAAAATGTAGGAGAGCTTTGTGGAGGAGTGTGGCTCAATGGTTAGAGCGGCAGACCCTGATGCACAGTTCTGGCCCGGGACCAGGGTTCAATTCCTGCCTGGCCGGGTCTTGGGCTCAATTTCCTCGGATTCTTGCCTCGTTGCCTATTCTAATCATGGGTCCCACGCTGCAACTCTGGGCAATAGCTTGCTTAACCTCCACATCGGCCCCAACAGCGCTAGGATGCCTGGCTTTACCCTGGGGGTGCCCAGGAGTGGACACTTCACAGGGAAAGCCAGGAGGGGTTCCACAGCGGTATGAGTAATAGCGCCAGGAAACCGCTTGGTGACAGTGCGCGCTACAAATACCTTGACATTTACATTTACCGCCCACAAAACAGAGTAAACATTCACTGGATAAACCCTTAGGGTCTCATTTATGAAAAGTGTTGCATCGCTGCTTGAAAACAGCAACGCAACACCGCTCATTGCAACCTCCTTAGTGACATCATGCCTGCGCTACTGTACAGCTCTCCATGTTGCAAGGAGTTACAGATACGTCAGTATTTCTGACGTATCTGTAGATGCAGTAATGACGCATTGCTGGAGTGTGTCACAAGTGTGACACAACTCCAGCAATTGGCCATTACGCATGGGCAATTCCCATGTAAAATGTGCCTGCGTCAGTCTTACGCCTGCTGTGAAGCCTAAGAGTTTGACACTGTGGCGTCCTAGAAGTGGTGCAGTGCAACCTGATAGATTTCACTGCGCCACTTCTACTAGGCTTTGTGCGGGGTAACGCCCACCCTGCATACCTTATACCTGACGCAGGTATATTGTAGCGCAGGGCTTTACAAAGTGACACATCTGCTTAGTAGCGTCACTTTGTAAATATGGCACTATGTGGCGCATTTTTTACAAAAAGTGACGCAACCGCTCCTAAAAAATCCCCTATATCACTGTGTGGGATTTCTAAATTCCAGCCAGAAGCCTCATGCTCAGGTTCACAGCCTCGAAGTCCATCCATGCTCTGAGCAGCACTCAGCAGCCCCAGGGCACACATTGTTCTGGAACCTTCGGAGGACGGTGAAGCAGGCTGAGGTCACCTAAGTGCAGAGAGTACCTACGCGTCTCGGCTTCCAGGAGCTGACTCCCTCGGTCGGGATTCACAGAATTGTTTTGCAGTTGCTGATTACACACCGCTTGCACAAGTCCGGCCCCGCCTGCCCTCATTGTTATTTTATTGGCAAATGTGGACTGTGGTTCAGCGAGCAGCTCCGACTGCAGCATGACGGTGGATTGCAACATATGGTGATTCACTCATACACAACTGCGCCACACACGGCCACACAAACGCAGGAAAAAGCCTTGCACAAACCCTAGAGGCACACAAGCTTACACAAAACGCAGGCCACACAGGCCTGCACACACCCAGGGCACACAAGTTTTCACAAATCCATTGCTCAGAGGCAAACACAGGCTACAGGCATACACAAGCATACCCAGACAGGCATACACAAACTATAGACACACACTGATAGGCATAAACACACCATGGACACTCAAAGAGGCATACACAAATCATCAAAACTTAGTAAAACACAACCCCAGGAAATAAGGCTATGTTTCTACTTCACAGATACACAAGCAAGCAAAATCTCTGGCCACCCACACAGGTGTGAACAAACCCTGAAACACACATATAGGCATCCGCAAACCATGGAGCAACAGATAGGCGTAGACAAACATAAACACACATAGAGCTATGCACACAACTAAAACAGAGAGGCAGGTTCCCAAACCCAACACACACTCACAGCACAAAACACTGAAACACAGATAGCAATACACAAACAAGGGACACGCAGATAGGTATGTACAAACCAGGGACAAATGTACAGACATGAACAAACTACGGACAGTCAGACATACATACACAAAGTGAGGACACACATAGATAGGCAGACACAAATCATGGGCACATGTGCAGGCAGACCCAAACCATGAACACACAAGCATACATTAACAATGGAATCACAAAGCTCACAAAAACCACGGAAACACTGACAAGCACAAATAAACTGAGTGCACACACAGATAAGCATACACCAACCATGGGTACATATGCAAGTACACCCACTACCATTGGACACACGAAGAAGTACACATAAACATTAGGGGCAGCTAAAGCACACTGACAGGTATACACAAACCGAGGACGTATAGAGATAGGGACACACAAACCATGGGCACAAAGGCATGCAGACCCAAGCTATGGACACACAAACAGAAGAATCGCACAGCTAGGCATGCACAAACTGCAGGTACACAGACAGGTGCACAGAAACCGTAGATACACAATGATAGGTATGCACAAACCTTGGGCACATATGCAGGCAGACCCAAACCGTGGACACACAAACAAGGATAAATAAACATTGGAAACTCACTGCTTGGCACACACAAACCACTGACACATAGACAGATGGGCATACACAAACATAGGCACACATGCAGGCAGACGCAAACCATGAGCACACAAACAAGCAGTGCTTCATTTGAGCCTGTGGTTTCCGGTGCTCTGCACTGGCACTTAATTGTCAACACAGACACATATAACAGTTGCCACATGGTGGTGCTGTTTGTATAATTTAGAGATAAGCAGAACAACAGTTGTTTGTTACTTCAATATACATTAAAAACAACTAAAACCTGCCACCCAAGCCATTCATATAGATTTGGGGGCCTCAAATAGCCTGAATTGTCACACTTGTGATAATTAGTAGTTGCTATCATTGGAAGCGCTGGCAGTGGCAATGGATGGTGCAAGCTAAAGTTGTCCCCTTACTAGGACCCTGGCACTTATTTTTCTACTAATTAACCACTGCAAACAAACCTACACAGAGAATGGAATCACACAAAATGACACACACAAACCATGGGCACACACATATAGACATACACAAGGGATGGTTCGACTGTCGGCATGTACAAAACATGGACGCACAAACCCAAAGCAGACCCAAAACATGGAGACATGATCACAAACCTAGCACACACAGAGGTATACAAAGACACGCAGCAAGGTATACACAAACAGTGGAGGCACACAGGCATAGACAAACCAGGGCATAGAGATGATTAATCACAAACCACAGTCCAAAACCAGTAATAATAAACCCAGCACATCCCCAAGCATACACAAACCGTGGACACAGAGGCAGGCTTACACAAAACATAGACACACACGGGGATGTCCTAATAAGGTAGGCCCTTCTGGATTACCGTGGGCGCTTGTAGTAATGCCCTGAGTGACCCCCCAAGTGTTCAAAGTGGTAAATTTTTTAACACTCCCCCACCATACTCACAGTCCTAATGCAGCTCCCTATCACTTCCGGTTCCGGCCGCGGAGGAGTAGGATCTCCGGAGCTCCTCCGCGGCTGCCCTACCTAATTGCTGATCCCGATCTCTAATCTGGGCCCCCGACACTGCATACTGCGTCGGAACACCCGGTGCCTGCAGTGAGATGGGAGCGGGATGCGGGCGAGGGTGCCAAGCGGAGGGGCGGAGCAACCGGCGGGGTCTGCCTCGGCTCCCGGTCCACGCTCTGCTCCGGCCCGGCTCCTGGCCACTGGAGAGCATTCTCCTTGACACCGATGCTCCCTACCTGAACCGGAGAGTGTGGGGCACTTGCAGGGCTGCTCCGATCGTTGCTGGTGCCGTGGGAGCGGTGAAAATCTGCAGTGCGGGGGAGAAAGCGGCGGCGTACAAAATGGCGGTCGCAACCTTGCCGAGAGCGCCGACAGTTGCAATCCCCATCAGGAGGTAGGGTTTAAGGTCGCAGCACAGAGGCTGACACAAGCTTTACAAAACCACAGGTGCTTCATTAGCGGCATTTCACAGGAGGCGGTCCTCCTAACGATATTCCTTCCCGCGCATGCCTGACCTTAAAATGGCGGCTGGCGGCGACCTGCAACTGGCGATCGGCCCCCCCTATTGAGCTTCTGAACCCCTATTGAGCTTCTGAACCCAACCCTCACTGCCCTCACACACCAAAAGCTGCCCCTGATCTTAAGAATTGCTGCATTCCTCCACTTGAGCGCTGAGGCTGTCGACATCACTAGACTGCCCCGGGGTCACGCAAGACTGATCTGGATTTCCACTGACCTGCTCAGGGTGGTGTGCGCGCGCCAGCCTACCACACAGCGTGCTGAGGAATGCCACATGCCTGCACAATGACTGTGGTAGGGAATATCGAAGCCTTGCAGGACAATGTTTCATACCAACCGTCTCTGTCTACAAGCAGGCATCAGGCCGAACAGGGCTCTTTCATTTTGGCCAGGGGCACTCCTATAAGATGCATCGGAGTGTCGGATGACCTTAACTATTCTCCCTGGTACGGGAAACACTTGAGGCACTGTATTTGTGGACCACAGACTCTCATGGACTTCCTCACTTTTCCTGCCCGCCACTTTGCTGCTGCTCTCGGCTGTTTTTCTCTTGTCCCCGGCTTGTCTTCTTGCCCATTCCTTCGTCTTTTACCCTTTTCCCTCGATTCCCCCATTGTTCCTCAAATGTTTCCTCCCTTTTATGCATTGCCTTCTCTCCCTACCCTTGATTCCCTCCCACCCATCCTTGGTGTTGTGACTTCGTCCCCCCTACAACCCCACTTAAGGGAACTCTGCCTGAGGATTTCTACTATGTGTGCTTATTTTTGTTTATAGGGATAACTCCTATCACTAGTATATGCAGTAGATCTTTGTACCATCTACCGTTCCTATGTGACTCTTGAGTATATCCAGTCATATCCCTTCACTATGTATATAGAGATAACTCTAATCACTAGTATATGCAGTAGACTGGTGTGCTCTCTTCCATTTCTATGTGACTCTTAGAGTATATCCATGTGTATCCCTTCCCTATGTATATAGAGATAACTCTAATCACTAGTATATGCAGTAGACCGTTGTGCTCTCTTCCATTTCTATGTGACTCTTAGAGTATATCCATGTGTATCCCCTCCCTATGTATATAGAGATAACTCTAATCACTAGTATATGCAGTAGACCGCTGTGCTCTCTTCCATTTCTATGTGACTCCTAGAGTATATCCATGTCTATCCCTTCCCTATGTATATAGAGCTCCCCAATCACTAGTATATGCAGTAGACCTTTATAACATCTTAGATTATATCCACGTGTATCGCCTCCTTGTGTGACTTTACATCTTGCACATTTGCAATTTTTTTCCGTGTGTATCCTTTTTGTAACGCATGTAATCCTAAGTCCTTATGTTTCTCAACTGGTGCTTATGTAAAGCGCTCTGACACCTTCAGGTAAAGTTCGCGCTATAGAAAATCGCATAAATAAATAATAAATAAATAAATAAATTTCACCTGGGGCTGCTCTGTGTGTACCTGTCATTGTTGCTCCCCTGTTTTTGTCTCTTGCTGCCCCTAGTGTCTACCTGGGTGTGCCCCTTTGGGTTTCTGTGCCCCATCCACGTCTAACACCCTACTTTTCTCTGACCTTGGTCCCACTGTCAACACCCCAGTCCCCATAGACCCACCAGAGCTGACTTCTGCCACATCAATCTCCTGACTCGAAGGGACATGCCCATGCTCCGTCCACCCTCCGGGCCACCAAAAGGGGCTCCCTTTGAGGCTTTAGAACGGTTGTAGGTGACCCTCTCCCACCTTCAGTATCCCCCCTGCAGTCTATCTGGGGAGAAGCATTGCAGTCACTTGACAATCATCGCCACCCACGAGGCTGGACAGGCCCATCCATGTCACATGGCTTCCAGTGACCTTATGGAAAAGCTGCCCACATGGAACTCATTTGTAAAGACGATTTTCTATTTTCAAAGGGAAAATTCTTGTGTGAAATCAAATCAAAGAAAGAAGCTTTAGAACTATGGAACAGTATCAATCTGTCAAACTGATTTGAAAAAATACTTTTATGACCCGAACCACACTTTCATGACACTCAGTTCAAGCGAACGGAGTCGTTTATTTTTTTCGTTATTTTCATAAACTGAGATACAGTATCTACAAATATGTACAACGGTGCATGTTGATTTAGTGGTAAGTGTTTTTGAAGAGATAAGTGATAGAAGTGCCCCATATAAAGTAACCATAACCACCCGTCAAAAGAAAGTGACAGTAAGTCGGAACGTAATGCTTCATACCCAGTTTGCAAGGACTGAAGAACCGGGTTTTTAGAACCCAGCGGCGCCAGGGACACGCCCAAAGTCTTCGGGTTCTCCTGTCTTGGCAAACAGAGACACGGAATACTTCTAGGTGGCGTCAGAGATCAAATTTATTAGCTGCAGCTAGTAACAGTAAACCCAGCAATACAACACGGTGTACAACTCAGGAAACTGCTCAATTTTTGTAGAGCAAGACATCACCTTATATTCACAATTTCAGCCCATTACAAATGCACACCCACTGCGGCAAATTCTGACGAATCAAGTACATTTTACACACATTATTACATTCCAAGAAGCTCACTTTACATCGTACCAACCCACAAGTTAATTATTAGGACTGTCCCAAATTCAATTTCCACGAGCCAGACAAACCCATAATTGAAAGCACTACCCATGTAATGAAAAGACATAAGGAAAGAAGCAATTCAGATGTTGAGTAGGATAAGATATGTGCAAGCGAACTAAAAGTTAACGATATCCTGAACAGTGATTGCCAATTTCAGACACTGATCAGCCAGGGAAATTGGCCTCACGAAGGGTCAGTTTCAGGTAACGAGGTCAGCTTCTTTGCAGTTCACTCGCAAGTCAGAAAAGGCCTAGTTAATATGTACATGAACAACGAAGCCCATGCAGCTTTGTTCGTTCGGTTACCTCCACGGCCTACGTGAGGGCAACACAAAATGGCGTCTTTGGACAACATAAACAAAATGGAGTCTGGTTCGAAAATAATGAACCTCAGGCCCTCCTTTTGCCATTACGTAGGCAATAAGTGCGGCGTTCGATACCGTTAACCACCAACTCCTCATTGAAAGACTCAAAGGAGTTGGTGTGGAAGGCCCAGCCCTATCCTGGCTTTCATCCTTTTTAGCCCAACGGACCTACCAGATCTGGGAAAAGAACGCCCGCTCCTCCGAAATGCCCCTCCAATGTGGTGTGCCTCAGGGCTCCTCCCTGAGCCCCACATTATTTAATATCTATATGTCCACATTGGAGGAGGTCATCACCCCATTCGGAGTGAGCGTCGTCAGCTACGCCGACGACACACAACTAGTGGTGTCCTTGTCCCACCCCAAACAACATACAGCTGACCTATATAACTGCCTTACGCAGGTTCATTGCTGGATGAATAGGTCAGCCCTAAAGCTAAATGGGACGAAAACCGAGGTCCTTCTTCTTGGCCCGAAAGGAATTTCACTCTCCCCGAACATCTGGCCAGCCTGTTTAGGTCCTCCCCCTGACCCAAAAGTAGAGGTAAAAAGTCTCGGGTGTGGATCGACACTGATCTCTCATTCATTATACAGGCAAAGAAGGTAGCCGGGACTTGCTTTGGACTCCTGAAATCCCTTAGGAAAGTCCTCCCCCTCCTACCCTTCAACTCACAAAAACTGTTAATCCAAGGCCTAATAATATCGAGGCTTGATTACAGTAATGTGATTTATCTAGGCGCTCCTGAAACGACTCTTAACAAGCTTCAGAGAATTCAGAACACTGCGGCCCGGATTATCACAAATACCCCTGCCAGAACCTCTGCTAAACCTGCTCTCAAACTCCTTCATTGGCTCCCCATAAAGGAGAGAGTCAAATTCAAGGCCTTATGCCTAGTCCATAAATCACTGCAAAATCAAAGCCCCCCAATTCTTAGTAAATTCATCATCCCCTATAAAGCTAT
This sequence comes from Lissotriton helveticus, assembly GCF_964261635.1. Taxonomy (NCBI): domain Eukaryota; kingdom Metazoa; phylum Chordata; class Amphibia; order Caudata; family Salamandridae; genus Lissotriton; species Lissotriton helveticus. The sequence goes on along the minus strand of NC_136068.1, from coordinate 135,241,605 downwards.
AAGATCCCTCCGTTCAGACACAGAAAACTTTATTAACACCCCTAGATTCAAGAAAGCTCGATCAGGAGGAAGACGTTTCTCGGTCCAAGCTGCACGCCTGTGGAACTCGCTCCCCCGCGACCTACGACGTGAATCACAATATCTGCGCTTCAGGAAGCAGCTAAAGACGCATCTCTTTCCCTAGTGCTCTTGCCCTCCCACTATTCCGAGTCTCTTTCCCCACCCCCCTCCCACCCCTCCCCCCCTTTTCACTTTCTGTCTCCTCCATGGCCCGCTGAAATGCAGAGTTAGGGTTCCTAGCGCTGGGATACCTCTGGGTGACTATGCGCTCTATAAAATAAAATAATAATAATAATAATAACCTAAACTCATGTCAATCTGAATCCAGGTCTATATCTATTCTCATCAGGTCATCAAGGTGTTGCTGTAACATCATCTTATTATCCTTCACTTCTCTCGGGACGGGTCTTCTCACACAGATCGTAGCACAAAGACTACAAATGGCGGGACCATACTGGATGCATAAGCAACACGAGAAAAGGATCGCTAACGCCATACCAAGGAACATCAGAACCTTCCATCCCCATTTGGACAACAATTCCCAAATCCATCCTGTCAATGACCAGTCCCCTTCGTCTACATGTATAGACTCAGCGGACTTACGTAACCTAAAGATGGCTTGGTACACTGTCGGGGCATTATCTGGTATGAAAACGCAGCAACTAGATCTGATCAATTTACATACCCTACCTCTATCTGCGAGTATGATGTCTAAAACCATACGATTTTGTAACGTCATAAGACGATCCGCCTGAAGCTCCGCTGTAATATTGCTTAGGGCACCAGCAGTTTCATTAATAGTGGCCTCGACCAGTCTCGTATGCTGACGAATATTCCTGCTATTGGCCATAGGACCCCAAAAGGGCACGAAACCCTGAAAGAAGTCTCCAGCTTCTTGTGCGACAGTATCTTCCGCATCGATAACACCTCTACCATATCTTGTCTTGTGGTAATCGAAAACAGCAGTGTATGTAGGGGGAAGCAAAAATGCCACGTAACATGTGCCGGAAAAATCAGATGGCAACCACGTGGATGCTCTATCGTGACAAACAAAATACGTGCCCTTTGCTGGCACGAATGGTGGAGAATTCGGGGACATATAGACATAAGTGTGGACACACACACTCTTACCAAGCTGAGCTCTCGGATTCTGACCATTACCTTGCAGACATAGTTGACCTCGGTGGGGTACGATCCAAATAGGAGGAGACCTTTTTCGTCTCTCCTTCTCTGTCAAACTAATGCTATACTCTGTCTTGTTCCAACCAACATATGCTCGTACTTCATCCTTAGGGATAGCATTATATGCATCGATATCTCTGATCATATCTACTATTCCCCGTATCAAGGCATTATTACTCACATTATCTTTGACGGAACGTACAGGAGATGCTTCATTCGCATAGATAAACATCGACTGGAGCGCCCATACTGACCCATTAGGCGAAAAAGGCAAAACCAAATAAGGCATTCCTTTATCTGTCGTATGTGGCATAAGACCACATACCCAGCAGTTCGTGGTATTTACAACTAGCTGATGCTGATGCAACAACTGTATAAACGAGTTGTTAACAAATTCTGATCTTCGTGTCTGTTCATGTTCAGGCAACGTATGAAACTCAAGTGGAGAATCAGTAAAAGAAGAAAGAGTAGGTTGGGACGTAGACGTAGGCGTATGTTGTATGGCATAGAAAATCCAACCCACACAACCCAGCATAATATTCAGAAGTATTAAGAAACACAATATTAAAAAACTTTTGCTACGGACCAATATATACATTTTCATTTTGAAACCATTTTCCTCAACACTCTTATCAGACCCAAAAGACTCCATCCTCTAACGTGCTGCTCACGGCTATTACCTTCTTCACTTAAGTGTGCGCCACGATCGTATAAACGACCATGGACCGCAGACCTTTTGTCAATACGCGGTTCACCCCTTAAGAACTGTACCGCGACCCTGCAGCTGAGTCCGGATGGTGACTCGAAAAAGTAAAAAAGTAAAAAAAAAGTCTCTTGGTCTGAAAAGGTGTAACTCGCATTAAAAAAAGAAATTTTGCTTTATTAGTCCCTTTCATCTTTTCTTGGTCTCAAATTGTAACGTTCTTTGCCAGGCACAGTCTGGTCTTGAAAAAGGGTTTCTGGATCCGTCGTATTAAGTCTCAGTTCAGGAGGCACAGCAGCTTGTAAGATGTCATCATCTGCACGTTCTGACTGAGTCCATTCCAAATGTGCATCACTAAAAGGCACGAATCTAGGAGTTCTTTCGCATTCAGAATCGCCAATACCTTCCCTCACCCACTTATCATACGGTAAGGGTAACGGGACTACTTTACAGTGGGTGGCATGCACCCTATTCTTTTTACCAGCTACTCTAACAGCAGTCCGAGTTACAAGTAATACTAGGTGCGGACCAGTCCACCTCGGCTCCAAATTCTTCGATCGCTGGAAATTCTTTAGCAGAACATAGTGGCCGGGTTGGATCGTGTGACCTGGATCCGCAGACGCTGCCGGCAAACTGTCATAGACCTGTTGGTGGAGAACACGTAATTTAGCAGTCAAGTCATGTAAGTAATCCACCAACATAGGGTACTCAAGATCACTGTACTTCTTAGGCCGGGGGACACCCCAAACATTGGCCGGACGACCAAACACAATCTCATATGGGCTAAGTCCCACACGAGAATGTACTGTCGTCCTTGTAGACAAAAGAGCCAATGGCAAGGCATCTGGCCATGTAAGACCAGTGCTCGCTTGTATCTTAGCCAGTTTCAGCTTTAACGTGCCATTGTAACACTCGACAAGACCAGCTGACTGGGGGTGATTCGCAGCGTGGAACTTCTGATGGATACCCAATCCCGCACACACTTTTTTCATAACCTGGCCCACAAATTCACTCCCATTATCACTCCACACAATTCTCGGCAAACCGAATCTAGGGAAATACTCCTTGAGCAAAACCTTGGCTGTAGACAAGGCAGTATTATCCTTTAGGGGGTAAGCCTCTATCCATCTGGAAAAGGCGCAAACAACCACAAGGACATACTTTAAATTGTTGCATCTCGCCATGTGAATGTAATCTAACTGTATCACCTCAAACGGATACGTCGGAGGAGCAAAATGACCAGCTGGAGTTGGAGTTCCCTTTCCAGGATTGTACATCAGACAAATCATACTATGCTTCACCACATTCTCAGCACATTTAGGAATTCCAGCATTCTGCCATACTGGAGCCAACAACTTGCATATTCTTTTCGAACTTATATGAGCCATTCCATGAGTCATTGTAACCACTGGGAGCACATACGCATCAGGCAACAACCATCGCTGGTGCTCCGACAACTCAACCCAACAACCTGTCGAATCCAACATACCCGTACTTTCTCTCCACGTACTCACTTCCTTCTCAGTAGCTTCAGCCTCAATCAACTTCACACTTTCTATTGTGTCTTCACACATTCCACTTTCCGCAATCCATCTTGCTGGACCCGCAACATACATTCGACTCGTCATGTCTCTCGCCGTTTCTTTCGCAACTTCATCTGCAAACGCATTTCCTCGACCCACATCATCCACAACCTTTTTATGCGCACTGCATTTCACAATTGCAATCTGCTTCGGCAAAGTAAGTGACTCAAGAAGTTCATTCACCAATTGCCCATGCTGTATTTTCGTACCATGCAAAGTCAAAAATCCTCTCTCTCTCCACAGACGTCCGAAACTATGGGCAACACTAAACGCATACTGGCTATCAGTGTAAACATTCACTCGCTTTCCTTCTGACAACACACACGCTCTCGTCAATGCTATTAGCTCTGCTGCTTGAGCTGAATTCTGTGCAATACGTGCTGTTTCAACAACTGTATGTAAAGTTGTGACAGCATATGCTGCAGTCGTTTCTCCATTCGGAAGCTTAAAACATGAACCATCTACCCATAGCGTACCATCAACATCCGAAAGAGGAGTATCCTTTAAATCAACTTTAGTCTTTGTTTCTTCCTCTGTCCAAAGAAAACAATCATGCTGTTCCTGAACATCTGTCTCTACAGAAATCGGCAACAACGTAGCTGGATTCAACACATTGCATCTTTTGATGTGTACATGGCTAGCCAAAAGCGTCAACTCATAACCTGACAAACGTGCACTAGTAAGGTGATGTGTCTTGGTCCTATTCAATAAGGTATCCACTGCATGTGGAACCATCATAATCAATGTATTATCCAATACCAAACCAGCAGACTGTCGGATAGAAACAGCCGCTGCCGCTGTAGCTCTCAGACAACTCGGCAACGCTTTACCTACCGGGTCTAACGTCGCTAAAAAATACGCACATGGACGCTGCTTGTCTCCGAATTGTTGTGTCAGAACTGGCAACGCACAACCTTCTCTCTCGTGGACATACAATGTAAAAGGTTTACTGTAGTCCGGAGTACCCAACACCGGGGCAGAACACAATGCATCACGTAATTTAGAAAAACTCTTCTGACATTCGTCAGACCAAGGGAGAGCATGTGGAGTATCTTTAAGAGTCAATGCCAACAGTGGTTTCGCTAACAAACAAAAATTGGGGATCCATTGCCTACAATACGAAGTAATATCTAAAAAGGCACGCACTTCTCTCTGCGTGGATGGCACACTCATTTGTGCAATCGCTTGAATTCGTTCTGGGGTCAATCGCCGTCCCTCCTTCGACAAGAGATGACCTAAGTAGGTCACTTCTTGGCGGCAATACTGCAGCTTAGAAGGCGACACTTTATGATGGAGGTCAGACAAATGCCGTAACAAAGAAAGAGTAGCTTCTTTACAAATCTTTTCATCATCAGCAGCAATCAGCAGATCGTCAACGTACTGGATAAGAGTAGCACCAGAAGGCAACATAAAATTGTCAAGCTGAGTTTTCAATGCCTGACTATAGATTGAGGGACTTTCACAATAACCTTGAGGGGCTCTCTTAAACCGGAAGCTTCGGCCTCCTAAAGAGAAGCCAAAAATATCTCTACTCTCCTGGCAATCGGAATGCTGAAGAAAGCATTCTTCAAGTCGATAACCGAAAACCAGGCAGCTGATGCAGGAATCAAAGTCAACAAAGCAGTAATATCGGGAACAACAGGAAACTTTGGTACGACAATCTTGTTGACCTCTCGAAGGTCGATCACAAACCGGTACACAGGTGGCTGAGAAGCATCAGTTCGCTTAAGGACAGGCAAAACAGGACTGTTACACACGTTACCTCTCGTTTCTTCAACTACACCCTTATCAACCAAATCATAGATGATCGCCAAAAGAGCTCTCTCGCCATCACTCGATATTTTATATTGAGGAATACGAGGTAGCCTAGCATTTGTTTTGAGAGTAACAACGTAGGGTGGAATCTGTAAGAGACCAACATCATTGGGACCTGTAGCCCAAAGTGTATCAGGAAGAGAACGCAATTCCAGTGGAAGACAATCTTTAGACAAATACATTGCAGAAATCACTTTCTTACCCACCGTAAGATGTACTCCCTCAGGAGAGCAATGCAATGTCGCATACAATCTTTTCAGCAAGTCCAAACCCAACAGATTCTCACCACAACCAGTCGTTAAAATAAGAGGAGCTTCCAATTCACAAGGACCAATAGAAAGAGGCAAAGGACTAGAAACCGGATTACGAACTGGGACGCCAGAAAATCCTACTGAAACATTCGTCAAGCCAGACAAAGGTGTGCCAGGAAGTTCAGAGTGCATAATAGAACTCTTCGTCGCACCAGTATCCAAAAGAAAAGGTTCTGCCTCACCTAATGTAACCACTTCAACATAAGGTCCACTCTGGTCTACTGGAACTGACACTACTCCCTCTCTTTTCCCATGGCTGTCCTAGCAATCATTGTAACCAGCACTCTCACTCTCGACACAGTAGTCATCAGCATAGTACTGGGCAGACTGAACATTTGGAGCATTCTGTCTATCAAAACAATTCGCAGAATTCTGAGGGGGAAAGGAACGCTCATTCCGGGGAAACACACCACGCCCCCTACCCCTAGGAGCTTGCTGGAAACCACCACGACCTCTCTGATCAGATACACCATTCGCACGCTGTAACAGAACCGGACAACTATGCTTAATGTGACCTTCTTCCCTGCAGTAAGCACACTGATTAGGACCTGGCAAAAATCGTGGAGCAAAATACTCGGGCTTCTGTAACAATCTCTGAAATTGGGGGGGTTGCTGATACTGAGGCTGATTCGAACGAGGCAGATAAGCTTGCTGCAAAATAACTTTCGTCTTTAATTCTTTAGTCTTCTTCTCTACTTTATCCTTCTCATCTTTATCCCTATTCTCGTAATACTGTGCAGTAGCCAATATCTGGGCCGACGAAGAAACAGCCCATGAACTCTCAGAATCCTTTAATTTATTAGAAAGTTCGGGAAGCAAATTAAAGACAAATTTGTCCACGAACAACCTTTGACCACCTTCAGTGCTCATATCTTGACCACTATGATCGATAAACGTTTCTTCAAACCAAGTGAAGAAATCAGACACACTCTCATCTTTCTTTTGTTTGCATGCTGCTAACTTATCCCAATTCACTCGTACATTTATTTGCGGGGTCCGTAGTTCTTGAGGCGATGATTCATCAGACTGCCGTATCTGCCACAGCGCCGCCGGCTTTGTCAAATTGAGCCATCAAGCTCGCACCTGAATTGGATCCAGACAACATTTGCTCTGGACGCGGCTCTACTGATATATCTTCCAGCCACTAATAATCTCCTCAAGAACTACGGACCCCGCAAATAAATGTGCACTAATGCGATAAAAAGGCATAGTGTAAATAATGAATGTATAAGACAACAATGATGAAATTTCTTGTCCTGATGATGATGCCCCATATGTAAAAAAGGCATCGAAACGTCGTCGACCCTAAAAACCCCTTATGCAATATGATAATATAATATTGTAAAATGCAATGGTGTGGTTATGAGAACTCGCGTCTGTAACAATGACTACAAGTACACAGACAGATTTTTGCTTTGCCCTTTTGGCCATTCTTTTCGTTGTTTTGTCTTGAATGTTGTGGGTCACGGCTGTGCCCACTTGTTATCTAATTGTTCATACATCTTGTTTTACCAACTAGAAAGCCAAAAATAAATTTCTTGTCCGGCTGGACAAAAGACATAACACTTATCAGGTGTATGATTATTGGTTCTGCACATTATTCTGTCCAAAAGTAGGGACCACTGTCTTGTGTAAAATAACATTTATCGATAGCCATGCAACGCTGTCTATCTAAGACTTCACTCGCACGCTCTTCTCCATCTTCCCTAAACTGCCTAGCAGCTTGTAGTACTGACATATTCTGCTCTTTCCTATCTCTTTTTGCTTGCTTAATTTCTCGCTGTTTGGCTTCCTTACGCCAAAGGCGGAAAGAGTCAAACATCGCCGGCCGGGCTTTCTTCTTAAATAGGGCAACTTCCAGATTATCTAAAATCTCTGATTCGAAACTACCATGTTGGGGCCATCGTAAAACACCATCTTTTCTAGTATAGCGAACCCACATTTCATTATAAGTAACGGGACCCACTCCGTGTTTTGAATAGAGCTCATAAGTTGGAGTTCCAACCGGAGGTATCGGACACGAATCCTCCAATCGGGAATCCTTGTTGCAACCACAACCAAACCATTTCCCAAATTTGCTAAGACCAGGCATCTTATAACTCACTAATCTAGCTTCAAACTTCAAGGGGTTATCAACTATCGATACACTTGCAAATATACGAGCCCCTCGGCTTCAGCTATTGCAATATCTGAATCAAAACCAAGGACCAAAACAAAGATCGTGGGAGCGACCTACTTATACTTAACCAAAGTATCTGTCACGCCACCAGAAGACCGTCTATCGTCTCGCTCTACAAAGGATCAATCAAGGGTCCAAGACAGGGCGACAGTCAGGGCAGCAGTCCTTCTTAGCCGTCGGAAAGCGGGAAGCCTCGCAGCAAAGACTTTCGGTCCACGTCGACATACAGGGGTCGATGAAGTGGTGGCCTTCCTCCAGAATTTTCTCACGTGGCTCCTCACGATCCTCGGGCTTGGACCGGTACCGCTGAAGTCGCCCCACCGTTGGGCGCCAACTGAAGAACCGGGTTTTTAGAACCCAGTGGCGCCAGGGACACGCCCAAAGTCTTCGGGATCTCCTGTCTTGGCAAACAGAGACACGGAATACTTCTAGGTGGCGTCAGAGATCAAATTTATTAGCTGCAGCTAGTAACAGTAAACCCAGCAATACAACACGGTGTACAACTCAGGAAACTGCTCAATTTTTGTAGAGCAAGACATCACCTTATATTCACAATTTCAGCCCATTACAAATGCACACCCACTGCGGCAAATTCTGACGAATCAAGTACATTTTACACACATTATTACATTCCAAGAAGCTCACTTTACATCGTACCAACCCACAAGTTAATTATTAGGACTGTCCCAAATTCAATTTCCACGAGCCGGACAAACCCATAATTGAAAGCACTACCCATGTAATGAAAAGACATAAGGAAAGAAGCAATTCAGATGTTGAGTAGGATAAGATATGTGCAAGCGAACTAAAAGTTAACGATATCCTGAACAGTGATTGCCAATTTCAGACAACGATCAGCCAGGGAAATTGGCCTCACGAAGGGTCAGTTTCAGGTAACGAGGTTAGCTTCTTTGCAGTTCACTCACAAGTCAGAAAAGGCCTAGTTAATATGTACATGAACAACAAAGCCCATGCAGCTTTGTTCGTTCGGTTACCTCCACGGCCTACGTGAGGGCAACACAAAATGGCGTCTTTGGACAACGTAAACAAAACGGAGTCTGGTTCGAAAATCACGGAACCTCAGGACATATGGGTTGCTCTTGTTTTTCTAAAAATATATAAATACTTATTCAAAAGCTGTGCGTTCATGTCCTGTTCTCACAGGCACATTTTGTGTAGTGGCCACTGGAGCTTGGCAAGTCCCCATCCCGAGCAAGGTGGTAAAAAACCTAGGAATCAAGATAGATCAGGAACTTAATATGGAAGACCAAGTCCTCTCTACAGCGGGTACCTACTTCCACATGCTACGCCTACTAAAGAAGGCTTTTCCGTTTCTTCGTTTATCTGCGAGGAAGACCTTGGTACGGGCTCTTGTCGTGAGCCGGATGGATTGCGGCAGTGCGCTACTGGCTTCTGCCAATGAGTCACAATTGTCGAAGCTGCAGGTTGTGCAAAACACAGCAGCGCCTAAATCAACCTCTGCTCCTCTTCTAAAATCCCTTCACTGGCTGCCAGTAAAGAATAGGATAATATTGAAAATGTGCTGCTTTACTAAGCCCGGCTGAGCAAGGGTCCTGTGTATCTCTGTCAGAGGCTCAAACGATATTACCCTGCTAGGAATTTGCGTTCCAGCGAGAAGGAATTACTGGCAGTCCCTCGTATTCGACACTCTAGATGTGGTGGTAGATCTTTTTTCTATGTGGCCCGGACTGGCCATAGCGGGCACCAGGCAATCCCCCGGTGCGCCGCAAGGGTGGGGGCCGGTATTGGGCCCCTGCTGGGGGCCGTTTTTGTTACAGGGCCGTTTTTGCAGCATAGCTGCAAAATCGGCCCTGTACCAAAATCGGCCGACAACCGGTCCCGGCAAAGAGCTCGGCGGCACCTCCAACACCCCCGAGTGGGGAGGGGGTCCGGCCGGGCACTTTGCCGGGGCCGGTTGTGGTTTCCAGTCTGGCCCTGCCCCTACCCTCTGGAACAAATTGCCATTTTATGTCAGAACCTGTCCTGATTATAATAAATGTAGGAAAGAACTAAAAACGGTTCTGTTTTAGATCCAGTTCTAACCTGTACTGACTGTGGGACAAGATACACCATAGGGGGAGATTCGTGCATGTTAACAAATTCATTTATTCTCCATCACGGCCTTGGAAAACCTTCGCAGGAACCCTTACACCTGCAATTAGTTTTCATGCGCCACCCACCAATAAACTATAAAAACAACCACCTTCTAGACCCAAGTCAAAAAACCTACATCTGAAACTGGTGATGGGCCTGGTAACCTACCGCAAATTAGTAACAATGTATTTATGTGTGCTACATTTGGTACTAGAGCAACAAACATGTAGCTGCTAGATGTAACCATGCTATATGCACTTTTATTATTACACAATCTTTGTGCAGCTTCAACTTGAGTTGGTGGGATGCTTCACAATGTAAGCAACATTACATTGCATATAGATACAAGAGTTGTCATGTTTATTGTAATTCCGTTGTAATACAATTCGCGCAGTTTTTACACCATGTTATAGGAAACAATATAAAAGAGCAATTTATTATGATGAGTATGGTTGTACAAAGCTACCTTTTCTATTGATTGGACAGTTAAATAACTGAAATTAAAGAAATGTAATTTAATTTAAATTTAAATTTAAATTGCAGCTCATGCGCAGTCTAAAGGGTTGTGGATCAGAATATTGTATACAGACATATGGTAAAACAAAAATATTGCTTCCTAAATATGGTTTACAAAAAATATCTTTCCAAGGGGGCAATGGCAGGCATCTCTAAAATGGCAGTCAAACCAGGGAAGGACCACAAGCTGTGTGAAGCATACCGACCTATCTCGCTACTCAATGTAGATCTTAAACTTTATACGGGTACCTTGGCAGCCCGATTGGCACCTCATATAGAGGCCCTGGTCGACCCGGACCAAGTGGGGTTCATACCAGAACGTCTAACCTCCGACAACACTAAAAGGGCCTTTCATCTTATAGAAAAAGTTACTCGCACGACTGGGGAGTACATGATGTTGGCCATTGACGCCGAGAAAGCATTTGATCGGGTCCACTGGCCCTACCAGGAGAAGGTTCTGGGGAGGGCTGGGTTGGGCCCGAAGTTCTGTACCCGAGTGATGAACTGCTACAGATTTCCGTCGGGCGCGGTGCGAGTCAATGGATATACCTCTCCCCGATTTGTCATTGAGAGAGGTACGAGGCAGGGGTGCCCTTTGTTGCCCCTGCTCTTTGCTCTCTATATGGAGCCGTTGGCGCAGCTTATGAGACTTGATCCGCGAGTTAAGGGTGATCAAAATGGGGGCCTATGTCCACACGATAAGCATATATGCTGATGACGATCTGATCTCGCTCTCCCGTCCGATGGACTCCCTGCGTCCGTGTCTTGATAACCTGGAGACCTTTGGCCGCGTATCCGGGTTTAAAGTTAACATGTGCAAGTCGGTGGCCCTCAACCTCTCCCTGGAAACGCTCACCCGGGAAACATTGCAGGCTCAGTTCCCTATTCAATGGGCAATGGACGCGGTTCCGTATTTGGGGAGCCAGCTTGCTCCCTCCCTGTCAGAGACTGTTAACCTCAATTATACCCATCTACGACAGAAAATACGGCGCAAGCTGGGGCGGTGGAGACACTACCCATTGTCGTGGCTGGGCAAGGTTGCGGCGGTCAAGATGACTGTTCTCCCCCAAATTTTGTATCTGTTTCGCACAATTCCCCTTCATCCACCTCCGGGATGGATAAAACAGGTGCAATCTGAACTGGCGCAGTTCATATGGAGTGGGAGAAAACCACGCATGAAGCTAAGGTTGGCGATGTTGCCCCCCGATCAGGGAGGAATAGGAATTCGCCTGGTTGGTGTGCCGGAAAGTGTCAGGGGGCCGGCATTGGATCTAGTCGTGGAAGAGCTGATCCAATCCCAACTACAACCACGGGGACTTTCAAACTTCTTCTCGGTGGAGAGGGCCCACCATGTCCCGGGTGGGCGACCAAGACCGGGAGCGCCCCCGCGACCTATCCTTGCAGGCATATTTAATTTTAGAGATCGAGATGCAATCTTACAGGCCGCTCGGATCAGCCCCCCCTTGCAGATCGATAACAGTGAGGTGACATTATATCCAGATTATACAGCTTCAGTAACAAAACAACGGCGGAATTTTACGGAAGTCAAGAGAGAGCTCCGTTGCAGAGAGCTAAAATATGCAATGCTCTTTCCAGCAAAGCTACGGGTCGAGGCAGAAGGCAAGAGCTGGTTCTTTACATCGCCGGAGGAGGCACAGGATTGGCTGGAGGGATTGGGCCCTGCCAAGGGACACAACAGATGGGACGCCGGAGGAAGGCCACAGCCCTTGCCAGAGACTCACGGAAGAGAGTCGGAGAGATCACCAGTAAACCGCACAGACGCAGAACGCGTGAATGGGACCGGATGACGCTTGGGAGACACTACCTCTGCGATCCAGGAGACTACCTGGGAGTCACTAGACCACGGAAATGCACTTTGGCAGAGGATTAGGGCCCACACACGGACAAGCCGCCTGGCTACAAAGCGAGGAAGGAATCATTGACTACATAGACTGAATGCACTGAATAATGGACTCCATTAGCGGAAAGATGGGGGAACGTTACTCCCCTGAATGGGAGAACACACTGTGTGGGATACAAGCACTAGATCATATAACTGTTTCGGGAGGACGCGGCGAGCCACGTAGCACCTCTCCACCCCTCACACAAGTACACAGTTCTGGGGTTCAAGCACTCTGCTAAGTTGGGGAGGCGGGCAGTTCTAAATTCGCTAGGCAGGGAGGCAGGGAGGGGGGTGGTGGGATGGGAGCAGTTAATGGCAAAGCGATGGGGCATGTTTCAGGGTTTCTTTTATATGGTTAACCGAAGTTTTGTTCTAGGTTATTGCATGGAATGCAGGTTTGATATAGCTCAGGATACCTCCGTTGCAGCCAAAGACTATGGCATTCACACACCAAGGTGACAGGGTTGGAACTAGACAAACGCAGCAAGCCCAGCGACAGGACCCCCCACTGACTCTGATTTCCAGGAATGTAAATGGATTGGGGGACAAAATTAAGCATGGGCTAGTATTACAATATCTCAAACGGAAGACGCCTGCAGTGGTGCTCCTCCAAGAGACCCACTTACAGGGGACAACAGTCAAAGCTCTGGACCGGTGGGGCTTCCGGATGGAGGTGCATTCGGAGTTCACTTCGGGCTCAAGGGGAGTAGCGATTCTGATTAACAAACGCTGTCCCATAATAGTAACCGGGTCCTAACATGACAAACAGGGTAGGTTTGCTGCACTCTCATTCCAATGGGACGGCAGGAAATACAATGCAGTGTCAGTATATATACCACCAACATTACACCAGGCTGCCTTCCCAGACCTCGGTAGATTCCTGCTCCCGCTTCCTCAGGGTGAACTGATTGTGGGAGGGGACTTTAATGCCACTATGAAAGCGGACATGGATCGACAGCCCCCACGAACCACTAGTAGTTCCACTCATAAACTCCGAGATTTTATAGACTCGCTTGGCCTACTAGACATATGGAGAACTAGACACCCAGAAGATAGACAATTTACATTTCACTCAGGAGTGCATAATAGTTTATCCAGACTCGACTATATTTTTACCCCAGCCACAGGAATACTCGGTCTAGTGGAGGTTAGACACTTGCCTAGGGGCATATCAGATCACTCCCCAATCCTGATCGCATATGCTCCATATACCCCACAAAATCAGAGGCGGTTCCCGATCCTTCCAGGGTACCTCAAGGATCGCAAGATAAGCAAGGCCCTTATTAAGGCGACAAAATGCTACTTCGCAGAATACCAACACTCTGTTACGTCCCCTGTTACACTATGGGAGGCATACAAGACGGTGCTAAGACGGAAAGCTATTTCCCTAATTACAGGTCATAAGCGAGAGACACAGAAGCACATAGATATACTGGAACTAGAGGTAGCGCAGGCGGAAGTGACCCTGACGGAGACCACGACTGAAGAGGCCACACATAGACTGCACTTAGCACAGCAGGTATATACGACGTTCGCTCGTGAAGAGGCCGCCGCTAGGCTGACCAAGACACAACATACGATTTACAAACAGGGAGATAAAGCAGGTCGACTATTGGCCTGGTTAGGGAAGAAGGAAAGGACACACAATTGGATAGCGTGGATAAGGTCCGCAGAAGGAGACATAGTATCTACGCCACATCAAATTACTGAACTTCTGGCGCAACACTACAGGGCAATTTATACTCCAATGGCCACTGCAACGGTAGATGACAACATGGCATTTATTCAAGATATACGTATGTCCGCGTTAGACGCGGAGGCTATAGAGACCCTAGAGAGCGACATCACCCCAGAAGAACTTACACAATCCATAAGGGCACTACGTTCGGGTAAAGCGGTGGGTCCCAATGGGATCCCGATTGAGTTCTATAAGCAGGCCGCCCCACAGCTTGTGCCCCACCTACTAGACATGTACAGGGAGAGTCTGGACAGAGGAATATGGCCCAAAGACCAGAGGCTCGCCACCATAGTATCGATACATAAGGCCAATTAGCCGACTCATGAGTGCGCGTCTTATAGGCCAATCTCCCTCCTAAACGCGGAGGTCAAAATACTAGCCAAGGCACTAGCAACCAGGCTACAACCACACCTAGCGGCGTTGAACCATCCGGACCAGTCAGGCTTCATGCCCCACCGAAACACAGCACTAAATCTTAGAAGGGTACACGGTGTAATGGAACGTAAATCAACCATTGCAGAGGATGCAGCAATACTCTCCCTAGATGCGCGACTGGCCTTTGACTTGGTAGAGTGGCCTTTTCTTTTTGCGGTGCTTAAACGTATGGGGTTCTGACCTAAGTTCTGTGCGTGGGTACAGCTACTCTACGCGGAGCCGATGGCGCGGGTAGTAGCGAATGGCCATTTGTCGACAGAATTCCAACTTGGCAGAGGGACACGGCAGGGCTGCCCCTTGTCGCCACTCCTATTCACAATGGTCCTTGAACCACTGGCGGCATGGATTAGACAAGACCTGACTATAAGAGGGATGAGATGGACTGACGGATGGGAAGACCGCATCTCGCTTTATGCGTATGACATACTATTATACTTATCATCTCCGGTGCGATCCATCAATTGCCTCTTAGACATCTGTGCGTCCTATGGGCGGGTATCGGGATATACCATTAATTGGGAGAAGTCGCTTTTATATATCTTACATGGTCCTCCACCACGGCTACCACGAGGATGTACGCTCCAAACAGTCACAGATGGTTTTAAATACCTTGGGATATACATCACACATGATCGCACACAGTTCACGAACCGTAATCTGACTCAACCCCTATTGAGATTCTAAAATGATGTTAAACACCGGCGCTCACTGCCTTTGATGCTACTCGGGAGGGCAGCTCTCTTTAAGATGATGGCACTCCCGCGGTTCCTTTACGCACTGCAAAATACACCATTCCCTGTCCCTGCGGCTTACTTCGCGGCGATTAATACAGAAGTAACGACCCTGCTGTGGGACGGAAAAATGCCCCGCATAGCCCTACATAAATTAACTAGAAGCTGGTACAATGGAGGAATAGCCCTCCCAGACATTAAGGCATACTACTAGCAACCCAGCTTGTAGCTATAAATCAATGGCTCCACACTCCCCAGGAAGATCCAGCATTTACACTAGATAGGCACTTACTTTCTCCATCCGGGATCATGGGGGCACTATACAATAAGAAGAAGAGACACAACATAACAGGTCCAACATCACATGCACTACGTATATGGTCAGAGGCACAGAAGGCCTTGGGCTGGGATGGGGTAGTGACACTAGCAATGCCTCTATGGGACTTAAAACAACTTGGGATGTTAGGTAATACCAAGGGATTCCGAAACTGGGACCTAATAGGCATATCCACAGTGGGAGACCTTTGGCAGAAGGGGGGAATGGTTACTTTTGCCCATTTGCAGGCCACCTATGGCTTAGCACAGTCAGAACAATTTCGATATTTACAGATTAAGCATGCACTTCAATCCCTATTGCCGCCAGGGACGCGACCTGAAGAGTCCTCACCACTAGAAGATAGACTTTTAACGGACCACCTACACACAAAGGCGATCTCACTAACCTACCGTAAAATAATTAACAATTACCCAGATCCTACGGCTGCGCTGAAGGCTACATGGGAGCGGGAGCTGGGTGACATTGAGGAAGCAGACTGGCAGGAAGCGTTAGCGTCTCCCAGGGAGGCAGCAATTCCATCGAGACTAAGGCTAGTACAGCTTAAAATCCTGCACCGCACATACTACACGAGGACATTACTCCACAAAATTAACCACTCTGACACACCACTTTGCCTCAGACAGTGCGGGAAAGCAGGCACATTTTTCCATACTATCTGGCAATGTCCCAGGATCGTTTCTTATTGGAAGGCGGTGATGCGAACACTCTCACAGGTCACACATGTTACAGTATTGCCAGAACCTAGGTGCTGCCTGCTCAATATCTGGGAGCCCACGAATCTCACTGGGACGGCCCAGGACTGGGTGATATTAGGCATGACAATAGCAAAGCGAAACATCGCGCAACGCTGGGGATCTAGAGATAGCCCTACCCTCAATCTGTGGTGTAAGGATATGGACATGGTAATGATGGCGGAAAAATCAGTCTATATACACCGAGGATGTCAAAAAAAATGGGCAAAGTTCTGGGGAGGTTGGAATAGCTATAGAGGCGACATATGCGACCCACCCCTGGGGGAAGACTCCGAGTCCGATGCCAGCATCTGAAAAAGAGAGCTCAACGGGTAGGGGCCGAAAGGATTGTTGTCAAGAGCAAGGGGTACACAGACAGATATTGATGCCCAGTACTGTATTTTTAAAAATATTGTTAACGGAGAGTAAACAGAATGTAGAAATGATTATATGGATGACATGCAAATATGTACTTTATGCACTGCCATGCAAACTGTTCAATAAAAATTGTTTTAAAAAAAAAACTGAGGGAGGCACGTTTTTATGTGTTCCAAAACAAAACTAATTAGCAGCTGTTATCAGGAAGCAATTTAATTAACAGATGTGATACTGGGTTTAAAAATAACACTTTATTTATTTCCTGAATGCCTTGAGGAGTTCTCACATTCTGTGCCACTTGGCTGATATAAAACGGTAGTCCTTCTTCTGTTTTAGTGAAATGTCATTTTTTTTTAATATCCGGTCGCCCTAGTCAGAAGCCATATTTGAGACACCAGTTCACAGTGGAAAGAGCATGGTGGACTGCTGAAATCGTGCCAGCAAGACCGGGTCTAAAGAAGACAACACAGACGGGGAAAGACAACCCTCCCTGTAAGAGAGGCGCAGCTGAGTTGGCGGAAGAGCACTAACTAAAGTAGCTAGAAGGGGATCAAAACCAGAGGCCCTAGCATCCATTACCTAGCAAACAAAAGCATGAGGTGTTGACCACAGGTACAGGCTCCGTGTGAGGAACGCCACAGGATGGCGTCTCTGATCCTGTGGCAATGTCTCCACTTGGTCTGCTGGGTGAGGTCTGCACCTCTACAGGGAGGATCAGCGCTTCACTATAACAGCGGTGGGTTAAAAGCACAAGAAAGAATCACATGTGTGCCACAACCCTACTGGCTGGGTAACTATCTTGTTTACAGGTGGAAAAGGAGTGGTAGCCATAAAGATAAAGGTTGAAAGCCTCCCTCGTGGCCATCTGGCAGGGGGGGGGGATCAAGAGGGGTCTATTGCCAACCAGAGAACCAAGATAGAAGATACCCCACAGAATTGGTTAAAGAACCTTTCACACCCCATTGAGGACTGAGAGATGTTCTGCAAGTGAAGGATTACAGGTTAAAACAATAAAGTTACGGTTTCTTGGGAAGTGAGAAGAAAAGTGTCCAGTGTAGTTACTTCAATACCAGAAAGTCACATGCAAAGACTGTATAAAGCGTACAAAATCTAATTACAACATGGTACAAATCGACACACAGTGGAAGTCTATAGATTCTGACAATAACACCTGCAGTGAGAAGGTTGTGGTGATAACACCGGACTCACTAAACAAGATCTCAAGAATTGTTTTCAAGAAACGCAAAAAGGAGTTGAAGGTAGAACTACATCAAGGGCTAAACAACATGAACAAGACCCTAATTGAAGCGATCGACTCACTTCAAAAAGATGTGCATCAAATTGGTACAAGAGTATGGACCTAGAAGGCGTGACGCGAGACCTAACCCCCAAAAAGCGTAAATCGGACAAGAGATTGGATGCCTTCAACACACAGGTTGAAGCCTTACAACTGACTTAGAGATTAGGACATGGAGAGAAAATACTAGCTTCCCACATACCTTGCAGGAAGCTCATACACTCAGAGCTAAATGCAGCTCCGTTTTGCCATGTCTTTAAACTGAACTAGGGAGTAATAGTAGAAGTGAAAAGAGCGCGCAGGGTGGCCCCACTCATGAAATGGAATAATACTTATACCGAGGGCATTATGGTGACCGTATCTACCTTCCCACAGAAAGAAGGGATCTTTTGAGAGTCCAGAAGAAATTCCCCACTGTTGTTTGTAGGGGAAGAAGGGATAAGCTTATCTATGGCGAAATCTACACTAGTCAAAATTAAACTACTCAATCCACTTTCAGCTATCTTGAAAGAAAAAAGCTGTACACTTCAGCTAGATGATCTCGTGTGGAGGATACTTTGAAGCAGAAGGTAGAACTCACTAGGCGCTCACTGTAAAAGAAGTCTCCAATATCCTGAATATTCCCATGGAAAGTGGAAAGAAGCTACAGACAGGAGAACGAGATCCAGACCCAGAAACAAAAGCTCCATATTGACAAGTCTGATTATGATGCCAGTGGTCGGACCGCCGACATCCCGTCAGTAGTGGTCCGACCGCCAAATTGGGACATTGGCGGTCGGACCAAAAGTTTCCCGACACAATACGGCTGCCACCACCAGGATATTGGATCCCGATGGTGCAACAGTGGTGCCAGGGCAAATGAATTGTGGTGGTGCCTAGGCTGGCACCGATTATGGGATTATGACATCCTTTTCCGATATCCTTTTCCAACCCCTCCGTATAAAGGATGTCAGAAATGTAAAGAGGTGGCCCCAAACAGGGCCCCCGGGAGATTTCACCCAGAGGGGGCAGTGCATGGGGGCATGTTGTGCCCCCCTCAGCATGCACTGTTGTGCATGCACTGTGTGCCATGCATGACATGGGGCATGGTAACAGTACGCTCATAACAGTGCAAGTGGTGCACCGCGGCAGCATCGCCTTCAGGCTCACTATTGAGGCTGAGCATGCCGCTGCTGACAGGCACCAGACCCTTGATAACATATGATGACTGACTTTTATCGTCAAGATACCTTTTAGGTATTTGCGTGTGCTATACATTTTAGAATCTAATCAAATAAAAAAATCTGATTCAACTTACTTAAAAAGAGAGACATAAGATATTAAAATCAGCACTAATAGCACTCAACAATGAAAAGGCTTTCAACATGGTGAGCTGGACATTTATAGTAGAAGTGATGAAAGATTTGCCCCAAGGAGACAATTCATTGAGGCGGTCGTTTTGGAATAACATGAGTCAAAATCCCGGGTTCTGGTTGAGGGTGATACCTCACTCTTTATTCTTCTCCAAAGGTAAGCAAGTTAGGGCTGTCACCTATCACACCTACTGTTTATTCTTTAAACAAGCAGCCCGTCCCGACGTTGTCCGGGTATGAATTGCTGCCGGCCAGTAGTATATTGTTTTGTAGGATTTCGTTTTGATAGCATTTCTTATCTGTGACAGGCCTGTGAAACGCTCCGATTCACAGTGCACTGCTGATGCACTTAAGAGTGCGCGTTCAGTAGTGTGTGAACTCGAGTTTCCCTACTTTATTTTTCCTTGCAATATTATATAGCGCAAACTCGACAACATGGCATGAGCACAATTTACATTACAGAAGAACACATTCATTTGTGGTAGGCACGGGGAGACAAAGCGATTTGCCTGGAATCACAGGATGTTGAGCTGATGCCGATATTTGAACGTAGCTCCCCAGCTCTAAAGTTCGCAATTCTAGAACTTGTGGCGGGAGGTGTGTCTAAAAGTGTATGTCGGTGCTGGCCATCAATGAGAGAGACCTGTGAATTTTTCAAATCGGTGGTGAAAAAATATGAGTATGTTGCTGGAGATGTGGGCCGCCGTGCCACCAATGTACTTACCGGGGGAGGGTAAACACCCATTGTTCCGCAACTTTCTTTCCGCATACCATCACTCCACATACTTTCATTACGAAAGTACCATGACTCCGCAATGCCATTATAACGCATGGCATTACATTTTATATGCTTTTACCAGGCATACATTTACAACGAAATTCGTTGTAAATGCATGAATGGTAAAAGCATGTTTTTTTTAAAAATGTTTGGATAAGGTAATTATGGGTATAGGGGTATATGTCTTGGGGTACTGAGGTATATGTTTTGGGGTGCTTGGGTATTTTAAGGGTTCAGATATAGTTTTGGGTTATGGGGTACAGGGGTAGTTTTAGGGTTTAGGGATAGGTATGGGTGTTGGGTACAGGGGTATTTTTAGGGATCAGGGCTAGGTTTGGGTTTTGGGGTATAGGGGTATTTTTAGGGTTCAGGGGTAGGTTTGGGTTTTGGGGTACAGGGGTATTTTAAGGGTTCAGGGCTAGGTTTGGGTTTTGGGGTACAGGGGTATTTTTAGGTTCAGGGCTAGGTTTGGGTTTTGGGGTACAGGGGTATTTTAGGGTTCAGGGGTAGGTTTGGGTTTTGGGGTACAGGTTTATTTTTTATGGTTCAGGGCTAGGTTTGGGTTTTGGGGTACAGGGGTATTTTTAGGGTTCAGGGGTAGGTTTGGGATTTGGGGTACAGGGGTATTTTAAGGGTTCAGGGCTAGGTTTGGGTTTTGGGGTACAGGGGTATTTTGGGGTTCAGGGGTAGGTTTGGGTTTTGGGGTACAGGGGTATTTTTAGGATTCAGGGCTAGGTTTGGGTTTTGGGGTACAGGGTTATTTTTAGGGTTCAGGGCTAGGTTTGGGTTTTGAGGTGTAGTGTAGTTCCTATTATCCCAATAGGCTCTGCGCATTGGAATATTATCTTCAATAGTATAGACGTAGGACAGAGGTTAACTAGGTCTTCTACTGAAGATATTAGACTTAAGTTTTGTGTGCCAGCTAGTCTTCCTAGTGGACCGAGCCTGGTGATTTGATCATTATGTTTTAGGGTGCCTTTAAACCAGAGCAGGTGCTCTTGGTATTTTAATGGTATTTCCACCTCCTCGAAAGGAGTGTACTCATCCGGTGGTTCTGATAGAGCAAGATTTCGCATCGCGACTTGCTCGATTCATGAACCTCGATTTTGCCATAACCTCATAATAAACGTACGTTATTATTAATATCTTTATTTTGGAGATGTGTGAAAGGTAGCGAAGCTTGCCTATGTGTTCTACTAATACGATTAATCCTCGTCCCTAAAATGGCCGCTGCTTGGCTTTTCGTTTCTGCGCATGCGTGAGGCATAGTCAGCTGACATGACGCAGTCAGAATTTGAGAGGGAAAAGGTGCGCATGCGTAATAGCAATAACGTGCTGAAGCTTTGTGCTGCTGCTCCTGTGATGTTATTCGTTGCACTTATTCACTAATGCATAGTATATTTTTATAATGATGAAACTAAAGTACGAACTTATAACATGTAATACATTCATTTATTTCTATGTATTAATTTGTTTTCGCTTACTTTTCATGTATCCTCGACACTGAGGGGTAACGGGGCTGGGGAGTCCATCTTGGAGGGTATTTCTGCGCAGAATCACTCGATGGTGCGGTGACATTGAAACCAAGCCAAAGAAGGTTGATGCCAGAGCCAGCATGGGAACGTGCACCTTCACCCAGCCAAGGCATCATGATTGTATTCTATTTGTTTCAAATTGTATTCTTTCCATTGTATTCTCTGCGACTTCTCGTGGGAACCCCAATCTTGCTAGGCGGCACCCTAGGATGCTAAGTAGGGCTTGTAATAGTCTGTTCTGATTGGTGTGTTAACCAAATCCTACCTTAGGACCAATCGAAATTGGGGATTCTGACACTTTGCAACATTTGGGGGGTGGTACCCTGTCCCAAAACAGTATATCTACCCTGGGTTCACCTAGGGAAATTGTCCGACTTGTCTGAATAGCTGACCTGTCACTGACCCAACGCACTCAATAGGTGACTTGATACAGAGGTGCTGCGGAGCTCTCTGTCCGAAATTGACCATAGACTAAGGTTTTACTAAACCTTAAAAGTGCTGGCGGAGCACTTTGCTGGGAGTTCGCTGACCCAATCGGGGTCTTGACTGATAGCTGCAGAGAGGGTGGAGCGCAGGCGTTGCTTCCAAACTGCGGGTGCTGGTCCTATCCTGGTGGTCCTGTCCTGATCCTAATCTGAGGGTTTCCTGTCCTGTCCTGGGTGTCCATTCTGCACCTGCTGTCCATTGAGGGGTATCCTTCCTTGAGGGTTTCCTGTCCTTAACTGACCCGTGGCCAGGGTTTGGTTTTTCACACCAGTCTAGGTAAATATTGCTCTAAATCTCTTGAAACTGCACCTTTCTAGTTTTTCTGTCTTTGCTTTAATAAAGACATATCTTTGCATATGATAAGTTTTTCCATGCTTTTCCGCAACTCATTGCATCTCATGAAACGTATGCATTTATTTTCATAGCGTGTTCCTATGTTACCCTTCCTTTTACAAATCACTTTTCCATTTGCAGTTTATAACTTGTTTGATGTGTTCTATAAATTTTCTCACTAAACTAAATGAAGAGATTTTCTGAAGTTATAGCGTGTCCTATTTTTCACGTTAATCGAACTGTTTAGATTTCTAAGTTTTCCCATTCCATAGCATAAATGATTCTTGCCCTAGTTATTTTTCATCACCCATGTTTGACTCTTACATGATTAGTTTACTAGCTTAGCAGGTTCCCAGTCGCATTTCTCTTGAATCCAAAATGTTTTGTTATTTTGCTTACTGACTTTCTGCTCAATGTAAGTTGGATTTTCACACTGATTTGAACTTTATATAAACTTTATAAAACTTCTAGTTGTCCGTGGGTCATTTTATGAAAGTAAAGTCATTTATTGAAGTGTATATTATTTGCTGCCTTTGCTTTTACAGCTAGCTCCCTGATCCATTGTGGTCATAGGTACCCGTAACAGTGGATGGTAAGTCGGGTACACTAGAAATAATCGAAAGGAATCCCACAATTATTGGTAGTAGATTGTGACGTCATCCGATCAATGTATCTGGTGATTTGAAATATATGGGCCCGAAGCCGGAAGTGGCGAAATTATTGGTCGGGTGACCCGCGATCTCTAGCAGTAATTTTCTGGTAGCAGAGGATGGTTAGGGAATAGTTAAAGGTTAGGTAGGACTAGTTAGTCTAGCTAAGTCGGAAGCTGCTAGTATTGATGCTGCTATAAGAGCAGGCACTTCAGGAGATCTGATCAATCACTTGAAATGTTTGCTTTGAAAAATTATGAAATGTTTTAAAGTGTTTTTCTTATTATTATATTGATATATGTATTAACCTATTTTCGTCCGTAATTGTTAAATGTTTTGTTTGGAATCCCCGGGGAATTGAATAGTGAGTGGTGAATAGAATCCACTTGCTTTGAGGTCACTGGCCCAAGGAAAGTTGGTGTAGGTTAGGCAGAACTGGAAGCACTAACTAGGGTTTTTTTTCTGAATGTATGATTGAATAAATGTTAGTGACGAAGTTCATTGGCAAAATTCCTACTGTGGCATAACCTAGTGAGGGTCGCACCGGAAGAGTAGCAGGTTCATCGGAGCTCGAGTGAAAGCAAAGGGGTTCGCTAGGGAAACGTTAGGCTCGGATATATCCCGGAAAAGTGGATGAGTCTAGGGGAGTAACAGGTTCTCCAATGCTAGTGTGAAGGGTAGGCAGAAGAGATCTACTCGTAGTGAATGAAAAGTAAATGGAAGTAGTTTACTTGCAGTAAAACAAATCTTTCCTGTCTAGACACTTGAGCACAGTGGCGAATGTGTATTCGTTGTTAAATAACCAAGCACTAAGCACTTTAGAAAGAAAGAAAGTTTCCGTTACCTTGTGAAGGAGGGAGTCAGTCGCGAAGCCGCTCTGACGTCACTCCGTGCCGCGCTGGGATTGGTAGAAGCAGCGGGCTGGTAGCGGGGCTGGAATTGTAAAGGAGGGGTGAGCGCCGGAGCGTGGGAACTGTCTCACGAAAGGGCCGCGCACCCATTGGCCGGAAAATATTTGAACTCGTGCACCTCATTGGTCGCACAAAATTACAAGACGCATTCTGATTGGGAGTAATTTTGTAAACAAAGTTAAGCGTAGGAATCGTATGTGGCACACGTATACTCCGGAGACTAGACCCGATCCAAGATACCTAGGCTTTGGAAGAGATCAGTGGAAGACTAATAGATACGACATTATGTACGGAAATAAGAGAAAATTGTCCCTTGTAAACAAAGTGAAGAATTATTTCAAAAAGGACAAGCCGATTAAAACTAGAGAAGGTGTTGTCATTCCACCACCAAATACTCCCGCATCTTTCATGATGTTCGATAAAGGGTACAACACATGTGTATGGTTGGAAAATTGGGCGGAATACACGAAAGATGACGGAGTATTGGCGTTTCCGTTAGACGGAACATTTAACAGCAGAATTCTATTCAATTTGAGAACCCGAATGAATGATTTACATCCCAGACCTAGATTAACGCAGTACGAAGCACTAGAGGAATGGGAAATCGAGGCTTTCGAGAGGGACAAGCCCCGAATGGATAAAGGGTTAACTAAGTTTTACCCAAAATTAAAGCAGGAAGCCCGAGCCAAAAAGATGAAACAGTGGAGACAGAGTATGATTGTTGAGGGACTGTTTCCCATGATGCCAGCAGAGGATCCTCCTAGGGGGGGAAAAGGACAGAGAAATCCAAACACTGGGGGCCCCTCGGAGAATCAGATGACGAATTATTAGATGACATATGCATGAGAAGTCCGCCTCCTTATAATGAAGGACACCGACCTTCAAGTGCAGGGGATATTCCCCGGAGACCTCTACAAAGGGAAGAGGTCAGGTCCGCAAGTGTAGGAGGGGATTATCCAATTCCTCCTTATACTTAGAGTCTAGGACCCGTAGAAACCAGAAGTATTTACCCAAGGAGACCAATTGGTGGGGAGATGGGATATTCACGTGAAGGAGATTTTTGCTCTCGTCCCCCCTACGGAGGTGAGGTGAGGTCCTTAGGTTCAGGAATGCCGTTATTAAAGCCACAGGATGAGGAAGAGCCGAGGATTCTAGGCACAGGAAGTTTGTTCCCAAGACCTAATTATGGTGGAGGACCGAGTGAGACACATCCCACTGCCCCGAGTTATGCTCCCACTCTAACCCCACAGGTATTACATGACCAATCTTTGGACAGGTTATTAGAAGAGAAAGAGCGAGAAGCGCTAGCAAAGCAGAGAGCTGAGATAATACAGAAAATGTCACAGCTAAATACAAGTCCTGAGGCCTTAACGATCCCAGTAACTATCGGACCAGTGGTTCCGTTGTACGGGGACCGTCAAGGGACTCCGAAAACTCCAGTAATTACTCCTGTCATTGCACCGACCAGACCAGAACCCTTAATTGTAGATGACCAGACAAGTGAGTGCGAGTCGGAGGTCTCGCTACTAGATCTGCCCGTTAGAAATGCCGGAAAAAGGATACAGAAAAGACATAATCCTTTTAATGCGAGGGAAATTCAAATGGAATCGACTTCGGGTACTAAGAGTGTCACATTGGTGACTCCTGAAGAAATCGAAAGATGGAGTCAAGAATTTGAAAAGCAAGCGTCCCCAACGAAACCTTTAGATCTCTACAAGCTGAGAATAGAAATAGAGGAATTGATGGCAGGAAATGTAGGATTAGACAGATTAAATACCTACTCCGAAGACGAAATGCTGTTTATCTGCAAGAGTCTCACCCGAAATACCCGAGTACTTCATGAAAAGCTGACAGACACTGCTGCTAGCATGGGAATAGATATTTCAAAATCGAAACCTCTGCAGAAACCATACAGAGCAGATTTCTCAGACAAGGATTTGGAAAACTTGAATGTTTCAGGGAAGAAAGCACAGGTCAAAGAACTATTGACAGTATTACAAAAATGGGGAGATGTGGAAAGATGGAAAGCCAGATGGGTCAAGAAAAAGGATGAGGCCAGGTCTAGGCAGGCAACTCCCGAATTTGTTCTAAAGGAAGCTGACAAACCAGAACAGTTATGCCCTATGCGTGAAGTACCAGGTGGAAAATATGTACATGTTCCATGGTCCAGACAGGATATTGTATCCTTTACTAATGATTTTCCGAAATTACGAGAAAAGCCAGTGGATTGGTATAGGCAGGTAGAAAGATTCGTAAAAGTGCAAAAATGCCTGTGGAAGGACCTGGATGGGTTCTTCGACCTCGTGGTCCCTGTAGATCTATGGACCGAGTGTAAAATAGCCATAGCTTGGCCTAGTGAGGAATACACGAGAGATGAAAAAACAGGGGAACCATCGAAGGAAGTAATGAGAAAATATGATCAGGTAATTCAGCATCTGAAACTAAAAGTGCCAGCAAAGGAAACTGATTGGACCAAGATAGATAGAACTACGCAAGAAAGGGACGAGACAGTGCATTCCTTTTATGAAAGGCTGTTGCAGGTGTTCAAAACATACAGCGATATAGATAACATCGAGATGAAGGAACACATCATTTACAGGTTTGTAAACGGTTTAAGGCCTGAAATCTGTCAATGGATAAAGGATAATAAAATCTGTTGGCATACAAAAAAAATAGATGAGGTCCTACGGTACGCAAAGTACTGTGAGGACGAGATGGCAGAAAAGAAAAAGGCTCTCAAGGAGAAGGTTATGTGGGCTCAAGTAAAGCTCGCAGAACAGCAGGAAAAGCAGTTAAACAAGATGAACAAAACTACCCCGAACCAAAGCACTGGGGGTGGGGGTGGAGGAAAACCTAGACCGAAAATGAGTAGAGAGGAAGCTAAGAAGAAATTTCCTTGCCATCAGTGCGGGGAAATTGGACACTGGAGAGATGAGTGTCCCTATTTACAAGATGATGATGCCCAAACACCTGATTTAATTCCACAGACGCAGAATGAAAAACAAAGAAAGACCCAGCAGCAGGTAAAAACGATCCAAGTGCCCAGAGCGCCAAAGCCTATTTTTAAAGGAAAATCACCACAGGGTGATGACGTAGAAATCTGGGGAGGGAATGAAAATAGAAATACAGCAACTTCGCAGTATTTGTTGAATGACACTTTCTTCTGTGACGACCAGTACTGACGGGCCTGAGAGGGGAGGACGAGGAGTGCATACTTGGCGCCTCCTTGCCGGTAGACCAGTCTGGACCATACATTGAAGGAAAGGTTGATGGAAATGATGTCACCTTCCTGTTGGACACTGGTGCTACCCGTTCTACTGTAAGAACAGTGGACGTTCCAAACCTACCCCTCTCGGGAGAAGCAATCCAAGTAGTGGGTGTATCTAATCAATTGATTAGTACACCTGTTACCGAGCCCATGGAGATCTCAATTGGAAATTTCAAGCAAATGCACAGATTTGTTGTCTGTGATACCAGTCTGGTAAACTTACTGGGACGTGATTTGCTGTGCAAAATGAATTGTACCATCTTTTGCACACCAAAGGGCGTCGAAATTCAAACCCCAGATGAAGACGGTATTTACAAGCTAATGTTAATTAGACCTGACTCAGAAATAAAACGAATGACTATACAGGACTTACCTGAAGAACTCCAACAGACAGTGAAGCCAGAAGTGTGGGACTTTTCAGGAAAGGATGTGGGATTAATGAAAAACGTAGACCCCATACAAATAGCCATGAGAGAAAATGCAGTATACCCCAATACCAAGCCTTACAGAATGAGTGCTGAAGTGAGAGCAGGTGTTGCCATTGAAATACAGAAATTGCTAGAAGCAAACATAATACAGGAAGTGATGAGTAGCCCGTGTAACTCACCCATTATGGGCATCAAAAAGCCTAATGGCAAGTACAGAGTAGTTCAGGACCTAAGAAAGGTAAACAAGATAGTGGTTCCTTGCTGCCCTATTGTCCCGAACCCAGCAGTGATCCTGTATCAGATTCCCTGGGATGCTGAATGGTTTACTGTGATAGACCTATGTCATGCATTCTTTTCGATTCCATTGCATCCAGACAGCAAATTTCTTTTCTCATTTGCTTTCAACAGTAACGTGTATGTCTGGAATAGGGTCCCCCAGGGGTACATAGAGAGCCCCTCTATCTTTAATCAGATCTTGAAAAAATGTCTTGAAACTTTAGTCTTACCTGGAAAGTCCGTTTTGGTCCAGTACATTGACGACCTATTGGTGGCGTCCAAAAGTCATAGGGACTGCGTGGTTGACACCATTGCCCTACTAAATCACCTGAGTGAAAAGGGACATAAAGTGGCCCCTGAGAAATTACAGTTCTGTTCGAAATCAGTGAAGTATCTGGGACACCAGATAGAAAAAGGCATAAGAAAAGTTACCTCAGAAAGAGTTAGAATAATTCAAAATATGTAGTTACCTCGTACTCAGAAAGAAATCAGAATGTTCCTCGGAGTTGTAGGTTACTGCAGGCAATGGATTGTGGGATTCGCAGTCCTTGCAAAGCCCTTGATTCAGATGACAAAGAGAGGAGCGAAAGACCCAGTTGAATGGAATGACGAGAGCTTGACAGCTTTCACAAAATTACAAAATTGTCTGTGTACAGCTCCTGCTCTAGGGATTCCTGATTACTCCAAGGAGTTTGGCCTATTCTGTGACACTCGTGACAATTGTGCATTGTCAGTCCTAACTCAGGAACATGGCACGACCAGAAGGCCTGTGGCATATTTCTCTGCCACTTTGGATCCAGTGGCTGCTGGATTACCGGGATGTCTGAAAGCAGTAGCTGCAACATGCACCAGTTTAGAACAAAGTGAGTCCATTATCATGGGACATCCTGTAACTGTGTATGTTCCACATGCAGTTGTGATCCTATTGACTCGTACAAAAACTCAGTATCTCACCCCTAGTCGGCTGACTAAATATGAGAGGATTCTCATGGGTGCTGCAAACATTGTCATCACCAGATGCAATATTTTGAACCCCGCCACTCTACTCCCTGAATCAATGGTAATGGAAGGTAAGGGAGATGATGAGCATGACTGTATTGATCTGACAGAGTTCAGTACTAAACCTCGCCCAGACATTAAAGAAACTCCTTTGCCTGTACATGATGAGGAATGGTTTGTGGATGGTTCGTGCCTGAGGCATGAACTGGGGGGCCTAAGTGCTGCCTATGCTGTGGTCACTTTATACAAAATTGAGGAAGCAGCTTATTTATTTGGAGTAAAGTCTGCACAAGTAGCTGAATTGATCGCTCTGATTAGAGCTTGCAAATTGGGAAAAGACAAAAGAATAACAGTGTATACTGACAGCCAGTACTGTTATGGGGTGGTGCATGACTTTGGCCAGTTATGGCTAAAAAGAGAATTCCTGACTTCATCAGGTACCCCCATACGAAATGGAAAAGTGGTTCAAGACCTTTTAGAGGCAATCCAATTTCCAAAGGAATTGGCAGTGGTCAAATGTGTTGCTCATAAGAAGGGCCTTGACCCTGTATCTTTGGGAAACGATTTTGCTGATCGGGTGGCAAAACAATGCGCCATGGAGCAGATGCGAATAAATCCGAAGCGGGGTGGGACTGGAAACAGCTGCCAACTTAGGATGTTTGAAGAAGTGCCTACATGGGATGAAGTGAGAGAGTGGCAGCATGTGACGCCCTGGGAGGAGAAAGAGAAGTGGAAGGAGGAAGGTTGTAAACCAAGACGTGAAGATGGTGTCATTGTGGGCCCGAATGGTATGCCTGTGTTACCCAGACAACTACTTGCCCCAATGGCCAGACTGATACATGAAGGATCACACATTGGTAGGGATGCCATGATTCTGGTATTTCAACAGACCTGGTACAACAAGAAATTCAGGAAAGTAGCAGAGTCCCTTTGCCAGAGGTGCTTGACATGTCAGCAGTTCAATGCTGGCAAAGGAACAGTAGTTGAACTAATGAAAATTGGGAGATCAGGGGGTCCCTTTGTGAGAATACAAATTGATTTCATCACCATGCCACGATGTGAGGGAAAAAGATATGTCCTTGTCATTATCTGCCTATTTTCAAAGTGGGTGGAAGCTTACCCTGCCACACAGTGTGACGCCATAACAGTAGCCAAGCTCCTACTAAAAGAGTTGATACCTAGGTTCGGGGTTCCAGTCTTTATTGACTCAGATAGAGGCACCCATTTTCAGAATGAAATTTTGGCCCAGCTTGGCCAAGCATTCGGGATCACACAAAAGCTGCACTGTGCATATCATCCAGAGGCTTCTGGAGTGGTAGAACAAATAAATGGCACCATAAAGAATAGATTGGCAAAAATATGTGATTCTACTGGCTTGAACTGGATAAATGCCTTGCCTCTTGTTCTGATGGGACTCAGAAGCATTCCAGATCGGAGAACAGGCCTGAGCCCCCATGAGATCTTGATGGGAAGAGTGATGAGACAAGCATGGGTACCAGGATACAAACTGTTAAGCATTTCTGATGATTTGGTACTTGAATACTGCAAGCAACTGGGTGACCAAGTGCGTTCTATCTCTCGCCAGATTGGGGCAGACGCCGTCGCCAACCCGACAACACCAGTTCACAAATTGGTTCCTGGTGACTGGGTTAAAATAAAGAAGCATACTCGTTCAAGTTGCCTTGCACCAAGGTGGGGAAAAAAGCGGCAAGTAATCCTGGTAACGACGACCGCTGTGAAGTGTGCCGGCGTTCCCAAGTGGATCCATGCCAGCCATACCCAGAAGGTGATACCCGACGAGGAGCCTGGAGCAGAAGGTCGTCCAGCTGAGGGGTCTGCAGATGTTGGTCCTGAAGTAGCTGACGACAGACGACCGAGCACCAGCCCAGCTGAGGGTCCCACAGACGTTGGCCTGGAGGTAGCTGATGACGCGCGGCCAAGCACCAGTACTGCTGAACATCCAACGGAGGCTGGTCCAGAAGTAGCTGATGACGAGCTGCCGGGAATCTGGCCATAGGATTGGATACCCATAGTCGATCTCTCTGGAGATCCACTTAGAACAAGAGAGCGAATAAGAGAAGACAGAGAGTGGAATAGTGAGGTCGAGCAAGGCACAGGCGAAGACCCTCAGATCATTGAGATTCACATCAAGTCTGAGGACGAAGAAGAAGGTCAGACAGGGACAGATCAGGTGATTGACACACCTCCACTAACTCCTGAAATAGAAAAGGGACAGACTAGAAAAAGTGTAATAGTTCGAGCAGAAGAAAATCAAGGGATCGAAGTGCTTGAACAGGATCAGTTAGAATTAGAAGAACGTGTTCAGGACAAAGAAATAGAGACATTCAAAAGCAAAAACAAAAATTCACCTGAACCAGGCCAGCTTAGTAACCAGGCAGAAGAAATAGATACAAGACCTGGGACTAGTCAGACAGGAAGGGAAGAAACAGAAATTGAAGTGCCACAAACAAGTGAAAATAAAAGGACGTTAGAAGAAAGCCAGATCACAGTGCCAGCCAAAAGACTAAAGAAAAAGAAGCACATTGAGCCAAGGTATGTTAAGAGACTGAAATTAAGACTAAAAACAGTCCAAGAGAAACTTGCAGATATAAGAAGAAGTCCCCGAATTGCAGAAATACCTGAAGATACCTCCAAGAGAAGGAGTGAGCGAATAAAAAGACAAAACGAAAAATACCAGGACCCGGAGTGGACCTACTTAATCTTGGAAAATTTTGAGGAACTTGATATCACTGACGAAAGTGACGGAGAACAGGTTGCTGAGTACTCTGAAGAAGAGGAAGACGAGCTCACCTGAGGTTGCACAGAATAAGCTATCTGTGTAAACTTACAAAGAGGGGTTGAGAAACTTCTTCTGAGCCAAAATGTCTGAGTCAAGAACGAATGGAAGGCCTAGTTGTAGTTGTTGCAAAACATGCTGCAAAGTATGTATATGTAGTATAGTTTTAGTTATATTAGTTTGGATAGGACTAACAGTTTTCATTCCCTTTATGGTTAGTAAAAATACTAATATTGACCCTACACAGATCACTGACACTGAAGAACTGACAACACGAAGTGTAGAAAGACGTGAGAAAGCACTCAGACAAACAAAACGAGACTTAGATGCATCAGATGAGGAAGGACTACATTACCACGGAATTAGGAATCAGACACACTTAAATGTTTTCGCAAACTTGTTAGTACATTATGTAGAGACTATGGAGATAGAGGATTGCTATGTCTGCATGAAGCTACCTACTTCTGTAGCTGAAGGCGTGACATACCATCACTTGCCTCTGACATATGGAATTTCCTGCAGTATTTTAGCAAGCTTATTTTACAAAAGAGGACCGTTACAGTACTATTACTCTAACAATGACGTGATCTTTTCTGAACTTCCCATTCGTGGAAATCTGAATCCTGTACATACCAAAAGTGACGTAATACGTTATATGGGAGACTACTTTCTGACTATAGGCAATATAGACATAGCTGAAGCACATAGAGACAACTTGACCTGTTCATTGCATGAACAAGAAAAAATATTTTTAAACATGGCAGAGAAGAGAAGGGAGAGTTTCCAAAGAAAGGCAAATGACAAAGGGCAGAAAACGCCTAAATGGGCTGAGAACATGCAAAGCACCTCAACTGGCGGGGCGGGAACTGCTCTGTTGCTGGATTTCGAAAAGAAAGGGAAACTCTGTCTTCACCGCGAGAAGACTGATTATTATAATAACATTTTCATTGGTTCCAGTCAATGTGAGCACAATTACAAGGTAATTGGAGGTTGGGGATTCAAAAATGGGTCAGAGCCTGTGTTTCCTGGAATTTATTATATATGTGGAGACAAAGCTTATTTCAAATTGCCGGATCACTGGTATGGAAGCTGCTACTTTGGCATTGTCTTCCCGAAAATATACCATGTGAATGAAATTGCTGGAAGCAATGAAAACACTAATGGCTTAGTGCGTAGTAAAAGAGAAAGCGTAGGTGAAATAATGGGTAGTATTTTTAGTGCACTGATACCTGGAGTGGGAGTGGTTCTGAACACTCACAGAATTTGCAAATTGTCCACAGTAGTGGATGTGCTGTCTACTGACACAGCTCATGGATTTCTGCTGGTCAATACCGAAATGGTTGCGATCAGATCAATGGTTTTACAGGACAGACTTGCTCTTGACACCTTATTAGCAAAAGAGGGCGGAGTCTGACGGATGTTGAAGGCGCAACATTGTTGCACTTACATTCCGGACAAAAGCGTGCAGCTCAAAAGATATGTGAAAAACATTACTAATTTGGAAAAGGAACTCAAACCACTCGAGGTTGACAGTGCCTGGAGGAGACTAGTTGATGGTCTCTCAAATGTAGGTCACTGGTTTGCTAATTTAGGTAGAAGCTTATTGTTCAAAGTACTGATGCCAATTGGAATTATAGGTCTTATCCTATTTTTCATATTCGTCTGTTGCAAATGCCGAAGGCATACTAAGAAGTATCAGGTGAATGCAAGAGGAGTGAAACGGAATGCGGATGAGCTTGAATTGGAGGAAATGAATAATCAGATTTACAAAAGGGTGAAAAATTCTCACCCTACCAAAAATGAGAAGGAAAAACTGAATCGCATGTTGGAAGAGGTAGAGTTGTACAAAGTATGAAAGAAAGTTGGCATCTGGTTCCATTTATGTGTGATGATAGTAAATATCATCAAAGAGGGGATTGATAGAGCAAGATTTCGCATCGCGACTTGCTCGATTCATGAACCTCGATTTTGCCATAACCTCATAATAAACGTACGTTATTATTAATATCTTTATTTTGGAGATGTGTGAAAGGTAGCGAAGCTTGCCTATGTGTTCTACTAATACGATTAATCCTCGTCCCTAAAATGGCCGCTGCTTGGCTTTTCGTTTCTGCGCATGCGTGAGGCATAGTCAGCTGACATGACGCAGTCAGAATTCGAGAGGGAAAAGGTGCGCATGCGTAATAGCAATAACGTGCTGAAGCTTTCTGCTGCTGCTCCTGTGATGTTATTCGTTGCACTTATTCACTAATGCATAGTATATTTTTATAATGATGAAACTAAAGTACGAACTTATAACATGTAATACATTCATTTATTTCTATGTATTAATTTGTTTTCGCTTACTTTTCATGTATCCTCGACACTGAGGGGTAACGGGGCTGGGGAGTCCATCTTGGAGGGTATTTCTGCACAGAATCACTCGATGGTGCGGTGACATTGAAACCAAGCCAAAGAAGGTTGATGCCAGAGCCAGCATGGGAACGTGCACCTTCACCCAGCCAAGGCATCATGATTGTATTCTATTTGTTTCAAATTGTATTCTTTCCATTGTATTCTCTGCGACTTCTCGTGGGAACCCCAATCTTGCTAGGCGGCACCCTAGGATGCTAAGTAGGGCTTGTAATAGTCTGTTCTGATTGGTGTGTTAACCAAATCCTACCTTAGGACCAATCGAAATTGGGGATTCTGACACTTTGCAACATTTGGGGGGTGGTACCCTGTCCCAAAACAGTATATCTACCCTGGGTTCACCTAGGGAAATTGTCCGACTTGTCTGAATAGCTGACCTGTCACTGACCCAACGCACTCAATAGGTGACTTGATACAGAGGTGCTGCGGAGCTCTCTGTCCGAAATTGACCATAGACTAAGGTTTTACTAAACCTTAAAAGTGCTGGCGAACCACTTTGCTGGGAGTTCGCTGACCCAATCGGGGTCTTGACTGATAGCTGCAGAGAGGGTGGAGCGCAGGCGTTGCTTCCAAACTGCGGGTGCTGGTCGTATCCTGGTGGTCCTGTCCTGATCCTAATCTGAGGGTTTCCTGTCCTGTCCTGGGTGTCCATTCTGCACCTGCTGTCCATTGAGGGGTATCCTTCCTTGAGGGTTTCCTGTCCTTAACTGACCCGTGGCCAGGGTTTGGTTTTTCACACCAGTCTAGGTAAATATTGCTCTAAATCTCTTGAAACTGCACCTTTCTATTTTTCTGTCTTTGCTTTAATAAAGACATATCTTTGCATATGATAAGTTTTTCCATGCTTTTCCGCAACTCATTGCATCTCATGAAACGTATGCATTTATTTTCATAGCGTGTTCCTATGTTACCCTTCCTTTTACAAATCATTTTTCCATTTGCAGTTTATAACTTGTTTGATGTGTTCTATAAATTTTCTCACTAAACTAAATGAAGAGATTTTCTGAAGTTATAGCGTGTCCTATTTTTCACGTTAATCGAACTGTTTAGATTTCTAAGTTTTCCCATTCCATAGCATAAATGATTCTTGCCCTAGTTATTTTTCATCACCCATGTTTGACTCTTACATGATTAGTTTACTAGCTTAGCAGGTTCCCAGTCGCATTTCTCTTGAATCCAAAATGTTTTGTTATTTTGCTTACTGACTTTCTGCTCAATGTAAGTTGGATTTTCACACTGATTTGAACTTTATATAAACTTTATAAAACTTCTAGTTGTCCGTGGGTCATTTTATGAAAGTAAAGTCATTTATTGAAGTGTATATTATTTGCTGCCTTTCCTTTTACAGCTAGCTCCCTGATCCATTGTGGTCATAGGTACCCGTAACAGTGGATGGTAAGTCGGGTACACTAGAAATAATCGAAAGGAATCCCACAATTATTGGTAGTAGATTGTGACGTCATCCGATCAATGTATCTGGTGATTTGAAATATATGGGCCGGAAGTGGCGAAATTATTGGTCGGGTGACCCGCGATCTCTAGCAGTTCCTCTATTTTGTAATAGTGGAACTCCTTTGTTACAGCGTTTGCCGCTGGAAAGTTTATCCATGAATAGAATACCTCTGTCTGCCGATATTCATGTGCCTCAATTACGAATATGACTGTACCACCTCTCGATGTCAGTCCATTTTCTATAAGTTTTAAAGTTATAGTTTTTCTTATGTTGACCGGGATGAGTATTGCGTCCGGGTCAGTTTGCAGGAGACTTGTGTCATCTGCTAGGAGTTGAGCTGCTATTCTAGCCGCCTCCCTTTCTCCTTCGCTGTCTGACATTTTACTGACAGGAAGGTTTTTTGTTGCAGATCAGGTTTTCAAGGAAACAAAGATTAGGTGCACAATATTTTGGAACACTGTATCCTTCAACGTTGAATAAACCAAAAAACCATACATAGGAGTCTCCTCCTACTAAGTTTGGCAGATTTTTAACCTTTGACCCACTCCAGACGTCTTTGGAGTATTTATGGGAGAAAGGGTCTGTGTGAAAAAGCACGACTGAGTTACTCTAATGCCTTGCGTTAGATTTATCGCCTTACCAAACATTGGGCGCCATGTAGTGTAGTTCCTATTATCCCAATAGGCTCTGCGCATTGGAATAATATCTTCAATAGTATAGACGTAAGACAGAGGTTAACTAGGTCTTCTACTGACGATATTAGACTTAAGTTTTGTGTGCCAGCTAGCTCAGAGTTCACTAGAAACTTTCTCGAATAGCCGAGGAGGAGTTTAACCTCCCTGGATAGACAAGAAGGGATTTAGTTTCTGACAACCATAGAACATGACAACTTTGCTCTCCCTGATCAAGAGTATATCTCTAGAGTCGTGTGAAAACAAAAGACAGCTATTTTACTCAGTCAATACGTGCATACTTAGTTTCACCAGATTGTAGAGAAAAGAAGAGACGGGCGTGTTCAATAAAAGGTGTTATTTATTGATCAGTCTCTTTTCTCATACAAGAGAAATGAATCGCTACATTTGTAATACTTAAGGTTAAGTAGAATGCATATAATAAAAGCAGGATTATAAAATAATACTGTAAAAGCATTGATATGGTTTCTTAGCCATATGATACTTTAAAATGGATAAAAGATATACATACATATATACATTGACTAATCGTACTCAACTGGTGCTTCTAACTACGCCTACCCCGGTGTACCTGACCTAAGCCTAATACGTGGTAAGGAGTAAGTAAGTAGCAGTTTAAGTTAAGTTTGTTTTGCCAAGAATCTGACCCAAGAATTCTCTGTAAGGGGTTAGTCAGTTCAGTACCTGGGATTTAGAAGGTAGGAGGGCTGGTATCTCTTTCTCAGGACTCTGTATCCCAGTTACCCGCGAGGGCAAGCTGGAAACGCTGGAGGCTGGATTTCTCGGCAGGAGAAAAGACAGCGTCTTCCACAGCGCGTCAAAAGGGGAGGGGCAGCGTCCGTGGGCTCTCGCATCAGCTGGGCTCTCCGGCAAGTAGTCGCTGCTCCAGGCTCATCACCACCGTGTCGTTGCTTAGGGCAGCGTCGGTATATTTATACCTGAAAGGTGCCGGGTTTGACGTAAGGATGGACATAAGACGTCAATAAGGATGTCATTAAGAACTGGTCGTTCTTACATTCTTTACAGGAGTTCTCGAACGAAATCAAAACAATAGCAGCGGGGGATTTCCCAGGTTTGCTGGAGGCTTGGTTTGTTTAGAGAACTCGGTGTGCTTTCTAGGGGGCTGGAGGAATAGTGCTTGCTCAATGTGACAGCATGCGCTATGACTTAATCTGAAGACGGGTTTCTGTGCCGTTGTATGGTTATTAGTGAATTATAACCGGACAAGGGTCAGAAATAGGAGTATCGATACAGGTCCCTAGATAAACATACTACACCCACTCCACGCATTTATGTCCATATTTACTAACCTAAGCAATAGTAAACATAACTAATAGTGCATGTGTATACCGAACCACCCCAAAATTCATTTTTTGCATTTGAAAAATGGCATTGCGAAATACACGAAAATGAGTATAGGTACTGTATGCATTCAAGCAGTGTAATCATTCAAGAAAAGATGCACATTTATATCAGCATGAATGATTTGCGAAAATAACACATGAAATGGCTCTTAATACAGAAGAAAAAAGTGCGAGACCACTTCATCACATAGAAATACAATTACTTGTAAATAAGCTAGAGGTTGAGGTAATGTATTGTCTCTAGAGTTCCTAAAAATAGAAGCTCTGTTCTCTAAGAATAGTTCTACTTTAAGCAGAAGATAAGTGCCAAAAAGGTAAATATTTTGGATTTGGGAAAAAAGTTTTCGTTTTCAGGGGAAGAAGGAAAAAAAAATCACAGTGGCTTTGTTTTTCAAAGCTGAAGGCCAAATTCAGAGTTCAGGGAACGCTGTGTGCACGTTTGCTTAAAGTCACTCTCTCTGTTCTGGTGAAAACATCATTTCAGACAGACTCTCAAAAAAACAGTCTACTGCGTCAGGTGAAAGTTCGACCAAGTTGGAAAATGTCGCTACCATGCAGTCATGCGCATGTTCGCTTTCAGTGATGTTTCGATCAGCATTGCTTACAGAAGGCCGTACCTGGTTGATGCTGCTCTCATCCTGTACTTCACTACCCTTCAATCGTAGTGGTGAAGTCTCCACGAATGCCGTCATCAGGATAGGTAGCCGCTGGGGAAAGCACAATGCATGAGCCT
This sequence comes from Lissotriton helveticus, assembly GCF_964261635.1. Classification (NCBI taxonomy): domain Eukaryota; kingdom Metazoa; phylum Chordata; class Amphibia; order Caudata; family Salamandridae; genus Lissotriton; species Lissotriton helveticus. The sequence continues at coordinate 135,203,124 of NC_136068.1, read as the reverse complement.
TTACTGGACCCAACAAAGTATCTGCATCCAATGGTACTTCTGATTGTAGTGTAAGACAGGTGTCCAACACGCATTCTTCGCCGCATAGCATGCATCTCAATACAGGTAAGACACAATTCTGCCATATGGGTCTGAACGAAAGAAACCAGGGCATATTCAGATCTCTTAGCCGGGCTAATCCAAGGACTTTAGTTATGCGGTCCCGATAGCGTATAGCTAGGATCGTTTCTTCCATTGTTGCTGGAGTCTTGTCTGTGACATGGCTTGCCATAACGAAGCAGGAGTAGCAAAAATAAAATGCCTGCTACGAGTCCCAACAGGAGTGGAAGTCCGCCAAAGATGGAATGGACGAAATTAGGAAAAATACCCAGGACTGCTTTGAATGGGGTTAACAGTCCCGAAAAAACGGTCTTAAATACACTCGCGATACCATTTGTATCAGAAATATTTAAGATTTCGCTTAGCATTTCTGCGAAGTGTAGGGGGCAATTTGTTGATAACAATGCATGTATTTCTCCCGTTGTCCTTGCAACTTGGAGATCATACGTTTCTTTTGATGACGTCAAGTGAACTGGCGTCTGTAGGAGCACAGTCTTCATTCTGCTTAAAGTATCAATTCGAATAGAAGAGATATTCAAACTGGGCCAAATTTTTCCCTCCCTGTCTGGAGTGTCATTCGGAAACAATACTCGCTCACAGCAAGTGACCATGGAGCTCACACTTACTAGATAAGGTTTTCCTGGCAGCAAGCCACAACATCTGTGATCTACAATTAGAATGTAACTCCCGTTAGAAAGTCTTCTAAAGAATGGTTCTATTTGTGTTGCAGGTGTGCCGAGCTGGTGACATGAAAGGGTATTTGAAGTCCCTTCACAGGCCCCATGTAAACTTATACCCTGACACAGAAGTATACCACTTAGTGATTTTTCACAATTATTACCACTAAGAAATACACTCTGTCCTGTATTACTATAACATGTGTGTGTATAAGGTAAGTTCCTTGTTGACTTAATGTATCCTTTACCCAACCTTTCATACTGGCCTGCCTGTATATATTTTTGGCAGTATCGAAATTGGAAAGTCGTTATCGGAATAGTTATGATTCCATGTATTATCCATTCAATGACAGGTCGTTCTGACATTGTCAATGGTAATCTCTCAAGTTTTTCAATGCTCAGAATTGTATATTCTGCACCCTTTTGTGCCAAGCTGATTTGTGTATCAATAAGGTTAAAGATACTGAATAATGACGTTGTGTTGATTAAACGCCAAGGCACGTAGCCTGAACGCAGATTTTGTAACGTCCAGCCAAGCTGTACAATAGAACGCAATTGGGACTGACCGTGTTGCAACATCAGTAAGTCTTGCTCTATTATATCGATTGCAGATGATACAATACTGTCCAGTGAATATATTCTGGAAGACAGAGTCATTAACCCATTGTCTACAACAGAAAGTGATTTTTCCAAATTAACACGGTCAATTTCCCGTATTTTCACTGCTGTCTCAATTTGAGTTTCTTTCCAAGCTTCGTTGTAAGCTGCATATATAGAGGCCGCTATGAAACGTTTTTGACGCTGTTTGCGTGGTCCCATGATGACATCACGCAAGTCAGCACCTTCTTTAAGTAAAGTCAAGTGTTGCTTAATTTCTACCAGTGCGGATGTATGTAGCCATTCGAGGCAGAGTTTCCCTACACTGTAAGTAGTTACTATCCCTGGATGTTGTCTCTGGGAGTATCTAGGGTCTGGCCTGGTCAATGTCAACCCCTGTATTTTGTTCAGGAATCTATCTTGACAGTTATTTGTGTCTGTGGGCCAGATCAACCATTTTTTCCAATCAGGATGTGTTCTGTTTTGGTTTAAAATATGGGATACGTCTATTTCAACATCTGTAGTGCTATTACTGTCAGGTGTTGGTTTTGGAATAGACGGTTTGTTCAAGTCTTTAATTTTGGCTAGGCCAAGACAGGTTGTCTGTTGAATTGTGTCATTCAAGAATATAATTTGTTCTGGGATCATGCAGGCTCTAAATAATGATTCTATACCTTGCACTTGCCAATCTTTTGTACCCCAGATTGTTTTCGTTTCAATATTATTGTTCCAGAAATCAAAACCGAATGTTTTCATTTTTTCAAAAAATGTCTCTGAATAGATTAATTTTGTGTTCGTAAGCATGGTTTTCATTCCTGTCTTATTTAATAATTTGAAATAAAATGTTTCTGCATTACTTGTGTTAAACCCTGAGAAGTAAGAACATTTTTCATAAAATGTTTTTGAACTGCCTTTTGGTGGAGTTGCACAATGTTCCCATTGGTTATAATTAAAAACATTTCTAGGTTGAGCAGATTTATGCAGATAATGGTGACCATAGTGGTTGTAACAAAACATCTGGTCATAATTAGATGAACCTTGCAAATAATCATGTTCTGTAAATTTAGCTGACATCACTAGATCTGACATCATATCATTAATACTTTCAAAGTCCCAATCATCAGCGAATGTGCTTGGTTTTACAAAGTCACTTAATGAAATCTTGAATTGATGAGGATACTTCAGGAGCTCAACCGGGCCATAGATTTCGTAATCAGTTTTGTCCCATGCTACCCCACCGGGGTATAGGATTGGCTGTGAAGTTTACTGAAGAAAGTTCTCTTTTCTCGATGTGTGAAGACTTGTGTGGTTTCAGGACCAAGTTGATTTTCTGACTTGCTGTGTCCATTGTAACATATTTTCCCTCAATAAAATGTCCCAAGCATAGTACCATGATGAGCCAAAGTATAAGGACAAATATACCTTGTGCCACCCAAAATTCAATCCATGGAGAAATCAGATAGGTTTCTTGTAGTTGATGAAAGAGTTCTTTTGCTTTGTCTTTAAAAGTTTTTGTTGTTGTTGGCTGTTCCTCAGGTTCACTTGGATCCTCAGAAAAATCATCGAAGTTGATGAAGTAGCCTGATGCTGTTCTGTCAATTGTTTCAATTGCTTCTGGATTCCTTTTTGCTTTTGGAATTTGCTTTGTTTCATTAGCATAGTCAGTGGTTACATCATTGTAGATTGGTGTTTCTTGATGTAAGAATTTGATTTGGGTTTCAAGAGGTTTAAGTTCCATGGCTTTGTTGCATAGTCCTTGTTGATTCACTGTAGGTTTATCAAAGGTGATTAGTCTCTCAGTTTGAACCTCTGTATTTGTAGCAAACTTTGGTGTTCTACTACTTCTTGGGAGTCCACTTGGCCTACTACTTGTTATCGGCCACATGATTGTGGTTTAACCAGGTCGATGGATACAACTCGGTTCTCCTTTTTACCAGGAAGGGGCGGTAATACTACTGATCTTGTCCCGTTGATAGCCAAGACAGGTACTGCTTTTCTGTAAGAAGGCCCAAATTCCTTCTTTACCACGATCTTCTCTCTGACCAGATCCCCGATTTTTGGAATCCAGACAGGCCTTGCTGGGACAGGTGGTTTCTCTTCAGTGGTTGTTGGCTGTTTCAACTTTATGTCTTTTCTTGTTTCGTTTAAGTCCTGTAAAATAGCCAAACGATCTTTGATATCAAAGCATTTTTCTTTCACCACTGAAGTTTGACTATCGAGGTCCTGGATTAACATTCTAGTCCCAAACAATAGTTCGTACGGACTGAGACCTCTCAGAGAATTTCTTGGCAGATTATTAAGACTACTGAGGAAAATTGAATTTTGCCTTGTTATATGTGCCCACGTGTTCCCCATCCTATGTTATATGTGCATGATCGATATGCATATATCCCCCTATGATCGATTTAAGACGCAATTATAGTTGTGTCCAACTCTAGTATGCCAGTATCCAGTTCTCGTGAAAGCAACGAGTATTAGGCCTATGTTGCCAACGTTTTACATTATGCACGTTATGCACGTTAATTCACCGCATTGTCCCCGTTTCTAGGCCTCAAAAGGGGCCCGGACACCAGATTCAAGCTCCAGTCTCCTGAACCCACTCCGAGGAGCGATGCAGCCCCCACCTGCATCCCTGACCCTTCACTTACTTCCTGCCAAGCAGCGCGGTGCCTGGCTCTGCCTGCCTGTCTGCCAAGAATATGTTATGCTTCTAGTTATCAGTTCAGCTCTCCGTCTTCACATTCCTAAGCTAACGAACCACATAAACAGCTTTAGCTATGGTCTAGTCTTTCTGTCTCCATGTAAGAGAATTAATTAATATCCATAGAAGATTCATAGCACACGCAATACACGAAGAATATATGCATGCACCAGTCTTAGTGTCCAGTAGCCTTTGCCCTGATAACTTTTAGATTCTATCAACATGTACTCCAAACACCAGATACCAGATATGTTATAGGTACATGTCGTCCTGACACCGCAGACTTTAGTCTCCTCTTCTAGTGCAGAAGTCATAGCCCCCAGTTTTCCCCGGTAACACGTCATTGCCCGTTTGCGCGTACCACTAGGTTAAAGGTCCCAGCTGCTCAGGTAGCCCCCTCCATGTTTCCGCCCACTTTATGACACTTCTGTGACGTTCACATCACATGTCTACGTGCACGCCCTGTGCACGCCTTCTCTTCACGCCCATGTCTTCTTATCTTACGTTTGTCATAGTTACGCCTACTGTATGTAATGTAATAGAAATGTCTTACTATATATATGTTGAATTGTGATGAAACGGGTGCAGCTGCCTTCCTTCCTATTTTATTTCAGGCTGTCCCGTTCCAGTCCCTTCCCTTTTGCCTTAATAAAGCCTGTTCAACTCGGACACATCGGATCCTGCCTCTTATTTATTGAGCTATCTGTTATTGTTAATATATTCAAAAATAGTACCGGTATTTAATTATTTATTTACCACAAAATGGCGCCCGAATAGGGACGAGCCCCTTCCCCACGCGCTGGCGATGTACGCAGGTCCCCTGACCCTCTGCAGCCGTGACGGAACTCTACTGCGCACCGGCAGATATTTCTGCTTCAAGTCTCCCTCAGGCCCACGGAGGAGACGGAGACTGCGGTCCGGCATCCAGACGAAGCGGTGTGGAATGCGGTTCGTCCCGACCAGAGCCCAAGCCGAGAGTCAAGGTCCGAAGTATCCGGAGGCCCACCTGTTTCTGAAGTCCGAAGTTCGTAGTCCGACGTCGTAGCAGTCCAGTCCAGTCCGAGGCCTTCCAGTTTCTGCTTCCCGGTGAGTACCGTCGCGGGATAAGTATCTAGACAGGATCATTAGTTTGTTCCTGGTCCGTTGGGTTTGGGTACACAGATCCAGTCCGAAGTATTCACCTAGGTGGGTACGGTATGACGTGTCTCTTTATGGGACCGGTATGTTCTGTACTGTTTTAGCAGTACATCCAGTAATTCTAGTAAGTTTCGTTCTCGAGAAATTCATGTGTTCTGTTTTCAGTGTACCAGGTAGTATTTCTGTTCGAACTGTTTTTAATGTATTTCTATGTCGTGGTATGAGTGATTTGTTTGCCATATTATTACTGTGATTATTGTGTATTGTGTTCCAAGTGTATTACCGAAATGCCTCTGTTCTCGAAATTACGTCAGTTAAAGACCAGAAAAGGGTTACTCGAAGAAGCAGTTCCTGTCTTCCTAGGGACAGTCCAGGACATTTTATGTATCACAAGCATGGCTTAGATGCCATAATATATCTAGACTTATGGGCGGACTATACCAAGGAACTAGAAGAGAAATATAGATGGCCCGTATCAGGTACATGGGATGCCGAGTGCATCATGAGAGTAGAAGAAGCATTATGGAAAAAGAAAGCCAGACAGTCCCAGAAAGATGCCATCGAGTTATGGCGCAAAGAATCTCATAAAAGAACCGAAAAAGAATTCAGAAAAACAGAATTAAGTAGGGAATCCTCAGAAAGAGCCCAAGAAAGGGAATTAATAGAAGAAGGTGAACGAGTTAGAGCAGAACAGTCAGACAGACAGAGAAATGCCCTTATTAAAGGTATGTATCCTCTTCTTGCCGAGGGCTTGCCGAAGGCAACCCCGGAAGCACCCTGTAATTTACCGCCACCATTGGTCCCGATTAAGCTACGTCATAAACCGACCGCAGCTGACATATTTCTTTCGTCCTATTTGGACGACACAGTCCCAGCCTATGCAAATCCTGTTCCGCCTGCTCCCGTTAATAATGTAATTCCTGTCCCGCCAACTACTGTTCCCGGGGGTCAAGTTCATATTCCAGCACCCCCGGACCAGCCCACAGTAAATGTACCCGTTTTACCAGTCACTCTGCCAGCCCGTACAGTATTAACTGACGATTCCAGCTCAGGAGGGGCTGAAGGAGGTGCTCCTATCACCCCGCCTCAAGTTAGACGACTGACGCTGCATGACGTAGCGTTACAGCGTACGCCAAAAGTGGCGACATACACAGATCTCAAGCGACTTCTTACTGACTGTATATATGATCCAGTTCCAGGCGAAGATCACATGATCTTATATTCAGTACGTTTAAGACGGGTGGCCAGCTTTTTGATCACCCTGCCTGATATGAAGGAACATCTAAACAGAATATATCGTTTTATCCGTACAGGAGAGAATCCAGGAAGTATTCACGAAGCTATGTCACAAAGGAAAGCCGAGGTTCAACTTATGATTTTAAAGTTCTTGATTAACTGTTTAATAAGAGAACAAGATTATCCAGATAAAGACCAAGACGAGATGAAAGTCCTGACCAGGTGGAGTGACAATATAGCCGAGGGAAAACACAAGACACAAGGTAGTGTAGAGAGTATGTACAAGAAAATTCGTAAGGAAATAATACGTATACACCAGAAAGAGGAAGCAAAACGAGCAACCGAGAAAGAGAATGACTCTTCCAGTGAAGAGGTAGACAGCGAGAATCCCTCCAGAATAGCGTATGTAGGTAGAACTAGACTTTCCGACCGACATTCACGCCTAGATTACAAGAAAGTTTTTCCTCCTCCAGTACCAGAACAGTGTTCTCTTGAACAAGTATTCCAGGCCACCGACCAAATTCTGAAATCACGAATAGGTTATAGCAAGCTTAGTACAATGCATGAACAAGAACTAGCCCGATCAGCAGTCCGATGGACTAGTGATTCTACCACGTTTCCAGATGAAATAGTGGCCCAAACGTTTCTGAAACTGCCCCCAGCCGAGCAACGTCTGGTGGGCACATATATGATTCAGCACCTCATTACACTGTATGAGGAACAGCATTCTGATCCAGGTCCTCTACATGATGTATTGAACGAGTTACTCCTAAACAAATGGAAAGGTCTAGGTACCGATTTAATTAGTGTCATATTAGAACAGCGCCACAAATACCGAACTTTTCTGAATCCACATTTTGTTCCTGTTCCAACCCTAGAAAGAAAATCGTTCTATATAGACAGACAGAATCCGTTACGGGAAGTACATCCAGTTAAGGGAGAAGATGGTAGTCTAGAAAGAGTATTTGTTTACAACCTATCACGAAAATAGAACTCTTGGAAATGAAAAAGTTAATTCCCTGTCATGATAAAGATCCAGCAGGGTTTCACCGTGAATTAAAGGACATGCTCCGTATGGGAGAATACACGTATCCTGATATCATTAAAATGTTAAAAGTCCTGTTGCCTGCGGGCATATATGAAAAATTAAAAGAAAAAGAATGGGAGGTGGGAGAGAAAAAGATAGATTGGACAGCATTAGAAACTGAAGATAACACACGAGTACCAGGTACCGGTCTTGGGGATAAAGCTAAAGCATTGCCCGAGTTACTGATACAAGTTTTGCCAAAATTACTAGCCACGAAAAAGGAAGATTGGGATGCCATCTCAGCCTGTAAACAGAAACAAGACGAAGACACTAGTGATTTTTATTCTAGATTTGAGAAATGTTTCATTATTAATAGTGGTCTGAAAACAAGTAGTGAATCTTATCCACATCTTTTTGTTACCAAACTAGTCGAGAATTCAAGTCCACAAGTTAAAAATAGAGTATTGAAAGTCGAAAGTACCTGGCAAGTTAATACTCCGTCACAAATGCTCCAGATGCTACAGTACCACCAGAACAGAATCAGGGAAGAGCAGGAACATGAAAGGAGACGTATGAAAGACACGAAAATGAAAGTATTAGTTGCACAATCTGTTCCACAAGACAGTCAGAAGAGGGGTCCGAATCAAGCCAGTCATCCGACAGCTCCCGTTAAAGGGACATGCAATTACTGTAAACAGCCAGGTCATTATATAAACGAATGTGCAGTTCTGAAACACAACATAGCTACAGGTAAAACGAAAGAAAGACCACGTCCACCTAGACAAGAACAAGTTTCACAGACTTCCCCGTCACCACAGAATGCACAACAGACAGTTACAGTACCGCAGCCTATCGCTGCCACACAACACGTTACACAGCAGATGTACCAGTATGCGCAGTCAGAGTATCCAGATTATCAGCCATATTCATGAAACAGCCTAGAGAGGGAGGTAGGCTTGCCTCTCATCGAGATTCCTGTAGATCAAGAGGGTCCCTATGTACACAGTCAAGTATTAGGGAAAGACAGAAAGTTTCTGATTGATACAGGGGCAAGTAGGACTACCATCAGTCATGACGAGGTTCCAGGGGCTCCGCTCTCAGGCTCTAGAAATATTTCCCTTGGATTTTCAGGAAAGCCTATTGTTAATGAAATATCGAAACCAGTTACTCTAGAAGTCGGTCCATTGTCCCGAACTACAGACTTGTTACTCACGAAATCATGTCCAGAAAATTTATTAGGCATTAGAACTCTGAAAGAATTAGGAGCAGTAATATGCTGCTCCCCAGAAGGGGTGCGACTGTTTCTGCGAGATTTTAAAGGTCATTATGTATTACGTGATTTTGATCCAAGATTATTGAATGTACCACAGCATTTATGGGCGCAAGGTCCAACTGATGTAGGTTGTATGCATATCACACCCCATCGTGTTACCCTGAAGCCAGGTGTTGTATTACCACGAATCCGACAGTACAAATTGCCACCTGAGGCTGTAGCAGCCTTATCTAAAATTATTGACGAGCTTATTGTTCAAGGAGTGGTTGTAGAGACTGACTCCAATATATGTAATTCTCCTATCATTCCGATTCTGAAACGTACTGATCCCAATGCACCTCCAGTTTATCGATTAGTGATTGACCTTCGAGAACTTAATAAATGTATCATACCCCAGTACCCAGTGGTTCCAGACATTTCTTCCCTATTGACAGCCATTGATTCTGAAGCCACATTCTTTACCGTTATTGATCTCAAGAACGCATTCTTTAGTGTCCCCATTCATCCAGACAGCCAGTTCCTTTTCGGATTCTGTTTAAATGGAAGAAGCTATAAATTTACACGAGCTCCTCAAGGTTTCACAGAAAGTCCTAGTATTTACAGTCAAGCACTTAAAAGACAACTAGACAATATTCACATGCCAACTGACACTGCCCTGCTCCAGTATGTCGATGATCTACTGATCACAGCCCGTTCTGAACGTGACTGCGAACGTGCGTCACTTACAGTCTTGTATTTCTTGGCCGAGATGGGGCACAAGGTGTCCCCTTCCAAATTGCAATTCTGTGTCCAGCAAGTGGTCTACTTAGGACACTTACTGTCCAAGAGGGGTAGGCAGTTGACACCTGACCCTATCCAGTTAATAGCACGTCTTCCACAGCCCAAGACACAGAAGGAGGTACGAGCTTTTATCGGCCTCACTTCTTATTGCAGACAATGGATTCCTCAGTATGCATTTCTAGCCAAGCCACTGATACAGTTAACGACACAGGAGGCAGCCGTATCGACTGTCCTCCCTTGGACCCAGGAACATACACTTGTTTTCAATGAGTTAAAGAAAGCTTTATGTAATGCACCCGTTCTAGCAACACCGAACTACAGTAAGCCTTTTACACTTTTTGTTACTGAACGTGATGGTACTGCATTATCTGTTCTCACACAAGATCAAGCAGGACAACACAAGCCCTGTGCTTATTTTTCTAGCACATTAGATCCAGTGGCCCAGGCTCTGCCTGCGTGCCTCAAGTCAGTTGCAGCCACAGCTCTAGCTATCAGACAAAGTGATTCCATAGTGTTAGGACACTCCCTGACAGTACAAGTTCCACACTCCGTGGAAGTTCTTTTAAACCGAACTCAGACTCAGCACTTGACAGTTGCACGTTTAACAGGTTATGAACTAACACTGTTTCAGCCACACATAGAAATCAGACGCTGCAACGTTTTAAATCCAGCTACACTGTTACCCTCAGTTACCTCAAATCCTGCCACACATGACTGTGTGGAAGTTGTTAACACCATGACAAAGCCAAGACAAGATTTGACAGACATTGCATTACCTGATCCCGACCTGACACTTTATGTGGATGGTTCATGTATGAGAACAAGTACAGGGTATGCCGTGACTACTGAAACCGAAGTTATAGAAACACATCGTATAGACACCCTGTCTGCTCAAGCAGCAGAGCTCGTCGCTCTGACCCAAGCCTGCATACGAGCGAAGAACCTGAAAGTTAACATATACACATATTCACGTTATGCATTCGGAGTCGTACACGACTTTGGAGTACTCTGGCAAGAAAGAGGTTTTATGACTTCTCATGGAACCAAGATTCAGCATGGCCCCCTCATTCAAGCTCTGTTAGATGCAATACATTTACCGACAGCTATCGCCATCATGAAGTGCAAGGCACATACGAAAATCACTGACATCATTTCCCAGGGTAACGATCTAGCAGATCGAACAGCCAAGCTTACAGCCCAGACTCCAGACATTCCAGTTAACACGACACCGACACACATTCCAGATCAGACTACTTGTATGACCGTTAAGGACCCAACACAAGATGTGATAGATATACAGTTACATGCCACTCCAGAAGAGATCAAGAATTGGTCTGAACAAGGAGGGGTCCAGACAGATCAAGGATGGTTGACAAAGGGAAAAGCCACATGGTTTCTCCCCGACTCTATGGTTCAAGTCATTATTAACACCGCACTTAGTCCAGCACACTTAGGAGAAAAAGCCATGTTAGACAGTATCCAGAACCTCTGGTTCAACAAGCATTTACGTTCAGCAGCCAAACAGAAAGTACGTACCTGCATGATCTGTTGTCAGTTCAATCCAGGTAAAGGTGTCCCGGCGGAACAAGGTGGATTCCATCCTCCTGACCACCCTTTTGAAGTCCTCCAGATGGATTATATTCAGATGGAGCGATGTCGAGGTTTCAAGTATGTCCTCGTAGTTGTATGCGCTTTGTCCAGGTGGACAGAAGCATATCCAGTTCCAGATTACACAGCTGCGACCACTGTCAGGCAGTTGGTTCGTGAGTATTTCCCCCGCTATGGATTGCCTAGGGTCGTGTATTCAGATAACGGCCAGCCATTCTCATCCGAGCTCATGAAACAAGTTTCCCTTCTGTTAGGGTACCAGTGGAAGTTCCATTGTGTACGCCATCCTGAAGCAGCCGGTCTCGTAGAGAGACATAACCAGACTCTGAAAATCCGCATCGCCAAAGTGTGCGCAGAGAAAGGCGTAGATTGGATGGTCGCCCTGCCAGTCGCCCTTTTTTATATGAGACTGGTCGCTCATTCCCGTTCAGGTCTATCTCCATATGAGATAGTGTTTGGTCGTCCCCCAAATATGTGGGGTACACCTAGACCACGTACAATTACCGATGTTGACAGTAATATGCTGACAGATTATTTGGCCGCCTTGATGTCTGCACTACAATCTTGTCGTTCACAGGTTGCCGCTGCTTTTCCAGACAACACCGAAGTGAAACCGCACGAGGTCGTTCCAGGTGACTTCGTCCTTGTGAGAAATTTTGATCGTTCAAGTCCGCTGGAGCCCCGCTGGAAGGAGCCCCGCCTTGTTCTTCTCACCACCCGGACAGCAGTGAAAGTCGAAAACAGAAAAGGGTGGCTACACGTGAGCCACGTCAAGAAATTCCATGGACTCAAAGCAAAGACTTTTCTCAAGGACTGCCCAGACACTGAATCTAAACTTCCCCTGTTAGAGAAAACTCCGCAGCAGGAGTATAAACAGAAATTGAGGTCTAGTAAGTCAGCCAGTTTAATTGTCTAAGTCCCTCTCGGGTGAAACGGTTAGACAGGTTCCTGACATGTATGAGAGAGACCCACACAGTGAGAGAGTTAGTCAAAACTCTAAGAGATGTATCATTACTCTGTTTTTTCTGACATTTCTGAGTCTTATGGTTACTTGCATAAGTTATGCTTTACATTTATGTTTTCCTATTTCACATGTACATATGTTTTCTAATGTTACAGTAGAGCACACATTTAGTGACCTGCCTCCTCACGAGTTATCATATCGTCTTGCTATGCGTAATAATACTTTTATCCGAATGCTGCACTATTCACACCAGACCAGCAATGCCACTAATTGTTGGGTGTGTGGTCGACTCCCCCCTTTCCAGACATCGAAGGGAGTTCTGCCACTCTTTCCCTATCCGTTTTCACACAATGGTTCATGTGGAGCATGGTCCACGTTAACGTCATCCTCAAATGATATGTCCCTTCTGAATCGAACATGTTTCCCAGACAAGCAAAGTCTTTCCCATAGAACAGGATTAGATCTAGAAAATGAAGTATATGATTTAGGTAATTATTCCTCGAATTTCATGGTTCTGAATGTTCAGTCCGAGACTACTCCAGATTTGCCTGCTATTTCAGTTCTACCAGTTAAAGGCGAATTATGTGTCAGAAAGAATGGTTCTGCACATGTAGGACATAGTGATTGTACTACTATGGTCGAGTATAGTGACAGTGGGAAATCTATTTTCAAAGCCTCACGTCATTCTTATTTTGTTTGTGGTCAGACCGCATATGTTCGTCTGCCCCTCGATTGGGATGGAACATGTTACATTGCTTTCCTACTGCCACCAGTTTTCCTAGCCCCGTCCGATTATCACAGAAACACACATCTAGTACACGTTAGACATAGAAGGGAGACCGAGTCCCCAATTGTCGATCAAACTGAAACTGCCCTAGAACAATATCAAGACTTCAATAAAGGTTTCTTTTTCTTCATAGGTCCTGTCCAGAATAGTAAGTTAATACGTAGGCTAACTAGAACCCTTGAAGCAGTAGTGAATGAGACTACTTCCGCTCTAGGTAACTTAACTGAAGAACAATCTGCTATGCGTTTTGTTGTGCTCCAAAATCGTCTCGTTCTTGACGTCATACTGGCCGATAGAGGAGGAGCTTGTAGAGTCATCGGATCTAGTTGCTGCATTTTCATTCCTAATAACGCGCCGTCTGTTTATTCAGCTATAACCAGACTTCATAAAATTGCCCATCAGTTACACCAGAATCCAGGCACCTGGACATGGTGCGGTTGGCTCTGGAGTATCATATCTGCCTGGGGATGGAAAGTATTGTCATTCCTAGGTATAGCAGTAATGATCATATTCAGTTGCTGCCTCTGTTTACAATGTGGCCCTGCGATTTGCGACTTGTGTGCTACCTCTTGTATTCCTAGTCCTAAGTCCCGTTCTCAGACAATTCGAGACGAGCAAATGATGCTCTATGAACAGATAGATGGTATCATGAATATTGATGTTTCCTGATGGAAACGTAGGGCACAAGGAGGGAATGAGGAAAATTGAATTTTGCCTTGTTATATGTGCCTACGTGTTCCCCATCCTATGTTATATGTGCATGATCGATATGCATATATCCCCCTATGATCGATTTAAGACGCAATTATAGTTGTGTCCAACTCTAGTATGCCAGTATCCAGTTCTCGTGAAAGCAACGAGTATTAGGCCTATGTTGCCAACGTTTTACATTATGCACGTTATGCACGTTAATTCACCGCATTGTCCCCGTTTCTAGGCCTCAAAAGGGGCCCGGACACCAGATTCAAGCTCCAGTCTCCTGAACCCACTCCGAGGGCGATGCAGCCCCCACCTGCATCCCTGACCCTTCACTTACTTCCTGCCAAGCAGCGCGGTGCCTGGCTCTGCCTGCCTGTCTGCCAAGAATATGTTATGCTTCTAGTTATCAGTTCAGCTCTCCGTCTTCACATTCCTAAGCTAATGAACCACATAAACAGCTTTAGCTATGGTCTAGTCTTTCTGTCTCCATGTAAGAGAATTAATTAATATCCATAGAAGATTCATAGCACACGCAATACACGAAGAATATATGCATGCACCAGTCTTAGTGTCCAGTAGCCTTTGCCCTGATAACTTTTAGATTCTATCAACATGTACTCCAAACACCAGATACCAGATATGTTATAGGTACATGTCGTCCTGACACCGCAGACTTTAGTCTCCTCTTCTAGTGCAGAAGTCATAGCCCCCAGTTTTCCCCGGTAACACGTCATTGCCCGTTTGCGCGCACCACTAGGTTAAAGGTCCCAGCTGCTCAGGTAGCCCCCTCCATGTTTCCGCCCACTTTATGACACTTCTGTGACGTTCACATCACATGTCTACGTGCACGTCCTGTGCACGCCTTCTCTTCACGCCCATGTCTTCTTATCTTACGTTTGTCATAGTTACGCCTACTGTATGTAATGTAATAGAAATGTCTTACTATATGTATGTTGAATTGTGATGAAACGGGTGCAGCTGCCTTCCTTCCTATTTTATTTCAGGCTGTCCCGTTCCAGTCCCTTCCCTTTTGCCTGAATAAAGCCTGTTCAACTCGGACACATCGGATCCTGCCTCTTATTTATTGAGCTATCTGTTATTGTTAATATATTCAAAAATAGTACCGGTATTTAATTATTTATTTACCACACTACGTTGGACACTTATTAAATGTTTGACCCATCCAGCTCCCGAACCTAATAACTTTGCCATTATAGATTGCTTTATGCCTTGGTTTTTTCTTTACACCATCCCGTTTCCCTCAGGAAGGAAGTGAGAAGAGTCCCGCAATGCAATGCCCATGCTGGCCATGCCCCCCCTATAAGCTCGAGAGCTAAAGGCAAGACATTGGTCAGAATGTAGCACGCTCCTAGCGTATATGCCATTATAGACTCGCAAATCTTTTCATAACAGTTCAGACGTCAGCCTAGAGCTGGGGTCTACATTATAAGTGAAAATAGTCTCTACATGTTAATATGACGCATTATTCATACTGTTTTTTTTTTTTTTATATTTATTGTTTAATCCAATCTGGAGCGAAACGCCATGGTAATATACCGTCCAGGTCGCCACTGCGATCTCTGTTGCAGTCTGGGCAGTTTTTTGCAAATATGTGATGTTCCAGGCTCATTCCTGGCCACCAGTATATTGATTGTAATTCTTCCAGAGAATCCTTAAGCTTAAGGTGTCTAAGACCCTCACCCATATGTGCGTCTGCTATTAACAAGACTCTCCTGTTCGTGTTTGGAATTACCCTATCCCCCACTCCAGGGATTAGAGCAAAAGGAACGGAGTTTGCATCGATTATGTATGTATAATTGAGTGGATAGTTGATGGGTAGCGCTGAGCAGTCGCCTTTTGATGACGTTTTTACCGCCAGCATTGTTTTCCCGTCAATGTATTTTTCCGAAAGCTTTTTTGTAGCTACGGAAGCCGATTTAGTTGCTTCCGCTGTGGCTGTCTCAGCCAATGAATTCCCTGCAGCGTGAACGCCATCACGCTGATGACTCAGTGAGTGTATCACGTGAGTCTTTGGTAGTTCTTTCTGTAAAAGAACTACTTGTTCCCAAAGCAATTTTTGCTTTATTGTTGCACCTGTGTCATCTTTGTAACCGTTTTGAATCCATTTCTGTAAATCGTTATTGTATGATTTGACGCAGTAATACGAATCGCACACTATTAGTGTCGGGAATTCGCGATCGTCATTATCTAGCGCCATTTTTAACGCAATTATTTCAGTTTGTTGTTCTGAATTATTTTCCACTGAGTGTGTTTTTGTTACCAGAGGTCTCAATTTACCTCCGCACCACACGTTTTTTACAATCTCGCATGTGGCGTTATATGCTTGTTTTCCCCACACTGAGGGTTCAGCATGTCCGTCTGTGTATATTACACAGGCGTACTGTCGTATGGGCAGAATGTCGATTGGCAGAGGGTATTCTCTTTCATATTCTAGATTTTTTAATGTTTTCATTTCCGGGTCAAAATAGTATTTTACTTTGTCTGTAGCAAGAGAATTTTCCCATTGTATCCATTTTGGATTTAGTGCCACAGTAGGTAAATTACATGGGCTTGTTAATGTCTCAAAAGCTGATTCTGCTGTTCTGACTGTAATCCGTCTGCCGTCAGCTTGGTCTCTTTCTCTTGCTACAGCTGTTTGAACCGCATGAACAATGTTTTCCTTAATGCTGAATGTTTTTTCAGCTTCTGTGTACGAATGTGATTTGTATGCTATTGGTACCGTTTCTCCCTCATTAGAGGTTAGGTATGTGAATCCGCATCTTCCTGGGATGACTCGAATCACAAGGTTGCGTGTGTTATCGCGTGTTTGCAGTTTTGTTTTAACTAACATGTCTGTTTGCAATGATCTCAAAATCTCTGTGTGTTTTTGAGTCCAATTGATTATTTTAAAATCTGGTTTTATTAGGTCATAGAGAGGTTTAACCCTCTCTGCATAATTTAGAATGTAAGTTCTTCCGAAATTCAGGAAACCTAGAATTGATTGTAAGTTTTTCAGCGTTCATGGTGCTTGGATTACAGCGCATTTCTCTAAGAAATTGTCAGCCAGGCTTTTGCCTTCACTTGATAATTCATATCCTAAAAACAGGACAGTTAGATGGGCAATTCTTGACTTTTTGAAGTTGAATTTGTAACCCTCTGCCGCGAACCCAAGTATTATGGTGTTCACTCTTTTCAAGTGAGTATCCAAGTCATCATCTGTTAGATAGATGTCATCGACATAAGATAATGCCTCATCATCATATATTTGTAGTAACTCTGTTACTCTCGCTGAGAATAATCCTGGGCTGTTCTTGAACCCTTGTGGCAAACGACAGAACTTTTTCTGCGAGCCATTTATTGAGAAAGCGGTCAAATATCTGGTTTCAGGTGCTATATTTTGACAAAAGAATCCATTAGAGATGTCTAATGTTGTTTTGTATTTTTTGCGCACTATGCTATTCATTAGTGCTGCACTGTGTGAGTTTTGTACTGCAAAACTTTTGCAACATGAGTTTAGGTGTCTGTAGTCCAAAACTAGACGATATGAATCATCTGGTTTGGAGACAGGAAACAAAGGATTGTTCATTTGTGAGGTGCAAGTTTCAATCACCCCCTGGTATTCAAGTTGATCTAAGATCTCCCTGACCTGTTTTTTAGCTTCTTGCTTAATTGGGTACTGTCTCTGTGCAGTTGGTTGAGATTTTAACTGGATTTTGTGAGGAGGAGAGTCCTCATCCCATCCCACATGATTTTTATATAATGCAGGAGCTTTCTTGCAAGTGTATATTTTTTATGAATTGGAATATGATTTGAGAAGGCAGGCATAATCATTTCTTCGCCATGAGGGCACTCCCTGACAAACTCCGGTGGCCAGTCTTTTTCAGCTAGAAGGATGTCATAGCCTTTGGAGAGATTGTTCCAAAATAGACCCCTTATTTTCCTAGTCTTATCTCCCTCTATACGCAATGTTATTTCATATATTTTATGAGGTTTGCTAACTCTGGTATCTGCAGTTTCCACCTGAATGTATTCATTCGTGTCCACTGTCTCCAGATGATTCATCAGGATCTTGCGAGCTATGCTCACTTCTGCTGCGCTGTCTAGCATTGTCTGAGCCCATTCTCCGTTTTTCAGCTGTGTCCTCAGTATCCTCGGCATGTTTGATTACTTTAATGCTGGCTACCTTCTTCTTTGGAAATTGTAACTTTTTACTTTGATGAGCAGGTTCCTTGTCTTTGGACTTGACGTGCTCTTCCCTGTGTTCTGACTGTCCTCTTCTTTCCGATTTCTGCGAGGAAGTCTGAAAAGATCGAGATGGACGTGTATCAATATCTTGATATCTATCAGGTTTCTTCAAATTATCCCTATTTCTAAGGTTGTATTTTTTCTCAGAGGGCTCCCTCTGGGGAGACTTGTGTCCTTGGTCCGGAGATCTTTCTCTCCGCCGAGGAGACCTTCCTCTGGACTGGAATCTTTTTTCTTTGGGAGTGGATTGTTTATTTCCATCCCAGCTCTTTTTTGGAGTGTTTAGATTATTATTAATAAATACCTTTTCAGGATTTTCAGTTAGTTGGGGTTTCACTGGTTTCCCACCCAAACTATCTCTTCCTAGTTCTTCATAGGATTTTTCTATGATTCTGGCAAGTTCAAATGGTTGGTCTGCTATATCTGTTTCTTTCAACCTCTGGCGGATCGCCACAGATGCTGCTTCCCCCTTTATGTTGGCTAATAATATTGGCGAGACCTGCTTGAAGTCCTTCAGTAATTTCATACCCAGAGTTAAGGCAGGTTCTGGACCGTATTCATTTTGAATCTGTTTTAGCACATCTGGTATTACCGCCATGGACGGAACACCATGTGTTTTTGTGTAAATGGAAGCAAAGACTGTGCCCCAAGTGTCACAGTCCTCCACATGTGGTGCGATCCCCATTGGGAGACAGATAGTCAGAATTCTGTGTTTCTCAACAGGGGTAGTATCCGGAAATACTGCCTCTATTTGAGTGATTTTTTGTGCTAACCAGAATGGAATTTGTTCCCGTTTAATGGGTACTTTGCCTAGACAGGACTGTATGTTCTGTGGTGTGATTTTATTTGTGTTCCCCTGATGAGGGGTCAGCTGTGGAATTTTAATAGCTGGTTGGACTGTTGAAGTCCGCATTACATATTGGACTAATTGTCTGTGTATTTTAATCAGTTGTTTTAGCTGTGCTAAAAGATCTGGTTTTGACATTTTTTCAGTGTCTGGATGTGGTGTGTATCCGGCTAGAACCGGCCACGTTGCTCCTGGTCTTCCTAGTGGACCGAGCCTGGTGATGTGATCATTATGTTTTAGGGCGCCTTTAAACCAGAGCAGGTGCTCTTGGTATTTTAATGGTATTTCCACCTCCTCGAAAGGAGTGTACTCATCCGGTGGTTCCTCTATTTTGTAATAGTGGAACTCCTTTGTTACAGCGTTTGCCGCTGGAAAGTTTATCCATGAATAGAATACCTCTGTCTGCCGATATTCATGTGCCTCAATTACGAATATGACTGTACCACCTCTCGATGTCAGTCCATTTTCTATAAGTTTTAAAGTTATAGTTATTCTTATGTTGACCGGGATGAGTATTGTGTCCGGGTCAGTTTGCAGGAGACTTGTGTCATCTGCTAGGAGTTGAGCTGCTATTCTAGCCGCCTCCCTTTCTCCTTCGCTGTCTGACATTTTACTGACAGGAAGGTTTTTTGTTGCAGATCAGGTTTTCAAGGAAACAAAGATTAGGTGCACAATATTTTGGAACACTGTATCCTTCAACGTTGAATAAACCAAAAAAACATACATAGGAGTCTCCTCCTACTAAGTTTGGCGGATTTTTAACCTTTGACCCACTCCAGACGTCTTTGGAGTATTTATGGGAGAAAGGGTCTGTGTGAAAAAGCACGACTGAGTTACTCTAATGCCTTGCGTTAGATTTATCGCCTTACCAAACATTGGGCGCCATGTAGTGTAGTTCCTATTATCCCAATAGGCTCTGCGCATTGGAATAATATCTTCAATAGTATAGACGTAGGACAGAGGTTAACTAGGTCTTCTACTGACGATATTAGACTTAAGTTTTGTGTGCCAGCTAGCTCAGAGTTCACTAGAAACTTTCTCGAATAGCCGAGGAGGAGTTTAACCTCCCTGGATAGACAAGAAGGGATTTAGTTTCTGACAACCATAGAACATGACAACTTTGCTCTCCCTGATCAAGAGTATATCTCTAGAGTCGTGTGAAAACAAAAGACAGCTATTTTACTCAGTCAATACGTGCATACTTAGTTTCACCAGATTGTAGAGAAAAGAAGAGACGGGCGTGTTCAATAAAAGGTGTTATTTATTGATCAGTCTCTTTTCTCATACAAGAGAAATGAATCGCTACATTTGTAATACTTAAGGTTAAGTAGAATGCATATAATAAAAGCAGGATTATAAAATAATACTGTAAAAGCATTGATATGGTTTCTTAGCCATATGATACTTTAAAATGGATAAAAGATATACATACATATATACATTGACTAATCGTACTCAACTGGTGCTTCTAACTACGCCTACCCCGGTGTACCTGACCTAAGCCTAATAAGTGGTAAGGAGTAAGTAAGTAGCAGTTTAAGTTAAGTTTGTTTTGCCAAGAATCTGACCCAAGAATTCTCTGTAAGGGGTTAGTCAGTTCAGTACCTGGGATTTAGAAGGTAGGAGGGCTGGTATCTCTTTCTCAGGACTCGGTATCCTAGTTACCCGCGAGGGCAAGCTGGAAACGCTGGAGGCTGGATTTCTCGGCAGGAGAAAAGACAGCGTCTTCCTCAGCGCGTCAAAAGGGGAGGGGCAGCGTCCGTGGGCTCTCGCATCAGCTGGGCTCTCCGGCAAGTAGTCGCTGCTCCAGGCTCATCACCACTGTGTCGTTGCTTAGGGCAGCGTCGGTATATTTATACCTGAAAGGTGCCGGGTTTGACGTAAGGATGGACATAAGACGTCAATAAGGATGTCATTAAGAACTGGTCGTTCTTACATTCTTTACAGGAGTTCTCGAACGAAATCAAAACAATAGCAGCGGGGGATTTCCCAGGTTTGCTGGAGGCTTGGTTTGTTTAGAGAACTCGGTGTGCTTTCTAGGGGGCTGGAGGAATAGTGCTTGCTCAATGTGACAGCATGCGCTATGACTTAATCTGAAGACGGGTTTCTGTGCCGTTGTATGGTTATTAGTGAATTATAACCGGACAAGGGTCAGAAATAGGAGTATCGATACAGGTCCCTAGATAAACATACTACAGAGGTACAGGGATATTTATAGGGGTCAGGACTAGGTTTGGGTTTTGGGGTACAGGAGTATTTTTAGGGTTTAGGGATAGGTTTGGGTTTTGGGGTACAGGGTATATTTATAGGGTTAAGATGGGTTAGTGTTTAAGGGTGTTGGGGTATTTTAAGGAGTAAGGGTGGGTTATGATTATGGGGTGCAGGGGTATTTAAAGGGAGCAGGGTGGACACCCGGAGCTAGAATGTACAGAACATGGGAAGAAAAAACAATGAAATATTGGGCACAACGCTCGCTTTTTTTTCCCCGTAATCCCGTGCCCCGCACACGCCCACGCCCCCAGCACACGCCCATAGCACACGATATGAGACATGGCATGAAGGGCGGAACATACCACACGCCCCCAGCGTTTGTCACGCCCCCAGCACACGCCCACAGCACAACGCAGACACGCCCACAAGGGACTACTTTGTTGGCACGGTTCTTTTGCCTTTTAAATGTATATGGTGGGCGTCTGCATAGCCTATGTCCTTCTGCTGCAACTGCCCTTTCCAACGCTGTATTGGGTGTTGTGATTGGTGCTGTGGTTCCTGAGATTACTTGCCTCAAAGGTTTGGGGTCTCTCTTTATTATATTAAGTACTAGCAGCCCGCCCGACCTTGTCCGGGAGCTTTCAGGCTTCCCCCTACCCCCGCCTGCCCCGACATTGCTCTGCTCCTCACCGTTGCCTCGCCTGCCCCGTCCCCCGCCTGGCCCGACACCCGCCTTCCCCTACAGCTCTGCTCCTCACCGTTGCCTCGCCTGCCCCGACCCCCGCCTGCCCCGACCCCCGCCTGCCCCGACATTGCTCTGCTCCTCACCGTTGCCTCGCCTGCCCCGTCCCCCGCCTGGGCTGACACCCGCCTGCCCCTACATTGTCCCCGAGCCTTACCTCAGCCGTCTGTCCGGTCCTCGCTGCTCTGCTCCTCACCGCCTGTCTGCCGCCGCTCGTCACCCGTGCCGTGTCCGCCTCTCCGCTGCTGGTACCGCCGCTGTCCGCTGTTCCTGACGTCACCGCTCCTCCCCCGCGCCATGCCCACCGCTCCTCGGACGCCGCTCTGACGCCGCTCCTGACGTGACCACGCACGTCGCGGCCGGCGCTACTTAGGACGGACTACTTTTTAAAAAATATTAATTTTTTACATAAGGTTTATTTTTTTAATGTATATAGCCTATAACCATCTACACACCCTGCCGATTTCAACGGTGTATCGGGTGTGTAGATTGGCGCTGTGGTTCACGAGTTTACCCGCCTCAAAGCCTGAAAGTTACTACTTTATTATAGTAGTATAGATAGATAGAGCCCCTGGCTGTGGCAGGTTGAGCAGACAGTGACAGAAAGGGTATTAGGTTCAGAGACACTGAGCACAGGATCACTCTATTCGCAGAGGATGTTATCCTCTCATTTGTTGACCTCAGCACTTCCACCTCAACTAGAGATGCTGAAGGAATACAAGGCAGTGTCAATGTTTAAGATTAACCATGGCATATTGGAGGTCCTCCCTTATTGGAGGTCCTCCCTTGAATCTATTAGTAGTGAGAATTAGAGAATCTTAGACAGAGGAGACATTTACAGTATCCACATTGGGAGTTTGATATTTGGGAATACGTCTGATTGCTTCGTTTCCGGGGCTGCATGCAGCTATAATCCTGCATCAATGAGTCACTCCTGAAGCTGTAAGAAGAGGGTGGGCTGCAGAGCAGAAAACAAAATGATGGTCATTCCCAGGTTGATCTACGCGCACCCGGCTCTTCCAAACAGAATAAGAAAGTGGGTACTCCAGGACCCTCAGAAGGAGAAGCTACACTTTGTGTGGCAAAGGAATCCTCCCGGACTATTGGGCAGGTTGATGAAATGTATACAAGATAAAGGTAAACTGAGGCTCCCCAACCTTCTGGAATACGACAAGCCCAACTCGATATAGAAGGGCAATGGTCTAGAAGGGGTTTGGACAAGCACTAGGTCAGTATGGACAGGGTAGTGGCAGGGAGATCACTTTGGGATCTAATCTGACTCCCCAAAGGAAGCAAGCCCGAAAACGTATACTACAGTCAGATTACAGGCATACAGATATATGTGAGGAAATCTCACTAAGACAAAAGATGACATCCTTTTCCGCCCCTTGGGGCCAATACAAAACAACCCTGACTTTGAGTCGGCTACTGAAAATTCACCCTTTAAGAAATGGAAGGACAGGGATTGTAGCTTGATAGGCGTTATGTTCCTCAATGGACAAATAAGATCATTGGAAAACTGTAAAAAAAAAAAAAAATACCTTATGGCCTGAAGGAAACGGATGGATTCCATTACTAACACAAGAGGCACTGGGTGATACACATGGAGATCATGGCAGCTGCAATGAGCTAGTTAACTCTCTCTTCACTTCCCCAGTTATCTCTCTCCAAACCCTCGTGCCCTATTAGCACGGGAAGAGGCGGGTCTCCCATCTTTACAGATTGGAAAATGGGCATACGATTCGAGGTGGTTTCAGACGCGAGACCGGGAGATGACTGTAGAAGAGTGGGAGGAACCGCGTACAGATGGCTATAGAAAAGCTTGTCAGTATAGTTCTGCGAATATAATTACAGATGGGTACCAAACCCCCAATAAATTAGTCGCCATGTTTGTAGAAACCTCAGATAGATGATAAAAATGGTGTGGGGAAGAAGGCACACGTTGTCACACCTGGTGGGCCTATCCTGTCATAACTATGTACTAGAATGATTTCCTGGCTACCATTAAATCGATAATAGGGTTCATAATAGACAGGACCGGACTAGGGAAGCAAAAGCAGCCCTGGCAAACGATGTTCAAACCAGCCCGTTCCCTTCATCCCTCAAGCAATCTCTCTCTTTCCATCCATCTATCCACTCTCTCTCTCTTTCTCTCTTCTTCCTTGATCACTTTTGATCTATCTTGCCTCTCCCACCCTCTTTCTCTCTCTCTTGCAGCCGCCACATGCCTGCCGCAATTAACGTCTGAGAGCTGAGGAAAGCGACATAGGCACCAGGAGCAGCCCTGGGCTTTCAGAACTAGTCTCTAAGGGTCCAGTCCACCGGGGAAATGCCCAGTGGAATAAAAGGCCTGCCTGTCCTGTTGATAGAAGCAGACAGAGGGGTCAATCTTCGGGCTTTGCCCCATAGGGTGGGAGGAGATAACCGCCTGGAGCAGGCCGCTCAGACCAATCCTGGCGCTGCTCTCATAGCTTTCAAGCAGCATCTGGATTGGGTAGGGAGCCTGCTTTCTCAGAGACTGCTGGGAGAGCGCCGAGGCGGGCGTCCAAGACAACGGTAGTGAAGAAAAGGTACGTTGTTTTTAAATTATTATTTCCCCCTCTCACCTCCCCACATCTGTCCGTCCTGCGCTCCCACCCTCTTTTGTTTTATGGCAGCGGCTACTGGGCCTTGTGTTCAGGTGGTTGGGAAGGGAAAGTGAGGAGGATTCAGAGCTGTTGTGGCTTTATTCTTCTCAGGTATAGTTTAGTTTCATACTTATAGGTTCCTAATAGGGCAAGTGATGAAGTTGGATACAACAACAGGTGATATCTTTTATTGTAGACATGTTATGATAGGTATCCAACTCTCAGAACCATGATGTGATAGGGATTACCCAGTTAATAATTTAAAGAAAATTTGGAAAAAATATTGTTTCATTGGGTGTAGAGTTTATATTATTAACTCGACAGGGGAAATATTTTTATAGAACTTATTTAGAGCACAATATTAAAGTCAGAAGATATTATGACCATGATATTCTGGTGTGTCACCATCTAAAGCGTTAGCAAAACATCATTTACATCTAACATTTGAGCATCATGTACGGTGTAAATTATGCAAGAGTGTTTCACAACTCTCTTGGCTGTAATTATTTTATTGAAATTAAACAGTAGGGTGCTCCACCTCATGGAACCGTACCCATTTTGTTGTCATTTACTTATGCATCTTATCACAGAAGCTATTCCAATTCTTTATTCCAATTATTTCTGCTGTGGTTGACATTACCATTGAGACATGTGAGTTTTGCAATCCCTTCCGCCTTATCTATTGGGTGAAGAAGGAAAGAGTATTGGGCTTACTTGCAAGTATTGGAAATGTTGGTGTTGCTGAATAGAATTCTATTAGGTTCCTATCTTGTTGTTGGGTAGTAGAGTGATACTGTTCTGTCCATCTTTTGGTAGCTTGAGTAGAGAAGGATGTGTCATTGATGATTTTCTTCTGGTAGGAGCTATAATTAGTTGGGGTGCTTGTTAGACCTGGCACTTCTTGGCATGATGACCCCTGACTTTTTGCCTCTACCTCTTCTATTTTTGGTGTTGTGATAGATTTTGTTTTGCCAACTTAAATGCTTTGGACACTTTGCCACTGCTAAACAGTGTCAAAGTGCAAGTGCTCCCTGTATAAGGTGTAATGGTAATTTGTTGTCCATGATTGGTATATTTGCCTTACTAGTAAAGTCCCTTGTAAAGTGCACTATGTGTGCCAGGACTGGTAATGCAAATGCTACTATTGGGCCTGCAACACTAATTGTGCCACCCACACAAGTATCCTTAAAAGGGAACTCAGGCCTGCGCGCAGTTTGTTAAACTGCCATGTTGTTCTGACAAGTGCACCCACTTGCCAGACCTTACCCTTCCCTTTCTATGCACTTAAGACACCCCTATGGTAGATCCAGGGTACCCCCTGGGCAGGGTGCAGTGCATGTGAAAGGTAGGACATGTACCAAGGTGTGTACCATGTCCTGACAGTGAAATAATCTCCATTTCATGTTTCCGTGTTGAAAGGCCATCTTGTAATATGTTTTCCAGCCTATCTTCTCAAGGGCTTAAGATGGAGAGGTGACGTTTAGTATGCCTGAACTCACAATGTAATAACACATCTTTTTATGAAGGTGGTTTTTGCATTGTGTGTTTAGAAGCCACTCTTTTAGAAGTGGCTGGGTTTTTGTGCTCTAACATTTCTGTGTGTCTCTGCCTGGTTGTGGATTGACTGTCTGGATTTGAAAGCGATAGGATCTGGGGAATGTCTTGACCCAGGAGAGGAGATGAGACAGCAACAGGACCTGCATCTGGAGTGTAGGGGGAGGAGTAGCTCCTAGAGGTGAAGAGGCCTGTGTTGCTTCTATAAAACAATTGTCTGATCTCCTGCTGAATGATTGATAATCCAGACTCCCACTAATCAAAGGAAGAAGTTGTCACTGGCAGGGAGGCACCCAGAACTGGTTTGAACAGGGGTCAGTGCCCCCCTGAAGACAAAGACTTCAAAGCCATTGAGGGGTATAACTATTAGAGCTGAAGCCCCTGAACTTTGGAGAATGGAATGATCAAGATTGAACAAGACTGGAGCTACTTCCTGGTCAAGAGGAACCTTTGCCAAGGAAGAAACAACTGAAGAGACTGAAGCAAAGGACTGACCCTTGCTGTGTGTTCTGGGGCTGGAGTGCAGGTTGCTGTTTTAACCAAGGAAGGCTAAAGGGACTTTGCTGTGTGCTGTGTCCACCTGCTTGAAAGGACTTTGCTGTGCTGTGTCCTGAAGTAACTTTACTGCTAGGGCACAAGGTGCGGAGACACTGGAACACAAAAGTTTCCAGGAGAGTCTCAGTGGCGCTGTGTGTGCGTGCTTGTTGCAGCCTGAGTCCCTCGTAAGGTGTGCCCTGTGATCGTGGGAACCTGGAGTCCAAGCAAGGATCAGCAACACGGTGTGCGTGTGCTTTTTGCAGCCTGAACCCCTTTGTGAGGATTTTGCAGTTATTGTGTCCGCCAGAATCCAAGTGAGTCTCATTAACGCTGTGTACGTGTGCTTTGTGCACCGTGAGACTTTTGTGAGGATTTGCCTTGTTATCGTGTGTACCGGAATCCAAGTGAGTCTCATTGACACTGTGTGCGTGTGCTTTGTGCACCATGAGACCTTTGTGAGGATTTGCCTTGTTATCGTGCACCCGGAGTCCAAGTGAGTCTCATCGATGCTGTGTGTGTGTGCTTTGTGCACCGTGAGACCTTCGTGAGGATTTGCCTTGTTATCGTGCACCGGGAGTCCAAGTGAGTCTCATCGATGCTGTGTGCGTGTGCTTTGTGCACCGTGAGACCTTCGTGAGGATTTGCCTTGTTATCGTGCACCGGGAGTTAAAGTGAGTCTCAGTGATGATGTGCACATTATCTTCGTGCAGCCTGAGACCTTCGTGTGGAGTGCCCGGTGATAGTGCACCCGAAGCTCAAGGAAGTGTCAGCGACACTGTGTGAGTGTGCCCTGGGGCAGCCTGAGATCTTTGTAACTGTAGCTGCCCGGACCAGCAGCCCCGGAGGAGCTGAGCTGCCGGCCCGAGCTCGCCTTTTCCAATTCACAAAGATTGCATTGGAGGCCCAGCCGCTGGACGAGGAGAGGAGAGTGGGTTCGCGCCCTCCAGGTATATGTGTGTCGACTCCTGGGGTGGGTTGCGGGTTCGGAAGGAGACGCTCTCGGCCCCTCTCTCATTTCAGCAGTGCGAGCCTCTGCTTCGGCTCGTATTGCGGCCCGTATTGCCAAGGGAATGGCAGGACTGCGGCCGGAGTGTAGAGCTGCACTTTATGATTACACCATACCCATGTTGGGGGCAACTGTTGAGAGGCTGACTGCAAGTCAGAAGGAGTGGCGGAGAGACCGCCTAAGGCCCCGTGATCGTTTGAAATAAGACTAATATTGGGAGCATGGGTGCTGGACCATAATCAGCTCCTAGTCACCCCTCTTTTTAGGTCGAGACCTGCGTAGGCTGCGCTTGCGCAGTCCGAGGGAGAGATCTTATGTCGACAGTGTGGGCGCTTGAACCCGCCCCTCTTCTCCATTGGCTGGCTTCCTAAACGGAGGCCAGCCATTGGAGGAGAGGGGCGTCACCGGTCTTTTTGGGATTCGGGGGGGTGTTGTTAACTTTCTTTCTCTTTCCTTTCTCTCCTCTTCCCATTGGCTGGAATTTTACCTTCCAGCCAATGGGAAGAGGAGAGAAAGAAAAACACGCCCCCGAATCTCAAAATAAGGCTGCGTTTCTCCGAGGCATTTCTGCCTCGCCTCGGAGAAACGTGGCAGTGTGTATGGCGTGGTCCGCTTTTTTGTTCGTGGCCTGCAAACTTAAATAGGTGGTAGTGTCAAAGGATTTCTTGGAGTGTTCTTTGCCTCGTGGTTATCGCCGTGACTACCTCCTCTGGACGTGTAGAGCCGCTCTGATATTCGAGAGTTGGTTGTGTAGCCTTCAGTTACCGCCGTGTTGGCCCGTTTCACCATGCGCTCATTGCACCAGTCACCACGAGGCGCTATGAGGCCTATGGGCCATGCACTCCACACATTTATTTATTTAATTTATTCGGTGAGATAATGAGATCCAGGCACTGCGCGTGAGCGAGGGGCTGCACAGACTGCCCGGGACCCCCAGCAGCACTGCGGCACGGAGAGTCAGTGACCCCCCAGCCGGGCAGGATCAGGCACACGGACCCCCCGCCCCCGGGCCCTCGGACAGCAGCACAGGAGGAGGGCGCCGGGGGAGCCGCGGGCACAGGCCTCGGCAGCATGGTTGACAACGCCGTGGCCACCAAGTCTCCCCTGGGCTCCTTCTCGTCCCACGGCCCGGCCGGCGGCCCGCTGCTGATGTCGGCCGCCCCCGGCAGGGGCTCGTCGGCCCCCGGCGTGGGGGAGAACGTGCTGGGAGGTGGCCTGAAGCTGGATGCGGTGATGGAGATGCTGCAGCGGCAGCAGGCGGCGGGGCTGGAGCGGCAGCGTCGCAAGCGGGAGCAGCACGGCCTACTCAAGGCCCGGCTCCAGCAGCAGCAGGCCCTGGTGCTGCGCCACTACCAGGCCGCGGGCCTCCCCGCAGGCCCGGCCTCATCGTGCAGCCGCCGCCACCGCCCGCCCGGCAGGACTCCCCGGCCCCCGAGCAAGAGGAGGACTACGACGACGAGGAGGAACCATGCCCGGACACTCACACTCCCCCCCGGGGGCGCAGGGGCACCACGAGTGGACCTACGAGGAGCAGTTCAAGCAGGTAGGACCACCCGCACCTTTCTAAATACAAGAATAAGGGGTTCAATGCTGAGCTTTTATTATGTGCCCCATGAGAATCCCGGTGCCACCAAGAGCAAGGAGTTCAGTACTGAGCTTGTTCTGTGCCCTGTGAGTGTCCTGTGCCATCAAAATGTGATGCCAAGCTTGTACTGTGTGCCCACTACCACTGTGAGTGCCCTGTAGTCACCAGAACTAGTCACCAGAACTATGGTCTTACAAGACCTCATGAACCTGCTGTCTGAACACTGTTCTGTATTGTGTGCCTAGGAGTGTCATGCAACCATCACAACTATGTTCTTACTAAAACCCTACAGCACAGTGTTTCATACTGTGCCTGTAGCATGTGCCGCTAGGAGTTTCCTGCAATGACCACTTCCTCATGCTTACCAGAACTCGCAAGCTTACCAATACTATGATTGTAAATGAATCTTGAATCCATTACAACCTCACTCTTTCATACATGTTAAAGGATTTAGCTGCACTTCTCGTGTACATCGAAAACATGTCCATTTTGTGCCTTAATACTCACTTGGGGCATGCAGACAAATTCTTTTTCAAAAAGGGTAATTTATATTGCTCCATTTGTCTACAGCTGCCTCTAAGTGAATCGTTTCTTTGGAATTCCAAAGTTTAACAAAGCCCTTTGCCTGGCTCATATACTTACATATAGTATAGACCTAATATCTGCTATTAACCATTGGCTGTATAGAAGTTGCTGTGAAGCATAACTGTTAGAGACAAACATTTCTGGTTTTTACTTCTCGACCCTTGATTTAAAAAGAAAATAGATACTGACAATAATCACTTTGGTCTTGTGATAGTAGTCATACCAAATAAACATTTCAATCTGCTCTTGCCTTCTCTATTCCTCTGCCTTCAGAAAGGACACTTGAATTGAGGCACATTTGCATTTCTCTTCAGAAGTTGTTCATACTTTCAACTGACTCCAAGATCCATCTTATTCAGTGTAAGAATCTGTGAAAATTAGATTTGTTATACATGTTCATATCCATTCAAAGCATTGGACCCATTGACCCATGGAGACCTCAGGCCTAGCAGCTCTTTGAAATAAAACAAAAACCGTAGGGGCTCCTCCTTGTTAACTATCACTGAATAACAGCAAGCTATTCTCCACAAGACACTCTCCACATATATCCCCTCAGGAGTTCCCAATTAAATGACAAACATTAGTGCAGTGTTTTTGTATTTTTCCTTGGAAATATGCTGTCATGATTGTCCAGAGACTAATATTTCACAAGACCTACTTTCATAATATGCAGTATCATATGATGATGTATATTTCCGAATAACTGAAAACATACTACTATTTGGCTGTGTAACATTTGGATGTCTGAGCTTTGCAAAGTCAATCATAGGACATTTGTTCTTTGTTCAAATAATGAATTGAAACTATATGATAATCACAACATCAACAGTGAGGGTAAAGCACCAGGGCACAGAAAATAAACTAGATTTCACGATCAATTCAAAGTTAATGTTCTCTTATTGATCCACAGTACGCTCAACACCTCAAATGGATCCACCGTTTAAAGATCCCAAACTGTCCAAATCATATCCAATGAATTGAGAGAGCAACTTCAAATTCACAAATGTATCACAGGGTCAAAGTTGTCGATTCCCAAAGTTTTTCTTTATTCATATATCCAACAAGTATGACGACAGATTCTTCATTAAATTCCAATATTTTAGGAAAATCATTATCAACTGTTTCGTCCTGAGGCGGACATCATCAGGGCTGTTGAAAATAAATCCAAAAAAAAGGGAAAATCATTACATGACTATTACAATATAATCTGTAATATCACTATTTAGATATTACCCTAATTATGCCTAAAGCATTACATAATTTATATTAATTCAATTACACCTGCCTAATTCACAATCTAATGTTGATACCTGATGTCCGCCTCAGGACGAAACGCGTCGGCTGTTCAATGATTGGTTAACGGTTGATTTTGATTTTCCTAAAAATATTGGAATTTAATGAAGAATCTGTCGTCATACTTGTTGGATATATGAATAAAGAAAAACTTTGGGAATCGACAACTTTGACCCTGTGATATATTTGTGAAGTTGAAGTCGCTCCCTCAATTCATTGGAAAGAATTGAAACTAGTCTGCTTATTCGCCACCCCACATAATCACACCCTGGTCCTAAAAAATGCACACCCCCCAATGCACATTGCACCAGGGTCCTTGACCTCGAGGTGCAACACCAGGACCGAGAACATCTTTTCAGTGCCCCCTCCACCCTATGTTTAGACTATGTTTTTGTAACTCATGTAACTATTCTCCAGCACCTCTCTGGCCATCACCTACACAGCTGGTCTTCTGACATTCTTTTCCTCGTCTCCCAGTATGTGTCTCCTTCCCTCCCCCTCCTCCCTCTTTTGATCCTGTGATTCAAACTGATGTAACTATATAACCCGTAACTCGTTGATCCAACTAATGTAAATCACAAAACTGTTTGTACCTACCACGGAGCCTGAGCAACCTTGGCGGATGCCCGGTGGAGCTGTCCTATGCATCTATAGAGGAGTCTGGCCCCTTGGCCGTCACCTACCCAGCCGGTCATCTGACATTGTTTTTCCTCGTCTCCCCGTTATGTGTCT
Organism: Lissotriton helveticus; assembly: GCF_964261635.1. Classification (NCBI taxonomy): domain Eukaryota; kingdom Metazoa; phylum Chordata; class Amphibia; order Caudata; family Salamandridae; genus Lissotriton; species Lissotriton helveticus. The sequence goes on along the minus strand of NC_136068.1, from coordinate 135,171,575 downwards.
CTTTCTCTCCCCCTTCAATGGAACAATGACGACGCCCCCTGGGCGGATACCAATCTGTTTGTACCTACAGCGGAGACCGAGCAACCTTGGCCGATGCCCGGTGGAGCTGTCCTACGCAGCTATAGAGGAGTCTGGCCCCTTGGCCGTCACCTACCCAGCCGGTCATCTGACATTGTTTTCCTCTTCTCCCCGTTCGTGTCTCCTTCACTCCCCCTCCATCTGTGATTCTTTGAGTCAAACGATTGTAACTATGGATCCGGTAACTCGCTGATTCAACTGATATAACTATGTATCCTGTAACTTGTTGATCCCCATGTAAAGCGCTCTGATACCTCCAGGTCTAGCCAGCGCTATATAAAACTTTGCAAATAAATAAATAAAGTATACTATTTATTACTATGCCGATAGTGTGTGCCAATAGAAGTTTCTGTAATATTGTTCATGAGTCATGCTTGCCCCTAGGTGTGTCTTGCATCAATCATATCTCCACTCTTACCAGTACACCAGAGCCTGGAGGTTAAATCTTTGCCCTGGAGTGGTCATAACTACACTCAGGAGCATACTGTCTTACTACTGCACCTGTAATTGTGCACATAAGCGTGCTGTGTGTGTGTGTGTGTGTGTGTGTGTGTGTGTGTGTGTGTGTGGCTCTGTGTGTGTGTGGCTCTGTCTGTGTGGCTCTGTCTGTGTGTGTGTGTGTGTGTGTGTGGCTGTGTGTGTGTGTGGCTCTGTCTGTGTGCGTGTGGCTCTGTGTGTGTGGGTGCGTGTGGCTCTGTGTGTGTGGGTGCGTGTGGCTCTGTGTGTGGCTGCATGTGGCTTTGTGTATGGGTGCGTGTGGCTCTGTGTGTGTGGGTGCGTGTGGCTCTGTGTGTGGCTGCATGTGGCTTTGTGTATGGGTGCGTGTGGCTCTGTGTGTCGGTGCTTGTGGCTCTGTGTGTGGGTGTGTGTGGCTCTGTGTGTGTGGGTGCAAATGCAATAGGTCTTGCATTTGCGAGAGATTAAGCTTTTGGCATTGTAAATGACAATGCCATTTATTTATATGTTTTAAAAACAAAAATAATGTCATGAGCAATGCCAATAGCTCTAACTTTAACAAGGGCGAGACCATTGCATTGTAAATGCTTGTTTGATACATGCACTCCATTAGCATCATGGCATCCTCCCTGGCTCAGTTGTCCTGTGATCTGTGAATCTAGCTGCACTGCTCCTATCTAACTTGGATACACTGCAGTCTCCACAGTCCCACAGCTGATGCTGCTGCTGCCAAGACTCTGACAAGGGGTGCTACATGAAATTGCACAACTGTGTTTGCATTTCTGAAGGGGGAAAGGGTGTTCAAGTAGAGTCCAGATGATGCCTAACCTGCCTAACCCGCCCAGCACTAAATCACTACCTGGAAAGAGGAGGTCTCTGGCATCAATATCTGGGACCGCACCTCCCCAGATAACATCGGCCACTCAGTGAAATGCTTCCAATTGACAAATATACCAGGACTACAGTTCTAAGGCCATAAAGCGCGCTTCAGGTGAAAAGTTATAATAAATTATGCAAGATTTGTTTCTCAGAATTACAGTGTTGCCCTTAGCCCCAGACTTATTCATAGATATCAAATGGATTTTCCCGTCTCATGTACGAACTGGGTTAAAAGTCTGAGTACACCAATTGGTGTGATTATCCTACGCACAGGCTCACACGTACAATCTGTCTCACACTCTATCAAATTCGGTTACATAATCTTGCTGTTTCGCTCACTCTCAGGGTTTCAGTGAGATGAAAAAACTGGGGTGTCTTTCAAAGGGGCGTGGCCGATATAATTATGGGTGTGGCTTAAAAACTCGTAGGCTAGAAATCTGTGCTTAGCATAGCATGCTGCCCGACTGGTACTTTGCTGCTTCTGTCCTTGCATCCACATATATAATACAAGTAACATTACACCTACAACACGCCAGGACTATTGGTTTTTTTCAGTGGTTATTAGTTGCATAAGATAAATAAGCAACAACTATGCCTTCAATATATATAATTTAAAAAAAACTTCCGTTCTGAAATGATGAGACTGAAAGCACTAAAAAAGTGTCTTTAAAGTTACATCAAAGGCGGTGAAGGGTGGTACTGCTGCAGAGTTAAGATTTTATTATTCCACCCTGAGGGTGAGGGCAAAAATGGAGAGCCCAATAGGGACGCATCTCAGCACCGGCTTTATAGAACTGCAATCTCTCAGCTCCGGAAGGACCCAGCCCACTTAAAGCCCTGCACACTCTTGCATTCACTCTTTGGGCTCAATTCACTATCCCCCAGATGCATCAATCATCCATTTTGCGATTCCTTATTAGAGAAAAATAAGGAATCGCTAATAAGGAATAGCAAAATGGTATGCAAGACGAAATCACTTTAAAAATAGCGATTTCTTAAAATTCCTTAATTGCGATTCGCGAATTGCGAGTCGCAATTAAGCAATACCTCCCCATACGTTTCCTATGGGCCTAGAGGCCCATAGGAATGAATGGGAAGAATTTTCAATTTGCGAATCGCAATTAGCGAATCGCAAAATGAGAATGCGATTTCAAGGGTGCAGGGGTGTCCAAATGACACCCTGTTGCACCCCTGAAATTGATCTGTGCAAATATGTTGCGCACACACATGCACTTAGGGCATGTGTGTGCGCAACATGAAACTTTAAAAAAATGCACTTTAGTGCATTTTTCAAAGTTTTTGCAAATTACCATGAATGGTAATTTGCGAGCCCTATTAGCGAAATCGCTATTTTTTAAACTTTAATGCATTGCATTTAAGGAATCTCAATTTGAGATTCCTTAAATGCACGTAATCGCAATTTAGCGAATTCTCAATTTGCGATTTTTGCATTTAGGATGATGCATCCCAAATGCAAAAATACCGGTCGCAAAGGGGCAGATTCTGAGAATCTGCCCCTTTGCGAGCGGTTTTTAGCTTCATGCATCTGGGCGTATGTGTAATAAAATTGCAAGCGAGGAGTCTCAGGGAGGAATCTCCGCACTCTGGGCAGAATCTCTGCAGTTCTCAGTGCAGAGACTCCGCCACTAAGGCAGAGACTCTGCACTCGAAACTTTTCACATTGGTACCTTTGTGAATCGGGCCCTTTGTGTCTTTCTCGGACACTGTCACATACACAGCATCTCTTACTCACTCTCTCGTACACACACCCGCGCATATTTTTATAACCTGTACAGAGACTTAAAACTGATCTGGTCGTCATTTATAAATCAAATGATAGAACATGTTCTGTACTCTGCTCCCAATGCTCCCTTCGCATGTACGTGCTTTTGATGTTAAGTGGTAGAGCTCTGTTAGGTGGGGGTGGGGGGGGCTAAAATCCACCACAATTCAGACTTCTATGCCCATCTGTAATAAATACAATGACATCAGTTTAAAACCATATGCAATTAATTTTAATTCAATTGAATCGGAGTGAAATAACAGAAGAAGATTTTAAAAAGAAAGCTCCCCTGTTTAATAATGGCGAGGCATACACTCTAAGGCGCTACATGCAACACACGGTACATATCATCGCCTCCGGACTTGCTGGAGAACCGTTCGAAGTGTGGAGCTATAGCCGCTGGGCACTACACTGCACTACTTACCTACACCACTGCCTTGCTGATTTGACAGGTTTTATTTCCTTTTTATTTTCAAGGGAGAACGAAATGCCTCTTAGTTTATTTAATGTTGGGAAGTTTTTTTTTTTTTTACTATTGTTCTATCACTGAATGTTGAAATGGATAACACTGTTCTACTGCTGCTGATCCTCTAAGGGCTCCACAACGCTGGCTGATTTACTATCATCTCTCATGCTTATACTTTGCCGCCGGGCCTCAGGGATGCCGGCTACAAGGCTGTGTTTAAATCACTATACCACGCTGCCAGCCTCCGGGTTGTGGGCTCGAAAAGCTGTGTATTCTAGCTTGTTTTATGTAATAAAGCAGTGTTGAACTCCAATAAATAAATAAATAAATAAATAAATAATGGCGAGGCATCTAGCATGATAGATAGAGGCAAATACTGGGGCATATTTACAAGGTAGTGGCAGAGCGCAGCCTAAGCCTCCTTGGCTTAAAGCTATGCTCCACCACTTCTGAAACGCAGGGCTGCACCGTATTTACAAGAATACTGTGCAGCCTTGAGTTTCCCCCTACGATGGCGCTAATTTAGCTGCCTAGCGCAAACAGGCACCCTTGCAACATAGTGCAAGGGTGCCTAAATTGAGGGGAATGATTATTTATGTACAGGAAGGTGTCCCTTCCTGCAAATAAACAACCTGAAGTGGCATTTTTAAACTTCTATGTGGGCAGCTTAATGCAGCCCACATAGAAGTTGCAAAACGTAATTTTGTTTAAATGACTGTTCAAGTGCAGGAAGGGACACCTTCCTGTACATAAACAATCAATGGCGTGTTGCCGTTTCTATGTGTGCTGCACAACGTAGCCCGCAAGGAAACAGCAAAAATGAGGAGCAATTAAACATCTCTCTTTGTTGCACCAGGGTAAGACCAGGTTTTTCCTGGTCTTCATGTTGGCGCTGTCCCCTATTTACGCCACCCTTGCAAATATGGGACAGCATCACAATCAGAGGGTGTTGCAGCAAAACACGCATCACAACACCCATTTCCTGCCCCTTTCACGTTAAGTATAGCATGAATGTGTGCCTTATTCACATGGCGGTGTTAAGCCAGGTTTTGTGGCTTAACGCCGCCTCGTGAATAAGGCGAAGCCCCTGTCCCCACCACATTGAGAAAAGTGACATTGTGTTGGCGATAGGGGCTTGTAAATATGCCCAACTGTGTCTTCTTTTTTCCTGCAACCAATTTTAATGAACTCTGGAAGATATCCTAGTCCTAGGAAGGGACACATTTTAGGTAATTGACTTGGGCCCTGGAATTCAGACTACTAGATGCATGGTGTATAACCCACGCAGACCTCCATATGAAGAGCTCTTTTGCTAGAAACTGGCATTTTAAGCCTTTCAAACTCACATCAGCCATTCAAAACATGAAATCACTTAGGAAATACTCCACTGGCCTAGTACAGAATAACACCACAAGTTCCTAGTATCAGACACAAAGTTTTTTGGGACTCACACCTGGCCTTTTGGTGCCAAAACCAAAAGGTCTAGTTTATAAATGAAATACTTTTCACAAGTTGGCGAGTCTGTTTACTAACTCTGGTGCTTCCCATCTCCACCCATCCTGCTCTAATGCTTCCCCACCCATCCCTGATTATTTATTATATTTTTTGAGAGCTGATCAGCTGGAAAAGGTCACTAGACTTCTGCTCACTTCTGTTTTGCGCACTTTATTTTTAATTTTTATTTCACTGTTCTTAAGTGGCTGTCAGCCATGTTGGAATGGTAACGTTAAAAGACAAGTAAAAATAGGTGCTGGTACTTCACAACACATATCTGCACATGAATCGTTATGCATGTGCATCGTTGAAAGTAATCTTTGAATGTTTTTGTAACCATTCCAAAATGGCCACTGTGTGCGCTCATTTGCACGCATGTATTGAAACGAAACACATGTACACGTATGCTCGTAGGAATCAGTGCATAAAAAAATTGTTGAAACCTACAGATCAGCATATGCCTTTTAAATCTGCGATCTCTTGGCTTTGGCAATGCTTCTTTTTTAATTAGCAAGATATAAGCAAATGATTACTTTTTGAGGGCGAGCATCTTGATCTGGTAGTATGAGGCTTCTAAAGTGGTTAGCACCTTATTGTTTGGGTGACAGGCTCACACAAAATATGCACATAGCTGAACTTACCCATTCTTTGCTAGAATTCATAATTTACATATAAATAGGAGCAGACTGCATGCACGCCTGCAAATCGAAAAGAGCACAGAAAAAGCACAAACCATGCTAACACACTGGTCTTATGGACAAAATGGTGGTGAAGTGATGGAACCTCAGAGCAGAAATGTCTCAAATAATAGGAAGGGACATGGCTTCATTGAGGCCCTTACCATGCCACGTTCACCTAAGAGGTTCAATAATTCAGATGAAGCAGATCTTCAACATCAAATCGAGAGCATCTCAAAGGTTTCATTCAGCATTACCTAGTTGCTGTTGAAAACCTATGGTCTACAACAGAATGTTCATGGAGTGATGTTTGGGCCAGCCCCTCGATCATGATTGGAGGCTTAATTGTGTATCTCAGTTCCCTTCTCCTTAACCCCTTCCATGCGGCCGCGATTCTGCGCCTGTGTGGCAAAATCGAGAGTGGGCGGGTTTATGACGGCCCCCAGCCGTCATCAGCACACGAGCCCCGTAGTGCATGACGGCTGGGGGCCGTCATCAGCATGGAAGGGGTTAATGTATAGTTTATTCCATGTTCTTATTAGGTTACATCTAAGAGGCAGTGCAAGCTGTCTGGTTGCGAAAAGACGTATTGACATCCCACAGTTGGCTTCGAGCCCATTTGTTGCTTACCATCGGCTGGCTTTTTTCTCACTTGCAATTGTTTACTTTTTAGGTCCCGCCTACGCAGCGCATATGCGCTGTTTAGGAGACCTTTAGCCGCCGTTCTGCTCTTTTTCGAAGCACATACTCGTGCTTGTGGCGGCATCCACCTTGCGGGAGCGAGCAGGCGCGCGCCACAAGCATGAGTATGTGCTTCGAAAAAGAGCAGACTGCGGGCCACACACACATGCACGCACCACTCCCGGGCCAGCAAACACATGCCAGCACAAGCACGAGTGCTTTAAAACAGCTGCTGTGTGTGCTCTTTTGAAAGATGGGAAATTTACAGGTTTTCAGAACATGCAGATTCAAGTCTACACTATAATTGTTTCTTTTATTTGTTCTGTATGTATTTATTGCATATAATAATATCCTCAGAGCATTACGAATGGCCACAAATCGTTAAACTCTGCAAAAATTACGGGTTTTATATTCGAACCATTGTCAAAATGAAAGTTGAGCTTTAGAGTACTCACCCTAACTGCAAATGCCTTGCATTAATGGCTGACTCACTCTCACTGACTATCACACTGACATTGACACTCTCACTGACACTGACACTCACTCACACTGACTCTCACTCACACTGACTCTCTCACTCTCACTGACAGACTCTCCCACTCTCACTGACTGACTCTCCCACTCATTCACTTTCTCTCACTGACAGACTCTCACTGACATACTCTCAATGACAGACTCTCACTGACAGACTGACACACTCACTCTCACTGATAGACTCTCACTGACTCACTGTCACTGACTCACTCTCCCCCTCTCTCACTAACTGACTCTCCCACTCTCTCTCATTGACTGACTCACTCTCACTGACACTCTCACTGATAGACTCACTGACAGACTCTCCCACTCTCTCTCACTCACTGACTCACTCTCACAAACTGACTGGCTCGCTCTCACTGACAGACTCTCACTGACTCTCCCACTCTCTCACTGACTGAATGACTCACTCTCACTGACAGACTCTCACTGACTCACTCTCCCACTCACTCACTCACTGACTCTCCCACTCACTCTCACTCACTGACTGACTCACTCACTCAGTCTCACTGACTGACTGACTCACTCACTCTCACTGACAGGCTCTCACTGACACTCTCTCACTGACTGACTCTCACTGACTGACTGACTGGCTTACTCTCACTGACTGACTCACTCTCACTGGCAGACTCTCACTAACTGACTCACTCTCACTGACAAACTCTCTCACGGACTGACCCTCCCACTCTCTCACTGACTGACTGACTGACTCACTCTCACTGACAGACACTCACTGACTGACTCACTCTCACTGACAGACTCTCACTGACTGACTCTCCCACTCTTTCTCACTGACTGACTCACTCTCACTGACTCTCCCACTCACTCTCACTGACAGACTCTCACTGGCAGACTTTCTCACTCTCACTGACTGACTGACTCGCTCTCTTTCACTGACTGACTGACTCTCCCACTCTCTCTCACTGACTGGCTCACTCACTCTCACTGACTGACTCTCCCACTCTCTCTCACTGACTGCCTAACTCTCCCACTCTCTCTCTCTCACTGACTGACACACTCACTCTCACTGACTGACTCTCCCACTCCCTCTCACTGACTGACTGACTCACTCACTCTCAGTGACAGACTCTCACTGAAAGACTCTCTCTGACAGACTCTCACTGACAGACTCACTCACTGACACACTCACTCACTCACACTGACTCTCTCACTCTCACTGACAGACTCTCCCACTCTCACTGACTGACTCTCCCACTCATCCACTTTCTATCACTGACAGACTCTCACTGACATACTCTCAATGACTCTCCCACTCTCTCTCATTGACTGACTCGCTCACTCTCACTGACACTCCCACTGATAGACTCTCACTGACAGACTCTCCCACTCTCTCTCACTCAATGAATCACTCTCACTGACAGACTCTCACAGACTCTCCCCCTCTCTCACTGACTGACTAACTCACTCTCACTGACAGACTCTCACTGACAGACTCTCCCACTCTCTGACTCACTGACTGACTCTCCCACTCACACACTCACTCACTCACTGACTCTCCCACTCACTCTCACTCACTGACTGACTCACTCACTCAGTCTCACTGACTGACTGACTGACTGACGCACTCTCACTGACAGACTCTCACTGACACTCTCTCACTGACTGACTCTCTCACTGACTGAGTGACTGACTGACTCTCACTGACTGACTCACTCTCACTGGCAGAATCTCACTAACTGACTCACTCTCACTGACAAACTCTCTCACTGACTGACCCTCCTACTCTCTCACTGACTGACTCACTCACTCACTCTCACTGACTGGCTCACTCTCACTGACAGACTCTCACTGACTGTCAGACTCTCACTGACAGACTCTCCCACTCTTTCTCACTGACTGACTCACTCTCACTGACTCTCCCACTCACTCTCACTGACAGACTCTCACTGGCAGACTTTCTCACTCTCACTGACTGACTGACTTGCTCTCTTTCACTGACTGACTGACTCTCCCACTCTCTCTCACTGACTGACTAGCTCTGCCACTCTCTCTCACTGACTGACTCACTAACTCTCACTGACTGACTCTCCCACTCTCTCTCACTGACTGACTAACTCTCCCACTCTCTCTCACTGACTGCCTCTCCCACTCCCTCTCACTGGCTGACTGACTCACTCACTCTCAGTGACAAACTCTCACTGACAGACTCTCTCTGACAGCCTCTCTTTGACAGACTCTCACTGACAGACTCTCACTGACAGACTCTCTCTGACAGACTCTCTCAGACAGACTCTCTCTGACAGCCTCTCTTTGACAGACTCTCACTGACAGACTCTCACTGACAGACTCTCACTGACAGACTCTCTCTGACAGACTCTCTCTGACACTCTCTCTGACAGACTCTCTCTGACTCACTCTCACTGACTCACTCTCACTGACAGACTCTCACTGACAGACTCTCACTGACAGACTCTCACTGACTGACTCTCCCACTCTCTCTCTCACTGACTGACTTATTCTCACTGACAGACTCACTGATTCACTCTCACTGACTCACTCTCACTGACAGACTCTCACTCTCACTGGCTGACTCTCCCACTCTCTCTCACTGACTGACTCACACTCACTGACTGAATCTGCCCTCTCTCTCTCTCTCACTGACTGACTGACTCACTCACTCACTGACACACTCTTATTGAGAGACCCTCGCTGCAGATTCTCACTGACAGACTCTCTCTCACTGACTGACTGACTCACTCTCTCTCACTGAACTACTGACTCACTCACTCCCTCTCACTGACTAACTGACTGACTCACTTACTCTGACTGACTGACTGACTCACTCTGACTGACTGACTAACTCACTCACTCTCACTGACTGACTCCCTCTCACTGACTCACTCTCACTGACAGACTCTCCCACTCTCTCTCACTGACTGACTGACTCACTCTCAATGACTGACTGACTGACTCACTCTCACTGACAGACTCTCACTGACAGACTCTCTCACTCTCTCACTGACTGATTCTCCCACTCTCTCTCTCACTGATTCTCCCACTCTCTCTCTCACTGACTCACTCTCACTGACTGATTGACTCTCTCTCACTGATTGACTCACTCACTCTCACTGACTGACTCTCTCTCACTGACGCTCTCTCACTGACTGATTCTCTCTCACTGACTGACTCTCGCTAAAAGACTGACTCACTCTCACTGACTGACTTTCTCACTGACTCACTCTTGCACTCACTGACCAACTGACTCACTCTCTCAGTCTTATTCACTCTCACTGACTGACTCTCACTAACTGACTGACTCTCTCACTCTCACTGACTGACTCTCTCACTGACTCTCACTCTCACTGACTGACTGACTCTCGCTAACTGACTGACTATCGCTCTCACTGACTGACTGACTCTCTCACTGACTGACTCTCTCTCACTGACTGACTCACTCTCACTAACTGACTAACAGACTGACTGACTGACCTTCACCATCCTGTTATTTATGCCCCCCTAACAAAAAAAAACACAACAAGCAACCATTGGGACAGGCAGATACAAGTTGCAAGCATTGAAAGGGCAAAAAAAACTCAAGACATTATTTGTAATACTTTTTTAATATGGTTGTTCAGTTGTAGATAATGCTTTTTTGGTCATATATAAGGTAACAAAAATGCTTCTGACACCTCTTTATTATACCTTTTCAGAATGCTGCAGACTTCTGTACAGCACAGCTTAAAGACATAGGTAAAGTCAATATCTCTGACTAAACACTTATAAGTTCCCAAAGGCGAGACCTATTGGCTATGTCAATGCTTGTTTTTTCTGTGAGTAGTGTTTCCCCCGTCCCCCTTGTCTTTACTGTGCTGGTGTCCATCACATTAATAAAAGGCATTACCACTTACAATAGCTCACACTCGTGTAAATGCAATGCAATAGGTTTCGCATTTACAAAACTTTTGGATATTGGCATTTTAAATTACAATGCATTTTATTTTTGTTTTACAAAAGAAAAAAAAACACGTCATTTATAATGTCAATAGCTCAAAATAATGTCAGTGCGAGACCTATTGCATTGTAAATGCTTGTTATTTGTTAGCTTGTGAGGGCTTTCCTTTCCCTTCTTGTATGTGTCCCTTTCCTGGGCCATGTCCTCATTACTTGTGTTCTTCCACTGCTAATTTTCAGGCACTACTTTTTAGGTCAAAGTGTCTGATTTGCTAAAGACATCTTGGAGACATTAGGAAAGCTGACCTAAGAATGCCTTCCGCCCGTTGCTTACATTTACATTTACATGCTTACCATTGGCTTTGTGATTGTAACTCACATTTTCTGGCTTTCTATTTGCTGGCTTTATTTGCTTTAGGGTGTCCAGCTTGAGTTTGTGCCTCCCGCTGCCCAAACCTTGGTTGCAGTATTCTTCCATGAACTCGCTCTCTGTTAACAGGTCTATATAATCTTGTTCTTATCTTGTCAAATTTGCTGTGCATTCAAAGACAGAGGTCAAATGTCAAGCTCTCTCTCCTGAGGTAGCTTGGTGCTTGGTTTTCTTTCTCAGACTTCAAAGTGAAAGAATTTATGTGACAATCCTGCTGACTTCAAACTGTGGGGCGCGACCCCCAGGGGGGCTGTGGAGTGGTGTGAAGGGGGTCGCGCATTCACAGTCACACTTCTGCCCTGGCCTCCAGGGCTTCAGCCCCCCTCTTCCCCCGTCCTGTGTCTCAGCCCGGGCTGCTGCAGTGAAACTCGAGCTGCTGCAGTGAAACTCGAGCTGCTGGGGGCTCGGCTGGGCAGTGTCTGGAGTCTTATCTCCAGCACATCGAGTTTTTCACAGGTCTTTAAAGACCATTAGCATATTTACATGCCTTTGTAAACTGGTTACAGAGGCTTAATGTTTTTTTAATCTTTCCAGTACCCCATGGGCCCTCACTCTGCCTATTCCTTACATTTGTATGTTTACACTTACTGCTGTAGTGTGAGAATACATTTAATGAAAAGGAATATAAAGTTGGGTTGCCAAAAGAAAAATGCCTGCTCTTGACACTAAATAGAGTAATAATTAAAAAAGTATGTATTAATTAGTTATGTGACTTTCTGTCTTTGTTCTCTTTATTTTCAGTCATGGATTATTGAGGCAGCCCTAGAACACATTTAAAAGTGACACAATTAAAAGTGCTTTCTATTTATATTTGCTGTTCTAAGTATTCACAGATAAGTGCTAAAAATACAGCTTTAGGTGACTGCTTATTTCTGGGCCATCCAAATAATGAGCTGGTAACCCTAATCATAAGACTGGAAGTTTGTTGCAGGATCAGCACATTATTTATTTCCTCCAACGTCGATCCCTGATTAATGCCATTATAGAAATAGTTTAACTTATATCTGAAACCTTACACTTCAAGTTTCTAGGAATGCACCCTGCTTTCAGACAACTCACTTCTCATTCTCGACTTCACTGTCACACTCACCCTGCACTCGCAGCGATCACAATGCACTCACACTGATCACCATGCACTCATAGCGATCACAATGCACTCACGCTGATCACCATGCACTCATAGCGATCACAATGCACTCACACTGATCACCATGCACTCATAGCGATCACCATGCACTCACAGCGATCGCCATGCACTCACCGCAATCACAATACACTCACACTGATCACAATGCACTCACACTGATCACCATGCACTCACACCAAATAACCATGCACTCACACCATTCACCCGCTCACCCTGCACTCACAGTGATCACAATGCACTCACACTGATCACAATGCACTCACAACATTCACCCGCTCACCCTGCACTCACAGCGATCACAATGCACTCACACCATTCACCCGCCACTCACAGTGATCACAATGCACTCACACTGATCACAATGCACTCACACTGATCACCATGCCCTCACAACATTCACCCACTCACCCTGCACTCACAGTGATCACAATGCACTCACACTGATCACAATGCACTCACACTGATCACCATGCACTCACAACATTCACCCGCTCATCCTGCACTCACAGTGATCACAATGCACTCACACTGATCACCATGCACTCACAACATTCACCCGCTCACCCTGCACTCACAGTGATCATAATGCACTCACAGTGATCACAATGCACTCCCAGTGATCACCGTGAACTCACAACATTCACCCGCTCACCCTGCTCTCACAGTGATCAATCTGCACTAAAAATGTGCTTGCATTGTTCACTCTGTACCTCACCCTGCAGTCACACGAGCACACTTCTCATCCTGCACTCATGTGACACTTCACTCACCTGTCCCACCCTCACTGCTCAATCTGCAGCTCACTCAAACAAGGCCATCACTAACCATGCACTAATTCGTCCCACTCCGCACTTACAGCCGAACCCAAGTTCATATGGTCACCTCGCTCAAAGTGTAGTCACTCCTTTTACCCTACTCTGACACTGTTGCATTGCTCTCCGTGCAGTCACATGTGCACTCGTCACCCACACAGTGCAGAAGGTTAAAGTACCTGCTACACAGAAGATGTACGGGAAACATCCTTTACAACGCAACTTTTACCACGCAGTGCCTTTACGACGCAACTTTTACAACGCAAACCATTACAATGCATTGCGCTAGGGGGCGCTCTAGGATAGGGAATAGATTTAATTTACTATCCAACACCTTCCCTACTATCCACGGGGACTGGAGTTGGAATAGTAAATTAAACTATTCCCTATCCAGCGCCCCAAAGCACTATGCGTTGTAAAGGTATTCGTTGTAAATACTGCGTTGTAAAGGCATGCGTGGTAAAAGTATGCGTTGTAACGTCATACATCCAAGATGTACCATTCATATCACAGAACTGAGTGTGAGTAAACTATGAGTATTTTGTCAGACAGGTGCTATAGAGAGATGAGGTGTATTGTTGGTGAGTGGTGGTTAGGGAATTCATGGAGAAGGTGGAAAGATCAGTGCTAGGGCCAGCCCTGGCTGTGAGTGTTAAACCCCCCCGAAGTCCGGGTCTAGTGGATCCCCTGCTTCTGCCTATTGTTATTTACATTTGTAGTGCGCTACTGTTACCAAAAGGTGTCCTGGGGCTAATAACCATCTGCCTGCAATGTGAGAGAGGGATCCCGGATTGGGAGAGGAGAGAAGAGAGGGATGGAAGTAAGGGGTGAGAGGAAAGGGGCATGGGTAAACTGCTTAACTCTGCACAAGACCGCCAGGGTTTGAAGGGACCCTTGTTGCTCCTGGCCATGGCCAGGTGAGCTTCTAATGTGGCAGCGCGTATTCCTGCGGAGTGGGAGGCCATTCACAAAGGTTGACTAGACATCTTTCCGATGTTAATTGCTGTATTTTGGTTATAAACTGGTACTGATAGGGTGAAATCTTTCCTCAGTTTTACCGTGTTTTTTAAAAATGTAAAAATAATAAAGCAATGCTATCCCAAAATACGCAGCATCACAGAACATTATTTAAATTTTCTACTCACATAATTTAGTCAAGCCTGTCGCATAATTTGGTCCTCACTTGCCTCATAATTCCAGTAGCCCTGCCTAGAGGTTTAGAAATTTTTGTCAGGAGGGGGTCCTTACGCCTGTAAATGTTGACAGGGGGGTCTCGGCATCCAAATGTTTGAAGACCTCTGATGTAAGGGGAGAGGGTGTAGGATGTTTTTGTTTTTTTAGCACATAAAAATCAAGCATTGCAAAGCCAATAGGTCTCAGCAATGCCCGAGCTATTGGCCATGTCAATGTTAATGTCTCTTACCCATGGGTGTCCAATAAGAGGATTGACTCTCTACATGTCCCACCTGAAAAGGTGATATATTTTTTATATGATTATGGTATTTTGATGAGTGTATACTGTTTTCATAAATATATGATATTCCACTGCATTTAGTGTCAAGGTGCACAGTATGAGAAAGTATGTGGTTAAGGAGTAGTGTAGTTTCCATGGTAAACCAAAATAAGTTGAAATCCCTGAGGGCGATTCAAGTCTGCATGCATGGGGGGCATGAGGAAGGGCCTCAGGAACATAAAATAAATATCCAGTTTACAACTTGTTTTCTTTTTTCAAACAAAGGGACTCCCAGTGTAGAGCAATGTTGCTCAATACTACAAGGAATCAGATGCAGTTTTCATTTGAATTAAATTAAGAACTCTTCCAGATAACCTGGACTTAAATTACAAACAAATCAGATTTGATGCACCACATTTCTTAACTATATGATTGAGCTTGGGATCCCTTACTCATTTTATCAGTAACAAATTACAGTGACTTACGCGGGGGAATAACAAAGAGAGAATTCTGTCGCAACTGATCTTACATAACAACCTCTTTGGTTGATTACATAACCTCATGTGAGAAATTCTTACTAATATAGCTCCAAGTATTCACACATTTTTAAATCAGAAACTGCAGTATTTGCTGACAGAGTTATTCCGGCTATAAATTAAAAACAAATCATAGTGTCACATTGCACCTTGGGGTTAATACAAGATGGAGGATCACAAAGAACAGGTTTGGATGCATGCTTTTCTTCTTGTCGAATGAACCTGAAGATATCTGCCAGACCTCTGCAGAACAACTGCCATTGTTCGAACCCAGCTGCCATTAGGACCATCAGGATATATATAAGTTCTGTTTTTCAAAGAGGTGCACATCAAATGAAAACGTTCACTTATGCTCAATGGCATTTCTTCTTTTCAGGAACTTACAGCCTGATTCATGAAAGAAAAATCAGCTCGCAAAGGGCCAGATTCTGAGATTCTGGCCCTTTGCGAGTGCAATTTTTGCATTTGGGATTCATCATCCCAAATGCAAAAATCGCTAATTGCGAAATCGCATATTTGCGAGGAATAGCATTTAAGGAATCTCTATTTGAGATTCCTTAAATGCAATTCATTAACCAACTTTAATTTGCGAATTGGCAAATTTTGGCCGCTATTTACCACGAATTGTAACTTCATGGTAAATAGCGAAAATATAGAAAAATGCACTCCAGTGCATTTTTCTAAGTTGCATGTTACACACACACACATGTCCTTTGGACATGTGTGTGCGCAACACATGTGTACATTTGCATTTCAGGGGTGCTACAGGGTGTCCTTTGGACACCCCTGCAACCTTGAAATCGCATCCTTATTTGCATAGGAATGAATGGGGAGTTATTCCTTATTTGCGATTAGCAATTTGCTAATCGCAAATAATGAAGATGTAGGAATATTTTTTGCAATTCCTACATGAATCCCGTTTTGCTAGTCCTTAATAGCGATTCCTTATGAATCGCTATTACAGACTCGCAAAACGGGACTTTGATGAATCTAGCTGAGAGTGTTTTACGTAGCAAACACAGGCGAGGGACACAGTTACTTTCCAAACTCTCGGCCTGATTCACAAAAGTAATCTGAGACAAAATCCTAACTTTACGACTTTCGGTATTCACAAAGAGCATTTAGGAGTAGTAAAGTTAGGATTTTGTCTCTGTTAAACTTAACCGCATGCGTGCGGGCGGAATTCCGCTCGTACGCTGACTTTTTTAAAAGCGCACTTTACGTGACGAGCTGGGCTCGTCATGATCGTGCGAGGAGGCTACCTCATGACGAGCCCAGCTCGTCATCAGCGTCGAAGGGGTCAAGTTTTGGTCTTAAGTTAAACTTAAGACCAAAACTTAAACTTAAGACAAAAATGTTGTCTCAGTTAAACCTAAATTTTGGTCTTAAATTAAACTGAAGACCAAAAACTTAAATTTAAGACCAAAACTTTGTCTCAGTTAAACCTAAGTTTTGGTCTTAAGTTAAACTGAAGACCAAAACTTTGTTTCAGTTAAACTTAAGTTTTGGTCTTAAGTTAAACTTAAGACCAAAACTGAAGTTTAACTGAGACAAAATCCGAATTTTACTACTCCTAAATGTGCTTTGTGAATACCAAAAGTCGTAAAGTTAGGATTTTGTCTCAGATTACCTTTGTGAATTGGGCCCTCCCTTTTGTCTTTCTGTGTAAGCTTGGAAAAAGACGTGAAATTCAATGATCCAAAAAAGTTGTTGTATAACGTGACCTTACCTTGCGGCCCTGGCCTCCTCACATGTAGACAGTGGGGTGTGCGTAGGGCAAAGTGTGAATGGTAAGAACACACACATGGCTTCTGACCACTGGATTAAAAAAAAAGAAATATTAATTATTGCACTACTTCAGGTGAGGGCAGTCCGGGGCAAAGCATCAGTTAAGGTAAATATATGGATACAAAATTCCTGCTGATTAGCAGGTTCATGTGTGCATTCATACATCAGCGTGCATACAAAATTGTAACGTTTGGGTAACGAAAGTTGGAAATCTCCTAGCGCCTAAACTCGGACACTTGCAATAACACTCCCATCGTTAACCTTGTTACTGACGTTGCTGTATATGGAGGCTACAACACTGAACCGAGCATCTGCAAAAACGGACGCCCTAAAAAGTTGTGATAACTGGAAGGCTATGTTGCGTATACACTGGACACAGGTTCAGTGCTCATGCAAGAGTACAGCATAATAAGGGCCAGCAGGATTATAAAAATACAGCTTTTTGGAGAGAGCATTTACAAAATCCCAATGCATTCTGGTCACAGGACAATGATGTGCGTGCACTAGGCGCATGCCAGGGTGCAAAACAAATGCAAAATTGCAAGTAAAAATGCCATTCAGCTAGTCAATCTTACTTGGCAATTTGCACACATAAATTATAAAATTACTGTGAGACAGGGACGTTAATTCACTGGACAGGACCTCAGAGAAGGTGGGTATATAAAAAGGGGATTCTCCAGCCCCTCAAAGTAGCTGCATGATAACACTACCTTTCCTACTGATGTCAAACCCTTGCTTACCTGGTCTTCTGCTTCTTGCTCCCTGCTGGTCGGCTGCCTTACTTGGGTCATATTGGACCCTCAATGAATAGAAAGGAAAATACAGAGATTTGCATTTCGTGCACAAACCCAGCTCCTTCAGCAGTAGAACCAAGGCTCGATTTCTACTCTGCGACTGCGAAAAACAACATTGCGATGTCATTCGAATTGTCACTGTTCCAAGGAGGGGGTGATTTAGAAACTGAAAAGCGACTGAAAGCATATTTATATACTTGTATATATGTAACTCTAACCACTAGTATCTGTAGTTGGCTTTTGTACTTACTACCATTCTAATGTGAATTCAGAGTTTTTCTGTTTGCATCTTTTAAGTAACTCATATACTCCAAAATCCTTATGTAATGTAACTGGTCCTTTTGTAAAGTACTCTGACACCTTCGGGTAAAGTTTGCGCTATATGAAATCGCATTCAATAAATAAAATAAATAAACAGCAAACCAGCCATCTTTACAAAAGTGGAAGGCGGTGGAGCACAATACATATGAGACTAGATACTTGTGGTTAAATCTGTAAAGTTTCTGAAAGCAGCCATGGTGGCGCAGGTGGGATAAGAAAAAAAACTGCACTTGTGAATGAAAAAAACAGCACTCCTGAGGATAAACCAAGAAAAATAAAAGGGAAGTGATCATAGAGAAGCAAAGGACAAGCAGCCATGGAGGCGTTGGATGGGATAAGTTAAAAAAACGGTGCTCGTGAATCAAAACACCAGCGCTCCTGAGGAAGGCTATTAAAACCAAGAGAAATAAAGGTGAAGTGATCATGCAGAAGGACAGGGCAAGCAGTAATTGGGGAGAGGGATGGGATAAGAAGAAAATAAACTGCATTCGGAGCGAATGAAAACACCAGTGCACCTGAGGAAGGCTTGTAAACCAAGAAGAAAGAAGTTCGTAAAATGGATATAAAATGAGAGCAGTGGAGGGACAGTGTACTTGGGTCCTGCTCTAGGGGATGGGTAAACACAGGAAGAGGCATGACAAATGCATGACATGGACAAATTGGTTGAAAGAATAGGAGAGCGATGATGGAGCCAGAAAATGGGAAGCCTCTGGGTGGGTTGAGCCCATAAAGTAGATATAGGATGTCTCTTCGAGACAACACATGCGCTGTCTAGAGCCTAGACCTAAACAATGAACTGTTCTGATGTTTCAGAATCTATCTTAATTAATACAAATGAAGCACATTTTTTTAGCAGTTCTGAAGTGTGGTGGAAACAAATATTTGAAAATGATCAAATTACATCAATACACTAGGTGATGACATTTGCACAAATTATTATTTGCGTGCAGTAAAACCACTTTTCAGTGCAAATGTAACGGGCAATTAAATTGCAAATGTGTTGCCAGTAATGGCAGTGTACTTCCACACCATGCATACTCCACACTACGCCATTCAACTCCACTCTATACCCTTCCACTCTATGCCACGCCACTCCATTCTACGCAACTCCACTCCACTCTACGCCCCTCTAGTCTAAGACACTCTACGACACGAGAGTCCAGGCAACTCCAATCTACCCCACTCACTCCATGACACAACCAGCCACTCAACTCTATGGCCTCCACTTCACTCCACACCACTTACCCCACTACACTCTACCCCACTCCACTCCAATCTCTCCCAATCAACTCCATTGTACCCCAATGTACCCCACCCACTCTAATTCGCTACAATCTACCCCACTCCACCCAATCTACCCCACTCCACTCTAATCTACCCCACTCCACTCCAATCTACCCCAATCTGATCTACCCCACCCTAATTTACCCATCCCACTCCAATCTACCCAATTTAAATCTACTCCATTTCAATCTACCCCACTCCAATCTACCCCACTCCACTCCAATGTACCACAATCTAGACCATTCCAATCTACCACAATCTATCCCACTCCAAACCAATCTACCCCCCTCAAATCTACCATACTCCAATCCACCCGATCTATCCCACTCCACTCCACTCCAATCTTCCCCACTCCACTCTACCACACTCCATTCCACCCTACCCAAATCTACCCCTCACGACTTCACTCCAATCTATCACACTCCACTCCAATCTACCTCACTCCACTCCAATCTAACCCACTCCATCCCTATCCACCCACTCTAATCTACCCCATGCCCCGTCACCCCAATCTACCCTACTCCAATCTTCCCCTCCCCAATCCAATCCACTCCATTCTACCACACTCCGCTCTACCCCACCACACTCTACCTCACTCCAATACAATCGACCTCACTCCACCCACTCCAATCTACCCCACTTCAATCGACCCCATAACAAATCTCCCCACTCCAATCTGCCCCATTGCAATCTAAAATTATCTAATCCACCCAATGTACTCCACTCCACCCTAACCTACCCCACTACATTAAACTACAATCTATCCCACTACAAGCTTTCCCAATCTATATCACTCCACTCCAATCTCACCTCCACTCCAATCTATCCCACGTCACTCCATCGTACCCCACTCCTTTCTACCCCAATCTATCCCACTCCAACCTACCCACTCCAATGTACCCTAATCTACCATACTCCATACCACTCTACCCAATCTACCCCACTCCACTTCACTGCAATCTACCTCATGCCACCCAAATCTAACCCACTCCAGTCCATTCTAACCCACTCCACCCCAATCTTACCTACTCCACTGTACCCTAACCCACTCCATGTCAAACTACGCTACTCCAATCTACCCCATCCAATCCACCCCACTCCAAACTACCCCACTCCAATCTAGCCCACCCCACTCCACGCCACTATCTTTTCACCACACTGAACAGCTGCCACACAGGTGTACGTAATAACTTTTCAGCTGCTTTTTCTTTTTTTCCTGATTTGCCCACACCACATCTTCAACAAAGCCAGCACATCCATCGCACCCCATCTCCGGAAAGTCATCAACACCTCCTTCGAAACAGCAACCTTCCTGGAGAGCTGGAAGCACGCCGAGATCAACGCCTTACTCAAGAAACCCAAGGCGGACTGTAAAAAGTTCAGCATCAGGTCGGGGACAATCGATATTTGCCCGGCAGTATTGCCTCTGTGACCCTCTAGTTATTTAAAATCAATGAAGAGGCAGGCGCTGGAGACTGGAAAGCAGGAAACAAGGGTTTTTATTCCCTCCGGAGGAGAACACAACGAAACGGACAGAAGGTATCGTTCTGAGGTGCTCTAACTGTATTCCTGAGGCCTGGCCTCTTATACACACATTTATGACTTTATTGTAGATTACACATACATGTTAAAGCTTTGATGTACGGAAAAGACATTCTCGGAACTCCCCTTTGGGCCCGTTCCCACACACATTTACAGTTGAAGTCCCCACCCTAGTCACAACAGGTGATGAGCATCGCGCAGCTGGATAATCCGCCGATTCACGGAATGTGGGGGGTTTGATCGGATCTCATGGGGTGGGGGCTTTGATCAACCCGGGGATTCTTTGATGGGGGAAGCTTTCTATTGTACGGGGAGGGGCAAGGATGGTATCGGCAGAGCTGGGTGTCGGCTTGGGAACGGGGAAGACAAAACGGGCACACGGGGAAAAAGGGTTTTGCATCTAAGGGCCGGAGATCATGAAAGGAAAGTAGGGAGGTGTCGCGCTGGGAACAGGATGAGGGCCTGGGGCAGAGCAGCGCCGAAGAGGGGTTTACGACTCAAGGCAGGTGCAAGCAGGGGGTGGATAGCGTGCAGGCTTAGTGAAGGCGAAGGGCTATGTCAGGGGCCAGCGGCATGCAAAAGGGTTCGTTCTGATCGGGGCATCTTAGAAAATGGCGGGCGCGCACGACAAAAGTGTGGCATCAGGGGAAGAGGCGAGATGGCGCAGATAATGTTCACCAAAACGTACTAATTTTCAACAGTCCTCCCTTTAACATATTCAAGACATCTTGCTGGTTCATTTTCTACTCGGTTCTATTGTGGTGGGCATGAGAAGGAAAATGGTAGGAACCCTAGATAAAAAGAGTTGTAAACGATACATTTTAACTTTTCTAGTTTTCAGGAGGCGGGCCTATTTGATAAACTTTGATAAACTTGTTCAGCAGGAAAGTCATAGGAATGTAATACAAAAACGGCGAGCAGCAAGTACATATCATAACGTGAACTGGCAGGTTAATACACATTTCAGATTCGGATTGGAGCAGGATCAATACAATGGCGGCTGGGAGAGAAATGAGGCATAAAAAAACGGTGATTGAGGATGTCAAATGTTCGAAGTTTTACGAGTTCTCATTGTTCTTTGTGGTCTTTCGTTGGCGCTGTTGAGCACCGGCGGTGGAGCTACAAGTCCAGCTCTGTTCTAAGTTCTGCGTTGCAGGGCACGACCCTTTCCTCGCGTTTCTGGTCGGAAAGGTCCTTTTCGCCCTGTGTCCTTTGAGGTGATTGTCAGAAAGTTCGGATGGAAGAAGAGCGTACAAAACAGTCCATAGGGTAGGTCAGAGGGAAAGGGGGATGGAGCAAGGCCAAATTAGGAACAAACTAGGGGAACGAGAGACTTCAAATAGGCGGGCGTGTGACCGAATTCAGAGAGCGGGGACTTGTCGACAGGCATTGGACATCGAGCAGGGGCATCAGGTCGACCCTTTCTTCTCATGTTGTCGAAAACAGTGCCTCGTCCTGCTGCTCTTTTCAGTCGTGGTCTCGCCTTGGCTAATGTCGCAGGTGTTCCTTAGTCTGCAGTCGGGCCTCGTGCTCCCACATCCGGTCCTTTTCTCCTCCAACAGCGGTACCCTTAAACAAGTTTGAAAAGACAGTCTTTAGAAAATTTGCAGATGAAGATAATCAAAAAGTCTATTTCTCTCCCAGCTCCAGGCAAAGAATGAAAAATGCCCGTTATTTTAGTGTTCACAACTGGCATATGAATGACCGGTGACGGGTTCTGTTGGATTTACTATGACTTTCCTTCATAATTATTTATTACAGGCATGGCAGTTCATCTGATGGTAACCCACCCTTGTGAGACAACTCTGGCGAAGATATGCCGTTCTCTAGAGTTTTACATTTACAAAAGGGTCCAGTGAGTCGTCAACATGGTACTACACAGGTATTTTGCTGAGAGACGAACATGGCTAAACATTTCCTTTCTATCGGTGCATCCTGTTTTGCAACTACTGCGGGGTTCATTTCGATGATTTCTTTACCTTGAACTAGTCTGTTAACCTTGTAAAACATCATTCTGGGTCCTACGTAACCTTTTACAGCCCGATTACTTAATTAGGAAGGACAGGGGTTTTATGGGAAACAACCAGGGACATATACAGGGGAGGTAACGGGGTGGTCATTTTTCCGGTTTGGGTATTGCGACAATTCGGGGAGGGGAGGGTCGCGTATTCTGAGGTCCTTGTCTTATACTATAGGAGCCGTTGACATGTAGTTCCCTTATTTTCGGGTCAGATTAGGGAACCTCTGTCGTTTTACCTGTCCTTTCCCTTACGGCCCAACCTGGGTTCATTGACTTCTAGCGGAAAAGGAGAGGTAATGACGCGGTCTCAGGGTGATTGTATTAAAGACAAGTTTTTGTGCAAATACTGACGGTATTTGAAGCCAATTAGGTGGGGTGCTAGGGGTGGCAGTCTGCCAATTTCGGGGCTAACCACTCGGAAGAGTGGGAGTGCAAAAATAGAGGGAGAGAGAGAGAGAGAGAGTGCAACGGCAGGCTAAATAGTACACGTGCAACAGAGAGGGTGGCAGTGTATTCAAGAAAGGCTATTTAGTGCATTACACAGTAAAGGGCATTCACGAGTCTGCGTTAGAATCTTGTAATCATGCAGTTTGAGCATTAGACAGGGTAGAGGGGACGTGCCTTGAGAAAAAGGAAAGAAGAAAGGAGGTACCATGTTGTCGCACTTTCTCGCATTCTCGGTCCTTCGACCAGTTGGGCCAACGCCTCAGTCACACACACACACATTCCCTCATAGTTTCGCATCATACGTGACATGGGTTCATTCGTCCGGTCTGGTTTAAGGGTGATCACTTTTTATCAGGTTGTGCTAATTTTTCGGGTTTGTTCGGTACGTGAGTAGTCTGCAGGCGTGCTTAGACACCACCTTGCGGCGCTAGTCCGCTTCGTGTATTAGACGTGGCAAGGCTTCAGATCTTCGCCACACCTCGGCTGTAATCTCTGGTGTAACCTGCAGAAGGAGAAAAAAAGGGGGGGGGGTGGGGGAGACAGCATTCGCGCGCATTCAAATACATGGATTCATAAGTCCTTTACTTACCTCTTACTCGTCTTTCCTCCTTGGGGCAGGGTCCCCGGGGATATGGTTTCTGGAGTCGGGGGGGGGTAGTGTGTTCATGTAGGGCGTGTGCGGGGAAACATAAAAAGGAAACCAGAGGTGCCTAGTGCGAGGTATCTAGTCAAAGGATGTATCTCACTATCGGGGTCCTTAAACCTCTTTCAACGCTGTGGCGTTCTAAGGTTCTTCGGTTCTTGGGTCCCTGCTACTTTGGAACGTTGTACTTTATAATATTTACATTATTTCATTTCACCCTCCTTTTACATTCCCTCATTTACACCATTCGTTTTACCCATCCTTGGAAGTCAAGGTCTTCCTCTACGCGAGAGTTCATGAGTCAGTCGCGTACCTTGAAGGCGGAGTGTCGTGTTGTCGATCCGATCCGTCCTCCAGGGCTGGGCAACCATCTTCTTTTAACCTTAAAGAGAGAGCAGAGTAGGGTGCACAGAAAAGAACTTTCCCACCCATCCCATATTTTTTAAAATAAAGCATGCAATACCCGTCCATAGTTTCAAAGACTTTATTTTGCAAAATCATTTCAGCATATGGATTATGAGGGTGCGGTCGTATTTGGCCGGTCGTGGCAATGGCTAAAGTGCGTACAGTGGGGGGTGTCGTTTGCAGCAATAAAAACGTCGGAAAGTTTTACTCATTCATTTGTAAGAGACTAAAACGTCTATTAATTGGCTGGGGGTTCGGGGGCATATATTTTCATAATTTAGAAGCATAATCATAACAGTTGTAATCAGATTTCCTATATGCATACCGTACGTGTGCGTCGTAAATGGGGTTTACATCAGTTATAAAAATATAATACATTGTACATTCGTAATCAACATTTGTAACGGGAATCTTTTCATACTGTTCGTCGAGTAAGTTCTCCTTGTCTTTTCTAGCCAAGTGTACAAAGGATCATATAAAATCTCAGAACATCAAGTTTATATTAGTGCGAAGGAACACCACGAGGTGTTCGTAAGTTCCGATTGATACCAGCGCCATTTTGGGCGGGGCCGGCTCAGTCCGGAAGCAGCATCAGGGGGAAATGTTTCCATTACTGGCAGTTTGGACCAGAGTCCTTTTCGGCAGTTCTAGAATTCACGCTAACAGAAGGTGTGGCAATGTCATGTTTGTTTCGTTGGCGATCAAGGCAGCCGTCCCTTACCGGAAACCTGCAAAGGCCGAAGGTTCCGCCGGGGACCCTTGTAGGATCTTCAAGGCTGCGGAGATGCTGTCGGAGATGGGGGCTCGTGCTCCAGAGGGCAAATGTTCGAGTTATATTGCTGGTCAAAGTTACTCTAGTGGCCGGGGCCCACCTTCCAGCGGACCCAGACGCCATTTTGAGGCCCTACCGGGGCCACTCTCGTCGAGTTTGCAAGAGTGGAAGAGACCCTTCGGAGTGAAAGGAAGAGGTCCCTGTTTTGTGAAAGCGGGACGTTCGGCTGGGGTGCGGCTGTGATGCCCCCACCTGGGGGCAAGGGAGACTCGTTCGCATCGTCTCCTTCTCCCGGTGTACTCCATGCCGCTCCTTTTCATCGCCCCGCAGGAAGGCCTCTCCACATCCGGTGTTCCCCAAGTGCCACCATTGTACGTTCGGTGCTGCGCAAGTACTGGGGTGCCACCATTGTACGTTCGGTGCTGCGCAAGTACTGGGGTGCCACCATTGTACGTTCGGTGCTGTGGAAGTATTGGCACCATCGCCTGACTGGGGGTGTTCGGCGTCGGGCTGGGGGCTGGGAAACCTCCTACCGGTGGAGGTGGGAGAGGCTCGTCCGCGTCGCCTCTCCCTCCCAGCCCAACTTGG
Source organism: Lissotriton helveticus (assembly GCF_964261635.1). Classification (NCBI taxonomy): domain Eukaryota; kingdom Metazoa; phylum Chordata; class Amphibia; order Caudata; family Salamandridae; genus Lissotriton; species Lissotriton helveticus. The sequence goes on along the minus strand of NC_136068.1, from coordinate 135,145,633 downwards.
ACAAATTGTTGCGGAGGTACGTGCAGGACATCCCGCCGTCCAGGACTGCTGCGGCTGTGACGGAAGAGAAAAGGAAGAGGTGCCTCGTTCTCCTCTGGACATGTGGCGGGACTACCTTAGTCTTTCCAGGCCCGTTGCGGCCGGCCAAGGAGACATGTGGCGGGACTACCTGCAAATGCCCAGGCTGCGGGCTCCTGCCTCTCCTCCGGCTCCCCCATACGTTAAGATTTCCTGACCAAGAGTTGGCGGCCGGGCTCGCCTTATATGGGTTGCCGTTGGTTGGGCGTAGCCGTAACCCTGCCCTACTTTGGAAGGTTCCAGAATGGGGGGGGGGCGAATGTTCTGTTTGACTTTCATTTTCTACAGTTTATCGTTATTATTCCTTGTTTGTTGTGTTAAATTAAAAGTTCAAGTTCATTAATGGTCTACGGATTTTGTTTTACCATTTCTTTCTTTCCAGGTTGCTTTTATGCTAAGTTTCTGCTAACAGAGGTCGAGTAACACGGAAACACGTGTAGAGGGATGACGCAGATTTGCACATTACATACACACAAACTCAGACGGGGGACAGTACAAGTACGACATACAAAGACCCAAGACAAATATAAAAACAGTTATTGGTCATAATTATCTCTTTCCGTCTGTGAATTTTAAACGAGGCTGGGTTCCCGTCTTGACATTGCCCGACCTAGGAGAACGTGAGCATGCCGCTGAGATTTTCCTGGCGAAATCTGTGCCATCGGGCATAATCAAACGTGGTGGTTCTGTCTGGTCTGTCTATGTAAGTCGGGTTCTTCTTTGTCTCGCGCCTTTTCTCGTACTGTCGGTCTGTCGTTCTTGTCGGCCCTTTGCCTTTACTCACGCTCAGTAGAGTCGGGCATTGGGCTTTCCAGTGTCCGACATACCTACAAAAAGCGCATTGGTCTGACCCTAAGTCTGGTCGTCCTTTGCATAGTGTCGGGGGATAAGTTGTGGGTAGCGGTGTCCTGGGGTTGTCCTGTCAGTATATTTCCCTACTTGGTTTATCCTCGTCTTTTCTCTGTCGTTTCGTAGCCTCTCTGCGCCACATACCGAGACTGTCGAGCATAATTGGCGTTGTCTTATTATTTCGAAGGGCTATTTCTAACGTTTCTATTTTATCAAGGTCAAAGGATCCTGCCAGTGGCCACTGTTTGTCTTGACTCTCTTCGGTATACCTGTGCCATAATTTATTATAGGCTATGGTGACTAACCCATAGTTTATGACATGTCCTTATTAGGGGTGCCTTCTAATGGAGCTATATGGTCCACCTCTAATACGCGGTCCGGACTAAACAGGCTATTTATCAGTGGGGAGAAGACAGACATGACGGCTCGTAACGAGGGACTAAAAAGTCAGCACTGCCTATCTTATCACTAGGTGCAAAGACCGTACAGAATATTTCTATTCAACGTTGTTTGCAGGCAGTGAATACCTCATGGATCAAAAAAAAATATAAAACCAAACGACCAATAAATAACAATGGGGAGAATGAGTAGGTCCGCAAAGATCTGCGTTACCTACCTTTTTCACTATCTGCAAAAAGGGTGGTCTCTTCCCTGTTTGCAGACAGGGAATCTCCAGGAAACAATAGTTTTGCGAACAACAGTTCAGTTTCAAGCAATTATTGGGTGGGGGAGAAAAAAATAAGCACGGCTGCTACCCTACCTATCCTCCACTGCTTGCAAAGAGAGAGCCCGTTGTTTCTCCGTTTGCAGACAGCGAATCCCTCATAGATCAAGATAACAAAAGACCGATAAATAACAATGGGGAGAATGAGTAGGTCCGCAAAGATCTGCGTTACCTACCCTTTTCACTATCTGCAAAAAGGGTGGTCTCTTCCCTGTTTGCAGACAGGGAATCTCCAGGAAACAATAGTTTGTGAACAACAGTTCAGTTTCAGGTGATTATTGAGTGGGGGAGAAAAATAAGCACGGTTGTCTGCCCTACCTATCCTCCACTGCTTGCAAAGAGAGAGCCTGTTGTTTCTCCGTTTGCAGACAGTGAATCTCCAAATAAACAAAAAGAGCAATACTAGTATTTAACAAACAAGCAATCAAGCAATTTTTTCGCAACTTGTCGTGGTAACACGACCTTACCCGGACCGCATGGACAGTTTCCTGACTTCCGAATCCAGCGCCCGATCGTCCTCTCTTCTTCGTTATCCTCGCGGCACTCCTGATGGTTCCCAGTCAGGACCGTAGATCACTCGAGAGAGGTCTGTTCGGAACCAGTGAAGTTCGGATGATCGGCTGTCAGACGAGGGTCTATCGGACAGACGCGTTCCCGATCGTTGCAGTCGTTCACTTTGTCGTCAGGACCTCTCCCACTGGATCCATGGGTCGCTGATGGGCCCCACGCTTGGGACGCCAATTGTAAAAAGTTCAGCATCAGGTCGGGGACAATCGATATTTGCCCGGCAGTATTGCCTCTGTGACCCTCTAGTTATTTAAAATCAATGAAGAGGCAGGCGCTGGAGACTGGAAAGCAGGAAACAAGGGTTTTTATTCTCTCCGGAGGAGAACACAACGAAACGGACAGAAGGTATCGTTCTGAGGTGCTCTAACTGTATTCCTGAGGCCTGGCCTCTTATACACACATTTATGACTTTATTGTAGATTACACATACATGTTAAAGCTTTGATGTACGGAAAAGACATTCTCGGAACTCCCCTTTGGGCCCGTTCCCACACACATTTACAGTTGAAGTCCCCACCCTAGTCACAACAGGTGATGAGCATCGCGCAGCTGGATAATCCGCCGATTCACGGAATGTGGGGGGTTTGATCGGATCTCATGGGGTGGGGGCTTTGATCAACCCGGGGATTCTTTGATGGGGGAAGCTTTCTATTGTACGGGGAGGGGCAAGGATGGTATCGGCAGAGCTGGGTGTCGGCTTGGGAACGGGGAAGACAAAACGGGCACACGGGGAAAAAGGGTTTTGCATCTAAGGGCCGGAGATCATGAAAGGAAAGTAGGGAGGTGTCGCGCTGGGAACAGGATGAGGGCCTGGGGCAGAGCAGCGCCGAAGAGGGGTTTACGACTCAAGGCAGGTGCAAGCAGGGGGTGGATAGCGTGCAGGCTTAGTGAAGGCGAAGGGCTATGTCAGGGGCCAGCGGCATGCAAAAGGGTTCGTTCTGATCGGGGCATCTTAGAAAATGGCGGGCGCGCACGACAAAAGTGTGGCATCAGGGGAAGAGGCGAGATGGCGCAGATAATGTTCACCAAAACGTACTAATTTTCAACAGGACCTCAAGAACTTCCGGCCCATCTCCCTGCTCCCGTTCCCGGCAAAGGTCATTGAGAAGACCGTCAATGAACAACTGACCCGCTACCTCGAGGAGAACAACATCCTGGACCCTTCCCAGTCCGGGTTCCACAGCAACCACAGCACCGAGACTGCCCTCATCGCCGCCACCGATGACATCAAGTCCCTGCTGGACAACGGAGAAACGGCGGCCCTCATCCTCCTGGACCTGTCAGCCGCCTTCGACACGGTCTGTCACCACACACTACGAACACGCCTCCACAACGCTGAGATCCAAGAGAAGGCCCTGGACTGGACCACCTCCTTCCTCTCCGGCAAAACACAGAGCGTCCGCCTTCCCCCCTTCTGCTCCGAAGCCACCGAGATCATCTGGGGCGTACCCCAGGGCTCATCCCTCAGCCCAACCCTGTTTAACATCTACATGGCATCGCTCGCCCACGGCGCCCGTCGGCACGACCTCAAATTCCTCTACTACGCCGATGACACCCAGCTGATACTCTCCCTCACCAAGGACCTTCACAACGCCAAAACCAACCTTCACGAAGGAATGAAGGCCGTTGCTGAATGGATGAGGATAGCCGACTGAAGCTGAACTCGGACAAGACGGAGGTCCTCATCCTCGGATCCAACCCTTCGGCCTGGGACGACTCCTGGTGGCCGACCGTACATGGAACCGCTCCAACACCCACTGAACACGCACTCAACCTAGGGGTCATCTTAGACTCCACCCTCTACGTCTTGGGGGCCACACTCTTGACCCTTTTTTTATGAATCTGACTGGGGCTAAGGTGGCTACACCCAGCCCAGTTGCCTGGACCGATCACTTTTTAGTGAAAATTCTTCTTCGGATTAAAGAGCACCCATTTAAACCCCTGGATAGAGTAGTGCACAAACGTCACTGGAAGAAACTTAAATTGGAGGACTTTCATCATCTTTTGGAGGTCCATCCGCTAGGCCCTTTTCTCAATGTAGAATCTGGGTATGACCTTTTTTGTGACTGGGTTTCTCGGGCCTTGGATGCACTGATTCCCGCTGCTTGGACTAAAGCTCGTACTAGAGAACCCAGCCCATGGTACGACAGTTCCCTGGTGCCGTTAAAAAAAGCGTGTAAACAGGCAGAAAGGGACTGGCAGAAATCTTATGAGACTGGGAAAAAAATCCTGTACTTCTCTAAAATTAAAACATACCATATAGCTGTTTGTAGAGCCCATGCAGCCTACTACTCTCAGGAATTTAGAAACAGCCTCAATCCGTCTAAGTTAATTTTCAAGGTCCTTAAGGACCTGACGGCCAAAAGAGCTCCTGCAGCGGAAATATGTTCAGTGGCTCACTGCGAAGATCTGGCTGCTTTTTTTACTGAAAAAGTTCAAGCTATCTATCGTGCATTTTCCATCACTGAGCCGGTAGCGGAGCCCACTTGCTCTACATTGGCCACTTGTGAGACCTTAATCTCACTTCCTAGTCTGTTGATAGAGACTTTTCTTACGCTGGCCTCCAAGATAAAATCTGGCTCACCAGCGGATCCTTTGAGATCAGCTCAGTTTAGAAACTCTGCTGCTATCTGTCTCCAGTGTGCCATCTTATAAATCTTTCGCCTGCCTCGGGTGTTGTTCCAATTAAATGGAAATAGGCTGTTGTGACACCCATACTGAAAAAGGCTTCTATGGACCGCCTTAAACTTGAGAGTTATCGCCCGATTTCTCTCCTCCCTTGGGCCGCTAAAATTACTGAGGCCTATGTGAATGGGGTATTGTCTGAACATTTTGTGAGGGCAGGGATTCTAGACTCCTCCCAGAATGGCTTCCGTGCCGGTCACAGCACAGAGACAGCCTTGCTCTCAATGACTGAACATCTTCGTTCTGTGCTTGACTCTGGTCAGACTGCGGCACTAGTATTACTCGATCTTAATGCCGCGTTTGATACGGTTTCGCACAGGATCTTACTCCAACGTCTTGGAGAGGCGGGTGTCTCAGGCACTGCACTCAATTGGTTCAGTGCCTTCCTTGCTGATCGGACCTTCAAAGTAGCCACCCCGCCTTGTGAGTCCAAGTCTTATCCACTGGAGCTGGGTGTGCCTCAGGGTTCGTCGCTGAGTCCCACATTATTCAATCTTTATGTGAGACTGCTGGCGGCTGGCGTCAAGCAGTGGGTCATGACTATGGTCTCCTATGCTGACGACACGCAGCTGGCGGTCGTCCTGAGTGGGAACTCCGACCTTGACGCCCCCAGATTCCGGGATGGACTCCTGGCGGTGGCTAGCTGGATGAATGCCAACTGCCTCCAGCTTAATGCTAAAAAAACTGAGGTCATGATTGTGGGCAAGATGACTGATCTCTGGGGTGACACATGGTGGCCCCCTGAACTGGGCGCAACTCCTATTCCAGTCTCAGAGGTAAAAAACTTGGGGGTTTGGCTTGATCCTGCCCTCAGTTTTTGTGCCCACACTAAGAAAGTGGCGGCCACCTGTTTTGGCATCTTACGAGGATTGAGACCTATTCTGAGGTTCTTCGATGCCACTACCAGGCAGCTGGTTATACAGGCATCCATACTATCTCGGCTCGACTACGCCAGTTCGCTCCTGTTGGGGGCCTACCAGGCTGAAATCGCCCGGATGCAACGTGTCCAGAACGCCGCAGCTAGAGCATTGGTAGGCTTACCGAGGTTCTGCTCTGCGGAAAATACCATCCGTTCTCTGCACTGGCTGCCTATGGCACAGAGGATCCATTTTATGACCCTGTGCCTAGCTTTCAAGATCCTCAAGCTGGCCTCTCCCCAGATCCTTGATAACCCTCTGGTGCCTTATGTGCCTACGCGCTCTTTAAGATCTTTGGGTCAAAACCTGGTGGTGGTCCCTCGGTTCAGGTTGTGCAGGGCTGGAGGTCGTTCCTTTCGGGTTTTGGCTGCTAAACTGTGGAACTCTCTTCCGTCCCACATTCGTGAACTTGATGAGCTTCTGAAGTTTAGGAGGGCTATTAAAACGTTCTTGTTCCCTCATTCATCTTAGTTCTTCGATCTGTGCGCTGCTGTCTTTGCTCTGCTGTGTTGTGTTTGGGTACTCTCTCTGAAGCGCCGGGACGCCCCTTGGCTGGGGCAGCTGTGCGCTATAGAAGTGTTATTAACATAACATAACATAAACAGGTCAACGCCGTCTCCTCCTGCTTCAACACCCTCCGCATGCTCCGTAGGATCTATAAGTGGATCCCCACTGAAACGAGAAGAACAGTCACCCAGGCCCTTGTCAGCAGCAGGTTGGACTATGGAAACGCGCTCTACGCAGGAGCCTCGGTCAAACTCCTGAGACGACTCCAACGCATCCAGAAAGCCTCTGCACGCCTGATCCTCGACATCCCTCGCCGCAGCCACATCACACCCCACCTGAGAGACCTGCACTGGCTCCCGGTCAACAAGAGGATCACCTTCAAGCTCCTCGCACACGCACACAAGGCACTCCACAAACACCAGACCAATGTACCTCAACAGACGACTCAGCTTCTACACCCCCACCCACCAGCTCCGCTCCGCCGACTTCGCCCTCGATACAGTCACCCGCTTCCAAAGAGCGACCTCAGGCGGCAGATCGTTCTCTCACCTCGCCGCCAAGGCCTGGAACACCCTCCCCATCCACCTACGGCAGACCCAAGACCTGCTGACCTGCAGAAAACTCCTCAAGACCTGGCTTTTCGAGCAGTAGCAGCATTCCCCACCCTAGCGCCTTGAGACGCTCACGGGTGAGTAGCGCGCTTTACAAATGATATGATTGATTGATTGATTGAATAAGAAATGTGTGGTGCATGCTCCAACCAAATTACGGTGCCAGATGCAACATAGTTTTTTTTTCTCCTCCTTGGCCATCCTTCACAGCATCAGGAATGCAGTATAGCTTCACTTAAAACCACAAGCAAGGCAAATAGGTCCCAAAGGCGAGTCATATTGGCTTTGCCTATGCTTGTTTCCCGTGCCAGCGCCCTCTCATGACAGCAGGGGATGGGGAGAGAGGTGGAATACCATAGTAATGGGGAGTAATAATATTTAACATTTAACATTAATTAGAGTTTTTCATTTTTACGAGTGTATGTTTATGTGTATGTTTGAGCATCAGCGTGGTCTTACACCTGTGATTGAACAGGTGGTAGGTAGCCAATCAGGGCACACGTCCCTACTAATGCAGGGCTGCAAGGGAGACACTGCAGCTACATGCCAACATTTTACAAAAGGAAAGCAGAGGATTTTAAAAACATAATAGGGTGAATGTATTTTCCCCATTAATTAATATTGTGGCAGAGGCGATTTTTAGGCAGGAGACAGCTGAAAGAAAGTATTTTTCACTTCTCAAATCGGGAGTTTCCGGCCTGAATCGGGTCTGTTGGCATTTATGCTGCAAGTACACACACACACACACACACCTGATTGTGCCTATCTGGTGCACGCGGATGCGCGCGTGCTGAGGGCACACGTGAGTGCGCATGTGACCTTGCCCATGTACGCCTCGCTGGGAGTCTCTGGGAGCGGATAAGGATGTTTAGGATCCTGAAACAGCCCCTTGCGTAATCCTTTGATGATGCAACGCGCATTCCTCTGGCTGCTGACCAGGCACAGAACTTCTGAGAAAGAGGGGGGGAGCGGCGGCCGGGGCTCGACAGCGCGCGGCCTCCAGTGCAGGAGAGCCCAGGGCGGGCTGCCTGGGGGGTGGGAACGGGGAGAGGGACCTCTGTCACGCTCCCACAGTCCTTTGCGGGAAGAAAACGGTGCCGTAACGCAAAATGATGACAACCCCCCCCCTTCAATGGTTGCCCCCACACACAGCAGGGGCCTCTGCTACGCCTCTGACACAGGTGGCCTGGCGGGGATAGTACACGCTCGAGCGTAATCCCGGTGCACGCTTGGCATGACAAAAAGCGTAGTTGTTATATAAACTGCATTTGTCTAGAAAAACAACACCCGCCCAGCTGCACGTCCTGCTGCGCACTTCAAACAGACATTTCCAGAACAGCGAGCTTCTCCCTTCTTCCGAGTATGATGCAAGAGTCAGTAAATCTTCCCCTGCGTGGCCGACGATTAGAATGAGCCGGATCTGAGCACATGGCAAACAATAATGGTGCCGTGTGCGGATGATCTAGGCACGGGGCCTGCTGCCCTGCGGGGAATGGTGCAACCCTCGCTGCTTCACCTGTGCGCATGCGCTCCCACAGCCTTGAACAGGGGTACTGCAGGGGATGATTCCATGATATCTGATGCAGGAGAAATTCTTTCTTAGCATTGTGGTTGGAGGGCTCCCAGTTACAAGATGGAGTCAGGCCCCGCTCTGCACCTACCCTTACATGGCTAGCTTAATGTTCAGGGTTGGAGTGATGAATGAATGACTGAATACAAGTTGTTATCTCAAGCAGTGCACAAGTCCTAAAAAAAGAAGTGGGGGGGGGGGGACACTGTCACCGAAAGTGACGTCACAACAGGAAGTGGCGTCACGAAAGGTGGCTTGCACCACCGGGCTCATTGCCTCCCCTCACTCACCCCTTAGATGCAATTGCATCTGAGAAATCAGCGCATGAGCAGCGTGCTGTGAGCTTCGAGCTCCTCGTCCAGAGAGGCCAAAGAGTGAAGTCCAGCTGTTTGGCAGGGGGGGACGGCATCCACCCGGTAAAATAAGTGGGGGGACGCCGTCCACCCGTGTGGTACCCCGACTCGAGCCCTGATCTCAACTCTTTGAATCAGATCCAAAACAGGAGTAAAGATAATAACTAATGCTACCAGTTTTCCATTTTTACAGATAAATACAGACAGAAAACAATCTATTTTTAAAAGCGTAAAAGGGCAGAAAATTGCGACACTTGTGACACTTCTTGTTGTCCTTGCTAAGCAGATAGACACCATGTGGATTTTAAAATCGAATGCGATTCGCTTAAATACCGGCATATGTTAACATAAATCAGTGTATAATGCTAATATTTACCTGTCGGTGTAGTATTGTGTTATGTTTGTTTGCTTAATTTGCTGTAACGCGACAGGCATCAAAGTGTGAGTGCAGTTATCAGTTAAATAAAGGTAAAACTATAGTATTTTATGAGTCCATTTATTCTCAAAACATAAAATAAATATGGATAAATACCAATAAAATGGTCAAAAATGAATATGGATAAATACAGACAGAAATATTAATAAATACCATAAAACTGGGAGTCCTACGAATAATCTGCTATTTGTAGAGCGCCCTGCCTAACGCACATGTTATATAAATGTATTGTTACCCAATCAAAATTGGTACACGTTTTATCAACCTCAGAAGGATAAAAGGTGGAGTCAGGTATGACAGGATTTAAATCTGAGAAAAGGGAGGGACGGTGCTCCACTCTCAGTAATTTAGGAGAAACTTGCCAATTATGTTATGTTATGTTATGTTAACATTTTGTTAGAGCGCAAACAGCTGCCCCAGCAACGGGGCGTCCCGGCGCTAAACCATGAAATAACAGCTGAGGTGGAAGGGAAGGAGCAGCGAGAGGCCTAGGACATAGGGAACAGATGAGTTTTAATTGCCTTACGGAAGGCAAGCAAGTTATTCAGGGAACGAATGTGCAGTGGCAGAGAGTTCCAAAGTTTGGCCCCCAAAACTTTGAAGGAGCGGCCACCCATTCGGCAGAGCTTAGTTCGAGGAACCGATACAAGGTGTTGACCTGAAGAGCGCAAATTACGCTGAGAAGTGTAGGGTACCAAGAGAGGGCGAAGGAGTTCAGGACATTCAGATTTAAGAATTTTAAAAGCAGTGGTAAGTGCCTTAAATTGAATTCGAGATTCGATTGGCAGCCAGTGAAGTCTTTGAATGGTAGTTCTAACGGAGCATCTACGGGGCAGGCCCACCACGGCCCTTGCCGCTGAGTTTTGAACTCGCTGCAGCCGTGTTATCTCTGCTTTATTTGCGCCTAGAAATAAAACACTGGCATAGTCCAACCGAGAAAGGATAGTGGATTGAACAATTAGCTGGCGTGTTTTAGAGTCGAAAAAACCGAGTATCGGGTTGAGGCTCCTCAGCAGGCCCACACAAGTAGCTGCCACTTTCTTCGTGTGGGTCTGGAAGTTTAGTGCGGAGTCCAGCCAGACGCCCACGTTTTTTACCAGAGTTTTTGGTGAGGGGGTGGGGCCAAGCAAGGAAGGCCACCAGTGATCACTCCAGTGGCAGGGGTTTTTACCGAGAAGCAGCACCTCCGTTTTCCCGGCATTCAATTGAAGACAGTTGTGCGTCATCCATCGGGCAACAGCGGCTAGGCCATCCCTAAATCTCGCAGCTGAGATTGAAGGGCCCTCAGTGAGAGTGATGACCAGCTGGGTGTCGTCAGCGTACGACACCAGCGTGAGGCCCCATTCCTTTGCTACTGCTGAGAGAGGCTGTACATACAGGTTAAAAAGGGATGGACTGAGCGCAGAGCCCTGGGGAACTCCTTGGCCGATGGAGTGGGACTTGGAGATAAAAGGAGGGGCTGAGACCTGGAAGGACCTGTCCTGCAGGAAAGAAGTAGTGTGACAGGACGTTGTTGACATGGGCTTCAGCTAGTTTAGACATCCATGGAAGCAGTGAAATAGGTCTAAAGTTTTCCAGCTTTGTGGGGTCTAAAGTAGGTTTTTTGATAATAGGGGAGACCCATGCTTGTTTCCAGCACGTAGGGACCACAGCCGAGGAGAAGGAGAGATTAAGTAGTGCGGCCAATGAGGGGAGGAAGAAATCCAAGGATTCAAGAAATTGGGCTGGTCTCATGGGATATGTAGGGGAGCCGGACTTAACCTTTCTGCAAAGTTTGGCTAGGTCGTCGTGGGAGATTTCGGGTATAAATGACAGCCTAGAGTACTCGGCAGGGGGATAAGGGGGGTTACAGAGGTCGGAGGAGTCCTGTGGAAAGGTATTATAAATTTTCCTCACTTTTTCTATGAAGAAGGTGGCGAGGTCCTCACACTGTTGGGTAGAAGTGATGCTGGAAACTGGATTGCCACTATTTTGAAGTTTTTGCACCAATTTAAATATAGTTTTGGTAGGGTTGGTGCTAGAATTAATTTCTTTAGCATAAAAGGACGCACGCGCAGTCCGTATGGCTTTATGGTAGAGTCTTAACTTAGACAGGTAAAGAGCTTTATCACTGTCTTTGTATTCCTTTCTCCAACTGCGCTCAGCTATTTTACACTCTTTGCGCATGGCTTTAAGAGTTTCATTATACCATGGGTTGGAGGGGGAGCTGCGTCCTTTGGTCCATTTGGCTGGTATTAGGGTATCGAGCCCTTTAGTAATCCAGTCCTTGAAGGTATCGTAGGACGTATTGATGTCATTAGTAACTGTGGGGTAAGATTCTCCTAAGTTGGTGATAAGGTCACCAGCTAGTAGTTTATGCCATGGCCTCTTGAGACAGGAGGTGGGCATTTCTTTAGCGGGCGATTCTCTGGCTTTCATCGTAAATCTGATGAGGAAGTGGTCGGTCCACCCCATGGGCTTGGGTGGGTCGGCCACGACCTCAGGGATATTGGTAAAGACGGGGTCTAATAGGTGGCCAGCGGAATGTGTGGAGGTATGGATAAGAGAATTTAACTGTAGGGCTGTAAGATCCGCCAAAAGACTTTTGATGGTAGGGTCAATAGTAGAGTCAAAATGGAGGTTAAGGTCTCCTAGTATAGTGAAGTTAGCTGAGGACACTACGAGGGCGTGGGCCACATCTAAAAGGTCTTCAATAAACTTAGAGGTGGGACCCGGGGGACGATAGATGTAAAGCCCAGAGAGGGCAAACTGAGGGCTCGTAGTGATCTTGAAGCGAGCACTTTCGCACCCCTTAATATCTTCCTTCGTGAAAGAGCAGGTGTATGCCGTTCGGAATATTACCGCTATACCACCACCCCTAGTGTCTCTATTGATAGATTTCATAGAGAAGCCCTCAGGCAGCGTGAGGTTCTGAATGCTGGTCAGGTCGTCATGGAGCCAGGTTTCACAAAGAAACAGAATGTCAGGGTTCTCATCAGTTAAGAGAGTGTTGACTTCAGAATGGTGTTTAACGAGGGACCTGACATTCAGTTGGAGGACCGTAATGGCAGTCTTTTTTGGCACAATGGTTCTGTACTCAGATAAAGAGGGTTTGGGTGTGGCAAAGTTACAGGACTTACATTGCAGGCAAGTCTGTCCGAGGCAGCCTTCTAGTTTATCGCATCTCAAAGTTGTATTTAGAGCGAGGAGATGTTCCCTGTCGTAGCGAAAAGCAAACTGTGTAATTTGGGCATGGGGGCAGGCGAGAGGCGATGTCCTGGCAATGACGGGCGCAGACGGGCTTGCCTTAGGCGCGCCTTCGGCGCGCAAACGGCGCGCCATCGCTGCGCGACCGGAAGATACACATTTTTTTATAGTGAGGGAGATATTCCGGCGGGGGGCGTGGCCTCTCGAAAAAGGGGCGTGGCCTGTGTCCGCGGCGGGAATGGCGTCCCTGGGATTAGCGGTTTGACCTGCAAGCAGCGCTTAGATCAGCTGTGCGGTTTGTGTCCCGAGCGTGTGAGCCCAGAGCAGGATTCAGAAGAGGAGTGCAGGAGAATTAAAAGCAGGTAATGAAAGTGACACTCAAATATTAAAATGTGCAGCCTACTCCCGGCTTCCGCCTCAGGAGAAATTTCTAGCTATATGACGCTTGTAATCAGCGCCCTTTGTAGTGACGGCCGGCGGGGGGCGGGGCCTCTCGAAAAAGGGGCATGGCCTGTGTCCGCGGCGGGAATGGCGTCCCTGGGATTAGCGGTTTGACCTGCAAGCAGCGCTTAGATCAGCTGTGCGGTTTGTGTCCCGAGCGTGTGAACCCAGAGCAGGAATCAGAAGAGGAGTGCAGGAGAATTAAAAGCAGGTAATGAAAGTGACACTCAAATATTAAAATGTGCAGCCTACTCCCGGCTTCCGCCTCAGGAGAAATTTCTAGCAAGTGAGAGGTGGAAGCATTTGACAGGTTATAGTCTATGTTTCCTGCCTCAGTTCATTAAAGCCCCTGGAAGATGCCTAGTTAAGAAGTAAATGTGAAATAAGGTAGTCCTACTGGTGGCCAAGGTGTGATTGTATGGGCAATCTACTCTTCAAAACTCTAATATGTCGTGGAAGAGAGAGTGATGCCCTTATGTAGTCGCAAAATATTTGCTTACTCGTTAAAAGCGAGTGGGGTTCCCATTAAAAATATAGTCGCCCAGCAGGGTAAGACTAGTGCAGTACTAATGAATACATATAACATTGGCTGAAAAGTGTTGGTACTATGCAATAAACGTTAGCTGCCCTGCAGAGAAGTATAGAAGCCCTGGCGTGACATGGTGGACTAGGCTATATGGCTAAAACTAAATCAGGATGATGAGTTCTGAGAAGTCTTGATCCAGCATCATATTGGGCATGGTAGCCCCCCAGAGGAGCACTGGTATTGTCCAATTATAGGTACAGCAGTCAGCTGAGAAGTTTCATTGCTGTACAATAGATGCATGACAACCTTTCTGGTACATGTTAGCTCTGGTCATTAAATGTACAGTAGTACTTCTGAGAAGTTTTTTTTCCTGGTCATAGATGGCAAAATTCCCAGGTCCTTGGTGACTAGTTGCCCCAGTCCTGGTCTTTTCTTAGTTTCTGGGATTTGTAGTCCTAATTTTATGAAGGGACAAACAAGACTACGTTTTCCAGAAAGCAAAAGAAAACACCCTAGACTGCAAAACTAGTCATGCATAGGCTTGGGTGTTGTGAACCCCTCGTCTTGAGGAGGGGCAACCTGGGTAGATCTCCTAAGCCCCAAGAGAAATAATACATAGTGCTTCCCCTTCAGAGAAAAGGAGAAATGGCGAGTATCTTACACTCTTGCTGAGATAGGCTTATTCAAATAAGTAGTGCTAGGAGTCAGACCACCCTGTCAGAGCGACTGTCATCCGCAAGGGGGTTATCATGATAGATACGATCCCCACACTGGAAATGCTAGATTCTGTTTGTATATAGTAATTATTAGTATTTTACAACATACAATTATATATTATCTACTATTCGGCCATACTTCTTGTGTATCACAATAATAGTAGTTATTATGGGAATCTCAGCAGTCAAAATGTAAAACAAAATGAATATGAGGAAAACGTCAAGCATATTTGACCCATATCCCAACATTCCCTATTCGATTAGTCTAGCCCCTACCTAACGCCTACATTTGTGTTCTTAGCCTCATGATTGTTATAGAGGTTGAAGTGTTAATAAAAGTCCTTGCCTTGCCAAGCTATGTAAGCATCCAAGCATACTTTAGAAAACCATCAGGTCTCCCCTAATGCGCAATCTGGTCTTGCCGGACCAAGCTGGCTTTATACCAACAAGGTCAACAACACAAAATCTGAGGACCATATTCGCCATGTTTCACTATCTGAAACCATAGTTGCCGGCAGCTGCGGCCTTATTGGACGCAGCCAAAACTTTCGACTCTGTGGAATTGGCCTTTATGTTTACGGTACTGCGGAGGATGGGGTTCCTTGAACCGTTTGTACGCTGGATAACACTATTATACACAGAACTGTGCGCAAGACTGAGAGTAAATGGCAACATATCTGACCCTATCACTATATGCAGGGGTACGAGGTAGGGATGCCCACTTTCGCCACTCCTATTCACACTAGCACTCAAACCACTAGCCTGTACGATCCGGCAGAGGCATGCTGATACCGCATTGCAGTTCCAGCTCCAACCAGTCAGCATATCGTTATATGCTGTTGATATCGTCCTCAATACACGGCACCCAGCAGACAACTTAAATAAACTCATCAGAGACTATATCCGCTTTGAACATTATTCAGGCCTCAGTATAAACTGAAGTAAGTCTGTGGTGATACCACTCATCCCTGCTACAATACAACCCCCGCTAGATTACCCATTACAATGGCAGACGGAACCTGTAAAGTACATAGGAATCTGGATTCACCGAGATCCGGAGTTGGTACTGTGAGAAAATTATGGTAAAGCCATATCAAAAATAGAAGACCTGATAGATAGGTGGATCAGATTGCCTCTGTCGCTGGCTGATAGGATAGCAATTCATCAAAAGGAGGGAAGAGGAATTAATGTCCAATCGGTTCCCCTGGATCGATACTGTGGTAATCAAAAATGGGAAAGGACACTGGTATCTACTATAACCTTTGGTTATGTTTGACAACCCTCATAGGCGCTTAGATTATTACGATGCGGTGTATCTTTTTATCCGCCCTTATCTAGCGTCATGGCATAGTCATTGGGTAGTCAAGTGACGTGCTGTATGCCTGCCTCACCCGAGGCAACCTCTGGTAAGAGTAGAAGTGTCCAGGAATTTTTGGGACAACAACAGAGGAATGATGTCTAAAGCAGTAAAAAAAAAGGGAGAATAAGTTAAAAAACAGTGTCACACCAAAACCAGAATTTATTTTAAAGAGGTGGGCACTGATAGTTAAAAATTACTTGGGTATATTAGATAATCGAGTTACTGGATTATCATATGTCTCTTATGAGTTGGTCGACATGTTTCAGCTCACCTGGGCCCTGCCGGGTCTGTGGAGCTTTCGTCAGGACAGAAAAAAGGGGGATTGTACTTACACAACTTGTGTAGTTTTCAAATATTGTATGAAACTCTCATACTGAAATTCCTGCGTTTGTGGGAACAAAATAAACAGCATACTTCTCAGTGGGAAAGTGAAAGTAGCATATAACACGTATACAAACATTATCTGTAATTCACAAGTAAACAAGCCATCATTCTGATAGACGAATACTTATTTAAGGCGTGCATAACATTATGAGCACTGGAGCAAAGGCGCTGGGAAGAGGAGAGCAAGTAGGTCTAAGTCTAAACAGGCAGTATATCATTGGACAGAATATATTTCGTAGAGCGAACAACGTTCTCTGTGTGTAACTCAATGTCTGTAGCTGTGTACTATGGCAGGCTCATCGTGTATCTTAAAAGAGAAATATAAATATTTATACTCGGCACTTAGAGTACAGTCTACTGTTGTTATCGTTCCCGGGGTAACAAACATAATATCTAGCCTTGCGTATGTCCGTGAATATATCCCATGGCAGAAAAGTAAAGCGGGTCTTCACCGCGCATCATATATTGCATATACGTTAAGCAATGAAAGTTGTCAAACTGTAGCAAATACATTAAACATTGGAAATTATCAGACATCAGAATGATCAGTATTTGTATTGTGTAAATACCTTAGTTTTAAGTAATTTCGCCTCATCAGGGTGCGGAGAGTCGCATTCAGAGTAGTGGTCCTTGCTAGGATAGTAAAATAAACAATGTGCTAATTTTAAATACCTCTCACTGACGTGGAATCAAGACGGCAGTTGGAAGTCTGAAACGCCATTCTTACCCACGTGTAGGAGTCTCTTAGCTCCTAGTGCTGACTCTGCCCCTGGTGGCTCGGGAGGTCTTACTTCCTCGTCTATAACCTCACATGTAGACATAGAAGAGGGGTTCGCAATGAATTACAGGGAATTACCTCAAAGATGGTCGCTCTTAAAGGGATAAATATACAAAGGCGCGGATAACTCACTATCGAGTGACATGGGTTAGGGAACTACTTAATAGTTGGCATTATAGTGTTCAGATCAAAGACATATTAAACATGAAGCAAAACAGGCCAGACAGTAGATTAATAAAAAACCTCATCATGCCTGATATTGAAGCAGGACAGTGCCTATATTACTTACTGGGGGCGGTTAGGAGGTAGATATTTGTCATACGATCCTGTGTAAACCGTGGTCAGGAGATACCACATAGGTATATTACAATGCTGTCAGACTTATAAGACACACACTAGGAATTATTTTATGATCGAAGTGTTATAATGACCCTCTAGTTGTTATTTTATGATCGAAGTGTTATAATGACCCTCTAGTTGTTATTTTATGATCAAAGTTGGATAATGACCCTCTAGTTATTATCAGGATAGTAGGAGACTTAGTAGAAATGATGCCATGGGATATTGTCATTCATCCCTGATATATGGGTTTTGAGGCGATTCACCCATCTTTGTTCCTTTTCGAACAGTATCTGTTCAGCGTTGTTATTTTTGTCATGGAGCATCTCCAAGACGGTCCATCTGAGGTCATCACATAATAATAATAATAATCCACATTTGTAAAGCGCACAATCACCCGTAAGGGTCTCTAGGCGCTGGGGGCCGTCGGGAAGATTAAGCGAGCTATTGCCCAGAGTCACATGGTGCTGGACTAACCTGCCGCCGGAGCCGGGGATCGAACCCTGATCCCCAGATTCCAGCGTCAGTCGCCCTGGCCGCGGCGCCACACCTTTCCCACATTTGTGTCCTGCTTCCACAAAATGTGTACAGAGCTTTGTTGTACTCTTCTTCAGTCTAACATTGCTCCTATGTTCTCCTATACGTATTTTGACCTTCCTGCAGGTCATACCTACGTATTGCTGTTGGCAGGGGCATGTTACTAAATATACCACATGAGTGGAATTACAATTCGTGTGCTGTCTTTGGGTCCACACCAATTCCTCGGTAAGTTGTAATGTTTTGGTAGTGCTTGTTAATTTGCAGACTCCACATGTTCCACAAGGGTAGTGGCCAGTTACAGGGGCCATATTGGCATCTCTGATGATGTTTTTAGTGAGTTTCTTCCTAGGACGTGTATGAACTAGCACATCTCTGAGATTCTTAGTCCTCCTGTTTGCGAATCTCGGCTTGGGCCAGTTGAAAGTACCTGATGTAATAATCTGCCAATTTTTCCTTATTCATTTTTGTACATCATAGGTGGTTGGGCAGAAGGTGGTGATACAGGTTACAAGATCTTTGATCGGTTCCTTCTGGTGACTCTGTAGAAGGCATTCACGAGGTTGATTATGTGCTCGTTTTTTGCACTTCGAGATTACCCGTGGTGTGTAGTCTCTAGCTTGTAATTTATTGCTTAGGACTGTTGCTTGGTATTTGTAATCGCTTTCTTTGCTGCAATTACGCTTGTGTCGTAAAAACTGGCTGTACGGGAGGTTGTCTCTTAACAGTCGAGGGTGATAGCTCAGATACGACAAGAGACTGTTCTTAGCTGTTGGTTTCGTGTAAGTCTTGGTCTCTAATTTCCCATTTTCAGAAAGAAATTGTCAGATCCAGAAAATCAATTCTTTGGTTATTTGCAGTAAAAGTGAATTTCAGCCATCGATCTTGGCCATTAAGCCATTCAATGAACGTTGTTAGATCTTTATTGATGTCCCAAATTAGCAGAACGTCGTCGATATACCGTTTCCAGTATAATATACTGGAAACGAATGGGTTGACATTATGTAAGACGAATTTCTGCTCAAATTGGCTGACGTACAGTCCAGCTACAGACGGAGCGAAGGCGCTGCCCATGGAAGTTCCGTGGCACTGTAAAAAAAGTTGGCCATTGTATTCAAAATAATTCTCTTTTAGTGCCAACCGGCATCATTGATAGGATTGCAATACAGAAGATGATAGTGCTTCCACAATTCCTTTAATTATTTACGAACATACCGGTGAGGCTCACACAACAGCTATTTACAAAACTGCGTACCTCAATGTCTAGACTGACATGGGCAGGCAAGCAGGCGAGAGTACGTTGGAAAGAACTGACCAGACCATATACACAAGGCGGATTTGGAGCACCAGATCTGCAACTCTATTACTACTGTGCACAGGCAAAGCCTGCTTGTAAGGGAGTTAAGATGTTAAAGTCGTCCATCCATGCCTGCAGTCTTCCTAATAGAACACGGGCAAAAATCTTCTGTGTTACATCAATGAGGCTAATCGGCCTGTAATTTGCCGGTTCTAAGGGGGAACCGTTTTTATAAATAGGAATTATCTCTCGGCCCCTGCCCAAGTTATAGGGGGTGCCATACTATAAAGGATTGCATTAAAAAGGATCTGCAGATATGGAGCCCACACTACCTGTTCATTTCTATATAGGTCCCCAGGGATCCTGTCCAGACCAGGTGCTTTATTTGGTAGTACTTTGGCCAGGGCCGCTAATACCTCGGCCAATGTACAAGGAGGTATATCACCAAGAGAGTCTCAAGTTTGAGAACTAACCGATGTCCTTGACTCACTGGGTCCATTTTGTTGGTTGGAATATAAAGCTTTAAAATGGGCTCGCCAAACTTCCTCCCCGAGATTTGGCTCAATGGCAGACCTGCCCTCGGTTTTTCCAGTCTTAACCAGGTTCCAGAAGCCTCTGTTGCCTTTATCATCTAGAGCTTTCTTAATGTCCTGCCATCTATCGATCTCCCATTTTGATTTGGCTGCTAAAAGAATTTTTCTTAAAAGCGCCCTTGACAATAAAGCACACCAGTGTCACCGAAAGCTCACTGTAACTCTTTGGCATGGTCCACAAAGGACAATGAAAAAACAGACTGGTTAAAGCAGTCTCTTATTGGGACCTAAAAAGAGTGGCAGAAATGAGAGAAGGAGGAAGAAAAATAGACGAGTCAGCCAGACAAAAGTGAGGAGAGGGAAGAGACAAAGAAGGAGACTGAAGAGAAAGAGGAGAGGAAAGATGAGAGAAGAAAATTGGAAAGTGGGACAAGTGGGAGAAAAGGAAGAGATACAAATAACAATACGTTAGTGGAGGGCCTGAGGGATATTTATAGACCAGCCTAGGTTGTACCCCTCTAAAAAGACAAATGAACAACAAGAAAACCTAGGGGTCTCTACAGGAAAGTACAATGGAAATTCCTATTTGCTTAACCCAGCGTCTAACATAGTACATCTAGTTAAAGTCAAGACTAAATAGTTCTGACAAGACACAAAAAGCCTAAAGCAGGGGGCCACCAGTGATTGTAGATCAAAAAACCTTTTATAGGATTCCCATCAAAGACTTGTAATGATCAATGTTATCATTTAGTTGTCCTTAGGGTCGTGTGTCTCTGGATCATTGAGACAAAGATCGTACCCTATGGTGGATAGGGGTTCCGACCCGCAATCACTGTTGGACCATGTGGTATTGATCAGATGGAATCTAGTGCAGTGCAGAAAATAAAAAGTGGTGAATTAAAATAGGATAGAGAACCTAAAGAGGAAATTTTAATAGGGAAGGCCTCTTCCTGTTAAAACCAAGAACAGCGCAATATCATAGCAGTTTAACCAAATATCTGCATGTGGGCCAACATGTTTCAGCCTAATGGGAAAAAGGGGACCCAGGCTTTCTTTAGGGCCTCTGTTCTAAATAGAAATGCTACTGCATAAAGTGCAAATAATGTGCCAAACAAAAATCAATAACTAACATGATTATCACTCTATAACAGCAAAGGATATATTTTCCAGCGTCTGTTAAATCTCCTCTGTGACACCTGGTGTATTCGTTACATCTACAATAGAAAAATCACACAGTGACCCCGCTGTAAAGGTTAATAGTGGAAGATCACATGTCCAAAATATTACACTTTAAGGACATTCTCTACTCACCCAGAGTGTCCGGGGAACAGACCTCACCTCTCCTGGACCTGGCTCAGGACGTGTGAGACCCCGCTCTGCAGAAGTAAAACAACCTGTCCTTAAATACTACAGAAAGAATGTATCTATCATCCTCTGTCTTGTATATACCTAGCACAGGTTTATCATGCAGCTTACTCCCAGAGCTGACTACTTATCATAGTCCAGTGCGCATAGATCAAACTGTCAAGACACAAACCACAACCCTTCTAGTATAGCAGCTAAGTTTTGATAGTGAAATTAACAGGCCATAGTTACATCTTGATAATATAGCCCTTTTTAATAAGTGTCTAGCAGTGAACACCCATAACTATACCCTAGTAAGAATAATCTGCTCCAAGAGATTTTAGACAGCAGGATGCATTCCTAACCACATGATGGAGAACACAGGGATTGAACAAACGAGTGGCCTACCTGTCCGTCGTTGCCTCTGGCCGGCACTGAGTCAGGGGGAGGCAAAGAACAGGACAGGTTTTCTTGTTGTTCAGAAAAGGAAGAGAGACAAAGAAAGAAGAGAAAGAGGGTGGAAACACAAGACGAGAAACTGGGAAAGTGGAAGAAAAATAGAAGAGGGGAACAAAGAAAGAAGATGAAGATAAAGAGCGTGGGAAAGATGAGAGAAGAAACAGGAAAAGTGGGACCCGCAGGGCAAAAAAAGGAGAAGGCAACGGGCAAGCTGAAGGTAAGAAGAGTAAGAGAAAGAAAATAGAGTACAGAAGTAAAATACAGGGATGGAAAAATGAGAGGAGGAGAAAATGAAAAAGAACAAAGAAAATAAAGTAGTGAAAGAGGGTAAGAGGAAAATGAGAAAGGCTAAAGGGAGAGGAGGAACCGAACTGAGGGATGGAAAGTGGTTAGGATGAGGTGAAGACTAAGGGTGAAAGAAATGTCTAAACAGAGATTGGGCCTTTTTAGGTCTCGGCCTAGCGAAGGCTGCGCTTGCGCATTCTCGCTGGTGAGATTTTATGTTTTTAGGTATGGGGGCTTGAACCCGCCCCTCTTCTCCATTGGCTGGCTTCCTAAACGAAGGCCAGCCATTGGAGGAGGGGGCGTCACTCTGTTTAAGCCCTGTCTTTTTGGGATTGAGGGGTGTGTTTTTTTGTTTCTTTCGGTTTTCTTTCTCTCCTCTTCCCATTGGCTGGAATTTTACATTCCAGCCAATGGGAAGAGGAGAGAACGAAGAACACGCCCCTCAATCCCAAAATGACGTTGCGTTCCTCCGAGGCATTTCGGCCTCGCCTCGGAGGAAGATGGTGGTGGTTCCATGTTCATGGCATGGGAGCGGGTAAGTGATCGGAGGACGGGGCCTGGTTGCCCCCAGTCTTCCCCCCGCCGTACTTCGGCTCTTTCTGGAGCTGCTCGGCTCCGCTCGCCTCCCCCCTTCCCTCTGCCCGTAGCCCTCCTCCGTCCCGCTCTCGCCTTCCCTCTGCCCGCAGCCCTCCTCCATCCCGCTCTCGCCTCACCCACACAATATGGGTGCAAACGGGCTTCAGGCTGCACTCTCCGAGCGGGAGATTTCTAGTTTAAGCATACTTGCTTAGCCCTCCCACTTGTGCTGCTCTGAGTTTCCTACCCCCTGTGCCCGTGCAGCATCGGCCGCGATGCCCTGTCCTCTCCTCCCCCGTGTGTATGAGTCTGCGCTCCTGGGCCACTCAGCATGCCGGGACTTGTAGTGCGATTGTGGATCCTGCAGTTTTCCTGCCAGGGCCTACCGGGAAACTACATTTCCCAGTAGCGTTCCGGGGCGGCACTCGTACTCTCTCGGCTGCTTCACTGCTGTTTCCCAGTGTCTCTGCGAAGCTCCTCTGGCAGAGGCGGTGTCCGACCGGCAGAACCAGGGGCCCTGAACTCTCCTGTAACCCGCCAGCCGCCTGGGGCGGCACCCCGCCCCAGGTCCAGCTGACCCCCGGGGTGCGGGAGAAGAACCGGGCACAGGTGCGTACCTCCACCCCGCACGAGTCTCTCAGCGCCCCCGGAGTGCCGGGGACCCGTACTGGGCACCTCCGCCACGTCCCCTCAGCTCCAGCGCAACCCCCCTCCTCCACACGGACCCCCATCACCGCCTGAAAACTCTACTCGTCGCCCCCTCCCCGATCCCTGCCTTGCTTCCGGGCTGGGTGTCCCTATGGGGACGGTCGGGGGCGGAGGGCTCAGCCCACCCCGGAAGTGCCTCCCAGGAAGGGGAGTCTTGACATCCCGTGCGTGGAGCGCATCCCAAGCCTCACCTGTGCAGGAGGGCACGGAATCCCTTAGGATGAGGAGCTTGGTACGAGCGGGTGCGGGCTGTAGAGTCATCCGAGTCACGATCTCTGAAGGGACTAGACCCGAGGAAGGGATACGGGAGCGGGCTGGAACACTCCCGGGAAGTAGGCACGGACGGCCATGGATGCGGGGCCGATGGCAGTGGCACTGACAGAACCCACACTGCTAGATGTGTGTTTCTGAGAGGAGTATACAGCTGTGCTGGGTGTACCCGGGACTGTGAAAGGTGTACCAAAGTGAGGTCACGGGAAGCCCTGTGGTATAGGTCTCCTTCAGTTGTAATCTTATGAGGTCTTGGGGATGGCGAAACCTATTTTAATCAGATGATGCCCAAATTGTGATAGGATCTATACTAGGGGATGAACAGTCGTATGTTGGGGGTAGCTATTCTCATTGGGGGAATCTGAATCACTGTGTTTGTGGTTACTCAGTTTATTTACAACATTATGCTGGTTATGGATGATGTGTTTTTTTACGGCGATACAAAGAAAAATAAAAGGGGCGAGCGCGTTTGCAGTGCACCGGCAGCTTGGCCGGGTGGGCGTCAAGGAGTCTTTACCACCCCCGTCCCGGCTGCTTGGTTGCGTCCTCCTCTACGGCTGGCTGGGTTAGATGAGCCGCGCGGGGGTGACTGCAGGGGCAGCGGCGCTGCCCGGGGAGAGCTTTGTGCCCCGTCCCCATGATTACAGCACGGTAAAGTGACCGCGACCAGTCGACAACCCCGAAGGATTATGTGTGCCGCAGCTGCGGCACCGCCGCCACCCCCACCAACTGCCACCTCCATCGGACCTGGATTCTTCCCCTTGCACCTGCATCCTTCCTCTTCTTGTAGCCCGGGCTGATCATGGGCTCCGAGGGGGGGCTCGGGTCGCAGGCCGCCGACTGCCGGAGTCGTTACCAACTGCTGCTGTCGGGCCAGGCCCTGGCAGATAGGTACCGGCGGATATACACGGCGGCACTCAGCGACATGGATCAGGGCTGCCACGCCAGCAGGTAAGATGCACGTCACTCTGGTGGGTGAGGGTAGGGGAAGGAGGTTCCCTCGTTGTGATTGTTTTTTCTTGTCTCTGTTCCCTGTGTGTGGCTCTGTGTGTGTGTGGCTCTGTGTGTGTGTGTGGCTCTGTGTGTGTGTGTGTGTGTGGCTCTCTGTGTGTGTGTGGGGGGGCTCTGTGTGTATGTGTGTGGGGCTCTGTGTGTGTGGGGCTCTCTGTGTGTGGGGGGGGCTCTGTGTGTGTGGGGGGGCTCTGTATGTGTGTGGGGGCTCTCTGTGTGTGTGGGGGGGGCTCTGTGTGTGTGTGTGGTTCTGTGTGTGTGTGTGTGGCTCTGTGTGTGTGTGGCTCTCTGTGTGTGTGTGGGGCTCGCTGTGTGTGTGTTGGGCTCTGTGTGTGTGTGGCTCTGTGTGTGTGTGTGTGTGTGTGTGTGTGTGCTCTGTGTATGTGGGGGGCTCTGTGTGTGTGTGTGTGTGTGTGGCTCTCTGTGTGTGTGGGGGGCTCTGTGTGTGTGTGTGGGGGGGCTCTGTGTATGTGTGTGTGTGTGGGGCTCTGTGTGTGTGGGGGGGGCTCTATGTGTGTGGCTCTGTGTGTGTGTGGGGGGCTCTATGTGTGTGTGGCTCTGTGTGTGTGTGTGTGTGGCTCTCTGTGTGTGGGGGGCTCTGTGTGTGTGGTGCTCTGTGTCTGCTAATACTCTCCACTACTCTCTAATGCTCACCTATTGCCATTGTAAATGACAATACCATTTATTTATGTTTTAAAAAAATGAAAAAATGAAAAAATGCCATTTGCAATGCCAATAGCTCTAACTTTAACAAAGCCAAGGCCATTGCATTGTAAATGCTTATTAGAAGAAGACAGGGATAAAGGATAAGAGTAGGCAGAGGGTCTGGGTTGGGGAAAAAAGAACAGAAAGGTGGAAGGAGTACCAGAGAAACGATGGGCAGTCAGAAAAGCGTCTTTGAAAGTCAATCATTTGAGAAGGGAATAGGAAGCGAACAGAGGGGCATGCGGGATAGAATAAGATAAGAGAACGGGCAATGAAGAGATCGAAAAGGCAAAATGCATATGGAATTCAAAGAAAGGCATGAAAACACTTGTATAGCACACTGTATGAAATAGTCATTTCTAGGAGCTAGACTGATAGAGGAAGCAGTAATGGTGAGAGAAGGGAGCGACACGGAAAGGAGAGTGGAGGTGACGCAGACTGATGTTCCCACACCTCCTTCGCACCTTTGAACAAAACCTGCATCCTCTTTCCAGCCGACCCCTGGCCGTCTCCCCACCTCCACTCCCGGAGTTTACCCAGCTCACACGTCCTGGTGACCTCTCACTTTGTTCTCCTTTCATCTTGTTGAATAAACCAATTAGCAGTGAGACAGTAATCCACAGTAATCCACAAACGTAGGCCGTGAGCTGCGAGAGATAGCGCCAAGAACTCGCCCCCGCTGCTGCGGCAGGCACTACACAGGCAGGCCGGGGTTCAATCATAGAGGGCACCCCCTGCCGTTCCACCCCCCTACAAACGGCAAGAGCTGCAGGCTATGGAACTGGGGAGCCAGGTTCGAGTCTCGGCGTCGGCTCAACATCCTGTGATTCTGGGCAAATCACTTAATCTCCCCGTGCCCACCAAAAATGAATGTCCTTGTGTCGTGTAAATGGAGCTCATGTAAAGCGCTCTTTATCCTTTCAGGTCGTATTCGCGCTATATAACAAAATGCAAAAGAAAAAAAAAGAAAGAAAGATAGGCTGGGATATGAGGCCCCCCTTCTAGGGTACGGTACCCGTCATTTCCGAGAACCCAAGCCTCAGAGCAGAATCACTGAAGTTGCCCGAGTCACATCCGCAGAGATAAAGCAACTGTCAGCCCCCCCCCCCCCCCACCCCCCAAGCCCCACTGTCCAATCACCCGTCGCTCTCAGACAAGAATCCCAGATGCAATCCACACGGCTCTAGCAGTGTGCCCCCCACGCACACACTCACACCCCACCCAGACAACCGTGCACGTTGTTTATATTGGACCCATCCGTGTACCCGACCCGTGCACTTGTGGTCTGTGCCAGGCTTGCCTGGCATTTCATTCCAGTAAAGTATTTTTTGCGACGTCCCACACACAAGTCCAGGGTCAGGTAAGAAAGCGAGACATGACTGGACACACAGCCGCCACAGACCGAAGAGCAGGGAGCCAGGGCCCTCTATCCATTCCCCTTTCATCCCGTAAATAATGTAATAAAATGGTCTCACAATTCAAAGACATTCTGCTGGGAACAACTAAACTTCAGAAAAACGTGCACATCTAGTCGCGCCATTGAACTAGTTTTACAGGAGTGTCCACCTTTGATCCCGGATCTCTAGATCCATTCCACATTTTCAGGATGATCACTGACCAAGCAAATTATTTTTTTGGATTCATTGTATGTACATCTATCTTGCGGCTATCCTGAGCAGCCCATTAGCTCAAGTACTCCTGGACCTAAGTTGGACACCTCTGCTCTATTGTATCCTGGGCGTCAGTCCACAGGGAGATGGGACCCTTTCACTCATGTCCTTCACTTTCAGTTCCGCTTGTGATGCCACCTTTATCCCCTGTCTCCATGGCAACCAGGCCAGCACTGATCTGAGTTTTGTTTTATATTGTGCCACCAACACAAGAGGGAAGCCCAGATGTGGCTGGTTCGGTGTTGCGGGCTGAGGGTACTGGTAGCCTGTGTGGCAGAGTCCACGTTTCAGCCATTCCCAGAAAACACCGGTTGTCCTGTGCCTGTGGGAGTAGCTCAATTAGGTCGTTTTTAGGTTGGGCCTAGCAACACCTTTAGTTCTTTTGAACCTCATGTAATGATTAAAAAATCCTAAATAAATAAATGTTTGATGATGGCCTGCTACCACATATTCAAATTATTTGGAGCGGTGGGAGGATATTAAGAGCCAAACACCATAAATACCACCCAAATTATGTTAATCAAATGATCTAGAAAGACTTGGGACTCCATCGTACTGTAAACAAAAGCACTTTTTTGTCAAATTATTTTTATGTGATTTCCTTCCTTGTGTAGGATTTGCAATATTCTTTGAAAATTTAATTGCAAATTAGGAAGGTTCCCCTCACTCTGGGCGATGTGTTTCATCAAAGGGCCTCCTTCACAAGCACCCTATTAGTATAAGGTGGACTCACCAGAGCGCTTGATTGGTTAGGATTTGAAATTATTTCCGTCTTGAGGGTTAACCTCGCCTGACTGCAGACATAAACAAGCATTTACAATGCAACGGTTTTGCCTTTGTAAAAGTTAGAGCTATTGGCATTGTAAATGACAAATTTTGTATTTATGTGTTGGCTTTGAAAACAGATAAATAAATGGCATTGTCATTTACAATGCCAATAGCTTAATCTCTCACAAATGCGAGACCTATTGCATTTGCACACACACACAGAGCACAAACACACACACAGAGCCACACACACGCGCGCGCAGGAGGCAAGCATGACTGACAACATGGGCGCGCAGGAGGCAAGCAGGACTGACAACATGAGCACGCAGGAGGCAAGCAGGACTGACAACATGGGCACGCAGGGGGCAAGCATGACTGACAACATGGGCGCGCAGGGGGCAAGCATGACTGACAACATGGGCGCGCAGGGGGCAAGCATGACTGACAACATGGGCGCGCAGGGGGCAAGCATGACTGACAACATGGGCGCGAAGGGGGCATGACTGACAACATGGGCGCGCAGGGGGCAAGCATGACTGACAACATGGGCGCGCAGGGGGCAAGCATGACTGACAACATGGGCGCGATGGGGGCATGACTGACAACATGGGCACGCAGGGGGCAAGCATGACTGACAACATGGGCGCGCAGGGGGCAAGCATGACTGACAACATGGGCGCGCAGGGGGCAAGCATGACTGACAACATGGGCGCAAAGGGGGCATGACTGACAACATGGGCGCGCAGGGGGCAAGCATGACTGACAACATGGGCGCGCAGGGGGCAAGCATGACTGACAACATGGGCGCGCAGGGGGCAAGCATGACTGACAACATGGGCGCGAAGGGGGCATGACTGACAACATGGGCGCGCAGGGGGCAAGCATGACTGACAACATGGGCGCGCAGGGGGCAAGCATGACTGACAACATGGGCGCGCAGGGGGCAAGCATGACAGACAACATGGGCGCGCAGGGGGCAAGCATGACTGACAACATGGGCGCGCAGGGGGCAAGCATGACTGACAACATGGGTGCGCCGGGGGCAAGCAGGACTGACAACATGAGCACGCAGGAGGCAAGCAGGACTGACAACATGGGCGCGCAGGGGGCAAGCATGACTGACAACATGGGCGCGCAGGGGGCAAGCAGGACTGACAACATGAGCACGCAGGAGGCAAGCAGGACTGACAACATGGGCGCGCAGGGGGCAAGCATGACTGACAACATGGGCGCGCAGGGGGCAAGCATGACTGACAACATGGGCGCGCAGGGGGCAAGCATGACTGACAACATGGGCGCGAAGGGGGCATGACTGACAACATGGGCGCGCAGGGGGCAAGCATGACAGACAACATGGGCGCGCAGGGGGCAAGCATGACAGACAACATGGGCGCGCAGGGGGCAAGCATGACTGACAACATGGGCGTGAAGGGGGCATGACTGACAACATGGGCGCGCAGGGGGCAAGCATGACTGACAACATGGGCGCGCAGGGGGCAAGCATGACAGACAACATGGGTGCGCAGGGGGCAAGCATGACTGACAACATGGGCGCGCAGGGGGCAAGCATGACAGACAACATGGGCGCGCAGGGGGCAAGCATGACAGACAACATGGGCGCGCAGGGGGCAAGCATGACAGACAACATGGGCGCGCAGGACTGAGAACATGGGCACGGGACCCCGGATGTAGCTGTGACTGCTACTGCAATTAGCAAAACCTAAAAAGAGAAACTACACACAGGTACCCGAAGGATACATGAATGAATACCATGTGGTGGGCACATCTCCAGAGCTTTTAAGTGCAAGGTCAAGGGATGACTGAGGCAGGTTTACGCTAGGAGCTGGGAGGGAGCAGCAGTGTCTTGTGAGCCTCTGCAGTCTGAGAAGAGAGTGTTGAGGAGATGGAGAGACAGACAGGGTCTGAGAGAGTCAGTGCCTTCCGCTTAAAGCCCTCGGCTGCAGTGATCATGAAATCAACCCGATTAAAAGGTGTAAATGTGGAGAGAACCGGGAGAGGGCTGGACGATCTGGAGTGACCTGATCCCAGCCCTGCCCGCTCTGAGCCACACTCTGCACAGCAGCTGGGGCCTCATCAGCAGCTGACACGAGGCTCTGACAGCTTCGAGATGGGGAAAGAAGGATGAGGGAGCACAGATACAAGTAGGAGTAAGATGAAAGGAAGGGTTTGGTACAGCTTAAAGAAACACACTTCCTACACTACAACCTCGCACCCAGCAACAACACTGTCCGAATGAATGAGTTTTCTCATTCAGATGAGCGTGCAGGGGAAGTTCATTTAAATGTAATAAATAATGAAAGTTTAACAATGTAACCCAGCGCGGGGCGATGTACAATCTCTATCGCCCCCCCCCCCCCCCCCCCAGCGGCCCACCGGGCAAATGGCCAGTGCCCGCTACGGCCAGTCTGGCCCTGGAAGGAAGGACGCAGCGCCCATCTGAAGGAAATCTACGGTTAAGCTGCACTGGGTTTGGCAGTGAAAGGGTTAAATGGGAATGGAGAGCATTACAATGTACACCCTTTAGAGGCAGGAAACTGCAGGGCGCTTGGAAACAGCAAACCTGTCAGAGCCTGGTCTGTGTAACACCGGCTATAAAATATAACTGGAGCCTGCCTGGTTCCCTGATGGCCTCCTTGGGAAGGCTTTAGTTCACTTCCGGGTGTACGGGTCACCCAAAAGTGGCCCAGCACTGCCTGGCATCACAGGTGCTTAAAGATCACAAGCGCCCGTGTGCACTCTCATTTATATAGATGAGTAGTGGTCATTCTCGCCTGGTCTGTGCTTTGCATAAACCTACATTCTCTCATGTGCACAACTGCCTCTCAGAGCAGAAAAGGATTCTTTTGATTTTAAAACAATGGCATCGTGTTTTTGAAATATACACCATGAAATTGAGAAAACAGAGAGGTTACAATGTCATTGAATACAGTCAGGATTGTACCAACATTTTGCATTTGACTATAAGTGTAGAGCGTATCCTGGTCAAAAACCAAAAAGCCGTAGGAGTGTATTCTTGTAGTGCATATGTGGGCGCAGAAAGAGAGAGAGGAGGAGGGGAGAAGATAGAGAGGGAAAAAAGAGGAGGGAGGCGCGGGCTCAAGTCCTCCGGCGGGCAGGAGACGCAGCGACGCCGGTGACCCTCCTGCGGGCAGATCTGCGAGGGTAGAGGCGGTGGCACCTCACAGGGAGAGGACCCTCCGGATGAGCTGTGGGCAGGAGCCCTGGGAGCGCAGACGCTATGAAGACACAAGCGCCGCCTCGAAGCCTCCCTCGCACTGCTGCAGCGCTCACTCCACGCGCTCCCTCCCAGCTGCGAGCGAGACTCCTGAAAAAAACCAAGCATTTGCAATGCAATAGGTCTCGCATTTACACGAGTTTGAGCTATTCGCATTGTAAATGACAATGTCTTATTTATGTTTTACTTTTTAAAACAAATAAAAGACATTGTCATTTGCAATGCTAATAGCTTAAACTCTCACAAATGCAAGACTTATTGCATTGCAAATGCTTGTTACAACAGCAGCAGACACTAACTTCAACCTATGTATTAATAGTGTGGAGTATTTTCAAAGCGTATTTTAATACCCCTGCTGAGGCGGTGTAATGTGAGGTGATGCAGACCTGCCCTTTACTTTTTACAGCTGTTAAGGGAGGATTACGTTTGTTTTGCTGTTGTGTCTTTTTTAAACACTGCAATGCGTTGCCAGGGCCTAATGCTTTTTTTAAAGATGCTATTTATTAATTGTGGTTTTATAGGATGGACTGATGGCACATGCACTTTTATGTTTATTTACTCGAATAAAGTATTGTCTGACTCGCAGGTCGTTTAGGAGGTAAAAGTGACGTCATGATTCAAATTATAAGAGCAAACCAACAGCGACTTCGCACGTCACTGCGGGTTTATGAACTGCCAGGCAACAGTGTCTTTATGACTGGTGCCTGGCTCTGTCCAAGTATAAACATTGAAAGTTCGCCCTGTCTGCACGTTGAATAAGGTTTGTACCAGGCCAGCGACTCACTTCAGGTCGTCAGAAGAGTTGGACGAGACAGGGTAATCCGGAGCTGGTCTTGGCTCTGTGGCCAACTGAAATAGAAGCACTGACGAGCTAATGCACTGCCTTATCTCCCCATCTTAGGCAGTGCTTCAAACGAAAACACATAAGCACTATCCTGTAAAAAGCAGAAACGCCATAGGAAGCACAATTTTAAATTGAGAAAACATCCAGATTTATGTCTGTGTACATATTTTCGTTTTATTGATTACCATGGTTTGGAAGTTGTAAAGTATGTGAGGTTTTCAAGCTGTGCCAGTGCACGCACAGGGTTTAGGAAAAGCAAGCCTTTCTATGCTTCAACTTAGAGATAATGCTCAATTTACTACTTTGGAAGGCTGAGGGATTAAGTCGAAAGGCCGCCCATGTTTGAGTTATAACTTGTGCAAAGAGACAGCTGGCAGGCAAACGGTTTATTATAATAAATTTCACCGATTATCAACAAGAAACGATACTTACAAATCCCCGCCGGGCTGCCTGCGACGACCCGGAAGCGGTTGGGAAGCCGGCCAATCACAGCGCGGCCCCAACCGGAAGTCCCGCCCCATCGCCGCGAGAGGGAGAGAGCTGCCCGAGGAGCCACGAAGGCTCCGCATTGAGTCCCGGTCCCGAGATGGGGGACCGGGTGAAGAGCGGCCGGGCGCATGGGGAAGGCGGGGCTCTCATGTGGTGAGAGACCCCCGCAAAGCGCTACCGCCGCCCGAGATGCAGATCCGCCGCCGAGCACCGCCAGAACAGGTAAGTGTGTTGAGTGAGAGGAGGGGTGAGTGGGGGTGGGGTGTACGCGTGTGTGTGTCTCTGTTTGAGTGTGTTTGTGCGTGCGTCTGTCTGTGTGTGTGCGCGTGTGTATGTTTAAGGGGGGGTGCGTGTGTGTATATGCAGTGTGTGTATGGCTTTCCTTGTGCGCATGCGTGAGTGACGACGTGCGCGCTCACGAGGTCGAATCTCGGCCTGCAAATGCGCGTGCAACTTGGCTGTCCTCATTCCCCGAAAAGTAACTACTATAGTTGTCTCGCATAGACAGCAAAAAGCTTCGCTTTTTGCTTACGTCTAGCGAGACCTAAAAAGAGAACAAGCACCTACGAGCACACAAGAGCGGGAGGGGGGTGCGGGAAAGGAACGAACAGCGGGAGGGGGGGCGGGAAACACGAATAAAATATGCCGCTTACCTGATAGCCGATGCCAGGCAGACGTCCCTCGTTGCGTGCCTTCCAGGAGAAATTAGCAAAACAAACCTCCCCCCCCCCCCAAAAAAAAGCACCGCCCACAGCCGCATGACGTGGCCAAAAGGGAAAAATTCTCGGGAACGCCCCCGAATCTGGTCCGGCCTTGACGGACAGATCCGGCTCCCAATGGCTAGCCTCCATTTATGGAGCTAGCCAATGGGAGGAGGGGGCGAGGAGGGGGCGGATACCCGACGCCACAGAGAAACATAAGGATTTTGCTAGCGCATGCGTACTTCGTACGCATTGCCAAGCAAAACCTAAAAATTGTATTTTTAAATGCCCTCTATGAATTTCTAAAGTCGTAAACTTAATGACTAAGTTTAGACCGAACGTCTAAGTTTACCTTTGTGAATCGGGCCCATAGTGGTCAATGACAATCATCGCAAGTCATATCAATAGTATAGAAGTTATAGAAAACAAGCCATATAGAAGATAAACCTCTCTTGTGCAGTGCCATCTTCATCACTTTTGGTGGCTCTCCAAATTATTTTCTCCATCACCTATCCATACATTGATCATTTCGTACCAATCGTTTTAACCTTCAGTCATCTGTCCAAACCATTTTCATTCTAATCTCTTCTGCATTTGCCCACTCCTGGACATCTCTCTCCCAGGACACTATAGGACCCGGATCCCCCAGCATGCTCCCCGCTCCCTCCCTATAACCTGATAACCCACATGAGAATCATCAACAGAGATTTGGGTGGGTGTAAAACGGCCATGTTTAATAATTTTACATTTCATAAACATGACAAGGCATTTCAAAATTCATTATATACAGTTATCAACATAATTTGATTCTTGACTTCTTGATCTTCTTCCGCCAGATTAAGATTCTAATCCTCCAGCACTAAGGGGGTTTCTGGCTCCCCTCTTCCATGCCGTGCATCCACGCGAGGTGGAACCCACCTGCGCCCCTTGAGGAGTGGGCCCCCAACCTCTGATCCTTGTCCGCCTTCTCCAGGGGCCCACCCTCTGACCACCAGGCTGACCAGGAACCCAGGAGGCTCGTAACCTGTCGCCCTAGCCTCCCCAGCCGGGGCCCTATTTCACAGCGGAGAGCTTACCGTCTCCCCCCTCAGTGCTGGCCTAAGGAGTACGCAAGGCGGACTCCCGTCCATTCCGTCTGTCAATTGTACTGTTCCAAGGTCTTTCTACCGCAACACGCCCCTCCAATCCACTGAGCTAAAGGGACGGGTGGGTGGGAGTTTAAAACTATACAAGGGGATGTAGGAGGGAGACGCTTCTGGGAGGCCGCCACCGATCCGGTGCAACAGAGGAAGGAGAGGCCGGGGTCCCTGCCCCTAGAACCTAAATAGGTCACCAAGCTCCGCCCTCTGTCACACCGGAAGTGCGTCCTCCTGCCCCGGAAGAGTTAAGCGGCCGGTCGCCCATTGGGGCAGACCGGCCGCCCCTATCTAGAAAAGGTAGGGGGCGGGGGCCGGGTCCTAAGTGCGCGCTCGCCGATGCTCGGCTCACGCTTGGCATAGGACCCGGATCCCCCAGCATGCTCCCCGCTCCCTCCCTATAACCTGATAACCCACATGAGAATCATCAACAGAGATTTGGGTGGGTGTAAAACGGCCATGTTTAATAATTTTACATTTCATAAACATGACAAGGCATTTCAAAATTCATTATATACAGTTATCAACATAATTTGATTCTTGACTTCTTGATCTTCTTCCGCCAGATTAAGATTCTAATCCTCCAGCACTAAGGGGGCTTCTGGCTCCCCTCTTCCATGCCGTGCATCCACGCGAGGTGGAACCCACCTGCGCCCCATGAGGAGTGGGCCCCCAACCTCTGATCCTTGTCCGCCTTCTCCAGGGGCCCACCCTCTGACCACCAGGCTGACCAGGAACCCAGGAGGCTCGTAACCTGTCGCCCTAGCCTCCCCAGCCGGGGCCCTATTTCACAGCGGAGAGTTTACCGTCTCCCCCCTCAGTGCTGGCCTAAGGAGTACGCAAGGCGGACTCCCGTCCATTCCGTCGGTCAATTGTACTGTTCCAAGGTCTTTCTACCGCCACAAAGGTGACCCGGGCCCACAGGTCCGTCACCTTCCCCACCTGCGCTCTGAAAGAAAGACCCTAATCCTCGGACCCAGCACTATGTACCGATGTCCAATAACTGCACTCCCTCATTGTGATACATCACCTCACCGGAAAATCCATTCGGTGCAGAATGTGAAACCAGCGGCCCTTCACTGAGCACAACCTGGTCACCTCCAACCTTGTGATACCTCACCTTACCGGAGCCCCTTCGGGTGGAGTGCTACACAAGCGGCCCTACACTGAGCACGACTTGGGCCATTCCTTCTTGAGCCGCCTCACCGAGACATTCCAGGCTCTCGGCTTCTTCCCGGGGCCGCCCGCCTAGGCGCTGCACCCTGTCCCTTTCAGGCCTACCGGCCATACCACTCGCCACTGCCATAGTCGCCTCGCAGCTTGACGCATGGACGAGTGCCCCGTGCCCACACCACCTTCGCGGGCACACTACTGAACAGGAGAGAAATAGAAAAGTCAAGTATGGTCATTGGCAAATCATCAGCATTTCTGACACAACCATTCTGGCCAAATGGGCCTCGTGCCATCGTTGGACGACCAGCGCCCTACCTATTCCATTGTGCTGTCTGGTAAGCCTGCCTCTGCAGTTAGCGTTGCCCTACCTATCCTGTCCGGGAGGGCCGAGTATCCCAACACGCTCAGTCCCAGTCCCGCTAATGCTAATCCCAACGGCTTGCATTGATACTGCTACTGACAGTCGACACACTACAAAACAACCCCAGGCCTGTCCCACTCCAGCTGAGCGCCTGAGGAAACTGCTCTATACATTCTTATGGAAACGCTCAGCCCGTTTTATTCTGTGTATTCCTGAGACAAACTAAGTGAGCACGAGTGACTGAGGGAAAGGTAGTGTATAGTTTCCATGATCTTGGGGGAGAGGGATGTCCTGTTCCGGGGATGCTAAGAACTAGGAGATTCAAGTGACCCTGTGCGCTCGCTGACCCAGATAGCCTAATGTATATGGAGGGGGGGCAAGGAGGCTGTCTGCCTACAAAAACCTAGTCTATGATATCCCAACCTGACGGACCAGTATAGGGTATATGGGAACTACACGCCAATTGAAGGCGGGGCCCTATGTTGTCAGACAAGGCGACAAGACCAGTGAAATCTCGCTACTTCTTATCTACCCAAATCTGGCCTCCTTCCCAGGTTGAAAATTGACGAGAGGGTGGTCTTGGAGGGAATTAATAACGCAGTTTATCATATGGATTCCACTTCTGAATTAGCAGTACCATGAAACAGTCTGTACACGCTAAGCAAACTATAAGCCACTGAGACTACTATGCAAGGTACACAAATGGCGCTATCCTCATTTGTCTCACGCACTAGCAATAAACCTCTTTACTCGATGGTAAGGGGGGGGGGCACACCTGCCCCATTTAGATCAAACAGAGCGGTAGCAGTGAAAGCCTGACACGGGCACTTTGTGCTAGAAGAAGAATTATCCATGTACACAGTCATTGCGGAGTCCCTTGCAGCTATCTGAACCTCAACTCTTGTACGTTCTGCCCCTACTGAACCCTTTGTTCACCAATACATACCCACTGACAACCATTATAGACTTGCACCCTCACGAGAGTCTGTTCCCATTACGTTCCTCTCTGGTCTTATCGTGGATCTGCAAACCATATGCACTTACCAACCAAACCCGGCCATCGGGAGCAAGATGTGAACAAAACCATTGCCCTTAATTATATCCAGGTCAGATTACCGAAATTCTCATATATGCAGACACAAAGGTCACTGTAATTCAGTCCAGTTCCATTAAAATTGCCAAAACCACAATTTTCAAAGAGATAAAATTCGTCACTCTTTGCCTCGTAACACCTACGCCTCCCAGAGCCACTCCTCCGAGGCCATCGTTCACGATGCATAGTTTAGAATGATTGACCATAATGGACCTTTTTGCATTCACCCTTGAATGAAAACATTTCGGTTGCCCAATTAAAGAAAAGTTACGCAGTAAATTATGACACCATACATTCATGTCTTTTTTCTCCTTTATAGGAGTGTGATGTTTACTAGAGAGTGTTTACACTGGCATGTGGCAGCGATGGCCCTTCTAGTCCGTAATGCACCTTGCGGTGACCTCCTGAGCGGTACCTTGGTCCCTGGCACTTCTTTATTCACCACTTAAGCAAATCAGGAGATTCCACGAGACCAGTTTATGTACCCAAGTATCAGACTTAACTCTGCACGCAGTGTACATCAATTTTAATAACGGTTCATCCTTCCGAAGTTAGTAATTGTTGGTTAAAGCATGTAAGTAATGCAGCAGCTGGTGGACTAGGTGCCAAGTGTGGGAAGTTCACACTTCTTTAGAGAAAAGGAGTGAAATTATACTTTCCTTGCAAACCTGGGTATACGAAGCGCCCTGACTGAGACAGGAAATCACACTGCGATCAGACAAGAACATTGGCACTGAAACAAGAAGTCTGTGACACTAGAACTAGTATAGACACCTTCCTTATGACAGTGGGACGGGCACATGGGATCTGGGAATACCGTAACACTGGAACAGTGCCCTAGCTACTCTGGGACCTGGACCACACACCGCACCTCAGGGTATAATCCAGGTTCCATTGGAAACCTGTCGGGTGAGCATGCAAATCATCATCCGGTAAGGTAATTGCATCCCAAGCCTATCCTGCGCTCTACTTCCACTTCCAGTGCCTGCACCTTTAACTCTTCTTGACACAACGTGCCTCAAAATTGTTATTGTTCTCTCGAAATATGGTATTAAACAACTCCATGCTCGATAGAACTCTTTAAAATCATCCATTTCTCTTCCCTCGGGCACTGGGTCGCTATCAGTGCCCGATTTGTTGAACAGGGGCCCCGAGGCCAGCTGCACAACCATCCGCGAGTTATCCCGCGGCCATGCTAAATTGTTGAGTGAAACAAGTCCCTCCACTCGAGTTACGGGGAATTATTTAACAGGAGAGGAACTAAACTCCTCCCGGGCAATTAAAAGATGGCGTTCCAGCAGCATGGCCCATTGAATCACCGAAATTCCAACATCTGCAACATGCGCACCTGTTTACACGCATTTTTCAACTCTGATTTCTCCATCTACCTCCCTAATCGTGCCTACCTGACGAAACCTGACAGGAGTGTGGTATACACTAGTTCACGTGATCAACACCAGTTACCTAAAACATGGTCCCCAATTGATCGAACACATTGCCTGTGCTCTTAAAATCAGACACCACAATAATTGAAAACACAAAGGTTCTGAAATTGCAACTTTCAGCATAAGGAACAGCGAATGTACACGCTAGGCCCCACTGGCTCGTCCGAGTATATACATGGGGGGAGTTATTGCTATAGTGACCGGTACGATCTCCCTGTAACTTGCCTCACTTCCAACTTGTTCTAAATTAAGCCTTCAAATACTTCGATCGCGGACCACGTGGAATCACTAAAGGGCGAGATGCCTGTGCACCCGGTCCATATAGCTGCCCCAAGCTGATAGTCGCTGAATGTAGGAGTGCCGTGCAACCCTTCTAGCTACCCCCATATAATCTGCTGCTAATTTCGTCCATGTCACCTCCTTAGAGGGTGAGTACACACAACACAAGGCCGCAGCAGCGCTCTGCCACGCGCCAACTCATCGCGACAAATCCCCCGGCATCCCAGGAGCTGTTCGCATAACCCCTCACGGTGGACACCCTCCATGCAAGCAATACCACCGAACACTCACGCTAATAAATTAACCCAATACAGGCGCCATTTTGGAAGGCCGAAGATGAAAGGCTGAGTAGGCCCCACAGAATCTCTGCTACGCATGCACACACAAATATTTACCTCCAGCATAATTCTCAATCATAAGAAACATGACACACACGATAATACCCTTTGCGTAAGAAAACGTAAGGAAAAGAAATAGAACAGTGACCTCGGGGCCAGGCACTTCCTGGCTGTTAATGGGAGCTTGGAAGGTTGAACCCTCGGGCCTTTTTAGGTCGAGCGTAGCGAAGGGACCTCATGTATACTTTAGTATACTGAATATGTGGACAGAGTCAGACGCGCGCATTTTCCGTCTCGGATTTGACCTCCTGAGCGCGCATGTGTGCGAGCGCAACTCTGCCATGCGCTTTGGAAAACGAAACCTAAGAGCCGCGCGACGTGAGCTGTCTACGGTAGAAGCTCACGCGCGCGGCTCTTAGGTTTCGTTTTGACTTGTTTGTTTCCCTGCAGTCTCGATCTGCCGCTGAAGTTTCACCCAGCTGCTCTCGGTGCACACTCCTCTCCCTTGCGGTCCCAAGTTCACCGGACGCAGCCTCGAGGAGACCGTCTCTTCTTCGCACTGGCTACGGCAGCCTCACCTCAGGCTGCCTGCTTCCCAGCTGCTGTATTTTTTTCTACGGGGAGAGAGCTCCCAGTTCACTCCTTCACATCCCTCTGTGGACCGCGGCCCGCTGCAGATGCCGACCCAGGGACTCCGATGTCGGCCCCTCCCTGCTCAGTCGGATTGATTCACTCACCGCATCGTCCTCTCAGATCGACGCCGTTGTCCCTGAAAATGCTTCTTTCAGGTGGGTGTCCAGATTGCTGTTTACTTTTTAGGTCTCGCCTGTCGATGCGCATGCGCATCGAGCAAGCGAGACTATAGGGGCTCATCGACTCTTTATCTAACTTGCAAGGAATCGTGGCGATTCCTTGCAGTGCCCGTGACTTTTAAGCTCAATGCGCATGTGCATTGAGCTTAAAAGCGCGTGCACAGCCGCCCGCATTCCTCCGACACCTTTGAAGTGAAGCTTAGCTTCACTTCAAAGGCCCGGCTTCTTCACACCCACATGCCGCTCTGCCCCGCTCCGCCCCCTCCCCTGAGTCATCCTGCCTGCCCCTTCCCGCCGTGTCGCATTTCTCCTCCCCCCTCCCCTCTCTTCCCTCCGTCTTGTTTCTTTTGGCGATGTTCTTGTTTGTTTAAGCACGTGAGGTTTTGTTAGCTGTCCCGATGTTTTATAGCCTTACACGTCTTACTCGCCTTTAAATCTGTAAGCAGACACTCGTTGTGTCACGTATTCAGCGCGGCTGCTGCTTGGGATCATGTGTTTTTTTTAAAAACAAGCAATTTAGTTATAGAAAGAGGAGGGCTCTATATGGTTTGTAACCTGTGTCGGACGTATTTCGCATGTTTGCTGCTTGGGATCAGGAGTTTTTTTGAGGACAATATGCTTTTAAACGTGTTGTACCCCCTGAATATAACTATTGTAGCTGATGCTAATTGAAAAGGATCGAGGAGGCTGCGCTGTTACAATCTAAATAGCAAAGTGCTCGAAATTATTATTAATGTGCAGCGCTACTCCGTGTGATATTTTGTTAGCAATCCCGATGTTTTATAGACTTTTTGGTAAAAAAAAGAAAGACGAGTGCCTTACTCGCTTTTAAATGTGTAAGCAGACACTCGTTGTGTCACGTATTCAGCGCAGCTGCTGCTTGGGATCGCATGTTTTTTTTAAGAACAAGCATATTTTAGTGGGCAGGCACAGGAGTTATTTTTACAATTCAAGCAGCGCTAAACATTTATGTGTGAGGTAATATACGGAGCTAACTAACAAACAGCACTTACGTTTATTACATTCCTAGCTATGGTATATTACAGATTTGCACTTTAAAATGTAAGGTTTTTAACTGTTAAACGGTGTGCGTCTTTATGCAGGTTTACTTATTGCCAATTTCACCCGTAGTTGTAACCGTGCTTTTTATCAGCACTATTTACATTACCTAAAACATATTTGTTTTGTTAGCACGGAATGATGTCTTTTTTGTACTGTGTATGATGTGCACAGATACAAAGCTACGCGCACAGAGGTAGCTAAAACTGGATTTGGTATCGTTGCCGCCACATCCCTTCTGATTTAGCATAAATGTAGTTTAAACCGCTGCCATGCAACTGAGGAACCGGTTCGGCTCTCTGGGAAACGCGGGCTCTATTGGTGCTGCACACCGGTTGGTTATTTAAACTATAGTATTTTCACCTCCTGCAATTGTGTTTAAAAATGTTTGGCATCCCGACAACATATGTCTACACCCTGTGGTATAACATACATTTTAAGTAGAGCTATGGCTGTGCATTGCGAACACGCCACGGTGATCTGTTTATTTTTACAGCAGAGACTGATGTTTTACGCATAAGAGCTTTTTATATTTACAAGTAAAATCTGTAGTACTGCTAGCGAAGAGCTCTGCAATAGGACTATTTAGTTTAAAATAAGCAGTCCGTGTGCGTGATAATTAATAAAAAAGAAAACATATAAATGTAGAAAACAAGTATATGCTATATAATAGTGTACTCCTTTGCCCTGTGCGTTTTGCACATGTGATACGTAATGCAAAGTAGCTTGCATGGCATGCTTTCTTGAGCACAGACGCACATCTTTATTGCGCTTCCTGGAGATAAGCATAAGTTTTATATTATGCTTTTGGTCCACCATAAAATTAATTGTGTTCTCTTTAGAAGTGGAGCTGGGGCGTGGGTTTTATCACTTTTCTCGCCGTTTGTTTACAAACCTGTTGCAGAGGTTAGCTGCATCTGGTACTTTGTTATAAATGTTGCGTTAAAGATGTATTGTGCGATAAATGTAGGCCTTATTTTCCTATGTCTTTTAATAATTGTGTATGCTTGGTATATAGTATTATACAGCTATTTGTGGTTTAACTGTATAGTTAAAAAAAATACTGTTACAGCTTAAACAAAATATTGCAGAGGTTATGAGGGATTTTTAAACGTGTGGAATTTATCTAAAAAAATCTAGAGCCCCACACTCCTTTAAACCTGTAAGCAGACACTCGTTGTTCAGTGCATACAGCGCGACTGCCACTTGGGATCCGATGCTGTCTTTAAAGCATCAAATGTAGCTTTTAAAAACGGGGCCCCACACACCTGTCAACCCATATGCAAACACTCGTTCTGCAGCGCATACAGCGTGCCTGCCACTTGGGATCTAATGTTGCCTTTAAAGTGTGTCATTTAACCTTTAAAAAACGGGGCCCCACATGCCTTTCAAACCATAAGCAAACACTCGTTGTGCAGCGCATGTAGCATGTCTGTTGCTTACAATAAAGCAGCTCCCAGCTATGCATAAGTGGTTTTATTAATTACCCACCACATTATCACTCAGCACCACCACAGCACCACTCAGCAGCACCACAGCATCACTCAGCACCACCACAGCACCACTCAGCACCACCACAGCACCACTCAGCACCACCATATTATCATTCTGCACCACCACATTATCACTCAGCACCACCACAGCATCACTCAGCACCACCACAGCATCACTCAGCACCACCACAGCATCACTCGGCACCACCACAGCACCACTCAGCACAACCACAGCACCACTCAGCACCACCACAGCATCACTCAGCACCACCACAGCATCACTCAGCATCACTCAGCGCCACCCCAGCATCA
The DNA here is from genome assembly GCF_964261635.1 of Lissotriton helveticus. Taxonomy (NCBI): domain Eukaryota; kingdom Metazoa; phylum Chordata; class Amphibia; order Caudata; family Salamandridae; genus Lissotriton; species Lissotriton helveticus. Next base: position 135,103,652 of record NC_136068.1, on the reverse strand, counting down.
CTCAGCACCACCAGAGCACCACTCTGCACCACAACAGCACCACTCAGCACCACCACAGCATCACTCAGCGTCACCCCAGCATCACTCAGCACCACAACACCACCACTCAGCATCACCACATCATCACTCAGCGCTACCCCAGCATCACTCCGCACCACCACATTATCACTCAGCATCACCACAGTATCACTCAGCACCACCACATCACCACACAGCACCACCACAGCATCACTCAGCACCACCACAGCACCACTCAGTACCACCACAGCACCACCACAGCACCACCACATTATCACTCAGCACCACCACAGCACCACTCAGCAGCACCACAGCATCACTCAGCACCACCACAGCACCACTCAGCACCACCACAGCACCACTCAGCACCACCATATTATCATTCTGCACCACCACATTATCACTCAGCACCACCACAGCATCACTCAGCACCACCACAGCATCACTCGGCACCACCACAGCACGACTCCGCACAACCACAGCACCACTCAGCACCACCACAGCATCACTCAGCACCACCACAGCATCACTCAGCATCACTCAGCGCCACCCCAGCATCACTCAGCACCACCAGAGCACCACTCTGCACCACAACAGCACCACTCTGCACCACAACAGCACCACTCAGCACCACCACAGCATCACTCAGCGTCACCCCAGCATCACTCAGCACCACAACACCACCACTCAGCATCACCACATCATCACTCAGCGCTACCCCAGCATCACTCCGCACCACCACATTATCACTCAGCATCACCACAGTATCACTCAGCACCACCACATCACCACACAGCACCACCACAGCATCACTCAGCACCACCACAGCACCACTCAGTACCACCACAGCACCACTCAGCACCACCACATTATCACTCAGCACCACCATATTATCATTCAGCACCACCACAGCACCACTCAGCATCACCACAGCATCACTTAGCACCACTCAGCACCACCACAGCATCACTCAGCACCACCACAGCATCACTCAGCACCACCACAGCATCACTCAGCACCACCACAGCATCACTCAGCACCACCCCAGCACCACTCAGCACCACCACAGCACCACTCAGCACCACCCCAGCATCACTCAGCGCCACCACAGCACCACTCAGTATCACCACATCATCATTCACCGCTACACCAGCATCACTCAGCATCACTCAGCACCACCACATTATCACTAAGCACCACCACATTATCACTCAGCACCAACACAGCACCACTCAGCATCACCAAAGTATCACTCAGCACTACCACAGCATCACTCAGCACCACCACAGCACCACTCAGCACCACCACATTATCACTCAGCACCACCACATTATCACTCAGCACCACCACAGCATCACTCAGGGCCACCACAGCATCACTCAGGGGCACCACAACATCACTATGCGCTACCACAGCATCACTGAACGCCACAGCATCACTCGTCGCCACCACAACGTCACTCCGCGCCCCCACAGCATCAATCTGTGCAACCATTCAACAACAACTGGTTCAAATATGTTCTCTCAATGTTTCAAGCTTTATTACAAATGTCACAAAAAGATGTTAATTTTTCACTTCTGTTCTTGGATTTTTGTCACAATAAAATACACTGAACATAATCTTCACAAAGGTTATTTACAAAAGTTTAAGCTATTGCCATTATAAATTACAATAACTTTTATTTAAGTATTAATTATAAAAAAAATAAAAGCCATTGTTATTTGTAATATCAATACATCTAATTCACGTAAATACAACACTTATTGCATTACAAATGCTATAGGTGTCACATTTGCGAAAGTTATAACTATTGGCATTGTAAATGACAAAGCTATTAATTTAGCTATTTTCAAAACCAACACATAAACAAAAAATGTGTCATTTACAATCCCCATAGCTCAAACTTCCCTAATGCGAGACCTATTGCATTGCAAATGCTTGTTGTAATGGCCGCTTGTTTGGTGATGGTGTGTAGTGAGAGCTTAAAAGTGCCAGTCTGTGTACCGCATAAAACAATGCATGGAGTTATTCTTTATTCATTTTTTTCAAATTATTCATCTCCGGTGGTGTTTTTTGCAATTTATGACTAGATGTTAAAAGCTGTTTGGTTACCATAGCACTTAATAAGCTTTCAGCTTTAAGACGGCATTCCTTAAACTAGGGTTCGGTTCAGGTAGCCTGAGCGCACGGATAAGGTTCCTCCACTGACTTTGGCATGACCTGGGTTGAAAAATGACAAGGACAACACCAAATTCAGGGGCTCTCTGTCGTCGAGAATGTTTGATTTGTGGTATTTTTGTCCTCCCTGCGGCCCTGTAGTGTTCTAATGGGTGCAAAGTGCACGCTGCTCTCACTTCTCTTTGTAAAGACAACTCATACAAGTGCTGTTTGCCAATATCTACTGCACCGTTCTGTGTCCATTAATTCATTCACTGAGTTGCTGTAATTTCTGTGTCCGAGTTTGTTTGACGCCCCCACTGCACAGTAAATCTGGGAGCCTTAACCAGTGACTGCCTGCCTGCGCGCCATCAGTATCTCTTTATAGTCTGTTATCCATGGCCTTGATTTCCGTGTAATAAAGCACTAAAAATCTCATATAGCGGATCAACCTGGGTGTTCTGTGGTTAGCCGGGTGGTTTTCAGACCTAATTCTCCCAGCAGGGAGGGGTGAAAGAAACAAAAGTGCGCCGGCCTGGCAGCTGAGAAAGGCCCTGCTGCCCGTGAAGCCGCTCTAAGGTATGGAGCAGTGTTTGCAGGAGGTGGGCGAGGGAGGTGCACTGACACTTAAATGAGGTTAGTCCTGGTAAGGAGCAGCAGGCCTGGATCCAATAATGTATCATTTACTGCGTCTGGAACAGATCGCGCCGATAAATGCAGTGCGCGCTTGCCCTGCTGCGAGCTTGTGTGCTTCTAAGCACTGTTCTGTTTTTGTGAAATACATTGTCTGGAAGGACGTTGTCTTTCCTCACAGAATCAATCTGTGCAACCATTCAACAACAACTGGTTCAAATATACGCTATCAATATTTCAAGCATTATTGCAAATGTCACAAAAAGATGTTAATATTTCACTGCTGTTCTTGGATTTTCGTCACAATAAAATACACTGAACATAATTTCACAAAAGTTCTTTAGAAAAGTTTAAGCTATTGCCATTATAAATTACAATAACTTCTATTTAAGTATTAGTTATTTAAAAAAATTAAACGCCATTGTTATTTGTAATATCAATACATCTAAGTCATGTAAATACAAAACATATTGCATTACAAATGCTATAGGTATCACATTTGCGAAAGTTATAACTATTGGCATTGTAAATGACAAAGCTATTAATTTAGCTATTTAAAAAAAATAAAACTTAAATAAAAACTTTGCCATTTACAATACCAATAGCTCAAACTTTCCTAATGCGAGACCTATTGCATTGCAAATGCTTGTTTACCAAGACGACAACTACCAGGAAGCGGCCTCCGAAGTTCCCCATGGTTATTTCATATAGTGCTTCTTTATGCCAACCTGATGCAATTCTAAATTGTGCACTTAACGAGGATTACTCGCATGGGAATAACATAACCCCCATCACGCGCTGAGTCAGAAAGAAGTCCACAGCGGAAGGCAGATGGACGGTATCGGGGCCCCTGTTCCACGCTGAATACACATAGTGCGCACTTTAGCACGCAGTACACGCGGATCATTACAAAAACAGGTTCATGTGATACCGAGCATTCCCCACACCCCTCAGCCCGCCCACGTCGACCAAGAAGGAGCCTGCAGACCCAGGAGCCCTGCCGGCAGCCGCAGACCACAGGAGCAGACTCACTATCATCGTCCGCCCCGGACACCACCCCCGCAATCCGCGGCCGCACACAGGCCCCCCCGGCACACCCGACTCCTTACCTGGCGAAATGGACGGCTGCAACCCGTCGCGCTTCTCCTCCTCGTCGCCTCCCACCACGCGCTCGCTGTGCTGGACCTCCGGCATCCCCCTCATAACTCCGAACGAGGGAAAGTTTAAAACTATACAAGGGGATGTAGGAGGGAGACGCTTCTGGGAGGCCGCCACCGATCCGGTGCAACAGAGGAAGGAGAGGCCGGGGTCCCTGCCCCTAGAACCTAAATAGGTCACCAAGCTCCGCCCTCTGTCACACCGGAAGTGCGTCCTCCTGCCCCGGAAGAGTTAAGCGGCCGGTCGCCCATTGGGGCAGACCGGCCGCCCCTATTTAGAAAAGGTAGGGGGCGCGGGCCGGGGGGCCGGGTCCTAAGTGCGCGCTCGCCGATGCTCTGCTCGCGCTTGGCATTTTAAGAGCCTGCAGACGGATCCATGGGATAGCAATTCGGTGCTTCACTAAAATCAGTTTCCAGAAATAGAAATTTATATCCCAATTTTAAACCCCAACAATAAGAAATAAGATTAAGAAGTCATTGCTGATCATTTGTTCTTGATTAGTATCTGATGCGTGGTTATTTATTTTTAACCCTGGGGAAGTTGGAGGCGATTGTCCCTCAAGACAAAAGATGTGTTGGGGGTTTTGAGTACAGATGCCTTCTGTGGTGACTAAAAAGCTTTACCCCTGTGCATTAACTGATGAAAAGAAATATGGACTCAATCAAATACTTGTGGATCCAATGAAAAACAACGGAAACAACACACCTCTTATTTGTACATTCAATTCATGTTAATTTGAGGGCTCAGGTCACTTTTTGTATATTTTAAACCCCTTTGGGTTATATTAGGGTCTCGAGGTGGCCAACTCTTGCCCTAGAGCACTGAACTGTGGTTTGGATATTACAGCAGATTACCCAGACACATTGAGGAGAGCGCCCACGCGCCTGGCAACCATTTGAGATTAGTATGAAAAAAATATTAGCTCTCCAGCAACCTATCGCCACCACCCTCTTTACTTTTAGTGTCACCAAGCTTGAAATAAACTTCCTGCCTCATGCCATCTACCCATACTAAATTCCCCACCCGCCTAAATTGGCAAAAAGATACCTGCCCTCTGACACTCACCGCAACAACATCAAGATTTGCCCCTCTCCTGCCCAGATATGAAAAAAAATACCTGGCTTTCAACCGCCCACTTTCACCACCCTTTTCCCCAGCTCTACCTAGGGCTTTAAGTAGGCCGGGTCCCACTGGGACTCAGCCCCGTTAGTAATTAAAAACAGACATTGAAATGATTCCCTATTAGATCCTATAGTCATGTTCATAACTTTAATTGCAAAAATACTGATTGATCTCTGAACAAGGAATGTAAAAAATGTAATCCATGTCAGCAACTTAGTTCCTGTTTACATTTCACATGTTTTACTTAAACTTGCCTTCCACAAGAGTGTCAAATATTTCCAGGATGTTGTGTTTCTGTATGTTTTGTCATGTAGCATATTACTCCTGAATAGTACGTACTATGAACTGGGTCACCCAGGTGATTATACATGGACATGATTGAGAGCTCTGGAGTTGAGACTGAAGGCAGTAGATGTTTCACACAGTGCCTATCAGTGGGTCAAAAAGGTGTTCAGAATACATGGCCATCCAATCCATGGCCTCTCTGCAGGGCGCACCGAGCACTGGTCATGTATTTCAGTTGTAATTGTGGTTTTGTGCAGATGTGTACGAAAGAGGTATACAGTAGTTAAAATATTGACAAGGCAAAAGTAAAAGAAAAGGCAGTGCTTACAGGTGATCAGGTGCGATGTGTGTTTGCGGGGAGCTGAAGGAGAAGTGAGGAAGTGCATTCAGAAGAGAGTGTAAAGAGGGTGCTGAAGATGAGATGAGGTGTAAGATGATGTAGAGAGAAAAGGATGTACTTGTCTAACATGAAGTAAACATAACTGGAGTGATTGAGACACTCTGAAGACCTCTACCCCTTTCACAGGCCTCAGTAATGTTTAATTCACAGTCTCACAATTCAGAATTTAAATATTATTTATTTATTACAAAATCATTGTTGTTACTTATTTATCTGAAAAAGCTAACCACCACTGACAAATCAAATAGTCCTGGGTGGTTTTAGATATATGTTAGTTGTGTTATAGGCAATAACAGAAAGTTCAGTGTGGAAACCAAAATAACGGCTGAGTGGCACACTATGGGAATCTGAGAATTTCAGTTTATGTGTTTACGCCACACCCTTAATTGTAGAGGCTATGCACCTTTTAGAGCCCTTTACTTGTTTCATCCCACTTAAAGTCCTGGCCATAACCTCCCTGCTCAAAGCAGTGCTGACTGATAGCAGCTTTTTTAGAGCGGCTGGTCAGCGCAACCCGCTTTTCCCTTTGAGTGCAGGTCTTCGGAGACCGTGTTGGTGGAGGAATATGGCCACTTATGCAGTCAGTGCACTTCCCTGTTCTCCCGCTTCCCTTGAGTTTGTGAACGCCCATCAAGGGCAGTAGAGCGTGTGTGAGACCAGCAGCCATGGTACACCTGCCGTGTCTTGGGTCTCCACAGACCCAGGTGAAGCGCTATCTTCTTGAACCCCAAGACGAGTTAGGAACCTTTTCCTTTATGGGTACTGAAATCTCATTCATTGGACCATTGAGTGCGCAATTACCTTGATACGGGTCATCTCACCCCTCTCCTGTTCTGCAGAAGATTCGCAAGGCCGAGGCATTAATGTCCCCCTCTTGCCGCTAAACCGGATCGAAGCGTCTACGCTATCCCCTACACGCACCTGGATCATCTCTTCTACTACCCTTGTCCCTGCTTAGAAAAATTGAATTCGCACTTCATAAAATATCATTTACAAATGATTGTTTTTTTAATATGGCCAGGTTGCACTGAACTGTATATCCAAAATCAGTTTCTGTACAGTTATGTAAATATTTGCTTCTTATCCTCTGTTTGACAAACTCCAAGTCCTCTTGATTCCTTCTAATTTTTGAGCACCCCTTTTCACTAATTTTTGCTGAACCAATCCTTCTTTCCAACTTTTTATGACCTCTGAAGTTTTGTTTAACCTTAGTCCTCATTTTTTCAAATAAATATATTGTGATAAGAAATATTGTTGTGCTGCACTTCATGTTTTTGTATATGGAATTTATGATTGATACACAGCCGTGAGCTAACATATTGCAAGCTCTAAAGAAGATCAATCATTATTACCATATATTTAATAATTCTCTGATTTATTGGTCTAGGACCACTGCTTTTTGTAACGAGTTTTCCCTGGTGTCATTTTCCGAGACTGGGACACAATGCAGCAGCGCCTGCAGGTTGTCTGCTTTCTGTTCAGACCAGCAGCATGCTGGCTGCTTTCTTATTTTCACTTCCAGCTGGGTCTAAATCAAAGGCCTGATTTAAAGAGCTGTCATCACTTCTTTTGTTCGAGTATCATCCTGGCTGGGAGCCATCTTGTCTCTAACATCTAGATGCCAATGCAATGGAAGGAAACAAAACCGCACAGTATATCATTTCACAAGTACTCTCGAGAAACATTGATTTGGAGGCTGTTTTTTGATTTTGTTCAACCCTCCCTATGTAAGAAGTGTGCATGCACTGTATGACGACCAGTTGTAGCTGTCTGTATGAATAAATACAATAAAAAATGATTTAATGGTACTCACTAACGTATGTTTTATTTAATCCTTTTATAGCATTACTCATCCCAGTGCATTTTGTCAGAGAACTTTACATCAAAGACAGAGACAATACATCATACAAGTTAATGTTAATGTTAAGTTTCATTTATAAAGCGCTAATCATCAAAGGTCTCTAAGCACTGTGTCATAGATCAGAGCGACCATAATTCTTTCGCGTGGCTGAACTCAACATCGAGCAGTGTAAGCATGGCCAAACACCTCTGTGAACAGCATCGTCTTGAGTTTCTTCCGGAACGGAAGTAATCTGGCTTCCTTACGCATACCATGGTGGAGAAGTGTGGCTCAATGGTTAGAGCGGCAGACCCTGATGCAGAGGTCTAGCCCGGGACCAGGGTTCAGTTCCCCGCCTCGGCGGGTCTTGAGCTAAAAAATTCCACGGACCTGATAATTCTCGCCTCAGTGCCTATTCCAATCATGGAGTCCCACTCTGCAACTCTGGGCAATAGCTTGCTTAGTCTCCACAACGGCCCCCGCAACGCTAAGGATGCCTGGCCTCCACCTTGGGGGTGCCCAGGAGTGGACACCTCACAGGGAAAGCCAGGATGGGTTCCACAGTGGTATTCGTACAAGCGCCTTGAGACCTTTGCGGGTGAGTAGTGCGCTATACAAGTATCAATTTACATTTACATACCATCCGGTAGCTTGTTCCAAATCTGGGGGATGACGACTGAAAATACCGCCCTCCAAAGGTGGCTCTATTGAAGCGAGGGCAGGTGAAGAGACTAGCCTGTGATCAGCGAAGATGATGTGCAGGCTCATAGAGCTTCAAGCGATCTTTGATGTATTTGGGTGCATCACCATGCAGGGATTTATGTGCGATGCACAGATCCTTGAAGCTTACCCTTTGTTTAATGGGTAACCAATGCAACTGATGTAGCAGAGGGGTGGCATGCACTCTTCGGGGCAGTTTATAAATCAGCCCCACTGCATCGTTCATGACCACTTGGAGTTTTCCCGGGAGTTTACCAGGTAGACCAATGTAGACTGCATTACCATAATCGAGAGGGGATAAGATTAATGCAGTCACCACCGACTGCATGGTGGCAGGAGACAACAAGATTGATAATTTCCGAAGTTGTCGCATCAACTCGATGCAGCTTCCCATTACAGCAGACACCTGGGTCTTTAAAGTCAGTCCAGTGTCTAGCCTGATGCCCAAAGTCTTTACGGCTGGCATAGGAGTTGGAGTAGTGCCCAGCTCTTGGGACCAGAAAAGGTTGGACCAGGGGGAAGCTCCAGAGGAGAGAACCAGGACTTCGGTTTTGTCAGGATTCACTTTCAAAGAGTTAGCGGTCATCCAGTTCATGGTGTACCGGAGAATATTCTGGACATTACGCTGTGACTCAGAGTAGTTATCGATACGCACAATTAACTGGGTATCGTCCGCATAGTTGAACACCCGGCAGTCTGCTTTTGCTAAGGCCTCCATCAGGGGTTGAAGCTAAATGTTAAAAAGTAGGGGGGGACAATGCTAAACCTTGCGGAACCCCCCAGCGAAGAGCGACCTGCCTAGACATGTGGTCTCCTAATTGGACCTTCTGATATCGATCCTCCAAAAAGGAGGTGATCCACTGGAGGACTGTCCCAGTGACTCCCAGCCGCCGGATACGAGCGAGTAACTGCCCATGGTTCACCGTATCAAAGGCGGCTGAGAGATCAAGTAGGATTAGTGCTGAGGGGCCCTTCTTGTCAGCTGTAAGACGCAGATCATCCAGTACTGAGAGCATCACTAACTCAGTGCTATTATGAGCCCTAAACCGGGCTTGACAATTATGTAGCAATCGATGTTGTTCAACATAGGAAGAGAGAACTCTAAGTACATGTTGTTCGAGCACCTTAGCCAGGAACAGAAGTCGGGATATGGGGCGAAAGTTTTTCAGATTCCTAACATCTGCCCCTGCTTTCTTCAACAGTGGGATCACTATAGCTTCCTGGTATCTCTGTAGTACCGTTCCTGTTGTCAAGGAGAGATTCAATACGGACAACACCTCAGCCTCAACCAGAGGGATAATTGTTTTAAACACCTTCGTGGGGCAGGGGTCCTCCGGTGTCCCTGATTTCACCTTGTCCACGATGTGAGCTAAATCCTGTGGTACAAGCACAGGGAACCAATAGAGAGAGATTCCTTGTAGATCAGAGGGATCCTCCTCCGCCGACAGGGGGTAATGTGCATGTTATTAATAACAGAGACAATGTCTTCAACCTTAGTTAGGAAGAAATCCTGTATTTTATCACAGTCGGCTTGGCTGGTAATTGGCCTTTGCTCGGTCAGCCGACTCAACTCCTTGAGAACAGTGAAAGTCTCTTTTTGCGTATTTATTGCCCCACTAATCCTAGCTTCATAGTATGCAGATTTAGTTTTAATGCGAGAGGTTTTATAGAGAGCCAGTTTTACTGTATATGTCTCCTTGGATGCTGGGTCGAGGGATTTCTGCCATAATCGCTCATGTTGGCGGAGAACTTGTTTTTCCCCTCCGAGCTCATGTGTGTACGAAGGGGCCCCTTTCATACTATGCATTATCCTTGCCCTCCGGGCAGGAACAACGTCGTCAATAGCTAGCATCAACTGATGTGAGAGTGCTTCATATTCTGAGTCCGGATCCTTGGACAAGGGTCTAGGGGCTAAAGTCCTATTTAGTGCTTCTCTCAGCTTGGCGTCTAGTTTGTGCCAGTTCCGTGTTACCCTCCACCCCGCCGACGCATGTTTAAGGCAGCTGTTTACCGGGAGAGAGAGACCGACCAAGAAATGATCGGACCAGCAGCACGGTGTGCAATCGGCATGGAGTTTAGCAGACGACGTGGTCCAAATTAGGTCCAAGGTATGACCCTTCTCATGTGTGGGAGACTCCACGATTTGGTGCAGTCCTAACGTAGTCATAACATCGTTGAATTTACAGGACGCGCTGTCTCCAGGGGTCAAATCCCAGCGATAATTAAAATCCCCAAGGACCAGAATTTGTTGGTATCATGAGCAGAGATCGCTCATCACTTCGTAGAACAGGTCATTAGATAGGGGGGTGGGCCGAGGAGGAGGATAGACCACTACCACTATCAGACAGGAAGAGTCCGAGTTTGACCCCAGGATTTCTGCCCCATCCAGACTCTCCTCCACTATTCTCTCAAAGAGAAATGTCCTACGATTAAGGATCGTAACCCCCCACCTCTTTTGTTGCCTTGCCGATTGTGAGTCCAAGCAGTAAAATCAGGGGGAAGGGAGGCCACTAAATCAGGCCCAGACATGTCATAAAGCCATGTCTCTGAAAGTGCCAATATATCCAGCTCTGTCTCCTGCACCAATGTAAAAATTTCAAGGCTATGCTTAGTGAGTGATCTGGTGTTTAGAAAGGCAACCTTCAGGCCGGGTGGAACCTCTGAACAGACATGTGAGGAATCCCCAATACCTATAAGTAGGTTCTCTGCTTGCAGCTGGTTACTGACTGACGCTGGGGAAAAAGGCCTGTGGGACGTGTCTTTCAGACTTAAACGTTTTTCCATACAGTAAATCAGCTTTAGACCAGGGTTTCTGGCCCCTGTCCATGGTCGGACACGGCCGGGCGCAGACGGGCTTGCCTTAGGCGCGCCATCGACGCACCAGAGGTGCGCCCGCTGCGCGCGTTCGTTACAGCATTGATTTATGAGCGCGAGTATGGCCGGAGACTAGACCACTAACCCAACTAAGCGGAAGTGACCCAAAGCTTTCTCCACTCAATCAGCACAGGCTGTGGTGGACCGGAAAGCGGCTCTAAGGAAGGGAGTGTAACGAAGCAGCAGGTAAGTGCAGAACTTATTTAAAATCAAGCTGAAGGTTAAAAACAGTTAATTAGCACAAAGACAGCATTCAGCAGAGATTGGTTTCGCAACCACGTGAACATGTAAAAGACGAATTAATGTCAATCAAGTAAACAACATCAGTAAAATAACAGTATTAGCGCACACCAAGACTCACAAATGCTGGCACAGTGTAAATTAATGTACAGAAATGTTATAATAGACAAGCAGGGTTATAACGTTGTGAAAATGTGGCTTTTGACTAGGTGGATAAAGAGTCTGAACGCCTTAGTTTCTTTTCAATATTGCTTTTATTATTCCTTCTTTACATGTGTAGATGATGCCAGAATAAATAATCTTGCTTCTCTTGTCTTTTCTTTTCAGCTCATCAGGTTCTCCTTCACTGGACTGGCTTCCCGATGGTACCACTGTGATGGATGTATGACGGTACAACGCTTGCTTTCACAACGCGTACCGTTACCAGGCTGGTTTTACAACGCAAGTCGTTACAACGACTTGCGTTGGGGGGCGCTGGATAGTGAATAGTTTAATTAACTATTCCAACTCCAGTCCCCGTGGATAATAGGGAAGGTGTTGGATAGTAAATTAAACTATTCCCTATCCTACAGCGCCCTCCAGCGCAAGTCCTTGTAACAACTTGCGTTGTAAAACCTGCGTGGTAATGGTAAGGCGTTGTGAAAGTTTCGTTATAAAGGATGTTTCCCACTGTGATAGCTACATCCCTCCTGGGGCATGGCTGGTTACTGCTCTCTCTTTCGTCCTTCCCTTGTCGGCTTCTTGCTCCGGGGCTCACGGCAACGGGTGGTCTCCCGCAGGTTGAGCGTCAGTTGCCGGTTCCTTCTTCACCTCCTCTTGGCGTCTCATCTTGGGACCTCTTCCGACAGCCAGTTTACGCAGCAGCGTTTCTACTTCTGGGTCTCTTCTTAAAGGTCCCGTGTCTTCTCCGATAGGCATCGATGGAGGGTTGACGTCATCCGTCTTGTTCCACGGCAGGGCGGTCTCGCCCTGTGGATCGTAATCCACGTTGGTGTCAGCGTGTGGCAGAGGACTCATGGGCTGCAAGGGAGTAACGAAAGGAGGTATTGGTTTGTTTTCCTCTCCCTCTTTATCCATTTTGTCAAGTCGTAGGGGCACCTCATGACAAACGTGTAAGAGCTGCTGAACTGTTCCTGTGGAGAGATTGGAAAGTATTAGCTGGCGTGACCAAAGGTGTTCGTGTGACACCCAGTTCACAACACCGCCAGCATGCCACTACTTTTTCTATGTCCTGGCAATAACGTGACTGTTGGACCCGGTCCTTTGGGCAGGTCTACCCCGTGACTTTTTGCTTTTTCCTAGCCTGTTTTTGGAACCTGGATTGGTGATTGTAGGCCTCTGCGCACTTTTTCACTGTGGTACAGTGTAAAGTGCGTGTGCTTTCTGTGTATGGATGGTGAGTGACCTGCCCTCCCATAGGAATGACTGGGAATATGTATGCCCATGGTAGATTCCTGATGCATGGGGAGTGCAGGGTCGAGTTTGATATGTATGAACTCGTGAGAATGAATGCTGCAGAATGGTATATGCGGCATGGCTGTATCTAGTCCAGAAGCGCCACTTTTAGAAGTTGGCATAATTGTGTAGTGAGTCTGCTAGCACGTGATTGGCTGATGGGCCTGGCCCAGGCATGCCTGGGCCTGTTGGTAGATGGACTGTCTGGTTTGAGTAGAACAGGGTCTGCAGGGTCTGCAAGGCCCCGGAGGAGCCGTAGATGAAAGGCCCCCCATCTGCTGTTAGGGAGGAGTGGAAAGAGCATCTGGTGGTGCCGGGCTGTGCCTGTCGCCCACCCTGCTGGCTCTCCATCCGGGCGGCCTACTGTCACCTCTGGCCCTGAAGCTGTCAGGGAGACGTAAACCAGAAACATTCCAGTACTCAGGGCTCGCCTGGCACGAAAGCTTCAAAGGCTTCAAAGCTTTTTCTGTGTATAAGAAGGGGCTCTGCCCCTTCCAAAATGTTCTTGTCCTGGCTCTTGTGGCTGACTCGGATCTACCAGGGGTGGGCGCTGCCCAGCCCCTGGATACCTGGATTCCTGGACTCCTGGGGGACCCTTCTGCCTGCCTGGGCTGAAGGGGGGACTTGGCTTTGCCCCTGGGGAAGTTCTGGGACCCTGGCAGCATGGAGAAGCTGCCTTTTCCTGGGGAGAGCGCTGGAGTTGATTTCTAGCGCCTGGAGGCGCTGGGCTTCCCCCTGAGCGCCTGGGAGCGCTCTGCCTGCTGTCTAGAGCTCTGGGGCGCTTAATTTCCCCCACGCGCTTGAGAGCGCCTGTTCTGGACTTTCTAGCGCTTAGGAGCGCTTTTCCTGCTTGGTTATAGCGCTGGATGCGCTGAGGATTCCTGCCTGCATTGATTAAATTATCTACGAGTGCCCACGAAGGGGCCGCGACGGGATTGGCCCGTGGATCGTCGTGTCATCGGCGAGGCCGCGCTGCCATTGGTTGGCGGCCTCGCGTCATGAGGGGCTCGTCGCAGGAGCCGCGACGGGATTGGCTGGGCCGCCGTGAGGCCAGTGCACGAGAGATGAGGCGGAGGAGAAGCATGGCGGCGGGTCGGCCGGGCTCCCGTGATCTGAGGGAACCCGGCGGCCTCTGAAGAGGCGTGTGGTCGGCTTCTGGGGCTCCCGTGTGCAGAGGGAGCCCCGAGTGAAGGAGGAGCAGCAGGCGGAGACTTGCGGCGGGGGCGCGAGGCACACTGGCGGTGCCTGCCCCACCGCGAACGAAGGAGAGCCCCGCCTGCTGCCGGTGAAGAGACCCGGTCCCAGGGAGGGAGACCGGGCGAAGAGGAGCCCCCGCCGAGAACAGCCTGGTGAGTCAAGAGGGCTGGGGGGGCTCCGTGATGCTGCTGCTCCGTGAGGGAGCAGATGGGTTCTCGGGGTGCCGGTCGAGGCACCAAGGAAGGGCGGCCCCAAATGGCAGTGGGCCGCCCCACCGTGAGCACCGAGCCCGCGAGGGGCTCTGGAGGGCCCGCAAAGCTCCGTGCGGTGCCGGTCAGGGCGCCGAGTAAGGGCGGCCCCGTTGGCAGTGGGTCGCCCCAAGGCATTGCAAAGCCTTCAAGGGCGGCCCCAGTTGGCAGTGGGTCGCCCCAACGCGCATGAGCCTAGAGAGGCTCAGAGGGGCCGCATTATGTGTACGAGCCCGTTTGGCTCCCGAGAGGGCCATATTCGAGAGGGGGGCTTCGGGGCATATTTTCGGTGCTCGTCCCCTCCTGCCCCTGAGTGTGAGGGCTAGAGTCCGGTGAGGCTCATGGGGGCATCTGTGTTTTAAGAGCCTGTGTGGCTCCAACGGTTGGCATCATTGCTTTAGAGCCTTTGAGAATCCAACGTCTGGGGCATGTGTGTTATGCCCAGAGCCTGTGTGGCTCCAGCAGTGGCGCAGTTGGCGCCGAAGGGCCAGTGAGGGCCCTGGCTCAGTTCTGTTGTTCTCCAGGTGCCCAGCACTTAGTGGGCACCTGCTACGTTTAGGCTTTTTGGTACTTTGAGACTGGCGCTGCATGGCAGCGCACCCTGACACTGAGACTCAGGGCGTCTGAGCCCCAACAAGGCCGTTGGCCTAGGGACTGCCACAGGTAGTGGCTCATGTGATAGTATCTGCCTAATGTGAGTTTTGCGCATTGTGATGTGGTGCTAGGAAATGTAATGCTTTTAGTATGATTACGCACCTTGATCTTACACCTCTGAATGTTTTTAGACATCATGTGATTCTTGCGCTATTGCTTTACTTTGACACCCCTGAATGTTTCATGCATTATGTGTCTTTCTCTTCCTGCGCTACACCTCTGAATGTTTAGTCATCATGTGTCTTCTTGCGCTGCACCCCTGACTGTATTTTAATTGCATCATGTGCTCTGTCCTGAACACCGCTGAATGTGTAGGTCTATACATCATGTGTTTTCTTTCTTTACTACTCCTCTGAATGTATATTCATGCATCATGGGTAGTGTGTTTTGAGCTATACCCCTAAGTGGATTTCATCCTTAGGTGGTTGTTCTTTCTTAGTACAGGTGGTCCTAGTGAGGTCCTGGTCCCCTGCGTGACAGTCTCCCAAGGAGTGTAGGGTTGCGTAGGTGGTACTTACCTGTCCCCAGTAGTTACTGGGGGTGATCTATAACTGTTCCTTGGTGGTACAGTGATTTTATACACTTTTATTCTAAGTTCTATAAGTACTATTTCTATTTTAGAAGTGCTGATTATGACAGTGGCCTATGTGGCCCTGTCCTGTGTACATAATCCCTTGTGAATATTGCCGTGCCAGTTGGCACAATGTACATGTGTAATTTCTATCTGATATGTTTTTACAATACAAAAGTTATTTTAATATAACCTTGTGTGGAGTCTCTTTTGTGGTGTACCTAATATGTTGTTGCTGTCGTGCGCTGACGCAAATGCTTTACACATCGCCTCCGAGTTTAGCCTAGACTGCTTGCGCCATGCTACCTAGAGGGTGAGCAGGGGTTATCTTGGCGTGTGACTTCCTTGCCCTGACTGGAATGGTGGTTTCTGCCTAGCTTTGGCATAAGCCTTAGCCTACCAGAAATAGCCGGTTTCCAACATTGGTGTTTCAGCGGTGCGGATTTGGACTTGCATTTGCCCAGTGCCATAGCGACAACTGGCTACATTACAAAAACTCTGCGTATTTCAGATAGTCACATATTTGGGATTATTGTTTTTGATTTTATTTTTCCTCAAAAGTGTCATTTTCAGATGGTGTTCCTGCGCTTTATGTTTAGTGGCAGATGAGAGAAAATGACAGGGCGGGACGCCAGTAGATAGGGGAGGTTCCCATAGGTTAGGAATCCCTTGCTGGGTCCAGTGTCCAATTCCCGTTCCTGTCCCTGTGTGGGTAGATGGAAGAGAGGGAGGGTGGAGGAGAAATTGCTTGCTCAGGAGGGTGGTTATTCCCTGAGTGTAGTGTGGGTGTCTGGATTCCCCAGTATGGTAGGATCCAGTGGTGGCAGCTTAAATGTGTCCAGTGCGTGAAGTCCCATTCCCAGTTCCCAGAGTATGGTGCCTGGTGCTCGGTAAGAGAGTGACAGGTTGAGAGTCAGAGGCAGTGAGGAACTGTCTCACCAGTCTGGAGGGGGAGTGTGTGGATGAGTGGTGTCTTGAACTGGAGGAGTTCGTGTGAGTTTTTTTAAGGAGCTTGCACGTGAGGTGTACCTCTGGTGGTGTGCAGGACGTCCTGCAGAGGCATTGGACAAGAAGGTGGATGTCTGGCGGTGTGCTGGATGTCGTGCAGAGACATTAGAAAGTGATTCTAAAAGTAGTGGCTTGTGTATCTGATGATCCTGTGTAGGTGAAGAGGTTCATGTGTAGCCCAGCTATGTCCCATTAGGATGATAGGGGTGTAGGGGCTCACGTCCTGTCTCAGTGGAGGCGGAGTGAGTGTGGGACGGTGTGTCCCACGTTAGCCCGAAACCTTGTCTCAGGGCCTGGAGGGTTCCCTAAGGGAGCGCCAGGTCAGGGGCCTAGGCTGTACTTATAAGTCATTTGAGGAGGATCTTCCTGTGTCAAGAGGACGGGGAGTTTCTGTAACCAGAACTCCGGCGGTCCTAGTGTTGGGCTGTACCGCTCCTAAGTGGAGGGTGCAGAAGTCCTGGTTCGCTGGGCATTTGACCGTCTAGAGTGCTTGACCATTTGTGGGGCCTCTGGAGGTTATTCCCCGAGGAGGGGGGAGGCCAGGTTCAGGTTCAGCCTGATCTGGAGGGAAGGGCATCTGTAATCAGTGTCCTGACCGGTTGTTGGCTTCCAGGGGTACCGCTCCCAGGTGGGAGGGTGCAGAACTCTGGAGGGGGGTGCAGAGGGACGGTGTCCTTACTTCTGACCCCGGTGGGAGGAAAGTGTGTTGCTGATACGCCGCTGGCGTGTGCTCTGTCTAGCCTGGAACATACTGAGAATCACTCTGTGATAGGGAGTACTGGAGGAAAGTGTGTTGCTGATACGCCGCTGGCGTGTGCTCTGTCTAGCCGGGAACATACTGAGAATCACTCTGTGATAGGGAGTACTGGAGGAAAGTGTGTTGCTGATACGCCGCTGGCGTGTGCTCTGTCTAGCCGGGAACATACTGAGAATCACTCTGTGATAGGGAGTACTGGAGGAAAGTGTGTTGCTGATACGCTGCTGGCGTGTGCTCTGTCTAGCCTGGAACATACTGAGAATCACCCTGTGATAGGGAGTACTGGAGGAGAGTGTGTCGCTGCTACGCCGCTGGCGTGTGCTCTGTCTAGCCTGAGACATACTGTGCCTGTGATAGTGGAACTGGAAGGGGGTGCAGAAGGACGGTGTACTTCTGACCCCGGTGCAACTTGAGGGTGTAAATCCTAGGTTGGGAGATTAGGAAACTTCTAGGTCAAGAGGAGTCTCTACTAAGGTGGATCAACTGAAGAGACTGAGGAGGCGGCCCTTGCTGTGTGTTCTAGGGCCCACCTGCAGTTTGTTGTTTCCACTAAGGTAGAGGAAAGGGGGCTTTGCTGTGTGCTGTGTCCCCCCACCTGCTTGAAGAGGGACTGTGCTGTGTGCTTTGTGCCTCAGAAGTGGAATCGTTTCCAGGTGGTAGACCAGTGACGGAGTGAGGTCCTGATCTGGTAGGAGAGTTGTGTTCTGGTGAGTGCTTCGCTGTGAGGGTTATTCCTTCACCCTGACTGGAAGCCAGGGTCCCTACTTGGTCTAAGGTACTTACCTCTGCCAACTAGAGACCCCCAGTTCTAACATTGGTGGAGTAGAGGTAGGATCGGGCATGCTTGCCCGTGACCTCTAGTCAGCCTGGGGTGTGGTCCCTAGGTTGTAGGATCAGTGGTGGTGTAGCTACCCTGAGAGAGAGAGAGTGGAGATTGGCTATTGTGTGCCAGGGGCTTCTGCCCCCACTCTGTGGATTGGTTAGGACCTGTGATCTTTGGATGGCCTAGGGCCTGGTCCTGGCTGTGGATGACTAGTGTGTACCAGTGGGGTATCCTAGTTGTGTCAGAGAGCTTTTGTTGAGGGAAATCCCTGTGGGTTCCGAGTGGCGAAAAACTGTAAGGTGGCCCTGCCCTGCAGGCCCGTCTCCGTGGTTTTGTCGCCCAAAGCATTGAAGACCATCAGTGTATTGATTGGTCTACCCTGCGTTTTGGCTGGAAGGGGGATGTGTTGGACCCGGTCCTTTGGGCAGGTCTACCCCGTGACTTTTTGCTTTTTCCTAGCCTGTTTTTGGAACCTGGATTGGTGATTGTAGGCCTCTGCGCACTTTTTCACTGTGGTACAGTGTAAAGTGCGTGTGCTTTCTGTGTATGGATGGTGAGTGACCTGCCCTCCCATAGGAATGACTGGGAATATGTATGCCCATGGTAGATTCCTGATGCATGGGGAGTGCAGGGTCGAGTTTGATATGTATGAACTCGTGAGAATGAATGCTGCAGAATGGTATATGCGGCATGGCTGTATCTAGTCCAGAAGCGCCACTTTTAGAAGTTGGCATAATTGTGTAGTGAGTCTGCTAGCACGTGATTGGCTGATGGGCCTGGCCCAGGCATGCCTGGGCCTGTTGGTAGATGGACTGTCTGGTTTGAGTAGAACAGGGTCTGCAGGGTCTGCAAGGCCCCGGAGGAGCCGTAGATGAAAGGCCCCCCATCTGCTGTTAGGGAGGAGTGGAAAGAGCATCTGGTGGTGCCGGGCTGTGCCTGTCGCCCACCCTGCTGGCTCTCCATCCGGGCGGCCTACTGTCACCTCTGGCCCTGAAGCTGTCAGGGAGACGTAAACCAGAAACATTCCAGTACTCAGGGCTCGCCTGGCACGAAAGCTTCAAAGGCTTCAAAGCTTTTTCTGTGTATAAGAAGGGGCTCTGCCCCTTCCAAAATGTTCTTGTCCTGGCTCTTGTGGCTGACTCGGATCTACCAGGGGTGGGCGCTGCCCAGCCCCTGGATACCTGGATTCCTGGACTCCTGGGGGACCCTTCTGCCTGCCTGGGCTGAAGGGGGGACTTGGCTTTGCCCCTGGGGAAGTTCTGGGACCCTGGCAGCATGGAGAAGCTGCCTTTTCCTGGGGAGAGCGCTGGAGTTGATTTCTAGCGCCTGGAGGCGCTGGGCTTCCCCCTGAGCGCCTGGGAGCGCTCTGCCTGCTGTCTAGAGCTCTGGGGCGCTTAATTTCCCCCACGCGCTTGAGAGCGCCTGTTCTGGACTTTCTAGCGCTTAGGAGCGCTTTTCCTGCTTGGTTATAGCGCTGGATGCGCTGAGGATTCCTGCCTGCATTGATTAAATTATCTACGAGTGCCCACGAAGGGGCCGCGACGGGATTGGCCCGTGGATCGTCGTGTCATCGGCGAGGCCGCGCTGCCATTGGTTGGCGGCCTCGCGTCATGAGGGGCTCGTCGCAGGAGCCGCGACGGGATTGGCTGGGCCGCCGTGAGGCCGGTGCACGAGAGATGAGGCGGAGGAGAAGCATGGCGGCGGGTCGGCCGGGCTCCCGTGATCTGAGGGAACCCGGCGGCCTCTGAAGAGGCGTGTGGTCGGCTTCTGGGGCTCCCGTGTGCAGAGGGAGCCCCGAGTGAAGGAGGAGCAGCAGGCGGAGACTTGCGGCGGGGGCGCGAGGCACACTGGCGGTGCCTGCCCCACCGCGAACGAAGGAGAGCCCCGCCTGCTGCCGGTGAAGAGACCCGGTCCCAGGGAGGGAGACCGGGCGAAGAGGAGCCCCCGCCGAGAACAGCCTGGTGAGTCAAGAGGGCTGGGGGGGCTCCGTGATGCTGCTGCTCCGTGAGGGAGCAGATGGGTTCTCGGGGTGCCGGTCGAGGCACCAAGGAAGGGCGGCCCCAAATGGCAGTGGGCCGCCCCACCGTGAGCACCGAGCCCGCGAGGGGCTCTGGAGGGCCCGCAAAGCTCCGTGCGGTGCCGGTCAGGGCGCCGAGTAAGGGCGGCCCCGTTGGCAGTGGGTCGCCCCAACGCATTGCAAAGCCTTCAAGGGCGGCCCCAGTTGGCAGTGGGTCGCCCCAACGCGCATGAGCCTAGAGAGGCTCAGAGGGGCCGCATTATGTGTACGAGCCCGTTTGGCTCCCGAGAGGGCCATATTCGAGAGGGGGGCTTCGGGGCATATTTTCGGTGCTCGTCCCCTCCTGCCCCTGAGTGTGAGGGCTAGAGTCCGGTGAGGCTCATGGGGGCATCTGTGTTTTAAGAGCCTGTGTGGCTCCAACGGTTGGCATCATTGCTTTAGAGCCTTTGAGAATCCAACGTCTGGGGCATGTGTGTTATGCCCAGAGCCTGTGTGGCTCCAGCAGTGGCGCAGTTGGCGCCGAAGGGCCAGTGAGGGCCCTGGCTCAGTTCTGTTGTTCTCCAGGTGCCCAGCACTTAGTGGGCACCTGCTACGTTTAGGCTTTTTGGTACTTTGAGACTGGCGCTGCATGGCAGCGCACCCTGACACTGAGACTCAGGGCGTCTGAGCCCCAACAAGGCCGTTGGCCTAGGGACTGCCACAGGTAGTGGCTCATGTGATAGTATCTGCCTAATGTGAGTTTTGCGCATTGTGATGTGGTGCTAGGAAATGTAATGCTTTTAGTATGATTACGCACCTTGATCTTACACCTCTGAATGTTTTTAGACATCATGTGATTCTTGCGCTATTGCTTTACTTTGACACCCCTGAATGTTTCATGCATTATGTGTCTTTCTCTTCCTGCGCTACACCTCTGAATGTTTAGTCATCATGTGTCTTCTTGCGCTGCACCCCTGACTGTATTTTAATTGCATCATGTGCTCTGTCCTGAACACCGCTGAATGTGTAGGTCTATACATCATGTGTTTTCTTTCTTTACTACTCCTCTGAATGTATATTCATGCATCATGGGTAGTGTGTTTTGAGCTATACCCCTAAGTGGATTTCATCCTTAGGTGGTTGTTCTTTCTTAGTACAGGTGGTCCTAGTGAGGTCCTGGTCCCCTGCGTGACAGTCTCCCAAGGAGTGTAGGGTTGCGTAGGTGGTACTTACCTGTCCCCAGTAGTTACTGGGGGTGATCTATAACTGTTCCTTGGTGGTACAGTGATTTTATACACTTTTATTCTAAGTTCTATAAGTACTATTTCTATTTTAGAAGTGCTGATTATGACAGTGGCCTATGTGGCCCTGTCCTGTGTACATAATCCCTTGTGAATATTGCCGTGCCAGTTGGCACAATGTACATGTGTAATTTCTATCTGATATGTTTTTACAATACAAAAGTTATTTTAATATAACCTTGTGTGGAGTCTCTTTTGTGGTGTACCTAATATGTTGT
This sequence comes from Lissotriton helveticus, assembly GCF_964261635.1. NCBI lineage: Eukaryota > Metazoa > Chordata > Amphibia > Caudata > Salamandridae > Lissotriton > Lissotriton helveticus. Next base: position 135,081,977 of record NC_136068.1, on the reverse strand, counting down.
TGCTGTCGTGCGCTGACGCAAATGCTTTACACATCGCCTCCGAGTTTAGCCTAGACTGCTTGCGCCATGCTACCTAGAGGGTGAGCAGGGGTTATCTTGGCGTGTGACTTCCTTGCCCTGACTGGAATGGTGGTTTCTGCCTAGCTTTGGCATAAGCCTTAGCCTACCAGAAATAGCCGGTTTCCAACAGTGACTTATGTTGGTTCAATGAAATTATGCTTTAACCATTGTTTCCTTATATTTTTTTCTCTATGTATAGGCATAGGAGAATCCACAGAGGTAACATACACCACATACATGACACTAGCATGTTATTGATGTTCCTTTCCCTTTCTCACTTTTGTAAAGGTCCTGATGAATCGCGTGTAACTAGACACTGTGCGAGAAACATGTCGACCACCTTCACTTCTAGTCTCCTCTAGGATCACTTGCATTGACCTGTTGACACCTAGCGAGCTAGCCCCACCTTTTAATTGCAGCCAGGGGACCCCCAGAATAAAGTGAATTCCGGTACCCCTTGCTACATTTTAATCTCCCCATCACATCACTATACCATCCTGCCCACACACCCCCACCTCATCAAAAGGCTGTCGGATAAAAAGATCTCCGCCAAAGCGCCCCTCTTTAAGGTGAGCCCGTCGGGGATTGCACCGCCTCCCCGACGAGGAGCATACGCCGATGATGAAGCATGACACCCTTCTGGGTGTGTGAGGCAAATACATCCGACATAATGGATGCCCCAGGGTGTCACACGAACACCTTTGGTCACGCCAGCTAATACTTTCCAATCTCTCCACAGGAACAGTTCAGCAGCCCCCCTTTTGCTTGCCGAGTACTAGATACGGACACAAGCTGTTACTGGACCTTCCACCCTCCTGAGTGGTAAATAGTGTCTGTTGATCAATTGATCACTTATCTTATCTCCCTCCTTTTTGTTTAAAATGTGTAAGAGCCACATATCGTCTATACTTGTAAACATTATGGGCCAGATGTAGGTCACCAAATACCGGTCGGTAACAGCCGATTTCATCCGTTACCGACCGGTATTTGGTGATTGAGATGTAGGGGCATGTGAAAATACAGATACGGTAATTTTACCGAATCGGTAAAATACCGAATCGGTATAATTACCGAATCTGTATTTCGACATGTAGGTAGCACTGTAATCAGTGCTACAGGAGTTTAAGAATTCTTAATTTACCACCAACTAGAAGTTGGTGGTAAATTATGAAAACCCTTTAAAAAGCATTTCTTTTGCTTTTTAAACAGTGCCATGTTGCAGACATACATGCCCTTAGGGCATGTATGTCTGCAACATGTGCACCCATGCACAATTGAGGGGTGCAACAGGGTGTCAAAGTGACACCCTGTCCCCCTTGCAAATTCGGTAATTTTACCGAATCGGTATTTATCGATTCGGTAATTGACATTGATTCCTATGGGCCTCAAGGCCCAGGCCCATAGGAATCAATGGCAATTACAGAATCGGTAAATACCGATTCAATAATTACCGAATCATACCGATTCGGTAATTAATTCGGTAAAATTACCTACATCCCGATTGCCAGTTCTTAAATACCAAATCGGTATGATTCGGTATTTAAGAATCGGTAATCTGGGATTACCTACATCGGGCGCTATATGTTAAGAGTACATGGTCGAGAGAAACACAAAGTGAGGAATTGAGTGTCTGGGTTTGTCTGTACCAAGAAGACTTTATTACTACCCAATAGAACCCTTCTTTGGAAACGTATAATAACAATTGATCGAGAGAAACAATAAGGATCTAATCCCATGACTTTCAGTTTGCATAAAGATTCTTTATGCTATCTCATCGCTCACTATGCTCTATAAGGACTGCAATTTATGATCTGGAAGTAACAACAGGATCTCTGTGTCAAAACAGTAACCCACTTACTTATCTACATCAAATACAGATCTACGCGTTACACAATGTGCTTTGCAGCAGGCTTATTAGCCCTGGATACCTCTTTATAAATCAAAATTGCAACTGGACAAAACACAGAACTCTCCTGGAACTGCATTCAAAACAAAAGTTATCTTATCATTATTAAAATATCCTGAAAATTGTCGGGTGCACATGCACAGAGATCTCTGAAGCCTCAGTGCTCTAACTGGTCAGATACTATAAGGGACTCAGTACCTGCACTTCTTTAGTTTGGAAGGGATAGTACCAGCACTTTTCAGCATGGCTCTAATGCCTTTTTTGGAAGAGTACCTGCAGGCCTCAGCAGCAAACAGGTACTCTTGGAAAAAAGAGTATCTGCACTTCAATCTTTCCAGTTCAAGTACTGTGCAGCAGGGGTCTTAACCCTGTAAGATATTTTAAATTCAGCCTCTTTGTGGCTAATTAAGTAAGCTAGAACAAATTTACTGTCACATTTGTCATTGTTGCCTATTTCCTTGCTGCAGATTAGAAAACAATTTAAAGGTTGACTGTCAGACTCCTCTTTTTATGACCCCATCCTGTGACTGCACCCATTTTCCTCTCCCACACTCTGTCCTCCAATTTATGGGTTCCAGGAGTAAATGTTTTCCAATTCCAGTGCTGCCCATTGGTCATGTTAAAGCAGTGGTAAGAACTTTTCGATCTAGCAATTTGCGCCAAAGGCTACCAATGGAAGTCATACGTTATTAATGAATATCATTATAGCACTAACTGGCATTGTTATAGTAGTAGCTGTAAAATCGTCATAACGCTATCTCAGCATCCTCGCAACAGAGTCTGACATCATCAGAGCACTACCTGCAGACATGCGTACCAGTAACTTCATAGCAGTAGATGGGTATCATCAAACCGGTAAATGGATATCAGTGTAACGGTATCTGTGTCTCACTGGAGCTGTATCCAGACATCATCAGAGGAGCAGTACCTGGACATCAGTGTAACAGTATCTGTGTATCACTGGAGCTGTATCCAGACATCATCAGAGAAGCAGTACCTGGCATCAGTGTAACAGTATCTGTGTATCACTGGAGCTGTATCCAGACATCATCAGAGGAGCAGTACCTGGACATCAGTGTAACAGTATCTGTGTATCACTGGAGCTGTATCCAGACATCATCAGAGAAGCAGTACCTGGCATCAGTGTAACAGTATCTGTGTCTCACTGGAGCTGTATCCAGACATCATCAGAGGAGCAGTACCTGGACATCAGTGTAACAGTATCTGTGTATCACTGGAGCTGTATCCAGACATCATCAGAGGAGCAGTACCTGGCATCAGTGTAACAGTATCTGTGTCTCACTGGAGCTGTATCCAGACATCATCAGAGAAGCAGTACCTGGCATCAGTGTAACAGTATCTGTGTATCACTGGAGCTGTATCCAGATATCATCAGAGGAGCAGTACCTGGACATCAGAGTAACAGTATCTGTGTATCACTGGAGCTGTATCCAGACATCACCAGAGGAGCAGTACCTGGACATCAGTGTAACAGTATCTGTGTATCACTGGAGCTGTATCCAGACATCACCAGAGGAGCAGTACCTGGACATCAGTGTAACAGTATCTGTGTATCACTGGAGCTGTATCCAGACATCATCAGAGAAGCAGTACCTGGCATCAGTGTAACAGTATCTGTGTATCACTGGAGCTGTATCCAGACATCATCAGAGGTGCAGTACCTGGATATCAGTGTAACGGTATCTGTGTCTCACTGGAGCTGTATCCAGACATCATCAGAGGAGCAGTACCTGGATATCAGTGTAACAGTATCTGTGTATCACTGGAGCTGTATCCAGACATCATCAGAGGAGCAGTACCTGGATATCAGTGTAACGGTATCTGTGTATCACTGGAGCTGTATCCAGACATCATCAGAGGAGCAGTACCTGGACATCAGTGTAACAGTATCTGTGTATCACTGGAGCTGTATCCAGACATCATCAGAGAGGCAGTACCTGGACATCAGTGTAACAGTAGCTTTGTATCACTGGAGCTGTATCCAGACATCATCAGAGAAGCAGTACCTGGACATCAGTGGAACAGTATCTGTGTATCACTGGAGCTGTATCCAGACATCACCAGAGGAGCAGTACCTGGACATCAGTGTAACAGTATCTGTGTATCACTGGAGCTGTATCCAGACATCATCAGATGAGCAGTACCTGGATATCAGAGGAGCAGTACCTGGATTTCAGTGTAACAGTATCTGTGTATCACTGGAGCTGTATCCAGACATCACCAGAGAAGCAGTACCTGGATATCAGTGTAACAGTATCTGTGTATCACTGGAGCTGTATCTAGACATCATCAGAGGAGCAGTATTTAGATATCAGTGTAACTGTAGCCAGGCATAAGAAGAGGATTATCTGCATATCTTCATAGCAACGTACGGGCACCAACAACTTAGTACCAGGGAGGCATCACAGCAACAACGGCGCCAATCAAGGCGGTATCAGGATATCATTATTACAGAAACTCAATATCATCAGGGCTGGACTGGCTACCGGGTGTTTTGGTGTGCTGCCAAGCTTGGGGCTCATTTCACTGCGGTGGGGACTGATTTTGTTGATGGGGATCTGTGTGTGCTTCTACATAAACAAAGCAAAACGAATGGTTTTAACCCCTTCCACGTGGGGCTAATTCCCCCGTGGTGTGGGGGGGGGAGGGGCCGCGCGCGGTGCCGCGGTACTCATGACGAGTCCAGTTCGTCATGCTGCACAGTGGAGCTGTGCTCATGACGAGCTGGACTCGTCATGACTCCGCCCACTCCAATAGAATGCCCGCACAGGCGGGGAATTAGCCGCACGTGGGCGGGCCGCGGCAGTTATGACGAGCTGAGCTCGTCATGAGCACAGCTCCACTGTGCCTCATGGCGCGCTGAGCTTGTCATAAGCATGGAAGGGGTTAAGCACAGGCAGATCCCCATCAACGAAATCATGGCAGCACACCAAAACGCCCAGGAGCCAGTCTGGCCCTGAATATCATCATATCCATCCATGGATTAGCAATTCCTAGGCCTCTCCCAGACAGACGCACGCACTATTGGTACCACTCCCGCGCTGGCATACATAGTATTAGTGCCTCTCTCGCACTGGCACAGGTAGTATTAGTGCCTCTCCCGCGTTGGCACATGCAGTAATAGTGCCTCTCCTGCGTTGGCACATGCAGTAGTAGTGCCTCTCCCGCGTTGGCACACGCAGTAGTAGTGCCTCTCCCGCGCTGGCACATGTAGTATTAGTGCCTCTCCCGCGTTGGCGCACTGTGATGTTTGGACCGCTCTCCCGCTACAAACACAGTGACCTTTAGGCTCTCTTATACTGACTTTAATAGTGATGGGTAGGTCGTACTCACACTGGCATACAATGATGCCTGGACTCTGGACCGCTCTCACTGTCGTCAGTGGTTAATTTGTAAAAAAAAAAAAGTGCTTGGGCTCTCGTCAGGAGGCAGCTTGCACCAGCTCCTTTCTCCTGTTAGCGTTGCGTAAAACAGAACCAAATACTAACCATGAAACCCTACAAGCTGGAAGAGGATGTGGCATAATAGCCAGAGCTGCAGACTTCGGAGCTGGGGAACCAGGTTCGACTCTAGCCGCAACATCCTGTGATTCTAGGTAAATCAATAAATCTCCCAGTGCCTACCAAAAATGAATGTGTCCTCAACTGGTGGTCATAAAAAGTGCTTTGAGTCGAGTTTGCGCTATAAGCACCGGTGTTGATCATTAAGTGCCTGTGCTGAGCACCGCCAACCACCAGCTCAAATTAAGCACTGTTTGTGGTACATTCTGACATTTGGATCAAGCTAATGCTTGTGCTTTGAGATCTGGCCCTTCTCATACTAGTGCAATGTGATATTTGGTTCTATCTCACAGAGTTATCAGAGCTCTCAAGTTTCACAGATACAGGCACAAGTAACTCATCCAGTCTCCTTTCTTTTGTTTGCTTTGCATTCTGGGTCATGTAGTCCTCTTTATTTTTTTAAACATAATTTTATTGATTTTGGTAAGACAGAGCGTAGCAGAGTATTTAAAATGTAAGATCAATTTGTAGACAGTATAATAATACATCTGTTACATAGTGACCTTATCTGTAGCCCTCTTCATCCCATTATAAACCAGAGCGAGAATGCATTAGGCCAGTGGTTCCCAAACATTTGACTCCTGAGGACCCCCACTGAGTCACCACTGGAAGCCGGGGACCCCCAAGCAATTTGTATGAGTTAAATTTCAAACATTAAAACAGTAATTCAAAAAAAATACACACGTGTACACACAAAACAAATACTCAAAGTACTAAGGATTTTGAGGCCAGATGTACGACCATTTAATTTAGCGCCTCGCAATTGGCGACACATTGCGAGTGGCATATTGCGAGTCGCTAAATGAAATGTACAACAGTGTGTTTAACACTGTTTGGGATTCCCAATGGGGTCGCAAATTGCGAGGTTTATTAATATTAATGAGCCTCTCACAATTTGCGAGCCCATTGGGAATGCCAGCTTTCCCAGTGATGGTGGCCTGCTGGGCTCTGCAGGCCACCATGTCTCGGACTGCTTTTAAATAAAGCAGTTTTTAAAAAGAAATGCAGCCTGTTTACCATGCATTTAAAAAAAAAAAAAGAAAATGAAACGTTTTCGTTTCATTTTCTAAGGGCAGGCAGAGGTCCCTGGGACCACTGCCTGACCTTAAAACATAATTTTGCATGCATTTGCAAAGGGAAAGGGGTCCCCTGGGGACCCCTTCCCATTTGCGAATGCTTTATCATCTACTTGAAGTAGGTGGTAATTGTGACTGTTTTGCGCCCGCAAAACATTTGTACATAGTTTTGAGACTCGCTATTTGGAAGGGAATGCCCCTTCCAAATAGCAAGTTGCAAATTTAGAGAGTCACAAACAAATTGCGACTCGCGAAATAGGCTATGTACATGGCCCAATAGGTTTTTGCATGCGCAAATGGTTTTGCGAACCCGTTCGCGCATATAAAAACAGACCGTACATCTGGCCCTTAGTATTTTATATTGAAGTCTGTCACATGTATTTCATTTGTTTTGTAGCATCTCTCATACCATTGTAGGATGTCAGAGTACTTTACATCACACCATGGGCGTCCGCAGAAATTTTTCCAGGGGGGGCAACATTTTTACTTCATCACCATCCTCCGACATGATTGAGCACAAGTATTAAATAAACAAATAAAAAAATCTAATAAGACAAAGAGCTTAAATAAACAAAGAAACCCATGGGGTGGGAGAAAAATCATGTGAGGCTTCACAGCAGATTACCTGGCAACCACAATGAAACAGAGGAAAAAACAAACAAGCATTGGCATAGCCAATAGGTCTCGCCTTTGGGACCTTATAAGTGTTTAGCCATGCAACACTTGAAGTTGTTGCACAAAGGATATTGTACTAGCCAACTAAACACTTATAAGGACCCAAAGGGGAGACCTATAGGCTATGTCAATGCTGTTATGACAAGCTGTGCTATATGGCTCCGGCTGCCACTTAGTCCACCACATCCCACGTAGATGCTGCAGCCATCTTTGAATGGTTTTAAAGCCAATTCAAAAGCTGTCACCAGTGTATGTGAATCCCTATCTCAACTGTGAGACTGCTCTCCTGCTTCCCAATTCTGTTCAATACAAATGATGTAAAAAACATCCCTTTCTGAGCTGCACGGCTCATCCTACCCACGTTTCATGCGCAGATTTGAAATACTGATGGTTTGGGCTTCCCGGAATTTAACTGGTTGAGAGGTAGACAGGTCACAGTGTAGAGAGGTAGAGAGAGAGAGGTGTAGAGAGGTAGAGAGACAGAGGTAGAGAGAAGTAGAGAGAGAGGTAGAGAGAGAGAGGTAGAGAGAGAGAGAGAGGTAGAGAGGTAGAAAGAGGTAGAAAGAGGTAGAGGTAGAGGTAGGGAGAGAGGGAGAGGTAGAGAGAGAGGTAGAGGTGTAAAGGTAGAGAGAGAGGTATAGAGATAGAGGGAGAGGTAGAGAGAGAGAGGTAGAGAGAGAGAGAGAGAGAGGTAGAGGGAGAGAGAGAGATAGAGGTAGAGAGGTAGAGGTAGAGAGAGAGTGGGAGAGGTAGAGAGGGTGAGAGAGGTAAAGAGATAAAGAGGTAGAGAGAGAGGTAGAGAGAGAGAGGAAGGGAGAGAGGTAGAGCGAGAGGTAGAGAGAGAGGTAGAGATGTGTAGAGAGGGGTAGAGAGGGGTAGAGTGAGAGGTAGAGAGAGGTAGAGAGAGAGAGGTAGAGGTAGAGGTAGGGAGAGAGAGAGAGGTAGAGAGGTAGAGAGAGAGGTAGAGATGGGTAGAGAGGGGTAGAGAGGGGTAGAGTGAGGTAGAGAGAGGTAGAGAGAGAGGTAGAGAGAGAGAGGTAGAGGTAGAGGTAGGGAGAGATAGAGAGAGGTAGAGAGGTAGAGAGAGAGGTAGAGGTAGAGAGAATAAGAGGGGTAGAGAGAGAGAGAGGTAGAGAGAGAGAGAGCGAGAGAGCAGTAGAGAGAGAGAGAGAGAGAGAGAGAGGTAGAGAGAGACGTACAGGTAGAGTGAGAGAGAGAGTGGTAGAGAGAGAGAGAGGTAGAGAGAGGTAGAGTAATAGCGGTAGAGAGAGAGAGAGAGAGAGAGAGAGAGAGTAGAGAGGTAGAGGTAGGGAGAGAGAGAGAGAGAGGTAGAGGGGAGAGGTAGAGGTAGAGAGGTAGAGGTAGAGAGAGAGAGGTAGAGAGGGAGAGAGAGAGAGGTAGAGAGAGAGAGAGAGAGGTAGAGAGGTAGAGGTAGAGAGAGAGGTAGAGAGGGGGAGAGAGAGAGAGGTAGAGAGAGAGAGGTAGAGAGGTAGAAAGAGGTAGAGGTAGAGGTAGGGAGAGAGGGAGAGGTAGAGAGAGAGGTAAAGGTGTAAAGGTAGAGGATAGAGAGGTATAGAGATAGAGGGAGAGGTAGAGAGAGAGGTAGAGAGAGAGGTAGAGGGAGAGAGGTAGAGGTAGAGAGGTAGAGGTAGAGAGAGAGTGGGAGAGGTAGAGAGGGTGAGAGAGGTAAAGAGATAAAGAGGTAGAGAAAGAGGTAGATAGAGAGGTAGAGAGAGAGAAGTAGAGAGAGAGAGAGAGGAAGGGAGAGAGGTAGAGAGAGAGGTAGAGAGAGAGGCAGAGATGGGTAGACAGGGGTAGAGAGGGGTAGAGTGAGAGGTAGAGAGAGGTAGAGAGAGAGAGGTAGAGGTAGAGAGAGAGAGAGAGAGGTAGAGAGCAAGAGAGAGAGGTAGAGGTAGGGAGAGAAAGAGGGGTAGAGAGAGAGAGGTAGAGAGAGAGGTAGAGAGAGAGAGAGAGAGAGAGAGCAGTAGAGAGAGAGAGAGAGAGAGGTAGAGAGAGACGTACAGGTAGAGCGAGAGAGAGAGTGGTAGAGAGAGAGAGGTAGAGGTAGGGAGAGAGAGAGGTAGAGGGGGAGAGGGAGAGAGGTAGAGGTAGAGAGAGAGGTAGACAAGGAGAGGTAGAGAGGGAGAGAGAGAGAGGTAGAGAGAGAGTTAGAGAGAGAGAGAGAGGTAGAGAGGTAGAAAGAGGTAGAGATAGGGAGAGAGGGAGAGGTAGAGAGAGAGAGAGAGAGAGAGAGAGGTAGAGGGAGAGAGGGAGAGAGAGAGAGGTAGAGGTAGAGAGGTAGAGGTAGAGAGAGAGTGGGAGAGGTAGAGAGGGTGAGAGATGTAAAGAGATAAAGAGGTAGAGAGAGAGGTAGAGACAGAGGGAGAGAGAGAGAGAGGTAGAGAGAGAGAGAGGAAGGTAGAGAGGTAGAGAGAGAGGTAGAGAGAGAGAGGTAGAGAGAGAGGTAGAGATGGTAGAGAGGGGTAGAGTGAGAGGTAGAGAGAGGTAGAGAGAGAGGTAGAGAGAGAGAGGTAGAGGTAGAGGTAGAGGTAGGGAGAGAGTGAGGGGTAGAGAGGTAGAGAGAGAGGTAGAGGTAGAGAGAGAAAGAGGGGTAGAGAGAGAGAGAGGTAGAGAGAGAGAGAGAGTGAGAGAGAGCAGTAGAGAGAGAGAGAGAGAGGTAGAGAGAGATGTACAGGTAGAGCGCGAGAGAGAGAGAGTGGTAGAGAGAGAGAGAGAGAGGTAGAGAGAGAGAGGTAGAGAGGTAGAGGTGGAGAGAGACGTACAGGTAGAGCGAGAGAGAGAGAGTGGTAGAGAGATAGAGAGAGAGAGAGAGAGAGAGGTAGAGAGAGGTAGAGTAATAGAGGTAGAGAGAGAGGTAGAGAGAGAGAGGTAGAGAGGTAGAGGTAGGGAGAGAGCGAGAGGTAGAGGGGGAGAGGGAGAGAGGTAGAGGTAGCGAGGTAGAGAGAGAGTGGTAGAGGGAGGGGTAGAGAGGGAGAGAGAGAGAGGTAGAGAGAGAGAGAGGTAGAGAGGGAGAGGAAGAGGGAGAGGAAGAGAGAGAGGTAGAGGTAGAGTGGTAGAGAGAGAGAGGTGGAGAGAAACAGGTAGAGTGAGAGGTAGAGAGAGGTAGAGGTAGAGAGAGAGAGGTAGAGAGAGACAGAGGTAGCGAGAGAGAGAGAGAGATAGCGAGAGGTAGAGAGGTGTAGAGAGGTAGGTAGAGGTAGAGGTAAAGAGAGACGTAGAGAGAGATGTATAGAGAGGTAGAGAGAGAGAGGTAGAGAGGTAGAGAGAGAGGTAGAGAGAGAGAGGTAGAGAGAGAGGTAGAGGTAGAGAGGTAGTGGTAGAGAGGTAGAGAGAGAGAGAGGTGGAGAGAGAGAGGTAGAGAGAGAGAGGTGGAGAGAGAGAGGTAGAGAGAGAGGTAGAGGTAGAGAGAGAGAGGTAGAGAGAGAGAGAGAGAGAGGTAGAGAGGTAGATTGGAGATCCTAGCATTTCCAGAGCATTAAAGGCACTACTCATTTGTAACGTCATTCCTTTCACAGCACATAACTAGGGCCCTCAAATACAAAAGGATGTTGTGGTCATAAAGCTTACAATTTGCAGCATCACAGTGGCTGCTACTGCAAACCCCCTTTTTAGAGTTGTGTATAACCTTCATGATTGACAAAAGGGGTTCTGCATCTTACTTCATATTGGAATTTGGAGGGGCAGTGGAAAGGGTGCTATCTTCAAATTGCAATTTACAATGACATATATCAATGGTTTTCAAACGCAATGGCAGTCGCAAACCGTTGATCTGATACCAACACTGAGCTGCAGTTGGTACATGATTCAGAAAAGAAAAGTTGGGACAGTGGGACAGGTTTCCCTTCGTGAATCATGGCAGGCGACAGTGAGTACAGACAGTGGTCCAGGGGCTACACTCGATACTGCAATGAACATGAGGGACTGCCCCTTTGGAGCTCAAGGCGTAAACTCTTTAATCCATCTCATATGCAGACCCTTCTGTAATACTAGTGCTTATGGTGCAAACAGGCATATCGTGTGTGGTGCAGACACTTCTGTTCAGTTTTAACTCTTTTTCAGTTGTCAACAAAATATTTTAATTCATATTTTGGTTTCCATTGTTAACTGTTTTTTAATATATCCATTAATTTATTTTATTTTAAATAATGGATATATTAAAAAACGTATAACAACAGTTAACAATGGAAACAAAAATATGAATTAAAACTGATTATTACCATGGAAAAGAAATTGATGAAACTTTAATGTTCGCTGAAAAGTGCACACATCCATCGGAACAGAAGTGTCTGCACCACACACGATAGGGTATACGAAAGGGCACCTAAAGAGTAGGTACCAGGATGTAGTAGCACCAACAAAAGAAAGGAATATAGCTTGAGTATGAATAAATCACGAGTGCACAGAAGGACTTTCCTAATTGATCTCGCAAAAAACAGGCAGACAAACCCATTGCATCTCTGGGCGAATTGTGTAATTTGGTGCTGGCGTTAATGAGGCTTTGATGGTTTTCACCCCTTCCTAGGGCCCCTGGCTGCAGCTCCACTCTTCCTTAGCTTGAAAAATGTGCCCCCCCCCCCTCCCGAAATTTGACTCTAGGTGCGCCTCTGCTTCAAGCTGTGGGAGCAGCCAGGCCTGGACCTTCCCTCTTGCCCATCAGCAGGACCGTCATTGCAAGCGCTTTCTCACGCTTTTAAAAGTGACGGCCCTGCAGACAAACACCACTGTGGGGGCTGTCAATAGTGACGGACCGGTGTTCCAGGGGGGGGCAAGGGCCCCCCCTTGCCCTCCCCTGCGGACGCCACATATAGAGACATTGAATCATACATGTAAATCAGTGTGTATAAAATGTTTAAAGAATGCTTGGCCTGGAAAAGCACAAACTCAGGATTCAGAGCATAACACAGTGGCTAGCATTGACTTTAACATTAAAAATGTATTTCCACCCAAATATATCTTTTTAGCAGCATCAGGCTAATGAATAACTGGGACAAAATATAAGTTACTAACTGGTACCATGCAGTTTGCAAGCAGCTCTTTGATGACAGTTTAGAGGTCCCTCTGCTAGATTACGATTCTCACTTATGAAGTGCACAGTAACAAAAGAATCTCTGTGACAAAAGCAGTAACCACAAACCTAGGCACATAAAATGCTGCTTTTTAAGATGCATGTTACACGTTCTTTGTAGTAGGCACATTAACCCTCTGTGCTACATTAGTTAAATTAAAGCTGCCACTGAACAAAACTCTCCTCGCTCTCCAGCAGGCACATTAATCACTGGCATTCTCTTGACACTTTTATTGTTGCTGGAAAGCTGCTAATTATACAAGAAATGTTTCTGTGCTTTTAAAACAGTTGCCTACGGACCCCCTGGGAATGTGTCACGGACCCCTGGGGGTCCGCGGACCACAGTTTGGGAAACACTGCATTAGGCTATTAAACGAAAGCCAAGCCCACGCAATATGCTCTCCAGTGACAAGGAGCAAGTGATAAAAGTAACTCAGGGCTTTCTATGAAAGAAACTTTATATTTATTTATTTATTTCTACTTCACCCCCAGGGCCTACCTCAGCATCCCTACAAAACACCACTCTTCTATCTTTCGATGACCTGTGGTAAGACTTCCTCGTGCACCCATAACTGTCAGGTGGCCCCATGTCATTTCTAACGCCTTCATCCTGGAAATTCTACCCCAAAACTTATAAGAGAGAAAAAACAACCATGCAAAGTGTTGTTGGCTAAAAAGCCAAGACAGCAAACCACCTATAAGGTTTGTGCAGCTGGAACTGAACCAGGGACACCACAACACATTGTCACAGAGTTTGTATTTTGTGTAACTGAACGGAGCAGTCTGCAATTTTACATGCACTGTATGGGAGTCGTGAGTTTTTGGAAAGTATGTTACCCTGTCAGTCCCTCAGAGCTCGCCAGCTGTGCGACACCTTCTGCTCACATCTTTGATAGTTCAGTTGTTCCAGTGAGTGGCACCGCAAACAAATGACTACAAATACCAGAATGCAAAAAAAAACAGCAGCAGCTCAGTGAACTTCTCATACCTGACACTTGAGCTATAGAGTACTACATAAGTGTATAAGAGGGCCCTGCCATTTAGTCACCATGGCCAGCCTTTCCTTCGTGAAGCCATTGTAATCTAAAGCTTCAGTGTAATCGATGCGAACCAGCACTACGATTCCCAGAATGCACTGTGTGGTTAAAAGAAAATCCATGAAGACTGACGAAGAGGAGCATCTGCTAACTTTTAGACCTATGTAGTGTTACATCCTCCCCATAGACACCCCTCACACAAGGTGTCCTGGCCACCTCCTCTCTGATTTCCTGGAGCTAACTCAATCCACAGCCCTGCTAATTGTGTCACCTGTCCTTTCATCATTTTAAACAAGCTAATTAGAGGTAGGAAGCGACAAAACACCACCAACGCTACACTCAGACTGCGACACAAAGGAACAGGAAGCCAGCAGAGGTCAGGATGCCGTGTGAGCGGCCCCGGAAGTGCCTCGGGGACCGGACGGACCCACGTGCGCACGCTCCCGGAAGGCCCCGGTACTTGGTCTGGTTATCTGTCAGCAATGCACACACTCGCGTGGAAAGGCCCTTGGACTACTTTGCGATTTCCCAAGCGTGGAATTATACCTAAGCATTGTGCCAATGTCTCCATGCAATAGCAGAGCTGCCAACTATCTCGTGGCACGTGCACCATCTTTAGCCAGCCCAGGCCATTTATCCCTCTGCGCATTGAATTGGTGCCACTTGCAGTTTTGTTTATTCCATTGCAAATGTAAAGGTTCCAAGATGATCCCAGCATGCAAAGCGCTCGTGATTGAAAAACCTGGGCTGCCTCGTGGTGTCACGTGCGGTGCAGCTGTGTCAGTGCGCCATGCTCCCAAGGGTCCCCTCTAGTTAGCTAATTAATTTAGTTGTCAGACAGGTGGAGAAGAACGCCCGTCCTGTCCTGACGCATCCCAGCGGTAGGTTGTGTAATCCCGAGATGACGTGTGAAGGAGAGGTCGCGCGGGGCACAGTCAGTCGAATTCACACGGTGGTCTCCAGGTAAACAGGGCTCACCATCCTCACATGGAGGCTGGCTACTCAATGTGACCCATTGTTTGCATCGGATTTTCACTTCCTACACTGGGGGGGAGGTGGGGCCTTGAAAATTGAATTCTCCTTAAGGAAATTCAACATCCGTAGATGCAGTGGTTTGTAATAATAGAGCTCAACTGATGGCTTCCAGCAGGGTCTGTCAGTCTGTCTGTCCATTCTGTTTTTCTGGCATCTTACACAAGTGGGCTGCATTTCAGGGTGCGACAGGACATGCCTGAGTATTGTATTGTATTGTAATTGCATTTATATAGCGCTTACTACCCCTGATGAGGCGTCGAAACGCTTTTTCGGCGAGTAGCACGCTACTCCGGGACCCATAGAGGATTAGTGTTGAATTAGTATAGTGAAAAATGCAAGTACCTTTTAAGTGGTGGATAGGTTAGTCAGTTATTTGGATTCGGAAAGATAGCAGAAGGATAGAAAAGGAAAAAAAAGGTTTGTATTTATATAGCGCGTGTTACCCCTGATGGGGTATTAAAGCATGCTACTGCGGAAACACATAAAGGATTAGTGCTGTAATAGGGAGCTCAGGTGACCCCAAGCAAGGGCTACAAGGGTACTACACAAGCACCGGGGTGCTCCTGTACTGCAAAAGAAAAGAAACACTTACCTAAACTTAGAAGTGGGAGAAAATCAAGCAAAGATATATAGAAATCGTACTATTCCTAAAATAATTAACTTTGCGGTAATCTTGTTCTGATGAACTTTCAGAACATCTTCTCTGTACTGCTCAATGAAGTTCACAGCTCACAGACAAGCTTCGCAAAGCCAGTAGGTCTCACCTTTGAGGGCTACTGGCTTTGCCAATGCTTTTTGACGATGCTGAATTGCATCAGTAAAGGCACAATGCTTTCTCCAATGCTGTTTAGCATTGGGGAAAAAAGGTTGCGATGACGCGTCTGTTGTTAGTTTTGGGTCATGCACGCATCTATCACGCGTGCAGACATGTAAAGAATGCAACTGCCACCGTTTCCTTTTATTATACATTGGCCAATCTAAAATAGTGGGTTCCTCTTACATGGGTCAGTAAAAAAAAAAAATTATATGGGGCAGATTTATGATGGTAATGCGCCACGTTTACGTCACGCAACTGCAGCGTAAACGTGGCGCATCCCTACGACCCATTTACAACGTGACGCATCTAGGCAGATGCGTCACGTTGTAAAGCCCTGCGCCACTTGTGGGCGTTCCGGCGCAGGGTGGGCGTTCCGGGGCAGGTGCGCCTCGCAAAAGTGGCTGAGTGAAATCTATGAGATTTCACTCAGTCACTTTCAGGCCAATGCTGCGTCACAACCCTGCGCCTGCTTGAAGCAGGCGTAGGTCTTGACGCAGCATTGGTCAGATAGGGCACCCCCGAGCCTTGCTGGAGCTGCGTCGCGCTTGCGATGCAACTCCAGCAATGCGCTGCCTTTACGGCACAGATGCGTCACGCATCTGTGCCGTTTTTGCCCCATGGTGCGCCGCATTGTAAATGCGGCGCACCATGGGTGGCGGAGCAGCGGCGCAATATGACTGGCGCATCCCTGTATGTTTATAAGTGTGTGACTGTGCTTTTGCGAAAGGATGATAGCAAATTACCCTTACACAAGATAACACAAGACCCTTGCGCAACCTGTGCGTCAGTTTTTATGTGATAAGAAGTGATGAACCGGTGGAGCAAGGGACTTGTAAGTAAGCCCAAAAATATCTTAGATGCAGGGGTAAGATGGGCAATGGAGGAGCAGGTTGGGAGGTCAGGAGAGAGAAATGAGGGGTGAGGGAGGGGGTGTTGGTTTAAATTAAGCATTGGCAAAACCAATATTTTTCGCTTATGGTGAGAGCTATTTTTTTCCAATAGGGTGGCCAGATTTTGGGAAGCAAAAACCGGGACAGGCCAGACATAAATGTAGGACTAAAGTCTTTAGTCTTTGATATCTTTCCTGTCCTGTTTTTTCCATACATACATATACACACACAATAGGCTTGTAAATGCATGTGTGTTTGTATATGTGTGTGTATATATACATACACACACATACATATACTTACACACATGCGCTAGGCTGAGGAAGGTGTACCGCTGAAACACGTTTGTTGTTTGAACTCTGCCATTAAAATCCAAGCGAGGATTTACCCCCGAGAGTGCTGGTAATTATTATTTTTGGGAGCGGGGATATATATATATATATATATATATATTTATATGCAAAAAAGAAGGAGAGAACTCTGGGTAGGTCTCAGTTTAGGTGGAAAGCAGCTCCTGTTAGAGCACTCTCAACACCAGCGACACTCTAGATCTGCTCACCTCAAATGTCTGTTTTTCTATCAAAGTTTTTAAGCATAGGATTAGACAGTGCTATCCATGCCGAGATAGAAAATGACAAAGTCTTTCGCCATTTAAACAGCAAAGTCTTTAAGCATAGGACTAGTACAGTGCAGTCCTTGCCGAGCTGTCAAATAACAAAAGCCATTTATCACTCCAGGCACAACATTACAGCTTTGAATTGGTAAAATACCAACTCAAGCCAACCTGAAATGAATAAAAGCAACCCCTGACACACTGTTTCGCTCTAATTAGAGCTCTTCAGAGAGGTATAGCTTTGTCCAGACACAAGGGAGCACCCAGTATTAAGTCAAAACAAAACCCTTTCAGGCATAGAGTGACGCATAAATTATGCAAAAAAGAAGGAGAGAACTCTGGGTAGGTCTCAGTTTAGGTGGAAAGCAGCTCCTGTTAGAGCACTCTCAACACCAGCGACACTCTAGATCTGCTCACCTCAAATGTCTGTTTTTCTATCAAAGTTTTTAAGCATAGGATTAGACAGTGCTATCCACGCCGAGATAGAAAATGACAAAGTCTTTCGCCATTTAAACAGCAAAGTCTTTAAGCATAGGACTAGTACAGTGCAGTCCTTGCCGAGCTGTCAAATAACAAAAGCCATTTATCACTCCAGGCACAATATTACAGCTTTGAATTGGTAAAATACCAACTCAAGCTAACCTGAAATGAATCAAAGCAACCCCTGACACAGTGTTTCGCTCTAATTAGAGCTCTTCAGAGAGGTATAGCTTTGTCCAGACACAAGGGAGCACCCAGTATTAAGTCAAAACAAAACCCTTTCAGGCATAGAGTGACGCATAAATTATGCAAAAAAGAAGGAGAGAACTCTGGGTAGGTCTCAGTTTAGGTGGAAAGCAGCTCCTGTTAGAGCACTCTCAACACCAGCGACACTCTAGATCTGCTCACCTCAAATGTCTGTTTTTCTATCAAAGTTTTTAAGCATAGGATTAGACAGTGCTATCCATGCCGAGATAGAAAATGACAAAGTCTTTCGCCATTTAAACAGCAAAGTCTTTAAGCATAGGACTAGTACAGTGCAGTCCTTGCCGAGCTGTCAAATAACAAAAGCCATTTATCACTCCAGGCAAAATATTACAGCTTTGAATTGGTAAAATACCAACTCTTGGCTTGAGTCATATCTCGGCATGGATAGCACTGTCTAATCCTATGCTTAAAAACTTTGATAGAAAAACAGACATTTGAGGTGAGCAGATCTAGAGTGTCGCTGGTGTTGAGAGTGCTCTAACAGGAGCTGCTTTCCACCTAAACTGAGACCTACCCAAAGTTCTCTCCTTCTTTTTTGCATAATTTATGTGTCACTCTATGCCTGAAAGGGTTTTGTTTTGACTTAATACTGGGTGCTCCCTTGTGTCTGGACAAAGCTATACCTCTCTGAAGAGCTCTAATTAGAGCGAAACACTGTGTCAGGGGTTGCTTTTATTCATTTCAGGTTTGCTTGAGTTGGTATTTTACCAATTCAAAGCTGTAATATTGTGCCAGGAGTGATAAATGGCTTTTGTTATTTGACAGCTCGGCAAGGACTGCACTGTACTAGTCCTATGCTTAAAGACTTTGCTGTTTAAATGGCGAAAGACTTTGTCATTTTCTATCTCGGCATGAATAGCACTGTCTAATCCTATGCTTAAAAACTTTGATAGAAAAACAGACATTTGAGGTGAGCAGATCTAGAGTGTCGCTGGTGTTGAGAGTGCTCTAACAGGAGCTGCTTTCCACCTAAACTGAGACCTACCCAGAGTTCTCTCCTTCTTTTTTGCATAATTTATGCGTCACTCTATGCCTGAAAGGGTTTTGTTTTGACTTAATACTGGGTGCTCCCTTGTGTCTGGACAAAGCTATACCTCTCTGAAGAGCTCTAATTAGAGCGAAACATTGTGTCGGGGGTTGCTTTTATTCATTTCAGGTTGGCTTGAGTTGGTATTTTACCAATTCAAAGCTGTAATATTGTGCCTGGAGTGATGAATGGCTTTTGTTATTTGACAGCTCGGCAAGGACTGCACTGTACTAGTCCTATGCTTAAAGACTTTGCTGTTTAAATGGCGAAAGACTTTGTCATTTTCTATCTCGGCATGGATAGCACTGTCTAATCCTATGCTTAAAAACTTTGATAGAAAAACAGACATTTGAGGTGAGCAGATCTAGAGTGTCGCTGGTGTTGAGAGTGCTCTAACAGGAGCTGCTTTCCACCTAAACTGAGACCTACCCAGAGTTCTCTCCTTCTTTTTTGCATAATTTATGCGTCACTCTATGCCTGAAAGGGTTTTGTTTTGACTTAATACTGGGTGCTCCCTTGTGTCTGGACAAAGCTATACCTCTCTGAAGAGCTCTAATTAGAGCGAAACACTGTGTCAGAGGTTGCTTTTATTCATTTCAGGTTGGCTTGAGTTGGTATTTTACCAATTCAAAGCTGTAATGTTGTGCCTGGAGTGATAAATGGCTTTTGTTATTTGACAGCTTGGCAAGGACTGCACTGTACTAGTCCTATGCTTAAAGACTTTGCTGTTTAAATGGCGAAAGACTTTGTCATTTTCTATCTCGCCGTGGATAGCACTGTCTAATCCTATGCTTAAAAACTTTGATAGAAAAACAGACATTTGAGGTGAGCAGATCTAGAGTGTCGCTGGTGTTGAGAGTGCTCTAACAGGAGCTGCTTTCCACCTAAACTGAGACCTACCCAGAGTTCTCTCCTTCTTTTTTGCATAATTTATGCGTCACTCTATGCCTGAAAGGGTTTTGTTTTGACTTAATACTGGGTGCTCCCTTGTGTCTGGACAAAGCTATACCTCTCTGAAGAGCTCTAATTAGAGCGAAACACTGTGTCAGAGGTTGCTTTTATTCATTTCAGGTTGGCTTGAGTTGGTATTTTACCAATTCAAAGCTGTAATGTTGTGCCTGGAGTGATAAATGGCTTTTGTTATTTGACAGCTCGGCAAGGACTGCACTGTACTAGTCCTATGCTTAAAGACTTTGCTGTTTAAATGGCGAAAGACTTTGTCATTTTCTATCTCAGCATTGATAGCACTGTCTAATCCTATGCTTAAAAACTTTGATAGAAAAACAGACATTTGAGGTGAGCAGATCTAGAGTGTCGCTGGTGTTGAGAGTGCTCTAACAGGAGCTGCTTTCCACCTAACTGAGACCTACCCAGAGTTCTCTCCTTCTTTTTTGCATAATGTATGCGTCACTCTATGCCTGAAAGGGTTTTGTTTTGATATATATATATATATATATATATATATATATATATATATATATATATATATATATATATATATATATATATATATATATATCAGGATCCCTCCACCCGGAACTCCCCCTGCCGTGTGCCCCACTCTGTCTCTGCTGGGAGCAGGTATCCATAAACAGATAAATCCCTTAACATTTCAGCCTTCAAAGTTGCCTGTGAATGGGATAACTTTCAATTCTGTTTTGCTGAATTATCTGACCCCAAAAACTAGGACATTTACCTAAAATTAAGAAAAATGTTGGGACACCGAGACAGCCCTCTAAAAACCGTGACTGTCCAGGGAAATCCGGGACGTCTGGTCACCCTACTGTTGCTTATGAATGACGTCCAGTAGTCCATGTAGATTATTTATTAGGATAGATGCTGCTCAGTCCATCCTCCAATAGACACCACAGTCATCTCACATTCCACAGCATCACCACACCAACATTCCACACACCCAGTCACACTGGCTGAGCAGCAGGTATAACACATCTCCCTTCTTTACAAGGGATAATAATAGAAGCTCTTGCATGCAAGATTTCATTAAAGCAAATGATAACAATGAAAGCTCTTGCATGCATGTTTACCTTATAGCAATAAGTCATCATAAAGGAGCATGGAAAGAAAAGGTGGAAACATTGCACACATGTTGCATCTATGAATAAGCAACATGTCATCACTTATTAGTGGGAAAGTACAATGCATGTTGTCACAGCAAATCAAGAAAATAAAGTTAACCATATGATAAGAATAAAATCACATCATCCCTCTTTACAAAGCAAACATAAGAATACACTCATCTTCTCCCTTTCTAACCAGCAACAACATCATACACCCCACCACACCACAAATCATCTATCAAACCCCTAATGCCACAAACATGCCTGCTGGCTAGGCTGACATAAAAGACAGCACGCAGGGAACCAACCATGATTTAAATATACAGGTTAAGTGCTGCCAAAAAACTTGGAGGTGTAAACCAAAAGCATCTCCTTACCTACACCAAATAATTGTAGAGAACATATCTGATGCAGAAATCAATTTGATTTAGCAGGGCTTGCGTGTTTTGAAACATAATCTTCTTTCTCTTCCACCCCCTTTGCCTCCATCACTGTTCTGTCTCTCCCAACACTCCTCTTTCACTCCCTATCTTCCTTATTGATTAAACCCTCTTCCCGATTCTTTTTTAGGTCTCGGCTAGCGTAGGCTGCGCACATGCGCAGTCTCGCTGGTGAGATTTTATGTCTCTCAGTAGCGAGGTAATGCCCGCCCCTCTTCTCCATTGGCTGGCCTCCTAAACGGCGGCCAGCCATTGGAGAACAGGTCTCTGTGACGTTCTCTTTTCGCTGTAAGCCCCGTCCTTTTCGGATTGAGGGGTGTGTTTTTTTTGTTTCTTTCTCTCCTCTCCTCCAGCCAATGGAGAAAAGGGGAGAAAGAAACACACGCCCCCCAGTCTGAAAAGGACGGGGCTTGGAGCAAATGGCCTGCACTTGTTGAACACAGTGGCGTAGCAATTGCCCGTTCTTGCTGATGAAAGCAAGGACAATGAACATACCAACCCCAGGCCTCGCTGATGAAAGCAAGGACAATGAACATACCGACCCCAGGCACAGCTGGGTAATAAAAGACATAATTGAGAAGAGAGGGGCAAGCCCGAGTAAGTCATACCCCAGCCTCCCCCGCCCAACCCCTGCATGCGCTTCTTGCTGGTTCCTCCCCTGCCCCAGTCCTCCGTAACGCAGAACCCCCGTTTGGAAAAAGACACTGCCTGCTGGTCAACTTATCAAGGTCTTGGAGCCGGTGTTACCACAGTCCATATTAGGTACACACTCTATCCCTTGTCCCGCTGCCTCTGCCGCTCGCCCCTTTTCTGCGGTTGGTATCAGTCTCCGCTGCTGCCCTCACAGTCGTCCCCATCTGTGTATCTGTCCGTCCTAGCGATGCTGCAGTTCGTGCGGAGCCTGCTGCCTGTGAGGGGGATCCCTAGGCGAGATACGCCAAGCTCTTCAAGAAGCTGGACCTCAACCAGGATGGGAAGGTGGACATCGCTGAGCTACAGGCCAGGCTCCGGGCCATGGGCACGGCCGTGGAGGCGGATACCGAGCAGATATGAGCTCCGAGAGGCTGCCTGCTAAGATACAGACCCTTTAAAACAAATCTTTCAAGCAACCTGGCTGTTTTCTGGCTTCCAAAACTAGTCCTAGCTTTTTCCTCCCCAGACTCAATCCTTTGCACACTGGGACTTATAGTTTCACCTCCCCACTAAAGGCTTTGGCTTGCTTACACGTCTCAGCATGTAAAGTGCTCTAAGAAAGACCAGGCCTTGCACTGCCTCACTCCATGGTTCTGGAAAAAAATCATAACTAAACAAGTTGCATGTAAAACCTTAGTTACCTTTCGTGTAAAGGCTGCAGGGTCAGATGGGGTCCGCACGTGTGGGTTGGCCGAGATTGAAAGTGTATGAAACAAAAGGATCCACCCCAAAGAGGTTTATTGTATGTCTAGAAATGTAAGGCATACGCAATGTTTGTTAAAATACCCCTCACACACCAAAAGGACCCTTGGTGTCATGCTTCATCATCGGGGTCTTCCCGCCCCGCTGCGGGACGGGGTGTGCTGCGACTGGCGACTACGCTGGAGCACTATATTATTGTAAGTGCTATGTGAGGTTTATCTGTTGTGAGTGAAAAAGGGTCGGGGTGGATGAAAAGGTGATGTTAACAAATACCAGGACTTATGGATTAAAACATTTTTAATTGGTCATAGGCAGGTATTGTTAAAAAAAAATTGTGAGTCGGAGAGATCACGCTAGTAATGTGCGTATTCTCCTTTAAGTGTCAACATGTTTTGAAGCTTGAGATGCTTCTTCGTCAGGACAGAGTATGATCCCTCGGTCACTCATTTTGTTGCTATCAATATGTGAAGAGAAATATAGACAAGTGATGTTAAAAAATACAATACCTAATTGGTACAGGTATGGGTTTTCTAAAGCTTTATCAGTAGTTCTGAGTATAAGCCTGTAGAGAGAGAGAGCACAGTTATTTCCGAGGCGCTCCCAATGCGCAGACACAATATCACCTAGGGAAGAAAAGGTGATGCATAGTGAATACTTCTATAGTTAAACATAGGTGCTGTGACCTGTATCGGTAAAGGAAGGGGGAGACAATACACACAACGAAACAACATAGAACAGAAATCACACACTCTTTATGCTGACTTTCAGAGTGGTTTCGTATTGGCTAGGAGGAATGAAAGTTGTTAAATTCAAAAGTACATACTAGAAACAAACGGAGTCAGTGCTCCATGAGCCTCCGGGTCGAGAGGTGAAATGAAACTCTCAACTGTATGTGTGGGAAAAAGGAAAGACAAAAAACAAACACAGAGTCTGTTGTTATCGCTCCTTGGGGAAGAAAATGTCTCCAGAAGTAATCGTGGGTCAGAGGAAAATAAGCATGGTCAGTTCTCTCCCCAAACGGCTATGCCGTACTTACATTCTGTCGTGCAGTCACTGCTTCCTCTCTCGCCAACCCGTGGTTCCTTGGATGTGGTTTGAGAGGGCGAGCAGTGGTGTATTTATGCAAGGCCTGATTAGTTAATTGTTTTGAAATTGTATACACCTGGCAGTGATGGGTGTGCCCGGATGTAGGAGAAAAACACTAGAATGGCATGCGTTATTTGTGAGGATTTGTTGGGGGCCATGTTGGTGCTAGAAGAATTGCCTTGTCTATCGTAATTTTGTTGGTAAGTCTCTTGAGCATCGGAGAGAAGGGCTTACCATGTCCGCTAAATTTAGACCTCCAGAAATGTTGGGGTAAACAAGTTTTAGTTATTGAAAGTAGAGGCTGCAGCAGGCGGCCATGTTGGTTAAGGGAGGCGCCTGAACGTAGCTTCAGCAACGCCGGTAGCTGTCATTGGTTGGTTACCGCTGCAGCCTGAGGACTGAGTGGGCCTACATATCCCAGTACTTGCTTCAGAATGCCGATCGGATCGGATGGTTCCGATTGGTCGGTTTCGCTGTTGGTTCTGAACCTAGTGGGCATACCTATACCCATGTCGGCTTCAAGTGTCGATTTAATCCGTTAGTTCTTATTGGACGGTTATCACTGTGTCAGGTCTTATATGTCCCAGTGTGGGTTATGATGCCAATTTCCATTGGGGGACAGTGATGTGAAGGAGGGGCAGCCTGTCAAGTTTTATGGCATGATATAGAATTATACTTAATTATCAGCACTATTTCCAAATATTAGTAAATAGCGAAAGGTCCATCATGGAAGGAGGATCAGTGTTTTGGAAATACCTTTGGGTCGATAGTTCAAAAGTGATGATTCCAAATTCAAATTCCTCGCATTTCACCTATGTTGGTACAGTGACACTGGTGCATAGCAGGGGCAGGAGTGGTGAATATATCCATTGTGGAGGTTTATGTTAATTGTGCCCAAGGAATGTCATCATTGAGCCCTGTTATATGTGTGCCAAGGCGGAACACCCGTTACAAAAAGGGGGTGGTGATGGACGGAGCATCTGAATCAATCAAACACTCACACTCAGTCAAAAGATCTGGGTTTAATCCATCACCGTTCTTTAGCCCACTCTGCCACCCCAGTTCTGACATGGCTCTATGCAAATCAGTCTGACCCTGTGCCCCATGGGAACAGTCCAGCCCGAACTGCCAAGCCATGTCTTCCCTGGACCGGAAACAAGCTTCCGAGGACCGGTTTCTGGCATTCCAGCCTTCTTCAGCCCTGCTTGCTTGAATCCAGTGGCAAAGTGAGCAAGGGACTCACGTCTGAGCATACCCTGCCACACTTATGGCGGCCAAAAGCGGTAGAAAAAGGGGGTGGTGATAGACGGAGCATCTGAATCAATCAAACACTCACACCCAGTCAAAAGATCTGGGTTTAATCCATCACCGTTCTTTAGCCCACTCTGCCACCCCAGTTCTGACATGGCTATATGCAAATCAGTCTGACCCTGTGCACCATGGGAACAGTCCAGCCCGAACTGCCAAGCCATGTCTTCCCTGGACCGGAAACAAGCTTCCGAGGACCGGTTTCTGGCATTCCAGCCTTCTTCAACCCGGCTTGCTTGAATCCAGTGGCCAAGTGAGCAAGGGACTCACGTCTGAGCATACCCTGCCACACTTATGGCGGCCAAAAGTGGTACAAAAAGGGGGTGGTGATGGACGGAGCATCTGAATCAATCAAACACTCACACCCAGTCAAAAGATCTGGGTTTAATCCATCACCGTTCTTTAGCCCACTCTGCCACCCCAGTTCTGACATGGCTATATGCAAATCAGTCTGACCCTGTGCCCCATGGGAACAGTCCAGCCCGAACTGCCAAGGCATGTCTTCCCTGGACCGGAAACAAGCTTCCGAGGACTGGTTTCTGGCATTCCAGTCTTCTTCAGCCCGGCTTGCTTGAATCCAGTGGCAAAGTGAGCAAGGGACTCACGTCTGAGCATACCCTGCCACACTTATGGCGGCCAAAAGCGGTACAAAAAGGGGGTGGTGATGGACAGAGCATCTGAATCAATCAAACACTCACACTCAGTCAAAAGATCTGGGTTTAATCCATCACCGTTCTTTAGCCCACTCTGCCACCCCAGTTCTGACATGGCTATATGCAAATCAGTCTGACCCTGTGCCCCATGGGAACAGTCCAGCCCGAACTGCCAAGCCATGTCTTCCCTGGACCGGAAACAAGCTTCCGAGGACCGGTTTCTGGCATTCCAGCCTTCTTCAGCCCGGCTTGCTTGAATCCAGTGGCAAAGTGAGCAAGGGACTCACGTCTGTCTGAGCATACCCTGCCACACTTATGGCGGCCAAAAGCGGTACAAAAAGGGGGTGGTGATGGACGGAGCATCTGAATCAATCAAACACTCACACCCAGTCAAAAGATCTGGGTTTAATCCATCACCGTTCTTGAGCCCACTCTGCCACCCCAGTTCTGACATGGCTATATGCAAATCAGTCTGACCCTGTGCCCCATGGGAACAGTCCAGCCCGAACTGCGGAACACCCAGCGCTGTTCTTTTTCCAGGAAACCACTCTCATTCTGGATCTGTTCAATCACAGTCCACTGCAGATCTTTTATGCTATGACCCATTGTTAGATAGTGGTTGGCCATCTTGGTCGTGCTTTTATTGCATCGGATATTACTCTTATGCTCGCCGATCCGTATCTTGACCGGTCTCGACGTCATTCCCACATATTCCTTGCCACAGGGGCATGTGATCAGGTAGATGACGTTCTTGCTGTTACAGTTTGTGACGGTTCTCTGATCCCACAATGTCCCGTTAGCAAATTTTATAGTCTTGCTCTTCTTGGTTAAATCACAGGTACTACATGAACCGCAAGGGTGATGTCCTTGCACTGACTGTAACCTTGTCATGCAAGAGTTTTGTCCTCCCATCATCCTAGGTCTCGTATGAACCAATATGTCCCTCAGATTTCTACCTCTCCTGTGTGAAAACATAGGTTTAGGGAATTCTAGGGTGCCACAATTCAGGATTTCCCTATGTTTATTGACTATTTTAGGATCTTATTGGAATTGGTGTTGTAGATAGTCACACAGATGGGACGTTTTTCTGGTTCCTTAGGTAGCTGGTTCTCTAACAGGGCTTCCCTGTTGTTGTTCCTTGCTCTCTTGAAGCCCTTCTGATCAATTTTTATGGGGTAGTTTCTTGTTAGTACTTTCTGTTCCAGATCTGATGCTTGTTTTTTGAATTCAGAGACATTGGAACAGTTTCTGCGGAGGCGAAGAAACTGTCCATATGGGAGATTATCTCGCAGATGTCTCGGGTGAAAGCTATTGTAAAGTAACAGGCAGTTTTTGGCTGTGGGTTTGAAATGAGTGTTGGTCTTTAGTCTTCCCTGGTCTGGATAGATATTGAGATCTAGAAAAAACAGATTTTTATTGGATGTGGTGTGGGTGAGTTTTAGGAATCTATTTTGTAGGTTCAACCATACCATGAAATCTTCAACAGATTGTGTGTCTCCCTTCCATATTACAAGGACATCATCGATGTACCTTCTCCAGGTAATCACCTGGTTGTAGAAAGGGTTTTGCTCGTGTAAAATCCGAGTGGACTCTAGGTGGTGTACATAGAGACCAGCCAGGCTAGGAGCAAAAGTGCTTCCCATGCTGGTCCCATGCTTCTGTAAGTAGTGTACCCCTTCATAAAGGAAATAAAACGATTTCTTCCTTTAAAAAAACAGTGTGCTTACACATAAAAGTAAATTACAAATTTGTAAAGGCAATTAATGCCATGAGACAGATTAAAATGCTGTGTTCCAGGTATTCGTTCTTTAAATGGCCCACAACAAAAGCACTGCTAGTTGCCTGGTCCTATAGCGGAGTAATATAAAATGACCCAAATGAAGGGACCTGCCCCTCGCCGAACTCAAGAATGTATTAAATAAAGTGCATTCCATAAAGCTTCAGAAGAGCAGGAAAAATGTGGGCTGCGGTGAGAGAGGCTAGTTTTTCAGCGGTGCTATATTTCAATACTTCGACATTTCAAATGTCTTCCAGGCTGTTTTCCAGACACAGTCTGTGTGTAGTGATGCCCCTCACAGCAGGACTGTCTCCAGCCTGGAGCACCCACAACAGAGGCACAAAGAGGTGTGTGGGCTCTACAATGAAGTGTGATTAAGGTAGACAAATGCTTGGCCTCACCTGAAGGGCCCCCTTTAACCTGCAACTCCACCCTAACTCACCCACAGCATCTTCAAAAAGGACAGAGATTCAGGAAGTCTAATCAGCAGCCATTTGTTAACAAAAGTGTTCATTGATTTTGTAAGGGGAGCCCTTTCCCCATCCCCTGACTCATACTAATGTTTGCATTCCCTGCCCTCCAGTCACTGGAATGCAAGTACTACACTTCCACTGTCTGTGAAGCTGTCCTCATCTTCCATCTGGTACCAATGCAAACCAGAGGCATTTAAACTTATCCCACTCTGCTGAATAATGAATACTCTGAGTCAAACCTCAGAATGAATTACAGAATCTCTTTTGCAATGTATACATTATTTCCCTTGTATCTTCTCAACATATGTGCTCAGCCATTCTTTTTCACTTTCAACCCTTGAGCTGATCAACTGACTTGCCTGGATCGGTGGTCTAGCAGTAGTCTAGCAACAGAGATGCGTTACCTGATTCTAGTACCTATTAAATACTTCCACTATAGCACCATCTTGACAAGTAAATAATGTTTCTACATTCTTGCATCCTCAAAGGGCATGCTGTCTAAAAATATTAACAACATTTCTTACATTCGGCATTAAAAAAGCTGTCCTTTAATTAAAATTTCTGTTTGTCGCCTCTCCTTTTTGCTTCTCAATTCAAAGAAGTCTTTATTCGATTATTACATCATAAAAGACATGCATCACAAAATTACAATAGCAAATAGCAAAAAATGTATATATATAGATAATATTAAAACAGTTTAAGAGCGTATTAAATCATTTATCCAAGACTTCACTTGAAGAGGGTTATTTTTAAAATTGCACTAGATCGTCAATTGGATAACCATAATAGTTCGGGCACTATAGACAGTTATACTTTAATACATAAACAATAAAAAACCTAGGTCGAGTTAATGAACCTTGTTCTTAGGATCCAAGCCCATCCTAAATATTTCGCTACCCCTGTTACAATCACAGGTGACAGATCTGATCTTAAAATCCTGCTTGCATTTGCTGCTGAGCGAGTCCCCAAATTTCTACAAACTGGACTTAACCACTTTGATCTCGGGGCAGCATACAGCGGGCAGACAAAAAGAAAATGATTGATACTTTCGCCCTGTTCTGGGCATCTAGGACAGAGCCCAGACCCACCCTTACCCCACGTTTTTGTAAACTCCCTTAGGGGCAAAGAACCGCATCTATATTGATGGAATAATTTGCGGTCCAAGGGCTTGGATATAACATCCCAGTATTTTTCAAGACAGGGGGCATCCTTTACTACTACAAATGTACCGGTAAGGTTACTAGCAGTCAGTCCCGAATGTCTTTTATGTACAACCCATTCCCAATATTGACTCTTCAAATCCTTTTTGGAGGGAAAGGTTGCAGTACCGGGATTTAACCATAGCTCTTCATGCCCCAAAGCACACAACGTGGCTCTTAGGTCTTTAAACCAACCTATGTTGTATGCACCAGGAAGATCCCTAACCTCGATGCAAGCTCTTGCATATAGTTGGAGTTCGGGCGTTGTCCATAGGCGGCGCCAGAATGCAAGTGGTCGCAATCTGGCTTGGTCCTCCACAGGCTGGCACCCAAGGTCATACAAGAGTGGAATCCGCGGTGACGACTGTGGAAGACCAGTAGCCACCCTAAGAAATTTATTTTGAGCAGCTTTCAGGGGATCCAAATTACTGTAGCCCCAGAGCTCTGCCCCATACAGGATAGAGGGTAGAACTTTTGTTCCATAAATCTTCATTATGGGGGACATGGGCCTAGTAAGGGATCTTTTATGTTCTTTAATCACAGCTCCTCCTATCTGCGCGTGCTTTAATGCCAATATATCAACCTTTGGGGACCAACTAAGGGTCTCACTAAACGTTACTCCAAGGTACGTAAACAGTTTAGTCTGTTCCAGGGATGTGCCCCCATTGTGACCCTTGCTGTAGTCGGGATGTGTCCTCTTAGTATCATGAATTTAGTTTTTGACACATTCACCTCGAGCTCATGCTCACTGCAGAAAAGTTCAAACCTTGTTAGGGCCTGTTGAAGACCCCGTCTGGTCTTAGAGATTAGAAGGGTGTCGTCAGCGAACATGAGCAAGGGGATTTTCATTCCAGCCAGGGACGGGGCGTCAGTGGGGTGGTTAATAAAATAATTAATAACCCCGTTTATATATAAGGAAAAGAGAGTGGGGGCTAGGACACACCCTTGCCTTACACCTTTAGCAACTGGGAAACTATCCGTTACCTCCCCTGGTTTACCCCAGTGCACTTGGGCATAAGTTTGAGCGTGTAAATTCACCAAAAGGCGTACCAGTGGAGCTGGCATACCCAATTTCACTAGACAATTCCACAACCTTGCCCATGGGACAAGGTCAAATGCAGACCTAAGGTCCACAAAAGCTGCATAAAGCTTACCTTTACCTAAAATACCAGTCTTCCAGTAGAGAAGGATAAACCGAAATGCCTGATCTAAGGTACCCACATGGGACCGGAAGCCAGCCTGGAGTGGAGTAAGGATGTTATACTCACAAATCCAGTCCTGAATCCTGCCAAGAACAAGGCGGGCTGTGATTTTTTGAACCGCATCTATAAGGCTGATCGGCCGGTAGTTGGAAGGAACCGAGCGATCGCCTTTCTTGTAAATTGGCAGGATTTCTGCCCCGAACCAGGACTCAGGAACCTTGGCACTAGAGGCTAGGGCATTTGCAAGTAGGACTATATAAGGGACCCAGAGATCCTGATCTTGCTGAAATAGGTCAGCTGGTATGCAATCCGGGCCAGGAGCCTTGCCCTTCGGTATAGATTTCAAGACATGTTTAACTTAGCTGCTCAAAAACTTGAGAGGGGAAGCCTGCGCGGGGCAACAGATGTCGACCTGGGCACTACTGTGGTTCCTAAATTGTTCCTCAAAATAGCAAACCCACTGATATTGACCTACGGAAGCAGGGCTTGGGCGGTCTTCCTGGGAGGTTCCCCATTTTAATAAATGCCAAAACTGTCGCATATTCCGTGGATTACATGCTTCAGTTAATGATAGCCACCGTTCCTCATCCCAGTTGGACTTGGCTTTGTGCTTGGCATCATTATAAGCCTTTCTACAAGACCTAATTTGGGTAATATTTTTTTGCTTAATTGCTTTAAACAGATCCTTATGGGTCCGACGGCAGTCCTCATTAAACCAGGATGTGGTTTTCAATTTCCCCCTCCTACCCTGCTTGGAGATAGACTTTACAAACAGCTTTTTCAGCTCCAAAAATAGACAGGTATGAATGTTAGTTATAGATGCATTGATTTCTTCCTGTGACTCACATTTAGAGATTTCTTCCAAGGAGTTAGCTTAGCTACCAAAGATCTAATCTCCTTGCGTGCCTCAATATTAACGGAGATTTGAGGCCAACGTACCCTTCTCATATCGTTACAAAGTACGACTTCATCCTGGACGACATTTGGGCCACAGCTTTCTGACCCATGAAAGCTGTGGTCCCTAAATTCCACTATAAGCGGTTCATGGTCGCTTTCCGGGCGGGTCATAACCACCATATCCTCAACTGCAGACCACAGCTTAACATCGACTAAAATATAGTCAATGTGGCTGCTGTGTCTGCCGTTGCTAAAGGTATGTCTACCTGTCCTGTCTGATTGCACTCTTCCATTTAGTGCACGCAGGCCCTGGTCCAGGCACAACCCTTTAATAAATGTAGCGGATTGTGTCCATTTCCCAATCTGGGGCAACTCAAGCAGGGGAATACCCCAGGTCATGTCTTCAGCCTCAGTAAGTGAGGCATCATCTGAACTCAGGGGTTCAAAGCAGGAATTGAAAACCCCGTCACAACGGTAAGCCCTTCTGCAGTAACACCTGATAGGAAATCGTCCAGAAGGCGGAGGGTGGGGGAGACCTTACCACCCTGGACGCCCTAGCATAGATGTTAATCAAAAGAATGTTAAGACCTTTAGAAGTTTTTACACTAACTATTAATATATCGGGGCTATCTATTGGAACCTCCTCCACTCTTACACCATCATACTGGCGTACCCAGGTGGTCAAACCTCCCATGGCACGTCCTCTGTGGCCTTTGATGGCTGGTTTGCTGAAGTTTAAATAACCAACAAGGTACACCGGTAAGTGTGCCAGGTTTCCTGAAGCGACCACACATCAACTTGCTGAATAAAGTTCACCCAATCCGGAATACACATACGGGACTCAAGGCCAGCTATGTTCCAACTACCAATCTTGGTGCCACTTAGTACCACCTGGTCAGTAGTTTTGGCCTTATGGTATGGGGGTATTGCATCCTGTGGTAACGGATCTAAGTTATCATCAAAAGATCCCCTAAAACTTGATGTATCCAGTAGGGGTACATCATCATTCCTTTTGTCTATTCTATCTATTCCGGCCATACCATAAGCTACCAACACAGGTTCCCTGCTTCCGGTAGACGACTCTCCATTAGGGCCTGTCACCTTTTCATCAACCACTGGAGTCATTGCTACCTGAACCACGGTATTTACAGCCAATTCCGCACCCCAGGCCCAGCCAAGAAGGTCAGATTTCCCAGTTTCACAGTCCAATGGCTTATCCTTTAATAGATCAACACAAAGGGGAACATTATCTGAGATAAAAGGGATACCCATACAATCTAAGTTACCCTCAATATCCGTAAATTGAAGAGCAAGTCAATCATTGTAGTCCAACCCTGAGAGGGGTTCATACAAGTTAGACAACGGAATGTTCCAGTTCTCGTTGTAAAAGGTGTAGTTGGTATGATTGTTTGGTATGGGAAAATGGCCAGAATAATGACAACGGGAAGGAAAGGGAAAGGGGCTGGTGGGATTTTTAACAGGACGGGAAAAAAGGGACATACAATTTGCCAACTTCAGAGGGTGAGTGTTTCTACTTGAACTTGGGTGAACAGCGGGTCTAAACAGAGCCTCTGGGTAGAAGTAGCTTAGATTTCGTGTGGTAATGCCTCCATCCTTGTTTCCTGTGTACCAGTCACTTATATGTGAAACAACTCTATGGTCTTTAAAATTAATAATTACAATGTCTCCATCTATGTCTTTTGGACGAATTCCCACCCAGTTGCATCTTCTTACCGAGATAATGTCTCCATTTAAGTGAGTAGGGAGGGGTCTATTTGCTCTCAGCCAGTAGATGACTTTATTTTTCAGGTTTACCTCATGTTCCAGGTTTCCATTCGTGATCGGAGGGACACCAGTTAGAAGGATCACGAAATGTGCCGAATCAGGGGGTAAGTCCACTGTATTTCTACGGATTAATGTTCCTTTTTGGTTTGTGGCTCTTGTTTTGTCTGCCCCAGGGAACATGGTTGCCTTAATTATAGGTGGAACTGATTTGTTTACAGCCGTCACGGGCTTCTCTTTGGCTACCTTGGGTGCTAACGTCGGTTTAGTTGATTTTTGGAGAGGTTGAGAAGTGTTAGGAGTTATGTTTCCCTTTATTTTTTGGAGTTTACTTGAAATCACAGTACTGGTACTAGACTGATCTTTCAGTTGAGACGGGACCTTGGAATTCGTTAGGTGGGGAATTGTATTTTGATTAGCCGAGGCTAAAAGGCTATCCATTTTTTCCCCCAAGATCCTAACTCTCTCCATTAATGGCAGCATATATGATTTTAAGAGTTTATCGAAGTGTTCAATATGCTCTTTTGTGAACAAGAGTGGCATTTCTTCAGGGAGGGAAGATAGGAGGTGTGTACCTAGTGGTTCCTCCCTCACAGGAGGTTCGGGTGATTTGCTAATGGAGTTAGCTGGAAGGGGAGAGGGGTCCTGATGATTTTGGACTTTTCTTTTAACACCACCCTTTTTCCTTCTTTTCCTTGGCGGGGAACTACCAACCCTACGTAGACTCATAGACTTAATTCTGGTATCACTCTTAGTATTTTGCGGAATTTGCTCAGTAGGAACTACGCTATCTATAGAGTGATTAGTAAGGGTTGAATGGAGTTGTGGGGCTGTGGGTGGGACAACCGGGGTGTTTAGGTCAATAAGGTCAATAGGAGGGCTAATTATATTGCCTTCACTATTTATAGCAGAGTGAGCGAAGGATATGTTATGGACACGAAAAATACTAGGGATTTGGTCAGAGCTGGATAAATCAATATCTCTATTCAGCCTACCGGTACTGCCCAGATCGTGTGTGTTAGTTAGGTCTGGAGGAGAGATCATTGGTATTTTTTTTAGCTGTTCTATGGAGCGACGGCGCTCAGCACGTTTCTCCGCAAGTAGGATTTCTTTGTCTGTTTCCTTATTAACCTTCTCAAAATATTTATCGAGTGGCCCAAGGATCGAGACTCCTACACGAGAAGGCAGTGGGCTAGACATAACTCGAGAAAACCTAGACATATATAGTAACCTAGAAGCTAACTAACCTAAACACACAATTGGGCAAAAAGGAAGGTTAGAAATATTAGGGGCCTGGCCCAGCCCAGCCTCCTTCTGCCTCCGAACGGCCTCAAAACGGCCCGCCCTTGTCCCGGGCTTCTCCCGGGACGCTCCCGTGCGCTCCCGCGCAGCGGTGTCCTGTTTGTGCTATGAAGGGGCGGGGGCGTGGCCAGCAGGGAGAGCGGACCAGGTGTGGACAATGGTCTGAGCAGGGGCTCCTGGGAAACTGAGTCCCTCCTGCTCTGCTCGCAGCCCTGCCGCAGATGCTTCAATGCCCCTCACGCTCTGCTCCAGATACAAGTAAGCTCCCTCCTTAAACTGCGAAGCGGGACCCGCGAAGCGGGTCCGGCGAGCAGTTAGTAGTCCAGGGGGGTTTAACGGTGAAGGAGAACTAGTGGCAGCCTGCTCCCAAACGAAACAGCAGCAACAGTCAGTGGAGTCCCACGAAGATTCTAGGTAGCGAAGGTTTTCTCCTCTCAGGGGCGGGGGGCGTGGCCAGCAGGGAGAGCGGACCAGGTGTGGACAATGGTCTGAGCAGGAGCTCCTGGGAAACGGAGTCCCTCCTGCTCTGCTCGCAGCCCTGCCGCAGATGCTTCAATGCCCCTCACGCTCTGCTCCAGATACAAGTAAGCTCCCTCCTTAAACTGCGAAGCGGGACCCGCGAAGCGGGTCCGGCGAGCAGATAGTAGTCCAGGGGGGTTTAACGGTGAAGGAGAACTAGTGGCAGCCTGCTCCCAAACGAAACAGCAGCAACAGTCAGTGGAGTCCCACGAAGATTCTAGGTAGCGAAGGTTTTCTCCTCTCAGGGGCGGGGGCGTGGCCAGCAGGGAGAGCGGACCAGGTGTGGACAATGGTCTGAGCCGGGGCTCCTGGGAAACGGAGTCCCTCCTGCTCTGCTCGCAGCCCTGCCGCAGATGCTTCAATGCCCCTCACGCTCTGCTCCAGATACAAGTAAGCTCCCTCCTTAAACTGCGAAGCGGTACCCGCGAAGCAGGTCCGGCGAGCAGTTAGTAGTCCAGGGGGGTTTAACGGTGAAGGAGAACTAGTGGCAGCCTGCTCCCAAACGAAACAGCAGCAACAGTCAGTGGAGTTGCTTCTCTCTTTCAAATGTCCCTCTCCTTCCCTCCCATCCTCTGCATGCCTCCTCTGTCCGAGCACAACCTACTCTGACACATGCACCTTTGTCTATTCTCTATTGCAGCAGATTTCCCACAGCTCATTTATAAGATCACAATCTCTCATCCTCCTGCTGAAAGTTATACCTATGCAACCTAACAATTCCTAATCTCTTCTAACTCCTGAATTATTCCCACCAACCATGTGCTTGAGCTCAAGCCCCCCCACTAATGATTGCAACCAACCACTATTACTGTAGTCCACCATAAAAAACTGAAATGACTGCACAGAATGGTTTGCTTTGAGCGCACAAGACTAATCCTAGTAACAAACAGTAACCAATAACACTGAACTAAACATTAACCATGGGTTCCGGAACAGCGTACTGCTCGACTTAAAGCACTTTGATGCCTCGTCAGGGGTAGTAAGTGCTATATAAATACAATTACAATTCCAATATGCTGTATCAGTGCCAGGGTGTTGTAGCTATGCCAACATGGCGTGTCAATGTCAGGATGTTGCATCAATTTTTCATCTGTAGCAGTACAGTCAGAGGGCCATGTACTAGTGCTGGAATGGTATATTAGTGTCACTTTGCTATGACAACCCCCAGGTGTTATACCAGTGTCAAGGCACTGTTCAAGTGCAAAGGTGCTGTTCACTAACAGTGCCAGGGTCTTATACCAGTGCTGGAGCAATGTAACAGTATTGCAGTGCTGTATCATGGCTGGCCCTAACAATGCCAGGGGTCTGCACCAGTACGTGATTGCTCTAGCAGTGCTGGGGTGATGTGCGAGTATCAGAATGCTGGCCTGGGATGTATGTCACTACAATGCACACTTTTACAACACATACCTTTACAACACATTTTTTACAACACAACATCCATTACAACGCATTCCATTACAACGTATACCATTACAACGAAAATTAAAAAACTACATTTACAACGCATTCCATTACAACGCATAATACCTTTACAACGCATACCATTACAACGCATAACATTACATTGCATGTTTAGGTAAGTATTGGATAGTGTAGGGGTAAAAATTACTATTCTAACTCCAGGGGGTGCAACAGTAGGGTAGGTGTTGGATAGTGTAGGGGTAAAAATTACTATTCTAACTCCAGGGGGTGCAACAGTAGGGTAAGTGTTGGATGGTAATGTTATGCGTTGTAGTGGTGTGCGTTGTAGTGTCATGCGTTGTAATGGTTGCGTTGTAATGGCATGCATTGTAATGGATGTTGCGTTGTAAAAGTTTTGTTGTAATGGTAGTGGGTTGTAAAGGTTGTTTCCCGTACTGGGTGCTCCACCTGTGCTGCATTGCTGTTCATAATACAGCAAGGGTGTTGTCTCAGTGTCTGGGCACAATGCCAAGACTATGGTGCTGTGTGTCTGTTCTGAGGGGCAGCACAGCAGCAGTGACAGGGTGCTGTAACAACGCTAAACTGCTGCACGAAACCATAGCTAGCATGGAGTATCAGGGTACCAGGGGTGTAGTTTCAGGGGGGGTGTTTGGGGTGTGACACCCCCTAAATAAACCCTTTCTTGGCTCGATAGTTGGGTCGGGGGTCCAAGAACCAGATCTGCTTATGCCTGTCTCTGTTGTTCGTTTCATCCTGATTTCAATAAGAGATTTTAACGTGTTCGTTTTTTGGATCAGGAAATAAAATATGTTTAGCTCCAGATTTACAGAGATTTTGCATCTGGGTTGCCTCGCTTTTTTTATGCAATCTGACGCAAAGCCCTTTTTGACATTTACAAGCCGCACAAATGTCGATTTGTGTGGCTTTGTAAGAAAAAGTAACGCAAGGAACAGCATTCGTTAGGTAGGCGTTCCATAGGTGGTGCCAGGCCATTCAGTTGCATCTGCCCATGGATTTTGATGCAAGCTCATGTTTACTAAGAGCAGTAAACATTGGTTTGCGTCTAAATGGTGTGCCTGTCTGAGGCTGGCATAACAAGTAGAAATAGCTATACTTCTCGCTGTTATTTCCTCTTTGCATTTGTAAGGCATTCTGCAGCACCCACATAAAGAGAAAAAAGCCTCCAAGAATAGTATTTGTGCGGGAAGGAATGCCTACCTGCACAAAAACTATCCTCACCCTGAGAGAGACTTCCTTGCACTATTGCGCAAGGGTGCCTCCGTTGGTAATAGGCAACCCAATATGCTCCAGCACATGGAGAGGACAGAACTGCAAGGGCAGCAACTTTGCTTGCTGTGCTGCATTGCGCTACTTTTATGTAAATATGACTCTATGGGGCAGATGTATCAAGCTAATTTTAGTCGCAAACACTGCGAATCGCTAAAAAACAGCGTTTGCGACAAAAAAATAGTAAAATGGTATGTCTGAAGCAAAAAAATGCCTCGCAATATTAAGGAATCGGAAATTTTGCGATTCCTTAATATTGCGTAAGCATTTAAGAAATCGCAAAATGTGATTTCTTAAATGCAATGTATCAACCATTTCAGAATTGCGAATTTAGGCTAAGAAATCGCAAATTACCACCAACTTGTAGTTGGTGGTAA
Source organism: Lissotriton helveticus (assembly GCF_964261635.1). Lineage (NCBI taxonomy): Eukaryota > Metazoa > Chordata > Amphibia > Caudata > Salamandridae > Lissotriton > Lissotriton helveticus. Next base: position 135,044,227 of record NC_136068.1, on the reverse strand, counting down.
TTTGCGATTTCTGTTACAAATGCACTTTATGCAATTTGTAAAGGTGCCATGTGATGCTCATACATGCCTTTAGGGCATGTATGTGTGCCATATGCGCACACATGTCATTTTCAGGGGTGCAGCAGGGTGTTCTTGAGACACCCCTGCACCCTTGAAATTATTCTCAATTTGCGATTAGCAAATTGCGAATCGCAAATTGAGAATAATTTCACATTCATTCCTATGGGCCTCCAGGCCCATAGAAATGAATGGGAAATTATTCCTTAATTGCGATTAGCAATTTGCTAATCGCAATTAAGGAATTTTAAGAAATTGCTAAAAAATAGCGAATTTCTACATACATATCATTTTGCGATTTCTAAATTCCTTAAAAATCGCTATTTAGAAATCGCAAAAGGGTATGTTGATACATCTGGCCCTTAGTGACCTGTTTACCAAAAAAGGATCAAATCTGCACCCATATAAGAGCTCCTTAAATGGATGCAAATTTACTCCATTTTAGTATTCACAAGCCTTGGCAGTAGGGAGCTTGGAAAGCTACACCAGCCTCAGGTTTCCATACATACTGCTGGCAATCAAACACCAAATAAATAATGGAACGAATGCATGCAAAGCGTCTAACCACTGACAGTCCCTCGCCCTCTGTGCCACTCTACACAGAGGGTCTGATTTAGGATTTACCAGATGGAGTAAAGCGAGACAGGGAGGCACAGGACTTTACTGCCTTTTCTCCACCCTCCAAATTTAGAGATGTCCGCTAGCTCGGCGGAGAGCTCTATGCGTTGGCAGACACCGCCGTCACGTAGAAAAAGTTTAGCGGATGGCTCCATCAAATATGACAGCTGTCTGTCAAACAAACTCCCGAAGCAGGAGTTTGTTTTTGAAAAGCAGAAAAACCTAATGACCCCCACACCAATTTTCTCCCATGATACAGGGGTAATTTTTTATTTTTTACTCATCCCTCGCCATTAGGATATACCTGGCGGCGACTATCAATGGAAAAAAAACACCATCTGACGGCCCTCTCTAAATCGGTCAATGGTCAAGTGGCTTACTTCCAATTGCACCTACTCCGTTGAGGTGTCCAAGGAAGTTTTAAACTACGGTAACAGGCTAAACGTAACTCTTTTGGTACAAAACGTGAGTTTGGCAGGCAGGGTACTCATCACCATTGAAACAGAGTACATGTCCGTCAAAATCAAAATCAGCCCCAGACGCCCATCCAGCCACGGTCCGTGCAGGTAACAGCGGTAGACCGGTGGGGCGGTGGGGCTGGGTAAAGGGGGATTTCGAGGGATGATGCTGAGGGAAAATTAATTATTAATTTATTTTTCCCTCTGCATCGCCACTCTAAATCCATCCTTACCCGGCCCCACTGTTGTTACCTACACAGACCACGGCTGCGCCCACCTAATGCAAATTAGTAGTGACCCTGCACCTTATGGGAAGAGTCCACCAGAACCTTGGTCATGTAACTCATGTACCCTGCGGCCTACTGCTTTTTTAATTGGGAAATTTGATATTAACGCCCCCCTGAATCTCACTGACTAAGCTACGCCCTTGTAGTGTGCTATTCAAGTATTATAGGGCAGTAGTAATGTTCAGGTGCTGGAACTAGGGGTGCCGGAGGTGATCTAGCACCCCCTGAAATCATGAAGTAGACCAACAGGGAAACAAGTCTTAACTTAATGTTTTATATCCTGCAGATCTATGTTTATGATTCTCTAACAAAATGGTGTACCCATTTTGAACTTGAATCTAATGCCACAGGCTTGGGCAAAGGGAACAAAGAGAGGAGAACGATGTGTAAAAAAAAAATAGCTGCTTCTTTTCTTCTGAATTTTACAAATATTTTAAGAAGTGTGATCCCCAAAGGAATGGCAAATTAACCAGTTTCCCTCTAAACAGTAATGGTTTTAATCCTGCTAAATGAACCAAGATTCTCTTCTGAACTTTGTGGGATGCACACAGGCGAGAACCATTATCTCTTATATTGCTCTTTCTTAAATATTACCTATTTCAGTGTGACTATAACACTATTACAGATCAAAAACTGAGTGTATAAAGTGGCCGTATGGCAGATATAGTGGCTCAGTGGACTAATATTTGTATTTGTATTTGTATTTGTATTTTTGTATTTCTAAAGCGCAACTATCGCTCCGAAAGGAGCATCCTGGAGCTAAATAGACAGTGTGCAGAAGTTAAGATTAGGAGACTAAATGAAAGTAATTACATAATCATCTGGGAGGGAATAGATCCATGTTTTGAGTTGCTTTCTGAACTGGTTTTCCTGAGTTAAGGATCTAAGATTATTGGGTATTGTACTAATACATCCATTCCTAGTATCTGTGTTTGATTAAATGCTTCAGGTTAAGTCCTTGTAGGTTTGTTCAGCCTTTCATCATTCTGAGGTCACTAAAAGTACCATTGATTTGGGTACAGAAATAAATATCCATTATCTTCAATACCACCACAGTTCCAAATTGTGCAAATGTTCCCATGTGCTGCCCCCAAGCTTCCACTGGTTTCTTGTCTACATAATTAAGCCTCAGCTACTGGACTGTTGAGAAGTAGGAACTATATCAATTCATAACATGGGGTTCTTAGAAAATAACTCTTATTGAATCTTGGTCTCAAAAGCAGAGCTCTGAGTGAATGAGAGCTGTGCATAAAGATTTTCAAGTGGGTGGATTCACAAAGGAATTTACTGAACTGCGCACAAAGATTTTCTCTTTGGCGTGGAAAGAGTTTAACATATTTCAGGGATTTGCAATCCTTTCTCACCCTTCATCTGAAAATCTTGGCCAATGACAGCGTTCGCGGCATAATCCCTGGAAAGTCATGTGAATTTGTTTTATATTTTTGCGTTGGCGTTTCCCTAATGTGCATCGTGGGAGGACCGCACTTTCGTGGAATGGCACGTTTTTTTTCTTTTATATTTTGATCTCCACCAGGACAATGTTTCCCTGTACTGAAACCCCTTCCCTAGCACCCCAAGAAAGATTGGGGATGCTCTGTTCCCCTTCCCTTCAAGGAGATGGATTTACACAAGAGATTGAGAAGAAAAAATCTGTATGCATTTGTGGGGTGGGAAAGAGTCTGGGATGAGTTTGCTGATAAGTACAACTTCATGTGTTTAAGGGCATTCACAAACTTTCAAGGCATCTGAGGCTTCAAAAGCCCACTCCCAACCCAGTGGATGACACTTATAGCTTCATAATATTACATGATTGTGGGGGTAATATTAGGTGAAAGTAAAAGGTTTTATGACAGCAAGGTCACCTTTTTAGGTCTCGCCTGTCGATGCGCATGCGCATCGAGCTTGCGAGACTATTGCGGCTTAACCACTCTTTAACTAACTTGCAAGGAATCGTGGCGATTCCTTGCAGTGCCCGTGACTTTTAAGCTCAATGCGCATGTGCATTGAGCTTAAAAGCGCTTGCACATCAGTTCCCTCAGCCGCAATCGCCGTCTGTTCCCTCAGCCGCATTCCTCCGACACCTTTTGAAGTGAAGCATAGCTTCACTTCAAAGGCCCCGGCTTCTTCACACCCACATGCCGCTCTCCCCGCTCCGCCCCCTCCCCTGCCCGCCGTGTCGCAGATCACAGAATCTTGTTGATCTACTTTCAAGCGCACGGCCGCTAGGCCGTGCCTCCCCTACTCTCCTCCCCCCTCCTCCTCCTACTCTCCTCCCCTGCCTGCCGTGTCGCAGCTGTCTAAAGCTAAAGCTAAAACTGCTCACACAATACTTGCATTGTATTGCATCGGTGGACTTGCTGGAAACTCGCTTTGTTGGTGACTTTTCTAGTGGAATGCTCAGACCATCCAGCAGAATTATTTATTGTACATCCTTTACCACTACTATTTATTCAATAAAACAGGAGATTTTGTATTCATACTAATTTTGGTGTCTGGGTTTTGGGTAAGCACTCGTAATGATGGCCGTCAAACGGGTTTCCTTTGATTTCTGTCAAGTGCTGTCGAATATCTGTGCCAGATGAAGGAAAGTCCTCCTGCTCGCCCAGCTCTGGGTTCATTGCAGACTTTCTCTTCTTGTTCTCATGATGATCACATCTTCTAAATCTGTAATGCTCTTAATGCCATCCGTATGTCGAGCTAAGCCCCGCAAATCTGTGAAAAATGAGAACCACGAAGATATGAACGGCCCTTGTATGCAGCGCGCACTTGTGTGCTATTGTAGCTGATAAAGATTTGTCAGCGCCCTCCCTAATTCCCAACCCCCCCACCCCTCCCCCACCCCTCCCCGACAGAACAAATGTAGTCTCATCCAGCTCATCCCATTATCACTGGCATCTTAAATCATTTTTACAATAAGAAAGCTTTACTTTTAAATTAAAAGCATATCAGCGGCATCTGTGCCACTGCCTCCGAATCCCACCAGCGCGGGTACAATCAGCCGGTCTTATCTTTGATTTATTTCTTTGGACATATGGGCCGCGCGAAGCTGTTTGGAAAGGAAATGTCCGCCCCACTCCCTTCAAGAAATATCCAGCCACAATCTGTCCATCTTGTATAGAACCTGCTCCAGGTCTCTTTATTGATTAGTCATAGTATTTTAATGATCCTATTTGCACTTAGTGAGCATGTTTTAATAGTGTTTAAGTTATTCGATAGGAACAGGTTGCATAAGAACGATTTTATTTCTACATGTTCCTTTTTTGTTAATGATTCGTTAAGCCTTGTTCTAAATGGTAGTAATATTTTTGCACATCACATTATAGCACCAAAAGTAGCAGGCCTAGCCTTCCCTCACCACACAAGTTCGGCAAAGCTAAACTGAATCAAGTTTGTGTAGCTTACCACGCGATTATCATCCTTTTACGATGTTTATTTCAATACAAGAGGACAAAAACAGTTGTTTTGTGCCCCTCTTTATTAACGATTATAATGCAAGATGGCAAGTGTTTCCATTCTTATGCATGCAAAATCCTTCGTTTTTGCAGCAGATTACACTACACTTTATTTTTCGACTCAGCCCCACCCACTGTGACTAATGGAAGAATAAGTTTCATTTTTTTCACTGTGACTTTCTGGTTGAAACAAAGAACCAAACTTAATAGTCACCATCTTGAAGTTGAGAATGGTGCTGCCGTTTGTAACTGTGGTCTTCGTTTTGAACGGACTGACGTATGTGTAACTTAGGTTTGCAGTACTGACAGAGTCCTATTGGTCATGGATAATTTTCTTCTGCATCACATTTAAAAAAGAAAAGGCACGTGCAGCTTTATCATATTTTTTGTTAGACTTAAACCAACCAGTTTTAATGTTACAGTGAGCTGGCAAAATAGCGTATCCAATAGAATGTACAGTAGTCAAAAATATCCTATGAGCATTCACACCACCGGTGCTGAGGTGCCATTATTATTCACCCTCACTCACCCTCAATCACCCTCACCCTCACTAACCCTCACTCACCCTCACTCACCCTCACCCTCACTCACCCTCACTCACCCTCACTCACCCTCACTCACCCTCAGCCTCACTCACCCTCAACCCCTCACCCTCACTCACCCTCACCCTCACTCACCCTCACCCTCCCTCAACCCCTCACCCTCACTCACCCTCATCCCCTCAGCCTCACCCTCACTCACCCTCACTCACCCTCGCCCTCACTCACCCTCACTCACCCTCACCCTCACTCACCCTCACCCTCACTCACACTCACTCACCCTCACTCACCCTCACCCTCACTCACCCTCACTCACCCTCACCCTCACTCACCCTCACTCACCCTCACTCACCCTCACTCACCCTCACTCACCCTCAGCCACCCTCAGCCTCACTCACCCTCAACCCCTCACCCTCACTCACCCTCACCCTCACTCACCCTCACCCTCCCTCAACCCCTCACCCTCACTCACCCTCATCCCCTCAGCCTCACCCTCACTCACCCTCACTCACCCTCGCCCTCACTCACCCTCACTCACCCTCACCCTCACTCACCCTCACCCTCACTCACCCTCACTCACCCTCACTCACCCTCACCCTCACTCACCCTCACCCACACTCACCCTCACCCTCACTCACCCTCAACACCTCACCCTCACTCACCCTCAACCCCTCACCCTCACCCTCACCCTCACTCAGCCTCAACCCCTTACCCTCAATCACCCTCACCCTCACTCAGCCTCAACCCCTCACCCTCACTCACCCTCAACCCCTCATCCTCACTCACCCTCAACCCCTCACCCTCACTCACCCTCAACCCCTCATCCTCACTCAGCCTCACCCTCACTCACCCTCACTCACCCTCACCCTCACTCACCCTCACCCTCACTCACCCTCACTCACCCTCACTCACCCTCACCCACACTCACCTCACCCTCACTCACCCTCAACGCCTCACCCTCACTCACTCTCAACCCCTCACCCTCACTCACCCTCAACACCTCACCCTCACCCTCACTCACCCTCAACCGTTCACCCTCAACCCCTCACTCACCCTCACTCTCACTCACGCTCACTTACCCTCAACCCCTCACCCTCACTCACCCTCACTTACCCTCAACCCCTCAGCCTCACCCTCACTCACCCTCACCCTCACTCACCCTCAACCCCTCACCCTCACTCACCCTCACCCTCACTCACCCTCAACCCCTCACACTCACTCACCCTCACCCTCACTCACCCTCAACTCCTCACCCTCACTCACCCTCAACGCCTCACCCTCACTCACCCTCACCCTCACTCACCCTCACCCTCACTCACCCTCAACCCCTCACCCTCAACACCTCACCCCCTCACCCTCACTCACCCTCAACCCCTTACCCTCAATCACCCTCACCCTCACTCAGCCTCAACCCCTCACCCTCACTCACCCTCAACCCCTCACCCTCACTCACCCTCAACCCCTCACCCTCACTCACCCTCAATCACCCTCACTCACCCTCACTCACCCTCACTCACCCTCACTCACCCTCACTCACCCTCAGCCTCACTCACCCTCAACCCCTCACCCTCACTCACCCTCACCCTCACTCACCCTCACCCTCCCTCAACCCCTCACCCTCACTCACCCTCATCCCCTCAGCCTCACCCTCACTCACCCTCGCCCTCACTCACCCTCACTCACCCTCACCCTCACTCACCCTCACTCACACTCACTCACCCTCACTCACCCTCAACCCCTCACCCTCACTCACCCTCAACCCCTCACCCTCACTCACCCTCACCCTCACCCTCACTCACCCTCACCCTCCCTCAACCCCTCACCCTCACTCACCCTCAATCACCCTCACCCTCACTCACCCTCACTCACCCTCACTCACCCTCACTCACCCTCAGCCTCACTCACCCTCAACCCCTCACCCTCACTCACCCTCACCCTCACTCACCCTCACCCTCCCTCAACCCCTCACCCTCACTCACCCTCATCCCCTCAGCCTCACCCTCACTCACCCTCACTCACCCTCGCCCTCACTCACCCTCACCCTCACTCACCCTCACTCACCCTCACCCTCACTCACCCTCAACCCCTCACACTCACTCACCCTCACCCTCACTCACCCTCAACTCCTCACCCTCACTCACCCTCAACACCTCAGCCTTACCCTCACTCACCCTCAACGCCTCACCCTCAACCCCTCACCCTCACTCACCCTCACTCACCCTCACCCTCCCTCACCCTCAACCCCTCACCCTCAACACCTCACCCTCAACCCCTCACCCTCACTCACCCTCACAACACATATTGTGTTACAATAGTTGTCACATTTGCGGAAGATAAAACTATCTAGAGATGTAGCATAACGACCAGAGCTGCCATATAAGTCACGTAAATACTAAACATGTTGCATTCCAAATGCTATAGGTGTCACATTTGCAAACGTTATAACTATTGGCATTGTAAATGACAAAGCCATCAATATAGCAATTTTAACATCGCAAAAATAAATAAATTATGTCATTTACAAGACCAATAACTACAACTTTTCTAATGCGATACTTATTGCATTGCAATGCCACTCACACACGCAACGCCACTCACACACGCAACGCCACTCACACACGCAACGCCACTCACACACGCAACGCCACTCACACAGCAACGCCACTCACACACGCAACGCCACTCACACACGCAACGCCACTCACACACGCAACGCCACTCACACACGCAACGCCACTCACACACGCCACTCATCCACGCAACGCCACTCATCCACGCAACGCCACTCATCCACGCAACGCCACTCTTCCATTTGCAAAAAGAAAAATGTCTAACTATTCTATTGCGAGACCTATTGCATTTCCAATGCTTGTTGGAATTCCTTGCAGTTGTAGCCTGTGTGCCATTGGGCCTAAAAAGTATTTATGTAATTAATTGACTAATTGATTAATTAAGGAAATGCCCTCCACCACATACCACCCCCCGCCCGCAGCCTGCTGTTTGAATTATAGAGACAATTGAGATTTAGTGGGCCTCTCAAACCGCGGGGACCCGGTGCACTGCACCTGCTGCACCAATGCAAACTAAGCCCCTGGCCAGCAGCAGGCGCCCTCCCCACCCATGCTGCAATCGCCAGTCAGAGTGAGTGTAATCCCTGAATCGGTGTGTGCAATCCCCCGCTGGGCGGCGCTTGGCACAGGCTGCCCGTGATTGCACACAGGATCTCCGCATGTCATCATGGAGGGGGCGGGGCGGACGTCAGCATGCCGCGGTCGGGGCGGCGCGAGGATGTTGCAATCGGGAGCCGGTGCATCATCAGCTGGGCTCTGACTCAGAGCGAGAAGCGAAAGCAGCCAGCATTGAGGGTTAGCTCGGATTTACATCATACCGAGGGGCGGGGCGAGCGGGTGACTGACAGCGAGAGTGGGAGGAGGGACTGTCAGAAAGGGAGGGCGAGTGCCACTCTGCTCTTTCCCTGATCCCTGCTCGCCCGGGTCGGATGCTCCTTGTGCCCACACATCCAGCAACACCTGGGCGACACCTTCCCTGACCCCTCCCTCCCCATCCAGGACCCTCTTGTACCCAGGGTCCCCCTGCAGCACCCAGGAGCAGAGCAAGCCACCCCTGCCCGCATCACCCGGCCCGGAGAGCGCACGGAGCGGACCTCACTTGTGCCAGGGCAGCGCGGATCTCACTATCACTCCAGGGGGCAGTGTGCCAGGGCACCTCTGTCTGTTAGTCTTGGGCTGACCGGGGCACCGTGATTCATCTCCACTGGAGTGGGCATCGAACTGCCCATTACTGCTGCTGGCACATAACACGCTCTTTTTGACTTGGATATAGTGACAACTTGGCACTGGATTTGATCTTTACTGGCCTGGAAATACTTACCACTCTTCTCTTTGCTGGGTCTGGCACCGCGTGGGCACACCAGCAACTCTTCCCTGCCATTGGCAAAGCAACTCCTCTCCCCTGGTCCAGGAACAAAGCAGCTCTTCGTGAGACTGGCATCGCTGGCCTTGGCACAACTACTACGGTTCAACGCTCTTCCCTGACCTGGGCATCGCTGGGTCTGGACAACTACCCTTCCCTGACCAGGGGTAGCAATCACTCTTCATTGGACCGGGCATCAGTGGCTTGGGCACCACTACTACTGGAAATCCAGACTACGCTTACGTGACCTGGGCACAGCAACAACTCTTGGCCGGCTCACGCGCCTTGTGGTGGTCTGAGGACGTGACCAGGTAAGCCTTCCTGTGCTCTGATATAAGCTGAGTAATGTGTATTAATGGTATCAATTCTCCTGGTCAAAGTACTCTGCCTTTACTTTAGGTCAAGCCAGGTTTTATTCTCTGTCTCAATACTCAAGGTGCTCTGGGACAGTTGACATCACCTGCCCCAGGGTCTGGACACTGCCTCCCTCCCTGTCCCTTGAATCAACTCGACAAAAAGTGTGTTGTTTTGTGGTGAATGTGTGATCTGGTCTGGTGGTTAATCAGAGCTGTGGTCATGTGATACATTGACAGGTGGTTTTGTGGTTACCCGATATGTGTTTTAACTAGTGAACTTGGACTTGGTCTAGAAGTTAAATGCCATTTCTGGGTGATGTGGGTTCTTCTTGCGGCGTGTGGGTGATCGAGGCTGTAACCCTGAACTATCAGGGGTCTCCACTGGCCCCATCTGGGTGTGATTTAGTTGTTGAGCTAAAGTGTGTTCTTGTGGTGGTCCTCAAATGTGGTGTCTCTGGTACTTGTATGTGGTCTAGTGGTTAAGTTGAGCTATAGTTATGTTCATATGTATTTAATGGTAATATTGAGTTGTGGTCTTACAGGGATGTTGATATGCGTCTTAATGGTTAAGTTGGTCTAATAGTTTCATTGATATGTGGTCTTGAGCTTAAGTTGTGGTTATGCTGATCTGTTGAGCAGTGAGTACATTGAGATGTGGTTTAGTGGCCAAGCAGTGGTCGCGTAATTATGTTGAACTGGGCTCTAATGACTGAGACGTGGTTTTGTGGTTGAGTTAATTTTCTGAATAAGCTGAGATGTGGGCTACTGGTTAGTGTGGGAAATGATCTCGTAGTTGAGAAGTGGGCTACTGATTTTGTTGGGCTATGTCCATGCGGGATTGTTGACATGTAGCCTAGTGGTTGCTTTGTGGTCTAGTGGTTGAGATGCGGCCTAGTGGTTGCCGTGTGGTCTAGTGGGTGAGATGTGGTCTATTGGTTGCCGTGTGGTCTAGTGGTTGAGATGCTGCCTAGTGGTTGCTGTGTGGTCTAGTGGGTGAGATGCGGCCTAGTGGTTGCCCTGTGGTCTAGTGGGTGAGATGTGGTCTATTGGTTGCCGTGTGGTCTAGTGGTTGAGATGCTGCCTAGTGGTTGCTGTGTGGTCTAGTGGGTGAGATGTGGTCCATTGGTTGCCATGTGGTCTAGTGGTTGAGATGTGGCCTAGTGGTGCCGTGTGGTCTAGTGGTGCTGTGTGGTCTAGTGGTTGAGATGTGGTTGATTGGTTGCTGTGTGGTCTAGTGGTTGAGATGTGGTCTAGTGGTTGCTGTGTGGTCTAGTGGTTGAGATGTGGTCTAGTGGTTGCTGTGTGGTCTGGTGGTTGAGATGTGTTCTGGTGGTTGAGATGTGGTCTAGTGGTTGCTGTGTGGTCTAGTGGTTGCTGTGTGGTTTAGTGTTTCAGATGTGGTCTTGTGGCTGCTATGTGTAGTGGTTGCTGTGTGGTCTAGTGGTTGAGGTTTGGTCTAGTGGTTGCCGTGTGTGGTTGATTGGTTGCTGTGTGGTCTAGTGGTTGAGATGTGGTTTGGTGGTTGCTGTGTGGTCCACTGGTTGCTGTGTGGTCCACTGGTTGCTGTGTGGTCTAGTGGTTCAGATTTGGTCTATTGGCTGCAATGTGTAGTGGTTGCTGTGTGGTCTAGTGGTTGAGATATGGTCCACTCAATGTTTTGAGGGTGATCCGGTGGTTGATCAATGCTTCAGGGTAAGTCATGGTTCGCTTCAGATGTCGTCCGGTGTATGCGATGTGGTGGTCTAGGGGTCCGCTGAGACATGATCTGGTGCTTTACATGTGCTCTAATCAGTATGTTGAGATTTGGCTTAGTAATTACGACGTGGTCCGTCTGTTGAACTGTGGTTTAGTAAATATGTTGCGACGTGATCTGATGGTTGATTTGACAACTGGCCTTATGGATGCAGTGTGGTCTAATTATACAGATGTGGACGAGGGGTTCACTTGAGACGTTTAAATGCCGTTGAGTGATAAAGTTTAGACATGGTGTCCACAGATGCCGATGCGGTCTCATTGTCACTTGAGAGACTTGTAGACCTGGGATCCAATAACGCCTTCTCGCGGGCTCACATTGTGTGATCGGAGGCACATTCCCTCTTAGTTCCTCTGCCCAGGTATCGTTCTCTTAGGGATGCGTTAATGCCATCTCTAGGTGCCATGCGTCCTCCCGGGCGAGTGAGGCTGTAACCCTCCGAGTTACCTTACCTGGCCCCAGCCCCCCAGACTGCTGATGACATTGAACTCTGAAGCCCAGAAAGGGTTAAGGGACGACCCTTCCTCCCCCTCCCCGCCACTTGTCATCCTCCCCCGGGAATACGAAGCCGGAGGATTGCAACATCCGCTGATACTCCGAGGAACAGACGCCTTTCCTCTTCCTCTCCGCGGCAGGAAGGCTCGGCTTCCTCCCGGCTCCCCCCGGCCCCCCAGGGAGGCCTCCTCCGGCTCCAGGAGGGACATCTCTGGCCCCGCCCCCGGGGCAGCGAGAGTGTCTGCCTCTCAGGGGGGTGGGGGTGCCAGACATGGGGCTGATTCAATCACTGCAGACTAGGGCTGTCGCTTCCTGACACAGCCGCACCTGGGGGGCTTTAAAACCCTGTCCCGGGGTCTCCGCTCTCACCTATCCCGCGTCACACCGGCCGGACGGCTCTTCCTCTGAGGACGCAGACCCGACCCGCACCCAGCCGACCCCCGCAGGTAAGGGCTCCCCTTGGTACCTTTAGTTTCACTGCTTTCCAGGTAGTTAGTAAATGTGGTGTAGCGCTGCGTGCGTTTATGCGCTATACAGCAGGAGGCAGGCTTCTAGTTTTTTCCTGGTTGTTGGAGCCTGTGGTGGGGCGCTACATGCATCTAGGCGCTTTACAACAGCAGGCAGGCTTCTCGTTTTATTTCTTGGTTGCTGGTGCCTGTGGTGGGGCGCTACATGCATCTATGCGCTATACAGCAGGAGACAGGCTTCTAGTTTTATTTCCTGGTTGTAAGTACCTGTGGTCGGGCGCTACGTGCGTCTATGCGCTATACAGCAGGATGCAGCCTTCTAGTATTTTTTCCTGGTTGTTGGTACCTTTAGAGGGGCGCTACGTGCCTCTATGCGCTTTACAGCAGAACACAGTTCTCAAGAAGTGTATAGTGCCTCACGCTGGTATACCCCAAGACACTGCGAAGGGCAGTCCGATGCTGGGGTGGGGGGAATGGAAGGTGGGTGGGGGGGTGATAAGTTAACGCCGTTCCAGAAGAGGGGGCTGTGGCTAGTGTGATGGTGTTGAGCTGTGACAGTGTGATGGGTCTGGCACGTCAGGGGTGTATAGTATGCGGTGCGAGGCTGCGAGAGTTCATTCAGCGGGGTTCAGTATGGGTGGAGGGCATAGATGAATGTATAGGGAGGGCGTGCATAGGTGGGGACGTTCGAAATGGATGAGGGACATTCTAGGGGCTGACGGGAAGGGGGGGGGGGGTCTTGTTTTTGGCTTTTTCATGCCTGGTCTGAGCTGACATGTTTCCGCCCTGTAAATAGCGCTCACGCGGCGGAGATGCACCCCTGAAAGACACCAGTCAGAGAGGGGTGTGTTCGTGTGCTGGTGTGAACACCCCTCTAAGCGCTTGTGGGGTTCAGTGCTATAAGCATTGGGCTGATGAGAGCTGTCCCCCTAAGTTTAAACGCTGCCTTGTTGCTATATTCCAAAAGAGCGGAATTTGAGACCTCTGGACAAGAATGTATATTTTAAATAAGAATTTATGATTCGTGTGTTTGATGCCCCCCCTTTAAAAGTCAATGTGGTGTTTGTGGCACGTCACAAGCGTAGGCGCGAATCCAAGCCGTGCAACTTACATTAAGTGAGTGAGATTTCAGAAATCTGAACCCAAATTACTTCACCCTCCATATCTGGGCAGCGCGCTTTAGCGCCCCTGCCCTCCCAGGATAACCTTGATGGTTCACACTTCCCTAAGCCTCGCAAGGACAAAGGTAAAAATTCCAGGGGGATTTACACACGTTGGCAAGAATGTATAGACAGGCCGTTGTGACACAGTGATGCATTCAGCACACTCGCCTCGCAGCTAAACATGGCACTGACACACCACCGAGAGACACACAAAAACCGCAGACCTTAAGAGGGCACCATTCGCCCATTACTCAGGCGCCGTGACACACTGGCACACCCCGGCATGATGCCATCTGCATGAAACGCCAGCCCAGTCATACCTCCACACTCACCTCAGTGCTATATATAGCGCTGCAGTGAGACGGTGACACAGCCCTCCTGAGCACTAGGGCATTACTAGTAATCAATCACCAGCTATAGTGACACGCGCGTGAGTGATAACAGAAGACACGCGGCCCCGCAGGCTTTACGGCTAGAAGCAAGGCTGGCTGGCTTCGGCGCTAGACACCGACACGCCTGCCCTGCTGCTGACCAGGAGCGGGGGGGGGGGGCGGGGGGGGGGGGGATGGAGACACCTCCAGGCTCAACCCAAGAATAAGAGACACACAGACTCACTACTACACACGAGCCAGACAGGCCTCCATGCTGAGCACGAGACACACAGACTCACTACTACACACGAGCCAGACAGGCCTCCATGCTGAGCACGAGACACACAGGCTCACTACTACACACAAGACAGACAGGCCTCCAAGCTGAGCACGAGACACACAGGCCTCACTACTAAACAGAAGACAGACAGGCCTCCAAGCTGAACACGAGACACACAGGCCTCACTACTAAACACAAGACAGACAGGCCTCCAAGCTGAGCACGAGACACACAGGCCTCACTACTAAACACAAGACAGACAGGCCTCCAAGCTGAACACGAGACACACAGGCCTCACTCCTAAACACAAGACAGACAGGCCTCCATGCTGAGCACGACACACACAGGCCTCACTACTAAACACAAGACAGACAGGCCTCCATGCTGAACACGAGACACACAGGCCTCACTACTAAACAAGCCGGACAGGCCTCCAAGCTGAGCACGAGACACACAGGCCTCACTCCTAAACACAAGACAGACAGGCCTCCAAGCTGAGCACGAGACACACAGGCCTCACTACTAAACACAAGACAGACAGGCCTCCATGCTGAGCACGACACACACAGGCCTCACTCCTGAACACAAGACAGACAGGCCTCCTGGCTCAATACGAGACACACAGGCCTCACTCCTAAACACAAGACAGACAGGCCTCCATGCTGAACACGAGACACACAGGCCTCACTACTAAACACAAGACAGACAGGCCTTCTTGCTGAGCACGAGACACACAGGCCTCACTCCTAAACAGAAGACACACAGGCCTCCATGCTGAGCACGAGACACACAGGCCTCACTCCTAAACAGAAGACAGACAGGCCTCCATGCTGAACACGAGACACACAGGCCTCACTACTAGACACAAGACAGACAGGCCTCCATGCTGAACACGAGACACACAGGCCTCACTACTACACACGAGCCAGACAGGCCTCCAAGCTGAACACGAGACACACAGGCCTCACTACTAGACACAAGACAGACAGGCCTCCATGCTGAACACGAGACACACAGGCCTCACTACTAGACACAAGACAGACAGGCCTCCATGCTGAACACGAGACACACAGGCCTCACTACTAAACACAAGCCACACAGGCCTCACTACTACACACAAGACAGACAGGCCTCCATGCTGAGCACGAGACACACAGGCCTCACTACTAAACAGAAGACAGACAGGCCTCCATGCTGAACACGAGACACACAGGCCTCACTACTAAACACAAGACAGACAGGCCTCCATGTTGAACACGAGACACACAGGCCTCACTACTAAACACAAGACAGACAGGCCTCCATGTTGAACACGAGACACACAGGCCTCACTACTAAACACAAGACAGACAGGCCTCCATGCTGAGCACGAGACACACAGGCCTCACTACTAAACACAGGACAGACAGGCCTCCATGTTGAGCACGAGACACACAGGCCTCACTCCTAAACAAGACAGACAGGCCTCCATGCTGAACACGAGACACACAGGTCTCACTCCTAAACACAAGACAGACAGGCCTCCATGCTGAACACGAGACACACAGGCCTCACTACTAGACACGAGACAGACAGGCCTCCATGCTGAACACGAGACACACAGGCCTCACTACTAAACACAAGACAGACAGGCCTCCACGCTGAGCACGAGACACACAGGCCTCACTACTAAACACAAGACAGACAGGCCTCCATGCTCAACACGAGACACACAGGCCTCACTCATAATCACAAGACAGACAGGCCTTCTTGCTGAGCACGAGACACACAGGCCTCACTACTAAATACAAGACAGACAGGCCTCCAAGCTGAACACGAGACACACAGACTCACTACTACACACGAGCCAGACAGGCCTCCAGGCTGAACACGAGACACACAGGCCTCACTACTAAACACAAGACAGACAGGCCTCCATGCTGAACACGAGACACACAGGCCTCACTACTAAACAGAAGACAGACAGGCCTCCATGCTGAACACGAGACACACAGGCCTCACTACTAAACACAAGACAGACAGGCCTCCATGTTGAACACGAGACACACAGGCCTCACTACTACACACAAGACAGACAGGCCTCCATGCTGAACACTAGACACACAGGCCTCACTACTAAACACAAGACAGACAGGCCTCCATGCTGAACACGAGACACACAGGCCTCACTACTAAACAGAAGACAGACAGGCCTCCATGCTGAACACGAGACACACAGGCCTCACTACTAAACACAAGACAGACAGGCCTCCATGCTGAACACGAGACACACAGGCCTCACTACTACACAGAAGACAGACAGGCCTCCATGCTGAGCACGAGACACACAGGCCTCACTACTAAACACAAGACAGACAGGCCTCCATGCTGAACACGAGACACACAGGCCTTACTACTAAACACAAGACAGACAGGCCTCCATGCTGAACACGAGACACACAGGCCTCACTACTAAACACAAGATAGACAGGCCTCCATGCTGAACACGAGACACACAGGCCTCACTACTAGACACGAGACAGACAGGTCTCCATGCTGAACACGAGACACACAGGCCTCACTCCTAAACACAAGACAGACAGGCCTCCAAGCTGAACACGAGACACACAGGCCTCACTCCTAAACACAAGACAGACAGGCCTCCTGGCTCAACACAAGACACACAGGCCTCACTCCTAAACAAGACAGACAGGCCTCCATGCTGAACACGAGACACACAGGCCTCACTACTACACACAAGACAGACAGGCCTCCATGCTGAACACGAGACACACAGGCCTCACTACTAGACACGAGACAGACAGGTCTCCATGCTCAACACGAGACACACAGGCCTCACTCATAAACACAAGACAGACAGGCCTCCATGCTGAACACGAGACAAGCAGGCCTCACTACTACACACAAGACAGACAGGCCTCCATGCTGAACACGAGACACACAGGCCTCACTACTAAACACAAGACAGACAGGCCTTCTTGCTGAGCACGAGACACACAGGCCTCACTACTACACACAAGACAGACAGGCCTCACTACTAAACACAAGACAGACAGGCCTCCATGCTGAACACGAGACACACAGGCCTCACTACTAGACACGAGACAGACAGGCCTCCTGGCTCAACACGAGACACACAGGCCTCACTACTACACACAAGACAGACAGGCCTCCACGCTGAACACGAGACACACAGGCCTCACTACTACACACAAGACAGACAGGCCTCCATGCTGAACACGAGACACACAGGCCTCACTACTAGACACGAGACAGACAGGCCTCCTGGCTCAACACGAGACACACAGGCCTCACTACTACACACAAGACAGACAGGCCTCCACGCTGAACACGAGACACACACGCCTCACTCATAATCACAAGACAGACAGGCCTTCTTGCTGAGCACGAGACACACAGGCCTCACTCATAATCACAAGACAGACAGGCCTTCTTGCTGAGCACGAGACACACAGGCCTCACTACTACACACAAGACAGACAGGCCTCCATGCTGAACACGAGACACACAGGCCTCACTACTAAACACAAGACAGACAGGCCTCCATGCTCAACACGAGACACACAGGCCTCACTCATAATCACAAGACAGACAGGCCTCCATGCTGAACACGAGACACACAGGCCTCACCACTAAATACAAGACAGACAGGCCTCCACGCTGAACACGAGACACACAGGCCAACCTACTAAACACAAGACAGACAGGCCTCCAAGCTGAGCACGAGACACACAGGCCTCACTACTAAACACAAGACAGACAGGCCTCCATGCTGAACACGAGACACACAGGCCTCACTACTACACACAAGACAGACAGGCCTCCACGCTGAACACTAGACACACAGGCCTCACTACTAAACACAAGACAGACAGGCCTCCACGCTGAACACGAGACACACAGGCCTCACTACTAAACACAAGACAGACAGGCCTCCATCCTGAACACGAGACACACAGGCCTCACTACTAAACACAAGACAGACAGGCCTCCATCCTGAACACGAGACACACAGGCCTCACAACTACACACAAGACAGACAGGCCTCCAAGCTGAACACGAGACACACAGGCCTCACTACTAAACACAAGACAGACAGGCCTCCATGCTGAACACGAGACACACAGGCCTCACTACTACACACAAGACAGACAGGCCTCCACGCTGAACACTAGACACACAGGCCTCACTACTAAACACAAGACAGACAGGCCTCCATGCTCAACACGAGACACACAGGCCTCACTCATAATCACAAGACAGACAGGCCTTCTTGCTGAGCACGAGACACACAGGCCTCACTACTAAATACAAGACAGACAGGCCTCCAAGCTGAGCACGAGACACACAGGCCTCACTACTAAACACAAGACAGACAGGCCTCCAGGCTGAACACGAGACACACAGGCCTCACTACTAAACACAAGACAGACAGGCCTCCATGCTGAACACGAGACACACAGGCCTCACTACTACACACAAGACAGACAGGCCTCCACGCTGAACACGAGACACACAGGCCAACCTACTAAACACAAGACAGACAGGCCTCCACGCTGAGCACGAGACACACAGGCCAACATACTAAACACAAGACAGACAGGCCTCCATGCTGAACACGAGGCACACAGGCCTCACTACTAAACACAAGACAGACAGGCCTCCATGCTGAACACGAGACACACAGGCCTCACTACTAAACACAGGACAGACAGGCCTCCATGCTGAACACGACACACACAGGCCTCACTACTAAACACAAGACAGACCGGTCTCCATGCTGAACACGAGACACACAGGCCTCACTACTACACACAAGACAGACAGGCCTCCATGCTGAACACGAGACACACAGGCCTCACTACTAAACACAAGACAGACAGGCCTCCATGCTCAACACGAGACACACAGGCCTCACTCATAATCACAAGACAGACAGGCCTTCTTGCTGAGCACGAGACACACAGGCCTCACTACTAAATACAAGACAGACAGGCTTCCAAGCTGAGCACGAGACACACAGGCCTCACTACTAAACACAAGACAGACAGGCCTCCAGGCTGAACACGAGACACACAGGCCTCACTACTAACCACAAGACAGACAGGCCTCCATGCTGAACACGAGACACACAGGCCTCACTACTACACACAAGACAGACAGGCCTCCACGCTGAACACGAGACACACAGGCCTCACTACTAAACACAGGACAGACAGGCCTCCATGCTGAGCACGAGACACACAGGCCTCACTACTAAACACAAGACAGACAGGCCTCCATGCTGAACACGACACACACAGGCCTCACTACTAAACACAAGACAGACAGGCCTCCAAGCTGAACACGAGACACACAGACTCACTACTACACACGAGCCAGACAGGCCTCCAGGCTGAACACGAGACACACAGGCCTCACTACTAAACACAAGACAGACAGGCCTCCATGCTGAACACGAGACACACAGGCCTCACTACAAAACAGAAGACAGACAGGCCTCCATGCTGAACACGAGACACACAGGCCTCACTACTAAACACAAGACAGACAGGCCTCCATGTTGAACACGAGACACACAGGCCTCACTACTACACACAAGACAGACAGGCCTCCATGCTGAACACTAGACACACAGGCCTCACTACTAAACACAAGACAGACAGGCCTCCATGCTGAACACGAGACACACAGGCCTCACTACTAAACAGAAGACAGACAGGCCTCCATGCTGAACACGAGACACACAGGCCTCACTACTAAACACAAGACAGACAGGCCTCCATGTTGAACACGAGACACACAGGCCTCACTACTACACACAAGACAGACAGGCCTCCATGCTGAACACTAGACACACAGGCCTCACTACTAAACACAAGACAGACAGGCCTCCATGCTGAGCACGAGACACACAGGCCTCACTACTACACACAAGACAGACAGGCCTCCACGCTGAACACGAGACACACAGGCCTCACTACTACACAGAAGACAGACAGGCCTCCATGCTGAACACGAGACACACAGGCCTCACTACTACACACAAGACAGACAGGCCTCCACGCTGAACACGAGACACACAGGCCTCACTACTACACAGAAGACAGACAGGCCTCCATGCTGAACACGAGACACACAGGCCTCACTACTACACAGAAGACAGACAGGCCTCCATGCTGAGCACGAGACACACAGGCCTCACTACTAAACACAAGACAGACAGGCCTCCATGCTGAACACGAGACACACAGGCCTCACTACTAAACACAAGACAGACAGGCCTCCATGCTGAACACGAGACACAGAGGCCTCACTACTAAACACAAGACAGACAGGCCTCCATGCTGAACACGAGACACACAGGCCTCACTACTAGACACGAGACAGACAGGTCTCCATGCTCAACACAAGACACACAGGCCTCACTCCTAAACAAGACAGACAGGCCTCCATGCTGAACACGAGACACACAGGCCTCACTACTACACACAAGACAGACAGGCCTCCATGCTGAACACGAGACACACAGGCCTCACTACTAGACACGAGACAGACAGGTCTCCATGCTCAACACGAGACACACAGGCCTCACTCATAAACACAAGACAGACAGGCCTCCATGCTGAACACGAGACACACAGGCCTCACTACTACACACAAGACAGACAGGCCTCCATGCTGAACACGAGACACACAGGCCTCACTACTAAACACAAGACAGACAGGCCTTCTTGCTGAGCACGAGACACACAGGCCTCACTACTACACACAAGACAGACAGGCCTCACTACTAAACACAAGACAGACAGGCCTCCATGCTGAACACGAGACACACAGGCCTCACTACTAGACACGAGACAGACAGGCCTCCTGGCTCAACACAAGACACACAGGCCTCACTACTACACACAAGACAGACAGGCCTCCATGCTGAACACGAGACACACACGCCTCACTCATAATCACAAGACAGACAGGCCTTCTTGCTGAGCACGAGACACACAGGCCTCACTCATAATCACAAGACAGACAGGCCTTCTTGCTGAGCACGAGACACACAGACCTCACTACTACACACAAGACAGACAGGCCTCCATGCTGAACACGAGACACACAGGCCTCACTACTAAACACAAGACAGACAGGCCTCCATGCTCAACACGAGACACACAGGCCTCACTCATAATCACAAGACAGACAGGCCTCCATGCTGAACACGAGACACACAGGCCTCACCACTAAATACAAGACAGACAGGCCTCCAAGCTGAGCACGAGACACACAGGCCTCACTACTAAACACAAGACAGACAGGCCTCCATGCTGAACACGAGACACACAGGCCTCACTACTACACACAAGACAGACAGGCCTCCACGCTGAACACTAGACACACAGGCCTCACTACTAAACACAAGACAGACAGGCCTCCACGCTGAACACGAGACACACAGGCCTCACTACTAAACACAAGACAGACAGGCCTCCATCCTGAACACGAGACACACAGGCCTCACTACTAAACACAAGACAGACAGGCCTCCATCCTGAACACGAGACACACAGGCCTCACTACTACACACAAGACAGACAGGCCTCCAAGCTGAACACGAGACACACAGGCCTCACTACTAAACACAAGACAGACAGGCCTCCATGCTGAACACGAGACACACAGGCCTCACTACTACACCCAAGACAGACAGGCCTCCACGCTGAACACTAGACACACAGGCCTCACTACTAAACACAAGACAGACAGGCCTCCATGCTCAACACGAGACACACAGGCCTCACTCATAATCACAAGACAGACAGGCCTTCTTGCTGAGCACGAGACACACAGGCCTCACTACTAAATACAAGACAGACAGGCCTCCAAGCTGAGCACGAGACACACAGGCCTCACTACTAAACACAAGACAGACAGGCCTCCAGGCTGAACACGAGACACACAGGCCTCACTACTAAACACAAGACAGACAGGCCTCCATGCTGAACACGAGACACACAGGCCTCACTACTACACACAAGACAGACAGGCCTCCACGCTGAACACGAGACACACAGGCCAACCTACTAAACACAAGACAGACAGGCCTCCACGCTGAGCACGAGACACACAGGCCAACATACTAAACACAAGACAGACAGGCCTCCATGCTGAACACGAGGCACACAGGCCTCACTACTAAACACAAGACAGACAGGCCTCCATGCTGAACACGAGACACACAGGCCTCACTACTAAACACAGGACAGACAGGCCTCCATGCTGAACACGACACACACAGGCCTCACTACTAAACACAAGACAGACCGGTCTCCATGCTGAACACGAGACACACAGGCCTCACTACTACACACAAGACAGACAGGCCTCCATGCTGAACACGAGACACACAGGCCTCACTACTAAACACAAGACAGACAGGCCTCCATGCTCAACACGAGACACACAGGCCTCACTCATAATCACAAGACAGACAGGCCTTCTTGCTGAGCACGAGACACACAGGCCTCACTACTAAATACAAGACAGACAGGCTTCCAAGCTGAGCACGAGACACACAGGCCTCACTACTAAACACAAGACAGACAGGCCTCCAGGCTGAACACGAGACACACAGGCCTCACTACTAACCACAAGACAGACAGGCCTCCATGCTGAACACGAGACACACAGGCCTCACTACTACACACAAGACAGACAGGCCTCCACGCTGAACACGAGACACACAGGCCTCACTACTAAACACAGGACAGACAGGCCTCCATGCTGAACACGACACACACAGGCCTCACTACTAAACACAAGACAGACAGGCCTCCAAGCTGAACACGAGACACACAGACTCACTACTACACACGAGCCAGACAGGCCTCCAGGCTGAACACGAGACACACAGGCCTCACTACTAAACACAAGACAGACAGGCCTCCATGCTGAACACGAGACACACAGGCCTCACTACTAAACAGAA
This sequence comes from Lissotriton helveticus, assembly GCF_964261635.1. Classification (NCBI taxonomy): domain Eukaryota; kingdom Metazoa; phylum Chordata; class Amphibia; order Caudata; family Salamandridae; genus Lissotriton; species Lissotriton helveticus. Next base: position 135,020,991 of record NC_136068.1, on the reverse strand, counting down.
GACAGACAGGCCTCCATGCTGAACACGAGACACACAGGCCTCACTACTAAACACAAGACAGACAGGCCTCCATGTTGAACACGAGACACACAGGCCTCACTACTACACACAAGACAGACAGGCCTCCATGCTGAACACTAGACACACAGGCCTCACTACTAAACACAAGACAGACAGGCCTCCATGCTGAACACGAGACACACAGGCCTCACTACTAAACAGAAGACAGACAGGCCTCCATGCTGAACACGAGACACACAGGCCTCACTACTAAACACAAGACAGACAGGCCTCCATGTTGAACACGAGACACACAGGCCTCACTACTACACACAAGACAGACAGGCCTCCATGCTGAACACTAGACACACAGGCCTCACTACTAAACACAAGACAGACAGGCCTCCACGCTGAACACGAGACACACAGGCCTCACTACTACACAGAAGACAGACAGGCCTCCATGCTGAACACGAGACACACAGGCCTCACTACTACACAGAAGACAGACAGGCCTCCATGCTGAGCACGAGACACACAGGCCTCACTACTAAACACAAGACAGACAGGCCTCCATGCTGAACACGAGACACACAGGCCTCACTACTAAACACAAGACAGACAGGCCTCCATGCTGAACACGAGACACACAGGCCTCACTACTAAACACAAGACAGACAGGCCTCCATGCTGAACACTAGACACACAGGCCTCACTACTAGACACGAGACAGACAGGTCTCCATGCTCAACACAAGACACACAGGCCTCACTCCTAAACAAGACAGACAGGCCTCCATGCTGAACACGAGACACACAGGCCTCACTACTACACACAAGACAGACAGGCCTCCATGCTGAACACGAGACACACAGGCCTCACTACTAGACACGAGACAGACAGGTCTCCATGCTCAACACGAGACACACAGGCCTCACTCATAAACACAAGACAGACAGGCCTCCATGCTGAACACGAGACACACAGGCCTCACTACTACACACAAGACAGACAGGCCTCCATGCTGAACACGAGACACACAGGCCTCACTACTAAACACAAGACAGACAGGCCTTCTTGCTGAGCACGAGACACACAGGCCTCACTACTACACACAAGACAGACAGGCCTCACTACTAAACACAAGACAGACAGGCCTCCATGCTGAACATGAGACACACAGGCCTCACTACTAGACACGAGACAGACAGGCCTCCTGGCTCAACACGAGACACACAGGCCTCACTACTACACACAAGACAGACAGGCCTCCATGCTGAACACGAGACACACACGCCTCACTCATAATCACAAGACAGACAGGCCTTCTTGCTGAGCACGAGACACACAGGCCTCACTCATAATCACAAGACAGACAGGCCTTCTTGCTGAGCACGAGACACACAGACCTCACTACTACACACAAGACAGACAGGCCTCCATGCTGAACACGAGACACACAGGCCTCACTACTAAACACAAGACAGACAGGCCTCCATGCTCAACACGAGACACACAGGCCTCACTCATAATCACAAGACAGACAGGCCTCCATGCTGAACACGAGACACACAGGCCTCACCACTAAATACAAGACAGACAGGCCTCCAAGCTGAGCACGAGACACACAGGCCTCACTACTAAACACAAGACAGACAGGCCTCCATGCTGAACACGAGACACACAGGCCTCACTACTACACACAAGACAGACAGGCCTCCACGCTGAACACTAGACACACAGGCCTCACTACTAAACACAAGACAGACAGGCCTCCACGCTGAACACGAGACACACAGGCCTCACTACTAAACACAAGACAGACAGGCCTCCATCCTGAACACGAGACACACAGGCCTCACTACTAAACACAAGACAGACAGGCCTCCATCCTGAACACGAGACACACAGGCCTCACTACTACACACAAGACAGACAGGCCTCCAAGCTGAACACGAGACACACAGGCCTCACTACTAAACACAAGACAGACAGGCCTCCATGCTGAACACGAGACACACAGGCCTCACTACTACACACAAGACAGACAGGCCTCCACGCTGAACACTAGACACACAGGCCTCACTACTAAACACAAGACAGACAGGCCTCCATGCTCAACACGAGACACACAGGCCTCACTCATAATCACAAGACAGACAGGCCTTCTTGCTGAGCACGAGACACACAGGCCTCACTACTAAATACAAGACAGACAGGCCTCCAAGCTGAGCACGAGACACACAGGCCTCACTACTAAACACAAGACAGACAGGCCTCCAGGCTGAACACGAGACACACAGGCCTCACTACTAAACACAAGACAGACAGGCCTCCATGCTGAACACGAGACACACAGGCCTCACTACTACACACAAGACAGACAGGCCTCCACGCTGAACACGAGACACACAGGCCAACCTACTAAACACAAGACAGACAGGCCTCCACGCTGAGCACGAGACACACAGGCCAACATACTAAACACAAGACAGACAGGCCTCCATGCTGAACACGAGGCACACAGGCCTCACTACTAAACACAAGACAGACAGGTCTCCATGCTGAACACGAGACACACAGGCCTCACTACTACACACAAGACAGACAGGCCTCCACGCTGAACACGAGACACACAGGCCAACCTACTAAACACAAGACAGACAGGCCTCCACGCTGAGCACGAGACACACAGGCCAACATACTAAACACAAGACAGACAGGCCTCCATGCTGAACACGAGGCACACAGGCCTCACTACTAAACACAGGACAGACAGGCCTCCATGCTGAACACGAGACACACAGGCCTCACTACTAAACACAAGACAGACCGGTCTCCATGCTGAACACGAGACACACAGGCCTCACTACTACACACAAGACAGACAGGCCTCCATGCTCAACACGAGACACACAGGCCTCACTACTAAACACAAGACAGACAGGCCTCCATGCTCAACACGAGACACACAGGCCTCACTCATAATCACAAGACAGACAGGCCTTCTTGTTGAGCACGAGACACACAGGCCTCACTACTAAATACAAGACAGACAGGCTTCCAAGCTGAGCACGAGACACACAGGCCTCACTACTAAACACAAGACAGACAGACTCCAGGCTGAACACGAGACACACAGGCCTCACTACTAACCACAAGACAGACAGGCCTCCATGCTGAACACGAGACACACAGGCCTCACTACTACACACAAGACAGACAGGCCTCCACGCTGAACACGAGACACACAGGCCTCACTACTAAACACAGGACAGACAGGCCTCCATGCTGAACACGACACACACAGGCCTCACTACTAAACACAAGACAGACAGGCCTCCATGCTGAGCACGAGACACACAGGCCTCACTACTAAACACAAGACAGACAGGCCTCCATGCTGAACACGAGACACACAGGCCTCACTACTAAACACAAGACAGACAGGCCTCCAAGCTGAGCACGAGACACACAGGCCTCACTACTAAACACAAGACAGACAGGCCTCCATGCTCAACACGAGACACACAGGCCTCACTACTAAACACAAGACAGACAGGCCTCCATGCTGAGCACGAGACACACAGGCCTCACTACTAAACACAAGACAGACAGGCCTCCAAGCTGAGCACGAGACACACAGGCCTCACTCCTAAACACAGGACAGACAGGCCTCCATGCTGAACACGAGACACACAGGCCTCACTACTAAACACAAGACAGACAGGCCTCCAAGCTGAACACGAGACACACACGCCTCACTACTAAACACAAGACAGACAGGCCTCCATGCTGAACACGAGACACACAGGCCTCACTACTAAACACAAGACAGACAGGCCTCCATGCTGAACACGAGACACACAGGCCTCACTACTAAACACAAGACAGACAGGCCTCCACGCTGAACACGAGACACACAGGCCTCACTACTACACACAAGACAGACAGGCCTCCTTGCTGAACACGAAATACACAGGCCTCACTCCTAAACAGAAGATAGACAGGCCTCCTGGCTCAACACGAGACACACAGGCCTCACTACTAAACACAAGACAGACAGGCCTCCATGCTGAGCACCACACACACAGGCCTCACTACTAAACACAAGACAGACAGGCCTCCATGCTGAACACGAGACACACAGGCCTCACTACTAAACAAGCCGGACAGGCCTCCAAGCTGAGCACGAGACACACAGGCCTCACTCCTAAACACAAGACAGACAGGCTTCCTGGCTCAACACGAGACACACAGGCCTCACTACTAAACACAAGACAGACAGGCCTCCATGCTGAGCACGAGACACACAGGCCGCACTACTACACACAAGACACACAGGCCTCCACGCTGAACACGAGACACACAGGCCTCACTACTAAACACAAGACAGACAGGCCTCCATGCTGAACACGAGACACACAGGCCTCACTACTACACACAAGACAGACAGGCCTCCACGCTGAACACGAGACACACAGGCCTCACTACTAAACACAGGACAGACAGGCCTCCATGCTGAACACGACACACACAGGCATCACTACTAAACACAAGACAGACAGGCCTCCATGCTGAACACGAGGCACACAGGCCTCACTACTACACACAAGACAGACAGGCCTCCACGCTGAACACGAGACACACAGGCCTCACTACTAAACACAAGACAGACAGGCATCCTGGCTCAATACGAGACACACAGGCCTCACTCCTAAACACAGGACAGACAGGCCTCCTGGCTGAACACGAGACACACAGGCCTCACTACTAAACACAAGACAGACAGGCCTCCATGCTGAACACGAGACACACAGGCCTCACTACTACACAGAAGACAGACAGGCCTCCATGCTGAACACGAGACACACAGGCCTCACTCCTAAACAAGACAGACAGGCCTCCATGCTGAGCACGAGACACACAGGCCTCACTACTAAACACAAGACAGACAGGCCTCCAAGCTGAGCACGAGACACACAGGCCTCACTACTAAACACAAGACAGACAGGCCTCCATGCTGAGCACGAGACACACAGGCCTCACTACTAAACACAAGACAGACAGGCCTCCAAGCTGAGCACGAGACACACAGGCCTCACTACTACACACAAGACAGACAGGCCTCACTACTAAACACAAGACAGACAGGCCTCCTTGCTGAACACGAGACACACAGGCCTCACTACTAAACACAAGACAGACAGGCCTCCATGTTGAACACGAGACACACAGGCCTCACTACTAAACACAGGACAGACAGGCCTCCTGGCTCAACACGAGACACACAGGCCTCACTACTAAACACAGGACAGACAGGCCTCCATCCTGAACACGAGACACACAGGCCTCACTACTAAACACAGGACAGACAGGCCTCCTGGCTCAACACGAGACACACAGGCCTCACTACTAAACACAGGACAGACAGGCCTCCATGCTGAACACGAGACACACAGGCCTCACCACTAAACACAAGACAGACAGGCCTCCACGCTGAACACGAGACACACAGGCCTCACTACTACACACAAGACAGACAGGCCTCCATGCTGAACACGAGACACACAGGCCTCACTCCTAAACAAGACAGACAGGCCTCCATCCTGAACACGAGACACACAGGCTCACCTTACTACTAAACATGAGACGAGCAGGTTTCACTGATAAACAGTAGACATACACGCCTCATTACCCACAACAAGACTACACATACGTATCTAGTGTTATGTCATGTGGAAGGATTACATCTGATCCGACTCGTCGTCTCTGTGCAGTGAGTCCCTCCAGGCTTGTCCTCAGTCTCCCTCTCTGTGCAGTGAGTCCCTCCAGGCGTGTCCTCAGTCTCCCTCTGTGTGCAGTGAGTCCCTCCAGGCTTGTCCTCGGTCTCCCTCTGTGTGCAGTGAGTCCCTCCAGGCTTGTCCTCAAGTCTCCCTCTGTGTGCAGTGAGTCCCTCCAGGCTTGTCCTCATTCTCCCGCTGTGTGCAGTGAGTCCCTCCAGGCTTGTCCTCAGTCTCTTTCTCTGTACGGTGAGTCCCCCCAGGCTTCTCTTCCGTCTCCTCCTCTGTGCGGTGAGTCCCCCCAGGCTTGTCCTCAGTCTCCCTCTGTGTGCAGTGAGTCCCTCCAGGCTTGTCCTCAGTCTTCCTCTGTGTGCAGTGAGTCCCCCCAGGCTTGTCCTCCGTCTCCTCCTCTGTGCGGTAAGTCCCCCAGGCTTGTCCTCGGTCTCCCTCTGTGTGCAGTGAGTCCCTCCAGGCTTGTCCTCAGTCTCCCTCTGTGTGCAGTGAGTCCCCCCGGCTTGTCCTCAGGCTCTCTCTCTGTGCAGTGAGTCACTCCAGGCTTGCCCTCGGTATCCCTCTGTGTGCAGTGAGTCCCTCCAGGCCTGCCCTCAGTCTCCCGCAGTGAGTCCCTCCAGGCCTGTCCTCAGTCTTCCTCTGTGTGCAGTGAGTCCCTCCAGGCTTGTCCTCAGTCTTCCTCTGTGTGCAGTGAGTCCCCCCAGGCTTGTCCTCCGTCTCCTCCTCTGTGCGGTAAGTCCCCCCAGGCTTGTCCTCGGTCTCCCTCTGTGTGCAGTGAGTCCCTCCAGGCTTGTCCTCAGTCTCCCTCTGTGTGCAGTGAGTCCCCCCGGCTTGTCCTCGGGCTCTCTCTCTGTGCAGTGAGTCCCTCCAGGCTTGCCCTCGGTATCCCTCTGTGTGCAGTGAGTCCCTCCAGGCCTGCCCTCAGTCTCCCGCAGTGAGTCCCTCCAGGCCTGTCCTCAGTCTCCCTCTGTGTGCAGCGAATCCCTCCAGGCTTGTCCTCAGTCTCCCTCTGTGTGCAGTGAGTGCCCCCAGGCTTGTCTTCAATCGCCCTCTCTCTCTCTCTGCACGGAAATCCGGCCTGTCCTCAGTCTCCCTTTGTGTGCAGTGAGTCCCTCCAGGCTTGTCTTCAGTCTCCCTCTGTGTGCAGTGAGTCCCCCCAGGCTTGTCTTCAATTTCCCCCTCTCTCTCTCTTCAGTGAGTCCCTCTAGGCCTGTCCTCAGTCTCCCTCTGTGTGCATTGAGTCCCTCCAGGCTTGCCCTCAGTCTCCCTCCGTGTGCAGTGAGTTACTCCAGGTCTGTCCTCAGTCTCCCTCTGTGTGCAGTGAGCCCCTCCAGGCTGTCCTCAGTCTCCTTCTGTGTGCAGTGAGTCCTTCCAGGCTTGCCCTCAGTCTCCCTCTGTGTGCAGTGAGTCCCTCCAGGCCTGTCCTCCGTCTCCCTCAGTGTGCAGGGAGCCCCCCAGGTCTGAAATGAGCCTCCGCGTTTGTACAGCTAGCTCCTGCAAGTGGGTTGTCTCCCCCTAGCCACTGAGCATGTTTCTACTCATTGACCTGTGTTTCTTCTCATTGACCTGTGTTTCTACTCATTGATCTGTGTTTCTACTCATTGGCCTGTGTTTCAACTCATTGGCCTGTGTTTCAGCTCATTGACCTGTGTTTCTACTCATTGACCTGTGTTTCTGCTCATTGACCTGTGTTAATACTCATTGACCTGTGTTTCTACTCATTGACCTGTGTTTCTACTCATTGACCTGTGTTTCTACTCATTGACATGTGTTCCTACTCATTGACCTGTGTTCCTACTCATTGGCCAGTGTTCCTACTCATTGACCTGTGTTTCTACTCATTGACCTGTGTTAATACTCATTGACCTGTGTTTCTACTCATTGACCTGTGTTAATACTCATTGACCTGTGTTTCTGCTCATTGACCTGTGTTTCTACTCATTGACCTGTGTTTCTACTCATTGACCGGTGTTTCTACTCATTGACCTGTGTTTCTGCTCATAGACCTGTGCTTCTGTAGTCCTGCTCTCCTGAACTAATGTCTTTCATCTTGTGCTTCTAGATGAGCCTAAATGTGCACAATGTCCCTCGAGGGCCTCTTCTCAGCAGGAAGCGCCTTGACGCAGAGGACTCTGACACCCCCAGGTGTAAGCGGCCCCGGACTGGCCCCCCGCCTGGACTGGCACCATGTCTACGCCCCCTTCCGCGACCCTCCTGTGCTGCACCCCACGAGCGTACCATCTCCAAGATAGGGCCCTACACCTTGCTGGACCACCAGGAGAGGCCGAACGTGTACCTGGCAGTTCACCAGCATACTCAGGAACCCTACATCTGCAAGGTGAGCACCACTCCTCTCCCAGCCCTGGGCAGGGAACTTCAGATCAGAGTTTAAGGGATAACCCTGCTGTCAGGCTGACATCTCTGGCATCAGTGCAACCTGAAGGTAACTCTGCTGTCAGGGTGACATCTCTGGCATCAGTGCAACCTGAAGGTAACTCTGCTGTCAGGCTGACATCTCTGGCATCAGTGCAACCTGAAGGTAACTCTGCTGTCAGGCTGACATCTCTGGCATTAGTGCAACCTGAAGGTAACTCTTCTGTCAGGCTGACATCTCTGGCATTAGTGCAACCTGAAGGTAACTCTTCTGTCAGGCTGACATCTCTGGCATTAGTGCAACCTGAAGGTAACTCTTCTGTCAGGCTGACATCTCTGGCATTAGTGCAACATGAAGGTAACCCTGCTGTCAGGGTGACATCTCTGGCATTAGGGCAACCTGAAGGTAACTCTTCAGTCAGGCTGACATCTCTGGCATTAGTGCAACCTGAAGGTAACTCTGCTGTCAGGCAGACATCTCTGTGCAACCTGAAGGTAACTCTTCTGTCAGGCTGACATCTCTGGCATCAGTGCAACCTGAAGGTAACTCTGCTGTCAGGCTGACATCTCTGGCGTCAGTGCAACCTGAAGGTAACTCTGCTGTCAGGCTGACATCTCTGGCATTAGTGCAACCTGAAGGTAACTCTTCTGTCAGGCTGACATCTCTGGCATTAGTGCAACCTGAAGGTAACTCTGCTGTCAGGCTGGCATCTCTGACATCAGTGCCACCTGAAGTTAACTCTGCTGTCAGGGTGACATCTCTGGCATAAGTGCAACCTGAAGGTAACTCTTCTGTCAGGCTGACATCTCTGGCATTAGTGCAACCTGAAGGTAACTCTTCTGTCAGGCTGACATCTCTGGCATTAGTGCAACCTGAAGGTAACTCTTCTGTCAGGCTGACATCTCTGGCATTAGTGCAACATGAAGGTATCTCTGCTGTCAGGGTGACATCTCTGGCATTAGTGCAACCTGAAGGTAACTCTGCTGTCAGGCTGACATCTCTGGCATTAGTGCAACCTGAAGGTAACTCTGCTGTCAGGCTGACATCTCTGGCATTAGTGCACCCTGAAGATAACTCTGCTGTCAGACATGTACTTGTAGCAGCTGTGAAATGTCAGGAATAGCTCTGCTGTCAGACATGCATGTCTTTCATCCCAGCAACTTGATGATAGCTCTGTTGTCAGATATATATTTCTGTCTTCTCAGTAACCTAATGATAACTCTTGTCAGACTTGCATATCTAACATAAGCAGCCTGCAGTCTGCTCTCAGACCATTCGCTAATGGTTAAGCACTCTGGGAATGGCTCTGCTGTCAGAGGCTTTAATCTCCAATATCTGAGCAACCCAAGGGCTATTTCTGCCACCAGACATACTTCACTAACATCTGAACAACCAGAGATAGCACAGATGGACAATATACTATTTGTCTAAGGGATGTGTTCAAGTTTCAAAGCTCAGGAATGCAGTTGTTACTTGTGGCTGTCAGAGAGAGAGCCCTTTCATGAATATCTGATACAAAATCCCATTATCCAGTTATTCACTGTTGCAAAGTAGTAATTTTGGGAAACAAAAGTTGTTTCCTATTGTTGCTACTTTTTATATGCGAAAAAGTACCCCCTGCCATACATTATAAGACTATTGCAAGTCATCAGGGAGTTGCTTTATAAGGCTAGGGATCTCCTAGGTGACTTGCAATATTCTTACAATGTATGACAGGGCGTACTTTATCCCTTATAATACACGGTCACACTATGATGTTTCCCACAAACCAGTTAAATCCTTTATGTATAGCTCTTTCATAAGAGAGAGAATGTTTGGAAACATGAAGACAAAAATAGAATCTGTGGTGCAAAATTAAACACATAAAAAGCTGTTAGGTAATTGCTGCAAAAATATATTAGAACCAGTTTAATGCAAGTCATTTTTAAAAACAACGCAAAATAGAAACATACAGAAGATTATAACTTTTTTATAACTACTTTAGGAGAGTAATAAAATAAACAAGCTTCCATAAATCTCTTCTTTCAGATTGTATTTGTACGATTAGAAAAACAGAGCAGAAGACAGACAAGCAACGTTTCATTTTCGCTGTTTAAATAGCTGCTTTAATTACGCTTGTGACCTGACCTGCCTTACACCCCTGGCAGCAGGCGCTGTGTTGTTACAACTCAACTGCATTAAGTGTCTGTTTGATTTGTATATAATTGGAGACTGAAGTTGCCACAAGTCATTGATTATAAATAAATTAGAGACAGGGTTTGCAGAATCTCATGCATTATAAAGTAATTCCAAGCTGCTCTAACAAGGCTCCCCTCTCCGATATATATGTAATATATATTACATATATATTAGTACCATATTTTGAGATCTGACTGTCGGAATACTCTGGGTATCTTTAATTTTGCAATCTCAAGTGGTTTGCAACTGTGGTAAAAGTAAAATGTAAAACTGCCTCTATCCTTGTTCTAAAGATGTGCAGTATGCCCCAGATTGATGAGGGCTGTAAAACACGGTTCAGAAAATAAAACGTCACTGTAAAAGTACAAATGTGAGGAATAGTGTTGATTAATTAAAGAATGTTGGAACCTGTCTTACAACCATGCTCGTTAAGGCCTGACCCTGCAAGAGCTGTGCAACATGTACCAGTAGCAGCTACCAAAAGTTGCTTACTGCTGCCACCAAGCGGTCAACGTCGGAGTGGCAGGACTGCACACTGGGCACAAATCCACAAAGTAAAACAATTTGAATGTCATGGCGAGGTCAAACATGTGAAAAAGGATGCGCTCTGTGGCGCGCACTTAAAAAGAAAACACCTGAAGATTACACTTCGATACAAGGCTCCAGATAGATTGGCAGCTTTTAACATTTTGAGCGAGGAAAGCTGCTTTACTACTGCAAGAGGACCCTGAAAAGGAATATTCGGAGTGAAAACTGGTGGCCTCTTTCAGGGTCGGACAGGCATCTTAAAAACAGGCTTGCAGTTTTTCCCTTTTTAAGAGAGGAAGAAACTAGGGCTAATAATGATTCTTGCTGGTATAAAGACACATCATTATCATGCATACGTCTTTATGTTTTTTAGATCTCAACAGAGATCGTATAATATAAATAATCACATACATAAATAGGAATAGCTCGGAGTAAGATACTTTTACAGTATATGAACACCAATCACACATCAGAGTTAGTATACTGATAAAAAAACCTCTAGAATTGATTAAAAACAATAAAACCAATAGCCTCAGTTTATTTACCGAGCTACTCTAAAAGACAGTGCTTCTTTAGCAGATATTATTCTGGCATTATGAAAAATAGAACATACAAACCTTCGTCTTTTAGATTGTAAACTTGACAGACAAAAATAACGTGATTAAAATCTTGGACTCCATTTTTTTTCTGTAACAAAAATGTGCAAGCTCTATATATTTTTTAGTTTTCCCGAGGTTTTTGTTATACTTATTAGCGTGAGAGCATGTGCTCTTAATAATATAAACAACTGATATTTACAACATCTTACACAAAGGCAGATGCACTAAAAGCAGCCATAAATACTAGTTTTTTTGCAAATATATGGCAGAGAGGGCAATTGAAAGATGTGCCAACATGTCGGTCGGTGCCCATGAAAGGCAGGTGAGAGTGAGGCTGAGTCATGGCTGATGTGGGTTTAGCTATTGACCCATGTTGTATGCTGTAGTGGGCGGAACTTAAATGCTAATGACACAAATCGATGGAAAGAGCTGGTTGTATGCGCCTGTAATAAGTATCTTATACATATAAGTTAAGTGACATCAGTAGGCCTTGGCAAATGACAGACCTAAAATTAGAATCTCAACCTAATCTCAAGACCACACCTCAATCTAACCATTAGACCAAGCTTCAGCAAAAGCATTAAACCAACAACTTTATTGGTGGGTGTTGGCTTCGTCCATTGTTTTTTCATTCTGCGATGCCCAGCCATTTCTCACATGCTCTTTTTCTTTCAGGTGTACACCATGAAGAATTACCAGGAGGTCATAGCTCCCTACGCCCGCCTGCCTCCTCACCCGAACATTGCCCCCATCACCGAGATAATCCTCGGGGACCAATGTGCCTACCTCTTCCAGGAGCCGGGCCACGGTGATATGCACTCTCACATACGACAACGCAAACGTCTACCAGAGAGGGAGGTGGCCACCATCTTCAGGCAGATGGCAGAGGCCGTGGCACACTGCCACGCCAAGGGGGTCCTTCTGCGTGACCTCAAGCTACGCAAATTCATCTTCTCGGATAAGGAGAGGTAAGCAGGCGTTCCTGAACCAAACTGTTGCCAAGGGGTAGACTGGCCCATAAGAACATTCCCACATACCCATGATGTATGGTGGGGGGGGGGGGCACAGGGTTAGTTCACTGGTTTTGGTGGTAGGAAAGTAAAGGGTGAGAGACAGTAAGAGCTATGAAATAAAAAGGGCAGAGCCAGTTTCCATTTGACCTGTGAGACATATAGTGGTGCATTGGTCTGTGAGATACTGACTGTTCAAGGCTGTCTCTTTTAGCAGTGGAATGAGACGGGCCTTCTCCCAGTCAGGGCCAGCCTTGGGCATGGGCGAGCTGGGCCCTGGCCCGGGGCGTCAGAATTCGAGGGCGCAGCATGGAGTTGCCTGACTTAATGTCATGCAAATAGCAGCTCGTCCAGTCTTACTCGGGGCCTGTTAAAGACTGTAATGAGCCCTTAATGTACGTCAACATAATTGTTAGCACCCCCATCACCCCCCTACCCTCTTCCATCTTCCTCACACCTCCTGCTGTCACACTGCAATGACCCCCCGTCCCCACAACAAACACCACATTTTCTTTCCGCCCAGGATGCTGTCCCGGTCAATGTGATTTAGGGCCGCCCTGGTACCAGTACAGTTGGTGGGCGCAGCTCAGGGTCTGGCACTTTCCAGTGTGCCATCAGCAGTGGAAGATTGGGTGACCAGGCATGAACCTCACTGTTTCTGGTGCTCTCTCTACCTTAACCGCATGCGTGCGGCAGCTATTTTTGCGCTGCGCGGCTTTTTTCAAAAAGCCGCGCGCAGAAGGGGTTAAAGAATAGTTATTTAATATTTCTCAGTCCTAGATAAGGTGTCTAGAGGAGATGGGTGTGAGAAGGAAGAGTGGATTACAGTATTTTAATCTGAGTTGAAGCACAACAGACCTTTATGCCTATTTCAGTGCTTCTGGTTGAATTTGGGACTACAGAAGTGGCTAAAGTTTTTTTGCACAGCCCTTTGTCGAATTGTGGTTTTTGTGCGTGTGATTATATATGAATTTAGCATGCACATCTTCGAGATTGAAGGAATTTTAGGTTTGATGTAACTTATCCTTCTATCCTTTTTTACCAGGACAAAGGTGGTGCTGGAGAACCTAGAGGACTGCCACCTCTTGGATGGCCCGGAGGACTCCCTGTCCGACAAGCACGGCTGCCCGGCCTACGTGGGTCCGGAGATCCTCAGCATGGACAGTTACTCAGGGAAAGCAGCAGACATCTGGAGCCTCGGCGTCATCCTGTACACAATGCTGGTGGGGCGGTACCCATTTGAAGACACAAATCCCGCCTCGCTTTTCAACAGGATCCGTAAGGGGGTCTTCGCTGTCCCAGACTGTCTCTCCCCCAAGGCGCGATGCTTGATCTACAGCATCCTGCGTAAGGACCCGGCAGAGAGACTCACTGCCCAGGGCATCCTGCTCCACCCCTGGCTTTTGGCCACAGATGCAATGTTGGAGGACTGCCGGCTGCACCCGTCTGATGAAACGGGACGTGACCAAGAGGTGCCTGAATTTAAGATCTGCGAGGATCAGTACGATGATGATGGAGAAGAAGAGCAGGCCCTTTACAGCTAAAAAATACAGTTCCTGATTGATGCTAAACAGTGTCAAACTGGTCTGACAGCCTTGATGGGCCAGAGCAGAGGGAAGGCAGTTGGGACTGTCTGCCTTTCACTGGAGGGCTCCATCGTCCAGCCTCGCGGAGACCTCTGCAACCAGAAGTGTTCTTAAATGCCTCTCAACTGGTGGAAACCAAGGATTGTTCCTATAAACCAAAGTGCCTCCAAGTAGCCAGTGCCTTATGCAGCCAGTGCCTTGTGCCATAATCCAGATGTGAAGGAACCAGCACCCTACTTTTAGATCTGGCTTGGATTTTTTCATGGTTTTGACTTGTGGAGACACTTCTGCTCCTCAGAGATGTGTGGGTAGCCTGTTTTAGTGAGGGCTATCTCAAAGTATCAGCAGTGACTTGCCTTGACCTGTACCAGACAGCAGGGCTCTTTTGTGGAGGGGAACACTGTAGCAGCATATTCTATGTAATGTTTGTGTGCCTGAACCAGACCTGACACTGGACCTTGCTTTAGTACACTGCCCGGCACTGACCCAGAGCAGACTTTGTTGAATGCGGCTTAAAACACTCTCTCTGTTTTTTTTCAGCCTGCCACGCTTGCTAGCACCCGGCCTCCAGTTTAGGGTTCTGTCTTCTCTTTCTTTGACCTGATTTCACCTCTAGGGTCAGCAGGGAACCAAATGACCTTGGTTGACCTTGCCCTATCCATATGTGGTTTGACTTAAGAGGAAACATCAATTTCTAAACAGACCTGAGCCTTTAATCAATGGCAGTACTAGAATATATTCTTGTATGGGTTGGTCTTTTCCTGACATGTGACTTATTCTATTCTAAACCAAAACGTGGCTAGGAGGTGGTACAAGTAAAATCTCTGGCCTCCCCATATCTCTGAGTGTCTCTCATATCATGCCATATCTCTGGGTTTTCTCACATCCATCTTGCTGTGCTGGCCACACACCCTATTCTGGACTGCCCTATTCCATGCCAGAAGCCACTAGAGAACAATACGTCTTCAATCAATCCAGAGGGTGGTTGTGGGTCAAGTCAGAGTGAGGCCATGTGGGTCGACTCAGTGAGCGGACATGACTCCAAGACTCCAATCGTCGTGAGGTGATCGGTTACTCCAGAGAGAACTTGTGGTCAAACCTTAGAGATTAGTCATGAGCGAAGCGAGAAAAAGGGGAGGTCACGAGCCAAACCAGCTCGCTGGTCATTCTACACGAAGGCCAATGTTTGATTTAAGGGATGGTATGGCTCCACCAAGAAAGGGCTGTTACTCCAGAGAGACGACATGGGTCAAACGGAGAGAGGGCACGGTTCCAGCCTGAAAGAGTCAAACCAAAAAAGGAGATGTCATGAGTCAAACCATTGAGTGCATTGGGTCCACCCAGAGAGGGTTCATTGGTGTCTTCAGAGGGAGGGCATGGGTCAACCCAGAGATAAGTCATGGGTAACCCAGAGAGAAGGTGTGGGTCAACCTATAGGCAAATTACAATCCAGTTTGCACTCTTAGTTGCTGTTCTCTTGCGTTCCAACGCACTTTCTGGGCAGTTGGGTGGGTGGTGGCGGCTTGGATTACGGAAAGCTAATTGTGTGAACTGTATGTAACTGTCCATATGTTTACCCTAGGCCGGTGCCCATGTCTGCGTTGTAAACAAGGGCACATCAAAGTCATGTTAAATATGTTCGTCTTGGAAGGCGGCTGGATGACCCGGGCTCTCACACTACACCAGCGCTGATCAGACGAGGCAGCTTACCTCAGAGCTCAACGGCATCTTTATGCCTGAATCATAGATGTAAAATCGTGTGACACCCAAATGTTGATGTCTGTATACCTATAGATTGGATTCGAGCTGAGCCTCGATTCACTCTACTCAGCAGTGTGCATTGCAAGTGACAAATAGTGACTTATTATGTTCAAATGTACTAGAAAGGGGTCTGCAACACCTACATAGCCATGCCCATCTATGGTGTACCTATTCACTCTTTGCAGGAATTGGGATTCCTCCTGATTGACGCTGAAAAATTGTGTTCAAATGGACTAAAAAAAGTTCTGTAAAACTCTCATGGGTCTGCCCTTCCCCAGCATGGGACCCTTCAGAGCTTTAAACTAATGCTAAAAGGGCAGCTGTATATATGTATGTGTATGCGTATGTGTGTATATATATATATATATATATATATATATTGTCACCACACTCCAGGAAACCCGCCCTGTGTGCTGTGCTAATGTACAATAAATGAGAATTTTACGGATTTCTTGGAGTAGGGTGAGTTTATATGCAGGAAACAATAATTGGGAGGCATTGTTCGAGCTTCCAATGCCAGCATCAGCCATTGGAGCACGCTGTCCCTTCAACCACATTGCTGCAGCATATATATACATATATATATATATATATATATATACACACAAACACGTATGCCCACTCAGTGCCTTTCATTTTTGTACCCAAGTGCCTTACTCCCACCCCTCCCTGGTTTGGGTGTTCTTTGATCTATGGTAGATAGATGATAACCACAGGTATCTCCCCATGGATGGAGTAGAAGCTTGTAGGTTTAAAGTATTCCTGAAAACTTCTTACCCGAAATTTGGGGTAGTAATCCTTATGAAGGGGAGGGAGGGTCATTCATTTTAATCACCAGTGGTGGGGGTCTGTCTACTCCCCATGCATTCATTAAACAGTGCCTCGATCCCCCCCGGACCAGACCTGTAGGTGCCTGCTTCACTCCTAAGAAACATTCCTCACACCAACGTGCCAACTTCTCCCCGTAGTGTTTACCTCGTGGCACCAACTGAGTGCCCTGTAACCCCAGGACTTATGTTTTAGTGCCTGGTCCTGCATCCGCACTACAGAGGGATATCTATTTGTCGTAATGTGTCTTTATTTTTTGTCTATTGATAAATTAAAGTTTTGAATTGTATATTTGTCCGCGTGCTTCTTTTGGGATTGGAGGGCGGTAATTTAACGTCAACAGGGTTGAGAGGGATTTGGATTAAACCCAGATGCAATTAAAGCACCCAAATGGGCCTAACCATGATGTTGCCTAGGGCACGTGCCCCATTCTGTCAGTGTAGAGTATCATTAGACTCTATACATCTCAGAAGCTTTCAGGGGGCTGACTTGTAGCTGGAAGTACATAAACTTTGCCTCTCAAGACAGTTCTTGGTCTCTGAAGACCAGACGTCCTTGGTTCCTCAAGACTGGAGACCACCCTGAACCCTAAAAACAACACACCATACTTCAAGATCTGAAATGCGCCCCCTTCTGACTCCTCCGGACTTGAGCCACCCAGAGAAAGTTCTCATTGGTGCCTGCAGTCAGGAGACACTTCCTGGGTCCTCAAGGGAAGAGGGCCTTCAATGTCCCTTTAGATCAATCTGCTCAAGATCACACATGATCTGTGAGGCTTTAGAAGTGAGCAGGCATCCCACACGACACAGTGCAGACAGTGTACTGATCTAGTGTTTTCTGGGCCCATGCTGTTCAATTTCTTCACATTTCCAGATAGTCTAATACTTTCTAGTTCCTCCGATGGACCTTTTATATATCGCACCGAGGGGCGAAGGAAGTTAGGGTGTCACAATTCATTCAACTAATTTACAGAGCAACCATTTGGCTACACAGTGAGGACCAGGAATCGGTAGCCAAGTTCAAGGGTGTTTATTTCAAATTAGTAATCAGGTTCAAATAGATCACTCTCAATAGCATGCTGCAAACAGGATGACAACAGAGAGATCAAGACTCCTAAAGAAATTTGTGCAGACAAGAATTAAACACGTAGCTCCGTAGCTGCATTACAAAACAACATCAATACCTAAGTATGTATTGCGACTTATATAGCGCACGTATCACCCGAAGGCATCAAGGCGCTTGCTTAGGGAACCCGTCCTGGTATTCCCCTGTGAGATACCCCGGCAGGGTATCCACAAGGTGAAAGCCAGGCATCCCGCCGCGAGGGGCCGTAGTGGAGATTAAGCAAGCTATTGCCCAGAGTCGCAGAGTGTGACCCCATGAGTCGAGTAGGCACCGGAGCGAGAATTGTCAAGTCCGTGGAATTTTTGAGCCCGAGTCCCACGAGGCAGGGAATTGAACCCTGGTCCACGGCCGATCTCAGCTTCCGGGTCTGCCGCCTCTAACCACTGAGCCACGCTTCTCCAATACCTAATGTTCAGAAAACAATCTTAAGTTCTCCTGTCTATACATAAGCAATTTAAATCTCCCAAGCACGGTCCCAAGGAGAAGCTAAGTTTAGAAAGTCTCAGGAATCAAAGAGTTCCATGTAAGAAACACAAACAAGGCAACGTCATTAAGGCAGAACAAGAATTAGTATCTCAAAGCTCGGTCAAGAGTCTTCAGGAGGTCAGTGTAAGCCACACTTAGACAGAATCAAGGGTCGCAGGGTCTAAAGTTCTCAAAGTCCATTCAAAGGGAAAAAGAGAATCATGGAAGGGATTCAAGGAAAAATCTACAGAGCATCTGTAGATACAGATTTAGTAACGAAATCCAAGGAAATATCCTGGAAAAGCTCTGCAAAGTTCCAAGGTGTCCGGGTGTCAGTCACACCCGGAGAAAAAAACACAGGTTATAGTCCGCAAAATCCACCATCATCCGATATCCATGGTTTGATTCTGTTCCTAAGGTACAATCCGCAACATTAATGTCTGGTCCACACTAGACATGGGAACTATGGTTCTTTTTCACACACACGCCGGTCACCAGTGGTCCTTTCATTAGTGCTCTGGATTTTCACGTGCTTTAGTCAATGTCAGGTTCCCAGGCTACGTATCTAACTCTAATAGATAAATGTATCTAGTCTAAACTAACAATGCATGTGATAGCCTGCAAGAGAAAGTCACATTAGCAGAGTGGGAGTACAATTACTTTGTAAAAGGCAGCATGGTAGAATACAGGCCTACAAATTAATGTAAACTTTAATACTTTCATTCAATAGTGCATAAAAACAATGTTTGTGACGGAGTGTTTCATCTGCAAAACTGTAAACAAGGGGCCTTATGAGGTCATGCGTCACTTTTACGCCGCTGTTGCGTGACTTTTTGTGACACACCAGCGGTGTAAAAAATGTGCCTTGTTGCACCATATTTACAAAGTGACGCATCTAGGTAGATGTGTCACTTTGTAAACCCCTGCGCCACATTATACCTGCACCAGGTATAATGTATGCAGGGTGGGTGTTCTGACGCAAAAAAGGGTCATAGAAGTGACGTAGTGAATTCTATAAGATTTCACTGCGCCACTTCTAGGACGCAAATGCGTTAATATCTTACGCCTGCCTCACACCAGGCGTAAGACTGACACAGGCCCTTTCACATGGGGCTTGCCCCATGTGAAAGGACACATTGCTGGAGTTGCGTCACTTTTGTGACTCACTCCAGCAATGCGTCACTTTTGCACCATACAGATACGTCATTAATACTGATGTATCTGTAACTCCTTGCGACATGATGCATCATACAGTAAATATGACACATCAATCATGTCGCAAGGAGAGCGCACTGAGAAGTGACGCACCGCTACTTTCACGCAGCGATGTGTCACTTCTCATAAATGAGGCCCAAGGTCTTTACGGTATTACTGTATAATGCAGCTATGCGCAGATAGGACTACATGCAACCACATATGACACATCAGTCAACGTTTTTTGGTCATGATTGCCCCATCCAGGGCTTTAAGTGGGATGAAAAAAAGTGTGGGTTGGAGGGGCCATGAAAGGGGTGGGCCTATTCAATTAAGAGCGTGGCTTAAACATATAAGCTTCAATTCCCATTGAGTGCCACCCTACCCTCACATTTGCATAGAATCACAACTGCTACTGGGGTATGCAACCATTGCCCTGTGAGGTGTGCAGAGAGGCCAATGATTGGATAACCATGTATTCTGAACACCTTTTTGCCCCACTGAGAGAAACTTATATTGCCTAAAGTCACAACTTAGTTATGCCCCATTATAAACAGCTGTATGAGACTCAATTCAAACTATGCACTGCACAAGAGTAATATGCTGCCTGACAATAAACAGTAGCACAACATCCTGGAAAAAGAAAACACTCTTATGGAAAGCAAGATTAAGTAAAGCATATGAAATATAAGCAATCAGTGTTTTTGCCTGAAAAGTTAAAGACATGGGGCCCGATTCACAAAAGTAATCTGAGACAAAATCATAACTTTACGACTTTCGGTATCCACAAAAGGCATTTAGTAGTAGTAAAGTTAGGATTCCTAACTTTACTACTACTAAACGAGACAAAATCCTAACTTTACGATTTTTGGTATTCACAAAAGGCATTTAGTAGTAGTAAAGTTAGGATTCCTAACTTTACTACTACTAAATGCCTTTTATGAATACCAAAAGTCGTAAATTTAGGATTTTGTCTCAGATTACTTTTGTGAATCGGGCCCATGGATACAGGGCCGACAAGGGACCCGTTTCAATGTCCGTTTTTTTAGGTCTCGGCCTAGCGTACACAGCGCAGCAGTGTCGCGCAGCCGAGATTTAATGTTTACAGTATTGGGGGCTTAAACCCGCCCCTCTTCTCCATTTGCTGGCCTCGTAAATGCTGGCCAGCCATTGGAGGAGAGGGGCATCAGTTCATTTAAACCCTGTCTTTTTGGGATAGAGGGGTGTGTTTTTGCTGTTCTTTCTCTCCCTGACATCATCGGGAGAGAACAGCCCCTCATCACGCTGCCTGCACGCCCAAGTCAGCTCTCTGATTGGTGTTCCTTATTAACCAATCAGAGGGCCGACTGGCGCGTGCAGGCAGCGTGAGCAGACTCTGCCTCGCTGTTCTTGTCTTCGTCGTTTCGTCAGGTGGGCGTGTCCCAGAGTCTATTCCTCATGTAATGTACCTTTTGCTCCCTCTTGTATTTTGTTTGCTCACAATTGTCACTTTTGCCTAATGTAACTGGAAGCTGCCATTCAATAAGATACTGACGGGGGATAGAAATTCGTTGCAAAATCATGTTTGAATGGGAAAGGCTGCTTGTCGGTGTACGCCAGGCCTTCGTTCTGAAAGGAGAAAAATCGTGAAAATAGTTAAAGGGGGATTTTATAGCGGTAGAAGCATTAGAATGAAAGTACTTCGCTGTTACTTATTCTACGCATTTTCGGGTGCGGTGGGGGATTGTTTTGACTCCTTTTGGTGGGCATGTGCTTGCTTCTCACTTCTTTTCAATGGCTGTGGGGCTTGTTCTGGTTCTCAGATCCGGCCGCACTCTGCCGGTGTTCAGCTGAGCAGGCGCAGCTCTCTCTCCTCCTCCTCCTGGGCCGCGAAACACCGGCAGCCGCCTCCCCGCAGCTCCAGGCCGCACGACCCAGGGTGAGTGACGGAGCAGGGTAGAGGGTGGGAAACCGCAGGGTTTGTGTGGCGGCGCCGTGGGTGAGGTACAGGTACCCCCGGTGACACGCATGGCAAAGAAAGATGGGCACTTGTCCCTACTTGTGCTGCATATGTAGGCATGTGGGACTTGTGGACAGCAGTGAGCGGCACGTGTAGTAGCACGCAGGCTGCCTCTGAACGACTTATCACCTGTTGACTTCAGAGGACGTGTGCATCTGTAAGGGTCATTCTGCTCTTCATACATGTGGACTCCAGGGAGGGGCAGGTCTGCCCCGGGAGCGGATGTGCCGGCTCGGGCTCAGAGTTGCGCGGGTCATTGCTTTGTGAAAAGCCCATGCACCCCCTCCTTCCCTCATTGAGCTTTCCCCTCTGAGAAACACTTGTCTCTTGAGACATAAAGGGCTTTCACTGATGACACGTGGAATTTCCTTATGTAACGCCACGCTGTCCCCTGCCCCCTCGTTGCTTGTTGTGCCTCTGTGCCCTGCTTGTGATATGGTTTTTGTGCCTCTTTGCCCCCCTGCCCCCTCGTTGCGTGTGCTTGCTGCCCCCTCGTTGATTGTGCTTGCTCTCCTGCCCGTAGCCCCTCGTTGCTTGTTGTGCCTCTGTGCCCTGCTTGTGATCCGGTTTTATGCCTCTGTGCCCCCCTGCCCCCTCATTGCGTGTGCTTGTTGCCCCCTCATTGTTTGTGCTTGCTCTCCTGCCCCTGCCCCCTCGTTGCTTGTTGTGCCTCTGTGCCCTCCTTGTGATCCGGTTTTTGTGCCTCTGTGCCCCCCTGCCCCCTCGTTGCGTGTGCGTGCTGCCCCCTCGTTGCTTGTGCTTGCTCTCCTGCCCCTGCCCCTTTGTTGCTTGTCGTGCCTCTGTGCCCTGCTTGTGATCCGGTTTTTGTGCCTCTGTGCCCCCCTGCCCCCTCGTTGCTTGTGCTTGCTGCCCCCTCGTTGCTTGTGCTTGCTCTCCTGCCCCTGCCCCCTCGTTGCTTGTTGTGCCTCTGTGCCCTGCTTCTGATCTGGTTTTTGTACCTCTGTGCCCTGCTTGTGATCTGGTTTTTTTGCCTCTGTGCCCCCGTGCCCCCTCGTTGCTTGTGCTTGCTGCCCCCTAGTTGCTTGTTCTTGCTCTCCTGCCCCTGCCCCCTCGTTGCTTGTTGTGCCTCTGTGCCCTGCTTGTGATCTGGTTTTTGTGCCTCTGTGCCCTGCTTGTGATCCGGTTTTTGTGCCTCTGTGCCCTGCTTGTGATCCGGATTTTGTGCCTCTGTGCCCCCCTGCACCCTCGTTGCTTGTGCTTGCTGCCCCCTCGTTGCTTGTGCTTGCTCTCCTGCCCCTGCCCCCTCGTTGCTTGTTGTGCCTCTGTGCCCTGCTTGTGATCTGGTTTTTGTGCCTCTGTGCCCTGCTTGTGATCCGGTTTTTGTGCCTCTGTGCCCTGCTTGCGATCCGGTTTTTCGTGCCTCTGTTCCCTAGGGCATTACTGGGCAGAGAGCTCTGTGTGTGTGTGTGGCTCTGTGTGTGTGTGTGTGGCTCTGTCTGTGTGTGTGTGTCTCTGTCTGTGTGTTTGTGTGGCTCTGTGTGTGTGTGTGTGGCTCTGTGTGTGTGTGGCTCTGTCTGTGTGTGTGTGGCTCTGTCTGTGTGTGTGTGTGGCTCTGTGTGTGTGTGTGTGTGGCTCTGTCTGTGTGGCTCTGTCTGTGTGGCTCTGTCTGTGTCTGTGTGTGGCTCTGTCTGTGTGTGGCTCTGTGTGTGTGTGTGTGGCTCTGTCTGTGTGTGTGTGGCTCTGTCTGTGTGTGTGTGTGTGGCTGTGGCTGTGTGTGTGTGTGTGTGTGTGTGGCTCTGTCTGTGTATGTGTGTGTGTAGCTCTGTGTGTGTGTTTGTGTGTTGCTCTGTGTGTGTGTGGCTCTGTGTCCGCTAATACTCTCTACTACTCTCTAATGCTCACCTATTGCCATTGTAAATGACAATACCATTTATTTATGTTTTAAAAAAAACAAAAAATGAAAAAAATGCCATTTGCAATGCCGATAGCTCTAACTTTAATAAAGCTGAGACCATTGCATTGTAAATGCTTGTTATTGTTACTGGGTAGGAGACTCAGGTCAACCCAGCACACTTAAAGCCCTGACACCAGCCCTGCTTTAGAGGCATCTGCTTCTGTGACAAACAGTAGCTCTGGAGACAGCGGTGGGTTTAAAAGCTGAGTTCAAAGTATCGAACTTGGTTAAGCCTCCAGGTACTATTTGAGCAAATTGTATTTTAAGGTGAGTGGTGCAAAATGGGTGCCAACCGGTCACAAAACATGCGTACAAAATGACAGAAATTAGGCGACACAAGAAAACTTTACATTTCTTCATGGAAGTCCAAAGTCCAGGTTGCCCTATGGGGACATACACTGCTCCGAAAACCACAGTTGCCCAAGATGACTGCAAAATACAACACAAAACATGAACCTGTCTGGAAGGGGAATTTTTCTCGCTTGATATATAAGCAAAGGAGTGAACCTTTGGAGTACCACTCACTGTGAAGCAGGCTTTAACTGCCCTATCTGGCAATAGGGCAGTGGCACAAGGCTGTTTGCTGGGCCACCGTGGGCTTTGCTTCTAGCCAGTGTGGGGTGTTTTTATAAATAATTGATAGTTTCGTACAGTAAGAGCTGTCACAAAGGCAACTGCTGGGCACCGGGCTGTTGGGCCAGGGATGGAAGACGCAACCCAAGCAAGCAAGCTGAAAAGAAGTAGCTGGTAATGGTGCAAGAGTTCTCAGCACTTCAGGCAAAGAGCAATCTTGATTCTGAATCGCTCCCAGACACAGGGAAAAAAGCATTTTTTTTAAATTGTTGAGGCTATATGGGTCTTTTTGTGTTTTAGAGCCCTTAGAGCCCAGGGTCTGTTTTTTAGGTCTTGCCTGAAAAAGAGCATGCGCTGTCACTTGCATGACATTTTGCTAGCTACAGTGGGCTTAGATCTCACCCACTGCTTATCATTGGTTGGCTTCTTCTTCACTCTCCTTTGTTTGCTTCTCATTTGGTTCTGCATACAGTCTTCACGTCCTCTTCTTGTGTTTGACTCTTCCCTGACCCAAGGCCAAAGTACTTGTGCCCTTCCTCCCTCTCGTCCTGGCCGCAATAAAAATAAGCGATATGACACAGCCAGCAATGATCATGTTAGAGATTTTTTTTAACTTTCAGCAATGCTGGACAGAAGGTGTGCTGCTGTACAACATGGCTAAAAAAACATTGACAGAGCCAATATCGCTTGTAGGTGAGACAGATTGGCTTTGTCAATGATTGCTTTTGTTCCATGCCCAGCCTGCATAGTGGTAGATAAAATGTGGAAAGGGTCAAGATTTCTTTGAGGGAGACTCACAGAAAATAAATGGACTGATCCCAAAATATTCAGTTCATGTGCTGGCACCAGGAACATTACTGAGGCAAAGGGCAGCACACATTGTTTAAAAAGCCTTTACCTCTGGAAAGTGGTCTACCAAACGTTATTGTATTCTATTGCAACACTTATGTAGAGCTTACTACCCCTATTTGGAATTGGTATTCTCTCAGACTCTGGGAAAGCTATCTTCCCGTCTCTGGGGAGATCTCGTTCGTCTCACAGCAGGAACACTCAACATCCTGTAATTCTGGGCAAATCACTTAATCTCCACGTGCCTAACAAAATGAATGTGTCCGTCTGTAATGCAAATGGTGCTCATGTAAAGCGCTCTGATACCTTTGGGTCGAGTTCACACTATATAAAACCCCTCCCCCCCCAAAAAAAGATCATGCCTGGTATAGATGAAAGTAGGGGACTAGAGTCATCTTACAGAGTAGAAATCTGTAAAAATCTTGAGTTCAACCATGCAGTACTACATTAGAGTAAGAAAGAGAGAAAAGCAGAAAAGAAAGAAATAAGGTGAAAGAGAAAGAGGAAAACAGTGACAAATGGAGAAATCAGTGGAGAATAAAACTTGCACTAGTGTAGGGTGACCAGATCTTGAGAACCAAAAACCGGGACATTTTGCAAAAATAGAAGAACGACTACAATTTTATATCAACAGAGCAGTACAGAATGACAGCTCTCATCAATATTGGAACACAGAAGAGGCACTAAAAAAAATACATAAAATGTAATTTCTAAAACCTGCATCATACCTGTTGATTAACTTGCAACAGCTGCTAACTAGAACAGCTTTCGAACAGCTAAAAGGTGTCTCTCACTGTTTTCAGTTGACCCCCTCTAAAAACCGGGACATGAGCCAAAATGGCCGAAATCTGCCCGGACAGCTGGTGAAAATCTGGGATTGCCCTGGCAAATCCGGGACGTCGGGTCACCCTACACTAGTGACATAAAGAGTCAGGAAGAAAGAGGCATGAGGTGGAATCAAGACCAAGAAGCGATGATATGTGAAAATTGGTTCATATATAATGTGATTTCATACGAATGTGGTTAGTTACAATTGCAAAATCAATCTAAAATAACAATCAGAAATAGTTCTTAACAAGCATTTGCAATGCAATAGGTCTCGCAGTTACGCACGTTTAAGCTATTGGCATTGTAAATAACAATGGCTTTTATTTAAGTTTTTAAAAAGAAAACAAAAATAAAAGGCATTGTTATTTACAATGTCAATAGCTTAAACTCACATAACTGCGAGACCTATTGCATTGCTTTTTCAGTTTTACACATTGTACCATCAAGGTATATTAATTAAATAAAATGCATCCGGGAACATGGAATGGCGGGACCCACAAGCCAGAAATCCCTCTTTGTAAGAAGATGCAAAGTGGATGAAGGTTTGCTATGGCAACCTCGAGTTCTCACAGATGTATAAGGCTTCTGCAAGCACGTGTGCATGGGCCTATCATTTGCTTACCCTGACCGTACAACCTTGGCAATGTCAACAGATAAAGGATGTCATTGCAGAACATTTACTTCACTAGCCTGCTCCTCTAGCTTGGGGTGGGTGTGGGCTTGAACAGCATACCATATTCAGGCTGATTCATGAAATGAGGCGCTACCTCTGATGCTCTGTAAGGTGTTCATGAAAGTGTGAGACCTAACAACACGCATCTTTTCATCTTGTTGTGTTTCCATGTAAGGGAGCACGTGGCGTGCTTTTACCTTTCTCATCTTTTGTTGCTGGTTATAAACGCCTCACACTATGTTAAGGTCCAGCCCTTTTATTTAGATTAACCTTTTCAAGTGTGGTTTACAGTAAAATATAGCGCAGTGGTCTTCAAACCTTTTTACTCTGAGCCCCCCCTAAGCAAAATGTTTTGAGGTCGGGCCCCCCTCCAAAACTTTATGGGAAGGATTGGGGAAGCGGGAGGGACATAGCTGCGTGCAGGGAGCGGGCTTATGAGATGTTTTCAGGAATACTTTTTCTATAGCTTATGAACCACCCCAAATATGAGACTTATATAAAAAAGCAAATGCATCAAACAAAAACAGATATCCCAAACAAACTACTCCCTATAATTGGAGTGTTGTGAGCCCCTCATACTCTTTGACCCCAATGCAACAATACCTGCTGCACTAATGATAACTGCAGTCCTGAGTAGCAGGCTATCTCCTCTGCCTCTTTTAACTCGTTCCCACCATGATGGATCATCACCTCTGTCCTAATGCTTGAAAGAACAATAGGCTCTGATGTCCCTTTTTTTTAAAGGTAGACAGTCATACTTGTGATGCAGTGGGCCCCCCAAATTCCTGCCCCCCAGTCCTGCTGCATCTGCTCCTTTATGATAACCAGCAGTGACCACTTACACACTTGGCAGCAGTACCAGCTTCACTAATAATTGATCCTTTAAAAAAAACAAAAACACTTATATTGTCACCTTCTTTGGGGTATCTCTCTGAAGAAGCGGTCTCTGGCCATTTGTAAACATAACAATGAGTCTGCATACAGTGCTCCTTATTCCGGGCCTTCTCTTTGACAATATCTTTGAACCTTGCTGCTTTCCTAGACCATTTCTGTGAGGCCCCAAGGATCAGGAGGATTAGGGCTCTGCATCTGAATGCAACCCTGCTGGCCTTCTACCTGCCACCCCATGGACTCAGCTTTCACAAAAAAAACTTCCCCTGAATGGTTAATACTGACTTTGAGATGCCTGTGCCTGAAAGTGTGTGGCGGTAGTGCAGAAAGTTAAAAAAGAAACCGGCTTTCTTACCAGCCATTAATTGATTGAGTCACTTAAAGACAGGGCCACTGGAATTATGAGTTTCTGCAGTAGCTGCTTTTTCCACATAATTATCAGTTTAGTGCATTTGCAACATGTTCCGGAGCAGTGGAAGGCCCTTTGCAAAGATTGACTAGTAATCTTGTAGTTGCTTTCTGCTGTATTTGGGTGTTAAACTGGTACTAATGAGGTGAAATATTTCCCCTGACAGCGTTACCGTGAGTTAAAATGACAAAATAATGAAGTAATGCTAACCACACAATGTGGCGGATTGTGCCACATAATTTACCTTTTCTTGCCGCTTAATTTAGTCAAACCTGCCACATAATGTTGTCCTCTTCTGCTGAATAATTCCAGTGGATCTGCTTAAAGCTTTATGGTGGCAAAGATCTATTCTTTTTAAGATGTAATGTAAAGGAGTTATCAGCTGGGATCTGGAATAGTGGAGACACTTACAAAAATGTCTGCATTAGATACAGTTTGATTACTTATTACTAAAAAGTATATTTTGTAAGAACTTGTTTTATCTCAATCACAGCATCATTTTGCAGCAGCCTAGCTTAGAGTATGTAAATACTGTTTTAAAATATTGACTTACATATTCACAGTGCTTTCTGCTACAGTCTGGGACCTCATAGCACTATAAACAGGGCCATTGGAATTATGCGGCTGGAGAAGGCCAAATTATGCAGCATGGTTGACAATTCTGCAGCAAGCAAAGGCGAATTATGCTGCATATTTTGTGATAGCATACTGCACTATTTTTCTATTTTTACACTTGTTAACATTGTCCTGGCCTTTATTGCCCCTCATAAGTACCACATTAACACCCACATATAGCAATAAGCAACAGAAAGGTGACAAGTCTACCTTTAGAAAGGGCCTTCCACTGCGAGGTAACATGTGTTGTTGCATTTTTAAATCTGCATATTATGCTGCCGATGATGGATTATGTGGCAAATGCGGGAAAACCCTAACTATGTGCTGAGAGTGCAGGGTGAGTGTGAAAGTGATGGGTGAGAATGAGCACTGAGTTGTCTGAATGCAGGGTGAATTCCCAGACACTTGAAGTTAATCAGCATGTTATTGATGTGGTGTAGAGTTTCAGATGTAAGTTAAACTATTGCTATTATGGAATTAATCAGGGAATCGAGGGTGAAATAAATAATGTGCTGATCCCGCAACAAACTTCCAGTCTTCTGATTAGGGTTGCCAGCTCATTATTTTGATGTTGCAGACATTACAAAAATAAACATTCACCTAAAGCCCTATTTTCAGCACTTATCTTTGTGCTCTTTTAAAAGCAAATATAAAGCACTTTTGAATGTGTTCTAGGGCTGCCTGAATGATTCATGTCTGAAAATGAAAGGAACAGTCAGAAAGTCACTTTACAAATGAATACATACTTTTTTATTTAAGACCATATTTAGGGGCCTATTACGATGGAGGATTTTCCGCATCCTCCGGGCCGGCGGAAGCCACCGCCGGCCCGGAGGATGTGGAAAATCCTCTGCGGACCCACCAAAGACCCACCGCCACATTAGGATGGCTGGTGGGTCCTGGTTTCCGTCTGCAGCTTTTCCGCCGCGGTTGGCTTACAACCGCGGCGGAAAAGCACTAATATGGTGACGGTGTCTCTCAGACACCGTCAGCCAGATTAGGATGGGCTCTGAAACATGCTTTTCCGCGGCGGCTTTTCCGCCGTGGAAAAGCATGTGTAACTTCACTGCGGGGGCCCGTTGCGGGCCCCCTAGGTGAAGGGGGGTGGGGGGTGCACATGGGGGGTACCTATGGTACCCCCCTGCATTTGTATGCAGAATGCCTGCCACTTTCTACATACAAATGCAATGCGTGCATTTTTAACATTGCTGCGGGTGCAGCTTGAAGCCGCACCCGCCGCAATGTTAAAAATAGAGGATGTGACCGCCAGGGTGGCGGTCACATCCTGATTGCACAGGAGGGAACTCCGCAGTCCATGCGGAGGTTCCCTCCTACTCTATGGTGGCGGACGGACTCAGGTCCGTCCGCCATCATAATGTGCCCCTAAGTGTCAAAGCAGGGTCTTTGCAGGCTCTTTAAACATACAAGGCTGGCATTTTTTCTATTGGCAACCCTTTTTTGTACTCCTTTTCAGGAAATGCATTTCCTCCCTACAGCAGTAAATTTATAATACAATTGTAAGGAATAGGCAGAGTCGGGCCCAGGAAAAAGAAAAAAAAACTAAGCTTCGGTAACCAGTTCCTGAAGGTATTTAAGTGGTCTTTAAAGAGCTGTGAAATACTCGGTTGTGCTGGAGTCTTAATAAGAGTCCAGACACTGCGCTGAGCCCCCACTGACCTCTGGCCCCACGGCAACTCTGAGGGCTTCGGAGTAAATGAAGAAAGCCTGGAAATACAGCAGATAAACATCGCTGCACTTCCAGGCGTCTTCATTTACATGTGCTTGCAGAGGCCTTTGCGTTCCCCTGGGAACCCAACCACGCCCCCCCAGGGGGGCACGCCCCACAGTTTGAAGAACTGTGATATAGCGTGACGCGGCTTAAATGTTTACAGCAGTTTTTTTTATGTATTCGGATTCTCTTTGAGTTCACACCAGTTCATTTTATAACATATTTGTCGTGCACTAGACATCGAAGCCGACGGGGGGAGGGCTCCCTGTCAGTTCTGGGGTTGGGGGGCTTCGATTGGGGGGGTCATGCTTTCTACGGGCTCCCTGTCAGCTCCGGGGTTGGGGTGCTTCGATTGGGGGGGGGGGGGGGGGTCATCCTTTCCACATGCTACCTGTCAGCTCCCGGGGTCGGGGTGTCAAGGACGTCAAGACCTGGGTCTTACAGTGACCCCAGCACTTAGAGAATCTGCCCCCTACTCGCCCCTTGAGACCGTCACGTGTGAGTAGTTGCGCTTGATTGGTTGGGGCGTCCCCTCCTTGCTGCTCCCCTCACAGTGGACCGGCTGCCTACATGAAGCTCCCAAGACACATGTTCAGCTGTCCAGAGGGGCAGTTCCGAAAGTGGACAGGGCGGCAACAGAAAACCCTCCTTTCTAATGGGAAGCAAGCGTTTACCATGAACTCTGACGCTACCCAATAGAAAGGAGGGGCGGGGCTTAGGCTCCCTTTTTGTTTACAAGATCTCTCCGAGGGCGGGGCAGCTTTGCTGCCACACCCACGCGTGACCTAAAAATGGCCAGGCAGCAATGGTATTCAGCAGCCCAGGTATTGGGGGGGTAGAGAGGATGAACACACACAGGTATTCGGAGATGCACACACACACACACCGCCTGACCTACAAAGTAACAATCAGAGAAAGTGCATATTTGTTGAATAGTTAAACAAACCAATACAATAAGAAATCAATAACGTCAATGTCCAGATCATAGTTAAGTATAACACGAACATTTATTACAAAAATAGCACGAACATAAACAACAACGGTGAAGGAATTTAAAAGTAATGAGAAAACGAAATATGTCACCCATAGAAACCAATGCTTAAAACTTGCATTACAAATGAAGGGAAAACCAAAACATATGGAAAACATTGATAAACTAAGAGAGGTCAAAATAGTTGACAAAGATGAAATCTGCAGCAAGCCAACGAGCAAACGTGTCTGATGAAGGATTTTGCCGCCAGACATTGACAAATTAAGGAGGCGCACATTTTTCTAAAGCAACTACCTGGGAGCTCTCACTGGACTGATCTTAAGAATGTCCAGGCATGCTTTGCAGAAGCAATCAAAATGACACCTCGATCTGCTATGAAAAGGTGTAAGTGCTACCAGATTCCAAATAGGTACAGCTTACGAGTACAGAGAGATGCTTGACAAAGTTTTCCAGTGGTTAAAGCACTTCAAATAAGGCAGACTCAAAGCCTCTTATGTTCCATTCAGCATCTTCAAATCTTCCTGCAGAGTCTAAGGGGCAGATTTACAAGAAACCGACACGTCTGTAGATATGCGTCAGTTTCCCTGCACCAGCCTGCGATACTCTTGCAGCACCATGGGTGCACCGTATTTACAATACGCTGTAAATTGGTTGCATTGTGTATGCGCCGCTTCGCCACAAAAGTTACGCAGCGGCGGAGCTAAAGTGTCGCAAAGGGCTTGTAAATTTGCCCGTAAAGGTCCAAGTAGACCCAGACACACCATGTGGCCGTAAAATAAAAGCAGGATCAGCGACTTTAGTGTTAAGCCAACTCCAAGTTCGAAACTGGGGGTACTGGTTCAAAACGGAAAAATGATAAAGACAGTCTTTCCTTTACCAGAAATTGCAGAATATCTACAGGCTAGGTCACAGGTGACCTAGAAATCTTAGAAGAAAAGATGCTGGGGTTGTGATTACCTGAGTCCTATCAGCAGGGAAGCAATAACCATAGATCTTGTGCTCTTTCCAGCTTCAAAGTCCCACAACTCTCTGGTTCGAGTCCCTGCAGGATTTCAGCTCTTTCTGTAGACTGCCAATTCTCTACAGACCAGAAGCTCTCTCTGGATTCATGAGACCTTCTACAAGCAGGACAGCTACAGCAGCCAAAGTCCCCCAAAAATGTCAAACAGGCAGTTCCAGGAAGACTAATTTCTCTCTGTTCTTAAAAGCAAAGTAAACAAACAAATGGACTGGTTACATGCCTGGAGCAAGCCCTTTCCAGCAGGAGACACACAGTACCAGGTTTGGGCAACTTCGAAGATATTTCCTTTAAAGGTGCAGCAGGAATATGTTCTGAGCTTCTTCCCTTCAGACTTTAAACTCTTGTAAAAGAGGTTCAGCTGGAGTATTTCTTTAAAATACTGTTATGCATTCTTGAAGAGACCAAAAAGATGTCCCCACACCGACTACTCCGGATTTCACCTCACTGTGAGGTCAGAGAAGACTTGTGCTTTCAGGTTCCGGTCAGGTAAATCTCATACAGGATTTCACACTGTGAAAAAAAGATCTCTCTTTGAAACTTAAATCACCAACTCACACCTCTTACTGAACCTAAACCAGTCAACAAAAGAAAAGGATCCACCTCGGTTGCTATGAAAACAGCAGGTAAGCCTCAAGCAGATATATGCAGGCAGCAGGTCTGAGAAGGACTTCCAATATAAGAAAAAAACCGAACCACAGACCCCATCAGAAATTTCCAACAGAGACAACTAATCTCTAATTGCTCTTCACTATCACCCTGCTCTTTGTCCAGCTCAGTCTTCACAAAGTTAGGAGTGATCAGGCTCCAAACAGGGCTACACGAATTGGTTAATTGATTTTCTCTGTTAGCCCAGTTGTGTCAATTGTGCACAATAACAGCCCTGCCAAGTTTCCCAGGTCCATGTGTAATGTACTGCTCGAGTCCAGGGTTTTTCTTTGATTCTGGGACTTGTAGTCTTGTTTATTCCATTAAAAAAATAGAACTACAAGTCCCAGAATTCAAAATAAAAAACCTGGACTGGAGCAGCACATAATGTACGATAATTGTAACTGGGTATGCCTTCTACCCCTGTATAGGTTGTTATAAAATGCTAGTTACTGACAGGCATTAGCAGCGCCAATTGGTCTTGTTTACCGTTACATTCAACCAAGACCAATTGATATTACCAATAGTAGTCTGTAAACGGGTCTAAGACCGAAGTGATGCTCCTGGGAAAACAATGGGCAACCATCCCCCCAACAGTCTGGCCCGACGTATTCGGAGAAATCCCCTCCCCGAAGCGTGAAATCAAAACCCTTGGAGTATGGCTCGAACCGGAGCTCACCATGAAGACGCAAGCGGCCAAAACTGCTGGCACCTGTTTTGGGCTCATGCGCACCACCCGTAAGATCCTTCCATTACTTCCTTCTCCCTCTAGGAAACTTCTCATCCAGGGGCTAGTTTTGTCCCGTCTTGACTACAGCAATATGGTCTACCTGGGCGCCCCAGAGGCCACCCTGACTAGACTACAGCGGACACAGAACGCTGCGGCCCGTCTGCTCACGAACCTTCCTTCGAGAGTGTCAGCAAAACCAGCCCTCAAGGCCTTGCACTGGCTCCCTGTTCGCCAAAGGGTGGAATTCAAAGCCATGTGTACAACACACAAACTTATCAACGGATCTGGCCCTACTATCCTCAGCAGCCTGGTCACCCCCTACAAAGCATCCATATCCCTCCGTTCAGACAGTGAGCACCTAGCCAACGTCCCCAAATTCAAAAGGACCCGCACCGGAGGCCGACGATTCTCAGTGCAAGCGGCCGTGAGATGGAATTCCCTCCCACGCACCCTCAGACTGGAAGCCATCTACCTGACCTTTCGCAAAAAACTGAAAACGCACCTATTCCCGAAATAACTGTTCCTCCTCCCTCCCTCTCCTTACAGGATAAACAATCTCCTTACAGCGCGGGGATGCCCTTGGGTCACCAGGCGCTATACAAATCGCTAAAATAAAAATAAAATAAAATAAACTACGATGTTGTAGCTTCCACATTTCCGCTGCAGTTTTTAAGTGACCACTAGGTGGCACTATAATGCTTCAAACTGATGTTGTTTAAACACAGCTGTTTTCTTAGATGCAATGCTGTGTTCGCAGCTGGAGGGGGCAAGCCCAATTCATGGAACCGCCTCAGCTTTAGGTCTTATTGGAACCTCGCTATCAAAGCGAGCTGAGCAATCACAGGAAGCCATGTAACTTAGTGGCTACAAATGCCATGTGACATAGGGTGCCTGGTTCTAATCCCAACTCCAGCTGTACATCCCACTGCGGCCCTCATCCTTTTGGACCTCTCTGCAGCCTTCGACACTGTCTCCCATCGCACACTCGCAACCAGACTTCACGACACGGGGATACAAGGAGCCGCCCTCGACTGGATCCAATCCTTCCTCTCCGGCAGAACCCAGAGGGTTTGACTCCCTCCCTTCCTCTCCACACCCATGGAGATCAACTGCAGAATACCCCAGGGATCGTCACTCAGCCCCACACACATCAACATCAACATGGCACCCCTGGCCGCCATCGTCAGACAGCATGGGCTCAGCATTGTATCTTACCCAGACGACACCCACCTCATCTTCTCACTCACGAAGAATACAGAAGACACCAAACTCTGCTTGCAGGAAAGAATGAAGAATGTGGCTGCATGGATGAAAAACAGCTGTCTGAAGCTCAACTCAGAGAAGACCGAGGTCCTCATCCTCGGACCCTGTGCCTCCGCCTGGGACAACACCTGGTGGCCCTCTGCCCTCGGGGACCCCTCCCACCCCTAAAGACCACGCTCGGAACCTCGGCATCATCCTTGACTCCTCACTCTCCAAGAACCACCAGAACAACTCCATCGCCTCCACTAGCTTCAACTGCCTTCGGATCCTCAGTAAGACCTTCAAATGGAATCCCCCCCGACTGCAGATGGACCGTCACCCACACACTCATAACCAGCAGACTGGACTAAGGCAACGCCCTCTACGTCGGAATCAACAGAACTCTTCTACAAAAACTCCAAACCATCCAGAACACCGCAGTCAGACTTGTCCTCGGGACACCGCGTCACAAACATATGACCTAACACCTACGAGCCCTCCACTGGCTCCCCATCCAGAACAGGGTCACCTTCAATCTCCTCACCCACATCTACAAATCCCTCAACAACATAGGACCCAAATACCTCAACGAGAGAGTATCCTTCCACGTACCCAAGAGGAACCTCAGCTCCGCTGACCTCGCCTTAGCAGAGGTCCCCGCGGCCACAGAAACAGAGCTGAAGGTCGAGCTTTCTCCCACATCGCAGCCAAGACCTGGAACGAACTCCCTATCAACATCAGACGCTCCCCGACCCTGCACACATTCAGGAAGGACCTCAAGACCTGGCTTTTCGACTGATTCAGTGCTCCCCCCGCACCTTGAGATCCTCACAGGTGTGTCGCGCGCTTTACAAACCCCTGATCCCCTGATTAATTGATTGATACATCCTGTGAATCCCGGCAAATCTACCTGTATCATTAAAAAATAGCAACATAGCTTGTGTCTTTTGGGAAGCACTCATTTATGTGCACGCAAAAATTGCGCTATGTAAAACTGCCAATAATAAAATGTGGATTCTGCCTGTCACCCACTCAGAAGTGCTTCAATTGTGGTGGTATTTTCCAGTGCTCGGCACTGGCACCTAATTTTAAACACCAGCACTTGTTTATGAGAGTACACCACATGGTGGCGCTTTCCATCTATTTTTTTCAGCACAGTACCAATATTTTGAAATACATAGTATTTAAAAATGCTAAAACTTGCACTTCCAGGTCGTTCCTACAGCCTGGGATGACCTGCAATAGTCCACAATGTCACACTTGTTTAAGTGTGATAATAAGTACTAAATCCTGCCACTGCCATTTGGTAGCAGTGGCAGGAGCTGTGGGTCATGCGGTAGAATCGGAATACCTTGAGCCCTGGCACTTACATTTTTACAAATTAGGCACTGAGTAATCTCATCTTCCAAGAATCAAGGACAAAGCATTGACCCTTGGTATCAGAAAGAGATACTCATCTAGTGGCTGAACTGTAACAGCGTGAAACTACACTGATTGGCAGTGGGAAATTGGAAAACCTGAGTTTGATCCCGCCTTCTCAGCTTGACCAAATTGTGTGATCCTAGGCAAATAGTTTTTTACAGAGTCTCCTTTTCGTTCAATATCACAAATCAGAGCACCTTAAAATAAATGACTTCAGCATGTACACTGTGCAAAAACCTGTTGTATTCCATTTAATAAACTATAATGTTGCTCCGTGTATAATAAGAATCTAGGCCACATTTAGGGAATACATGGCAACATCCATGCATCTTAGCTCAGTAATTCTCATCATGTCATGGGCAGGAACATTTATCAGTTTCTGTTGAAAATCTATCACTTTTAATAAATACTTCTCGATGCATATATAGTCTGATGTACTAAGGTGAAACGCTTCTTATGTGTTAAACAAATATGTTTTTTCGAATGTTGAAGACACCTTTCTATACTTAAACATGATGTTTTTGCATGATTTACATGGCAAATATTTTCAGGGCTCGGCTCGTGCAGTTGTTCTGAAAGCCAGAGCTCGCCCTCCTTTATTCGAACAGTCGAAAGACGAAACTAACGAGGGCGAAACTAAGAAGCTCCTGTGGGCGGTTCCAACACAGAAAGGGACCAAAGCAGCAAAAAAAGAGCAAGACAACTGAGATTCACATGAAAGCCACCCAATACTTAGGAAGGATTGGCTCTGTGGAGTATTGCATATGACGATGTGTCTCCGACAGACACCTGGAGCCGTCAGTATTGAGATCACAATAATTCACCTCTCTCAGTGCCTTTCTAGTGTCCTGATTCGGGTTAGGTCAGTTCCACAGGAGCAGTGCTACATCAAAAGAGCGTGGAATGGTCATTTTACACAGCATGTGCACTATCTATTTAGCAGGCCACAGGACACACCAGAGGTCAAAGTTCAATGAAGCAGAAAATCAAGGATTTGTCAGCTCGGGGAGAATTTCCTACTGTAGCATTTTTGGAGGGAGGATTAAAAAATGGATAAAAAAATGAGGTGAAGCAGCCAGACTCTTTCAATATTGGATAAAGCCATGTTTAAAAAAAAAAAAAACACGCCCTCTCTCTCTCTCTCACACAAATATAGAAACCCTGCACTCCTGAAAAGTGATTTCATCAAGGTTTTTTTTTTAAGTACAATTATTACCACTACCAATGCGTTTCAAACAGAAAGAACCGTGAGCAAGACCTTTCTGGTTGAAACGCGTTAGTGGTGGTAATGGTGATAGACTGCGCTTGCAGGTTCAGATAAATGCAGGCTGGAGATATTCAATGGTGAGTGAATATTCACTCACATTGCACTTTGTTCGCAGCCTCAGGCGCTCAGACTGCGCCGGGAATAGTTTGTTTGTGTTATCTTTTGCAGTATTCATTTCATATAATGTTATTGTATATTTTTGTTGGCATTTGTTTGAGGCACGTCTGCGATTGGAATGCAGCCAGATATAGTCAGGAGGCCCCTTGTGTTGATCTGAAATGGGTGCCCCATTACCGTCAGTCGGACTTGATCTTAAGTTTAAGGCTCTTTCTTCTACAGCTCTGCATGTGCAGCTGGGTCCTAAAAAAATATCAAATAAAAATATGCCTAGTCAGGCAGGCAATGTGTCCTTTGAGTTCTGGGGGCACTTGGAGCGCATTACAGTTGCCAGTGATTTCGATTTAGAATCAGGGGCGGAGCTTCCATTTGTTTAATGGTGCAGTGACACCGGGGTCCAAAGGCCTGACGCGAACACTGAACACTGTTTTTTGCTGTATTTTCGAGTTCAAACCGTGGCCAGGACCCATTTCCTCGATCAGGCAAAGAAAAGTAACCTGCCCTGTATATTCTACAAATAGGCCTCAAAAAGGTCCAACAAACTTCATATTACACTCTGAATCACATAGGAACATCTCAGACACAGGTATTCAAAAAAGATACGAAAAAACATTTTATTGAATAATTCATTTTTTTCATTTATATATATATATATATATATATATATATAATGCACAGAAATTCATAATGAATAGACCGAAACTATAAAAGATAAAAATGCATCAAAAACGAAGTCACCTCCTAGTCATGGCCCACACACCACACAACACATACATACCAACATACATACCACTCAGTTCATACATCATACAACACATTATTCAACCTGCCATCCATTGATGTGGGGTCCCCCTTCTTTGTGACAGGACCCATTTCCTCCCTTGCACCTGGGCCCTTGCCTTGACACAGTGGCTACGTCACTGTTGACAGTAATATTTAGTGCGGCCGTGAAAACATATTGCCTGTCAATGCAGCTTGACCTAAAGTGAACTGACAATTCTCTCATCGCGTGAACTGGTGTGAAGTAACGCGGCAAACGGCACAATCCGAGCCACCGCCTGGCATTAATAAACACGTTAAGTATTTTAATCTTCAGTGGCGCAGGGTCACCCCACACTTCCGTGCCAGTCAGAGCGAACAGACCACAAGACAATATTGACATTATCCAGTTCTTTTTGGAGGGAACGGCGCGCGGGCTCACACGTACACGTCACCTCATGGACCTCGCGTCTGTGACGCACGTGTCACGAGGGCGCCAGGGCCTGCGCGGACGCCTCAGAAGTAGCCATGACCCCAGCGGCGCTTACTTACAGACACCTAAGTTGGAATTTATCGGCTCCGGCAACAACAACCCAATTAGGAGTTTTTACGGAACACAACATGCAGATTTTAGTACTTTTATTTAATGCATTTTTATAAAGCGCGGAATTTACCCGAAGGTGTCGAGCACTGTACAATAGAACCAGTTACGTTACATGAGAGAAGAACTGTTAAAGGAATGGAACAAACAAAAATAGCAAGCCACAGAATCAAAACACTGCAGGCAAAAGGCACACAATCTC
Organism: Lissotriton helveticus; assembly: GCF_964261635.1. Classification (NCBI taxonomy): domain Eukaryota; kingdom Metazoa; phylum Chordata; class Amphibia; order Caudata; family Salamandridae; genus Lissotriton; species Lissotriton helveticus. The sequence goes on along the minus strand of NC_136068.1, from coordinate 134,982,070 downwards.
AAGCACAATATGAACAGACTGTACAAGCAAAAATAAGAAAAAATATGACACATTTTACATTGACTTAAGAACTTCCTGTCGAAAAATAGCAGGCCATAGAATCAAAACAACGCAGGCAAAAGGAACACAATATCAAACACAGCAAGCGCAGGATGTACAAACAAAAATATAAATATATGTGACACATTAACAATGACTAAAGAACTTCCTGGCGGGGTCTGAGAAGGAGGGAATTCGTTCTGAAAGTGTCTATGTAATAAAAGAGATCTGAGGTCCGCTTTGAAGATCTGGATGGAGGTGATGGCACAGAGCGAAGGAGGAAGCGAGTTCCAGATTCTCACTGCATTACCTGAGAACGTTTGTGCCAACAATTTTTCCCTTTTGAAGGAGGGAGGTTCAAGAAGGAACTTTTCCGCATTCCGAGAAGGTCTTGAGCCTTCAGACAATTTCAGTTTCTTCGCCAGATAGTGAGGGGAGGAAGAGTGCAAAGCTTTGTGGGTGATGCACGCTGTGTTGTAGATAGCTCTAGCCTCGATGGGAAGCCATCTGAGAGAAGACAGGATTGGGGTGATGTGGTCACTTCGTTTGGGCCCTGAAATGAAGCGAGCTGCTGAATGGAGGACTGATTTGCGGGGGGAGAGGTGAGATTTGTGAAGGCCTTTCTGAAGAGAATTACAATAATCCAGTCTAGAGAGAACTAGCGATTGGACCAAGGTTTTTAGGTCATTCTCCGGGAAGAACCGACAAATCCCCCATAAAAGGCGCAGCTAACCGTATGTTGCGATAAATAACTGACATTTTTCTCTTTTAAATATATGCAGGTTTCACCTGCCAATATTAATGACAAAACGCTTAATTTTGAGGTGTGTGGTAAGAGCAGGTAATGGACATAGCGCAAATCGCAGTTTGAATGCCTCAAACGCCGGTCTTCATCTGGACTAAAGGGGAGAGCGACCTATGGGGAGTGGGACACAGTTAAAACAATATGTTAAATCTAATGTCATGTGTGTCTTGAGGAGCAAAACTCATAATGCCCTCACCTGGATGCAGACGTCAACCAAATATGACACGGATGCCAAAAGTATGCAGTAAAACGGACAGAAGGGTTCTGTGTTCTTAGGTGATTGAGAACCAGCTGAAACATAATTATATACCATCACTAATGGTGTGAGGAAAGACGGAAGGGATCCCAACCTAAGGCCACTGTGAACTATGTCCCCCTCCCTATAGGTCGCTCTCCCCTTTAGCCCTGATGAAGACCCTCGTTTGAGGCATTCAATGGCCCGTCCATTGTGTCGGGTCGAAACGTCGACGGCCCATTAAAACAAGCCTGGACAAAGTTTTTTTGAGTCCACATGTGGACAATTGTGACTAAACAACTGTTCCCTAGATGGGATGGCGCTAATGTCATATTTATGTATTTGACAGGCTTTTGGATGAAGAAATCTAACTAAGTAAAGCATTTCCTCCTTTCCTCTGTAAACCTTCACGAGCACCTTCCTTGAGCTCTATTCCTATCCCCTAACTCTATGGGAGCTTGAGCACTTATTGATCTGTTTCAAGTATTTGTGCAACATGTGCATAAATTACAGTGTTTTCTATTAATTTCAACTAAAATCTAAAAATTTGTTGAAGTGACTTTATGTGTTTGTGTCTCGTCATTTTCTACTGAAGCATTTTTTGCAAATAATCATTTATTTGTCCCTGTAATGTGCTGCTTTCATTTAACGTGTATTTCTCTTTTTTTTATATATATTTTTATTGACAACACGAGAAACATAAAAAGAGAAATAAATAGAACTAATTCAATTTGGAAATACAATTATACAATTTGATTTAAGACAATTCATACAGAAGTGCAATTCATGATATTTAAAGAAAATTCAGCAAAACAAGGAATTCATATTGAAAATAATCAACACAATACAACAAAGGCCTTGACAGTATATTTGACCTGAAAACCAATTGAACAAAGAAGAAAATAAAAAATTCGAGGTTATATGAAAGTCCCCCAGATTCTATCCAATTTCCTCAGTGATTGCAATCCCCTTGCTTTAGCTAGAGCTGACTCCATGATTTGGATTTCGTTGACTTGTGTCCACCATTCCATAACATGCGGAGGTTTCCTAAAAATCCATGCCCTTGCAATAGTCAATCTTGCACAAGCAAATAGAATAGTAATTAAATCTTTATGTGGGCAATTTAGTAATTGTATATCTAACAGCACCGTATTGGCTGAGAGAGGGGAAAAGATATTCTGCTTCTGAATTAAAATACTTTTAATTCCAGACCAGAACTCCAATAGTGCGGGGAAAGAGAAAAGCATGTGTTCTAGGTCTGCCGCCGCTAGATCACACTTGGGGCACGTAGAACAATCACATGAGGAACTGCCTGATTGCCACCTTGATATTCTTTGCGGAGTGTAATACAGAAGACATATCGTTCTATATAATTGTAGTCTTAAACTAGAGGACTGAACCACACGATTAATACTGCAAAGGGAGGCCGAAATCTGGTTGGATGTGATATTAAGACCCAGTATAATAGACCACTTAGCGGCAAGTTTGATACAATCGTCAGTCTTTAACTGATTGAGACATTTATAGTTTCACTGATTAAGGATTTCGTCTTGTCTGAATATAAACTAGTCCAAATATCTGAATGGGAGACTGCCAACACCTTCATTTTACGGATTAAAAAGTCCCGAATTTGCATGTATTTAAAGTGCATGGCGTCATTCAGTTTATAATGGAGTTTAAGCGTTACAAAATCTAGAAACCCATCTGAGCCGTAGAGATCTCCTAGGGTATTAATACCACAGTCAGACCAGTTGACCTCAGCCCCATCTTTAAAAATTCCCGGAAGTCCCGGATTGCCCCATAACTGTAGTTTAGAATGAAAGAAAGAAGTTTTACTGAATATCAAAATTAAATTCCATATTTTAACAATCTCCCTAGCAGTCTTAAACTTGACTCGTTTGAAGTAATTTGGGTCATTGACTTGGCCAAAAACTGTTTGCAATCTGTACCCAACATAAACTGAAAGAAGTATAAGAAATTATTAGTTTTAAGCAAGCTTCGGAGGCGACCAAAAAAAGTTGCAAAGAGGTATAGTTTAAAGTCGGGGAAGTTTAACCCTCCTTTCTCAATTGGTAATTTCAGCAACAAAATCGATCTGCGAGCTTTTTTGTATCCCCAGATGTAGCTGCTGCATTTCCCGTCTAATTTAAAAAAAAAAGATTACTCACATATAAGGGAATTGATCTAAATAAATAAAGAAGTTTAGGTAGTATTTTTATTTTTATAAAATTAATCCTCCAAGCTAAACTAAGTGGGATCTTATGCCATTTTTTCAGAGAAAGTGCTGTTTCTTTTAGTAAAGAATCATAGTTAAGCGTGATTATTTCTTTAACATTCGACGAGACTTTCACTCCCAAATATGTAGCAGTCTTACATATACCGTGGACCGAAGCTAAAGGTGTGTAATTCACTATAACCTGTGTTTTATTTAAATGTAATTTGTATCCAGAAATAGCTCCAAAATTATTGGCTTCCTTTGTTATCCCCGTAAGAGCTTTTACCACGTCAGTAGTATAAATAGCGATATCATCCGCATACGCGGTTAATTTAAGAGTGTTTGGGCCATATTTAAAAGGGATAATATCAGATTGGGTCTGCAGTGCACTTAGAAATGGTTCTATTGAAAGCGCAAACAGCAAGGGAGACAGAGGACACCCTTGCCGAGTGCCCCTAGCTATTGAAAAGTTTGGAGAAATCATACCTGCATAACTAATTTTCGCAGTTGGATGATCATAAAGTGACTGTACCCACCTTAGATATTGGCCCTGAAAGCCATATGCAGTCAACACCGCCCAAAGATAGTCCCACCCCACTCGGTCGAATGCTTTCTCGGCATCTACCATTCCGAGTGGGGTGGAGCTAGTTGTTGCTACGTCAAAAGCAGTTATTGCCATGTTTACATGGGCGGTGGTATCCTTCCCAACAACAAACCCATGTTGTTGTGAGTAAACCAGCGCCGGCATGAAGGGAGCAAGCCGCGTAGCTAAAATTTTCACGAATGTTTTAGCATCCGAGTTGATTAGCGATATAGGTCTGTATGACCCACAATCGTCAGCAGGTTTATGTTTTTTAAGAAAAAAAACAATCTTGGCGGTGTTCCAGAAGCTAGGCGCCTTGCCAGTTTCCCCGATAAAGTTGATAACTAGACTAAAAAGAGGGAGTAGTTCCTGAATACAGATTTTATAAAGTTCTATCGGGAGCATATCTTCCCCAGCAGCCTTACCAGAAGGGAGAGAGGCGATCGCTAGTCTGATCTCTGTTGGAGTGATATTATAAGCCAGTTGTATTATTTCTTCTCTGTCTTCTTGATCCTTCAGGTTGTTATTGATATAGGATAATATATTACTGTTAGTAGGGTGAATTTCAGGAGTATATAAATTGCTGTAATATTTAACAAATTGATCCAAAATCTGGTCTGGTTGGTTATAGATTGTAGTATTCATTCCTTTAATAGACTTAATTAGTGTGTTAGCCTTTTTATCAGCAACTTTGTATGCTAACATTTTACCGATTTTGTCCCCGCTCTCATACTGGGATAAATGATATTTAAGTAGTTTAACACTACATTTCTCCCTAAGCATCTTTTTTATAGCAGACTGCGAGCTCACTAATTTAAGTCTTAATTCAACAATGTTTGAAGTTCCTTGGCGAAGTGCTTCGGCCAGGTGGTTTTCCAAGGACAAAATATTAGAGGTCATAGTCTTAGTCTCATTCCGAGTTTCTAAATTCTTTCTAAAAATATATTGCTGTACGAAACCCCTAATGCTAGCCTTACATGAATCCCAAACGACTATAACTGAGGTGGAATTTAGATTACTATTGATAAATTCGTTGATGTGGTCCTTAAGTTGAGAAATAAAAACTAGATTGGAGAAAAGGTATCGAGGAAATGTAAACTGCCTGTAACCTTGTTTCTTTGTGAAGATATTAAATTAAAAAAGAATCGGATTGTGGTCGGAGGTGACTCTAGGACAGATTTCAATAATACTAGAGTCTAAGATCTTATCCGTAGCCCAAACCATGTCTATTCGTGAGCACAATTTATGCGGTGCAGAGTAATATGTAAATCCTGCTAATTTAGAATGTATTGTGCGCCAAGCGTCTTTTAAATTATGTAAGCGGCTTAATTCTGATATAGCTGCTCGAGTTTTACGCATTCGCTGAAAAACACCCCGCCTGGTCGTATCTACATCATAGTTCATTACACAATTAAAATCGCCCATTATTATCAGATCTCCTTCCCAATCCAGTAATTCCATGTTTAACCGATCATACATAGATGGATCGTCGATATTAGGTCCATATACGACACAAAAAACATATTTGCAATTTTCGAGGTCTACCTTAGCAATAGCCCACCTCCCCCGGTGAACAACCATTACAACGCAACTATTACAACGACATACCATTACCACGCAACTATTACAACGCAAGTCATTACAACGACTTGCGCTGGGGGACACTCTAGGATAGGGAATAGTTTAATTTACTATCCAAAACCTTCCCTCCTATCCACGGGGACTGGAGTTGGAATAGTAAATTAAACTACTCACTATCCAGCACCCCCCAACGCAAGTCGTTGTAACGACTTGTGTTGTAAAACTTGCGTGGTAAAGGCATGCGTTGGGAAAGCATGCGTTGTAATGACATACATCCACCTACCCCCTTTATCAGCTGCCGTTTGGATGGTTTCAAGTCTTAACTGCTTTTGTTTCAGGATAGCAACCCCTCTAATAGAGGCATTTAGTGTGGAGCATACTATTAGCTCGTAGCCTAATTGCCCTAATAGCTTACTATCTTTATAACCAATATGAGATTCTGAAAGTAAAACTAAATGGGGATTGTACATTTTAAGCTCTTCTTGAACTAAACATCTTTTAATCTTACTGTTAAGGCCAGCAACACTCCAAGCTATACACCTAAGCCGATACATTTCCTAAGTTAGTTGCACTCCTCTGTCCTGTTAAGTACCAAAATGTAAATAATTCATCATAATTACATATGAAAATTCTGAATCTCGTGTTGTAATTTTTAAACATTCCCCCCCACCCCTCCCTAAAGAACCACCCTCCCCTACTCACGATCCTCCTACCCCCCACCCATTGGTCTCTGTGGGAAACCACCCCCTCTATTCCTCGCTGCCGCTGGTATGGCAGCCAAACAGAGAGACAGCATCGGAGTCTGCCCCCTGCAACCCCTATAGAAAAAAAAATAACTGAGAAGGAGAACTTCGAGAAAAGAGAGAAAACTTTCACTCTGGTGGAGTCGATCCATTGAAATTTATTCTAAACTGAGAACTATTAAAACTAAAGAGGGAGATAAAAGAAGAAAAAAAACAAAGTAAAATGGCAGACAAAATCCCTAAAAGAGGATACCTCTCAAACCCTCTTGGTGTAGCTAGTCCGGGAAAGATAGAAAACCGAATTTACGCTATACATGATCAAATACAGATAGACATCAAAACTCAGTAATACAGAATCAATATTCTTTATCCCCCGTTAATATTCATATTCATATTCATTAACCAGATTTATAGCCAAATTTAGTTAGTGCCACTTCTGCTTCTCTAACATCAGTAAAGAAAAATGTATGGCCATCCTTGACCACTTTGAGGCAGGCTGGTTCCTGGAGGAACGCCTGTCCCCCCAGTGATTTAAAAGGGTCAATGAACTGACGTAATTTCCACCTTTTTCCCATTGTGGCCTTACTTAAATCAGATCTGACAAAGAAAGTAATATTTCCGATTGTAACAGGGGAATTAGGCCTCGCTTTAAGAGATACAGCTTGTCTAAGTAAAAAATTACCGAAATAAATCTCTATTTCTGTGTATTATTGGAAGTCTATGCACTCTTTGGAGCTGTGAATCCCAGTCCCAATCTGCCAAATCAGGAAAGGCCTTTTAAAGTAAGGTTTTGCCTCCTCTGACGATGCTCCATATCTTCTATCTTGTTCTGTAAACTCATAATCTGCATATCATGTTGGGAAGTTAAAATCTCTGTGCGAGTAGAAAGTTCTTCAACTTCCACCACCCTTTGTTGCAGTTCTACTATATCTTGTGTCATCCCACCGAGTTTACTAGTCACTTCTAATAGAGAATTCTGCACTTTACTGTTGTCATCTCTCAGCTGTAAAAAATGTTGTTGCGCTTCCTGTCGATTCTCAGAAAGTGTCTTTAATATCAAATCTAAAGAGGAGTAGTTGCCCACTGGATCTTCAATAAGGTCTGGGGCCGGAGTATCAGGCAGATTAGCAGCCTTGTTGTTATCGTTGTCTGAGTTTATAACTACAGCGGCAATTGAGGTTGTGAGTTGAGCTTCAAAACCTGCATCACTTGTTATTGTGGCTTTTTTACTGCTGTAGCTGTAAAAGTACAATGCAGATAGTATCCACGACAGTACTGCCAATAGGGATACTAATGTTAAGCAGGTCATATTAAACGGGTTTAGCAGCTCTGACTTAACATCAAAAGCGCTGTCTAAAAACAGTGAGGAGATTCATTTAAGCACTGAGAAAGACCCTGCTGCCATCGGCGGTACGAATATTGGAACAAACACGGCAAATCTTAACATTCTACAAATACGCGGAATTGCCAAGGGTGCTAATTCAGCGCACTTACCTTCACAAAAACCTGATCAAGTAGAGAACTTTTCTGATTTAAACTTGGATGCTCTCAATACGACTTCTTCGTTTGATCTTGAAAATTCTAAAAAACTAGGCAACCCTGTGGACATAAGAGCATCAGATGGGATGGACTGTCTGATGAAGTATCCCTCCGCTTGTGCTAATGAGGGAGAAGAGTATTCGAATGATGACTACGAGGAGCTGGAAGAGGAAGATGGTTTATCTAATCCCCCTGTAACCGTGGCAAAACAACTGGGGCGTAAAAAGGGGAAGTCTAAAGCAAAGAATAAATCCAAGAAAGGGCAGAATTCTAACGTAGCGGCACTTTCCAGCTCTATCTCTAATTCCAACACACGAGGGAAGCCTATCAGTGAAGAGAGTCCCTTGCGCAAATGGATACAGGCAAAGGGAGGGGTCAAGAATATGGTACTACGCTTTTCTGGTAATAGCCCCATTGAGGGAGAGCACACGAAAGATGTCATCATGATCGATGATCATTATCCAACTCCTCTTGCAGCTCCCGAAACACAAGCAAGTTCTGTATCTGGACTCTTGAGTGAGCTTGAAGTCTGGGGTGAACCGGGATGTACTTTAACGTGTATTTCTCTTAGAAACTCCAACTGCTGAATCTGGCATTCAGCAGTTGGACATTCTCCGGAACAGCTGTGCTCCTGTGTATGCTGTATTCATCTGAAGAATAAACCTTTCGACTTTATTGAATATATCCTGCTTCGCTCATTTACTTTACTGGATATCAGAAAGGACCTTCTTCACAGTCCCTCACCTATGTTTGCTGATATGGTGTTAACAAAAAGTGATTCAATAATTTGTTGTTGTTGTGGTTGCTCCCATGATATGGCCACTGTTTATTTGTATCAGCCTTAGGGGACAGAGCATTAGTGAAATGTGAAGCAGCCAGTCTGTCATTCTTGATACATGTGGCACCGGCCTGCACGTTAAAGGTGGGAACAGAGATACCCCATGCAAACAGGTGCAGTGAGTGACTGCACCCACCTGCAGGCAGACGTCCGATAGGGCTACCTTTGGGGGTGGGGTACTCTGGCTGTGCACTACCTCATTATGGTGCACAGTCGGTAGGCCTTCAGTTGGCCTACTTGCCTCTGCGCCCACATTCATATTATGGCGCAGTCTCAGAGGCAAAGTGCTTCTCTCATTTGCATGGGGCCTCATAGCACTAGCACTATATGTGACCAGCTCTATCAGTAATACAGAAGCTGCAGCACAAGCATCTGCAACTTCTTCTATAATTCAACAGTACCCGGGGGCACAGACAAGAGGTGCATATGCCCTCTGCGCTCCCGAGGGGCTGCTGCATATAATGATGCCCTAAGTGTCCAATCAGTAACATCCCAACTTGGTAAAGATTCCAAACTGATTTCCTGCGGTCTGATTCATGCATAGTCTGAATGTAAAAGTTATTCGGCCTCATATTCATCTGTCTGTTCAACTCTTAGTATTCTCTGCTGCCTTCTGGATGAATAGGATGCGCGAATAGTCCAAGGATTTATGACAAGGTCGGGGGCTCAAATGATGCTCTCTGACACTTTTCCCTCTAGCAGCAATAAAAAACAAAGAACTACATCTCCCAGATAGCCCTACATTTGAACCCACCGAAAAGGGTAAAACAAAAATCACCAATCAGTTACTACTATAATAACTATGCCTGGGAGACATTTTAATTAAATTGATGACATTTGTAGAATTCTCAAATTTTGTGTTGCATGAAATTTCTGATATTACTTGATTTTTTGCATTATGCAATTCAGTGTAATTTTTTGCACAGAAGAAACTTATTCTGGGAGGCCTGTTTGGGTAGCCATACACTGTCTAAATCACCAAGAATAGAACAGAATTCACACAGAAAATATCTCGCTAAGAGGCATTTTTTGCTCAAACCAGTCTCCTGCCAGTATCTTGCAAGACTTTTTACCCGAAGTGTGCCGGTACTTGAAAAAGTCACAAGAAATACAGGAAAACAACCGTTCACCTTAGAAGTGCAATTTCAATACATTTTTATGAATTCGCCAGAATAAGTTATGCCATTTTTCCCACCCTGAACCTATAAGTAGTAGAGCTTCACAAGCGAGGCCATTTTTCTTGTTGCTTCCTTCCACAAGTTAAGTATTCTTGCAATTTCAGAATATTATTGTGCGAGCATTTTGTGCTTGGGAGTTTCATTATGTAAGCTGCTGTTTGAGGCTGCTGCCTAAATTAACACGTCATGTGGCTGTAGTCAGTGCCGCCTTAACGTATGGTTACGCTAGGCAGTTGCCCGGGAGCCCCACAAGCATAGGCACCCCATACTAATCTATGCACAGACCAGAATTGTTTGTATTGATTAATCTTTGCTGTACAGCATGTTTTTTTAATGCCAAAACACTGATTTTGTTGGAGGTACCAATAAATATAAGTTTATTTTATCGATAATTTACATTTTTATTCCCATGAATGGTTGTGTAGACAGGGCCCAGTGCTTTATTGCTGCATATATTGCCTCCTGTGAGGGCTACCTGTGAAACAATGAACCCAACTACTAATTTCAGCAGGCCGCACTTACTATCAATAAATCAATCAATCAATCATGTGCTTGTTAAGCGCGACTACTCACCTGTAAGGGTCTCAAGGCGCTGGGGGTGGGGGGTGCATGTTCTCATCCCTCAAGGAGGGGGTCTGTTGAAGAGCCAGGTTTTGAGGTTCCTTGCGAAGATGGGGAGCAATGTTATCTGTCTGAGGTGGAGCGGAAGGGTGTTCCAGGCTTTGGCTCCGAGGAAGGAGAAGGAGCGGCCTCCCGATCTGGTCTTTCTAGTGCGTGGAACCACAGCATAGGAGAGCTGGGCTGATCGAAGGGTTCTTTGAGGTGCATGGAATGGAGTCGGCTGTTTAGGTATGCTGGTCTGGTGTCGTGGAGGGCCTTGTGTGTGTGGGTGAGCATCTTGAAGGTGACTCTAGCCTCGATGGGGAGCCAGTGGAGTGTGCGCAGGTGCTGGGAGATGTGGCAGTGTCTTGGCAGGTTGAGGACCAGTCTTGCGGCGGCGCTCTGGATGTTCTGTAGCTTGCGGGTGAGGCTTTTGTTTATTCCGGCGTAGAGTGAGTTGCCATAGTCAAGTCTGCTGGTGACCAGGGCGTGAGTGATGGTCTTTCTGTGTTCGAGGGGGAGCCACTTGAAGGTCTTACTTAGGAGGCGGAGGGTGTGGAAGCGGGAGGACGAAACGGAGTTGATCTGACAGTCCATCTTGAGCTCAGAGTCCAGGATGATTCCCAGGTTACGTGCGTGGTCCGTGGGGGTGGGAGGGCTTCCGATGGTGGGGGACCACCAGGTGTCGTTCGAGGCGACGGCGTTTGGGCCCATGATGAGTACTTCTGTTCTGTTGGTGTCTAGTTGTAGGCAGCTGTTTGTCATCCATTTAGCGACGGCTTCCATGACTTCTCGAAAGTTGTGTCTGGCGGTGTTAGGTTAGTTGGATAGGGAGAGAATGAGTTGGGTGTCTTCTGCGTATGTCACAATGTTGAGTCCGTAGGTTCTGACAATGGGGGCGAGTTGAGCCATGTTGATGTTGAAGAGCGTAGGGCTGAGGGAGGATCCCCGGGGACTCCGCAGGTGGTTGGTGTAGGGTCCGAGAGAAAAGGGGGGGATCTGACCTGCTGCATTCTGCCAGAGAGGAAGGAGCAGATCCAGTCGTGGGCCTTGTCCTGGATCCCTGCATCGAGTAGTCTGCATATTAGGGTGCGGTGAGAGACTGTGTCGAACACGGCTGAGAGGTCGAGGAGGATGAGGGCTACTGTTTCTCCTTTGTCCAGTAGGGGGCGGATGTCGTCTGTTGCGGCGAGGAGGGCGGTTTTCGTACTGTGTTTTTTTTCTGAAGCCGGATTGGGAGGAGTTGAGGATGTTGTGCTCTTCGATGAATGTGGCGAGTTGGCTGTTTATGGCTTTCTCGATGACTTTTGCTGGGAACGGAGCAGGTAGATGAGTCTGTAGTTTTTGAGGTTGGTGGGGTCAGCCGAGGGTCTCTTCAGGAGGGGGTTGATTTCGGCGTGTTTCCAGTCATCGGGGAACGAGGCGGTTGCCAGGGAGCGGTTGATGATGGGGAGGAGCATGGGTGCGATGGTGTCGGTGGCTCTGTTGAAGATGTGGGGCAGGGGTCCGTGGGGGCCCCGGAGTGGATTGACTTCATTGTCTTAAGTGTATCTTCTGTGGTGAGGGCTGTTCAGTTTTCAATCGCTGGCTTTATGGTGTCGGGGTGAGGGTTCCGTGTGTTGGTTGTCTTTGTCAAAGTTGTCGTAGATGCTTTTGATTTTGTGGTGGAAAAAGGTGCTGTGTTTGTCGCAGAGGTCTTGTGAGGGGAGATGTTAGTGTATTTGGTGGTGGGTTGGGTAAACTCCTTGATGATGTTGAAAAGTTCTTTGCTGTTGTGCGCGTGTGTGGAGATTCTGTCTTGAATCGTTTTTTTCCTCGTTTTTCTGATGAGTTGGTGGTGGGCCTTGGTGGCGGCTCTGAAGTTGTGGGCTTCTGTGGATTTGGTGTTCCTCCAGGACTTTTCAAGGTGGCGGCAAGTGTGTCTGGAGTCTCAAAGTTTGGTGGTAAACCATCTGGCTTTCTTGGCGTGGTTGCTGTTGTTTTTCTTGAGGGGGGCTATGATGTTGGCACTGCCGTAGATCCATCTGTGCAGGGATTGGGCTGCGGTGTTGGGGTCGTCGTTTTCTGCGATGGTTGGGGTGAAGTTGCTGAGTTGGGAGGTGAGCTGGTCATCGGTGATTCTGGTCCAGTTTCTTTGTGGTAGCGGGAGCTGGTGTCTGTGGATTGTGGGTGTTCTGAAGGTGAAGTGGATGCATCGATGGTCAGTCCATGGGAGTTTGGAGGTGTGGTTGAAGGTGATGGAGGTTCCTGTTGTGAAGAGGGGGTCAAGGGTGTGTCCTGCTGAGTGCGTGGGTTCAGTCACGATCTGGCGGAGTCCAATGTTGTGAAGGTTATCCAGGAGGGATGTGGTGTTTGGGTCCAGTTGGTTGTCGAGGTGGAAGTTGAGGTCTCCCAGTAGGGTGTAGTTGGTGGATGGGATGGCGTGTGGGGAGATGATGTCCGTGATGGAGTTGGGGAAAGGTCCACTGGGTCCAGGGGGGTCGGTAGATGAGGGTTCCTCGGAGGGTGGTGGTAGAGCTGGCCTGTATCTTGAAGTGAAGGTGTTCCATCAGGTCTGTGGGCGCGTCGGGGGGTGTGCTCAGGCAGAGGGTGGATTTCTGGATGATGGCGAATCCTCCTTCCGGACGGTTGGGGTGGTCCTTCCTGGAGATCTTGTATCCTTGGGGAATGGTGATGGCGATGTCCGGTCCCGAGGTGGTGTGGGTCCAGGTTTCAGTGAAGAACGCTACGTCCAGGGTGGTGCTGTCGAGGAGGTCCCAGATTTCGGTGGCTTGTTTGTGGAGGGATGCCTTGCAGGGTCTTTAGTTCGGTAGTATACGTGTGGGCGGGTTATGCTGGGCCTGTGTTCTTGGTGGTGCTGTAGGTGTGCAGGCAGCGGTGACAGCTGAAGGGTTTGGGGTTTCTGCCGGTGATGCAAGCTTGCAGTTGTTGTTGCGGCCTGGGTTGAGTTTGTGGAGTGCCGCTGGGTGGAAGCACTGGCGGTGCGGAGGTCCAGGGTTTCTGGCGCTGGTCGCAGGCGGGCGCAGACGGACTTGCCTTTAGTACGCATGTGGCGTGCCTGCGGCACGGCCTCACAGCGGTCTCCATTAAGTAGGGGAGTGGGGAGGTGGGGAGGCGGGAAGGCGGCAAAGCGGCGATCGGGAGGTGGGCGGGGCTTTGTGTGCGCCGAATGGCGAGAGGACAGAGAAGGAAAGCAATATGGTAGCAAAAGGCACCACTGGGGCAAAATTAGGGAAAAACACTGAGGCAGAGAGGGGCACAGAGATGCCAAAAGTCAGATAAGATTACCAATACCACTTGCATGGGGACAGGAAAAAAAACGCTACCCAGGCAATCCGGCACAGAAAGCTGGTCGAGAGCGGTCTCGAACCCTGTTCTCCTGGGTCGTGGGCAATGGTGGCCAGACAGAGTTGCGTGGATGGAGAGCCGTTCCCAGGCCAAGAGGTCAGGGCATGCTGATGCCTCACCTTCCTGAGGGAAATATGGTTCTGTACATGGAGATTACTAGATCCCATCCAGAGGAGCAAAGTGTTCCTACAAAGTCAAATATGGACACCTGTTGCCCTGGCTCCTTGTTCTGGGCAATGGATTTCTGGCTCTTTCGGGGTTGTGACCAGCAGTACCCCATCACCCAGAGATACTGCCCACCCATCAATTAATAGACCATCACACCAAAATGAATACAACTTGATGGGGTTAGTCTTGATGATGCCCAAGATAACTGTAACAACACAGACCCAGAATAGGTTAAAGATATTTTTTGGTTTGGTAATGAGGGGCCACAGCGATGGCAGATATCCCTGAGCCCTATCCATAGATAAAATATGCTGGATATACCTTTTGCTGTTTTAGAAACCACTGTTAATCCTAGACTGGGTCATTCTTAAATACAACACCCTAAGACTGCTGAATGGGCAGCCCAGAACCTATGACTGAATATAAACAAGGAAGGCCTAAGCTCCCATGGACAAGCATGGCCATTCTAAACTAAGAGCCAAATGTCCCAGAACTAAAATCCCTGGAAAAGTTGAAGTTAACCATTGTTTGCATTCCAGAATGATTCTCTCTTCTTCTAAATGTAGCTGAGAACTGAGGGAAGGTACTGAGAGAGACTGGTTGTCTTGTAAAGAAAAGCTCTTACCGTTGGTGGGCCATCTGACTGAGATCTTAGAGTTGGCAGAAAAAGTCAAGGAATCTAGCAAGTAGATAGATCCCAAAATCCTGTCTAATTGGGCTTAGCAAGTCTTTTGTTTCATTGGAACACCAAATCCACCCATTCATTGGAAAGACACAAAGGACTGCTGCTTATGGTAGACTCTAAACTAAAAGAAACAACTAGTTCTGAAATGGGCACTCAATGCATAGGGTTTTCTATTTGGTGCTCGTTTAGTAAAGGAAATTGGAAAATATATCGATGCATTCTCCTCTATAGATAAAACACTGTACTCCCTGGGAAAGGTGTTTTAAAGGCATGTTTTCACAGGGCCAATAGATACAGGAACCCCTCTAACGCTTGCCTACAGCTCGATCACTGGTTCCTTAAGTATGGCTATGGAGGCCAGTTCCAGCAAGTCCACCACCCCACACCCACATAAAGTCCCCCAAGGAGAAGAGGCAGACTTTTCCTCACAGGCTTCCAATACCCTGCAAACTGTTTCCCCTTTTTTCAGCGCGTATCTTTTCCATAAAAGGGCGATACCCGTCAATTTTCTAGGTATTGTCACCAGATATGCACTTGTCACTCTGGCTCACTACAAACCGCACCATGTCATCCTTTTTTCTGCCTTTAACCCTTTTCCATATGGTCTTGTTTCCTGGCTCTTGGCTCCAAAAACTGTGTCTAGGCTTGTCATTAGGACGTCTTTGTCAAAGCCACCAGTGACTTCTCTGCCACGCCCTTAGTCATTGGATGTTACGCATTTCAGGTGGTATACCCTTGCTGCCTTGTCCACATCTGGAACTAAATCACAGAATCTCTCTCCACTGCAAACGAGACAGTGCATCAGCTGCTTAGGTGTCTGGGCCAAGAATATGCTGTGCTCTAGATCCAATGCTGCATGCAAACCACAAAACAAGCTCTCCCTGCAGACAAAGAATGTGCTGATCCTCCATGGATTGCCTGTTGACCATGTGCACAACTGCCTTTTTGTCTCACAACTCCTCACTCCACAGCCTCACAGCCATCACAAGTGGAAAAAAATTCTCCAAAACAATGATTGCCTTATTTTCCCGCCATGCATCCCGCCATGATTCCATGCACCCCTTCCCGGTCTAGTATAATCCAAACTGCCAACCACAGACAATTTGCAAAATATTTTCACCGTTCACAACACTGAATGTCATGCTGCCTGCCACTCTATTGCAGTCAGACCAAAATCTCTGCCACACATCCAAGTCTTTCTTTATTCTGCTAGTCATGTTAATCCTGTGATGGGGCTTAGTCACTCCCCTCCTTGAAAAAGCCAACTGCCTGCAAAATGCTCTCTCCATTGTCAAAACTTGGCATACAGTGTTCACATGCCAAGTAATTCTTGCAGAAACCTCGGCTTGCATTTTTTCTTGACAACGCCCACATCCAATAGCTCACGTGGTCCCTTAATATATTCATGGTTGGCAATCATGACACCTTCACCACAAAGTCCAGCTCTGCTCCCAAAAATGTCAAACAGGTCCCTTGGTCTTTTCCTCTGCTAGAGGAATCTTGAAATGATGCGTCACTTCCTGAGAAATTATCACGAGGAATGCGCATTCGCTCCTCTCCTGTCTTTCATACCATCAAAAAATCATCATGGTAGTGCAGCATGCAATCATCCCATGCCAACTTTCTCACTTTCCAGTCCATAACCATGTTAAACATTTCAAAACCCACACTCCCAATGGCATAGCCCATGGGCATGGCTTGGTCTACATATATGTGCCCTTCAAACTATATGCCCAGCAACTGAAAGTCTTGTGGATGCACCGACAGGAGTCTGAAATCTGACTTATTTTTTCTTTCTCCATCTCTGCTCCTCTCCCACACTCTCTCACCAGTTATACTGCCTCGTCTAAACTGGAGTATGAACCTTGGCACGTGTCTTGGTCTAATTGTCATTTATATATGACCCGGCTGGCCACAAAAGGCGATGTAACAACTGGAATTCGCCCTCAGTAATCTATGGCACAGTGGCAAATGGTGATATGAGGAAGTAATTTATTGTGACGTCACAAATGGCCCTCCCATCCTCCTTCCCGACACCTTTTTAGTCAATTTATCACGTTTGAGATGCTCTTTCCCTCTGCGCGATCTCAGATTCTCACCCTATTTCCTGATCCTGGGGCCGGCATATGGTATTCTGAAACTTCTTTAAATCTGGCCCTTGACTAGTGTGCAGCCTTCCTATCTAGGTACATGCACAGCCACTTACCTGTGTTCCCCATGTCAATTAGTGTAATCGACCTTTCCTTGTACCCCCTTTTCCATCTCTCCTACCACTGCCACCTTCTGGTGCCCCTTGGACATGGTGGCAATGTAGCATTGGGTGCTTCCCCCCACAATTCTGACAGTTTTGCCTAAAATTTCAAGAGTATCAGAAATATGCTCCTTAGCTGAAGTTCCTACAACTTCCAATAGAGCCTCACCTCACCGCGTGTCGTGCCCCGTACCCCTGGGGTGGGATTCCCTGGAAAGTTCTCAATTGGCAAAGGTAACCTGCTATCTGTGTGTGTTGGAGGGAGTGGCCTAGATGACGTCATGAATTGTAACCATAGTTCACTGTACAAGTTTTCACATGCCTTGGCGGGGTCGAAGCTACTCATTGATATGAATTCTTTATCAAACCTTTACCATACTAGGCCTCCTAAGTGGATACTGACAATCATCACTGCATCAATGTATTTAAATAGCCTTACACTGGCATCAGGGGTCCTTTCACATATAATGCTGGCATAGATCGTGATCGCTGTACGTATGTTTGATGACACTCTAGGTCATGGGTACTCACAAACATTTGCCCAGGGGCCACAAAGTACAGTCAATGGTGTGACTGAGGGCTGCACTGATGCCAGTAGGGTGGCGGTAGGGGGTCTGTGTGGGTCAAAGATTGTGTAAGGAGGTCTTTAAAAATGCTAAATAAACGGGCAAGCATTTCTTTGCAAGTTAATAAATGCTTGCCCATTTATTTCATAAGAATTCTGGATATTAGTGAACACCCGCTAAACAGCAGCCCGGAAGCTTGTTTCCTTCCCAGTATAAGAATTGGCTTGGTAGTTTGGTTTGCCCTGTTCCCATCATGCACTGGGACAGGAACAGACTAATTTGCATATAGCCAGGTTCTGAGCTGGGATGGTGCAGTGAGCTAAAAAACGGTGATGGATCAAGCCCTGATCTTTGGACTGGGTAAGAGTGGTCTGCTTAATTCAGACACTCTGTTCATCACCACCCCTTTTCTGAATCATTTTGTCCACCATAAGCGTGGAAGGGTATACTCAGATGTGAGTCCCTTGCTCATTGCACCATCAGGATTCAAGCAAGCCGGGCCGACGACGGCTGAAATGCCAGAAACCGGTCCCCGGAAGCTTGTTTCCTTCCCAGTATAAGAATTGGCTTGGTAGTTTGGTTTGCCCTGTTCCCATCATGCACTGGGACAGGAACAGACTAATTTGCATATAGCCAGGTTCTGAGCTGGGATGGTGCAGTGAGCTAAAAAACGGTGATGGATCAAGCCCTGATCTTTGGACTGGGTAAGAGTGGTCTGCTTAATTCAGACACTCTGTTCATCACCACCCCCTTTTCTGAATCATTTTGTCCACCATAAGCGTGGAAGGGTATACTCAGATGTGAGTCCCTTGCTCATTGCACCATCAGGATTCAAGCAAGCCAGACCGACGACGGCTGAAATGCCAGAAACCGGTCCCCGGAAGCTTGTTTCCTTCCCAGTATAAGAATTGGCTTGGTAGTTTGGTTTGCCCTGTTCCCATCATGCACTGGGACAGGAACAGACTAATTTGCATATAGCCAGGTTCTGAGCTGGGATGGTGCAGTGAGCTAAAAAACGGTGATGGATCAAGCCCTGATCTTTGGACTGGGTAAGAGTGGTCTGTTTCATTCAGACACTCTGTTCATCACCACCCCCTTTTCTGAATCATTTTGTCCACCATAAGCGTGGAAGGGTATACTCAGATGTGAGTCCCTTGCTCATTGCACCATCAGGATTCAAGCAAGCCGGGCCGACGACGGCTAAAATGCCAGAAACCGGTCCCCGGAAGCTTGTTTCCTTCCCAGTATAAGAATTGGCTTGGTAGTTTGGTTTGCCCTGTTCCCATCATGCACTGGGACAGGAACAGACTAATTTGCATATAGCCAGGTTCTGAGCTGGGATGGTGCAGTGAGCTAAAAAACGGTGATGGATCAAGCCCTGATCTTTGGACTGGGTAAGAGTGGTCTGCTTAATTCAGACACTCTGTTCATCACCACCCCCTTTTCTGAATCATTTTGTCCACCATAAGCGTGGAAGGGTTTACTTAGATGTGAGTCCCTTGCTCATTGCACCATCAGGATTCAAGCAAGCCGGGCCGACGACGGCTGAAATGCCAGAAACCGGTCCCCGGAAGCTTGTTTCCTTCCCAGTATAAGAATTGGCTTGGTAGTTTGGTTTGCCCTGTTCCCATCATGCACTGGGACAGGAACAGACTAATTTGCATATAGCCAGGTTCTGAGCTGGGATGGTGCAGTGAGCTAAAAAACGGTGATGGATCAAGCCCTGATCTTTGGACTGGGTAAGAGTGGTCTGCTTAATTCAGACACTCTGTTCATCACCACCCCCTTTTCTGAATCATTTTGTCCACCATAAGCGTGGAAGGGTATACTCAGATGTGAGTCCCTTGCTCATTGCACCATCAGGATTCAAGCAAGCCGGGCCGACGACGGCTGAAATGCCAGAAACCGGTCCCCGGAAGCTTGTTTCCTTCCCAGTATAAGAATTGGCTTGGTAGTTTGGTTTGCCCTGTTCCCATCATGCACTGGGACAGGAACAGACTAATTTGCATATAGCCAGGTTCTGAGCTGGGATGGTGCAGTGAGCTAAAAAACGGTGATGGATCAAGCCCTGATCTTTGGACTGGGTAAGAGTGGTCTGCTTAATTCAGACACTCTGTTCATCACCACCCCCTTTTCTGAATCATTTTGTCCACCATAAGCGTGGAAGGGTATACTCAGATGTGAGTCCCTTGCTCATTGCACCATCAGGATTCAAGCAAGACGGGCCGACGACGGCTGAAATGCCAGAAACCGGTCCCCGGAAGATTGTTTCCTTCCCAGTATAAGAATTGGCTTGGTAGTTTGGTTTGCCCTGTTCCCATCATGCACTGGGACAGGAACAGACTAATTTGCATATAGCCAGGTTCTGAGCTGGGATGGTGCAGTGAGCTAAAAAATGGTGATGGATCAAGCCCTGATCTTTGGACTGGGTAAGAGTGGTCTGCTTAATTCAGACACTCTGTTCATCACCACCCCCTTTTCTGAATCATTTTGTCCACCATAAGCGTGGAAGGGTATACTCAGATGTGAGTCCCTTGCTCATTGCACCATCAGGATTCAAGCAAGACGGGCCGACGACGGCTGAAATGCCAGAAACCGGTCCCCGGAAGCTTGTTTCCTTCCCAGTATAAGAATTGGCTTGGTAGTTTGGTTTGCCCTGTTCCCATCATGCACTGGGACAGGAACAGACTAATTTGCATATAGCCAGGTTCTGAGCTGGGATGGTGCAGTGAGCTAAAAAACGGTGATGGATCAAGCCCTGATCTTTGGACTGGGTAAGAGTGTTCTGCTTAATTCAGACACTCTGTTCATCACCACCCCCTTTTCTGAATCATTTTGTCCACCATAAGCGTGGAAGGGTATACTCAGATGTGAGTCCCTTGCTCATTGCACCATCAGGATTCAAGCAAGCCGGGCCGACGACGGCTGAAATGCCAGAAACCGGTCCCCGGAAGCTTGTTTCCTTCCCAGTATAAGAATTGGCTTGGTAGTTTGGTTTGCCCTGTTCCCATCAGGCACTGGGACAGGAACAGACTAATTTGCGTATAGCCAGGTTCTGAGCTGGGATGGTGCAGTGAGCTAAAAAACGGTGATGGATCAAGCCCTGATCTTTGGACTGGGTAAGAGTGGTCTGCTTAATTCAGACACTCTGTTCATCACCACCCCCTTTTCTGAATCATTTTGTCCACCATAAGCGTGGAAGGGTATACTCAGATGTGAGTCCCTTGCTCATTGCACCATCAGGATTCAAGCAAGCCGGGCCGACGACGGCTGAAATGCCAGAAACCGGTCCCCGGAAGCTTGTTTCCTTCCCAATATAAGAATTGGCTTGGTAGTTTGGTTTGCCCTGTTCCCATCATGCACTGGGACAGGAACAGACTAATTTGCATATAGTCAGGTTCTGAGCTGGGATGGTGCAGTGAGCTAAAAAACGGTGATGGATCAAGCCCTGATCTTTGGACTGGGTAAGAGTGGTCTGCTTAATTCAGACACTCTGTTCATCACCACCCCCTTTTCTGAATCATTTTGTCCGCCATAAGCGTGGAAGGGTATACTCAGATGTGAGTCCCTTGCTCATTGCACCATCAGGATTCAAGCAAGCCGGGCCGACGACGGCTGAAATGCCAGAAACCGGTCCCCGGAAGCTTGTTTCCTTCCCAGTATAAGAATTGGCTTGGTAGTTTGGTTTGCCCTGTTCCCATCATGCACTGGGACAGGAACAGACTAATTTGCATATAGCCAGGTTCTGAGCTGGGATGGTGCAGTGAGCTAAAAAACGGTGATGGATCAAGCCCTGATCTTTGGACTGGGTAAGAGTGGTCTGCTTAATTCAGACACTCTGTTCATCACCACCCCCTTTTCTGGTTCATCAGGGGGGCCGCATGTAAAAGTCAAGAGGGCCGCAAGCGGCACCCTAGCCATACTTTGAGTATCACTGCTCTAGGTCATTTTATCAGCTCCCTTCGCTCCGTTTTAGAGCCTTCCTTGCACAGTGTTCTCTGTGCAAGAGTATGAAAATATCACTTTATCCACTGGCTCATATTTTTTCTTTTGTATTCAGAAGGTGGTGCCCCCCTTAAGCATTCGACTTTGCCACATTCTTGTCTTCTTTATTCTGATCCTGGCCAGACTTCCCCTGCGCCACCCTCTCTGTTGCTTTATCTTTGTCACTTTCTAGCTCCAACTCTGCCTTTGTTGATCTTTCTTGTTCCCTCTCTGTCCTTTGTACCCAGCCCTTCTGCTCATTTTTCACCTCCTGTGTCGAGATCCAGCTTTAGCACTGGTGGTGCCCGGTGCGACAATCAATTTTGGCAGTTCCCTCTCCCATGACCCCCTCCTTGGATTTCCTCACTACCATCAGGCAAAAGTGCCCTCCATCATTCTATCGCCCCTCTCTCACATACATTTAATTTGCTTTAAAGCGCTGGTAAAGGCTGACTTTACTAATAAGAAAGTATACGTACCCAAACTAACCCTTTTCAGCAACATTAGGAATAGATAATGAACGATTGGGGGGAAAACAGAACGTCCTACCCTATTTGATGCAGCTTGCATGCAGCTCTTTGATTGCAGTTCATAAGTCACTGTTCTATATTATGATTGCATCTTATGAACTGCAGTGACAAAAGAATCTCTGTGACAAAAGCAGTAATCCACTCAGCTATCCACACGAAATACAGATCTGTGATCTGCACGGTCTGAGTTCTTTGCTGCAGGCATATTAACCCTCTGCACTACTTTATGGCAAGTGAAAAATGTCAATAGACAAAACTCTGCTCTTTCTCCCTAGCAGGAACATTATCACAAGAATTATCATGACATTTTTATTGTTGCCTGAAAAACGGACACACAAGTAACTCTGCAGCAGGTGTTTTTATATCATAAGTTATTGCTAAACACTGCACCCCCTTGAGGTCAGCCCCAACCCCCCATCCCCAGGTCAGCACCCAGTGCGGCTGCACCAGTCGCACCGTCCTAAAGCCGGCCCTGCCTGTGTCCACCTGTCCTACCCCACTGTTTCTTTCACTTAGCACATACTACTACCAGGACGCACAAATTGCTTTCTGAAATTCAATAAAACCCCAGCTCCCTACACGACCTGCACTCTTCTCACACTCATTCTCTCTTTCACACCCTGCCGTGTCCTACGCCCCCCACTAACGTCCGTCATACTCACTCTCTGGCCTCTCTGCCTTCCATCTTATACTCCGCAACCTTATCAGCCTCTTGTCACAGTCTTCATTCCTCTCTTTAGATCTTCCAGCTGACAACTATTGCCAGAGTTTTGCTAGAGTTAGCCAAAGAGAGAGAGTGAAAGAAAAAAAGAAGGGGGGAAAAGATCTGACAAAAAAAAATATCGTGTAGCATCTAGGAGCAAGCCCTAAGAAAAAAGAAAGAAGAGAATTGTAGCAGTCCTGGGATTAGTGACAGGAAGCCTCGGATAATTACAGGTAATTTGAAAGACTATGACATTTCTCTCTTTCCCACTTACTTTCCTCCCTGTATTTCTTTTTCAAAATAATTTGAGCTGTGGGAATTCAAGGAAAATCTGAAATCTGCCTTTATGTAATACTTTTAGGTCGGATTCCTGAAGGAGGGAAGCTTGGGCACCAGCAAGGTTAAAGGACTCAAGCACGTCCCTACATGTTTTCCTCTGTCGAGTTGAAGGGACAGCCCAATTGTCATATCTGAGTATATTTGTAACACAGAGTCCTAGAGGTCTCCAAGGATTTCTGATGGATAGTCTTAGAAAAGACTTGCTCCTTAATGCAGCAGGCAACAACAGTTACTAGAACAGTACTGGGAATCTTACTTGAGGACTTTGGGCCTCATTTATGTGATTTTGCCGTAGGGCAGCGCAGCAGGCTTTCTTGCTGCCTGTAACACCTCGGGTTCGCCCCTACTCGCTGGGGTCGGTGTAGGCGCTACCACGTTCCCTTCAAACAGACTTACTGACACAGGGACTTTGGGTAACGCAGGCTTTATTAATTTGAAGGTCCTTTTCTTGTGTATCGTTTTCCTGTAGTAGGGCAGGGGGCCTACAGATTCCGCCGTGTGTCTGAGCTGTCGCTTCTCTACCGCTGTCCGGCGGTCGTCCCGGTGTCTTCTGAGACTTGTAGTCGGGACCTTTTCCTCCACGATGTCGAGCCTTAGTGTCACTCCGAAAGAAAGAAAAGATAGCACCGTTTTAGTATGTTGTGCTACCAAAAAGGCACAGGGAAGGGAGTGAGGGAACACACGTGCACGAAGAATCAACTAGGGTCCGCTGTGTTTGGGTGGTGAAGGAATGGTAGTGCACGGGAGGTGTGAGGTGCTTTTACGGTGGCTTGGCCCACTTAAATCCCGCCCAACTTGAAAACCTTGATCGTACCTCTGGTAGCCACACTTCCCTTGAAGTGTGGCTGGGCGATGCGCCTTCCTGTTGGCCTCCTGGCTTGTTGGGTTCGTCTCCTCTTGATCCGCCGATTCCGCCTCTCCGCTCTCCTTCTCCGGCCGCCGCCTCCTCCCTCCGATGGTCTCTCTCCCGCTCCGGTCTCCTCTCCGCCTCTTTCCTCCGATGGTCACTCTCCTGCTCCGGTCTCCTCTCCGCCTCCTTCCTCTGATCTGCTCCGCTTTCGTCTCCTCTGCTCTGCTCCCGCCTCTCCTCCTCCTTCTTCGCCGATCTCCTCTCTCTTCCGCACTCGTCCTCTTCTCCGTCGCTCTCACCTCCGTCGCCTCCGGGTGTAACACACACCTGTGTGTTTTCTGGGTCTGCCTTTACCTGGGATACGGGGGCGTACCCTGTGACGTAGTCCTCGTCCAACTCCGCCCAGTTAAAGAAACATGGCTCACCACTCTCTGCGGGCTCCTTGTCTCCGAGGATGTCCGTGTTTCTCCAGGCCCCTGTGTGCTGGTTGGAAAGAGGTGAAACCGGTAAGCCTGGCGGATCCGGGTCCTCCCCGTCACACCCCTCCCCCCTTAGATTCTCCCGATCGGGGAGAGGAAAATGGGAGAGATAGTCCGCACTAGCGTTGTCTTTCCCTTTTCTGTGCAGCACTTGGAAAGCAAACGGTTGTAGAGAAAGGAACCACCGCATCACCCTAGGGTTGTTAGAGGCGTTACGGCTCATCCATTGTAATGGGGCATGGTCGGTATACAGCTGAAAAGGGTGACCCTCCAGGTAATAGCGCAGTTTGTCAATTGCCCACTTGATGGCTAGGCACTCCTTTTCAATCGTGGGGTACCTCACCTCCCTGGGGAACATTTTGCGGCTGATAAAGAGAATAGGGTGTTCAATCCCTTCGTCCGATACTTGTGACAAGACAGCCCCTATCCCGAAATCTGAGGCGTCCGTATGTAGGACGAAGGGCTTGGAGAAATCGGGAGAGGCGAGGACCGGGCTAGTGGTGATTACTTCTTTAAGGGTTTTGAAGGCCCTCCACATTGCAGGGGAGGGTGTCTGGAAATCGGGTTTAGTTGTCTGTTTCTTAAGGGTGTCCGTGAGCGGGGCTGCTATGTCCGAGAAGGAGGGTATGAATCTGCGATAATAACCCACCAACCCTAAGAAGGCCCGCATCTCCCTAACGCTAGTGGGAAACGGGGTGTCTGCAATGGCTCGGACCTTCTCTATTTGTGGTTCGATGACCCCATGGCCCAGGACGTACCCCAGGTACTTCACCTTTTGGAAACCGATACGGGATTTCTTCGAGTTGATGTGTAAACCCGCTTTTGTCAATTGTAGGAGAACGGTTTCTAGATGTTGTAGGTGGGTCTCCCAGTTGGGGCTGAAGATAATAATATCATCGAGGTATGCTGAACTATACTTCTGGTGTTCCCGTAGCACTTCGTTCATCAGTCTTTGGAACGTCGCGGGGGCTCCGTGTAAACCAAAAGGAAGTACTGTGAATTCGTAGAGTCCGTCAGGGGTGGCAAACGCGGTTTTCTTGCGGTCTTCTTCTCTCAGAGGCACCTGCCAGTACCCCTTCGTGAGGTCAAGGGTGCTGATGTACTGGGCTTCGCCTAGTTTCTCGATCAATTCGTCAATTCTTGGGATGGGGTACGCATCGAACGAGGAGACAGCGTTTAGGGCCCTGAAGTCCATACAGAACTTACTGCTCCCATCGGATTTAGGCACCATCAAGATTGGAGAGGACCATTCGCTTCTGGATGGGCCTATCACACCGAGTTTAAGCATTTCTCTCACCTCTCGGCTTATGGCTTCTCTTTTTGCGGCAGGTATTCGGTATGGTCGTTGTTTCACGATGGTGCCGTTTGGTGTCTTGATTCGATGTTCTGCCAATTTCGTTGACCCTGGTATGTCAGAAAAAACGGAGGAGTGTCGTTTGAGGACTCTATGCAGTCCTTCCTGTTGTCCTTGGTATCAGTCTTCGTTGATGACGAGATGGTCTACCGTGGTCTCTGTTTGGTTTTCTTTCGGGGCGACTGCATAAGCCGACAGTGGAGGGGTCCCTAGCCATTTTTTTAGAAGATTATTGTGAAATATTTGGGTTTTCCTTCCTGTCAATCGTAGCCGGTAGGTGGTTCTGCCGATAGTTTCGATGACCTGGTAGGGACCTTGCCACTCTGTCTGAAACCTCTTGGTGGTAGACGGTAATAATACTAATGCCCAATCGTTCACGTCCAGTCTTCTCCACTTCTTCCCTTTGTCGTAGTGGGTTCTTTGTTTTGCTTGGCTCCTTTCCAACTGGGAGTAAGCCAACTCCCGTATTTTTCCCAACTGGTTCTTGAGGTTCTGGCTGTATTCCAACAACGTTTTCGTGTCACGGGAGGGTTCTGCCTCCCAGTATTCTTTCGTCATCTCCAGGAGGCTCCGAGGTTGTCTTCCGTACAACATTTCGAAAGAAGAGCAGCCAAGACTGCTCTGGGTTTGGCCTCTAATCACATACGGGGCCAGGGGTAGCAACATGTCCCAGTCTGTTCTATTGGCGGTGAGCATTTTCTTTAAAATGCTCTTTAGCGTCCCGTTATATCGTTCCACGAGACCATCGGTCTGTGGGTGATAGACCGAAGTCTGGATTTGATGGAGGTCTAAGAGGAGGCACACTTCCCTCATCACTCGGGACATAAAGGGAGTCCCTTGGTCGGTAAGGACTTCCTTGGGGAATCCGACCCGGGAGAAGAGTTCCATGAATTTTTCAGCAATGTTCTTGGATGTGGGGGATTTCAAGGGAAAGGCTTCGGGGAATCTAGTGGCGTAGTCCACGATAACAAGGGCATACTGGTTTCCCCTCCGCGTCTTCGGGAGGGGTCCAATGAGGTCCATTGCCACCCTCTCAAACGGGGTTCCAATAATTGGCAGGGGTTGTAATGGTATAGCCGGAGGTCTGTGCAGGTTTTTTCGTTGACATACGTCACAAGTCTGGCAGTGTTGCTTAATGTCCTGATACACTCCCGGCCAATAGAAGTTCCGTAGGATGTTCTGGGTGGTCTTTTCGCTGCCCGTGTGGCCTGCGAGGAGGTGGGTGTGGGCGTAGAACATTACCTGTTCCCGGAAACATACTGGAACAAGGAGTTGTTTAGGTTCGTCTTGCTTCCCTTGTCTGTAAAGGAGTTCGTCTTGTATCACAAAACGGGGGTACCTGGGGCTTGGGTTATCCTGGTCGGCATGGGCCTGTTCCCATGCGTTGAGCAATGTGGAGTCGTTGGCTTGGGCAAACTTGAAGCTACGGTCCCCTTCCCAGGGATTCGGGGCTGTGAGTACCATGGTGGGGCCTGTGTTCCTACGGTTAAGGGTTTCGGAGAAGAGGTCTAGGAAGTGGGGATTGTCGGTCCCTATAATCAGCTCTTCGGGGAGTGTGTTCAGTATCCCCACCTTAACCACTATGGCCCGCCCCCCTTCCAACTCTAAAGGGATATACGCTACCGGATAACTCTTTATATCGCCATGGACACACTTGATATGAACTATGGCTTCTGGCATTACCTGGGGGGTACACACAAACCGTCCCTGTATCACCGACTGTTTGCACCCTGAGTCTAACAGAGCCTTGACCTTCCCCCCGTTCACCTGGACACTCACGTGGTATGCCCCTCCAAGTTCCGCTGAGTACATAACTGTACGGGGTAGATACCCGACCTCCATCGGCTCCTCCTGAGTCCTCTTCTGGGGACAAAACCGGGCGATGTGTCCCCAGGTGCCACAGTCGAAGCATTGTGGGCCTCTGAACGTAGGTACTTCGGGGTTTGTGATTCTGGGTCCCGGAAGGCCGGGGGGGGGTTGTGGCTTGCGTTCGATCCGTATCGGGGCTTTGCTGCTTTTCTCGGGCTCTGTAGGGTGCAGGCGTGGTTGAGCCCACGCAAACGTAGATGCCATGTCCATTGCTTGAGCGGTGGTCAAGTTAGAGTGTTGCCTTAACCAACGCTGGGTATTGAAGGGCAGAGCCTCGAGGTACTGCTCCAAGTAGATTTTGTCCATTATAGCCTCCTTGGTGCTCTGTGCTGGCGTTAGCCATTTGTCTGCTGCTGATTTCAACCGGAAGAACAACGTCTTCGGGTTCTCGCCGGGGGTTCCTCTCTCCTTACGGAATCGGACGTGGTAGGCCTCTGCGTCCAGACCTAAATGATCCAGGATGATGGTCTTGATTTGACCATACGGGGTCTGCCCATTTCCGTTTGCCACCTGATAGGCAGCCTGTGCTTCCCCGGTTAATAGTGGGGCGAGAAAGAAGGGCCATTTCTCTAATGGCCACCCACAGGCCAGAGCAACCCTCTCGAAATTGACGAGAAAGGCGTCTGGATCTTCTCCCGCCGTGTACTTTTGTAGGGATATACCGGAAGGGGTGAACGTTTGCTGCCTTACTTCATGAACTGGGTGGCCTGACGGATCGATGGTTATCGGTTGTAGGCCCTCTAACCGTTTCACCACAGTGTCTCTGAAGATATCACGGTCAGCTTGAGCGGTGGCTATCTGTTGTTCCACTGCCCAGCCCAGCTGTTCCTGCCCTTTTACCAGTCTTTGTAGAAGTTCTTCCATCCTTGTGTCCCAGATGGCTATCGTGCTGCCCGCATTCTCCACCACTTGTAACACCTCGGGTTCGCCCCTACTCGCTGGGGTCGGTGTAGGCGCTACCACGTTCCCTTCAAACAGACTTACTGACACAGGGACTTTGGGTAACACAGGCTTTATTAATTTGAAGGTCCTTTTCTTGTGTATCGTTTTCCTGTAGTAGAGCAGGGGGCCTTCAGATTCCGCCGTGTGTCTGAGCTGTCGCTTCTCTACCGCTGTCCGGCGGTTGTCCCGGTGTCTTCTGGGACTTGTAGTCGGGACCTTTTCCTCCACGATGTCGAGCCTTAGTGTCACTCCGAAAGAAAGAAAAGATAGCACGTTTTAGTATGTTGTGCTACCAAAAAGGCACAGGGAAGGGAGTGAGGGAACACACGTGCACGAAGAATCAACTAGGGTCCGCTGTGTTTGGGTGGTGAAGGAATGGTAGTGCACGGGAGGTGTGAGGTGCTTTTACGGTGGTTTGGCCCACTTAAATCCCGCCCAACTTGAAAACCTTGATCGTACCTCTGGTAGCCACACTTCCCTTGAAGTGTGGCTGGGCGATGCGCCTTCCTGTTGGCCTCCTGGCTTGTTGGGTTCGTCTCCTCTTGATCCGCCGATTCCGCCTCTCCGCTCTCCTTCTCCGGCCGCCGCCTCCTCCCTCCGATGGTCTCTCTCCCGCTCCGGTCTCCTCTCCGCTTCTTTCCTCCGATGGTCACTCTCCTGCTCCGGTCTCCTCTCCGCCTCCTTCCTCTGATCTGCTCCGCTTTCGTCTCCTCTGCTCTGCTCCCGCCTCTCCTCCTCCTTCTTCGCCGATCTCCTCTCTCTTCCGCACTCGTCCTCTTCTCCGTCGCTCTCACCTCCGTCGCCTCCGGGTGTAACACACACCTGTGTGTTTTCTGGGTCTGCCTTTACCTGGGATACGGGGGCGTACCCTGTGACGTAGTCCTCGTCCAACTCCGCCCAGTTAAAGAAACATGGCTCACCACTCTCTGCGGGCTCCTTGTCTCCGAGGATGTCCGTGTTTCTCCAGGCCCCTGTGTGCTGGTTGGAAAGAGGTGAAACCGGTAAGCCTGGCGGATCCGGGTCCTCCCCGTTACACTGCCCTACAGCAACGAAGGCTTTTTCCTTTTTCTCTGTGTGCTGCAGAATGCAACACACATAGAAAAGGGGAAAACGAAGAGAAATGAAGATATTACTCCTCGTTGTGCCCCCCTTAGCCTCCCATGAGGAGGCGTACGTTTTTAGCGCTGCCTCAGATTGGCGATTTCTCGTAAATCTGGGGCAGTGTCAACATGCCATGGATGTTGCTGGGAACACCTCCAGCAACACCCATTGCACGCCCCTTTAACACAGAAAACTGATTTAAAACAGCCTTATTTTCGAGGTAGCATTAAGATATAAAAAGTGGCAGGCTCCCGGGCCACAGAACGTCACAAAAAAGTTACGTTCTGACGGCGCAAGGGGCCTCATAAAATAGGCCCTAAGTGCTTTGAACTCAATGAGGCCTCATCGTTGATACACGAGCAGAAAAGTCGGGCAGAATGTGTTTCTTGTTTAAACTTTCCACAGGTGGAGTCAAGCATCCATAGTTCTATGTTATACAATAGAAGGTTTGGCAGACAAGAGTGATTTTCAAATTCCTTTTTTAGTTGCCCAGATAAAAAATATAATTTTCAGCACGGCTGTCAGTAGTAGAGTTTTGGTTATTTGACCTAACATCTGCATGACAAAATGAGAGCTCAGAACATATAGGGGGATATTTACAAGAAAATGGCGGAGCGTGGTGTCATGCCAAATTTGGCAACGCTTCGATCCAGCATTTTAAAAATGCAGGGATGCACTGTATTTACAAAAATATGGTGCACACCTGTATTTACCCTAGTACTGTTACTAAAAAGTAAAAAGTTACTGCTAAAAAAGCTGCCTAGCACTAGCGCAAGCACCCTTGTGCAATGTTGCATGAGTCCCTGTGCTGCAGGGGCGATTGTTTATGTGCAGGAAGGGACAGTGGAGAAGTGTGGCTCAGGGGTTAGAGGCAGCAGACCCGGAAGCTGAGATCGGTCCTGGACCAGGGTTCAATTCCCCGCCTCGGCGGGGCTTGGGCGAAAAATTCCACGGACTCGATAATTCTCGCTCAGTTGCCTCCTCGACTCACGGGTTCACACTCTGCGACTCTGGGCAATAGCTTGCTTAATCTCCACAACGGCCCCTCGCGGCGGGATGCTTGACTTTCACCTTGTGGATACCCTGCTATCTCACAGGAGAATACCAGGAAGGGTTCCCTAAGCAAGCGCTGGGAAACCCACTGCGGGTAGCTGTGCGCTATATAAGCTCAACTACATTTACATTTACATTTACATTATCCTGCACATAAACAATAATAGCAATTTGCCCTTTCTATGTGTGTTACAGAATGCACACACATAGAAAGAGCAAAAACAAGGAGAAAATAATATTTTCTCATCGTATCGCCATTCTAAGACCAGGTATTACATGTCCTTCGTTTTTAGAGCTGGCAGAGCCTTGTTAATTTGGGGCACCATCAAAAAGCAATGAGTTTGCTGTGGAACGCCCACTGCAACACTCATTGCCTGCCCCCTTGCGGCAGCAGACTGCAGCTGAAAGGGGCGTATTTAAAAGGTGGAGTTGAGCCACATTAAGTAGCTTAGTACCACGCTGTAAATATGGGGAATGGCGCATTGCCACCGGAGCATCAGAAAAAGTGATGCTCCGGTGGGATTAGGGACTTGTAGATATTTCCCTGGTTTTTCAAAATCAAAGAATATGATTGACAACTACTGGCACTGACCTCTGAAATTATCTGTGATAGAAATGGAGAGATTAATGGAGAACAAATATACACACCACGCTTAGTCCCTTCAGTATTGTTCCAATTAACAGATTCTTTATTGCGAGTTATAGTTATGTTATGTTATGTTATTAAGATTTGTATAGCGCACAGCTGCCCCAGCAAAGGGGCGTCCCGGCGCTACCAGCATCAGAAATAGTGACCATACACCAGAGCAGAGAAAAAACACAAAGAGAAGGGGAGGAGAGCAAAGCCTAGCAAAAAGGAAAGAGGAAGGTTTTAATAGCTTTCCTAAATTCCAGCAGGCTATCCATACTGCGAATCTGAACAGGTAATGAATTCCAAAGTCTAGCCGCCAGGTAGGGGTAGAGATAGTAGTATGCTGTAGTTGTTTGTTACTTTCAGCAGCATCCATTATGGTAGCCATAATTACTGCTAAGGCGCTCTAGTTGACACTGTGGAGAGGCGAGAACATTTATTTGCTGGCTCCTTGTCTCCGAGGATGTCCGTGTTTCTCCAGGCCCCTGTGTGCTGGTTGGAAAGAGGTGAAACCGGTAAGCCTGGCGGATCCCGGTCCTCCCCGTTACACCCCTCCCCCCTTAGATTCTCCCGATCGGGGAGAGGAAAACGGGAGAGATAGTCCGCACTAGCGTTGTCTTTCCCTTTTCTGTGCAGCACTTGGAAAGCAAACGGTTGTAGAGAAAGGAACCACCGCATCACCCTAGGGTTGTTAGAGGCGTTACGGCTCATCCATTGTAATGGGGCATGGTCGGTATACAGCTGAAAAGGGTGACCCTCCAGGTAATAGCGCAGTTTGTCAATTGCCCACTTGATGGCTAGGCACTCCTTTTCAATTGTGGGGTACCTCACCTCCCTGGGGAACAATTTGCGGCTGATAAAGAGAATAGGGTGTTCAATCCCTTCGTCCGATACTTGTGACAAGACAGCCCCTATCCCGAAATCTGAGGCGTCCGTATGTAGGACGAAGGGCTTGGAGAAATCGGGAGAGGAGAGGACCGGGCTAGTGGTGATTACTTCTTTAAGGGTTTTGAAGGCCCTCCACATTGCAGGGGAGGGTTTCTGGAAATCGGGTTTAGTTGTCTGTTTCTTAAGGGTGTCCGTGAGCGGGGCTGCTATGTCCGAGAAGGAGGGTATGAATCTGCGATAATAACCCACCAACCCTAAGAAGGCCCGCATCTCCCTAATGCTAGTGGGAAACGGGGTGTCTGCAATGGCTCGGACCTTCTCTATTTGTGGTTCGATGACCCCATGGCCCAGGACGTACCCCAGGTACTTCACCTTTTGGAGACCGATACAGGATTTCTTCGAGTTGATGTGTAAACCCGCTTTTGTCAATTGTAGGAGAACGGTTTCTAGATGTTGTAGGTGGGTCTCCCAGTTGGGGCTGAAGATAATAATATCGTCCAGGTATGCTGAACTATACTTCTGGTGTTCCCGTAGCACTTCGTTCATCAGTCTTTGGAACGTCGCGGGGGCTCCGTGTAAACCAAAAGGAAGTACTGTGAATTCGTAGAGTCCGTCAGGGGTGGCAAACGCGGTTTTCTTGCGGTCTTCTTCTCTCAGAGGCACCTGCCAGTACCCTTCGTGAGGTCAAGGGTGCTGATGTACTGGACTTCGCCTAGTTTCTTGATCAATTCGTCAATTCTTGGGATGGGGTACGCATCGAACGAGGAGACAGCGTTTAGAGCCCTGAAGTCCATACAGAACCTACTGCTCCCATCCGGTTTAGGCACCATCACGATTGGAGAGGACCATTCGCTTCTGGATGGGCGTATCACACCGAGTTTAAGCATTTCTCTCACCTCTCGGCTTATGGCTTCTCTTTTTGCGGCAGGTATTCGGTATGGTCGTTGTTTCACGATGGTGCCGTTTGGTGTCTTGATTCGATGTTCTGCCAATTTCGTTGACCCTGGTATGTCAGAAAAAACGGAGGAGTGTCGTTTGAGGACTCTATGCAGTCCTTCCTGTTGTCCTTGGTATAAGTCTTTGTTGATGACGAGATGGTCTACCGTGGTCTCTGTTTGGTTTTCTTTGGGGGCGACTGCATAAGCCGACAGTGGAGGGGTCCCTAGCCATTTTTTTAGAAGATTAATGTGAAATATTTGGGTTTTCCTTCCTGTCAATCGTAGCCGGTAGGTAGTTCTGCCGATAGTTTTGATGACCTGGTAGGGACCTTGCCACTCTGTATGAAACCTCTTGGTGGTAGACGGTAATAATACTAATGCCCAATCGTTCACGTCCAGTCTTCTCCACTTCTTCCCTTTGTCGTAGATGGTTCTTTGTTTTGCTTGGCTCCTTTCCAACTGGGAGTAAGCCAACTCCCGTATTTTTCCCAACTGGTTCTTGAGGTTCTGGCTGTATTCCAACAACGTTTTCGTGTCACGGGAGGGTTCTGCCTCCCAGTATTCTTTCGTCATCTCCAGGAGGCTCCGA
This sequence comes from Lissotriton helveticus, assembly GCF_964261635.1. Lineage (NCBI taxonomy): Eukaryota > Metazoa > Chordata > Amphibia > Caudata > Salamandridae > Lissotriton > Lissotriton helveticus. The sequence goes on along the minus strand of NC_136068.1, from coordinate 134,948,446 downwards.
GGTTGTCTTCCGTACAACATTTCGAAAGAAGAGCAGCCAAGACTGCTCTGGGTTTGACCTCTAATCACATACAGGGCCAGGGGTAGCAACATGTCCCAGTCTGTTCTATTGGCGGTGAGCATTTTCTTTAAAATGCTCTTTAGCGTCCCGTTATATCGTTCCACGAGACCATCGGTCTGTGGGTGATAGACCGAAGTCTGGATTTGATGGAGGTCTAAGAGGAGGCACACTTCCCTCATCACTCGGGACATAAAGGGAGTCCCTTGGTCGGTAAGGACTTCCTTGGGGAATCCGACCCGGGAGAAGAGTTCCATGAATTTTTCAGCAATGTTCTTGGATGTGGGGGATTTCAAGGGAAAGGCTTCGGGGAATCTAGTGGCGTAGTCCACGATAACAAGGGCATACTGGTTTCCCCTCCGCGTCTTCGGGAGGGGTCCAATGAGGTCCATTGCCACCCTCTCAAACGGGGTTCCAATAATTGGCAGGAGTTGTAATGGTATAGCCGGAGGTCTGTGCAGGTTTTTTCGTTGACATACGTCACAAGTCTGGCAGTGTTGCTTAATGTCCTGATACACTCCCGGCCAATAGAAGTTCCGTAGGATGTTCTGGGTGGTCTTTTCGCTGCCCGTGTGGCCTGCGAGGAGGTGGGTGTGGGCGTAGAACATTACCTGTTCCCGGAAACATACTGGAACAAGGAGTTGTTTAGGTTCGTCTTGCTTCCCTTGTCTGTAAAGGAGTTCGTCTTGTATCACGAAACGCGGGTACCTGGGGCTTGGGTTATCCTGGTCGGCATGGGCCTGTTCCCATGCGTTGAGCAATGTGGAGTCGTTGGCTTGGGCAAACTTGAAGCTACGGTCCCCTTACCAGGGATTCGGGGCTGTGAGTACCATGGTGGGGCCTGTGTTCCTATGGTTAAGGGTTTCGGAGAAGAGGTCTAGGAAGTGGGGATTGTCGGTCCCTATAATCAGCTCTTCGGGGAGTGTGTTCAGTATCCCCACCTTAACCACTATGGCCCGCCCTCCTTCCAACTCTAAAGGGATATACGCTACCGGATAACTCTTTATATCGCCATGGACACACTTGATATGAACTATGGCTTCTGGCATTACCTGGGGGGTACACACAAACCGTCCCTGTATCACCGACTGTTTGCACCCCAAGTCTAACAGAGCCTTGACCTTCCCCCCGTTCACTGGACACTCACGTGGTATGCCCCTCCAAGTTCCGCTGAGTACATAACTGTACGGGGTAGATACCCGACCTCCATCGGCTCCTCCTGAGTCCTCTTCTGGGGACAAAACCGGGCGATGTGTCCCCAGGTGCCACAGTCGAAGCATTGTGGGCCTCTGAACGTAGGTACTTCGGGGTTTGTGAGTCTGGGTCCCGGAAGGCCGGGGGGGGGGGTCGTGGTTTGCGTTCGATCCGTATCGGGGCTTTGCTGCTTTTCTCGAGCTCTGTAGGGTGCAGGCGTGGTTGAGCCCGCGCAAACGTAGAGGCCATGTCCATTGCTTGAGCGGTGGTCAAGTTAGAGTGTTGCCTTAACCAACGCTGGGTATTGAAGGGCAGAACCTCGAGGTACTGCTCCAAGTAGATTTTGTCCATTATAGCCTCCTTGGTGCTCTGTGCTGGCGTTAGCCATTTGTCTGCTGCTGATTTCAACCGGAAGAACAACGTCTTCGGGTTCTCGCCGGGGGTTCCTCTCTCCTTACGGAATCGGACGCGGTAGGCCTCTGCATCCAGACCTAAATGATCCAGGATGATGGTCTTGATTTGACCATACGGGGTCTGCCCATTTCCGTTTGCCACCTGATAGGCAGCCTGTGCTTCCCCGGTTAATAGTGGGGCGAGAAAGAAGGGCCATTTCTCTAATGGCCACCCACAGGCCAGAGCAACCCTCTCAAAATTGTCGAGAAAGGCGTCTGGATCTTCTCCCGCCTTGTACTTTTGTAGGGATATACCGGAAGGGGGTGAACGTTTGCTGCCTTACTTCATGAACTGGGTGGCCTGACGGATCGATGGTTATCGATTGTAGGCCCTCTAACTGTTTCACCACAGTGTCTCTGAAGATATCACGGTCAGCTTGAGCGGTGGCTATCTGTTGTTCCACTGCCCAGCCCAGCTGCTCCTGCCCTTTTACCAGTCTTTGTAGAAGTTCTTCCATCCTTGTGTCCCAGATGGCTATCGTGCTGCCCGCATTCTCCACCACTTGTAACACCTCGGGTTCGCCCCTACTCGCTGGGGTCGGTGTAGGCGCTACCACGCTCCCTTCAAACAGACTTACTGACACAGGGACTTTGGGTAACGCAGGCTTTATTAATTTGAAGGTCCTTTTCTTGTGTATCGTTTTCCTGTAGTAGGGCAGGGGGCCTTCAGATTCCGCCGTGTGTCTGAGCTGTCGCTTCTCTACCGTTGTCCGGCGGTCGTCCCGGTGTCTTCTGGGACTTGTAGTCGGGACCTTTTCCTCCACGATGTCGAGCCTTAGTGTCACTCCGAAAGAAAGAAAAGATAGCACCGTTTTAGTATGTTGTGCTACCAAAAAGGCACAGGGAAGGGAGTGAGGGAACACACGTGCACGAAGAATCAACTAGGGTCCGCTGTGTTTGGGTGGTGAAGGAATGGTAGTGCACGGGAGGTGTGAGGTGCTTTTACGGTGGTTTGGCCCACTTAAATCCCGCCCAACTTGAAAACCTTGATCGTACCTCTGGTAGCCACACTTCCCTTGAAGTGTGGCTGGGCGATGCGCCTTCCTGTTGGCCTCCTGGCTTGTTGGGTTTGTCTCCTCTTGATCCGCCGATTCCGCCTCTCCGCTCTCCTTCTCCGGCCGCCGCCTCCTCCCTCCGATGGTCTCTCTCCCGCTCCGGTCTCCTCTCCGCCTCTTTCCTCCGATGGTCACTCTCCTGCTCCGGTCTCCTCTCCGCCTCCTTCCTCTGATCTGCTCCGCTTTCGTCTCCTCTGCTCTGCTCCCGCCTCTCCTCCTCCTTCTTCGCCGATATCCTCTCTCTTCCGCACTCGTCCTCTTCTCCGTCGCTCTCACCTCCGTCGCCTCCGGGTGTAACCACACCTGTGTGTTTTCTGGGTCTGCCTTTACCTGGGATACGGGGGCGTACCCTGTGACGTAGTCCTCGTCCAACTCCGCCCAGTTAAAGAAACATGGCTCACCACTCTCTGCGGGCTCCTTGTCTCCAAGGATGTCCGTGTTTCTCCAGGCCCCTGTGTGCTGGTTGGAAAGAGGTGAAACCGGTAAGCCTGGCGGATCCGGGTCCTCCCCGTTACACTGCCCTACAGCAACGAAGGCTTTTTCCTTTTTCTCTGTGTGCTGCAGAATGCAACACACATAGAAAAGGGGAAAACGAAGAGAAATGAAGATATTACTCCTCGTTGTGCCCCCCTTAGCCTCCCATGAGGAGGCGTACGTTTTTAGCGCTGCCTCAGATTGGCGATTTCTCGTAAATCTGGGGCAGTGTCAACATGCCATGGATGTTGCTGGGAACGCCTCCAGCAACACCCATTGCACGCCCCTTTAACACAGAAAACTGATTTAAAAGGAGCCCTATTTACGAGGCCGCATTAAGACATAAAAAGTGGCAGGCTCCCGGGCCACAGAACGTCACAAAAAAGTTACGTTCTGACGGCGCAAGGGGCCTCATAAAATAGCCCCTAAGTGCTTTGAACTCAATGAGGCCTCATCGTTGATACACGAGCAAAAAAGTCGGGCAGAATGTGTTTCTTGTTTAAACTTTCCACAGGTGGAGTCAAGCCTCCATAGGTCTATGCTCTACAATAGAAGGTTTGGCAGACAAGAGTGATTTTCAAATTCCTTTTTTAGTTGCCCAGATAAAAAATATAATTTTCAGCATGGCTGTCAGTAGTAGAGTTTTGGTTATTTGACCTAACATCTGCATGACAAAATGAGAGCTCAGAACATATAGGGGGATATTTACAAGAAAATGGCGGAGCGTGTTGTTATGCCAAATTTGGCAACGCTTCGATCCAGCATTTTCAAAATGCAGGGATGCACTGTATTTACAAAAATATGGTGCACACCTGCATTTACCCTAGTACTGTTGCTAAAAAATCTGCCTAGCACTAGCGCAAGCACCCTTGTGCAATGTTGCATGAGTCCCTGTGCTGCAGGGGCGATTGTTTATGTGCAGGAAGGGACATTATCCTGCACATAAACAATAATAGCAATTTGCCCTTTCTATGTGTGTTACAGAATGCACACACATAGAAAGAGCAAAAACAAGGAGAAAATAATATTTTCTCGTCGTATCGCCATTCTAAGACCAGGTATTACATGTCCTTCGTTTTTAGAGTTATGTTATTTATTAAGATTTGTACAGCGCACAGCTGCCCCAGCAAAGGGGCGTCCCGGCGCTAACAGCATCAGAAATAGCGACCATACACCATAGCAGAGAAAAAACATAAAGAGAAGGGGAGGAGAGCAAAGCCTAGCAAGAAGGAAAGAGGAAGGTTTTAATAGCTTTCCTAAATTCCAGCAGGCTATCCATACTGCGAATCTGAACAGGTAATGAATTCCAAAGTCTAGCCGCCAGGTAGGGGTAGAGATAGTAGTATGCTGTAGTTGTTTGTTACTTTCAGCAGCATCCATTATGGTAGCCATAATTACTGCTAAGGCGCTCTAGTTGACACTGTGGAGAGGTGAGAACATTTGCTTGGGCCCTGTGTTCTGGAGGCCGATGACCTGGTAAACCGGATGTGTATTTTTTTGCATGGGTGTCCGGTACTTAATTGTGTTTGCGCTGTGCAGTTTAATAATTAACCTGCAGTGGTTATAACAAACTGAAAGAACTGAAAAATAAATTAAAATGGACACATTTATTGTGCTCTTCTCAGCACCGCCAATAAGAACTGGAGCTGGGATTCTCAGTAAACAACTCAAGTTGAAGAACGTCCTAAATGAGTAATTACTATAGCATCTTCATAAAAACAAGCATTGGCAAAGCCAATAGGGCTCGTCTATGCATGTGCTATTGGCTTTGCCAATGTGTTTTAGCAATGTTGTACACCAGCATGGTTGTTGTTCAGCATGGCTGAAAATTAGTGGCATAAAGGGGAAAAGAATGGAGTGTCATAGAGGAGAGTGGCGAAGAGTGGAGTAGAGTGGCAAAGAGTGAAGTAGAGTAGCGAAAAGTGGAGAAATGTGTTGTGGGCTATGGTGTAGTTGAGTGTTACGGAATGGAGTCTTATGGAGTGGGATAGAGTGGAGGGGCGTAGGTTGGTGGGGTGTAGAATAGAGGGGCATACAGTGACATAGAGTAAAGTGTCATGGAGTGGCGTAGAGTGGAGAGTGGTGATGTGTTGTGTTGTAGAGTGTCGTAGAGTGGAGTAGAGTGTTGTAGAGGGTTGAAGAGTGGAGTGTCATAGACTACAGTGTTATAGAGTGGAGTATGCATGGTATGTTAGCACACTGTCATTACAGACAATACCTTTTCAACTGAAATGACCATAACATTTGCACATACAATTGTTCTTATAAAACTATACAGTGCACAAACAATAATGTATACTTATCATACTGATTTGTTTTGATCATATTAAAATAATTGTTTCCAACACACTTCAGCCTTACCAAAAAAGTGCTTATTTGTGCTTTCATAATTCTGATGTATTCTCAAATATTAGCACAGTTCATTTACAGACATTTAAATTTTGTAATGGGCTTGAAAAAAAACTTTTCTTTATCAGTACCCAGCAAGATTGTCAAATAAATCCTCTCACTTTGAGTTCCGAAAAAAAGGATATGCCCAGCTCCCTCAGAAGACAGAGTCTGACATTTGACCTCTGTCTTTGAACGCACTGCAAATTTGACAAGATAAGAACAAGATGTAAGGGCCTGTTTACAGAAAGCGAGCACTCGTGGAAGAATACAGTAAACAGGCAATGCTCCACAGGAGGGACGAGGATATGCTGGACATCCTAAAACAAATTAAGCCAGCAAATAGAAAGCCAACAAATGTGAGGTACAACCACAAAGCCGATGGTCAGCAATGAGCAGAATGCATTCCCATGGAAACTTTCCGAATCCCCACAAGAAGTCTTCTTGCAGTCTGTAAGTTTCAACATAAAAAACATATCTTATTTATTACAGATTTCTTCCTCAACATGGCGCTTCTAACACCAGATCATTCGTTCCTTTCATTATCTCACCAACATCCTACTGTAGTGTGTGCTTTGTAATGCAACAATCTTCTATGGCAAATACGCAACACAACATAAGGGACCCCGTAAGTCAGTTATGAAACAAGGCAGAAAGATGGTCTACTTTCAAGCTGCAGTCCTATCACGCTTCTTGAGTTACTATACGACTCTGTATCAGAGTCAACTGGAAGCTGAGGCTTCTGACATAGAGGACTATCTGGCGGGCGTTCAACTTCTGGTGCTGGATGAGGACAGCGCTGAGGACTTGGGCCGCGACATAACGGTGCCTGAGAGTAGAGAGGCTATCAAGCAGATGGCTAGGAACAAGACGCCGGGAGTTGACGGCCTGCCGATTGAATTTTATGCGAAATACATTGATGTTTTGGCGCCCAGGTTGCTGGAGGTCTATTCCGAAGCTTTGGAGCTGGGGCACTTGCCTCAATCGATGAGAGAGGCGTTGGTCGTTCCGTTGTTGAAGCCCGGGAGGGAAGGTAGCGATGTGACCTCATATAGGCCGTTGTCCATGCTAACAGTGGACTATAAAATTTTGAGTCGCATCCTGGCCACCAGACTGTTGCCACACATGACCACGCTGATTCATGCTGATCAAGCCGGGTTCATTCCCACTAGAAACACCTCGACTAACATCCGCCGCCTTGTTCGGGTGCTAGGGAGCCACCTGGACCCGGATCAGATGCCGGCGGTGTTGTCCGTGGATGTCGAAAAAGCTTTCGACAGCCTGGAGTGGGAGTACCTTGATAGGGTAATGGAGAAGTTCAGTTTAGGAGGACAATTCGGGCGTTGGACGAAAGTTCTCTACTCTTTCGCGACAGCCAGGGTGAGACTGGGATCTGTGATATCCTCTGCATACCCGGTGCGCAGAGGGACGAGACAGGGATGCTCGCTTTCCCCTTTGTTGTTCGCGCTGGCGATAGAACCCCTGGCGGCCCAAGCGTGGTCGGGCGTGGCGTATGGTGGGATTATGAACGGCGGGACCCCGCATTACATTTCGTTATATGCGGACGATCTGCTGATGTTCTTGGAGGACACAGTGACGGCGTTGGAGGGAGCAGTTACAATGCTGTCATGTTTTGGGAGACTATCAGGCCTTAGGGTCAACTGGGGTAAGACGTGCATCTTTCCGTTGCGAGCGAATATGCCCCGTCCACTCCTGACCGTGGATGTCATTTGGGAACGGTCGTGCTTCACCTATTTGGGGGTCCGCATATATCATGAGGCTAACGACATGCTGGAGGGGAACATAGGGCGTTGTATGAGGGCCCTGAAGGGATGTATGACCTTCTGGGTGTCTCTCCCCCTCTCGGTGCAGGGCAGGGTGGCGCTGCTCAAGATGGTGGCTTTGCCCCGATTGCTCTATTATTTTCGCACGTTGCCGGTGTGGATCCCTCAACGGGTTTTTAAAGAATTGCGGACGTTGACGTCTGACTTCCTGTGGGGGCATGGGAGGCGCCGAGTAGCATTGAATACGATGATGAGACCTAAGGCAGATTCTCACACAGAATGTCGCAAGAGAATTCAGGGGCCCGGACCGAGACAGAGGGCCAGGGATACAGAGACATATCCTATCCTATATTATCATGCAACAGAGGCTGGAGCTGCGGGATCTGACCGTGGAGGAGAAGACCTTGCGGCTATGCTGGCATAGAAGCTTGAACAGAGCGAGGGCGACGCGCCCATATGCACCGGAGATCCTTCTGGGGATGCTGACGGCGTTGCTGCATGGCGGGGATTGGTCTCCGTTACTGGACTGGGAGGACTTGGGCCTTCATATGATGGGCGATCTATATGTTGATGGTGTGTTAGTGCCCTTCAGAGTACTCCAAGACCAATTTGGCCTCCCTGATGGGAGTTTCCTGTTACACGCAGCCGTGACGGCGGCGATATGGAAGCATTGGAAAGCTGGGTTATCGGAACCCTGCACAACCATGGCCTACCAGTATGTTGTAATGACGGCAGGTACATTCAAGGCGGTCACCTGCCTCCAATCTAGAATGCTACACGAAGGTCTAGGGCCGCTCGCAGTCTTGAAACAAAAGTGGGAGGAAAGCATAGGGAAACCCATACCGGACGCGACTTGGGTCCACATCTTGAGAAGGATATGGAATGGGTGCAGAAATGCCCGGTTTCAGCAGGTGCACTTCTTTGTAATACACAGGGCCTACTTGACCCCGGGGAAGATCCGGAGGCATTTCCAGGTGCAAGAGGCAGCATGCCCTAGATGCCTGACACCTGATGTGGAATTGGACCACATACTGTGGGATAGCCCAAAACTGGGGTTGTATTGGTCAGAGGTGGGGGAGCTCCTTAACGCAGTCACTGATCGACAGGTGGAGTATGACATGGCGACGTGTCTGTTGCTCTGGTTCTCTCACACGGCCAAGACAAAAATCACAAGCAAATTCATTGACTTGGGCCTTATTTTGGCCCAGAGAGAAATTACTTGGCATTGGAAATCGAAAGAGGGTCCATCTACTAGGCGATGGACGAACGAATTGCAGAAATGGGCCCGGAGTGAAAGTACGGTCAGACTCCGACAAGCTACTCGTACAGCGAATGAGAAGGGCTTGGAAATGGCGAGGGCCTGGGAGGCAATAGTGCAGGCCCTAAAGGACTATTTAATTGAAGACGAGGACTAGGGGACGGCCAATATAGGAGGTTCCATGGGGCACGGAGATAAATATGTATGGATCCCTCAGGTCGCTACAGGTTTGATTGTGTGTACATGGATATGGCCCACACCAGCAGCAGTTGAGGGGGGTGGGATAAGGGGAGGGTCAGTTGGGGACCGGTACAGATAGCGGAGAGTACTTATATGACGCTAGACTCATGTTTGGGCCAGTGTGAGGAGTACCCATGGAACATGTTCCCAACAACGTGGTTAGATTAATTAAATGTAGAATGTCAGGAGACTCCAATGGGGGGGCGTTCCGAAGGATGACTGAGTGCGATTGAGTTGCGTTTGTGTTGCTATTATTCAATATCTATGGGACTCTGTTTTCAGTTGCCTGTATTGGTGGGGGGGGGGGGTTGGGAGTTATAGAATAGCAGATACCAAATTGTATTGTTGACCAGATGCCTCGGCGCGATCTTTTCTTTGATATCTCTGACAGATTTGTAGCTAACGCCGCCCGGACCCCGGGATGTGGGCTAAATGGCTGTGTGCAGTTTCATTGTTGATCGGTGACTTACGATGGTCAGAGATGTGAAGGTCGAAATAATTCATTGTTTGTTTATGAATCTGCAATAAAAACATTTTTAAAAAAATAAAAAAAATGAAACAAGGCAAAAATAAAGGGTAGAATTGAGAATTAACAATTCTCAATTACCTTGAAGACTAGAACGCTGAAGAATAACATCCAGTTTATACGGGTAATTTATGAGTGTTCACCAAATAATTCCAATTTCACCAGAAAATCCTGTAGATGGCGCTACAGAATTAGGGTTCACCCTAAGAGAGCGTAAGTACTTAGTAAGAAATGGTAGGCATTGACTTCATAATACGAAATGTAAGTTCCCGATAAAGACCCTTATTACGAGTGCACATAATTGTTCGCGTTCGATAAATACCACTGCGTCTGCGTTAGTTTTAAAAAGTTATGTGACATCCAGTGTACCACTTGGGCCTTGCAGTCCAAGAGGTCCCATGCTGGGCATTGTCATCAAAAGAGAAGATGATTTGTGTGCCATCTGCATAGCTGATAGGCTGTAATCTAAATGATCAATGAGTTGCGTCAAGGGGCAGATGTAAAGATTAAAATGAATGGGGGGTTAGGATGTGGCGTAATGGGCAGAGCTGCCAACAGGTTCGAGTCTCGGCGTCGGCTCAACAACCTTTGATTCTGGCAAATTATTTAATCTCCCAGTGCCTACCAAAAATGAATATGTTCTTATGTAATGTAACTGTTGCTCATGTAAAGTGCTCCAAAACCTTTGGGTCGAGTTCGCGCTATAAAAATTTGCAACTAAAAAAACAAATGGGGCTTAGGCACAAACTCTAAGGCACTTCCTATGAACTGGATTTAAATATAGATTGATAGGGAGACAGAAAGACAGCTTGGGTGTAATGAGTAAGATATCACTTCACCCAGGCCAATGCAGGATCTGCAACTTCAAATAGATGTAAAAGCAGAAGGTCATGAGAGACTGTATTGAACAGTGACGTCAGATCTAGAAAGTCAGATCTAGAAAATCTTAGCGGAAAATGAGACTCACACGAGAATAGTCCATCCAATGGGAATGGGAGATTCACACCTTACGAGTATGTTGGAGGCAAAGGCAAGATCCAATATGTGTCGCGCCACCTGAGTGGATCTTACTACTAGTTGTTCTAAAATCATGTCCAGGAAAGAAGTTATCATTGTCCAGCAGAGAAGTAGTTGATGTGTGTCTGTATGTAGTGGGCTGCAATTCCTATGCTGCGTGCCTGTACACAGGTGCGTGTTGGGTTGTATTTGCCGTACCATGTGATTCTTGCAGCGTCCCATGGTGGGCTGCGTATACCGCGGGAAACAACCTTTACAACACTACTTTTACAACGCACTACCATTACAACGAAACTTTTACAACGCAACATCCATTACATCGCATGCCATTACAACGCAACCATTACAACGCATGACACTACAACGCATACCACTACAACGCATGTCATTAGAACGCATACCATTACAACGCATAACATTACAACGCATAGTACCCTTACACTATCCAACACTTACCCTACTGTTGCACCCCCTGGAGTTAGAATAGTAATTTTTACCCCTACACTATCCAACACTTACCCTACTGTTGCATCCCCTGGAGTTAGAATAGTAATTTTTACCCCTACACTATCCAACACTTACCCTACTGTTGCACCCCCCTGGAGTTAGAATAGTAATTGTTACCCCTACACTATCCAACACTTACCCTACTGTTGCACCCCCTGGAGTTAGAATAGTAATTTTTACCCCTACACTATCCAATACTTACCATACATGCAATGTAATGTTATGTGTTGTAATGGTATGCGTTGTAAAGGCAGTATGCGTTGTAATGGAATGCGTTGTAATGGTAGTTTTTAAAAATTCGTTGTAATGGCATGCGTTGTTATGGAATGCGTTGTAATGGATGTTGCGTTGTAAAAAATGCGTTGTAATGGTATGCGTTGTCAAAGTAGGCGTTGTAACGTCATACATTCGTATACCGCACGGTGTGCTGGGGCGTATCCTCAAGGGGGGTGGAAGGGGAAAAGCACCACCCCCCAGTAATGGGTAAGAGTTAGGTCATGACAGCTCTAGTCGACCCTGTGATGATCAGGCTCATTTGTCACCATTCGGCTCGGAGTGTTTGCAAGGGAGAAAGGCGCAGCCAGGGCACACAGAAGCTGGGCGCTCTTTTGATTTACAACTGCGCGCCACGCCTAGGACCCTCATTTTGATGCGCTATTTAGGTTGACTCCATTCTCCAATGTCTTGATGTACAGTAGCATCGCTGTGTGCCATGTTGTGGTCCTTGAGTCAGAAATCCAGGAGCGGCTTCCCCATTTGAGCGGGGGAGCGTCGCCCCACAAACAAAAGCCCCAAGCCAGAGCTGAAAAATAGAATGGTAATAAAGTTTATTTATTACCATTTTATTTTTCAGCTACCAACCCATCCCGAAATGGGACGGGGCCATTACTGCTGAATGGCAGCAGGGAGCTGTGCGCTTAAGTTTAAAACACGCATGTCTTTTTGGCCATCTATCTTGCGACCGCCAGCCAGACATGCATTTTAAACCTCTCTAACTGAGCTAAGACAGCTAGGTTAGAGAAAGTGCAAGCCTCCAGTGCTCCTAAGAGCACTGAGACAGCCCGCACCCTCCAATCCTGGCGCCTCTCTCAAGCTGGTGAGACCAGCACCAAGATTGGTTAGGGGAGTTGGCTGGGTCCCGCGTTGGAGCCTTCCTCAAAGAGAGAAGACCAAACGAGGAGGACGTTGCGTCGCGCAGAAAGGTAAGTGTATTTTATTTAATTAATTAATTTATTTTCAGTGCCACTCACCTCACCACCCTCGGTACATGCCAGCCGCCGCTGCAAATCAGGACACTCTTCTTTGTTTCCCAGCCAATTTGTGTTGGGTTGTTCTAAACCACACCAGCAGAACTGTCTTTCTCACACATATAGGCATAAAATCCAACCTCAGAACAGTGTACCATTGTTGTCTGGCATTACCACAGGTTGGGGCACAATTCTTCACCTTCATCTTAATCACCTTTCTTCAGCAAATTCAAGTTGAGCGTTTTTATTTAGTCATACGGCTCAGCGAATATTGCATATTACATCGCATGCTATTACATCGGTGTAGCACGGTTACAACGAATTTTTTACAACGCACTACCATTACATCACAACTTTTACCACGCAAACCATTACAACGCAATGCGCTGGGGGGCGCTCTAGGATAGGGAATGTATTTAATATACTATCCAACACCTTCCCTGCTATCCACGGGGACTGGAGTTGGAATAGTAAATTAAATAATTCACTATCCAGCGCCTAAAAGCATTATGCGTTGTAATGGACTGCGTGGTAAAAACCGCGTTGTAAAGGCATGCGTGGTAAAAGCATGCGTTGTAGTGACACCAATCCATTACATCGCGTTCTATTACAACGCAGTTGTTACAACGACCATGTTGTTAGAACGCAATACCTTTACATCGCAAGTCATTGGATCGACTTGCAGTAGGGGATTCACTGGACTTAGGAATAGTATAATTTACTATTCCAACTCCAGCCGGCGCAACAGTAGGGAAGGTGTTGGAATAGTAAATTATACTATTCCTTAGGTTAGAGCGCCCCTTACAGCAAGCCAATCTAATGACCTGCGATGTAAAGACATCGCGTTCTAACAACGCGGTTGTTGTAACGACCGCATTGTGAAAGAAACGCGATGTAATGGCAGCATTGTAAATGCTGTTTCCCGGCTCGGCTCTTCTCAGGCTCTGATATGGCTTGTCTCCCTTCTGTCCTTGCACTGTGTAACAGGAGGTGACAGAGCCTTCTAAAAGCAGGAATTTTCTATGCACAGAAAGTCATTTTTTTAGGCAGAAGCCGTCTCGCTATCAGTGATTAGCTTTTTTTTATAGTAGCGTCTCATGCTGCGCCTCATAAAATCACCCTCTATTAGTGACCACATCAATAATCCCATAAGGGATATTACTGTGATAGCATAGCTCCCTTTCATTTGTAGAGGCATTAGATACACAGAACCCTGCGTCTTTATTTCCTAAAAACCACATTTTAAATTTCTTCCTGAACCCCAAAGTATCTTCACTAAGACGCAGATCTAATGGTACAATGCTCCACTTTACAGCTGTCAGATGCAAAAATGAATGGATTCCTATTCTGACTTTTTAGGTCGAGCGTCAGCGAAAGACCTATTGTCAGCCGTATTTGGGAATGTAGACACGAGAGGGGCACGAGCGCAGAGCGCAGATTTCACCTCGTGGGCACGCATGGTGCCGTGCCCCTCTCGTGCCTCATTCCCATGCGCAAACACACTCACACAGCCACACTCACGCATGCGCACATACACAGCCACACGCATACACAGGCACACACACACTGCATACACACACGCAGACCCACGCGCACACAGACAGACACACGCACAGACACATTCGAACACACACAGACACACGCGCGTACCCCCCCCACCCTCCCACTCACCGGGCTCTTTCGGCGTGTTCCATGTCTCCTCCGCAGCGCTGGTCTTCACCCGGGCCCCAGTTCCGTGTCTCCTCCGCAGCGCTGGTCTTCACCCGGGCCCCAGTTCCGTGTCTTCTCCGCAGCGCTGGTCTTCACCCGGGCCCCCTCCCGGGACCCGGGACTTCAGATGCCGCACTCCGCTTTGGCGCCGGGGCTCGGAGCGCGCATGCGCGGGCAGCCCCTGCCCTCTCACAACGAGCAGCTGACTTTTCCCAGAGAAGCTTGTGTTTTACGTCTCATTGAAACTTCAGACTAACGCTTTTTTTCAGGTTTACATAACAGGAACTCAATCCGAAGGTATTGGAGCGCTTTACATGAGCGCAAGTTACGTTACCCAAGGCACATTTACTTTTTGTTAAACAGGAAGAGATTAAGTGATTTGCCCAGAATCACAGGATGTTGAGCTGACACCGAGGGTCGAACCTGTTTACCCTGCTCCTAAATCGGCAGCTCAGGCCGTTAGGCTACATACTCGCCACTCTCCTGCCATTAAATATCAATTTCTTACCAGTGTCTTGGTTACCATGCCCCCAGCTACTTTTTGAATCAGAGGTGAAAGGCACACGCTGAAACAATCTCTAAATGTATTTTGTCGACTTTCAATCCGTGTATTCCCTTTGCTTTGCTACTGCGGAATAAGCCTCCTGCTATGAACTGACAAGGCCAATAAGCAGAGGTAAATTATCGCAATGGAGAATAAAGCCTAGGAAAACCAATCTAGACAAGGCATCTTCATTTTATTGACCATTAAAAGGTCATTCGTGTTACGGTTATGAAAAAAAAAAGGTCATTCGTGTGACCTCTAGCCACTCACGGAGTGGGGCTCGGCATCTACATCACCACGCCGCTGCCCGGGTCACGGGAAATCAAGTACAGGGGAGGCAGCACAGCGTGCATGCAGCCCTGTAGTAAAACTAGCGGCTTTGAACCTGGAACTCTAGAGCCTCTCAGGTTTCACTTTTATGTGCAAGACCACAAAGGTATGCTGCCAGCAAGAAAGCTGAACTGATTAGCCTTCCCCTTGATCAATGGTATGGCTAATGTTCAGAGCCACCTCCACTGCTGCTTGGGAAATGATCACCTTGGAGCAAAACACACGCTCAATAAAAGTAAAAGTAAAGGTTAGTATTATAATGTAATGGAGCCGGCTGGACCCCAAAACCCACTCTCCGTCCGGAGGTAGAAGGGGAAAAATACAGATTTACCGAACTCACCTTGGAAAGGATATATTTTTATTTTAACCGTGAAGTTGTCAAATTAATTTGTGCAGTTGCATTTAATTACAAATATATAATTTTTGAAGTGATGAAAATCTGCAACTTTGTTAACAGGAGGGAATACAAATGCACTCATTTCTTTGCGTGTTTTTTGAGCAAATGCTAAAGGAAATTGGGATTGCATTTTGGAGTATAAAGTGCATTTCGTTACATTGTTTTATTGTGAATAGAAAACGAGCACATTTCGTTTTTGGCAATCTATTTAATTTCGGTACAGAAGATCAACTCGGCCCTAGGCGTGGCATGGAGACAGCTTTAAATGACTCGCCATAAATGCATACATATATAGATACATACATAGAACAATTTTGGATCAACAGTCTCCATCCATTGATCTGTTTCCCCACCATTCCCTTCATTTTTATTTGCACGTTCAATCCCACAACAGAATGAGTTTGAGCTATTGGCATTGTAAATGGCAATTCCTTTCATTTATGTTTTAAAAACCAATACGTAAATAAAAGGCATTGTCATTTACAATGCCAACAGCTCAAACTCTCACAAATGCGAGACCTATTGCATTGCAAATGCTTGTTTTATTTGCCTTGTTTTTGCTAATGCAAGATTGCAGGATCTCATATCACGTGTTGGTGTACAAAATCTTATCTAGCCTGCAGAATTATTGGGCCCGTGTTACACAGTGCTATGTGTGCAGGGCAGAGTAGTTTAATCTTTGCTCTTTGGCTCGTGGGCAACCAATGTAGAGTCGCTAAACAGACAGATGCAGAGCTATATCTGTCTTTATATTGATTGCTAGTTATATCTGTCTTTATGGCAAATCAATCTGGCCACTGCCTTTTGTGTTACTTGAAGTCGTGAAAATAGATAGTCTGCCATGTCAACATATAGAGACTACATGCAGAGCATTTCCATAGTCCAGTCTACTTATTATGAGAGCCTGAGCAATGTTTTTTTCCAATCAACTGGAATCCATTTGAAAAGTCTCCTTAGTAATTTTAAAGTTGTGAATCCTTTGCCACAGGTGGCCTTAACTTGTTCTGGTGTGGATAACAAATTGCCTACAAGAATTCCCAGAATTTTCGCTACCTTCTTGGGTTCTGGCGCAGATCCCAAAAAAGGTGGGCCTCCATGAGGTGTCCCAGATCAGACTTTCACCCCGCCCCTGGTAAGTAGAATTTCTGACTTCTCAGCGTTCAGTTTGAGGCAATGGTTAGTCATCCCGCTTGCAGTCTCTGATGGGCAGTTTACCAGTTTGTCTCTTGTGTCCTCATACCTTTCACCTATAGATATCATCAGCTGTTTATCATTCGCATAAGAACAGATGTTGAATCCCAATTTCTTCATAATCTTTGCCAGTGGGGAAACGTACACATTAAAAAGTGTCAGACTCAGTGATGAACCCTGGGGGACTCCACATTAAGCTATTTGGGGGCGTGATTTAAAAGGGTCAAGCTGTGCTGTATGAGTTCTGTTTCTTAGAAAAGAACTAAACCATTACAGAGTTTTAGAGTGGAGTCTGCTTTCATGTAATTTTTTCATCAGTATACTATGTGATGAGGTATCAAAAGCCGCTGAAAGTTCTAGTAGTATCAGGGGAGCGGCTTTGCCCTGGTCCATTAGTAGACTGATGTTGTCAAGCACGACTAGGAGAGTGGACCCTGTACTATTCTTAGTTCTGAAGTCTGTTTGTGAAGAGTCTAAAAAACATTATTTTCCAGATTGGTGGCAACTGGCCATCGACCAAGTTCTCCAAAATTTTGGACATATAAGGAAGCTGAGAAATTGGCCGATAATTTGAGAAAATAGAAACATCCATGCCAGATGTTTTTACCAGGGGTGTTATCAATGCTTGTTTCGCAGAATCCAGATACACTGCCTCGGCTAATGACCGGTTCAATATCTGTGTTAATCAAGGGCTCAGTGTAGTTGCTAAGCGATAGTAAATAAAATGAGAACATGGATCTAAAGGGGATCCATAATTTACCTCATCAGTTTCTACAGCTGCTCTTCCGAGATCGATGTAAATGTTTTTAAAAGAGAAGTGCCATCAGGTTGGGGCCCTAGCAGTTCCCAATTGGTCTCCTCTAATGCTGGTTGTGTCTTAAAAGTGGAATAGATTTTGGTAATTTTGTCGTTGAAGAAGTTGCTAACTTCATCACAGTGTGCTTCAGAGGGGGTGAGTGACTGAGAAAGACTGGTAGGGTTAGCAAATTCTTTCACTATTCTGAAAGGGAAAAAACCTTTACAACGCAGTCATTACATCGCACTACCTTTACAATGCAGTCATTACAACGTAACATCCTTTACATCACATGCCATTAGAACGCATCCATTACATCGCATGTTATTACAACGCATGTCATTACAACGCATGTCACTACAACGTATGCCATTACATCGCAATATGAGGTAAGAAATGGGGAATAGTAATTTTTACCCCTCCTCTATCCAACACTTACCCTACTGTTGCACTCACTGGAGTGGTAATAGTATTTTTTACCCCTACACTATCCAACACTTACCCTTCTGTTGCACTCATTGTAGTTGGAATAGTAATTTTTACTTCTACGCTATCCAACACTTACCCCACTGTTGCACTCACTGGAGTGAGAATAGTGATTTTTGCCCCTACACTATCCAACACTTAACTTACTATTGCCCTAAAAGTAATATGCGTGGTAATGGTATGCGTTGTAATGGTATGCGTTGTAATGGAATGCGTTGTAAATGTAATTTCTAAAAATACATTGTAAAATCATGCGTTGTAATGGATGTTGCAATGTAAAAACTGCGTTGTAAAGTTATTCATGGTAAATGTTTTCATTGTAACGTCGTACATTCATTCTGAAAAGTTGCTTCGAAGAACTATTGTTTTCCTCAATTCCTTTTTTCAAAATATTCTTTCTTCGTTTGTTTGAGTACTTTATGATATTTATTTAGCTCTTCTTTGTTTGTTTTCTTATCTAGTTTATTTTTAGATTGTCTCCACCTGTGTTCCAGAAATGTACACTTTTTCTTCATAATTCTAAGTTCAAGCGAGTACCATTTTTCTGAGGGTGGTTCTTTGGTTGACTTAATTGTTTTACGATGAACGAATGATCTAGGGAGTTTGTAATAGCTACATTTCAATTTTCTACTTGATTGGCTAATTACCTCTCTTGAGTGTAGATTTGTGGCGAAAAATGATTTGAAAAATAGCCTGGATTCATAAGGCTCCATGCTCTTTTCATGATCATTGAGGATTTCCTAAAACTCTAATTCCCTTCTGGAAGATTGAAAGACAACAAGATCAATGAATGATCAGTCCATGTATTCAGGTCAATCACTGAAATTTTAATGGACTAGAAAAGAGAAGACCCAGTGCACACCCGCTATGTGTGGTGGGTCCCCATACCCACTGTTTGAGCTGCAAAATCTGCATATCATTCTCTAATTGTTTGCGGAGAGGATCAGCTATATTTTCAAAATCCTAACTAAAATCACCAATAACTAGATAATGATCGTGTTTCAGACTTGGGGGGGGGGGGTGTCTGTGAGAGTAGATTGGCACTGAACTTGGGATGATACGCTGGAGGTTTGTAATTCACTGACCCCCTAAACCACAGCCATTCGCCGCTCTTTGATAGAGACCTGGAAAACTAGTATCTCATATTCATCTAGAGGAGTGGCATTTTTTATACAGCACTAGCTTACCCGTCGCGCGTTGCTGCGATCTCATAAGAAAGGAATGTTGCTGCTGCTCAGAAAAATAAGTATCTCTCCGACATCCTTGTTATTGATTTACTCTGCTTTGCTTATCTGATACTTGTATATATGTATGTCTATATAAAGTAAAGACCATTCTATAGCCAGAAAGGCAGAAAATACACTTGATCTTTGTCATAGGACCAAGAAGCAATGCCCTTTCATGTATTTTGAACCTCTGTAGAACAATGCTCATATGCTATATGAATGTTTGTGTACAGGATTTCATTCTTACTCCTACATTATGAATATGAAAGAAATGCTTCACATTTGAAGGCTAAGAATAGCAGAGTGGGACCACTTGACTGACCCTATCATATTAGGATCTGGGTAGAGTAAATTATAGGCTTTCCGGGAAGCGGACTGAGACATACAAACCTTACTTCAAGGGTGATGCTACTCATGACTGGCCTAATTGTTAAACTGGATTCTACACTTTATATCAGATGCGTTCAATCTGTGGGGTGCGTCTCCCTGGGGGTCCAAGGCTGCAGTCCCTGGGGGGGCAAATGTCTACATAAATACATGTAAATTCAGATAGCCCTCATTTATTTGGCAGATTTCCAGGCTGTCTTAGTTGACATGCAGCCACAAGCATGGGATCTGTGATCTTAAGTTGAACGGAGGCAAGAGTCAGTCAGTCTGGTGGCAGGGTCAAAGACCTGCATAAAAAAACAAAATATTCTGTAGCTGTTTGGTTGTTTTTTTCACCTCTGGTTAACTGCATATGAAATAATTTGCACTCTAATCAGTGGAGAAAGCACTCATACGTTATGAAAGCTCAGTTGGTGAATGTGATCACTGCAGATGTCTATACGTGTGACAAGCGAGTCAGAAAATTGAACCGAAGTTGGTGCAGTAAGGAATAGTGACTTTTGTATTTATAGTGCTACAAGGTCCCCGTCTGTGACAGAAAGCACTGTAAATATGTTATTTTTTTGAAATTGCATTACAGTCAGCAGCAATTACTTAGGCCTAGATTTACAAAGACTATGCATCAGGTTTGTATTACTTTTTTAATACAAACCAGAAGCATCAGGTTTGCGTTACTGTTTTTTAACACAAACCAGAACCAAAGTGTTGAGTTGGTATTTACAATCCAGTGCAAGTCGGAATTTGTGTTGGATTGTAACCAAATGTAAAGCAAGGTTGTTATGTGCCGCTCTAGAGCTCAAATTGACTAATGCTTTGTAATGGGTTTGCATTACATTACATTACTTTTGTAACATAAACAAGACACAAAGTGTTCTGCTGAGCTTTACTATCCAACACAAATTAGGATATGCAATGGATATTTTCCAAAGTACCACAAAGTTGGTCTACGTGCTGCCTTGCATTACTTTGTGTTAAGGAGGCATTCCATGGGTAGTGCATGGGCGTTCCCATTCAACCACCATGGGTTTTGATGCAAATCCCTGTCTATAAACAATTGGCAATGGGGATTTGCTCCAAAATCCTGAGCCTCCGTGAGGCAGGCGTAACAAGGGGAAATGTTTTCATTTTGCATGTGTGCTGCATTGTACAGCTCACACACGAAGAGGAAAATGCCTCAAAACATAGGGCCTGATTACGATAGCGGTAGGGCCGCTGCCGCCAGCAATGCGGTGGCAGGCCCTCTGCCACCAGACAGCAATTTTCCCCCTGCCATTGTTCCGGTACTGTGGCTGTCTTAAAGACCACCTGACATTGTTCCGCCATAGGCAATCGTTTCGATTGCCTGGTGTAGCGGTCAGCATGTGTAAAATGGCGGTGGTGCCTCGCAGGCACTGCCCGCCATGTTACGATGCTGGCGGCAGCCACCCGTTCCGTGGCGGGTAAACTGCCATTGAAAGGGTGGGCGAGAATGCATTCGGGCGCCCGTTGCGGGCCCCCATTGTGTCGGGGGGAGGTGGTGGTGCACTAGGTGGTACCAATGATACCCCTCTACATTTCCCTGCACTAAGTGGCAGGTGCCGTGTGTTGCCTGCCACGTAGTGCAGGGAACTGCACTACATGTATTTTTCACATTGCCGCAGGTGCTGCAGCCAGCAGCACCTGCCGCAATGGTAAAGATGCAAGATGTGACCGCCACGGTGGCAGGGACATTGTGATTCTACGTGCGGGACTGCCGCCATACAGGCGGGCGGTCCCAAGCACCACCACGATGGCGGGAGGACTCAAGTCCGCCCGCCATCGTAATGACCCCCATATTTTGGTACAGGAAGGGACCTCTTCCTGTAAAAAAAACTATGCTGACCACAGGGCAGACACCTTTGCACTAGGGTGCAACAGTGTCTGCAGTGTCGCATAGCAACATAAAGGGCATCACCACATGGAGAGAGCAGAGCAGCGCCACATCTTATTGGATATGGTGCTGTTCTGTCGTTCGCACAATGTCTCATCTTTGCTTGCTGCGTTGCGTGATTTCTTAGTAAATCTGGGCCTCAGTATTTAAGATAAAGATGTGCTTACAAAGTATATATTTTATGAATACGTAATTAAACTATATACATAATCAAACTGTACCTAGTACCAATATTTTTTAGGCATACATTAAAAGGAGGCATTGAAGAGCTTAGCTGATAACACTCTTGCCGTACCTCTCGGAAAGAATAAATCTTTGTCTCTATGGATCGTCAAACGACTCCCATCAATTGAAGCCACTACTGTTTTCCAAACAGGCTTTACATGTGGTGCTGAACCACTTGCACCCATTTACATTTCTTTCAGGTTGAAGGCACCCTGTTGAGAAGTTCTGTTTCTTCTTTAACTCTCTTTCCCTCCCTAGGCTTCACAGCACAGGAAGCCTATTAACCGTTCAGGACAGTATGGTTGATTTTTGACAAAAAGTATGAAAACTGTTTTGGTAAAGTTAAAAAACAAAACATGTACACGTGGGTCCCCATAGATCCCGCCTACTGCCACCACTGTTCACATACCGAAGTTTTCTTGTCAGCATTAAGGCCCATGTTACCCTTGCTGTCAGGACCCAAGCAAATTAGGGGCGAGAGAGACGTAAGGGTTTTTTTCAATTTTTTGTTTTTTGGGTTTCGCCTGCCGAAAGGCTGCGCTCTGCGCAGCCTTTCAGCGCAGGTGAAATCCTATGTCGACACTAAGCAGTTCGGGAACGTCCCCCGGCTCTCATTGGCTAGCTCCATAAATGGAGGCTAGCCATTGAGTGCCGGATCTGTCCGTCAAGGCCGGACCAGATTCAGGGGCGTTCCCGAGATTTTTTCCCAGGGCGGAGTTACGCTTTTCCCCGTTCCCTCCCCTTTCACTGAAAGTGAATTCAGATGCGCTGTCCATTCCCGCCCCCTCCGTGTGCCTCCCGCCCCTCCCTCGCTGTCCTGTGCACGTTTCCCGCCGTCCGTGTCCTCTCCCGCCCCCTCCCGCCGTCCGTGTCCTCTCCCGCCCCCCTCCCGCCGTTCGTGTCCTCTCCCGCCCCCCTCCCGCCGTTCGTGTCCTCTCCCGCCCCCCTCCCGCCATTCGTGTCCTCTCCCGTTAAATTCACCATCTCCCAGACCGGCTGTTTTGGGACGAGAGAGTTTACAGTAGCGTTAGAAATATCACAGTGAAAAGCTGCCTCAGCTGCTGACAGTATTGCTTTGTAAAACGTCATATCTAACCGAAAAAACTTTGTTGGTAATTGTGGAAATGTAAAGAAAATAATAGAATCACACACGTTGGTACAGCTATTCCCTTATATATAGGTTATTAGTAACCAATGTAAGATTGGGAAATATTTTAACGCATCAAATAAACTTCGCGATAAGTCGAAAATATAATTTAGAAAACCGTCATTGTTCTAGCGAAATTCACTTGACTCTTGTCCTAATGTTCAGGATAAGACGCGTTTTCATCAGTCTATTCCAATATGGCCGCCAACATGCATACTAAACGCAGTGTTTATGCACGCCTACTCTTATTCACTGTTTGGCTTTGGGAATACTTACACCACAGCCAGCAAGGGTCCTGTAACAGTTGGCAGCGGGGGCTGCTCGTTACTAAACGTACGCCCTGGGCTTCTGCATTTGTTTGTTGCTTGCTGGCTGAAGATGGAAGCTACACTGTTTCTCCCTATGCTACTGCTTCTGTGGCGTGTTTTCAGCGCCTCTGCAACAACGGCCCCACCGCCTGCGGACCTTAAGGTATCAGAGAGTGGGGCAGGAAAGAGGGGCAGCGGCAGGTGCAGTGAGTGGGGTATTGTGGAAGGAATCCCCGTAGATTCACAGAGGAGTGGGGTATTGTGGAAGGAATCACCGTATATTCACAGAGGAGTGGCTGCTCGCAGTGGGTTAAAGCAAAATACACCCCCGCCCCAGAATGTGATGCTGGTCCCGAGTCTTTCACGTCTCGCAGATATTCATTGGCTTATGCTGACCTTTGAAGGTTTGAGAGGCTACGTTAGACCCTTGCCTGCTCATAATTTAGAGGATGGGGTTCTGTAATGAGGGAATAAGAAAGTGCTCAAGGAAAAGATAATTTCCCCAATACCTCCTTCAAAATTTGTAATTGCTAAGCATTGATCTGGGCATAAAACGAACTGAGCTTTCTATTTACAGGGAGTTTATTTTGTGTCTATGTTGGAGAGTGATCAACACTTGTGCGCCTAGGAGGCTGGTTCACCAGGCTATTGGTGGGACCAGCTCATGGCTATGTCCTCTCCCGCCCCCCTCCCGCCGTTCGTGTCCTCTCCCGCCCCTCTCCCGCCCTCCTCCCACCGTCCGTGTCCTCTCCCGCCCCCTGTGTCTTCGTAGGTGCTTGTTTTTTTTTAATACATTTCCTAGAGGCTGGCTTTTCTCTAGACTAACCAATTACAGACGTTGTGGGCCAGGACAGCCACCCAATCCCTGTCAGACACTCTTCGTCCCCTATGGGTAATTTTAAATTTCTATTCCGATTGGTTCGAGCGGTTTAAGAGGCGGAGGCTGCCTCTGGAAGCGGGAGCTGTGCGGGTGTTTGGGTTAGAGCGTTTTCCGGTGTTGTTTTGCCTTGGCATCCAGTGGGCGATCGCACAAGATAGTGCATACTCTTCGCACAGGGCGTCTGCATGCAACAAAGCACGTAAACTCAGGTGAAGCGTGAAAGAAGCTAACAGTTTTTTTTAAATTTATTTATTTTATTGTATGCGTTCTTATATAGCGCGGACTTTACCCAAGGTGTCAGAGCGCTTCACAATAGGAACGAACAGTAATGATACATGAGGAGAAAATTACAAGTGAACAAAATACAAAAGCAAACGTTAAGTTACAAGATGGTCCCGTGAGCCCCCTTCTTCGCCGATCTTTACACCCCCCCCGCTCCTGCTTGCCCCTGAGGCTCCCCCTGCACCCCCCTCTTCTTTCTGTTCCTCGTCTCTCTTGATTACTCGCAGCCCGGGGTCTCTTCATTTCACCTGGGATGCCCTCTTTCCCGGTGAGCTGCGACCCCTCGTTCCCTTCCCATCTCATCCCAGCACATACCCTCATCCCTCCTCCCCAGGGATGCTGCCTCTGTTGGCCATCCTGCTCTCCTTTTCTGCCGTTCAGGAGATTCCAGCCCTCTCGCCCCTCCCTCCCCCCCCCGTACTCCCCGTGCACACTCACGGAGGCAGGCACACCCCTAGCAGGGAGACCCCCGGCGCCGGACCCCCGATCCCCTGCCGAGCCTGGCCGGGGGGCAGCCGGCTGATGTTGCTCTGCTGCACCTGGAGGGAAGAGCTGATGGGCGAGGAGGAAGGTGGGTGTCCGCCTGGGGGGAGCGGCTGCACGGGAGGGTCCCAGGGTCCGACGGGGGGTGAAAGTCAATTAGAGAGGCGAGGAAGTGTGGGTGAGAAGAGGAATGCAGGGCAGAGGGAAGATGGGCACCGAAGGGCAACGCGGGTGTGCCCTGGGGTGGCGCATCGCAGGATGGGGTATGCGTAGGGCTTTGAATTTATTTATGCATTTTTATATAGCGCGGACTTTACCCGAAGGTGTCAGAGCGCTTCACAATAGGAACAGAACTGATACATGAGAACATTACAAGTGAGCAAATTACAAAAGCAAACGTTACATTACATGACGCAAAAGTGACAATCGTGAGCAAACAAATACAAGAGATAGCAAACGGTGCATTACAGCAGGAAAAAAGTGACATGTGTGCAGGTTACAAAAGCGTTAATATATGGAGGACACAAAAACAAACATTACGTAGGCAATGGTGGCACTTGTGCAAGAATTGAAGGCAAACAAAATGTAAGAGGTAGCTGTGCCTTCACAGTGCAGTTTGTTTTTTGACTCCCAGTTTCTTTGCGCAGTCTCCTTTGTGGTTGGTACATGTTGCGAGTAGCCCCCTCTTCGCAAGTTAGGGGATACAGTGACTTCTGGGGTGCAGGTCCAGTAGCGGATAAGCTTTACCCATAGGGAATGAGAATTTACTTAACCAAGTTATGTCTCTGGTGCATGCCCAACCTCTGATGCATGTGTGAGGAAGCAGATTGTACTTAACTTGTACCTGTGGCCTCAAGAATGTGTTCATCCATGAGCTTCTGTATAGCCGCCTTTGGGGTTCTGGATCAGTCCGTCGGGGCACCCATGTTTTTCAAAAGGCTGTGCCTGCATTAACCCTGGTAATGGGTCAGTCTCTTGTATCGGCGTGATGATTTCTCCCTAGCAAGTCTTTCTTCATCCATCTTCTGAGTGCCTACACACATTTATAGACCTCTTCCATACGTGTCCATACAGTCAAGTTTCAATTGAGGACGTAGTTTCGGGTACACCCCATGTTGTATGCTCTGTGCCTCACAGGGCACAAGTCCTAAACAAGCATTTACAATGCAACGGTTTCGCCTTTGGAAAAGTTAGAGCTATTGGCAATGTAAAGGACAATGCCATTTATTTATCTGTTTTCAAAACCAACACATAAATACAAATGTTGTCATTTACAATGCCAATAGCTCAAACTTTTCCAAAGGCGAAACCGTTGCATTGTAAATGCTTGTTTACACATGTGGGCAGACAGCGTTCTTTGGATCTTAGCCCTAGGTGTGATGGCCCAGTGGTATGGGCATAGGAGACATCCATAAGGTATCGTTAGAGTTGCAGGTGCAGTAGCACCAGAGCTCAGAGGGGGTGAAAGGACAGCTAAATCCAAATTATGGCTTGTTGTTCCTTGCTTGAACTAGAGCTCAGTGCACCCTTGCAGTGCCACTCTTGCTTTGGGCCTCAGAGCAATGGCACAAGGGTGGAGTTATTGATACAGAGGGGAAACCTTAGCTTGGCCCTCAAAGAAATAGTAGGGAGGAGGATGGGGCAAACCAGGGCCCTGCTTTTTAACAATGCGCAGAGAAACCAGCCACTTTCAAGGAAGTAGCTATCATTAGTTAAGCAGGTGTAGTTGTTCTGGGGCCCAGGATATTGAAGGGTTCCATGCATCACAATTATGACTGCCTTACTTTACATAGGGGCATTGGGCTCATATACTTTGCTAGCATTAGAGCCGAGGGAATGCTTGCTGCAGAGGGGGGCAACATATGGGAGCTAATTTGTTTCTGAAAGGGACAAAGAGCCTGTTTCAAAATCGGAGTAATGGCCAGGCATGGTGGGGGTGGGTGGAAGATTCAAAGGAGACAGCCTGGTACTCAAGACCGCAGCAGTCATTGTGCAGCAGGTGCTGCTGCATTGGGGCCCAGGAGTGTGAGGGGCTCACACACCTCCAGTTATAGGAAGCAGTCATTTTTTACCTATTTCTGTTTTTGTTCCATGCATTCACTCTTTTATAAATCTCACGTTTAGAGTGGATTATGAACTACAGAAACAGTACCCCTGAACTTAATGATCTCACAAGTCCAGGCCCCTACAGTCATCCCTGCCTCCCACTATTTCTTGCCATAATGGCTTGAAGGGGGACCCACTTAAAAACATTTAGCTCAGAGAAAACAAGTTTGAAGACCTCTGCTCTATATTAGTGTGTGAAACTCCATGAAGTGCAAAAAAAAAAACAAGCAGCGGAGTGGTTAGATAAATGCTGTTCATGATGATTTTCAGCGCTGGGTGTTTGTCTGCTCTGTGCAGTCATCGCGAATGGCACCATGCACAGTGCAAGCGGGCACTGCTTCCTTCCTGCCCCTGGAATAGAATTTTTACTCGAGCGACAGCTTTCTCAATGCGAACGGGTGGTTTCTCAACGCGAGCGGTCGCGAGCCCACACGACCACTCGCAATGAGAAATCTGACCGCCCGCTTTGAAAAATTTCGCCGGGAGGTTGATTTTTCATGCTTGTGCTCGCCATATTGAAGTTGGCGATTGCGAATGAGGAAAAATCTTTCCAGGAGGTGGATTTTCCTCGCTTGCGCTCGCCATCTTGACGTTGATGAACGCGACTGAGGGAAAAAACTCAGCTCCGAGTTTTTCTGAACTCTGCGAGCTCTGCGTAACTCGTAGTGTGGAAAACTCTGCAAACTCCACGAGCGGAGCAGAGTTCACCACCCAGGCTTACTCTATATCCTGTTAAGAATGCATGATGTAAGTTATTCAGAGGTTCAAGGTACTTGCATTGTGTGGCTGACATATACACATCAATTGTTGATTGTATGATATGTCGCCACGTTAAAAAAATGGAAAATTAAAGTTAAAATTAAAACATTATGATGCTCCTCATCAGGAGTTATCCAGCCAGTGCTTACTTTGAGCTGGTGGTTTCCAGTGCTCAACAACGGCACTCAGTTGTCAACATCGGTGCTTGTGATAGTCTGCCACTAGGTGGAGCTGTCTGTTGAATTTAAAGAGGACTACAACAACAGTTAATTATAAATTCAATATACATTAGAAACGACTCTTATCTGCTGCCCAAGCCCTTCTTATAGCTTTGGGGGGCTGAAATAGTCTAAATTGGCACACTTGGAGAATTGTGATGGTTACTAGTTGTGTTGTTACTGTCACTGATAGCGCTGGCAAAGGCATTGTATGGTGCAAGCAGCAGTGGCTGCTCGACGAGTGCCCTATCAGTTATATTTTCAAAAAAATTAAGCAATGTCACCATCTCATCCAAAGGAGCAATCATTGTTGTTCCCCATCTCTTGGTAGCCAGATCTAGGCTTCTTCAAAAGGAACTGTATCTTTCAGTTCCCTGACTCACCCCTCTTTGAAATTTTGGAATACTCTTAATTTTACCCATTTCTGCCTCTCTCCCTCTATTGCTTTAAGTCAAAGATGATGAAAAAATAAGATCTGGTCCCCAAAATAAGTGCTGATTCACACCAGCCGTAACCACTTGCACAAATTCAGCCTTGACCCCAGTGCTGCCAAAGTGGCAGTGCACATACAACTTAAGCAACAGATAAAAGGGCAAGATCAGACAGTTTTAAGGTAAAGCTGTACATGTGTAATATGTACAAGTGGAAAGGTTTCTGGATGTTGGTGACGTAGAAAAGAGACATGGCACGCAAAGACACACCCAAGGACCTTTAAATATGAGCATTTGAAGCAGCACTTTAAAATGATGCTTCCAGACTCAGTATGAGGCTTTTCAAGAATCACTCCCTGTGCAGGTGAGTAAAGGCATTGTTGTGCCAAATATTAATATTTTTAGAAATCTGCAGTAACTCCAGGCAAGCTCTAGAGGTCTCCACAGATACTGAAGGTGTGAAAACCGGAAGTGAACACCTGTAACCACGTTATGTACCCACCAGCACGTACTGCTTAAGTGGCACTTTATAAATTGCTTGTTTGATATGCCACATCGCTCCAGATAAAATCAGTGACCCAGAAGAGACAAGAAAGCAGCCGACTCTGATACGAACTTCAGTTCAACGAGGCAAGATCTCGTGCACTGCCTCTATGTTGGTAAACAGGATTTCATTATTAACACCTACATTAGGGCTAGGCAGGATATCTGATTGAAAGAGGATATCAGTCAAAAGCACTTCGACATAGTGGACGGACAGTTGGTTATTCCATCAGAACGAAGGGAGGTTGACTGCGCTATTCTGAAGTGAACCGCCACCTACTGTGCCAGAGGAGGATAGATGACTCGGCTATTGCATACGTCATCTGGTTTGAACTCTGGAAACCCAACCTGCCCTTCTTATTGGATTTCTGAACACCATGTCACACGAGTAACTACATGGAGTAAAATCAGTGCTTAATTTGAGCCGGTGCTTTCCGGTGCTCAGCACCAGCACTTAATCAGTTTCCGGTGCTCGGCACCTAATTGTCAACACCATACTTGGAACAGTCCGCCACATGGTGGCGCTGCTCATCTAATTTAAAGGTAAGCAGAACAACGGTAGTTTAAGACTACGAAATGCATTCAAATTGCTAATACCTGACTGCCCAGCCATTCATTTTGCTTTGGGTACCTGGAATAATGTGAATTGTCGCATTTACATGCAAGATGGTTAGTAGTTGTTTTGGCAGCGATGACAAGGGCGATGGGTGGTGCAAGCTGCAGTGGCCTCCTGGTCAGAGCCCTGGCACTTATTATTTTACAAATTAAGCACTGCAGTAAAACCTCAACCCTGTTATCAACCATCTGGCCGTGAAGATGGTAGAAGTGGCTGCAATGATTGCTCCATTTCTACTCATGAACCTGAAGTGAGATCTGTGGCAACAGCCACTGTTAACATGACCTCATTACTCAGATCTGCAAGGAAGCAATAGAAATACTAATGAGAGGAAGGATTCTGGTGACAGCCCCAACAGGCAGAAGACAGATAAGGAAGATAATGATCCTGCAGTTGAAGACCAGTGCCAGGTCCTTCTGCATGCTGAGATATTGAAAAAAGTGCAACAACAAGACAAAGCAATGTCTAGCTAAGATCTGTAGGTGCCGGCTACAAACCAGTGAGTAAAACAATGAAAGTAAGATAGTCCTCCAGATCCAATTCTGTACCTAAACCAAGGATCCTAAAGAACTGGAAGACCCGGTGTCAGCGTGCGCAGTTCATCCATTATTCTTTTATATTCAATCCGTTATCCCTCACAATGAAGACTTATCAGTCAGTCAGTCAAAACAAGCTTTATTCGATTGTTAAAATCATAAAAGCAGAGTCAGGCAATAAAAAGACAATGTCACATTTCATCAGTTTAAAAAGACATTAAACATTAATGATAATATTGAATACATACAAAGATTATTAAAAATGGGCATGCTAAAAAACAGTTAAAAGCAGTAAAAAAGAACACAGTATATTCAATCGCCCCGCCAGGTTATTCGGGTATAGCTTCCTGGTCTTAATACGCATGGCAGCTACCAGGAAGCTAGCAACCCCGAAAATTACTTTTGTGGTACCTAATAGTTGTAAGTAAAAGAGAGCTGGGCGTACTTGTGAAAAACCTGCTTCTCTTAGAATTGGGGTTAAGAACCGCCTTCTGCCCTCCTTGAAATGGTCACAGAACATTACAAAGTGCATGAGAGACTGCTCTGAGAAATTATCACAACTACATGGGCTCAATGTATCAGGTACCCCCCACACTGGGAAGTCACCCAGGGAGTATTGTATAATGTTAAACCTGAATCTAATGAGGAGGTGACAATGGAATGGTTTACTAACAATTTTTAAATAGGGTTCTAGAGAGGGAGTGGTTAAGAGCAAAAAATTTGCTCTAACTTTTGGCTTAATTAATTCCTCCTCCTCCCTAGCCTGATTCGCCCTAAACAGGAAGTTTTCCTTAATCCATTTTACGTCTCCTTTAACTATGTTGTTCGGGTATTTGTAAAGATCTGGCCTGCCCAATTTATTCAACGTGTTCTTAATGTAAACTAGCCAAGGAATTTTAGACACCTTGTCTAATGCCATGCAGTCCTTGAGGATGCAGTGGTTCAAAGGGATATCACTATTTAACCAGGTTTTTGCCCAATAGACCAGAGGGGCCAATTGTAGCTCATCAGTTACATAGCCTATGCCTAACTCAGTATGCAGGGAGAAAACTGGTGTTGATTGTGGGACTCCAAGCAATGTTCTGAGGAAAGTATTTTCCGCAATTTGTATTTTACCTTGTGGCGAGAAGCCCCACAAGGGAGCACCATACATGGCTATGGACAAGCATTTTGTCTTATACACTTTCAAGAGAGCGTCCATTGGACGCGAGCCCAATCGCTTTGCAAAGCTCATTAGAGCTGAGGTTGATCTCTTGACTGCAAGGCTTTTTGCATTTAGTTGGGCGGTCCAGGAGCCCCCCTCTTCAAAGATAACACCCAAGTAAGTAAAAACTGGTACCCTAGTCACCCCCTCACCAGTGCAGGTAAACGTCTTTAGCTTTTGAGTTTTTGTGCGCTTCCCCGCCACCATTATATGGGATTTTTTGTTGTTGATCGCCAGGTCGAGTGAGACCATGAACTCCCCAAATGCGTCGAGAAGTTTCTGCAACCCTACCCCTGTGCGGGCTAAGAGCACCGCGTCATCCGCGTATAGTAATACGAGCACCAGGGAATCCCCCACGCGTGGAATATCAGGTGTTGAGTCCTCCAGATCTTTGCCCAATGAGTTAATATAAAGGGTGAATAGGAGAGGGGCCAAAACACAGCCCTGCCTAACACCCCTTTTAGAACGGAATGGCCGAGTACAGCTGCCCTCCCGATCGGTTCTGATGGAGGCTGTCAAGTCTGTGTGAAGTGACGCTAGGAAGTTGACCAGCGATGGGTCAATGCCCAGGCTGGCCAGTATGGCCCATAACTTGGTTCGGTTGACCAGGTCAAAGGCCGAGGAGAGGTCCATGAAGGCCATGTATAGATTACCCTCCTTGGCCTTGGTGTATTTGCCAACCAGCATAAGGAGGTTTAGGCACTGGTCCATGGTTCCTCTCCTGGCCCTAAACCCATACTGCAGGTCTGAAAGGAACCCCTTCTCCTTTATAAAATCCCCCAGTCTCTGTAATATGACTCTGCCTAGAGTTTTGACGGCAGAGTCAATCAATGATATCGGCCTATAACAGGCCGGATCTGTTTGGGAACCTTTCTTGTAAATGGGAATGATGGTCGAAGAAGACCATGATTTGGGAAACCCAGCTGTGCAGGAGGAATTAAAGACGTTGGTGAGTATTCTAGCCCACATGTCCAGGGGTGACCTATAAAGATCTGCAGGGACACCATCTGGGCCCGGGGCCTTACATTTCGTCATCTCTAAGATGGCCCTGATAACCTCGTCATCACTAAACTGCAGGAGGACAGCAGGGACCGTGAGCCAGTGACGACTATCTGGTGCTAGTGACTCTTCACTGTTGTATATTTTGCTGAAGTGGGCAACCCAATCTTCCTCAGGGATCACACAATCCATGATAGAGTTTTCCTCCTCAGAAAAATAGGAGTGGTTGATCACAGCCCAGAATTTGGAACTATCTCTCAAGATGTTAATTGATACGAGATTGTCCCAAGCCTCGTTTTTTATAGACATTTTTCGGTTATTAATGGTTAATCTATAGAGCTTCCTGCACTGAATCACCCGCTCCCGATTTCTCGGCTGCTGTTTGAGGGCCTCCATAAGCCCCTTATGTGCCTTTGAGCATTCCCTATCAAAGCATCTTGGGCGGGTGGTTTCAGCTCGCTTCTTCCTGAGTGTTAGATCATGGCTAACTTGCGTACAGATATTAGTGAAAGATTTAATAATATCAGTGTCAGCTGCCGAGCTATCTGTGCATGTTAACAAATCTGCATGAACATTTGCTTTTAGATACTGGATAAATGTGTCCGGGACCACCTTGGACCAATTTAGTCTTCTTCCCCAGTCCTTGGGAACAATGGGATCGCAACAGCCACCCAGACGCTCAACCTGGGTTGCGTTGTTACTCCCAAGCTTTAAAGTCAGAATCAGGGGATTATGGTCACTAAAGGCGGAAACCTTGACTTCAAGGGCGGATACCGCATCAACTAGTCCCACTGAGATAAAGATGTAGTCAATAACAGTGTTTGCATCTCTACCTATGAATGTCGGTGCCCTATTCTCCCCCTCGGGCCCAGCTAGTTCAAACAGGTTTGGGTCAGCAAGTAATTCTTCCAGCTCCATCCCCTGCAGTGTGTGTTCAAAATGGGAACTGATAGCGCCCGGAGGCGCCAGTTGTTGTTTAGAAAAACAATCCCATCCACAGGGGTGTATGTTAAAATCTCCCATGAGCAAGATTTCGAATATAGCTGTTTGGTGTGACTTGCAGTGGGAAAGAAAAGAGGATAAGGACCTTAAGTGTGTGTTACAAGATACCTTATCCGGTGCATTATAAAAATTTACAATTAAAATTATAGGGAGGTTGAGTCTAACCCATTCTACACACAAAATGCTATCCGCTGATGATTCTATTTTCTTCATGGAACCTGCCAAATTGATAGAGGTGATTGTATACAGGCCCCCTTTGGGTCTCCCTCCCCGCCCAGTGGTCGCTTTAACTGAGAAGCTATGATAACCATTTAAATAAAAATTTCCGTCGGTATCCCACGTCTCCTGAAAACACATAATGTCGTGGTGAGTTACAAAATGAACCCATCTGTCATCCCCGGCTTTCCCCCTTAGCCCCGCTATATTCCAGCTAAGTACCATTGGTTTATGGCATTGATTGACTATAATGGAATTCTCCTGTCCAGTCGGGTGAGTGGGTAGTTGTCAATCCACTAGATCCAGGCTAGAGGGGTTTGCAAGTGGTGAGAACCTATTACTTAGCACAACAGGTTCCACCTGGATTTCAGCTAAATGATCAGGGACATTGCGTACAGTGGCGGCAAGCTTATCCCCCGCCCTCAGACGAGCCTGTTGTGCTTGATAGGAATAGTGTCTCACTTCCCCTGCCCTTCCTATGTGTCCTGATGGTAACGGGATATGCCAGGATCGTGGTTTGGCCTGTGGATAGGGTGGAGGTGGATAGAAATAGCCTAATGGCAGGGGTCTAATACCTGCACCATCTAGCTCAGATCCATCCCAGAGTAGTGTATTAGCCATATTGGGACTGTTAAAGTTAACAATCACACAGTCACCAGTAATACATTTCTCCCTTTGCCCGACCCAATCCACCCTTCTTGCAGCTATAATATTTTTCCCACATTGGAACTCCCACTACTAAACTGTGTACACCATCTTCTGGTTCTGTTCAGTAGATCCTGTTCTGATTCCCTCTGGTTGATATTAAGGCGTGGGATCCCAGTTAAAATAACAACTAGGGATGCTGCATCTGGGGGGAGATCCACTATGTTGTTCTGTCTGGCGTGCAACCCACTATTTCTTTGCTCCTTAACTAGTGGTTTGGCTGCCCTGTCCTCAGGCACAGCCCCCGAGACTAAGATCTTATGTGCCTCCCCTTGAGATGTTATGTTCCCTTTGGGTGGATTTGTGCATGTTGTATGGCCTTGTCTGTTAGCTTGCATCGGTGAGCCCATGATCACCTCCTGGCTATCAATCGATTCCGGTTTTTCATGGGCCCGCTTCCCCTGAGTGTGGGACTTCAGGTCTTTAAGGCAGTTGTCAATACGTTCACATTTATGCAGGATATTTTCTACACATGATTTCAAAGTGTCCACTATGTCCTTTGCAATATTTACCAGTAGTGGTTCCAGCCGGGATTCAAACAGTTCTTCTACCACGTCTGCCAAGTTAGCGTGGAATCCCTGGGTAACTGTAGTGTCTACTTTGGGTGTAGGCTGTTTACGGGGTTTATTTCCACGGGGTTTTGTGTTTTTTATCGTGGAAAGTTGCTGTGTCTCCTGTGATACAGCCTTACTGTTGGTTTGGGGAGGTAACTTGTTAACCATGCAAGTGGATAGAGGGGCCGCCACAATTATGTTAGGTTCGAGTGAGATGGGACGAGCCGGTTCTGGCTGTGACTGTGAATCAAATTCAACCGGGAGATCCCTAGGTTCCGCACCAGTCTGGACAAGTCCCAGTTCTTTCACCGCATTAGCAATTTCGTTATTCAAAGCCCCCACCGCAGAGGTAAGGAAGGAAATAATTGTCTCCGATTTTCGTGGGACTTTGACTTTCTTACCTTCTCCGCCCTTTATTACAAGTTTGCGTTTCCCCATTGCCCTGGACAGAGTGACTGGCCCTGCCCTGCCTCTTTCTGCCCCGGACGGCCACAGACGGCCCGCCCTCTGCCCGGGCTCAGCCCGGCATCGCCCGCGCGTCCCGCGACGCGGAGGTAGTTGCTGTCCTTTAAGCACCTCCGGGCGCGCTCCAACAGGAAGTGGGCGGTTCCGGCCCCTGAGCCCTCTGGGAGCTGTAGTCTTCCCCCGCTCAGGCCGTGCGATGCTGCGAGCACGGTGGCGGGGAAGAGCACACAGCGTCAGGGCCCCAGTGATGTTGCAGCGCGATGTATCAGAGTAGCAGAGTTTTGGCCGGTGAGTTTAGCCCCTTGCGCGTGCAAACTTATCAATTTTCGATTTCTCTTTAGTTTTTAAGATTTAGCTCTACCATGATATCCACAATATTAATAACACAAGATCAAATAACCAGTACAACTTCTGGAAGCTTTTAAAATATTTAAAAAAATTAAATAAGCCATTTCATTGATTGGATTAGCAATAAAATGCAATACATTGTTCACCCAGCGAACCCCATAGTTCAAGAACTCTGGTTTCAATAAGTGGCAGCGACTGAAGTGTACCAGAGTGCAGACAAACAGGGCATGGATAAGGTCTTGGGGGGAGATCAAACTAAGATCACATAATCTGTTTTCTCACTTTAAACCTTTCCAGGCAACAGTGACCATGTTTAATGGCAAAATGTTAATCTGCAACAATAATACAAAGCGTCAAACTCTGCGTTCCAAATTCCAGGTAACATTTATTATTTAGAAGTTTTCTATAGCGCTAACAAGACCCGAAGGTAGCAGAGCGCTTTACAGTAAAAGGAAAGGCATGGTGAGCAAAAAGATACGTAACAAATAAAGGCAGTCCTCAAAGACAATATTGGGGGAGGAGAAGTTCGTAACAGTAGGACTTTTGGTAGAAGGATACAGAGATAACACATAGTTCAGAGGGAGATCCTAGTTATCTAGGACCTAGGGAACGGGTGAGGAACAAGGATTTGAGTTGGATCTTGAAGTCCGGATAGGAAGGTAGAGTTCTGATATGAGGGGGGATAGAGTTCCATATTTTGGGGGCATTTCCAGTGAAGGAGCAGTCCGCAGTTTTCTTCTTTCTGGTTTTTGGTGGGATGAGCAACAGGGAGTTGGAGCTTCTCAAATATCTGCTTTGGCCTGCTTTTGTGAGCTTGTTTGCCAAGTATTCTGGTTTACCGGTGTGGAGGGCCTTGTGTGTTAGGCAGGCCGTTCTGAAGGAGCTACGCATTTCCACCGGGAGCCATTCAAGTTCTTTGAGTGCTGGGGAGATGTGGTCAAATTTTTTGCATCCTGTGATCATTCTTGCTGCCGCATGTAGTGTTGTTTTTAATGGAGCCAAGTGTGATTTGGGTATACCTGTAAGGATTGAGTTCCGATAGTCCAGTCTAGATAGAACTAGAGATTGAGTGGCTAGTTTAAGGTCTTTGTTTGGAATGAAAGGTTTTATTTTGTTCAGCAGTCTGAGGTTGAAGAAAGCACTTTTTGCCAAGTTCTTAATGTGGTTTGTCAAGGTTAATTTGGGGTCAAGGGTGAAACCCAGAGATTTGACGGAATCAGTTGGCGTGAGAGAACCTTTAAGAGCATCGATCGACTTCAGCCATTCAGTGATTTGAGGATTGTCTTCTTTGTTTGAGATGAGAAGAGTTTCGGTCTTGTCGGGATTGAGTTTCAGATGGTTTTTTGTCAGCCAGTCTTGAACATCTTTTAAGACAGCATTTAGTCTGTGGATGTCATTAAGTGAAGAGGTTTCCAGGTAAATCTGCGTGTCATCCGCGTAGAGGTGGAAGAGGATATTGGCATTCCTGAGTAGTTTGGCGAGCGGTTCCATATAGATGTTGAAGAGCTGAGGTGAAAGTACTGATCCTTGGGGGACACCCTTGTTGACTTGCTGCATTTCGGAGGTGAAGTTCTTCAGTTTTATTATTTGCGAACGGTTGTGGAGAAAGGAAGAAAACCAATCAAGAACTACTTCGCCGAGGCCAGCTCTTGCTTGCAGAGTTTTGATGAGGAGCTTATGGTCTACCGTGTCGAAAGCTGCGGATAGATCAAGGAGTATGAGAAGGCAGCACTTGTCAGCGTCAAGAGAACCGTGAATGTCATCTATGATGTTCAGCATCGCGGTTTCTGTGCTGCGGCCTTGTCTGAAGCCAGATTGGAGGGGGTCGAGGAGATTGATGTTATCCAGATGATGAGTCAGTTGCAGGAGAACACAGCGTTCCAGTGTTTTGGCGAGTAGAGGGAGGTTAGATATCGGTCTGAAATTGTTCAAGTCTGCAGAGTCAAGACCGGGTTTTTTCAGCAAAGGAGTGACTTGTCCCATTTTTAGACAGTCAGGGACCACTCCGCTTTGTAGGGAGCTGTTTATGATTTTGCCCCAGATAGGTGCTAAAGTGAGCTTCATTTTTTTGACTAGTAAGGGAGGAATGGGGTCTGAGATGTGAGCTGATGGTTTGGAGGTCGAGATCAGCAAGATTATCTCAGTTTCCTGCACGTGGCGAAAGCTTAGCCATGGGGGGGGGGGAGGGGCCAGAGAGGGGGGTCTGAGGGATGGCCGCGTTACTGATGTCTAGAGATAGTTCAATTTTTAGGACCTTGTCGTTGAAGAAGCTGGCGAAGTTGTCGCAAAGTTCTTTGGACGCTTGCAGGGGTGAGGGCAGAGGCTTGGATGTTTGATGTCTGATTATGTTGAAGAGCTCCTTAGGTCTGTTTGTGGAGTTGGCTAGAGCCTCTCGGAAGAAGCTGGATTTCTTGTTTTTGATATCGTTGTTATACTTCTTGCGGGCTGTTTTTAGTTGTAGGCGAAGGGTGGCTGTTGGGTTGTTTCTCCACTTTCTTTCTTTGGCTCTCAATGATCTTCTTTCTGTGTTGAGGTCCGCATTGAACCACGTTCTAGATGGGGTGGCGCGGCTTCTTTTGAGCTTTGGAGGAGCTAGATTATCGAGAATGGAGACTAGCTCAGAGTTGTAGTGGTCAATGAGTTCGTTGGTCGAAAGGTGTGGAGAGTTGTCTAGAAGAAGTGAACTTAGCTGCCCTTCTAGAATGTCTATGGGGACTTGGGAGAGGTTTCTTGACCATTTGGGTGGGTCTTGGGGAGGTTTAAGCGGGATGATGGGGTGATTAATGTGAAATAGGATCATATGGTGATCTGACCAGTCAACAGGGAGTATGTGGTTGATCGTGATTGAATTATTTTGTGCAATGATGGCGTCCAGTGTGGCTCCTTTGTAATGTGTCTCCTCGGTGCAATGTTGAGTGAGGTTGTTATCGGTGAGGAGGTTGGATAGTGATCTAATTAGAGGGTTATGGGATTCATTCCATCGGAGATTCAGGTCACCAAGAATTATGTTTTTGGAATCGTCGAGAGCGTCTTGAGCGATCAGGTTGGATAGTTGGTCTCCACACTCATTGTTTCTGCCCGGGGGGTGATAAAGAAGATGGCAGAGTAGAGAGTCATTGTCTTTGGTTTTGATGGAAGCGGATAGGCATTCAAATGAGTTGTATTCAAAGGGGGAGGTTTCTGTGATGTTCCAGCTGTCCTTGTGGATGATAGCAACTCCACCTCCTCGTTGTTCTATCCTGTCTTTGGAGATGAGGGAGAATCCCGGTGGGACCAGCATGTCTAGGCAGGGGGGAGATGACTTATTAAGCCAGGTCTCAGTGAGAACGCAACATCTATGTCGTGTGTGAGGATGGCTTCAGCTATGTCCGTTGCATGTAATGAGGCCGATCTGCAGTTCATTAGGAGGCAATTGGTGATTCTCTCCTGAGTGCTGGTGGTTTTGTCTTTAACTTCTCTGGGTATGGCGGTGAGGACTGGTAATCTTTGTCGTTTGAAGGTGGGTTGATCTTTCCGGTAACCAGTGATTACTTGGATTTTAGATTTAGGTGAGACTGAGATGGGAGAGTCGTAGGTCGTGGCTAGTAATGCTGCTTCACTGTCTGACATGGGGGCTTCTGATCTGAGTGGTCTGGTGGTCAGGAGTTTTGAGCCTGCTAGGGTGTGAGATGGGTTAGTCGTCGGAGGCTTGGTCCATGATGTTCTGGGGAGTTCAGTTTTTTTGGGACTGGAAGCCAGGACCTTGGGATAGGGATCGATCGGGTGAGTGTTGAGGGCTTCTGTGGGTCCCTGGGTGATGATGGCATTGGCGAGGAGGGGCGTTCGGGGAGGGGTATTGGAAGGTTTGGGGGGATTATATTGAGCACTGAGGGGTACTATGGGACCCTGGGTGATGTTGGGGTTGGCGAGGAGGGGTGTTCGGGGAGGGGGTTTAAAATAAAGTTGTGGTTGTCCTTCAATACAGGTGGAAACAACAAAATCCAACTTCTTACTCCCCAAACACAATGACATATCGTAAACCATCGAGCTACTCTTGATATTATTTTTCAAAAACTTCTCAATTGGAAACAAGACATTTCCTCCATATCCAGCATATGGATTTTAAAATGCCAAGTGCCTGATTAAAATATTTAAAAAGAGTAAAAACCTTCATATTCTGCCTACACTTAAAATATGATTTAAATGTAATATTCCCCAGTATGTCGGGATAACCGATCTCCAGAGTGAAAAATCCTTCTTCGAATCCTCAGGTGAACAAGGCGCTAGAGAGGGACCATCTAATCAAAACTTTCAGGAAAGACAACACCAGCAGCCTTTTATAGGGTGAGGCCAATTCAGAAGAAGAGGGAGATACAAACAACAGAACCAATCCTGGGAAATGAGAATGCAGTGCCAAGTATAAAAAAACAATAAAAATCTCAGTGGTTAATCACGCTCCATTCCAACTAACAGAAGATCAGCTGTCCGCTTTAGATAAAGGACTCTCATTTATCCCATCCTGTAGCGAGAACGTTATCTGACTAAGGAGTGAATCAATTGATTTATTCAGAAAATGAACTGTTCTTTCATATCAAAGACTTCCCAGAAAATTAGAAGTGTCTGGCTTGCGGAATAAATCAAGCTTTTGCCTAACAAATGAAATGCCTGGCGAAGTACTAGTATTTGAAATATGGCTTTTTCTGCCATTACCAAACTAGAAACAAAAATAAAATACTACAAGCTCAACTTGTCGGACATACACAGGAAAGCAATACAAGATCTGAACTATGAGAATTCTACTGTCATACAGCCAGATGATAAAGGCAGTGTTTTAGTCATTTGGGAAAATGACCATACCAAAGAAATTATGGAAGATATTTTGGTACACTCCTAGAAGGATATGATGAGGGACTAATTTAAATTTCTTAAACATGAGTCACCCTGTACTCCTGTCCTACACTTTCTATCAAAAATTCATAAGACTTGGAAGTACTACTTCGGTGTCCAAGGCAAGTGGCTGGCAGTACCTCCATGCTGGACCCAGTCTCGAGTCTTAAACGGTTTATATCCCAAGTGAAATCTTTTATCTAAGATATGACTGATTTAATCCAGAAAGTAGAAGGTTTACCATTTGATGGTCAGACACAACTGTAACATTGGATATTCTGTCTTTATAGACAAACATACCCCAAGATGATGCACTGTTTGTACTTGAAACGTATCTAGAACAGAGGGAAAGACCATATCGGGTACCACTGAATTGTATTCTAACATGCAAGATTTGCTCTCAAAAGGAATTCTTTCTTATTGAACAATGAATCTTTTTTCCAAGTGAAAGGAACTAAGATGATGCGTTCCTTTGCCCAGAGACAGCCATTCTCTCTATGACACAGTTCGAGGAAAACTATGTGTACCATAATAACCCTTTTTCAGCAAACCCTGCCCAATGGGAATGGCACATCGTTGACATATTTTACATTGGGATGGCGATCGAAGAGGATCTAGAACTATTCCTGGGTTGGCTAAATAATTAAAAGTTAATATCAAAGTCAATATGGCCAAATCTAGATCATCCATACGCTTCCTGCACACAGAAATACGTTAATCCAGTAACAACCTTTGTACATCACTATACAGAAAACCCACCGATAAAAACATTGTCCTCAATTACTGAAGTTTCCATTCAAGAAGCCTGCGGGATAATCTCCCATATGGTCACTTTTTAAGAATTCACTGAAACTACTCTGATAAAAATAACTAAATGTTTCACGCAATTGCACTCTCAAATAAATTAAAGGAAGGGATAGCAAAATACATTGATTAAGAACTCCTTAAGACAAGCATGGTTAACACTGCATGGCGCTATCCAGGAAAAGAAGAAAAAAATCAGAGCTCAAGAGAATAATTTG
Organism: Lissotriton helveticus; assembly: GCF_964261635.1. Lineage (NCBI taxonomy): Eukaryota > Metazoa > Chordata > Amphibia > Caudata > Salamandridae > Lissotriton > Lissotriton helveticus. The sequence continues at coordinate 134,907,356 of NC_136068.1, read as the reverse complement.
TGTATCAACTTTTTGCAAAAGCACTAATAAATTTTTAATAAATAGTGAATCAAAACTGGCATATCCTGGAAAGCCTGGAATGGAAGCCTGAAAGTCCACACTTTGCCCCTTTCGTACAGGAAACGCCCCACAAAGCGGACACTACAAAAACGCTGGAATTTGTCATCACTCCAAGGATATCACAGATGTGGTTCATGCCACCAAACCATTGAAGGCACTATCTATGAATGTAACAATCTCAAATGGACTCATACCAAATTCTCACACTGTAACAAAGAAAATGTTGTATATGGAAGTCTTTGTCCTTGTGACAAACTATATATTGGGAACAGTAATCAAGAAATCCGGTCACAGATATTGAAGCATAAATCACATATCTGGTGCAAAAAAAAGAACGCACCACTAGTGACATCTCTTGACTCACAATCATGAAAACATGATGTAAACAACCTCAAATTAACCATACTTGGGGTAGTTTGCCCAAATACAAAAGGTGGAGACATGGAATCTCTGTTACTAAGAAAAGAAGCTAGTCTTATATTAAGATTTAACACCGTAAGTACAGGGCTCAACTAAAACTTTTACAGTTTGGTAAAAAGGGGACCCCTTCTGAGAACAATGGAACTTGCTAGCTGTAGGGAAAAATATCAAGTGGGGTAAAGGAACACGCTAAATACAAGATCTATAATATTTCGTCATTACAAAAACATCAGGCCTAATTCTATGTGAGAACAGTGCATGTTAGATGAATATGTACATATGACTGGAATCAATTCCTTTTGATACAAATTATATTTTATTATTATCATTATTTGTTGTATATATATGCTATGTATTCAATTATTTCATATTCTTTCTTTTTTACTATTTTAATATTTTGAATGATTATTTTTGCACACAAATAATACACTATTTACATTTCACAACCACATATGTACATAACACATACAAAAAAATATATTTTCACAGACAATACATTACAGTGCTATACAAAAAAGTTAATGTAAAAATAGGAGAGGGAGTACATATGTTGACAAATGATTTCAAAGGCTGGCGGTCGATGAGAACACAACGCGTGTTTCAGCGTTTTAAGCCTTCGTCATAGGAACAGTCTGTGATCAGAACTTACACTTTACTTCTGCTATAAATAATGACCAGATATAATTTCTGGATATCATTATTAAACATGTTGCAGGTAAGCTGGTCGTTGATTTGTTCATTAAACCCACGGCGCGCAATATGCTCTTGCACGACGATAGTTTCCATCCACTGCCACAAAAAAACAGCATTCCGTTTGGACAGTTTCTGCGCTTGTGCACAAACTGTACCAGCATCACTGATTTTGATGTAAGAGCTTTAGACATGAGAAAGAAATTTCTAGCGCGAGGATACCCACCTAAACTGGTTAAAAACTCGTACAAGAGAGCGAGGTTTTGTGGCAGACAGCACTTACTAACTAATAACAACAAACATAATACAACAGCACTAGTATTTGTTTCCAGACACTCTATGATGAATGTATAAATAAGACAAATCATCTCTCAAGTTGGCATATCTTGAATGTTGACAAAGAATTTAAAGACAAAATCCCAAAGCCCTTATTTGCCTACAGTAAGAACAAAAACCTCAAAGATCTAATTGTAAGATCACGGCTACCCCAAACAAAAGAACCCATACAGAGAAGTATTGTTGGGACTTCACCGGTGGTAGGTAATTTCAGATGTGGCACATTTAAAATTTGCCCTCTAGCAGTAGAAGATGACAAAATACAATTGAATGGTCAAACTGTAAAGGTGAAAAATATGACCAACTAAAAAAACAAAAATGTAATCTACCTTTTACTCTGCCCAGTGGATTAGAGCATATTCGTGAAACATCACGCAGTTTTAACATACAACGATATTATAGATCTTGTATTTAGCGTGTTCCTTTACCCCACTCAACTAGAACTTTTGACATCATGGGTTAGGAATTACTGCCATTGTTGTTCAAGACCTATGGACCTCTAGATTTTGGAATAGAAAGGCTTTTCCAATCTCTACAAGCATATGTTTAAAATACCTTTGCTCGAGTACAGTGAGTTTGACTCTCACAGCCCAGAACAATCTCTTTAGTGAAAGAAATTGAAAATGGCTGCAGTAATGAAGCAAAACTTCCAATTAAAATTATTGCCATAATCCGTTGCATATTTATAAAGCAGTGTATGAACTCAAATCACTTAAAACTTCAGATACAGGATTGTTTAGATTTAAATAGCAGAACTGGAATATATCTTTTTATAATTAATTTATTGTTACGGTGTGTTGTAGATATTTGTTGATTGGTGATGTAACATATACAGTGTTTCACTTTATGATTACTTTTCTCTTTTATATGTACACTATGTATGGTCTTTTCAATTTAAATCTGTTTGTACTCTTTTTCTAAAGATACATGTGCATTGGATAATATAAGAAATATATTTTACCACTCAACTCATTTACAGCTTGTATTTTGTTGAAATTGATTACTTGAGATTATCGCGGGAGGTACTACTTTTTTGCATTTTTATGTAACAAGGTCCAACCACTATGTAAAAAGGACTCACCCTGTTCCCATTAGGGAATATTGCTATTATCTTTTTAGAACTCATCAGTGCTGGAGATATCCACTGAAGTGGCAGTGACATAGAAATCTCACCAGATATAAGAAACATGTCCTATGTAAAATTAATTGGTCATGGGTACTTTATACAATTAGATGGAAAAGACTCGATGCTGTGGAAAGTTAAGGCTAAAGGGAAAGGCAAAAATACTGGAAACCATCTTGATGTTGGTATTCTCAAATTGTCCTGGGTAGTGCACATTGAATCCCTGTATCACTCAAATATATAAACCCAGTCATAAAGAAAGCCTCTTATAGACCTCCCCAAAATAATGTGGAATCTGCCGACATCCACACTACAATTTGGGGATGGAAAATTCTACTGGTGAGTTTCTGAAAAGCAAATCTTTTTATCAGTAATATTTGATTACCATACATAAGGCCAACCCCCTGTTGCGCCCAGCTGACGCTGTGCATGGCATTTGGCCTTTCTCAGCAGTGGCTTGGCAACAGGGCCTGGCCTGCAGCAGTATGAAAGAAGAGCTGCTTGGCAGCAAATCCCAAGGCCAAGAGAGCACATTGACTCTACTGGAGCTCACTGTAGCTACCCATAACAAGTTGCTCAGTCACACCCTGCAGATTAAACGTGGGCCCTTCCTATCTGAGGATCATAAGAAACGCCTCCAAAATATCTATTTTACTTAATATTGATGGCAAAATACAGTGACTACAAAAATATAATTGTTGGGAATATCGATTGTAAGTAAATCTTTTTTTTGTACAATATTGAAGTTTAAATATTGATTAATAAACTACTGGAGTATTTCATATATTTTTGTACAGTTTTTATTTACATTTGTTTTAAAGTATTTTGTTGATAATGCTATAAAATATAATATACAATTATTACTGTTATTAATTTTTGTGGTTATTGGGTTATATTGGGAGGGTAAAGTTTTCAAAACAAAAGATTTTTAAAAAACAATTCTTGTATTTTAATTAACTATGTGCACTAATTATTATTATTATTCTCTGTTTAAACATGGTGTTAAATGTAATTAATGTTTTATTTATGTTTTTTGGATTTTATTGTGGAGTAGGATGGGAAGTGTTTTAAGAACAATTAATAATAATAAACCATCAGAGTTTAATTTAAAAAAATGTTTGATACATTTGATAATATTGATTTTTAAATACATTAAAATATTACATATTTCTGCTTGCATATTTTCAAAAATATCAGTAATTGATAAATAATTGATGAAAAAGCCTTATATGTGTTTCATGTTTAATACTAGAAGTGGTTTGATTTTTAAATTAATTACATTTTAATACATTTAAAACATAGTTTTTAAAAATAGTTGTAATTATATTAAAGGTATCAACCTTTTTACAAAGTCTAATTTTATCCCTAAATCATGGTACTTTTCTTTTACTGAGGATTGCTAAGAACTGTTTATTTTTAATGCTTTTATTAGTTAGCCTAAGACCAATAGTATCACAGAGGGATTCTAAAAATCAAGGTGTCCATCTGAAATGGGGCAAAATTGACTCAGCTAAGTTTCTGACAGACTTACTGACAGAAAAAGGAGATAATACTGAGACGTGAATGAAGCCTTCTGAAATTACACCCGCTTTTCAATCACCCTCACCTCAGAGATTCAGGTGTCATTCCTAGTTTGAACTGACTGGAAGTAAAACTGACCTCACTAGTAGGAAGATCTCAAAGGTGTACTGATCCATGGTTATCAAGTCTTTTTGACACTTTCCAGAATTGAGCAAGGCTTGCAAGGGTGACATTGAGCAGTTAACAAATTAAGACTGGCGTAAACCCTCCTGTCCCCCAAAGATGTAGCTATATTTCCCAGCTATTGACTCACTCAACTGAAATAACTCATGGGATTAAGAACTCAAGTGACAGACTATGGCGCGTGAGGCATGAATGTTTTCCAGCATGCCTTAGATGGAACATCCAGATTGGCCCATATGGTGAAGAAGTATGTGGTCTTCTAGGGCTTCTGCAGAAGAGCTTTACATTTTCTCTCTAGAGTCTTAGGATGGACCATTACATCTTACCCCAAACTCACCCTCCTGCATATCCTCAAAGGGATAAAAGCAAATAGGTAAATCAAGTCCTGCTAAATTTAGCTTAATACTGGCTCAGAGACACATAGGACCGCACTACCATCTCGGTCCGTAATCTGGGAGTGATGTTTGGGTCTAACCTCCAACTGAATGCAGCTGTTAATAAAACAGTGAGTAACTGTATGGGACTACTTCGAATGCTGAGGAAGGTCCTTCCGATGCTTCCCTTGGACAGTAGGCCAGAGGTGGTGAGAAGCATTATTGTAAGTCGTTTGGACTACTGTAATGCCCTTTTCCTTGGAGCACCATCTACTTTGACAGGAAAACTGCAACGGGTGCAGAATCTTGCAGCTAAATTAGCGTTGGCTCGTCGCCGTTTTGACTCTTCATCCCAGGCACTAAGGGACCTTCATTGGTTACCGGTCCTTCAGCGGATTGATTTTAAATCTTTATGTATTGTATTTAGGGCCCTCCATGGACAAGGCCCAGTGCCACTACAGAATATGTTTCATTGGTACACTCCATCCAGATCCCTTCGTTCGGCTTCTGCTTACCTTGCTGTGGTGCCTAAAGTTTTGAGATCGCGACTGGGCGGCCGATCTTTTAGCTTTACGGCAGCCAGGTTATGGAATGCTCTTCCACTAGGATTGAGAAGCACGAACGATCTCAATTCTTTTAAGAAAAATCTAAAAACACATCTTTTTCCTAAGGCTGGGATACACTAGCTCCTTTAAGTCAGCATGGTGCGAAGCAGGTTCCTTTTTAGTCAAAGCGCCAGGATACCCGTTGGGTGACAGACATGCGCTATAAAAGAGTACCAATACATACATACATACATACATCGGGGATGACTGCGGGCATGCCTTACCAGGTTTTCAACCCAGTGATCTTGCTTGCTTCCAGCAGCCAATGTCTCTGGGTGAGATAGTCCGTCTGGAAATCCCTATGGAATTGGTTACTTGTGGTACCGCTCCCACAGGGCTTACCAGGAGCGCTCAGAATGAGGGCCTAACTGGCAAATTGCAGCTGGACTGGCACTGCTTTGCTGTTAGGGAAATACTGCAGTGTTGGTAATGTTTATTATTGCTAGATAGTGCTGCATTCTTTTATATTTCTTTCTTTCTTTTATATTATTCCTAAAGGCACTTTGCAAGGAAGGCAAAGAGAAGCAAAGCAGGTCTGCAGGTGCACCAGCATGTGGCCATGGGCTTCAAAGGGCAACTTGGTGAATGGCTTCACAATCGTTTGCAAAACCCCATATGAAATCCTTAAACAAAGCAACATTCTAGAATGTGCATTGTTCCTGATTGTAGAGATGAAGGACTGGACAAAGAGAACATTTTTTTCTCTACATTGAATGAGAGAGAGAGAGAGAGAGAGAGAGAGAGAGAGAGAGAGACAGACAGACAGACAGACAGACAGATATATATATATTCACTGAAGAAAACAAAAGTTACAGGGAAGTTACAGTTAGGGTCACATTTTAAATACAAAAGAACATAGAATTTCAGCAGTTATAGTTAGAGTTATCTGAAGAAACTATTACTCCTGCCACCACTGTGCCCAGTTTTGTCATCAATAACTTTATTGCAAATGTTGCAGTAATATTGTCACAGATGTCATAGGAGATGCCATGAGTGATGTAATATGGTTGGTAATTAGCAGCGACTTATAGCTACCTTATGGCCTGAGATGGGGTCCTTAAGGCCAAAATCGGCCTGGGAGGGGGGCTGCATGCTCTCTTCCCCCATAATCTTGGCCCCTAATATTGGCCCCCGGGCCATGCCAAATAAAAATAGCGTAGGGACGTGTAGCCGCCCTCCCCTTATATTTATATGGCAGGCCCCATGGATGTGGTGGTCGCACAGCCCCCCTTAATTCATTCAGCCGAGTCCTGGGAGATGGGGCTACCTGACAGGCATATAGAAACAAGCGTGGAAGACTGCGCTTGTTTGGGGGGGGTCCAATTTTGCTGCGCATTCACGGATCCACTATGATTGCACAAAAAAAAAAAACTAACGTTTTGGCTTTAACGCCACCACCAAGCCCAGTGAGCCAGGGTATTCCTACCCTGCCCCCTTATTTTTTTTTCTTCACCTTTTGTCTGGGACTCAGGCGAATTTGAGTCCCTAGATGGCTGTCAACACTACCTGATTAAAGTGTTGCAGCCAATCAGATCTCAACATAAGATCTCTCGGATCTGCGGCGGATTCACGTCCCTAGATATCTATAATTTCTTTTTCTTTAATAACTCCAAAACTACTGAACATATTTCCACCAAAGCTCTTAAAGGTCTCTTTCTGGACCAAGGGTTAGCTTTCTGAAAAAGTTGGTGTAAATCCGTTCACGGTTCAGGCTGTAGTTGTGTCTAAAATCTCTATTGCAACATTGCATGGGAAATGCACATTTTTCTCGGTCCCCGCTTGATGGATCACCTCGAAATTTTCCATGCAGAACTAGATAAAATGGGACGCTTTATTGGGGAAATTCATGAAGATTTGTCAAACGGTGCCAAAAGTTATTAGCAAACCAAAAAAAGTTTCATCTATGAAAACTAGGTCCTAACTATAACCACCAACTGGTGATATGTGTGTATATATATATATATATATCCGACAACAGAGCGCCTCTCCCACACGGATCTGGGCCCGGTTTGAAGTGTTGTCAAGCACTCCTGTTGAATCATCACGGAAACACGCTGCAATCGCGACATACTCCAGGCCACACAAGCAATACTTGTCTCCTTAGACACTGAGAAGCACAGCATACTTGTTCTCATGGCACGAAAAAAATAAGCTGCACAGTGGTTGTGAGACTGTATTTGCACACCGTAACCGAGGTAACGAACTTTCCCTCTAAAGGCACATGGTGCACTCGGTTTACGGTGTAAAAAGTGTGGTTTTGCCAAGATCGACATTGGGAATCCAGTGATGTAAACTGAGGACAGTCAAAGAGAATTCTGGGAAGTGTAGTCCCACATATGAATGCTGAAGCCTACGAATAACTTTTACAGCAAAGGACACCTATATAATTGACTATTTGGAGGTTACTGTGAACCTGAATGAAGAAATGGTACTCACCTTTGCAGTTTCAGGGTAAAATGACAATTAGAACATTAACAAGCATTGAAAATGCAATAGGTCTCGCAATAGAAGAGTTTGACATTTTTCGTTTTGCAAATGGATGAGTGGTGTTGCGTGGATGAGTGGCGTTGCGTGGATGAGTGGCGTTGCGTGGATGAGTGGCGTGTGTGAGTGGCGTTGCGTGTGTGAGTGGCGTTGCGTGTGTGAGTGGCATTGCGTGTGTGAGTGGCGTAGCGTGTGTGAGTGGCGTTGCGTGTGTGAGTGGCGTTGCGTGTGTGAGTGGCGTTGCGTGTGTGAGTGGCGTTGCGTGGATGAGTGGGGTTGGAATGCAATAGGTCTCCCATTAGAAAAGTTGTAGGTATTGGTCTTGTAAATGACATAATTTTTTTTATTTTTCGTTGTTAAAATTGCTAATTGCTATTCTTTTAAATAAAAGCATTTTGACAAGTATTGCTTGTGTGGCCTGGAGTACATCGCGATTGCAGCGTGTTTCCGTGATGATATATATATATATATATACAAAACTCCAACCTTTCTTCGATCCTCTCAGAAAACAGGAGCACAGACCACAAGTAAGTGCAGATTTTTGTTTTATTTAAATCAAACAAGCACAAGCAGCATTACATGTTTTGGCTCCAGGGAGCCTTGATCACGTGACGCGCTTAACGGTGAAGAGTATATATATCTATATATATCTATTTATATATATATATATATATATATATATATATATATCCAAACTCGTATACCGCCAAAAAGGTTTCCCCTCTCCACACAGCGGGTGTCGCAGCTCATGGGGGCGGTCTCGTGAAACAAATAGCACCAGCAGTCCAAGAACAAGACTGCGCACTCAGGCTCCTTGATCATTTTCAAAAATTTATTTTTACATGCCATTCGAAAAACGAAAAACTGACATACGCGTCATTGACGAAGGCCAGGTGGCTGAAACACGTTTGTCAGTTTTTCTTTTTTGAGTGGCATGGAAAAATACAATGTGGGGAGCTGAAGAAGCTACCTGTGGCAGCAAAACAGGATTCATTTCCAGGAAGTGCCCCCTCCCCATCAGAGACGCCGGCTGCTCTACTTCTGGATTGCAGCGTGGCAGCGTGTAAACAAAATGTAGGCAAAGAAACTGTGCAATTCAAAAATAAAAATAAAAAGTTGTGCAGAGGCTTAACTGCTGGGAACTCACCTGCTGGCTGCCCGCATCAGTTATTTCCAGACACTGAAAAATCCTAGAACTGTCTCAGGAGTCCAGCCAGGAGCGGTAGGATGAGCGTTTGTTTGTCTTCCCTACTACCTGCCTTTAACAAACTAACTAGTGTAGTCAGCACCGCATGATACAGCATAGTTGAGCTGCAAACCTCATTATAATGGACAGAGACTTTTGGCAAGCCTTTATTTTTGTCTTTTTTTTTTTGTCCTCATTAGCCTTTACGCCACCCATTTCTGACCAAATGATACTGCCCATGGGTTTTTTATCTCATTTACCGAGACCGTTAACAACCACACTAGTAGTGCCACTCAATGACCACCTCTCTACATATGCCACCCTTTGTAAGAGATTGGTGCATAGGTGAACTCCACCGTCACGTTGAAAACACCACCGGCGAGATAGGCCAAGACCTTAATCATTGGACTGAATTATTTACAAATCCACCTATCCCCTACCCTAAAAAAGAAAGACAAAACACTCTTCACCCAAAATGTGCCAAAAATAGTGTCCAAAATTTACATTTATCTTTTGTCAAACAGACCCAAAGTATCCATTTTAGCTGTGAATCTCATAGCTCGCAACCAGTCTGAAATCCCTGGAGATAACGGGGACACCCACAGTTTACATATCTCTCTACGAGCCAAAAGTATCCCGTAAAATACAAGTTTAACTTTATCATCCATGCTTCTTATCTTGAAATTCAACCTTCCAGTTAAAATAAGTTCAGGGCTTACCTTAATAGTATGGTCAATAGCTTGGGATAAACAGCTACTTACTTCCTCCCAAAAAACTTTAATATTTGGACACTCCACAAACATGTGTATATCCTTCTCATTGGGACTTCTGCACTTTGGGCTTTCCACCAGACCTCCAGGCTTGAACTTTGAAAGTCTATGTGGAGACCAGTATGCTCTGTGGAGTGTAAAAAGATGATTTCGCCTTAAATTTGCAGGTTTGACAACTTTATACAAGATAGCCATAGTTACTTGCCATTGAATGTCAGATGCGATGTCCGGCAAGCAATCCCTCCACAGAGTTTCTGGCAGTGAGAACTGGCCGTCCGCCGTCTCTAACATTGACCAGTACCAAAGTCCTACTTCCTTTTTGTACACTTGACTTGAGTAGACCTTCTCTTCCAATTCATTCTGAAGTCCCACGATGATTTCAGCTTTACTGGCCCAACTATGCATTTGCAGATATTTAAATTTCGATATAGCCTGCCCCCAAATGGCCGCTCCCTGACTCCACCCAACCAACTTTCCATCCGGAAAAAGATGCCCCCATATTTCTACCCCTGCTGATCTTAGAGGAATAGCCCGAGCATCTTTAGTCCATGCAGGAGATCCTGGGCTGTCCCAAATGGAAGTTTAATATCCATAATACGGGATTTTTAGTAACCTCCTAATCCAGTACCAAAGTTCCGCTGCTTCCCGCAATACCTTAAGGCGCACTTTTTTTAAATACTTTGGATCCGCAAATTTATATAGAAAACCAGATTCCTTATGTTGGCAGCTTTTTAGCATTGCTGCCATCAATACACCAATACCCGAGGTCGGTGGAGTGTTGAAAAGAATTCTGAAATTTTTTAACTGAAAAGCCCAACAGTATAACTGAAAGTCCGGGGCTGACAACCCCCCTTTAAGCAGTTTTCGCCTTATCTTAGTCCATGAGAGACGAGATCCTTTTGCGGCCCATATAAATGTACTAACCTCACTCTGAAGCTTCTTAAACCATTCTCCTTTAAATGCAAGAGGGATTGTCTCAAATAAAAAAGTTAGTTTTGGAAGAAACATCATTTTTATCAAATTTGTGCGGCCATATAGATTAAGAGACAAATGACTCTATCCTCGAAGCATTCTTCCTATTTCTCTTATAATTCTTACGAAATTAATTTTTGCTAGGTCATCCAAGTTCTGAGTAATCCTAACCCCCAGATATCTCATTTCTAATTTGCGTTTTATAGGGCCAGGATCCAAATTCCAGCTCATAATTTCCGTTTTATCTTCGTTAATTTTGTACCCTGAAACAGCTCCGAATTCTTTAGTTATTACTGATATATTTTCCAGTGTCTGCTGGAGATTGGAAGTATAGATTATAATGTCGTCAGCGTGTAGACCTATTTTCTTGGACCAGGGTTCTACCGAGAAAGGGAGGATCTTATCAGAACCCCTAATCCTACAGGCCAAAGGCTCTATGTAAAGGTCAAACAATAAAGGGGATAAGGGACATCCCTGCCTGGTGCCCCGCATTACTTTAATCGAATTAGTTAGGATCCCATTAATCAGTACTCTAGAGGTGGGAGAATTATACAGTGATAGAAGTGTGATAGTAAAATATGAACCCAGGTCTAAATGAGTCAAAAGTGCCTTTAAAAAGATCCAGTTTACTCGGTCAAACGCCTTAGCGGCGTCCAGTGCTATTACTGCTCGTGGGAGTTTATATGTCGAGGCCAAATCTATTGTGCCTATTAAAGAAAAAGTGAGTTCCTTAAGGAACCTACCTTTAATGAAGCCTTTCTGATCTTCCTGCACTAGTTTAGGAATAACCAAACTAAGCCGATCCGCCATTATCTTTGCAAATACTTTATAATCGCAATTTAACAGCGAGATAGGCCTATACAAATTAGGATCACTTAATGGTTTCCCAGTTTTTGCAATTAAAACAATAGTTGCCTCATTCCACGAGTCCGGCAGCCCCGCCTTTCCTCGAAAAATATCATTAAATAACTGAACCAATAAAGGCAAGATGCTTTCCATAAATACTTTATAGACCTCAACTGGTAAACCATCAGGTCCAGGAGCCTTCCCTCTCTTAGCTGATCTTATAGCCTTTTCTACCTCAGTTGAGAGTATCTCTCCGTTCAATACCTGTTTTAACTCAGTTGGAAGCGGATCCACCAGCCTCGACCATTTCGCTATTTCCAAAGTACCAGGATTCAAATCGTCCTTATACACATTTGAAAAGTACTTAAAGAATGCATCCGCAATACCCTTGCTCTCAGTAATAGGCTCACTCATACCTGGCAAATTCAATTCCTTAATAAAATTGCGTACTGAATCTTTCTTGGCCTTCCAAGCCAGTAACTTTCCGCAGCCTTCACTATAACTAAAATGGGCCAACTGACTGGATTCCCATTTCTCTCTAATTCTGTGGTTAATAATTGCTATTAAATCCAGTTTTAACATCTCTAGATCTTTCAGCATCTGCTCTTCCATTATACCTTCACAGGAATTGATGCTAGCCTCTAATTCTCGAATTTTCTTTTCCAAATCAGTAATTTTATTAAAATAGGTTCTTCGTTTTTTTGCTCCCTGGGCACCCAGTCTGCCCCTCAAAAAGGCTTTACAGGTCTCCCATACTGTCTCTATCTTTGCAGTGCCTAAATTTGCATCCAAAAAAACCTCTAACTCTGAACTAATAATTTGCAAGCACTCTTGATCTAAAAGTACTGTGCGATCCAGCCTTCAAGTTGTTTCTGCTTCAGATGCTTTAATTTTAATATTAAGTGTAATGGCCGAGTGGTCAGAGATATGAACACCTACATGCCCCACTGCTGTAACTGAGTCTTTTAACCTTAAATCCAACAACACATAATCGATCCGAGATTTATGCTTATATTTCTTATTATAATATGTAAATCCTAACTGTTGTCCATAATTAAACCTCCAAATATCACACAACCCAAACTGAGTCATCAGCAACCTTATTCTGTTGGGCATTTTGGGATTCATAAGCCCACGTGAGTTAACAGATCTATCTAATTTATAATCCAGAACTGCATTGGAATCCCCGGCCATTATAATTTTACCAGCAGATCCTGACAATTCCCTTGCCAAAATGTCCAGAGAATCTACTTCATCAAGATTTGCGCCATAATACCCAACTATGGTTAGTAACTCAGAATCAATTCTTGCACTTAAAATGAGCCATCTACCTTTTGGGTCTGCTAAAAAATGTTCTAAACAAAAATGAACCCCATGTCTAACCAAAGCAGCAACACCCTTTGTAACTATAGTCTGCGGAGTGCAAAACCCATGTGCAACCCACCTTTGACCCTGCATGACCTCCTTACACTCTGTTGAGGTCAAATGCGTCTCTTGCAAAATTATGATATGGGCCTTTGAATCCTCTAAATATTTTAATATTACTCGTCTCCTAGATTTTGTACGTAATCCGTTAACATTCCATGACAGAAATTTTAAATCACCTGTACTAGCCCCACTCATATTGATCTCTAAAAAAAATAACACACATTTTGGTGGTCGCAAAGCTTCTTAGGACTTTTTTCCCCCTTTCCCCACCACTTGCCCCCCCTAACATCCCTATCCCCCCAACTACTCCTACCCACCTCTCCCGTGGAAAACCCTACCATTCTCCCTTTGGCCAAGGCCATGTGGGTGCTTTACCGTGGCGGTGCATCATATTTTATTATAACATTTTATACCAATGAACATAGGCTTAATAGTAAACATTGTGTCAAAAATGTATCTTATACGGCAGCATGCCGGGTCATATCTTGACATTGCTCAATAAATGCATCAACCTCCTCTACTACCCGGAAATTGTGCATCTTGTTCCGCCACATTACTTTTAAAAAGGCTGGGAATTTTTATTGAACTGTAGCCTCCAAAGCCCTAAGTGGTTCTATGCGTTTGCCTAGCTCCCACTGCCTGTTAGCTGTGACTGGTGACAGATCAGACCTCACCTCGATTTTTACCCCGTCAACCAAGACATTCTTTTTCTTCAAGGCGACTGACAACATTTTTTCTTTTAAACTAAATGTCAGAAAATTTATCAAAACTTTTCTTGGCTTGGTGCGGTTAGCATTTAATCTAAAAGGATCTCGGTGGACCCTCTGTATATCTGCATAGATCGTCTCTTCGTCCTCTTCCAGTTCCAGCTCAGATTTTAACAAATGGGCTACAAATTTTTTAATATCAGCCCCTTCTTTTCCTTCCGGCAATTTCAATATCTTTAAGTTGTTACGCCTCTGCATATTTTCAAGTCTCTCCATTCGCTCTTCCTGCGCCCTTTCTCTGAACTTAATTTCCTCGATCTCTCTATAGTTGTCTGCAACAGAATCCCCGAGCTTCTTTGCCTCAACCTCTAAAACTACCAAACGTGAGCTCAGCTCACTAAATTTTGTCTCCAGGCTAGTACATGAAGCACGTATATTCTCCTGAATTGCCTTAGATTCCTCAAACCCTTTATGCATATCCAAGTCCAGTTTCTTCAAATGGGCAATTATTGCCATATCAGAATTTTCCTCTCTATTCAGGTCTGAGGAAATCAGCTCATTCACTGCCCCCGAATTCGAATCCGACAAAATCATCTCATTTATTTCCTCAAGTCCTGGCACTGCCGGCACATTGCTCGTATCCACCGGGTCTTCCCCCTCCATATCGGCCGTAAGGAGCTGATATCAATTAGGACTTAAAACACCAGACCAATCTATAGCAGTGGTTTCTATCGGTGAAGCACTGGCCCCCTCGTCCTCTGATGGCGGTGTCACACTCTCAACAGAATTTACCAAGTTGGGCTTCAATATTAAAGTTTTAGGGATAACCTTAAAAAAAGAGTTAAGTTAGGGCGTTGTCTTGATTTTTTTCTCCAAAATATTGGTTTTCTTGCTGTTATATTTAACTGTTCTTTTCTTTATAGTTTTCTTGGAATTAACCTCGCGTGAGTTTTTATTTTTTCCCTTGCTGGGGGTGAGAGTCTTATCCTCCCCTTGTGTTCCAACAGTATCTGGAACTGCAGTAATTTTTGCCGCGCTCCTCAATTTATATCCAGACACCACAAATCCCGCTAGGTCTGCTGCTTGCTTATGTTCTAACAAACCCCCATGCTCCTCATTGAAGTCTAAAGAGCCTCCATTGCTGGTATTATTATTAGGTTTATTAGTCGATGAATTACACTTGCCTAAAGCAATCCCTAATTCAATACCTCTACCAATACCACCTCTCCCTTTACAACCTACTCTTGCTGCTGCTCGGCGCCCCCTCCCAAGTTCATGTGCCGCTCTCCCCCAACAACCAGCTACCTTCGAGGGCTCGACTGAACCCAGACCACGCTCCTCCGTTCCCACTGCTTCCACCAGCTCATTCAGTCTGTCCTCACACCGAGGGCTATCTGCACCCTCTGCCGCCATGCACCTCGTCCACTTTGCCTCTATATCCTTATACCGCCGCTGCAGTCACCGAAAAGAACCTCAGCCCCCGTAACCTGCAATCTCTCCTTGCCGCCCCGTAATTCCGTGGCTATGCGTTCTCCCTCACCTGCGGTGAACGCCGACTCCACCGACTCACTCTTCAATCTCCGAAGCCTCAGCGATACAATTCAGTTCTGCCTCCCCGTGGGGAGAAGACGCGGCAGGAGACGCCGCCTGCAGTGAACGCCCGCGGTGAAAGCCGACTCCGCCGACTCACTCTCCAACCTCTGAAGCCGAAGCCTCCACGCCTCAGTTCAGTTCCCCCTCCCTGCGGGGAGAAGACGCGGCAGGAGACGCCGCCTGCAGTAAACGCCTGCGGTGAACGCCGCCTGCGGTGAACGCAGACTGCACCGACTCACTCTCCAGCCTCAGTGCCCGTAACTAAAAGAAAAATTAGTAGAAACGCTCCGAAAACCACCGCCTGTGCTTGCCTACAGTTGCTCACACCGCCACTCCAAACACCCACGACCCGCTGTTAGCCGGCCGCCATGTTTTCCCCTCTACTTAATCAATTAACTTTTGGCAAGCCTTGCTCGTAATGTGAACCGCGTCTTGATGTATTTTATGACCTGATTCATTCTTCGGTGATCCAATGCCCTGTCCACTCGTGCATATTTCTACAACCTATAGGTTGTGACTATATAGTAAATACCTGCCAGTATCATTTTAACAACCAATGCTCGGTCATGCCCTGATGATGACCCTTGAACTATGAAGGGGTTGAAACACCATCCACCATTCCAGCAATTGAGACCATAAAATTGTTATTTTTGTGAAACACACTTTTATTTTGCATACATTTCCAGAATATGTAGGATTCTTCCAATAACCTAGTTTGTGACTAACCTTTCTTGTCTCTGGGAGTTTATTTCTTCTAGAACTAATTTAAGAACCATATTTTTACCTCATATATTTGGTAACCTTGTTGAAACACTGCTGATTGATTTCAGAGCACAGACATATTTTGTTGGCCATGCGTAAGTGATTAGATGACGGGACGAGTGATTCAGCATCTGGCAGGGTTATCATGCCTGTTATCGTAATGTCATGTGGAACTCTCAGGGACCTGAGCATGACCTCACAAATCCTGTGGGCTTCAGGTATTATAGTGCAGATGCTATATGCCCAACAGCTCCACCCAGTAACTTGTTCATCCTGTTCGTATGAGTTGATTAGGTCTTGTCATTGGGCCACCACCTCGGAAACTGCCTGGTGTGCAAACTTTCTCTGAATTTAAGGTTGTTTTTGACTTTTAGTTCTAGAGTTTACCCGCTAGTCGTCAAAGTGTTTCTTACTATGAGCATTGAAAGTGCAAGATCGAGGTAAGGGCACTGAAGGGACAGGGATAAAAGCTGACACAATCAAAAAGGGATGAAAAGCATAAGAAGGTGCAGGAGGGGACGAGAACAATAAGGAGGTGTAGAATAAAGAAATGAAGATAAAGAAACTGCCTCACATGTGGATTACTCACTTGATGGCAGCAACAAAGGAGCAAATATAGAAAGAGAAATACTTGGAGGCTTTCAAGCTGCTGCATATGAAGGCAAAGGAAGATCTGAAGAAAAAGAGCTGGCAGAAAACTCAAGGGTAGTTGCTACGAATGAGAATTGCGATTCTCCTATTACCATGACCAGAGAATCTGGATTTCATTAAAGACACGGAGGCTCACATTATGCATACAACTTTTAATGCGTCTCCAAGCAGCCGCAAACATCATAATAGAAAGGTTCCATTGAGAACATAGATAACAAATAAACTCCAAGAGCCATCAGAAGACTGCCTCTTTTAAATGAGGAAATTACAGAGAAGTCATAAAACAGCAAAAGGTTCCAAATAAGTGTTCACAAAACTGCAACAAGTTCCAAATTTTTGAGTAACTTCAGAGGAGCTTAGGATGAGAAATTCCAAACAATTCGAAGTTCAACAAGGATCCAAACATCCCAGGGTTTAAGAAGGATTATCTGAAAAACATAAAAAATGTGTAAATTTGGGAGTAAACAAAATTAAAGGATAGGATAGAAACATTTCAACAATGAAAATCTTTATCATTGAAACATTTCAACAATGAAAATGTAATAATATATACGCGGTATTTGATAAAGAAAGACAATTGTAAAAAGTACAGTCGAAACAAATACACTTCATATCCCAGGGAGGGATGGGTGGGATAATGTGAGCCTCCGTGTCTTTAATGAAATCCAGATTCTCTGGTCATGGTAATAGGAGAATCGCAATTTCATTACAAGACCGGAGGCTACATTATGCATGTTGATAGCTTTGTAAAATTACATCAGACATATGTTCTATAGGTTTGCAGTAATGTCGAGCAAAAGTGCTAGCTTTTGACCAATCAGCAGCTTTAAGAATATCGTCTAATTTACCTCCAGACCAAAGTGATTTGCTGGCCATAGCACCTCTTATAGAATGAGCTTGAAATTTACGTAAATTAATACCAGCTAGACCCATAGCAGATTTAACCCACCTAGAAATAGAGCTGGAGGAAATAGCTTTATGAGGTTTAATAAAAGAAACCAGTAATTGATTTACGTTTGGAAAACGGAGAGGGGACATTCTGTGTTCATACTCTTGTAAACAATCGAGAACACAAAGTTTAGGACAGGAGTCAAAGCGGGGATAGAAGATAGAATCAGACATAGTCTTAGTTCTTCGATAAATTTCAAATTTTACACCAAACAAGTTGAAAGATCTATTAGAAATGTCTAATGCTTTAACATCAGAGACCCTTCTACAGGAAATTAGACAGAGAAGAGTAGCGAGTTTGAAAGAGAGAAATTTTCTACTGAGAAAACTGTTGTGAGGCCAAGAAATAAAGAGGTCTAAAATTAAGTTAACACCCCATAGAGAATCATATTTCTGCTTTGGTGGTCTTCTCAGACAGATGCTCTTCATAACTCTACAAATAATAACATTCTTACCTACCGTCTTACCATTCACCAGAATATGGCCAGAAGAAATTGCAGATCTATAGCAATTGATGGTTCTGTAGCTTAGACCTCTATCAAATTGTTCACTTAGGAAATTAACTATGTGGACAATAGGTGCCTCAAGGGGATCCAAGTTTTTTTCCAAGCACCAACGAACCCATGTTCTCCAGATGTTGTTATATCTGTAATGGGTTCCTGGAGACCATGACTCAGAGAGGAGAGTCGAAGCCGTTGTCGAAAGTCCTGAGACTTCGTTAGATCTCCTGACACTCTCCAGGCAAGAAGGTTCAAATTCCCTGTCTGTATTAGAGGATGAATTTCGCCATCTACGCCTATTAGTAGATGATCCTGCCACGGGATTAGGAAAGGGGTGTCGTAACTCAGTTCCAGAGCTGTTGGGAACCATGCTTGGGAGGGCCAGAAGGGAGTGACTAGAACAAGGCAGCATTGTTCGACTCTGACTTTCTGTAGAACTCTCTGGATCATCGCGAAGGGGGGTAAGGCATAAGACCTCAGATTCTTCCACGATTGAAGAAATGCATTCACGGCTAGAGCTGCGGGATCGGGCATCCAACTGAAGTATCTTTCGAGTTGGAATGTTAATCTGCTTGCAAAAAGATCTATTTCTAAAGGTCCCCAAACTGTATTGAGCGAATTGAAAATTGAAATGTCGAGTTTCCAATCGCTGTGATCTCTGAGGAATCTCGAGTTCCAGTCTGCAGAAATGTTCGTTTTCCCAGGAAGATATTCCGCTTTCAGGGCAATCTTGTGTTCTAAGCAGAACATCCAAAGTTTTTTCGCCAGATTCAAAAGGTCTACAGATCTTGTGCCGCCTAGGCGGTTTATATAGGCTACCGCCGACATATTGTCCATCTTCAAAACGACGATCTCCCTTGTAGGGAGTGTTTGAAACTCATTAAGGCGTAAAGACCAGCGGTGAGTTCCAAATAATTTATGTGTTGGAAAGATTCTTCCAGAGACCACGTTCCACCAGTATTCTGGTCTAGAAGGCAAGCACCCCAGCCATGCAAGCTGGCATCTGATTCCAAAACGAATTCGGGTTTCGTCCCAAAAATCGCTTTTCCGTTCCAGGCTTCTAGATTTTCTAACCACTAGTTCAGTTCTAGACTGGCATCCTTGTCTAACGAAATGAGGTCCTCGTATCAAAGACCGGATCTTAGAGCTCTCCCTTTCACTCTTTGGAGAGCTCGATAGTTCAAGGGTCCAGGGAATATCGCTTGGATAGAGGAAGAAAGGAGACCGAGGAGTCTTGCAAGATCCCTGAGGGGAAATTCTTTGAGCTTCAGAACACGACATATTTCTTTTTTGATTTTCGTAATTTTTTTGGAGGGAAGAAGAAGGAGACACTTGGATGTATCCACAGTGAACCCCAAAAACTCCATCGACTTTGAAGGAGCTAAGACAGATTTTTCTTTGTTGATTATGAAACCTAAACGTTCTAAAAGGTTCATAACAGTTTCCAGATCTTGGGAGATTTGAGAGAGTTCTTGAGACATAATTAGAATGTCGTCTAGATAAATGATTAAACGTATTCCTCTTTCTCTCAGAAAGGAGGCAATTGGTCTCATCACCTTGGTAAAGCACCAAGGGGCTGATGAAAGACCGAAAGGAAGGGCCTTGAACTGGAATAAACGATCTTTCCAAATAAATTGTAGGAAGGGTTGGTGAATTTCAGCCATGGGAATGGTGAAATAGGCATCTTTCAGGTCTAGTTTTACTAGCCAATCTCCTTCTAGAAGAGGATCCCTTAAGAGATGAATCCCTTCCATTTTGAAGTGTCGGTACACTAAAAATTTGTTGAGATGTTTTAAAGTTTATAACTCGTCTCCACCCTTTGTCTTTTTTCTCTACAAGGTTGAGTGTTGTTATGAATCTGAGTTTCTCCATTGGGACTTGCATGATCGCCCTTTTTTTGAGCATGGAAGAGATCTCTTCCTCTATTATACTTTGTTGTTTTGGGGGTATCTGAAAATTCTTTGGAAGAAAGAACTGTTTTGGGGTTTCTGTGAAGTCTATTTTGAAACCTCAGACGCTGTTCAAAACCCAAGAATCTTGAGTGATCTTTTCCCAGTTCTGGAAAAAGAATCTGAGTCTCCCTCCCACCTCTGAGGGGAAAGAAAGAGGGGCAGGAGG
This sequence comes from Lissotriton helveticus, assembly GCF_964261635.1. NCBI lineage: Eukaryota > Metazoa > Chordata > Amphibia > Caudata > Salamandridae > Lissotriton > Lissotriton helveticus. Next base: position 134,887,079 of record NC_136068.1, on the reverse strand, counting down.
GGAAAAGGTACTCACTTGGTGTGGTGTCGCTGGAGGATTGTCCGCGGATCTGTAACCTCTTGAGCGCATGCCACGTCCTCTTTGCGGAAAGAATTGTGAATAGTTGGTTTGTTGGAAGCCTCTTCCAAAGCCTCTTGATCTTGAAGTGGACCTTTGATTATATCGGCCGGAAGAGCGGCCCCTTGTTCCGGCCCGTCCAAAAAGGTTGTTGTTAAAAACCTTACGCATATTCTGCTGTGCCTTATCCAAGGCTGTAAACATGGAAACATATTTTCCCAGATTCTTGATGAGTTCTTCGCCAAAAGAGAAGACCTTTCGGATTTTGAGATGTTTCTTTATCGGCCAAATCCGAAAGCTTTGGGTTAATCCTAGTTAGGACAACTCTTCGTCTCTTAGCATTCAAGCCTGAATTAGCATTTCCGAGGAGGATTAAGGCTCTTTGACTAAGGCCTCTTATTAAATCAGTATTAAGTGGGGTCCCATTAAGGTGGCTCTCCTCTGAAGCATCTATAATTCTTGCTAGAGGGCCAAGGACATCTAGGACACGGTCTTGGCAACCTTTAAGAGACCTCTCCATCCCTTTGCGGGGGTCTCGACCAAGTTTAAAAAGAAATTTTATTAATTCAGGGTCCAAATTAGGGGTTTGGCACACCTTATCGTCAATAGAGGGTCTTGCACACTCAGCCCTCAGGATATTACGAGTATTGCGCTCGAGGGGAAATCTTAACCATTTATTAATTAATTTAGCCACGTGATCGTGGGACCACCTTTCAGAGCTCCTAGGGTGTGTAAGATTAAGGGGTGAAAACATTTCTTCCCCAAGAGGGTCAAGAATGGTATCTTTAGGAACAGGAGAAGACTCCGGAGGGTTGAAGAGATCTTCATCATAATCATCATTCAAATCTAGCACGTATTCGTCAGGAGTGCTATCGGAGTTATCTTCTCCATAATCATTGTTGAGCACAGGGTCATTAGCACTCAGATTTTGTGTGCCGCTAAGGACACCAGAATATCTTGTGCCGCGAGGGACACCAGAATATCTTGTGCCGCGAGGGACACCATAATAAGTTGTGCCGCGGTGGACACCATGATAAGTTGTGCCGCGAAGGACACCCATTTGGTTTGAGGTGCGAGGACCTCCCATATAAAGCGAGGTGCGAGGACCTCCCACAGTGCTTATAGGGGGTAAGTCTTGTAAATTTTTAATCTTTTTAGTTTTTTAACCCCTTGATTCGTAAGAATCTTGATAATGACCATCAGTAAATTCATCTTCATTAGGGGAGATGGTCCTTTTTGAAGATAAGACTGTGCTCAAAGGATTGCGCTGATGTGATTGCGCTTTATTACACTCAACACCAGGGGTAGGGGCAGAGGCACCCTCAGAGTCAGAATCAGACATGTTCACCTTTTAATTTATTTATTTAAATGAAAGCAAGGGGTTTTAATAAAGTAAATGATTCCCCTGTATAGTAATGTCAAGGATTGTACTAAGAAAATAATTTCAATTTAAACGAGTCCAATTCGTAATGTGTTAAAGTGACTAGATTTAAGTACAAAATAATCGAGATTCGGATGAAATTCGGATGAATAATGGCTCCGTGTGTGATGTATTCCTATAGGTACTGTATCGATTCCCCTATTCCTGACCCTGGTTTGGTTAATAATTAACTAGCAGCCATCCAACGGTGCAAAAACCGTTATCTGATTAAGCCACACCACGGCACAGAAGCGCGTTATCTGATTAGGTCATAACGCATGCCATCTAATTAGGCAAGCGATATTCCTCCAGCCCCTGATAAGGCATACGGAGTTCTCAAAACAAATCAAACCTACAGCGACCTGGGAAATTCCCATAGCCATTGTTTTGATTTCACCGAGAACTTCAGTAAAAGAATGTGCGAACGAACCCGTTCATATGACATCCTTATTGACGTATATATGTCCATCCTTACGTCAATCTCGGCACCTTTCAGGTATAAATATTACCGACATTGCCTTAAGCAAACACATGCGGTGGTGACGAGATTGGAGCAGCGAGACGTGCCGAGGAGCCCAGCAGAGAGCGAAGCCCACAGGCGCTGCCCCTCCTTCCTGACGCGCTGAGAACGAGACGCTGCCTTTCTCCTGCTGAGAAATCCAGCACCGGCGCTTCCAAGCAGCCCTCGCAGGCAGCTGGAATATCAAGACCTGGGATAAGAGATACCAGCCCTCCACCATTCTAGATCTCAGGTACAGAACTGAATAACCCCTTGCAGAGAATTCTCGAGGCAGTCCCTTGGCAAAACAAACTTAACTTAAACTGCTACTTATCTACTCCCGCCCACGTATTAGGCTTAGGTCAGGTACACTGGGGTAGGCGTGGTTAGAAGCACCAGTTGAATACGATTAGTCAAATGTATATATGTATGTATCTATTTTATCCATTTTAAAGTATCATATGGCTCAGAAACCATATCAATGCTTTTACAGTATTATTTTATAATTCTGTCTTTACTGTATGCACTTTACTTAACTATAAGTATTGCAATAATAGCGATTCATTTCTCTTGTACGAGAAAAGAGACTGATCAATAAACACCATTCTTTATTGAACACGCCCGTCTCTTTCCTTTCTCTACAATCTGGTGAAACTAAGAATGCACTGAACTGACTGAGTAAAATAAGTTGTCTTTTGTTTTCACACGACTCTAGAGATACACTCTTGATTAGGGGAGAGCAAAGTTGTCATGTTCTATGGTTGTCAGAAACTAAATCCCTTCTTGTCTATCCAGGGAGGTTAAAATCCTCCTTGCCTATTCGAGAAAGTTTCTAGTGAACTCTGAGCTAGCTGGCAAACACAAAACTTTAAGTCTAATATCGTCGGTAGAAGACCTAGTTAACCTCTGCCCTAGGTCTATACTATTGAAGATATTATTCCAATGCGCAGAGCCTATTGGGATAATAGGAACTACCCTACATGGCGCCCAACGTTTGGATAGGCGATAAAACTAACGCAAGACATTAGAGTAACTCAGTCGTGCTTTTTCACACAGACCCCTTTTTTCCCATAATACTCCAAAGACGTCTGGAGTGGGTGAAAGGTCATATCCGCCAAACCTCGCAGGAGGAGACTCCTATGTATGGTTCTTGGTTTACTCAACGTTGAAGGATACACTGTTCCAAAATATTGTGCATCTAATCTTTGTTTCCATAGAAACCTGATCTGCAAATAAATAAAATAATCTTCTTGACAATAGTATGTCAGAAACTGAAGAAGAAAGGGAGACAGTTAGAATAGCAACTGAACTCCTAGCAGCTGACAATACTCTGCTGCAAAATGACCCGGATATAATACTTATCCCGGTCAACATAAGAAAATCTATAACCTTAAAACTTATAGAAAATGGACTGACACCAAGAGGTGGTACAGTCATATTCGTAATTGAGGCACACGAATATCGGCAGACAGAGGTATTCTATTCATGGATAAACTTTCCAGCAGCAAACGCTGTAACAAAGGACTTCCACTATTACAAAATAGAGGAACCTCCTAATGAGTACACTCCTTTCGAGGAGGTGGAAATACCACTCAAATTCCAAGAGCACCTGCTCTTGTTTAATGGCGCCCTAAAACATAATAATCACATCACCAGGCTCGGTCCACTAGGTAGACCAGGAGCAACGTGGCCGGTCCTAGCCGGATACACACCACATCCAGACATTGAAGAAATGCCTGCACCAGATCTTTTAGCACAGCTAAAACAATTAATAAAAATACATAGACAATTAGTCCAATATGTAATGCGGACTTCAACAGTCCAACCAGCAATTAAAATTCCACAGCTGACCACTCATCAGGGGAACACAAATAAAATTACACCTCAGAACATACAGTCCTGTCTAGGTAAAGTACCCGCAAAACGGGAACAAATTCCTTTCTGGCTAGCACAAAAAATCACTCAAATAGAGGCGGTGTTTCCAGATACCACCCCTGTTGAGAAACATAGGATTCTGACTATCTGTCTTCCAATGGGAATCGCACCACATGTGGAGGACTGTGACACTTCGGGAACAGTCTTTGCTTCCATTTACACAAAAACACATGGTGTACCATCCATGTCAGTAATACCAGATGTGCTAAAACAGATTCAAGATGAATACGGTCCAGAACTCGCTTTAACTCTCGGTATGAAATTACTGAAAGATTTCAAGCAGGTCTCGGCAATATTATTAGCCAACATAAAGGGAGAAGCAGCAAATGTGGCGATTCGCCAGAGGTTAAAAGAGACAAATATAGCAGACCAACCATCTGAAATTGCCAGAATCATAGAAAAATCCTATGAAGAACTAGGAAGAGATAGTTTGGGTGGAATACCAGTGAAACCCCAACTAGTTGAAAGTCCTGAAAAGGTATTTATTAAAAATAATTTAAACACTCAAAAAAAGAGCTGGGATGGAAATAAACAATCCAATCCTAAAGAAAAAAGATTCCAGTCCAGAGGAAGGTCTCCTCGGCGGAGAGAAAGATCTCCTGATCAAGGATGCAAGTCTCCCCAAAGGGAGCCCTCTGTGAAAAAATACAACCTTAGAAATAGGGATAATATAAAAAAACCTGATAGATATCAAGATATTGATACACGTCCCTCTCAATCTTTTCAGACTTCCTCGCAGAAATCGGAAAGAAGAGGACGATCAGAACACAGGGAAGAGCACGTCAAGTCTAAAGACAAAGAACCTGCTCATCTGAATAAAAAATTACAATTTCCAAAAAAGAAGGTAGCCAGTATTAAAGTAATCAACAATGCCGAGAATACTGAGGACACAGCTGAAAAACGGAGAATGGGCTCAGACAATGCTAGACAGCGCAGCAGAAGTGAGCATAGCTCGCAAAGTCCTTATGAATCATCTGGAGACAGTGGACACGAATGAATACATTCAGGTGGAAACTGCAGATACCAGAGTTAGCAAACCTCATAAAATATATGAAATAACATTGCGTATAGAGGGGGATAAGACTAGAAAAATAAGGGGTCTATTTTGGGATAATCTCTCCAAGGGCTATGACATCCTTCTAGCTGAACGAGACTGGCCTCCAGAGTTTGTCAGGGAGTGCCCACATGGCGAAGAAATAATTATGCCTGCCTTCTCAAACCATATTCCAATTCATAAAAAATATACACTTGCAAGAAAGTGGGCAGTAGCTCAAGCCCCTGCCTTATATAAAAATCATGTGGGATGGGATGAGGACTCTCCTCCTCACAAAATCCAGTTAAAATCACAACCTACTGCACAGAGGCAGTACCCGATTAAGCAAGAAGCTAAAAAACAGGTAAAAGAGATCCTAGATCAACTTGAATACCAGGGGGTGATTGAAACTTGCACCTCACAAATGAACAACCCTTTGTTTCCTGTCTCCAAGCCAGACAATTCATATCGTCTTGTTTTGGACTACAGACACCTTAACTCATGTTGCAAAACATTTGCAGTACAAAACTCGCATAGTGCTGCACTAATGAATAACATAGTGCGCAAAAAATACAAAACCACATTAGACATTTCTAATGGATTCTTTTGTCAAAATATAGCACCAGAGAGCAGATATTTGACGGCGTTCTCAATAAATGGCACGCAAAAAAAATTCTGTCGTTTGCCCCAGGGGTTCAAGAACAGCCCAGGATTATTCTCAGCGAGAGTAACAGAATTACTACAAACATATGATGACGAGGCATTATCTTATGTCGACGACATCTATCTAACAGATGATGACTTGGATACTCACTTGAAAAGAGTGAACACCATAATACTTGGGTTCGCAGCAGAGGGTTACAAATTCAACTTTAAAAAGTCAAGAATTGCCCATCTAACAGTCCTGTTTTTAGGATATGAACTATCAAGTGAAGGCAAAAGCCTGGCTGACAATTTCCTAGAGAAATATGCTGTAATCCAAGCACCTAGAACACTGAAAAACTTACAATTAATTCTAGGCTTCCTAAATTTCGGAAGAACTTACATTATAAATTATGCAGAGAGAATTAAACCTCTCTATGATCTAATAAAACCAGATTTTAAAAAGAATCAATTGGACTCAAAAACACACAGAAATTTTGAGATCTTTACAAACAGATATGTTAGTTAAAACAAAATTACAAACACGTGACAACACACGCAACCTTGTGATTCGAGTCATCCCAGGAAGATGCGGATTCACATACCTGACCTCTAATGAGGGAGAGAAGGTACCAATAGCATACAAATCACACTTGTACACAAAAGCTGAAATGAAATTTAGCCCAACGGAAAAAATTCTGACCGCGGTACAGACTGCTGTAGCAAAGGAGCGGGCCCTAGCACAGGGTAAACTAATAATCATCGTAACACCTATACCAGCCCTAGAGGCGGTAACAAAGGCAAGCATTCCGAATGCTAAAGCACTCCATCCGAGGTGGATACAGTGGGCTAACTCTCTTGCTGCAACAGACGTGGTATACGAATTTGATCCCAATTTAAAAACACAAGAATTTCTCCAATATGAATTCGAATGTCCTCCGCCGACCGAAATTCTGCCTCTAGAACATTACGGCTGTATAATATATACAGACGGATCAGCACAACCCACAGTGGGGGGTAAGCAAGCCTACAGTGCTGCGTGCGCAATTGTTAAAGGTCGCTGGCACGAAGGAAAATTTAAACCAGTGGTCACTAAAACGCAATCTCTAGGAGACTGTACAGCTCAAAGAGCAGAACTACTGGCATTCAAGATGGCGCTTGAAAATGCCGATCGAGAATTCCCCACACTTATTGTGTGCGATTCGTATTACTGCGTCCAATCTTACAATGAATACTTGCAGATCTGGGTTCAGAATGGTTTTAAAGATGCAAAAGGTGGCACAATCAAACATAAAATGCTTTGGGAACAAGTAGTTCTTTTGCAAAAGGAACTACAAAAGACTCACGTGATACATACACTGAGTCATCAGCGTGATGGCGTTCACGTTGCAGGGAATTCATTGGCTGACGAAGCAGCGAAGGCAGCAGTGCAAACGGCTTCCGTAGCTGCTATCACCCGGTCAAAAACAAAAATAGACAGCGAAATATTACAGGCTGTCAGCGCTACAGTAAAAGATGCGATAGAAACACTCCCGAAAGGCTTTCCAGTAAAGTACTCATACATAACTGATGCAAATAATGTTCAGTTTGCTCGAATCCCTGGAGTGGGGGATAGGGCAATTCCAAACATGGAACATAGGTTAGGACTCATTATAGCGGCACACGAAGGACTCGCTTCTGTACATGCTGGCGTTTCAGCCATAGTGTCATTATTAAAACAGAGATACTGGTGGCCACAAATGAGATGACAAACAAGGAACTATGTTCTAGAATGTGAAATATGTCAAAGAATGAAAGTATCAACAGTGAAACGACCAGCACAGACGCACCTTCTAATCTCAGATAAACCATTAGCATGTGTTTACCTAGACCACTGTGGTCCCTTACAAAGGGATGGTAACTATAAATATATCTTGGTCGCAGTGGATTCATGCACGAGATTCATATGGATGTGGCCCCAGCGATCGGCTGACGCCAGAACAGTTATAAAAGATTTGCGAGTCTTTATCGGCACATACGCAATTGGCATGCTGCATTCCGATCAGGGTCCTGCTTTTAGCTCTCGAGCTTATAAGGAGGCCATGACCGGCATGGGCATTGCATTGCGGTATTCTTGTCCATTTCATCCTGAGGGAAACAGAATCGTAGAAAGAAAAAACCGTGACATAAAGCAATCTATAACAGCAAAGGTATTAGGTTCGGGAGCTGGGTGGGTCAAACATTTAATAAGTGTCCAACGTAGTCTAAATAACCTGCCAAGGAATTCTCTGAAAGGGTTCAGTCCGTACGAACTATTGTTCGGGACTAGAATGATGATCCAAGATCTTGATAGTCAGACTTCAGTGGTTAAAGACAAAAGCTTTGATATCAAAGATCGTTTGGCTATTTTGCAGGACTTAAATGAAACAAGAAAAGACCTGAGCAACATAAAGTTGAAACAACAGCCAACAACCACTGAAGAGAAACCACCTGTCCCAGCAAGGCCTGTCTGGATTCCAAAAGGCGGGGATCTAGTCAGAGAGAAGATCGCGGTAAAGAAGGAATTTGGGCCTTCTTACAGGAAAGCAGTTCCTGTCTTGTCTATCAACGGGACAAGGTCAGTAATACTACCGCCCCTTGCTGGTAAAAAGGAGAACCGAGTCATATCCATCCACCTGGTAAAACCACAATCATGTGGCCGATAACAAACAGTAGGCCAAGTGGACTCCCAAGAAGTAGCAGAACACCAATGTTTGCTACGAATACAGAGGTTCAAACTGAAAGACTGATCACATTTGGAAAATCTACAGTGAAACAACAAGGACTATGCAACAAAGCAATGGAACTTGAACCTCTTAAAACCCAAATCAAAGCTTTTCATCAAGAAACAACAACCTATGATGATGTAACTACAGACTTTGCTAATGAAACAAAGCAAAATCCAAAAGCAATTGGAACAATTGACAGAACAGCATCCGGCTACTTCATCAACTTCGATGATTCATCTGAAGATCTGAGTGAACCTAAGAAACAGCCATCAACAAAAACTTTTAAAGATAAAGCTAAGGAACTTTTTCAACAGCTGAAAGAAACCTATCTGATTTCTCCATGGATTGAATTTTGGGTGGCCTTAGGTGCATTTATCCTCATTCTTTGGCTCATCATGGTACTATGCTTGGGACATTTCATTGAAGGAAAATATGCTAAAATGGACACAGCAAGCCAGAAAATCAACTTGGTCCTTAAACCACACACATCTTCACACATCGAGAAAAGAGAACTTTCTTCAGTGAACTTCACAGCCAATCCTATACCAGGCGGTGTAGCATGGGACAAAACTGATTATGAAATCTATGGTCCGGTTGAAATCCTGAAGTATCCACACCAATTCAAGATCTCATTGAGTGACTTTGTAAAACCAAGCACATTTGCTGATGATTGGGACTTTGAAAGTATTAATGATATGATGTCTGATCTTGTGATGTCTGCTAAATTCACAGAACATGATTATTTGCAGGGTTCGTCTAATTATGATCAGATGTTCTGCTACAACCATTATGGTAACCATTATCTACATAAATCTGCACAACCTAGAAATGTTTTAAATTATAACCAATGGGAACATTGTGCTACTCCTCCAAAAGATAGCTCGAAAACATTTTATGATAAATATTCATACTTTTCAGGGTTTAACACAAGTAATGCAGAAACATTTTATTTCAAATTGTCAAATAAGACAGGTATGAAGACCATGCTTACAAACACAAAATTGATATATTCCGATTCATTCTTTGAGCAAATGAATACATTTGGGTTTGATTTCTGGAACAATAATATTGAAGCAAAAACTGTTTGGGGTACAAGAGATTGGCAAGTACAAGGTATAGAATCATTGTTTAGAGCCTGCATGATCCCAGAACAAATTATATTTTTGAACGACACTATTCAACAAACTACCTGTCTTGGCCTAGCCAAAATCAAAGATTTGAACAAACCGTCTATTCCAAAACCAACAGTGAACAGTAATAGCTCTATAGATGTTGAGATAGACGTAAACCATATATTAAACCAAAACAGAACACATCCTGAATGGAAAAAATGGTTGATCTGGCCCACAGATACAAATAACTGTCAAGACAGATTCCTGAACAAAATACAGGGGTTCACATTGACTAGGCCAGACCCTAGATATTCCCAAAGACAACATCCAGGGATAGTAACCACCTACAGCGAGGGCAAGCTCTGCCTTCAATGGCTACAAACGTCCACACTGGCTGAAATTAAGCAACACCTAACTTTACTTACAGAAGGTGCTGACTTGCGTGATTTTTATTATGGGACCACTCAAATAGCGTCAAAAACGTTTCATAGCGGCCTCTATATATGCAGCTTATAACGAAGTCTGGAAAGTAACTCAAATTGAGACAGCAGAAAAAATACGGGAGATTGACCGTATTAATTTGGAAAAATCACTTTCTGTGGTGGACAATGGGTTAATGACTCTGTCCTCCAGAATATATTCTCTGAACAGCATTGTGTCTTCAGCAATCGATATAATATCGCAAGACTTACTGATGTTACAATCAGTCCCAATTGCGTTCTATTGTACAGCTTGGCTGGACGTTACAAAATCTGCGTTCTGGCTATGTGCCTTGGCGTTTAATCAACACAACGTCATTATTTAATATCTTTAACCTTACTGATAAACAAATCTGTTTGGCGCAGAAGGGTGCTGACTATACAATTCTGAGCATTGAAAAACTTGAGAGATTACCATTGACAATGTCAGAACGACCTGTCATTGAATGGATAATACATGGAATAATAAATATTCCGATAACTACTTTCCAGTTTCAATTCTGCCAAAAATATATACAGGCAGGCCAGTATGAAAGGTTGGGTAAAGGGTACATTAGGGGAGTTACATTCTAATAGTAGATCGCAGATGTTGTAGTTTGCTGCCCGGAAAACCTTATCTCATAACCGTGACTAGGAAGGTCATGTGCTGTGAACGAGTATTGTTCCCTAACGATTCTCCAGACAGGGAGGCATGGTTATGGCCCGATTTGAAAATTGCTTCTATTTGAATTGATACTTTAAGCAGAATGAAGACTGTGCTCCTACAGACGCCGACCAGGCTAACGTCATCAAAAGAAACGTATGATCTCCAAGTTGCAAGGACAACGGCAGAGATTCATTCATTGTTATCAACTAATTCCCCCATACATTTCGCAGAAATACTGAACGAAATCTTAAATATGTCTGATACCAGTGGTGTCTTATGTGTATTTAAGACAGTGTTTTCAGGAGCTTTAATACCATTCAAAGCCATCCTGGGTATTTTTCCAGACTTTGTCCATTCAATTTTTGGCGGACTTCCTCTCCTTTTGGGACTAGTGGCAGGATTCCTATTTTTGATCCTGTTATTTCGCTATGGCAAACCATGTCACAGACAAAACACCTGCGACAAGGGAAGAAATGATCCTAGCCATTGGCTACCGGGACCGCATAACTAAAGTCCTTGGACTAGCACGGCTTCGGGACCTGAACATGACTTGGTTTCTTTCATTTAGACCAATGTGGCAAAGTTGTGTTATGCCTGTATTAAGGTGCTTGCTATGCGGCGAAGAATGCGTGTTGGACACCTGTCTGGCACTACAATCGGATGTGCCAATGGACGCAGATACCTTGTTGGGTCCGGTAACGGCTCATGCATTGTGCTGTCCCCAGCGGCTACCAATCCCGATGACGGCATTCGTGGAGACTTCACCACTACGATTGAGGGGTAGTGAAGTACAAGATGAAAGCAGCATCGATCAGGTACGACCTTCAGTCAGCTATGCTGATCAAAACATCTATGGAGGCAATCATGCTCAGGCTCATGAATGCATGGTAACGACCTTTTCCGAGTTAGTGGAACTTACGCAAGAAGCTGTTGACAGTTTTTTCAACAGTCTAAATGATATGATGTTTTCACCAGAGCAGCAGGAATAACTTTGAGCAGACTAGCACTCGGAGTTCCCTACATCCTGAATTTGGCCTTCAACTTTTTAAAAAAGCGATATGAAAAATTTTTCTCATCAGTTTTTTCAGACTGCAAGAACCTTTTTCCCCAATTCCAAAATATTTACGATTTTTTGGGACACTTATCTTCTGCTTAAAGTAGACATTATTCTTAGAGAACTGAATTTCTATTTTAGGTAGTCACGGGACATTAGCTATCCTCTAGCACTCTCATACAAAACTTTATGATTGTGATGAAATGGTCTCGCACTTTTTTTCTGTATAAAGAGCCATTTCATGTGTGGTTTTCGCATTTATTCATGCTGAATTTAAAATATGCGTTATATGTTTAGCATTATTAGACTGCTTGTGCATATAGTACATGTGATAGTACATGTGATTGTGTTTCGTATATTTCATGATTCCAATTTTCAGAATACATATGAATGTATTTTGGGGTGGTACGGTATACACAAACGCTACTAGTTTCACTATGCCTAGATTTGTAAATATGGACATAGTCTACGTGGAATGGGTGTGATGTATTCCTATAGGTACTGTATCGATTCCCCTATTCCTGACCCTGGTTTGGTTAATAATTAACTAGCAGCCATCCAACGGTGCAAAAACCGTTATCTGATTAAGCCACACCACGGCACAGAAGCGCGTTATCTGATTAGGTCATAACGCATGCCATCTAATTAGGCAAGTGATATTCCTCCAGCCCCTGATAAGGCATACGGAGTTCTCAAAACAAATCAAACCTACAGCGACCTGGGAAATTCCCATAGCCATTGTTTTGATTTCACCGAGAACTTCAGTAAAAGAATGTGCGAACGAACCCATTCATATGACATCCTTATTGACGTATATATGTCCATCCTTACGTCAATCTCGGCACCTTTCAGGTATAAATATTACCGACATTGCCTTAAGCAAACACATGCGGTGGTGACGAGATTGGAGCAGCGAGACGTGCCGAGGAGCCCAGCAGAGAGCAAAGCCCACAGGCGCTGCCCCTCCTTCCTGACGCGCTGAGAATGAGACGCTGCCTTTCTCCTACTGAGAAATCCAGCTCCGGCGCTTCCAAGCAGCCCTCGCAGGCAGCTGGAATATCAAGACCTGGGATAAGAGATACCAGCCCTCCACCATTCTAGATCTCAGGTACAGAACTGAATAACCCCTTGCAGAGAATTCTCGAGTCAGTCCCTTGGCAAAACAAACTTAACTTAAACTGCTACTTATCTACTCCCGCCCACGTATTAGGCTTAGGTCAGGTACACTGGGGTAGGCGTGGTTAGAAGCACCAGTTGAGTACGATTAGTCAAATGTATATATGTATGTATCTATTTTATCCATTTTAAAGTATCATATGGCTCAGAAACCATATCAATGCTTTTACAGTATTATTTTATAATTCTGTCTTTACTGTATGCACTTTACTTAACTATAAGTATTGCAATAATAGCGATTCATTTCTCTTGTACGAGAAAAGAGACTGATCAATAAACACCATTCTTTATTGAACACGCCCGTCTCTTTCCTTTCTCTACAATCTGGTGAAACTAAGAATGCACTGAACTGACTGAGTAAAATAAGTTGTCTTGTGTTTTCACACGACTCTAGAGATACACTCTTGATTAGGGGAGAGCAAAGTTGTCATGTTCTATGGTTGTCAGAAACTAAATCCCTTCTTGTCTATCCAGGGAGGTTAAAATCCTCCTTGCCTATTCGAGAAAGTTTCTAGTGAACTCTGAGCTAGCTGGCAAACACAAAACTTTAAGTCTAATATCGTCGGTAGAAGACCTAGTTAACCTCTGCCCTAGGTCTATACTATTGAAGATATTATTCCAATGCGCAGAGCCTATTGGGATAATAGGAACTACACTACACGTGTATGGGGGGATGTACAGCTGATCGCGGAGGTCGAGTAACGAACTCGCAGTCCCTCGCGCGCTCAGCTGATGCTCGGCAACCGCATGACGCGAAGCAGTGAAATAAAGAAAGCACCTTGGCAACGCGCTTACGCGACGTTGTTCCTCCCAAGGTTCTTTCTTCTACGCAAACAGAGGTAAGCCCGAGCTTGCGCCGAGGCTTATTTTGAAAGGAAACTCACTAAATTAAAGGCGCGTGAGTATAAGAAACGGCGACATAACGAAGGGGTTTGTAACATCGTGATTTCGATTTCGTTTTTAATAAAATACGTAAGTTGGAAGAATCATAATGATCGGTATAAAATAGATAAGCAGCCTAAAATACTTACGTGGCTGAAAGAGAATAAACCATTAGGACAAAGGGATATAAATTACATGAACAGTAATTAATCATAAACATAGCAATCAAACCTAAAATCCGACCAGAGAAAGGAGGGAAAAGGGGGATTTCCGTAAATTGGAAATCAGTATGGAGAGAAAAGGGGAAGGAGGAGGGGGGGAATGTTAAACCAAACCCTTGAAATCTCCTTCAAATAAAGAATAATAACAGTAAACTAACAATGTGAAAGGCAAGAAGTAAAAGGTTACTTATCTGCTCGGAGTCGCATTTAAAAGAGGCAGTCTTCTGATGGGTCTTGGAGTTTATTTGTTATCTATGTTCTCAATGGAACCTTTCTATTATGATGTTTGCGGCTGCTTGGAGACGCATTAAAAGTTGTATGCATAATGTAGCCTCCGGTCTTGTAATGAAATTGAACAGTAGCATTCTTAAAATATATATTTTTAATATATGCCAGTCTTTACTGTGAGAAATACCCAGAGAGGTGTGTCATGTTGTTTAAAAATACTGATGTAATAAGGAAAGTCCAGATTACTTTCAGGGTTATGCTTGGGTGAGAGACGATGAAGGATTTTGTTCTTGTTTGTCAGTGGATGCCAAAGGTATGGGGGAACTTGACAATGATGTTTGATTGCAGTTGATGGCGCTCACTAGGCCGGAATATATGGTGTGCACTACTAGTTGCTGCAGGTGTTGTATCTGCCCTTTCAAATGCTTCCATCCCAAAGAGGGGTGAGTGGTGCATGGAGTGGTCAGCAAGGTCATTGTGACACATGCTGGGCTTTCAATAGAGGTTTCTGCAGCAGGAAATACTGTGAATTCAGGCATGAGTGCTCGAAGCACAGGGAGAGTTATGCACTTACCCATTGTGGAGGTAACATTGGAAGTGAGCAGGGGAATCTCGTGGGGTCGTTGGCAGCAGCACAATCAGAAAGGAATGAGTGGGGAGCCTGGCACATTGCAAAAAAAGTGCATACACCAATTAAGCTGCACAGATTGAGTATTGGCTGCAATTTTATGAAAACAGATTAGATACTCATTGGTTGTTGGTTGGTTTCGAACAAGGTTTTACGTTGATGGTCCGTGAGCTAGAAGATGAGAGCTAAACTAGGAAAAGAAATTAGCACGGGTAGAATAGCGGAGCTTTTGGAAACTGGCCTTTCCAAAACTGGTATGTGTCACCAATGTGGTTCCCATGAAGAAGAAAGGAGAATTTCTTTCGATACAACACTGTCATGGCTGAAAGGCCAGTTGGTTAATGACTTTAAAGCGGAGGTGTTGGTGTCCGTAATGTACTCATCAGTTGATGTCACTAATGAGTTGGTGAGACCAAAAGGAGTAAGAAAGATAAGATAACCAAAAGTGACCTTAAACCTGCATTGGGGCTTTTGAAGGTACATCCGGGCGATTTTGAACTGTTGGGAAAACAGTTTGAAGGTCACTGTTTGTGGACAAAGCATTGCTTATGGGATGTTCTACGTCTTGAGAGGCTCGCCCTTTTCTGAAGAGGATGTTCACGCTTGCAACACGTATAAAGTTGGTGATGCATTATGTGGATGATATCTTCTTTGTGGGCCCAGGTGGATCAACGGACTGCCAGCCGATGCTGGTAAGTTTAAAGAGCTTATGGTGGATTTGAGTATTCCTTTGTCTGCAGAAATGATAAAATGGGAAGAGGGTATGGAGGGCAGAACTGTGATGGATTTTGCAGAGGGTACTAGTAGTTCTCCCTGGAGTTTACCTTGATAAGGCTCAAATAGTGGTGTCTTCTATGCTGATGGTATGGATGTTTTTTGGGGCTTTTCGTCTATCAGAAATACTAGGGGCTACGGGAAGGACTTAGACTATACAGTGATGTGTGTGTAGTGATAAGGTTGCAGAGGCCTAAAACAGATCAGATGATGACGCACCTTTGAAAAAACACCCTGTGGATAGGTTGTGTCTGTTTATTTGTGGAAGGGTTACATTGCCAAAGGTTTCGTAGAAAGAGAAGACATCTTTCTGCATAGAATGGGTCTCAGATTGAGACTTTTCAGCTGCTTCTTAAGGATTTAAAGGAAGTGGGCCGATTGTGCGAGAATTATGGAACTCATTTATTTAGGATAGGGTCGGCGACAGAGGCTGATAGAAGGGATTGGTCCAATGACAAGAATAGGCAGGTGGCCCTCGGATTACATAAAAGAGATACATGTGGGGGGTTGATTACATTGATGAAAAATGTGTGCTGTTTTACTGCTAGTTGTTCACAGCTTTGGTTCTGGGCACATTGATGGAATTTATGTCCATTTGGATTTGCGGATGCTCTTTTATGAAATGTGCTGAGAGGCAAGTAACAGGAAGGGCACACAGGAGGCAGCTGAGGTACTACAAGACAGAGATACGGATGAAGTGGTTGTGTAAGGGTGGGTGACATGGAAGGAAATGTTGCTGTTACTGAAAAGAACGTTTGCAACAGAGGGTTGACCAGATGCTTCGTTAATTCAATCAATCAATCAATCAATCAATAATTTGTAGAGCGCACAAGTCTTGAGAAGTCTCCTGAACATCAGCAGGTCCTGGGTTTGTCGCAGGTGGATGGGGAGGGTGTTCTAAGTCTTGGTGGCGAGGTGGGAGAAAGATCTGCCACCGGTGGTCGTTCGGTGAATGCTGAATGCTTGGAACGGTGGCGAGGGCGAGGTCGGCGGAGCGAAGCTGGTGGTTGGGAGTGTAGAAGGTGAGGCGGTTGTTGAGGTATGTTGGTCCGGCATCGTGAAGTGCTTTGTGAATGTTGGCAAAGAGCTTGAAGGTGATCCTCTTGTTGACGGGGAGCCAGTGCAGTTCTCTCAGGTGGGCAGTGATGTGGCTGTGGCGGGGGATGTCGAGGAAGAGGTGTGCAGAGGCGTTCTGTATGCGTTGGAGTCTTTCCTGGAGTTTGCCCGTGGTTCCCGCATAGAGGGCGTTGCCGTAGTCCAGCCTGCTGGTGACAAGGGCCTAGGTGACCGTCCTCCTGGTTTCGGTGGGGATCCATCTGTAGATCTTGCGAAGCAGGTGGAGGGTGTTGAAGCAGGAGGAGGAGACGGCATTGACTTGCTGGGTCATTGACAGTGATGAGTCCAGGATGAACCCCAGGTTGCGTGCGTGGTTGGTGGGTGTCGGCCAGCTCCCAGCGAGGCCGGCCACCAGGGGTCGTCCCAGGCAGAGGTGGTGGAGCTGAGGATGATGACCTCCGTCTTGTCTGAGTTCAGTTTCAGGCAACTGTTCTTCACCAATTCGGAGACGGCCTTCATTCCTTCGTGGAAGTTGGTTTTGGCGGTGGCAGGGTCCTTGGTGAAGGAGAGGATCAGCTGGGTGTCTTCGGCGTATGAGACGATGTTGAGGTCGTGCAATCGGATGATGTTGGCGAGAGGTGTCATGTAGATGTTAAAAAGGGTTGGGCTGATGGATGATCCCTGGGGTACGCCGCAGGTGATCTTGGTGGCTTTGGATCGGAATGGAGGGAGGCAGACTCTCTGTGTTCTGTCGGTGAGGAAGGAGGTGATCCAGTCCAGGGCTTTGTCGTGGATCCCTGCGTTGTGAAGGCGTTTGCGTAGGGTGTGGTGGCAGACGGTGTCGAAGGCTGCCGAGAGATCTAGGAGGATGAGGGTTGCGGTTTCGCCATTGTCAAGCATGGTCCTGATGTCGGTGTGGCGGTTTCGGTGCTGTGGTTGCTGCGGAATCCGGATTGGGACAAGTCCAGGGTGTTGTTCTCTTCGAGGAAGCGGGTCAGTTGTCTGTTGACAATCTTCTCTATTACTTTTGCCGGGAATGGGAGCAGAGAGATGGGGCGGAAGTTCTTGAGGTCCTTTGGGTCCGCCTTGGGTTTCTTGAGTAGGGCACTGATCTCTGCGTGTTTCCAGCTCTCCGGGAATGTAGCAGTATCGAGGTAGCTGTGAATGATATTCCGGAGTTGGGGTACGATGTTGGAGCTCGCTTTGTTGAAGATGTGGTATGGGCAGGGGTCTGACGGTGAGCCGGAGTGGATGGTGATCATGGGGGGACTAAGTGTTGAAGCTGTGTTGCATGTCTCTGATCTTGCAGTGGAAGAAGGTGGCTAGAGAGTCAAGAGGTCTTGAGATGGCAGGATGTCGGAGCTGGGGCTGGGGTTGGCGAGTTCCTTCATGATGTTGAAGAGCTCTTTGCTGTTGTGTGCGTTGTTGTCGACGCGTTCCTTGAAGGAGGTCCTTTTTGCAGTTCGAATGAGTTGGTGGTGCCTGCGGCTGGCCTTCTTGAGGGCTGCGTGGCTGTCCCGTGTCTGTTCATGGCGCCACTTCTTCTTGAGTCTTCAGGAGGTCTGCTTGGATGTCTGGAGGTCGGTCGTGAACCAGAGCTCTTCTGTTGGTGTGTCTGTTTGAGGGTTTCTTGATCGGGGCAAGATTGTTGGCGCAGTCGTTGATCCATTGCCTGGGGTTGCGGGCGGCTGTGTCGGTGTCAGTGTGGTAGGTTGGGGGGGTCTCCGGTGAGGGTGGCGGTTAGCTGGTCTTCGGTGACCTTGTTCTAGCAGCGGTGGGGTATTCGTTGCGGGTTGTTGTGTGCGGTGTTTTTCTCGAAGGAGAAGTGGACGCAGCGGTGGTCAGTCCAGTGGAGTTCGGTGGTGTTCCTGAAGGTGATGTGGCTGTTGGCAGAAAAAATGGGGTCGAGCGTGTGTCCAGCGGAGTGAGTGGGTGTTGTGACGAGCTGTTTGAGTCCGAGGTTGGTGAGGTTGTCTAGTGGTGGAGTTGCTGTCGTCGGCGTTTTCGAGGTGAAAGTTTAGGTCTCCGAGGAGGATGTAGTCTGTGGAGGCAAGGGCGTGCGAGCTGACGATGTCTGTGATGGAGTCATTGAACTGGTGCCGGGATCCGGGTGGTCTGTAGACGAGGGTTTCTCTGAGGGTGGTCTTGGGATCTGGAAGTGTATGTACTCGGCGTTGCTGAGGGTGTATTCGGTGTTGGTCAAAATTCTGAGGGTATTTCTGTGGACAATGGCGATTCCTCCTCTCGGTCTGTTGGTGCGGTCCCTGCGGGTGATTTTGTAGCCATCCGGGATGGCCTTGGCAACATCGGGTGTCGATGAGGGGCTCATCCAGGTCTCCGTCAGTAAAGCGACGTCCGGGGAGGATAAGTCGAGCTTGTCCCAGAGTTCAATGGCGTGCTTGTGTACGGAGCGGGTGTTGAGTGGTATGCATCTGAGGTGGTTGTGGCCTGTCCTGGTGGGAGGGGAGGGTCGTGATGGTGGTCTCTGGCTGGTGAAACTGCAGTTTCGGCATGTGAAGGGTCTGCGGTGCACTTCGGGGTGGCCTGGAAGCAGGTGAATGAGTGCGTGGAGGAGGTAGGCGTGGTAGCGATGTCAGCTGTCGTGGCATTCGCGGGGGCCAGGGGTTCTGGCGCTGGGCACGGTCCAGATGCGGACGGGGAGGTGGGAGGGAGGAGCGGCTGAGAGGCCAGAGCGGGGCGAATGGTCGAGCGAAGGGGGCTGGCCACAGGGGACGCATCGACAGGAAAGAACGAGCAAAAAATGGAGAGGCAAGCAATAAACAATCAGAGTAAAATTCAAGGGTCTGGCATGGAGTAAGACCATGAAAATGGATCTACGAGAGGCAAAAAATGGGGTTGTACTTTTGTACTATGGAACAAGTTGATTTCTCGGCTGAAATGGTAGAGAGCAGACAGGCCAGCAGCAATTGATAAGGAGAGGTGAACAGGGAGATGAGGAAATGTTGCAGGGCAGAAGGCACAGGGAAAATAGTACACTGGGACATTAAATATGAGAGAGGCAATTTTATTGTGATGACATAGTGCACTTGTCGGATTTTGGCATGGATCTGACTCTGGCGCAGTTTAGGAAGGAATGTGAGAAAGTCCTTGGGTAAAGACGTGGTGATGGGGTAGGTAGAGTGGAACCTTGACTGAGGTGCTAGATGGGGGTGGGGGGTTAGAAAAAATCCTTTCTATGGGCCTTTTCTGGGTGGAGGGTTTCAGAATGTTTTAGGGCCAAAAAGGGTTTGGTTGCATTTGGGGCTGCAGCAAAGCAGCACTGGGAGTTGAGAAAGCTTACAGTTCATTAGGCATGAGGTTTAAGGGAAGGTCTGTTACACTGATGTGTACTGAGCTTTTAATTAGTTTGTACAGCTGTGTGCCAAAGCTTCTGTAGTTTGTAATGCACACCTGCTTTATTAAAGTCACATTTTTCAAGCCTTTTGATTGTCATAATAGTTTGTGAAGTATGCTGTCTTGTCGAATGGGGTTTGTGGGGGCAGCCAACATTGGTGGTCTGCTCCCTGAGCTTTTTGGGCAAGTGGCACAGATTCAGGGACTACAAAGGCCCTCAATAGAGGTGGCAGGTTAAGGGAGTGGGGCTTTAGGGGTGAAGGGCAGCATGTTATATGTCTTCTTTTGTGAAAAGTTGACTCAGTGACTGTACTTAGTGAAAGGGCGGCAATTTTCTATCTGCCCCCCCCCCCCACCTCCCTATCATATAGGTGGGCTTAGAGAGTACGATTAACATATGGGAAGACTTTGACCGTTAGGTTAAGATAGGTGATAAATGGGGATCAGTGTTTTTAGGAGGGTTTTAGAAGTTTTAATGAAAAGGTGCAGCTGTGGTGGGTTTCAGTATGTTTAGGGCCAGAAAGATGTTTATTGCAATTTGAAGGTGGGGTAGAGGAATGTTTAGGGTTCTTTATGCATGACGTTTAATGCTTACTCAGCTCTTTTGCACCAGTCTAGGGCTCTTTCCCACTCCCCCAGCGACGGTGTTTGGGGCACCCCCCACCTCCTTGCAATGCTTCTTTTTGCGATCCCTGCTGCAAGGGCCAACCATAAGCCTACGTGTCTGGGGCAATCGATTAATGTTGACGTTTATTAAAAACTCTGTGGTATAGGGGATTAGTGAACTCACATGCAGTTGTTGTGGCCATGCTATTGGGTGGCAATTTAGGGGCGGGGTAAGTGAGGGATAGGTTTCATTGTATAGTGCTTGTTAAACAAGCCTAGTGGCAGCGCGCATGCGCTGCTCGCTCTGCGAGGCATGCTGTAGTAGAGTGTGCTGTGGAAGCCTCGCACACTCTTCTCCCATATTTTTCATTGGCTGGTGTCATTGTCCTTGGTAAATGCTGGCTTCCGATTCATTATGAGGCTAGTTAGTCCCTCCTTGTTACCGCCTTTTCGCCGTTTGTTACCTCCCATGAGGACTGGATCTTTTACTTGTGGCGTTACACGGTCTCCTTCATCAGTTGGTAAGCACTTTTTTCTTTAATGATCTTCCTTATTCAACCCACGACATCTCAGCAGCCCCTCTGGTTTACTAATGTATATATTTAAATTAATGGTGATGTTATTCTGAGCCTTTGCTTAGAATATTTATCATGTTCAGAAACACACAACTCATAGGGTATTAATGTAGTGGTGAAACACACAATACCTATGTGGTGGTGTGTCAAAGGTATTTTTAGCTGTCTTTTGAATCATCACTTACCTATAATAGTGTTTCATTCCACTTCTTCTAAGTATTTACATTATACTATTTAATGACGCTCATATAATGGACCCAGGAAGGACGATTGTGCCTGGCATAGATTCAGACTCCTGATCTGCAGTTACACATCCAGGGTGCAACGCACAAAACGATTCTGCTATCAACCGTGAACAAACTGAGGCCTTGCTTGCCTCCTCCCCACGCTTTGTTTATTTAAAGATTTGCTATCCAATCCGAGGCCCCAATTATTAGTGACCACACATAAAGGATATAGGCCTTGCATGTATTTTGTCTTGTTTGTTGCATGTACTGAGCACAAACCACTTTACGGAGAGATCAGAAGGAAGATGGATGCAAGGGCTTCCTATTGGCCTCGCATGTATAGGTGCAGCCATAGGGAGGAAATGATGCTCACTAACTCATTCCTTAAACCCCATCTACAGACTGTTGTTTTGGTACATTGCAAGATGGCAGCCGTTTTGAGCCTTCCTGTTCAAGGGTTTATTCTGATAAACGTGATTTGTAGTGTTGTGAAAAGCAGACGTTACTGTTAATTAGTTTAAGGATACATTAATCGTAGGCTGGACAGCCTGTTAAGTGAGCATTTAAATAGGTACACTTATGAAATGCTACATGAAAGATGCCACTCTTATGTCAGCTAGCCTGCTCAAGATTGCACACAGATCACAACAGAAGTCAGGTTACCCCACCCAGCAGCCTTATAGGTTAATGTGACCCACTGCAGCAATTTGGAAGTATTTCTAATTCATTTTATTGGGATTTTAACTTTTCAAGTGTGTCTTACTTTGGTGTCTAATTAAAATATTGTCTGGTATTGTAGCAATTGTATAACGCTCACTACCCATATGTGAGGCGCTGAAGCACTTATCAACATAGATAGCAAGCTACAATATGTAGGGTGTGTGGTTGGAAGGGTGTTGTTTTGTTTTGAGCTTATGTGTAATGTGTTTTTATTTGATGCATGATGACCATCGAGGTACGGTTTATGTTCTGGAACGCGGCACCGCGGGGTGAGATGGGTGAGGGTATGTGAGAGGGAGACTCACAAATTGTGAATATAATAAGGAATTCACAGCTTAGCCACAGCGTTAGCGGAATGCTGTGTGCCTGTACCCCAAAAAGAGTGGTAATCACAGAAGCCGGTAATCCATAAGGCGACATGTGCCAGGCAGCAATGGCTTTCAATGAGTAAAAAGATGTTAAAATTGCTAGAATTGTAATAGTGACATAAGTTGCTGCCATGCACTATTTATGTATTGATTAGAGGCAAAGATACTTCCTAATGCTCAAAAAATACACCTGATGAAGAAGGAAGGAAGTCGAAGAGAAATCAAGGCTGGCAACCTTAGCAGAAACAGACCATCGAGCAGGAGGGAGCCTGAATAACCCTGCCGACAGTGCCAAGAGTCATTTTTGCACCGGACCAACTGCGGGGGGCTTACCTTTGCTGCCGCCACCGCCAAGAGTCCTAAAATGCCACCAACAGCGCCGCCGCCGCCACGGGACTACCATTGCCGGCAGCCTTAGCGGCGCATCGCGCTACAACGACGTGGGCTGCAGCGCCAGGAGGCGCATATAGACGGCAGTAGCTCTCCGCGTCGCGGGACGAGCCGGGCGAAGCCCGGGCAAAGGGCGGGCTGTCTGTGGCCATCAGGGGCCAGAAGAGGCTGGGCTGGGCCACCCCCCTTGGCAGCTTGAGTGAGGAGCAACGATACACCATAGCAAGGTAACATTTAACCTAAGCATCGTAGCTGGCGACCATGTCTCTACTGAGCAAACGAAAGGGGGCTGCAGGCACCTTGGATGACTTTATTGTAAGGGGTGAGTCTGTACTCATCCATCAAATCCAAGCCACGGAGAGGCGGCTATCTTTAGATCTCGCAGCGTCCCAATCTCGCCTGCTCACTGGGGGAACAAACAAGTTACTCCCTGCTTCTCAATTAGGAGCAAAACCTGTCCCATTAAGTCCGGACATACAGATAATAAATACCCCTTTGACTATGGCGCAGTCTGCTCAGGACCTACAAGTCCCAGCCAGTAATACCCGAGGCAAGACAATCAAACGGCAGGTATTGACTGCTTCAGTATCGGGCAGTAAAAACCCTAACCAAAGGGAACACAGAAGAAAATCACTAGACCTCGCTATGGATACTATGAGGAACAACAAAGGTGGGGCTGACACTGAACCACTCAATGTTAGATCAACTAACTCTATCTCCACCCAAACTGATTTTCTTCCCGTCAGTGACTCTCAGACAAAAGATTTGGGCATTGAAATCCTGGACACCTTGATGGAGGGTTTTGAATCTAGGTTGGATGATTTAATGGGGGTGTTTGCTATGAAACTTGATGGCCTGTGGAAATAAATGCATAAAATTAATGATGTTGCAGCAGTTATAAAAAAGGTGGGAGAGGGTATAATTGCTCTGGAACCCACGCTGTCTGGCATATTAAACTGCCCCTAACCCCCATAGAGCACCCGATGTTATGATACCATCTCCATTAACTCAGGGTGACAATTGTGGGGAGAGAGGGGGCTCACATAAAGAAAACACAGCTAACTGCATACCCACTAAGCCCCCCTTAGAGCCAAATAACGGCAGTAAAGATGTAACCCAAATAACCAGAGAGTCAAGTGTTAGCCATAACCAGGATGTTTTGCATCTCCCACCGGACTATGCACCATATGTACTGGTCCTAAGTGGAGTCCCCCCATTAAAAATGGGACAGAGGAAGTCTTGGCCAGACTTGCAAAGAAAGTCAGTGGACTGGCTTTGTAAGCAAAAATGTTTTAATCCTAATAGAAGGAATGATATAATTATGGCCAGACGAGTTGGGTGGATAGGCTCCTCTCATAAACATATCCAGGGGGACTGTGTGGTCTTTAAATTTTAGAAGGCCCCAGCAGATTTGCCATCTTTTGTCTATTAACGATGCAACCTTTAATCCTCGTACTGATATTAGTGCCCTTCCTCTGGGCTATTTTTACAAACCCCGTACCCCACCCAATAGTGGCACTGGAACACCTATACCCCTGTTCAATAATTTTTGTGCTTTTCAAAGTTTGGATCAACAAGACTGACCACCAACACCCCTAGATTTTGAGGCTGTCAGTATTGCACCACCCAGAGTAGTACTGACCGCACCACCTCAAGGGAAGAAAGTCCCAGCAACCAGGAATGATGGGGCAAGTCTGAGTATACTCAGTTGGAATGTGGCAGGTCTCCAATCAAAACTTGATAATATTGAATGGCTAAATTTGGTCAGGGAACATGATATTTTGATGTTTCAAGAAACTTGGGCTACCGAAAACTTATACATTGAGGGTTTTCATTGTTATAGTGTCCTTTCACAAAAACCAAGGAAGGGAAGGCCATCAGGAGGATTGTTCATAGGATTCGAGGTGACAGCTGGTGACACATTTGAAATAATTCCAACGTATAGCCTAGATTTTCAAGCTGCATTTTTTAAAAGGGGTATTCAATTTTATCTATTAAATTTTTATAACAATGATTTTCATTCAGTCCCTAACAAAAGCTTTTTAAAGTTATTTGATTTTATGTCTGATCTGGATAACCAGTCCGCAAAAGAAGATCCTTTAGGCATCTTATTAGGTGGCGATTTTAATGCTAAATTTCAAAGCCAAGGTACTGATATGTTACCATCTTTCTGCACACAACCCTCTTATACCAGAGGCCAAGAACTTAAAAGAATTATTAACTTGCATAACCTATCTAATCTTATGGACTTAGTTGTAAGTTCTTATAGGATTAACCATCCGACATATAGAGGAAGGGGGAGTGGCTCTACATTAGACTATGTTTTTGTATGCCCCCTAATTGAAAAACTGGTGACTTTTGCTGCGGTGACACCGTCTGATTTTGGGGATCATAACCCGATTAAGGTAATACTAAAAGCTACCAGATGGACTATCGCTCATAGCGATTACGTAGCGGCAAATTTATCAGTCTCAACAGATAATTAAAGACTATGTTGGAAAGGGGCAGATAATGCAGAAGTCTTTAAGTCACTGGCTAAAAACAACTTGCCTCTGATCGAGTCCTGCCTCTCTCTTGTCTCAACACCTGAGCAAATAATCGAGGACTTTGGTAAGATATGTCTGACTGTTAAAAGCCTCATATCCAAACCTCCCAAAAAGGTAGCACCTGTCCCTAGTTGGTTTCATCGAGACTGCTCGAAAGCAAATAGGAATCTTCGCAGGGCTCTAACCACTATTCCGAGATGCCCTATAATGGTTAGGCAGGCCAGAAACAATTACAAGGTAGTAACCAAAAATAGGAGAAATGAAGTCCTAAAGGAGCGCTGGGACAAGCTGTCCGACGCTGCCAATTTAAATAATGCTAACATCTTCTGGGCGGCGGTGAGGGAAGTGCGTTCCATGGGGCAGTCACTGACACCTATCAGTTGCAATATAACTAGTGAGGCCTGGGTGGCCCATTTTGCAACTATTTACTGTGCCCCACCTCCATCTCACCCAACCCCTATTTGTGGTAATCCTACACCTATAGACATCGGCATTTCAGAAGTAATTGAAGCAATTAACCAAAGTCTAGGCAATAAAGCCCCCGGCCCGGATGGGCTGCCAATAGACTTAATTAAATGGAATCCGGCGTTTTGGGCCCCCTTACTTCTGAATATTTTTAACAATTTGACCCTGGCAAAGATCCCATTAACATGGGCCAGAAGTGTAATAGTTCCGATCTTTAAAAAAGGCGATAGATCACTACCGTGTAACTATCGACCTATCTCCCTAATAGACAAAACCCTTAAAATTTTAGGTAGAGTTCTTTATAACAAAATCTTAGATTGGGCAGAGGAAACTAACATCTTGGACCGTTGTCAGCTGGGTTTCAGGAGTAAGGTGGGAACAAGGGAGCAATGCCTTAACTTGAATTTAATTATTAGTAAATATGCTATCGCTAAGAAATCCCCGGTCTATATGGCCTTCATGGACTTGTCCACAGCTTTTGACCTAGTTAATAGGTCCAAGCTGTGGGCAATCCTTCTATCCAAGGGTCTGGACGAAACTCTGGTCAATTTCCTGGCTTATCTGCACAGAGATCTTAAGGCCCAAGTAAGAATGGGGGTGGGAGGAGAGGTCTCAGGGATTATTGATATTGGCAGGGGGGTCAGACAAGGTTGTGTTCTGGCCCCCCTGCTTTTTATTATATATATCAATGACCTGAATGCCTCCCTGAAATTGGCCACCCAAGACGTCCTATATATTAACAAAGTACCCATTCCTGCGTTGCTCTACGCCGACGATGCAGTTTTAAAAGGGCGCACATCAAATTCATTACGCCTCCTTGTCGAAGATTTTAATATTTTTATGAAAAATCTAGACTTACAAGTCAATTTAAAAAAAACTTTTTTAATGAGCAGTGGCCCAGGCAAACGGGCTATACGCCCGATTGCAATAGAGGGCCATAAGATGATGGCGGTAAAATCCTTCGTATATTTGGGTTTGGCCTTTGCTGCGAACAGCTCCTGGAGTGAGCACTTAGCTCACGCCAGGAGCAAGTTCTCAAAGGCCAATAACTCGATTTTAAGCATCCCTCGCCCTAAGACGATGGGTGCAGTATTAGCTGTCCAAAGGATTTATAAACATCAGTGTACCCCGGTAGCGACCTATGGCGCTGAGATATGGGGGACGGCCAGCTGCTCTGGTATACAGCAGGAGGAGAATAGATTCTGCAGAAAAATACTGAATGTCCCTATTTCAACCTCCCATTACATATCTGATAAAGAGCTCAATATTAATTTTATTACTGATTTTATCAGGGCTCGTCCAGCACTTATGTGAATTGCTGTATGGAAGAACGAAGCAGCCACTCTGACCCAGTCAATCATTAAGGATTGCTTAGGTTGTGCTAAGGGCCTAGATATCCCGTGGTTGGGTGGAGTGTTGAGCAGTTTGAGCAGTATAAATATGGAAATCATTTTTTGGGACCCTTTACTTGCTGTGTCAGTCGCAAAAAAGGATATTCAGAATGCTCTGTACTCCTTATATAAGACCGAGCGTGAGGCAGTAGAGGTCAGCAAAATTACTGTGCGTAACTATATGGTCATTGAACATTATAGGCACCCACTCCACATCTATTTGTTACTACCGATGACTCGCTGGGAGACAAGTTTATTGTTCCGTTTAAGGGCTGGCACAATTTGTTTTGTACTCTCCTTCCCACTTGGTTATAGTTCTAATTTAAACTCAATCCCGTGCCCGTGCGATGGGAGGAGTGAGCAATCTGTAAAGCATTTTATATTCTCCTGCAAATTTTATATCAAATATTTTAAACAGTTTTTATGCTCGTATTTTAATAAGAGAAGACCAATTAGCTTAGAGGCAGCATTTGATTCCATGTTAACTTTAGATGATGAGGACCTTATTTTTCGCACTTGCACAGTAAGGGCACGCAGATCCATGGTTGAAGACTGAGAGTAATGTACATAGTTTTGTACTGTGATGATCCTAAATTTTGCACTAAGTCACTTATGATCTGTAAAAGGAATGTATTTAGACTGTTTGACATGTATGTCATGTATTCTTATATTGTGCTTTTATGGGTACTGTGGTACCCGAATACAGATTGACTGACTGACTGACTAGCAGAAACAACACAAACTTTAAAATTCCACCGACTTCTACTGGCACAAGGGAAGCCTGAATTTTGAACAGGAGTTCACACAACAAGCCTCTCTCAAACTGCAGAAGGCTATCAAAAGCAGACAATCACCAGTCGGACTGGCCTTATTCGGATTGTGGTTCAGACCCTAGCCACACTGGTACCCTGCAGATGGAAGGGTCAGTGACAAAGCGCTTGGTAGGTTTCTGCCTTGACAGCAGAGGAGTAAATTGGGCTGCCTTGTGTTGCCTTGCTGGCATCACCCCTCCATGCAAGCCCAACATTTTACTTGGATCCCAGGAACCCTTGTTCGTTCTAGCTAACACGAGGAAACATCAACATGACATTCAAGAATTTTCTCCCAGAAATGTTTCCCTTCATTATTAGTAGTAAATTACATTTCAGGGTAAAAAAAGACACAATGTGTACAAACGGGACGTACCCAGTTCTATTTAATTGTCTATGATAGAGAGCATCATGGCACAGAAAGTTTTTCAATCTTCGCACTGCTCTCCTCTGATCCAACAAGAGTATGCAGTTCCTTTTAAAGATGGTGGAATAAGTGTGCATAGATACAGTTTATCAGGAGGGGAATATGTTCCAATAGGAGCAAGTGCCCTAACACACGCATATGGGTGTCATGTTACATTATCAGGCAATCTCCTTGTCGGGCTGGCACTGCAATGTCCAACGGGCACTCACAAGGGGGCACTTTAGCGGAGAACTTTTTATAGAACTGTTGGACCATTATATATAGTAAGGAGCTACAATGCTGGACCTAACAACTCCTGGTCCCCCCCAGTTGATATAACTGCTCTTCTCTAACCTGAGAGCCTTGTGGAAAACCCTTTTTGTGTGTCTCCACAAGTTAACTTTACTTCTGATCGCCAGTGTTTTAAGGAATATCCTGATCGGCTCATAGGGTCACCACCTCCTAATCATTGAAGGAGAAGTTAAGTATAACACTAATTTTGTTGCCTTGTATTATATCCCTGTTTGTTATGAATGAGTTTTCTGATAACCTGTTATATATATATGTTTGTAATAGGATGTAGGTGAAACAGGGCAGATTCTACCAATAACTTTCAGATGTGTACAGGTCATGATATGAAGATGGTAATTTCTTTGTTTTCATATTCTTAGCCCTACCTACATTTTTCTCAAGTTGGATGAACACATAAAGTTGGAAATATATACAACAATAGGACTATCTTTTTGGGGCGATTGAGGGATTTTCATCCCAATCCTGCCATTCTGGCACTACCACTTTAAACAGTTCTGTCACCAGATGAAAAACCTTAGTATAAAAAAAACCTTACATCTGCAGCATACCTTCACTTTAAACACACAGATACTAAACTTTATGTAATGAATCAATACCAGGAAGCCACCCAACGAGAATAATCTAGAACTTTGAAGTTACTCTATTTCTGTTTCACTGGAATTGCATTTTTATGTACTTATCAATTTAATTATCGCCTTGTTATCAGATTGCAATGTTTCCTTTTATCTGCTTTTTATATGAAATGTATATTTCCTCACTTGGCTTCCATCCCCTGTGAGAAGAATATATTCATTCTGTATCCTAAATCCGAAAGTTTTTTTTCTACAGAACTCTGCTGCCCTTTTTTGTTCAGGTCTGTAATTTATGAAGCTCTTAAATAAGAATGCAAAAGGTATATGTATCTGAATTCATCTTCATCTCACTATACCCTGTTGCATATTTTTTCCAGTGATGCTGATGGAGCAAGGATTCAAGAAAACAAAACTTGCTCGTAGAAATCCCTCATTAGCAGTAATAAGTGTTAGAAATAGTAAAGAAAATTAAATTAATATATACACAACATTTACATATGGGAAAGAGCTTTATGCGTGCTTAAATAACGAAAAATAATATGCAACGCAACTGAATTCCGCTTTAAACTGGAAAATGCTTATGAGCATGTGCGGATCAAAATTACGGAGTAACAACGTGACTAACTTGCTTTGAGAGGGGAAAAACTCTCATGCATGCGCAAGAAGAACTAACGAGTGGTCGTGAGGTACCACATGCCCGACATATGCTTGCTTCAAAGCAATGGAAAGCGGGAGGTTGTCTCATGTTAGCAGACCTGTACCCCGACCAACAGTTCATCACGTACCAAGATGCAGTAGACACCTACGAGTTGGGCCCGGGGCAATTCTTACAATATGCCAAGATAGCAGCGACGGCACGACACCTATGGCCCACTTTCCCGGACGCCCTTGACCACTCGCACATCTTAGTCACACTGATAGCAATGGCGGGAGGGTGGAAATTGGTCACTCACCTGTACAGGGCCCTTAGGGAAGACAGACAATGTACACCACTCACATTAGAAAATAGGTGGCAGGAGGTGAGCCCCCAAGAGATCACGCCACGGGATTGGGAGAAGATCCATGAAGGGGTTCGTAAAGTAGCGGTTTCCAATATAATATGGTCCATATGACCTACCTCTCACCTAAGCGCCTCCATGTTATAGATTACACGATAGATACACGGTGTCCCTGATGCCAGTACGACCAGGCAGATTTCCCGCATATGTTTTGGGCGCGCCCCATCATACAGACATACTGGACAACTATCACAGAGGACCTGAATAGAATAACGGGATGGAGGGTGGCCCTGGAGTTGCGTACATTTCTCCTGGGATTGATCCCCCGGGACCCGAAACGTAAAACTAGCAGAAAATTCCTGGTGTTGGGACTTGTTATAGCCAGAAGACAGATAGCGATTCACTGGCTGACACAGGCTGGGCCGTTGGTAGAGAACTGGAAAGGCGATCTGAGGGAGTGGGCATCGGCTGAGGAGGGACACATACGCTGCACAAGGAGGGTTGCCAAACTCCCGCAGGTATTACAGGCATGGGGATTAATGATTCAGGAGATTGGGAGGAGCTCCCCATATTCTACGCAGACAGTGTCATCCACAGTTAGCCACAAGAGGACCTCATCCCCCAGGCGGAGGGAAGAACGGGAGGTCACCCCTGTTTGAAAAAGTGTTAGATAATCCTTTGGATGGATGGGCCCAGTGGGGGGGAGGGTACTGGGAGGGTGGGTTTAGTTAAACTGTTTGTATGGTTGATACAGCCAATGTTTGCATTACTTGCTGGTTTGATATAAGCTTCCACTGCAACTCAACTTAGACTACCAGTTGCTGTACAGGAATTGAGAGACCTACTGCTCAGAAGTTGTCTGTAAACTACTATTGTCCTATCGTATGCAGTGGACCACAAAAAAACGCAATAAAGAAATTTTTAAAAAAAAGGCTTGCTTCAAAGTAAAAGACAGCCAATGTTGTTGATGCTTTTGCTTAAAGAAATAATATTAACATGGGATAGAGTAGAAGTGGGTGGTGAACATTGAGGATCATATGTTTATGAAAATAATGTCTGTTTATGATTCTTTTATTAATAGTGTACATTTGGGCCGGTATACCTTGGCAATGAAGGAAACGCCTCTGGAAGAAAAATTGTACTGCGCATGTCCGGAAAGAGACGTAATGTGACCTAATGCCAGGAAAAGTTGAATGAATGCCAAAGACCAAGGACAACAGCTGTGTGAACATGGGAACGTGTGATATTTGTCAATGGAGCTTGAATAAAATGTGCAACAAAAATTTGTATGGAAAAGGAAGTCATAGATGAGCTAAAGGGGAATGGTTTGCAAAACAAAGGGGTCACAATAAAATTAGTCATGTCAGCATAGTATGATGCGAACTCCCCTAGTCTTGACTAATCATATTCCGTATTTTACCAATATTTGCAAATATTGAGGGTGGGACATGTTGGAAAGAAGACTATAACTAAAGTGACTTTAGAGTAATTAAAAGTGTGATAAGATGACTCGAGAGACAAGAGACAAGTGCAAGAGAGAGAGAGGCAAAAAACTACTGCTGCTGAGGAAGGAGACAACAGACTGGAAAGATTCACCCCTGAAAGACAGCCTGATTAGATTGAACATTCCAGAAAAATATCGAGGAGGGAGAGAGTGTATGAGGGGATGCGCCTTGGTGCGTCGGGTTTGTAGAGAAGTGTAGTAAGTATTGCCCTGTCCTGATCTTGTCCTATAGTCTTTGTCTCCTGATTCTTGATCAGGGGACCTCCACCAGCCCTTTGGCCACGGGGTTTGGTTTTCTGTTATCACCATTGGGTAACTATTATTTTGTCCTAAATTTGCATATCTTTTGCAAATGTATGATTTATTATCTCTTCTGTCTCTATAAAAGTTGATGGGGTTTGCACTGTGAATTTGTACTAATGAGCGTTAATGATTGAGATTTATTTAAAATTCATTTAATTTCACCCAGAGTCTGTGGTTATTTCACTGAGATCAGAAAACTAGTTAGTTATTTGTTAATAACACCATCATCTACTCAAATAATGGTCCCCCGACCAAAGGAAGAGTGTTGATCTGTGAAGATTAATTCGGTATTGAAATAATTTTCCTTAAATGATCTAAGGTTGCAGTGACTTAACTAATCAGAGCAGAAGTGGAATTATAAAAACTCCTCCCCCAGCGGAAACAGCCATAAGAAAAATTTGAATGTGTATATGGGCCCATTTTTAAATAAAATGTTGACTGTGGAGTGTTCATCCCTGGCCTTTCCGCTGGATCAATGCCATTCAATTTATTTTCTGCAAAGCTCTCAAATTATTACTATGCACTAATCTGGCAACAATCAGTTAACTTGGAGTAAGAATAGCCATCTTTGTGAGATCTACGTTTAGCTTTTCCATCCAATGTGACCATTGAAATCCACTTAATACAGTTTTAGAATAGATGGACGTATTTCATTCGAATAATCTTTTAATCCATGTTACTGATATCAACAATGGGGGGCATATGTACAAGCCCATCAGGGCTTCATGAGAGGGAAAGAGCAGGGCTCCGCCACTAGAGCTGCCGACTTTGGAACATGTGGAAAAAGATTCTAATCCGGTAGTGGCATCCTGTGATTCTAGGTAATTCTCTTAATCCACCTGCGCCTAACAAAAATGGGGGGGAAAGTATAACTTAGCCTGGTGTTGTTGTAAAGTGCTCCAACGCCCTTGGGGCAGATAATGCTATAATAAAACAGAAAAAAAGCTGATTTATGCCCCTGGCATAGGTCGGAAGGCTGGTACATGCCCGTTGTGCATAGCAAACCTTCTAGCAGTCACGTGCATACTTGGTTTCATCCTGGTCCTCCCTCCCGGTTCACTTGTAACATTCAGCAAAGGGCCCAGGTTACAGCAGACTATTTAACACAGTAATCCTGCTGCTGCAGAAAAGCAAACTCAGTTGACAAAACATGAAAGGGAGCCCGTTCTATTAAAAACACTGCATATATCATGCAATTTTAACATGTGCAGTCAACCGAAACCCAACATGTTGCGGCATACTAATACAGGGAGCTGTGTAAACCGTTCGCCATCTTGAAGAGTGTTAAAGTAGTTTCTTCCTGTCCTTCTCATCCCTTATGTAGCTAAAATGTACACATACCCCAGAAATGCTAGGTGTTGGACCTGGCCCTTTTGGCAGGTTCACCCCGAAACTTTTTGCTTTTTCCTAGCCTATTTCTGTAACCCGGTGTTGGTGATATTAGGCCTCTGTGCACTTTTTCACTGTGGTACACTGTAAAGTGCGTGAGCTCTCTGTGTATGTGTGGCGAGTAACCTGCCCTCCCATAGGAATGCATGGGGAATATGTGTGACCATGGTAGTTCCTGATGTGTGGGGAGTGGAGGGTCGAGTTTGGTATGTGCAAACTCGTGAGATTGAATGCTGCGCAATGATGTATGCGGCATGATTGTGTCTAGTGTGGAAGTGCCACTTCTAGAAGTTGGCATGTTAGTGCAATTTGTGTCTGGCGTGTGATTGGCTGGAGCTGGCTGGTGAGCCTTGCTCCAGGAGTCAGGATGGGTCTGCCCAGGTGGTGAATGGAGAGATTAGCATGCTGATGTGAGGGAGGGGTACACCTGGGACCTGAATAGGGCTGGTCCTTCCCTCCACAAGGCTGGCTCCTCCTCCTGGGGTGCGTCTGATGCCCCTAGCCGGGCCAGTGAAAGGGAGTTCCCCATAACCAGTTGAGCTGGTTCTCCCTTGCCTGCACCTTTTACAACAAAGGATTTTGCTGTATAAAAAGGGGGCTGTGACCCCATGAAGTTGTTCTGGTTTTTCCTAACTTGAATCTGCCAGGGGCGTGCTGCTGCTGGGGCCCAGGGGAAGGCTTGCCCCCCTGGGCCCTGCCCAGCCCCTGGATGACTGATGGACTCTCCCTGGGAGCCTTTGTTCCCCTGCTTGCAGACTTCTGGGACCTTTTTCTTGCCTTTGCCCAGGCTTGTTGAAACCTAAGCGCCCTGGGAGCGTTTTTTAGGAAGAAGGATCGTGACTCTGCCCTGATTTAAAGGACCTTGGGGGGACTTTAGGCTTTGCTCCTTGCCTCTAGCACTGCAGGAGGCGCTATTCCTTGTGGCCAAGAGAGGAGCGTGGCTACTCGACAGCACGAAGCTGAGCCCAGGATTTATGGCGCATTTCTTTTTATGGCGATCTGCTTTTATGGATGAGGAGGAGCCTACCCTGCATTTTGCCCGTATTTTTTTGGTGCCTTAATTGAGCGGGTGCCACCCCGCTGTGTATTTCTGAGGACGAGGGAGCCTACCCCTCATGGTGCCCGCCGTAGAGAATCACCGCCATCGGCCCCGCGATCATCATCGGAGTGGCCGCGCTGTGATTGGCTCGCTCTGGGGGGCTCGACTAGAGAGGCCGCGCCGTGATTGGTGCATCGCTGTAGACTGCACTGAGGAGCGCCGCTATTATTGGTCCGCCGCGAGAGGCTCGCCCAGTGAGCCGCGCTAGGATTGGCCCAGCGCAGAGAAGAAGTGCGGCGTCATAGAGGTCTCGTCTCGTGAGCCGCGCACGGATTAGCCCAGCGCTTGTGCCCTATCTGTGAAGGAGCCGCCATCTAGGAAGCGACGTACGGAGTTCGGGAGGTGCCGCGTGACTGCCAGCCCTCACGGAAAAGCCAAGCCCCAGGTAAACGCTCGGAAAAGAAGTCGCGAGCCGTGGTGTGTCCTTGCCTGGGGGGATTGAGTATTGAGGGCTGCCCTGCCGCCCTAGTTGCCCGCAACCGCGCTGCAAGCATTGAGTGCTTTGGGGGCTGCCGTCCTTGTTCGGCCCTATGGCCCGTGTCCTGTCCCCCGTTTAGGGGGCATAGTTGGTGCATTTAGGGCGGCCCCGGATGGCAGTGGGCCGCCTCAACGTTTTATTAGGGATTTAAGAGCCAGCGCGCTCTAACAAGAGGGGACAGGGTTCCTTTTTAATTGTATTGGCCTCACTGTTTCCCGAGCCTTGGTGGCTCCAACGCGGGCCGTTATTGTTTTCAGAGCCAGAGAGCTCCAGTTTTGGGGGCACTTGTATTTGTTTAGAGAGCCTGTGTGGCTCTGACTGGGCCATATGTGTTTTAAGGGCCCAGGGGGGTCCTCAGGGGTCCGTACCACCCCAGTTGGTGCATACCTAGTTAAGGAGCCAGAGTGCTCCATGGGACATGTTTATCTTCAGAGCCTGAGGGCTCCAACGATTTGGCACAGTTGAGTTCAGAGCCAGATGGCTCCAACGAACCCATGCTTCTTTCCAGAGCCTAGAGGGCTCCCATGGTTGGTGCAAGTTATTGAAAGGGCTACTGGGAGCCCCCTGCTACAGTTTACCTCCTACAGCTGCCCAGCAAGTAGTGGGCAGTTGCACCGTTTAGGCGCAGCTTGGAGTGAGAGTCCCTGAGAGGGACAGAGTGGCACAGAGGTGCCAGGCCTTCCACAGCTGCGCAGCACTTAGTGCCAGCTGCAGCGTTTAGGCCCTGTTCTTGTCATCATCCTTGACTGGCGCTGCGTTGGCAGCGCGCCCTGACATTCTGAACACAGGGCATTTGAGCCCCTTCTTGGGATGGCCAGTTGGCCACGGGACTGGTATGTGGATAGGGCGCAAGGCCCTAATGTGATTTTTGCGCAATGTGATTTTCCACTATGTTTGTGATGATAATTGCCTAAATTTGATTTATGTGCTAGAGTGATGTGGTGCTAGGCAATGTAATGCATTTAGTATGGTTTGCGCACCCTGTGTTTTATACCTCTAAACTGTGGTTTATGATTATGGAGGTGTATGCTAGTGAGATGATATTTCACTCTGTGCTTGACGCCCCTAAATGTGATTTATTCTTGGGAGGCAGAGTCTAATGTGTTTAGACTAGTGAGAGATTGCCTACTGTATTTATACTGTAGGCCTAGATGTGATTTCCTCGTAATGTGCTTTGCCTTTATGCTTGTGTTATACTTCTAAATGTGCTCATGCTTAGAAGTTTGCTTTGCCTAGTATAGTTTATACTAGAGAGGTTATGTGTCCATGCGTGATCTAGGCCTATGGTTATTAGGATTGTGTAGTGTGTACCTACCTTTACCAGTGGTTACTGGTGGTGTTCTACAATTGTCAGTTTGTGCTACAACTGTTCTAAGTGCTAGTTCTACTAAGTGCTGATTCTGACAGTGGCCCACGTGGCCCTGTCCTGGTGTAAATAATCCCTTGTGAATATTGCCTGTGCCAGTTGGCACAATGTACATTGTGTGATTACTATCTGATGTGTTTTGACAATACAAAAGTTATTTTTATATAACCTTGTGTGGAGTTCCTTTTGTGGTGTGCCTAGGATGTTGTTGCTGTGCGTGCGCAAATCCTTTACACATTGCCTCCGGGATAAGCCTGTCTGCTCGTGCGAAGCTACCAAGGGGGTGAGCAGGGGTTATCTTGGCGTGTGACTCCCTTGCCCTGACTAGAATGGTGGTTTCTGCCTGACTTTGGCGCAAGCCTCAGCCAACCAGAAATCCCAGTTCTAACATTGTTGGTCAGCGGTGAGGATTAGGACTCGTGTTTGCGCAGTACCACAGCAACAACTATAGATAAGGAAACCCTTGCTGGTTCCAGTGCCCAATCCCTGTTCCTGTCCCTGTGTGGGTAGATGGAAGAGAGGGAGTGTGGAGGAGAAATGGCTTGCTCAGGAGGGTGGTTATCCCCTGAGTGTAGTGTGTGTCTGCATTCCCCAGGATGGTAGGATCCAGTGGTGGCAGCTAAAATGTGTCCAGTGCGTGAAGTCCCATTCCCAGTTCCCAGAGTATGGTGCCTGATGCTCAGTAAGAGGGGTACAGGTTGAGAGTCAGGGGCAGTGAGGAACTGTCTCACC
Source organism: Lissotriton helveticus (assembly GCF_964261635.1). NCBI lineage: Eukaryota > Metazoa > Chordata > Amphibia > Caudata > Salamandridae > Lissotriton > Lissotriton helveticus. The sequence continues at coordinate 134,849,880 of NC_136068.1, read as the reverse complement.
AGTCTGGAGGGGGAGTGTGTGGATGAGTTATGTGTTGAACTAGAGGAGTTGGTGTGAGGTTTTTTGTGATAAAAGGAGCTTGCCCAGGAGGTGTACCTCTGGTGGTGTGCAGGAGGTCCTGCAGAGGCACTGGATAAAAAGGTGGACATCTGGCGGTGTGCTAGAGGTCTTGCAGAGGCTGTGGGGAGTGATTCCAAAAGGAGTGGCTTGTGTATCTGATGATCCTGTGTAGGGGAAGAGGTTCATGTATAGCCCAGCTAAGTCTCAGTAGGATGGTATGGGTGTAGGGGCTCACGTCCTGTCTCAGTGGAGGTGGAGTGAGTGTGGGACGGTGTGTCCCACGTTGGCCCGAAACCCTGTCTCAGGTCCTGGAGGGTTCCCTAAGGGAGCGCCAGGTCAGGGGCCTAAGCTGTACTTACAGGTCATTTAAGGAGGACCTTCCTGTGTCTAGAGGATGGGGAGTGTCTGTAACCAGAACTCCGGCGGTCCTGGTGTTGGGCAGTACCGCTCCTAAGTGGAGGGTGCAGAAGTCCTGGTTGAGGAGTGAGAGGGGGGAAAGAGTCCCCAGTGGAAGAACCGGTGGGTCAGGGGCCAGCCAGAAGGGCTGGGCCACCAGTGAGTGACCATGGTGATGCCACTTCTGTCCTGGGGGATCTCTGCGCCCCGTCAGGTGGACAGGAGGTCGCGAGGTTAGAGCCAGGCAGACTGTCACACGACACAGTAGTTATGTCACCCTCAGGGGGGGCATGCGTGCTCCCCGTGAAGTCCTGGTTCGCTGTGCATTTGACCGTCTAGAGTGCTTGACCATTTGTGGGGCCTCTGGAGGTCGTTCCCCGAGGAGGGGGGAGGCCAGGTTCAGGTAGCCTGACCTAGAGGGAAGAGCATCTGTGACAGGGTCCTGAACAGTTGGGAGGAAAGTGTGTTGCTGATACACTGCAGGCGTGTGCTCTGTCTAGCCTGGGACATCCTGAGAATCCCACTGTGATAGGAAGTACTGGAGGAGAGTGTGTCGCTGATACGCCGCTGGCGTGTGCTCTGTCTAGCCTGAGACACACTGGGACTCACCCTGTGATCATGGAACTGGAAGGGGGTGCAGAGGGAGGGAATTCTTGCCTCTGACCCCGGTGTAGCCGGAAGGTAGATCCCAGGTGATAGACCAGTTGATGGAGTGAGGTTCTGATCTGGTGGGAGAGTTGTGTTCTGGTGGGTGCCTCCCTGGGAGGGTGCGGAAGCCCAGAAGTAGAAGTAGGGTGGGGCATTCTTGCCCGTGACCTCTGGTCAGCCTGAGGGTACGGTGCCTAGGTTGAAGGATCAGTGGTAGTTTGGAGCTACACTGAGAGGGAGAGTGGAGAGTGGCTATTGTGTGCCAGGGGTTACTGCCCTCGACTCTGTGAAGTGGTCAGGACCTGTGACATCTGGATGGCCTAGGGCCTAGTCCTGGCCGTGGATGACTAGAGAGTGCCAGTGGGGTATCCTAGTTGGGCCAGAGAGTTCTTGTTGAGAGAAATCCATGTGGGTTCAGAGTGGCGTAGAACCGGAGGGTGTCCCTGACGTGCGGGCCTGTGTCCGTGTTTTGTCGCCCAATGCAGGGAAGCGCATCAAGGGAGTGATTGGTCTACCCTGTGTTTTGGCTGGAAGGGGGTTGTGTTGGACCTGGCCCTTTTGGCAGGTTCACCCCGAAACTTTTTGCTTTTTCCTCGCCTATTTCTGTAACCTGGTGTTGGTGATTTTAGGCCTCTGCGCACTTTTTCACTGTGGTACAGTGTAAAGTGAGTGAGCTCTCTGTGTATGTGTGGTGATTTAACCTGCCCTCCCATAGGAATGCATGGAGAATATGTGTGACCATGGTAGTTCCTGATGTGTGGGGAGAGCAGGGTCGAGTTTGGTATGTGCAAACTCGTGAGATTGAATGCTGTGCAATGATGTATGCGGCATGATTGTGTCTAGTGTGGAAGTGCCACTTCTAGAAGTTGGCATGTTAGTGTAATTTGTGTCTGGCGTGTGATTGGCTGGAGCTGGCAGGTGAGGCTGGCTCCAGGAGTCAGGATGAGTCTGCCCTGGTGGTGAATGGAGAGATTGGCATGCTGATGTGAGGGAGGGGTACACCTGGGACCTGAATAGGGCTGGTCCTTCCCTCCACAAGACTGGCTCCTCCCCCTGGGGTGAGTCTGATGTCCCTAGCCGGGCCAGTGAAAGGGAGTTACCCATAACCAGTTGTAGCTGGTTCTCCCTTGCCTGCACCTTTTACAACAAAGGGTTTTGCTGTATAAAAAGGGGGCTGTGACCCCATGAAGTTGTTCTGGTTTTTCCTAACTTGAATCTGCCAGGGGCGTGCTGCTGCTGGGGCCCAGGGGAAGGCTTGCCCCCCTGGGCCCTGCCCAGCCCCTGGATGACTGATGGACTCTCCCTGGGAGCCTTTGTTCCCCTGCTTGCAGACTTCTGGGACCTTTTTCTTGCCTTTGCCCAGGCTTGTTGAAAAGGAAGCGCCCTGGGAGCGTTTTTTAGGAAGAAGACTTGTGACTCTGCCCTGATTTAAAGGACCTTGGGGGTACTTTAGGCTTTGCTCCTTGCCTCTAGCACTGCAGGAGGCGCTATTCCTTGTGGCCAAGAGAGGAGCATGGCTACTCGACAGCACGAAGCTGAGCCCAGGATTTATGGCGATTTTCTTTTTATGGCGATCTGCTTTTATGGATGAGCAGGAGCCTACCCTGCATTTTGCCTGTATTTTTTTGGTGCCCTAATTGAGCGGGTACCACCCCGCTGTGTATTTCTGAGGACGAGGGAGCCTACCCCTCATGGTGCCCGCCGTATAGAATCACCACCATCGGCCCGGGCCCGAGATCATCATCGGTGCAGCCGCGCTGTGATTGGCTCGCTCTGGGCGGCTCGACTAGAGAGGCCGCGCTGTGATTGGTGCATCACTGTAGACTGCACTGAGGAGCCGCACTATTATTGGTCCACCGCAAGAGGCTCGCCCAGTGAGCCGCGCTAGGATTGGCCCAGCGCAGAGAAGAAGTGCGGCGTCATAGGGGGCTCGTCTCGTGAGCCGCGCACGGATTGGCCCAGCGCTTGTGCCCTATCCGTGAAGGAGCCGCCATCAAGGAAGCGACGTACTGAGTTCGGGAGGTGCCGCGTGACTGCCAGCTCTCACGGAAAAGCCAAGCTCCAGGTAAACGCTCGGAAAAGAAGTCCTGAGCTGTGGTGTGTCCTTGCCTGGGGGGATTGAGTATTGAGGGCTGCCCTGCCGCCCTAGTTGCCCGCAACCGTGCTGCAAGCACCGAGAGCTTTGGGGGCTGCCGTCCTTGTTCGGCCGTATGGCCCGTGTCCTGTCCCCCGTTTAGGGGGCATAGTTGGTGCATTTAGGGCAGCCCCGGATGGCAGTGGGCCGCCCCAACGTTTTATTAGGGATTTAAGAGCCAGCACGCTCTAACAAGAGGGGACAGGGTTCCTTTTTAATTGTATTGGCCTCACTGTTTCCCGAGCCTTGGTGGCTCCAACGCGGGCCGTTATTATTTTCAGAGCCAGAGAGCTGCAGTTTTGGGGGCACTTGTATTTGTTTAGAGAGCCTGTGTGGCTCTGACTGGGCCATGTGTTTTAAGGGCCCAGGGGGGTCCTCAGGGGTCCGTGCCACCCCAGTTGGCACATACCTAGTTAAGGAGCCAGAGTGCTCCATGGGACATGTTTATCTTCAGAGCCTGAGGGCTCCAACGATTTGGCACAGTTGAGTTCAGAGCCATATGGCTCCAACGAACCCATGCTTCTTTCCAGAGCCTAGAGGGCTCCCATGGTTGGTGCAAGTTATTGAAAGGGCTACTGAGAGCCCCCTGCTACAGTTTACCTCCTACAGCTGCCCAGCAAGTAGTGGGCAGTTGCACCGTTTAGGCACAGCTTGGAGTGAGAGTCCCTGAGAGGGACAGAAGTGGCACAGAGGTGCCAGGCCTTCCACAGCTGCGCAACACTTAGTGCCAGCTGCAGCGTTTAGGCCCTGTTCTTGTCATCAGTTGCCCAGCAAGTAGTGGGCAGCTGCAATGTTTAGGTTTGCTCCGGTGGCGCACCCCTGACTGGCGCTGCATTGGCAGCGCGCCCTGACATTCTGAACACAGGGCATTTGAGCCCCTTCTTGGGATGGCCAGTTGGCCAGGGGACTGGTATGTGGATAGGGCGCAAGGCCCTAATGTGATTTTTGCGCAATGTGATTTTCCACTGTGTTTGTGATGATAATTGCCTAAATTTGATTTATGTGCTAGAGTGATGTGGTGCTAGGCAATGTAATGCATTTAGTATGTTTTGCGCACCCTGTGTTTTATACCTCTAAACTGTGGTTTATGATTATGGAGGTGTATGCTAGTGAGATGATATTTCACTCTGTGCTTGACGCCCCTAAATGTGATTTATTCTTGGGAGGCAGAGTCTAATGAGTTTAGACTAGTGAGAGATTGCCGACTATATTTATACTGTAGGCATAGATGTGATTTCTGCGTAATGTGCTTTGCCTTTATGCTTGTGTTATACTTCTAAATGTGCTCATGCTTAGAAGTTTGCTTTGCCTAGTATAGTTTATACTAGAGAGGTTATGTGTCCATGCGTGATCTAGGCCTATGGTTATTAGGATTGTGTAGTGTGTACCTACCTTTACCAGTGGTTACTGGTGGTGTTCTACAATTGTCAGTTTGTGCTACAACTGTTCTAAGTGCTAGTTCTACTAAGTGCTGATTCTGACAGTGGCCCACGTGGCTCTGTCCTGGTGTAAATAATCCCTTGTGAATATTGCCCGTGACAGTTGGCACAATGTACATTGTGTGATTACTATCTGATGTGTTTTGACAATACAAAAGTTATTTTCATATAACCTTGTGTGGAGTTCCTTTTGTGGTGTGCCTAGGATGTTGTTGCTGTTGCTTTACACATTGCCTCCGGGATAAGCCTGTCTGCTCGTGCCAAGCTACCAAGGGAGTGAGCAGGGGTTATCTTGGTGTGTGACTCCCTTGCCCTGACTAGAATGGTGGTTTCTGCCTGACTTTGGCGCAAGCCTCAGCCAACCAGAAATCCCAGTTCTAACACTAAGCATTCGACTGTATACATAGACACAGGTACAGATCTTTCTTTTTGTAACCATTTAGTTGTTTGCTCATGAGGCTTAGTCTTTCATTTAGGTGTGATCAAATAGCAATGATGTGAAGTGACATATGTATGAATTTGACTTCGCACTCAGTGCAGCAGAACGAGCATCATTCACCAATCAGCTTGGTTCGCCTATCATTTCCTCTGTTTCAGTATGGATTGGTAAACGAGACAGCCTACCAAGTACCACGCATCAGGGGCTAGACCAATGCATTTTAGTGCTATTGTCCATATCACTGCACTAAAATGTGTTAGTCATGCATCACTAGCTCCTAGCAGCATGACAGGGCGCTGCAGGAAGCTCTATGGTAATATTAAAACCGATCAGCCAGTGTGGTTTCTGTGCACTGCCAGTCCTAGGACCAGGAGACGTGTCACTCATTGCTAATGGTGCGGGCCTGGACCCAGCCAGATTACAAGTTGTCATTCTGTATTATTAATTACAAAGGCTCTGGGACCAGCCTTTTCTGTTTCACGAGATTGCAGTTGTTGATAAGCACAGTGCCCAACTCAGCGACCCTTGATAAGGTAATAACATCTAAAAGCAGTCTAGATATGGCTGGCTGTCTCTTTCTCGCTCTGACAGTTCAGGGCTGAATGAGTAAAAGTAAAGCGTTCCATCATGATGTTTTTGTGACAGAAAAGGGACAGTGAAACTACGTATGTTACCGCAGTTAAGAAAACACTTAAAAATAATTCTTGACTGAAATGATACCCCACCCCCACACACACCACATAAACACGTCACGTTTTCATTATGGTTATATTACTTATTATGTAGTAGTGCATTCCGAAAACTGAATTAGTAACCAGTGAGATAATTGTTATATTAGCATCACTTAGTATAGTTCAACAAATCATCCCCGGAGGAATAGCTCAGAGCTTCAGCTGAAGTATAAGGCTAACGAAAACTAACTTAAAAAAAAGCACGTTTTTAGGAGGTTTATTTTTACTGTCTGTTCAATACATTTCCTTTGAATCGTGTCTACGTTTGCTCGGTGGCTTAGGCATTGAAACACTTTTCGTTTTTGCTTGTGGTGTAGAGAGAGACCAAGAACACCCCTCAGTACAGGGTGGGTTTCATGTTTGTCAAAGCTGCATATCTTTGTGTTGATATCAGAAGTCAGTGGTCTGTTTTGATTTACTTACCCGTTCCTCACTTGGTTTTTTGCTGTGGTGGATGAACCAATCTACCATTACCACCAATGATTATAGTGTGCAAACGCTTTCATTGGTGCAAAAAGAACAAGCATTGGCAATGCAATAGGCCTCGCATTTGTGAGAGTTTGAGCTGTTGGCATTGTAAATGACAATGCCTTTTATTTACGTGTTGGTTTTTAAAACATAAATTAAAGGATTAGCCATTTACAATGCCAATAGCTTAAACTCTCACATATGCGAGACCTATTGCATTGCAAATGCTTGTTTTAAATGCTGTTTTGCAACTTTAATGTGTGCTGCATTAAGCAGCACACATAGAAGTTACAAAACGGCACTTCAAGATTCCCCTCAACACAGGCAAGGGTGCCTGCATTGGCGCTAGTCAGCTTAATTTATCGCCAGCGTAGGGTGAAATGCAAGGCTGCACCATATTCTTTTAATATTGTGCAGCCCTGCGTTTTCAGAATGGAGAAGCGTGGCGTTAGCAATCTTTGCTTAACGCCATGTTTCCTCATTCTGTTGTACATATGCCCCTAGGTCTCTTCAGCAATGACAAAGATGATAAATAGTCCTGTGATGTTGGTTTTCTATGATGTCACTTATTGTGATGTCAGATTTAAATTAAAGGGGCCTCCCATCTTCCCTTTGGCCCAGGGCCCCACAAGTCCGAGGACCAGCCCTGAATGCACCCTTTTCACACACTTTGGATGATCAAAGTAGTTTGTGGAGTGTCTGTCCACTCGTTCCCAATGTCTGGTTTCAGAGACTGTGCTCAGTGCCTGATACTTTTCATTGGATATCAGGCCCGTGGGAAGCCGCGATAGACTTTTGACGTCATGTCACCTTGCATGACACTAAAAATAATTTCGCTCAAAACACTGGCTCAGACGATTCACAGGGGCAGAGCCACGAACAGAATGCCCAGAGTGTGCTTTCTGTACGAACTAGGCCTGGGAAGTCTTCCTTCCCACGTTGTTTACAGCCTCAGTAAGAGCGCACCACGACCTTTACCAACCCCAATTCGTCAGCATAGCCGCCGGTCACCTCCCATCCCCGTGCTCCACCTATCGCTTATCTTATGCCACTGTATGGCCCCGCCCCTTACCCCCGAAGCATCTACATTTCGCTTCCTGGTGCCGTTGCTTCCTGGCTCCGCCCCGTCCCCGCCCCTTACCTCCGACACGCCCACCGTTAGCTTCCTGGTGCGGTTGCTTTCTGGCTCCGCCCCTTACCTCCGACACGCCCACCTCTCGCTTCCTGGTGCGGTTTCTTTCTGGCCCCGCCCCTTACCTCTGACACGCCCTCCTTTCGCCTCCTGGTGCGGTTGCTCTCTGGCTCCGCCCCGTTCCCGCCCCTTACCTCCGACACGCCCCCTTTCGCTTCCTGGTGCGGTTGCTTTCGGTTTCCTTTACCGCGGTTCAGTGCAGCGCTGTCCCCAGTCGACCACCGACAGATGTGGCCTCGCACTGGCCGGGGAACGGAAGGTAAGACAGCGAACCCGCACGAACCGAGGTCTACAGGGGTCGTCCGGAGGCAGGGTCTGTTGAATCTACTGACAGGGCTGGCTGCCCAAGGTAGGTGCTTGTGGAAGGTGTCTGACGGGTCTTCTTACAGGTGCTGCTTTAAAAAAATAAAAACAAAATACTTTTTTAGTTAAACAAGATAGGTAAATTTAAACGACCATGAATCCCAACCAAATCGGAAGGGCTTCGGTTCATACAAAGTAGCGCGGTGCTTTATAAACATTTGTTATATAACAATAGACAGGTGCTGCTTTTTTAATTTAAAAGTGCCTTATAAACGCTCGACCTGCGATCTAAATGAAAAGACGAAGTCCAAAAAGCAATATCACATATAAAAAAAACACCAAAAAACGGCTGCCTACAGATGTACTATTAAAGGGGTTCATCGAGGGCAGGTGGGGTGCGTTGCTTCCTACAGCGGCGTGAAGACGGATCAATGTGTACATAGGTGGAGGTCATTAGTAAGCAGATGAAGTAGAGATCGTGTTTTTGCGGCTGTTCGAGCTCTAAATGCCACTGACTCCGACTACCAAAACAAGACTCTTCCTCATTGCAAGATACTTCCATGCGCAGCAGAAGTGAAGGCCCTCTCCCGGTCCAAGGACAGGCTTTGAGCTCATTGCAATGCGAGAAGCCAGCTGCAAGCACTCTCGAGTGAGGTTCCAGGTCTTGTTCACGTTTCTCTCATGTCCTTTCCTACAGGTTGTGGTTGCTGCTGATGTTGTGATGGGCAGGACTGATGGGGGACCCAACGACTAAGGGTAAGAGCAGTCATCGCTGTGGGAATTGTATGCTTGGTGGGAGGCTGGGGGACAGCCAGCGGTGTGGGAGGGTAGAGAACAGCCAGTGGTGTGAGAGAATACAGACCAGCCAGTGTAGACAAACAATACTGTGGGAGAAGTCTCCAAGTGTGCAGCTAGTAGCCATAGAAGGGCCGCAGGCACCTTTCTTCCCCTCTGATACCCTAAGCATGGAAGTCATTGTGGCGAATGGGCACCTACTTAGGAAACTAGAATATGAGTGGCAGACCCATAAGGCAAGTGTGCTAGTGACCATATAAAAGAGAGTGAGAGCGCGAGAAAAAGGCCCTACGGGATTCACGCCTGCCTTTACAAAACAATAAAAAAAAAAATTGGTATGACACCCTCTACTTGTGCTCGAAACAGTTTTTCAATAAATCTGTCACGAGTGTCTGTCTTACCACCTGCTGCTACACTCCAGCCACAAAATAAACCGGGGCAATTCTAAGAATTGGACGAGGTAGGCTCACTCATGTAATGTGACATGCTGCATTATTTGCCACCTCATCCCACCCTGGTTAGGTGGTACTACTACGGCAGAGATGAATCAATAGTACGTAATGGTCATAATAACCATATACGTTCACTAATAATTTCTTTTATTAAGCCTAAGATACCACCTACATTAAGGATACTCTGTGGTTTATCCTAAAGGTTTTTATTCATTAACCTGCATCCAGTTTTATCCAGAAAAAATAGGCAATTTCTAAGAACTCCCTCAGGTTAGCCCCACCCAGAGGTTGAGTCTGTCCTGGTACTACCACCTTATCAGGGTGGGACGAGGTGGCAAGATATGGTGGAGGGAGTGTAGCAATAGGTTGTAAGACAGACTAGTTAAAGGTGTGTTGAAAAACTGTTTCAAGCACAGGTAGAGGGTGGCATGCCACTTTGTGTTTTGAAGTGTGCAATTGAAGCATGCATCAGTCGGTTAAAGGATGCCACAGTTACCGTCCTCTTTTATCAATGGCATGCTATAAGGAATGCAGGCTGTTGCAGGCAACAGGGGAGTAGGTGCATTGTGACATTATGAAGGCGAGTGTCCTGGGTGCATATTCTCAGATGGTACTTTAGGTGGCAGTGCAGCTGCACACGGCCCAAGGAGGGTTGGATACCAGGAGGCAGGGGCGGCTCCTCCATGTGGGTGGAGGAGCGTCGCCCCAGTGCTTTCTCACACTGCAAGAAAACAGAAGGGTTTGGTTGGGGGCGGGTGGGCGGTCCTGCAACAGGGCAGGGGCAGCGTGGCTAGCCCGATGTTTCGGGCCCTGACTGTTTGGTCAGCCACCTGGGGCAGACCAAACAGTCATGCGCACTCTTCCAATTTCTCCATGTAGGCTGCAGCCTACATGGAGAAAATGGCCTCCCCGTAGGTGCCTGGCTGGGCGCCGTCCCCACCAATCACAACACTGCCATGGCAGCGTTGTGATAGGCTTAGGGGAGGGAGGTTGCCTGCTTTCTGTGAGGAGCAGAAACGACGCAGGGCCGGATCGGGCCAGCTAAGGTAAGTTATTTTTTTAATATAATTAAAATAACCACCCTCCCCAGCGCCACTCCCCCAACCGTGAGTCCTGACTGCTGCAACTGCCAGGAGGCTTATGTGAATACTTCCACTCGGTAGTTGTACATCTATTTACAAATGATGTGAACGAAGAGTGGAGGATTCAAATAGGATTTTTATCCCCCTGTAAAGAAAAACCCTTTTACATGTTATGGTTACTGTCGTCATATCCATGTACATTCACAGGAGTGAAGCAGTCCTGCCTGCTGGGATGGGAATTCTACCTAATATAGCATATTGAGATGCACTAGGACCCTCAGGGTACTGGGGTGGATTCTAGACAGGAACTGCGTAATAAGCAGGGAGGTGTCTGAGTGTGGTCAATTAAAAAGTATAACTTAATGTTCAGTGTGTGTATGCTGAAGAATAAAGTAAGGTTTGACCACAGCTCCCATGTGGCATATGTCATCTGCATGTTCTCGGGCTGGGGGAAGACGCTGTATCTGGTGACTGGTAGGGGACATGTGCCCAGAAAAAAACAAGACTATTCTCCCAAAGATTATGCAACAATACAGCAAACTGATCGTGTATGCCATGTGTGCCCGAAATCAATGCAAGGCAGCCTGCAACCGGCACATGTGGAGTCAAAGCTCCAGCCCGTACACAGCTGCAGAAGGAGTCAAAGACCCTACAGAGGAGAATATTCAAAACACTGCCAAGAAATCGCTGGTGAAATTGCTGACAAAGACGCTGCGCCTTGAACACAGAGTAATATTCAGATGAAGCAAAGACAACAGCAGGGACAATCTGGTATGAAAAACAGAAACCCACTCCCTGTCAGGGACAAGTGAAATGCTTTACGACATGCGGTCAGGTGAGGAGACCCAGACTCAAGCAACTGGGGTGTTGCGTGCAGAGGTTGCCAGGCCCGCTTGGTGCGACAAACGCTGTATGTAAAGCATGTGCTCACAATGGCAGCAGAAGGTAGCTCAAAATGTACTACAGGCGCATTCCTGAAACCACCACCGCCTTTTGTCCCTTCTAAGAAGCAGAACATCAGTGCCAGGTGGGTTGTGTGGATTAAAACATTTGATGGCTTCATAGATGCGCTAGAAGAAGATGAAATGAAGACCAAACCTTGCAGGTGATGGGGTGAAAGAAGCACTAAAGAAGATTTCACATACTGAAGCAAAAACATGCTAAAATGTAAAAGAAGCATTGAAGGTAAAATTCAACAACCTGCTGAATGTCTACTATGTAAGGTACATCTTCAACCAAGCACAATAACAGGTTGGTGAAACAATGCATGAGTTTGTTGAAAGACTTGATACACTCATTAAGTATTGCAAGTTCTGTGACTACACCAACTAAGAAGCCATGCAAGCAAATATCCACCAAGCACTCGTCCTCAAATATAGTCTCTAGGGTCTCGATGTTCAAATTCTTTTATTCCAAATAGGTCATCATCAGATTTCTTCATCCAATATACGACAAATACCAGCCAACACGTGTTTCGTCTGATCAGTATATGATATACAGACTTCTTCAGGGCTGTAATTGATGCAGTAACCACAAATTACAAAACATACTAAATACTGGACTCAGTATTTACAATACAAATCACCATAAAATTCACCGAATCCGTGCAAAGAGAAAAAGTAAATCTAAGAAGTACCCGTCACCAAGAGTAAAGCTTGAAAACCCAAAGTGTATCTATCATACTCTAGTACCCAGGAATGAGTACATTTGCTTAAAATCATATATTTATTAATCACCTACAATACCAGTTAGGACCCAGTCACCAACCACACCAGCAGGTTGGTCATCGTGTTAATGATAATAATAAGACATCAGTAACTCACCATTATACTTAATGCTAATGGTTGTGATTCGTAATCCTCGTGGCAAAAAACAAATTCTTCAATCCAAACCAATCGTAATAATAGTCTGTAAACAAAACTAGTATCTCTTAATATACACTCTATTCATATTGTCACGCACATATGTCAAACTGAGGCTAAGTACTCTTCACTATCTTCCTGCTCAATCGCTGTGTCCTCCAAGTTGGCCAGCATATAGCATACGTACTGGCTAGAGATATGTATCATTCTCTCACAAACTTCTCTGTACTCAAAATTTATACCGACTGAAATTATATACTAAGCATTTACATCAATCACCATTAGGTACCTTGATATGTAAGTTGAATCGCCTTCCAATAATCTGATTCGTCTCAGAGTTATATAATCAGCAAGGTCTAAATCCGACCCTCGTAAATATTCCACACTTTCTCGTTGTCCACGTATCTGTAGACCGAGATCAATATATTACATATATTAGTGTACACTCTTGTATCAATAGCGTCATATATGCTACGTTTTCCAAACCCCAAATATCTGTATTATTATCAGTAAACAATAAATACCTCAGTTTTTAAGTAAATTCTCAGTCCAATGTGATTCCTAGTATACTCCGTTCCTAGTCAGCGATGCGACACTCTCTAAGTAATCCAAAGTTATCGCTATCCTCATAACAGTGGGCTGTAAACAGAAAATGTAGTACATTAACAAGCGCCCTTTTAGCAAACAAACATCTTGCGCCCAACGTCCGTATTGTTCTTTAACTCACCGCATATCCGCTCCACACTCCTCTGTCGACGGTCGCGTTTGACTTGCGCGCCATCTTAGAGAGACAGTAAATAGTCTAATCCGCGGGCGCCATCTTGGAGTGGTGTGTCTATGAGTATGCGCACAATCTTCCACAGTATTCCCAGTCCTGACTATAATATATACACAATCTATCCACATTCAGTACCTTAATGTTAGATCTAGTAATATCCGCCGCGTAATTAATAATAAGTCAACCTGAAGCTATCGCGTTATGCACGCGTGCCATCTTTGTATAGTAGTCTCGAACCGCTTACGCAGGCGCCATCTCGAAGTAATTATTTACTAATATGTCATCATAATGCTTAAGAGTATTAACAATTCTAGGATTGGGTAGCTGCTAGTTCACTTTTACAGTTAGTCCCATAGACTCAAAGCTAATTATAAACCATTGTTACAACGTTACGTAAAAGAGAAAGAGAATTGGTACAAATATTTCCAGCGCAACATCGTGCGCTATTTACATTCATTATTGTTGACAACCCATCGCTATGGCTATCTCCAGTCATATGTATGATATTAATAATAACAGCTCAACTGCACTAACCTATTACGTTACTACAGTAAGTAAAATTCGAAATTTCATAGATGAACAAGGTCAGATCAAACGACCCACATCTGGCAGCGTGTATCAGTTAAAAGGGTCCCAAAGGTATTGGCATTCTGCTCTAGATTAGCAGAATTTCCTTACACCCAGGAGTCAGGAAGAGTATGAAAGGAAGACAGGGTAGGAATTGCAGTAACATACATAATACAATCTGTTCTTATGTACATCCTTTAAACTCTACAGAGTACAAGGTACAGTCAATTCATATGTACATCTTTAAAGCTCTATCAGAGTAAAGCCATACATTCTGTTCAGACTCAGTGATTCACCGTTGTCCTAGATAATATTCAAATTCATGGTCGATGTTCAAACCACGTTCAACTGCTTTAAGCTTCATTAGCCACATAACTTCTCTACGTCTCAGCTGTAGCTGCCTATTCCCACCTCTAGCATCAGATTTAATGTAATCAATTCCATGATATTTAAAAACATGTTTCTCTTTTTCATGAAAATTCCTAACACTGTGAGATGCTATTGGATAGCGGGTGTCCCCTGTTTTAAGTGCTCGGAAATGCTCAGCCATCCTATCTTTCAATCTCCTGATGGTGCTACCAACATAAATCTGATTACAAGAACAAACTATAACATAAACAACATAAGTAGTATCACAGTTAATAAACATGTTAATCTGATGTTCCCCTGTATCGTTATAGTTAAAAGTTCTGATTTTGTTTACCGCCCACCTACAGGAACTACATCTTCCACATTTGTGGAAGCCTGTAGATCTCTCCGTGAGCCAGTCAGGAGCTGTATTCTTCAGAGGGTAGCTAGGACTGACAAAATTAGAAAGAGTGCGACCCCTTCTAAAAGTTAGTCCTGGTTTGTCTCCAATATGAGGTGTTAGGTCTCTATCCATCTGTAAAAGATGCCAGTGTTTATTTAGGATTTTATACAGTTGGGCACTATCAGTACCATAATTTGTAATTAGGCGAATCTTTTCATCTTTATGTGTACTAGACTTATCTTTGAGGGTTGTAGACCTCTTCAGTTTCTTAGCTCTAGTCACAGCCTCCTCAACCACTTTACTCTGATAGCCACGTTTCAAGAATCTTTTAGTAAGGTCATTAAGATTAAGCTCAAAGTCGTCATCCATCGAGCAGTTTCGTCTTGCCCTTACCATCTCTCCATAAGGTATAGCATTTACTTGGCTGACTGGGTGACAACTTCGGGCATGTAGAACTGCGTTGCAGCTAGTAGGTTTGCGAAACATGCGACTACAAATTTTCCCATCTTTAATGAATAGTTCAAGGTCTAGGAAATTAATGCTACTTTTGTCATAGTGAGTGGTAAATGACAGGTTCAGTGAGTTATCATTTAGATAGTCAAAAAAACCCTTAAGGTCATCAATTGAACCTGTCCAAATTAGGAGGCAGTCGTCAATGTACCGCCCCCAGTAGTAAATGTATTGTATCCATCTCTTACCGGATGGGCCCCAGATTCGCTCCGCCTCAAAGAACCCCATAAAGAGGTTCGCAAAGGACGGAGCAAATCTAGAACCCATCGCGGTACCAAGGCGCTGTCTGTACCAGTTTCCGTCAAAAAGAAACACATTATTTTGAAGCACTAATCTTGTCATCTCCAAAATCATCTGATTGTGATCGTAGTATTCAGCACTTCTTTTACTCAAAAAGAAGTCAATTGCATGAATTCCTAATTCATGATCGATGTTGGTATACAGAGATACCACATCGAGAGTAACCAATGTCATCCTGTCATCCCATACCAGATCGTTCATCAAATTGAGTACATGCTTGGAATCCTCAATAAATGAGGGTAAATTTTTGACATATAATTGTAAGAAAGTATCTATATATTGGGAGAGACGCTCCGTCGGTCCCCCAATGCCAGAAATTATTGGCCTGCCAGGCGGTTTGACCATAGATTTGTGAATCTTTGGCAGCGTGTACATGCATGGTGCCCTTGGTGTAATAACTTGCAAATACAGAAATTCATCACGATCAATAAGGGTTTCATCATACCATATTTTCAAACGGTCATTAATAACCTTAGACAGGCTCGTAAGAGGGTTACTATACAGTTTCTCATAGTACACAGGATCATTCAGTTGGGAGTGAACCTCTTCTTTATAATCTAAGGTGTTCAAGACTACTATGTTCCCACCTTTATCCGCTCTACGTATGGTGATGTCAGAATTATTCTTAAGTTCATTCAATGCCACCCTTTCCCCAGGTGACAAATTATCTATGTACTTCTTAGTCTTAGCTGAAAATTTAGCATCAGTAATTCTATCTATGTCTTGGTTCACTGCTTTAGAGAAGGCTTCAATCGTACCCCCAGATGCTACCTGAGGTGTCCATTTGGATCTTTCCTTCAACCCACTATCTTCACTCAAGAACCTGTCTATCCCTAGATCATCCAATAACTTAAGTAACGTCACTGGATCTTCCTCTCTCTCTGTAAGAGACAACAAAAGTTGCGTTTCCTTAAGTTCTTGAATTGTGATGTCACTTACAGGTTTTATTTTTTCATATCTAGGTTTATCTGGTACATTAGCAAAGTGTTTCTTCAATTTCAGCCTTCTAACAAATTTGAACACATCAATTTTAATTGAGTACCAATCTGACATAGTGTTAGGGCAAAAGCCCATTCCTTTTGAAAGTAAACTGATCATATTCTCAGATAACTCAGTTGATGACAGATTAACAATTTCAATATTATTTACATCATTAGCATCATTTTCCATTACGGTTTCCATGATCTCGTTCGCATGCCTACCCTTCCTCCCTGTCCTCCTGCCGCCTCTGCCCCCTCTCCTGGTTTTTTTACAGTAGCCCCTCGATTCCTCTCTGAGTCCCTGTTTCCACGGCGCAATCTGTGCACCTCTACTAAAAAATTATTCTCAAGAGATTGAATAGGAGTGGTCTCAGAGTTATCTTCAGATTCACTGCTAGAAATATTGCTTGAACTAGGGTCACTCTCGCTAGGTGATGGGGTGCCACCCTTCTGTTTCTCAGTATTAGATTTAGTAATTAGATAATCGAATCTCCTTGCAAAAGTGTATACACGACCAGACCGATAGTCCTTTTCGTCGCGTTTTATCTTTCTTGCTTTCCTTTGTTTAATTTCATTCTGTAAATCATTTAATTTCTCATCCAAAACGGTATAGTTTTTAATTGTTGCTTCAGGGAGATTCATTTCTTTAATTTCATCCTCCACCTTTTGTATCTCTATAAGGAGTTTCGCTATTTTTCTCTCAGCGTTTTCAATGAGAATATTAATTAAATTTCTAGAGCTGGTATTAAGCTCCTTCTCCCATGTAATATAAAGATCAGGTTCCAGATCTTCGTAGGTAGGTATAATCTGGGACCTGAGGCCTCGTGGGATTCGATTAAGCTTTAAATATTGTTTTAAAGTGGCGGCATCCCACCATTTATTTAATTCGGTACGTTTAAGGGATTCGAGTTTCACAAACTTAGCTCTCAGGCCTTCTTTTTTCGTCTCTTTAGGTGGTCCCATGGCAGCTCCTATTGTACCTCCTGCCACTAGTTTATCAAATAATTGTTCAGCTTCTTTATCTCTGTTCATCTTCGCTTATGCGGCTGCTCCTAAACCTTAAATTACTCGAAAAATGATGGTAACAGTTATTATGAAGCGCACAGCATGTATAAGCAAGTAAATACAGTTATAAGTCCAATTGGTGCTCAAAGCGGAGCGAGTAGGTTACCACTACTCGATAATTGTCATAAATGACTGAACGTAAGCAAATATCCACCAAGCACTCGTCCTCAAATATAGTCTCTAGGGTCTCGATGTTCAAATTCTTTTATTCCAAATAGGTCATCATCAGATTTCTTCATCCAATATACGACAAATACCAGCCAACACGTGTTTCGTCTGATCAGTATATGATATACAGACTTCTTCAGGGCTGTAATTGATGCAGTAACCACAAATTACAAAACATACTAAATACTGGACTCAGTATTTACAATACAAATCACCATAAAATTCACCGAATCCGTGCAAAGAGAAAAAGTAAATCTAAGAAGTACCCGTCACCAAGAGTAAAGCTTGAAAACCCAAAGTGTATCTATCATACTCTAGTACCCAGGAATGAGTACATTTGCTTAAAATCATATATTTATTAATCACCTACAATACCAGTTAGGACCCAGTCACCAACCACACCAGCAGGTTGGTCATCGTGTTAATGATAATAATAAGACATCAGTAACTCACCATTATACTTAATGCTAATGGTTGTGATTCGTAATCCTCGTGGCAAAAAACAAATTCTTCAATCCAAACCAATCGTAATAATAGTCTGTAAACAAAACTAGTATCTCTTAATATACACTCTATTCATATTGTCACGCACATATGTCAAACTGAGGCTAAGTACTCTTCACTATCTTCCTGCTCAATCGCTGTGTCCTCCAAGTTGGCCAGCATATAGCATACGTACTGGCTAGAGATATGTATCATTCTCTCACAAACTTCTCTGTACTCAAAATTTATACCGACTGAAATTATATACTAAGCATTTACATCAATCACCATTAGGTACCTTGATATGTAAGTTGAATCGCCTTCCAATAATCTGATTCGTCTCAGAGTTATATAATCAGCAAGGTCTAAATCCGACCCTCGTAAATATTCCACACTTTCTCGTTGTCCACGTATCTGTAGACCGAGATCAATATATTACATATATTAGTGTACACTCTTGTATCAATAGCGTCATATATGCTACGTTTTCCAAACCCCAAATATCTGTATTATTATCAGTAAACAATAAATACCTCAGTTTTTAAGTAAATTCTCAGTCCAATGTGATTCCTAGTATACTCCGTTCCTAGTCAGCGATGCGACACTCTCTAAGTAATCCAAAGTTATCGCTATCCTCATAACAGTGGGCTGTAAACAGAAAATGTAGTACATTAACAAGCGCCCTTTTAGCAAACAAACATCTTGCGCCCAACGTCCGTATTGTTCTTTAACTCACCGCATATCCGCTCCACACTCCTCTGTCGACGGTCGCGTTTGACTTGCGCGCCATCTTAGAGAGACAGTAAATAGTCTAATCCGCGGGCGCCATCTTGGAGTGGTGTGTCTATGAGTATGCGCACAATCTTCCACAGTATTCCCAGTCCTGACTATAATATATACACAATCTATCCACATTCAGTACCTTAATGTTAGATCTAGTAATATCCGCCGCGTAATTAATAATAAGTCAACCTGAAGCTATCGCGTTATGCACGTGTGCCATCTTTGTATAGTAGTCTCGAACCGCTTACGCAGGCGCCATCTCGAAGTAATTATTTACTAATATGTCATCATAATGCTTAAGAGTATTAACAATTCTAGGATTGGGTAGCTGCTAGTTCACTTTTACAGTTAGTCCCATAGACTCAAAGCTAATTATAAACCATTGTTACAACGTTACGTAAAAGAGAAAGAGAATTGGTACAAATATTTCCAGCGCAACATCGTGCGCTATTTACATTCATTATTGTTGACAACCCATCGCTATGGCTATCTCCAGTCATATGTATGATATTAATAATAACAGCTCAACTGCACTAACCTATTACGTTACTACAGTAAGTAAAATTCGAAATTTCATAGATGAACAAGGGTACAGACAGCGCCTTGGTACCGCGATGGGTTCTAGATTTGCTCCGTCCTTTGCGAACCTCTTTATGGGGTTCTTTGAGGCGGAGCGAATCTGGGGCCCATCCGGTAAGAGATGGATACAATACATTTACTACTGGGGGCGGTACATTGACGACTGCCTCCTAATTTGGACAGGTTCAATTGATGACCTTAAGGGTTTTTTTGACTATCTAAATGATAACTCACTGAACCTGTCATTTACCACTCACTATGACAAAAGTAGCATTAATTTCCTAGACCTTGAACTATTCATTAAAGATGGGAAAATTTGTAGTCGCATGTTTCGCAAACCTACTAGCTGCAACGCAGTTCTACATGCCCGAAGTTGTCACCCAGTCAGCCAAGTAAATGCTATACCTTATGGAGAGATGGTAAGGGCAAGACGAAACTGCTCGATGGATGACGACTTTGAGCTTAATCTTAATGACCTTACTAAAAGATTCTTGAAACGTGGCTATCAGAGTAAAGTGGTTGAGGAGGCTGTGACTAGAGCTAAGAAACTGAAGAGGTCTACAACCCTCAAAGATAAGTCTAGTACACATAAAGATGAAAAGATTCGCCTAATTACAAATTATGGTACTGATAGTGCCCAACTGTATAAAATCCTAAATAAACACTGGCATCTTTTACAGATGGATAGAGACCTAACACCTCATATTGGAGACAAACCAGGACTAACTTTTAGAAGGGGTCGCACTCTTTCTAATTTTGTCAGTCCTAGCTACCCTCTGAAGAATACAGCTCCTGACTGGCTCACGGAGAGATCTACAGGCTTCCACAAATGTGGAAGATGTAGTTCCTGTAGGTGGGCGGTAAACAAAATCAGAACTTTTAACTATAACGATACAGGGGAACATCAGATTAACATGTTTATTAACTGTGATACTACTTATGTTGTTTATGTTATAGTTTGTTCTTGTAATCAGATTTATGTTGGTAGCACCATCAGGAGATTGAAAGATAGGATGGCTGAGCATTTCCGAGCACTTAAAACAGGGGACACCCGCTATCCAATAGCATCTCACAGTGTTAGGAATTTTCATGAAAAAGAGAAACATGTTTTTAAATATCATGGAATTGATTACATTAAATCTGATGCTAGAGGTGGGAATAGGCAGCTACAGCTGAGACGTAGAGAAGTTATGTGGCTATTGAAGCTTAAAGCAGTTGAACGTGGTTTGAACATCGACCATGAATTTGAATATTATCTAGGACAACGGTGAATCACTGAGTCTGAACAGAATGTATGGCTTTACTCTGATAGAGCTTTAAAGATGTACATATGAATTGACTGTACCTTGTACTCTGTAGAGTTTAAAGGATGTACATAAGAACAGATTGTATTATGTATGTTACTGTAATTCCTACCCTGTCTTCCTTTCATACTCTTCCTGACTCCTGGGTGTAAGGAAATTCTGCTAATCTAGAGCAGAATGCCAATACCTTTGGGACCCTTTTAACTGATACACGCTGCCAGATGTGGGTCGTTTGATCTGACCTTGTTCATCTATGAAATTTCGAATTTTACTTACTGTAGTAACGTAATAGGTTAGTGCAGTTGAGCTGTTATTATTAATATCATACATATGACTGGAGATAGCCATAGCGATGGGTTGTCAACAATAATGAATGTAAATAGCGCACGATGTTGCGCTGGAAATATTTGTACCAATTCTCTTTCTCTTTTACGTAACGTTGTAACAATGGTTTATAATTAGCTTTGAGTCTATGGGACTAACTGTAAAAGTGAACTAGCAGCTACCCAATCCTAGAATTGTTAATACTCTTAAGCATTATGATGACATATTAGTAAATAATTACTTCGAGATGGCGCCTGCGTAAGCGGTTCGAGACTACTATACAAAGATGGCACGCGTGCATAACGCGATAGCTTCAGGTTGACCTATTATTAATTACGCGGCGGATATTACTAGATCTAACATTAAGGTACTGAATGTGGATAGATTGTGTATATATTATAGTCAGGACTGGGAATACTGTGGAAGATTGTGCGCATACTCATAGACACACCACTCCAAGATGGCGCCCGCGGATTAGACTATTTACTGTCTCTCTAAGATGGCGCGCAAGTCAAACGCGACCGTCGACAGAGGAGTGTGGAGCGGATATGCGGTGAGT
The DNA here is from genome assembly GCF_964261635.1 of Lissotriton helveticus. Lineage (NCBI taxonomy): Eukaryota > Metazoa > Chordata > Amphibia > Caudata > Salamandridae > Lissotriton > Lissotriton helveticus. Next base: position 134,828,728 of record NC_136068.1, on the reverse strand, counting down.
TAAAGAACAATACGGACGTTGGGCGCAAGATGTTTGTTTGCTAAAAGGGCGCTTGTTAATGTACTACATTTTCTGTTTACAGCCCACTGTTATGAGGATAGCGATAACTTTGGATTACTTAGAGAGTGTCGCATCGCTGACTAGGAACGGAGTATACTAGGAATCACATTGGACTGAGAATTTACTTAAAAACTGAGGTATTTATTGTTTACTGATAATAATACAGATATTTGGGGTTTGGAAAACGTAGCATATATGACGCTATTGATACAAGAGTGTACACTAATATATGTAATATATTGATCTCGGTCTACAGATACGTGGACAACGAGAAAGTGTGGAATATTTACGAGGGTCGGATTTAGACCTTGCTGATTATATAACTCTGAGACGAATCAGATTATTGGAAGGCGATTCAACTTACATATCAAGGTACCTAATGGTGATTGATGTAAATGCTTAGTATATAATTTCAGTCGGTATAAATTTTGAGTACAGAGAAGTTTGTGAGAGAATGATACATATCTCTAGCCAGTACGTATGCTATATGCTGGCCAACTTGGAGGACACAGCGATTGAGCAGGAAGATAGTGAAGAGTACTTAGCCTCAGTTTGACATATGTGCGTGACAATATGAATAGAGTGTATATTAAGAGATACTAGTTTTGTTTACAGACTATTATTACGATTGGTTTGGATTGAAGAATTTGTTTTTTGCCACGAGGATTACGAATCACAACCATTAGCATTAAGTATAATGGTGAGTTACTGATGTCTTATTATTATCATTAACACGATGACCAACCTGCTGGTGTGGTTGGTGACTGGGTCCTAACTGGTATTGTAGGTGATTAATAAATATATGATTTTAAGCAAATGTACTCATTCCTGGGTACTAGAGTATGATAGATACACTTTGGGTTTTCAAGCTTTACTCTTGGTGACGGGTACTTCTTAGATTTACTTTTTCTCTTTGCACGGATTCGGTGAATTTTATGGTGATTTGTATTGTAAATACTGAGTCCAGTATTTAGTATGTTTTGTAATTTGTGGTTACTGCATCAATTACAGCCCTGAAGAAGTCTGTATATCATATACTGATCAGACGAAACATGTGTTGGCTGGTATTTGTCGTATATTGGATGAAGAAATCTGATGATGACCTATTTGGAATAAAAGAATTTGAACATCGAGACCCTAGAGACTATATTTGAGGACGAGTGCTTGGTGGATATTTGCTTACGTTCAGTCATTTATGACAATTATCGAGTAGTGGTAACCTACTCGCTCCGCTTTGAGCACCAATTGGACTTATAACTGTATTTACTTGCTTATACATGCTGTGCGCTTCATAATAACTGTTACCATCATTTTTCGAGTAATTTAAGGTTTAGGAGCAGCCGCATAAGCGAAGATGAACAGAGATAAAGAAGCTGAACAATTATTTGATAAACTAGTGGCAGGAGGTACAATAGGAGCTGCCATGGGACCACCTAAAGAGACGAAAAAAGAAGGCCTGAGAGCTAAGTTTGTGAAACTCGAATCCCTTAAACGTACCGAATTAAATAAATGGTGGGATGCCGCCACTTTAAAACAATATTTAAAGCTTAATCGAATCCCACGAGGCCTCAGGTCCCAGATTATACCTACCTACGAAGATCTGGAACCTGATCTTTATATTACATGGGAGAAGGAGCTTAATACCAGCTCTAGAAATTTAATTAATATTCTCATTGAAAACGCTGAGAGAAAAATAGCGAAACTCCTTATAGAGATACAAAAGGTGGAGGATGAAATTAAAGAAATGAATCTCCCTGAAGCAACAATTAAAAACTATACCGTTTTGGATGAGAAATTAAATGATTTACAGAATGAAATTAAACAAAGGAAAGCAAGAAAGATAAAACGCGACGAAAAGGACTATCGGTCTGGTCGTGTATACACTTTTGCAAGGAGATTCGATTATCTAATTACTAAATCTAATACTGAGAAACAGAAGGGTGGCACCCCATCACCTAGCGAGAGTGACCCTAGTTCAAGCAATATTTCTAGCAGTGAATCTGAAGATAACTCTGAGACCACTCCTATTCAATCTCTTGAGAATAATTTTTTAGTAGAGGTGCACAGATTGCGCCGTGGAAACAGGGACTCAGAGAGGAATCGAGGGGCTACTGTAAAAAAACCAGGAGAGGGGGCAGAGGCGGCAGGAGGACAGGGAGGAAGGGTAGGCATGCGAACGAGATCATGGAAACCGTAATGGAAAATGATGCTAATGATGTAAATAATATTGAAATTGTTAATCTGTCATCAACTGAGTTATCTGAGAATATGATCAGTTTACTTTCAAAAGGAATGGGCTTTTGCCCTAACACTATGTCAGATTGGTACTCAATTAAAATTGATGTGTTCAAATTTGTTAGAAGGCTGAAATTGAAGAAACACTTTGCTAATGTACCAGATAAACCTAGATATGAAAAAATAAAACCTGTAAGTGACATCACAATTCAAGAACTTAAGGAAACGCAACTTTTGTTGTCTCTTACAGAGAGAGAGGAAGATCCAGTGACGTTACTTAAGTTATTGGATGATCTAGGGATAGACAGGTTCTTGAGTGAAGATAGTGGGTTGAAGGAAAGATCCAAATGGACACCTCAGGTAGCATCTGGGGGTACGATTGAAGCCTTCTCTAAAGCAGTGAACCAAGACATAGATAGAATTACTGATGCTAAATTTTCAGCTAAGACTAAGAAGTACATAGATAATTTGTCACCTGGGGAAAGGGTGGCATTGAATGAACTTAAGAATAATTCTGACATCACCATACGTAGAGCGGATAAAGGTGGGAACATAGTAGTCTTGAACACCTTAGATTATAAAGAAGAGGTTCACTCCCAACTGAATGATCCTGTGTACTATGAGAAACTGTATAGTAACCCTCTTACGAGCCTGTCTAAGGTTATTAATGACCGTTTGAAAATATGGTATGATGAAACCCTTATTGATCGTGATGAATTTCTGTATTTGCAAGTTATTACACCAAGGGCACCATGCATGTACACGCTGCCAAAGATTCACAAATCTATGGTCAAACCGCCTGGCAGGCCAATAATTTCTGGCATTGGGGGACCGACGGAGCGTCTCTCCCAATATATAGATACTTTCTTACAATTATATGTCAAAAATTTACCCTCATTTATTGAGGATTCCAAGCATGTACTCAATTTGATGAACGATCTGGTATGGGATGACAGGATGACATTGGTTACTCTCGATGTGGTATCTCTGTATACCAACATCGATCATGAATTAGGAATTCATGCAATTGACTTCTTTTTGAGTAAAAGAAGTGCTGAATACTACGATCACAATCAGATGATTTTGGAGATGACAAGATTAGTGCTTCAAAATAATGTGTTTCTTTTTGGCGGAAACTGGTACAGACAGCGCCTTGGTACCGCGATGGGTTCTAGATTTGCTCCGTCCTTTGCGAACCTCTTTATGGGGTTCTTTGAGGCGGAGCGAATCTGGGGCCCATCCGGTAAGAGATGGATACAATACATTTACTACTGGGGGCGGTACATTGACGACTGCCTCCTAATTTGGACAGGTTCAATTGATGACCTTAAGGGTTTTTTTGACTATCTAAATGATAACTCACTGAACCTGTCATTTACCACTCACTATGACAAAAGTAGCATTAATTTCCTAGACCTTGAACTATTCATTAAAGATGGGAAAATTTGTAGTCGCATGTTTCGCAAACCTACTAGCTGCAACGCAGTTCTACATGCCCGAAGTTGTCACCCAGTCAGCCAAGTAAATGCTATACCTTATGGAGAGATGGTAAGGGCAAGACGAAACTGCTCGATGGATGACGACTTTGAGCTTAATCTTAATGACCTTACTAAAAGATTCTTGAAACGTGGCTATCAGAGTAAAGTGGTTGAGGAGGCTGTGACTAGAGCTAAGAAACTGAAGAGGTCTACAACCCTCAAAGATAAGTCTAGTACACATAAAGATGAAAAGATTCGCCTAATTACAAATGATGGTACTGATAGTGCCCAACTGTATAAAATCCTAAATAAACACTGGCATCTTTTACAGATGGATAGAGACCTAACACCTCATATTGGAGACAAACCAGGACTAACTTTTAGAAGGGGTCGCACTCTTTCTAATTTTGTCAGTCCTAGCTACCCTCTGAAGAATACAGCTCCTGACTGGCTCACGGAGAGATCTACAGGCTTCCACAAATGTGGAAGATGTAGTTCCTGTAGGTGGGCGGTAAACAAAATCAGAACTTTTAACTATAACGATACAGGGGAACATCAGATTAACATGTTTATTAACTGTGATACTACTTATGTTGTTTATGTTATAGTTTGTTCTTGTAATCAGATTTATGTTGGTAGCACCATCAGGAGATTGAAAGATAGGATGGCTGAGCATTTCCGAGCACTTAAAACAGGGGACACCCGCTATCCAATAGCATCTCACAGTGTTAGGAATTTTCATGAAAAAGAGAAACATGTTTTTAAATATCATGGAATTGATTACATTAAATCTGATGCTAGAGGTGGGAATAGGCAGCTACAGCTGAGACGTAGAGAAGTTATGTGGCTATTGAAGCTTAAAGCAGTTGAACGTGGTTTGAACATCGACCATGAATTTGAATATTATCTAGGACAACGGTGAATCACTGAGTCTGAACAGAATGTATGGCTTTACTCTGATAGAGCTTTAAAGATGTACATATGAATTGACTGTACCTTGTACTCTGTAGAGTTTAAAGGATGTACATAAGAACAGATTGTATTATGTATGTTACTGTAATTCCTACCCTGTCTTCCTTTCATACTCTTCCTGACTCCTGGGTGTAAGGAAATTCTGCTAATCTAGAGCAGAATGCCAATACCTTTGGGACCCTTTTAACTGATACACGCTGCCAGATGTGGGTCGTTTGATCTGACCTTGTTCATCTATGAAATTTCGAATTTTACTTACTGTAGTAACGTAATAGGTTAGTGCAGTTGAGCTGTTATTATTAATATCATACATATGACTGGAGATAGCCATAGCGATGGGTTGTCAACAATAATGAATGTAAATAGCGCACGATGTTGCGCTGGAAATATTTGTACCAATTCTCTTTCTCTTTTACGTAACGTTGTAACAATGGTTTATAATTAGCTTTGAGTCTATGGGACTAACTGTAAAAGTGAACTAGCAGCTACCCAATCCTAGAATTGTTAATACTCTTAAGCATTATGATGACATATTAGTAAATAATTACTTCGAGATGGCGCCTGCGTAAGCGGTTCGAGACTACTATACAAAGATGGCACGCGTGCATAACGCGATAGCTTCAGGTTGACTTATTATTAATTACGCGGCGGATATTACTAGATCTAACATTAAGGTACTGAATGTGGATAGATTGTGTATATATTATAGTCAGGACTGGGAATACTGTGGAAGATTGTGCGCATACTCATAGACACACCACTCCAAGATGGCGCCCGCGGATTAGACTATTTACTGTCTCTCTAAGATGGCGCGCAAGTCAAACGCGACCGTCGACAGAGGAGTGTGGAGCGGATATGCGGTGAGTTAAAGAACAATACGGACGTTGGGCGCAAGATGTTTGTTTGCTAAAAGGGCGCTTGTTAATGTACTACATTTTCTGTTTACAGCCCACTGTTATGAGGATAGCGATAACTTTGGATTACTTAGAGAGTGTCGCATCGCTGACTAGGAACGGAGTATACTAGGAATCACATTGGACTGAGAATTTACTTAAAAACTGAGGTATTTATTGTTTACTGATAATAATACAGATATTTGGGGTTTGGAAAACGTAGCATATATGACGCTATTGATACAAGAGTGTACACTAATATATGTAATATATTGATCTCGGTCTACAGATACGTGGACAACGAGAAAGTGTGGAATATTTACGAGGGTCGGATTTAGACCTTGCTGATTATATAACTCTGAGACGAATCAGATTATTGGAAGGCGATTCAACTTACATATCAAGGTACCTAATGGTGATTGATGTAAATGCTTAGTATATAATTTCAGTCGGTATAAATTTTGAGTACAGAGAAGTTTGTGAGAGAATGATACATATCTCTAGCCAGTACGTATGCTATATGCTGGCCAACTTGGAGGACACAGCGATTGAGCAGGAAGATAGTGAAGAGTACTTAGCCTCAGTTTGACATATGTGCGTGACAATATGAATAGAGTGTATATTAAGAGATACTAGTTTTGTTTACAGACTATTATTACGATTGGTTTGGATTGAAGAATTTGTTTTTTGCCACGAGGATTACGAATCACAACCATTAGCATTAAGTATAATGGTGAGTTACTGATGTCTTATTATTATCATTAACACGATGACCAACCTGCTGGTGTGGTTGGTGACTGGGTCCTAACTGGTATTGTAGGTGATTAATAAATATATGATTTTAAGCAAATGTACTCATTCCTGGGTACTAGAGTATGATAGATACACTTTGGGTTTTCAAGCTTTACTCTTGGTGACGGGTACTTCTTAGATTTACTTTTTCTCTTTGCACGGATTCGGTGAATTTTATGGTGATTTGTATTGTAAATACTGAGTCCAGTATTTAGTATGTTTTGTAATTTGTGGTTACTGCATCAATTACAGCCCTGAAGAAGTCTGTATATCATATACTGATCAGACGAAACACGTGTTGGCTGGTATTTGTCGTATATTGGATGAAGAAATCTGATGATGACCTATTTGGAATAAAAGAATTTGAACATCGAGACCCTAGAGACTATATTTGAGGACGAGTGCTTGGTGGATATTTGCTTACGTTCAGTCATTTATGACAATTATCGAGTAGTGGTAACCTACTCGCTCCGCTTTGAGCACCAATTGGACTTATAACTGTATTTACTTGCTTATACATGCTGTGCGCTTCATAATAACTGTTACCATCATTTTTCGAGTAAGAAGCCATGCATGTCAGAATCATCAGTGGCTTCCTTGCCGTTTAGAAGGCGCATGTTGAGAGGAACACACAGCTTATAAAAAATGCGGATGGTTGTGAGAGCAGAGGAACAAGCAGACTGACAAGCTGTTGATATGGAAGCGTGAACAGCCCATAGTGAATCAGCCCTGAATGTGAAAAGCGAGCACAAGCAAAAATAAGATGCACGTAAGTCGACATCTTTAAAGAAATCAAGGTTATGCTTCCGATGTGGATTTTCATTTACCCATGAAGGTGAATCTCCAGCCATTTGCAGATCTGCAGAGGTTGTGGGAAAGAGAACCATTTCATAACAGTGCAAAGCAAAGAAAAAATCAAGTGCTTCACGATGGAAAGACAAGATGGATGCGAGAACGTTCCAGACTCACTTTTGCCATGCCCACAATACCAAAAAGCAACATCAGCTACGACAAGTGGAAACCAGGGTAGATCAACTGTACTCATGCCCATCGTTCAAAGGTCTTTGACTACACAATCGAGTACTGATGAAGGAGATGGGTGTGTGCTGATGGTATCTACCAAAAGTGCCGGGTGTGCTTGTAGGGTTAGCTGTTTATAAAGAAGAACACAGTTCAAAGGAAATTCAGCAAACAAAAAAACAAACTTCATTTTGGACATTGCCCCAAAATTACATTGAAAGTGAATGATCACCCAATAACTTTCAGCATAGACAGTGGTGCATCAATTGCTATCATGGCAGTGGAAAAGTTTATTAGCCTGTCTCGCGTGCTTCTCCTCACTCCATCAGCAATGAAGGTATATACCTGGGCCGCATTTGAACTACTGCAAAGCCAGGAGTCGTTCTCAGTAACAATGCAACACAACAAGACAATGGTGCATGCCACCATTCGTGTTCTATAAAGGACTTTATCAGTTTTGCCACTACTGCTGACAAGTGATTGATATCCCTCAACTACAACCTCTGTGCTCAGTCGTAGATCATAAGCCAATTCCCATAGTTGTTCCATGGCCTGGGAAAACTCAAGAAAATGAAAGTACGGCTTCATATCAAAGAGGACATTTGCACTCTTGTTCAGCGACATTGTAGAGTTGAAAAAAGAAAGAGGGTCGGAGGGTTGGGTGATAATTTGCGCTAGGTAGTGACAAGGAAGTCCCTATGTTAACAGTCAACAAAGCTCCAAGGATAAGGAGATGGCCATCCACCATCTACCAGAAAAAGTCTATATCCTGAGCTAAAACGTGAACAATAAGTACAGTCATATACAAAATGTCAGAAATTCTTTGTTTATTCTTTTATTCACAACGTGTAATCTTCCAAGACACAGTCTAGCCGCCAACACATGTTTCGTCTATTGTGGTTCTTGCCACAGACTTCTTCAGGGCTATAGATAAAGTCACAGTTATATTAACCTCTCAAGGAATCTGACCAAGCAACGAAGTTGTATCTCATCTGAAAACCGAATCATATTCAAGTCAGATTCCAATATTCAAAACCTGTATTTGTTCACTCTTCTCCAATATCATGGAATTTACGAAAAGTAACCTTTGGCTGAGTACGGACCAACCACGTATGCACGAGAAACTGGTGTGTCTTGTTCAGCGACATTGTAGAGTTGCTTTTCATTTGCAAGAAGCTGTAGAGAATGAACTGGAAGCACTTTTAAAGCATGACATCATTGAACTTTCTACAGGTCCACCCCATGGGTTTCACCCATAGTTGTAGTGCCAAAAAAGGACAGTAGCGGGTCATTGCGCATCTGCGTTGATATGCGCCAAGCAAACAAAGCCATTGAGAGGGGAAAGGCACCCATGTCTTCACATAGCAGATTTGATTATGCAATTAAATGGAGCCTAGGTATTTTCCCATCTTGACCTGAATAAAGGATACCTTCAACTCGAACTGGAGAAGAGCTGCAGGTACATTACTACTTTTTCAACTCACGGTTTATTCAGATATAAGGGACTGAGATTTGGAGCTCTCAACCAAGTGTGCCAGTTACTTCCTGATGCAGATGTCACTCTGAATGCTGTAAAGTGCGAGTTTCACAAAACCAAACTCAACTTTTTTCGGCACATAATCTCAGATGAGGGAATGATTCCAGACCTGGACAAGGTGAAAGCACTGCCATCCACTTGCACCCCCTTTCAGGACGTTACCATGCTGTGATCCTTTCTAGGCATGGCTATAGTTATTGCTCAAGATACATTCACAACATTGCTACAGTGAGTGCCACTTGACAAAGTAGAATGTGCTGTTCCAAAGGTCTCTGGAATGTCAGGAGCGTTTCAGAGACATTAAGCATGCAATTGAGAACGCAGCTGAAACGGCCCACTTCGACCCCAAATGACATATCAAAATAACTGTTGATGCGAGCCAGACAGGGCTAGGGGCAATCCATACTGAACACAATGGCCTTTCGAATGCTCAGAGACACATTGTGGTCTATGCCAGTTGGATTCTTTCTGAAACAGAACAGTCCTATTCTCAGCCAGAGAAGGAGAGTCTGGCTGTGGTGCAGGCCTGCAAACATTTTTATGTATTCCTCTACGGAAAACGATTTACTGTTGTCACTGACCACCAGGCCTTGCTCACAATTTTCTGAAACCCGAAGGCTAAGATGCCCCTCGCATTGAGATCTGCGGTTTAAGACTTCAAGAATATGACTATGAGATTATGCCTGAGCCAGGTTGTGCAGTCTTGTCTTGGAAGTGCATTTGGCCATGGTGTGGTTACCCATATACTTTAGTAAAAAAAATACAGGGCTTTCCTTTCTAATTCCCTGAATGTGGAACTGTGTAGTTTTGTGTGATATGTATGGTGCACATTTGTGTTCAGAACCAGCAGTTTAAGCGATACTGGGTAGCCGACCCAGCACAGGTGCTCGCAGCCAAGTGGTCAGCCCAAGGTTGGGTGACCTGAGCTGAAAGTTATCTTTAAGATTTCAGGACCGTGGGATTGACACTGGACCAGGACAGGACATGGGGGTATATGAGGTAAAGGTCTCTGCTCCTATAGATTTACTTGTGTGTCTGGGAATTCTCCATGTTTTGGGAGAGTGACACATGGCGTGATCGTGCAGAAGAGCTAATGCAGGCAGATTACCAAGCAGCGCAAAGTGTGGTAGCGGTCGGTGTGGCACCCCACCAAGAGTTAATGGGGTTAACCTGCAACATAATAAGAATAGTCAAGGAGTGTGATAGAGGCAGAATAATGCTTAGTATATGTAGATAGTAAGACGTAGTAGGTGGGCAGGTGGAGTATGGCTTAGACAAGGTAGGTACAACAGAACAAAAATATTTATTACAGATCAGGTGTGGCAGGCACCACAAGCTCCAGTACAGACGTGTGGTGACAGAGCAAGGCTTAGCGCAAACTTGTGGTACAAGGCTTGGCACAACCTGATATGTCTCCCAACATGTCCCTTCTCAGCAATACCTATTTGTCTCCACAGCGGAAGAGCTCGCCCTGAAGCTGGCAAAGGCAATCGAGTTAGGTGATAAAAAGACCTCCATAGAGTGTGCCGAACACCTGGCAGAGGTGTATGCACAAGTGACAGTGCAGTTAAAGCATGAGGCCTACCCCAAGCAGGACATCAGGTGAGTTATATATCTGAGCAAGAGAAGTGTCTGTGGGTCAGCCGGATGTTTGACCGCAGCCTCACTGTGTGTGCTAAGTGTCTGACAACAGCACTGATTGTGCATGAATGATCCTGTCTGGAAACCACCCTTTGTGAGCCAAGTATGAGACTTCCCCCTCGTGGTATGTGTGCACCAAAAGTTGAGTACCCCTAGTGTCTGTATAATAGATGTCTGAGACTAAGCCTGATGTCTACAACCACATTGTGCACGGGGGCTTGGCAATGCACTCCTTCTGAATCAGTTTGAGGTCTAATCACTGTGGAGAGAGAATGAGAGGAAGTGAGAGCATGGTGTCTTGACACTGCACACTTTGTGAGTTTTGCTTCGTGTCTTAGGACCACATTTTAAGTCAGCCTGGTGTATTAGATCTGAGCACCACAGATTGTGAGCGCTTTTCATGCAAGTTCACCAATTTGAGGTGCCTAACTATTTAAAAGTCTGTGGCCCCAGGACAAACTTCGTGTGAGTTAAGTGTCTAAAGATGATGCTATGGTTGTTCGGGTTAAACTATGTAGTTTAATGTACTACGATTTGAATAAGCGTACTCCAGAGGCTTATACTGTTTGCGTAAGTCAGCTACCTAAATTTTGTAGTGTGTGTGTGTAAGTTCACGAGCAAGGGATAAAAGCATGTTGCTTGCGTATTCTGTGTGCTGTTGCCTGCTGCGCATGGCACTGCCTGTTCTAGTTTGCTGCTTGAGGTTGTCACTCCATGTCTTTGAGTAAGAGTTTGCTGCTTGAGAATGATCTTGTTTCTAAGGTGGTGCTTTCTAGTGAAGGGTCGCAGTGACTGATATTAATACCTAAGGGTGAAAATGTATGTATTTTATAGGTAGAATTGTAATAAAAAGATACACATCTTCCTGCCCACATTAATTTATCCTATAATATTCAACAAAATCTTTAAACTTTTTACGCCCCTGGCCATGCAGCACCTTTAACAAAGGGAATTTAACATTTCAAATGTTGATGGACTGCCATGTCCACCTTCTTTCCAGGCAAAGTTTAATCTATTACAGACCCCATTGAGGAGGAAAGCTTTCCAAACCTTTCTGTAATACGGATTTTTAGAGCATGTCTTAAAGGGAGCCTTGTCTTAAGCCTGACTATTTTGTTGTTCCTAACTCCTCAGCCGACAAACCCGTGCTGTGGGGCGTCCCTCAGTTCTCCTGACTCTCATTATTCAAAGTTTACCTTGTGCTGCACGAACTTTGGCTGCATGGTATAGATTTTCCTTTCTACATGTCTGCAGATAATACCCACCTCGAAGCCCAACTCAACGGTGAGGAGGAGTTGGGTATCTAACGACTCATCACTATATTGGAGCTCATGGATTAGTCAATGAGCTCATACTATCTAAAGGCTAATGTATAGAAGTCTGAGATCCTTCTTACCAAAAACATCTCTTAACATCTATGGGCTTTTGCCTTATGACAGTTAAATTGGTGAGAGATATAGGAGCGGTAACTGATGCTGGCCTTTCTCGATCTTGGCAAGTGGTTGGTGTTATGAAAGCTTTTTGTTTCTTTCTACAGGTACTGCATGGGCTTTTACTCTTTCTAAATCTTTCCATCCACATAATGGTGGTCAACGCATTTCTTATTATAAGGCTTGATTTTTGCAATATTGTGTACCAGTGCTTGCCTGCAAAAACACTATTAGACTACAGCATATCCAGAACAATGTAATTTTACCCTGTTATTTCTGCCCTGAGGAAATTAGATCCTGTTGCAGCTAAGCGCAAGTATTTTATTTGATATTGGGTATTGGAAAGGATCTCGTTCGAAGGAGCGTGTTATGGCATTTTTTTATTTATTTTTTATTTATTTATAGAGTTTTGTATAGCGCGGACAAGACCCGTGGGTATCAGAGCGCTTCACATGTAGGATAAATTACAGACATTATGGAGACAATTGTAACAACAGATATATATGACGTATAAGGCGATAAGCTGTAAGGGAGATTATAAGTAAGAGTTCTTCAGCCTATCCAATTAGTATTAGGAGGTGCGTGAGGTAGGGTTATATAGCATAACAGTGCAAATAACATGTGTAAATAGCATTAAGGAGTAAAAAGTGTTGCCATGTATCCGGGATCCTAGGCAATAAAACAAAGTGAGGTAGAGGGTATATAGTATTGTCTGTGAGTTACAGATATCAGATCACATAGATTTGAGGTAGTAGTAAAGTGTGTGGCCAAGGTTTAAACATGAGATCAGTCGGTTGACAGATAATTGATCTTCAGGATGTTCTAGTCGAGGCCGACTCTCTTTGGCGTAGATGTTCTCATTAGTAATCAGTACGCTTCTCTATGAAAGGTGTTTGCTCATCATGTGGTTCTTCAGTTCACGTTTGAATGTTATCGCATTTTTAATCTTCCTGATGTTCGGAGGTATTGAATTCCAGACTCTGGGGGCGGCTCCAGAGAACGCTCGGTCGTAGGTCTTTTTCTTACGGAAAAAGGCAGGCCTCAGTAGCAGTTCTTTAGCGCTTCTAGTTGGTCTGTTGCCTCCTGATAGCTTAATTTTCTTGGCAAGGTATCTCGGCGTGTTGTAGTGAACTGCTCTGTGGATAATACAAGCCATCTTCATTTGAATTCTGGCCTCATAGGGTAGCCAGTTTAGTGTTTTCAGGTGAGGAGATATGTGATCGAATTTCCTCGATCCCGTGATCAGTCTTGATCTTGATCCTCGAAATAACTAGGGATTGTACAGCCAGTTTTAGGTCTGCCTTTGAGATGTACGGTTTCAGTTTTCTTAAATAGTTCAGATGGAAACGGGCACTCTTGGCCATTGAGTTTATGTGGTCTTTCATGTCAAGGTTCTCATCTAAGGTAATTCCAAGTGATTTTGCTGAATTGACTAGGGTCGGGGTGCAATTCAGCGCGGTCACCAGTTTCGTCAATTCCTTTACCTCGGGACGGTTCTTCGTCGGAATTAACAGGAATTCTGTTTTATGGGCATTTAGTTTCAAATGGTTCGAGGTTAACCACTGTAGAGCTCTCTTTAGTGTCTTGTTCATTAGGTCAATGTCTGCAAGGGAGGCGATCTTTATGTATATTTGCGTGTCATCTGCATACATGTGATAGGGTATCTGTGATTCCCGAAGGATCTCCGTGAGGGGTTCAACATATAAGTTGAATAGATCTGGGGATAACGTTGAACCTTGTGGGACCCCGACGGCAGTAGGACAAGGGGAAGAGGTTGCTTGATTGACCAGGAAACGTTGAGTCCTATTCTGCAAGAAAGATTTAAACCATTTCAGCACATTTCCCAACAAACCCATCCTTTCTTGAAGCCTGGTCATCAGCATTTCATGATTTACCGTGTCAAATGCAGATGACAGGTCTAGGAGAATCAGTAGGCATGCTTGATTTCTGTCTAGGGCTTGTAGGGCGTCGTCCACGATATGCAGGATCGCAGTTTCAGTACTATGCCCAGCTCTGAATCCCGATTGGCAATCATCTAGTAATGAGAACGTAGCGATGTGTTGACTCAGTTGGCCTTGTACGCATTTCTCAATAAGTTTGGCCAGTAAAGGTATGTTGGTCACTGGTCGATAGTTGTTCGGGTCTGTTGCATCCGCTGTCGGTTTTTTGATGATGGGCACAACCTGGCCTGTTTTTAGGCAGTCAGGCAGGGTCCCTTGTGCAAGTGAGGCATTTATTATCTCGGTCCAGATCGGAACTAGGGTGTGGCTAATTTCTCTTACGCACTTTGCCGGTAGAGGGTCTTGATAGTGGTTATTCGGTCTGATTTCCAATAGCGTTTTGGCGATCTTTTCTTGGTCATAAAATTCAAATGTGTCCCAATTTGCCTTATTTTTTGTTTGGGGGCTCTCTATTGACTCATTGGCCTCTTTTGTAGGTGAGGTAAGGGTCGAGATGTTAATCGCGGCCGTTGAGAGCTCCACTTCAAGCTATTTTGTTTTCTCCGTGAAAAATGTAGAGAATTCCTCACAACTTAAGGGAGTTTTTGGATTCTCGTGAACTGTTTTAGCTAGTTTATTCGACTGTTGTTTCAAAATCTCAAAGAGTTTCCGAGGTCTGTTTGAGGCATTGTCAAGTTCAGCTTTTATAAAATCTTTTTGGGATTTAATTATCTTTTTGTTATATTGGCTTCTGGTATTCCTGAGGGCTATCAGCTCGGGAGAGGAGGGATGTTGCCTCCATTTCCTTTCGACCATTCTCAATTTGCGCCTGTCCTCATTCAGTGACTCACTGAACCAAGGATTTTTAGGTTTCTCTGATACTCTTTTCAGTGTCTGTGGCATGGTGTCATTGACGATATTTCCTATTGAGGTTAAGTAGTGCTCCGTTAACTCGCTGACATTCAGACTGTTGTTTGGTGGCTTCAAGACTTTCTCACATCTTTCAATCAATAGTTCAATATTAGCCTCTTTTGTGTCTCGGACCAGTTTTTTGACCTTGCGGGGTTGTATGGTCCTGCCCTTTTTCATTGTGGGTATCGCAAAAGTTATGGCGTGATGGTCGGACCAATCACACGGGTCAATAGCGAGAATTGAGGTCTCTTTATTCCTTGAGATAATCCAGTCTAAGGTCCCTCCTTGTGAGTGAGTGGGATGTGTGCAAGCTTGTGTAAGGTTTAGCTCGATGAGGAAATCTTTAAGTGAGTTAACTAGTTTGTCATTGCCGTCCTCCCAGTGGAGGTTAAAGTCACCTAGGAATACATTGTGGGCATCAGGGTTAGAGTTGGCTGTTATGATCTCCATGAGATGCTCTGTGAACTTTGCATTATCTCCAGGAGGGTGGTAGAACGCATGCATGTTGCATCTTTGGTTGTTTGTTGATCTTATATAAAGACCAAGGTATTCACAAGACTCTAGGGGGTCAGATTGGAATTGGCTGACCTCAATCTCTGACCTGTGGATGCAAGCTATACCTCCTCCCACTTTCTTAGGTCTGTCTAATCTGACAATATTATATTGTGGTGGAACTAGGAGATCTATATTAGGTGAAGATGATTCACTGAGCCAAGTTTCAGTGAGGAAGGCCAGGTCGATTTCCTTGTTGATGATGAGAGCAGCTATGTCAGATGCATGTTTCGTTGCCGAACGACAATTTAGTAATAGGCATTTCAGGGGTTCATGTGAGTTCGGGACGTTGTCATAATCAGATTCAGTTGGTGTTACCTGGATATGTCGTAGGTTGTTGTGGATTGCTTTCCTGTCATTCTTTCTGGACGATCTATTGGAGTCAATAGGTACTAATTTGATGCTCTCCTCTCTTCCCCGGACCGGTTGTTCATAAGATCGGAGTAAGGCCAAGGCTTCTTCATTTGACACGGGATCGGTCCTGTTTGGTCTGTTGAGCCTGAGTACAACATTCTGGATGTGTGAGACTTTAGTGTGTGTCCCTAACGTCATCTCCCAGATTTTTTCAATTGTCTGTGAGAATTTCGACGAGACTTGTACCAGGTTACCTACTAGTTTCTGGAGCTCCTTAACTTCATTCTGAGTTTGTGATGTTATCTTTAGTGCGGTAGTCCTGCTTGTCTGTGTTCTACATTTTCTTTTTCTCCATGATTGGTTCTTTCTCACTGTCATAGATCTTTCTTTTTTGTCCTTCATTTCTTTGGCATTACTGACTCTATTACAGGTGTGCTCATTATTCCCTAGTTTGAGTGGTGAAGGGGGTGAATATATGGGTAAGGAACTGTGGTATTCACGTCTCACATTCCCAGGTTGTTGAGGAAGGGCGCGGTTATCTTCAACAGGGGATTTCCTTGGAGCTGAGGTAGTCACCTCCAGCGCGGGGACGTCTTGAGCTGGCAACATCAGCTCTTCGCTTGGGGCCAGATTCTTCCCTCTGTTTCCAGTGTTAGTAGACTTCATTATCCCTTCTATCACAATCTCTGGTAATGCACTTTCAAATTCAGTGACATCTCCGGGGTTGGAGGTTAGATTGTTCTGGCCGACCGTTTGGTTCGAGTTACTAGTGATAGGGCCGTTGAAGTCGGGGGTGACAACTGGTGGGGTCATGTGTTGTTGGTGGCTTGTACCTTCTATGGATTCCTTCAGGGTTTGGAAAGTTATCTTAAATTTCTCGAGTTCTCTGTTAGCTGCTTGTATCAGAACTATTCCCGTTTTATATAGAGTAATGTAAAGTTCAGTATTGCTTCTTTTAGTTAGTGAGGTCGTTATTTTAGTGCCATGTGGTATGTTTTTTTTAGCTTTCGTGAACAGCGTTTTAGTAAAGGCATTACGCCATTTAGCTGTTTTGTCAGTGTAGAATATCAAATCATTCATCATAGCGCCTTTAACTCTATCGAAATATGGGTCAACGAATAAGGTGTCCGGATTTTTTCTTAAGGTGTTATGTTTGAATTTTTTAGCAGCATTTTTGGATAGGGTTGATGGGTATTCTATACTCCTTGCATTGGGTCTGGTTGAGCATCGGTATCTTCCATCCATGTCCGCTTCTCGTTGTGGGTCTTACGACGTCTTTGTCTATCTGTTCTGAATAGTTCCCTGCTAAAATATCATGTGGTTTATACTTCTTATACTGTATGGTCGTGGAGGGTCTAGACGTTGAGGTGATTCCAGGTCTACAGTTTCGGAAGTATAGGTATGGTTTCTCTGTAAAAGGTATCTTCTAATTAGACCTTAGCAGTTAAGCTATCATAATTCACAGTCAACCTTTGTAGTTGTGATGCCATGAGTAGTAATTAATTAATTAACTATCTTTGGTAATCAAAGGGTTGTCTGATGAAAAATAGTCAATGAGGAAAGTTAATCATAATGATATCGTAATCACCGTAAACCATTGAGATTTTGATGCCATCATCAGTAATCAATAAAATAAAATAAAATAAATGTTATTGATTATCAAGAGGGTTGTCTGCTGAATGTTACTCAGTACAAGATGTCCGCTGAGTCTGATCTACTGGTCTCTTGAGGAGAGAAAACTCCAGATCTTTAGTCCTTTTCACTTTTCCTCCACCCTTCTCTCTTTCCACTCTCTTGAGGAGAGAAGACTTTCTCTCTTTCCCCTACTCCCGTTCTTTAGTCCCTTTTTGCTTTTCCTCGGCCCTTCTCTCTTTCCACTACTAAGGCTCGGTAGTCCTTTTTCGCTTTTCAGGACAGTTAGGGCTCTGTAGACTTCCTTCTCGAGGCCCCAGTCCTCTTTCGCTGTCAGTGCTCTTGTGTTGTTGATCCTTAGCGGTTAATGGCAGTAGCTGTGTCTCACGCAGCCGCCATTTTAAGGTCAGGCGCGCCGCTTCACCGTCTCTTGTCTCCGCGGTCACACGTTTCTCTCCTGTGTGATCTGGTGAGGCCACGTCCGGGGCAAGGGATGGACGTACCTTTTCCGACGGTCGTTGAGGATCTCTCCGCTCCTCCTTCCGCGGTGACCAGCCTGTGTCTACAGGCACCGGGGCTGCCGCAGATGATTCCTCCGATTCCCCTGATTCACTGGCTCGCCTTGCGCTGCAGCATAGATGTCGCCTGTCCTGCGGATCCTTCCCAGTTGTTGTTCCCCATCGGGTTATTCTTCACGGGATCGTTCTGAAGGAGGAGGCACCTAGTTCACCGATCAGGTACCTTGTTCTCGCCGGCTTCTGTCTTCTGTGTTCCTACAGGCTTAGTTTCAGCTCGGATCGGCTCAGATCGGCTAGCTGTGGTTCCGCTTGGTATGGAGACGCAGTTTGGGGTTGTTCGGGGATTTAATCCAAATTTGGAGATCCCTAGCCCCGGAGCTCCACACTAGAGCTCCCTTACAGCGGCCATCTTGTTGACTTCTTCATCACTTTACTTCTTTTTTGGCTCCTTCTTTTTGGTCAGAATACATGAGAGGCATTTCTTCTCACAAATTTCATTTTATCCCTATAAAGCTTTTGAAGTCCCTAATGTTTGATATGAAAAGTAGAGCGGAATATATTTTACCGGCCAAGGGGTGAGCTTGTTGAATGCGCTACCTATGTTTTTGAAAGTAGAAAATAACCATCTGATATTTGGAAATAAACAAAAAACTGGGCTTTTTGTTCATAAGGGATTCCTAACGAGTGCCTAAGTTGTCACTTCTTTATCACACCTCCGATATACCTTGTTTGAGAGCGGATGTCCATGCTAGTAGCCAATTAGATGAAGATGTCACTGCTCACAATTTGATAGTATTATTTTGGGTGGTGGTGGTGTGTGAATGTAGGTTCTCTACCAGGAGACCTAATGTATGTGAACTCCACGAGAAAGCTTGCTGCTGGGGGATATCACTGAGTTCCTATTTTCACTCCCTGGAGAAGTCAGTGATTGTGAGTATATCCATGTACTGGAAAATGTATTTATTTATTTATAAAGTTTTATATAGCGCGAACATGATCCCAAAGGATATCCGAGTGCTTTACAATTTGAGGGAGAGGAAGGTAATAGTTGAAGTACAGTCATCAAAAGGAATACCAACCCAAACAAATCAAATATGCATATCAAACAGAAGGTTACGAATAAAAGGGACAACACAGGTAAATATAATAATTGGACCATAGAGAACTGGGAGGGGAGAAAGTGACTAGTAAAGCAGAATAATACCAAAGGCAGGATTTAGGGTGTGAGTCCAGAGCATTAGAGCAGACGATCCAATACCCTTTTAAGGTAGGTACTTGTTCATGAATAATCTTTTTACTGCCACTTTGAAGGCAACCTTGGAGAAGAGTCTGCATATTTCCGGTGGGAGAGAGTTCCAGTTCTTCGGCGCAGAGCCTGTTGACAGGTTCTCTTTTTTGCGAAAGATCTGTGGTTTCAGGAGGAGAGAGTTAGCACTCCTAGAAGGTCTACCCCCTCTGGATAATTCTAGCTTTTGCGCTAGATAATTGGGGTTTTTGAAATGGGGGGGCTTTGTGAGACAGACAGGCAATCTTTAGCTGAATTCTTGCTTCATAGGGCAACCAATTTAGGCATTTTAAGACTGAGGAGATGTGCTTGTTTCTTTTGGTACCCGCGACCAATCTGGCCGCTGCATTCAGAGAAGCCCTTAGTAGGGCCATGGTATATTTGGGGAGGCCACAGAGCGCAGCACTGCCATAGTCTAGCCTCGGCAAAACAAGCGCTTTGACCACTTGCTTGAAGTCAGTTTGTGGGCCGAAAGGTTTTAGATTCCTGAGTATCCTCATTAGGTGATTAGCTCCCTTGCACACATTGTTGATATGATTTTTCATGTTCAGATGCTTGTCTAGGGTGAGTCCGAGAGATTTGGCTGAGTCAACAATGAGGGGGAGCAGTTGAAGGCAGTGAGGTGGTTCATCCAAAATTTTGGGGATGTGATTCGGGGGAGAAATTAGAAGGAATTCTGTTTTGGAGGTGTTCAGCAAAAGGTGGTTCTCAGTTAACCAGTTTTGAGTATTTATTAGGGTAGAGTTGAGTGATATGAGGTTATTCGGGGAGAAGATTTTTAGATGAAGTTGCATTTCATCCGCATAAATATGGAAGAGAATGTCTGCGGAATGTTTTTGTTTTTTAAAACTTTCTTTATTGATTGAAATCACAGTAGTACATTACATGATTGAACGACATATTGCATGTTACCATCAAAATATTCCGGCTCAACATCAATCAAGATTATTCAGTACATGTCTCCTACCAGTCTCTCTTGCCTGCGCATTTCCATTTCGATCGTGGGTTATACACATAAGTCTCCCCTGTGTTTATTCCACTGCGACCACTTCTTGTCCCATTTCTTAGGGCATCCCCTCGCCTTCTAGACTTCCGTCTCTGCCAGCATACACCTGTCCATCTCTTTGACCCATATGGTGACACGAGACGGGTGTTTGTCCCCCCAATTTCTAGCCACTTCTCTTTTTACCAGCGTGTAGCCCAGTGTTGTGAACTGTTGTTCGATTTCCGTTAAGTCAGTGGCCTCCCAGATGTTCAATAATCCGATTTGTGCGGTTAGTGTTAGTTCTTTCCCTACTACGGCAGTGGACATGTGAGTTGTGGCTCCCTCCCAGAAGGGGCGTACCTTGGGGCAGGACCACAGAGTATGGTAAAATGTGGCCTGCTGGCCACACTCTTACACACCTATCATCCGGTTTGGACCCTATTTTGGCCAAGACTACCCCTGTAATATACGATTTGTGGAGTATTCTAAGTTGGATCAGGCGGAATCTCTGAGTGCTAGCCGCCTCACGTGGGGACATTAGTGCCGATTGCCAGTCGTCGTCCTCCATGTGTCCCATATCATTTTGCCAGCGCTCCCTGAGCTTCGGGAAGATATCCGGAAGATTGTTACTCAGTTTCTTATAGGTTAAGGGTATCGTCTTTGACCTGAGAGGACCATCAAGCAGGCGATCTTCCAGAGGCGACGACTCCGGTATGTCTGCGAGAGAGGGAAAAGCTGCCTGTAGCGCATGTCTGATTTGTAAGTATCTGTATATTTCTCCCTGTGCCAACTGATATTTTTCCTGGAGCTCACCAAAGGTCAATATCGCCCCCTTTTTGACCAGATCTCCCACAGTGGATAACCCGATAAGGTCCCATTTGTCAAATCCGGGTTTATACCCTAGTCTTCCTTGTTTCTGAGTGAACCACAATGGTGTGGCCAGCGAGAGAGTGCCTGTCCAGCCTAGTCTAGATGTGACTATACGCCAAATGTCCAGTGTATGTTTGGTAGTCCGAAGCACTTCCCCCTGTTTTTCCTATCAGTGGTGTATAGAGCCCCCAGATAACCAGAGCGGTCTGTCTGGTATCTATCGAGTTCATACGCTGGGTCGTCTGGACGGTAATACATCAAATGATTAACAGTCACCAGCTGCGCCTCCCAATAGTATCGTTGCAGGTCTGGGAGGGCTATGCCCCCATTGTACCAACTTTTTGTCAGTGTCTGCCTAGCAATTCTAGGGGCCTTTCCGTCCTATAGTAACATATTAATTTCACCCTCAACAGCTCTGAAGTACGAATCTGGGACTTTGTACGGACTGTTATGCAGAACGTATAAAAATCGAGGCAGGGCCAGCATCTTGAAGAGCGCCGCCCTCCCCACCAGTGTTAAGGGCAGGGTCCTCCAATGCTTTACATCTGCACGCAGTCTGGCCAGAGGTGGAGCCAAATTTGAGTCGTAAAAACAGGCTGGGTCCGAGGTAACAAATATCCTCAAGTATCAAAATCCGTCAGCTGCTATCGATATCACACACTGTGACGGGAGACGCAACACCTCTCCTTTCAGCATGAACAAGACTGATTTGTGCCAGTTAATTGCATAACCCGAATATTTACCAAAGTTTGTGAATATGTCTAACACGGCACTAATCGATTTATATGGGGACGCCAAATAAAGTACGATATCGTCTGCATAGAGCGATATGCGGTCTTCTACATCAATTGCCCAGCGCATGCCACGTATCATCACATCCCTTCGTATCCAGGCCACGAGTGGCTCCAGGATGAGGGCAAAGATCAGCGGGGACAGTGGGCATCCCTGCCTTTTGCCCCTGCGGAGTTCGTACGTCCGGGAGGTAAAGCCGTTAACCCTCACATGTCCCAATACCCCAGTATATAGAAGTCTCACTCAGGCCACAAATTTGGGGCCTAGCCCTGCCCTTTGCAGCACCTGGAATAGGTATGGCCATTCTATGGAGTCTTAACGCCATGGAGGCGTCAAGGGACAATATTCCGCGTCTTTTTCTATGTATGGTCTTCTAGCCATGACATTGTGTACACAACGTAACTTGAGGGCCGTATTTCACCCTGGCATAAAGCCAGACTGGTCCGGATGGACCAATGAGGTAATAACGGTCGCCAACCTGTTGGCCAAGACTTTCGCTAATATCTTCGTCTCCACATTTATTAGTGAGATAGGCCTATAGGAGCTGCAATTGTCCTCTGGTTTACTTTGTTTATAAATAACTACAATAGTGGCTAGGCGCTGATCTAGGGCTAGCTGACCCCCTTCCAAGCTCTCTTCATACATGGCTTTCAGATGTGGTACCGTCAAAGAGGCTGTAGCCTTCAGAAACTTCACGGGACTCCATTGGGCCCCATCGCCTTCCCCGATTTAAGTTGTCCCAGAGCCTTGCTTATTTCTTCTGTTGATAGGTCTGCTTCCATAACGTCCAATGTCTGTGGAATTTAGTGCATTAGCTAAGGGTTCCAAGAGCAGGAAGAGTATGGGGGATAGGGTGGAACCTTGGGGGACCCTCATGGGTACTGGTGATGGCTGGGAGAGAGAGTGGTTCGCCTTAATTCTTTGGGATCTGTGATGGAGGAAGGAGGAGAACCATTGCAGCACCGCACCAGAAAGGCCCATCCTGTGCTTCAAAATGTATAGGAGGTTGCTGTGATTAACAGTGTTAAACGCTGAGGAAAGGTCAAGGAGGATAAGGAGGCAGGGTTGATTTTGGTCGAGCATTTTTAAAATGTCATCCATAACGTGAGTGAGAGCCGATTCGGTGCTGTGCCCACTCAGGAAGCCAGATTGGTGTTGGTCCAGGAGGTGGAAATTCTCAATGTGGGCGCCGAATTGAGATTGGACAAATTTTTCTAGGAGTTTGGCTAGGGTGGGGATGTTAGAGATAGGGCGGAAGTTGTTAAGGTCCTTACTATCTACTGTAGGCTTTTTTAGGCAATCCGGGATCGTACCTTGTGAGAGAGACGCATTGACAATCATTGTCCAGATGGGGGTGACAACCTCCTTTAGTTCTTTGAAGATGAACAGTGGTAATGGATCTTTAAAATGATTAGATGGGTTGATGCTCTGAAGAATCTTGTGAGTGTCTCTTTCACTGAGGGAAGTGAAGGTGCTCCATGAGGCATTGTTCTTGGTGTTCAGACTAGTCGGTTCAATTTTCTCAGATAGGGCTGGGGGAGTAGGAGGGTGGGGGCATTCCTCCCGGATAGTAAGGGCGTCTTCCTGGAGTCAAGATCTATATTGATGAGTCTGGATTTCTCAGCAAAGAAGGCAGCAAGTTCATCACATAAAGGTGGGCTGACTCCAGAGACCGAGCGGGTTGGTGTGTCAACTCAATTTCAATTACCTGGCCTGAAATATCTGCCTCTGTCTCTGTAAGTGCTGGGATGCCTCCGGGTAGCCATGCGCTATATAAATACCACTCAATTTCAATTGCTCTTTCACCAGCTCAAAAAGTTTCAGTTGGGACCTGAAGTAGTCCACCGTAGCGATCTAAGGATTATTAGTTGGCCCGAAGATGAATTTGATTTCTAGGATCGTTCAATTGCCCTAAGGTTATGGCGCTCTGTGTTTAAATTGTTGTTGAACTATGGTTTTGAAATTTTAGTTGGGGCATTTTTTTGTTGGAGTGGAGGAATGGAATCCATGATTCAAGCGATAGTAGAGTTGTAGAAGTTAGTGAGTGCATGTACCTCAGTCATGTCAACTTGTGGAGGGAGGGCAGATGTACACTGGGTTGCTAGATCTGCTGTATTGATATTTCTGAGGTCCCTTTTCCAAATCTTCGATTTCGTTGGTTGAGACTTTCTCTGGGAGACTTCCATGTTGATAAAAAAGAAGATGCAATGATGAGCGGACCAATCACATGGGGTAATGGTGTCCAATGTGATGGTGTGATCTTTGGTGATGATGAGGTCCAGAATTTCACCTTTATTATGGGTTGTCTGGTCACAGTGTTGAATCAGATTGTGATCAATTAGGAAGGATTTGAGGCATGTTACAGCTTGGTCATTGAGGTTGGACCAGTGAAGGATGAAATCACAGAGGAAGATTTGGGCCACGGTAGAATCAACATTGTCAGAAAAAATGGTTGAAATTATTATTATAGACAGTACACTACATTTGCAAATCTGACTTACCATGTCTCCTGTTTCCAGCTGAACTCTGTCTTGCACATATGTGGACCTGAGCTTGGTATGTTTAAAACATTAGGTCTAACAAGAATCAAACCGGTTTATAATGCATCTTAGAACATTAATTTCCCATAGATGGTCGCCTTGGGTAGGAGAGAAAACTAGAGAAGGCGAGCCTGGTGCTTCTATATAAGCAACGTCTGATCAGTCATCTCGAGCACCTCATGCTAGTTGTGAGGAAGATTCTTCCAGCATTTGTCCGCTGGTGCATAACCATCTCCCATCCTTCCTACGAATATTGAAGCCTTATTGAGGCTCACGTATTAGAGTTGAGCACCTGTGTTGGTTGATGAGGCTTTGTGTGTTTGTGTCGCATTGTGGTTTTGGAGTTTGTATCCAGTGGTTTCCTTATCGGATAAGATTGGAGTAAATTTGGAGTTTGTTTCAAGCAGTGAATGCTTCTATCAACCATGTATAGCGGATTACACCCCTGGAGTAGCTCTCTGCATGTATGATGTTAGGTCCTTGACCTTGAGTTTTGCTTGTTGCACAGGAGGAGGTCTGGATGTATGTGCAATAAGTCAAGACTTCACTCTTAGATGAATATATGGGTTCTAATACTTGCTTCCACTCCTCCTTTTTCAGACTGCGGGTCAGTGTTGAGGATGCCGGTTCCCTGACAGCGCCCATCACACTGAAGGTCAGCCCTGACATGACTGTGTCTACGCTGAAGGATCTGGTAAGAGAATAGGAACGGGCACAAAGTGGGCTCCACGAGAACGGAGGCATGAAGGATGAATGCAAAGAGGCCTCATCTCTGGCGATTGTGTATTTTGTTGATATATTTTGAGTGGTTTGGGATTCTGTGTTGGCATTTAGAAAGGTTCTGCCATAGGTGAGGCGGTCCAGGCATAGGCCGGGGTATTCTGGAAATGAAGGGGTATGACAAGGGGTTGGTAATTTTTAGCTTCTCATATCAGAATTGACTAGGTAGAAGACCGTATCAGTCCAGATGGTTCAGCGATGGCATTTAGTGGGAGATTGTTAGCGGGGGGTTGGAAAGGAAGCCACATTCGAATGATGAGTGAGCAGTGTTGGAAGTTTCCATTTTAGAATGGGCGCAGTGTGGCAGGAGGATGCTTATTGGCTAGGGAGATCAGGGTTGATATTGGGTTGGTAATTGATGGCATGTGGTTTGTTGGTATCAGTCCTGGAAAGTGAGGGGTAGTTGTCATTGTGGGTTCAGTGTTGAATAGGTCTGTGTTGGCCTAGTAAAGCAAGTGTTGGCTTGTGGGGCATTGTTGGCATTGGGGGGCCTCGGTGTCGGCATGTTGCTGTACCGAAGAAGTGGGGACTATGTAAAGGTGTGGGCCAGAGGGTGAAAAGTAGCAGCCTAACCCAGCTTGCTCTGATAGGCTGTGCAACTTTGTTCTTTGAGCAAGCTTTACTCTGCTACATCTCTGATGGACATGGGCAAATCAATCGTCACATGTTTTTCAGACCATGTGGCTCTGGGTGGCCTTCTGTACATTTTCCGTATGAAATGTTAGTGATTCTTACCCCATTCTATTTCTGCCTCTCCCACATTGATGATTCAGGTGTTTAAGGAGTACAACTTTCACCCAAGTGTGCAACAGTGGGTGATTGGACAGAGGCTCCCACACGACCAGGAGACCCTGCACTACCATGGCATCCGCAGGGATGGCGACACAGCCTTCCTGTATATTCGATCTGCCAAGCAAGCTAAGCTTACCCCTGGGCATCTGGAGAAAGCACAGCGGCAGATCTTTTTGGAGGGTGAGCGACCATACTTTTGTTTTTCGGAAAACAGCATTGCTGGTGATGGGAAATGTGAAGTATGGAATGCAGACACTGGATGTGCCGTCTACTTTTGAAGCCATTTTTTCACTACCTCGTACTTCTGTCAGTTCCATCTTACTCATGTACACCACTGCAACAAACTGGGGAGTATGTATATGCTTTGGGATAAAAAGGAGATGCAAGATCTAGCAATAGTAATAGCAAGCTCTTTTTATGGCAAATGTGTCAATCATATCCTGTAGTCAGAAAGCCTGAGAAAAATGTATACACATTTTTTAGGATACATTACCTTACTATGGGAAGTTCTTGGGGGCTGAAGACCCCGAGAGAGAGAGAAAGGAGGGGCAATAAATCTTATATTAACTCTAGGTTCACTTTTGTTTATTACTGAAAATGTTTAGCTTATTGACTTCTTCATAAAAACCAGCAGACAATTGAGCCTGGAAGGATCTCAGAGTCCAGGGACATAGCAGAGTGGGTCTATTGTGAGCCCAACAAGAAGGCAGAGCATTGTAGTACCTACAACATTACACCCAGTGAATGTAACTTTTCTAGATTGACTGCAGTCTCGGTTTCCTGCTCTCTCTGTAAGCATGAAAGCAAACCACACCAGTTCTACCACAAATCTGCAGTGCATTGAGAATTCTTTTTCGTGCTGACCTGTAACATACTTTGTAATGCTCCTGCTTGGCATTGGGTTTGTAAACGTGTTGCCACATTTCCCCAGTTGAGTTCCTGTGGTTAGCCAGTGACACACGATTGTGTTTCAGACACAGATCTCTGATAAAAAGTCAGGTTTAGGTCCTCTGTTAGTTGTGCTGAAGTATGATAGATGATCTGATTAGGAACTTGGTTGATTTAAGACAACTATCAACGAAATGCTATCACAGTTGGCTATAAGGAAACCCAAGTTGGCTAAGCAAGCTTTTCCAGACCTAACACCATCCCTGCAGGGCACCACAGGAAGCGTGGATGAAATGCTGCTACAAAAGTTGTACTTGCTGTTGCACCATCACTAGCTGCCCTGTTGTTGTCATTTGGCGAGCCTGCTCCTAATTTGAAACAAAGGTTCCATCCCCAAATTAAATCCTGCTACCAAAACTGAAGGTGTTTGATGTGCTGATCCCAGTGAAAACCTACTTTATGCCCTGCCTTTGTCCCAGAGAGGGCGGTACAGAGGAAATTACGCCACAACTTCATAAGAGGAAGTTGGAATCCTACGGTCAGGAAAATGATTCAGCCTGAAAGTGTTAGACCACTTCGTACCATCTTGTGACTCCAGAAAACAGTTGAAGGCAGTTTGACATTCGTAAGATTTGTTTGCCTTTGTGTATTTTGTGCTTTAAAATGTTCTCGTCCAGATATTTGTGCGTAAAAAAATTCATTTTTATTGTTGGGTAATTTTTTAAAAGTTTTTAAAACTGCTTGTGCTGTTATTTTTTTTATTCTTTGGTTGTGTGTGAAAGATGCTTCGTTAATAGCATGTCAATGAATTCTGTAGGTTACAGTGTCCTCGTGCTGCATCGTTTTTCGTCTGTCGGCATATTGCCTTTGTGAATCTCATCGGAGGTTGTGTTATGTTATTATCATCTCATGGTCAATAGTATAGTCTTACTTACAGGGCCACAAAATGACAAAGCTGTAGTTGCAAGTATCATGTAACAGTAAGTGATCTGTTAAGCGTCATTTGGACATTTATTTCACTTCTATGCTAGCTCTATTGCATGTCTGGTGTTAGCAGAGATCACGTCTTGTATGCTTCTGTCAGTGGAGGGTATTTCTTTAGGGGGCCATTTGTTTTGTGCTTTTGGCACTTGGCTCAACAATGTTAGAGAAGTTGCGTTGTCAGCGCTTACACAAGAAGGTGGTAGGTGTCAGCAACTTATATACAGTGTGACACAGTAGATTACACTTAAACTCAATAACCAGCTAGTACTATATCTACAAATAAGAATAGGTTTGTTATTCACTCGTAAGTAAAACGAGCAGTCAAATATGATACACAAAAACAGAAGGCGCTACAATCTTTTAGGGCCAGAATATTACCAAACTTTTTTTTTGCCCTTAATTTCTCCAGGTTATGTTTTTTTTATGACTGTGCTATCATATTGGCTTGTACTTGAGGCGTCGCTGGGTAAATGAAGGACTTATTTGGTGTTCTCCAACACTGTTTACATGAGCCCTCTAGTTGACCATTTCAAGTCACCGGGACAGGTTACTAACAGAAATGGGACACTGTGGCAATCTTGCTATATGTGTGACTCTGTTTCAGTGGCCTAGGCTCTGGCCCGGCTGCAAGGCTGGACAGCTCAGCGGACAGGCACCCTAACTGCTGAGTTTCAGCAACAAAATTACTGACCAGTTCCTCCGCCCAATACCACAATCCCCAAACAATATTCCTACCAATTGCAGTCAGTGGTGCAGTTCTGGGTTCCTTCACAGTCTTTGTCCAAGCCAATGGTCTGATGTGATAGTGGGGGCAGAAGACAGTGGATCGCTTATAAAGTCCTCTGGATACCTAATATATATTGAAACCAATATTTGCAGTACAATATTTCCAGTTGCAGGATTCACCCATTGGAGAAGGGGCCCTTACTGGACCCCAATGCTTCACATGGTCCACTGGGATCTGAACATTAGTGTTAAGGATGGACTGTGACTACCATAATATCTAAGAAACCATAAGAGTCAGAGGTCGTTCAAGTGTTCAAGACCTCCTGGTCTCTGTAAGACTGGAAAATTGTATAATACAAGGCATCCTAAAGGTATGGGGAAGGCAACAATAGTGAAGAATGACTAGTTCTCTTTATGAAAAGACTAATTTGCAGCTGCCTAACCTGGGCAGTGCTTTGTCTGCCTCTTTGCTTCTCAAGGTTACCAAAGATCTAATCTCTTGGGTCATATTGGTTCCTTCAGGTATCTTCCAAGTTGAGGATCTAGGCAGATGGGCCTTGTGCAGATTTTCAGAGGATCAAGACCAATTTTCTGTTTGCAGGGAAAAACTAGCTACTCACTTTTCAGGACAGGTCAGGCCAAGCTGCAAAGTTTCTTATAAGAGATTGGTAGGAGAACTGCAGCCTGCCTGAGGGTCTGTTCCTGGCAGTGCATTTGCACTTGTCTGGAGCACAGTCCACTGGATGTACAAACATAAGAGTCAAGGGGATCAGTATTTATCCTACATCGGTGCCTGGGGCAGGAACCTTTTAAACTAGTTTGTCTTTCTGCAGTTCAGGAGATCTATATTTTCCTCGTTGTCTCTTGGCTTTGACAGGCTTCAAGAGCAGAAATTCCCAGGTCAAACCATTTTGGACTGGTTAGTGTGAAATGAGGGCTTCCTTCAGACGGGGTTTGGAAACTAAGAGTTTCACTAAAGCGGGGCAAATGCTCTGTAAACAAAGAAAGGGACTTGGAAGCCTCCTGAACGCAAAGGCTGAGATTGGAATTGTGAAGCACGAGGATGTGTAGACTACCATGTGTAGTATGGGCAAAGCATGGCCTACTGACCACCATCTTCTACATCCATGTGCAATGTCGGAATGGACACCACTATTGACTCTTGTGCCAGGAAACCCACTCTTCCTCCAACATGCATACACCATCTCACAAACAAGGTAGGCATGTGAGCCTACCTGGATCGACCTTTACTAAGGAGATCTGGTAAGCGGCCTCTTCAGAGGGGTCCAGGCAAAACAAAACAAATGCCTCTGGACTAGCATCATGCTGGTGCCATAGTCCATCTCCCCGTAGATTGGGGTTGGGGGCAGGAGCCACTGTCACTCCGATTGGGTGGTCACGTAGGGTAACCTCATGTCAGCAAAGCTAGTATCTTCTGATGAGTCACAGGCATAGAAATGTCATGCAACTCTAGTGTGCTTGCATGTTGCCAATTTCAATGAAGGAAAAACATTGAGGGTGCCAGGACAAAACATACAGGGAAGGGACACTCCGCTTTTCCAATCCATGCAGAGGCCCTTCTTCCCAACACCAGCATGGTGGAATCCTCTGTGGTCCAGCCAAAAAAAGAACTTATGAAGCAACATTGTAATTGTTTGTTCATTTATATCTTTTTTAATTTCAAAACATAATAGATATACATTTAGAAAATGCTCACATGGTGGAGACATTATTCTTTTTAGACTGCAGGGCTACATTGAAATGTTGCCTGTCCCTTCTTAGAATTTTTTTTAGCACTTGTTTTCAGCAATTAATTAAGTCTGCTTTTTTATACGTAAACAAATGGCTAAATGCTGTTGCGCTGTGCTTGAGTATTGCTTCAAGGTCCATTGTCAAACGCAACAAATACAATAAATTATAGACTTTCCTTAGTACTTTGGCCAGGCTGAAGAGTTTCTGTTCATTGCATGGGCGTGGTGCGTTGTAGACTGAAATGGGTGTGTTTTAACTGTTGCGCCATAAAAATGCCTTGTGACCACAAATGATGCCTAAGGTTGTTTGCTCCTGTGAGCAACAGGAACAGCCACAAGTATAAAGGACTCACTTGTAATATTTCTATACAACTACTGATCAGAGGTGCATCTACACAGACCTCCACAAATCAAGAGTTGTCATACTGAGACATGAGCCATAAGTTATTGTTACACCTGGTGTAAAAATGTGTCACAACAAAGTTTGATTAAAAACCTGTAAAAAAAAATGTAGTTCTTCACGTTAAAGGATGTAATGTGAGAGAGGCTCACAAAGTTGCCTTGGATGTGGTAACCTAGAGTCACACGTATCTCAGTTTAGGAATGCTGGTTCATCCTTGTAAACGGCTAAAGCTGTTGTCTGAAAATAGAGCTGGACTTTCACTGTTATGTTATGGTTTTTAGATGGCATAGTCAGAGCCAATAGCTTTGCTCCTTGTTCTGTTGTGACAAAGGCTGCTATCTTCTTGTTTGGTGATATCAGGCTGTGGGACCATAATTTACCATTAATTCTATTGTTGGATATCAAGTTTGGTACCAAGAAGGATGGGATTACCTCTGTATGTACTGGGTTTTTAAGAAAATTGGGGATAGCTTTCAGTACTCGGCAGTCAGTGGATTCAATGGCTGGGTGTTTGCAATCTTGTAAGAAGCGATGAAAGATTGTGGAAGTAGGGGGGGTCATCTGGTGCACAATACTATATTACTATAAACTGAAAATTACCACATTATAAAAAAACTTCATGATCCTCAATATATGCCTAAAAATGTTTTATGGGGCTCTTCCTCAAACGCCCAGTGTCCTAGTTATGTTATGGAAGATGTCGATTTAATGTGTACGTCTGCCAGGCACTTTTATGAATTTTGGAAATGCATATTTCAGGAGCATAGCATTTTTACTTGGATCCATCTTACTCTGTTTCTGCGTCATTTAACTAAGTCTTTCCCAGGACCTGTCCTCTTGAGACAAATGGAGTTTTTTTTAATACCATGCTTATAACTTGATTTTGTATTGTTATGGGAAGCTAGTTAGAGATCTTCCCCACTATTGATTTTGGTGCAATAGTTTTATGGATTTGTGTGTGATGAAGGTATCAAATTAAAAAAGTATCAAATTAAAAAAGTAGGACTATCTCATGTAAGATGAAACAGATTTGGGGACTTCATGGGACCTTGTAGAATAGATAAGTGAGGAAATGCACATTTTTAATATGTAATAACTATTTATTAGTATGTCTGATCATTGACCACTTGTATTTATTTTCTTTTTATTATATTCTTTGATATGATTTCAACATTACCTATAAGTGCTATATGTAATTATTTTCTTTTTATCTTAATGCTTCCCCAAACAAACAATAAAAGGATGAGGTAAGGCAACGTCTCCCTCTCCGATTCAAGTCCCTGAATTTAGCAGCATGGCTCGTTCTTCAGTCTTAGAATTTGGAGACTTGGATCCCCAGCATAGAAGCAAGGTCAAATTGCAAGAGACTTGTGAAGTAGTTAAGGGAAGCTTGGACTCTGCTTGATAGAAATGTTTTTTTATGTGATGTGTTAAGGCAGGTAAGACACCATTCCCTCATACAGGGCTTCAACACTTGCATGGGGTCTAAATCTAGTGCTAGGTACATCATTGGTTATGCAGGGGCGTAACACAGGCCCCGCAGCCCTCCC
This sequence comes from Lissotriton helveticus, assembly GCF_964261635.1. Taxonomy (NCBI): domain Eukaryota; kingdom Metazoa; phylum Chordata; class Amphibia; order Caudata; family Salamandridae; genus Lissotriton; species Lissotriton helveticus. The sequence goes on along the minus strand of NC_136068.1, from coordinate 134,796,416 downwards.
GGAGCAGAGCTGCAGGGGTCCCCCTCAGCACCGTACTCCGGCCTGAGAGCTCCATATTAAATACAGAGTGGGTTACGCCTGTGTGCTTATGGTTAACAAAATGCAAGCTTTAGCCATTTAAGACTTCTTCATTCAAATACATATATGGGCTTGTTCAGAACACATCCCAAATTTACCCCTAAAGTAGTGCCTGTATTCCATGCAAAGAAAGCCGTCCAAAACTAATACCAGAAACATCCTTGTTGACATCTAGTGCCGGGAGGGACCTTCTTTATTAAATTGATACGGTAAAGATATTTAGGAACACTGCTTAACTTGTTTTGTATGTGTAGTTGTATAGCGCTTACTACAATTTTTATTTTGGTCCTGTAGTGGCTTCCTGTAGAATCATGGTGCTTTTTGCCATTTGAGGTAAACCTTGATTATTTGTGGGATTGTCTGCTAACACTATATCTCATTGAACACGTGGATGATATTGGATTATTCAGCTCTGTTCTGGAGCTGTGTAGGACATTATGTGGAAGGATAAGTATTCCTTCGAAAGACGTTGCCGTTTGTTTCTCTTTCAGTGGGTCTACAGTTGTCCATTGCTGAGTATCAGGTAGTGGTTACATTTGATGTGAGTCGAATATGGATTCCAGTTCCTGTGGTAAAACTGCATTCCCCTTGTTCTACCTACCCCTCTGAACAAACCAGATGAAAAATGAAGATTACCTGAGATATTGAGTGTAGTGAAACTGGTACCCTTGATAAATCTGGATTTCTTAGAGGCTATTCATGATATAACCTGGAATATCACATATGCTGACAGCAGTTGGAATAAGGAGCTACATGTCTTGGGGCGGCCTTGTGTGAATGTTCATGCCAGGGTTTCTCTAAAGTGATTTGTTGATGTAGAGCATTAATTGCTCCGTGTTGAGTATTGCATTATGAAGCGGAAACTTTATTCAGTTGTTTTATTTATTATCCTGCTGAATACTACAAGTGAAACAGAAAAGACATTTGACGCGTAAGAAAGCAGCAACACTAACTTTCAATGGAAACATGACATTGTTAGGTATATCCAAGGCAGTAACATGGTTGACATTACACATCTTTAGTAGGAATTATTGTTTTTTTAAAGAGTAAATTGCGTTTAGTTAATTAAAACCTTTACATGCACAGAAAAAGATATTAGACATGCAGTACATGGTTTAAAAATTGTTTGTTATTGCACATTAATTCTATTAGAACACTTAGAGCAAGAGTATGCTTAAATTATATTTAAAATGAACTACCTATCACTCTCCAAAGTTTGGAGTAACAAACTGCAAATATTGGTAAAGTGCGTTGCAGGGTTATAAAGTGCCTGCTGTTTCGTTGCAAGGTTGCCAATCTGAGTCCTTGTCTGTCCCTTCGTCTCACCTTAGGATGTACCTGTACTGGTATGATGCATGCTAAATCTTGTGAAATTATATTGTCATCGTGATTATGATGATAGAAAAGGTTTAGGTTGAAATTTCCGGACATCAAGTATGAGGCATCATGTTCTGTTGTTAGTACCATATTAATTGATTCCATTTTTTTTTTATTGTTGCTGACTTTTCCCTGAAAAGTGGGGTTGATGTATATGTTTAATACTATAAGTGGATTGTTTTGTACCTTGAGCCCAGTCTTGTACATTTATAGTCTGAATCCATTTCTCTGGAATGTTTGTTCCAACCTTCACATTTATATTAGCCAAGATGTATATTGCAAGCCACCCCCCGCCCCCCCACCACCTCCCCCCTTGGGCCGCCCGATGAGGCTAGATTTCAAAGCATTGTTATAATACTCCGAGTAGCCCAACAAAGGGACCAAGTGCTTGGACCAGTTCCCTTGGAGAATAATAATTTAAAATTTCCTAAAAACTGAACGACTTCAAGGTCAGTTATCTTGTGCTGGATTCCGGGTATGATCCATGAACAAATGTTCAGAATAGCTGAGGTTTGTTCATTGGCTTTAGAATAGATTATGGGTATTGTCTGCGTCTAGTCCACAGTTCGATATCTCACCACCTGCTATAGTCCTGGGAAGCCAAGTCAAGTCCAGGGTACCTAGTTTGTTTCTGAGCGGGTTGTTCTGATTGCCTTCCAAGCACAGTGTGTCCTTAATTGGTTTGTTCCTTTTGGGCTTTCTTTGACACGTAATTTCCTTTCCGATTGGGGACTTCAAATAGAGAAGAGTGTTTCTGTAGTTGAAGTGGATTGCTTGACATCCATAGTCTGTTTCTTATGAATGGTAAATTGTGTTCTCTGGAATACTTTGTCCATCAGTTGATACAGCGATGATAATCGGAAAAATATTTGTGGGCACTTTATATCAGACTTTATTTTACAGCAGTGACTGCTAGGAGTGTGAGATGAGGATTATGCCAGTGAGTCGTGATCTTTATTCCCCAATCCCAAAAGGATGATCTTGCACTAAAGACTAAAGTGGCCAGTCTTGAGTAGCAAAGTTTTACCAGTGATGGTTCTGACGTCTGAGCCCCTCTTGGCTTCCAAAATGCAACAGAAAGTAAGTCTGAGGAGCCTTTTTTTAAGATTAGTATTATTTTTGAATAGTTTTATCAGGTTCTAAAGATTTAATATGTCATAAGGACCCTTGGACTGATACTGTGGCAAAAATAATAGTTTGGGTGTGGACATCTTGTTTACACTGATTTGAGTCTCTCTATGTTTTTAGGTTGAGCCTTGGCCGTGCATACGCTGCCCTGTGAGCCATGCTGTAGTGCAGTGTGTACTTTAAGCCTAGCCCACTCTTCGCCCAGATTTGCCATTGGCTTGTGTCCTTGTCCTTCGTAAATGCTAGCTTCTGATTGGTTAATAGGCTTGTTAGTCCCTCCTTAGTACTGCTGTGTCTTCATTTTTAGGTCTCGCCTGAGTCGAGACATTTAGTAAGTGGCTTTTAAAAGTGCCACCAGAGGCTTTTGCTGGCCTACAGCTTGTGTTCACGAGCTTGTACACGTGCACAGCTGCCATCTGTGTTTTTATTGCTGTAATCGGGCTTCTCCGCTTGCACTATCCCCCTTCCTTTTCCCCCCTCCCTCCTGGTCAGCTTCATTTGTATCTTCTAGCTGTGAATCATGCTCCTCTGCTCGCACTCCCCCTCCCTTCTCCCCCTCCTCTTCCTCAGTTTCATTTGTGTCTTCTATCACTGTGAATGCTTCTGCTTCCACCAGGCACACACACCATCAGTCGTCCGTGCACGCTTTCAGTGGGCACACACACCATCAGCCATCAGTGCACGCTTCCACCAGGCACACACACCACCAGCCGTCAGTGCATGCTTCCACCAAGCACACACACCACCAGCCGTCAGTGCATGCTCCCACCAGGCACACATACCACCAGCCGTCAGTGCATGCTTCCACCAGGCACACACACCATCAGCCGTCAGTGCACACTTTTACCAGGCACACTCACTACCAGCCGTCACACACTACCCGCCGTCGGTGCATGCTTCCACCAGGCACACACACCATCAGCCATCAGTGCACGCTTCCACCAGGCACACACACCACCAGCCGTCAGTGCATGCTTCCACCAAGCACACACACCACCAGCCGTCAGTGCATGCTTCCACCAAGCACACACACCACCAGCCGTCAGTGCATGCTTCCACCAAGCACACACACCACCAGCCGTCAGTGCATGCTCCCACCAGGCACACATACCACCAGCCGTCAGTGCATGCTTCCACCAGGCACACACACCATCAGCCGTCAGTGCACACTTTTACCAGACACACTCACTACCAGCCGTCACACACTACCCGCCGTCGGTGCATGCTTCCACCAGGCACACACCACCAGCTGTAGGTGCACTCTTTCACCGGGCACACACACCACCAGCCGCTGGTGCACACTTTCACCTGGCACACACATCACCAGCCGTCAGTGCACCTTTCCACCAGGCACACACACCACCAGCCGTCGGTGCATGCTTCCACCAGGCACACACACCCACCAGCCGTCAGTGCATGCTTCCACCAGGCACACACACCCACCAGCCGTCAGTGCACGCTTCCACCAGGCACACACACCACCAGCCGTCAGTGCACACTTTCACCGGGCACACACACCACCAGCCATCAGTGCACGCTTTCACCAGGCACACACACCACCAGCCGCCAGTGCCCGCTTTCACCAGGCACACGCACCACCAGCCGTCAGTGCAGCAGGCAGGCTCTTCTCAGAATTTCTTGATAAATATGTGTTCCTTGCCTGGGAGGGAGTGGGTCGAGTTTCCATAAACCATGCTGAGTATGCAGGTGCAGTGCATGAACTCCTGTGTGAGTGAGCCATGCTGCCTGGGGCTCCCTCACTCCACACTTGTAAATTGCGCCTGCACTAGGCTTTTTCTCATTTGCAAAGTTCGGCGCATGCACACAGCTAGGCAGCCCCCACACCCCCAGGAATGACTGCTTCCTACACCCAGAATGGATACAACATTCAGAGCAATGAAAACAAGTTCATTTGATGCAACTAACTGTTAACAAAAGAAATGTCCGGCTATTGTAGATCTGGCAACTTAAACAAAACAGCAACAAAAAACAAACAAGCATTGGCATAGCCAATAGGTCTCACTTTTTGAACCCTATAAGTATTTAGTTATGCAGCAGAATATTCTTGGTGCAACAACACGAACTGTTGCATGGCTAAACACTTATAAGGTCTCAAATACGATACCTATTGGCTATGCCAATGCTTGTTTTATTTTTTATTTGTCCAACTAGCAACAAGTCATTATAAACAATTCACATCTTACATATGTTTGAAATATTTGCAACATAACATTTTACATTCTAGTACACAACACAGCTACACCGCACATCTAGTTAAAAAAACAATGACCGTATGACCTCTGTGTTATTTGTCATCAAACGTTTTTTTTTCTTTCAGGGCCTTATGCATTACAGTGTACCAAAAACATAATTACTGTACTTTATTTTAGGGTCCCCACTGACCTCACTCCATTCCTTGGGAATTCTGTGGTGTGCAATCTTCCTCCTCTGTTTGTCTCAGATATTGTACCAATGGTTCCCAGAAATCTCTAGGTTGTGAGGCTCGTGGCAGTTCCTGTGCATAAACCTCTAATGTCTCTTTACAATAAGTCATGTCAGTAAACCAGTCTTTGAGTCTTGGGGGTCGTTTACTCCCCAAGCGTATGGCTATTCGTCTTTTTGCAAGTAATAATGCTACTGCTAGAAACTTCCCTCGTCTGGCCACTTTACGCATGTCCATGATGCAAACCAGTGGTGTGTTTGGTATGTGCTCGGATAACATATTAGTAAGCGTGTCAGTGATATTGTGCCAGTATGTTTTGAGTTGTGGGCATGCCCATGACATATGCAGGAAGTCAGCGCCTGGAGAACTACATCTCTGACATTTATCATCCTCTCTAAGTCCGTATTTGTGCAATTTGACCAGGGTATGATATATTTGATGCGGGATCTTAAAATGGATCATTGGTAAATTGCAGTTTGACGTAAGAAGTTGTAGCTGTGTGCAACTATATTTCCAGTCATATTCGTCTATCGGTTCAGCAATTGTTGCCTCCCACCTTTGAAGTGCTATGTTTGGGCCTCTGCTTTGTTCATCTTGTGCTGCATTATACAGTTGTTTGTCTTCATTTGTAATCTCCCATGAGGACGGCCTCATTTACTTCTTTAATGAGTTTCTCCTACTACATGCCTAACATGCTTTCCTTTAACATTCAGCGCGTCAGGCACACTTTCCAAGTAGCCCGGGACAATCGTGGGTGCTTCCTTTCAATGAAATAGGTCTCGTTAAAAATGTCAGAGGCTTTACCTACATGTTATCGACATCTCAGTTTCAGTCTTTCCTTAGGTGAAGATGCACTTGCGTCGCTCAGAGGGTGGTCAAATGATTTAAACAAAACCGGTCGCGCCGCACCCGAAACTCCTGACCCACTTAACAAAGCCTTGAAATTATGAATTACATAATTAGGAGTCAACAGTTGGGTTGATTTGAGTTGTTTAGGTTGAGCATTGCTGATACCGTTATCTGAGTTTTGGAACCAGTAATTAATGTCTTCCCACCTAGCTACTGAAGGTGTAACGAAAATAAATGACGGCTATACATACCTCCCCGCAGCAGTGAGATGCGTTACGCATGACCTTTTTAATGTAGCAGCAGCAACTCCTCAAAACTAAAGGGCTGTTCATAGAGCAGCTTGTTATGTAGAGTGTGAATGAGGTTAGATTACAGAAATTTGTCTGCGAGGGGGCGGTAATTTATTATTGCTTCCGCACAGAGCAATGGCACTTTTCTTACTTTTTTAGGTCGAGCTGGTAAAAGCAATACGAAGCATTGCGTCCAGCGAAGTATCTATTGTTTCCCACTTTCTGGGAATCTGAGACCGGGGTCGGGCACGCGCGGCGATTGGGATCTGTGGACGCGCACGTCCAAGCCGGCGCCGTGCACATCTCCTGCCTCACATTCCCTGAAGTGCGCAAACACAGACACACAGACACACAGACACACAGACACACAGACACACAGACACACAGACACACAGACACACAGACACACAGACACACAGACACACACACACACACACACACACACGCACACACACACACCCTACAACTAAGCCCCACTCACCGGGCTACAGGATCCGTCCTGCAGGGCTTCCGATTTAGAAGGCTCTGTCCAGCACTTCGAGCAACCAGTTGCCTTCACGCGAGCCTCTTTAGTTCAGGTCATCACCTCATACCATACCACGAAGTACTTCACTTCTCTTCACCCGAAAGTGCATATACTCATCAAACGCGCATGCACAGTGACCAGACGCTCCAGCCAAAGCAGCTCTGCGTAAGCAAGATGTAACACACCAGGCTCGAGAGACTAATATAATGTAAGAAACCGCTGGAAAAGGATATTATTTGGGAGCCTGGTTTGACTAAGCACGAGATCGTGTCCACTCTTTACTTTTCAGTGGGACGGCTTGTTTAGTCGCATGCTATCCGTTTTATCTGTTAGTTGGGCAGCAGTCGAAGACATTACAGCTGTTACTGGGCTTATCTTGGTTAGAGATCAGTGAACCGGTGACTACTTATGTTAGACATCAACATCACTCAAGTTCATGGGCGCTCTTTTCATCTAGCGATGAGCTACTCGCGCACGAAACTGGACTTGAGAGTTCTAGACATCAGATCAGACTGAGAGGTCGAGATTCCTTTATTAAAAACAAGTTTTTACTAAGGTTTTTAACAGTGACAAGTACAGCATCACAACGTTAGTCTTTTTTTAATCAAGCAATATAAGTGACATGCATTATATCCAGAACTCCCCAACATTCTTTCCCTTCCTCCCCTCAAGCAGGTAGGGCTAGTCCATCTGGTGGCTCAGTCTGTAATCTCCGCCATTATATTTCCCCTGGTAATGGGTCCAGAACCCTTCTGATAATTTCACCCCGGTCGCCAGATCTTCCCCCACTTTATCATCCCTTCGGGTCTGCTTAATATGCGGTTCATCCGTAAGTGCCTACTCCATCAGGGCTGCCCCTCACGCTGCCAGAGGGGGGCCTGACCACCTTCCTGGTTGTTGCACACCGTCTCCTTGCCAATACCGTTCAAAGTGCCAACATTCTCACCTCGAGGCTTTCCCTGCGAGGCACCACACCCATCCAGCACAGCTTCATAGATCCCTCCACCTAGTACGTCAGTATTGCCAGTACTAGCTGCCAGTATTTCATGGACCATGCCGTGTGTAGGGAACCGGCAGAGGAGCCCGCATTTGCGCAAGTCACCGACCTATCTGGGTATATTCGTGTCTACTTGTCCAGCATCCGGTAGGTTCTGTGTGGATAGTGGGAGCGGGACTGTGAGTTTGAACCTGCCATTATGGTATACCTGTCGCACCTGCTCTCTTTCTCTCAGCTTCAGTGATCGCCTCACGGCAATCCGCACTCTCCAGCCATTTCCGTGGATTCATTCACCTCTATCCAGCACCAACGCTGCCGGGAAAATGTCGCCAATTGCCTGCACCCACCATGTGTGGCTTGTCTAGAATAGAGGGCTGATTTGTATTTTACAAAATAGCTGTTTAAAGAAATCAAATTTGCCTGGATGTGCCAATAAGGAATGCATCTCTGTCACCATATGATGTATAACAACTCGCTACCGTCTCTCGCTATCCAAAAAGTCAAGCATTTAATGTATGAAAGGCCCTGTGGAACCTTGCTGCCAAATGGAGGGGACAGATGCAGGCTGTACCATCCCACTTACTAACCATTCAATGCTAGCCGGACATGCCTGCAAAGACCGGAGAGATCTCCCTCATGATGCTGGTCCCCGGAGGACGCGCCCCCCACCCCACCCCACCCCTCCTCTCTCTTCCCCTCCCAAACACCCGCAGGTCCTGAAGAGCACTTTCTGTGAACAACAACTAGTTCAAATATGTTCTCTCAATGTTTCAAGCTTTATTACAAATGTCACAAAAATATGTTAATATTTCACTTCTGTTCTTGGATTTTCCCCACAATAAAATACACTGAACATAATCTTCACAAAAGTTATTTACTAAAGTTTAAGCTATTGCCATTATAAATTACAATAACTTTTATTTAAGTATTAATTATTTAAAAAAAATAAAAGCCATTGTTATTTGTAATATCAATCCATCGAAGTCCCGTAAATACAAAAGATGTTACATTATAAATGCTATAGGTGTCACATTTGCAAAACTTAAAAGTATTGGCATTGTAAATGACAACGCTATTAATTTCACTATTTTCAAAACCAACATATAAATAAAAGATTTGTCATTTACAAGACCAATAGCTCAAACTTTCCTAATGCGAGACCTATTGCATTGCAAATGCTTGTTATACCTCATGACACTGAAATTGTTTGGTATTGATTAGTAATGAAAAATAAATTGTGGACCACATGTATTTCAAAGGGATTGCACGATCAGTTTGGTTTTACCAAATTAGTTAGCTGATTTGTTTCTAATCCCACTTTAAGAACTTGACCCAGAAATATAAAGCGTGATAATTAGGGCAAATCTGAGTTGTTTTTTTTTAAATATAGCGCGAACTCGGCTCAAAGGTATCAGAGCACTTTACATGAGCACCAGTTACATTACTGATGGACACAATAATTTTGTGAGGCACGGGGAGATTGCGTGATTTGTCCAGAATCACAGGATGTTGAGCGTCCCTGCCGAGACTAGAACCCAGTTCCCCAGCTTCAAGGGTGACCGCTCTAGTTTGTACCTCAGTTTGTACATAGTTTAGCATGACGTAAATATATTATTGGCTAATGTAAACTTGTGTAATGTAATAAATGTAGTATTCTGCCTAATACTGAGCATATTACATAGCACATAGTTATCTTTTCTCCACACACACTGCAGTCCTCTATCTGTGGGCCTGCCACTGCAGTCAACAGATGTATTTCCAACGAAGAACACTGGGGTGTGCGGTGTGTAGATAGCAGTGAGGAATGCATCTTCATGACTGCACAGTACTGAGAAGAAATAACTTCACACTAATGTACACACTCTTCTAAAAAAGTCACTAATATGACCGCTTCAACATTTTTGCCAATACCTTAGGAGTCAGAAGAAGGAACTGCAAAAGCAAATGAAAGCAAAATAAATGGTGATTTTATTTACGAGTCATTAAAGAACAGTCAGAGGGCCTACAGCACGGGGCGGAGTGGACACTCGCCACACAACAGGCACATCAGAACCAGAAGTGGTCCACACTTCACTCATACCAAACAGGCCCAGCTGTGACAGCAGCAGTACACGGTGCCCTCACGTGCACAGAGGAGAGATCTGTGTGGACTGTTCTCTATGCCTTTGAATAGGTTGCTTAATCAGAGAATGCAGAAATTGAGCAATAGGCAGCTGTATGTTAAGGATTTTTAGAAAATTGTGCCAAAAGAACCTAATATAAATGAGATTTCAATGATTTAGACAAGGCATCAAAAAATGTGAACTGAGGGTTTGGGACACATTCCAGGAAGACATGTGAATTAACAAAGATGTACAACCTCGCAAAATGCGAATTGAAAATTGGACTATTCGGTAATATTCTCAACTACAATCTCAGCATTGAGTCTGCACACTTAGAGATCCTGGGCTTATTGGAACCAGGAAAACTAAATTTCACTAAAAAATGGTCCGTCAAGGTCATAGGCAGAGGAGGTTCGCAGGTAAAAATGGGCATATTAGTGAAAATTAGATCCAGAGTGTGCCCTGCCTGGTGAGTAGGTCCTAGAACCCTTTGTGTTAATGATAAGGTTTCCATACTGGTCTTTAAATGACAGGAATCAGTGTCAAGAATAAGTTCCATATGATAATTAAAATCTCCTATTAAAATAAAGTGATCCGTGGCTAATACACGTGAGGCGATAGTGTCCAGGAGAGCATTCACAAATTTGGATTTATCGCCAGGACGCCTATAGACCAGTGCAACTCTTCCTATCGTCGTTTTAAAATACAAAAGATTAACTATTAAAATTTCGAACAGGGGGTTTGAAAAGGATTCCAACAGGGAGATACCAATCGGGGCCTTTGCTGCCACTGCAACTCCGCCTCCTCACCTCCCCTTTCTGTCTTGTCTGATAACATGGTATTCAGATGGAAACGCAGTGGCCACATCAGGCGATGCTTGACTGTGAAGCCATGTTTCAGTAAGGACGCATATATCCAGCCGGTCATTATCAAGTAGACTCCATAATTCCACAGCGTGCTTGGGAATGGACCTAGTATTTATATTAGTAACATAGGTTCCCTCATCAAATACAAGGTAACCCTATTTGTAAACTACTCCTTACTGGGAACAAAGCAGCTATTGGTGCACAGATCCCTGGGCATAGAGGCGAGGCAACTACCTTTGTCTTTTACTTCCACACAGTCTTCCTGGCCTAGCTGTATGTCATGTTGGGCTCTAAAGAGAGCTCCAATGTTTGGGATTTAAAAATACACTTTTTACGTATGTGCTACCTGTGCTGTCTCTTCAAAACATGCTGTATTCAGGATATGGGAATTATGCTCTGCCTATCTTTACAGTTGGCTCCTCTTCCTGTCCTTTGTAAATGATGGCTTTTGATTTGTCAATAGGCTTAGTAGTCCTTCTTTAGTACCGCCCTCTCTCCTGTTGTTTCCTCCCATAAGGAGAGCCCCTCTAACATTTGTCCTTACTTTCTAGCTTTCATTAGCAGTTAGGGAGAACTATTTACTTAATTTATGACTTTCAGAAGCAGGCATGACATGCTGCACAAGCGTATAGCAATGGCGGCTGCTTCTTGTACAGCCAGCCCGACACAGCACTGCCTTTTTAAAGTAGTGCTTAGCGTGCTGTCCACCCCCTCTCCCCACCCCTTGCCCTCGAATTTTAAATCATAGGTTTTTGTTTTCTTCAGCGCGCCATGCGTCCTTTTGATTTTACAGTGGTGGCAGCACACACCACTTGCGGGGCGCTGCCCTTGTGCAATGGCAGCCACATATTGTTTTTATTTTCAGTGCACCATGCGCGCTTTCGCTTGCACAATGGCGGAAACAAAGCAGAGGCGATCAGATTTTTATGATCTACTGGTGGGAGGTAAGGTCGTTTTTCTGGAACTTCCCGCGTGGTTCGGGAGGGTTGGCATGCTAGAAGCATGCAGCCGCCATTTGTTTTCTATTTGTTTACTTTTGTTACAATGGCTGCACCCTCGCTTTCGCTTTAAACATCTTAAGCTAAAGCGCGGGTGCCGTGATTGCTTCAAAAGTACAGAAATAGAAAAACATATTTTTTATCCTTTTGTTTACTTTTGAACCAGTTGCAGCACCCGCTCTTTACCGTAAGATGTTTAAAGCGCGGGTCCCGCAATTCATTTGCAGTGCAATAGCTGTCGCATTACTGAACGTTTGAGCTATTGGCGTTGATTTATTATTAGCAAAGGCAATAGCTCAAACTTTCAGTAATACAAGACCTATTGCATTGCAACTGCTTGTTAGCATACTTGAAAGGGGACTCCTCCATTCACAAGGTCGCCCCCATGCTTCCATGGCTGCATAAAGATATTTGCTGGCAGCACTGGGGTACCTGCTAGCGTTCTCAGTAGGTAGTGGTGTGGTGCATGTCAGTTTTCTATGCTAAAAGCAAGACCTAAAAGACTCTGAGGGCAGCAGAGGAATGAAGTTAAAAATCTCTTAGAACAGTTGCAAAAATGTCATGAAAATTGGGGGGGGGGGGGCTTGAGGATTTACATTTTATGTACCACTTTCTTTCTTATGAGCAAGTTTCTTTTTTATTTTTCCTTTGTGTTTGTTATGTTATATTCCTGGGGATGACTATAATAAGCACACAGTTTGAGAATCCGATCACGTCACTAGCTCTCAAGAAGGTGTCATTGAAACATGTAGCATTGCAGGTTTATTTCTGGAAGCAGATGTGCATGTTTTCATAACATGTTGGCTTTGGTGTCACTTTTGTACTGTGATAGACTAATTTGTTCACTTGCTTGGTTTTAAATCACATCTGCATCGCACAGTTTTCTGCAAACACAATGTGTTCTTGGTATATCCACCCTCTTTTCTGTCTCACCCTCATCCTTTAATTCCCTGAGGGGTGCAGTAAGTGGTGTAACTCATTAGCTGTTAATCTGATGGTAGTTTTGTAAGTGACCGCAGGCTTTTGACTTCTCTCATTGATCTATTATGATGAGCACAATGTTTATGTTTGAAAACACCTTCACCATTGATCTAATCCGCTCTTCTCATCTTCTGTATAGAGGTCATCTTGGAAGCACGTGGGACAGGGGACGTAGTGGAGGATGATGGTGAAACAAAACAGCCAGTCATCCAACAGGAGGAAGTGGAGCCTGCCAGCAGAATACAGCTACCGGACCCTCCTAAACCGCCTGAGGTAAGGTAATGCAATGCAGAAACAAAAGGCACCACCAAGGAGTAGACTGACGCGCGAGGTGAGGGATACATGGTGCAGTGACGAAGCAAGACAATCAATGCACAGGGATGACTTGGCATGTAGAGGACTCGCTGTGGTTTGCTTCCGGGTGTTCAGGCACCTCTTATAACAAGGGCACAGACCTGGAATGTAGTCATTTGAATAAAAGTAAAGTAGAGTATGTGCTATGGAGATACTCTTGTAGGTACTTGCTTGTGACAAACCTATCTTTCTCTGTCTTGTTTAGGAGGGGTGGGAGTGCCCCAGTTGCACCTTTATCAACAAGCCCACACGCCCGGGCTGTATGATCTGCGCCACTGAGCGTCCTGAAGGGTACGTTGTGCCAGACATCTACAAGCCCGATGAGGAGGAGCTTCAACGAATGCTGAATGAGGAGCTAGCGGTAATGCAGTATGAACAGGTGAGTGGATTTGGGGTCCCTAAGATATGCCAAGTGCTGGTGATACGTGTTGAAGGGAGGTGAGAGGTGCTGGTTATTGTGTCACGCGTGGCAAGCATGATCAATGCGTCACCCTAGAGAGATGATTATTTCCCACAAGTCATCAGTGATCACCATATCACGAGGTTATGACTGTCCACAGGGCTACTTTATCTAGGTTTCAGAGTGGACTTTATGCCCGCACTGCACTTGATGCAAAAGTAGCAATTCTCTCAGTTGGACCTTCCACAATTGGATTTCGCTCCAAGAAGTCTTTTGAAGTGCAATTTTGTGAGGGTGTGGTTCTGCTAGAAGGCAGGCAAAGGTGAGTGGAGTTCTGTGAGGAGTACTTTGGGCTGCATCAGGGGTGTGGGAATCTATATAATATCTACATGTTCATGGGTCAGGTTGCTTCATTAATCTACTTGTCCTGTAGAGAACACCACTTGTCCCTTTAGTGCCAAGTAGTGCAGCAACAAATTATGGCAGCAATCTCATTATTTAAAAGGCCTGACAATAGCCTCTTTGTTTATGCTATAGTAAGTTTTGAGTACTAGCAATTCACTTATTTTGCCAACTTTCCACAGATCTACATACAGGGGCTGGAAGTAGCAGTAAGCTATAGTTTCAGGGTTGGAATGCCCTTTTAAGACTTTGAACACCTACTAATTTGGATGTTTTAGGGGTTTTCACCAGCTCTTCTCTAATCTTTTTCCATACTGATAAAGGTTGGACATTTATTTCTGATATGGGCAGAAGTAAAACTTCTTCCTGGATTGATAAGAATGGGGTTGGAGTAAAAGTGAACTTGTAAACACACAGAAAAGTTTAGCATGAGCAAATCCAAAGCTAAAATGCAGCTCAGAAATATTTTGTAGGCGTCATTTCCTAGCTTACTTCTGTACATGTATTTTTATAAATTGATGACAGCTGTAAATCTGCACTAATGCTAGGACATTTACCATTTGTTTTACTTTTGTGAATATCTTTAACCCCTTCGACGCTCATGACGAGCTCAGCTCGTCATGAGTTACGCCTCTCGTACACTCATGACAAGCTGAGCTCGTCATGAACCGCGGGTTTTTGAAAAACTCAGCACACAGCGGGAAAACGCTTAGCGCGCATGCGGTTAAGAATTGGGTCCCTAATTAGGTCTGGCATTAGCTATTAAAATTCTATCCCTCTCTATTTATCGTCTAACTTCACTGTGAGTGACCGCATTCTGCTCTTTTCACAAGAAGCAGAGCGGCACACAAAGTATTTTTGTTTACAGCAAGGAATTACTTTGGCAAAGTGTGCTTTTTGCGACCAAAAAATATTTTTGCCTTTTGCCAATGTTTCTTATAATGGTGCAGGCCCGGCTGTTCCCACAACTAAAGTTTTACAAAAACAGGAAAAACATTGACAAAATCAAAATGCGACCAACAGTGTCAGAAGTATTGGCTTTGCCAATGCTTGTTTAATTTCATGTTTCCCACAATCTTATAGAAACTAGTTTCACCGATTTTTTGCGTATGAATATTTTTGGAAATACTAGCATGCTTCAACACATTTTACTGCATGATGATTCAAAGAAATTATATCTAAAATTTCACAGTAGTTTAGGCAAATGGTTTTCTTTCCTAGTTGTTTTTTCTGAGAACATTATATTTTGAATGCAAAGAATCCTCAATCTTGCTTTCAAGCTTCTGCAAATATTTGCATCCAATTGGAGAGCATTCTGGGAACATTATACATAGCCTTGTATTGTTAAACTTTGCATACGTGTTTACACGTCTTTATACTGGAATCACTGTCAGTAGTGTAGTTAGAGCTTGCAACACATCCTTAGAGCGCTCACCTTAATAATAAAGGTTTTGCATTAATGAACCATAAATGCAAGTTTGAACAGCATTAACATATGGACACAAATATTACCTTAACTGCAGACAGTGCCCTTCCCTGATCCATAATGTGATACTGTGAACTGGCAGTCAAAGGGTTTGTGCTGCTGGGGGTTGGACCCTCTTGTCCCAAGGACAAAATAAGCATGAAAACGTGCTACCATTGAACTAAAAAAAATGTCCTGGGAGTCGGGCTATAGGAATTCCACACCCCTGCTGCATACATATTTATTGTGGACCGTTTTGATGAAGTGCAGTTCTGGTGAGGGCATTTCGAGCATAGTGGGCATTACCTTCTGGGCGATGGCTAGATACAACAGATGCAGAAATAGGTAAGTGAACTGGTACAACCCTCCGACTTCGCCCATCAAACCCTTTACTCACTAAGGCTAACCCACTCACCTAACAGGATCACATTACTTAAGCATCCTAACTGCTTAAACTGAATAAGATACCCCTTTAGAAGACGCATAACATTTTGGAAAGTCATTCCCAGACTCTGAAAGCACTGCAGTGGCGAGGTGGTGCCCTAAGTAAATGCCAATACCAACATACTGTTTGGGCACCGTGCAGTCTTGTTGGCACACTTTTATTAGGTTCCCCCATTTTTTGGTGGATGTTTGGGAGCAATACAACTCTGTGATTTGGACTGTGTGCAGTTATTTAGCGGCTTATTTGGGGCATATGTTTCTCTGTTGGGGAAGATGCATTTGTGTTGGGTTGTTTGCTTATGGTAGTATGGACAAGGTGCAGGTCTGTTGGCAGGCAGTGTAGGCGCATGCAGGTCTGCAAGAAGAGCAGTTCAAACATTGTACTGTAGTTCGATCAGAGGGAAGTTCTGCTGGTTGCGGATTGATGTTGCGGTTCTTTTGCAGAGTAGTTTTGGCAAACATGCAGTTCTGTTAAAGGTAACTTGGATGCGTGCTGTTCTGCTCAGGGCACTTTGTACAGCATTTTGAAGTGTTGGGATATAGTTGGGGCAGCACCGCGTTCTGTTTTAGGTCACAGAGCAGGATGACTTTAAGTTGAAGGCAACATTGGGCTGTAGTTTAGCCAGCATGCTGTTCTATTTGAGGGGGCGTAGGTGCAGCATGTAGGTACAGTTACTTGATAGTCTGGTATAATTTTGATGGAGGTGTAGTTTGGGAGAGAACAACCAAACACTTAGCGGGTTATGGTTTGGACTGTAGTCACTGGTGTGTGATGAGGAGACAGTAATTCTTTCATTGTTTTCGAGTGGCGAGTAGGAGATATTTAGTTTTAGCTCCTGACGGCTGGAGTGTTATTCCGTCAGCAAGAGTGCCTGGTGATGGGTATGACAGTGGAGGTCGATTCTAGGGGTACATCAGAAGGTGGATCACAGATTGTTTGAGCAAAGACTGATTTTTGTCCTTGATGGCAAAGCTGTAGATCTCTTTGTATACTAAGATATATAAGGTGAATTGACGTTGATCAGATGTTTGTGTGCTATCCTGTATTTGAGCATGATGTAGGCTCACCGTTTTGTTGTTTGTTCAAGTGGCAGTATTTGTGTACTTTGCTGGGATGTTACTACATTCTTAAACAGCCAGTGGGGCGTATGTTGTAGTATTCTGATTGCTCACTTATGGTCGCTCTTGCCTTCGCCGCCATACATTGACATAGAGAAATGGCGTATACTCTGCAAAGTATTGTAGCAGATATGGCCTGATTTGACATTGTTGTCGACTGTTGGTCTGTTCTCAAGGAGGATTTGATTATTGCTTCCAGTGTTTTTGCCTTCTTGACAACATAACTAAAATGGTTCTAGGTGTGGTGGAAAGACTGAAGAGGAAAATGTGCTTGGCAATATGATTCACAGTCTCTGTGCATGTGCATGGAGGTTGATGTCAGCCATCCTTTGATGGTGTGCATTCAGAGAGCATCAGTGATTTATTAGACCTGTAGTACCTGCATCGCACTACAAGGTGGCAGTTGAACATCACTTGACTCTGGACTTAGTCTGTCACTGTCATAAGCATCACAAGACCACCCGCCCCCTAGGATGAGCATGAGTTCTACAAATACACCTGTATGTAATACTAGCAGCCCGTCCCGACGTTGTCCGGGAGCATTTAGGCTTCAGGGCCCCCGCCCGCCCCAACGTTGTCCGTGGGTCCCCCGGAGCCTTCCTCCATATATTGCAGTATTATACCTCTATGTTTACTTTGTACGCTTTTGTAACCTGCACACGTCACTTTTTCCTCCTGTAATGCACCGTTTGGCTCACTTTTGTAATGCTCCGTTTGCTTCCTCTTGCTCACGATGTACGCTTTTGTAACCTGCACACGTAACTTTTTCCTCCTGTAACACACCGTTTGGCTCACTTTTGTAATGCTCCGTTTGCTTCCTCTTGCTCACGATTGTCATTTTTGCTTCATTTTTCCGCCACTCACCGCTCCTAACTAAATAAATAAATAACCTATCTCATCCGCCGCTCACCGCTCCTCCCCGCCTGTCCGCCGCTCCTCACCGCCTGTCCGCCGCTCCTCACTGCCTGTCTGCCGCTCCTCCCCGCGCCATGTCTGCCGGTCCTCCTCGCGCTCCTGGACGCCGCTCCTCCCCGCGCTCCTCACGTCAGCACGCACGTCGCAGCCGGCGCTTCTTCCAAGGGACTACTTTTTTTTTCGGTAAATTTTTTAAATAACGTATATTTATTACGTTTATATAGCCTATGTCCATCTGCACACCCTGACGATTACAACGATGTATCGGGTGTGTGGATTGGCGCTGTGGTTCCCGAGTTTACCCGCCTCAAAGGTTCAAAGTTCTTCCTTTATAATAGTAGTATAGATGATAATATCCTAAGGTCAGGCTGGGATGGCTTTGAATGTAGTTGTGGGATCCCATGGATGTGCATGTCTTATGTTTGTAGCATGTTTTGCTGTAGATACACCTGCTCTGCATACTCTTGCCATCTAGTCTGGGTTTATGATTTCTAGAAGTTGTTTTTCCTTGAAGAAGTCTTGAGTCACAAGGTATAGTGACTCCTCCCTTAATTGGCAATATGCATGGGTATCCACTCTGTTAGAGTGTATTTTTTCCATCATCGGGTTCGGATGTGTACTGATGAGGCTCTGTGCTCGGAGCTCGGAGTGCTTTCCTTGTAGCCCACTTGGTCGCTCTTTGACTCTGGTAGCTCCAGAAAACATTCAACCCTACGACTGTGCTATTTCTTCAGCAAAGTAGAATAGCAGTTGCCAACCTTCTATGCATTGTCACTGATCTTACCTTTCTTGTAGTTCCCATGGTTGGCAAGGTGGTTGCAGGAAAATCCCAGTAGTTTATCAACCCCGCAGAAGGGTTCTCAAACACCCCTAATCCAAACCCACCACCCAACCCACAAAAGCAGCGCACTGGCTGGCAAAGGGTGCTCTAAAGAGGTAAAATGAGGTGAAACCTACTACAGTGGAGCTGCTTGATGCCTGGTTGTGGATGACGGCCAAGGAACTTAAAGGGGCTTGAGTTGCGTGACTTAAAATAGTCACTGTTCAGGGCAAAGCTGGAGCTGGGTTAAGGGATAGCAAAATCTGTGGCAGTCAACGATGACTGTAGAACTTCCAGTACCTCCATCTCAAAAGAGCCTGGTCGATTGTCAAGTCTGTTTTTTTCAATAAAAAGAACTATAAAAAAAAAAGGACTGGTCATAGAGAAGTTTATCCTACCTGGCTGCAGGTTGTTGAGTGGTGGTACAGAGTTTTTCATGTGCTCTTATGCAGTTCTGGGCCTGAATGTATTCTCCTGTCTGAAACCAACCAAGCCCAGCAAGCAACCTGAGATAGTTGGTGATGGCACAGGGCACCCAAAGTATAGCGGTCTGCAAGACCTGGTGTTGCCAGTTTGTTAACATATACATAGAGTGTGCTTTGGCTCCATCCAAACGTATGTTTCTTTCAGCTGGCTGTTGGGGGAAGGGGGTATCATTCCACCTCCGACAAAGTACTTCCGTTGATATGTGTGAGGAACTATTTTACATCTGTACATTCAATTATCACACAGTTTGACACGTAGGGTACTTTGTCTGTTTATGCATTAAATCATAAAACTCATTTTTTTACTCCCTTTTTCCCACAATGCTGTAAGTTAGGTTTAATGTGAGAAACCACATGTTTGCACATCTGCTTACATGTGTTTGCAGATTGAAGCCAGTTCTTTGACTTTTGCCCCACTAACACGTAGTGAGAGTTTCTAATGTCCTTTTTTAGGTCAAGCCTGGGCAGCGCATGCGCTGATCTGCAAGTCATGCTGTATTTGAGTATGTACTTGAAGCCCCACCCACTCTCCGCCTATATTTGTCATTGGCTTGTGTCATTGTTTTTCATAAATGCTGGCTTCTGATTCGTTACTAGGCCTGTTAGTCCCTCCTTAGTACTGCCCTGTTTTCATTTGTAACCTCTCATGAGGACTGGCCCTTTTACTTCGGTTGTTACATGATACGCCTTTTTAGTCTTTAAGCACTATTTTCTTTAATGAGTTTCTCTTACTGCAGGGGAGCAGGAGGGTCTCTCGTGAGCAGTTGTGACCACCGGCTTGTTTATTTAACTCATAGCAAACTGGGATCTCGTCAGGGGCCATGGGAGACCGAAGGGGGCAACTGAGCGATGCCTTCAAGCATTTGGAATGCAATAGGTCTTGCTTTTGCGATAATTTAAGCTATTGGCATTGTAAATGACATTCTGTAGTAGGGGATCTCTGTGTATAGTCATAATCTAGTGAATAGTCCCGCCCATGTGCGTGGACCCCGGAGCAATCAAAAATAATCTCTTACGGTGTCGAAAAATGCAGAACTGCACAGACACTTAAGAGAGAATTAAAAGACAGATAATTCAGCCTATATCCACAGGCTACACTGTCCAGTACTTCAACTAGAAATTCCACCAAAAATCCACAAACGGCAAAGCCTGTCCAGATTTCCCTTGCTTTAACAGCAAAAACCCTCTGGAATGATAGAGAGAAAAACCTGGACAAACAAGCCCCATAGGCTGCCATTATGTGGCTCAAAACAGGGTACTGTGCCTTTAAGAGAACCTTCCAGACCTTCACAGTATCCCAGAATGCACTGCAGGTCCCTTTTACTTTCAGTTCTTTTTTCCGGCTGCTGCTAGCAGTACCCTGGAGCATTGAGCTCTCCCTTTTGGGATTTGTTTTGTGATTTTTCCACTTTTACAAGTGTGTTTTGGTGCTTTTTTCAAAGTTCTTTGGTTATTTCTTCTTTGGTGTGCTTTTGGGGCAGTCCTTTTGTCAAAGATGCCTGCATTATTTGACAAATGCCCTGAGTGTTCCAGGAAGAAGGCCAAGACTGACCCACTCGAAGTGTGTATCCTCTGCCTTCCCTCCTCTCATTCCCCTAAGGAGTGTGAGATTTGCCAGGGATTTACCACCAGGACCCTGAGAGACAGAATGAAGATCAGGTTCCAAGGCATGGAGGAGAGAAGACTGCAAGCACGAGGTGGGTCTGGGCAGGCTCCATCTGCCAGTGCTGAGGCCTCTGGGGGGGCTCCCCAGAGGCAGGAAGTCCAGCAAGCGTCCCCATTCTCCGTCGGCGTCGATTGCACCGACGACGGCGTCGAGAGGGATGACTGCAGTCTGTTCCCCGTCTCCCCAGGGCTCTGGGTCGAAGCGGCGTCGACGTTCGTCGTCGAGGGATCTAAACGGACCGCCGTCGAGATCACCGGTGACGATTTCGTCGTCGTCGAGGACTCTACGTCGGAAGGTAGCCCGGCGTCGACGCTCGCCGTCGAGGCGATACCGTCGTTTGCCGTCGGCGAAGAGGAGAAGGTCGTCGTCGAGGGGATCCTCGGCGTCGACGGAGCGATCGCCGTCGAGGAACAAGAGATCGCCGTCGAGGAACAAGAGATCGCCGTCGAGGCACACGAGATCGCCGTCGAGGCACAGGAAGCCATCGAGGCGAAGGAGATCGACGTCGAGGCGATGGAGGTCGCCGGCGAGACGTAAGCGTTCGCCGTCGAGGGACAGGCGTTCACCGTCGAGGAAGCGCAGCTCGACGTCGAGGGGCCGGCGCTCGATGTTGGGTCGCCGTTCTTCGACACAGGAACGGCGCAGAAGGAGTTTGGGCGCCAGGAGTCAGTCTGGCAGGCGTCCAGTGCCTAGAAGAGACTCTCCCACATCCCAACCTGATAAGGAGGGCGAGTCACCGGGCTCGGTGTACTCCGTTGTGTATACCCCTCCGAGGCCGAGGGGAGTAACGCCTCCGCCTCCTCCTCCTTTACCGAGAGGTCTTCCTCCGCGGGACCCTACCCCGCCTCCTCCTCCACCTCTACCACCTCAGCCTCAGCCGCAGCCTCAACCTCAGTTGCTGGTGGACAAGCCTCCCCCACTTCCTCCGAGGTCGATGTCCCTGCCCAGGTATCCGACTCCTCCGAAGGGGACCCCTCGGCTGAGGGCCCCATCCAAGCCAAAGTCTCCCGCCATGGTGGAACCGGCAATGCGACCGAAGCCAAGGAAATCGCGCTCCTGCTCCGGACGGAGAGGGAGGTCGCGCAGTCGTCACAGATCCTCTACGAGGTCAAAACGGCACCATAGGAGGCGTGGATCACGGTCCCGCACGGACTCTTCCAGAACCAGGTCCTACTCCCCGACCTTGTCAGACTCCCCGGGGACGAGGGTGTCTCCCGTGGATGACATCAGCACGTTCTAGGATGAAGGATGTTCTCCTGAGGGGTGCAGTGAAATTGGGAATCACGGTGACGGCTCCCAACACCTACGACGTCCGTGATTTTTGAGACGCTTTACAAGAAGCATTTGTCTCGCCCTCTACTGCCGCTCGTGCCAGGCTTGGTAGAGCCAGCGGAGGAGCTGTTCCTCACGCCTGAAGTGACGAGAGCCGCTCCATCCCGGCTGCTTAAGAAGTACAGGGCTCCGGATTCCGACCTGGCTTTTCTGAGGATTGACCCCGTTCCGGATTCCGTTATAGTGACGGCGGCCAGAAAACAACATTCTACCTCTCCGTCTTCTACCGTGCCTCCGGATAAGGAGAGCCGATGGATCGACTCCAGTGGCAGGAAGGCCTGTGGGACGGCGGCTACGGCCATGAAGACCGCTAGCGATATGGCTTTGCTGGGGCGGTATGATCGTTCCCTGTGGGAATCCCTCCAACAGTTCACGGAACTCCTGCCACGAGATAAGAGGGAGGATTTCCTCGAAATCCAGAAGGAGGGGATGCTGGTTTCGAACCAGGTCATCAGCGCGGCTGCTGATGGTTCTCTTTTGGCGGCCCATGGTTACTGTCATGAGATCAACCAGCGACGCCATGCTTGGCTCAGGCTCACGTCACTCAAGCCGGAGGCCCAGCAGCGAGTGGCTAATCTGCCCTTCTCGGGGGAGACCCTGTTCGGAAAACATGCGGATGATGAGATGGCCCGCATGAAGGCGGAAGCCGAGACTTTGACAGCTGTGGGCTTGGAGAAGCCCAAAGAAAAGAGAGCCTACCGTCCGTTCCAGAGACGGTTTGGGGCGCAGGACCGAGGGCGAGGACAGGCTTCGGGACAGCAGCAGCAGTTCCGGAGGCCCTTCCAGAAGCGCCAGAAGGGTAGAGGAGGTCAGCAGTCCTCTACAACGAACAAGGGCGCGGCCGGGTCTCGACCCTGAGCTGTTACTTCCCCTACATCCGTTACCCGCTCCGGTGGGGAGAAGCGTTCAATTTTTTCTGGCAGAGTGGAGAAAAATTACTCGGGACAAGTGGGTGCTGAATATTGTTTGCAATGGATACAGTCTTCGGTTCACCAGCCCGCCTCCATCAATTCCTCCGGTCAGCTCGCAGTTTCAGCTGCGCGAGCTCCAGGCGGAGGCCGATATCCTGTTAAGGAAAAGGGCGATAGAAGACATACCTCTGTCTCAAAGAGGAAGAGGTCTGTACTCCCGGTTCTTCCTGGTCCGCAAAAAAGGACAAGAACGAGTTCAGGCCCATTCTGCATTTGCGACAAGCAAACTAGTAGATTCGCAGAGAGAAGTTTCGTATGCTGTCATTGCATCAGATTTATCCTCAGCTGCAACAGGGGGACTGGCTGTGTGCCATAGACCTACAGGATGCATACTTCCATGTGCCCATTGCACACAAACACAGGAAGTTCCTGCGATTCCAAGTCGGCGCCAATCATTATCAGTACACAGTACTGCCATTCGGACTGAAGTCTGCGCCCACAACATTCTCGAAGTGCATGGCAGTGGTAGCTGCACACCTAAGGAAGAACAAGGTGTTTGTCTACCCGTACCTGGACGATTGGTTGATCAAGGCCTCCTCCTTCTCAGAAGCTCAAGCGCACTTCTGGATGACGTGCGTTCTCTTGAACAAGCTGGGGTTGCACATCAACATGTCCAAGTCTGTCCCAACTCCGGTCCAGTTCATACAGTACTTGGGAGCCTCCATCAATACGCTGTCAGCAAGCGTGTCTCCTTCGGAGGAGAGACGATTATCACTCCTTCGGAAGGCTCAGGCTCTTATGACCGCTCCATCTACAACAGTGAGGACGGTGTCTTCTCTACTGGGGTCGATGGCCTCTTGTATCTTCCTCACGCCACACGCACGGCTGCACATGAGACCATTGCAGGAGTGCTTGGAGGATCAGTGGGATCAGAGGAAAGGGTCTTGGGACGACAAGATATTGATATTGATATTGAGATGTATTTATAAAGCGCTCGTTCGCCCGGGGGCTTCATGGCGCTATAGACAGGGACACAACGCATCAGTCACAGGAAGCAAAAAGACGACTGTCTCTGCATGCTCTTCAGTCTCTGAAGTGGTGGTGTTCAGCGGAGAATCTCCTGAGAGGGGTTCCCTTTCACAAGGACATTCCCACGCAGACTATTTTGACGGATGCGTCTCTCCACGGCTGGGGGGCGCACTCCGGAGACTTACAGATTCAAGGGAGGTGGTCCCAGATGGAGTCCACGTACCACATCAATTTCCTGGAACTCAGAGCTGTTCACTTGGCGATGAAGGCCTTTCTTCCATCCTTCCGGACCAACTCTTTGCTTGTTCAGACGGACAATACGACCACGATGTATTACCTCAACAAGCAGGGGGGGTCGAGATCGCGCACTCTGTCGCAGGAGGCGCAGGCGATCTGGCACTGGCTTCTGGCCAGAGGACTGACTATAACGGCCACCCATCTACCAGGTGTGCAGAATGTTCAGGCAGACGCACTGAGCAGACTGCTTCAGGAAAACCACAATTGGGTCATAAACGACGAAGTGCTAGGAGAAGTCTTTGCACGGTGGGGGACTCCAGACGTAGATCTGTTCGCCACCGCCGAAAACAGCAAATGCCGAGACTTCGCCTACAGGTACTACCAGCCAGGGACGCTGGGGAATGTGCTATGGATCAACTGGTCGAACAGCTTTCTGTACGCTTTTCCACCCATTCCCCTGATTCCGGCGGTGCTCATCAAACTGTCCCAGTCCAGGGCGCGGATGATCCTGATTGCCCCGGAATGGCCCAGACAGTGGTGGTTCACGGACCTGCTTCACCGGTCTCTCCTTCCTCACATACGGCTGCCGTGCAGGCCGGACCTTCTCACGAAGTTCGGGGGGCAGATGTTGCACCCCAACCTCTCGTCTTTGAGTTTGGCGGCATGGCTCCTGAAATAGTGCAATATGGCCATCTGAATCTACCAGAAGATTGCATGGACATACTGAAGGAGACCTTCCACTAGGACTTCTTATGCTTACAAGTGGAAGAGGTTTTGCATCTGGTGCAAGTCCATGAACTATGACCCGACGACATGTAAGGAAGATGTCATCCTTCCATATCTTCTACATCTGGCGCAGTCTGGCCTTAATGTCCATTCCATTAAGGTTCATCTGGCTGCATTGACTGCCTACAGGAAATGCCCTTCTAGGTGGATTGTGTCCTGTATACAATTGTGTTACCAAAAAGCTAATAAGACCTTAGGGGGTAAGCCTAAGGCTCATTCCACCAGGGGCAAAGCTGCCACGACTGCTTTGCTCCGTAATGTTCCAATTGCAGAAATCTGCAAGGCGGCCACTTGGAAGTCGGTCCATACCTTTGCTAAGCATTACTGTCTGGACACTGATGCCAGGGCAGATGCTCAGGTTGGGCAGGCTTCGCTGCGAAATCTGTTCGCACAGTAGTGGTGTTATTTTCTCTTTTCTCCACCGCGCTTTGGTGTGGGGATGGGCTTGCCATTCTACTCACTAGATTATGACTATACACAGAGATCCCCTACTACAGAAGGAGTAGTTTCTGTCCTGTAACAGGTTCGAGGCATGTGGGCTGCTGACATTTATATCTATGCATAGATCGCCGCCTAGTGTTGGGTCCGGATGATTGCACATTGTTGTCCTGGAAGAGTCTTCGAAGTATCACGAGATAGGTGGCTCCTCCCTTGGACTACAGTGCACATGGGCATCCTCTCCATCTTCAGATTGTTTTTTTCCGCCATTGGGTTCGGATGTACCTTCTCGACTCCAGTTCGGAATATACTTTAAATACTTTTTGCGAGGCCAAAAGGCCTTCGGGGCGTCGGTATTGTCTCTCGTTCGGTGCCCAATACTTTATCCAGTTCTTCGAACAGGACGTCGAAGGCCGTATTGCCTTCGACAGCTAGGCCCCGACGAGCGTCGACGATGGAACGGAGCCCGTTCAAGAGATGCCCCGTCTGCAACTCCAAATACCCTCACATCGATGTGCACCCGGTGTGCAACAAGTGCCTATCCCCGGACCACGACGAGGCCAGCTGCATGGCCTGTTCCAAGTTCCGGTCGAAGAAAACACTTCGGCTTCGACGCGCCGCAAGGCAGTCGGCCCAGCAAACAGCGCCAGACCCAGAAGATATCTTCGAGGCAGAAGTCATCGAGGGCGCCGATCAAGAGGATCCAGACCGGCAGTCGGACCCTGCATCGGTGCACGACTCACAATGTAGTGTGGACGAAGAACAAGACTACGTCCATGAAGAAGACATCGTCGAGGTAGGAGACGACGCAGACGCCATCGGAGCCGTCGATGACGACTCAAGCGATGAGCAAGGCCCATCCGCAAACGCGGGGCCCGATACTGACACTATACTCTCTACGGCTCAGGTCGAGGCATCGCCGGAAGGCCTTAACCAAGATCTATACCCGCATTTAATAGCCCCGTGTCCAGGCCCGGCTAAGAATACTTCTACAGAGCCATCGGTCCATCAGCCACTTTTGACTGAAAAATCGAAACCGAAACCGACAGGAACTGTATCGAAACTGAAACTGCTTACGTCAGTCCTCGGATCGAAAGCCTCGGATTCGTCGGCTCCACGACCATCTAAAAGTGTCGTTAACCCTTCGGGGTCACAAGGGGGCGTCGACCCAAAACACGGGACGCCGAAGCCTGTCTCTGCCGTCAAGCACATCGCGCTGACGCTCTCGACGCCCACGCCCAAAGCTGCCGACACTGGCAAAGGACTCAAGGCTAGGAAGACTGTCGATCCGAAACTTCCAGCCTCGGTGCCGATATCCAGCAAGGCCTTCGAGTCGAAAAGTAAACCCGACCCGAAAGAGCACGTCGTGTCAAAGCTAAAAGGCGTACCTGTTGTGCACCGACAACTCGAATCGACGCAAGTCCACAATCAGCCAAGTGATCCTAAAAAGTTGGTCGGATCGAAGACGGCAACACCCTCGGAAACGGTCTGCTCGTCTCCACTGCTTTCACAAGCTATAAAATACTGCCCCCAACCGCTCGACCAAAAACAGTCGAGCCACAAAAAAGCACCGACACTACCAAGAAAGTGTCGGCAGTTTCCAGGCGTCAGTCCACTGAAGAGGATGTCATTTTCCAACCACCCTCCGAGGACAATCAAACTAAACTGTTCATCGACTCGGATACAGGTAGACACACTATTTATAAACGGAAAATTGCTCCAGAAAGACCTTTGGAGTCATACAAAATCCCTCTGAAAAGAAAGGGAGACTCAGCAACCTCACCTGTTCTTTCAGAGCCTGTGGAGTCCTATAAACAAGACTATTCCTATTCACCCACACGCACCTATGAAGATATAGGGGAGGGATACAATGAAGATGAGTTCAATTATCCTGCTGACACAGATCAGGATGAACAGCAAACCTGGACTGACCCTGTTGACCCTGGTGAGCCACAGACCACACCTGACACTCAGTCCTATACCATCAAAACCTCGCCTACTGAAGATACTGCTGCGTTTAACGCTTTGATTGAAAGGGCAGCCAAAAACCATGATGTGGACATGCATGCTGACCCAGTAGAGGAGGTCTTTTTGTTTGATACTTTCTTAACTTCAGAAAGGTCAGTCAAAACATTGCCTATGCTGAAAGGTGTCCTTAAACACGCTACTGACATCTTCAAGGAGACCACAAGGGCATGGGTTGTGAACCCAAGAATTGAAAAGAAGTACCGGCCTGCACCTGTGGACCCCACGTACATCAAAGGCCAGCTCCCATTGGACTCCCTCGTAGTGGCTAATGCTCGTAAACGGGCAAACTCTCAAACCAGTGGTGATGCTCCCCCTCCGGACAAAGAATCCAAAATCTTTGAAGCATCTGGCAAGCGAGTAGCAGCTCAAGCTGCAAATATTTGGAGGATCTCCAACACACAAGCCCTATTAGCCAGATATGATAGGGCACACTACGACACGTTAGAGCAGCTACTGCAACACCTGCCTGAGACTTATAAGGAGGGAGCAGAAATGCTGATACAGGAGGGGAAATTAATTTCAAATGCGTCCATCAAGTGTGCGCTAGATGCAGCAGACACAGCAGCTAGGGCCATAAACACAAGTGTGAAGCTTAGAAGGCATTCCTGGCTACGCATCTCTGGTTTTAAGCCGGAGATACAAACTACTTTGCTCAACCAGTCAGTTAACCCTGATTTTCTCTTTGGCCCTGATGTGGACACAACCCTTGAGAAAATTAAAAAAGACACTGAGACAGCGAAATCCATGGGGGCTCTGCAGTCACAACAGTTCAGGGGCAGTTCCTTTCGTCGCTCTGGTAACAGGGGAGCCTCCAGAGGTCAAGCATCACAGCAAGCCCAATACAATAGAGGGGGCTCGCAGACCACCTATAACAAGAACAATCGGGGTGGCTATCGTGGGAACAGCACCAAAGGCAGAGGACGCGGAAATAATAATACCAGATCCTCTGCCACCAATAAACAGTGACGTCTTGTCACTGCCCCCCGACCATGTAACACCAGTCGGGGGAAGACTCCAGCAGTTCCTGCCAGTCTGGGAACGCATAACCGCAGACCGGTGGGTGAGAGACATTATACAACACAGCTATTGTCTAGAACTTACCTCCACTCCACCCTACATACCCCCAAGGCACCGTCCTATGTCCGCAGAGCACATGCACTTATTGCAGCAAGAAGTCCTCTGCATGCTGCAAAAAGGGGCCATAGAACTCGTGCCTTTAAATCAACAGGGTACAGGGGTGTACTCGCTGTACTTCTTAATCCCAAAAAAGGACGGGTTCTCAGGCCCATTCTGGACCTCAGACCCCTGAACCAGTACATCTTGTCAGAGCATTTTCACATGCTAACTTTACAACAAGTTCTGCCATTGCTCAGTCAGGGAGACTTCCTAGCAACCCTAGACCTAAAAGACGCATATTTCCACATTCCCCTTCACCCAGGACACAGGAAATATCTCAGGTTCACCATAAACAACCAGCATTACCAGTTCACGGTCCTGCCTTTCGGGTCACTACTGCCCCCAGGGTGTTCACAAAGTGCTTAGCAACAGTGGCGGCGCACCTTCGGAGACAACACATCCATGTCTATCCTTATCTAGACAACTGGCTTGTTCAAGCAAAGTCGGCCCAGCAATGTGCCAGCCACATGTCCCGCACAATTCACCTCCTACACAGTCTAGGGTTTTTGCTCAATTACCCAAAATCACACCTTCAACCCGCACATGTGCAACAATACTTGGGTGCGACACTCAACACTCTAACAGCGACAGCGCACCCAAACGCAGCCAGAGTCAACAGCATGCAATTGCTCATTCAGAAGTTCAAGCCACAACACTCGCTCCCAGCTCGGGTTTTCCTGCAGCTCATAGGTATGATGGCCTCCTGCATCTTTATAGTCCCTCACGCAAGGCTACACATGCGTCCGCTTCAGGAATGCCTGGCACGGCAGTGGAACCAGGCTCAAAGCCATCTAAAACACCTAGTGTTGGTGACCGGTCATGCATACAACTCTCTGCTTTGGTGGAACACACAAAACCTTTGCAGGGGACGATCGTTCCAAGAGCCTGTACCACAGATAGTGCTGACAACGGACGCATCTCTCCAGGGTTGGGGAGCGCATGTCCTCCATTATACAGTGCAGGGACTGTGGACGGCGCAGCAGCAAAAGATGCACATCAACCTGTTGGAGCTCATGGCAGTTTTCATGGCAATGAAGGCCTTCAGGCTGCATCTGTGCAACAAAGTCGTGCTGATCCGGACGGACAACATGACTGCCATGTATTACATCCAGAAGCAGGGAGGCACGCACTCTCCACAATTGTCTCATCTAGCCCAGAGCATGTGGAAGTGGGCCATTCAAAGGAACATGTTCCTCATGGCGGAACATCTCCCAGGCAAAGACAACCAGATGGCGGACCTGCTCAGCAGGCACAGCCACCAAATGCACGTGTGGGAGATACACCCCTCGGTGCTCCAACCATACTTCCAGCAGTGGGGTCATCCAGAGATAGACCTATTCGCCACAAAAGAAAACGCAAAATGCCAAACCTTCGCCGCCAGGTTCCCACACCCGCAGTCTCAGGGCAATGCGATATGGATGAACTGGTCAGGCAGATTTGCATAGGCTTTTCCTCCAGCACCACTCATACCGCTGGTGGCACGCAAACTGTGGCAGCACTCCATGACGCTCATCCTAGTTGCCCCAACGTGGGCACGTCAAGCGTGGTACACCACGTTCCTAGAACTTTCAGTGGTGCCTCACCAACGGCTGCAACTCAAGCCCAGTCTCCTCACTCTGAACCGTGGAGACATTCAGCACCCAGATCCGCAACAGTTAAACCTTGCGATATGGCTCCTGAGGTCATAGTTTGGCTACCTCAACCTGCCCCCTGACTGTATGGACATCATCAAGGAGGCAAGAAGACCTACAACCAGGACATGTTACGCGGCCAAATGGAAGAGATTTGTCATTTACTGTTCTAATAATGACATAAATCCGCTAGATGCATCTACGCAAAACATTATATGTTATTTGTTACACCTATACAGATGCAATCTGGCATATAGTTCCATTAGGATACATTTGGCCGCAATGGCAGCTTATCTTCAAAACAGACAGCATCTTTCTCTTTTTAAAGTGCCAGCCATTAAAGCTTTTATGGAAGGACTCAAAAGAGTGATTCCTCCCAGACACCCTCCTTCACCTGTCTGGAATCTGAACATAGTTCTCACCAGACTAATGGGGCCACCCTTTGAACCTCTTCACTCTTGTGAGATACAGTTTCTAACATGGAAAGTAGCTTTTCTAGTGGCAATAACATCGCTAGGGACAGTTAGTGAGCTTCAAGCCCTAACTATTCAAGAGCCTTTCATACAAATTCATGCTAATCGGGTGGTGTTGCGTACCAACCCTAAATTCATGCCTAAGGTGGTGTCGCAGTTCCACATTAACCAAAACATAGAACTGCCCGTTTTCTTCCCAAATCCAGACTTGGTAGCAGACAGAGCACTGCACACGCTAGATGTCAAAAGAGCTCTCCTGTATTACATAGACAGGACAAAGGATTTCAGGAAGACTAAGCAACTGTTTGTTGCCTTCTCGCCACAACACAAAGGCAACCGCATTTCAAAGTCAGGTATAGCCAGATGGATCGTTAAGTGCATACAAATCTGTTATCACAAAGCGAAACGCACATTAACAGTTCCCCCAAGAGCGCATTCCACACGCAAGTTACGGGCATCCATGGCTTTCCTAGGTAACATTCCTCTAGAGGATATATGTAGAGCAGCCACATGGACCACCATACACACATTCACCAAACACTACTGCGTGGATGTAGACTCCAAACAGCAAGCTGCTGTAGGTCAGGCTGTTCTCAGACCTCTTTTTCAGACTGCTGCAGCTGGCACGGGCAACTGCCGCTAAGGAGGATACTGCTATTTATTCTATGCATAGATATAAATTCAGCAGCCCACATGCCTCGAACGGAATATGCTACTTACCAGTATGCATCTGTTCTTGGCATGTAGGGCTGCTGACATTTATATCGCCCACCCTCCTCCCCGGTGCCTGTCGCAGCTGTAGCACTCAGAATCATTCTCAGGCATGGTCATCACTTACTGCATTACACTCCATCTCTGCCACAATGGCGAAAAACAATCTGAAGATGGAGAGGATGCCCATGCGCACTGTAGTCCAAGGGAGGAGCCACCTATCTCGTGATACTTCGAAGACTCTTCCAGGACAACAATGTGCAATCATCCGGACCCAACACTAGGCGGCGATCTATGCATAGATATAAATGTCAGCAGCCCTACATGCCAAGAACAGATGCATACTGGTAAGTAGCATATTCCTTCTGTAGTAGGGGTATCTCTGTTATAGTCATAAGCGCCCGCTCTCCTCCCCGGTGGAGAGAGATATTCATGTAAGGAATGCTACAGGTCTGGCGTGTTACGCCTTCAAAAAGAACTGAAAGTAAAAGGGACCTGCAGTGCATTCTGGGATACTGTGAAGTTCTGGAAGGTTCTCTTAAAGGCACAGTATCCTGTTTTGAGCCACATAAAGGCAGCCTATGGGGCTTGTCTGTCCAGGTTTTTCTCTCTATCATTCCAGAGGGTTTTTGCTGTTAAAGCAAGGGAAATCTGGACAAGCTTTGCTGTTTGTGGATTTTTGTGGAATTTCTAGTTGAAATACTGGACAGTGTAGCCTGTGGATATAGGCTGCATTATCTGTCTTTAAATTCTCTCTTAAGTGTTTGTGCAGTTCTGCATTTTTCGACACCGTAAGAGATTATTTTTGATTGCTCCGGGGTCCACGCACATGGGCGGGACTATTCACTAGATTATGACTATAACAGAGATACCCCTACTACAGAACTGGAGTTACAGGACAGAAACTACTCCATGCCTTTTATTTATGTTTTAAAACCAAAACATAATTAAAAGTCTGTGTCATTTACAATGCCAATTGCTCAAACTCGCATAAATGGGAGACCTATTGCATTCCAAATGCGTGTTACCTGTACCTCTGTGGGAGGGCGTGGGGGTGGGGAGGGGCTGCAGAATGGATCTTAGTTTAAAATATGTCATAAGTCTTGTAAACAGAGGGCTTTTGCCTTCATGTTCCTCAGTGTGTGTTTAGTGAAGAAGTCTTCAAACTGGGCGTGCTCCCTGGGGGTCCGTGACAAATGCCTCAGTAAGCGCCTGTAAATGAAGATGGCCTGGAAGCACCACTTTATTTATTTTTCACGTTTTCAGGCCGTCTTCATTTACATGAAGCGATTAAAGTTAGGGTTTCCACATTCCACAGGGAAAAATGCCAGCCATCTGTTCCTGTTTTATGATTTTTCAAAGGTCCAGACATGGTTAAATAGAACTATATATGAACTCGTCTGTGTACATTCTTCACATGACTTTTCTGTCTTTGTTTACTTTATCAGTTAGGGTTCATTAAGGCAGCTGTAGAACACACTTTAGAGAGGTTTGTTCTAACATGTTCTGTATAAATTAGGCACTGATAATAGGGAAAAATACAGGCTTTTGGTGACTTTTGTAACAGACATGTCGGCAGCTGTGATCCTGAACCCTGTAGTGGTGGGGTCAAAGACAACAAAATATTCTATAAGTATTTTTTTTTCACCTTCACGGCAACTGCACATGAAATATGCATACACATTAAATGAAAAATAAATTAATCTTCAACTATTTGGTGGCAAATGCATTCTTTCACATTATGAAACATGAATAGGCTAATGTGATCACTGTAGGCATCTGTAAGACCGCAGAATTGAATCCTGCTTGGCGCAGTGCAGAAGAGTGTCTTGTGTATATAGTACTACGGGGTCCCAGCAACAGAAAGCACTGTGAATATTCAAGTCGCTATTTTAAAATTTTATTACACACATTATAAGATAGGCTGCCACACAATGATTAAGTGTATGTGATAAAACAAGTATTTTTCAAGAATACATATAAGTAATATTTGCAGAATTGAATCCTGCTTGGCGCAGTGCAGAATAGTGTCTTGTGTATATAGTACTACGGGGTCCTAGCAACGGAAAGCACTGTGAATATTCAAGTCGCTATTTTAAAATTGTATTACACACATTATAAGGTAGGCTGCCACACAATGATTTAGTGTATATGATAAAACAATTACATTTCAAGAATACATATAAGTAATATTTAACTAAACTGTACATAGAGCAGGCTTTTTTATAAGTACATTAAAAGGAATTTCTAAAACTCCGCCTTACACTATCTTTCAAAAATAATAAATGCTTGGTGTCAGGATTTCTTAAGTGACTCGTTAAATTAAAGCACTTTAGAGACCCTTCCCTATCAGCAGCCTCAAGTACTCCAGGTCCCCATTAACAGTTCTGGCATGGTTGTTTTTTAACACAATGTATGGGAACTGTTTTTGTAAAATTAAAAACACATTGTCCCCTATACACCTGGCCAACTTCGACCTCTGTTTACATGCCGATGTCCTCTCAGGTGAGTCTAGGTGAGGGCAGGGAGGGGGACAGAATGGTCAAATTCAGAGCTCTGATCATACTGACCCCTGGGGCTTCAGAGTAATGGCCCATGAAAAAAAGCAGAATGGAGCAAAATCCATGGGAAGCGTCAAAGAGATGGCCTAGAGAAGGGGATGCTTTGTGGTATCTAATCTTTTCTTTTATCAATGGAGATAGGTGCTCTGAAGAAGATGTTGAGAGATGCTAACTATTTGTGCCATCACAATAATTAGTGCAGTATGTTCGCTGGCAGTCGGGCAATGGTGTGAGGTACCACTACACCCAAAATTAAGTACATGTTACTATAAAAAAGGTGGTTGTGGCGCCATTATCCTTATTAGCATTGGGGCCCAAGTCCCCCTTGCTGCACAAGGAAAGGTCCCAAGCAATAGGGGGTGAAATGTGGGCCTTGCCCCATTTTTTCACACAAAGGGGCAGACAGCCTGCTGTTGACCACAGGCCTACGAGAGATGGCCCAGTAATGTGGGCAGAGGAGAAGGCATTATTGGTTTTGCAGGTGCAGTGGCACTGGGACCCAGGGGTGTGAAGGGCCCACTGCATCACAATGATGACCCTTTCTTTACAATCGAGGCATGGTGGATAGCAATAGCGCTGACCGCAACCTTGCTACAAAGAGGCTGGCAACACAAGAGCTCATTTTGTCTGAAACGAGTGTTTCGAGACCGGAGTGATATCCAGGCTTGCTGGGGAAGGGGTGAAAGAGTCAGAGGGGATAATGCAGCACTGAGGAGCAGGCTAGCATTAGTGCAGCAGGTGGAGTCGCATTGAGGCCCGGAAGTGAGGGGTTCAAAGACCCAACAAGTAGTGTTTTTTTTTACTATTTCAGTTTTTTTTAAATGTATTTTCTCATTCAAGTCTCACAATTAGTGTGGCTTATGAGATGCTGAAAACGTATCCCTGAAATGATCTGAGACACCCGCCCTTTTGCGCTCAGCCATGACCAACCCCGCCCCATCCTCCCCCAGGTGTTTTTGTCGATGCCCCCCCCCCCCCATATGCATCTCCTGACGATGTGAGATGGGTAGTTAGCCCATGCCCTTTAATGTAAAAGAGATTCCCCTGCCACAGTGAGTCTTACCCCTGCCCTTTGTCTGTTCACGATCAACGTCCCACTGTGAAATATATATATATACAGTCATTCGATATCTACCTAGACCAGACCAAACCAAAACACCTGGCCACCATAGGAAGAAGCGTATGCACCTGCACAGGCAATAATGGGTTCACAGATTCTTCCCATCGCCGAGGTCCTGTGACTAGAAATGGAAGAGAAGTCTCTGACACACCAGAAGTGGAGCCTCTGCTTGGTTTTAAATCTCCCCTCAGACTGGGCGTTCGTCTGGAAAGCCCAAGTAACTGCCTTACTGTGTAGAAAGAAGGCCTGCCTGGAGAGAGGTGGATTCTGTGTGGCAAGAGGTGTAATGTGAACTGCAGTAAAGGAGCAGCTGACTAGAAAAAACACTTTGGAGGACATCAAGATGGACTGAGACTGCCCAAATTCCACAGGGTCACCCCAGCCAGCTTCCTCAGAGCAAGCATGGCCACATCTGTGTGAAGAAGCAGATTCTTTGCATTCACAGCTGATAAGGGTGAGCTTGCAAAGAGTCCGACTCTGCTCATTTCCAAGAGTGCCTGTAATTACCTTCTTTGCCTCTCCCATTGGTCTGGAATTCGACTTCTGTCTATGGCCCCATCTTGGCAGCAGGAGGAGGTTGCCCTGATTCTAAATCCATTGGAATCTATTTTATAGCTGATCCAGTTTCTTAGATCTCACCAATGAAAGCCACTGTCAAGGCCACCTGCAAGTAACCAGTAGCGAGTGGGCTAACATTCTTCCTGATGCCCTTGGTAGTCACCCCAATCCTGGAAAATCTTGACAGTGACCAGTAGATTCAGACTTACTGACCCCATACTTCCAAAGTACCACCAAGTGGATTCAGCAATAACTGACATACTAACCAGCCACCGTCTGCAACTTGCAATCCAGTGGGAGCCAGACCCCCCCCCCCCCCTCTGGCCACACACACAGCTCCCCATGGATCACCTGCAAGCACCTTGCGAAGGCGTTACAACACGGGTGGGATCCTGCTAATTTGAGCAGTGTAATTGGGGCCAAAAAGGATTGCATATTCAGTTCGAGGCATGTGGGCTGCTGAATTCATATCTATAGCATAGATCGCCGCCTAGTGTTAGGTCCGGATGATTGCACATTGTTGTCCTGGAAGAGTCTTCGAAGTATCACGAGATAGGTGGCTCCTCTCCTGGACTACAGTGCGCATGGGCATCGACTCCATCCCCAGATTGTTTTTTTCCGCCATTGGTTCGGATGTATATTCGACATCTCCAGTTCGGAATCGATATAGACTTTTCTTAAGGCCCGAAGGCCTTATCCTATACATCGGTATTGTTTGCGTTCGGTCCCCGCTCTGTTCCGGCTCAGTTCCCGAGTCGGATGTCCAGAGGAGTCGCGTGGCTCTTAGGTACTCGGGGCCCAGTCGACGCAGCAAGACTTTAGACGACATCATGGAACGGAGTCCGTTCAAGAAATGTCCTGTGTGCGGATCTAAGTACCCACACATCGACGTCCACCCTGTGTGCAACAAGAGCCTGTCGCCGGACCATGATGAAGCCAACTGTATGGCTTGTTCCAGGTTTCGATCGAAGGAGACGATTTGACTTCGGCGCGTGGCGCGCCAGGAGGCCCGGCAGTCGGCCCCGGCACCGGTGGACATCTTCGACAGAGAAGAAGCAGACGAGCAAGAAGTTCATCTGCAAGTTTCCCCTCCGGCGGAGGAGATCGACTACGGATACGACGCAGACGTCGAGGTGGTCGAGGCAGGAGAAGTCGTCGACGAGGTAGGAGACGACAATGAGGCCTACGGGGCCACGGGAGATAGCTCGTGTGAAGAGCTAAGCCCCGAATGAACAATTACTACGGCTAAGGTCGAGGGATCGCCACGTGGCCTTACCCAAGACCTTCCACCCAGATCCACGGCCTCGCCTGCGGGCCCGGCTACGGACACTTCTGCGGAGCCGACGTTGGTCAAAACGAAACCGAAACCTTTGGTGTCGACGAAAACGAAAGTAATTGAGACGCCGTCGAAACAGAAGACGTCTGTCCCTCCGGCCGCCTCCTCGTCTTCGGACACGTCGGGGCAGCCGAAGCCGAAGAAGGCTGTCGACCCGGGGAAGTCAACCAAGGGCGCCGATCCAAAGTCGGTCAAGGCCGTCGACCCTAAATCGGCAAAGTGCGTCGTACCGAAGACTGGGGCCCCGCCCCCCGTAGTCAAGGCCACCGGCACAAAGCCGTCGACGCAGAAGGCCGTTGGCACGGAAGGGGGACACAGCGCGCCGAAAATGGCCGATCCTGTGCCGGATAAAAATAAGGCATCGACGCTCGAGTCTTCACTCGCTGGTGGACCGAAGACGTCTGTCGGATCGACGAAACCGTCCGCTTTCTTCACGAAGCAGGTGTCGGATTCTCTTCAACGCATCAGGAACAAGGCTTCCGCGTCCGCACCGAAGGATGCTTCCCACGCGAAGCCAGCTGCCACGACGCCAAAGTCTTCGGCGCCACTCCTGTTTGCGTTGCCGCCGAAGGTAGCACCAAAGGCCTTCGCACCACGGTCGGTCACCGAAGCGCCTGTACCTGTGTCTACGCCGCTTGGGAGCCTGAAACCTCGACAACCCTCGTTGGAGGAGCAGTCGGAACACTATATCGACGCCGACACCGGGAAACTTACCCTCTACAAGAGGAAGATCACGGCAACCCAGCCTTTGGAGTCCTACACGATTCCTTTGAAGCGCAAGAAGCCTGCTGCGGAATCCCCAGTTCTGGTGGAGCCTCTTGCTCCACGGACTCCACGAGTGGCTACACCCTCACCCACTTATTCGGATGTGGAGGGTGGAAATTGTGATGACGAGGAGTATGGCTTTCCTGCCAACACTGATCCTGAGGATCACCAGGACTCATGGACAGCTGCAGGTGACCCAGGGGATCAGCAAACTGCCCAGGACCCTCAGATGTACGCTGTCAAGACCTCTCCTACTGAGGATTCGGCTGCATTTAATGCTCTAATTGAGAGGGCGGCTAAAAACCACGACGTGGACCTCCACACTGACCCTATCGAAGTGGACTTCCTTTTTTTATACCTTTTCCACTGCAGAAAAGACTGTCAAGACTCTCCCCATGCTGAAGGGGGTTCTCAAGCATGCTGCAGACATTTTTAAGGAGCCCACACGGGCCAGGGTGGTCAACCCTAGGATTGAGAAAAAATATACGGCGCCTGGCGACCCCACCTACATCAGAGGCCAGTTGCCATTGGACTCTCTGGTTGTTTCTAATGCCCGGAAGAGGGCGAACTCGCAAACCACTGGTGATGCTCCTCCCCCAGACAAGGAATCTAAAGTGCTGGAAGCATCAGGGAAGAGGGTGGCGGCTCAAGCGGCCAATATCTGGCGTATCTCCAACACTCAGGCGCTCCTGGCCAGATATGACAGGGCGCACTATGACACACTAGAGACCCTGTTACAACATCTTCCAGATCAGTATAAAGAGGCAGCTGAGATGCTTATTCAGGAAGGGAAGCTTATCTCCAACGCTTCAATTAAGTGTGCACTGGACGTGGCGGACACCGCGGCCAGAGCCATTAACACCAGTGTCATGTTGAGACGTCAGGCCTGGCTCAGAATCTCCGGTTTCAAGCCGGAGATACAAACTACCATCCTCAATCAGCCGGTGAACCCAGACAGGTTATTTGGTCCTGAGGTGGATACCACCTTGGAAAAGATAAAAAAGGATACCGAAACTGCAAAATCCATGGGGGCTCTCCAGTCCCAGCAGTTTCGGGGAAGCACTTTTCGTCGCTCAAGCAATAGAGGTGTTTCCAGAGGCCAGATGTCCCAGCAAACGCAATACAATAAAGGTGGGGCACAGTCCTCTTACACCAAGCAGAGTAGAGGCGGCTATCGGGGCAACAGCACCAAGGGCAGAGGTCGTGGAAACAACAACTCCCGCTCCTCCGCCACCAGTAAACAGTGACGCCCTGTCACTGCCCCCCGACCATACTACACCTGTCGGGGGGGGGGAGACTCCAGCAGTTCCTGCCCGTCTGGAAATCCATCACCACGGACAGGTGGGTCAGGAAACTTATCCAGTTCGGTTATTGTCTGGAGTTAACATCCACTCCACCCAACATGCCACCAAAACACCGTCCTATGTCCACAGAGCATTTGCACTTATTGCAGCAGGAGGTACTAGTCATGCTGCAAAAGAGGGCGATCGAGCTTGTGCCGTTGGAGGAAGAAGGCACGGGGGTGTACTCCCTGTACTTCTTAATCCCAAAAAAGGACGGATCCCTCAGACCCATACTGGACCTCAGACCCCTAAATCAGTACATTCTATCAGAACACTTTCATATGCTCACACTGCAGCAGGTTCTCCCGTTGCTCAATCAGGGAGACTTCCTCGCAACCTTGGATCTCAAGGATGCCTATTTCCACATTCCACTGCATCCATCACACAGGAAATACCTCAGGTTCACTATTCAGGGTTGGCATTATCAGTTCAAGGTCCTGCCTTTCGGGGTGACCACAGCGCCCAGGGTGTTCACAAAATGTCTGGCGACAGTAGCTGCGCACCTCAGGAGGCAGAACGTTCACGTTTACCCTTATCTGGACGACTGGCTTGTCCAAGCAAAGTCGGCCCAGCAGTGCGCCGCAAACGTGTCCCACACCATTCACCTCCTTCACGATCTGGGATTCTCCCTAAATTATCCCAAGTCGCACCTTCAGCCGGCCCATGTGCGGCAATATCTGGGTGCGACGATCGATACTCTGGCAGCCACGGCTCAGCCGAATTCTGTGAGGATCGACAGCATTCAGTCACTGATCCAAAAGTTCAGACCGCAACACTCGCTTCCTGCAAGAGTGTTCATGCAGTTGATAGGCATGATGGCCTCCTGCATCTTCATAGTCCCGCACGCGAGGCTACATATGCGTCCGCTTCAGGAGTGCTTAGCACACCAGTGGAATCAGGCTCACGGACAGTTGAATGACCTAGTGTTGGTGACCGGTCGGGCATACAGCTCTCTGCATTGGTGGAATCCACACAACCGTTGCAAGGGCCGACCGTTCCAGGAGCCTGTGCCACAGATTATCCTGACGACAGACGCATCTCTCCAGGGATGGGGAGCTCATGTACTCCACTACACAGTGCAGGGACTATGGACAACACAGCAGAGGAAGATGCACATCAACTACCTAGAACTGATGGCAATCTTCATGGCATTTAAGGCATTCAAAGTACATCTGTGCAGCAAAGTCGTGTTGATCCGGACGGACAACATGACGGCCATGTACTACATTCAAAAGCAGGGAGGTACACCCTCTCCGCAGTTGTCTCATCTGGCTCAGAGCATGTGGAAGTGGGCCATTCAGAGGAACATCTTCCTCATGGCGGAACACCTCCCGGGCAAGGACAATCAGATGGCGGATCTGCTCAGCAGGTACAGCCACCAGATGCACGAGTGGGAGATGCATCCATCAGTACTCCACCCGTACTTCCAGCAGTGAGGTCATCCAGAGATAGACCTGTTTGCCACAAGGGAAAATGCAAAATGCCAAAGCTTTGCCGCCAGGTTCCCTCACCCACAGTCGCAGGGCAATGCGATATGGATGAACTGGTCAGGCAGATTTGCGTACGCTTTTCCCCCAGCACCTCTCATACCGCTGGTGGCACGAAAGCTAAAGCAACACTCGATGACACTCATCCTGGTTGCTCCAACGTGGGCACGCCAACCATGGTACACCACGTTTCTAGAACTCTCCGTGGTACCGCATCAAAGGCTGCACCTCACACCCAGGCTTTTGACGCAGAGCTGTGGCGACATTCAGCATCCAGACCCGCAACAGCTCAACCTGGCGATCTGGCTCCTGAAGTCTTAGAGTTTGGCTACCTTGACTTGCCTCCTGAATGCATGGATATCATACGGGAGGCTAGAAAGCCCACCACCAGGGCCTGCTATGCAGCAAAATGGAAACAGTTTGTCGTTTACTGTACTGAACACAACATCAACCCGCTAGATGCATCCATTCCCAACATCATCTGTTATTAGTTACATCTTTACAAATGCAATCTAGCATATGCTTCCATTCGGATACACTTATCCGCCATAGCGGCTTATCTCCAAAACAGGCAGCATCTCTCCGTTTTCAGAGTGCCTGCCATCAAAGCCTTCCTAGAAGGACTTAAACGGGTCATCCCTCCCAGGACCCCTCCAGCTCCTGTATGGAACCTCAATGTGGTCCTCACCAGGTTGATGGGCCCACCTTTTGAGCCTCTACATTCCTGTGAGATTCAGTTCTTAACATGGAAAGTGGCGTTTCTCATTGCCATTACGTCTCTGCGACGTGTTAGTGAGCTACAGGTGCTCACTGTACAGGAGCCATTCATACAAATTCACCCCAACAGGGTGGTGCTGCGCACTAACCCTAAATTTCTTCCTAAAGTGGTTTTGCAGTTCCATGTCAATCAGACCATTGAGCTGCCCGCGTTCTTTCAAAACCCAGAGACAGTTGCAGAAAGAATGCTCCACACTCTTGATGTCAAACGAGCTTTGATGTACTACATCGATAGGACAAAGGATTTCAGGAAGACACAACAACTCTTTGTTGCCTTTTCAGCCCAGCACAAAGGCAACCCCATTTCCAAAGCAGGTATAGCCAGGTGGATCGTTAAGTGTATTCAGATTTGCTATCACAAGGCTAAGCGCACTTTAACGGTCCCCCCCAGAGCCCACTCCACCCCCAAGTTGGGGACCTCCATGGCTTTCCTTGGTAATATCCCTTTGGAAGTCATTTGTAGAGCAGCCACATGGTCTACCCCACACACATGTACTAAACACTACTGTGTAGATGTGCACTCCAAGCAGCTGTAGGGCAGGCTGTTCTAAAGACACTTTTTCAGACATCTGCAGCTGGCACAGGCGGCCGCCGTTAATGGAGGGACTGCTATTTATTCTATGCTATAGATATGAATTCAGCAGCCCACATGCCTCGAACTGAATATGCTACTTACCAGTATGCATCTGTTCTTGGCATGTAGGGCTGCTGACATTCATATCGCCCGCCCTCCTCCCCGGCGCCTGTAGCGGCTGCAGAATTTACACTTATTCTTAGCATGATCATCGCTCACACTGTTACACTCCATCTTCGCCACAATGGCTAAAAACAATCTGGGGATGGAGTTGATGCCCATGCGCACTTTAGTCCAGGGGAGGAGCCACCTATCTCGTGATACTTCGAAGACTCTTCCAGGACAACAATGTGCAATCATCCGGACCCAACACTAGGCGGCGATCTATGCTATAGATATGAATGTCAGCAGCCCTACATGCCAAGAACAGATCCATACTGGTAAGTAGCATATTCAACACATTCCTCGGTGGGCCATTATCTGCAACCACTCCATTTTACTCCGAAGCTAAGACAGTCCGTTACAAACGTTGTAACATTCTGCATTTCAGATTTTTCTGCCCATTGACTGACAGTGCCAAAGGATGCAGACTACACCTGAGTTCACTCAAATTCCCTCCTTGCCTTCAGTGATGCTCTATAAACACGAGTGCCCAGAAGGTGCTAAGCATTCCAGGTTTTCAAAGAGTGTCATAACTTGTAGAATAGTTTACTTGTTGAAAAGTCCTTTTGTGAAGTAAGGAAGCACTTGAACATTCCATTTAAGTATATTTTTTTTACTTTCTAGCCCCAACCCACCTCCTGGAGTAAGCCTTGATTGCAAAGTGCTGTCCTTGGAGATTCCTTGGATAACTAGGTCATACAATTGAAGTGCAACAATATTGTGAACCCAGGACAGCAGTGGTAAATGACAGTAACTCGAACAGTTGCTACCCCGTTATCTCTGACTGCAGTGATTCCAAATGAAAAGGCCTTCTAGCATTCTTTACTGCATAGGAGTGCATTGTTCCCACAGCACACAGACTCCTTTCACATCATATGTAGCACATACTAGCAGCACTTAACTGTGGGAAGTGAAGCACCCAAGATGGATGGAACTGTACAGATTTTCTATGAGCGAATCTAGAAAC
Source organism: Lissotriton helveticus (assembly GCF_964261635.1). Lineage (NCBI taxonomy): Eukaryota > Metazoa > Chordata > Amphibia > Caudata > Salamandridae > Lissotriton > Lissotriton helveticus. The sequence goes on along the minus strand of NC_136068.1, from coordinate 134,753,309 downwards.
CCCTTTCCCAGGGATAACAAGTAAAAATGCCTGTGCACCCTGCACATTAAGAAGTCACTACCACCCTTCAGCCTCCCCATAGCAAGGTGCTGGGGCCACCCTTCATAGTGGATAGTTGGAAACTTTTTAATGTTCCCCATCGATGAGAGTCAACAATCATGTTTTACCTAATTTAAGATGTGACCTTCATCAAACAGATTACTCTTAGAGCAGAGCCATACAATATCATAATGGCTTCTACGGTTGGAGAGAATCCTAGACCTTTAAAAGCCAACAAACCATTCGCAATTGAGAACTCTGTCTTTCAACTGAGGTTGATTTTCAAGCTGTGATGAGACATCAAGTTCTGGATTCAACCTAAGCTTTAGCTGGAAGAAGAGAACTTGTTTCACCACAACCATAAGTTTTATCCGAATATCATTCTTTTACTTCTGGCTGGTTAGAGCTGTGTCTCTTTTCAGCTTATGTAGCTGCTGATTGAGGATTTTTAACAGTGATGGTGCCAGTATCAATCATTAACTGAGGTCCAGAAATATTAAAAAGACACCCCATTCCTTTGTCAATGAAGTTGAGTGTCTCATAGGTTATGAAGGGTGTGTGATTCTATGCGGAAGTCTGATCTGAACTTCTCTAACAAATTATTTTTGGCAATGATTGTTGAGCTTCATGCTTCACAGCTCTCTTGACTCCCTTTGGTTTTTACAAAGAAATTGAAGACAGTCATGGTGCAGTAGCTGTTAAGATCAGAAGGATCACTGGAGTCTGTTCATAATTAGAGAGGGGACCTACCACACCATCAGTTTTTAGGTAAGTTTCCGGGGGAATAGAAAGGAATCTATGTGCCTCATCCAGCACGGATCAACCACGGGATCTAGTCTGTGGAATTAAAGAGGGACTTTTCAGCATGGGACTTTTATCACATTTTTAGCTGGCAGGCAACTGCCCCCTGCGAAATTAATTTTCAAGGCATGTGTGGCTATAGATACACATGCTGTGCATGCTCCTATCATCTAGTGTTGGGTCCTTATGGGTGAAAGTTGTTTTTCTTCGGGAAAATCTTGTGAGTCACGAGGTAGTGTGGCTCCTCCTCTTGGCGATAATGCACATGGTCATCGACTCCATTGTTGGGCCACCTCCTTTCGTAAGATGGAACTTCACACCTAGCCCTTAGAGAAGAATGTCCACTTCAAAACTCTTCCCCTTCCTCACTGCACCACTCAGTACCTACCCATGCGGAAGGGAATTTGCAGTCAGCTCCCATCCGCCCCTATGGTAATCACTACTGCTTGTGAGCAAGCCAACCTCCTGGACAGCAAGGATGCCCACCACCAGAAAAGGAAAGTAAACACCTTGATGCAGCAGGGAAATGGGTGGACGCGAAACTGGCCAACCACTGGCACACAGCTTAATGTGTCGGCCTTCTTGCAAGATACGATCATGCCCACTGGAATTAAATGGATAAGCTCCTCCAATACCTCATGAAAGAGCACAGGAAAAGGGATCAGGATATTGTTTCTGAGAGCAAGCTGATTTTTAGCACCTCTAAACTCTGTGCCCTTGCCACAGGCGACACAGCTGCCAGAGGGATGAGTTTAGTGTTCTGCTACACAGACACGCATGGCGCCAAATCTCTGACTTTAAGCCGGAAGTTCAGCTGGACATGCCCTTTGATGGTGAGCACCTCTTTGGTCCTCAAGTGGACAGAGCTTTGGAAAAGATCAAAAAGGATACGCAAACAGCCAAAGCAGTGGGGGCACTGCAAACTCCTGCTCCCTGCATCTTCTTTCGCTGCACCCCTTTCTGTGGAAGTTCAAAAACCACCTCCCTTGAAACCTCCACGTCCTGTCGGCCTGCTCGGGGCGAGCAATCCTCTACGAGAGGTTAATTTAGAGGGCCCTATTGGGACAACCATTGCAGAGGCAAGGGTAGCTCGCCAAATCTGATTTGTGGTTACCGGAAGGCATTATCAGTTCAAAGTGCTCCCCTTTGGGGTCACTACTGTGCCTCAGATGTTCACCAAGTGCTTTGTGTTGGTGGCTGCACACCTACACAGACAGGGCGTCCACGTTTTCCCATATCGGGATGATTAGCTTATGAAAAATGCCACCTGCCAGGAATGCCGCAAACACACACGTCACAATAGACCTGCTTAATCGCTTAGGGTTTACCATGAATGCCACAGGAGCCAGCCCTACCTAGGGGCATATTCTCAGCTCTGAGGTGGGCATAGTCTAGATAAATCCCTTCAGTATCCAGTCCTTTCAGGCACTGCACCGCTCCCCTTGTTTCAATCAAATCAACTACTCTCAGTCAGAACAGTCATGTGCCTCCTAGGCATGATGACCTCCTGCATTGCCATAGTCCCTCGTGCCAGGCTTCACATGCATCCATTGCAGGACTGTTTGGCGCAACAGTTGTCTCAGGCAGGGGGTCACTGAGACAATTTAGTGTTGATTGACCTCCGTACTCCTTGGTCTCTGCAGTGGAGGAACACCAACAACCTCTTGCTGAGGTGGGCTTTTCTTGACCCAGTTCCGCAAAGGATTGTCACAACAGACACCTCTCTTATAAAGTGGGGTGCACACTTACAGGATCTGACTCTACAGGGTCAGTGGAAAACCAGTTCGCAGGGCCTCCACATCAAATATTTGGAACTTCTAGCCATTCACCTAGCGCTGAAGGCTTTTTTCCCTCCCCGGATAGGCAAAGTTGTACTTGTTCAGACAGACAATATGGCAGCCATGAATTACTTTCAGAAACAAGGAGTGGGGAGGGGGACGCTGTCTTGGCTGTCCCAGAGCATTTGGTGTTGGGCTCTCTGCCACAAAATTAATCTGTTATCCTAATACCTTCTGGGGATGGACAATGATTTCGCTGACCTCCTCTGCAGAATGTGGCAATAATTCCACGAGTGGAAACTCTACCCGCAAGTCCTCCCTGTTACTTTAAAAAAATGTGGGTTCCCACAGATAGAGCAGTTGTCAACAGCAGAAAATGCCAAAAGCCCAAACTACGCCACCAGGTTCCCACACCCATAGTCCAGAATCAGTGCACTATGGATGAACTGTTCAGGGATATTTGCCTACGCTTTTCCTCCTCTCCCACTTCCATATGTGGTTCGGAGGCTTCCACAGACATCCCTCATACTCTTCCTGGTGGCACCCGCATTTGCCCGCCGGCCCTGGTTCACGACTGCTCAAACTATCAGTGGTTACGCATGAGAGGCTCCCCAAAAAGCCAGACCTTCTCATGCAAAACCATGGAAAAATCAAGCCCCCAGATCCCAGGACCCTCACCCTTGTGATCCGATTCCTGAGGTTATAGAATTTGGATACCTTAGTCTTCCACCAGAATGCATGAGTAACCTCAAGGAAGCACACAGACCTACCACCTGTGCCTGCTATGTGGCCAAGTGGAAGAGATTTGCCTGCTAATGTCACTCAAAAGAAATTGACCCATTGAAATCTTAAGTACAAGACATTGTCTATTACTTACTCCACTTGCAGGTTTCTGGACTAGCCTTTACATCCATATGATTACATCTAGCCGCTGTAGCTGCCTACGTTCAGAATAGACAACACATCTCTCTCTTCAGGATGCCGGTCATTAAAACGTTAATGGGGGGTCTCAAAAGGGTCATTCCTTCCTGTGTTCCATAGGCTCCCTCATGGAGTATCAGTATTGTACTCCCACGACTCATGGTCCATCCATTTGAGCCCCTCCACACCTCCCCTTTTGGTTCTTTTCTTGGAAGGTGGCATTTTTCATTGCTATCACCTCACTTAGGTGTCAGTGAGCTTGAAGCATTTACCCTGAAATAACCTTTCTTCCAAGTACATAGGGCTAGGGTTGTCCTCCGCTCCAACCCCAGATTCCTTCCTAAGTTAGTTCCTCACTTCACCTTAATGTGTCCATTGACCTGCCTGCCCCCCCCACCTATTCAGTTATTGAACATGTTCCATGTACTATGTTGACCAAACCAGACCAATTAGAAAGACACAACAACTTTTTTTGCTTCCCCTGAACCCCACAAAGGGAAGGCTCCATCCAAGTCAGGTATTGCTGGTTAGGCAGTTAAACGCATCTAAACATGCTATGCTAAAGCCAAGAGGACTCTACCCCCTCCTACTAGCCCACACTCTACTAGTGCCTTTTGCCGTTGCTGTGACTCTTATCTCTTTTTCCTCCTATACATGCACATCTCTTTATAAATCACTTCGTATCACAATTCATCCTCACCCTCCGTGTGGGAATACAATCTAACAATGGAGTAGATGACATAGAGCATTATTCCCAAGAAAAGGAGTCCTGCTACCTCATGACTTGAAAGACTTCTTAGAAGAAAAACAACTTGCAAACATCTGGGTCCAACACTAGATGGCAGGAGTATGCACAGCATGTGAATCTACAATACTACATGCCATGAAGAGATGCTTACAGGGTAAGTAACTTATTACTTTTGTATGATGACAGTGAAGTTTACCAATTCCAGTTCAAGTACTCGTTCTAACATGAGGAAACAAACAAAGTTCAGCATAGGAAATTAGTCTTCAATGGTTGCTTTCATGTGTGAGTACACAGGTCACGTAAATGAAAGGACACAAGGTGCAAAGTCATAACCTCAAGGTCTCCTGGTTGGAGCATAGGAGATATAAGCACATGCCACGCCCTGCCTTAAATACGTGTAGAGAGAGCCAGTTGAGGTTACTATTGTGATTTAAATATGGTTGTTGCAAGAGACATGAATGGGATCCTTTGTGGTTAATTGCTGGATGTTGATTTGCAGCTGGGAGAGGAGCAATTGAAACAGTATTTGGATCCTCCGGTCTGGGTTTGTGCATATGGTTGATCTTTTGGGGTTGATGTGGCCTCTAGAATGGGCTGCTTGGGTTAGTGGTGGTGGGATGTTTTTTGGAGTAGAAATGCAAGTGGTGTGTGTGGATTGATAGTAGGCTGTTTTCGATATAAAGGTAATGTGAGGTTGCTTCTGCTAAGTTTGTTGTTTAAGACATTTAACATGTTATACAGACTGAAATAGTGAGTGTGCCGACTGTTAGTGGATTGATACTTCTGATTATCTAGAATCATTGTAATGTTGAAATGTGAAGAGTTTACGTTGTGGCAACATTGATTTCTTGATAGCGTTTTGCTGGGGTTGATTTTTGGTGCCATCAAATGGAACAATGATTTCTTGGTGGCATACTGCTGTTATTGATTTTTGGTGTCATTGGTAATTGCTTGCAGCCTAGTTTCCTCGTCCTTTCAAAATTTGAATGAATGGTTTCATTTTCTGTTGTTAAAATGTTTTGTTGTTTTGTTTACACGTTTTAAGAGATGATTTAGTTCTGGTGTGGTTTGCATTGCTTTCATAATGTTGGCAGTAGTGATTGAGTTTATAAATGAGCTAAAGCGTACTGCATATCGGAGTCTGAAGATGGTCTTTGTGTTTTTATCTTTGAGCACAATTGTTTTTTTTGTGTTTGCTAGAGTTAGGTTGGTCGGTTTGGAAATTGCTGTGGAAGGAGCTGGGTAGAAGGTCAGACCAGTTCTTTGGTGCAGTGTTGCAGGTGGTTTGGTTGGGGTTGGACAGCCAGCTTATAGTGAGTGACTGTGTTGTAGTGGGTTCTGTATTATGATTAAATGATAAAAGTGTAGTGCATCAGTGATGCAGTTTATTCAACTTTCGCAACAGTTTCAGACCAGATGTTTATCACTTAGTATGTTGCTGGTAATGGGTGGAACATCTAACATGATGTCAAAAGTGCATACGCTCTTAAAGGACTGTGATTGCTAATGATGTGGTTAGATTACTCTTTTTGTCATCTTGTCACAAGAGTGGTGTCTGGGGTCAATATTTGGTGTTCAGGGATAGTGTTGTTAAGAAGTAAGAACACTTTACTTCTTGGTCTATTTGTGCTGTATGTGGTACTTTGGGCAACAGTGGTTGTCTGGAAACATAATGTCGTGTACTGCATAGTTCTGGAGTTTTGCCATGCGTGTAATTTGTTTGAGTTTATGCATGCATGGGTTTGGTGTATTAGTTACAGCATGCTTGGTTGCTGAGTGTGTGTGTACTCAGATTGGTGCCAATGGAGATGTGGAGGGATGTAGGATGTGGAGATTGGGCCAGTTTCTCCAGGTGTTGCCAGGTGTCTTGGATAGTAGTTTCCCAAGAGTACAGTTCTTGAAGCCCACTGTTCTCCTGGGTGCCTTTTTGGGGAAAATAAAGGTTATCGCTTCTGGGGTCCAAAGAGTAACCCCTTTTTTCTTCTCTTCTTTCTCTTTAAGCAGCAGGAGAGAGAAAGAACAGAAGAGATGCTCCAGGCCCTTTTATTGCAGGATCTGGCCGTCTGGGAGACAGATGCTCCTGTGGCTGTTGATTTGGGAGAGCCTGCACCCACGGAGACTCTGGCACAGATTGAGGACAGTGGATAACCATTTGCCAAAAATAGATCCTGAGCCCTCACCCAGAAGAACTTCTTCCTTGTTAATGAACTTATGGCCGAAGCGAGCAGCAGGATTGGTACAGTCGACGTATGTTTTTGCCGCAGGGCTCCGGATTAGGTTTTCACGCACAACTATCACAAAATATTAACTTTGTAATCCAAAAAGAAATCTCAAACAATCCACCATTTAATTGTTACAGTTAACATAAATGAGTTTCTTATGTATCGCCTTTTGTCCTTCAACAAGAAGTCACTCAATGTACAGGAATTAAATTCTGCTTTATGAGCTAATTTAGGAATTTCTGTCGGCTACTTCAGTGCAAGTAGGAAATGATCTCTGCTCCTTTAGTCTTTCCCTGTTAGTCTGGGCAGGAAGAAATCTCTACTGCATGGGGTTGTAGCGGTCATGGCCTCAGAGGTGTTAAGTCTGTACAAGTGGTCTCGTTTGACCAAGTGTTCGCTCTGTTAGTTTTTACAACTGCATAGGAATTGATCACTGCTCAGTTTGTCTATACAGGATAACCACTGCTCGGTTAGTCTGGGTAGGAAGTGGTCTGTAAGTCTGAGCAGGAAGCGGGGTCTGCTCCCTTAGCATGGAGAGGAAGTGGCCTCTGCTCCTCCGGTCTTCACATGAATTGACCTCGGCACTATAACTTTTGTTTTAGAGGCAGTGAGTACTGCTCAGTTAGTCTGTACCTGGCAGGCACCCAGTAGCAGCTGCCTTAAAACAAGTCGAGGGGGTGGTCAGACGGGAGGGGGAATGATAATTTAAAAAAACAAAAAACATATGTTAATGTTAATGTTAAAATGGGTTTTATATAGCGCTCAGCTACTTAGAGGAGTGTCGCGGCGCTTCAAAACCCAACGCAGAAAACAGGAAGAGACCAAAACAAGTGATAAACCTATTGAACAAACAGCCAGGACTTTAGATCCCTCCTGAAAGCTAACAGAGAAACATTTCTTCTCAAGAGAACTGGCAAGGCATTCCACAGTTGGGGTGCCAAACATCGGAAAGAGCGACCTCCGATGAGTGTACGTTTAAAGACCGAGACAGATGCCAAGTTCAGCGAAGCTGACCGCAGTGATCTGGAAGGTTGATAAAAAGCCAGCCGCTTCCTAATGTAATTGGCGCCAAAACCATGGAGCGCTTTAAAAGTAAGTGTAAGCGCCTTAAAAACAATCTGTTTACGGATTAGGAGCCAGTGAAGGGTTTTCAATGAGTCAGTAGCACTAGCTCTCCGATGGAGGCCAAGAATAGCACGGGCAGCCGAGTTTTGAACAACTTGCAAACGTGCAATAAGATATTCCAGCAGACCAAGATAGAGCACGTTGGCATAGTCTAAACGGGAGCCTATCAAGGCCTGCACGGTAGTCTTCCTGTGCTCCAGGGAAAGTAAAGGAAGAAACTTTCTAAGCATCTTGAGGAGGCCAAAACATTTCCCCACAAGACCGAGCAGCGCCAGGATTGTCTGAGTGGCCAGTCCCTGGGAGCCTGCAGCTTTTCTCTAACCCGGGAGTGAACACAGCTGGGTTGGAGAAATGGAAATGTGCATGTCCGTTTGGCCGGCCTAGGACGGCAGGGCAAACTTACATGTGCACTTCTTTCTAAGTGCCGACCATTCCTCCGGACCCCACTCCGTGCTACACGCATGCGTACGGGAGTCACAGAAAAATAAAATGACGTTTTATTATTCAGGAACTGACGAGTGGGGCGACGCTCCTCCGCCATTATAGTGGATGAGCCCCTTCAGGCACCTCTGTTCTGTCAGTCTGTACAGCTAGTAACCTCTGCCCTGCTAGTCTGCACAAGAGTGATCTCTGCACTGTTGTTTATACAGGTCGTGACTGCTGCTCCGTTGTTCTACAGACACACACCTATTGACAGGACATGTTCTTCCATGTTAGGCTGCACACAACTATCGCTTTTCTGCTAGCCTGTACTGTCCCTAACCTTTGTTCGATTTGTCTGTGAAGGAAGTGACATTTGCCCCAACATCTATACAGGAAGTGGCATTGGACCCATCGTCTGTAGAAGTTATTCCACTCCATTGTTCCTGACATACCTCGATGGGGACTCTGAAGCTGTAAATATTTGTCGTTCAGAAATGTTGATGCTTACTGTGGGTGGGTTGTGTCTGCTTCACCACCCACCTTTTTACCTATGTGTTAAATCCCTATTTTTTCCCATCACCTCTTACTTTGTGTCACAGCCTCTTTTTGTAGAGTTTGTGTTGATTTAAGTGCCCTCTTGTGCACCTGTCTTTGTGCTCAGAGTCACATTCAAAGAACTGCCTTCTGCTTTACCCAAGGATATAAAACATTTGTAAGGATTTATGTGTCAACCAAAGGAAGGATACTGAATACACTTTCCATAGTTCATCGCTGCATATACCCCATGTCTGTATGTTTATCTTTCCAGCCTGCATCTGTAATATACCCTTGAGGCCTTCACTGAGTGCCTTGTTCTCTGACTGTTTCCCTGCATCCTGACTGATAGCACTGCCTGTGTCAGATTGGTTAATTCTCTTGAGGTAATTTCATAGAATTATCCCAGACCCATCACACATTTGTGGTTGTGAACACTGGAGCCTAACAAGCAGAAGACTCTATGTTATATGTATTGTGAGGTTACCCACATTAAGTTGTGTATTGTACTTCTCTACCTCCTTGTGGATATGTACTGTGAATTTCTACATCCTAATTGTTCTTATTAGATACACTAGGGTGTGCATTTTAGCTTTCTACGCCTTGCTGGGTCTGCACTGTCCATTTCTACACTCCCAATGTGAATTTCAGGTTCTACTGCCTTGTGAGTCTGTGTGTTCCTGTGTCTTTAAAGTTGTGGCACTGCAGGTACCTACACCTGTGTGGTGTGGCACCTGGGTGCTTCAAACTGCTGGTCAGTGTACCTTGGGGATGTGTTGTGTTCTGCACCTGCTGGTTGTGCAATATGGAGAATCGATGTACCTGTTGTTTTGTACTGTGGGTTTCTTCGCCCTTACAACTGCACACTTTGTGGTTCCACAGCCCTAGAATTGTGCAAAGCAGGATCTTCTTATACCCCTGTGGTTGTGCAATATTGGAGAACTTTATGCATTGAGTTATGTAGTGTGGGCAGCTGCTCTTTTAATTTTGGACTTGCAACGTGGTTTGCGTTCAGTCTTAATACATTCGACAAGTTTTGTTGAATATTTCTCATATTGCTGCTTAACTCATGTACTATAGCTTGTGGCAAACACCACGAGCGGCTAATATACCAGTGACAACTGCACCAGAAATCAGCCGTGACTTCAGCCGTTTACTTTAGCATGCATTGGAAAGACTACTGATGTCATAAAAGGGGAGGGTTGTGTTTTGGTTACCAGGGCAGCAAAGGCTCAGGGCGTCCAAGGGGAAGTAATTTTCTGTTCCAAAAACACAATTTCAATCAATGTTTGATTTTATAAAGTGCAATGTGACTTCTCGTCCTCATCCTGCCCCTTATGTGACTTAAAAATGGTCAGATAAGGGGGCAGATGTTCCTTAATATTGGTTTTCAATTTGGTGCTACACAAGGAGGACACATGCCAAGACTAACAAACATCTGCAACTAAAAATAAAATATGAAAATGTTATGTTTTGTAATGCAGGAGAGCTTGTGATTTAAACACTTGCCATTGATATTTACATAATTTTATATGTGATATATACTTGATCTTTGCGTAACTTTCTTGACTTGTATCACGATAAACAATCCGTTAAATGGGCTAGTGTTGATTGTGCACTTGCTGCAGAGATTGGGGTATAATTCTTCAGTTGATAATCAAAAACTTGTTTATTCTATGAAGTTCAATAAATTGATTACTGTTGAGTGGGGTAAAAACGTTTATTGTTCAGAAGTTGAAAAACAACTGTTTGTGGAAGGAGTAGCAAAAATAGTTTCTGTTGAACACAGCGATAACTTTGGTCACACATTCTAGCGTAAGGGGTCAGAGGCCATGTGAACATGTTCAATTTGAAGACACAGTAAATTCCAGCCATTATCCTACTATGCTCTGCCACCTCACACCAGGTCTACTGACTAAGCTTCAAGAGTCGATAACTGGATTCAGGTCAGGACTCTGCAATTTCATGGCCCAAATTCAGAGGTAGAACCCAACTATCTAAGTTCTGGAGACTCAGGAAATGCAGCTGGCCCAGAGTCCAACATCTGTAACCTGTAATGCCAGCTAAGGGATGTAGATTAGAGGCTAGATAAAAATTTCCCTCAAACTTTATTTTCTCTATGCAGAACAACTAAACGCTGAAGTACCCACAAAGCGACATTATGAGGTTGTACAGATTGAGTGAATCCGCGTGGACAATCACCCGTCACTTAGAATGTACGCACTCATTCACTCAATGAAAGCTCCAGCATCACTCACTCACGCACTTGCATTCATGTTCATGACTATCGCTCACACGGACACACCGCTTCAGTGCAAGCTTCCATTCCTGCCCGCTGCTCTCACACACATTGAACACATGCAGTATTAGCGGACACGTCACTTGCACACTTGACAAGCATACACAGCTCAGGCAGCAGAGGTGGAGACTCGCACACATCAGTTGTAACAAGAAGACCAAGAAGTGGCAGCTTCCCTGTTTCAGGTGAAGAGGAACAGCACAGGCAGCAGTAGTGTACACGTGTTCCTCACACACATTAGAGGTACAGCACTGGCAGCAGCAGTTCAAGTTTCCTTTGCATACAGAACAAATAACACAAATGGGGCAGAACTGGAATCTTCCCCTCACACAGACGAGCAGGTACTTACATGTGATGCATCACTAAACACTTCAAAAAATAAATAAGCGACTGAGTGCTGTGCTATTACCGTTTGGCTGAAAAGAACACACTCCCACATACACTACCCAATATCTATGCGTAGCGTTTACTGTACGAGCTCTGTGCATTTGCAAAACACACCAAAATAATACAGAGAAAAATCCCAAAAACTTAAATCAACAAATGCAATAAAAATGTGTATCCTAACCTGATAGATTTCTACACCTCCCTGGGTCTGCACTGTCCATTTCTACACTCCTGGTGTGCATTTCTGGTTCTACTGCCTTGTAGGTCTGTGCCTTCCTGTGTACTGCAGGTACTTACAGCTGTGTGGTGTGGCACCTGGGTGTTGCAAACTGTTGGTCAGTGTACCCTTGGGATGTGCTGTGTTCTGCACTTGCTGGTGGTGCAATATGTAGTTTCTATGTCACTGTTGTGTAATGCGGATTTCTTTGCCCTTAAGCTGCACGCTTTGTGGTTCATCAGCCCTAGGATTGTGCAACGCAGGATTTTTTTCCTACCCCTGTGGTTGTGAAATATTGGGGAACTGTGCCTACTGAGTTGTGTAGTGTGGGCAGCTGCTCTTTTAATTTTGACCTTACAACGTGGTTTGCCTTCAGTGTTTCTACATTCGACAAGTTTTGTTGAATATTTCTTGTTTTGCCGTTTAACTCTTCACCATAGCTTGTGGTATACACCACGTGCGGCTACTATACCAGTGATAACTTCACCAGCAATCAGCTATGGCTTCAGCCTTTTACTTTAGCATGCATTGCAAAGGCTACTGATGTCATAAAAGGAGAGGGTAGTGTTTTGGTTGCCAAGGCCCAGGGCGTGGTCTAAGAGGAAGGAAATAGTTTTCTGTTCCAAAGACACAACTTTTATCAATGTTTTATTTTTATATAGTGCAAAGTGACTCCTCGTCCCACACTTAAAAAAATAAATAAGCGACTGGGTGTGCTGCTATTGTGGTTTGCCTGCAAATAACGCATTCCCACAAACACCACCTAATATCTGTTTGTAGCGTTTACTATACAAGCTCTCTGTGTATTTGCAAAGCGCACAATAATAATACACAGAAAAATCCTAAATACTTAAACCAACGAATGCAATAATAATGTGTACCCTAACTTAATAGACATACATTGTCCCTTCCACCTAGCTTTAAATTCAGAAGCTGCTATTAGACAGCTAGTCCCAAACTGTTTGTTTGGTATGGCAATAGTCCCACACAGGGCTAGAAGGGGCAAAAGACTTCCCATGTTTTGGTGCTTGAAACTATTCTAGATTCACATGCTATGCATAATGCTCACAGCTAGTGGTTGTGCTTAAAACGGTGGACATAAAATGTAGACGGATAGGTTCATTATGCAATTGGTCTGAAACCCCCAGTGCTTCACACCTGATGATACCTTCAGACTGTATTTTTTCCTGCCATGTGTCTCAGAAGCATGAGTGGTGTATTGAACAACTGCAGAGGATGCTAATTGTTTTGGGACTGGAATAGTTCAGAACCCTTTTTGAACTTAAGGATTTGGTAGAATAGGTCACTTGGGAATGACTCAAACGTATTGAATTTATGGATTCTCTCCGCTTTCTTGAAGCTGGGCAAGGACAATTTGCATTTAAAATATTGCTCAATGTGTCATTAGAAGTTGCCATGGATAGAACATCACCAACCTTCAATCAATCAATCATTTGTAGAGCGCACTACTCACCCGTGAGGGTCTCATGGTGCTGGGGGGGGGGGGGGGAGGGGGAGGGCGGAGCTGCTACTGCTCGAGCAACCAGGTCTTGAGAAGTCTCCTGAAGGTCAGCAGGTCCTGGGTCTGTCGCAGGTGGATGGGGAGGGTGTTCCATGTCTTGGCGGCGAGGTGGGAGAAGGATCTGCCGCCGGTGGTCGTTCAGTGGATGCGTGGAATGGTGGCAAGAGCGAGGTATGCGGAGCGAAGGTGGCGGTTGGGAGTGTAGAAGGTGAGTCGTTTGTTGAGGTATTCTGGCCCGGCGCCGTGGAGTGCTTTGTGAGCGTGGGTGAGGAGCTTGAAGGTGATCCTCTTGTTGACAGGGAGTCAGTGCAGGTCCCTCAGGTGGGCAGTGATGGGGCTGTGGCTGTGGCGGGGGATGTCAAGGATGAGGCGTGCGGAGACATTCTGAATGCGTTGGAGTCTCTTCTGAAGTTTGCCCGTGGTTCCAGCGTAGAGGGCGTTTCCGTAGTCCAGCCTGCTGGTGACAAGTGCCTGAGTGACCATTCTTCTGGGTCCGGTGAGGATCCATCTGTAGATCTTGCGCAGCAAGCGGAGGGTGTTGAAAGCAGAAGGAGGAGACGGCGTTTACTTGCTGGGTCGTCGTCAGTGATGAGTCCAAGATGAACCCCAGGTTGCCTGCGGGGTTGGTGGGTGTTGGTGCAACTCCCAGTGAAGCCGGCCACCAGGAGGAGTCCCAGGCGGAGGGGGTGGGTCCGAGGATGAGGACGTCCATCTTGTCTGAGTTCAGTTTCAGGCAGCTGTTCTTCATTCATTCGGCGACGGCTTTCATTCCCTTGTGGAAGTTGGTTTTGGCGGTGGCGGGGTCTTTGGTGAGGGAGAGGATCAGCTGGGTGTTGTCGGCGTATGAGACGATGTTGAGGGTGTGCAATCGGACGATGTTGGCGAGTGGTGTCATGTAGACGTTGAAAAGTGTCGGGCTGAGGGTGATCCCTGGGGTACGCCGCAGATGATCTTGTAATCCATGTCTGCTCAATTCTCTGTGCCGAGCTTATTCGTGTTCTATACCAAAGACGTTGAAAGTGGGAAGCAAGAGAAACTCATAGGAATTGCTACTGTTAACCAAGTTGTAGCCTGTTTACTGAAACTCTGAAGCATAACCTGACCTCTGACTTCAACGCAGAACAATCGGAAACTGAAAGGAATGTTTGCAGAATCTTACTCAGGATTTACATGAATGCTCCACATGATTTTTTTTTTTAGATAGGAAACCAGACTTCTCCATTCCCTTTAGCTTGAGAATTAGGCCGCTTGGACGTTAACCGCATGCGTGCGGGCGGAATTCCGCCCGTACGCTGAGATTTTCGAAAGCGCACTTTACGTGACGAGCTGGGCTCGTCATCAGCGTGCGAGGAGGCTACCTCATGACGAGCCCAGCTCGTCATCAGCGTGGAAGGGGTTAAGAACCATCGTGTGGCATTTTGATGCCTTTACCACGGAATGGCAAGGCTTAGCTGAAGAGAAGGCACTTCTAGAGCACAGGGAAGTGCTATTTTAAATCTGTCTATTTGGAAGTGGCTGGTTCTGCCCTACTGGCCATAGGGTCACTTTATGCTGTTTCCTGGCCTGGGATCTTACAGGATGGTGGGTCTATTGAGTCACATATTGATATAAATACCAGTTTATATAGCATGTCTGAGTGGTATTATCTAGGAAATCTGCCTCTTCGAATTGGTCACCCCGGATTCTTTGGCTTTTTCTCAAATGTATTTTTGCTGGCTTTAGAATTGTGTTCACTTTATCCCTGCTAAACATGAGAAACATGTCTGTGCTCTCCGTTTAAACATGTAAGGTAAATACTACTTGCGGACTGCAGAACCTATTGTGTTATCCACTACACTGGCAGTGCAAACAAGGCTACAGGCCTACATGTGTTATAAAATGTATCCATTACGAGGTTACTTTCGGATAGGTAAGTATACACTCCTTTGCATGCCTAAATTTAGTATGCATGCCACATAAAGTTTTCTGGAGACGTAGTATATGTCACCGTGGGAGGGGGGGGGATGGTGTGTACTAAAAAAAGAACCCGCCCTGACGAATGCCCAGGATCTATTAAGGCCAGTAATGTTGGGCAGAAACATGTTGGCGTTGTAAGAGTCATAGGATCATAGTATACTCAGTGACCCTTTCATAGTTATTTTTAATCTTTCCTATCCACCCCTTGAATAAAGGGGGGATATCTTGGGAGTGGATGAGGAATTTTTATTTAGCTATAAAGCCCCACTAGATAGTAATATACAAAGAACATGGTTGAGCCCACCCTCACTTTTAGGGGTATGGGTGAACCCAATGATGAAGCATGACACTATTAGAGTGAGTGAGGGTTACTTAAAAAAAAGGATTCGTTTCCCGCCCCCTACTAAGGTGGTGTATAGGCGTGGCACATATCCACCCCCTCTTGATAATTGCTTCTTCTAGCAGAGGTATACCTTTACAGTTATTGTGTCGTTTTTAGGGCGTATGTCCCCCTTCGTCCTTTGACATTCGGAAGGATCTCCCCACCCTTCTAGGTTCGGGATGTCCCTTGACCTCCCATACCAAAGTTTTGAGTAAACTCTCTTACACCAACAAACCGAAGAAGGATGGCGTATGAAGATCAATACTTCGATATCCGCCAACTCGTTTAACATGTACACACATACCAGAGAGGGATTTCTATATAAACTCTTAGTTTTTAAGGATATGTATGTTTTCATGCTCATGCTCCCGAAACACCTCAGTTGAGGGGCAGCTGTGCAGCTTTATGACATAAAGTCAGCACAGTGGGTTTTACCAAATGTGAAGCAGAGATGACATGCATGTGTCCCGGTTACCTAGGCAATTATTTGGCAGAATGCATTTCTATTCGCCAATGTCAGCAGAGCGTGAATTGGACATAATACATTTTGTACTCTTTGGGGTATATGCACGAAACCATGTTGACCTATCATGCTACAGAAGCGTTTTTTGGGGTTTATAAAGATACTGTGAAGATGGGTGGCTTCTGCAATTCATAATGAAATTGTCATTCCAGAGATTAATTCTTATACAGCACCAGCACATCAGCTGAGGACCCCGACTCGACCTGCCATGTACTGGCATGAAAAGTTGTTATCTTATACAATACAAGACCTGTTCTGTGGGTGAATGTACTTATCCTCATCCTTGCCAACTAATAAGGTTATTTCGTTGGGACAGTGGCTTTCACATCAGCCATTATAACTTACTGGGTGGAGATCACCACGTCACATTTATAGCATCAACAAGAGATTGAATTTAAAAAGATGGCGCTGTTTTCACTCTAGACTCTCTGTTTCTCAACACTCCCGTCCCAAAGGAATTGAAAGGATGGGGTGAAGAGAACAGGAAAACAAGGAAAGGTGTAGGAAAAGAGTGGTGGAACCTCCCAAGAGCATCACCATGGAGGCAAGCAGGATGGTACTCGCCTGCTGCCTAGGTTCTCATCATCAGCATCCACCACTCAAAAGCAAAAGTGAAGGTGTGCAAACAGAAAAGTGCAGGTGCTAGGGTATCCGTCCCAATCTATACACCAAGCCTGGTGTGTTGCAGGTGTGGACCCAACGTGAGGAGAAGATGTGGCAAAAGACTGTAACACTCTAATCCTGTGATAATAAAACCGAACTTTATCACACTGGCCTCCTGGTACTTTATTCTGTGCTGTGTGACAGTTCAATTTAAAAAGCCACCATTTTTCGTTGCCCCTATACACTTACGGCAACTTCTTCAGGGCGTTGGTCTGTCACTCCCCCCTGCACCAACTTTCATATGTGTGTCATTGGTTGACGCTCGACATGTATACCTATACCATGAGCATGGATGTGCTCTCGTCACCCCTTGGTGTTCTTGTTTTTATGTTTTTGGTCCCATGTGCTACCCACGTCAGCCGGGAACTCGTGTGCTGCTGAGCGTTGTCTCATGAAAAGTTGTTACCCATAAGTTGGGTAGTGTAGCATACTAGATACCAGTGTGGGGAAGCTGGCACTAGGGCAGGTGCAAGTAGGTTGCAATGATGAAAAAAACAAGTAGATGGCACTTGTGAACTATGCCAGAATCTGGTACTGGCTGTCAGTGTATGAACTGTCCACGGGTGGGCAGTGTAGGAGAGTAGGGTCTGCTATCCTATGGTCACCCCAAATTTTTGCTTTTTGCTTCACTGGTTTTCGACTTACTGAGGCTGTGGGCCTGCTAATCAGACCCCCAGCCTGCTGCTCTCTCACTAAATTAATAATACATGTGCTATAGGTACATACCACAATTGGAAATGGACTCCTTGTCAGCCCCTGTACCATGCACTATAGGTGCTCAGGGCATAGGTGCCACCAAGGCCTACCAGGGGCTGCAGCATATCTTTTGCCACCCCTGGCTGGTTCTTAAATTGACACAACTGGCTGATCACTCAGCTGGGGCAAGATGGTGTAATCACCTCTTGCTTAGGTATAGTATACCTATATCTAAACCTATATCTGGACACATATAAACCTGTGAGCCACTCCTATGGAAGGCCGCATCAATCCTGGAGGCAGAGTGCGTGGTTTAATGTGAGATGGAGCTCTAGCATGAGCTGAGCCTGTCTGCAGCTGACGGGAACAAGTCCCTAAGCTGTTCCAGGATAATGCCATACCATATACTATTAAGTGCCTTATAATGCTCGCGGTTATATAGCAACTTTGGTTTGGCTTTATCAAAACATGTCGTGTAAGGTGTCATACGATTTGGAATACTATCCCCTCGCCAGTTCTGGCGACGGGGATAGCATTCCACCCCTCTAGAGGGAGAAGACATGTTACTTTACTGAAATGCGGTTGATTTTTAAAAGAGCCTCAGATCCACAAAATGGATGCTTTTGCAACAGACACGAGTCTGACCCCCTGCAACTGACCGAAACTCAGCCAAGGGGGTCTGGACAAAGGGTTTCCTGTCGCAGGGAGGTGTCACACCACCCCAGACAGGAGATAGTGGATTGTAGCAGGGAGGTTTGAAAGAAACCAGACACTGCATGGGGAGCACAAGGCAGCCCCTTGCATAATCCGGCCAAACCGGTTCTGGGGCACACCAGCCCCCGTCCCAGCGCGGCCTGGATCAAAGGAAAGGGGTGTACCCACCCCCTTCCTGGGTCCCAACCATAGGAGGGGACCTAGCAGGTAATCCAGCCCCCTAGATTGGTATAAGAATGGGAGCAGTGCCAATGCACTTCAGATTATCCTGATGAAACATAAGAAACGAAACTCTGGACCCTTCAACATCCTACTCAACGTAGAAGACTGAAGAATCTCCCTTGTGGTCAAGGAGTGACCACCCTGTGCAAACAGGCACCATCCAGCACATCGACGACTGCTTTGTTGCAGTTCCCGCCGGGACTCGAGCGACAGAGATCGACGAGATCAAGCTTGCCTGCCTTCTTACAGCCCGATCCATAGTCCCTGCAGAGCAGAGACCCGTGGAGGCGACCGGAAGCGTGGGGCACGCCATCTTGAAAAGACCACGAGACGCTGACCGTGCAGCCCACGAGTGACCCTCGAAGCTGTACACCGGGGTTTGAGAAGCCCCAACCCTGAGCCACTCTTGCACCGAAGTTCACCCCTCTACACTTGACGAGTGCTGCGTGGGGCCCTTCTGCTTCTTTTGGCTCAACGCGTTGGCCCGGTCACTTGCCAGCTGGCTTGTGGCCCCTGTGCCGGCGAAAACCTAAATACGACTTGTGATTCTGGTTGCTCCAGATTTACACCAGCTCCCCTGAAAAGGAGCCCCCACTCTGACCCTCCTGGTCCGAGTGAGAAGCAATCTTCCAGTTCCGCGTGGATTGCTTTTGCCAAGTGTTGTTTGCTCCAATCTTGAAGCCGACAGCGCCGACGGTGAGAGCCTACGTGGGACAGCTCGTGACCCGCTCCTGGACGTCGCAGATGCCCCAGAGCCCACGTGGCAGCGGAGAGAAGCTCCTCGACAACCACCTGATTGCGCCCGACATTGCCTGGTTACGTCCTGGTTCCACCCGGGTCACTGCTGAGTGACCCAGACTCTGTCCCCTCTGCTTTCAGGTACTTTTCGACTCTGATCCACCCTTGGATCACACCGGACACTTCTCCTTCACATCGCCTGCAGCATCTTCAGCTTCAAGCACCCAGAACCTGCGTGACGAAACCCGACGCCACTTCGACCCTATGCACCCGCTTCCTGTGGGTGAGGTAACATTGCAACGCCGGTGTTCCCACACTGGTACACACCTCTAGGGTCTGTGTCTAAAGTTTTGTCCTTCTAGGTTCAGCGGAAGTGTCCTAAAACTCTGTTTGCTTAACTTTTACGCACCATTGACTTGCATTGGTGCATGCGTGTGCTTTAAGCACTGCACCCGAATCCCGCGGGCTTTTCCCGACTTCAGCATTTCTTTTCCCGACTGCTCCCAGCGATGCCCTAGGCCCTAGGCCTAACCACTGTTCGATTGGTATCTCTTATACCACTTTTTAGGTCTCGTCTTTTCCATTCTGAAGGAATGGGAAATGGCGAGAAGTGCTCAAAATCCTCTTGAAACCACCGCTTTTCCACCGCTTTTTTCGTGCGGTTTTCTTCAAGTGCACGTGTCCACAGGCATGCGCTTTTGGCCCATAAACTTTCATGGCCATCTGTTCCCCAATGTCCCTCCCACCCTTCCTTTGATCTTGCCGCGAGTTCTTACAGGCTAATGGCCCTCCCCCAGCACAGAGCGCGCATCGCTTGTTTTTTTTTAGAGCGCTGTGCTCTCACAAGCACTTCTTCCTACTTGTTTAAAAAAAAGTACTCAAGGCGTTTGCCTACATGAACACTTCAGTCAAACGTCGCACGTTACCTCGCAGAAGGGAGATGCAGCCGTTTAATTTGGAGGTAAACGATCCAAGAACTCTCTCCATGAGAAAACTACTTGTTTTTCCCAATAATCTGTTCAATACCCAAAGGCTACCCTCTTCCCACCGTTGACTTTACACGAGCATGCAGCCCCATCTACCATTGTGACCGAGGAGCTCGTGAAAAGGGCATGCTCTTCAGAAACACACACAGCGTTGCTTCAGCACCATAAATGGCCACGCAAACCCATCTGTCAAACGAAACCACATGACCTTAACTTACCATACGAATTATTTTGTGGAGTGCAACTAGCAAAGTTCACACTGGCGTCGAAAGTATGAGCGCTGAGGAAGCAATGTTTAATCATTTGATTCAAGTGCTCGTAGAAGTGGCAGTGGTGTAACAAGGCCTGAAGAGCGGGCTTTCCTACCAGCGAGAGCCTGGACTCGTCGACGTGCACACAGGGGCCCTGGAATGAGAAGCAGCATGGTCAGCATGTGTACAGCTGTTCATTTGAGAAGGCCAAACTGTTATTGGCAAAGTCTGAAACACACAAAATACATCTGCCGGCATCGGAATAACAAGCAGGTTCTGAAGCATGAATGCAGCCTGAAACACAAAACTTTGTCAACACTGCCATCTAAAGGAAATAACGGCTAAAAGCAGGCTAGCACTTGCAGCACGAAGACATCTCCTGATCCCCGTCTGGTCTGAAAACCACATTTATTTTAATTCACATGATCTAATGAGGCCCTAAAAGGCACGTTGCAGTCCTGTGCGGAATAAAACAGAGAGGCGAGCAGCTATGCATTGCCGTTGTGTCAGAGTACAGACTTCATTTATTTTTAACTTTTTTTGTGACAAATTGTAGGGATTAGTTAAACCTAAACAAATCACCCATTTACAAATGGACGGCGTCGCGTACAATATTTTTGGAAATGATGCGTTTGTTATTTTTTCCCAAGATTCCATTTAAAGGGGCAAATGAGGAATAAAGGTGGCATTAACGTTAAGGGTCTACCGTATTTAGGTACAAATTCATGACGATAAATACTTACAAAATGCTTTCTGGATATCTTCTCAGGGAGATTTCTTCTTCGATAAAAAAACAAAACAAGCATTGGCATAGCCAATAGGTCTCGCCTTTGGGACCTTACAAGTGTTTAGCTATGCAACAGTTGTTGTTTCACCAAGGATATTGTTCTGGATAACCAAACACTTATAAGGTCCCAAAGGCGAGACCTATTGGCTATGCCAATGCTTGTTTAGTATATGGTCTGAGTGGCCCCCCGCCCTCATCCATAATTGTGCAACTTTGTATGTTATACTGTGCTTTTGATTTAACGCTTGTGCCCCTTTGTTCATAAAGAGTACTGGGGATTTATTTAAGAATAAACACATATATTTTCATAATATATACTTGTGTGGTGTCCTTTCATTTGATATTACAGGACTGTGATTGGTAAAACAGCTCGCTTAACACGACCTCTTGAGTTAAGCCTTCAAGGCTGCTTAGTCTATGCTACCATTAAGATAGCTTGTCTACAAGGTTGACTTACAACCAGACACCATAAGGGTTAGCTTGGACTGATACAAGGTGGTTCCAGAATTGGAAACATCATATATCAGGGCAACTTCTCACATTGGTGCGCAGCGGTGCGGATTTGAGCTTGCTGTTGTTTTACCATTGCAATCTTTTTATCAAATTGAAAGATCACATCAAGTACCTTAGGTACATATAAATCAAAAGCTTAGCATATTGAGTTCTACTGAACTTAGTACTTGTAGATTAAAGGGAGTAGCACACCCTAACTACAACTCACTAGAAAGGTACAGTAGGAAAACACTTAGTGTAGGTAAGTGCACCACTTACACCTCACTAGAGTCATGTCTGGCACAGGTGAAGCTTCAAGCTCTCTGCCTGTGACAGTTGACCTTACCAAGGCAACTTCCAGCTATGACAAACTTAGCCACAAAGACTTGGTTGCCTTGTGCATCTCAAGAGGGCTAAAAAGGGGCAGAAGTCCCACCAGTCCTACCCTGATAGCCATTCTAGAACAGGATGACTTAGATAAGGCGAGTGCAGTTCCCTTAGTCTCAGGAGATGGAGTGAATCCCCCTGTAACTGATACCACTCCAGAGGAAGAAGGAGAGGAGGTAGAGGAGGAGGATGGGTCAGATTTAGAGGACCTTGAAGATCAGGATCAGAGGGGTAACCAGGTTATAGTTGCCAGGCTTAACCAGGCCAACTTAGACCTACTTGGGAATGGAGAGGGCCAGAACCTCCCCAGATCCCAAAATATCATTCTCCCAGGCAACAGAAGAGTGAGATCTCCATCAGGGGACTCTCATATTTCTAGTGCCTCAAGAGAATCTCAGAGAGGAATGACTTCCTCTCGGAAGATTGAGCATAAGGCGAGGATGAGGGCTGTCAAACTCCAGATAGAGAGGGAGGAGGTAGCCCTGGCTCAAGCTAGACTTGCTCTAGCAAGAGAACGAAAATTGTGTGGCTTAGATGCCACTGGTGGCAGCATAATTCCTAGAGAGAAAGACAGGAGCTATGATAATAGAAACCTGACAAAAATGGTGCCCCCCTACAAGGAAGGGGATGACATCCACAAATGGATGACTGCTCTTGAGAGAGCCTGCATGGTACAGCAGGTTCCTCAGGATCAGTGGGCTGCAATTTTATGGTACTCCTTTTCAGAGAAAGGGAGGGACAGGCTCCTCACAGTTAGACCTGAGGATGCCAAAAACTACTCTGTCCTGAAGAGTGCTCTTATTGAAGGGTTTGGCCTAACCACTGAGCAATACAGGTTGTTGTTCAGAGACACCCAAAAAGCACAGACTCAGGACTGGACTGATTTTGTTGATTGTGCCACTAAGGCTCTGGAGGGTTGGCTGCAGGGAAGTAAAGTCTCAGACTATACAGGATTGTACAACCTTATAATGAGAGAGCAGATCCTTAATAACTGTCAGAACCAGCTATTGCATCAATACCTTATTGACTCTGATCTGACCTCTCCCCAAGAATTGGGAAAGAAGGCAGACAAATGGGTCAGAACAAGGATTAAGCAGAAACCCCAGAACCAAGGTGGTGACCAGAAGAAAACAGACCAGAAGGGTGGGAATCGGAAAGATAAAGAAAAGGACCAGAAGTCTTCAGGCCTCCAAACTAGTAATAAGGAGGGTGGTTCCCAAAATGGAAACAAGAAAAAGAAGAACGATGGCCCAAAGAAACCTTGGTGTAATACCTGCAAATCAGTTTCACACTGGGGCAGTGAATGCACCAAGAAAAATCCAGTTCCCACCACTGTAGCTCCTAAAGCACCTGCACCCCCTAGTACAGTTAACAGTGGTGGTACACAACCTAAGGGTATAGTGGGGTTAACCTTGGGTACTGAGATGGAATCTGGCCTAGTCAGAATCCCTACTCAGGCAGTTCTCCTATATGATGTGGACTTAGCTTTGTCCACTACAGTGAGTCCCAGTAACCTGGGCAAATATAGGCAGACGCCTTTGATAAATGAGAAACTGGCTCAGGCCTACAGGGACACATGTGCCAGTGTCACTATGGTGACACCTGACTTTGTGGACCCTGGACAGATTGTACTAGGTGAAAGTCACCTAGTGACCAATGCAAGCAACTCCACTACTTCACATAGTGTGGCTGTTGTGAACTTCTCCTGTCTCCTGGGGAGGGGTAGATGGCCTAAAGAAAGTTGTTGTGAGTGCAGACCTCCCAGTAGACTGTCTGTTAGGCAATGATCTTGAAAGCTCAGTTTGGTCAGAAGTGGGAGTACAGGACTCATGCAGAAATGCTAGGGATTTCAGCACATGTCCTTGCAGTGACAAGGACTCAGGCTAAGAAGTGCCTTCCTGAACCAGTGGTGGATCTTGGAACAATAGACCAACCACAACCCAAGAGAAGGCGCAAGAGGGTAAAGGCTATGTCTTCCCCCTTGCCCCAGATTGAGGATCAGATTTCACAGGAAACTGATTCTGCAGTCCAAGAGGAGACTGTCTCTGAGGAACTTGAGCCTGATCAGGTTGAGTTTCTGGGGACAGGGGGACCCTCAAGGGCAGACCTGGGGCAGGCCCAATTAGATTGCCCTTCACTTGAACCCCTCAGACAGCAAGCTGCTGCTGAGGCTGCAGGGAATTCTCAAGGTGCCCATAAAGTATATTGGGATGATGGACTCCTTTACTCAGAGGCTAGAGACCCCAAGCCTGGTACCACCAGGAGGTTGGTTATACCTTTGAAGTTTAGGGGTTTCCTTCTCACCTTGGCCCATGATATTCCCCTTGCAGGACACTTAGGTCAGAACAAGACTTGGGACAGGCTTGTTCCTCACTTTCACTGGCCTCATATGTCAGAAAATGTCAAGGAGTTTTGTCGCTCCTGTGTCACTTGCCAAGCCAGTGGTAAGTCAGGTGGCACAACAAAGGCCCCCCTCATACCACTACCTGTGGTGGGGGTACCCTTTGAAAGAGTTGCAGTTTTCTCAAGAGTGGGCTTTCCAAAGGAGGTACTTTCAGATAGGGGCACTAACTTCATGTCTGGATATCTAAAAGCAATGTGGAAGGAGTGTGGAGTAAACTACAAGTTTACCACACCCTATCACCCACAGTGCAATGGGCTTGTGGAGAGATTCAACAAGACCCTCAAGGGAATGATAAAAGGTTTACCAGAGAAGCTCAGGCGGAAATGGGACATCCTTTTACCCTGCTTGCTCTTTGCTTACAGAGAGGTCCCACAGAAGGGGGTTGGCTACAGCCCTTTTGAACTTTTGTTTGGCCACCCTGTGAGGGGTCCACTATGTTTGGTGAAGGAAGGATGGGAGTTACCTCTCAAAAAGCCTAAGCTAGATGTTGTGGACTATGTACTTGGTCTCCGCTCCCGGATGGCTGAGTATATGGAGAGAGCATCCAAAAACCTGGAGGCCAGTCAAGAATTACAGAAAGCTTGGCATGACCAAAAGGCTGTTCTGGTTGAGTTCCAGCCAGGGCAGAAGGTGTGGGTGTTGGAGCCAGTGGCCCCAGCAGCACTCCAGGACAAATGGACTGGACCCTACCCTATTATTGAGAAAAAGGGAGAAGTCACCTACCTGGTTGACTTTGGAACCCCTAGGAGCCCCCACAGGGTGCTCAATGTGAATCGTTTGAAAGCATTTGTGGACAGGGAGGACATGAGCTTGCTCATGGCCACAGATGGGGAACAGGAGGAAGAGAGTGACCCTCTCCCAGACCTGCTTTCCCAGAACCCTGATGATGGTTCAGTTGATGGAGTAGCCTTGGCAGGCAGCCTCACTGACCAGCAACAGATGGACTGCAGACAGGTTTTGCAAGCCCACAGACACTTGTTTTCACTCACACCCAGTCAAACTAACTGGTGCACCCACGAGGTGGACACCGGTGACAGTCTGCCTGTGAAGAATAAGATCTTGAGGCAACCTGACCATGTCAGGGATTGTATAAAGGCTGAGGTGCAAAAGATGTTGGAGCTTGGAGTGATTGAGCCATCAGAGAGCCCATGGGCTAGCCCAGTGGTCCTTGTGCCAAAACCTCATACCCAAGATGGAAAGAGAGAAATGAGGTTTTGTGTGGACTACAGAGGTCTCAATGCTGTCACTAGGACAGATGCACATCCCATTCCAAGAGCAGATGAGCTCATTGATAAATTGGCTTCTGCCAAGTTTCTGAGCACATTTGATTTGACAGCTGGCTACTGGCAGATAAGACTAGCTGAAGAGTCAAAAGCCAAGACCGCATTCTCTACCCCTAGTGGACATTATCAGTTTGTGGTAATGCCCTTTGGTTTGAAGAATGCACCTGCCACCTTCCAAAGGTTGGTGAATCAAGTCATTGCTGGGCTGGATGACTTTTGTGCAGCATATCTAGATGATATTGCTGTCTTTAGCTCCACCTGGGAGGATCACCTGATCCACCTGAAGAAGGTTCTGGAGGCCCTGCAAAAGGCAGGCCTGACTATCAAGGCTACCAAGTGCCAGATAGGGCAGAGCAAGGTTGTGTACCTGGGCCACCTAGTAGGTGGGGGTCAGGTTCAACCACTGGAGAGCAAGATCAGACCATACAGGACTGGGCTCCTCCAACTACCCAGACACAAGTCAGAGCCTTCTTGGGCCTGACTGGGTATTACAGAAATGTTGTAAAGAACTATGGGTCCATTGTGACACCATTGAATGACTTGACATCCAAGAAGATGCCCAAAAAGGTTCAGTGGACAGTTAGCTGTCAAAAGGCATTTGATGACCTGAAGAAGGCCATGTGCTCTGCACCTATCCTGAAGAGGCCTGACTACTCCAAACAGTTCAATGTACAGACAGATGCTTCTGAGTTGGGGGTGGGAGCTGTGCTTTCACAACTTAATCAAGATGGTCAAGACCAGCCCATTGCTTTTATTAGCAGAAGGCTGACCCCCAGGGAGAAACGTTGGTCAGCTATTGAGAGGGAGGACTTTGCTGTGGTTTGGGCCCTGAAGAAGTTGAGGCCATTCTTGTTTGGAACTCACTTCCTAATTCAGACAGACCATAGTCCCCTCTTGTGGCTAAATCAGATGAAGGGTGAAAATCCCAAACTGCTCAGGTGGTCCATTTCCCTACACGGGATGGACTTTACAGTGGAGTACCGCCCAGGGACTGACCATGGTAATGCAGATGGTCTCTCCAGGTACTTCCACTTAGAACATGAAGACTTATCTGGTCAAGGTTAAGTTTAATGTCCCTGCGTTTGGGGGGGGGGGGTGTGTAGGAGAGTAGGGTCTGCTATCCTATGGTCACCCCAAATTTTAGCTTTTTGCTTCACTGGTTTTCGACTTACTGAGGCTGTGGGCCTGCTAATCAGACCCCCAGCCTGCTGTTCTCTCACTAAAATAATAATACATGTGCTATAGGTACATACCACAATTTGAAATGGACTCCTTGTCAGCCCCTGTACCATGCACTATAGGTGCTCAGGGCATAGGTGCCACCAAGGCCTACCAGGGGCTGCAGCATATCTTTTGCCACCCCTGGCTGGTTCTTAAATTGACACAACTGGCTGATCACTCAGCTGGGGCAAGATGGTGTAATCACCTCTTGCTTAGGTATAGTATACCTATATCTAAACCTATATCTGGACACATATAAACCTGTGAGCCACTCCTATGGAAGGCCTCATCAATCCTGGAGGCAGAGTGCGTGGTTTAATGTGAGATGGAGCTCTAGCATGAGCTGAGCCTGTCTGCAGCTGACGGGAACAAGTCCCTAAGCTGTTCCAGGATAATGCCATACCATATACTATTAAGTGCCTTATAATGCTCGCGGTTATATAGCAACTTTGGTTTGGCTTTATCAAAACATGTCGTGTAAGGTGTCATACGATTTGGAATACTATCCCCTCGCCAGTTCTGGCGACGGGGATAGCATTCCACCCCTCTAGAGGGAGAAGACATGTTACTTTACTGAAATGCGGTTGATTTTTAAAAGAGCCTCAGATCCACAAAATGGATGCTTCTGCCACAGACACGAGTCTGACCCCCTGCAGCTGACCGAAACTCAGCCAAGGGGGCCTGGACAAAGGGTTTCCTGTCGCAGGGAGGTGTCACACCACCTCAGACAGGAGATAGTGGATTGTAGCAGGGAGGTTTGAAAGAAACCAGACACTGCATGGGGAGCACAAGGCTGCCCCTTGCATAATCCGGCCAAACCGGTTCTGGGGCACACCAGCCCCCGTCCCAGCGCGGCTTGGATCAAATGAAAGGGGTGTACCCACCCCCTTCCTGGGTCCCACCCATAGGAGGGGACCTAGCAGGTAATCCAGCCCCCTAGATTGGTATAAGAATGGGAGCAGTGCCAATGCACTTCAGATTATCCTGATGAAACATAAGAAACGAAACTCTGGACCCTTCGACATCCTACTCAACGTAGAAGACTGAAGAATCTCCCTTGTGGTCAAGGAGTGACCACCCTGTGCAAACAGGCACCATCCAGCACATCGACGTCTGCTTTGTTGCAGTTCCCGCCGGGACTCGAGCGACAGAGATCGATGAGATCAAGCTTGCCTGCCTTCTTACAGCCCGATCCACAGTCCCTGCAGAGCTGAGACCCGTGGAGGCGACCGGAAGCGTGGGGCACGCCATCTTGAAAAGACCATGAGACGCTGACCGTGCAGCCCACGAGTGACCCTCGAATCTGTACACCGGGGTTTGAGAAGCCCCAACCCTGAGCCACTCTTCCACCGAAGTTCACCCCTCTACACTCGACGAGTGCTGCGTGGGGCCCTTCTGCTTCTTTTGGCTCAACGCGTTGGCCCGGTCACTTGCCAGCTGGCTTGTGGCCCCTGTGCCGGCGAAAACCTAAATACGACTTGTGATTCTGGTTGCTACAGAGTTACACCAGCTCCCCTGAAAAGGAGCCCCCACTCTGACCCTCCTGGTCCGAGTGAGAAGCAATCTTCCAGTTCCGCGTGGATTGCTTTTGCCAAGTGTTGTTTGCTCCAATCTTGAAGCCGACAGCGCCGACGGTGAGAGCCTACGTGGGACAGCTCGTGACCCGCTCCTGGACGTCGCAGATGCCCCAGAGCCCACGTGGCAGCGGAGAGAAGCTCCTCGACAACCACCTGATTGCGCCCGACATTGCCTGGTTCCGTCCTGGTTCCACCCGGGTCACTGCTGAGTGACCCAGACTCTGTCCCCTCTGCTTTCAGGTACTTTTCGACTCTGATCCACCCTTGGATCACACCGGACACTTCTCCTTCACATCGCCTGCAGCATCTTCAGCTTCAACCACCCAGAACCTGCGTGACGAAACCCGACGTCTCTTCGACCCTATGCACCCGCTTCCTGTGCGTGAGGTAACATTGCAACGCCGGTGTTCCCACACTGGTACACACCTCTAGGGTCTGTGTCTAAAGTTTTGCCCTTCTAGGTTCAGCGGAAGTGTCCTAAAACTCTGTTTGCTTAACTTTTACGCACCATTGACTTGCATTGGTGCATGCGTGTGCTTTAAGCACTGCACTTGAATCCCGCAGGCTTTTCCAGACTTCAGCATTGCTTGTCCCGACTGCTCCCAGCGATTCCCTAGGCCCTACGCCTAACCACTGTTCGATTGGTATCTCTTATACCACTTTTTTAGTATATGGTCTGAGTGGCCACCCGCCCTCATCCATAATTGTGCAACTTTGTATGTTATTCTGTGCTTTTGATTTAACGCTTGTGCCCCTTTGTTCATAAAGAGTACTGGGGATTTATTTAAGAATAAACACATATATTTTCATAATATATACTTGTGTGGTGTCCTTTCATTTGATATTACAGGACTGTGATTGGTAAAACAGCTCGCTGAACACAACCTCTTGAGTTAAGCCTTCAAGGCTGCTTAGTCTATGCTACCATTAAGATAGCTTGTCTACAAGGTTGACTTACAACCAGACACCATAAGGGTTAGCTTGGACTGATACAAGGTGGTTCCAGAATTGGAAACATCATATATCAGGCCAACTTCTCACAGGCAGTGAGAGATGTAATGGCAACATGGGAACCTGACACTCTTGGCTGTGTGAAAAGTGGGCACAGAGGCTCCAGGGATAATACCTTATGTCTTTCACAGGGACTAAACCCATTCGCAAAATTCGCCCAAGTGATTAGATTCAAAAGGCTGTAGTCACAGAGGGCCAGATGTATCAAGAATTTGCTTTTGCGATTCTTAAATAGCTAATTTTACCAATTCGCTATTTTAGAATTGCAAAATATAATATATGTAGGATTTGCAATTTTTTTGGTGAATCCTTAACTTTCCCTATGCATTCGTAATTTGCGATTACCAAATTGGTTATAGCAAATTGCAAATGCAATTTTGAGGGTGCTATAAAGGGCCCCCTAAATGCACCCCCAGAAAAGGTAAGTGTGCATATATGGTGCACATACATGCCCTAAGGGCGTGTTTGAGTGCCACATGACACTTTGATCGCAAATTGCAATTCCCTACCTGCATTTGCAGTTTAGGTAATCGCAAAAAATTGCGATTTTCCCATATTGCGAATGCCAAAGGTTTCATACATGCAAAAGGCATTTTTGCATTCGCAAATGGGCTGATTCTGCAAATTGGCCCATTTGCGAACGCAAAAAGCCTTGATACATCTGAGCTCCTTTCACCTGTACATTTGGCTTACATATAGAAATCGCCTTTTTAGGTCTCGCCCTGGAATTAGCATCCAAAGGATGCTTCCAGGGACGGAGACGTATAGTCAGCTGTCTCGAGGGAAGGACGGACGAGAAGGTGCACGAGCGCAGTCCAGGCTGGATTGGTGTGCGCGAACGCGCACGTTCCGTCCTGCGCCGCCCTCCCAGCCTACCGCGCATGCATGCATGCACACAGACAGACACAGACACACACACACACAGGCACGCACTTGCACTTACACAGACACGCAGGCACCCAGACATGCAACCCCCTCCTCCTCCTCCCCCACAGTCACACACGCATACACACAGACTCCAAGACACACGCACACATACACAGGCCGCCGCCGCGCGCGCGCGCCCACACATGCCCCCCTCCCGCCCTCGCAGGCCAGCCACAAAGCGCAGCCCCACTCACCGGCAGCAGGACTCTTCCTCCATTCTTCGGCACCGGGGCGCAGGGTAGGCTCCTGCCTGCTCAGGTGCTGCAACGAATCGCGGCTCTTCCGGCTCTTCCGTGGGAGGCGGGGTAGGCTCCCGCCCTCCTACTTCCTGTTGTCGCGCCGGCCTGCCTGACTTCCTGGTCGCAGGCCGGCAGAGCACGGTTTTAGGTTTCCTTGAGTGATTTTTTTTGCTGTTGTTCCCCACTTCACTTTTCTGAACACCTATGAGTTTGTAATATAACTTGCTAGTTAGTAACAGTGTCTTCCCTAAAATTAATGTTTATGTTCACTTCATAGTGTTACTTTCCAAACAATGTATTTTATATCGTCGGTGGTGGTGGCTGAATACTTTGTGGCTGCTCGTAGGATTTATTTTCATTTTTTCTTTTCCATGAGCAGAATATCTCCACAATACGTGGGCCCTCCTGAAAAATACAAGCACCAATGAGGCATCACTTTAAAATACTTGTGCAACTTCGTATGTACTGCCGGAATTAAACAAAAATGCTTAGACGACCTCTAGTTTTAATGGATACATTTCGCATTCCACAAAAGTAAAACTGATTTTCAATTGAGTGTATTTAACACGACAGCGTAAACAGCAATTACAATACAAGCAGGCTAAAGGCGAATGCCAGAAAAGGTAAATGTATGTTGCAAATTATGATAAAAGAACCTAGTTACACTAGGTATGCCTGTTCATAGGACGCAACAATGCGGCGCTGCATATTTTTGAAGCGTCAAACAAGACACAGCCAATGCAGCGCTTTGTTTACCAGAGCTGCTTTAGCAACCTAACGTCAGGCCTGCTCACCTGGTACCTGGCGGGCCAGTTGAGATGTCGCAGGTAGCGGCGGAATGCGGGGTTTTGTCGCTGGGTCAAGAGGCCCAGCTCGCCCTCGTCACCTGCCCTTCTATTCCAAATCCCCCTCAGCAGGGATAATGAAAGCCCAGAGTGACTCAGTCAAACACAGATATGACTACTTCTTATTAAGAGGGGCAGTTGGCCTCTCGGTTACTACAAGAACCAAGAAGTGGCGTCCTGTTGCTATTTAATTAAAGTTGATGCCTCACTTCAGGTTCTCAAAGCCTGTCACAGGGCGGAGGAATGTCCTCGCTGGCTGTCACTGGGGGATGGGAGCATGGCGCGCTCTGCCTTTGCCGCCTTTTCCTGCCAAGCCTGCTCCCGGTAGGCACTCTCTGCTGGGTGCCCGCCTTCAGGTGTGGGTGGAGTGCGGGATTTATGTTGGGAATGCTGAACGCCGACTTTGTTGTCGGTTTAAACATCCTCCCAGTAATCCTTCCAGTTAGAATCACAAGGGCAGCCTTCCCGCCTGGATGAGCTCATGTTACCGTCGGCTTGCGTCTGCTGCGCGAGGTGGGTTTGGTATATTTCCAACAAATTTTTAAAATGGAGCGCCAAACCGACGGAAAACTCGTGGAAGGGGCTGCCAGTGAGAAAACGAGCACTCCGTGTTTCTGACGGTGTTCTGATATTAACGTGACTGCTTTTCAAAGGAGCCGTCTGCTACACACAGTATGTACCTATCCTCAAATAAATAAACTAGGTTGTGTACTTTCACTTCATTGTGTATATTCGTTGTTGTCCGAACCTGTTGTCCTTCTGAACCCCAAAAATGTGTGCAAGTAGTTGTGGGAGAATAGGGCATTAATGGCCAGACTGCGAACTCTGGAACCGGGGGAACCACCAGGTTCGAGTCTCGGCGTCACCTCAACTACACCCTGTGATTCTGGGCAAATCACTTAATTTTCCCATGCCTAAAATAATTGAAGTGGTGCTCGTGTGAAGCGCTCAAGTACTTTCGGGTCGAATTCGCGCTACATAAAATTGCAAGCACAGTAAACGTGCCTACACTGTGCATCATCTTTCCCAGGTTAAACACACATGACCGGGCACGCCTGGGAGCACAGTGCCTCTCTCCGTCATGTTTACATTGCTACTGTGTCCACTCTGTCGAGTAGTTTTCAATTAGGTGAGAAAGGTACCTGTCAGAGTCCAGGAAAAGCCAACTTATTCAATAGTTAGATTTGGAAGTGAGACTGCGAGCTGCACACCCAGAAAGGCGCCAACCCACCCCCTCCTAGGCAAGCATGGTACTTGGGTACAACTGGTGGGCATCTGTACCAGGTTCTGACAGGAGCCCGATGGTTCTCTACCCCCCTCCTTCTCCCTGCACTTCACTTACAGCAGACTAGAATTTTCTGCTGTCACACCCACACAACAGACGCACCTCGTTAACCCCTGCCTCGCCGCAGGCACCAGCCCCATCAAGGAAGGTGTGGGTCTGGTGCGGGGGGAGTAGAGCCGGGCATTCTCCTGTGCCCTGTCGGTGCGGCTGCTGTGCTTGGCGCGGCCGGTTTGGCGCCACCGGCGGAGTGTTTTTATAGACGGAGGGGTGAGCTCCAGGAGGAGCCTGGGAGGTGCGGGCAGCCTAGGATGAGTCTTTTGTTGCCCTGAGCACACGCACCTCACAGCAGCAGCAGCAATCGTCACCAGAGCTCCTGCGTGCTCCGGGGGCTCCCCGGCGACTGCACGTACGTCATCATGGTAAGACCCCATTAACTTTCAACTTTTTACAGAGTTTTTGTACGGCAGAATACGCCGAGATGCCACAGTTTATTTAAGTACTGAACGCTCCCGTCGCACAGAAAGGAGGCGTTTGGGCGGCCGAGTCGTACGAGCACCGATTAGAAAAGTGCGCTGCTTAGTTATTTATATTAAAAACAGAAGAAATTGCCTCGCCACTTCTACTTTATCATACACTTAAGGAAAAGTTGAGAACACTGTTTGTCGTACTCAACTAGGTATTTTTATTTATACCAATCACTTTTTGATTTCAAATTATATTTTGTCATAACAACCTACTTATGATCAGACAAACATATATATACACAATATACAATCAACTGATTGTATATTGTGTATATATATGTTTGTCTGATCATAAGTAGGTTGTTATGACAAAATATAATTTGAAATCAAAAAGTGATTGGTATAAATAAAAATACCTAGT
Organism: Lissotriton helveticus; assembly: GCF_964261635.1. Classification (NCBI taxonomy): domain Eukaryota; kingdom Metazoa; phylum Chordata; class Amphibia; order Caudata; family Salamandridae; genus Lissotriton; species Lissotriton helveticus. The sequence continues at coordinate 134,719,819 of NC_136068.1, read as the reverse complement.
TGAGTACGACAAACAGTGTTCTCAACTTTTCCTTAAGTGTATGATAAAGTAGAAGTGGCGAGGCAATTTCTTCTGTTTTTGATTTAATTGGGCCCAGCCTCCCCATTTGTCCATCAGGGCCAAGCTCCCCTTGTGCCTCTTAGTTATTTATATTGGCAGGTTGGAATCTGGGACTATTGGGCGGGTGGCACAGGAATATGCTAACAGGCTTTACACTGTGGCTCCTGGCGCTTGCCGTACTTGTCTACTTGTGTTTCTGGAGGTGTGACGGGAGTGGAAACATAACGTAACTACTGCAAAAAAAAATAGCCAATGCCATTTACAATACTAAAAGCTCAAACTTTGCCTAATGCGAGACCTATTGCATTGCAAATGCTTGTTAATTTTGTATTTCTTTTAAGAAGTGCACAACCACATTTGCAAAGTGTGACCATAAAAGATTTCAACAGGGGTGAGAATGGCATACTCCCGTGTGTACACACCTATAAACCTCAATATGTGCACACCTATAAATCTGTGTGTGTGCACACCTATAAACATACTTTTCTGGGGGTAAATTCAGACGCTTTTCTGACCCACTTTCTCTCTACAAGCTATTAGATGTATACTGCTGTAAAAGGCCGGGGTGCTTACCTTCTCACTGTAATCAGACAGGGAACACCACAAAAGTGGTGTGGGTCTAGGAGAGGGGTTTCTACAGCAATATCTTCACTGTCGTTCAGAAAATTAGAAAGAAGTGTAATTGCAGTAATGCGACGAGGTTTTGCGTGTGCCATTGTACATTATGCACACTTGTGCATATGGAAAGGCGTTTGCATGCTCTTATGTGAGAATCTACACAAGGTTTCCCGAAGTATTCTCAGAAAACCTTTGTGTATTCTCGAAATTGATAAATTTGCACCTGTGCGAAGTAACCCTCCGGTCCAGATTATGAATTTCAATGAGAACCCGTCCCCTGGTGGTAGTTCTACAAAAAACAACTTCATGCAGTTTCAAAAACTGCCAGTTCTTGATAACCTCCCAAACTGTCCATTTTTAGGTCGAGCGACCTATCTCAATGCGCATGCGCATTGAGAGCGGGAGCTCGATCTATTGCGGCTTAAACAGAGCTTACCGAGATCAGGCGATTTCTTCCAGTGCACGTGAAAGCGCGTGCACAATGCCACCAGCCGCTTGCCTCGCATTACCACATCAAAGGCAAGGCGGCCTCGTCTCAGGCCCCTGCTGCTTCACACCCTCATGCCGCTCTCCCCGCTCCGCCCCCTCCCCTGCCCGCCGTTTCCACTTCACTTTGACGGCCGCAGGCCGTCTCTCGTGTTTCTGCTTGTTTTTAAAGCCAAGTTTGACCTCGCATGGATGAGAAACGACATGCGAGGGATTGGCAACCCACATGTTGTGCTAAAAGTGACACACTGAGGTCTCCTCGCTTCAGCATCCTCCTGAGCACAAGTCCGCTCAGGGAGCCTCGCCTTTCTTCAGGCCGCCCCCCCCCCCCCGCACACGTAACTTGTCACTGTCGTGACCTATGGGAGGGACCTTTTTTAATTGAATATTTACACTGCACTTGTATGGACTAGCTGTGCTGAAGTTTATTTTTGCAAATCTGCACAAACTGGGCAACTATTGCTCATTGGCCCCTGATAAGAGATTGTCCAACCTTCCGCATGGAAAAGCCCTTTATCCCATTCTGCTTAATTTTCCTTCCATTACAATTTGGTCCTTCTCTTAGTCTCTGTTCGTTTGCTCCCGTCTTTTTATCTCGTTTTTATTTGCGTTACGTTATTTTTCCCCAAGAAGACACTTCCGTTGTTTGACTTCGGGAGGAGTCTATCTCTTTGTAAATCTCTTGAAATGCTGCTTTAAAGCTGAACCCCTGTCTGTGCTGTAGTGTGCACACCCGGCCGCCTACCCCCACCCGTGTGGCTGTGAACAGAAAGCACCGCAAACCCCACTATGACATTCATTCCATACGGCTCAGTAGTAAAATAATCGTATTGGTGCACAAGCGTTCACACTCCTTTCATCTGAATTGTGTTTCTTTCAGCCGTGCCCCCATACTTTATTTAAACTACTCTAATGTTCAGTTATCGGCTGTTATGTCAAGTTGTGTTCAGGAATGAATCGCGATAAATGGTGTTTTAGCAGAAAAATAGTGACCTTTGTGAACCCCCTTCCATGCCATGAGTCAGCATGGATATAAATAAATACTAACTTGAGCTTTACGCTTTCTTTAAAACCTTCAGCAGGTAATTCTAGATTTTAATGCCACGATCTACCATCAGATACGTGCCATGAAAACGCAAATTCGGCTAAGAAACTACTTGAGGGGTAAAATTGTCTTTTTGTGCAAATTTCAGTGGGGTCTGGTTAATAGGAGTGAAAGTTATCACTTTAAGCTGCCAAGAAGGGACACAGAAGTGTGAGTAAAGCTGCTCGCCAAGCGCTAAGAGCCCTTTCATTTCGTTTTGTGAGCTACATTCACGGTCATTATTATTTTCAATATTATCATGCTTGGATGCGCGCACACAGAAAAAGGCATCAAAGGGCCAGCCACGTGCGGCGTACCTGCGGCTTATTCAAAGGCTCGACAATTGGATAGCATACAATGTTAATACTACTATTCATATATGTATACATGGGCACATGTGTCTTGATATTTGAGGCCCTCCTCGCAAGATCGTAAACACGTTAACCCGTGTGATGTGGTGTCTGTCCGCTCCCGGCTTCAGGCAGTGCTTTGAAAGGAAGACCCCTACGTTTGTCCCTGTCAGCATTTTCTTTTCTTTTTCTGTCTATATATCGAGTTTATTCCGCTATTTCCTCTACTGCAAGTCATTTTCCATGAATTGATTTTTTCGTTATTTGACCTCTATTTTAAATATAATCCAACGAGACAGCTCAGTGACCTGCGCAGTGGCTGCAGTGACTTGCATAGAAGCTGTCTGTCGAGCCTTTTCGTCCCATCTTGGCCGGGTCTGCTGTTTATTCTTCTAAGGTTGAGTGCCTGAGCCCAGTTGGTTCTATCAGTCATAAAAGTCATAGTCAAAACATTTAGAGGCAACTCGTTTGAAAGCGTCAAGCGCTTTGCATTGTCAACGGTATTATGCGTTTTTAGCTGGAGATTTTGGAAGAAAAGTAAAATATAAAATATTTGTTCTGTTGAAAATCACATGTTCACCTCGATGTAAAGTGGTTTCTACACAGTTATATTTAGTATAAACCCACGGAGCCTCATTTACAAACAAGCATTGGCATTGCCAATAGGTCTCGCTTTTGGGACCTTATAAGTATTTAGTTATGCAGCACAATATCCTTGGTGCAACAAGATAAATTGTTGCATGGCTAAACACTTATAAGGTCCCAAAGGCGAGACCTATTGGCTATGCCAATGCTTGTTGGAACTACTGATCATTCCGATTTTCAACATAATGTTTGTTACACTTGGCATCAGACATAGAGTAGGAATACCATTGCATAAGCATCAAAGCAAGCACTGTTATTTTCATTATCTCTGCTAATCTCATATCTCTTAATATTTTTTAAAGTAAAGAACCTGTTACTTATGGGCCAAAGGAGGATTTAATTTATCGTGTGCCCTGTTTAAATGATCAACGAGGCATCTCGTGTGATAACCTCTACATTTGACCCATTATTTATTCCCCAAGGTCCTTCGTTACTAGCGTAAAGGGAAGCCATATAATAAGGAAATATTTAAAGCAATTTTACCAGCAGGATCACTTTGTAAGTCTTACTGATGAACACAAGAATTGCATGCCGTGGGGGAGGGGGGGGGGGGGGGACAGGAATGTCCCAGAACCTGAAGAACAGGCAACACGGGATTTGTCCTGTTGCAACACCACCAAAGAAAACCAAACTGTTGCAATATTTATGAATCCACAGGAGCTTTGGCAATACACGTAACCCCATAAATCATGGCAATTGTGTTGATCACTTACCTGGTTTAACTCAATTTCATGGGGAAAAGGCAGGAGTCTGAAGTTATGCAGTGACATCAGATGTGGATCAAGGGAAACTAGACTGTGTGTCCTGAAACACAGAGAAAGTCAGAGACAGGCACTAGTGACATATATGTTAAATCATGTTTGAGACTAAATGTACAGTGCTTATGCTTTCCTATGGTGTGTCAATTCTGTTATTATGTTGTGTGGCCTTCAGTGTGAAACTGCTTGTTTTTGTGTAAATTAGTGCCATTATGATAAAGGATTGTATTGGTTTTACAGGAGCGGGGTGGGAGCAGGGTATTACTTAATGTTCTAAGTCTCTGCAAAATATTGTGTCAACACAGTGTATCATACTGCACTGCAGAATGGTATGAACGTGGTGTACTGATGCTCTTGTACAAACTGATGTTGCCTACTTGATTACTGTGAATTGAATATCCATCTTGGAATTAAGTCTTTGTAGAACACTGACGCGCCTTTTCACATACAGGGTTTTCATGACTTGAAACACTGAAAGTAGCGGAGCTAAAACTTCACATTATATGCCATAAAATATCTTGAGCATATTTAACACCAATGTAATATTGTAACAATTTTGTAAAGATTTTGAATCACAAGTTACCCTGAGAAAGTGTTATTTATTTGCAGGGCTATTCGTGTATATAAAATGAATCAATTAATTGATATACTCTTGCCGGAGTCTGCATCCCGGGTTATTTGGAATTCACACAGTTAACTTGACAAGTGAGCTCGAGCCTTGGGAAGAGTGCAAGTTCCAGTGAAACCAGACCCCTAGAGTAATCAATCAATACTTTATTCTGTTTCCAAAACCACCAAAGTTGATATAAATACATAACTTAGGATACACAATTACATATGTACATTTGATACGCATTGTTAAAAACTGGGATAAAACGATTGTGTTGTTTGCTCTAGGCATGCTACACAAAGACCAGGAGTAAAAAGACATGGGCGAGCAAAATACAAAACAATGCAAAAATATACTCTAAAATATAAACATATGGCCCTCGCAAGGTCTGAGTTAACACCGCAGATTAAGAATTTGGAAAATGTCGTCATTTGAATCTATTACAAATATTACTGATAATAGGGCAGAAACACACGTATATACTAGTGACCAGGCCACAGATATTTACGCATAGATACGGAAGTCAAACTTGTTGATACACATGGGGGGGTCTACCATGCAACAGTTAAAACAATTAGAGTATCTCACAAGAAGACAACTCAATCAGAGACTACACGCATCCACCCTAGTGCAATACCATAGGGCCCAGAGAATACCACGAGGTCTAAGATTGGCAATACGCCCTATGTTAGTCAGGTTCCATCTAAACGCCAAGTTCATGGATAAATGGTTCGCTATATTAAATAAGTGCTCACTTGACCTTATTTTGTTAATTATAGAAGAACTGTCTAGAACCATACGGGAATGAGAGGAAGAAATATTTAATATCAAGAAGGACCTGGAACGCCAATTGGAGAGTGCAACATGGAGTGCAACATTGGAAGACCGTAACCAAAAATTAGATAGATATAGTAAAGAGCTGCAAGAAGGAAAAATTAGGAAATATCGTAGAGATACCATAGATTATAAGCTCAACGAAATTTATACATGGGCTGAAATCTATGCCAAAAGACGTTTTTTCCAGAATAAGAAGTCAACCTCCTCTTCAGAAGAAAGTATTGCTACGGATCAAGACACATCGATCAACAGGCCTCTAGCCATTAAATCGTCACTACGAACCACAGGACCATCGACTACAGCAGTGGGAGCAGAGGTACCAACTACATCACCAGCAATATTTTTTTTTATCACAGGCTGCAGACCAGGGGCAACCTCCTTCGAGTCCCCAAAAACAACAGGTCCAATGGCACCAAAACCAGGCGAGGACAAGGCCGGAAAACAATTGAGAAGCGGGAAGAATCTAGTTAATATTTCCTCCACAAGGTTATCCAGTCAAGAACTATCTACTTTAAACAAAGGGATGACGTTTGTTCCAACACCAAGTACCACGAGACTAGACACTGATGTAGCATTATTTCGGTTTATGCGCAAATTGCGCTTAAAACATTATTTTACTAACATCATTCAAGACGTTCATGATGATCGAGAAGAATTGATTTCAAGGCTGAAGCCGAAAAGCAAATTTCAGGCTCCCATATCTCATAAATCGTTGGATATTTTTGAGAACTTAGTAAATCATGATTGTGCACATCTTGATTACAAGATAAAAAAATCTTCAAACTTGACTGTTTATGAAAAACGGATAATACGTGGCATAGCCAACAATACTGCATTGACTTTAAAACCTGCTGACAAAGGTGGAGCATGGGTAGTTATGGATACTGAGTACTATGATAAAAAGGTCAATGAACATGTTTCGGACAGCGCAACATAACTCAAATTAGAGTTGGACCCCACACAACAGCTGCAATCCATTTTACAATCCATTTTGGATTGAGCAGAACAAGACGGTACCATTAGCGGGTCTTTAAAATCAACATTGATAACGGATAACCCTAGGAGACCCAGAATTTACATGACTCCAAAAATACACAAGCACCCTATTGACCCCCCCCCCCTTCCTCCAATTGTTTCTGCATACAATTCTATTTTTGATCCACTTGGTCGGTATTTGGATTACTTTTTGCAGCAGTTCGTACAGAGCTGGTGCACATATATCAAAGACACAACCTTTTTTTTTACTAAGCTACAGACAATGGAATCTGTCATGCAAGAACATTGGTTACTTTGCACTATTGACGTCACGGCCCTATACACTTCAATAGTACATACTGAAGGGCTAGAAGCAGTGGAATGGGCACTTTTGAAAATGGACATACCACAACAACAAAGTATTTTTTTGCTACAGTTACTATTTTTTTGTCTTCACAACAGTTATTTTGAGTGTCAAGGTGAATTTTATGGACAATTGACAGGTATGTCAATGGGTTTTTCGGGCGCACCAGCATATGCTAATATTTTTATGTCTAAGTTTGAGAGTGATAACCTTTTAACCAATGAAGATTGGATTAATGGCATTGCACAATACTGTCGATATATCGACGATATTTTTCTCATTTGGACACAATCACAAGAAAGTCTTGAGAAATTGATTGGCGATCTCAACAAGAGGAACCCGAGAATAAAGTTCACGCATACCATCAGTAAAGACCAAGTAAATTATTTGGATGTTCCGATCAAAAAACGGCAAGCTAAACTGAGTACAGAAATTTTCACCAAACCAACGGATAGAAAAAGCACCTTGATGCACACAAGTTTCCATCCCAAAAGCTTGATAGAAAATCTGCCATACTCGCAGTTTATACGCATTAAAAGAATATGTTCCGAGCCGAACACAGCTGAGCAGAAAATTACAGAATTACAGGAAAGATTCAAACAAAGAGGATATCCGGCAGAGATATTACAGAAAAACATACAAAGGATTGGCAATAAACAACGTGGAGAGCTGTTTGTCAAAAGGCAAAAGAAGGTGTCCAACACTGCAACATTTGTGTCGAAATATTCTAACCAGTCAATGCAAATCAAGAAGATCATTAAAAAAAGATGTGAGGTGTTGGTTAATGAACCGGATTTTAATGGGATATTTAATGAAGAACCAACCTTTGCATATACCAGATCGAGAAATCTTCAAGAACTAGTACAATCCACTGACAAGCCTAGGCACAAGACAGTTGATAAAGGGACAACCAGATGCCATAATTGCATTCACTGCAATAATATTATCATTGGAACGACTTTAACACATCCAGTATCAGGAGTACATATTAAACTGCGCCATACACCTGACTGCAACACAGCCAACATTATATACTGTTTGAAATGTCCATGTGGGAAAGCCTACATAGGTAAGACAGAACGGAAGTTTAAACTTAGGCTATCTGAACATAAAAGTACTATTAGATTATTGAACAGAACATCGAGTATAGCCACACATTGGGCGGAAGCCAAGCATACTATAGCGCAATTGAGGGCACAAATAGTAGGAGTGGTTCACAAACATGAGGGTACAGACAACAGCAGTAAGCTCCTACAAAGGGAGATATTTTGGATTGATTTTTTACAGACATTAAAACCTATAGGACTCAATGATAAAATCGATATGAGTTGTTTTTTGTAAATAAACCTGCAGATTGCACTATTGTGATTATAGTATTGGGGTGGAAGCTTGTGATTATATCCAGGGCTTAAATTAATATAATTGTGGATGATGCAATATTTGTATTTCTTAGTGGATAAGAAATAAAGACAGGACATACAGACATTTTGAAAGGTGGCACAAGTCCCAGACAGGAAGTATTCAAGATTGCATAGGTCAGTCAGTGACTGCAATACATTTTATCAAGTGTTGAAATTATATGCTAGACAAGAGGGGTATTCGTTGACTAGTAATTGCACTCTGATGTTTACATGAGTAGAACTTGAATTTATATTCGGTAATTGTATATTCAGGTAAATGTGTATCATTGTTGCGCACCAGCTTTGTACAGTTAATTTAAAGATTTGTACTCTGGACGCTAAGCATATACAATGTATTATTGGTAACTAACATAGTAATGCAAGTCACAGGTACTCTTAACTAGTGGAGCAGTACATTTTCTATTGTATGTTAATAGAAGACAATTTAGACATAAGAGCATCACCTTGTGTGATATGCAACTTGAATGTATACAATGAATGTAAAGCAAGATAATCATGATTTGGCACACCATATTCTATATCAATATAGCTTGATTACATCTGAACAGGTTGTTTCCACATTGCATCGGTTTCCTCACTTTACATGATAGCAAGAGATGATTAGGATGAATGATGTGATTCACAATGAAACAACCAGAATAACGCACACCAGCAAGTGCCCTTCGAGGTAGCTCGTTAAAGCTATAGGCTACATGGACAGATTTGGAGATCATATTTATGTGAAGTAAATCCATATCAATACGTTATTTTGCCGTATTTGTATGTCGGTACAAGACAAACCTTGGTTTTGGGCAGCAGGATGCTAGTGGATGTATTCGGTCATAGCAGACCTTTTCATTATAACACAGGGAGTGTTCGAGTACGTTGTTTGCAGAATCCAATAAGAGAAAGTAGATAGTTAGAGGTTTTGCACTAAACTACATTTCCCATCATCTTAGGGTCATGTGATGGCCCACGAAGATACAATATGATAGATTCATATAGGACTGAGGGCAAGTACTGTTTTTTTAACATTAATATCAGTGTGATCACATAGGATCATGAAGTGGGCGCTTAGCGCTAAACAGTAGGGAGATTTCTCGACACGGTTTTTAAAACTCGCACAACGCTACTCTGGAACTATATTTCCCAGGGTTTCACCATCACGGGATTTGTGAGGTCAAAGAGGCAGCGCTCTTCACGCGCAGCTTGACGGAAGTGGAGTTAGCGTCGAGGAGTTTTTAATAAGACGCACTTCACGAGGCGGCAAACCGGTACGTTTGTTTAGTGGAGGGGGATTAATGTGAAAAATGTGGTAACAGTACCATGGTTACTAATAAGATTTCCGCAATTCGACTTTTAGACATTGGGATACAGTGAGCCATAATACCAATTTCAAGAAATTGTCACTCGGATTAAAGTTCAAGGGAGACGAGTTAGGTGAGTGCATGTTGGTTTCTTTTACTAGTGGTAACGCCGGTCCACGGTAACAAGTACCAATGAGTGCAACACTTCTCTTGCAGCAAATCGATATTGCAAAGAGCAGAGTGTGAAGCGATCAGCCACAGGTACACTTCTGTTTTCGACACGAGTGTTGAGTGAGTTATTGGAACATATTAGTTGAGTCCAAGCAGACGTAATCGTAGAGGAACAGGCTTCTTACCTAAGATTATATGTATTTACAGGATTACTACCATAATCCTGCAGTATGGGACATTTGAGTGAGGCCTACAGCAGGATTTATTAGGTATCACAGTGACGTCTTTAATTTAAAGTCACCTTGACACAGTGTACAGTACATTATTACCCTTTGGACACTCCTGTTGGAAGATAAGGTGGCACAAGGGTGTGAACTTATTTAACATCCCTTAGCACTCCTTAGTTTCTATTAACATCTGGTGATGGCTATATAGCTACGACACATGGGAGACCCCTTAAATACATGTGGCAATGGCATATTCAGTTAGTATATACAAGAAATACTACAGTAATGTTTATTTTGTTTACAGAATACTTCCCCTGAGGAAGGAACCGATGTGTTCCGAAATGCATTGAGCCAGCTTCAACATGTGTTTCAATCTATGATGTATTTTTAAGAATGTAATTTAGAAATGATTATTGATCAGGGACATGTTAATTTGATTTATGTAAAATGAATGTAAAATACACTGATTTGTGACAACTGAACACATTAATGTAATGCAATAATAAGATAAAGGAAACGTAGAGCCATAAAAAATTGTTTCAAAGAAAGTAAAGATTTTTTGTTTACAGTGTATACTAAAAATTGCAATCTCTATTTTGAAAATGAGTGTGAACAGTATATAAATTTGATTGAACCGGATGGTTCGCCAGGAACAGTGGACACTACATTCAGGGTGAATCCTGTTTTCTGCTGAGTTAACACTAGCCACAGTAGTTGCAAACCAAAGAACCCAGCACGAGTAGCTAATATTGGAAGCCTGTGTCATAAGGTACAAAAACTATGATTAAAGTGCATGAGCACATAAAGTTCAGTATAGAGCAGGCGATACCTGATTTTACAAACATAAATTTGTACTCACAGATGGTGAAACAGCACTATTCACATTGATTATAATTTAATTTTTTTAAATCTAAGATAAAACCTTATTGCTTTTGGACCAGACATTTAATAAAAACCGACTCAAAGCAAGCACTATGTGGCTCGAAATGTCGGATTTTAGTACCCTAAGTGCTACTAAATAACTCTTGGTTCCTAAATTCAGGCACGCCGGTTGAATCCACTTGCGACGAGCACCAAGGTCCACCAGAGAGGAGAGCAAAATATGTTCCTCCGTTTTAGGTTCCAAGCCACAAGCAGGACAAGTGCTAGGGGCCATTCCATGACTCCACTTCTTTGCAAGAGCTTTGAGTTGTAAAGTGCCCAGTCAGACATACAAGCTTTTAGCAAGGGAATGTGTAATGATGTCTAAAAACAATTCAAAGTGCAGAGTAGTCTTCAACTCAAAGTATTGGTTGGTGCGATGCCCGTTACTCATAATCAAAACCTAGTGATCATAAACAAATGCCCAATAACGCGACTTTAAAACTGCAGCTTTAGCCTTTTTGATGTTTTCCGGTTTTTCCCACAGATTGATTAGACACAATTTTGCACACCAGTTAAATACAAGCTTTAGCCATGGAACTTTCAATGAATTCATCAAGCTCATTCATTCCTATAAACAATCTGCTCTGGGGAATCTTACCCAGTTAACCAATGATATATGCAAAAAGTATTTTGGACGACGTAGAGTATAATAGGTGCACTAGGGATAGTACACTCAAATTAGCGTTAACACTCTACCAACTACTGGGGCATCATCCTAACCCCAGATTAAACTGAACAAATGCAAAAATGAGCTGGGAGTGCTTGTTTATCTCAGACACAATTAGAAATTTTAATCTTCAAAAGAAACATACATCAATCAATAGTTCAAAAATATAAATTATAGACATATGCACAATCAAAAATTCTTGTTTATTCTTGATGTTCAGCAGCCGACGCGTTTCGTCCTAAAGGCAGGACGTCATCAGGGCTGCAAGTGCAAACACATAATACAGATGTATCAGTACATGTGTACAATCTCAATCATATGTGTACAATCTCAGTCAGTAATAACCTGAAAACATAACTCAAATCTCATTGAAAACTAATCAATATGATACAGCTCACTGTGCCGTGTGGTACTCACAAAGAATTCAATAACTTCACACTGTTAGAGAAATAAGCGGGCACTTATTACCTGTGATTCACACTCTAAATAAAAACTATTGTTTCTCATTAAACACTCAAATTTTGCATCTACATCCTGGGATCAGAAAAGCATGCAAACTGCTGCATAGTTATTCAGAAGAATTATTATTTATGTAATTGATGAACAGCTCACCTCGTACTCTTATCTTGCGGTTCCTCTGATATTAAGACTTAGAATTTCAAACTAGGCAATTGTGCTACAAGAGGTCAGATCCTTCATCACAGTACCGGAAATAATCATAAACTGGGGTGGGGCAGAAGAAAAGGAAGATCAACCTGATCAACAGCACTAATTTTAACACAGAAACCAGCTTCAAATGGAGACAACTTGGGATGTTCATCTGGCCAATTTAACAGCTTATCAAAGACCTGTCTAGCAAAGATCTTATGCAGGTTGTCTATGATGCCGATCGTTTGCGGGGTTGCCAGCATCTCCCTTCTTAATAAATTGGAATCATTTCAGCTTCCCTCCAGGACCCTGGGATTTCTCTGTGAGCCGCAATGGCATTAGAAAAGAGCTGGACCAAACTTGAGCTTCAGGTTTGTACAGATTTCTGGTATCTTATCTGGACCAGGTGACTAATAGCATCAAGAGTATCAGATATAATAAAGCTAACATCGCTAGCCACAGTTGTGTATGTATTGTGAGTGACGGGTATACAGCTTCCAGAACTTCGACCTAAAGATGGCCCAGCTATACCAGCCTGGGCATATAAAGATTTTAAAAGTGCAACCCGCTTACCTGGGTGAATATAATGAGAAAAAGTATGTGCTTTCCAGGCTTCCTTGAGAGATTACATGACACAAGACTTTATTTATCTTAGTAGCTCAAAGTAGATCTTCCCAATTTTTGTCTTCCCAATCATTCTTAGCCTTCACAGGTGCCATCTTATATTTGCTTCTAGCCTTTAAAATTTCCTGGCATGAGCATATTTGAACAGCCATCCGTAATGATCATTTGGCTAGTTTACATTCAAGATTAAACCACGGTTTTGCTTTAGCATAGGGGGTCTGCTTATGTGTGACCTTTTTATAAAAAAAGTCTAGAAGTTTATTTTTAAAACTTGTCATACGGCTTCTACTTTCTCAGTAGGAACTGTGAGTTTATTGGACAACATAGACGTTGGGGTGGTGGCTCAGTGATTCAATGCACCCACCCAGGATATGTTGGCCTATAGTCCTGCTAGTCCACTGTGCAACCTTAAGTACCCCTGAGTCTAGGAAGGTAATAGACGGATTGCGCAACCTCAGAACACGACAACCCAGACTCCCTAAGGAATTGTGGTAACAGATCCAGAACCCTTTCACTCAGTCACTCGTGCATACCCAAAGAGATATACTAGAAGTCCACAGGTAAGCATTTCAATATTGAAGCATTGCAAGTCTTGTATAAAATAAATGTACTGCAACTATTAATCGACAGAAACAAATGAGTTATTAGCATCATGAGAACAGTGAAAAGGATAAACAATTCCAGTGTGTAGCTATACTGGCATATACGTACTCTGTATAGTGTACTCGTACTATACGATCCCTAACCTAGTTGCCTAGGGCGGTATGATCTGCTAAAATGCCCTACTGGATGATCCGACTCCCCATTGCCTGAGGGGAAGTGTCTTCAGGGGCTCGTCTTGGTGACAAGCTAGGCATGCCTTCTCACATAGCAACCCCGAGGCTGGAATTCCAACAAGCAGCAAATTTGCAGTGGCAGCAAAGTGCTCCTCTGATTTGAACATTGAAGTACTCATGCATATATAATTAACAGATCCATGTTACAGTGCTGAGACCTCAGCCAGGCTGTCATTATTTATCCTCTTATGATAGCTATGTTGCCTACCTGACGATGAACAAACAACATTTGTGCAATTAACTTTATCCCTTCTACTAAACGCATAAGGTATCGTGATAATGTGCTGAGGAAGTTGAAATGTAAGCAAATGTGGTTTCTAAGAACCATTTCCGGTAAAGTCATGCAAGCAAATGTGTGTCAAAAGTCAACGTGTAGAAAAGAAGGCAACTTAAGAAGCGTGTGTATGTAAAATGGCAGCGTTTCTCCCTGGGCTTAACCTAGCCACATGACAAGCTTGTTGTGGATTCTCAGGATAGGAATTTCATAATCTGGGCGACATACAAAGTCAGACAAGTATTCAGCATACCAGTGGTAGATCTCAGAAAAGCAACTTCGAGTTGGACAGTACTTGAGGCCATGCAACCCACCTATAGTTGTTGGCTATCAAAGGAAGAGGTACCCTAGTGTGATATGAGGTTGAAAATATAATAAAGAGGTCACCGTACAAAAATGTGATCAAGGGATTATGATCACTGTCAGCATGATTAACAAATTTCATATTGTCAAGAAATGGCCATAGCCTTACATTAACAAGCAAATAGTCAATGATACTCCCTTAAAATCCCCTGCCAAAGGTGGGTGTCTTCTCTTGGTCAGAGCGGGTACCGCCATTACAAGTTCTCAAGCTCCTACACACTACATTTGAAGATAACTGAAGGGCTGTGTTGGAACAAATGCTGCCATGGTTCGACAGTTGAACGCGGTATGCTCCACTGATTATCCTTTGACTCAGGCAGAGCATTTTGTGATGCAATTCAATGACCTCATCAAGGAGTTCCGAAACAGGGGAAATATATGCATTATATAATAATACATGCAGCCCAGGAGGGAACTTTGAACTACTCCCCTTTAGATCAGGTGACTCAACCTTTAATAACAAACTTGTTCAGGGGACAGGGTTTTTACTAGAATCAATAATCCTCCTGCAGCCCGCCTAATTTTCCAGTGTTGTCTGTCTTCTGCATTAGAAGAAGTGAAGCCATTGATGAATACCTTATCTACAGTTCAGGTCTCTTGAAATAGACCGATATAAAAGTCAACTATGTAAGTATTCTACTCGGTATCACATAATTGAGATTTTATGCCAGCTAAGTTCCAAGATATCATAGTAAGAGCCGCTTTCGTAGGAGCACCGTCTCTCTACGTGCAGTGTCCCCATTCGTTCGCTTAGCCTGAGAAATTCCTGTGCACTTTATCATTCATTCCCCCAAACATTCTAGAATTTGTTCCCCCAGCCCCGATAATGTCATAAAGTCAACACTCTGCCTGTAGACCCACAGAGTCAATGATGCAATTTCCCTTTCAGCCAATCGACAAAGGTCTATCAGCCCAGTGCCCCAGTCTTTCATTTAAGTTTAGACTCTTGAGTCATCCACTCCTGCATTTTGTCCTGTTACTAGCGGGAAGATGACGATAATGTGACCCCGTGTTGGAAAACCCATCGCAATTAGGTGGAGGTTGCAATCTTAAACTAATAGCAGAGTGGGGTGGAGGGTCCTTACATGTGGCAAGCTCACAATTCAAGACTGATGAGCCCATCAACCAATGGCTTGTTATTTAATGTCACAGAAATATTGTATCTTCATGGGCACCAGGATCAAGTTTCTCAACCCGGGTCACAAAAATGACCATTCTGGAACTGTTGCTAGCCTTTGTCGGGGTAGCTGAACTATCCGGAGGAATAAAGTGTGATTTAAACAATTAATATTATGGGCCCTATCAGAAGCCTGGTAAATCTGGCACCTGGCAGAGTATCTCGGCCAAGTTGGCTGAAATGGCAATCTATTGTTGTTCATGGGTGAATTATTAAGATCAAAATACTGATTTATATATGGAACTCTCCTTTAAGGCCTCAACCCTGTGTGGCTCTAGCAGTAGACACTACAACTGATTTAGCAACAGTGGTTTTTGTAGTCTTTGTATGATGCTTCATAGCGTGGGCGAGGTTCTTCGCGAAAGTGTCTACTTCAAAGTGCTTGACAAATGAACTGGAATTCCCTAATAGAGGTTTACCAACCCAACAAATGCAACTACAACTAACAGTTGCATTGGGCTGAATTTTTTAAGGTTCATCAATTCTTTCAGTTAAATTTTAAATTAAACATTTTATTTTCTATAACTCGCATCTTAAGAAACATAGATCTTGATCTTCGGCAGAGTTCAGAGGTATAGTAGCAGCTGTATCCGTTACTACAACATTTTCCAGAGTATTACTGCTCTTGATACTTGCAGGAATGTGTTGGGGACGAGGGGTTGGGACTTCTAACCGTGCAAACCTATTGTGGCAGGGAATGTTTGGCAGGATACTGGTTTCAGGAGTAAGTGGCAGACAGTTGGGTACTAAAGCACTATCAGAGTCTAATGAAGTGAAATGAAATTAAATGAAATGTAAATTTTTAAAGAGCGCTATTACCCCGAAGTGTCTAGGCGCGGCAGGTCACCATGATCTGCTAGCCACAGTGGGGTGTTAGGAAAGTGTGACCGGACTAGTTGTTAAAGAGCTGAGTTTTTAAAAGTTTACAAAATGCCAGGAGATTCTTTTCTGCTTTAAATGCCAGTGGGAGTGAGTTCCACAATCTGGCTGTGCCTGCAATTTACCTCGCCCTCCCCCCACCCCCCACGGACGTGGGGCCCTTGGGATTATCCTATTTGCAGATGTCGCAGAGCAGAGCTGTCGCTCTGGGATGTACCACTTGAACTTGTTTGCGAAGTAGTCTGGGCCAAGACCATGTAGTGCTTTAAAGGCAATGCAGAGGGCCTTGTCCTCAATCCTTCTTTTAACTGGTAGCCAATGTAATATTGGGAGGGCATGAGCCACTGATTGATGTTTTGGGATAGCAAGCTGTAGGCGAGCTGCTGCGTTTTGGAGGACCTGCATTTGGTTGAGGAGGCGTGGTTGTATGTTGAGGCACAGCCCACTACAATAATCTATTCTAGACAGGATAAGAGCTGTTACCACCACTTTCTGGAGCTCTAGCAGGATGAAAGGAAGAATTTTCCTGATAGTTTTGATCATGTAGAAACATGAGGAGGTGATTGCATTGATTTGCCCCTCGAAGGACAGCTTGGTGTCATAGTAGACTCCTAGGTATTTGACCTTAGAGATAGGAGTTGGGATTTCTCCCATTTCCTGTGGCCACCAGCTTGGTTGCTGCCATAATGAGGTATCGCGCCCAAATAGAAGTACCTCAGTTTTCCCTGTGTTTAGTTTCAGGCAGTTTTGGGACATCCAATGTCCAACTTTGCGCAAGCATTCATGAAACCTCATTGCAGTTTCCGTTGAGTCCCCTGAAAAGGACGCCGCGATTTGCATGTCGTCGGCATACGACACTGTCTTAAAGCTGAAGGACTTTGAGAGACATGGAGGGGGGGTGACATAAAGATCGAAAAGTGTCGGCCTCAGCTAGGGGCCTTGCAGGCACCCCGCAGGGAAAGGTGAACCAAGACGACCCGTGTCCGCTAAGCTCCACTCATTGCTCGCTGTCACAGAGAAAGGACTTCGAAAGAGCCAGAGGCCTGCCCCTGATCCCTACAGAAAATAGTCTGCTTATTAGAAGATCATGATCAACCGTGTCGAAGGCTGCTGAGAGGTCCAGAAGGATCAGGCTGTCTTCCCACCTTTGTCCAGGACCTCACTTATGTCCACCGACACATTGATCAGGGCCAGCTCAGGGCTATGTTGACTTCTAAAGCCATATTGAGCGCAGTCTAGAACTTTGTTGTCGTCAATAAACAGGGTGAGTTCTGTATTCATGGCCTTCTCTACGATCTTGGCTGGGAGAGGTAGTCGATAGATAGGTCTGTAATTGTTTGGATCGGTATTATCCAAGTTTGATTTTTTTCAGCAGCGGGAGAATAGATGCCTTCTTCCAAGGTATCGGAAAATATCCATTGGAGGACATACAGTTGAAGATATCTGTAAGGAAGTTAGTTGTAACCTTTGCTGCCAGGTTGAGGATTTTTGGGTTGCAAGGGTCCCAGGGGATTCCTGATCTCATCTGACTGAGAACCATCGTGACCTGTGTTTCCGAGATGGTGTTAAAGATTTAAAGCAAGGGTTAGCAGCTGCTGGGATGCCTTCTCCGCTTGAGACCTCTCTCGCAGCGGAAGAGGGGTCATTAGGTCACCCTCCCGCCACCTGACGGATAGAGAGAAATGAGTCAGAGACTACTTTGACTTTAGCTTGGAAGGTGTCTGCTAGCAGATTACAAAAAATCTTGATCTACCACTGTATTTTACTGTACAGTAAGTTTACTCAGTTTCTGAACTGTGGAAAAGAGTGCCTGCCTGGCGCGCTGTGGGTGCTCCCCCTGCCTCCTCCTGACAGGTACTCTGGGGTTTGCGGTCCTTACCCCCATGGCTACTGTAGAAGCGCGACCCCTAGGGTATTTGACATAATCTATGTTTGTTTTCGGTCTGTACCAGGCCAGTCAAGTTTACTGTGGTTAGAATGGGGCTACAAACTGTATGTGAAGTTACTGCTCATTTTCTGCCTCTTTTCCAGTTTTCGACATATTGTCAGCTGGCGTTTTAAGGACTTGGTTCCTGATTACTAATGTTAAGAAATGAATCATTTAATTAAGTTACACCTCTTGCTGACGGGCAAGTGTAACAAGTTCAACACATTATACCAGGGGTCTCTAGCAAGTAGTTTAGGTGCCACTGGTAGCCTCTAAGCTCCCTGAAAGTAGCCTGTGGAAGTGAAGCTTAGACCAGTAAGTCATGTAGAGGGTTCTGGCACTTGCAGGAGTTATCCATGCTCATTTTCAGACCCTTGGAGTCACAGTTAGACAAATCAATGACAGAGCCCCATGCTAACATAGAAACACACACTATCACAATGGGAGCGGTCGGGAGCCTGTAACATCCCCACCTATCTGCACTCTCAAGTTAGCAAAGTTGCATAGTTGCTTCAAGCACTGTCACCCTGAACACTAGGCAGGAAAGAATGACAACTAAAGCTAGAGGAGAGTCACTCAAGTGTAAGGTAATCATACTTGAGTGATTAAACTGTGAATTTTATTGGAAGTGGTCTCTATTGGAACTGTGACACTATCCATGCATCGCTTAGAATGATTTTCCTTTCTCTGAAGTAGCTTTCTTTGTATACAATACTGTAAGTGCCTGCTATTTAGCAAACAAGTTTTCACATTTGTGATAGGTTTGTGCCCCCAATATTATATATAGTGTCAGGGTGATGAAATCCGAAATTCTGGATTTCGCGTGGTGGTTACAGAAAGTAGAGTACTCTGTTGTAATCTTATTTTCTTTATTTGAAACCATGTGAAAGTTAGAGACAGCCGAAATGTGTTTCGCCCAAAGGGCCATCAGTCAACAGCATTTTCAAGGCAGGTTATGACTGTTTGTGATTGTGAAGTCTATAATCGTAACAGAAATAATCTGGTTTCTCAGGCATCCCCGAACAGTATGCGTAGAGTAATTCCTTGCGGTCCGATTAGCCATTACCAAATAATCTGCCATATAGCTCCAGTGCAGCAGATAATAAAACAGATGTTTAAGTTGGCTGACAAATGGGTTGGACTAGAAATAGCTGACACATAAGGACAAGGTCACACTGTGGAACAACGCTGTATTCATTTGATGAACTCTCCCTCCCCTGTAACCAAAGAACACACTGTCACTATTGTTCTCCAAGATATTGAGCAAGTATGTGAGTTGCCTTATTACTTTAATTATTATCAAACTTGGAGTGAGATCCCTTTTAGCCATCTGAGAAGCTGAGATTGCCTTCCTCACAACATCCTAAGGCCTCCGAAATGGAGCTGCAAATCAGTTGTGTCTATGAATCGATTTACAAGGAACGTCATCTAAATATTTTCCAATCCAAGCTAGGCTGGACATGTTGCCCATCGAGCGGCTCAATATATAGTCAAAAATGTGATTAAATTGCTGTGCTTAAAACTGGGGCTAGATACATGTTAAATGGCACCAGCGAGGGAGTGGAAATTGAGAGTCTACACCGGACAGAGTTCCTCCCATGGCTGATTCAGATGAATCAGTTGGGTTTGGTTGTCGTCTTTGCAGATATCTATTTGTTAACTTTGATTCTTGTTGGAGGCTCCACACCTCTTACCAAAGAGAACTGCTGTTAAAAGAACACCACAGTTTAGTACTCAGAAATGTTTACTGAAGGTTTCCAGTAGCATTGTTTCAGTAATCAACCAGGATGGAAGGTAAACTGTCAACTGCAGGCGTTCTGGATCTCTAGTAAAGCCTGCATCCAAGTTATCAACCATTTTCAACTTCGTGACAACAGCAAGCTGGTAATTGGCAGGAGTTTAGCCTTAATTGTGGAATCAAGACCAGCTTCTATAAGAAGTGCAGTTACCTGGCCGTGTTTGAGGCACTCTGAAATCACACTTTAAATTATAGATTTGATGGATAATGGGTATGTTAGTGAACTAACAATATGCCATTTTCTTCCATATCTATCCAAGGTCAAAAAGACAGCTGGTTTGTTTAGAGACAGCAAAACCAACTGGCTTTCCTCGTCTAGCCTCCTCCCTTCTTCAACTTGGAATAGCCACAGGTTGGCAAGCTGAACTGCTCTGAAAAGTCTTTAATGCTGTAAGGAAGGGCTATAAGTGTTAGCACTCTTCTGTGTGCCAGGCCCCTATTTTTACAGTCACCTTCAAATACGTCCTAATTTTCTGCCTAGAGGTTGGATCAGAAAACGCTACGGAAAATCACTTTCTGTGTCTGAGGAATGTTTCACCTTCAGTTTGTCAGGAGGGCATTAGTTTGTGTTCCTTTTTATCAACATTGAGAGGATCTTCATCTGACAGAATTTAGTTTAAACTGCATTGCATCTATTGGTACTGGAGTATAGGTCATTCCCACCATCTGGGAAGGTACTCTGCTGTCAGGTTTTCACTTGATACATTGCAGAAAAGCTTAGCTCCTCTGGAAGCAGACTCACCAAATCCTTCTGTTATTTCCAATTACGAGCAAGTTCAAACCCCCGCCCCACCGTTGTCACCACTTTGGTGTTAAAAGTCTTAAGTTATTCAACAAATGCTTTTCTATGGTACAATGTTGAATGATTTAGCAAAAAGGGCAAATTAAGTGTTCGGTTGCTGCCTTACACATTGCCTGAGCCCACAAGTATATTATGGAATAAATGTTGTAAATCGGTCTCAAACAGCGAGGCTGATGACATCATGCTACAATAAGAAACCTGTTAATTCACTCTGCTGTGAGCAGCGGCATAGGAAGGGGGGTGCGTGGATGCGGGGTGCCCCGGGTGTCATCACTGAGGGGGGAGGGGTAGGGGTAGGGGTGACAAAATTGCAAAAATATGTGTTTTTCAAATAAAATAAAAACATTGGGGCTCACAACACTTTAAGAATATTATTTAAAACGAGTGGTGCGCAGCAAAGAAAAAACAGAAAGGGAAAGTTTTAGTATCTTATTTTTCCTTCTTTTAATAATTTCAATGTGGGGGGGTGCAAGAAATTTTCCGCACCGGGTACCACCTGACCTTGCTACGCCACTGGCTGTGAGCATTCAAATCAAGAAGGTAACAGGAAACCTCTCTAGGATCCACCACTAGCAAGGTTTGGGGAATAGGAATGCAGGGAAACTCACTGTACCACTGAGCCCAAGTATTCAAAAGTAGAACAAGTGCCATGAACTCCTACAACTTTGAGCTGTAGACTCCAAGGAAGTGAAGGGTCGATAAACCATGCTATGACATAGACACCAAGTAGCCAAGGTTTCTTAACTTAGAAAAAACATTTTAGGTTTAGATTTAAAAGGAAACACTCCTATCACTTAATTTCAATTATTTATATATCTTGATATCTGTTTTGGCAAAGACATTTTGTGGGCTAGGTATCTCTTGTTGTACATGTGGTATAATCCTAAACTTATATCTCCTCTCCTGTTTTCGCGTCATGAATCCTATTTCTTTTGATTGATGCTCCATATTACTCGCAATTTAACAAGGAAAGAAACCTTTATGAATAATACATTATTGTGACGTTTTAACATCTTGAACTTCATAAACTTTATTTAGGTTCCTTTTACTGTTGTATACAGGAGAACACCATTGTGAGCAGCCATGTCTGCTAACTGGATCATTTGCTAGTGACGTCTTGTCACTTAATGCCAACTTTGCTGAATACTGTAGAACATATTTCATCCTTGTATACATCAATGTAACCTGTATTGCTTCTAGAAATGTGATGAACTACTTTTTTACATCCTAGAAAAAATCCACTTGTCCTTGTGCTCTGCTGCTGCCTATTGTAGTTACAATGGCAGCCAACCCAGTAGGAGTTCTGATGAAGCAAAAACTCAAGAATTTGTAATAAACATTTTGTTGGTGTTTCAGGGTCTCCAGGCTGAGTTAACATTGATTCAGTTGCTGCTAATACTTTATATTGTGGAATATTATTTCACATTACATGTAAAATGCACCCTTCCTTCTTGGGATTCTTTCTGTTCAAATGTTCACCCTTGCTTTCCATGGAAATTTGTTGTTTCACTTAAGTTTGTATGTGAATCAATTGTTGCCTTTTGTTTTCGTGACTTTTGTTGGTGTGCATATGTGTGTTAAACTATACACATTGTTGCCTGCATAAATGATAGCATCTCAGTTTGCTAATCTTCTGTTTCTTCTATTTCTTTTTTTTAAACATGTTTAATACAGTATGCTTATCAATTCTGTTCTTTAAACTGACTTTGTAAATTAGTCTTTGTGCAATATCAAAACCCAAGTTATTAACGTCTTTGGACAACTGATCAGAAGAGGGAATTACCAGATCCAGCGAACATTTGTAATATATAATTTATTAACATATAGTATAACCCCGAGATTATTTTACACAATGAAGGATTTAATGAGATCCTTAATCTGCAATGTATACACTTATTTCTGATGGATTTCTCACCTTAGACTATTCCCCATGCACCAGAATCAATCCAGAAACGTTTCCACAGTAGTGCTCCTGCACGCCACGAGGTGGCGTGTTGGCTCCACAGTGGTTCTACACCACCCGTTAAGAGATAGAGCAGAGCCACATGTAAGCGCCATTCCTGAACTCCGAAAAAAATAGTTCTTTTCTACACCTTTTGATGCAGATCTGTATCTCTGCCTCCGTTTTTGGATGACTTCAAAACGATCTGTCAGTGTGCTAAAGAAGATGTCCCTACTAGAAATTACAGGTTTCAAGTCGTGCCATGACTGTAGGAAACCAGGCCTGGTTCTAGAGGGTGGGCCAGGTGGGCCAAGCCCACTCAAGGAATACACTGGCCCACCCAAGGCCATTCAGAGCGGGGAAACAAGCGTTTAGCACCTTAATGTTTCCCAGGGGCGTGCAGCCCCGTGGGCTCTCCCTTATCGTTTATTTGAATGATTCACACCATTGACATGGGCTATTTTCAGGCCTGGGGAGAGGTGTGAAGTCAGCAGAGTACATTAGCTGCCATGATGCACAAGTGACCAGCATGGATATCCTGAAAACTGAATTATGATTCTGGGCTGATTGCATCGTATGCAACTTCAATGCTTTGCAAAGTAAAAAGCTGCCAAAATTTTTTTGAAACATGAAAAGCTGTCCTGTGGCTCTTTATGGCAGCAGAAACATTTCTTCCGCTGCACGTGACCAGGAGCATGCTGCAGTCTTAAAGTTCTGCATCTTAAAAATTTGACAAGCCGCGTCCCTCTCCTTCTCCAAAGCCAGAACCACATCAAAGAAAGCAAAGTATGTAACACTTTGCGTGCTGATTATTGTGTCAAAAATGTCAAATGCAGACAGATGCCAATACCTAAAATATTGGCTCGATTAAATACTTTGTTTGTTTTTTGGCCAATAGCCATTCGCCTTCATGGCCCACCCATGCGTCTTTACAGCCCACCCAAAGAAAAAATTCTAGAGCCGGGCCTGCAGGAAGCTGATATCAGTCATGGACCGAGAGGAGGGGTCTGGGCTTGTGAAACGACTAAGGGACAGATGTAGGTAAATTCAATTTTGCGAGTCCTTAATAGAGATTTTTACCAAATCGCTATTAAGGTCTCGCAAAATTGAATGTAGGTAGGAATCGCAAAAATATTTGCTATTCCTTGATTGCGAATCGCAAATGGAGATTCACAATCAAGGAATACCATCCCATTCATTGCATAGGATTTGCGCCCGCAATTTGCGAGTAACCAAGAGGCAATCGCAAATTCCGGGCGCAATTTCAAGGGTGCCAGGGTTCCGAAAGGACACCCTTTTGCACCCCTGAAATGTACATGTGTGCACATGTGGCGCAAATACATGCCCTATGGGCATGAATGTGTGACACATGGCACGTTTAAAAAACAAAAAATTTTTGTTTTTTTTTTAAAAGGAAAACGCTAATTACCACCAACTTGAAGTTGGTGGTAATTAGCGATTCCTTAAGGCTAAAGTGCACGTTCTTTTGTGCTACTTACTTTGCATTTAAGGAATCACAATTTGCGATTCTTTAAATGCATACTTATTTTGCGAGTAGGTTTAATCTTACCTACATTGCTCAAAGCCAAATTGCTATCGCAAAGGCTGAAATTCTGCGAATTTCGGCGTTTGCGGTCGCTCTTTGGCTTCCTACATCTGGCCCTAAGTCATATAATAGGTGTGCCCTCCTGCATCCAAAGGAAAACTGAGACCCGTATGCAAAGCTGCATGTTGCCGAGCACAAGAAGTCGAGGCAACAGCGTTTGACTTGCTTATGCTAAAAGGGGCAGCTCTGTCCCGAGGCCGCTTATGCGACCATTGAACTTCATGCTCAAACTTGTCCGGTAAATTAAACTCCAAATCTGACTCCAAGAAAAAGGCACAAGGGTGTCACAGTGTAAGCCGCACACCTTTGAGGTCTCCATGGAGCGTGGTAGCCATTCTTACCTAGAATTGGGAAATATTTTGGATTATTCCATGGTGTCACCCTGTTGTTAAAAAAAAAAAAAAATCACAACTCACATGGAGCACCTCCAGTGGATGCTTCATGGCAAAAATACAAGTCTGTCCAAAAAACATACAATGACAAGGTAGCACACATGTCCAAGGCTACACAGGTAACTTTAATCTCACCATAAGACAAGCACACTGTCAGGGAAATAAAACATCTTGTTGGCCAAACAATGGCAAATGACTACCTCTTTGGAAAAGGCCCTGCCCATTCTGTAAAATAGTGCTCATTAAACACCCAGCCTTTTATAGGCATGAACATCTGCCTACACACCTTATAGTTTCTGTTTGTACATGTCGTTTGGCTACAAAAAATTCCTTCAAATGAAACAATGTACAACTACAACAGTCGGAGAGATACTGACACGAACAGGTACAAATGTTTGGAAGAAATGATATTCATACTAAATAGAGTGACACTGATTTACACTCACTACACAGGGCACCAGAATAGGGACAAGACCCTGCCCTTTTTTGATCTCCGTGCCTGGTCTTCGTATCCGTTTATTCCATTGCCCACCGTTCCACCTTTTCCCCTCTCCATCCTACCCCTTCATTTATTACTTCTTCTACCCCTTTCATACCATCTCCCCTTTGTCCTTCCCCATCACTTCTCTTTGTCCCTCCTTCGCCCTTCCTTCTATCCGCTCCTCCATGGCGCCCACAGCATGGAACACGTATAGCTGCCGACAATGGTGTAAATAATAAGACCAAGGAGACAACATATACTGACTGTATCATGATCCATAAAACATCAAGCACATATTGACTCTAGTCACCAAAATTGCAGACAAAAATGTTTAAATGAAGAACATGACACTGGTCTTGTTACAAAGTCCCACTTGTCATCTGCAACCACAGAGGACAGGGACTCACATATGGAGGCCTTGACAACCACTTACACACTAACATGGTTGAACTTGAAAGTAACAGCCCTTTGGGAAGTCGAACAAAGTCAGAACTCTGTAGCCAACATACTACAAAAACATAATAGGAAGAGGTTAGCGATAGTCAAAATACAATCAATTAACTAACCCAGGCATGCACACAGAGCAAGATTGGCCATCCCTCCTTCAGAGCACCTCCATTTGGGAAAAACCACAAGCGTACATCAGGGAACATACTAATGACAGGACAAAGGGAGACAGGTAATTGCAGAGATCAGAGACAAAGTCATGCATGCTAACCACAACAGATACCCCATAGAGCAGACTTAGTCGCAAGTCCTGACTCCTTTTTAGAGCCTCAGTCACTGAGAATACTCAAAGTATTGAACAACAGTTTGCAGTAGGGCAAGGGCAGACGACTTCCAATGCTTATTGGCAGGTAGAAAGTCCAAACTGTTTTAGGAGCCCATACCTTTTACGAAGACTTATTTTCAAGCTAAGAACAAAGGCCTCGTACGTGGGTTAAGTTAAGGGTCTCGAGAACAAACCCCCTTTCGGACCACCCATTTTTGGGAAAACTCCTAATTTGTAAACAACAGTCCTATATAATCTGATAGAGCTATCTAGCCACAGATTCCCAACCTTAGAATTTCCCAGGCATCAGGCTGGATCCGGAAGCCTTTTGCTCGAGCAATACCCTTGCGCGCTGATAGGTATCGTCGGTTAGATCCATATGGCATCATCCACGCCGGAAGTGACGTCCGCTTCACCTATATAGACGCCACCTCTGTGCGCTGCTGTCAGTTCTTACTCTTTCTGCGCCAGCTAGCGCAGATCCCTAAAGAGAGCTACCCTCTGTCACATTTTGACAGCTTTTGTCAACGTTTTGTCGATGATTTTTGGTGTGTAGGTTTTTCCTCAATGTTGAAAAAGACTTTTGGATTCGAACCATGTGGCCTGCCTTCGCGCCATGTTGGTGACGGATCCACACTTAATTTGTCTCTAGTGCCTGGAGTGCGACCAGAACTCGAAGTCGTGCTCTGACTGCCAGACTGTGGCTCCGAAAGCTTTGAGGGAGTGGTCCCTAAAGCTGCTTGTGGCCCGGAAGTGCTAAGTCCTCGTTCTCCCACTCAAAGTCATCGGGTAGGTCAGGTAAGAGGCATAAGAAACACAAGTAGTCAAAGCGTGCTTCAACTTCTCCCAGTCTGTCAGCTGATGTGATGTAGGAGTCTCAACGCTCTAGGCCTCTTTCTGCAGAACCTGCGCTTTGGTCGACTCCGCGCATCCCTGCCTTCCCAGGAGCTGGAGCGACCCTTGCCCAGCTTAAAGAAATCTGTGACACCATATGCCTCGTATTTGGGCGACCTGACCCTCCTATCATGCCTTCGGGCCCAGGTGCTCAGAGTGGGCTCCATCAGGTTCTGTGCTGGCGGCACCGACGCCAGTGCCCCCCAATGGATCCGGTGGTGGATCTGGACCTGCACCGGTTGTGCCCCTGGGACCTTCCCCGGTGGCAGCCCCCACGCCGAGACTCCTGATGCCGCCGTCACCCCTCGGGGCGCCAGCCCCATTCTTATTCTCGACGAGCCGGATCTGCACTTGGCGCCAACAGCACCCTTGGATCCTAGGTCAGTTCTTCAACCTTATTTTGAGGGGCTAGGAATGGAGGAAGATTTGGAGGGGTCGCTGGACCCTTTACAAGACCAGCCTGAGCATGAAATGGACTGGTCTGAGGAATTGGGTGAGGCCAGTGGACTTGGATACCTCTTCATTTTCTGGCCAGCTTTCTCCCCCTACAGTGGCTACAGAGAAGGGAGCTTCATATGCTATGGTGATGAGAGGGGCAGCTGAAGTCCTGGACCTTCAGCCCTCTTCGGAGGAAGTCAAGATGAACATCTTGACAGAGTTCCTGCAACCAGGTGTCTCCTCCGCTCAACCCCTCCTGCCTTTCAACTGCCTTTTGGGAACCTGGTCCAAGCCCAGCACAGGAGCTCCTGTGAATAGGACAATCACCCGCCACCATCGCCCTGCACACGGCTACCTCAAATTTCTCACCAACCACCCTACCCCCAAGAGCTTGGTGGTGCAAGCCTCTCCCTCACAAGGCGCATTCCTTTCTGCACCCGCGAACAGGGAATTCAAGAGGCTGATTAGTTGGGACAAGAAAATGTTTTTTTTCCTCCAGCCTTTTTGCATTGCAGTCAGTGAACACTGCATGCCTATTGGGCCGTTATGCCCACTTCATGTGGGGAACGGTTGCGCAAGTGCACCCACAGGTCCCGGAGGAAGCCCGGGCCATTCTCTCCCAAGCTGTATCAGATGGGAGGGATGTGGCAAAGTTCACCATTCGTTGTGGGCTTGACAACACCGACTGACTGGGCAGAGCGATGTCATCGACAGCGTCGGTTTGACCTGGCTTAGAACTTCTTGCTTTTCTGGGGATGTCCAGCCTTCCCTTATTGACATATGCCCTTTGATGACTCCCGTCTCTTCGGAGACCAGACAGGCATGGCCCTGGAGCGCTTTAAGGACCCGCTGTGACGTGGACGTAAGTTACAGCACGGATGCCGCCACGCTGGGCCGACCAATACCACCTATCGGCACGCAAGTGTATTGCTCGAGCAAATGTCTTCCAGATCCAGCCTGATGCCTGGGAATTATGTCTCTACCAGATAAGGCGTACCGAAGGTAAGTAACTTGTCCTTTAACACCAACACAAAGCCAAGGAATTGCAGAGCACTAAACTTTACAAACATTGGTAAGTTTAAAATGAGAGTGAGACTGAGGCGCTAACTACTGTATTAAGTGTTTGTATCGGAGGGACCCCCAATCTCTTTACAATGTATTTACAGGTGTACTCTCATTATAAAGAAAAATATTGAAAGATGAAGATACTGGTTACAGACCATTCGCAAGGCTTTGTAATCTGTAGGTGTATTCTTTCCAAATCCAAGGTACAAGGGTTTGGTTTACACCACCACCATCAGAAAGGTTTCAAGTACTAAAGATCTTTATATGCCGCAAGGCTGAAACATCTCTAAAAAATCATTCAATAATGGAATGACCAGTGTATAAGCTATGGTGCTTGCTGAGAAGGGCCTTGGTTCCACTGACACTGGTGAGAATTATTATTTTCCAATCTTCTTGGAAAACTGTATCCTCTGGGGGGGGGAACATCCTTTACAACGCAACTTTCACTCTGCACTACCATTACGACGCAGCTATTACAACGCAAGTAGTTACAACGACTTGCGCTGGAGGGAGCTGTAGGATAGGGAATAGTTTAATTTTCTATCCAACACCTTCCCTACTATCCACGGGGACTGGAGTTGGAATAGAAAATTAAACTATTCCACTATCCAGCGCCCCCCAACGCAAGTCGTAAAAACTGCGTTGTAATGGCATGCGGAGTAAAAGCATGCGTTGTGATGTCATACATCCCCTCTGGGAGGAGTATATCCTTCCTTGTGGAATATCTATGCATTCTGAGAATGTGCTCCTTAGTGTTTCAATGGGATCTGTTCCAGGTTAAGGTAGCCTTCAAGTACAATCGGAGCTCTATGGAACTGTTATTTCCTGTGGAGTTCTTGAGGAGGTCTAGACCTTGTCAACGTCCGTGTCCACTAGACATCGATACTGACTCAACATTATTGATCTCTTTATGTCATCCCGAGGATGTAAGGAAGGAGAGTCTCTCTGAATGACCCTGGGGTGTATCAATGTGGAGGGCCAACAAGGAATGAGTTGGATGCATTTTTAAAGGATTTGGGCATTCCTATTGTTAATGTCAGAAGGAAGCACTTGCATAAAGAAGGATCTTCTTCCTATGACTTTTTATCTACTGTAAGAGGCACAGAGGTGAAGAAAGGTCTACAGTGGCAATTTGAACATATGAGAACAATGTTCAAGTAACCTTTAAAAAACCCACATCCTTAAGGAACTAAGACTTCAAAATAAAGACAAAGTCAATGGATACAGATAGAAGCAAATAAAATACTTCTTAAAACTGTTTTGTTGCGTAAAAATAGGTGAAAGATCCAATGCCTAATCTTAAAGGATGCTCGCACCACAAGACAGGGAACTAAAACACTGTTGCCTCAGTGCATTGTGGGACTCCACTTTCATTGATCTATAATGTATGCTAGTCTATATACTGTATTTTTCTTTTCAAAGTATGAGTTTTCAAAAAGTGGTATATGTGTAAAAGTAGTCTGTGTTTTTTATATAGGCGTAATAATTGCTTTTTGGAAAGATTTTTTTTTTTTGTTTTTTTGAAAGGGCTCCTTGATCCAGCATATAGGTGCACTTAATATGTTGTTTATGAATATTTAGGAAGATCATGTGAGGTGAGAGGGAAAATAGTCCACATCGAGTTTACAACAGGACTGAACAATAGGTCAACAATGAGTTCTAAAACAACCAAAAACCCAATAAAAAAAACGGAATGACAATCTATGTTCGCACACCAAAAATTATACAATTGAAAAAAATCATCCTCTGAGCTGACACAGATTCCACCAGTAACCTATCATTAAACTCACCCCGGGGCTACCACAGATTCCGCCTCTTAACTAGCATGGTTCTACTCCTGACCAGTCACAGGAGCTACCCCTGAGCTGCTATGGGTTGGATCCACAAACAACCACCACACCCTCTCCAGAGCGACTAGTTTTCATACCTGACTATGACAGAGTCTTCCCTTTCTTTACTACAAACCTGACTTTATTACTGTGTCTACTCCTGATACATCCACTACGGAACCTGCCCTTAATCCAAACAAGCATTTGCAATGCAATAGTTCGCGCATTTACGCGAGTTTGAGCTATTGGCATTATAAATGACATTGCCTTTTATTTAAATTTTGTTTTTTTAAAACATAAATAAAAGGTATTGTCATTTGCAATGCCAATAGCTTAAACTCTCGCAAATGTGAGACCTATTGCATTCCAAATGCGTGTTTGTAAAAGCGCCCCATGCCGCGCTTTTACTTTAATTGCAGCCACGTCCCTTTCTTTAGACGACCCGCGGCTAAAGAAAGATCTGCGGCCAGCATTAAAGGGAAAGTGTGGTATGTGGTGTTTAAAAAAATAAAAATAAAAAGTAAGCATTTGTTAAGCAGCAGATCGCGCGTGCAGAAGGAGCATTTTTCAAAGATGAAGTGCAGCGTTCATGATCAGGCGACAAGCTGTCATGAACACAGGTTGGGTTGGGGAGATTCTGTTGTGCCTGCAACAGCAGCTAGATTAAGGATATTATAGAACATTTTGCAGACAGACTGAAGATAAAACAGACCGTGTAACAACACAAGTAAAAAGTCCAGTCCTCATGGGAGGTTCCAAATGCAGACAATGCGGTACCAAGGAGGGACTACTAAACCTATCCATGAATCAAAAGCAACGATTTAGAAAGGACAGTAACAGGAGCCAATGAAAAATATGGGCGGAGCTTCAAGTCCATACCTGAATACAGCATGCCTCGCAGAGCAGCGCCTGCGCTGCCCAGGCTCGGATCTAAAAAATGAGGTCTCCGAGTTATCATGAAATAACATAAAGCTGGTAGTAAATATAGTGTCTTCTAGTACTGTTGAATAAAACGGTCATGTCCGTAGTGAGATTAACAGTGCACATTGTCTCTTCTAGGAAAAGGAGATACGGAGGCAACTGAACTACGAGCGCCTGCTGCAGCTGGATGGACAGAGCCTCGTGCCAACTGATGAGGCTGTCGACTGCCCTGTCTGCTACACAACCCTGGAGCCAGGAGAAGGCGTGACTCTGCGGGAGTGCCTACATTGCTTCTGCAAGTAAGATCTTAAAACATGGTCCACCGAATGCTTGATCTAAGTATACTCAGTATGCCGTTAAAATTACATTGAGGGGGTTCACTGAATATGAATGTACCAGATTACTTTAGTGACTCTTTCCCAGACTAGCATTCTTGTGTCTGTACTGCATACAGATGCTGAAAATATATTTGAGGGAAACGGTGGCAGAGTATTGGTAGTTATTTTACATCATAAGGAATTCATAACACTGAAAGAGACATTGCTTGCGTATTATCATACATATCCTATCTGTAAAGTTTTGAGATATCTTATTTGTGTTTTGAGCACAGGAAGCATTATTAAGTTAATCACCTCAATCTATGTCATCACCGCGTTCCTGGCTTCAACCCACAAATCATACTATCTGGTGTATTACCCTAAGTAACTCAATAGAGTCAGACTAAGACTACAACACCCAGAATCTGTAGGTGTATTCATTCACAGATACAAGGGGCTGATCACACCATCAGAAATGTTGAAAGAACTAAGGATCTTTATATGCCGAAGGCTGAAACATCCCTGAAAACTCAGTCAATAATGGAATGACAAGTGCATACGTTTTATCACCTGCTGAGGAGAGCCTTGGTTCCACTGACACTGGTGAGAATGGATAGTATACAATCATCTTTGAGAATAGCATCCTCTGGGAGGAGCGTACCCTTCCCTGGCGAGGATCTATGCATTGGGAGTATGTGCTCCTTGGAGCTCTATGGACCTGCGTTATCTCCTGTAGAGTTCTTGAAGAGGTCTAGACGGCTTGAGAAGGCATGAGGTTGCCACATGAAAGCCCAGGACTGGATTCACTGAATGTGATGCTATGAAGCAAGATGGCCACACTAACTTTAATTGAAATGGCCAAGTTCTCCCTTTTAGCACGTGCCTGTCTGAGAATGGGGAGGTCTGGCAGTCGAGGTTTAGTCCAGGAGATTCCCAGAAATTCAGAATGTAGTGTACCTACAAGTAATAGGTCAATAATGTAAATGTCCAGTCAGTGATTCACATTCTAAGAAAGGAAAATGTTTCAGTTTCAGATAAGCAAATAGAACCCTTTTAACTATGATGTACAAAACCTAGAAGTGCATCATTTTTCCAAGACAGAGACCGACCGCAAACATGTCTGCAGTTCTTACACACTAGAAATACAGCTAATATTGAGGCCAAAGACTGGTGTTATTGTAGGGAGGATGTTCTGTTCTGCCAGGGACTTCTCGGACGCGTTCCATGCTTGGGACACTTTCAGTGGGTTGGAGTTGGGAGAATGATGGATTGCGTGTTACATGTTTTGTAGCCCTCTGTGTCAGAAGAAGTGATTTCAAGTTGCGGAATTGAAAGAATGTAAACAGACCAAAGCCCACAGAACCAACCAAGCCCATTAAACCCAGTATCCAAAACAAAGCTTGGACCACTCTTCACATAATTTTGTAGGCACTACTCAGACTGTTCTCCTTAGTATAGGTGAGATCCTGTGTCTAGTCACTGGTGTCCAAAGTTCATAAGCCCACTGAACTGTTGTTGTGTGGCATCGACTTGCTAGTGTCTCCCGAAGCAAAGCAGCTAGAAAGTTGATCTCATTGTTTCAGATTTTGAGCTATCTCATAGGATTGGACTCCAGGCAAGGGTGCAAAGTCCAGGCTTCCCCAGACATCACAGGTTGGCAGAGCAGGTACACAGAAGCATTCCAGAGGAACCTGTAGGTCTGGAGAAGATGCCCACTCACTCTTCATGGTTGTAAAGACTGTAATGCAGCTCCTTGACCCTAATGTCCAGCTTCTCCTTGACACCTGGTGAGCGACCTCCTGGCTCCTGGGAAGTCTGTGTTTTGTGATATTCCTCTCACAGGTTTCTCCAGTCAGCTAGGTCTAGGCTTTCTCCTTGAAGGTGCAATCCAACTCCTTGTCAAAGGCAGGCAGGTATGTCTTCTCTCCACAAGTGCAGCAGCAGGATGACTCTGGAGAACAAGCTTTATAGGACATGGATCCATTCCGGGAGAAGTGGGGCAACCAACTTAGATCCTTTCCTACTTCTTATCATTTTATCTCCTAATACTAGTGCACAGAACCTCCTCAGGAATTAGTTGAATATTTGAAGCAAGAACTGGCTGAGAAGTCCAATACTTATCCTCTTTTCTGGTGGCCAAACAAGGTCCATCAGATTAGGGCCTAGTGCGTGTGAACCGAATAATTGGTGGCCATCATCTTTCAAAAATGTTTATAAAATCATGAAGTACTGGCCTTTCTACCCCCAATATATTTCACAAACTTGAAAAGGCACAGAGTACAAATTAACATTGCTTCTGTATGCGTGGGCAAAGGGACTTATGATGGCAGGAACCCACAAGCCACAATTCCCCTGGGCAGTATTTTGCCTAGAATGTGTGGTTTAGCTTTCTCCATTACAAGATGGAGGTGAGCTCTGACGTGATTTGAGGTTAAAGACCAAGCATTCATGATGCTGCATCTCCCAAGGGAGAGGGTATTTTAATCATTTGTATGTGTACAGTGTGCAGTCTGCCATTAGCACAGCATCACATCACCTTCTGGTAGTCTGGAGTAGGACTATCTAAAAGTATTCATCACAGATTTCTGGTTCAGTTTTTTTGTAGTTGTGCAGTCGGTGTGATGAGTATGTCAGTTGTAAAGAGTTATAGTTAAGATTAAGATTTGTACACAGGACAATGTGGTGCTCAAGTGGGTGGCCAAACTCAGATGCAGCACAGTTTGTTTGTGAATTTTGTACCTGTTCTTACCTGTCTGAAGAGGGCTTGGCTCTCTCGGATGAAATTTCTAGCTGTAATGTGTGATAGTCAAGGAGACCGCTCTAATAACTTTTCTTTGCTGTCCTTCTACATTTCCCATAGGCCTTTTCAGTCTGTCATGCTGTTGCTTACTTTGAAGCAGTGTGCCAGCTGGTTTGATCTTTTTTACTCCTAAAAACTCCCAGGCACCGCCTGCAGGCATTCCTCCACCTCCGTGATTTTGGTGGGACTTCCTCTCTTGTTTTCTTTCTCCCCTTCCTTTGCATCCAGCACACACACAGCCACTCAGCCAGCAAACTGTCCCTGTGGTGGCCTCTCATCTTATCCTGAAGAAATGGAATCTGGAATCTACATTGGATGAATATGGAATCTACATTGGATGAATATTGAATCTACATTGGATCCCCACCCTTTCCCCTTCTCTCTTTCTCTCTAGGGACTGCCTGAAAGGGACTGTACTTAACAGCCTCGAGCCTGAGGTCCCCTGCCCTTACATGGATGATAACTACTCCTGCCCTGGGAAGCTGCTGGAGCGCGAGATCAAAGCGGTATAGTCTTGTTCTTAGAAGCCGCGCATATCATGACGGCCTCTGCTTTCTACTGCCACCCCTAGTGAAAGTTGTGTTAATCAAAGTTTATTGTTAGTCTCATGCCAGCAAACATGTTTCAGTAGGGTGACCTTCGGCTCTATGTCAGAGAGATTCTATGTTTCGAATTTGGAGTGTGATCCTGTGGTGGTTCAAATTGGTTTAAGTGAAGTGAATCAAAACTAGAATTTAAAAAAATACGCTGGTTAGTAAACCAAAAGGTCATAGCCTAGAAGCTTAGTCCAGGCCACACCGAGCTACATGACCCTGGTTTGAGAAAACAATGTAACTCAATGTTTGGCCTGCCTAGCTCTTCCATTGGCCTGACTGCAGAGTAAAGTAATTCAAGAACACAAGGGGTTCTCATGCCCCATGATTAGTGGGGGAGAAGAACAGCAAGACAACACTTGCCTGAAACCACAGCAGTTGCCTTCTCTTTGCATGACAAGAGGACGAGGTTGATGACTGTTACTTGTCTAGATAAATACTTACCCAAAGAGCTGGAGGTAGCTTAAATATCCAAAGAGGTGGTTTTAAATTGGTGACATTACTCTAAATGAGGGCCAGTACTTGACACCTAGACCCCGAGGAGTGTGATCTGAATAAACCTATTTGAATGTTCAAAAGATGACCGACACGCTATTTTGTAATTCCCAAAGACAGAGCACCCAGCAAGTCCAGACATGGCATCATCCAGAGAGATCTAGCAGAAGAAAGCCATTTTACATCATCTTTCCCAGAAGCCCCAGTGTCTATTGACATGTGACCTCACCGTAGGATGTAGCCTCATCCACGGCGGGTTCAAAGTTGCTGTATTTCATCTTCACCTCCAAAGCCTCCTTCTCGTTCTCAAGTCAAGGACCCTGACTGGATTAGGGAAGTGCTCAGCATATACAGTCAAGAGTGCACCTCTGAACAATGATTATACACCCTTAGAAGGGTTGGACACCAAGTCTCTGCAAGCTTTAAACAGTCCCCAATTCCTGACAATTTCTGGCTTTCCTCAGCTGCCTCTACTTTGGTCCTGGCTAAAGCAGTGCGTAATTTGGGAGTTATGCTGGATGCTAATCTAACCTTAGAAATACACATAAATAAGTTGGTGGGGGTCTGTTTTCCCCTGTTCAGAGCTTTGAGGAAGAGCCTCCCGCTGTTGCCAAGGACGGCGAAAGCGCTGGTCGTTGGATACTTAGCAGGTTGGATTATTGTAACGCCCTACTATTGGAGGCCCCAAAATTTCTAGTTGATCGTCTTCAAAGAGTCCAAACCTTGGTGGCCAAACTGGCACTGATGAAACCATGTCGCTCATCAGGCTCCTTGGCCCTTGCAGAACTTCATTGGTTACCAATAATGCAGCGGCTTCAGTTTAAGTCTCTCTGCTTGTTCTTCAAGGCCCTTCATGGTTTTGGACCCAAACCTCTTCAGGAGACCTTTGCATGGTATATTCCATCAAGGTGTCTTCGCTCCTCCACAGCCTACCTGGTGAGAGCTCCTAAAATTCGCAAAGCTAAGTCAGGAGGCAGGGCGTTTAGCTCGGCCGCTGCCAAACTCTGGAATAACCTCCCTCTGGAAATCAGACAATCTCTGGATCTTTTGCAGTTCAGGAAAAAGGTTAACACATGGCTGTTTCCTAGAACCTGACTGTCAGGAGGGCTTTCTGGGAAATCCATTCTGGTGCCTTCCACTGATCGATGACTCATGTGCTATAGCGCCAAGATACCCGCTGGGTGACAGTTGCGCTCTATAAATATTACATACAATACAATACAATACAATATCCTTTTTATAAAGCACAGAAGAGAGTCTCCTTCGTGGCACTCGATCAGGTTCGAGTGCTCCCCCTGCTGAGTTTCTGCTTGGTGACTCGTGTTCGCTCCCATGTGAAGGAGTGCAGCGATCCTTCTGGGAGATGGACATCTATCTATTCCTATAAGTTAGAAATGATCCTTTGCAGGTCCTTATGTTAGATAGTCAACCGCGGAATGCAATCGTAGGGTGAAAAGCGCAGACTCCTCATTGTGAGTGAACAAGCAAATCTAATGCCTTGGTGTCACTTATTTTAATGCACTGTTGCAATGTTGTCCTACTTGCTCTTCTCAATTATTATTCATGCATTTTGGGGCTCCAAAGTGCATATCTAACTGAAAGATCAAAGTTCTGTTCTGTTGTGTTTTTGGTGGCCATTCTGCTATTACCATGAGCGGGAGCCAGTTACAAGGCTATACTAAAGGGTGACTGTGTCCGATACAAGTGCCAGTAACACAACAGGTGGCAGCGCAACACTCCATGGTATACGTTAGAAGCTCAATCTTGTTTTGGGAGGTCTCTGCACCTTTTCTGAGGGTTCAATATGGGGCTTTCTTGTAACTAGTGAGGGTGCAGTATTGTAATCGAGGTGCTACTTTGATGTGTGGGTTTTCTTGAGCACTCGCATCAGTACATGCCACTCAAAGGGCCAGGAGGTCTGTCTTTCTTCTCTGTTCAGAGGACATGCTGAAAGCATTTGAGGCCTGTTATTTAGAGCTGATTGTCAGTGAATGTGGTACCTTGTCACTGTCCTTTGTCTTCTTTGGGCACTTGGTGCTAATCTTCAGTAGCTTGTTTGTAGTATAAAGGATCTATTTGGTACTTATGGGATTCTAATACCACATTGTTGTCATGGCAGCTTCTCAGCCCTGCAGAATACCAGCGCTTCCTTGATATTGGCGTATCCTTAGCAGAAACACGCAGTATGAACAGCTATCACTGCAAGACCACCGACTGCCGCGGCTGGTGCATCTATGAAGACGACGTCAACGAGTTCTTGTGCCCTCTCTGTGAGCTCACCAACTGCCTACTCTGCAAGGTAAGGCATCCCCAGCCTACTTACTATTACCACGTTCCTAGACTACTAGAACCCCTCCACTTCACCCTTCCTCTCCCACAGCTATGGACATATTGCTCCTCGCATCGGTCGTCGTCACAGTCTGCCCCTGCACTTTCACACATTATCCAAGCTTCCCATCACATCTTCTCACTGATGACTACTTCACCATCTCTGTAGGCCCCTAAACTAGTCATGTAGTCTTCTTCCTATCACCTCTCCTCCTCCACCTTACCCTTCCACCTTGTTGACTTCTCATTATGCCGCTTTGATGGTTGCCCTACGCACCTAGCTCCTTCTACATCACAAACTTTAGGAAGTTTGACTTGCAAATATTCTGTAGACATTGTGCACAAAGGCGCCCTGCCATTTTTCTTAATTCCCTTAGAGGTTGATGAAAAGGTTAGTGACCCTCCTTTCAGAATGGTTAAATAAATCCAGTAGATGATGGAAAAGAGAGGGCAACTTTGTGCTGAGAACCATCAGAAAAGTGCTTTGCAGAGCTTGGCTGTGACAGGTCATATCTTCCTGGTACTTTTCATGTGTTGCAGAATGTAGACTTTCTAGAGTATCCTGGTTGCTAACAAACCCAACTGATCCTACTTCATTGGGGACAGTGGACAGGTTGTTTTAGGTCTATTGACTGTCCTGGTCCGCTACCCAGATGTCTCCTTCCACACACTTGGCATTCTCTTGATGAAAGATATGGACATTGGAAGTGCTGCCCAGTAGCGCAACCTTTAGAAATGACTTTACACTGTGGATCATGACAGACAGCTGGTACTGCTGGCTGTTGTAGTGGGCGGAGGGGGCCACTAAAGAATAGTAAGAACGAGGTACATGTCATAATCAAAGTGACATTTAGAAACAAATAAATGCACAGCCTAGGAGGCGATCAGTGGTTAGTATGTAGCGAAATTACAGAAGCCTCAGCTAGAATCGTAATAGCTCTTGCCATTTTTCCTGTAAGTAGCAGAAACACTCTGAGCATCCTTCAGGTTCACTTACAAAATGAAAGTAAAAATGTGCAACACAAACGGAAAGCAAATCAATTTATGTATGGAGTGGTGGGTATCCTCTAGCTGGGATCCCCTGCATTGCATGCCAACAATCTACTCCCCTCTCCAACG
This sequence comes from Lissotriton helveticus, assembly GCF_964261635.1. Lineage (NCBI taxonomy): Eukaryota > Metazoa > Chordata > Amphibia > Caudata > Salamandridae > Lissotriton > Lissotriton helveticus. The sequence continues at coordinate 134,681,016 of NC_136068.1, read as the reverse complement.
CCGACCATGCTCTTCCTCACCAAAGTCACCAAAGCCTCCTTATCTTACCTCTGTCCCTAGTTCTAGGCTGCCCTCCTCGTCAGTGCCCTTCGTTCACCAGTGTCATATTCCCAGATGACAACTCATAACTAATGTGAAGAAACAATTACATCCTATCTTCTAAAGCCATGAGAGTAACCGCCTGCACCTGCCATTAGGGTCACAAGTCTCCACCAACCCCGAAGCCGCAGTGTGACCAAAGAAACCATTAAAAGTTTGTTTAAGATCCACTGGCGCCAACAGTCAAGGTAACAGCCACAAGTGCTAGAGTCTGTGTACCAGTCCCCGGGGTCTCAGTCAATGTACAAGTCGCCAAGTCCATAATCTGCACCAACCATAAAATCCAGGTTCTGCAACACCCTCCGCACTTGTAGTCTGATCCAGTTGGTAGGCCAATGATATCCACCAATTACCAGGTCCACGGCTGGATCAGCTGCGAAGGCGATGGATTGTACCAGTCACCAGACCCACAGTCTGCACCAGTCACTAGGCCAAACGTCTGCCCAAATTTACCAAGGTAATGGTTCGTACCAGAAACAACTAGCATTTGTGTTTAGGGTAGCAAATGGAAAGTAGAATTAGTTAGTTGGGCGAGTTATGCAAGTGCAGTATTGTAGAGTGATATGAGGAAAGGAAGTATAAAATGTTTTTATACTTTTATGATATTGTATATCGAATAAAGTTATATACAATACGAAAAGGTTTTGTATGGGATTATTTATTAGATTCCTTTAAAGATGTAGAAAAGAGTGATGATTCTGGGGAAGAAAATGGGTAAAAATGTAATTTGCTAAATAAATGTGTTGTATACATACTGTGATGGGGACTGGGCTTAAGGGAGGTTCGTGGTAGTGGAGGTAAGTTGTTCAATATTGTTATGCTTGTCTTATTTTAAATGCTAATAAAATGTATTTACAAAAAAACCCTAGCATTTGTGTTTTAATAGGCAATTCATACAAACATGAACTGTAAGGAGTATCAGGATGATTTGAAGCTGAGGGCAGAGAATGATGAAGCTGCCAAGAAAACAACAGAGGCTCTGGCGGTAAGTCCTTGATTTCCGTCAGTCAGTTAATGTCTCAGAGATGTACCAGCAGCCTACAGGGTGGACACACAGATTACCAAGACTCAGACCTTCTGCTAGACATGTGGCCTACAAACGTCTTAAGAACATTTTGCTGGTCCGATGAGTTAGAGGTGACCCTTGACAGTGGGGATGGTCTTTCGTCCATATCCATCTTGAGTCCGTTCAGTGACCTTCTGGGGAGAGGTTCCAGTTGGTGAGTCTGGATGGAACCAAATTATGTATGAAGTTGGTAGTAAGTTGAGCTTCTGAGACAATTCCCTTTACAAATGTAAGGGGAGACAGTCAAATCATGCTATCCACAGAAACCATGCCTTAAAATGGCAGATTTCAGTTCTTGCCTGAGCTAGTGGTGAAGTAGCTGTGTCTGCTGTGGCAAATATTGTTTTTCCTCAGCAAGGGACTCTAGCCTGTAAGAGATCCTTCTCATTGTTATTTGCATGTTAACCTTACTTGACCGATATGTGCTGTTTTTCTACAATCCATATACACCATATACATTGTAGCTATGTAACCCTGGGCGTAGTTCGCGTAGTCGCGCTACGCGTAGCTACGCGAAGTGCACTATGCACCCTACGCGAACTGCGTAGTGCGGTAGGGAAATGCTGTATGCAATGATTGCACGGTGCCGGATGCTTGTCCGCACTTTGCAATCATTGCGAACGGCATCATGCACAGTGCAAGCGGTCTTTCTCTGCCGCTCGAGTAGATATGTACTCGAGCTGCAGCTTTCTCAAGGCGGACTGGTAGTTTCTCATTGCGAGCGGTCCCAAGCATACTCGACCACTCGCAATGACCTCCCCGCATTGAGAATCTCGCTGGGAGGTTTATTTTTCACGCTCGCGATCGGCAACTTGATGTTGCCGATGGCGAACGAGGAAAAAGTCTTGCCGGGATGTTGATTTTGCTCGCTCGCGGTCGCCACACTCCACGAGTGTAGCTTAGTGTTCCGCTCAGGGTTAATTGTGATAAATAATTCTCTGATGTGGAAGGGTTAGGTACTAGCGCAAACCTAGAGTATTCCCAAAATTATTCTTAAAGATAATGGTGCTCCAAGGGAAGAAGAGCGGCCACCAACACTCTCAACTCGTCTGAGGAAACCTCAGTCTCTTCAAATATATACAAAACCCGAGCATCCAATGTTACAAAATCACTGAGTCCGTGTGCAAAGGTTTCTTTGTTCCTGGTTCATTTATTTTCTTTCCTCTTCACATATCAAGGGTTGTTCTTAGTACATTTCATAATCACTCCAATAGCTTCTGTAGCCGACACGTCAGTTAGGTATGTTATCACCTCTGACCAGGCGCGGTGCATCCATTGGGGCGTTCCCCCACTAACCATATGGCCAGGGAGGAAGATAAACTTCACCGCCAGGCGCGTGCTGACTCGAAATCCGAGTCAGTCAGGAGGACGCGTCGCTGAAGAGGGTGGGGCTACACTGGAGGGTTCGGTTTGTCGTTGACTTCACTGAGTGACAGCAACAGGGCAGGCCCAGTGCGCATGTTCAGGTTTGGGCTGATCATTTTTCTGACAAGTCCGAACATGCTCACTAGTATAGCCTGCAGTACCCTGCATTTGGAGAGCGAGCAAGGGCTGTTACTGGCCAGTGGCCGCAGCCCGCGGTCTCCTATGGGTGGAGACAGTCCCTGCTCTAGCCAATCCTGGCACTGCTGGAGCAGCGTCTGGATTGGTTGAGAGGGGTTGCACGGTGCACAACCCACTCACCCTCATGTGATTTCCCCCCCCTCCCAGCACGACCCCCCCTGCCCGTATTGCAAGCCGCAACTTTTCTACACGAATAGCACTGCACTGGGGCTCGGCTCATTATGTGCATCAAGGACTGAAGAGTGAGACGGGCAGGCTGCCTTTCCTCGTGAGCTGGAGATCGCGAGGGTCAGTGGGATTTGGGACTCTGGGGCCCGAGGGTCGGGTCGGAATGTGAGGGCAGAAGGGTGCACACTGCCGTGCAGCCCTCCAGATCAGGTATGTGCTCGGCTCCTACGTGGGGTTGTCTGCGGGTGACTACATTACACCGTCTGCCCAGTAAACTGTTACCATCGCGGTTAAGAAGCGCTAATGTATAAGCTCAAATGTCACCCTGCGGTGTCTAGTGTTCTTTTTTTCAGTTGATCCTAGACAAGTTCAGCTGAAATACCTGTTGACTGTGGTACCTTGGGAGTGGTAATAAGACGAGATAATTTACTTTACATCTTTACCCAACTCGCCGCCGTTTTATGGAATGTGCTTTCATTCTTGCCTGACTGACTGCATATGTTTCTGCACTGTAACACATGTCAAGTGACACAGGACTGTCCCATTGATGCAAATGTCCCGCTTTCAATAAGACGCATAATATGTCAGTCAAGTTTATTTGTTTGATTAATTAAAATCTTACAAAAATGCTTATAAAATCATCAGAGAATAAAAAGTTTAAAAGACCATGTACATAATTGTTCTAATATCACATAATTTGTAGATTAAAAAATATTTTCTTCAAGTTTTTTACCAATCATAGATAAAAAATTTACAAATGCAGAATTCATGATATGTTATTTTTTACAATTTACTGACAATGTTATTGCACAATCGAACTAAGGCAAAGGGTGCTAAAATAATTGTACAGGAGCACACGATGTGTTCTGGATAGTAAAGTAGTAAAATGTGTCATATGTACTTGTGGGCTGGAGTTATCATCCGCCTGGTGCTTCTATTGGTGTGCTGGGGAACAGTCAGCATTTTATTTAGTTATTGAGTTTTATATAACGCAAACATGACCCTTTTGGGTACCAGTACATTTCAAAATATGTTTATTGTGTGAGATAGTGACCCATAATCTCACGTTTAAAATATATCTTTAATGTATGGGAATTAGAATTTAGTGGCTCTAATCTCATTGCTCACAATGCACCTTCTGTGCCCAGCCATGGTTGTGAAACTGATTTGTCGTTTAGTCCCATACATTTTCACTCTATTTTATGACACGTCACACAAGGGTGTGGTTGCCCATAGTGATTCTTGTTGGTTGCTTCTTCTGGGATTGTGCATGTTATCATTTGGAGTGGCTTGAAACACCTGTAACTTTTACTGGAGTGATGTGTAAAATGAGAAGCACAAGTCATTTTGCCATCAGAGTGATGGACTCATCTACTCACTGATTTGTAATCTGTGCTGTCCCTGTGCATTAGTTTGTCCTCTTTTCAATTGCTATATGTTTGTGTAGTGTATTCAATCTCTTGGGGTGTTACAGGGTAGGTTTGTGTTGTTTATATTTTAATTCTGGATGTGAGGAAACTCGATTATTGCAATTCCAATGCAATGGACTGTCGTGTTTGTTTTTTACCCCTGTGTTTAAGATTGTTGCTGTACACTCAAACGCACTGCTCGATACGAAAGCTTGTGCGCACCTCCACAGGGGCCCTACTTTAAGTGTTTGTTCGATGCTGGGAGTGTTCACCATAGTAAGGGACTGCGTTGGGAAGAGATAAGAGGTATAATACTCACAAAAATCTCGAGTGGAAAAAGTAACTACAGTTAATTGTTTTCGATCACCCGACCTTTATAATGATACACTTTTTCTTAAATGTTTATTATGAATTAGATGGTTATGTTGTGTGGCTGTACAACTATGAGTACAACACTGGATGAGCTGTATGCCCTCATGAGTGAGGGTTGAGGTTAGTGGTGTGAATACACTAGGTGAGTGGTGTGCCCTCTGAGTGCAGGGTGAGCAGTCTACTTTTGTGAGTGTAGGGAGAGCAAAACAGTGTGCATCTTTTAGTGCAGTGCAGTGCAGCGAAGGGTGAGTGATGTCTGTGTGAGTGCAGGTTGAGCAGTGTGCCTGTGTGAGTCCAGGGTGAGTTATGTGGATGGGTGAATGCAGGCTTAGTAATGTGTCAGGGAAGGGTGAGTAATGGGTCTATGAGTGCAGGGTGAGTAGTGTGCCTCTGTGAATGCAGGGAGAGTGATGTATCTGTGCAAGTGCAAAGAGACATGTCTGGCTACTCCGAGAGATGTGTTCGCGGGGGAGAACCCCCCCCCCCCCCGAATCCCCTGTAGGTGGTTCCGGCTTGCTGGCTACGCTCGCTCACCACAGTGCAGTATTTACGCCTCACCACTTTCAAATGTCACCAGCCACCCCTGCCTCTGACTTCATCAGGGCTACAAGTCAAATACAATTACAAACCATCCATTAGAATTACGATATTCTGATCCATTATCCCTTCACCATAGTACATAGGTGCTCTGTGTGGTGCCTCATGCACCTGTATTACCATGAGTATCATCATCGAAGAAATATTATGAGGGTAAGCATGCCTCCTTCTTGCATTACTAACTAGATGCTACCTTATAACCCATGAGTTGGTTACATTAATTTAGTAGTGTCATCACATCAGCTCATCTGCCGCCTTCCGTTCTTACTATAGTTAAGCACAAAAGTAAAAATATTCGGTTCATCAGTTATCTTTGTTAAAAGAAAACCTCGTATTAGGTGTAAATCGACATACCCATACGAATTTTACGTAGTATCTCCAAGGTCTCACCTACGAAGCGTTAATGGTCCACTCCACCTTTCATCGTGAGGAGAGTTCAAAATTGCCAGTGAGTATATTGCCTTAGAAACACAACACAAACCATCTGTGTTAGTGTCTCCCTATGGTCCCAAATCGAATATCATATATACAATATGAAGCATGTTGACACATGGACGTTAGAGATATGAGCCGTATACGTAATTCGAGTGTGAAGCAAAGGGCTCTTGGAGTTTGATGATGTTTGGAAATCACACTGCTTTGTAGCATGGTTTGAAGAGGGAGACGATCTCCAATTTGAAGGAGTGTACTCCATGATGCAGTTTTGAATCCAGTATTTTAACTGATAAGTCGACGTGCTTAATATTATATATATGATATACGATTTGGGACCATAGGGCAACACTAACGCTCAGATGGTTTGTGTTGTGTTTCTAAGGCGATATACTCACTGGCAATTTTGAACTCCCCGAACGATGAAAGGTGGAGTGGACCATTAACGGTTCGTAGGTGAGGCATTGGAGATTTTACGCAAATTTCGTATGGGTATGTCGATTTACACTTAATACGGGGTTTTCTTTTAACAGAGATAACTGATGAACTGAATATTTTTACCTTTGCGCTTAACTATACTAAGAACTGTAGGCGGCAGGTGAGCTGATGTGATGACATTACTAAGCTAATGTAACCAACTCATGGGTTATAAGGTAGCACCTAGTTACTAAATCCAAGGAGGCGGCATGCTTAACCTCATAACATTTCTGCTCGATGATGTGAGCTCTGGCAATTCTGATTTTGCACAATTTATTCACAATGAAGACTGTTGGTAGTGGAGATCATATGGGTTTTATATATTTGCAGTTTACATAACCAGTTTACTGCGCATTCCATAAATACAATCTGTGGATATGATCATAGTTTTTTAATTTGGACATTGATACACAATACTCACGGTAATACAGGTGCATGAGGCATCACACAGAGCACCCATGTTCTCTGGTGAAGGGACAATGGATCAGAATATCATAATTCTAATTGATGGTTTGTAATTGTATTTGACTTGTAGCCCTGATGAAGTCAGACGTGATAACATATCTAACTGATGAAACACGTGTCTGCTACAGAAGCTATTGGAGTCAATATGAAATGTACTAAGAACAACCCTTGATGTGTGAAGAGGAAAGAAAATACATGAACAAGGAACAAAGAAACTTTTGCACACAGACTTTGTGATTTTGTAACGTTGGATGCTCAGGGTTTTGTATAGCTTTGTATTGTGGTGTCATGTCAGATTCAGAGCTTTACTGTTTTCTTTCTGCCAGAAGCAGGGTATGAAATTCTCACAATAGTTAGATTGGGCTATCCTTTGGTGGCGCAGGGAGCGACTGTCGTAGTTTAATTACCAACTATATTTCAAATCTGCAGTTTCTGCATTTTTGGATGTCCGGCGTACAGGGTGTTTCAGTAGCCGCTCCTTCAGGGGACCAGAGATGTTCAGTGACACTACTCGGTGTTTGACTGGAGTAGTAAAAGAGTATGCATTAGCATTATTTGCTGGTGCTTCGCTCCCTTGATCACCCTGTTTACCTGTGTTCAAAGGAGAACCCTTACTCAGAAAAGACACACAACTTTCACCCAGCTGCCTGGACCAGAAGAAGCTGAGGGTGTTGATGGTTTCTCTGGTTTTCACTTGCTATGTTGCAGCAGAGTAGGCTTTCCTTATTTAGTAGGCTAAGTTCCAAATACTGGCTTCATGTTCACCCTCTAATCAAAGCTGGGTCTCTGAGTCACCTGTGTAGACCTGCAACTGGAGGTGAGGTTATCAAAGATCTTGGCTCATGCAAGTACATATGGACCATGTTGACTGCAGCTCATAGAAAATCATGTTGTTCGAGGCATGTGGGCTGCTGAATTCACATCTTATGCATAGATCGCCGCCTAGTGTTGGGTCCGGATGATTGCACATTGTTGTCTTGGAAGAGTCTTCGAAGTATCACGAGATAGGTGGCTCCTCCCCTGGACTACAGTGCGCATGGGCATCCTCTCCATCCTCAGATTGTTTTTTCCGCCATTGGGTTCGGATGTACTTGTTCGAGGCATGTGGGCTGCTAAATTCATATCTGATGCATAGATCGCCGCCTAGTGTTGGGTCCGGATGATTGCACATTGTTGTCCTGGAAGAGTCTTCGAAGTATCACGAGATAGGTGGCTCCTCCCCTGGACTACACTGCGCATGGGCATCGACTCCATCTCCAGATTGGTTTTTTCCGCCATTGGGTTCGGATGTGGTTTCGACGTCTCCGTGTCGGAACCGATAAACTTTCATCTTAAGGCCAAAAGGCCTTCGTTACCTGCGTCGGTATTGTTTGCGTACGGTCTCGAGCGTCGTCCGGCTCTCTAAGCCGGATATCTCCGGAGTCGAGTAACTCCTCGGACATCGAGGCCTTCTCGTTGCAGCAAGACCCGACGAACTTAACATGGAGCGGAGCCCGTTCAAGTTCTGCCCCGTCTGTGGATCCAAATATCCACACATCGATGTGCATCCGGTCTGTAATAAATGCCTTTCGCCGGACCACAACGAAGAAAACTGCATGGCCTGCTCCAAGTTCAGGTCCAAGAAGACGCTCAAGCTTCGGCGCGCGGTGCGCCTTGAGGCCCAGCGAGCGACCCCGGCACCCGACAACATATTCGGCGACCCCGAGGAGGAAGGCGATAGCCATCATCTCCAGATTTCGCCACCGTCGACGGAGGTCCTAGCCGATCCAGAGGAATACATCGGAGGTCAGGCCCCAGACCTTGAATACGTCGAGGAGGTAGGGGACGACGAAGAAGTTTATGGGGCCGTGGAAGATAGCTCAGAGGAGGAGCTATGCCCCGAGGTCTACGTTATTGAGGCTCAGGTCACGGGTCCGCCACTCGGCCTTACCCACGACCATGCACCGCTCTCCCCGGCCCCGCCTTCTGGCCCGGCCACGGACACTCAAGCGGAGCCGCCATTGCCCGTATCGAAACCGAAACCTTCGGATCCTACGGGGCACAAGTTGGCCGACGTTCAGTCGAAAACGAAACCGAAACCTACGGACTCGACAAAACCTAAGATGGCCGACGTCCTACAAAAATTAACAAAGCCTGCTCCTTCATCGACTCCGTCGCCCTCCGGCCCACAAAAGTCGAAGAAGGCTGTTGAGTCGACAGCGCCGCAGAAGGTGCACAAAGAACCCTCCTCCAAGAAGGCCGTCCACCAGCCGTCGACCAAGGTTGCTCCGGCGCGGACACCTAAACCTCTTGAGACGCCTTCGGGCGCTGCTACGACGCTGTCCGGTAAACGCACGGCCGACCCAAAGTCGACTAAAGGCCACGACCCAAAGGCCGCTGGCTCAACGCATCGGCACAAGGATGCGGGATCTGCAGCATCGGCGCCAAAGCCTTCAACGGAGCCCCGAAGCATTGCGGCCGAAGATTCGTCGACGCCAATACCGTCGACACCACACAACCCCGACGCCACCGAAGATCGGCCGTCGGTTCCGAAACCCTCTGCCTCCTTTACGAAGCAGGTTACTGACTCCCTTAAACGTATAAAGGAAAAGGCATTGTCGTCCCCGGCTTCCACGCCATCGGCTCCGAAATCGGTGGACACACCTCAGAAGTCCTCAAGCAAGCTTCTTTACACTCTGCCACCAAAGGTGGCCCCAAAGGCCTTCGCAACCACGTCGGTGCCAAAACCGTCGGATCCGTCCACACCAAAAGGCCTCTCGGATCCATATCTTGCCTCTGAGGAGCAATCTGCGCATTGCATCGATGCCCACACAGGGAAATTGACCCTTTATAAAAGGAAAATCACTTCCCAACCACTGGAATCGTATGTTATTCCACTGAAGAAGAAGAGGCCGGCACAAGACATTCCTTTACTTGTTGAGCCTATTCTGCCACCACCGAGAAGGAGTCCATCGCCTTCCCCAAACCAATCAGGAGGGGATGATGATGACCAACAGGACCAATACAATTTCCCAGTGGACAATGACCCTGATGTTCAGCAGGACTCATATGGCGACGCTGGGGACCAAAGTGGGCATCAGGTGGTACATGATCCACAAGGCTTTGGGGCACGTACATCTCCAACGGAGGATTCTGCTGCATTTAATGCTTTACTCGAACGGGCAGCAGCAAATCATAATGTGGACATGCATGCTGACCCGGTAGAGGAAGACTTTTTATTTGACACTTTCTCCGTCTCGGAGAGAACAGTTAAAATACTTCCTATGCTTAAAGGTGTCCTTAAACATGCCCCAGAGATCTTTAAGGAACCTACCAGGGCAAGGGTGGTGAACCCACGTATCGAGAAAAAATACAGGCCAGCACCTGGAGATCCTGCATATATTCGAGGACAGTTGCCCCTGGACTCGTTGGTGGTCGCAAATGCCCGCAAGAGGGCAAACTCCCAAACAACGGGTGAAGCTCCTCCCCCAGACAAGGAGTCGAAAGTGCTTGAGGCATCGGGCAAGAGGGTGGCAGCGCGGGCTGCCAATGTATGGCGTATCGCAAACACGCAGGCACTATTGGCACGATACGATAGGGCGCATTACGACACCCTAGAACAGCTCCTTCAACACCTACCTGATGAGTTTAAAGAAGCAGCCGAAACTCTCATACAAGAGGGAAAGCTTATCTCCAACGCTGCAATAAAGTGTGCACTTGATGTGGCAGATACAGCGGCTAGGGGGATTAACACTAGCGTCATGTTGAGGCGACAAGCTTGGCTTCGCATATCTGGATTTAAGCCTGACATCCAAACTACAATCCTCAACCAGCCCGTCAATCCTGACACCCTGTTTGGTCCAGATGTAGACACCACCCTTGAAAAAATTAAAAAGGACAACGAGACTGCTAAGTCCATGGGGGCGCTTCAGTCTCAACAATTCAGGGGAAACACTTTTCGTCGCTCAGGAGCACGTGGTGTTACCAGAGGACAATTGGGTCAACAGACACAATACGCGAGGGGTGGTGCACAATCCTCGTACCCCAAGCAGGGTAGAGGGGGTTACAGAGGTAACAGTGCCAAGGGCAGAGGCAGAGGAAACAACAACTCCCGCTCCTCTGCCGCCAACAAACAGTGACTCTCTGTCACTGCCCCCCGACCATACCACTCCGGTCGGGGGGAGACTCCAGCAGTTCCTGCCAGTCTGGACGTCCATCACCACGGACAGGTGGGTGAGAAAACTTATCCAGTACGGTTACTGTTTGGAGTTGATATCCACTCCTCCCAACATTCCCCCAAGACACCGTCCTATGTCGGCAGAGCACTTGCACTTATTGCAGCAGGAAGTACTGGTGATGCTGCAAAAAGGCGCAATCGAGCTCGTGCCAGTGGAAGAGGAAGGCACGGGGGTCTATTCCCTGTACTTCCTCATCCCAAAGAAGGACGGATCCCTCAGACCAATTCTGGATCTACGCCCCCTCAACATGTACATACTGTCAGAACACTTCCACATGCTGACACTGCAACAAATCCTTCCCCTGCTCAATCAAGGGGGCTTCCTAGCAACCTTGGACCTCAAGGATGCTTATTTCCACATACCACTCCACCCATCCCACAGAAAATACCTCAGGTTTACCATTCTAAACAGGCACTATCAGTTCAAAGTCCTGCCCTTCGGGGTAACTACTGCCCCCAGAGTGTTTACAAAGTGTCTGGCGACAGTGGCGGCGCACCTCAGGAGACAGAAGATACATGTCTACCCGTACCTAGACGACTGGCTTGTTCAAGCAAAGTCGGAACAACAGTGCGCCGCGGACATGTCCCACACTATTCAGCTCCTTCACAGCCTGGGGTTCTCGCTAAACTACCCGAAGTCGCACCTTCAACCAGCCCATGTGAGGCAGTATCTGGGCGCGACAATAAACACCCTGACTGCTATGGCTCAGCCAAACCCAGTCAGAATCGACAGCATTCAGTCGCTGTGCCAAAAATTCAGACCACAACACTCCCTCCCAGCGAGAGTGTTCATGCAGTTGATAGGCATGATGGCCTCCTGCATCTTCATAGTCCCGCACGCGAGGTTGCACATGCGCCCGCTCCAAGAATGCTTGGCAAATCAGTGGACACAGGCTCAGGGACAACTGACAGACCTAGTGTTGGTGACCGGTCGGGCATACAACTCTCTGCATTGGTGGAATCCACACAACCTTTGCAAGGGCCGACCGTTCCAAGAGCCAGTGCCCCAGATAATCCTAACAACGGACGCATCTCTCCAAGGGTGGGAGCCCATGAGCTCCACTACACAGTGCAGGGACTGTGGTCCACCCAGCAGCAGACGTTGCACATCAACTACCTGGAATTGATGGCAATCTTCATGGCGTTGAAGTCCTTCCAAGTACATTTGTGCAACAAAGTCGTGTTGATCCGGACGGACAACATGACAGCCATGTACTACATCCAAAAGCAGGGAGGTACGCACTCTCCACAGCTGTCTCGTCTGGCTCAGAGCATGTGGAAGTGGGCCATTCAGAGGAACATCTTCCTCATGGCGGAACACCTCCCGGGAAAGGACAATCAAATGGCGGATCTGCTAAGCAGATACAGCCATCAAATGCACGAGTGGGAGTTACATCCATCAGTACTCCACCCGTACTTCCAGCAGTGGGGTCATCCACAGATAGACCTGTTTGCCACAAGGGAAAACGCAAAATGCCAAAGCTTTGCCGCCAGGTTCCCTCACCCAGAATCGCAAGGGAATGCGATATGGATGAACTGGTCAGGCAAATTTGCGTACGCTTTTCCCCCAGCGCCTCTCATTCCGCTGGTGGCAAGAAAGCTAAAGCAACACTCGATGACTCTCATCCTGGTTGCTCCAACATGGGCACGCCAACCATGGTACACCACGTTTCTAGAACTTTCCGTGGTACCGCATCAAAGGCTGCATCTCACATCCCGGCTCTTGACGCAGAACCATGGCGACATTCAGCACCCAGATCCGCAACAGCTCAATCTGGCGATCTGGCTCCTGAAGTCTTAGAATTTGGCTACCTCAACCTGCCTCCGGAATGCATGGAGGCACGTAAGCCCACTACCCGAGCTTGCTATGCAGCTAAATGGAAGCGGTTTGTCATGTACTGTGCAGACAACAAGATCAACCCGCTAGATGCATCCATTCCTAACATCATCTGCTATTTGTTACATCTTTACAAATGCAATCTAGCGTACGCTTCCATTCGGATACATTTATCCGCCATAGCGGCTTATCTCCAGAATAGGCAACACCTCTCTGTTTTCAGAGTGCCTGCCATTAAAGCCTTCCTAGAAGGACTAAAGCGAGTCATTCCTCCAAGAACACCACCAGCTCCAGTGTGGAACCTCAATGTGGTCCTCACTAGGCTGATGGGCCCACCTTTTGAGCCGCTGCACTCCTGCGAGATTCAGTTTCTCACATGGAAAGTGGCTTTTCTCATTGCTATTACTTCGCTCAGACGTGTTAGTGAGCTGCAAGCGCTCACAATCCAAGAGCCCTTCATACAAATACATTCCAACAGGGTAGTGCTCCGCACTAACCCCAAATTCCTTCCTAAAGTGGTGTCACAGTTTCATCTCAACCAAACTATTGACCTGCCTGCATTCTTCCAAAACCCACAAACAGTAGCAGAAAGAATGCTTCATACATTAGACGTTAGGAGGGCGCTAATGTACTACATTGACAGAACACAACACTTTAGAAAGACACAACAACTTTTTGTTGCCTTCTCAGCACAGCACAAAGGCAACCCCATTTCCAAAGCAGGAATAGCCAGATGGATTGTTAAGTGCATTCAAATCTGTTATCAAAAGGCTAAACGCACTTTAACAATACCCCCAGGGGCGCACTCCACACGCAAATTGGGGGCCTCCATGGCTTTCCTGGGGAACATTCCCTTAGAAGACATTTGTAGAGCAGCCACATGGTCTACACCACACACATTTACCAAACATTACTGTGTGGATGTGCATTCAAAACAGCAAGCAGCTGTAGGACAGGCTGTTCTCAAGACACTTTTTCAAGCTTCTGCAGCTGGCACGGGCAACCGCCGTTAATGGAGGGACTGCTATGTATTCTATGCATCAGATATGAATTTAGCAGCCCACATGCCTCGAACTGAATATGCTACTTACCAGTATGCATCTGTTTTTGGCATGTAGGGCTGCTAACATTCATATCGCCCGCCCTCCTCCCCGGTGCCCGTAGCGGCTGCAGATACTCTCTCTATATTCATCATTAGCATGGACATCCTTTACACTGTTTCACTCCATCTCTGCCACAATGGCTAAAAACAATCTGGGGATGGAGTCGATGCCCATGCGCACTGTAGTCCAGGGGAGGAGCCACCTATCTCGTGATACTTCGAAGACTCTTCCAGGACAACAATGTGCAATCATCCGGACCCAACACTAGGCGGCGATCTATGCATCAGATATGAATGTTAGCAGCCCTACATGCCAAGAACAGATGCATACTGGTAAGTAGCATATTAATTCTTAACTCCAGTTCGGAAACTTTTCTAAAAGGCCAAAAGGCCTTCGGGGTCGTCGGTATTGTTTCTTTCGATCGGTGGCGAGTTCTTCTTCCGGTTTATTTCGAAGCCGGACGTCGAAGAGCCCGGCGTGGCCTTTTCGACACCAGAGGCCCGATCGTCGATGGAACGGAGCCCGTTCAAACGATGCACCCTTTGTAATTCAAAATACCCGCACATCGATGTACACCCGGTGTGCAACAAGTGCTTATCACCAGACCACAACGAGGACAACTGTCTAGCTTGTGCTCGGTTCTGGTCAAAGAAGACGCTTAGGCTCCGACGTGCAGCAAGACAAAGGATGCCGAAGCCAGCGCCCGACCCGGTAAACATCTTCGACGAAGACGACGATGAGGTCGTCGAGACTGAGGATCCAGAACAGACGTCGGATCCAGGTTCAGACCACGACTCCATCTACTATGGAGAAGACGAGGAGCACGTCATTGAAGATCAACCCGTCGAAGAGGGGTCGAGGCATCGCCAAAAGGCCTTAGCCAAGATCATATTAAACATTCTATAGCCCCGCATCTCGGCCCGGCTAAGAATACGTCACAGGAGCCATCGGTCGCCCAAACAAAAGCGAAACCGAAAGCCACCGAGGAACATTCGAAACCGAAACTGATAAAGTCAGCCATCGGATCGAAGAGTGTCAGCACATCGGAATCGACGTCGAAGACAACTGTCGACGACCCTAAAAGGTCAACCGCAAAGGGTGTCAAACCGAAGATTGGTGCGCTAAAGACCCTCGCTAAAGCCAAACACGTCGAACCGACGAGGTCGGCGTCGACGGACAGCAACGTAAACAAGGGACTCGACTCTCAGAAGGCCCTCGAACCGAGGCACCGAGTCGAAAAACAACAGCTCGTCAAAGCCCTCGAGCCGAAAACAAAAAGTGCCTCGAAGGAGCAAGTCGATTCGACGAAAAAAAGCGCACCTCAAACGCAAACACCAAAGTCGACGCACAGTAAAACGCACGACGACAAGGCAAGGTCTGTCGGTCCCATATCGGCGCCAGGACAGCAACAGCCGATAAAATTCGGACTGCCCCCAACGGCACGGCCTAAGGCTACCGATCCAAAAAAAGGGATCGAACACTCCAAAACTGTGACACTTGGCAAACGGAGTCATCCTCAAGAAACAAGCATTGTGTATCAGGAGCCCTCCTATAATGAACAGTCGAAGCTCCATATCAACGCCGACACTGGTACTCTTACTATTTATCAACGAAAAATCAGGTCGGAAAATCCAATGGAATCCTATAAAATTCCACTAAAAAAGAAGAGGGACTCTTCCACATCACCTGTTCTTTTTGAAAGTGTGCAGTGCCATGACCAGGACACTTATGCATACTCACCCACACGCTCTACTGAGGAGCTAGGGTACAACTATGAGGATCAATGTAGTTACCCTGCGGACACTGATCAAGATGAACAGGCTCAAACCTGGACAGACACTGCTGACCAGGGGGAGTCACAACCTATCCCTGATACTCCCTCTTATCCTATAAAGACTTCGCCCACGGAGGATACAGCGGCATTTAGCGCGCTAATAGAGAGGGCAGCACATAATCATGATGTGGACATACATGCTGACCCAATTGAAGAGGGTTTCTTATTTGACACTTTCTCCACTTCAGAGAAATCCGTTAAGACATTGCCAATGTTAAAAGGTGTCCTCAAACACGCAGGAGACATTTTTAAGGAGACCACAAGAGCAAGGGTTATTACCCCAGAATTGAACGGAAATACAGACCGGCGCCTGTGGACCCTACATACATTAGGGGACAGTTGCCGTTGGACTCTTTGGTAGTCTCCAATGCTCGTAAACGTGCCAACTCCCAAACTACTGGTGATGCTCCTCCTCCAGACAAGGAGTCTAAAGTGTTAGAAGCCTCTGGGAAAAGGGTGGCTGCACAGGCAGCTAATATCTGGAGAATTTCCAACACACAGGCCCTAATAGCCAGATATGATGGGGCACATTATGACACACTGGAGCAACTGCTACAACATTTGCCTGATGCCTACAAAGAAGGTGCGGAAACACTAATACAGGAAGGGAAACTCATATTCAACGCTTCCATTAAATGTGCGCTGGACGTAGCTGACACTACAGCCAGGGCCATCAACACTAGTGTTATGCTAAGAAGGCATGCTTGGTTGCGTATCTCAGGATTCAAACCAGAGATTCAAACAACTTTACTAAATCAGCCTGTAAACCCTGATTTTTTATTTGGCCCAGATGTAGACTTCATCTTAGAAAAAATTAAGAAAGACACTGAGACAGCCAAATCTATGGGGGCCTTGCAGTCTCAACAATTCAGAGGTGGTTCCTTTCGTCGCTCCAATAACAGAGGAGCTTCTAGAGGACAGGCGTCCCAGCAGACTCAATACAACAAAGGGAACACGCAGTCCACCTATACTAAAACAAGCTGAGGTGGATACCGTGCGATACAAAAGGGGATGATGGACGGAGCGTTTGAGCAAATCAAACACTCACCCCCAGTCAACTGATCTGGGTTTAATCCATCACCATTCTTTAGCCCACTCAGCCACCCCATTTCAAACATGGCTATATGCAAATCAGTCTGACCCTGTGCCTCATGGGAACAGTACAGCCCGAACTGCCAAGCCATGTCTTCCATGGACCGGAAACAAGCATCCTGGGACCGGTTTCGGATTCATAATCCTCATCAGCCAGGCTATCTTGAATCCAGTGGCCAAGTGAGCAAGGGACTCACGTCTGAGCATACCCTGCCACACTTAGGGCGAACAAAGCGATACAAAAGGGGATGAGGGACGGAGCGTTTGAGCTAATCAAACACTCACCCCCAGTCAACTGATCTGGGTTTAATCCATCACCATTCTTTAGCCCACTCAGCCACCCCATTTCAAACATGGCTATATGCAAATCAGTCTGACCCTGTGCCTCATGGGAACAGTACAGCCCGAACTGCCAAGCCATGTCTTCCATGGACCGGAAACAAGCATCCTGGGACCGGTTTCGGATTCATAATCCTCATCAGCCAGGCTATCTTGAATCCAGTGGCCAAGTGAGCAAGGGACTCACGTCTGAGCATACCTGAGCAAGGGACTCACGTCTGAGCATACCTGAGCAAGGGACTCACGTCTGAGATACCGTGGCAACAGCACTAAAGGCAGAGGACGAGGGAGTAACAACACCAGATCCTCCGCCAATACTAAGCAGTGACGCCTTGTCGCTGCCCCCGGACCATATAACACCGGTCGGGGGCAGATTGCAACAGTTCCTGCCAGTCTGGGAAAGCATTACCACAGACAGGTGGGTAAGACAACTCATTCGCTATGGTTATTGTCTGGAGCTAACATCCACTCCACCCAACATACCCCCAAAACACCGTCCTATGTCCGCAGAGCACATAGACTTATTGCAGCACAAAGTTATCAGCATGCTTCAAAAAGGGGCCATAGAACTCGTCCCTATACAAGAACGGGGTACAGGGGTGTACTCTCTGTACTTCTTAATCCCCAAAAAGGACGGGTCTCTCAGGCCAATACTAGACCTCAGGCCCCTAAACCAATACATCTTGTCAGAACATTTTCACATGCTCACTTTACAGCAAGTTCTACCACTACTCAGTCAGGGAGATTTCCTTGCTACCCTAGACTTAAAGGATGCATATTTCCACATACCTATACATCCAGCACACAGGAAGTATCTCAGGTTTACCATCCAAAACCAGCACTACCAGTTCAAAGTACTGCCTTTCGGGGTGACCACAGCCCCCAGGGTGTTTACCAAATGCCTAGCGACAGTGGCTGCACACCTCCGGAGAAACCATGTTCACGTCTACCCCTATCTGGACGACTGGCTCATCCAAGCGAAGTCAGCCCAGCAATGTGCCAGCCACGTGTCCCGCACTATTCACCTCCTACACAGCCTCGGATTCTCATTAAACTACCCAAAGTCTCATCTTCAGCCAGCCCACGTACAGCAGTACCTGGGAGCCACCATAGACACTCTGGCGGCAAAGGCGCAGCCAAACTCAGCCAGAATCAACAGCATGCGGTTACTCATTCAGAAATTCAGACCACAACACTCGCTCACGGCACGGGTGTTTATGCAGTTGATAGGCATGATGGCCTCCTGCATCTTCATAGTCCCTCATGCAAGACTACACATGCGTCCGCTCCAAGAGTGCTTAGCACGGCAGTGGAACCAGGCTCAGGGACAATTGAAGGACCTAGTGTTGGTGACCGGTCGGGCATACACCTCTCTGCATTGGTGGAAACCACAAAACCTTTGCAAGGGTCGACCGTTCCAAGAGCCTGTACCACAAATAGTGCTAACAACGGACGCATCTCTTCTAGGATGGGGAGCGCATGTCCTCCACTACACAGTGCAGGGACTATGGACGACACAGCAGAGGCGGATGCACATCAACCTGCTGGAACTGAGGGCAATCTTTCTTGCGCTAAAAGCTTTCAAAGTACACTTGTGCAACAAGGTCGTGTTAGTCCGGACGGACAACATGACTGCCATGTACTACATACAGAAGCAGGGAGGGACACACTCTCCACAGTTGTCTCATCTAGCGCAAAGTATGTGGAAGTGGGCCATTCAGAGGAACATCTTCCTCATGGCGGAACACCTCCCAGGCAAGGACAACCAGATGGCGGACCTGCTCAGCAGACACAGCCACCAGATACACCAGTGGGAGATACACCCCTCAGTGCTGCAGCCATACTTCCAGCGGTGGGGTCACCCAGAAATAGACCTGTTCGCCACAAGGGAAAACGCAAAATGCCAAAGCTTCGCCGCCAGATTTCCACACCCGCAGTCTCAGGGCAATGCGATATGGATGAACTGGTCAGGCAAGTTTGCGTACGCTTTTCCCCCAGCCCCGCTCATACCACTAGTGGCACGCAAACTGCGACAACACTCAATGACGCTGATCCTAGTTGCTCCAACATGGGCGAGGCAACCATGGTACACCTCGTTCCTAGAACTTTCCGTGGTTCCTCATCAAAGGCTGCACTTAACACCGAGCCTTTTAACACAGAGCCATGGCGACATTCAGCACCCCGATCCGCAGCAGTTGAACCTTGCGATCTGGCTCCTGAGGTCGTAGAGTTTGGTTACCTAAACTTGCCCCCGACTGTATGAATATTATCAAAGAGGCAAGGAGGCCTACCACCAGGGCATACTATGCGGCGAAGTGGAAACGGTTTGTCATCTATTGTAACAATAATGACATAAATCCGCTAGATGCATCTACTCAGAACATCATCTGTTACCTCCTACATTTACACAGATGCAATCTAGCTTACAACTCCATTCGTATCCATTTAGCTGCAGTGGCAGCTTATCTCCAAAACAGGCAACACCTTTCCCTCTTCAGGGTACCTGCTATTAAAGCTTTCCTAGAGGGACTCAAACGAATCATTCCTCCTAGACACCCACCTTCACCTGTCTGGAACCTCAACGTGGTTCTTACCAGACTAATGGGACCACCTTTTGAACCGCTACACTCCTGTGAGATACAATTCCTAACGTGAAAAGTGGCTTTCCTAGTTGCAATTACATCACTCAGAAGAGTTAGTGAGCTGCAAGCCCTAACTATTCAGGAGCCGTTCATACAAATTCACGCTAATAGGGTAGTGCTGCGCACTAACCCTAAATTTATGCCAAAAGTGGTGTCCCAGTTTCACAACAAGCAAGCTATAGAACTGCCAGTATTCTTCCCTAATCCAGATTCCGTGGCAGAACGAGCTCTACATACCCTTGACGTTAAAAGAGCTCTCCTCTACTATATAGATAGAACAAAAGTTTTCAGAAAGACTAAACAACTGTTTGTTGCCTTTTCTCCACAACACAAAGGCAACCCCATTTCCAAATCCGGTATAGCCAGATGGATTGTTAAGTGCATACAAATTTGTTATCAAAAAGCTAAACGCACATTAACAGTTCCCCCACGAGCTCATTGTACACGCAAGTTAGGGGCATCCATGATTTTCTTAGGAAACATTCCTCTAGAAGACATATGTAAGGCAGCCACATGGACTACCATACATACATTTACCAAACACAACTGCGTAGATGTACACTCCAAACAGCAGGCAGCTGTAGGGCAGGCTGTACTCAAAACTCTTTTTCAGACTGCTGCAGCTGGCACAGGCAACCGCCGCTAAGAGGGGACTGCTATACATTCTATGCATAAGATGTGAATTCAGCAGCCCAAATGCCTCGAACGGAATATGCTACTTACCAGTATGCATCTGTTCTTGGCATGTAGGGCTGCTGATATTCACATCGCCCTCCCTCCTCCCCGGTGCCTGTCGCAGCTGTAGCACTCACAATTATTCTCTAGCATGGACATCACTTACTGTATCATACTCCATCCCTGCCACAATGGCGAAAAACAATCTGAGGATGGAGAGGATGCCCATGCGCACTGTAGTCCAGGGGAGGAGCCACCTATCTCGTGATACTTCGAAGACTCTTCCAGGACAACAATGTGCAATCATCCGGACCCAACACTAGGCGGCGATCTATGCATAAGATGTGAATATCAGCAGCCCTACATGCCAAGAACAGATGCATACTGGTAAGAAGCATATTCCTTTCAGATCATTGTGGTGCGCTTTCTTGCAGGTGTGCGAGTATAGCCTGGTGGTTTAGTATGTTGTGTGCTGTGAACAGCTGTAAATGAATTATGGCTGCCGGCAGATCCTTCTGTAGTGTGATGGGTGGCCCGCACTCATGTCACTTATTTCGGACTCTGTTGCTCATATTAGTCTGAAGCTCGACTGGGCTATTGGACTTCACAAAATCTTGTAACTGATGACATTTTGATCAAGGATTTTACTCCGTTAAGAAATGTTTGAGACCATGCTGTATTTGCCATGATCTTTAGGACCAAATAAGCCTTTTTTGTTAGTAAGGGTTAACAGCATGTTTAGTAGCACTGGATTATTAGCCTCAGATCATGGACAGCAGCGCTGTCTACCACGTTTATGCACATTTTCAATGTACTGTGTAATATGCCTTCAATAGTGTGGACGCTAAAGGCTTACAGCAGTAATTGTCACGCATACTTGGATCTTACACCGCAGAGTCTTCACTGGGGTTAAACAGATTTTGGCAATTTGTGGCCTGATCTAGGGTTGCTATTGGATTGCTCTAGTAAGTGCTTACTCTCTGCTCGTAGAAATTCTACTGTTGGGTCCGCCTCCGGATTTAGAACTTTCACCATAAATTTGAGATTTCCCTAAAGCCAAACTTTGCATCAGGCCCTTAGGCCAGCAGTTACATCTCTGCTTAAATAACTATTACATCCTTACTGTTTGAACAGAAATGCCTTCTCCTAACCAAGAAAAGATCTGTTACTCTTCATAGTAACTGAATCCTCCACTTCCTTTCCTTCAAACAAATGGGGTGTCCTTTCAGTTTAAAGTGGAACCAATCCATAGGCATCGGGGCACAGACCAGAGGCCAGTGTCCATATGTGGCCACACCCTGGCCTTGCCCCTTATCATTACCAGAGTCCTCCATGCACACTTCCTTTCTATTCAATCTTGCCAGATGCTTATGAGCTAAAATTGGGAACTTTGCAAAACTTTTTTCGGGGACAAAAATACTCTGCACCCTCCTAGGCAAGGTTTCAGTAAAATCTTGCTCCAAGAGGTTCAGAAAAGGAGGCAGTAAAGGCACTGGTGGCTTGGAGATTTAGGGGGAAGGGAGTATTCAACTTAAAATGCTGATGCAGGGGATGTTTGGAACGTGGGGTGCACCTGTAATAATGTTTGGCACCCCATGCTTCACGATAGATCATTGTAACCTCTGTTAAACCGAAGATTCCTGGATCGCACCGAAAGCAAGGCTCAATTCATGTTGTTGAAGATTAGCAGGAGCGGCCTGTGGAGACATATATGACATTCGAATATTGTGCTGTCTTGTTTATGTTTTTTTGAGGTAGTGAAATAGGTTTAAGCAAAGTTTAGCAGAAATTGAGAATCATTGCCCCTCCTGTGGAATCAGAAGATCTGAAACCTGAAGAAATTCCATGAAGTTGTTGAAGAGCAAAACGAGGTCATAAAATCAAATATGCCTCGGCCAGTAAGGTGCAGTGCACATCATGTCTGGTGTGTTAGCAATTTTTCACGTTTAGGAAAATCCTGTGATTTAGTGTTGTAAGCCGAAAGTCTGATTTGTGGACCTATGCAGTTGAATAGCACCCTTTAGGTAATTCCTTCATTTACTGTGGCGCAAAATGAACTGGGGAACCCCCCAGCTGCTACAAATAAACTGTAGGATTGATTTACTGATTCATCGGCCATTCTTGAGATGAAGAGCATGGCACAATCTGCCTGATCAGGGTGCATATAGCTTTTTATGTTCTGGCTTGACAGGCCAGCTGTCGGCAGATAATTATGTGAGCATCACTAGAGAGGGACTTTAGCTCCACCCGCATGTTGGGAACTAGGAGTACATGTTTTTATTAGGCAAAAGTTGTGTGCTTCCACAAAAAAAGTGCTTGCCCTCCACACAACTGTGATCATTTTGTTTACGTGTCCAGCTGCCTAAGCTTGAACTTTCAGGGGCACAAACATGACACTGGAATGCTGTTAAAGTGCTTTGATAACTACATAACTTATGAAGTTTTTCTCTGACAGCAGCAGGGATGGAAGGAGGGCAGTCATTAACCTATGTTAATATTTGGGTCTGACTTGACATTGCAACTTGTTCCAGACCTTTTAACCCCATGCGCGCGGCGCGTTTTCCCGCTGTGCGCTGGGAATCGCGAAATCCCGCGGTTCATGACGAGCTCAGCTCGTCATGAGCGTACGAGAGGTGTACCTCATGACGAGCTGAGCTCGTCATCAATGTGGAAGGGGTTAAACTACACCATTAATATTCTATCATTCTTCGACACAAATACATATTTCAACGTTCCGGAGTAGCGTGCTACTCGCCTAAAAAGTGCTTTGATGCCTCGTCAGGGGTAGCAAGCGCTATATAAATGCAATTACAATACAAAACAATATCCATTCTTATGCTATCTACTTGTAATACTTCACATTACCATACAGCATTCCTTTAAATCCAGTCCTATTGGCATTGCTAATGCTTGTTTTTCTTCTAGTTGAAAAAGCATTAGAAATATGTTCTTCTGAATCTCCCATCCCTCACCCAACCAGCCAGTTGACACAGGGAGTGAGACCTTTGACCCACCCTGCTTCTGCTAATAGAAGGTGGCTTCTATGCTATCTGTAGGGACTCGGGCAGCTTCCCCCTACAGAAATGAAATAAAACCCCTTCAGTCTGAGGATGTTAGCTATTAGCTTGGGGTGATTTATAAGGAGCTACGCCTCCTGGGTTGCACACAGTCCAAGAATCCGGTGTCATTGTTATAAAAGAGACCGCGGGCTGAGGAAAAATTGACCTTTGAGACCGGGGCGTAGCTATCAGTGGTGCAGTTGGTGCAGCGGCACCGGTGCCCTGAGGTTGGAGGGGCTTATTCGGATCTGTACCTGCTGCTGTTTATTTACACATAAATTGTTTTACCCGGGTGCCTGGCTCTGTGTGGCCCCTTCCTTTTGAGTTTGGGGGAACAAATACTGTCAGAGAGAGTAGTATGGGTCCCAGTCAGGCTCAGACAAACACAGAAAAGAGACTGCCATGAAACAACAACCAGGCGTAGGCTGTGTTCAGGGGGCTTATTAGGGGGAAGACGGCAGAGGAAAGAGAAAAGGAAGAGGAAAAAAAGAGGCAGAGGATAAAAAGGGAGTAAGGTAAAGGAGGTGAAAAATGAGGCCAGCAGTCCGCGAGGCAAGACGTGCCTGAGACATAAATAAATAAGAGAATTGGTGGGAGGGTGTGAAAATGGATGGAAGACATATAGCAAAAAGCAAGTGGAACAACCAAAAGATAAAATGGGTGAAAGATCAGCAGGGACAGAAATGGAAAAAGAAGGTACAAATGACCAAAGTTAAGAACGAGAATAGAGAGTAAAGGATGAAGGACGGAAAGAAAGGAAAGAAAGAGATGGAAAAGGAAGAAGGAAGTTGGAGAGAAAAGAGTGAGTGAGACATCAAAGTGGAAATCTGAGCACAGCTGTAAAGTCACCCACAGTTTGCTGGTGTTTTATGATTTCCGTGCTTAACACCAGCTCCCGCTTAAATGTACAGGTACCCTTAAAACACTATGGCAGTCACTGTATGGCTAGTCGAGCTGATTCTAGACAGGAGAAGCCTGATAGCGGAATTGTTGAGTTACAGGCACAAAGCCATGATGTGCTTAGTGTACTGTCGCTGCATTCAATGAAAGGGACGGAGGTTGCATCGAAGTTCTATCTTGAGGGTCCAGCCGGTATGTCAGGTCATGTGCGGATGCCAAGCAGTTAGATCGGCTTCTACAGCCACCTTCGCTTGCCCTAAGTGTTATCTTATTTGATACGTATAGCGCACTAGTCACCTGAGAGGGTATCCAGGCGATGCAACACGTGTGCTGATAGAAGAGCCAAGCTGGATACCAAAGTCAGCCCTGGAAAAGAGCTGAAACCAGTCCCACAGTGCAGGAGACCACGGCTAAAATAAATCCATGGTGGCATTGCTGGTTCCCGGCAGGCCATTTCTCTCTGAAAGCAACCTACAGCCCCCTGGGCAAATGCCAGAGTGGTACAGCGGCAGGTTTGCAGAGGAAGAAGTTGCTGCTGTGAAAGCAACTCTGCTCCGTCAGAAGCCTCCAACATGCCAGGTAAGGAGTAATGGACGCGACTGGGTTCACAGGAAAACCGTTACCACAGCCAAGCAAGACACATCTGAGATGATGTCTGGTTGGAGGTTTCAACTCCTCATAGAAGGGAATGGCAAATGGCCCTTGTAGATGGCTGGTCCCTCGTAGCCTAGACCGTGTTGGAGTCAATGGCCGACAGGCTCGGACTATGGCAGAAACTCTCTTCAAGCTCAGTGGATGCAGCATCCCTCAGCCTCTTCCATCCAGCATAGTTTTTCATTTTGCGGCAGAGTGACCAAGGTGGTTGGAGGTTTCAAAAACTGCTGTCAAGATAGTTTTACCTTTATTTCATAGAAAACATACATATCACTAGATCCATTGAAAATCAAAGGAGTTGCCTTAATAAACCCTCAGAAATAAAATGTCTTTTCTCATGGGAAACTGATTCTGTAATGAGCCCTCAATGGACTGCAATACAAACATTCTACACTTTTATTTGAAATCAAAGAAAGATGGAAGCATACATTCTATCCTCCCAAATAGGAACCACTTGCAAATCTTAAGTGACATGTGACATTACCAAAGTTAACTGCAACATCTTTGAAGACCAATGTGTGCAAGTTTCAGATTTGTTTTCAGACAGTTTCTATATATTCTCTTGCAGGGCAAACAACACACTTAGACACATTTAGGCACCCTAAACGGGAACAGACATCTGAGGTACAGAAGGTTTTCCCAGGATCGTGCAATTTAGTAATGAGGAGAGCCAGGAGTTTATTCTCCACCACCTGATGCAGAAGGATGCAACTTCCCAACTACACCAGCTCTGTGTCACTTTCTGCTCACATTCCTTTACCAAATAAAATCAAAAGAATAAAGACATTGCCTCACTTATAAATATCTGGTGGAGCGGAAGTGGCCTCCCAATCTGTGGCATTATTCTAAGGGACACATCCTTTCTTACCATTATGTTCACCTTTATATAAACATTTGTAAAATATTTTAGATTTGATCAGCTTTGTATCTCTGCCAAGGTCATATAAATTCTCCTCTAGTGCACTTAAACGTCCTTATTGATGCACTTCATAATGATACAAAACATTATTTATTCCGTAGTATAACCTGGTTTATAATACTCAATTTTAACTATATAAATGTATAATCATTGGTAGGGTAAATATTTGAACATTACTGAAAGAGGCAGGAATGCATGCAGTGACAACTCTCTTAATGACACAGGCTGATCACATCCCACGTTGGTTTGATATCCTTAATCCAGAAGGACCTGGCCCAGCCCTCCTATCATCTTGTCAGATCATCCTGGTATGCATTCTGAACCCTTGAGGTGCTTGCCCCTAAAACTTCTACCCCGGGCCCATCCCTGTCAAAGAAAATTTAATTTCCACAGAAGTGACAGCCAGAGGTGTAAAATATTCCATCAGTCTGGTCATTTCTGCCACCCATCCGAAACATGGCACTCATCTTAATTATGGCACTACAGTGACTTATTCATGGTTAATGTTAGTAGTGCAATGTACTTTAAAAAGTACCATTTACCCCCACATCTCCAAATCCGGTACTGACCCCTTGTGCTTTAGACTGCATCATATGTCCCTACTTAGGAAAAAGAAAAACCCCAGGAAAGACTAGACAAGCTTCCATGTAAACCCATCTTTAAACTAGATTTGGTTTTGGTCAATATTACAGGTTCATCATGCTTTAAAACATATCGCTGTTCCAAAATATCCACCCGGGCGACTGCTCCAGACCATATCCACCCACCAGTAGTGTTTGCAACATCGCACAAATGTCTTCCATATTTTTGTCTTAAAAACTTGACAGGCATATTTGAGTGTACAGAAAGAAATAACATAAATGGAGAGGAGTGAGAAAGCGAAAAGACTTCGAGCTAAATGTAGCAAGGAAAGGAAAATGTGAGAGAAAGAAGATATAAGAACTAGCAAAATAACTATGGAGAAGAAAGTGAAGTGGAAGAACTAAGGTTGGAGACAACACCGAGAAAGAGACGAGTGAAGACCAGCTACAAATCAAAGTGGAAAGGAGGAAGGGATCAGAGACGACAGTGATAATAAAGGGAGGTTGTGGTCGAAAGTGTATTATGTAGAAAAAAGAGAGGAGACTGGATGAAGGGAAAGTAAAGAAGGAAAGAACGGGCAAAGAAAAGAGGCGAAGTTTAAGGGGAGCAAGAAAAGGAGGAAAGAGAAAGACGAGTCAGTTTAAGAGAGGGAAAAAGTGGAAGTGGTTAGGGAGAATGTGAAAGGGAGGAAAGGAGAAGGGGATAGAGAAGAGAGTTGAATGATAGGTAGATGAAAAAGAGCAGCAGACGTGGAACCGGAGCCTTGTGGTTAGAGGAGCCCACTGCGCCTCTGATTTGGATAGATATGGCTGTCATTTAACAGCAGGCTGGGTGACCAAAGGCCCATTCGCCTTGGTTGCATTAGGACTCTTGACACCTCTGCAACACCACTTCTTTGATGTTTACTTCCTGGCGGTCTTATGTAAGAGAGTCTGCAGTTTGGTATAAAATAAGAATTGTCTTACACTGCAGATTTTGAAGTTGGCCCCAGGAATGACCACATTGAGTTACAAGCCTTTCAAATTTGGAAGGGTGAGAGGAACCACATGGACGCACACGATGAAGGCACCTAGCAGCCTCAGAAACCACCATGTTGATGTCTGAGGTCTCAAATAGAATTGATTACTTGTTTGTATGAGAGATGTCTCGCTCACTAACTGGAAATTGGCAGTTCCCTTGGTCATAGCAATTACAATTCCCTTTAAATTGTAGTCTTTGTCTAAGGACTAGCTGACCTTTATGTTAAGGAGAAACCATAGTTGTGAAGGGTCTTGCACACCACAGTAATTTTGTAATGGTCTCTACTTGAGGCTGCATAAATGAACTTCTGCAGACAAAGACATGAGGCCTCTATAGAGGTCACCTTTGTGAGCATTCCTGGAACTGATGATATTGATATGAGAGGACTCTGCATCATTAGTGGTGACCATCAGTTTTGCAAACCTTATATATTGGTGATGCCTTCTAGATTGAGATATGAAAAGATGGAAGTCAACAAATGCTGTCCAGTCCTCATGATGCAGTCTAGACTTTGTAGCAACTGTACCATTGTCAAACAAGTCCACATGGTGAAACTGATTTGAGTCATGGTGGTCTAAAATAGGCAAGTTCTCCTGGTCACTTTGAGAACAATGAAGAACCCAACCTCAAGCCCTTCTGTCTCTTGAGCTGGTATGAGTTGATTGCTACTAGAAGCAAACTAGATCAGGGCTGCACCACTCGAAGAAAAACAAATTATTACATATAATTAGAATTGAATGATCCTCAAGTTGATTGAAAAAAGTTTCTTCTTTATTGTTTTGTTCTTTAAAAGCCACAGCCAATGCGTTTCGTCCTGTCACGCAGGACTTCTTCAGGGCTGTAAGTTAAAAATATAAATAACATATACAATACATTGAAACGTACATATCAATATATATATATATATATATATATGTGTGTGTGTGTGTATGTATATATATATATACATATACATAAATAAAACATATAAATCAAATGACCACACAAACCCTAACTACCACAATACAAACGATCAATGAAAACGCAGTGATGTGTACATGTAACATGTAGAAAGAGACCAATCCCAAGGGGCCAACGCTTGTGTACAAAAACAAATCACAACCTCATCAAAAGATTGAATAGCCCTGCTATATAGACATATGGCTAGAGCAACGAGGGAGAGGGAATATGGATCATAATGAGTAAGAACAGTAGCAGAAGCTGGTGTTTTGGAATCCCCTGCAGAATGCCTGGAAATGATTCCTGAGATTCTGGAGAGAAACCACTGGGGGGACGGGTGAAAGGAGGAACAGAAACCTTCCGATATTATTTTTGTTGCCTATTACTCTTGAATGGTGGAACCCCATTAGGTTTGAAAGAAAAGTTGACCTTCCCTGGTATAGGTGCTTCTGAATCACTGGTGGGATTAGGAACTGAACTACTGTAAGAGGGTTCATGTGAATTCAGGAAAGTTGTCGAATTGGAAATAGACTTGTGTTTGGAGTGAAATGTGTGCTTTGTGGAAGACTGATTAGGGCGGCAGATTGTTTCTCTTTAGTGGCCGTAAACCATTTGGGAGCCTGTGAAAGCTCCAAGACAGCCATTTGTTAGCTTTTAGCAATGGAACTCATGAATTTACCTGTCACCACCCCTTTTTACCTTTTTCAAGGCCTTTTTTGGAGCAAAGTACAAATACAGCTGTGCCATCAAATGACCATAATGTACTCATGAGCAGATCTATTGTGTGCCATGCCTTGGTCTCGCTCAGGTACCTACCAAGTCTTTATTGGTTTGTAACTGTTGGAAGGTGGCTTCTTTGACTTCTGTGGTGTAGAAAGGGAACTTCCCAGCAGCCTAAGATGGCATAGCTCTGCAAATATTTCAACATTGTCCGGTTCAGAAGTAATAATAGGACATCATGTTGGACGCGTTTACCTGTATTAATGATATTGTGGTAGCTCTTTTCCCCTGACACTCACAAGATATTTTTTTCAGGCCAAGTTGTGCAGCTGCATGGGATCCAGGCTAGCATTGGTAGCTGAGTACTGGATTCGGCAGAAGCGAAAGAACCTCCAGTGAAAGGAATTTGAGAGGGACTACTGAATGTTTTCGAAGGTTATGCTCCCACGACCTGAATGAGTCAGGTGTTCTTTACCCTGGTCCTCTTATGACTTGTTTAGGGTGGAATAGGTAATCTGGTATCATGAAACCCCGAGCCTTGTGGCTTGGTGGTTCTCTACCAAGGGATATTCACAACTGTGTATACCTAGCAAATTTACCACCAGAATGGATGCTCTGTTGACGACCGCACTGATACAGCTAATGAGCCTGTTCCCAAATCCTTCTACCTATATGTGCAATGCTTTCTCCTGTTAGAGCAATGGCCTGCAGCAGTACTTGGCATACCTATGACATTGACTGAGGATAGCAACTCACAAGAATAGAGTTCCCCAAACAAACCACGCGTACCTTTCAAGGATCAGCCACAGAGAAGATGCTTAGAACTGTCTGCATAGCATGTAGCATGTTCTTCATCGAATTGTGTGGGGGGAGAGAGCGGGAAAAATTTAGCCAATCAAAGTTGTGAAAACCAAAGTAAAAAAAAGTCACCCTTCCACAAAAGTAGATAACAAAAAGGGAGACCAAGCTCAAAGATGGTGCAGATTCAGGAGAAGCTCTTGCACGTGTCTTGCCGTAGGTTGAAAATCATGAGCTGGGCTGGTTGGGCCCGGTACAAAGGGATTCCTCTGGAAAAGCGGAGGCCTCTGCTCCTTCACTGGATGAGGAAATTCAGACTTTTGGGGAAATGCATACACCGTGGGAGGGGGGGGGGGGGGGGGGACATTGTACGAAAACTTGCATTTATCATGTTTCGGGTCACGGGGAGACTGGAGGCTTATAGCCAGGATGTATTTATGCACCAGTATGTTATATCATTGTACATGACTGTGTTTAACTCGTAAAATGTGATGTACAAAAATGAATCAAGAGCTGGATATTTGGCTAAGAAAGGGTAGCTTGTGTGGTCTGTGCGAGCTGGCGGTACTTGCGTGGAGACCCGTTACAAAATGTTGAAATAGACAATCTCTTGGGAAGCTTTTTAGCGGTCCTGCCTGTGATGTAAGAATTTCCAATAAATTGGGAAAGAGGAAGAGACAAGAGCAAACAAAAAATAGTCCTTGATTTCTATTAGGGTATGTAATCCCTTGTACTGTTTGTTCTAATAGATGGACTTGTTGGATCAGCAAGTTGGGGTGTGTACTTCTGGGTCTCCTTTGATCTGGCAGTACAGCGATCCCCATGTTCAAATAGGGATCTCGTGGTTCTGCTTGCCGGATTTGTCATTCCAGGATAATCCAGCTTCTATATGAATGTAGTCCTCATATCTCCATGTTGACATCCATGTTTTTGCACGATTTGATCATAAATTAGCCTCCAGTTTGCCATATATGTGAAATCTGATAGAAGGGGGCAATTTCCTAACATTTCATGCAACACAGCGCAGCAAGGCAGCACAGCGCAGCAAGAAAATGAGCTGCGCTGAGTAAAAGGGCGAGAGCAGAAATGCACCAAATTTACAAATTGATGGCGCATTTCGGTGGCCTCCTTGCATAGCCTAGCGCCAATGTAGGCATCCTTGCAACATGGTGCAACTGTGCCTGCGTTATGAGCAGGATTTGGTTTGTGCAGGAAGGGCCACCTTCTGCACAAAAACAATCCTTAAGAAATTTTCCTTTTTGCATGTGTGATGCAAAATGAATCACACATAGGAAAAGGAAGTAACCAGGAGAAATAAAGGCATTTCTCCTCATTACACCTGGGTCTGGGAGGCATACTGTTTTGATGCTTTCCCTCGTTTACAACTCTTTCCAAATTTGGGAATGCACCAAAATCAAGGGATGTGGATAAGTGGGAAAGCCCACACTCCTCGCATGGAACGCCTCTCTGCTGCAAGGTATTGCAAGGCAGCAAAACGCACTGCCTTGCAGTATGTTGGAGTTTTAATTCATGCAGAGCCACTCAAGCTGGGTTTGCATTGCTTAGTAAATTCCAGTTAACCTCATCACTGCAGCGCAAATTCCACCGCAGTGCTGAACATTTCGATCGCGGGCGTGGTCATGACTGCTCCCGGCCGTCATCAGCACGGCCGTCATGAGTATGAAAGAGATTAAGGGCTTGTGTTGCAAGGGCAACGCAAGCCCTTAGGAAATGTGGTTTTACATTTTTAACTGGCTTACTCTGACTACTCGTTTGTTCTTACATTGATCACAAAGATGACATCTGTATGTTTCTGGTTCCAGGCCTTTGGACGAAGTAGCCCTAAAAACTCTTGTCACTGTATGCGTGTTTGCTGCTTTTTAAGCTGTTCTGGGACTCATTGTCTGTTCTGGTGATTCCTTACAGGAGATGGTGCAGCAAGGCGTTGCTATGCTTTGCCCCCAGTGTCAGATCATTATCCAAAAGAAGGATGGCTGTGATTGGTTGAAATGTGCAGTCTGTCACACGGAGATCTGCTGGGTGACGAAGGGACCTCGTTGGGGACCAAAGGTGGGTGCAAGGATAGAACTACTGAGTAAGCCGGTTTATGAGACCTACTGTGAGCATAGCCAACACAATGAGTGGCCCATTTGACCATAAAAAGAAGGGCCAATGAAAGGCACGCTGGAGGACCAGCAAGTAGGAGAAATGAGGGGCTATGAGCAAGGCCACTCAAAGGAAAGACATGCTAGTAAAAGGCCAGTCCCTGGAAAACCAGACTGGGAATATGGCTAGTCTAAGAGAAGACCTGTAAAAGGAAGGTCAGTTGACATATCTGAAGACATATGTTAGGGTGAGAATAAAACGCTGGTGAGGGGGCGGCAAGAGACTCTAGAAGTTTGGGTCTGCAGACTGTGAAGTCAGCCATGTTGTTTTCTGCTTTGTCTTCTAGGGCTCTGGAGATACATCCGGAGGCTGCAAGTGCAGACTCAATGGCCCTCCCTGCCATCCAAACTGCCAGAACTGCCACTGAGTTAATAAACCAAAGCCGGGGCAGAACCCGCAAGAGCCACTACCTGACACTCAAGTTCGATATCCTTGCGGAATGGGGGGAAGTCTATAATTATCTCAGGTGATGGACAATCAGTTGGTATGCTTACACTAATCAATCATTCCAGCCAAAGAAAGTGTTTTTTTTTTTATTTTAATAAATACGTTAATCTAAACCTACCCCGGCTACAGACTATGTATTTGCTGCGCATGCTGAACTGCTTCTAGAATAATTGCCCATATAAAAGCTGCTGAACACAGAAGTGCATGTACTGCAGCGCACCAAACTCTGCGATGGGGCCACTGGGTCTATTTCAAGCCGGTCTTTCCACAGGAATGACAGGAAGTGCATTGAACTCTCTTCTGCGGGAGCTGCAAGTGTCGCGTATGGTTCTCTATCAATTGCAAGCAGCGCGTTTATGCTTCTTTAAGTGAGGAGCAGGAAGTGCATTGTATGGTTCATTGGCTAGAAGAGGGGCCCATCATGGTATGTACTTGTTCGCTTCTGTATGACCAAGTCAGATGAAACTAGGCCTATCTTCAGTCCTACTGCAGATGTTTTTCCCTACTTCTGTGTGGCCTTGGGACAGCATTGTTACAACAGTAGAAACAGTACAATGTGCACCTTTGTGAAGCGCATCGCGTTACTTGTACCGCCATTGCTAGCTCTGGGAACACATATCCCTCTGTTCCTGCAAAAAAACTGGATTTCTAATTAATATAGAGACACTTGGTGGCCAGTTGGACTGTGCCTCCGTTACACAGACAGGCGGTGGGCATCTGTCTGCCTCCATTGATGAGCATTTGTGGTTCTGTTAATTCTGCAAGCACAGGAGTGGTGGGGTCGCCATGCTGAGACCGCCTAATGTTTTTATTGAGAGGTGAATAGAACCAAGTGCAGAACGCAACAGCACAGTGACATTAAATATGGGCAAGGCAGTTTTAGGATCTGGTCTCTGAAAAGGAGATATTCCTACATCCAGAAATATGTTTGTATTTTACTTAGGGTATTGTTATAACACAACCCTAGCCTGCAAGGACCTGCAGAATGCTCATCATTGTACGCAGCAATTATATATTCAACTTTCCAACAGGGGTGGAAGCCCTGTTCTTCATCAAGACTAGAGCCAGATTAACTCAAAGGTAAGGCGTGCATAGGCGATTATTTTTGAGGGGATACCAGTCCACACTGGTCAGCTTAAAATGGTTGTTCTGAACCTGTAATCTGCAGAAGCCTGGTGGTCTGCAGCGCCTATTTACAGGGTTGGCAGACCCATATGTCCTCTAACCATTATTTGCTGTTAATCGTAATTGTTTTGAGCTGAACCATTGTATAAAAAATGATTTTTCTTCCTACCAAGTAACAGTTTATTATGTAACATTAATATTTGTTTGAAGTCGACTGTACTCCCTCACCAATGTACTTGATGTATGTATTAATAACATCAAGGAACACATATTTTTTTTAAAATCCTAAGCATTTTAAAAACTATTCTAGCCAGAACTAAATTACTAGCTCGCGATAGATCATGTGTGCATATGCAGTCACTGTTTTCTAGTTGCTAGTTGGAGTATGTTTGAATGCAATCCGCTTCTGAATGAAAATACTTCTAAATTCCTTATGATTTTCTAGAAAATCAAACGGGTATACCCAGTGAGAGAGCCAGATATTGCACCGCTCAGTGATCTGTGTGTGTGTGTGTGTGTGTGTGTGTGTGTGTGTGTGTGTGTGTGTGTGTGTGTGTGTGTGTATATATATATATATATATATATATATATATATATATATATATATATATATATATATATATATATATATATATATATATATATATATATATATATATATATATATATATATATATATACACACACAGTTAAAATATGGTCCTTGGCTTTTTATCACATCATGCTCTGTCCCGTGTCTGTCCGATGCCAATTTACCAATCAATTCCTACTTCTGCCCTCCATAACTTCAGCTGAGAGTTTTGATTTCACATGATTATCTACTGGTTTGTGTATATAGCCTTGCTCTTAAACCGATGTGTAGTCGCTCTCGTATTTAAAGTTCAGTTATAGAAGAAAGTAGATATGCCAAGTTCATATAGTGTCTACTTGTGTGTGTAATATTGTTTAGGCCCAAATTGTGGAAATGGCTTGGGAATCCTGTCTCCCGGATGCAATTCAATGGAATTCTCTGAAGTTAAAATGATTAAGAACCACTGACTTAGGATAGGGCAAAGAAATAGGTTAGAGAACTGCTGGAAAGAGGCGATGAGTCAGGAGACTGTAGTAGAGTCTACCCTGAGAAGGCTTGCTTCCTGCTACTTTCTTTGTGGCACCTTTTAAGTCTCATTGGGACCAACGGGCACATGCATCAACCTATTTAGGAAGTGCAAACGGTGCGAATCGGTAAATTCGGCCGTTTGCGCTTCCTAAATACGTTTTTGGGATGCATGAAACCGAGTTTCAAAATTCGCTATTTTTTGCATTTCTTAAAAATGCGAATGCATTTAAGGAATCGCATTTGTGTGATTCCTTAAATGCAATGCATCAATTTTTTTAAAATTGCGAATTTTGAAATAGGAAGTGCAAATTAACACGAGGTTGACCCTCGTGTTAATTTGCGAAAATCTTTAAAAAAGCAAAAAAATGCATTTTTTAACCTTTCATGTTACAGACACACATGTCCTTAGGACATGTGTGTGTGAAACATGCACTTTAAAATACATTTCAGGGGTGCAGGGGGGGGGTCCTTTGGACCCCCCTCTGCACCCTTGCAATGCATCAACAAATTGCGAGTGCAAAAAAAAAAAATGCAAAACGGCATTGATTCCTATAGGAATCAATGTAATGCCATTCCTTAATTGCGATTCGCAATTAAGGAATCGCAATTTCCGAAAATTAAGAAATCCTAAAAACTTTTAGGATTTCTTGATGCATAGGATTTTGCAATTCCTAAATTGCGATTCCTTAATTTTCGCAATTTAGGAAGTGCAAAATCCTACAATGGTGCATGTGCCCATTAGTTCTTCCTGGTGCATTAATGGCCCACGAATGTTAGTTTTTAGTCAAGGTGATTTAATTCCTTGGAGTTGCCTGTTTTGCAAACAATTACACATGATTTAGCCAATGTAGCATGCAATGTGGTCAAACATCTTTTGACCAAGTGGGCTCTTAGATGCAAGACCAACTTGAAGATGGTGATATGTTGTCTTGCAAGAAGCCCATTTTCCACAGCACATGGGCATGGTTGATAGCCCGGCAGTTGGATGCTAGAAGATAGGACTCGATCTCCAGGGTTAGCCGCACTTGGTGCCATGCTAATTGAGACTTTTCGCTCATGTGCTCTCTGAAGGGTGAGCTGTGAGTCGGTGTAGAAGCCCAGGGAGTCGGAGCTGGGTAGAAATGATCAAGGGCTTTGGTTGAGAATCAGTATTAGAACTGGCAAACTAAGATGTTGATGCCCAGTGGAATTCAAGAACTTTATTGGGGAAAAGCATGTTCTTCACTGATGGAGGTCAGCTGACAAAACTTTCAACTAGTGTTGTGTGTCGTCAGCATTCTAATGTTTAGTTATTTTCAGGTTAGCAAGAAAAACCCTGAGGAGTTCCATATGTAAGTTGAAATTCACGGTTAGCAGCTTTCGTATCGTGTTCTCTGCACCGCCTGACATTTTGCCACCTGGAATGCACTGCTTAAATAAACAAACCAGTTTGGCTTTTGTAGTTTGGTTTGCCCTGTTCCCATCATGCACTGGGACAGGAACAGACTAATTTGCATACAGCCAGGTTCTGAAACTGGGATGGTGCAGTGAGCTAAAAAACGGTGTTGGATCTAGCCCTGATCTCTTGACAGGGTGAGAGTATTCTGCTTAATTCAGAGACTCTGTCCCTCACCACCCCTTGTTGTAAATATTTTTGTCCACCCTAAGCGTCGAAGGGTATACTCAGACATGAGTCCCTTGCTCATTGCACCATCAGGATTCAAGCAAGCCGGGCCGAAGACGGCTGTAATGCCAGAAACCGGTCCCCGGAAGCTTGTTTCCTTCCCAGTGTAAGAATTGGCTTTTGTAGTTTGGTTTGCCCTGTTCCCATCATGCACTGGGACAGGAACAGACTAATTTGCATACAGCCAGGTTCTGAAACTGGGATGGTGCAGTGAGCTAAAAAACGGTGTTGGATCTAGCCCTGATCTCTTGACAGGGTGAGAGTATTCTGCTTAATTCAGAGACTCTGTCCCTCACCACCCCTTGTTGTAAATATTTTTGTCCACCCTAAGCGTGGAAGGGTATACTCAGACATGAGTCCCTTGCTCATTGCACCATCAGGATTCAAGCAAGCCGGTCCGAAGACGGCTGTAATGCCAGAAACCGGTCCCCGGAAGCTTGTTTCCTTCCCAGTGTAAGAATTGGCTTTTGTAGTTTGGTTTGCCCTGTTCCCATCATGCACTGGGACAGGAACAGACTAATTTGCATACAGCCAGGTTCTGAAACTGGGATGGTGCAGTGAGCTAAAAAACGGTGTTGGATCTAGCCCTGATCTCTTGACAGGGTGAGAGTATTCTGCTTAATTCAGAGACTCTGTCCCTCACCACCCCTTGTTGTAAATATAAATAAACAAACCAGCATATGTAGGCATCAAAATGCCAAGAGCAGAAAAACCCAAAGGGAATCCGCAAAGAAAAACAAGCATTTACAATGCAATGGTCTCGGCATTATTAAAGGTAGAGCTATTGGCATTGCTCATGACATTTTTTATTTTTATTTTATTTAAATCATAAATAAATGGCATTGTCATTTATATTGCCAATAGCTTAATCGTTAAATAAATGGCATTGTCATTTACAATGCCAATAGCTTAATCGCTCGAAAATGCATGACCTATTGCATTTACACCCACACAGAGCCACACACATTCAGAGCCACCCACACAGAGCCACCCACACAGTCATTCACTTAGAGCCACCTACACAGAGCCACCCTCACACAGACAGAGCCACAGAGCCACCCACACATAGAGCCACCTACAAAAAAAGCTATCCACACACACACACAGCCACACACACACACAGCCACACACACAGAGCCACACACACACAGAGAGCCACACACAGACACACACACACAGACACACACACACCCAGCCACACACACAGACACACACACACAGAGCCCCACACACACACACGGAGCCCCCCACACACACACGGAGCCCCCCCACACACACACAGCCCCACACACACACAGAGCCCCACACACACACACAGCCCCACACACACAGAGCCCCCCACACACACACACACACACACAGAGCCCCCCATACACATACAGCCCCCCACACACAGAGCCCCCCCACACACAGAGCCCCCCCACACACAGAGCCCCCCCACACACAGAGCCCCCCCACACACAGAGCCCCACACACACAGAGCCCCCCACACACACACAGAGCCCACACACACACATACACAGAGCCCCCCCACACACACAGAGCCCCCCCACACACAGAGCCACAAACACACACAGAGCCACACAGAGCCACACACACACAGACACACACACACAGCCACACAAACACCCAGCGCCACACACACACACCCAGAGCCACACACACACACAGGAGAGCAAGCACAGCCAGGGGGCAGGAGAGCAAGCACAACCAGGGGGCTGGGGAGCAAGCACAGCCAGGGGGCAGGGGAGCAAGCACAGCCAGGGGGCAGGGGAGCAAGCACAGCCAGGGGGCAGGGGAGCAAGCACAGCGAGGGGGGCAGGGGAGAAAGCACAGCCGGGGGTAGGGGAGCAAGCACAGCCAAGGGGCAGGGGAGCAGGCACAGCCAGGGGGCAGGGAAGCAAGCACAGCCAGGGGGCAGGGAAGCAAGCACAGCCAGGGAGCAGGGGAGCAAGCACAGCCAGGGGGCAGGGGAGCAAGCACTACCACCTAAAAGTAGTATAAGGCTTTTCACAGCAGCCAGGGGGGTCACATCATCCCCAGCAGTCTTAAATGTGCTGCTGTTAATTCACATATATATTGGACTAGATTTTTTTTATCATGTTCCATTACACACTCAGGGTTATTGCTATGTAAAACGCTCAGCCACCCATTGAGTTTTAGCAGCGACCCACAAAAAAACTCTGTGGAAGGCCAACCTCAGAGAGCAGACCCTGAGTTTTTTTTTAGCACTCCTCGAAAAATGCCCGCAAAAAGTGAAGCTTTTTGCTAAATTCTTCAAAAATTATACTCTACAAAGTCCACTACGTCAAACCACCCTTGGTAAATTTGGTCATGCACATTTCCCACGTTCACTCACTCATGGTCATGCCAAATGGTTCAAAGTGGGGGGTATTTTATTCTGGCTACTTCCCTGTACACACACAGACACACACACACACACACACACACACACACACACACACACTCCTCACTACTACCATTTGAAGGTGGCCCTACTAGTACTGGCTGTGGTCCATTGCGTCCCCCATACCCCCAGAAGAAAATCCCTTCTAGTGACGCCACTCTTTACGTAATCTTCTTCGACTGATCCTGTCCTCTGTTTTGCTAATTTTAGAGAAATAAAAAGTGCATGCATGTAACGAACATGCTAAGAGCATGCTTAAATAACGCTGTTTGCCGCGACAGCATGTGGCCACAACGGGACTTGTTTCAGTTCTTCTGTCACATCATTAGTCACACAAACTCTGCAGAAACAAGGTCTTGAAGCAAATCTTTGTACCCTGGACTTCAGCATTTGTTGTTTCATTTTAACTACAAAGGAAGTGCATGTTTTTTTCATTGCTATTACTGGTGTTTTGTGTATTTTGTTGGGATGCGTGCTTTATATTGCTATTACTAGTGTTTTGTGTATTTTGTTGGGTTATGTGCATTTTAGAGCACATTTCTTCCTCTGGTATTATTCCATGGTGCCCTCAAAGCTCCTTGGGGCCCTGGGATTCTTGTTGACAGGTGTTAAGGTTGTTGGTTGCGTTGATGTTGTATTTGGTTGTGTTTTGTAGTCGTTGGAGATGAATCATGTTGATTAGAGGAGGCAGACGAATGGGGTGTATATTGATGGATTTCCTTGGATGGTGACTGTCTAGATCCAGTCAGGGATCTGTGTGGATCATTGTGTGCGGATGTGTGTGCCAAAGGTCTTTGAAGTGTTTTGCCATCTGGTGAAGTGAACTGCTGTCCATTCGTGGTTGTTAGGTTCGGATGCACCTTTGCTGGTTGTGTGGAATGGTTTGTGAATGTGGAATAATTGAGTTAACTGCTGGGTGGTTGTTATGCAGATTAATTATACAGCCTGTATTTATCAGTCGGTGGTGTAATATTGCATTAATTTCTCATTCTTTGCAGGATGCTTAGATAAATGTGATATTGCATGAAGTGCTTGGGACTTCATAATGTTCATTCTCTACTCGTCAAAATACTAAATAATAGAGCAGGGGTTACTACAGGGTGGGTGGGTTGATGGATGGATGGATGGGTGGGTGGGTGAATGGATGGGTGGGTGAATGGATGGGTGGATGTATGGATGGGTGGATGGGGACGGGTGGGTGGCTGGTTGGGTGGGTAGGTGGATGGATGGGTGGATAGATGGATGGATGGGATGGTGGATGGTTGGGTGCATAGGTGGATTGAT
This sequence comes from Lissotriton helveticus, assembly GCF_964261635.1. Classification (NCBI taxonomy): domain Eukaryota; kingdom Metazoa; phylum Chordata; class Amphibia; order Caudata; family Salamandridae; genus Lissotriton; species Lissotriton helveticus. The sequence goes on along the minus strand of NC_136068.1, from coordinate 134,640,848 downwards.
GGATAAATGGATGGATTCAGTAAGTCCATATAGGGGTCACTACTGAGCGATTGGTAGACCGGTGGTGCCATAGCCTAGAGTTTGTGTGATTGTTTACCGGAAAGAACGTAATTTAAAGTTTTGACGAATGCCCCCAGGTTGGGTGTTGACATTGTCTAAGGAGATATGACATAGCCATGGGTCTGCTCTTGTACAAGGCGCCTCTTCATAGAAATGTGACGCGGCCTGGCTCACTTTGCTGCTAACACGATTAATAATCGGAGCACAGAAGATGCCGGTTTGTTCTGACAGCCTGAAGGCCCCAGGAGAGCAAACACAATAGAGGCTCCTGCCTCACGTCTGTGCCCGTCTTGTTTGAACTATTTCACCACCGAAACACACAAGCGTTCCTCAAAAGGCCAACTTCACACAGGAACAAAGTAAAACTGAGATCTCCCGCCTTGGCTGTTTGTATGGGACTTTGGTTTCCTTTCTTTTTGAATAAATGGAATGAACAGGCTGTGGGCCCGGCAGACTGAGACGTGCACTCACACTCACACACGGATACACACACTCAGACGCACTCACACTCTACGATGGTCGCACATGCCTGTTCGCACACTAGCACACACTCCCAAACCCAAGGACACCGTTATTTACACACATACACGCTCAGACACACCTGCGCGGACACATGCAAGCTCGCATGCACTCACACACCAGCAGAGAGCCACGGTGCCACACGCACTCAAACACGCGCTCAAACTCCACCGGAGGCACCGACTGTCTCACACACCCGCTGGCTCACATTCATACAACCCCGCACACACCGACGATCACACACCCACGCCACAGAAACCTTTGAGATGTTTGCCCTAAAACGGGCAGATGGCTGACAGCACGCCCACCTTGTGTTCAAAGCAAGGGGGCGTCCAGCCCTGAGCATCCGACCTTGAGCAACCACCAAGGGGCATCATCAAGAAGGAATAACATGGACATAGCGCTTGCTACCCAGCCTTGAAGCTTCCTAGTCCTGGGTGCAACAGATCCTACCCACGTCTTACCCACCTCAGCTGCACTCATTTTATCGGCTTTACGATGCTGAAAGGCAGAGTCCGAAGCCATATCTTGCACCTGCACTATTTCCCTGCTGATGGCACCTCTATTAACAGTTTTTTGTACGCTGTAGCGCCTCGGGACAGGTCGGTACATTACCATGGGTCTTGTGTTTTGCCCGCAAGAGTCTCGCCTTGTATTGGTGGCATCAGGTGCCCCATCCCCGCAGGTTATGTCAGAGCAGCGTTGATGCGCGTGCCCCGCGTCAGGTGTGCTCGCAGTGAGTAGTTGCTTGTCGGAGAGCACCCCTCTGCCCTGTGTCTGGCGTTTGATGCTGTCGTTGTTGCAAGCAGGCGTGGCGCAGAAGTACAAAGATGCCCTCTTGTGCTCGGTGCCCTGTGCAGCCATTCTTTCCAGTGTGTGTTGAGGTTGTCATTACTGTTTGGGGGCAATGCCGCCGCTGCTGGAGGAGGGAGGGTGTTAGAATGACCTCTGTTAGGTTTGTTTTGAGTGTTTTGGGGAACTTTGCATCTCACAGTTTATACCTGAAGGCCTTGCCAGGCCCGGGCAGACCTCTATTCCACTGGGCATTCCCCGGTAGGCTGGAGAGACAGTGAGCGAAGAGTGGGCATGGCCGGTTGAGCATTTTTACCGGGGCAGTTTTTGGTTCCCAGTCCATTGTGGGCCACCAGTGAGCTTGGCTGGGGAGGGTGTTGGGCCACGCTTGTGACACCTTTGTCACCAGCCTGTGATGCCCCTACAGAAAGAGCACAGTGACAAGGTAGTCATCTTTTGCTATGATTGTGCAGGTGGGTTAGACCTGTCAATCCGCTACGCTGGGCTATCGAGTAACTGAAGTGGCTTCTGGGTTGGAGCAATGCGGACCTCAAATTGTTCGGCCAGATGCAAGAATATATTCCTTATGAAAATAATTATTTGTCAACTGTTATTTCAATCTTCTGTTCCCCGACAGGTTAATGTTTTAAACAGAAATAAAGTTGCTTTGAAAGTTGCCAAATCTTACTCATACTTTCCCAAAAATGATTATTGTGCCTGTGCGTATCTTTTTGGGATGAGTTGGAGGACCACACCTTGCCTTTTACAAACAATTACTGTTTGGTGGCAATTCCTTGGAACACGTTCTGAGGGGCTTTTATAAAGCGCAGACCTAGCCAGAGAGACAAGGCACTATGCGTGTTTACAGGATAGCCTAAGAGCAATAGGGACATGCCTTTCAATGGGAGAGCGGGTGAATGATGTCACAAGGCGTCTGAAAGCCCGGGATGACATCCAGCCACGTACTCGAGTGTTTATTGGTGGTTCTGTTAGAGCCGCAGGTCTGACTAGAAAGAACTCCCTTTCTTTACACTGGTCGTCCATGTACAGGTGTACACTCACCACATGCAGTGCCAGGGACACGGCCGAAGGTGCCCTCGCGCAAGCAATGAACCGGTCAGACCAAGGGTTGGGGGAGCCCCACGGAAGGCCACTACCAGGCTGGTCCTCCGCTCCAGGGGCGCCCTCAGCTCTGCGCCCTGCAGGCTCCCGTTTACAGCTGGGGGCGCCCTGGACTTCAGAGCCCGCGCCTTCAGCACAGCGGAGCAATGAAGGCCGGGCGGGACATTAACCCCTCTCTACCCAGGCAAGCATGCACCTTGTGTGACTTGAGGCCACCCAGAACACCATCCCATTCACTCCTGAGCCTTGGTTGGAACAAGGCACCCTGCTGCGTCACTCCACTGCTTCCACCCTGCATCACTCCATTCTTTCCCCCTGCATCGCTCCACTGCTTTCACCCTGCATCGCTCCACTGCTTTCACCCTGCAGGTGTGTACGTTTCTGGGGATGGGAAACAGCAGAGGAACCCAAAGCACAATGTGAGGATGCGATTATGTAAATATAAATCACACCCCTGACGACATGAATTTCAACCAGCCGCTCCCATCCTAGGGTAATATTCACAGCCGGGTGTATTTACTGCCTTCATAATACATCTGAGTTAGTGTTTGTAGCCCCAACACTCGCACCGCCCCAACAAACAGCAGGAGAAGTCCTTGGCTACCATACAGTCCGCAATTTTACTATTCAGAAACCATCGTCAGAGCAATAGGATTGTAAACACTTGTGGCCACAAATGATATTTTATTTCAGATTTCCCAGTGTTTTCGAAAATTCTAATTCGTCATCACCTAGGTTTACGGGTACGTCCAAGCAAAAAGTCCTAAAAGTACCAGACTTCAAAGATTTTAAAAAAAAACTGTGTGTGTGCTGCAGCAGAACTCTAAAATCCTGGTTAAAAGAAAGGTCTAGTGTTTTAAAAGACTGTACATCAAAATAGCCCTTATTTATTAAATACAGCAACAATCTATAGCAGCCACACGCAATAGCAGGTGTCCCTATCCCCAGAATGTGGGGACATTTGAATTTTTTTGCGATTTTCTATAGCTCGAAGGAGCTATATTGGACCGCTTTACATGATCACCAGTCACATTACACAAGATCATATAGGGTTTTTGTATGCACGAGGAGATTATTTGGCCGTAATCACGGGATTTTGCGCCGCTGGCGAGCCTCGAACCTGGTTCCCCAGCTCCAAACACCACATCCTCCCCCGCCTTCCTAATGTCTCGGACTTTAGGGGGCAAAATACTGTTTTTTAAGCATTAATGTTTTTTAGAGTGTATCCTTCTTATCTATCTGAATACTGCGAAAACCGCCTTCAATTGGATTTCAGTGGGTTTGGCAGTTTATTGTTCTGAATTATTATTAGGAACATCAGTTGCACTGGTGTATTTCAGTGATGATGAATTTTTTTTGGGGCAGAAAAAGTGATTAGCATAAACAGCACCTAAACTCGTAAATTATAATAGTTTGCAGGTACCTTTTTTCAAGGTAAGCAGCGAAATGTTAGTAATTTGTAACTTGATTATCATTTCACCTTGTAAAGTTTGTAAACAATCTTAAGCAGGTCTTACAGTTCGCTTCGAGGCCGCTGTGCGCCCCCTGTAAAAAGTGCCCCGACAGGGCCTACCCACTGGCCGATTCAACTCTGGGGTCACCTCGCCGAAGCAACGTGAGACATCTGTTTTATTCCTGATGTTTCTATCTGAACATTCGCACTACCGGCGCCAATTCCCAATCTCGGGGCTATCGGAGGACAGCTAACCACCTGGGTCAATCAAACTATCAGTCCTCTGCACGGGCCCGGAAAGCGGGCCTCTCTTCTCCATTATTACCCTCAGACAGAGAAGCCTTTATAGTCCATTAATACCTACAGACTGGCCGGGCCTCAAACGGCCCTGGTATCGGACCAATATCTCTCGTCGGTGTCCGGGACCGTGCGCCTCACACACCCCCAGAGCGGACTCCGGTCCCTGCACACCCCGCATCCTTCCCCCCCGGATCCTGGCGTCTCGCTCGGTGCGGTGCTCTCCTCGCCCCGCAGACTGTCACTTTGGTGGAAGCCGAGAGCGGCTTTATTGTGTCCCCTCCCGGCAGCCTGGGGTTTTTACAACTTCGCCAATGAGTAAGCCGCCTCCCATTCACCCTCTTTGGGCTCTTTGTGTGTCTTCGGTTGATGATTTATAGAAATAAATTAATAACGCTGACTACACGTGCTTCCGGGTAGGCTTTGTTTTGGTGTCTGAGCCCATTTCACCCACTGGTAAAAAAACAAACAAGAAAAAATAAATGGTGGCCGCAAATGTCCGTAATTTTCGGAATCGGGGGCATGTTTTTTGCGTTCTGAGTGACGGATGACGTCACAGGGCGAAAGAACGCAAGAAACATGCCCCCGAATCCGAAAAAGATGGGCCTTCAACCAAGAGACACCCCTCTCCTCCAATGGCTGGCCTCCGTTTAGGAAGCCAGCCAATGGAGAAGAGGGGCGGGTTCAAGTTCCCCTAACTAAAAAACATAAAATCTTCAGGACTCCGCCCACTGCTACGCAGTGTGACGGTCCCTCGACCTAAAAAGTAATAGTTCATATAGAAATGAAAGAGGATGTAAGAATGTGTTCTTTCGAACTGAAAGGAAGTGAACCACTTTAGCACTGTGCAGCAAGGAGGACTGGTGATCAATGGATTCCAATGTGCTGCCAGCTGAGTAGCCTGTGTTGACCCGAGTCTTTAAGTGAACGGGATGGACGCCCAATGGCAAGTGATGCTAGTTAGTGTTTGGTTGAACAGTATCATCACTACATCTAAAAGTTATAGTTATTAAAGAGGGTTACAATTTATGAAATGGAAGTGGGTGTCTCTCTTGCAAGCAGGATGATGTCAAATTTAAGATGTTTTATTGGGCTTTTGATGGGATGGCTTTAATGTAGGAATGGATTAAGATCTGCTTCTTGAAGTGACAGTTGTTACGGAGGTTTCAATGCTCTAAATATCTCAAATCAGCGGTGTCAATGAGTGCCAAATGGATATGTCTGGTAGGTGGTTGACCAGGTGGATGACTATCCTCTCAATAAGCATTAGTTGTAGACAAATGAGGTCTGTAAGTGAGATGAAGCTCTGACCAACACCCTTGAAGGATCTCCGGTCATCTACATCTGCCTGCTTTGTTTTTCCTCCTCTGTTCATGTTTTTATTTTGTCATTGAACTGTTTAAAACGCCTTTAGGGTACGAAACGTCCCTGGTTAGGAAAATTAAAAATCCACTCACAGTTGGTGATCCGTTTTCCATTTAATAGTGCGACACCCTTGGTAGCTTTTTTCCCTAAATAAAAGAAAAACCTGCATGCGCATTGTTAGGCTCGGCTGTGAAGTTTTGACAGTAATTACATGTTCGAGGCATATGAGCTGCAGATTACACACTATACATAGATGGCCACCTAGTGTTAGGCCCGGATGTTTGCAGTTTGTTTTGTTGTAGAAAAGTCTTTGGAAGTCACGGGATAGGTGACTCCTCCTTTGGATGATACTGTGCATGGGCACCGGCTCCATCCCCAGATTGTTTTTTTCCGCCATCGGGCTCGGATGCGTTTCCAGCGCTCCGTTTGGGAACAGTTTTCCTTCGCCGCACAATCCTCACCACCTTACAAAACTTAGTTTCGAATGCTTTCCAGTCGACGCTACTTTTCAACATCGAGGATCTCGATTCCGGTCGTCGTCGACGGCCTTCGGGCCTAGCTAGGCCTCGACTCCAGCTCATGGAAAGGACACCATTTAAAAAGTGTCCTCAATATGGGTCGAAGTTTTCCCACACAGACCTTCATGAGGTGTGTAACCTCTGCCTCTCTCCGGAGCACGAGGCAAAGGACTGTTCAGCTTGTGCCTCTTTCCGCTCCAAAAAGACTATACGGGACCGAGGAGAACAATGGCTCAAAGATCTTCAGCTCCGTTTCCGGATGACATCTTCGAAGAAGGCGTCAACGTTCCAGAACAACACGACGTCGACAGCAGCTCGAGGCAGAAGATTCCGAGGTCGAGGACATCACTCCAGTGCAGCGGGTCGTAAGTAAGACCGTCGACCCCAACCCTTCCTCGACACAGAAGGCCCCGGTCACACCCTCGCCCTCGGGCTCGGGTGCACACCGGCACTCTGCTTCTACTGCCCCACCTTCGGGCCCGGCTAAGAAGCCAATTAAGCCTTCAGGCGACTCGGGCTCGAGTCGGCCTTCACACGGTGCCGGAGCACATCTACCGGCACTGAAAAAGACAACGGCACCGACTACACCTACATCCAAACCATCGGCGCCGAAACATATCACTACTCCTTCGGCACCAAAACCCAGGTCGGAACCAAGCAAACCCGCTTCGGATTCCAAAAAACCATTGGATCTGAAAAAACCATCGAATCCAAAAACCATACCAGAACAGAAAAAATCCTCGGAACCGTAAAAAAAAAACTTCGGAGCCAAAAAAGACTCCTGCTTCCCCAGTGAAAGACATTGTCAAGAAACCAAAACAAGCCATTTCGGTGCACAAGCCTTCCTCCACATCAAAAGATCACCCTCCTGCAGAGGATTTACCTTATCCAGACCCTGCTCAAAAGACTCTAGCTAAGGATCCAATCACTGGACACTTAATTTTGGCCTCAAAAAAGCGACCACTGGACACACCAGCTCCAGCTCCGCATTCAAAGAAGGACATGGCTACCTCTTCCCTAAGACTGCCTTCCCCTTCTCTTTCACCCGTACCATCACCACATCCTCCCATACCACAGCATTCCCCAGCATCCTCCATCATACCAGACAGGGATGATTGCTCTGATGATATGGGGGTAACATACCTGATCCAGCCACGCCTACAGGATCCCCTGACCCGTGGGATGTTTATACCACCCCAGATTTCCCAAATGTCCCTCAGGATGACTTATACCCCTCAGGATGACTTATACCCCTCAAGGCCTTCCCCACCAGAAGACACTATAGGGTTTAATGAATTAATTCACAGGGCTGCACAATATCATGGAGTGGACATGCATACAGACCCTGTTGAGGAAGACTGCATAATGGATACCTTTGATAATGCACAAAGGTCCTCATCCATTTTACCAATGCTCAAAGGAGTGATCAAGCATGCCCATGAAGTCTTCAGGGACCCAGTCAGAACTCTGGTCATTAACCCTTGTATAGAGAAAAAATATAAAGCTGCTCCCTCAGACCCAGCATTTATAAAAGGTCCAGTACCATTAGACTCACTTGTAGTTTCCAATGCACGCAAGAGAGCAAACTCCTATGGACAACCACCTATAATTATCTAGGTGTGTGGCTGACAGCTAAGGTAGTTACCAAAACTCATTTGGGTCACCTGAAAACCAAGTTTGCAATGAGCACCACGAGATTTAGCCAACTTAATACAATTTTAGAAAGCCCATCAACAAAACCAATTAGTCAGGTTCTTCAGGCCTCCCTTTTACCAGCACTTAACTATAGCCATGAAGCCTTTCCAGACAATCTCAGCAAAACAATTAGCAAACTTCAACTCCAAGCATATAAGAGAATTTTCAGACTCCCAAACCACACAAGAGATTATAAAATCAGATTAGAACTGGGTTTGGAGGCACAAATGAGGTCTAACAAGGGTGCCTTCTTGAAATATTAATACAGGATTATTAAGGACCCACTGAACACCTTGAAATCAACCCTTCAACAGACCATCTTAATGATGAATCCTTGGTCGAATTATTTAAATAAATCAGTGGATATACTCCAAATAGACACAACAAACTGCTTTCACATTCATCACTTAAAAAGATCCTTAAAAGGCAGATAAAAATGCAGTCAATGCTCTCTGATTTGGCCAAATTAAAGTCAAAGAGCACTCTGGTATTAGAAGCAGTGGCCATATCATACGACACCCAAGAGCAGCCTTATCTGAGACCACAGCCATACCTCCATCGCTCAATCGGAAAAACATGTTTAAAACAAATTATGGCTGCAGGGTTGATGTGCCGAAAGACAAAAGAGATGAACCCAAAATGGCACTCCCTTTCCATGATAGTCACATGCAGACTCTGCGGATATCAAAAGGAAACGTTTAACCACCTTTTGTACTGCACTCTTGAATGCCCGCCCTTGCTAAAAACCCTTGTTCCTCACACAATGGTGACGAACCTGCAAAGAGGCTACGAATTTGGGGGCATATTACCAAGGGCCATTATCGCCGCTTTAGCGGGACTTTTTCCCGCTAAAGCGGCGATAATTTTATCGCCCTATTACCAAGCTGTCGCTAACACCTGTTAGCGACAGCTTGTAGGCGATAGCGGGCATTTTGGGGCCCGCTATGCATGTCAGCGATAATTATCGCTAATAAGCATATATTTAACAAGGACCCCCTGAGTACACGGAAATGAGGTTCCTAGAACAGGGAAAAATAAACAATTGATATGTAACAATCTAGGCAACACAGAGGATAGAAATTGGAAGGTAACTGAGCTACAACGTTAGTTTTTGCTAAAAAATCCACAATTTATTCAGAATTAACAAAACACATACAATATCACATTTCAAAATTAATAAACAATAATAAATTTTACACAATAAAAAAATTCAGAACATCATATAAAAAAGATCCAATTGTTTATATGGATACATATAAGGTAAAAAAAGGGGGGTTAAAGAGAGTGTGGCAAGTTATTTCTCTACGCGCGTTTCGGCGAACCAGCGCCTTCTTCTGGAGCAGCCACGAAAATTTCTAAAAGGAAAATTATATACAAGGAAAATTATACATAATATCAAATATATTCTTTAAAGCATGGTTTTAAGAAATGCAGTTTACAAATTCTAACAGTAGTCTAAGATTTGTACTTTCCTATTTACATTAGTCATAATATTTTGACATATCCACATTTTTGATTTCGTTTCCTTGCTTTACTGGCAGCGACAAAATTGAAAGGCTAGTAACGAATACAGGGACCTATAGTTAGAAGAAGCTGGCGAATATTATTGTGGAGCTATGCGATTCCAACTATAGCATACATTTACAAGAATTGATACACTGTATGGGATTAGTGATTCCGAAAGTCAGAATCCAGGAACTTTAAAAAGGATATATAATAGGAAGTTCCTAGAAACAGTTGTGAATAGACTTCTAAGTTTCGTTAGATAATAAGATGTATCTCATAGTTATAAACCACTTACATGGAGATGAAAGATTATATGTAGTGCCCAATGGCTATAACTGATTCTAGGTGAGAGAATTTACTCTCCTATTTTCTGGAAATAAATGGACTTCTACGTTTCGTAAAATAAACAGATGCATCTAATAATTGTAAGCACTTACATAAAAACGGAGGATAATATGTAAAGCACGATGGTTGAATCTGGTTCTAAGTGAGAAGTTTTACTCTCCTGGTTTCTGGAGATAGCACTATAGACCAAAAGAAAACAAGGGGGAACAAGGTAGTGTTATATATAAGTCAATAGTTAGTGTCTCGAAATCAAGGCATTTATAATGATGATTTTTACCTATTTCAATTTGTGTCCTGGATAGATTTCCAAGTTCAGTTTTTGCTATTTGATGCTTTTAGGTCATAGTTTTTTAGTTTTATATTTCCTATAAACATACATTTTGGAGTTTTAGGAATTTATTTTAACTAAATATGAGTAGAATTCACGTTTTCTTTACACATTATCCAGTGAAGTCGATTAATTACCTGAAAAATTTAATAGAATATCATTTAATCCCGCCGACCGGAATCAATGAATCACTTAGGCCAAGAGAGGGCTTGGTTACTTGATACTACGATAACACAATCCTCATGATGTGGGGATCTTGTTAGAGGTAATCTCCTGTATGTTAAAGGGAAATATTTTAGAGTGAATGTTTGTTTAAATTTAAAACAACAGGAACTTAGTTAGTGTTTTCCATGCAATAACAGATACATTTTGGTTACCTTATTAATTTACTTCCAATAGGGTTGATAAGGTGAGGTTTAAAATAACTCCCTGTCTGAAAAATAAAAATCAAAAGGGATAAAGTTGGGACGAGTTGTATATATAAGTAGTAAGTCAGAGGTGAGAATATCACACTAAGTGATAAGAAGATCTTACCCAATCGAAATTAACAGGGCTCTCGATTTCCGGCGGCGGGACGCGGGGTTTCTGCAGTCGTGTCAGGATGGATAATACCTGGATGCGCCGAGAGTTACGTTTTTATAATGCGACTAATAGGCCGATGTGATTCAGGTGTGCTCCGTGTAGAAAGAGGGAAAGGGCTTACTATTGGGCGCGATAGAAAGAGGACTCTATTTTTAAAGCAAGTCGGATGAGGATAATCTCTGAACTTCCCTTTGACGCGCGAGCATTGACCTGAATCAGTGGTGCGTCAAGGCATTGAAATAAAAGAAGGAATATAATAATAATTATAAGATCCCTGCTAGTAACAATAAAGGGGGGACTATAATCCCTCTATGAAATAGCGCTTCAAAATGAAATTTATATATCTTTGAGGATTAATATAACACAAAGAAAGGGGGGAGCTATAAAGTAGGATACTATTGAGGGTATTTAAAAAAGATTTGGTTCATGTATCTTTGAAATTTTAAAGTGGCAGAAATAACTCATATACACAGGAGCTAATTTATATTTAAAAATAGTGCAGGTGATTAGTAGGGCTATAAGGAATTAAAGGTGATTTAGCATATGGCATGATCCCAGGGCAGTTCACTGTTCATTCCCTCGCGGAAGGTATTAAAAACAAAAATCCAGAACACCTCCCTTTTCTTTCTGATGGCTGATCCGCCATTTTTTTACCTTATATGTATCCATATAAACAATTGGATCTTTTTTATATGATGTTCTGAATTTTTTATTGTGTAAAATTTATTATTGTTGATATTAATTTTGAAATGTGATATTGTATGTGTTTTGTTAATTCTGAATAAATTGTGGATTTTTTAGCAAAAACTAACGTAGCTCAGTTCCCTTCCAATTTCTATCCTCTGTGTTGCCTAGATTGTTACATATCAATTGATAATTATCGCTAATGACATGCAAAGTGGGCGTGCCAAAATGTCAGCGACTGAAAACAGTCGCTGCAATCGCAATCGCCTATGATCAACACAGGCGTAGTTTTGGAAATATTCGTGCTAAGCGCGAATATCTCCAAAAGCTAACGCCTGCCTTGACCAGTTCTTAGCCATGTTATCCAATGAGAGGTGGATAACATGGCTAAGAGCATTGTCACGGTAATGCCTGAATATCGCTGTATTGACAGCGATATTCACGCATTTCGCCTGATTTTTATCGCTCCTGAGATAAACCTTGCTAATAGCAAGGTATCTCAGCGATGAAAACTGGTGAAGGGCGTCGATAGAAATATTCCCGCTAAGCCAACTCAGCGATAATTATCGCTCGTTGTTGGTAATATGCCCCATGGTTTTCAACATAGTGGAGCCATGTGACTTGGCAAAATTCCGCAAATACGTCCGCCTGTTACAAGTATTATTTAAAGACATTAACAAGACTGATCATCGCCCTAAGATCAAAGAAAAAACGGAATTTAAAAATGTTGTATGATAGGATTTTAATATCCCTTCGGATAGATGTTTTAAATGCTTTTACTAGCCGCTCTCCCAGTACATGATTAGACAACAATCTGCTTGATGGCTTATAGATCGCATGGACTTTAACGCACTGTTTTGCACATTTAAACTACTTTACACAGGATTGAGTGGATATCTGCCATCAGGTATTATTTATGACTCCCAAACTTTCATGGCACTTAATTAGAATTGATTTTATCTATGCTTGCGTCTAAGACAATATACATTACATGTACTGTTTGAACAGCCATGCCACTTTTGCGCACCAATGATCTGGTTTTAGCCTTGGTACAGTACACAAACTTGCAATTTTTATGGCATCCATTTAAACGTGACCTCTCATGTGCTGTGTCCCTGAGCATGCTTATGTCTGGGATAGCAACTTTTACAGTCTGCTCTCTTTCCTGATAAAACCGGATTTATATTTAAGCGTTTGTACATACGTTGTAATGATTTTAATTTATTATGCAATAAATGAATATTGACTATGCAATAACACTTAAGGGTCCTTGGTCTTGTCCTCGTTGCTTTTTCAGGTACCTCACTGTTTTGTCCACTGAATTGCCTCAATGCTGGTTAAAAGGATTTTAAAAGTAGGCAAATACTTTCGAGTTCAAAATGTTCATGTGAGTGCTTATACTCGATGTGACTATGGGTGGCAAAAACTCTCCCTATATCTAGGATTGTTTTACTTGTTAAACGGAGGCAAAGTGGCGCAGTTAATTCTTCTTTCTTGTTCTTATATTTCTTTGCAATGTATTCTTTGTATAAATACTATAACATTGTTGAAAATGTTGACATTCGTATTTGTCATCCTGTATACATCCCTTGGGAGCCCTGCAAGGCACTCTTTTTTGTATTAGCTGTCAACAATACAATTATGCTGCTTTTTTAACCAAGCACCTCCCTGAATCTTAGATTTGCTGATGAGGGCTCTCCATCCTTAAAAGAAGAGATGGAGCATTTGATTGATTGGAACTCATCAAACTTTCTTCCTTCACCTGCCACCAAAAGATACATGGCTCCACCCAACTGCAGAAGTTAGTCATTCTGACTCTTCAACAGGTCTTTTGTGCACTCGTACAAAAATCCTGATCAGTACTATTAAGTTAAAGTGATGGCATCGAGCTGAGGAAAGAGGAGGGCTGTTGAGCCTGTGGGATGAGGATTTAAATGAAGAAATCCATGCTCTGGCTAAAGAAAAACTCTCCTACAAAGGGCACACTTTCCTTGATTTGCGTCTAACAAAGTTCCTAAATAATTCATTCATTGGAAGGAGGAAGATGAAAGCTTCTCAGGTTTGAAGTGGAAGCCCAGGCTTTGCAGGATTGTCTAAGCTCTGAAAGTTCTACAGACCCTTGTAGTAGATGTTTCATTTTAGAGGCCAGTGATCCAGAAAAGGTAGAAAACTCCTCTTGTGAGGGAAGACGCTACAACGGTCACACATTTTGAGAAAGCTGTTGGTGCAGACGTAAGACTGAACAACACAACACTGAACTGGAAGTCGTCACTCTTTACTATGGACCTCAGACTTTGTTTTCAAGGCAACTGGGATGTGGAGATTCTTCTCTTTTAAATGTACGGCACACGTCCAGTTCTCCTTGGATCGTCTGGAACATCTGCTGAAGTTCTAGCATGATTGATATACATATTTTATTTTACCCCATTGCTTTCCAAGATTCAATAAGAGCTTCTAGACTGTCTTCAAGCTTTTATTACAGAACAAGAAGTAGTGCCTTAAGTAGATACCATTGTTCGTGTGAGATCCAGGCACCTAATCTAATCAAACACCTGATTCTGCTGCAACCGACAACGTCTGGGAGCAACTGAAGGAGAGAGTATTGTGCAGAAGATGTAGGTGGTATGTTAAATCTCAGTTCAGTATACTGCCACAACTTATAATAGATACACACCATGTTTTTGTCTGATTTTCAGCTAGAAAGGAAGCGAGTTTCATGGTTTGGCCGTGCACGTTATGAAGCTCTTGACACCCCAGAAGGCCCGTTTGAACTTAGGAACAACAATATACTTGGCTGTGGAAGAGCGTAGCGCTCTGGAAGGAGTATACCATGTAAACTTGCATTTTAGGTAGTCAGGCCTTTCCTTCTGTTCTGTGTCAGAGTCCCGTTGAAGACCTGTTGGTTGGATCAAGTATGTTAGTGTGTGTTTCAGCACTTTAGGAAGGGTAGACCTATTTGATAACCCGCTAACAATCTGAAGGAGGGATCTAAACTGGCTGAAATAATGTTTTCTTAAAAGGCGTAGCTGGGAAAGAGAGGAAGCAGAGTTGAGAAAGCAAAATGTGCGCAGGTACATTCTATTGAAAACAGTGCCATTTATTGAACCATATCTTTTATGGGTCAAAAGTAATCATGATAGCGTTTTATTGATTATATTTCGGGTCGATCATTTTCATTATCTTTTGGCCCAAACACGCGGAGGCCAGTGTCTCATACCCTGTGGCTGCGACGGTCAGTCTCCACAGGATATGATGCACTTTTTAATATTTTGCAGTTTCTACGAGATTCCTAGAAGGTCTTTTATTGTTCCTATTCGTAAGAAAGCATGTTTTATGAGGGTTAGATCTGCTTTTATGTTTTTACAACTTCTTTCAAGTGACTCAGGATTGTATACGCTTCGCTTCTTAAGGGCCGCTATTAGGCTTAGGGCTAGCTGTGAGTAACCCTGATAGTGGGGCCTTCACTTTCAACCTTGTAATCATGGGTCTATAATGATCATACTGCACTGTTCATTGTATTTTGTTGGAGTTCTGATTGATGTCCGTTTTGATCCAGCAACTTTTATGGTTTGATTGTCAAAAAACAAATAAAGTATATATATTGATATCGACCCGTTGTTGAGGCTCTAACTGGCCCTTCTCCCATTTATTGGGTCGAAATGTCAACATTTCATAACGCCTGGTTTGGATTATTCTTCCATATAAGGGGCACTTACGATGGGAACAATTACCCCTATACCATGAGATCATATTAATGATGTACAAATAAATGTAACGGACAGGCTTCTATGTAATGGCTATGTTTTGTCTTCATTTTCAAACCAAAAATTGCTACACCGGCACTCTCTTTTTGAGCACCTGTAGTTGGAGTGAGCTACAATAAATTGTGATGTCAATTTTGTGCCAGGCTCGACCCTTTATGGCCGGGGTTGGTGGCTTTGTGGACTATTGCATCCCCACAGGGGCCTGTGTTGGACCTCGTGATCACAGGTTCAATTCCCTGGCTGGTCCACTCAGCCTTTCATCGTTTCTGAGGTCGATAACAAGCTATAGTGTCAATTAACAATTGAGTCTCTATCAGCAGGTGTCTCTAAATAAAAGTTGAAGTGCCCCTAGGAATGTAAAATTTGGTGAATTTAAACTTGATTTAAATGTCGGGCTGAAGGTCTGAATAACAAGATGATCTAGGGACGATAAAGTAGTAGGCCATTAAATGTGTGGTTTTTTTGGGTAGCTTTTCTTGAAACAGGAGCGCTTCACATTCGAGATTTGTGGACGTGGCTGAGAAGGAGCCAGTGAGCTGATCACGATACCCTCTGCTTCTCTTACAGACTCTGTCCATTCTAAAAATAGAGTACCCCGCTGGTATAGCAGCTATAAATGCGATAGCTAGCTTGTGGGAGTCTACAAAAGTCAGCACATTCAACTTTATTCTTTATTAGGCATCTGGCATCGAGTAATGTACAAGAAATAATACTCTGCCTGGCCGGATAATTAGTTTCAACTAAACTGTTTGAACTATTGGAGCCAATTGTGTAGTTTGTGACCCTGCTCGCAGGCAGGTCGCTCCCCACGCTGCTGCACAGCTCTGCCTGCATTGTTTTTGCCTAATCTTGTATTTTTCCCAGGTACCTAACTTGCTTTCTTGGCCAGACTTTTTTTTTATTCCCCTGTGCCTGTACTTGCTTTCTTGCCCAGACTTTTTTTTATTCCCCTGTGCCTGCACTTGCTTTCTTGCCCAGACTTGTTTTTATTCCCCTGTGCTTGTTTTCTTGCCTTAACTTGTTTTTCATTCCTGTGCCCAGTTCTCCTGCGGCCCGCCCGTTTCTCCCACCCCTGCGTCCCTGCACCCCAGCCCCCCTGCAATCCCATTCGCCGCCCTGCTACCGCCACCCAGCAGCTCCTCCCTGCTACATCGCCTCGTATGGAGGCCGCGCCGCTGGCGTGCCTAAGGCACGCCTAAGACGCGCCTGACCGCGCCCAGCGCCAGGACCCCGCAAACGCCACGCTGCCCGACACCACTACGATGCCAGAACCCTCCACGACTCAACACCGGACAATCACACACCTGCTTCCTGGCCGCCCCGAAGCACACCCACAGTGATTTCACCTGCCAGAACTGCAGCTTCACAAGCATCCGCCCCACCATGCTGCCGACCAGGGAAAAAACCCAACCACCTCAGATGCATCCTTCTCAACACCCGCTCTGCCAGTAAACACGCCGTTGCACTCTGGGACCTACTCGACTCAACCTCCCCAGATGTCGCCTTCCTGACGGAGACCTGGCTGAACCCCACCTCGGCACCCGACACAGCCATAGCCGTCCCGGAAGGCTACAAGATCACCAACGGACCAGGAGGAGGAATCGCCATCATCCACAGGAACACTTCCAGAGTCTCAACCAACACCGACAACACCCTCAACACCGACGACACCCTCAGCACCGCCAAACACCTGCACTTCCAGATCCACACCGACTCCAACACCACCCTCAGAGGAACCCTCATCTACAGACCCCCCCGGACCCCAACCACAGTTCAGCGACTCCATCACCGACTTCGTAAGCACACACGCCCTCGCCTCCATGGACTACATCCTACTCAGGGACCTGAACTTCCACCTCGAGGACAATAACGACACCAACTCCACCACCCTGATCGACAACCTAGCCAACCTCGGACACTCGTCACAACACTCACCCACTCTGATGGTCACACGCTTGACCCCATCTTCTCCGCAAGCCCTCACGTCTCCTTCAACCACACCACCAAACTCCACTGGACCGACCATCGCTGCATCCACTTCACCTTCAAGAAACCCACCGCTCACCACCGCACCCAACAGATGCCTCACTGATGCTGGAGCAAAGTCACCAAAGATCAGCTAACCACCACCCTCGCCCAGAGCCCACCCGCTGACCCCTCGGACCCTGACACCGCCGCCCACAACCTCAGACAGTGGATCAACGACTGCGCCAACACGCTCGCCCGATCAAGAAACCCTCAAACAGTCACACCAACAAGAAAGCCAGCTGGTTCACTGATGACCTCCGGGCCTCCAAGCAAACCTGCCAAAAGCTGGAGAAGATCTGGCTCCGAGAATGAACACCAGACAGCCACGCAGCCCACAAGAATGCCACCCGCAGACACCATCACCTCATCAGATCCGCCAAACGGGCCTCCTTCAAAAACCGCCTAGACAACAACGCACACAACAGCAAAGAGCTCTTCAACATCGTGAAGGAACTCTCCAACCCCAGCTCCAACACCAACGACGTCCCACCCTCGCAAGACCTGTGCGACTCGCTGGCCACCTTCTTCCACCGCAAGATCGCTGACATCCGCGTCAGCTTCATACGCCACGACCGCCCAGACAACCACTGAGACCTACACCCCCACGGCCACCATCCGCACCAACTGCCTGCTCTCCTGGACCAACATCAATGACGATGACACCATCAAGATCATGAACATCATCCACTCTGGATCTCCATCAGACCCATGCCCATACCACATCTTCAACAAAGCCAGCACATCCATCGCACCCCATCTCCGGAAAGTCATCAACACCTCCTTCGAGACAGCAACCTTCCCAGAGAGCTAGAAGCACGCCGAGATCAACGCCTTACTCAAGAAACCGAAGGCGAACCCCAAGAACCTCAAGAACTTCCGTCCCATCTCCCTGCAAAGGTCATCGAACAACTGACCCGCTACCTCGAGGAGAACAACATCCTGGACCCTTCCCAATCCGGGTTCCGCAGCAACCACAGCACCGAGACTGCCCTCATCGCCGCCACCGATGATATCACGTCCCTGCTGGACAACGGAGAAACAGCAGCCCTCATCCTCCTGGACCTGTCAGCCGCCTTCAACACGGTCGGCCACCATACACTACGAACACGCCTCCAGAACGCCGGGATCCAAGAGAAGGCCCTGGACTGGACCACCTCCTTTCTCTCTGGCAGAACACAGAGCGTCCGCTTTCCCACTCCGAAGCCACCGAGATCATCTGCGGCGTAACCCCAGGGCTCATCCCTCAGCCCAACTCTGTTTAACATCTACATGGCACCACTCGCCCACGTTGCCTGTCAGCACGACCTCAACATCATCTCCTACGCCGATGACACCCAGCTGATCCTCTCCCTCACCAAGGACCCCCACACCGCCAAAACCAACCTTCACAAAGGAATGAAGGCCGTCGCTGAATGGATGAGGAACAGCCGACTGAAGCTGAACTAGGACAAAACGGAGGTCCTCATCCTCGGATCCACCCCTTTCGGCCTGGTACGACTCCTGGTGGCCGACCGCACTGGGAACTGCTCCAACACCCACCGACCACGCACGCAACCTAGGGGCATCCTCGACTCCACCCTCTCCATGACTAAACAGGTCAAGGCCATCTCCTCCTCCTGTTTCAACACCCTCCGCATGCTCCGCAGGATCTACAAGTGGATCCCCACTGAAACGAGAAGAACGGTCACCCAGGCCCTCGTCAGCAGCAGGTTGGACTACAGAAACGCCCTCTACGCAGGAGCCTCAGCCAAACTCCTGAGACGGCTCCAATGCATCCAGAACGCCTCTGCACGCCTGATCCTCGACATCCCTCGCCGCAGCCACATAACACCCCACCTGAGAGACCTGCACTGGCTCCCGGTCAACAAGAGGATAACCTTCCAGCTCCTCACCCACACACACAAGGCACTCCACAACACCGGACCAACGAACCTCAACAGACGACTCAGCTTCTACACCCCCACCCGTCAGCTCCGCCGACCTCGCCCTCGCCACAGTCACCCGCTTCCGAAGAGCGACCTCCGGTGGCAGATCGTTCTACCACCTTGCCGCCAAGACCTGGAACACCCTCCCCATCCACCTATGGCAGACCCAAGACCTGCTTACCTTCAGAAAGCTCCTCAAAACCTGGCTTTTCGAGTAGTAGCAGCATTCCCCACCCCAGCGCCTTGAGACCCTCACAGGTGAGTAGTGTGCTGTACAAATGATATGATTGAATAATTGATTGAAGCTGCATTCTTGGCATTTCAAGGTGTCTAGGATGCAGTGAGGTTCAAGAATAATGCATCAAGGGTTTTTACTTGATGTGTTAAGTGCTAAAAGTGATTCCCTGGAATAACTTAACAAGGGGAGGCGGAAAGGACTGAAAACGAGCAGGGTGTCTGGTGCTAGGTGTGGTCAGGGCACTGACGGGCTTGCCTTTGGTGCACCAGCAGCGTGTCCGCTCAGCAGACACAAAGTGAACCCCACTTTGTAGCCGATTATCCAGGGAGCATGTCAGGGGGCATGGTGGATCAGTGCTACTTAGCGAGAGTCGGAAAAGGAGGTCAATTAAAATCTAAACTGCGGTCCAACAACTCCTCTATCCTACCACAGGCTACCCTGCGGACGAATAGTAATAGTAAATAAACACAAACTAAAAGAAGCGGGTAAAAGTTAACACACAAGACAATTTATAATGTTGAACAGCCTTTCCAATATGGCACCAGGAGCCAGTCACCACCTGAACAAGCATTTGCAATGCAATAGGTCTCGCATTAGGAAAGTTTGAGCTATTTGTACTGTAAATTAAAATTTTTTTATTTATGTGTTGGTTTTGAAAATAGCGAAATTAATAGCTTTGTAATTTACAATGCCAATAGTTATAACTTTCGCAAATGTGACACCTATAGCATTTGTAATGCAATATGTGTTGTATTTACGTGACTTACATGTATTGATTTTGCAAATAACAATGGTATTTAATTTTTTTAAATAATTAATACTTAAATAAAAGTTATTATAATTTATAATGGCAGTAGCTTAAAATTTTGTAAATAACTTTAGTGAAGATTATGTTCAGTGTATTTTATTGTGACGAAAATCCAAGAACAGAAGTGAAATATTAACCTCTTTTTGTGACATTTGTAATAAAGCTTGAACCATTGAGAGAACATATTTGAACCAGATTGATGCTGTGGTGGCGCTGAGTGATGATGTGGTGGCGCTGAGTGATGATGTGGTGGCGACGAGTGATGCTGTGGCGTTCAGTGATGCTGTGGTAGCGCATAGTGATGTTGTGGTGCCCCTGAGTGATGCTGTGGTGGTGCTGAGTGATGCTATGGTGATGCGATAGATAGATAAAGTGAGTACGATAGATAGAGTGAGTGCGATAGATAGATAGAGGGTGATAGATAGATAGAGGGCGATAGATAGAGTGAGGGCGATAGATAGATGTGTGTGGTTGTGTGTGTGTGTCATTGTATGTGTGTTGTGTGTGTGTGTGCATGGTTGTATGTATGTGAGTGCGTTTACAGAAGGATGTATTTGGAAGAGAGCAGAAGATCAGCATATTATAAGAGAACAGGTAGTTAAAGAAGGATGCGTGTTGCAGAGATCAACAGTTCAGCACAGTAGAAGAGAACAGAGAGTTAGACAAGTTGGCGGTGGAATGGAACAGCAGATCAGCACGGGAGAAGAGAACAGTGTTTTGGAGAAGGGTGCGGGTTGGTAGAGAGCAGCAATCAGGATGGGCCAACCGGACAGGGAGTTAAAGAATGAGGCAGGTGGAAGAGAGCAGCAGATCAGCAAATGCGAAGAGAACTTGGAGTTAGAGAAGTAGGCTGTTTAAGGGAACAGCAGATCAGCACGGGAGAAGAGAACAGTCGTTTGGATAATGTTGCGGTGTTGAAGAGATCAGCAGATCATGATGGGAGAACAGAACAGAACAGGTAGTTAAAAAAGCATGTGGGTGGAAGAGAACAGCAGAGCGGCACAGTAGAATAGAAGAGAACATGGAGTTAGAGAAGGAGGTGATGTGGAAGAGAGCAGCAGATCAGCACAGCAAAAGAGAACAGGGAGTTAGAGAATGATGCGGTGTAATAGACCTATAGTATTTGTAATGCAATGTGCTTTGTATTTATGTGACGTACTTGAATTGATATTACAACCAACAATTATTTCTAGTTGGATGATGTACTTGAAGGGTGGTTTTGGAGTTTTGATTTGCATTTTGGATATGGAGTTTTGATTTGGAAGATTGATTTGGCTTTTGTTTTGGAGTGTTGTTTTTGAGGGTGGATTTGGATTTTGGAGTTTGTGGGTTGATTTGTAGTGTTGATTTGGAGGGTGGACTTGGAGAGTGGATTTGGAGGGTGGAGTTGGAGGGTGGAGTAGGAGGGTGGAGTAGGTGGGTGAATTTGGAGGGTGGACTTGGAGGCTTGATTTGTAGGCTGGATTTGGAGGGTGGACTTGGCGTGATGGATTTGGAGTGTGGAGTTGGAGGGTGTAGTTGTATGTTGTTGTTGGAGGGTGTAGTTGTAGGGTTGAGTTGGAGTGTTGATTTGGAGGGTGGAGTTGGAAAGTAGAGTTTGTAGGTGAATTTCGAGGGAGTTTTTGGATGGTTGAGTTGGAGGGTGTAGTTGGAGTTTGGAGTTGTCGGGTGGATTTGGAGGGTGCTGTTGGAGTCTGGAGTTGTATGTTTGATTATGAGTGTGTATTTGGACGTTGGATTTGGCTGCTGGATTTGTTTTTTTGAGTGTGAGCGTTGAGTTGTCTGTTTGAGTCAGAGTGTTTTTATGTAGTGTGTAGATTGATTTGGCTGGTGTATTTTGATTGTTGATTTCCTGTGTTTAATTGTATTTCCTACTGTGTGTGTGTGTGTGTGTTGTTTTTCATAATTTCTTTTGTTTTTTCTGTTTGCGTCATTTTTTTGTGTGTGCTGCTGTTGGTCTTGTGTTTGATGTGTGTGCTTTTTTTTGTTGTGTGTTGTCCTTTGGTGTGTTGTAATTTTTCGTTTGTGTTTTGTGTGTGTTTTTTGTTATTTGTTCGTGTGTGTGGTGTATTGTGCGTGTGTGTGTCTGTGGTCTTGTGTGTTGTATTTTGTGTCTATTTGGGGTTTTTTGTGTGTGGTTTTGGATTGGTGGGGTTGTGTGTGCGTGGTGTGTGTGTTTTTTTTGTGTGTGTGTTGACGTTGTGTGTGTGTGTGTGTGAGGCTTGTTTTTTTGGGGTGATTGTGTGTGTGTGTGTGGTTGTGTGTGTCTGTGTGTGTTTTTCAGTTGTGTGTGTGTGTGTGTGTTTCTATGTTGTGTAGTTGTTTCTGTGTTGTGTGTGCGTGTGTGTTGTTTTCAGTGTGTGTGTAGTTGGTTGTGTATCTTTGTTGTGTTTTTTTTGGGGGGGGGGGGGAAATGTTAAATAGCGGATGTGTGAATGTCCCATAACAATATTAACGTATCTAAGTGTTTCGTTCTAGTTTTTTGGGGGGAATCACGTGCTATTTTGATTGACGTCCCCGTCAGCCAATGATATTTCAAAATCCTCTCGCGTTGCGTAACAATTTACGCGCGTCTATTTGGAAATCCCCATAATGGTGAAAGCGCGTCCTGTGTAAGGAGTGTCGGCTTTGTTGTCCGTTCAGTGCATCGTTCAACAGGTAAGTTTTTTTGTTTTGTGTTTGTGTAGTGTAATGTATTTGTTGATTTGTTGTTTCCTATTGTTTTATTTGCATAGTAGTGTGTTTGTCTTGCAACGAAGCATGTTTCTTTTGAAATGTCGGCTCTTTATGTATGTAATGCATTGTATCCTATTGTTCAGATCTAATTTGTTTATTTTTTGGTTTTGGTTACTAATTGTGTTAATAATTAGAACATAGTGTGTGTTTTTTTGTGTAATTGTGTAGTATTTTGTATATGTGCGTGAATCTTTTATATTGTTTCAACCCTTCTCTGTTATTTCAGTTATTATTCAATCTATGTTTGTATATCTTTTTATTTTGATGTGTATGTAAATTTCGTGCTGTTTACCACCAATGACTTTTTAAAATTTCTCGTGAACATGCAAGACTTGGATGGTGTTGCAATGATTCTTATAAAATGATAACATTTTCGATTAAGCTTATAGACCTAGTCCCTTTTTAAGGTGTCTGGAACAAGGATTACGATATATGAACAGTTTGTTTCATTTAAAAACAGCCTTCTTTGTTGTACTGTGTATGGCTGATACGGAATTGTTGAAAGTGGCCGAAGGGATCCAGGAAATATTAGAGAGCTTATGCCTGGATGCAGTACGGATATTGATTGTATCGAGTCATGTATCTTTTTCCCTTCGGCTTCGTCGAAGAATGTTGGCGTCTGACGTCATACGCGGAAGTATGACGTCAGACTGCAACATTCGTCGATGTTCACGAGAAATTTTAAAAAGTCATTGGTGGTAAATTCCTGAAGAAGGCGTGTAACGCCGAAACGCACGTCGATATTTACTGCTGTTTTTGTTACGAAGGATATTTTTAATTCATTTGTTATGTTTTCTGTCATAAGGACCAACTGATTGTTGTTGATTATTATGATGTATTGATGTACCGTTCAGTTTTACTGAATTTTATTATATAGTTTTGTGACACCGAATAAAACAATACACTTCCCTTTTTTAATCTTTCTATAGTTCTTTGTTCCTTCCTGAGTCCTCCACAAAGTATTGCTTGTATATTGTTGTTATTGCCTAGGAGAGATGTTTACACATATGTAGGTGAGAGTGTGTCAGTGTTCTTTTTCTGCATATTATGTTTTTCGTATTGATTGACGTAGTCCCTGTGTGTGTGATTGCTGTGTGTGTTTGTGTGACAGTGTAAATCAATGTGTGGTGTGTGAGAGTGATTGTACTTTTTGTGAGTCAACAGTATGTGTTGTGTGTGATTTGTTTTTCTTTGTGTGAGAGTGTGGGCTATTGTGTGTTTGTGAGTTGACGTGTTTCTGTGGTGTGTGTGCAAGGGGGACAGTGTGTAGTTTCTTGTGAGGGTGTCACAGTGTGTGTGTGTGTGTGGTCTGTGTAATAGGGGTCATTGTGTGTGGTGGGTGTGAGTTTGAAAAGCAGTGTGTGTCTATGTGTTGTGCGTTTGAGTATGTAACATTGTGTTGTGTGTGTTTTAGGAGGCTTTGTGAGGTTCTGGTGTCTGTGAGTTATGTTATTAGTGTCCCTGAGTACTGTGTTGCTGTTTTTGAGTGATGTGGTCGTGTCCCTCAGTTTTGTCTTGCTGTCCCAGAGTGATGTGCTGTTGTTCCAGAGAGATGTTGTGGTGTGCGTGAGTGATGTGTTGTTGTCACTAGAGTGATGTGTTGGGGTCCCAGAGTGATGTGGTGTTGTCCCTGATTGATGTTGTGTGAGTGTCCCTAAGTACTGTGCTGGTCTCTTTGAGTGATGTTGTGGTGTCCCTCAATGCTGTCTTGCTGTCCCAGAGTGATGTGGTGTAGTCCCAGAGTGCTGTTGTGGTGTCCGTGAGTGATGTAGTGGTGTCACTAAAGTGATGTTGTGTGATCCCTGAGTGATGTGTTGTTGTACCTGATTGATGTGGTGGGCTCCATGAGTGATATGTAATTGTCCCTGAGTGGTGTCACATAGTGATGTGGTGTTGTCCCTGAGTGATGTGTGGTTATGTCCCTCACTAAGGTGTGTTGGTGTCCAAGAATGAGGTGTGGTGTTGTCTCTAAATGATGGGTGGTAGTGTGTCATGTTGCTTTGTGCTGGTATCCCTGAGTGGTGTGTTGGTGTACATGAGTAGTGTTCTTTTATACATGTTTGATGTGGTGGGTTCCCAGAGTGATGTAGTGGCGTGCATGAGTGTTGTATTGGTGTCCCTGAGAGCTGTAGTAGTGTTATTGAGTTCTGTGGTGGTGTCCCACAGTGCTGTAGTGTAGTCCTTCTCTGCTGTTGAAATGTCCTTGAGTGTTGTGGTGGTGTCTCTGCGTGCTGTGGTGGTGTTTCCTTTAAGTTCCCCGGTGGTGTCCCTGACTGCTGTAGTGATGTCCATGAGTAGTGTGCTGCTGCCTCTGAGTGTTGTTGTGCTTTCCCTGAGTGGTGTGTTGATGCCTCTGAGTAGTCTTGTGTTGTCCATGAGTGTTGTGAAGATGCCTATAAGTGATCAGTTATTCTCCTTTAATATTGCACACATCAAATGTATTAATGTTGTGTAGCATTGTTTTAGAAGCTAAAAGAGACCTATGTAATCTTTTTATATCATTTGAATACTTTCTTTTTTGACATCCTTTATTCGAGGACGTAATAGGTCTTGTTGGTGTTGTAGGCTATGTTAGTAAGTCCATACAAAAAGTATTGCAGCGTACCCTATTTACAGAATGTACATATTTGCCATTGGCTAATTACATGTATGCATTAGTGGTGCATTGGAAGCAGTAACACTGGGGCTTATAGGGTCAAGCTTCCTGTACTACAGTATTCTAAAGTAAGCTAATGTTTTAATTTCCGTGGGTGATGTATTTGGTGATTTTTAATCAAATGTGTTCCCTGTGTTTAACAGCATGTTCAAATTTGCGCAGGGTGAATTACATGTTTGCCTTAGTGTTGCATCATGCGCACTAACCCTCTGAATTTTAGGGTCAACAATCCTGCTAGTCATTATTGTAAATAAAAGGCAGTCTTTTAATGTCCCTGGTGGATGTATTTAATTTTCTTCTAAAATGTGTTTCCGTTGTTTCTTCATTTTGTAAACAAGATTCAGTTTCCTTTTTTGAAATAAAAAAGAAACAGATTTGCCTTCACGCAGACAAACTAATACCATTTGACGCCCATGTTATCGTGTGCGATGGGGCATTTGTGTTTTAGACATTACTTCAGCAGTTGGTTCCCTTGTTTTTTGGTTTTTTTGAACACGAGATTCACTTCATGCAGCTTGGATTTGCATTTCACAGATGCTGCCCGACAACAGATTAGAATCTTTACGACGCTGCTTAAAGCACTGAAGTATCCTGTTGTAGTTTTGTCCCCAAACGGAGAAAAAAAAAGTGATGTTTCACACAATTGCAGACTTTCCGTTGGCTTTTGTAGTGTTAGTGTTTGATGTAAATGTTAAGGCTTCTAAATAACTTTCATCCTTTTTAAAAATTCCAGATTTGAAAAAAAAGAATTAAAAATAGCTTTAAAGTCCAAAGCAGTAAGCTTTTTGGTGTGGAACAAATCTTTATTGTGCTTAATTTGTAGGTATAGTGGCGCATGGTCGAAGGTAATTAAAAAAAATGTTTTAAAGATATTGACATCCGTAATTTCTTTCAACATTGCGCATATAAAAAGTGCAACGAGATGTTGTGTAGCAGGGTCAGATCGTGTGTTGAGCTGCAGTGAATGGGGTCTGTGATGTGTGGCGAAGTGGTATGAGCTGTGTGTGCATTAGGGGGTAGCAGCGGAGGATGGACAAGAGGCTGTGTAGCAGGGGCCGTTTGTGCGTTGAGCTGCAGGGAATGGGGTCTGTGAGGTGTGGCGAAGTGGTGTGAACTGTGTGTGCGTTTGGGGGGCAGCTAGAGTCAATTAGTCTTGGATCCATGCTTGGCTCAATCAAACAGAGGACCGAATGCATTAGAGGCCTTGCAGGACCTCTATATTTAAAGATCTGAAGTATGATCGAGGATTCGGTTTCAGGGACAATGAACATAATGTTTTCTTTCATCACTTCTTTTGGCAGTGCCATATGAAAGATTATATCAGCCACTGAGGATATTCTGGACTGTTTTCTCCTATGAGAAGTAGAAGAGTAAGACATTCATAATGTCCACTATACTGCCTACTTTCAAGGAGTTTGTCATGTTCTCGGTACAGTGTCTGTTCTATTGGTGTTAGTCGGACTGGACTGTACCTCTTTTTTCTAGGCATTTCATGCGTGACAGTTATCTTACTCTCGGGTGGCGTACTCTGCGAAGTAGGTATAGATATATCCTCTCCCATCGGAACTTGCTCTTAAGAATGATCAAGGAAGGGAGTTTTCCTAGACAGTGAAGACCACAACATATAGTGTTTCAATGTTAAACAAATGGGAGTGTCTTTTTTGTTGAAGGTTTTAGTGGTGATGACTTGGATGTCATACCCTTTGAAGTTTATCTGCAACAGCAGGAACATGGCAATCTGTGTTCTCCTCTTCTTTGACATTTCCTAGAGAGTGAAATATAGTCACAAACAGTATTGTGGAGAAAGTTGTAGGAACCCTACTGAAAGTAGCAGACCAGGAGGAGATTCTTCTGGGATGTTTCCTACCTCTGAGCCAAATTCCTTGTGCCTTTCTAACTCTAAACTGAACATTTGCCAATGAGGCACAAGATGAATACCAATGTGGACCTCTCAAATTTCAAACAAACTGAAGACCTATAACAACAACAAAATACAAGGCCTACAATCAAAGATGTCAAATGATGTGGAATTTAAACTGAACAAACTTAAACCTAAATGTTCAGTGATTCCAGCTGTATAGTGCAGAAAAATGACTGGCCATCAATTGCCAATGTAGTGTCCTCTGGAAATGGAAAATAAGCCAGAGTGGCGTAAAAGTGCAGTACAGTTTTTTTTATCTGTACAGCTGTACTACCTCTCCATATATGATATTCCATTTTAATAGAAGTATTGACTTCAGAGGATCATACTTTTAAAGGATCTTTTTAAAGGTTTACTTGGGTGCCCATACAAAAACCTTTACCTACAGGGAAGCACGTATTTATCTTGTAAATGTTTTAAGTATGCGTCAAACAGTCAGTACTGTACAGTCTACATGAATATCAGTGAAGGTGCTGTGACAAAGAACTCTGAATTTAGTTCAGAACCACAACAACAAATGAATATGTGTGGTCTAACACTACTTTGTGGCAAAACACAAATTCTACAACACTACTGTTTGCCCTCCAATTTTAAATGTTCAAATTCACAAAAGTTGTGTTTTTTAAGCAAAAATGCATAATTGTAAATCCAACAAGAGCCTTTCAGAGAATGAAACAATTCTAGTAGGCATGCACTCATTTCAGGTGAACATTTAAGAAACACACATCAGGGAGCAAAGATGAAGCAGAATTCTCAATAGGATCATGTGAAACCAACGAAGACAACACGTCCCCAGCAAGATCACCAGGCCTTTTATTGATTCCATCCTTGGGCTCTGTGCAAGAAGTTATTTACATTTATACAAAGGGAAGGAGGAGTGATTTGGTGGGGAAGGAGGGGAGATTTGGTGGGGGAGGTGAAGAGATTTGGCAGGGAAGGAGCAAGGGCTGGAATGGAAGCACAGGAAGAGCCTTGTAGACACGGCAGTGTGGCTTTGTTTAGTGTACCGCTTCTGAAATGAGGAAAGAATTCCGCTTCCTCTGAACATGTAAAGCTTTTAGTTTAAGGTGCAAAAATCAGCAGGTGAAGGTGCTGGAATACTGAGTTATAAAGTGGCAGAAGAAACGAGGTGGCACATTGTAAAAGGACACATTGTGAATTGTGTACTGCAGCCCCTCTACTGATAAGGAGCTAACACAAATGTGGAGTGTCTGGGGAGAAGTCACACTTTTGTTGAAATACTTAAGACCACCTGGCCCATAGCTCTCAATGCATAATTAGGCAACTTCAAGTATAAGAGGTTGGAAAACTCCTGTGCCATATAAGATCCGGTCATTGTGCATAGTTTCAAGGCGATAGCTGTCAGCAGGACTCCATCACACAGGTTTCAGAGATAAAAATGACACCAGAGCTTTGTCCTGGGTCACTGTGGGTTAATACAAAGTGAAAGTACATTTCCTCATGGGAACAGCTGAAGTTCAAACTTAGGAGCCCAGCCCAAAGCAGTCTTCATTACAGCAAGGGCAGCTGCCCCTAGTGCTACTGTGAGGCCCATCACTGCCAGCTTCACCAAGCGGGCGCTCTTCGGTTTGGTCATGACAGTCTTGGCATGGTTGTCTGTTGGAAGCAGTTCTTTGAAACGCCTACGCAGAACAGTATCTGGGTGTTGCTGGACTGAAGCCAGTTCAAAGTCTTTAAAGGTGGAAGCCGCTGTCCTGCAGGGAGTGGAGGAGAAAATATGAAGGAGGAACAGGAATGTTAGAAGGAGATGGGCCAAACTAAATACTCAGCCACCCCCCAACCCTGGCACATCAAAAGTTCCTCATTACGCAGAAGGTGGCACACATCCGCAAACTAGCCATTCTGCCCAAACAGAAATAACTACCCTCCAACATGAGAATCTATACCCATCAATCAAACATTAAAACATTACTACGATCCCCCACATCAGCAACTATGTCTTCTCCAAAAACAAATGACAGCCTTCCTGATCTCAGCAATTGCTACCTTTCCCCGCATCAGCAAGTATGCACCAACCCCGAAACACAAAAGACTACATCTTTTACCTGTTGATTTCTCTATTCAGACTTTAGAGATGCAAGTATCCCTCCTCTGATGCTGTTAATATCCATAATGCAGACCCCCCAAAAGATTAAATAAACAATAGAAGTGAAGATGATCGATGTAAATTGTATGAAAACATATTCCTGCCACATGAAGTAAATGAGTACCCGCCCTATCACAAAGAATGCCCCTCCCAGACTACCTTCCACAGATCAACAATAAGTATTTCCATTCCTCCAACAAATTACTACCCTCACCCACATCACAAAGTACGCCCCCACCGCCAAACAGTAATGACTTCCCTCCCTCACAACACAAAGTATGCCCCACCTGACCACGACTACCTTCCATAGATCAACAGCTACCCTTCCACACATTAGGAATTATGACATTTTTCCAAACATGACTTCTCTCTCCCACATTAGCTCATATGTCCTTCCCAAACACAAATTACCCCCACATACAGAATGAGAACTCCACCCTCCATTCAATGGAAAGCTCCTGTGTACAGGACACATCCATTTCTCAATGAATGGCGCAATCTTCGTGGCAGATAGTGGTGCCCCATATTCACACCAGGCAGTCTCAACCCTAAACCAAACAGCCAAAACCTTCCACATACCAGAAAAAGGAGAACCATTCTCCACCTATCATAGAAGGCAGCCTAACCTGTTTCCCTCCCCATCACTTTAATCAGCCAGCCCTAACCCCGTAGTACAGTAGCCGCAGGTCCCTACGCCTATTCTTATAGAAGGCAGCCCCACCACACACTTTCTACCATTCAAAAAGACGCCTACTGGAGGCATAGTGTGTCTAGGCACCCCTCCCCCAACAGTAGGCAGCCCCAACCCCCCACCCCTTCCAGGCCTGTAGCAGCAGCGTCCTTCGCCATTCCTGAAGAACTTTAAAGTAATAAACGCAATATTCAAGCACGTCATAACATTACAGCCGGCAGCTCACCCCCACTTTTGCAGAAGACAGTTCTTCTGCCTCATGAGCATAGCAGGATGCTTTTTTTAACTTATACATATGGGAGCTTCCCTTTTCCTTGCAGCACAGAGATAAATACCCATGGACAGAATTAGACAAATTACCCTATTAAGTCTACAGATACATACAACAGACTTTTGCAAAAACAAAAGTTTAGGAACCTAGTACAACATTGTAGTGGGAGCTGTTTGGTAGCGGCTTTAATTCACCCATCTGAGTCTCTTTAATTTCAACAAATGAAAGAAATCGCATGACTTTTTCATGATTAGGCAGTGGATAGCACAAATCCGGGCTACACAGGTTCTACTTTCTGTGAGCTGCCTAAGATGCCATTTTATTTTGTGAAAAAATATCAAAAAACAAGAACCTTTAATTTGCCCCTGTGTAAATAACAAAAAAATAAAAAATAAAGAAAAGCGAACAAAGATAAATAAGAGGAGAATGGACGTGCATTGTTGTCCTTATTAACTTTGTAAAGCACTATATTGCTTTGAAATGTGCTCGGAGACCGTCCCTCTGTAGAACGGATAAACCCAGCTTGCGTTCTTCAACCTTCTCGCGGTACTGCTACTAATTTACATCAGGCAGGTATGCGTGCTACATCACGGAACAGCTACAGTTATTTCACAGACACCCATCTCTTTTCTTCTGTGGCTAAGAACTGTTCTATGCAGCAATGCAGGGCCGAGCTATATACCAGGGTTGATTGAATTTATTCGGCATGAACTGGTCAATATGTAGCACCTTTTGTTGTCTACCTAATTTAATCACTCCAAGGAATTGATTCAAAATAGATCAAATTCTTTGGAAAATAGTGTGTTTTTTTGTTATAAATTAACTAAAAATACTGTGAATAAACCGCTCTGGCTATATGCAAGGCAGCTGTCTTTTAGTACCACTCTCCTGCAGTACAGCTGGGAGATTTTGGGCTCACATGTACGGGTGGGCAGTAAATTATGCTCCACCAGTGGAGTTATGCACACTCTGCGTTACAATTGTTAACATAGAATTCTGCCAAAACGCCACGAACCGCCGAGTGACAGTTTTTTCACAAGCGCGGCTCGCCAACAGTAAGTTGGCGAGCGAAAGTTGGCGTCCCCAGTACAATTTTCGGGCGCTAGAACAGCATCTGGCAAGATTTTCTCAACGTGGGCTGCTCAAAACCGTTCACACGGAGAAAGCTGCCACTTTAGTACAAAATCGATTAGCGCGGCAGCAAAAAAGCAGCCCACTCTGGCGTGCCGCATGGTGCAGCTCGGCCAATTTTGAAGCGCATAGACTAGGTCTGGCGCTACAAATCAGCGCACGGTGCTGTTTCCGCCCACTTGCGGAACTCCGTGAAATCTCAGAGTGTTCATGCAACTCCACGGAATTCAGCAGAGTGAAGCTCCACGAGTTCCACCAACTACTACTCACATCATAGGACTGCTGGATGCATTATTCTATAAACCTAAAGGCCTTGCAGGGCTGTTAAACGTCTAAGGATCTCATAAATCCAGATAGGCTCTACGGAAAGTATTTGCCTTTTAAAAAAACGCTGATACACCACCTGCTACTTTTAGGACGCTCAGATGTAAATATAAATTGGCCTTAGTGAGAGTAAACTATAGATGCAATAAAGCATGATTAAAACAAAGTAGCTATATCTACCCAATATTTTCAATATTCGCTGAGACAGGATTGTGTTTTCATACAACCTACATCAATTATCTTCACTTCTATTGGTTATTTGATCCGTCGGGGTCTGCATTATAGATATTAACAGCATCAGGTGAGAGATTCTTTCATCTTTAAAGTCTGACCACAGAAATCAATAGTTAAAAGATGGGGATGATACTTATATAGTAAGGGCTTTTATTGCATGCATGCAGCATTTTTGTATTTTGTTTCATTTTACGGAGAAAATACATGGGGCGGAAACCAGACAATTAAGTAAAAATAATATGAATTACGTTGCACATGGCTAAATATAAGAACTTGTCTGTGGCCAAAAACTGCTCAATTTCAGTGGCCTTAGGTAACTAACATCAATGATTTCTGTTGGAGTACATGGTAATGGTGATGTGAAAAACAAAAATTACATGCATCTGTTTGCTGACAAGAATAAAAGCCAGCAATATAAATAGCCTATGAATGAAAAAGTATGCGATAACTGCCCAGTGGACAGAAATTAATATTATTTTTAAGTAGCAAAGGTGAAATTGTGGCAGCCTATCTGAAACAAGCAAAGAGTTGATTTTGGAAGGCAAAATGTGCCTACCAGAATTCAGTGAGCCAGCGCGTGTACGAAATTCTTAAACAAAGGTAGGGATGAATCGCAGATCCTCAACATGGCAGCTAGGTGACATAACAAAAGGTCATTATCCAAAGGTATCGAAGGTGAAAAAGAGTCCTAGAACAAAAAGAGTACAAAAAAGTGATGTGCGGACTGCTTGAATCTCAGCCACTGATACCCAACTCGGGCCTCATCCCAGGCCATCGTTATTTTGTACAATATTCCACCTCAGTTTGGGCCCAGTCATATGCAAATCAGTCTTGACTCTGCTCCAAAAGGAAGAGCACTCCCTGAACTCCCAGGCCAGGTCATCCCTGAACCGAAACACAAACAACCCAAGACAGGTTTCACCCTGGACTGTTGTGCTTTATTTCCATGCCATGTTCTGGTGTTTTTTCCATCTTGTGCAGAAAGACAAGTACAATTAAATATGTTGCCAACAAATGCAGTACAGCAGTGTGTACAGAACATCAAGCTCATTCCAGACGAGATCCATGTTACCAAAAATGGCACGGACAATAAGTTGGAAGTAGGACCTGAGGGCATAGGGACATTTGGGATGGTCACTAGGCCATATGAACACAGCCCGTGAGCATGGCATAAAGAGAGCATCCACCATATAACAGTGCTTAGAGATAGGTGTTGCAGATATACCACACATGATGCCAAAGCGGCAAAAGTGCAGCAAACTTCAATGTCACCCAGTTTCCACAGAAAATGAAGCATGTGTTTTGAAGGGTTTATTAACGGTTTTAACTGAAAAACAGAAACCCTATCATTTATTGATGCCTTTAACAACACCCCTCAGTTGTTGGGTGAGGATCTTCTTGATAATCGCAGGACATGCGGAAAGTGGCTTTGAACAGTGGAGCAACAGGGCCAGTAGAATGGGAGTAGCACATCAGTAACACACAAGTGAACAGTTCAGAGTGGTCAATGGTCCACTGGCCATGCCAGTGTGATGTACACAGAAAATAACTTGGGTGAAGCATAACAGAGCCTGATCCATATTCCTGTGCTTCTTGTGTTGATACCCTGAGAATTTACCATTTAAGTAAAGAAGGCACCAGAATACATCCCGTTTTGTCAGTATCAATGGAGAGAATTTCTGTTTTGAGGCACTGATGCTGAAAACTGAAGTGTTGAGATGCTCAACTACAGAGATACCAACAATATTTGCTTAGTCTAAGTTTAAAATATATTTGGCTTAGACAGAGTCGATATGGCACTGCCTGCCTGCTTGCTGCGATAAGTTACACTTAGACGGCCTGTGAACCTGCATGACACTGCTCCGATATAAAAGCCAGAAACTTAATGTCTGACTGCCTGGCATGAATGGACCTTACTGACACTGAATATTGTCATGCCAGTTGTAGAAGGAAACATCTGGGGCCATATTATGCATGGGGCACAATCCTGGAAAATGTACCACATTATGGCGAATGTGCTGCCCCCAGGGCAGCCGCACACCCGCGCTGCTCCCTGGGAAGCGCATTCAGGTGAAACAAGCTCTTTGCATTGCTGTGGGGAGGGGGGAGGAGAAATGCGAGACACGGCCTGGCGGCCGTGAAAGTGAAGCCGGCGTGGGCAGTGAATAATTAGGGGAGGAGAAATGCCTGAGGCAAAGCGGCCAGGAAAGGATCCCTTTGATGTGGCCGTGAAAGCAATTAGGGAACTGGGGAATCCTGTGGGAGGGAGGCTGATTGCTTTCATGTGGGGAAATGCGCGTGCTTGTCTTCACGTGAACTGTTGAAAATCCGGCCTTCGGTTTGAGAACCTATTTTGGCCTCTAAAATTCTCCCCTATCCATTCCTGCGGAATGGCATAGGCTTGACCTAAAAAGGAGCAGCTGCTTTAAAGCCGCTCTTTGCTTTTACAGTGTAGGCGCCAACCCGCCTGCACTTTTAAAGGAGATTAGGGATCCCCTTGCAGCAGAGAGCAGCAAGGGCATGTCCAGGCGGTCTATGGGATACCCTTTCCCTCCGCCAGAGGGCTGCTCTCCGGTGAAGGACTGTCAGTGCACCTCCTGAGGGCTTCTTTGCCTCTGTGCCCGCGTCTGCAATATATAACGGGCGCAGAGGCAAAGGGATTCCCTCATTTGCATGGGGCACGCCCCCAAGCAAATGAGGGGATGCCCCCTGTGCACTAGCACTATCTGTATTACAGAAGGACCAGCACTAGAGTCTGCAGCCCTTTCTGTAATACTGCCTGGGTGTCGCGCAAAGAGGGCGCAAACGCCCGCTACGCCCCCGGGGCACCTTGTGTAATACGGCCCCTGACATCTTTAACGGAATAATTATCAAAATAGCTACATACATAGTATGCTTGAACACAGAACACATGCCAAACACACAAAAAGGTTAAAACAATAAGAGCATTGCCAAATGTCCTACTTGAAATTCGGTAAAGAAAACGCAGAAAAAAGATGAGATGTAGCCCTTGCGAACAATACTCGGTCTGCATTACAAAACTACCCAGCATCGATAGGAGGGTTTGTGCAACTCAAAATAATAACAAAAAAAGTCAAAAGAATTCAACAGAAATTCAAGGACAGCATTCTACCTGCCCCCAGCTATCACCTGTGCCTTTTCTGAGAGAAAACAAAAAGCTTCAAAGGAGGCAAGTTCGTGATGAGAATGAAGAAAGAGAAAGGGGGAATTATGAATGGGGACTAAAGCAGATTCCACCTTCACCCTGCGCCATCCGTCCCTTTGTTCTTGGTTCAGTGTGCCGATTATTTCCAACACAGCTGCATAACAAAACAAAAAACCTCACCTCTCTGCCTGCTGCTGCTGGGCCGCCTCTCTTGCAAGTTCTGATGGTGGAAACTGAACAAAAAGGTCTCCTGCTCGGCTGATGAGGGTCTCGTAGGGCAGGTCCTGTGGAATCTGCGACAGAAGGTGGTGGACGGAGGCCATGTCACATTCACTTTCCAGAACTTCCTCCTCCCGGTACAGGACAATCTGTGGTAACCCAAGGAGCAAACGACTTAGTGCAGAACTCCAACACCTTAAGCCACAGAACAGGTGAACAGCACCATGATCAAACATAAAAACCAAGTGCTCATACATCAGGTCGGTGACAGGGGACACTTCATAAAGTAAGCCACTGAAAAGGCAGACTACATCAGAAAATAACATCTTATAACAGAGACTTCAAAAGTGTAGGCCAAAGACAGTTATACTACACCAGGAACAAGCAACTATGAGTCAAGCAGGTATTGATGTGGGCCACAGACAGGGATAACATTGCTCCAGGGTGATGCATCTTAAACTAAAACTGTTATATTTTAATACAAAGAAAGTTAACACACCAAGGACAATACTTTTTAGTCCGAGCTGTCACTAGGTAGGGTCCAGAGAAGGTGTGCCCTGCACCAAGAACAAAGCGATACAAAAGGGGATGATGGACATAGCATTTGAGCAAATCAAACACTCTCCCCCAGTCAACTGATCTGGGCTTAATCCATCACCATTCTTTAGCTCACTCAGCCACCCCAGTTCAGACATGGCCATATGCAAATCAGGCTGACCCTGTGCCTCATGGGAACAGTCCAGCCCGAACTGCCAAGCCATGTCTTCCCTGGACTGGAAACAAGCATCCTGGGAACGGTTTCGGGTTCATAACCCTCATCAGTCAGGCTATCTTGAATACAGTGGCTAAGTGAGCAAGGCTGATTAGCATATGGCCATGTCTGAACTGGGGTGGTGTGGTGAGCAAAAAAACGATGGATTTAGGCCCAGATCTCTGTACTGGGGTGAATGTATGACATTGTTCTGCATTCTGTCCATCAACTGTTGTTTTTGCATTTGTCACCCCGAGTTGGATGGGTATGTTCAGACGTGAGTCCCGTGCTCTCCACGCCACTGGAGTCATGCTATCCTGGCTGAAGACGGCTGATAGCCAGAAACCGGTCCTAGGATGCTTGATTCCAGTCCAGGGAAGACATGGCTTGGCAGTTCGGGCTGGACTGTTCCCATGAGGCACATGGTCAAGGCTGATTTGCATATGGTCATGTCTGAACTGGGTGGTGTGGTGAGCAAAAAAAACGATGTATTTAGGCCCAGCTCTCTGTACTCGGGTGAATGTATGACATTGTTCTGCATTCTGTCCATCAACTGTTGTTTTTGCAACTGCACCAAGAACAAGCTTGCCAGCACCTTGCATTATTAATGTAGGCCATAGACCATCTAGGGACACAGTGAATAATGTGAGCCACAGACAAGGCACACTACACCACAAACAAGCATTTCTAAACCAAATGTTTATACAACTGGTCATGGAAAATAGTCAGGCCCAAGCATTTCACAATCAAACGTTAAAGCAGTGGACCACATAAATGAACAAGATGGAAAATAGGGCCGGCACCAATGAAGGCCACAGTGGACTTACGATATTTAAAAGAGGCTGCGGAATTGCTTTATGAAATCCATATTATTTGTTTAAAAACTTTAAATAGAAGGCATATAGGCCAGAACAATTTAATAAATCGGAAATGAATTTCAGCAAACAAATAAGGCCAGAAGATCTGCACAAAACAATTTTAAAGTCCGACTTTTAAGAAGGAAGTGGTGCCCTTAAAAACTGAATAAATATGTATCAGTGAAGGTTCTCTTTCAGTTAAGTCCAATATGTCAGTCATTTCAAGATTGAGATCAGCCTTGGTTCATAGAGGCGTAACTCATGACGAGCGGAGCTCGTCATGAGCGTCGAAGGGGTTAATCACCTATCTGGAAAAAAAATAATGCTTGGAGTCCGAGGCACCCCTTCCCCCACCTTCTCTATTAGAATTTGAGACAAGCAAACATAAAACTAGAATATTAATAGAGTCCATATGCTTTAATTTTTTACCGTAGGCTCTCTCAGGAGCAGAGGCTTTCACTTTTTACTGTCTACCCCTTGACTGGACAACCTGTCAGTCCACTGGAGGTGATCCATGCCTTTGCCATGTCGTTTGACAGTACAGTGAGGCTCTAGTGGTTAGAGTGCATCCAGTGGGGGTACCGCCACCCGAAGCCTAGAGTGGCTACTGTCCCCTCATACCAGATAAGGGAAGTCTGACAGATGGTGGCAGAGGAATGTAGTCAGGATGCACAGGCTTCTAAAACAGACTCAGGTTTGGTTTAGGATTCACCACCTTTCTCAAGTAAAATAAAAGTAGTCCTCTATAATTGAGGTCCAAGCATTCCCCATAGTGGGTGGTGTGCAGTGATATGTTATATGTGCATTTGGTGTGTGGTGGAACAGGAGACTGAGATGAGTGAATGGTGTTATGGCAGCCACAGCTTGTCGGACTACACTGCCCACACCGGTATGGGGGCCGCTGGACAGTAGGAAGGTCCACTGTACCCCCCTCCTGCTACAGATTCTCCACTACTCGGAAAACCTCCAAATGATCTGAAGTCGAAAGGACGCAGACTATAAGACGCCATAGACTTTCCCCAGGACTCCGATACGAATAAATCCAGGAAACTATCGTCATACGTCTTTTCTTCTTATTTTGATACACTTTTTCACATTTTATTCATATGACCACTCATACACAAGCTAGAGTACATCATATCAATTGTTTATTCTTGGTTTTAGTGGACTCTGTGAATAAACTGCATTTAATACAACTAACTTACAATTGGTGGTTCTTGTATATATACCATATTCTTGAGTAGGTAAAAAAACTACAAGTTTCTTCTTCAGTAACAAAGCAACATAGTGGAGATCTATCGAATCCACATTATTTGTGCAAATATTTAATTGAAATAAGCCTACTGTAATGAAATGGGATTGGCAACACTTCCCAAATGAACAATGACAAAAGCCCTTTTACCCTTGCTAAAGACCCAAAGTCTATCAAATCCTTATTAAAATAATGCTAATCTGTGACCTGATCAACTATTTTCCTACACAATGCCTTGAGGGCTGACATCCCACATATCCAATGTGGCAAGAAGAAAGGGACCTAATGATCTTTGAAACAGTATGCCTGTAGTTTAGAACTCAGTCTAGCAAACCATGGAGTGGACATTAAGCCTTCAGCTGGAAACAAAATGTGGACAAGAGGTTTACAGTCAGTGAGAAACTTGAACTTTTTTTTACCCAGATGAAAAATTGGAATGATTGGGTCCCCAAACACAGGACAGATGTTCCCTCTCTGTGACAGCATATCTCTGCACCATCAAGCTAAAAGTCCTGGAGGCACAGGGTATTACTTACTACCTGTTCTTCACTCCCATGTTTTCTGAGCAAAACTGCTCCTAAGCCATATGAGCTGGCACCCACTGGGATGGTGTGCAGTCTTTTATACAAAGCTATTTCAAAACTGGAACAATACCAATTTTAATCTTTAGAGCTTTCAGTACTATTTGCTGATCTTTTCACCACATAAAAGATGCATCTTTTCTTAGAAGTTTGCACAAGGGTAACATGCGAGTGGCAAAGCTTTCCATAAATGTATAGTAGTATTCACGCAACACTGTGAAAATCTTGGTCTGTGGGCGGTGGTACATTCTGGATATCCTTAACCAGGAATGATTTTGCTACTAAACCTTGTGCAGAAACTGAGTGTCCTAAGTACTCTACATCCTGTTTGAATAACTTACATTTTTCAGACACAAAGTCAGTCCTTTCATCAGTAACCTTGACCAAACTTCATACATAACTTAATGCTGTTCTTCATTTTTGGTGAAGACGAAAATGTCACCTTTGAAGCATTTTACATTTTTGTTCATGTTTTAGAAGAAGTGAAACATGAGACCCTGAACCATGGATGCTAGGGGTGCTTGTCCTAACGGCATCCTACAGTATCGAAATAGTGTAAATGTGAGAGGAAGGCAGGGAGAGACAGACTTCTCTGCATGTTCAACCTGATGAAAGGCTTGTCTGAGATCAAAGGTGGAAAATGCCATGGCGCTCTCCAGGAGAGCACAAGAAGTTATTTTATTCTAGGTTAGGCTGCCATTTAAAAATAAAGCATCTCGGGCACGAAAATCAACAGATGCAAGCGGCCACCCTTTTTGGTCAAGACTACAGTGGAATTCTCTACAAGCATATCTTTCTCGAGCTCATATAAATGTTTTTGTAGATTACCCTACACAGAAAGAGGTACGGCCCCTTACATTTTGCTTGACCACGTGGCTTCCTTCTCGGAGCTTAAAGCAGTGAAAGTATCCTTTGGGCTCATTCACTTTGTGGTTGAAAACTTGTGGAAGTGCTTTGATGTTCTGAAGTCCTGGGTCAGATTAGTAGATTGCTATTACTGGTTCAGAAGTACATGGATTAAAGATAATTTGGAATACATTCTTATCTTTCCATTCAAGGACACATACCCCTTTATGAGGTTATTTCTACCTGTGTGGTTCTTGAAAAGGAGAAATAGCCTATATGTCTATTTTCCGACCATCAAAGATGAAAACCTTGATGTCAGGTCTCAAGAA
The DNA here is from genome assembly GCF_964261635.1 of Lissotriton helveticus. Lineage (NCBI taxonomy): Eukaryota > Metazoa > Chordata > Amphibia > Caudata > Salamandridae > Lissotriton > Lissotriton helveticus. Next base: position 134,600,747 of record NC_136068.1, on the reverse strand, counting down.
ACCCAACTTGGACCCATTCGAGGCCAAAATTATTGACCTATTTCCTTGCTACCTGTTCCCACCAAGATTTTGGAAAAGGACCTAAATACTCAGCTAAGCACCTACATTGAGCAACAGCATTTGGTTGCCTTCCCCCCAAAACGGATTTAGGGCAGGCCACATATCTGAGACTGCATTAACAGCTGCAGTAAACAACATTCGTATGCAAGTTGATGCTGGACACACTACATTGCTGAAGCGGTTAGACCTATCAGCGGCCTTCGACACCATCTCCTTGGCAAAGCTGACTAATCGTCTTCAGGAAATCGGGGTGTCAGACTCTGCCTTAGAACACTTGGCTTCATTCCTCACAGACAGGTCACAGAAAGTACAGATGGCAAATTCTATTCTGATCCTATATCTACTTTCTGTGGAGTACCGCAAGGCTTTTCCTTAATTCCCACCGGTAATCTACGTTTTTTCCGAATCTTTTTTTCCGCGGACTTTGAGTCCGCATACCAACACTCCGCGAGGTCTTTGACCCCGCATACCATCACTCCGCATTTTTTCACAACGCGTGTGCATTTACCACGCATGCCTTTACAATGAATTACGTTATAAAAGCATGTATGGTAAATGCGTTGTGAAAATAAACAACAGAATTCATGAAGATGGAACTAGGAGGAGAGTGGAACCACGACGAGAGAGAGGTAAGTGGGTTTGGGTTAAATTTTTAGGGGTGGGGGATCGTGCTGGGGTATTGGTGTTGTAGTGTAGTGTTGTAGTGTTTGTGTAGTGTAGGGTTGTGCTGGGGTAGTGTTATAGGGTTTAGGGTAGTGTTGTAGTGTTTGTGTAGTGTAGGGTCATGCAGGGGTAGTGTTTTAGGGTAGTGTTGTAGTGTTTGTGTAGTGTAAGGTCATTCTGGGGGTATTGTTTTAGGGTTTAGGGTAGTGTTTGTGTAGTGTAGGGTCATGCTGGGGTAGTGTTTTAGAGTTTAGGGTAGTGTTTTAGTGTATGTGTAGTGTAGGGTCATGCTGGGGTAGTGTTTTAGGGTTTAGAGTAGTTTTGTAGTGTTTGTGTAGTGTAGGGTCATGCTGGGGGTAGTGTTTTAGGGTTTAGGGTAGTGTTGTAATGTGTGTAGTGTAGGGTCATGCTGGGGGTAGTGTTTTAGGGTTTAGGGTAGTGTTGTAGTGTTTGTGTAGTGTAGGGTCATGCTGGGGGTAGTGTTTTAGGGTAATGTTGTAGTGTTTGTGTAGTGTAGGGTCGTGCAGGGGTAGTGTATTAAGGTAGTGTTTGTGTAGGGTTAGAAAAGTGGTTTATGGTAGTGTAGGGGGGTCGTGCTGGGTAGTGTAAATGTAGGAAAAGGACTGTGTCGAGGGCGGATTGTGCAGGGGTACTAAATTAGGGTGTAGGGTAGTGTAGGGTACTCTCACTTACCTTTAAAACTTTTACAATGAGTATACCTTTAACATGCATGCCTTTGCGTTGTAGTGGCATGCGTGGTAAAGGCATAGTCGTTGTAAAAGTTTGCGTTGTTATAATTTGCTGGGTAATTGTATTTGCAGTGTAATAATTGCGGGGTGATGGTATGCGGGGTAATTGTTTGCAGAAAAACGTCACATATTCGTCCCACCCTGTTCAATATATATGGTTCTCCCTTAGCCAAGGTGATTCAAGCCTTTGGGTTGGAGGCCCTATCTTATGCTGACGACACACAAACAATTGTGTCCATTACAAAAAACTTGGAAGCTTCAGCAGCTAATTTTAACAGGTGCAGCACGCTGTTGCCTCCTGGATGGCAAACAACTTTCTCCGACTTAATGGGGACTAAAACGAGGTTCTGGTCTTCCACCACCAACAAATATATGGACCCACTCATGGTGGCCAGAAATGCTTGTATCATGCCCTCACCCTGTTGCTTCAGCAAAGAATCTTGGGGTCATAATTGACAAGAAAGCTTTCTTTCGACCCTCATGTGAACAGAGCGGTATCATCCCGTTTTTTAGTTACCCGGACCCCGAGGAAGATCTTTCCTTCTTTAGCTCTTCCATCGCAGAAGCATACAGCGGTTGCCCTGATCTTGCCCAGATTAGATCATTGCAATGCCCTTTATCTAGACATTTACAAGAGATCCATTCATAAGTTGCAGCTTGTCCTGAATGCTGCAGTGAGACCGATTTTAGATTTTCAGAAATTTCGTTCGATCTCCCCTACCATTCGAAAATTGCATTGGCTTTCTGTTGAAAAACAAATTCTATTTAAGGCCTTATGTATTGTTCATAAAGCACTTTTTAACCTTGGCCCAGAAGGCATAAAACACCAGTTCCAGCACCATGTCCCTGTCAGACAGCTGCCTTCTGCCAACAAGAACTGGTAGTACCCCGGTTCAGAAAGGCAAAGAGGGGAGGAACAGCCTTTTCTGTGGCCACATCCAGACTCTGGAACACCCTACCTATATCAATCTCTTGTCTAGAGTAACATCCCATCTTTCATAAATCATTAAACACCTGGCTTTTTGCCCTTTAATCTTTCCCTGACCTGGCTTCCCCTATCAGTGCTTTGATCCCTTGAGGCATTGTTTGCGCTCTACAAGTTGATTATTCATTCAGTTGCAAGTAGAGTAGTCACTTTTGTCCCAATACAGATTCAAAACATCCCTTAATGAGAATCGTCAACGGGGAATTGCAGCTTGCCATAAGAGTTCCTTTTTCCTGCAGAATTGGAGCCTATGCCTGGATGGCTTGTCTGGACTGTCCTCCTTTACGCTATTCACATTTTGAACCAAATACATCATATTGCCAGCCTTGCTGCTAAGACTTATTGCCATTAGAGCCCAGTGCTACTGGGCTCTAATGGCAATAAAATAAAACTTCGAAAAAGACTCAAATCCTCTCAATAACAGAGGACCTGTTCTAAAGAATCTCCAAACGAGCAGACTTTAAGGCCTCCGGAACTGCCAAAACCCAACACACGAAGACACCACTGCACCCGTCGCCTTCGACCCAAGTTAAAGTGGGTCACCAGTACCAACAAGGTTCCCCAGCACCCTCTCCTCCCAGTCTAGAGTCTTCTATGTTTTAATCTCTCCTGGACTCCCCGATGTTGCTTGCAGCCTCTGCACACAGACCCCCTCAACCGCAAGTACAGCAGTAAGGAAAAACCCGATGCCTAAGGACACCCCTGCACCCATCGCCCCTGGGCCTTGGAGAAGAGGACCAAAGGTGTCCCTAAGCATCTCCAGAGCGGAGACCACTTGTTGGTACAGCCCAACTGGCTTCCTAGCCATAGCCTGCAGCCTCTTTTTACAGTGACTGGTCCCCATTGAAGCGCATTGGGCTCCCAATGCTTATTTGAACCCTGCACCGTGCCACTGGTGGTGTTCAATTGGTGCTGCCTTGGACCTTGCCTACCACTCACCTTAACTCCGGGAGATAGGTCCTGTAAGACAATGTACTGTACCGGTGTGCAGAACTTAATCTTCCTTCCATAAGGTAACATTCAGAAATTGCATAGCGTCCACTTTTTAAAGTAAAAAGCATTTATATTTAAAAACATACTTACCTGAACGATTTTTCTCTGATGCCAAATCATATATAAAGAAACCTGGTATTTTCATAAATTGGTGTGGATCTCCTTAAGTCGTGTTGTCATTTATTAATGATAGTGTGTATTTTGGAAACGTCTTGCACTCCTCTGTGTTAAGCCCAAGGATGCTCAACGACACTATCCCCTAGTAGAGCACTCTGGGACTGCATAGCAAGCCCATGTTCCACTCCTAAGGGAACCCCTGGACTCTATACACGGTATATCAATTTATTGATATATCACATAAAGAGCCAACATCCTACAACAACCAAGGGAGGATGGAATGGAGGCAATGGAAAGGCGAGGGACAGAGCAGTACATTTTTTCCTTTGTCAGAGGTGCCCGGAATTCACAAAGGGAATCATGGTGGGCATAAAACCATTTACTTCTGCAAAGGAAAATATGGAGAACTTTCCAAGGCATGGTTTGTCTTGAAGTTAAGGAACGCCCACAAACATGTATGTTTGCGGGTATTCTCAAATCGTTCTCTAATGCATTACTACCATGTACATGGTTGGAGATTTTCTCCAGCCAAAGGGAAGCAGGAACTCCTCTTCCAAAATGGGTAGAGGAATAGATCACATCAAAGCTTCCTGGAGGTGCTTCTGCCATAGAGACAAATGTTCTTCCCTCAGAAAAAACAAGCATTTTCACAGGAGGCTCTATTCTCCAGGTCCACTATGGAGAACTCCAAAATATCAAGTATCAAATGAGAGACAAGAAAATAATAAACATGAATTCAGCATAATATTTCTAGCAGCAATCAATAAAATAGAAAATTGCCCATTCAGAGCATCAACAGCCTGTGAATTGTCAGGTCTAACCTTGAAATAAATCCCTTTTATATAATAGCGCTATAATGGAGGGTATGATTATGCCTCCCACATGGGCTGGTGCTGAAATTATACCTATTTTCAAAAAGGGATCCCCTCTTTTGCCCCTGAACTATCGTCCCATTAGCCTCCTGGATGTGACCCAAAAAATATTTGCCCGTGTTTTACTGGAGCGACTACATAGCTGGATGGAGGAATTTAACATCTTAACACCCCTCCAAGCAGGCTTTAGAGCACAGGTCTCGACAGTCGATCAGATTTTCAGACTACAAATGATTCACTGGAAGATCGTGAGTATCGAGGGTGGTACTCTGTACCTTATCTTTGTAGATCTGAAATCTGCATTCGATTTGGTCCCCAGGGAGAAGCTGTGGTTGATTTTCTTAGAGATGGGGGTCCCGGAATATCTCTGCCATAGGTTTGCTTGTTTGCATGAGGGTAATTATGCACAAATTAGATACGGCAATTAAACTTCCCCCATCCCAGTAGAACGAGGTGTTCGTCAGGGATGTGTTCTCGCCCCAACCCTTTTTTCCCTTTTTGTTAACGGGCTCATAGATCATCTGAATAAGGGCTCCAATATTGATGCCCTCAAGCTTGCAGGGCGCAGTGTACCTGCCCTGATGTTTGCAGACGACACGTTATTGCTTGCAAAGTCCCCTATGGGCATCCAGAGGACTCTTGACCATTTCGATGCCTTCTGCAAACATCGGGGCTTGGAGAATAATCTCCAAAAGACAAAATTTATGGTATTTAATGGGGGCAAAATGAATATGCTACTTACCAGTATGCATCTGTTCTTGGCATGTAGGGCTGCTAACATTCATATCTATTGCATAGATCGCCGCCTAGTGTTGGGTCCGGATGATTGCACATTGTTGTCCTGGAAGAGTCTTCGAAGTATCACGAGATAGGTGGCTCCTCCCCTGGACTACAGTGCGCATGGGCATCGACTCCATCCCCAGATTGTTTTTAGCCATTGTGGCAAAGATGGAGAGCGATAGTGTAAATAATGTCCATGCTAGTGATGAAATGCAAGAAGTAATCTGCAGCTGCTACAGGCGCCGGGGAGGAGGGTGGGCGATATGAATGTTAGCAGCCCTACATGCCAAGAACAGATGCATACTGGTAAGTAGCATATTCAGTTCGAGGCATGTGGGCTGCTAAATTCATATCTATTGCATAGAATACATAGCAGTCCCCTCATTAGCGGTGGCCGCTCGTGCCAGCTGCAGAAGTCTGAAAAAGAGTTTTGAGAACAGCCTGTCCTACAGCTGCCTGCTGTTTAGAGTGCACATCTACACAGTAATGTTTGGTAAATGTATGTGGTGTAGCCCACGTGGCTGCTCTGCAAATTTCTTCCAAAGGAATGTTACCTAGGAATGCCATGGAGGCCCCCAACTTGCGCGTGGAGTGCGCCCTGGGGGGGACCGTTAAAGTGCGTTTAGCCTTCTGATAACAAATCTGAATACATTTAACGATCCACCTGGCTATTCCTGCTTTGGAAATGGGGTTGCCTTTGTGCGGTGCTGAGAAGGCAACGAAAAGTTGCTGTGTCTTTCTAAAGTGTTGTGTTCTGTCAATGTAGTACATCAATGCCCTTTTAACATCCAGCGTGTGGAGCATTCTTTCCGCTACTGTTTCTGGGTTTGGTAAGAATGCGGGCAGTTCAATCGTCTGATTGACATGAAACTGTGACACCACCTTTGGAAGGAACTTGGGGTTAGTGCGGAGCACTAACCTGTTTGAATGGACTTGAATAAACGGCTCTTGTATTGTGAGCGCTTGTAGCTCACTAACACGTCTGAGAGACGTGATAGCAACGAGGAAAGCCACTTTCCATGTCAAGAACTGAACCTCACACGAATGTAGAGGCTCAAAAGGCGGGCCCATCAACCTAGTGAGGACCACGTTGAGGTTCCACACTGGAGCGGGTGGGGTCCTGGGAGGAATGACCCGCTTCAGCCCTTCTAGAAAAGCTTTAATGGCAGGGACCCTGAAAACAGAGAGATGCTGCCTGTTCTGAAGATAAGCCGCTATGGCGGATAAGTGTATCCTAATGGAAGCGTACGCTAGATTGCATTTGTAAAGATGCAACAAATAGCAGATGATGTTAGGAATGGATGCATCTAGCGGGTTTATGTCATGTGCTGTACAATAAAATGACAAACCGCTTCCATTTTGCTGCATAGCAAGCTCTTGTAGTGGGCTTCCGTGCCTCCCTGATGATGTCCATGCATTCTGCAGGCAGGTTAAGGTAGCCAAACACTAAGACCTCAGGAGCCAGATCGCCAGATTGAGCTGGTGCGGATCTGGATGCTGAATGTCGCCATGGTTCTGCGTCAAAAGTCTGGGTGTGAGGTGCAGCCTTTGATGCGGTACCACGGAGAGTTCTAGGAACGTGGTGTACCATGGTTGGCGTGCCCACGTTGGAGCAACCAGGATGAGTGTCATCGAGTGTTGCTTTAGCTTTCTTGCCACCAGCGGTATTAGAGGTGCTGGGGGAAAAGCATACGCAAATCTGCCTGACCAGTTCATCCATATCGCATTGCCCTGCGATTGTGGGTGAGGGAACCTGGCGGCAAAGCTTTGGCATTTTGCGTTTTCCCTTGTGGCAAACAGGTCTATCTCCGGATGACCCCACTGCTGGAAGTACGGGCGGAGTACTGATGGATGTATCTCCCACTCGTGCATTTGATGGCTGTACCTGCTGAGCAGATCCGCCATCTGATTGTCCTTGCCCGGGAGGTGTTCCGCCATGAGGAAAATGTTCCTCTGAATGGCCCACTTCCACATGCTCTGAGCCAGATGAGACAGCTGTGGAGAGTGCGTACCCCCCTGCTTCTGGATATAGTACATGGCAGTCATGTTGTCCGTCCGGATCAACACGACTTTGTTGCACAGATGTACCTTGAAGGACTTGATTGCCATCAACTCTAGATAGTTGATGTGCATCTTCTTTTGCTGTGTCGTCCATAGTCCCTGCACCGTGTAGTGGAGCACATGAGCCCCCCATCCCTGGAGAGAAGCGTCCGTCGTCATGATGATCTGCGGCACAGGCTCTTGGAACGGTCGGCCCTTGCAAGGGTTGTGTGGATTCCACCAATGCAGAGAGCTGTATGCCCGACCGGTCACCAACACTAGGTCTTTCAATTGTCCTTGAGCCTGTGTCCACTGATGCGCCAAGCATTCTTGGAGCGGACGCATATGCAACCTTGCGTGCGGGACTATGAAGATGCAGGAGGCCATCATGCCTATCAACTGCATAAACACTCTTGCTGGGAGTGATTGTTGCGGTCTGAACCGTCGGATGAGCGACTGGATGTTGTCGATCCTCACCTGGTTCGGCTTTATAGTCGCGCCTAGATACTGCCGCACATGGGCTGGCTGAAGGTGCGACTTTGGATAGTTTAGTGAGAACCCCAGACTGTGAAGGAGGTGAATTGTGTGGGACATGTCTGCGGCGCACTGCTGGGCCGACTTTGCTTGAACGAGCCAGTCGTCTAGGTAAGGGTAGACATGTATGTTCTGTCTCCTGAGGTGCGCCGCCACAGTCGCCAGACACTTTGTGAACACCCTGGGGGCAGTGGTCACTCCGAAGGGTAGGACCTTGAATTGGTAATGCTTGTTTTGTATGATGAACCTGAGGTACTTTCTGTGGGATGGGTGGAGTGGTATGTGAAAGTAAGCATCCTTGAGGTCCAAGGTTGCGAGGAAGTCTCCCTGGTTTAACAATGGAAGAACCTGCTGCAGTGTTAACCTTTCAACAATCTTTATTTCGATCTATATGATCATAAAAGATGTACAAGCAAACAACAATACAATATTTAAAACTGTAAAAATGGGAGTAATCAGTTAAAAAATCCATGACATGATTCTTTGACAAAGAGAAATGCATCTTTAAGAACAATCGTTTCCAGTTATTACAAATAAGTTCTTGGAAATAAATTAGGGAGAAGTTAGTCCAGGCTCAGTTGAATCACTTAAAATTCTTGCACGTACTCTCCACATAGCTGTCAAAAACTTCGCCATTACAAATACTGTGGGAGGTGTAAGATCAGTTTTAAGGACTCTATAGGCTGGGGCATAAGTTCGGAAGCCCAAGTTCCTTAAATATGGCATGAGCCAAAAGCTCCTAATGTTGCGGTAGGCTTTACAGAATAAAACCACATGAACGTCATTTTCTAATTTATGGTTACACGCGGGGCAGTTGGGTGTGGCCTGTTTGTCATCCCAATTTTTAGTAAGCGACCTCAAAGGAAGAGAGCCATATCTCCATTGTAAATAAATTTTCCTCACATAAACAGGAGACATTGCATCAAGGACATGTTCAAAACTGTAAATGTCTTTTGTTTTAATGAATGTGTCAGTCAAAGAGCCCTCCCGAATTGAGGTAATAGATCTCTGGAGCATGAAGCCATAGAAAAGTTTGGAAAGTGCTTTCCTAGAAAGCCTTAACGATGTTGCTTGGGGATCGTTCCATAACTCTGGGACTCCAAGGGATGTACACATATCTCTTATATACTTGAGCCATTGAATTTTGGATATAGATATCATTCTAAGAAGCTCTTGCAATTCGCTTCTATAGTGACTCAAGTCTTGACTACTCCAGAGACGCCTCCAATAGGTCAGTGGTTTAAGGCTCACTTCTTCGCTAATTGGGCACAGTGCCAAGTCCATTCTCAGCGGAAGTAGTGGAGTGCTTAAAGGAAGAGCCGTCAGGTGCCTAATAAAATTGTTCTCGGCGACTTGAATGGAGTGTAGTGGTGTGTGGCCCCATAGTTCAGCCCCGTAAATGATACCACCCCGTGCTTGGGCCTTGTAAATTTGTATTGCAGGTGCCAATGGGCGAAAGGGGGATTTCTTAGCGATTCTAGTGATTGCACCCGCCCTCTGGATTAGTTTGGTGGTTGCTTTTGTTTTGTGCGGCAGCCAGGTTAGATTGTGATTAAGTGTTATGCCCAGGTACTCAATCACTTTAACTCTCTCCAGAGGTGTAGGCCCTAAACGAGGATTTGGACAATTTTTGTGTTTGCGGCTCAGGATCATAAATTTTGTTTTTGTTGGATTTATTTCTAGGCCCCTTTTATTACAGAAGTCCAGGAATCCATCCAGGATCCTTTGCAGCCCCATTGGTGTTTTGGACAGCAGCAGGGTGTCATCCGCAAACATAATCGCGGGCACCCTGCTGCTGTTCAATGATGGGGCGTCGATGTTGGCAATTTTACAGAGGTGTTCTATCACCCCATTTGTAAACAGACAAAACAGGGTCGGGGCCAGCACACACCCCTGCCTAACCCCTCGTTGGACAGGGAACCTATCTGTAAGCCTGCCACCCTTTCCATACCTTACCCGGGCGTAATTGTTAGTGTGGAGCCTAACAAGCTGCAGTGTTAACATGTGGAAGTGTTCTGAGAGTATGTACAGGTTGAGGGGGCGTAGGTCCAGAATGGGCCTGAGCGAGCCGTCCTTTTTTGGGATTAAGAAGTACAGGGAATAAACCCCTGTGCCTTCTTCCTCCACCGGCACGAGCTCTATTGCGCCTTTTTGCAGCATCACAAGGACTTCTTGCTGCAATAAGTGCAAGTGCTCTGCCGACATAGGACGTTGTCTTGGGGGTATGTTGGGTAGAGTGGATGTTAGCTCTAAACAGTAGCCGAATTGGATAAGTTTCCTGACCCACCTGTCTGTGGTGATGGATTTCCAGACTGGCAGGAACTGCTGGAGTCTCCCCCCGACAGGTGTTGGATGGTCGGGGGGCAGTGACAGGGAGTCACTGTTTGTTGGCAGCAGAGGAACGGGAATTATTGTTGCCTCTGCCTCTGCCCTTTGCGCTGTTTCCTCTGTAACCACCTCTATTCTGTTTTGGGTACGAGGCCTGTGCGCCTCCCTTGTTGAAATGCGACTGCTGTGCCAATTGTCCTCTGGTAACACCCCGTGCACCTGAGCGACAAAAAGTGTTCCCTCTGTATTGCTGAGACTGAAGCGCCCCCATGGACTTAGCCGTTTCAGTATCTTTTTTTATTTTTTCGAGGGTGGTATCAACCTCTGGGCCAAACAGTCTGTCTGGATTGACGGGCTGGTTGAGGATAGTCGTTTGTATCTCAGGCTTGAACCCTGAGATGCGGAGCCATGCCTGACGCCTTAACATAACACTAGTGTTTATTGCTCTTGCTGCTGTATCTGCAACATCTAGCGCACACTTAATCGCAGCGTTAGAAATGAGCTTGCCCTCTTGTATCAGCATCTCAGCTCCTTCTTTAAACTGGTCTGGAAGGTGTTGTAAGAGCTGCTCTAAGGTGTCATAGTGCGCCCTATCATACCTGGCTAACAGGGCTTGAGTGTTAGAAATGCGCCATATGTTGGCTGCCTGCGCAGCCACCCTTTTGCCCCCTGCCTCCAGCACTTTAGACTCTTTGTCCGGGGGAGGAGCTTCACCCGTTGTTTGTGAATTCGCCCTCTTGCGGGCATTGGAGACCACCAAAGAGTCTAGAGGCAACTGTCCCCGAATATAAGTAGGGTCACCAGGTGCCGGCCTGTATTTCTTTTCAATACGTGGGTTCACCACTCTGGCTCTGGTGGGTTCCTTAAAAATGTCTGTTGCATGCTTGAGAACCCCCTTAAGCATTGGAAGTGTCTTCACCGTTTTTTCTGATGCCGAAAAAGTATCAAATAAAAAGTCAACTTCCACTGGGTCGGCATGCATCTCTACTTTGTGGTTTGAAGCTGCCCTTTCAATTAAGGCATTAAATGCCGCAGAGTCTTCAGTTGGAGAAGTTTTAACACCATACAGATGTAGGTCACTGACCAGCTGTTGGTCCCCCTGATCACCAGAGTGTATCCATGAGTCTTGCTGCTCATCAGGGTCAGTATTTTCAGGGAAGTCATACTGCTCATCTTGGTCACCCTCATCCCCATTGGAGCCAGTGGGTGAAGGTGTAGGACTCCTCCCAGGCCCTTGAGGAATGGGTTCAACAAGGTCTGGCGTGTCTGGTGCAGGCCTTTTCTTTTTTAGAGGTATGACATAGGATTCCACAGGCTGTGCCGTAATTTTCCTTTTGTAGAGCGTTAATCTACCCGTGTCGGTGTCGATAAACTGCTCCGAATGTTCGTCAGGCAAGGGTGGCCGACCAAAACCTCCCGTTAGCTGAGCCACTGAGTCCTCGGTCACCGTACGAGGTGCAAAAGCCTTCGGCGCCACCTTCGGCGGTAGAGTGTAGAGGATCGGCATCGAAGTCTTCTTCAGTGGAACACTCTGCTTCGGCACCGAGGGTGTTTCCTGCTCCGACCCCTTGTCCTTTATTCGTTTCAGGGAGTCCGTGACTTGCTTTGTAAATGAAGCGGATGGCTTCGTCGAGCCGACCGACGACCTCTGTCCACCCACAGGGGAAGATCCAAGCGTCGACGATTTGACTTTGGCGGAGGCGCGGATGCACCTTCGACAGCTGTGCTCCGGTCCCCTGTCCCGGCCTTAGTCGTCGACGTCGCTGACATTGGAGCAGCGGATTTGTCTTTCTGCGTTGGGGCTCCAGACTTCGGCTCGGTGCCCTTTGCCGACGCCGTTTCGACTGTCCGTGTGCCTGTTGGTGCGGCAGTCTTTGCTGAAGGTGTCTCGACAGTCTTTTTCGACTTCGACTCGACTACCTTAGACGACACTGGCTCGACGACCTTCTTCGAGCTGGTCTCCTTGGCCCCTTTCGGTACCTTAGCCTGTTCGACAGCCTTCCTCGGCTTCGAGGCCTCCGAAGACGACGGTGCCGATGCAGACCCAGACGTTTTCGGTGTCGATGGTTGGTCGGCCATCTTTGTAGTTTTCGATTCCGAAGGTTTCGGTTTCGATTTGTGTGATGGAGGCTCCGCTGTCGTGTCCGTAGCCGGGCCAGGAGGCGGGGCCGAGGATCGAGGAGTAGGGTCGTGGGTAAGGCCGTGTGGCGATCCCGTGACCTGAGCCTTAGTAATTGTACGCACGGGGCATAGCTCTTCCTCCGAGCTATCTTCTGCGGCCCCATAAACTTCCTCGTCGTCCCCTACCTCCTCGACGTTTTCGTCTAGGTCCAGGCCCTCGATGGGTTCTCCGTAGTCGGCCTCGACCTCCGCCGATGAAGGTGAGATCTGCAGGTGAAGCTCTTGCTCGTCTGCTTCGGGGTCTGTAAAGATGTCGACAGGCGCAGGTGCCGATCGCTGGGCCTCGAGGCGCGCCACGCGCCGAATCTTGAGCGTCTTCTTCGACCTGAATTTGGAACAGGCCATACAGTTGGCCTCGTTGTGGTCCGGCGACAGGCACTTGTTGCATACAGGATGCACGTCGATGTGTGGGTATTTTGAACCGCACACGGGGCAGTACTTGAACGGGCTTCGTTCCATCGTAGCGTCGTCCGGTCTTGCTGCGTCGACAGGGCCTCGATGACCGAAGAGTCACCCGACTCCACAGTTATCCGACTCGAAGAGTTGGAGTACACACGAGACCGAACGCTAACAATACCGACGAAGTAAAGAAAGCCTTGTGGCCTTCAAAAGTTGTTTTATCGATTCCGAACAGGAGACGTCGAAATCACATCCGAACCCAATGGCGGAAAAAAACAATCTGGGGATGGAGTCGATGCCCATGCGCACTGTAGTCCAGGGGAGGAGCCACCTATCTCGTGATACTTCGAAGACTCTTCCAGGACAACAATGTGCAATCATCCGGACCCAACACTAGGCGGCGATCTATGCAATAGATATGAATTTAGCAGCCCACATGCCTCGAACGTTCACGTAATAACCCGACCCTGAAGGGTCAACCTCTGGAAAGAGTTGTAGTATTTGATTACCTTGGTATTACTCTGACAGAGAAAATGGATTGGGGAGCGCAGACCAGCAAGGCTAACTTGAAATTAACCCAGGTTTCGGGAGGCATCCAAAAATTCTTTAAAAAAGCAACACAAAAGCAGGTTCTTCCACCTATGGAAGCCTATAGGGCACAGGCAAGAAGTGCTGCACTATATGGTGCAGAAATTTGGGGGCATTGTGCGCCATTAACTCTAGAACGCACAGAGAATGCGTTCATTAGACAGCTCTTTAGCCTCCCAATAAGTACAACCCTAATTCCATTGAAAATGGATCTGGGAATTAGGTCTATTTGTGAGGAAGCTGCATTAAGACCATTAACCTTCTGGAGACGCTTATGGAGCACTCCCGAGTAAGCCCCGTATAGAGAGGAATTAACTGAGATACTGGGGCTGAACGGGGCGAGTAAGATACCCTGGTTGAGACATTTTTTTTTTTTTATAAATCTTTTTATTATTCTAAAACAAGAAAAAAGGAATAGACCTATCCGTTGCCATACATACATACGTTGATAATAGGGTGAACAGGAACGATAGCAGGATAGACGTGGAGCAACAGAAGAATCCCTGAGAGGCCCGCGCTAATGAGTACGAAATAAGACTTGCAACATTACAATCGATAAACAGTTTAAATGCGGACCCTCAAGACCCTCCCACCCATAAAATCAAAACAGCAGAAGAATCATGGCAACCAGACACTAGAATTTAAAAACAAAATCAGGATATTCCGCCAATATTACTAGTAAAGGAAAAACTAAAAAGAGATTGAAAAAAAAAAGGAAAACCATATGAGCAATAACAGAAAGAAAACAATAAACCCATCCCCCCACCCTGCACCCCTGCATACGGCTATCGCCTAACCCCCACTAGCAGTGTGCCTGTCGCCCCAACTAACTAGGTTCTAAAAGTAGAAAAGAGAAAATGTGGGGGAGGGCATTTCCGTATGAGCTCCCGGTCCCCTTTCCCCCCGCCAGAGACCAGCATCCCCTATGATGAAAAGTCAATAATATCTATAATCACAAAAAATAAATTAGGGGGAGCCGTGATGCACCGCCCAACCTCCCGTGAGACCAACAGCCACGAATTCTACATCTATTAAGGCCGTAATAACAACTGCAGTCGATCACTCTCAGCCCTGGCCCTTCCGAACCACTATATGAACCCCTCCCATTACTTCAGCAGGAGAATCAAAGTGAAAAAAGAGTCTGAGTAAATGCAGTACAAAACAATTAAAAGTCAGCAACTGCTCAAGAACTTCAGCAGCACAGGAACACTCCTTCATGGACGGATAGTCCCAATGTAGTTTTCTCCAAGATCGTAAAGTCACTAAAGAGGGAAAGGATGGAACAGAAGTCCAAGGATAATCCCCCACAGGATTCTCCGGGAAGGGGACGCAAATCGATTCTCCCAAAGTCAGCGATGATGGTAGTTATGTCAATATGTTCAAAACACTGGGTTCGGGATTTTCCAGGAGACCAACCAAGGGCTGCTGCTCCTCTTGTCGCACGGGGTCCTCGTTCAGAATCAAGATGGTCGTCATTGAAATCGTAGCTTGTGGCAATACCTGAGATGTAGCAGGGTCCGGTTCCACGCACTCCATCTCCAATAAGCCCGTCATCATTTTGTGAATCAGGGCATCCACATGTGAATGAAATGCCCCGATGGCTGCCAATACCCTCTTCAGCGACGGCTCACGCTCCGTCCGGTCCTTTTCTCCACGCTCAACACCGATCATGTTCACTTCCCCCGGGGAGCCCGGTTTCTCCGGGGGGGAACTGGCAGGAGCGGAACGGACGGCGTTGAAGGGGACTGGTCGGTGTCTGCAAAGAAATTTTTAAAGTGGTTCAGGACTTTACTTCTCCTGCCGTCTGTACTCCTAAGTCATACTCACACTGACTCTTGGATACAACAACTAGCCACCTTCTTTGTTAGTAAAATTACAACTATTCAAGCCTCTCTCTCCCTCTCTTGTTCACGACCGGATTTGAGCCATTTAACTTCATCATCTTTTGTGGAGGGTCAAGGCCCTTTCCTCTCTGAATTCCCTCACATGGGTCTTAGTACATCCTTGGATCTTTTGTCAGGTTTGAAATCTGGCTCTCCTTTAGACCTATGTCCGGCCAAATATTTGGGGAAAGTGGCATCTGCCTTAAACACCTTGGTAAACCCTCTTTTGAATTCTTCCCTGTCTACAGGGGTAGTGCCTCAGGCATGGAAGCGCGCCATGATCCTACCACTGCTCAAGAAACCTACCTTGGACCCCCTCATCCATGCCAATTACAGGCCAATCTCCCTTCTCCCTGCTCTGGCGAAAGTGGCCGAGAGATACGTGCACAGGATAATTTCCAGTTTCATCGAAGGAAACGACCTGTTGCACGCCTCGCAATCCGGTTTCCGCGCT
The DNA here is from genome assembly GCF_964261635.1 of Lissotriton helveticus. Taxonomy (NCBI): domain Eukaryota; kingdom Metazoa; phylum Chordata; class Amphibia; order Caudata; family Salamandridae; genus Lissotriton; species Lissotriton helveticus. The sequence continues at coordinate 134,585,121 of NC_136068.1, read as the reverse complement.
AATTTTTAGCACGGAGACGGCTTTACTCGAGGTCACTGATGCCATCAGGGAGGTGCTCGATTCTGGGGGAAAGGCCATGTTAGTCATGCTTGACTTGTCGGCGGCATTCGACACCGTTCCTCACGAAGGCCTCCTTGTAAGACTCTGGGAATGCGGCCTTCGCGGAACGGTGTGGAACTGGCTTAAATCTTTTCTGGCCGACCGCCGGCAAACGATCTGGGCGCCTCCTTTCTCCGCTGATATGGCCCCGCTAGAGGTGGGAGTCCCTCAGGGCTCCATCCTCAGCCCTATGCTTTTTAACATCTTTATGGCCCCTCTGGCGGGAGTCGCGGAATCGTTTGGTGCCCAGATCGTGTCATACGCTGACGACACCCAGCTCCTGTTCACATGCGATAGGGGCGGGTCTTTTAATGGCATACAGATCAGGGATTGTCTTGGCGCGGTATTTGAGTGGTTTAGATGTCATGGCTTAAAATGCCACTCCGACAAGTCGGAGCTCCTCTTTTTTGGCTGCGCTCCCGAACCCAATTGGAAATCCTGGTGGCCACAAGACATGTTTCCCCCTGATAATGTGTCTCTTAAGGCCAAAAATTTGGGAGTGATAGTGGATTGTGAACTATCTTTTGGGCCTCACATCTCGTGCCTCTCAGGAAAATGCTTTGGCATTCTACGGATGTTGAGGAAATTTCTTCCCCTACTATCAACTCAATTATAGGAAAACAGTTGTCCAGGCCTTGATCGGTTCTCGACTGGACTACGCAAACGTTCTTTTCTTGGGTTTACCGAAATATCTTTTGACCCGTTTGCAAGTAGTCCAGACCTCGGCAGCCCGAGCCATCTATGGACTCCCGAGGAGAGCTGGTGCCACTGCTTTATTGAACACCTTCTACCTATCTCTAAGAGAATTCTTTTCAAAAGCCTGACTGTGGCCTTTAAAGCCCTACACGGCACTGGCCCCCAGTATATTGGGAAACGTCTTTCCCGGTACTTACCTATCAGGACCCTGAGGTCATCTGGTCTGTCCATGATGACAGTTCCTGCATTTCGGCGTGCAAGAATGGGAGGTCGGTCTTTCCGTTACCTAGCACCAAAGGCTTGGAACGATCTACCATTGTCCCTGAGACAGGCTCCTTGTCTTCTTGCTTTTAGGAAGGACCTGAAAACATGGCTCTTTACAAAATAGATTTCCTCTCCTTTTGCCTCTGCTTTTTTTCTGCTGTTGTGTGGTTGTTTTTATCTGCTGATATTCTTCGCCAAAGCGCCGGGATGCTCCATGGAGTAGCCGTGCGCTATAGAAGAAATAAATTAACATAACATAACAATATGTATCTTGCTTCCGCGAGCGAAGACCCCGACTCACCGAACCCCGGCCGGACCACATCGGGTCCGCGGGTCAGGGACCTCCACCCCCGGCCACTGTCGTGCCACGTCACTCCTCCCTCGATGTTGGTCAGGCAAAATGAACACCGTCGAGATCGGGCAAAGAAAAAGCCTCCACTGCGGTAGACCGGACCCTGACTGCCTCTCACGGCCGATGTTGTTCAACTACGACACGGCCAGATCAAAACTCGAGGCCCCGGCTCTCCTGCTGGATTAGGTCACAAACTTCAACTCGACGCAGCTCCGTCACCCAAGCAAATTAAGTTTTCGGAATTGTACCATCGGAGTGAGCATCGGTTCATCTACACGGAGGTCGGGCGTCAAATCAGGATTATCGACAGGATCTTTTGGCAGGATACAGAGGTCGGCGGAGCCGGGAGCCTAAGCGGCCATCTTGGTTGCTAGCGTAGCTCCTCCCCCCTGGTTGAGACATTTAAAGTTGCTATGTGTGGAACTGGGACGGGTGGATTTGTGGGGGGAGCCTCGAATTGTGTCACAATCCATTACTAGGAAGGCCCTGGTTGAGGCTTACAGGGAACATCGGTTGTCCAATCTGATGAGTAACGGTTCAACTGGTCAACTGACTAATGCTTTTCTTACAGTTAAAAGTACTTATTGGGCCGAGACCATTTTGGATAGTATTTAACCAGCGTTGGCCCAAAAATTGTTTTTACAATTTAGATATGGGTGCCTCCCGTTTCGTTCGTTTGTTAAAAACTGGGGGGGACCATGATGCGATTGAATCCCCTGCCTGTGGTGAAGTAGAGGAAACCGAGGTCCACGTTTTCTTCCACTGCCACTCTTACAGGACACCTAGGCGACGCTGGTTAGTACCAGTATGTAAGAATATGGGCACAAGACACTTAAATGAGGCTTTTAGAATACTCAAAACTGAGTTGCACCCCGTAATTGTCTATTCAGTCTCCCATTATTTATTTTCCATGTGGTGCATAAGAAGGAAGTTTTTGGAGCCCGATCCCTAACGGTTGAACCCAGTATATGGTCCTTCCCCTTTTTTTTTAGAAACAAAATAAGGTTTATTAATTATGTCCCATGATTGAACAAATTTAATTGTAATTTTATTAACAATGAAGCCTTAGCTTCTGTTTTAGTAAGTTATTTTATTATATGTGTGTGGGTCTCTAGTATGGTTTTGTTCTAACAATTGCACAAATTATTTGCACTAGCACTTTATGGCCATTGCCTATGTGTTCGGTAATTGAATGGAAGAACTGTATTAATGTTTTTACCAAGTTTTTATCCAAGTTTTTATGTACTGTGGACATGTATATGTTTTTATGGTCAATGTACCGAAATAAAGCTTTTCAAATGAAATGATAATAGTGCTTTCCAAAAATACAGTCGTGCTGAACAAAGGTGAGCAGTGAGACATATTCCTATTTTGTTTGCTCTGCATAACCCAGATTTGCCCCTTCTTTGTAATCATCCTATCCAAATGAACAACATACAGCTGTCCTAAAAAGGAATGTGTTTTGATGTCGCTGTTCTAATGGCCCCCACATGCAATCCTTAACTAGGTTATCGGTAGATGAATTCACAGGATTGGGAATATCCCAGAGTTCATTAGTAATTAAAGATGCTCTTTCAAAACATAAAACAGAACCTTTTTACTTTGCCACTGCTTGGTTATAATAATAACTGCTGATCTCCAGGAATCTGAGCTGTACCCACTGCGTAGAAAGGCGTTAAAGACTGAGGCAAGCAGCGGAGCGCATATGTTTGTTTCCTTGTTAAACAGATCACACAAACCCATAACCGGTTCTTCGGTTTTGTTTGGTTTCTAACTTCAGATTGCTGCTACCTCAAGATCGGTGAGTAATGACATTCGTCTAACATTGTAACTGGGATATGGCCCCGCAGGCAATGCTCAGATGGGTCGGGCATACGCCAGGGTTGATCTCACGGCAGTACAGGGCAGTAAAATGCTCAACCCACTCTGTAGCTACAACATTAATGCCGAGGTTCTCTGGACTGCCCACATTGCACCTGGTACCAGTACTGCACATATTTAGTGTTTCCTATCCCTAGATGTCAGTATCAGAACATTGCATACTCTTTACTACATCTCTTTTTTCTCAGGCATTCTTATATTTTTTTCTTTAAGGCCAGTACCAGTTTACCATACAAAAAGTGCTTTCCTGGTCTAGCACTCTCCATGTAACTAATACAACTTGTCCTTTTTTTCTGGGTTTAGGGCGGAACCCGGAATGGTTAGGACTGTAAATAATTGTTGTTCTTTATTTCCTAAAGGACTGAAACGAGTAATACTCATCTGTGAAGGCTCCCCTCAAGAATCCCCCCAGGTTCTCGTTCAGTATGATGCAATCATGCTGGAACTAGATGAGTATAGTTCTCCGTCTTTCACCCTATAATTTTTGGGCCATTTGTCACATTCAGAGGAAATCTGGGGGTCAATGATGGGTGGATGAGTGCATCACTGGAGGATTAGTTGCATTATATATAAGCAGGTTGTGATCACTCGCCGGCCTAGGTTTGAGCTGCAGGTAGAGGTCAGGCCTCTACATCAATAAACTCATAGTCCATATGGGTACATCTCCGCACCTTTCTGTAAGTGCAGCTACCTGGATCGTATTTGACCATTCAATGAGTGAAGGTTGCTCCTACACATCAAAGCAAGAATTGCACTCCCTTCCTGCTGTATATGGCCCATAGAATATCTGCCTCTGGGATGCCCCATGCACCCTCTCTAATTTAAATGTATAGTAGGTCCCTGAATGAATATTAGAATAACTGCACACTACAATAATATACTTGACCGTGATACTGAAGTTCCTTCTTAGTTGCTCTAACTCTGCTTCTAGTGAGTCTTTTACACACCCAACCACCCTACCAACTGATCTTTGACGTGAAGTGTCTCAGAACAGGTCTGTCGACATCCACATTTCCAGGCCTCCCAATTGCATACCTCACTTATTCTTTAAAGCAGACTTATGGAGGAACCAAAAACAATTGCTAGTGGATTCATTAAGTTCCTATTTCTCCTGAAAACAACAAAAATGCTGCCTGAAAAACCACAGCCATTCGATATTTCAATTTGTTTTGGTCTAGACCTGCAATGTTCCAGTTCATACCTCGGAGGGTGAACAATTTTGCTTTGATTTTGCTCCTGTGGACAGGTTTGCAGCTCCAGGAATATTTGCAAGGTCCTACAGTAAACCTTACCCAGGGCTTGCTAGGGTTGTTGCCATCCAATTGGACGCCTTTGTGTCACATGGAGCCTATCTTTCACTGTTGTCTCTGCGGTCAATCATTTTTTTACCTCTAAAAAGGGACATTTTGATAAGCAAGTTACTGATGTTTTCATGAATTATAATAGACTTAAGCCTGGCACCCGTCCTATTTCTTTTTTTTTTTTTAATCTTTTTTTTATTAATTATATCACAAGAGAAAAAATATACATAGACATATCGGGCGGCAATAGACGAGCAGAAACAGATCTGTGGACGGGCAAATAAGTGACAAAACAATACACAGCATACGTCACGGTGATTCAAATGACGCTCGAACCAAAAGCAAGCAAGTAGAGAGTAATGTCAGCAAACACCTCCCACCTACACCCGCCCATCAGAAGTACAGGATACAAGGAACAAACATGAACACCCGAATATGGTATGAATAAGACTCAGGAGAATACGCCACAGCTCTTGTGAAGAGAGGAAAGGGGAATAGAAGGTCATAGAAAATAACAAAGAAAAATAAAAAACCCCACCCCCCACCCTACATCCCTGCCGATGGCTACGACCCAACCCCACTAGCAGCGTGTCTGTCGCCCCCTAAACTACACCCCAAGGAAGGGAAAAAGTTGGAGGAGAATGCAACTTCCCCTGCCCCGCTCGCACTAAGCAACACAAAATCGGATACAAACAGTTCAACGAATTGAGAACCGAAAGAGGCATTAGAAAGACAGAGCATTAAAGCAACTCCTTATCAGCAGCTGGCCGGGGAATCTGTCCCACATCATACGTAAAAATTCAACCCTGCCCCGCTTTAACACGCCCGTTGGTGCGTGACAACTGGACATTCGCCCCATAATACCATGTCCAATGAGCAAAGTTAACAGGAAAGCAAGGCAAAGCCAACACCATGTGAGGGTCCTGCGACAGGGAAACATCGAAACACAACCAACGATCGTCAGAGTTCAGCAACAAAGTACCAAACCAGCCCTTCAGATCAGGACGCCGCCAGGGCGATGAAGAATAGAAGGCCATGTCAGCCGGGCGCAAGGGCGGTGCAACTCGAATGGGCAAAGGCGCTGTTTTGTGGAAGTGTTCCGCCCGCAGTGTAGTTCCAGGCCCCCCTGCGTTACTCATGTGATCAATCCGGAACTTATACTCCACACCAGACGGAGCCCCACCTTTAACCAACTCCAGGCGTGGAACAGTAAACCCTGGCGTTGGCGCCGAGCCGCGAGCGGCGCTAATAATCACAGGATCAACGTGACTCCCGCCCGTCGGAGGGGTAACAATGGCGTCCAGCTTTAGTCCAAGTCCTCTGACTCCTCCCACCCAGGCAGCATGGAGGGAGCCAAGAGCAACAAAGAGGTCTCGAAACGTGGGCTCCATCATGTGGTTCTGGGCCAATCTCTGTCTCTCGGGACGCAGTTCCTCACGCAAAGCGGCATCCAACGCCAGATCAATAACAGCTGGTAGAAGAGCCGCGGTGGATCCACTAGGCAGGGGCCATCACCATTCTCAAAAAATAAGGGCAAGCTGCCATAGTCACCATGAACGTGCGCAAACCATCAGTCCCTGATGCCTTTTGCGAGACGCTGGCAAAAAGGGGCGCTTTGTGACACAGGAGACTGTTTCAGTGTTGAACCCTCCGAGTGCATGTAAAAGCAGCAACCTCTGCTGCACTGACGACTGGCGAAGCAGGGTGCACAGGTCTGTTGCAATTCCAGCCTGAATGGTGGTGTCGTGCCCAGCCCAATATGGCGGCCCCTTTCTCCACCGATCCACAACCGCCAGGACAAAAACCAGGATAAAATCGTGCGGGTGCACAATGAGGGATTACTGAAGTATGGTAGCCGTGGCTGGGTCGGCGCTCTTACCCCACCTCCACCAGCACAGGCTCCGTGTCGTCCCCCGCAGGTCCGTCTGGCAATCGCCTAGGCCCGCACAGCCACGTCTTCAATTGGCAGCGGTAGCCGGCGCCAACCTCCAGCACCTCCGCACGCAGCCCGACTCTGCCACGGTCCGGATAGCGAGGAGCCCAAGACGGGTTTCCAATAACGCCAGGACACCGGAGTCGCCGTCAATCATGCCCCAGATCCTCCGGCGTCACATCGTGTCGTCCACAAGCCTGTGCGAGCGGGAGCAGGCAGGATTTAAGCAGGATAAACGGTGCGGGCAGCAGAGCTCGCTGTCTAAGCGGCCATTCCGCTGCCCGGCCACCCGTCCTATTTCTAAATTATATTTTGTTGGCGTTTTGGGCACCTTGTTTGGTTGGATGAGCCATGGTCATCAGAATAGAGCAGTATGGAGTATTCTTTGTGGATCACTTCTATTCCCTTAGTGTTTGACAGCCCTTGAGCAGTGTAATATTAGTTTTGCGGTACAACCTACTGATCAGGTTACCAGTGAGGGTTCACCCTCAGCATCACCTTTTGTCAGAAAGGGCAAAGATATAATTTCCTCTTAAGTAATATGTTTGCAGAACGGCCTTCAAATATGTCAAAATGTTTCCTATGTTAAGGATGTCATACTTAAATATGGCTGGGTTTGAAAAGGACTTCTTGGTTATGGTCTTGTTTCTTCTTCTTTTTTTTGGTGTTTTTTTTGTGAGTGCCTTCTTGTCCTTCTGCCATATTTTCTCAATTCTGCTAATGAAACTGTATTTGCTGGTGGGAGTTCAAAAAATGTAGCTCAAATGCAAGGTGAAACATTGGTGGCTACCAGATTTACGGCTGCCTTGGCAGCTGATGCAAGTAATAATGTATTGTATTGTATTGTAATTGCATTTATATAGCGCTTACTACCCCTGACGAGGCGTCAAAGCGCATTTTCGGCGAGTAGCACGCTACTCCGGGACCCATAGAGGATTAGTGTTGAATTAGTATAGTGAAACATGCAAGTACATTTGAAGTGGTGGATAGGTTAGTCAGTTATTTGGATTTGGAATGATAGCAGAAGGATTGAGGAGGAAAAAAGGTTTGTATTTATATAGCGCTTGTTACCCCTAATGGGGTATTGAAGCACGCTACTCCGGAAGCCCATAAAGGATTAGTAGTGAATTAGTATGGTGAAATATGAAAGTAATCCCAGTGGTGGATATTAGTCAGTTATTTGGAGTGAGAAGGATAGCGAAGGGATAAAAGGGGAAGAAAGGTTTGCATTCATATAGCACTTGTTACCCCTGATGGGGTGTTGAAGCACGTCACTCCGGAACCCATAAAGGATTAGTGGTGAATTAGTATAGTTGAATATGGAATTTGAAAACTGAACATGTTAGTCTGTTAAATTTGATTGAAAAGGATAGTGGCTCAGCAGGTGGCGCGCAACAGGGTCAGTAGGGTTCAGTCACGCCCCCTGTGGTTAAATAATGCAGCAATCCTAGCCCCTCACAGAGACAGAGAAGCAACAGGACAGGCAGTGGTGGTAGCAGGGCAGAAAGAAAAAAAGATGGCAAAGCCGACTGTGGCCAAGCAGCAAGGCTTAAGGATTCACAGGCTGCCATCGATATTGGCAGAGTTGGCGTGAGCTCGATGATAGTGGGCAGGGACCAAGGGAATGACCATAACAGGGCAGCAGAGGCAAACAGCGCCTCAGGAAGGTGGGCAAATTGGTCTGTAACTAAATCCGTTCACAGGTGTATTTTAAAGGATGCAGATTTACTACTTTTTGAAAAATATGGCTCATAGTTTGTTACAAGGCACACTGCCATACAGAAAAATGAAACATTCACTTCTCTTATTACTGCATATGAAATTGTCGTTGTTCTTCATCTCCCTTCTTCACTACAAGGAGGATTGTAGGATTTGAGACACGGATTACTTCACTTTGCACTTTAATGCCTGCTCCATATTTTTTGTCATACGCATATGATTTTCTTTCTTTCCAGTCATCATGGTTCTCAATTATATATTACTCTTTCAATTCTCTTCAAATTTGTGTACATTTATTGTACTATTTCATTAACTAATTTTGTTAAAGTGTTTTAGTGACAGCACAATAGATATTTAAATCCATTAAACAATAGGGTATTTGAAGTTTAATCTGGAATCCTGCAACACTGAATTGAGGGCAATCTATGACATGAATGTGAAAAAGTAAGTACATCTTTTGGGCAAGTCTATTATATGTTCACTTTTATTACTATGTTATTAACATTTAATAATGCAGACGTTTACAAGAAGCCTGGTTACACATCAATTCCATGTGCCTGGGAGTCGCTTCTCATCCCATGCACATACTTCCCAACTCCTTTCCTTCCCTGCACTCACTTTTATGTTTCTTGCAACCAAAAGATTAATTACTTACCACAGCTGCAAAGTAAATGGGCATCAGTGGATGGCAAGCCAGGAAGAAGTCATATAACCGCAAGACATGCCGGAAGTCTGACAGCACGTGTCCAAACCATGTGATCAGCCAGCTAAGCGCAAAGATGGTGCCAACCTCTGCCCTGTGCCATACAACAAAACAAGTGTTAGTAGCTTTTTCTATTTCAGCCATTTTCTTCATCTCTTGGATGGGGCAAACTAAAGGAAATCACATTTTGAAAATAGGGCTCTTTTAAATTTGTAGAAGAAGATCAAATCAGTCAGCAGATCAGGCTGGTGAGTCTGTGTTGCTGCTCCTTCAGATGGGTCAGGAGTGTGGAAGGAGAAGCAGTTTGACCTCTACTACCCCTTATGCACTTCCTGTAGAGACCAGTGAAGGCCGCAAGGCATCCTTGTTGCCAGTGGCAGTATGAGTCAAGCAAACAGCCAAAACTGGGCATTCCTGTTGTCACTAGCACTCAAGTATAGGTAACTGCAATGCAATTCAACCTCAAGATACTTCCATTCCACCCATGTTGCCCTTTTTGTGTTCCAATGACTTTAATGAGTTTTAGGGTTATACAAAAAGGCAAACAGACAAAATATCAATGCATGGTAATGTCAGGTGCTTACGAGCAAGCTATCACAAAGTAATAACCAGACAAACAGTGAAACTGCTAAGAATGGTGGAAGACAATGAAATAAATGTAACATAAGTATAATTAGAAATAGCACAACACCCTATAGCTGTTAGGCTTGCTATGCATTCAAAGGAAAGACGACTAAAATGAGGGGTAGAGTCCAAGAGAATGCATACATCCTAAAGTCTTAATACACCAACCATGTAAGATAATGAACAAAAGAGTAGGAGAAGAAAGAAAAGAGAGGAAGGAAAGCAAAGGAGAGAGCCATGTGAACAAAGAAGGAGGATTTCAAGCCCAACCTGAAACATGTATGGAAGGCCGAGATGCTGGACTTTGAAAGGGCAATAGGGTCTACTGGGTGTTTTGTATGAAGGTGTCCAATTCTCTCCATATGTATTGTGAGGTAATGGGATTACCAGCGGATTTTAACTGAGCCGTGTGTGTGCTTCTAAAGTAGGTGGGCCAGACGAGACGTTGATATGGGACTTCCACTCTAAGAAGATGACCTTAAGGGCAGTGGTAATAAGTAGAGCAAATCCAAGTATGGGAGCACAATTGGAGACAGATGCATATGGACCCAGAATAATAGTTGGAAAATCCAATGAGATGGGCGTGGTAAAATATTTGCACAATTGGGAGGTAATATCTTCCCACTAAGAAGTTAGCAAATTAAGTAAGAAAAGCATTGGTTCTAGATCTCCACGCTCTGATTTGCATGACCAGCAATTGTCCGAGTTCATTTGTTTTAGTTCAAAGAGGCTACTGGAGGTGATGCAAAAAGTTTCGTTTGTGTTAACGATGGAATACATTTGCTTTTAAGTAAATGGGAGCTACTTTTCAGCCAGGTTCCATCTGAAGGAGGTGATTTACCAATGCCAGAGAAGCAGGTAGACCATTTACTCTGCAAGTCGGGGTTGAAATGGCTGGGGGGCACGTGATTTTAGATCTTGGATGCCACATGGTGTCCTGCATGCATGCATTAGAGAGTGGAGAATAAGGATGTCTTTAAAAGAGGTCCTGATTTGAAAATCTGCACTTTGGTGTTTAGGAAATCATAGAAATCCAAGTTGGAAAGGGCATGTTTCTGTTAGAGAGCAGAAAAGCTTAAGGGTTTGGTTTCTGAAAAGAGATTTGCCACTAGGGAGATGTCTTTGCTAGCTGATGTTGGTCCAATTGTGGAGGAAATTGTTGTTTAAAGCTTCTTTTTATTTCATGAAGAAATGGAGTAGGATTTGTTGATGTTAAGGAAAGAGCCTTATCCACCATTAGTAGAGCTTTAATTGTGTCTTTAAATATAATGTTGGAGTGGGGAAAGGTGTAATGAAGCATAGTCAAATTCACAATTAGTGGAAATGGGTGGCTGATATTGTTTGATACTAATCCAAGCAGGCATCCGGATGGGATCCACGTTAATCCATGGCGCCCTGCGCCGTCAGGAACACCATCTGGCAATTATGTTATGTTATTAATACTAGTAGAGCGCACGTTCACCAAAGGCTTCTTGGCTCTTAATAATAGCTGGAGCGATTAAGGCCTAATTAAAACGTAATATCATAAACATGTTTGAATAACCATGTTTTTAACATTCCATTGAAGGGCCCAAGTTGCAATTGAACCAGTTAGGTGGATTGCAGTCACCTTCTTTGAAAGTAAACCTGAGCTTTTAAAGACATTCTGGGTTTCTTCATGCACCAGAGAAAATCAGAGGTCAATTTTTATGTTTAAGATAAAAGAGTGGGAGAGGTGGACAGGGAGCATGCTTACCAGGAAATTGACTAATTTGGGTCACCAACATCTTCAGCGTTTCTAAACTGCCCCACCAAGATATGTTTAGGTGATTACTGAGTCAATGAATCCTTAATTCTATCAATTATTACGTGTTCGTTCTGTGATATGGACTTTGCCAGGTTGTTACAAAACCAAATACCAAAGAGCCCGATATTGATCTTGGTGAATAGGTTACTCCATCACAACTGTGACTGATATCCCATCTGCCGAAATATAAATTCCATTATATCCCAAGGGATTTATATTTTGGCGGATGGGATATGCATAACCGTTGTGCCAGATTAACCCTTCTGCCAAGATCTAAATCAGGCCCTAAGTGTTGGATTAATTTAGATTGCCCTGGAAATTTGGGTTCCCAACAAAGGAAGGGTAACAGTGGATATTTAGAGGTAAGACTTCAGTTTTATCTTTGTTCCAGGAGTAGCAGGAGAAGCCAGAGAATGTATCAATAATGGTTACAATAATAGGCATAGAAATAGCAGGGGATTCTGTGAAGGTTAAAATATCGTTAGCATTGTTGTCATTCTATCTAGGACCCTAATTCGATATTCCTGATGTATGCCCTTATGTGGTTATAATAAATAATATCCTTATAAAGGCATAAGAATCATATCCATATTTAGTCGTAGCCCATGCAGTCCAAATTAAGCAAGGCTACTTCCCCAGGCTCCTAGAGAGTACAACGAGTTCTCTAAACAAACCAAACCTCCAGCAACCTGGGAATTCCCCATGCTTTTGTTTTGATTTGTCCTAGAACTCCTGTGAGCACTGTAAGAACGGCCAGATCTTAGTGACATCTTTATTGACGTCTTATGTCCAACCTTACGTCAAACCCGGCACCTTTCAGGTATAAATATACCAACGTTGCCTTAAGCAAACACACGGTGGTTTGGAGCAGAGCGGCTATCTACTTGCCCGAGAGCCCAGCTGATGCGAGAGCCCACGGACGCCGCCCCTCCCTTTTGACGCACTGAGAAAGACGCTGTCTTTTTCTCCAGCCGAGAAAATCCAGCTCCGGTGTTTCCAGATACCCTTGCGGGTTGATGGGATATCGAGTCCTGAGAAAGAGATACCAGACCTCCTGCTTTCCATTACGCAGGTACGGAGCTGACTAAACACTTAAGAGAATTCTTGACTCAGATTCTTGGCAAAAACCAACTTAACTTAAACTGCTACTTACTTACTCCTTCCCACGAATTAGGCTTAGGTCAGGTACACCGGGGTAGGCGTATTTAGAAGCACCAGTTGAGTACGTTAGTCAATGTATATATGTATGTATATATTTTATCCATTTTAAAGTATCATATGGATAAGAAACCATATCAATGCTTTTACAGTATTATTTCATAATACTCCTTTTACTGTACGCACTTTACTTTACTATAAATATTGCAATTGTGGCAATTCATTTCTCTTGCATGAGAAAGAAGACTGCTCAATAAATAACACGTTTTATTGAAAACGCCCGTCTCTCTTTTCTCTGCACTCTGGTGAAACTAAATATGCACGATTGACTGAGTAAAATAGCTGTCTATTGTTTTCACACGACTCTAGAGATACACTCTTATTCTGAGGGAGCAAAGTTGTCATGTTTTATGGTTGTCAGAAACGAATCACTTCTTGTCTAATCAGGAAAGTTAACTCCTTCTTGAACATTCGAGAAAGTTTCTAGTGATCTCTGAGCTAGCTGGCAAAACTAATTAAGTCTAATATAGTCAGTAGAGACCTAGTCGACCTCAGTCCTACGTCTACACTGCTGTTTATATTATTCCAATGCGCAGAGCCTATTGGGAATATAGGAACTACACTACAGCATAGGCAGCCATTTTGAAGTCCATATGCTCGTATTTTAGGTTTGCAATTTCAATAGATTTGTCTAGCATTAACAGTTAATAGATCTATGGCTAGAAGAAATTACAGAGGGGAGAGCGGTTCAGCCCTCATAGGTGCCTTGTTGGAAGGCAAAAGAAGCCGACATAGCTCCAATGATTTGAATTCTCGCAGAAAGGTTAGAATACAGGGACATGACCATTTTAACGTAGAGTTTGCCTACTTTATACCTAAATAAGGCAACCTCCAGGTACAGCCAAGAAATCTTGCTTTCTCTGCACCATCTTTATAGTGGCAGCTGCAAGAGAATGCAGAAGAGATGGTCTGCCCTTGATAAGATCCGTCTGAGTAACATGGACTAACTTGGTGATCAAGGGTGCTAAGCATGTAGCTAGAATTTTAGCACAGATTTTGGTCTCCATACTAATTAAGCAGATTGGTCTGAAATTCTGTGGTTTGGAATGACCATTCCCGTCCTTTGGTATCACTACATTTGTGGCCTCAGCTGTAGTACCAAGACTTCCTTGGATGAGGCAAAGTAGTTCAGAATGGATTCCAAAGGGTTTATTATCATAGAGGCAAATGTTTTATAGAAACTGATGGGTAGACCATCCGCCCCTGGGGCATTGCCAGATTGAATGAGGTTAATTGCACCCTGAATCTCACTTCTCTCTATCAGCTTGTTTAGAGTTAGATTATATGAGGCAGAGACGGTTTTCATTGGAAGAGTCTGGAGGAATTTTAGGCATACCTCTTTGGGAGTGGTTATCGAGGGAGTTCATAGCTTAGAGAAGGATTTCTGAAACACCTTGAGCATATCAACCTTTTTGTTTTTACTGTTCCCTGACGGTCTTTAATTCTCAAAATTAAGGTTGAGGGGAGAGGATGTAGCCTTACAGCTAGAGCGGTCGTCCTCAAGGCCGGGGAACCAGGTTGGAGTCTCGGCAATGACGCTCAACATCCTGTGATTCTGGGCAAATCACTTAATCTCCCTGTGCCTATAAAAAAAATTAATATGTCTATATGTAACAAAACTGGTGCTCATGTAAGCGCTCTGATACCAGATGGCTCGGGTCTAGTTTGCGCTATATAAAACTCCCCCATAAAAAAGGTGCAATTTATTTTAAATGTAAAGTAGGCTGCTAGTGATTTACCAGCTTTATTCAGGCATAATATTTTGACCTTTCTGGCTGTGATCCCATAAGGGGGCACCATTACTAATTTTCTTTTTGTATTAATATTTAAGCCCTATAAGTGCTGCTAAGGCTGAGGACTCTTTAGAGTGCCTGTATAAAATTTCTTTGACTTTAATACCAGCCGTTAACCTGTCCAAGGATGATTTTATTTTTATATTTTACTTAACATTTAACTTTTTGATCACTTGGCCTCTAAAGAAACTTTTCAAAGTGTCCCATAGCGTGACAGGTTAAGAGCCCGATGTGCTATATCTCTAGTATGAACAATGCTAGTTATTATGTACATCTTGCACATCTGAATTGTTCTCTAGAACCTCTGTGATCATATGCCATGTACGAAATTCAGTTGAGGTGGGTGGGGAGCGTCGCGGGGGTTGGAGCCTTAATAAAAAGAAAAATGGCAGCATGGTCAGAAATTGTGATGGGTTCAATCCTGGAGGACAAGGGGTCCTGTAGGAGAGAAGTGTCTACTAGTGTGTAGTCAATTCTCGAAAAACTGTTGTGTGGGGGAGAGAAAAACAGTGAAGTGGTTACCTTGGTTGTCGTCATACTACGAGGTCATGAAATGTACATAGAGATCGCATTGCTTGGTTTGCTTTAGGAACTCTATATATATATATATATATATATATATATATATATATATATATATATATATATATTTGAAGGCGGAGTTTCTGTCTAAGATAACACCGATCAGTAAATTGATGTCACCTCCAAGAACAATTCGAGCATTAGATGGTACTAGTGCTGGTTTTGCCAACAGAGTGGAAGACAATTGTGGGTCATCACAGTCAAGAACATAAATATTTACAGCATATAGTTCAGCATCACTGTATTGAAGCAGAGTAAACAACCACCTTCCATTATCATTCTGTCCAGAGGCAATAATGTTTTGCCCAGAATTTGAGATTAAGGTGAGCACACAATTGTTCTTAGCGATTGCCCCCGAGCAGGATAGATCATTCACCCATCCACTGTGCATGGATAATGCCTCTTCATAACCAATGCTGATTTCTTGGAGAAACACAAGGTCTCCTTTAAGTGAGTGGCGGGAGTCAGTAACCTTTATGCGCTTCACAGGGTGGTTAAGGCCTTTGATGTTGAGATGACTTTCAATGCAGCCATGTGTTGGACGGGCATAGCAATGAGAAACAACTGTTTGGTGTAAGGTGCAGGAGAGAATTTCCCCAGCAGGCAGAAGGGGTGCCACACATTCAGAGGAAACATAGAAAATACCTAGTTAGACTGAAGAGGGAGGAGACAAACATTAAATAACCAAAAATGAATGTTCTCCCTTGAAGCAGGGAGATAAGCCTCGATGAGATAAAGTGCAGTGAATCGAGCAGTGGGGATTTCATGCAAGGGGGGTGGGGGGGGGGGGGAGAAAACCCTCTACACCTATATAAAATAAATAGGAGTAGGAAACAGCCTAGAGTAAGATATCTGGTTTGATAGAAATGACTGTTTCAATTACAAAATAGAATACTGAACATCGAAATACGACATATCCTTTATAACACAAAAGGAACAATAGATCCACATTAGTATCTGGGAGGGGCTTGGAGAACTGTATTAGTATGTTTTATACGCAGCTTCAATAGGGACCAAACACAGACAGCAGATAAACTAAAACTGTTAGGTTACAAGTTGGGCAGCTACGTCAACCCAGCAGTCAGGGTAGCTAAAAGTATGAAGTTTAACATTTAATTATTCAAAGATATGCGACAATAAGTGGTAAACCCCGCTTTGTCACCTTAAACCTGCAAAAGAGCGAGCATTACTTTGGCAACAGAACAGTAGAGTCAGAAGGCCAGGAGGTGAGACAAAGTGGTTGGAACAACTCAGTATGTTGACCTGGTAATATGGTGGGCAGGAAATGTTCATGGACTGATGAAATAACCAACATATAGTGAAATAATGGTTAGTGGGCACTGACATGGAACCACCTTACACCTTCAGAAATGACATATCAGTTTTGATGAAGATGATTACATCATATGTAATATTGTCATAACTCAGGTAGATGGAGACAAAAAGGTTACATTATACAAAACTGAAGATGCTCAGAGAGAGTACAAGGTTGAACGATGTACTATTAGATGCTATCATCCTATTGCATAACTGTACAATGGAGCAGTGATAAGCCTATCTAGGATTGTAGTTGCTATAATCCATGCAAGATTAAAATGTGTTAACTAGGAAAGTCTGCAGATAAGATTGTTCAGAGAAGACATGTGTTTGGCCTTTGCAAGCAATCTTCAATTTGGATAGACCAATGAAGAGGTGCCGAATCCCTTTGTCTGATAGGTTTTTCCTGAGGGCCAGAAAGCCTTTCTTCTGATGACTGTAGTCCCGGTAAAGGCTTGGGAGATGGAGACTCTGGAGCTTTGCCATAAGAACGACTTCAGGTCTCGAAAAATCTACTCACTCACTCGCTATGATGAGTCAGATTTTATCAGGTCGAGCTATTTTCAAGACCTACCGGTCTATTCTGGTGAGTGAACTTAAGCTAGAAAGGAACATGTGCTCTGTTCATTCAGCAAGTAAATGAACAATAAAGATACCTTTAAATCTTGTTTTTATCTTGACACATTTGCGGTCTGTTCAAGAACAGAGGTCAAATGTCAGTTTGTCTTTTTAGGTCTCGCCTAGGCAGCGCTTGTACGGTCTCTTCGAGACATGCTGCATTCAAGATATGGGCATAAAGCTCCGCACATCTTTTAATTGGCTCCTGTCCATGTCCTTTGTAAATGTGGCTTTTCATTGGTCAATAGGCTTAGTAGTCCCTCCTTAGTACCGCCTTGTCTCTTCTTGTAACCTCCCATGAGGACACCCCCTGTTACATGTGTTGTTACTCTCTAGGTTTTAATTACAGCCTCAAGGCACTATTTTCTTAAATGGCTTCAGGCAGGACACACCCTTGGTCCTAAACTAGGCTGGCAGTGGTTACTTCACTCGCTAGAAAATATCACATTTATATGAGACAGTCTATAAATTTCCCTTCATCAGCTCCACACAGAGTACAACCTAACCCAAAATTAATGTAATAATTCTTGTCGTCACATTTCAAAGCTACTAGTTGTACATATGGACATATCTATTTGAATGTACTCGTAATATTGTCTTGCATGCAATGAATTATGGGTAGGGTGTATTTAACATATCATCTGCAGTGTGCAGTACCATATGGGACCAAAAGAGGTCCCCTTTTGGCCACATATGATTCTGCACCCTGCAACATGGCTAGGTAAAAAAACACTGCCATTTATAATGCCAAAAACTCCAACTTTTTAGACATGCAGTGCTGGTTCCTTGCTCACTAGGGACCTCTAGGAGCAGCTTGCAGTACTGCACCGAGACATGCAGTGCTGGAGCCTTGCTCACTAGGGCCCTCTAAGAGTAGCTTGCGGTACTGCACTGAGACATGCAATGCTGGTTCCTGGCTCACTACGCAAGCATTTGCAATGCACTAGGTCTTGCATTACTGAGATATTGACTTTGCATTATTATTTGCAACGCCAATACCTCAAACTATTAGTAATACAAGACCTATTGCATTGCAAATGCTGGTTACTAATTGATTCTAATCTTAATGGTGTTTACTTTTATTTCCCTCACTACAGTCAGATGATTTTGTCAAGTGAGCTGTCTGACAATCTATGTGAAACAAATGTCTGTAGGTTGTCAGTTTCTTTCTAACACAAAACATTTAAATAGCTTGTAAATGAATAGTAAAATCATGTCAAAATATATCAGGAATAATGAAGGCACATTTTTTACATAATTTAGAAGTGTGATGCAAAGAATTTAATTGGAGAAAAACAAAACAGGAACACTTTACTTGGTGGTGTGCGAATGACAAATATTTGCAAAAACTCGATTTACAAACATTATTGTTTGTACACTACTTACAAACATTATTGTTTGTACACTTTATAATTTTATCAGTAAAACCACATGTCACTTGGAAGTATTGTGGCTATTTCAATCGAAAAAGTGCAAATGACAGTGTGTTACCACTTCATGTTTTAGTTATATATTTATTAAAAGTGATCGTTTTGAAACATGATTTGCGAAACATTCTTGCCCCTGCCCTGATAACAATGCTGTTCATGAACTAAGAGACAAGTCAAGGGTCATGTGTATCCTACATGTGGCTAGATTTGCATTATATATAGAGAAATAGTTTACTCTATTAAATCAAACAGACATATTCAACTCGCATATTTGAAGGTGCTCTCATATGTGACAATGAAGCAATTGGCGGCTCAGAAAATTAAAATATTTGCCCAGTATCGCATCATTTTTAACCAGTTTATGGGTCAAGCGCATTACAGTTAGGTCGTGTAGATCATTCAAGTTACTGGACCTGCAGGTCTAGTAAAAATGTTATGATTTTTTTAAGCTTGGCTTGATTTTCCTCATGTGTGCTGGGTTGAGATCAGAGTGTTGATGAAGAAGTGGTTTGAAAATTAGCCCCCATTAAGATGTAGCATTTTGGTTTTAAAGGTAGGTATCTGGTGGGCACGTTCAAGTGCAAAGTCTTTAGAGAATGTAATGCCAAGCATTGAGGAGATCCCAGATTCAAGAAAAGCAATCATCGAAAAAGCTTTGCCTTCAATGCCCTCAAGTAGGCTGAAAATGCTAAAGATTGCTTACAGCTCTGGGATTTCTCATTTGAGTGATGTTATTAAGGAGTCGGTTTTAATCAAGTGTTTTTATTGAGCACTGACAGGGTCTTCAGTCATGCAAATTCCACCCTCGACATTTGACATTCTACGGTTGAGCTCTTTAAGGTCCTTCCTGATTCCGGAAACCTCAACTTGTAAGATGTCCGTATTTGTTTTTGTGCTTTGAGCGGTTTTGTGTATGTTGTTTAGTTTTTTACAATTCCTTTGAGTGTGGTAGAGTGGTCTTGTTTTCTTTGACTGGGATGTCAGGAATCGGTGGTTCTTTTTTTGATCTCTCAAGATTAACTTTCCCATCTTTCTACTTGTGGTCTTTTGACTCCGCCATATTAAATAGCAGCATAACAGGGAACAAAACACTTGGGCTAGGAAGTACTTCAGCACTGACATTTGATACGCAAGAACCAAAGATGCATAAGCTGCTTGATCTTAAGAAAGCTGGGTATATCCAAGAAGCCTCAGTATGGGTGATCACTTATTTGGTGACAAAATGTGGTATTTCCAAAATGTGGTTCAGGTTGTTGTAGTGTGTGTTCGGGTTATGGCTTAAGGAGCTCTAGACAGAATACAGCAGCTAACATGCCGATTAGCTAGACAGAGGCAGAATTGTGGAAAGTAGTAACGCTGAGTGCCAATGTGGCCAGTGTGGTCAGGTGCTGCTAAGTGACAGTGTTGAGAGTGGACGGTGCTGCACAATCAATGAAGGCCTCTGTCATAGGTCAAAATGGTTGAACGGACAATGGAGCACTCAATTAATTGAGAAAGGAGTGTTTGGGAGATGGATTGAGGTGGTCTGTACAGAGGAAGTGCTGTCATCTCCAACCAGAATGCAGTTGCGTCTCTATCCTCAGCTCGGGGTTAACCGTATCTGGGTGGAAGGGGAATACACAAGATTTTATCCAGTTGACATATCCGCATAGAGGGTCAGGGTAGCGTTTATCATGTTGGGGACATCATGTATATCCCGTAAATACAGCAACATGTCATCGGCATACCGGGAGACGACATGCATTCCATCGCCCAAGGAAATGCCCCATAGTGCACCCTGTTTATGAAGCACCAGGTACAAAGGTTCAATGGCCAGCGAGAGTAATAATGGAGACAGTGGGCAGCCCCGAAGTGTACTCCTGTGTATCGGGATAGCATATAGTTATTTCACCATCCTCAGGAATAGAGTGCCAATTCCAAAGCGTTAGAGTGTTGCAAACAGATAGCTCCATTCTAACAAATCAAAAGCTTTCTCAAGGTCCAGTTCTAAACACTCAACTCAGGGCCACTTGGTGGGAGCATATTTAAGGACCCTAAAACATACATAGGTCGAGAGAGGTGTTTTGTGAGAGGACAAATCCATTTTGGCCTGGGTGTACCAAACCTTGAACCAATGGTGCTTAACTGTCCGCAAGTATTTTTGTTAATATTTTTTAGTCGGTATTAAGGAGAGCCAGTGGGCCATACGAGCTCGGGAGCTCGGGAGTTCAGGGGTTTTTATGGGGTTTGGGCAAAGATATAACCATCGCCATCCTCTGGAACTCTAAAAGTGTCTCCAAAGATAAAGCTTCATCATATATCTTAAGCAAGCATGGGGCGTAGGCTTTGTAGAATGTGTAGGGCAAACCGTCAAGGCCCGGCGTCTTGCCAATTGGCCAATGCTCTGATGGCATTGCAAACTTTGGATATAGTTAGTGGTTGGTCTAGTTCCAACAGAGCGTCCAATGGAATAGGAGGTACTGGTAAGTCAGATAAAAACTTGTCATGTGTGCATGCTGAGTGTGCAGCATAAATGAGACAATGCAGTCGTTTTACTAGTGTCACGTGTTTGCGCCTCACGTTGGCCAATGTGTCCGAGTCATCCAGCCCCTCAGCTGCTTGATTCTCTAGCCCCTGCAGTTTGCATTCTAGATTTGTGATGTCTCTGGTGAGTCTACGTCTTAGGTTACACTGTGCCCCTAGGCAGTGGCCTTTTAATGTCACCTTGAAGGCATCCCACTCAATCAGGCCATGTGAGGCCGTGCGTGTTGTGTTGAAAGTGGTCGTCCAGCATGGAACTCACTGAGGCCCAAAAATGTGGGTCCTCTAAGAGTGCTGGTTGTAACCACCATGTGGGTATGGGAGGAATGATATCTTCCCACTGCATCTGTAGGATTTGGGGGTTATGATCGGAGTGTGTGCGTCCTAGTCGGGAGGAGCGAGCGTGTAGCCACCCCTCCATTTATACAGGAGTGCAGTTGATGAGGAGCTGAGTACAAGGAGTAGACCTTCAACAGTGGGTTGCGGCTGCGCCATGCTTCCTCTAGATGCCATTGTCGTAGCCAATTAGTTAGCATGCAGTCATTGACGGTGGCAAGCGTACGCAGCAACGGAGGTAAGGAGCGGTCAAGGGAAGTGTCCAATACACTATTAAATTCCCCCCAAGCAGCCACAGAATCCCATCCCACCGTGAAAGGGTATGTGATAGTGCATGTAGATAGAGGGCTTGGTCCATGTTTGGTGCGTAGAGAGATCCCAGAAGAATAGGGCACCCATCCAGGTCACCCTTCACCAATACAGAACGGCTTTGGGTGTCCATAATCGATTCCACTGTGACAAATGAAGTGCCAGGCTTGATCCACAGGAGGGCCCCACAGGCATAACTAGAGAATCCTGTAGCATACACCTGTCCCCTCCATATTGGCCATGACTGATATATGGTGGGCATTGTGGCCATTATGTTGACCAGGATTGGCACAATAGTGCTCCTGGTATAATGGTGGGCATTACTGACATATCAGACATCCTCGATCTTACGGTGAGCATCCATAATTTAGGATTGTAATACCTGGGGATTTGAAACGTACGCTGTCCAGGTCAGGCATGTTCACATGCGAGCACGCAATCAAACTAATAAGCTAATGCCTAGGGACAGGATTTCCTGAAAAAGACAAAGGTAAGTTTGAAGGCAAAAATCATAGTTTTACAGAAAACGTTTTTGTTCTGG
The DNA here is from genome assembly GCF_964261635.1 of Lissotriton helveticus. Lineage (NCBI taxonomy): Eukaryota > Metazoa > Chordata > Amphibia > Caudata > Salamandridae > Lissotriton > Lissotriton helveticus. Next base: position 134,563,099 of record NC_136068.1, on the reverse strand, counting down.
ACAATTGAGCTTGTTTGTCCAAAATAGAAAGTGATATTGGATAGAGACGTGTATTTTAAAAAAAACAGTATGCTGATAAAGACAAATAGTTGCAATTTCAAAACACATTTGAAGTTAATAGTTCAATGATAATTCACGCCGAGCTTGGGAGGCCTATACTGTGGCATGTGATGCTTTGGTTGTTATTGCATTAGTCAGTTGGATACAGTTAATACTAATCTAAACCAATCTTATCTGATTCTGCCGTTTTCTGACGTTTCTGCTGATAACAGTCTGAAAAGCTTGGGTGCCCACTAATGATAATCCTGCTTAGGTTGTTCGTAGTGTAATGTTAACATTTGTGGTCACTATTTTACAGTAATAACATCAGCTCTTAGCTCTGGAGAACTTACTTGAGCTGAAGTAGCTCTCACTGCAGAAAAGGCTTGAGATCCCAGAGGGAGTCACCCTAAAGATAGTTCAAAGAAGAGCTCACTGCACTGATAATCATCTGCTCATAACTCAAAGGAGTGGCTGTTGTGGAAAGTAAACACACCCATCCTTTAAACTCACAGACTTAACACAGAGCCCAGGAGGACATGTCACTGATCATGGAATTAAAGTGAAGTAGGCCCATTATTAGCCATAAGGGCATGATGAATCTGGACAAAGACACTGACTCACAAGGATGAGGCAGGTCATCTGAATGACTTAAAACTGCTGGTGTCCATGTAAGGGTAATGCTACATGTACCATTAATTCAAACTTGTTGTTTATGGGGCACATGACCTCGATCTAAGGGAGAAGTGATTCGGCCATGTGGGGAGTTAAACATTAAAGAAAAGATCTACTGCTAACAAGCTTGCGAGTTGTGCACCGGTCTGTCAATCAGTCTAACAAAGCGGAGTGGGGATCAGCAGCATGTTCCGCTTCACAAAAGACCCAGCAGCACACCATTTCACACATAAAACTCACTACTGTCTGCCACTCAAACCCAACAGTGATACTAGGACAACAGAGCACATCCACTCACCGTTGCATGAAGTCATGCAGCTCTGGGTTCACTTGGTCAATGATAGGCATCAAGTAATTTAGAATGTGTTTGGTGTTGTCCATTGTTGGGTCCATGAAATCCCTGCAACCAAACAGATGTGAAATTGAGAACATGTGGGGAATTCCTTACTTGTTTGCTAAGTATTTTGCACCTATTTCGAGCATCTATATCTCAGGCTTTCCTCGTCGTAAATTACAGTCAGACCCAGTTAAAAGATTCAATGCACCCTAAACCAATCGGCCACTAAAAAACAGCAATAAAACTTAATTCTAGAACTCTTCACACAAATCCATGCAGGCAATCTTTCACTGGTGGTCTCTTCTAGCTTCGCCCTACTTCCTATATTCATAGTACTGTCTTCTCCGGTGAGTTCCCTTGCATTGTTTAGCCCTTTCTCCCCAACCCGACTGTTTCACTACACATTTATGAGTAAAGAGACCTGTTAACCTTGCTCAGCCCCCCCCCCTACTCCCCACACATGTATGGTGCTGAGTGATGCCCACCTGAGATGATGGGTGGATAACTTCTCCACGAGTGCTGTTGCCATGGTCTTTCCCACCACAAGTAGGAATGTCACTACAATGTCGTGGTACCCCTGGTAGTAGTGCAGTTGGGGGTTACGTTGCAGCACTTGCAGGATGATGTCAATCAGTTCTTCCTGAAGTCCAGATCGCTGCTCATCTGGCATGCCTACAGAGGGAAGAAGCATCAAAGTGACCTATGATTGGTTCTCATTCCTTGAAACAAAGAATTCAACTCATCAATCTTCATTCTACCACTGTGACGTCCAAACCTCATTGCATAGTTACTTCTAATCTGGCATACTTACCTTGGGAGGGGAAAATGAAATGAACCTTCAGCAAGACTCTAGGATCACATCCCTTTCTCAAGACCAGAGTCTTCATCATACAAACTTAAACCCCAGCGCTCAGCAGCCACAACCCACTTTGACTGCCACAAACTTATCTTCACAAACCATCCACAACACATGTGACTTTGAGGAATCCCCCTGCATCCTCAGATTTCTAGAAAAAGTTCTTTACATCAAGGCTTAAAGCAGGTCTCCTCCCATCCCAAGCGCTAAATATGGCCTCAACTTGGCCCATATAATCCTAGCTTATTATCGATCACAGTTTTCTCTGTAACTCTTGTCTGAACTCAATCTAAATTATTCATGTTTAATGTTGATTAGACCTGTCTCTAACGGGTTCACCACCACCCATCCCTTAAAGACTTTGTGGTAGTAGCATATTTACGTTCATGCAGTCAGTTCAAGGATCTCCACATGTGACAGCCATCCTTCTGCACTGACTGTATCAAAACATATTCTATTAGAATTCTGCCCCATTCACCTGTCACTCCAATGCCATTTTTTTATTTCAGGAAAGAACCTCCTCTGTCTTTCACAAAGGAGGATTTACATGTAGGGAAGCAGACCTTGTTGGAAGTTCTTTTTGATTCTTTTAAAAACATCCCAGGCAATCCCAGAATGCTCATGTCCCTGTGCGCCTCAGCATAAGCAATATGTCGTCTGTGTGCTAAAAATGGAGAGTTGTGCTCCCTTAAAAGGTAGTTTAATACTTCAAAACCATGAAAACATCAACAGGCAAACCCCTGACTTAACCAAAGACTATCAGTAAATCCACATTTTCATAGTGCCCTTTATTTTACATGAAGTCATCCACATTGTTCCATACAGCCTAGCATCCTTAAAACCAGAAAATTTCCTTATCCTCTATGAATCACCAAAAACGTGTTGGCACTGGATGTTAGCAATAGCACAACAGTACAAAAGATGATCAACAACAGCATGAGAAAAAATGCTAGGATCCTGGAAAAGCTCACCTGGCGGAAAGCGGCGGAGCGAACGGCGGACATCCATTAACACCTGGTCATAATCCTTGTTATTCATTCGCAGGTCCTCACCTGACAGTGAAATAAAATAACTTAGCTGCTAATAGTTTTATACCAAGAGTGTCATGGTTTGACCCCATTTTCTGTATTATTCTATATAAAATGCCCTTATCATACCAGAGCAAGGCACACCTGTACATCTTCCTTTCTCACTGAAGCAGATCCCATGGGTGCATTTAAGAATCAAAACATGCCCTCTCAAATACTACCTTAGCCCCAAATTATCACCCACACTCTTCAAGTACTGCAGTAGCATAAAGCCCATATCCTATAATTATCTGGCATCAAACTATAATCTGTCCCCTCACACAGTACAGTTGCACCCAAACATTCTCTCACACTGGTGGAACCATTCATGACCCTCACAAAAATTACAGCACCAAGTAATTGCCCATTTAGTACATACAGAGACCCTCATCTACCTCTCCCAAACTGTGATAACCTCAAGCACCTGCCCCTCCACTCATATTTGCATGAGAAAATCTTTCACTAACCCGGCGTAGGAGGCAGATCATGTGTGTTCACATTAAGGAGCTTTGGCCAAACCTGGCACCGGATCTCATCTGTCAGAAGCCCGCCTTCACTGATTGCCATACGCCTGAGAACCGCAACGTCGCTGGGCACCCGGCGGATAGCTTGATGGATCTCTGCCTCCTTCCTTCTCCTCTTGAAATTAGGGTCTGTAAAATCGTAAAATAAATCAGGCACAACATAATAAAACTCAATAGAAGCAAAGGTGCCAAGTGCCCCACCTCCTGCCATAGAGAGCAACAACTTCTTACTCCTCCAGAAGGCCAGAGTGGTCACTGGTTAATTCTCAGGAAGAAAATAGACAAAAGATTCAGAGTTGTCCAAAAAGCAAGATATGTCTCATCATCACAGTATCATTTTGTTGTCTTCTACCTTCTGCCTCCATCTCTAACCTTCATAAATGTCCCCCTTTCCATCTATAAACACTTTTCAAGTAGCTCCGTAGCCTTATCTTTAATGGTTCTGCCATTGGCATCGTCTATGCTGCCCACAAAGAACTTAATTGTTCTTAGATCACCAGAAGAGCACGGTGTTCAAACAAAGATGCTGAGTAAATTTCAGCCAAGAGAGCATTAAAATGAACAGGAAGATGATGGTCTTTGTCCAACCTTTTTACCAGGAGTCTAATCCTACACACCTGCTCACCAATGCCTAATTCTGGGTCTATCTTTCTATCGTCCAAACTTCTTACTTTAGAATGCTACACCAAAGTCCACGGTCAGTATACAACCAGACTACAACATTTTAAATAACTTTCTACAAAAATATTGTAGCTGTAATATCAACTATCAAAATATTATGAACGGAATTATAGATTCACTATTCTTAACTCCAGAAGTATAGATACAGTATTTTAACTTGATATAAGTACTTTGATTATATGCATATCTTAAAGGTGCATTGATGTGGTCTTAAGAATTCTAGACTTCGCTAGTAGAATTAGGTTATTCTGAACTCTTACCGTTTTTATATAATTTTGAATTTGACACCTTTGCCTGTTTCATAATTAGCAAAATGAAAAAGTAATATGCTACTTACCAGTATGCATCTGTTCTTGGCATGTAGGGCTGCTGATATTCACATCTTATGCATAGATCGCCGCCTAGTGTTGGGTCCGGATGATTGCACATTGTTGTCCTGGAAGAGTCTTCGAAGTATCACGAGATAGGTGGCTCCTCCCCTGGACTACAGTGCGCATGGGCATCCTCTCCATCCTCAGATTGTTTTTCGCCATTGTGGCAGGGATGGAGTATGATACAGTAAGTAATGCCCATGCTAGAGAGTAATTCTGAATGCTACAGCTGCTACAGGCAACGGGGAGAAGGGAGGGCGATGTGAATATCAGCAGCCCTACATGCCAAGAACAGATGCATACTGGTAAGTAGCATATTCTGTTCGAGGCATGTGGGCTGCTGAATTCACATCTTATGCATAGAATGTATAGCAGTGTCCTCCTAGCGGCGGTTGCCCTTGCCAGCTGCAGCAGTTTGAAAAAGAGTTTTGAGTACAGCCTGTCCAACAGCTGCCTGCTGTTTGGAGTGTACATCTACACAGTTGTGTTTGGTAAAAGTGTGTATGGTAGTCCATGTGGCTGCCTTACATATGTACTCTAGAGGAATGTTTCCTAGGAAAGCCATGGATGCCCCTAAACTTGCGTGTGGAATGCGCTCGTGGGGGAACTGTTAATGTGCGTTTAGCTTTTTGATAACAGATTTGTATGCACTTAATGATCCACCTGGCTATGCCTGATTTGGAAATGGGGTTGCCTTTGTGCTGTGGTGAAAAGGCAACAAACAGCTGTTTAGTTTTTCTGAAAAGTTTTGTCCTATCTATATAGTTAAGGAGAGCTCTCTTGACGTCAAGGGTATGCAGAGCTCATTCTGCTACGGAATCTGGGTTAGGGAAGAATACCGGCAGTTCAATAGCTTGGTTGATGTGAAACTGGGACACCACCTTTGGCATAAATTTAGGGTTAGTCCGCAGCACTACCCTGTTTGCGTGAATTTGTATGAATGGCTCCTGAATAGCTAGGGCTTGTAGCTCACTAACTCTTCTGAGGGAAGTAATTGCAACTAGGAAAGCTACTTTCCAGGTTAGGAACTGTATCTCACATGAGTGTAGAGGTTCAAAGGGCGGTCCCATTAGCCTGGTAAGGACTACATTGAGGTTCCATACAGGAGAAGGAGGGTGCCTTGGAGGAATGATTCGTTTGAGCCCCTCCAGGAAAGCTTTAATAGCAGGCACTCTAAATAGTGAAAGGTGCTGCCTGTTTTGAAGATAGGCGGCCACTACAGCTAAATGTATATGAATGGAGATGTAAGCCAGATTGCATCTGTGTAAATGTAGTAGGTAACAGATGATATTTTGTGTAGATGCATCCAGCGGATTTATGTAATTATTTTTACAATAGATGACAAATCGCTTCCATTTCGCCGCATAGCATGCCCTAGTGGTAGGCCGCCTTGCCTCCTTGATAATATTCATACAGTCGGGAGGCAAGTTGAGGTAACCAAACTCTATGACCTCAGGAGCCAGATCGCAAGGTTCAGCTGTTGCGGATCTGGGTGCTGAATGTCGCCATGGCTCTGTGTTAAAAGGCTGGGTGTTAATTGCAGCCTTTGATGAGGAACCACGGAAAGTTCGACAAACGTGGTGTGCCATGGTTGCCTCGCCCACGTTGGAGCAACTAGGATTAGTGTCATTGAATGTTGTCGCAGTTTGCGTGCTACTAGTGGTATGAGCGGGGCTGGTGGAAAAGCGTACGCAAATCTGCCTGACCAGTTCATCCATATCGCATTGCCCTGAGACTGCGGATGTGGAAATCTGGCGGTGAAGCTTTGGCATTTTGCGTTTTCCTTTGTGGCGAACAGGTCTATCTCTGGGTGACCCCACTGCTGAAAGTATGGGTGCAGCACTGAGGGGTGTATCTCCCACTCGTGCATTTGGTGGCTGTGTCTGCTGAGCAGATCCGCCATGTTGTTGTCCTTGCCTGGGAGGTGTTCCGCCATGAGGAAGATGTTTCTCTGAATGGCCCACTTCCACATGCTTTGCGCAAGGTGTGACAACTGTGGAGAGTGTGTCCCTCCCTGCTTTTGTATGTAGTACATGGCAGTCATGTTGTCCGTCCAGATCAACACGACTTTGTTGCACAAATGAACTTTTAACGCCTTCATGGCCATGAAGATTGCCATCAGTTCCAGTAGGTTGATGTGCATCTTCTTCTGTTGGGTTGTCCACAGCCCCTGGACTGTGTAATGGAGGACATGCGCTCCCCATCCCAGGAGAGATGCGTCCGTTGTCAGCACTATTTGTGGTACAGGATCTTGGAACGGTCGTCCCCTGCAAAGGTTTTGTGGATTCCACCAATGCAGAGAGTTGTATGCGCGACCGGTCACCAACACTAGGTCCTTCAATTGTCCGTGAGCCTGGTTCCACTGCCGAGACAAGCACTCCTGGAGGGGACGCATGTGTAGTCTCGCGTGAGGGACTATAAAAATGCAGGAGGCCATCATGCCTATCAACTGCATAAACACCCTTGCCGGGAGGGAGTGTTGTGGCCTGAACTTTTGAATGAGTAACAGAATGCTGTTGATTCTGGCTGAGTTTGGATGCGCCTTGGCCGCTAGAGTGTCTATTGTGGCACCCAGATACTGCTGGACGTGGGCTGGCTGAAGATGAGATTTTGGGTAGTTTAATGAAAATCCGAGGCTGTGTAGGAGGTGAATGGTGCGGGACACATGATGGGCACATTGCTGGGCTGACTTTGCTTGGATGAGCCAATCGTCTAGATAGGGTTAGACGTGAACATGGTTTCTCCGTAGGTATGCAGCCACTGTCGCAAGGCATTTGGTAAACACCCTGGGGGCTGTAGTCACCCCGAAAGGCAGTACCCTGAACTGGTAGTGCTTGTTTTGGATGGTAAACCGGAGATACTTCCTGTGTGCTGGATGTATTGGTATGTGGAAATACGCATCTTTTAAGTCTAGGGCAGCGAGGAAGTCTCCCTGACTGAGTAATGGAAGAACTTGCTGTAAAGTGAGCATGTGAAAATGTTCTGACAAGATGTATTGGTTTAGGGGCCGCAGGTCTAGTATGGGCCTGAGAGACCCGTCCTTTTTGGGGATTAAGAAGTAGAGAGAGTACACCCCTGTACCTTGTTCCTGTATAGGGACGAGTTCTATGGCCCCTTTTTGCAGCATGCTGAGAACTTTTTGCTGCAATAAGTGTATGTGCTCTGCGGACATAGGACGGTGTTTTTGGGGTATGTTGGGTGGAGTGGATGTTAGCTCCAGACAATAACCATACTGAATGAGTTGTCTCACCCACCTGTCTGGGGTAATGCTTTTCCAGACTGGCAGGAACTGCTGTAGTCTGCCCCCGACTGGTGTTATATGGTCTGGGGGCAGCGACAAGGCGTCACTGCTTAGTATTGGCAGAGGATCTGGTGTTATTATTTCCTCGTCCTCTGCCTTTGCTGCTGTTGCCACGGTATCCACCTCTATTTGTTTTAGTGTAGGTGGTTTGCGTGTTCCCTTTGTTGTATTGAGTTTGCTGGGATGCCTGTCCTCTTGAAGCTCCTCTGTTATTGGAGCGACGAAAGGAACCACCTCTGAATTGCTGAGACTGCAAGGCCCCCATAGATTTGGCTGTCTCTGTATCTCTCTTTATTTTTTCTAAGATGGAGTCTACATCAGGGCCAAACAGAAAATCAGGGTTTACATGCCGATTTAACAAAGTTGTTTGAATCTCTGGTTTGAACCCGGAGATACGCAACCAAGCATGCCTTCTGAGCATGACACTAGTGTTGATGGCTCTGGCTGCAGTGTCAGCTACGTCCAGCGCACATTTAATGGAAGCGTTGGATATGAGTTACCCTTCCTGTATTAGTGTTTCTGCTCCTTATTTGAATGCATCAGGCAAATGTTGTAGCAGTTGCGCCAATGTGTCATAATGTACCCTATCGTATCTGGCTAATAGGGCCTGTGTGTTAGCTGCCTGTGCAGCCACCCTTTTCCCAGATGCTTCCAACACTATAGATTCTTTGTCTGGAGGAGGAGCATCACCAGTGGTCTGAGAGTTGGCCCGTTTACGGGCATTGGAGACAACCAAAGGGTCCAAAGGCAACTGTCCCCTAATGTAGGTCGGGTCCACAGGCGCCGGTCTGTATTTTCTTTCAATGCGTGGGTTAACAACCCTTGCCCTGGTGGTCTCTTTAAAAATGTCCCCTGCATGTTTGAGGACACCTTTCAACATTGGCAATGTTTTTACAGATTTCTCTGAAGTTGAGAAAGTGTCAAACAAGAAATCCTCCTCAATTGGGTCAGCATGCAAGTCCACATCATGATTATGTGCTGCCCTCTCTATTAGTGCGTTAAACGCTGCTGTATCCTCTGTGGGTGAAGTTTTTACAGGATAAGAAGGAGTTTCAGGGATAGGTTGGGACTCCCCTTGGTCCGCAGTGTCTGTCCATGTTTGAGCCTGGTCATCTGGATCATTGTCCGCAGGGTAACCATACTGTTCGTCATAGTTGTACCCTAGCTCCTAAGTAGAGCGTGCAGGTGAGTAGGTACAAATGTCCTGTTCATGGTACTGCACACTTTCAAAAAGGACAGGCGATGTGGAAGAGTCTCTTTTCTTTTTTAGTGGAATCTTATAGGATTCCAGTGGAGTTTCCGACCTGATTTTCCTTTGATATATAGGAAGTCTGCCAGTGTCTGCGTCGATATGGAGCTTTGACTGCTCATCATAGGATGGCTCCTGATACATAACGCCTGCTTCTTGAGGATGGCTCCTCTTCCCAAGTGTCACAGGTGTGGATTGCTCAAAGCCTTTTGTTGGATCCGTTCCCTTAGGTCGTGCTGTTGGGGGCAGACCGAACTTTATGGCTGGCTTTGGGCCTGGCGTTGATACAGCATCGACGGACTTTTCTTTGTTGTCGTGCTTTCTACTTTGTGTAGACTTCGGTGCGGGCGTCGGAGGCGTGCACTTTTTAACGGAGTCGATTTGCTCCTTCGAGGCGCTTTTGGTTTTCGGCTCGAGGGCTTTGACCACCTTTTGTTTGTCGACTCGGTGCCTCGGTTCAAGGGCCGTATGAGAGTCAAGTCCCTTGTTTGTGTTGCCGGCCGTTGACGCCGACCCTGTCGGCTCGACGAACTTGGCTTTAGTGATGGCATGTAGCGCACCAATCTTTGGATCGACAGCCCTTGCGGTGGACCTCTTTGGGTCGTCGACACTTGGCCTCGACGTCGATTCTAATGTGCTTGCACTATTCGATCCGATGGCTGCCTTTAGCAGTTTCGGTTTCGTTTTCTCCTCGGTACCTTTCGGTTTCGCTTTCTGGTGGGCGACCGATGGCTAGTGTAATATTCTTAGCGGGGCCGAGACGCGGGGCTATAGAATGCTGAACACGATCTTGGCTAAGGACTTTCGGCGATGCCTCGACCGGAGCCTTGGAGAGTGTAAGAGTGTCTTGTTTAGGCCCAGTACCCACTGTTGGGCCTGGTTCATCACTCGAGTCGTCGTCGACGGATCCGATGGGGGACACGTCGTCCCTTACCTCTTCGATGTTTTCATCGTCAGCGACGTGCTCCTCATCGACCTCATAGTAGTCGGAGCCGTGCTCCGAATCTGGATCCGACGTCTGTTGTGGATCCTCAGTGTCGACGATCTCCTCGTCGTCTTCATCGAAGATATTCACCGGGTCAGGCGCTGGCTTCGACATCGTCTGTCGTGCTGCACGTCGGAGCCTAAGCGTCTTCTTGGACCGGAACCGAGCACAAGCGAAGCAGTTGTCCTCGTTGTGGTCGGGGGATAAGCACTTGTTGCACACCGGGTGTACATCGATGTGCGGGTATTTTGCGTTACAAAGGGGGCATCATTTGAATGGGCTCCGTTCCATCGACGATCGGGCCTTTGGTGTCGAAAAGGCCATGCGGCGCTCTTCGACGTCCTGCTTCGAAAGAAACTGGAACAAGAATTCGGCACCGAACGAGAGAAACAATACCGACGACCCCAAAGGCCTTTTGGCCTTGAAGAAAAGTTTCGGAACTGGAGGTAAGAGAAGAACATCCGAACCCAATGGCGGAAAAAAACAATCTGAGGATGGAGAGGATGCCCATGCGCACTGTAGGCCAGGGGAGGAGCCACCTATCTCGTGATACTTCGAAGACTCTTCCAGGACAACAATGTGCAATCATCCGGACCCAACACTAGGTGGCGATCTATGCATAAGATGTGAATTCAGCAGCCCACATGCCTCGAACATACATTTACTTGCTCAAACAAATCAAACTTTTCTAAAAAAACATGCAGTGCACGTGGTGCAACACAGTTGCAGACTCTTTCAAAAGTTATCTGATCAACTGTAGAGTGCAGAATTGAGGGATTAAACTGGTAGTAATGAGGTTCACCCTTTGTCGAGACAGTGCTAATGTATCAAACTGATGGGACTGGGGAGGAGCTTTTGTCTTCAGCACTAAAAACATTCCATTAATATTTATATTTAATGTAAATAGTGAAAACAAAGATTACTTGTTTGTCATGAAATGTTTTGTTTGTGCAAATATATGCTACACAACAAACACTGCCTCAAAGCAGGAGCTTTCTTTAAAGATCATTGGGAAAGCAGAAAAATCCCAAACGTCTTATTTTTCTTTTTAAGGTCTGATGTCTTGAATCTTACAGTGCCTCCTAGAGAAAATCTTACAAAATACATAGGTACTGTACAATAATGTTCAGCAAAGCACAAGAAATCAAAACTGAATACAATTTCGAAAACAAAACTTTTCTTCTGTATGAATGTTAAATGTTTTACTCCCTGGACTTAGAAGGAAAGGGGACAATACAGTGGTGTTTCCTTGCTTCTGAAGACAGCAACAACGTTTTTGTTGGGGAATAACATTTTTAATTGGATCTTGCATTATGATGGGTCAGAATGAAGTGACTGATCTAGACTAGCAAGGGAGCTGTGTGTGGGTCAGGATCAATCTGGGGTAAGCATCCGTGTAGAGAATATCCATGCCCTGTCAGTTGTTATCAATCTGTAACTGTGGTGTTCCAAGAGGCCTATGGAACTGGGCACTTCTCAATATTATTGCATTTTGTCCAGCAGTTTTAGTTACACAATATGTAAATAAAATAAAGATATTTTCAAAACAAGCATTTACAATGCAACGGTTTCGCATTTGCAAAAGTTTGAGCTATTGGCATTGTAAATGACAACATTTTTATTTATGTGTTGGTTTTGAAAACAGATAAATAAATGGCACTGTCATTTACAATGCCAATAGCTTAATCTCTCGCAAATGCCACACATACACACCCACAGAGAGCCCCCCACACACACACACACCCACACACAGCCCCCCCCCCCACACAGCCCCCCGTTTAACATGCAACTACGGTAAAATCCAATATAATAAAAGTAACATATGCCACATTCTTCTGATGGTTACGAAAATATTCACAATGCAGTAGCTCGCAGTTTCTTTCACATCCCCGACAACTTTTGGCCCTCGACCTTTCCTGAGACAGTGTCAGCCGCTGACTCTGCACGTAACTTAGGGGTTACTTTTGGGCCTAACTTGCAGCTGGATATACATGTAAATAAGACCACGGCTACGTGCATGATGCTGTTGCGCATGCTCCGTAAAGTTTTGCCCCTTCTACCTGAACAGTCTAGACCAGAAGTAGTGCGCGGGACCATCCTAAGTCGTTTAGACTATTGCAACGCTCTACTTCTGGAAGCCCCTAAAACGGTGCTATGTAAGCTGCAACGGGTGCAGAATATGGCGGCCAAGCTGGCCCTCTCTCGCCCTAACTTCAGCTCCTCCACCGCTGCTCTCCGGGACTTACATTGGTTGCCGGTCCATCTACGTGTTCAGTACAAAGCTGCCTGCCTGGTGTTCAGGGCCTTGCACGGACAGGGCCCGGTCCCACTGCAGAATATGTTTTCATGGTATTTGTCAACGCGATGTTTGCGCTCTTCTTCTGCGTGGCTGGTGGTGGTACCTAGATTCCAGAGAGTGAGGATGGGTGGACGCTCGTTTAGTGTGGCAGCGGCTAAACTCTGGAATTCTCTGCCACTCCTTTCACGAGGTCAAAGGGACCTTCTACCATTTAAAAAAGCGTTGAAGACCCACTTGCTCCCTAGGGCAGTGTAAAATGCTGTTTCTGTTGCTGACAGTGATCTCAAGCGCCAGGATGCCCTTGGGGTGACAGTAAAGCGCTATACAAATACACAATACAATACATCTCCATACACATGCCAACCTTTTGACCCACATTTAATTTCCGAGAAAAGTCGGCACTGTTAGTGTTTTATTGAACAGGCGGCGCACAGCGCGAGGGGCCTTCTGCAGTGCAGGCCACGCTGTGAGTGTAAAAGGCCCTACCTGCCGCGAGCCGCGGGGGCTCGTTATAAACACACGGGGGAGGCAAGGGACAATGGAACCCTCGCTCTTTCACTTCCATGGCAGTGCGAGGATGCAAGGCCCCAGGCGTTAGAATCGGAGAACAATGAACAAGGCTACGTCACAAAAGGATCGATGCAAAGCCGTCAACCCCCAGCGCTTTGAGGCAACCCAAGGCTGGCGTGGCGCTTTATTCATATATATCTAACATGACATCACGGTGCTTCACCACAGCTGCGACTCTCGCTGAATTACCACGAGCACGGACGTCGCCCATAGTTAGCAGTTGATAGTAATAAAAACATTTTTATGTATCAAGTTAGTGTTTGTAACATGCTTTGCGAAGTGCACTTTCGCATGTGATGCAGGGCCAACGTGCCATTTACTCTTGCATGGGTTGATAAAAGTACTACCTTTAAGGCAGGTGATACTGCAGATGCAAGCAAAGTATGAAAACAAACAATTATTCCTGTGCACCTAGATTTGCGCTACAAAAAAAGTGCCGCACATGAGTACAATAGGCGAGGAAAACCAGGGGCATACCTAAAGCGTTACCAACAAAGGTTAGAGCTTCGTGTACGGTCCTGGGGTAAAGTGTGAAATTTAACGCAAACTCTCGAGGTTTTTGCATGTGGGATCTTATCTAGGTAGTACTTTGCAGGAAATTGTGTAAAGGTGACAGTGTGCAAAAACGATGAATGTGTCCTTGTATAACGTAACTGGTGCTCATGTAAAATACGATAATCCGCAGAAAACACATAATTCCCCACTGCATGATGCAAAAGTTGGAGCCAGATACAATTTGTACTTCAAAATAATACCTGTGCACGTGAAACGATAGTGTATTATCGTGTAAATGTGGAAGCGGGAGTTGAGTGCAGGAGTGGCGAGACCTTGGCCATGACCAGAAGAGCTCGTTCGCCAGAGAGGTGAGAAGCGAAACCTGGAGTTGGAACAGTTTGAGTGAGGTGCACGGTCGGATTTAGTCAGGTCCCGGGCCGGCAGCCAATCACAGCGCGGCCCGGGAAATGACGTCACGGGGGGTGTCCCGGGCCGGCAGCCAATCACAGCGCGGCCGGGGAATGACGTCACGGGGGTGTCCCGGGCCGGCAGCCAATGACAGCGCGGCCCAGGACAAAGGGGCGGGACTTAAAAGACAGAGAAACGCCCCCGAATCGTGTTTTCAGGGGAAAGCGTGATTGACAGCCTCTGTCTCCCAATGGCTAGCCTCCATTTATGGAGCTAGCCAATGGGTGACAGAGGCGGGACCAAAGCCCCATATCTAGGACATAAGATTTCGCCCTGGGCGGGGCAACTGCTACGCAGTTGCAACAGCAGGGCAAAACCTAAAAATATTAACATGTTCCACAAAGGGCAGACTGCATTAACAAGCATTTACAATGCAATAGGTCTCACAGTGACATTGTTTAGTAATATTTGTATTGTAAATGATATTCTTTTTTATATTGTTTTTCTTTTCTAAAAAGTATACAGTATATATTAGCAATTATGCACCATCAGACTTTAGATGAATTTGTGAGAAAAAAAAAACCAAAAACACAAAGCAATAGTACTGGTTATCCATATTATACTGATAAAAAAAACTGGATTGTATGCATTTATGATTGTTGCGTTTATTAGAGAGGGATCTGTGTTTGACTGACAAATTATGTTAAAGTGACAGTGATTATAAATTGCTAAATTATAAGGTGTTTTTGCCTAGATGGCTCCGGCTGGTGAATTCTGTGCTCGGGCAGTTTCTGTGGGAGGGGGGGGAAGTGCGCGTGGCTATGTGTACATGCTTCTTATCCACCTACCTTGGAGGTCTGGCGTCCCCGGATCTCCTCTCATTATCAGGCCTTGCATCTGCTGGTCCTCATCAAATGGTGGTACGGTGATAGGGGAGACCCGGCGTATGCACTAGAATGCTACCTTATGGGACATCACACATTACATACGCTTTTGTACTCTGGTGCGTTGCCATCAGCCACGCGGGTGGTGTATATGGTTTGGAGAGAGGCTCTGCGGCGCATGGGCTGGTGAAACGTCCTGACTCAGGAGACCCCATTGTAGAACAATGGGCACCTGCCCACTTGGCGGCCCTTCCGGGTTTTCGGGGATGGGACGCCATTGGGAGACGTTCTGAGGGGCACGGTACTAAAGTCCTTCCAGGACCTCCAGAGGGAGTTTCATATGCCCCAGACACAATTCTATCGATACTTGCAGTTCCGCCACGCAATGTCCCCCAGCCTGCAGGGTCTTGAGTCCATACCCGAATTTAGTCCTCTGAAAGCAAAAGTTTTTATGGGGGATCTACAGGAAAAGAAGATTTCTTGAATCTATCAGTTTCTGGTTACGCATTGCTCCCCAACACTTCAGAAACTTCGGGGGGACTGGGAGGGGGATGTGGGCGGGCTGGAGGAGGATGATTGGACAGAGGCCCTGGCAGCCCCGCGGGGGCGCCATAGCGATACGGCTCTGCCTAGTCCAATTCAAATACCTCCACAGGGTCTACTTTACTAGGACACGGCTATGGCGGGCAGAGCTGATTGCGTTCCCGGAGTGTCTTCATTGTGGTCGGGAAGAGGGCACGTTTATACACACGGTTTGGCAGTGCACATCACTGGATCGCTTCTGGAGGGGGGTATTTGCATGTCACTCCGAGTTCCTGGGCTGGGAGCTTACACGTACACTGCAGCTGGCTCTGCTTCATGTCATGGAGGGGTGGGTGGCAATGCCCACAAATGGCATCTCTTGCTCTTAGGCCTTACACTGGCAAAACGAGACATTGCTAAGGAGTGGAAGGCGACAAGGGCCCCCTCAGTGGCTGCCTGGAAAAATGGTCTGGACTTTTGCATGGGGCTGGAGCAACCTATCTTTGTTGCCAAGGGTTGCCCGTGCAAACACTATAAAGTATGGAAACAAAGGGTGGAGTATCAGGGCCTATGGCTGGAGCCGCCAGTGATAGTGGAGCCTCCGTTGCCGGATTAAGTTTCTGGGCCAGTATAGATGAAGGGGAGGGGGGAGCAGGGAAGGTGTGCGTGCCTTCATTAGGACTATTTGATCTCCTATTAATGCTGTGGGTGAGACTGTTTAGACTCAGTGCGATCTTTAGGGGGGGGAGAGGAGGGGGGAGGAGAGGAAGGGGGGGAGAGGAAGGGGGGGAGAGGAAGGGGGGGGGAGAGGAAGGGGGGGAGAGGAAGGGGGGAGAGGAAGGGGGGGAGAGGAAGGGGGGAGAGGAAGGGAGGGGGTTGGGAGAGGGGTTCAATATAATTTAATGTTCTCTTGTACTGTATTGCTGATCCTGCAAAAGTCGATTGCTGTCAAGTTTATATTTGGTCTGATTTGGCAGATGACTCTGGTGTACAGAGCCCTGCGCAATATATGCAAATTGACAAATAAAATAGGTTAAAAAAAAATTATAAGGTGTTTTTGCTTAGAATTTTGCCGTGTGTCCTGGCTTTTGATAGACACGGTGAGCCTAATGGGTGTTGCGCGCCTGGTTAGTATCATACAACGATCACACAGCGAACTAAGTCATTTAGTTGGCGCCAAGGCACAGTATCACATAAGAGCCGATAATCTAAAGGACATTGTCAGAGACTTTTACTGGGAGAAAGAGAGGCCAGCCGTCCTCCATGAAGCGCCAAGTGGCTTCTAGGGCACGGTGTCCTTTGAGCCTCAACGGAAGTGAGTGCCAGGAACTCCTGGAACCATCGAACTCCTCCCGGTTTTTAATTGGGTTTGGAGATCTGTAAGAGCCCTTGGGCAGGTGACCCCAAACTCCTGGATGGTGTATACATGGTGGACTCCACAAATGGCAATCAAAGCCTTAGTTTACACTGACATGTCCTATTTGTAGCGCTTAGAAACAGTACAGGATGCAAATATTAATAATGATTGTCAAGTCTTGTAGATCTATCGAGGTCTTATAAGTAACATTCTTCTTCAAGCGCCAAGAGGCTATTATGGTGGTGGGGGGCACAATATAAATAAATAAATTGCTGTATTATATAGCACCGACAAACCCCAGGGGGCTGTCTATTCTCACTCCCTGTCTTCGGGCACATATATATATCTTTTGGAAGGGGCGGTGGGGAACTAGGCTGTCAGCAGCATCCTGAATCAGCAAAAAACTGAAGGCAGCGCAGCCCTAAAACATCCAAAGAGCTGAAATCTGCGTGTGTGTGGAGGGGGCAGTGGCGGTGTTTGAAACAATCGTGAATTGAATCTTTGTTCCAGACACACACCTCCCTCTTTATAGAGGAACATGTGGCACCGGTGCAGAACTTACTCATTGCACGGTGGGCTTTGGCCCCTGCAGCCTGTGCGAGGACTCCTCTGGGAACAACTTCAAGGGCCAAAGGAGGCCTGGGTGGAGGGGAGATGTAAACTATTTATTAGCTTGGCACCTCACACAGCCCCACAAATGTCACCAGACCTTGGCAAAGCATTTCATTCACACATTTGTGTTTCAAAGTTACCTATTCTGCCGGGCGGCTTTCTAGATTTCTGCATTCACCGCCCTCGTAAACACCCCTCGCCTCCCGGTGTGAAGGTACAAGCTGTTAGCATGTTGTTTTTTTGGTCATTGCATCGAGGCTGTATTAAAATAAATAATAAACGTATCAATACAGATTGAAGAGCGATGTTGTGTCTCCTGTTTAAGTTTTTTAATAAAGACAACGCACATTTGAATTTAAAAGCGTGGGTTCTAATCCCACGTTTTTTTGGTTGCAGTTTTATATAGCGTGAACTCAGAGCGCTTCACATGAGCACCTGTTATGTTACACAAGGACACATTTATTTCTTGTTAGGCGCAGGGAGATTAGGTAATCACAGAATGCTGAGCCGACACTGAGGCACGAACCCGGTTCCCCAGCTTAAGGCCACATCCTCTTCCCCAACGCTTCGACAACTGACCCATGATGATTCTGGACGAGTCATGTAATTCGACCACTGCGCCAACTTGTCATACGGTTTTGCCTCGACAACTCCCCCAAGAAATGATGTTTGCAGCTCTCATGCGTTAGATGCTTTTGCTACATGACTCAAGTTTTCTGTGCAGTGCTACAAAGATTCTCAGGGCCACGACCTCCACATACCTAACTTCATTATTTACAGCTACATACAGGGTGATCTAAAGCCAGGCGAATCCTTACTGGTAACAAATATACCCTGAAAATGCATCAGCCCAACTTTGTATTTGAAGCGAAACAGGCAGCAGGACTTCCGTATATTTTGCAGCGAGCTCCGGTTATGTTAACTGTTTTCCCTATAAACAACCAGGCTGGCACGGAGTATATCACAGATATAATACCTTCTTTATTGAGAGCCTGCAGTCTCCTAGCCACGACTCCCAGCAGTTATTACGGCGGGCTGGGCAGCTCCTCCGAGTCATGGGAGGGAGGGAGGCAGAGAGGCGGCAGGGGAGGGACTGGGGGGAGAGATGGCACTGTGCATACCAATGCCGAGGGAGAAGAGGCGGAATGCGGCATGAAGGCAGCGTGATCAGGCACATCTCCTATCCCGGCAGGCACGCATTGTGCTGAAAGTGCTGCCTCAGCAGAAAAACCAGAGTCTGCTGGGATCCCCCTGTCCTCCCCGTGACCCCATGCGCCTCTGCGCTATGTGCCTGCTTCACAGCTGTTGTGAAGACTTCTCTTATCTGCTTGTTAAATAAACAAGCAGATAAGAAAAGTGTTCAGGGCAGCCGCAAAGCAGGCCATGGTGTCCGGAGGGGCCGTCCAAAAAAACGGACAGGGCGGCAACCAAAACCCTGATTTCCAATGGGAAGCCAGCGTTTACCATAAGCACTGATGCTACCCAATGGAAATGAGGGGCGTGGCTTAGAGTCCCTTTTAGAATTTTTTTATATACAATATCTCTCGCAGGCGAAGAGCGCATGCGCGCTACAACGCCAGGCGAGACCTAAAAAGGTACAGCCCCCAAATCCCTCTTTATGACGGTCTGGCACATGAAGTAACCAGGCAGAGATGAAAGGTGCTCAGCAGTTCAAAGGGATAACGTTTACCTTTTCGAAACTAGGTGAATCAATACATACCTCAGCGTGACTAATGCACACTACCATGAGTCCCAACTGCTTTATTCTAGAAAGAGGGTGCAAGTTACTAAAACTTTATCTTGATCATAGCAATTAAGCGGAGCTCACATTGTGGATCTCTGCACCTGCTGAAGATGGTAGAAAAAGGGGGAGCAAAGTACAGTAGAAAGTAAATTGGCTTAGTGTCAGTGTGACAACCTGCTCATTTCACAATTCTGGATACCCTGTATACAGGACTCTTACTTAGTGCTCTACAAGATTATGGCATGCTGCTCACAATGTCGTATGTCGTATACTTGTAAAGCGCACAGCTGCCCCAGCAAAGGGGCGTCCCGGCGCTGTATACCGCTGGGGAACCCGTCCTGGCTTTCCCTGTGGGATGGTCCCTACTGGGAATCCCCAAGGTGGAGCCAGGCATCCCCGGCGTTGATGGGGCCGTTGTGGAGATTAGGCAAGCTAATGCCCAGAGTTGCCGAGTGGGACCCCAGGTTAGAGTAGGCACCGAGGCTAGAATTGTCAAGTCCGCTGACCCTGGTCCACGACCCTGCCGCGTCGGGAATTGAACCCTGGTCCCGGGTCGACTTCTGCTCCCGGGTCTGCCGCCTCTAACCAGTGAGCCACACCACTCCACCAAACAGAGCGCTAAACCGGTTTGGGTAACTGGGGGATCAAGAGAGCTTAGTTTGTAATAAGTTCAGGAGCCCAAAGTTAGTCTTAAGAGACAGATGCCAAACTCTGGTGGTGTTGCTGAACACAGACTGCCTAATCTTCACTCTACACTCCCAGTCGTTACCTACTCAGGCAAGTTCCTTTTTTTGATCCTGTTTTTCTATTTTTTCTTCCTCCTTTTTCTTCCTTTCTCTCTCTTCAAAGTCAGATACAAGAAACAAAGTCCTGGTCCCCAAATGAGTACTGCTGCCCACCACCTGCAAACACCGGGAGAAATTAAGCAGTGCAGACTCCCCAGCGTAGGGTACAACTGTCCCCATGATCAATCTGTTACACTAATGATTGATGTTGTTGGTCCTAGCAATAGACTTACGCTTTTTTATTTTTACTTGACTCCAGTCAGGAATGTGCCTACATGCCTCTCCCTGGTAAATCCATGCAGTGTGTTATAGCTGGATTCCGTACGACTCTATTTCAAGTCTAACTGGATGTGCGTGCATAAGCTTGAGTAACATGAGGTGGTGTATTCATGTTGGAGTCATCCCTGAATGTATATATACATTGTAGGGTGTTCCAGCAGGTTAATTGCAGCCAAGTTTGCTGCCTTCCTTGAACCTGCATGCCCTCCTGCACTGCTCATTAAGATTCCCACCTCCCATATGAAGTCACTGCAAAATGCAATGCCTAGCTTTGAATCATTTTCTCCAGCAGAGATCATTTGTTGTAAATAACTGAAACTGAACGAGCACCAAAAGTCAAGGTGTGATTTGGACAGAGAGCACCTCCTTGAAGATAGTGGCCTGGAATCTGGACTGGGGCACACTGTTTAAAGAAAAATTGTCTGCCTGCCCCTTCCCCATATGATATGCTTTGTGCACAGAGCGGAACGTCCCAGGAGTGTGAGTGGCCCACAGCAACTCCAATAATAGATGTTTTTCAGTTCCAAACAGATAATGCATTTCCCCCATGATTCACTATTTCGAAAAGGTCATTGTGAACTTTAAACTTAACTGGACATTTGGGAAAATGAGTTGTCTCTAGGATTGGAAGAAATATGACCGCTCAAGCGATCCCAGTATTCAACTTTTTACTCAGAGCTCTAGACAACAGTGTAGAGCACGGTGAGAACCAGAGGTAAATCTTTGTCAATCTCCCTTTTAGGAGTAAGGATTAGATCCCACTGTTAATAAGAAACTCAGCTGCACTAAAAGGATTTAACTGTAGAAATTCTGGACTAGAGAGAATCTACCTGTTCAGCGTGAGCTGCGTGCCATGATTAATTGAGAAAAGCAGATCCTGCAAAGACTAGGAGTTATGGCCAATCTGCGACACACCGATGTCAGCATCCTGTTTAGCACCAGATTACCATAAACGGCCACTGTATCTGAACCCTCCATTACCACATCATGGTCTGCACCCAATAACTGCAAGAGGCCTCTGCACCTGAACCCAGAATGATACTCTTCCTCACCAGATGATCATGGGAGTCATGTGCACCTGAATCCTGCATTGCTGTTAATTCAACTGGCTGATTATCCTGTGTGGGTAGTATTCCCAGCCATTGTAAGCAGCATCATTTCCTAAAGTAAGAGTCAAGTGTGCACTGCTTCCGCAACCACCTCAGATGGTCAGTTTAAAGGATGGGCTGGTGTACCTGCCTGCCCCTTCTTCATGAAGCCCAGACAACACCTCTGGCCACATGTGGCACAAAGGACACAGGCAACCTCAGTCAGCAGCATGGCACCACTCACACAAATGGAAAAAAAAGAACACATGTAGGCCTGGACTGCACATGACCATACTCAGGGTATAAGATCTGAGTATGTAAACTCTACTACACGTTATGTCTAGAACTCACTTCAATTGCAGAGTACCTTAAGAAACAAAGTCAAACAAAAATGTCGATGCTGCAAGACTTATTCAAGTTAAGTATATTTTCCAAACAGAATAAAAATATATTTTTTCTAAAATAACATCTATTTATTGTAAGGTGTAAACTTGCAGCCAGAACTAGACGAACACCCCACACCAACCTCCAAGGCAAAGCTTCAAATGTTCGCCCATATTGACCAGTGAAAGTAAGATTAAAATGAGGCTCTTGGCATTTCAGTGAGCTTGCAGTAGTATCTGGTTTCCGCTTTTCCGGAACAGCAGCAGTACTTAGGATTTCCTATCTGTCCCAAAGTTGTGCAGACCACGAATAACTGGCCTGACACAAAGCAACCGATAACCCGAATGGAGGACCTTTGGGCTGCCATTCACAAACATGCAGTCCAAAGCCATCTCTATTCAAGAACATCAGCAAAACACAATAAATTGCATAAAAGAATGACTATCTGAAGTACAAATCTGAATGACAGACAACTATATTTTGCTGGACCCACAAAAGAAACCATTCTAATGTGTATCCCAACATACTCCCAAACATTTCCACAAACTTGGATATCCAGTGATAATTCCCCAAACAATGATCTCAGAGGAGCCATACGTTTTGCCTTTCAGCTCAATTCACACCTCGCATGTAGCTCATCTTTCAAGAGACTTGTTAAATCTACCAAAATTTAGCACATTCTACCCCATGAAGGTACATTCTGAGTAGTATAATGTCTACCCTTCTCACACATTCTCTCATGCAACACCGTCCTAACTGGAGCCACGGTCAGTCCTCAGGATCCACTAATAGTAGCTCTTAACTCAACAGCACACCTCATATTTGGATCTGGATGTTAGCTACATCAATCCAGTGTTTGAGGAAAAACACTGACTCCCATTGGAAACGATAATGCAGTTTACAAAGCACCTTCTAGCCACATCTTCACCGCATTCCCGAATACCTTTAGAGGAACAAGAAGTCTAAGAAGCCCTTCTAAGGCTCAATGGGTAACTGGAATGATGCATTGTATGGAGTCGGACACACACTCCCTTACTGGACAGACATAGTCTAACATTCAACACTTGCCCGGAAGAGGAATGCATCTAGACACTATAGTAGTGAAGGGGACAGAGGGGAGAGAGAGGCCCAATTGCTCAGTCCTGTAGCCAATGCTGTTGAAGAGTTATACAGATGATGCTTGTCCTGGATGAATTGCTGGATACACTTATTGTGATTTATGAAATGGTGGTAGTTTTTGCTGATGTTATGCATAAAACAATAAAGATACATTTTTTTATTCTAAGAAGTCAATGCATTGCAATATGGGAGACTCACAAATTCAGGACTAAATAAGCCATCAAGTGATCATTCTCACTTTTAACATCCTCTAGTCAAACTGTCCCCCAACGGAAATTTAAATCCAATCAACTCTCATCTCATTCTATTACCACTGAACAACGTACACACTGCATCCTTCCCAGCAAATAATTCTCACTTGCTCTGTTAATAGTCTTCTTGGTCGGGATTGATATTTTTTTACCAGCTAATTAACTGCAACTAGACTTGTTTGACTCCTCTCTCTTCAACCCAAATGACTTTCTTATTAATAAAATAATTCATAAAATGTGCATGTATAGGACTGCCTGTCCCTAACTGGCCTGAGAGGATGCTAAAACTGAGGAGCGGTCAGTCAGATACATGTAAAGTAGCTCCATGTGAAGGGCATACCCACAGTCAGACTTGTTTTTGCATATGTTATATGTTATGTTATGTTATACTAGTTTTATAAAGCGCACAGCTACTCAAAGTATCCCGGCGCTGCTACCAAGAACACCCACCACAGAACCAGCTGAAGAATCAGAACGTCAGGAGGAAAAAAGGCATCAGAACAGCAGCGTTTTCAATTTCTTCTTCAAAACTGCCGGGTCTGAGACCATCCTGAGGGCAAGAGGGAGCTCGTTCCAGGCTAAGCCAGCTTTGCAGGTGAAGGAACAGCCGTCCAGCCAGTGGCGTTTGAACCGGGGGGTCTGTATAAGGAATTGGTCAGACAACCGCAGTTGCCTGGGGGGCGTATAGAAGGCAAAGCGCTTCTGAAGGTAAAATGGGCCCAACCCATACAGAGCCCGTTGGACAATGGACAACATTTTAAATTTAAGACAAGACTCGACTGGGAGCCAATGTAGGTGGCGGAGATGGGCCCGCACACTCTGCCTAGGAGAAAGTCCCAGTAGTAGTCTCGCTGCCGCATTTTGGACTACCTGCTGCTTCCTGGTAAGATACCCCGGACATCCCACCAGGAGAGCATTAGCATAGTCAAGCTGGGAGAGGATAAGCGCCCGGACAACCGTTTCTTTGGCACCGACTGGCAAGAGTGGGAGAAATTTTCGCAGTGTTTTTAAGATGCCAAAGCAAGTCCTTGTGAGTTTCTTAACGTGAGTCGCGAAATTAAGGTTCTCCTCAAACCAGACCCCCAGATTTTTTGCTAGACCCTTGTCTGACTGGGGGGGTGGAAAGTCACATGGCCAGAGGGTGACTCTAAAGTCCGCAGAGAACCGGCCAAACAAGAGCACCTCCGATTTCTCTTCGTTGCACTTAAGCTGTGCATTAGACAGCCAACGAAACACTGACGAGTGCTGACACATAACAGAACCACTATATAATGGAAAGGCACACAAGTATTTACTAAGTAAATACCTGCACCACTAAATTCATACAGAAATGATTAAATTTTACATTTATAGAACGATTTGATTCCTTATCTGGACTTGGAAAAAAGCACAATTAAATTAGGCCATACCGAGGCCCCTGACTGCTGGGTTTCAAAGGCTCCAACCCTACAGAATTTCCAGTGGTTCAGAGGGATTCTAAGTTCATCTTCACATAGTAGAAGACAGGCATAATTGGCTGAAAATTAAAAAAAGAAAAAAGTCCCTGAAGACACGAGCATTGCATCACATGTGCAATGGAGCAACTTGGCAACACTACTATAGTCTTATGTCAGGATCACAAGACTGGCAGATTTGGATCAGTTAATCTAATTTCAGCATTACCCAGAAAAGCAAGCCGAACTGAGGAATAATCTCTCACATGCAAAGAGGCACGCATGGCAGGGTAAAGTAGACCTTGAAAGGTCTTCTTGCTTGCTCACAAACGCAAGGAAGATGTACTTAGGGCTAGTGCTTGGACTGCTTCACTGGAGCCAACTGGTGAGCAAATTCATTTGCTGGTCAGTGTCCCTTTAAACGTATAAAAATTCTGCAGGCCACGAAATGTTGGCAGCCAGCTGCCTGTGACCTGACACTGGCTTTGTGTGAGTTTAATTCATGTGTTCAAAAGAAATCAAATAATTCCAAGGATCTAAACAGGGAAATGCCAAGCTCACTCTTGCTATTTATGGGCAATTTTTCTAGTCCTTGTGACTACTTAAGCATCACGTATGCCACTTCTCTTGTAAAAATACAACTTCTATTTCATGACTTGTATGAATTGCTCTCTTTAATGTGCCTCTGAGAGGTTGAAACACTGGGGTGCAGTCAAACATGTACTTGCTAAGCAGCGCATGCCAAGTCCTAAATATGAAGCCAGCTTATTAGCAAAAAAATGATTTTGCGTGCTATGCCTTGGCCACCCACACTTGTACAGGAAAATGCACAGTCCAAAAGGCAGGCACTGCTGGCTACAAAGCCAGACTGGATGAAGGTGTCACACATTAAATGGAGTCCCCGGTCAGGATCATTTCTGAAAATCAAGCAGACCGAGTGGAGTATATGACATGTCAGCATTACCACTGACAAGACTCTGGAAAAATAGGTCAGACCAACTGGACAAGGCCAGTAGGGGTGGGTAAAAGTCAGTCACATGGCGGACATCTTTAAAAGGCTTCTAGAAATGTTGTAGATTCAGTCAAGACATTGACAAATTAGAAGAGCGGGCCACAGCCACATGCTGCACACATCTCCAAAAGGCTACATCAGGACCCTTCTGGCTTCCAAGTGAAACAGTGCACTCTCACACTAAACCCACTTTAATCGACTTTGCCAGGTGGGGCCCAATTCCACTTGCCAACTCGTCGCCATTTGCCTCTTGGCTAACATCAATGCTAGATCAGCCACCTTGCTGGTAGATTACTCAATCTTAGGGCAGTGAAGGAAGCTCAGCAAGCAGACTTCTAGGTCCGATTACATCCGTCGTCCTGTGGTCCGATTGACTATTCAGCAGTATTTCCTCTCAATAGGTCCTCGTTTTGGAGCTATCCCGGATCACATATATTGTGAGAGGATGAGCTTGCTTTCCCACATCTGGGGCATACTGTAGTTAAAACTTTGTAAAATTTGTTAATTTTTCGATATGTAATGTGGGTTCAATGTATGAAAATAAACGACATCATTTTAAATGGCTGTTCTTTGAAACCCTTTTTGCAGTGTTCCGAATACTATCTCATTCCCGATCTTCTATATGGTTGCCCAATAAGCCTCATATTTCTCTCAGCTTTCTAGAGAGCGTTAAAAGATGTCAATGAACACCCAGTATAGCAAAGACACGATCCTGGTCCCTCAGGCCAAAGTACACATCATGCGTGGCCCTTTTGTGCCTGTCAGACTCCTCGTTTCCCTTCCTGAACATTTGTTTTACTGTCGCTACCAGAGATCTGTAAACGAGAAATTGCCCTGCTGACAGATCATATTTACTTATCTGGTCCTGAAATTGTTTGCGAGTCCCACCTTTGTATAAGTCACCACCTGTCTCAAACCCTTCTCTCCCTAGTGTATATTGGTGGGCTTCGATCAGGTTGTGTACGACTAATGCAGCATGTCCAATAGTTCGTAAAAATAGCTTTCGATTAAAGTAAAGTCCTCTTTTTGACCTTGGAGGTAAGTAGGATGTTGAGTATGTTCTCTGTTGATGGGTCATCTGAACTACTCTCCTACCTTGTACTTTGAACCATTCAGCCCTACAAATTTCCAGCTAGATAATACAGCTCATAGTCTGGTGCAACTAAACCACCCTCCTCTGTTGGTAGTCTCAACTTTGTCAGTGCAGAGGGGCCCCACATCAAGTCTACCAGCACTGCATACAATTCTCTAAAAAAAAAAACAGCATGGTTCCAAAGTAATAAAAAAAACATATGGTAGTATCAGGTAGAGCGTTACCCTACTGGCTATGGATAGAGGCATAATCGATAGTGGCAGGGTTCTACAAAATGATAAGTTTCCCCTCGTTGCTGCTAGTCTTGATCTGATATTCTCGTCTAGAATATCAGTCTCATTGTGGTACATTCGTGCTCAGATATTTAAACAAGGTTGTGGCCTATCTTGAACCCTGGCAAGCCATGGGGACATTTACTCAACTAAAGTCTAGATGTATTCAAATAGGCTGAATTTCTTTAGGTCTGGGAGGCTGCCAAATTCTTCTAGTGTCTTTATGATTCTGCCTGCTTCACACCTAATATCACGGAGGACCAGCAGCATAACAGAGGTAAATCAAGTGCTACATACCAATAATAGTGATACCTTTATTTCTGCATCCCTGTCTCAGCACACCTGCAAATGGTCCCATAGCCACTGCAAATTTAAATGGGGGGGAAAAGGAATCTGTCATGTTCTCCTTTTAATGTCAGTTGAAGGCAATATAACAGATCCAGTTGTGAATCTCGCTGTGGAATTTGCATATGTAAAGAGGTCCACACTTAAGGAAACTCGCTCCACGATCCAATTTCTCCAAATCAGGAAATAGAAATGTCTAGCTCTGTGCATCAAATGCTTTTAAGACATCTATAGCCAATACCACGGCTCTCGGAGTAGGGTTGCTGACTAATCCAACATTCAGATCACATAGCTTATATCCACCCCCCCTGTTACTACATGGCATGAACCCACATTGATCTGGATGTCTTAATCGAGACTAGTTGGAGTAATCAGCTAGCCAATACCTTACTTAGAATTTTTTAGTCCGTGTTAAAAACCGCACGTACTCCATCGGGTCTCAGCCAGGGTTAGGAATGGGTACTATTAGTGCTTCAAGAGCATGCTCTTGCAGTATTGTTCAGAATAACTAATTTCTGCACCAGAACCTCTATAAACGTGGGTAGGATTCTGCCAGGCAGCTGTCAAACCCTGTGACTTTGTCCATGGCCATTCCTGTAAAAGCCATTTTCATCTTCAGCTGTATCCAGTGGAAGTGCCTCAAGTCGCGATCTCCCAATGTATTCCTCTATCTCCCTGTCAGCCACCACCTTGTGTGATTTATATAGGTTTGAATAATACTCTACAAATGCACTATTAATTTCAACCTGTAAATGGATCATAGCACCCTTGATCATGCGTACTCCAGCTGCTTAACCCCCGCATGAGTCAGATTTCAATAGCCAGGCCAACAAGCATCCTGCCTTGCTCCCCTCACTTTGTGATCTGGTTTGATGTGCACTGTAGTCAAAACATGCAAGCTTTTCGGTAAGCTTGGAGTATATCCCTTTCATCTAGTAGTTCAACACATATTGTCTTGAAGGCACTCCGTTCTACCAATGCGCCGGAGACCAATCCCTCACTATTGCTAAAATACTGTTGTATCCCCGAAAGTGGGGCGCTATAGTTCAGTGACCTGAATTCGCCATGTAGGAATCACCACCCTCTGTTTTAACCCACTGTATGGCTAGCAACAGGGTTTGTGATCCAACAGAGTCTTACATAAAGTATTCTACTTAGGTCACTGTGGAGTTGAGTGGCCAGTGCAGATTATTCTGTCTAGCCCAACTTGTAAATTGAGGGTTGGGGAGTAAAAGGAGTACTTTCTATCTATAAGGTTGAATGTCCTACCATGAATCCGTTAGTCCCCAGTGGTGCAACTATCGGCGAGTGCCAGAGCACTTGTTACTACTAGCTCAGTGGGCAGGAGTCTGTTGTGCAATCGATCCAAGATCTTGTCTCTCACACTGTTAACAAGCATTGGTATAGCCAATAGGTCTCCCCTTTGGGACCTTATCAGTGTTTAGCCCTGCAACAGTTGATGTTGTTGCACCAAGGATATGGTGCTGCATAACTACATACTTATAAGGTCCCAAAAGCAAGGCCTATTGGCTATGCCAATGCTTGTTTTCATGTAGCAGGTGAGCTTACAATACAGCAAACGGAGTCACATCTAGGTGTCTGGGTGTGTATATGGTTTGAACAAACGTTCATGACAGGACATTATTGCGGTCTCAGCTGCCAAGGCTGAAGACAGTTGATTTCCCACAGTTTCTGTCACTGTGTAATAGACGTGTTAAAACTATATGCTCATCCAATCTTTGGACTCTCTGCAGAGCGCACAGGGGTATTGCCAAATATGTGTCAATTGCATTCTATGAAGAAGTGAATGAAGGTGATACACAACTGTTGAAATATTGACAGCACCTTAGAAAATACAATGCAGCGCACAAGTGTGTGTGTGTGTGTGTGTGTGTGTGTGTGAGAGAGATAGCGAGAGGGCATGGAGAAGTGTAGGAGGTGAAAGGAATGCACATGCAGAAGGAGAAAGTGAAACAGCAGCGCAGGAGAGGAAGGATATGACGTGTGAGTCATGCAGTCGAGGGACTTAGAATGAGATGTGTGACGGAAAGGGTGTAACAGAGAGAGATTGTAGACTAGAAGAAAGTAATGTGAAAGGAAGAATGGGAGAGATTACTTACTGATTTAATGTTGAATAAAAATCAGTGTTACCAAGCATTCGTAAAGCCAATCGGTATGGCTTGTTTTTGATGCATGCGTTTGGTGTTGTGTGATGTATTTGGCTGCACTAACACAGATAGAGACACAAGAACACCAGCCATGATGTGGCACGCGATGTCAAGCAAAGGAGTTTGGCAAACAAAAACATTTGGTTGGTTACTGGCTATTGATGTGGAGTGCAGCAATGATGCTTGGATGTTTACGTAAACAGCTGGCTGGATTCTTGGAAAATGGAACACGAGCGACATCGTCGATGCAAGATGAAGCAGGAAGGCGACCTTGGGTTTTAAAAAGGGTGCATTTATCATGTCCTACCTCAATTGTCCAGAACAATCAGCAGCCTTCAACAATCAGCGCCGCTGTTGACAGAGAGACGGACAGGAGAAAAGGCAACGGAGAGACAGCTGCAGGATTTACATCCCAGCGAGTGCCCTGCTGTCGCACGGAACTATACCAAAATTCGCTTCCCGATACAGGATTCAGCCCGCATCCCTGACTTAACGACGCGGCAGGATTAATGGAAAAAAGACACGTTTGCAGGTTGAAATCACAAACAAATGGCTATTTACAAATGCAATGGCTTTTTAAGTGGTTATGAGGAATGGGGCTGCATCTTTCACTAATCAAAAAAACGACATCGTTCTGAGCCTGTGAAGCGTAAATTGATTATAAAGGTGTAAATTACATTATTTGAGCAGCCTTCAACAATAAGCGCCGCTGTTGACAGAGAGACGGACAGGATAAAAGGCAATGGAGAGTTTAATCGCAGCTCTAGGTCTTGAATTTAATCAAATCCAAAACAATTATATGGAAAACAAGCACGAAAGTGAAAGCTAATTGAGGCACGCAAGACTTAATGAGCCTTGACGGAAACCCATATGGTGGCTGCGCGCGTGCACGCTCGCGTGAACACAAGCGCTAGGCCACCAAAAGCCCATGGCAGCACTTTGAAAACCCACACACTAAATTTCTCGAAGAGCAGCGCATGAGCTGGCTCAGCTTGACCTAAAATCCCCTAACACAACCATTGGGTAGTTAGAAATACACTTTCTTGTGCCCTTTTCAGAAAAATCAAACATCAAGTTTAATAAAGCATTCTAACAATTCAGTTTGAGGCAGATAACACATGTTAATTTTAAAAGTGTTCTGAATCCAAATGTGTATGCCATAGATGGCAAGTAATATAGCTCATCACGCTGAGCACCTGCTGCTACAATCTGGAGTTAGGAATTTCAAAATCTGAAGTGGCAACTACATCCTTCATTCTTAAAAGTTTCTTAAATATTTTACTAATTTAAAATGTCATATCAAAGCAATAATCAATCTATCATAAATACTTAAGTGTTAAAAGCCTTACAAGTTGAATCAAACATTTAGATACTAGTATAATACCTTATTACATGCACCACTAGAGATGGGCAAAGTTGTCTTCCGGAATGAATCACCCTTTCTAGATAACAAAATCAATATTCTGTGTAGTAATTTCTTAAAATGCATTCAAGCCCTTTAAACCGTGTTTACTTTTGTCCTTTGTCTACAAGATTCTGTCCTAGTTTAGCATCAGTGGGATCCAGTGCATTCCTTCCTTCCTCTGCCAGAGCCCACTCACATACATCATTCCTCCATTGCGCAACCCCAGGTCTATCCCACTGCAACCAGTGCATTGTAATACACCTCTGCGGTAGAATCATGCCCAGCGTAAAAACCTCTAACTCAGTTTTCTTTCTTAAGTCAAGGATGTAGGCTTGCAGTACAATGTTCCAAGGTTCCATCAATCAAATTCTCCACAACCAGTTGCAAACTTTTTACTTCAGTTTCCCATAAGCTAGCCACTAATGTATGCTTCCACGCCTTATGCATCCGATCTGTTCTAACGCAAATCACATTGAGGAAATGTATCTGGCAGTTGTGGGTAAATTTAGAGTATAATAGTTAGCTTGTAGTAATAGTCTGCATACATACTTACATCAAATTGAATCGTTATTGCATAACAGTCAAGGCTGTAAAATAAAACAACTCCTGCAGGAAAAAAAGATTCCTCGGGCACCACTGAACAGCACAACCTTTGCAGGGCTGGAGAACCACAGAGAGCAGAGAAACCGGGATTCTCTATTTTCACTGTCAGCTCCTGCAATACACTGCAGCAATCTCCCAAACTCAACCCCTCTTTCTATCAAAGGTGGCTAGAATGCAAAACTTCTGCTTACACAACATTATTCACCAGCGACCTGATACTACAGCCCAACTAAAGTGCATCATTGACTTCCTCACACCACTTACCATTATGTGAACAATCATATGCCCTCTCCATATGTTCTGTAAACATTCATGTGTGCCTAGTGTAACCAAGTTCCTACAAGTATGCATAGTATGTATTCCGTGAGGAGCTCTGCTACTCCTTCTCCCAAGGACTTCATTATATAAATACAGTGGCTTCCCCAAGTCTCTTAGCCTGATTAATGATTTGTTTTCCATTTTAAGGACAAATGAATGATAAACTCTAATCTGGGTAAGAAAGAAAGGACTACCCGCCTTCGGTTTTGTAGCTTTTTCTTGATTTTAGTTTGAGGAAATGGTTTAAAGACTGTCAAGTGGAGTGTAAACTATTTACCATGATGCAGCCTTTGGAATAGTGGAACAAGTATGAAAGGGACACGAATACCAAGGGCTCGTGACAGATGGGAGTTAATAAATTTCAGATTCACAGAGGAGTCTGATCTTAAATTTAATAGACAGATTATGTGCAAGAGAAGAGGTGCTAAAGTCTCAAATGAATCCTCCTTTTCTGGTGTGCGTAGTTGAGAGGTTTTCAAAATGTCCTTCGCTCAGAGACTCAAAGACCTGAAGGTAGAAATGACATTGTAGTGTGGTGTGAGTAACACCACAAGGTTACAATTTATGGTTATATATTATAATAGTTGTTCTTTTTGCTGAACCAGAGGCTCTCAATAAGGAAGGGCTAAGATGGCCTTTCAGGATTCTTTCCAGTGACTGCAGATTACAAAACTGCAAATCAGTATACACGTCATCTACAGCCTTTAATGCCTCCTTTTTTGCTCTGTGGGCTCACCCCCACTTGAAAGCTCAGAATTTGCTGCTTTATAACCTCATCATCCCCCCAAAATGTTTCTCGTGCTTTTTGCAGTGACGTTAGTGACCAGACGCCTAACAGACAAGTCCAGTCTTACTGTTAATGTATTACAATAGGCCTTTAAGCAGACTGGAAAGAAATTGAAACGTTCAACTTAGCTTTTTATGTACTGAATATATATTCGCCTTTGTTCCTTTACAGTGCTTTGCTGCCCTCCAGCTAAGTTTGCGCTATTCAAATAGTGCATACATTGTATGGTGGAAACCAAATGCTTTATGAAAGGTTCTGTTGAAAAACTCGTGCCGCTGAGCCGCAAAATGATAACAGTAAGTCACTGTTATGCAAGTTTAATATATTTTACACGAGGTATTCTTTTTGTGGCTAGTACATTAAAGTGGCAAATAAAAGACATAGGCGGAAACTGAACTTGTTTATAGTAAAAATAAAACAATTGCATTTTATAATTTAAACATTTCTATCTGCACCATATTAACTCTGCTCTCCATCCTCCCCCGCATACTATACCCTCTTGTATCACGCACCTCCTTTTCTCCATAACTCATTCCATAATGTACATGTACTTATTCCAATATATGTGCCTCTTACCCAAACTAAAGACCTCTCCAATGCTGTCAGCCCCTTGACGTACTGCATCCACTATTTAGCCTGCCTACTTCACGCGATCACTCGATGTACGTTTTTCACACATTATCCTGCCCTGGGCTTCCATTTAATGAATCACTACATTCTGAGAGCTGTGGTAATCATCTGATGTAACTGAACTGCCACACCTGATAACAATGATTTGGAAAAGGAAAGTTCTGGAACTGAATACATGGTGTACGTGAAGCGATATGGCCCTGTACTTATCACCTTCACACAGCTGCCTGACTATTTCAGTCTCAATTGGATGAGCAGAAGGCTGTAATGGACACTTTATTGATCATTAAATTCCTAGTGAAAATATTCACCGTTGTAATATAGTCATCATATGAACTAGTTAGTCTGTAAGGTAGGATACTGCATTAGAGAGTTATGTATGCAGACTGGGCATGTTTAGAATGCAATTGTCTGGATAACAGACAGAACGATTGACTAATGAGGGAGATGTTGCAGGGATTCTGCCCAAGAACACAACTATGAGCAGGATTATAGGACCTTGGTGTATAGGGACCGAGTCATCCTACCACCTGAGTACCCATGAGCCCAGGACCGACTAGCTATAGTGTCTCACTTGCTCTCCTACTCACTCACAGAGAAACAAGTGATTAGACGCCCCAGAACACAACACTCCCAGATCTCTCAGGAATCGCTGTAACAAGACACACCCTTTCACTCACTCTTGTACTTGTCCATAATAAGATCTGACAGAGACACAAAACAGTTTAAAATAATTATTTTAACTAACGTGCCCTAACATGCAGTATACATTCCACACCAAGCAGGAAAATGCATAGTACAAATACAGTTAGCAGAACAGCTAGTCCATATATCAAGAAAGAAGAGGTCACCATGAAAAGACAATGGAGAAAAGACAATAGAGCCTAACCTGCCCCCCCTTGCTAAGAAGAAGAATTATTATATATATCAAAAGATATCTGGGCTTTGTCAGCAGACTCCATACCTTAGCCTACAGAGAGTAAGTCTACATCACAGGTGCTGTCTCGCTCTTCTCCCTGGAAAGGTTCCTCTCCAAGTGTGTGCCACCTATTCGTGTACTTGCATAACACCAAAGTACGTCGTCCTAAATAATAGCTGCGTAGGTATATTGTGTCTAGGTGCAAAGGCCTTACCAGAACAAAATAACAAGGGGCATTGTTTATCGACCTTGCTCACGATGTTCAGACCAAATACCAGGACAGGCAGAGAAGGCACACAGCAGTCTGTTCTCATGTAAAAAGGGCGAACAAAGCCTTTGCAAAAATAAAGCTATGTAGTAACGTGTGCAAAGCTGCATAATGTCTGCAGAGCTCATGCTAATTTTATGGAGAAGACAATGTCCTGATGGGCCATGTGACAGAAATGTTGGGAGAAGTGCTTTGAAGAAATAGTGGAGTTAAGAGGAACTGAAGCTGCCAACACAACCCAAGGCAATCAGAAGCAAGATCATTCATTATCTTTAAAGATGCCCAGCGCACTTTCCTTCGGCAGCATGGAGAGGGTCCCAGGCACTTGTCTGTCAGAGCTGAGAGAAGCTTCAACTGCTAACACAACCACAGACCGTAAGAAGCCACATGTACCGGGTCTATCTCTACAGATGTCCTGCGCACTTTCCTTCAGCAGCATGGAGAGGGCCCCAGGCACTTGTCAGAGCTGAGAGAGGCTTCAACTGCTAATACGACCATAGACAGTCAAAGGCCACATGCACCAGGTCTGTCTCTGAAGATGTCCAGGGTCCTTTCCTTGGAGAGCAAAGGGACTGCCCCAGGCACTTCTTTGTTAGAGCTGAGAGAAGCTTCAACTGCTAACTTAACCAAACGCAGCCAGATGCCACATGCACCAGGTCTATCTCTACAGAGGTCCTGGGCCCTTTCCTTGGACAGCAAGGAGAGGGCAACAAGGCACTTCTTTGTGAGAGCTGCTTCAACTGCTAACCCAACCGAAGACAATCTGAAGCCACATCCACCAGGTCTACCTCTACAGATGTCCAGGGCTCTTTTCTTGGACAGCAAGGAGGGGGGCTTAAAGCACTCTATAGGAAGTCAAAGCAGAAAAGAGGCAGGAACTGTAACCAGGGACACATCTGAGTTCCATGACTATTTCGAGCTTTTGGGGAAGAGAAGGGATGGAAACTACTACGGGTATGCCTATGAAGACTAAATGGAACGTGAGGGTGAAGTGTAGACAATTACTACACACATTTTTCGCCGAGGGGATGAACATTCACAGCCAGAAGCAAACCGCATACCACTCACCGAGATAGGGTGAAAGAATGCTAGTGAAATTTGGGGAATGTGTTAGATGAGGTGGATTTAGCAGCACACGTGAGCTATATAAAACAATCCTAGAGCAGGTCTCAGTTCTAAAGAGGAATTAGATCAGGTAACATACCTGGTAAAATCAATTTCCACAGCAATCCGAAGAAAATTAGCTAAGTAGATCAGTAAAGTTATAATTTTGCTTTCAGTTTCACTTTATTCTACAAGTCACTGTAACCCACCCATGGAGGGGATGAGAGTCAATTTGGCAACTCCACCATCCTGCCCTAAACTGGAGTTTGGGAATGAGAACAAACTGAGGAAAACATTTACTTGACACTCACAACAGAACAATTATCCCATATTTGCAAACAGTAACTGACTGACCACCACTTAACAACTGACACTAAACAGTGTTAAGCAAGGAAGAAATGTCACCTTATACTGCTTGTGGTGGTGTTAATGGTATGAGTTAAAGTACTGGCAAAGAGGGTTAACAGGGTGTTTAATGAAACTGAATTTGAGTCACTAAGTGGACTTGTCTATGACGTGTTCACTCCTGGTTAGTCAGCTCAGATTTGGTAATGTGATTTGGGGAGATGTACGCATTGTTACTTACATAGCGAAAACTTCATCAAGGAGCATTGTACTTCAGGCAGGATTACAAGATGAATTAATTTTGAGTACCTTAACTGGGTTATTACACAATGGCATTAAAGAATTATACTACATTTCACATATTTAAAATATTTTATAGGCACAATGCAATTAAGTGAATTGCCCAGCTGATTTTTGCTCAGGTGACAAAGTTTGGATGAACTCAGACATATACATCACAAAAGCAGCATGTTGGTCATTAGGCCACGCAACAAAACATACAGATCCAGATGTGCCTGTTTTTGGGCAATTCTCCCTGAAATAAGGCCATTCTGGAACATACTGGTGAACACCAAACTTTAATCCCTGAGCACAGTGCTGCTAATCTAAATATGATGGTCTCAAATTAGAATCCAGAATATTAAAAACTGTATAAATGAAAGAAAACTTATTGTTGACATGACTTATTCCTGAGGACATATATTACAGACTTAGAACACAAAAATCAATAGAAAGTGTTAGCCTACCAGAAGGATCAGAATGAAATGAAAGCAAACCTGGTTTGAAGCACCTTTTACCTGAATTTCTTATAGTAAAACTTTATACATGTTAATCAGCAATGCTCATAGAATATTGTCAAGATGTTTCCCCGATCGCTCTAAATCTACGCAGTCAGTTTTAAACTTGTGAGACCCCCGCATGTGACTCATATGTGTAAAGCAGCAAGCAACGTAGCTACATTGTTGCCACAAAGACTACATACATCAAGATTTTGCAGATATATTGTTAAGATACATAAAAAAAACTTCTTGTGATTCATACCAGACGAAAAATTTAAACAAAAAATATAATCGGTATGACCCAGGTAACACAAGCATTTCCAAAGTTAATGTTTTGAACTAGAAGTCTAACTGAAGTTATCGAACTGGCTTACATGTTAAAGCCAATCTCATAAGTCACGGATTTGATTGTCTTTCATCTTTTTACTGCCTTTTGAAGGTAGCAAATCGGGCGTGCTGTATTTTTCTTATGTATTCTTTTGCTTTAAAATGTGCATTGCCTGTGATGGGGAACACAGTGATCAAAAGTCATGTCCGGTAGCTCCCATTAGAGGGTATGTCACGTTCTTTCTCTTTATATCTTTTTGTTTGCTGTATTTTACTTCCGTTAGCCTCTGTATCCATTTTGTTATTTGTTTTTTTAAAGAAGTATTATGAAGAGCTAATCACCAGCTACGCCACTTCTGAACTCTGAGAAAACGTGTATATTTTTGTTGAATATACCTTTACCAACTCATGCCGAAATCTCCTCTGTAGTCTTCTGGACGATTCAACCCTGGTCTGCCCTTGTGATGGGTCAACTACCCAAGTTTTGTTCCATTTTATGTTTTTTTGCAGATTTTACAGCCCCTCTCTTCTTATTCTACATTAAGTAAACTTTAAATAAGTCTAATCTAGAGTAGAGCTGTCGAGATGTGTCCACACAGTAGAGATGCGTTAATCTATCTCAGCTACTAGGCAGTTCTGACATTTGTTACAGTCTGCTTCTTTCTTAAAGAGGCAGGTAGATGTAGAAAAATCGATGGAGGGTTGAGTACTCGATTAATTGTTGTTTTGTGTGAGTTTTAAGTATAACTGGCAGTCATACACCTGATTTGTTTTAATTTTGATACTGCAGGTTTTAGTCAGCATATTTAAATACATGTGTGCTCATGTGTTTAGAACATGATATACCGATGTGTATATGGGCTTTGTTCCCCTTTTTATGTGTGATATTTTTATGGCTAGGCCGCAAAAATTATTTTTGAGTATGTTACGTTGCTAGTACCACTATTAACACAGAACCTATATTTGTATCTGTAAATGCGTTATACTATATTTGTAGGTACAAAAGGGGGTGGTGATGGACAGAGCATCTGAACCAATCAAACACTCACACCCAGTCAACAGATCTGGGTTAAATCCATCACCGTTCTTTAGCCCACTCTGCCACCCCAGTTCAGACATGGCCATATGCAAATCAGTCTGACCCTGTGCCTCATGGGAACAGTCCAGCCCGAACTGCCAAGCCATGCCTTCCCTGGACCGGAAACAAGCATCCTAGGACCGGTTTCTGGAATTTCAGCCATCTTCAGCCAGGCTTGCTTGAATCCAGTGGCAAAGTGAGCAAGGGACTCACGTCTGAGCATACCCTGCTAACATATGGCGAACATAGCGGTACAAAAGGGGTGGTGATGGACGGAGCATCTGAACCAATCAAACACTCACACCCAGTCAACAGATCTGGGTTAAATCCATCACCGTTCTTTAGTCCACTCTGCCACCCCAGTTCAGACATGGCCATATGCAAATCAGTGTGACCCTGTGCCTCATGGGAACAGTCCAGCCCGAACTGCCAAGCCATGCCTTCCCTGGACCGGAAACAAGCTTCCTAGGACCGGTTTCTGGCATTTCAGCTGCCTTCAGCCAGGCTTGCTTGGATCCAGTGGCAAAGCGAGCAAGGGACTCACGGCTGAAATGCCAGAAACCAGTCCTAGGAAGCTTGTTTCCGGTCCAGGGAAGGAATGGCTTGGCAGTTCGGGCTGGTCTGTTCCCATGAGGCACAGGGTCAGACTGATTTGCATATGGCCATGTCTGAACTGGGATGGCATAGTGGGCTAAAGAACGGTGATGGATTAAACCAAGATCTGTTGACTGGGTGTGAGTGTTAGATTGGTTCAGATGCTCCGTCCATCACCACCCCCTTTTGTACCGCTTTGTTCGCCATAAGTTGGCATGGTTTGCTCAGACGTGAGTCGCTTGCTCACTTTGCCACTGGATTCAAGGAAGCCTGGCTGAAGACGGCTGAAATGCCAGAAATCGGTCCTAGGAAGCTTGTTTCCTGTCCAGGGAAGGCATGGCTTGGCAGTTCGGGCTGGACTGTTCCCATGAGGCACAGGGTTGGACTCATTTGCATATGGCCATGTCTGAACTGGGGTGGCAGAGTGGGCTAAAGAACGGTGATGGATAAAACCCAGATCTGTTGACTGGGTGTGAGTGTTTGATTGGTTCAAATGCTCCATCCATCACCACCCCCTTTGTACCACATGCTATATTTGTATGCACTTTAGCAGCTTTTGGCTGACTGCAGAGCACCTGTCTGTTTTTCCATTTCTGCATGATTATGGGACTAGGGATTGGCCAAGTAGGAGTTTAGTGCCCTCTCTTTAGGGCTTTGGGATGTTATGCACTTTATTTATTTTATGATGCGGTGGAATACGTTTTGACTGCATGATTGTTGATGTTGCTAATTATGTATTGTAATGCTTTTATAGTATTTTTCCTAAAACTGAATAAAGTTGATTTGACTTTGAAATCCCCCAAATGTTTTTCAATATTAAACTAAACATGCACATTATAAATATTATTAACATTGTCTAGCTTAAAGTCAAGATTTACAATGGTTAAAATGGAAAACGTCACAAAAATAACAATCTACGTTAAATGCAATATGTTTTGATGCAAAAGGCAGGTTAGTGTCGTTGACATTAATGACATGAAAATAACAGGTTATGTATATAAAATTACATCATTATCAATTAACGGTAAGTAAAAACAGGCCACCATAACCTTTCCTAACGCTGCTTATGAATGAGAAGGCGCTATGTAACTATCAGAATAATATATCAGACTTTGCTTGAAACTAACTACAACTTATTTACAATCGCCATTTGGTTGGTTTTCCTGTTCCTGAAAGCTCAACATAATTAATTACAGTAGCAGGATAGTTTTAATAGAAAAGCTATTATCTAGCTACATGGGTACACTCTTAAGCTTGGGGCACGATGTCCCAGTAGCTGGAGATGGAGCAAAAATAGGTAAACATAGTTGCCACTTGTGCTGCCTTTTAAGGAAAGAGTGCTTTACATGCTGGTATTATTGAACCTACACTTACATTGTTAAAAGTGAAACTACAAGTACTGGATGCAGCATCGTTAAGGCAACCAACAGAGTACTCTTTGAAGGTGCCACACATGGCATGGGACCATTTGCAAGTATAACTCTTGGGTACAGTATCAAAACTTGTCTACAGATCTCAATGCATAGTCCAGCTTGAACAAGGACTCGGGCTAGGCCACAGTATCTGATGTTAGTTACAGCGTCACCCCTGTGCGAAAGAAATGTGTACTTCTAACAGAGACACAGAATTTGTAGAAGAGGGCTGTACTTTTATATCCCGGTTTGTTGGCAGATCTCCCGAATCTGTCACTTTCCTCCTCTCCTCAACATCCCTTGTCCATACAACAGCTGAGCAACCCCCAGTATTTACCTGCATGTATAAACACGCCCACCAGTCGAAAGCATGTCGAGGCAAAGTTTAAGATACACCTGCACTTCAGTGTCATCACAAGGTTGGGAGATTGAGAATGTAGCGCTCTATGCAACATCTCCACGTCATAAAGGCTCTCTTCTAAGCTCCATAAGACCCCCACGCCCCTCCCCACTCTAGAACCTTTAGTTTCCATCTGTTCTACAACACTGAGCTCTACTCCGCTCAGCTATATAATTACCTCGCTTGCAGTGGCCGGTGAGCTGGGGGCCGGAACCAGCGCTCCGAGACTTCCTCATGTTCCCGGGGGCCGGCACATCCCGGGCCGAGGTTAAGGGTCAGATGCTCCAGTTACCGGAGTCTGACGTCACTACTCCGCTAACGGGAACATCAGCAGTGCGGGGCCCCCAGCAGCTAGCGCCTCGCCCTTCCACCGTGCGGACACTCCTCCCATTGGCCACGGGAGGCGGGGCTATGCGTTCCAAGTCTCTCTCTGGCAACCATCACTAGCTTCCGGGTTCTGGGAGCATTTTATTGGTCGGTGATTGATTGTTTCGCCTTATGTTACCCCGATTGGACCAGAAAGGGAGAGTTGCGCGTCCCCATGGCAACGCGTCGTCCTTCGTTCATTTCAATCCAGGAAGTTATTGGACAACACAGCCCTTCGAGGAGACCATCTTGAGAAGGGCGAGGAGGCACGTCAGCCTCATTCAGCACCAGCAGTTGAAAAAGATGTCCATTCCTAAGAATTTTCTTAGACTGTTCTGACTTCTTACACTGATCTGTGTCTTCACGAACCTGGTACCGACTTGGCATGTATCACTTGTGTGGTTCGAGATCCGCCGTCTGTACCCCCACCCACACACAAACACAGTATAGTTTCATAGGTCAAGGGAAAGAATGGGATTCGAAAAAAGCGTTGACAAAGTCAAAAGGTCTGGTGTTTATTATTACCCCTGAGGCGCTATTATGGAGGTTAGCATTCTACTTCAGAACTCTAGATTTATTTTATTATTTTTTTGTTTATTTATGCATTTTTGTACAGTGTGTATTTTGCCCAAAGGTACTAAAGCACTTTACAATAGACATACGTCGTTACATGTACAAGTACATTAAGTACTAAAGTTTAAAATATCGTTATAATAAGTTCCAGAATTTCAAAATAGTAAATGATTACCAAAGGCACAGAATTACAATTTTTCAAGATGTAGATAGAATGAATTGCAGCAGGGAATACTTTGTTTACTGGTGCCATGTACTGGGAAGCGTCTGATGAAATGTACGGCAGGGCTACCCAGTGCAGTTGGGGTATCCCTCTAAGCACAGCCTAATCACAGCAGTGGAATGAATGCTCACATGCACACACAGTGAGCGTACAGCAGTGACAGCTCGCACAGGTAACGCTGTGGGGCGGCGAGGCAGGCGGGGCTGGGTGGGGGTAGTGGAGTGTGACATACAACGGGAAAGTGGAGAGTAAAGAAAGAAAGAAATAAAAGCACTTATTTTGCGTCGCAGCTTTGCCGACTCTGCTTTTTCTCAGGGGGATGCTGGGAACACTTCCCTTGGTTCCCTTAGGGATTACTTTGGGGCCCTTTCTGGAACTCCCTCTGTTTACCCTTGGCCCCCCACTGTTCTGCTGGGGACCCTGCCCACCTTTGGTGAAGTGTCCCACATGACCCTTGTGGACCCGGGTACTCACCCAGCGGCCACCTCTTCAGCAAGCTTCCTAGGGTTAGTCAGCTTGCTATCAATAAGGTGCTGGCGTAGCTCTGGAAAACAATTGCTAGACAAGTGCTCGCAAACAAACCATAGAGCCCCTGATAATCATTCACTTTGCTACCCTTCACCCAACCATCCTATGCTCTGCAAAAAAAAAGTCACATATTCTACCCAAGTGCTAGACTCCAGTTTCTTACAATTCCTAAACCTTTGTCTATATTATGTTATTAAGGCTTCCTTCATTTGCACATAAGAATTCAGATCCTCAGAAGGCAATTCCAATAAGGTATCTCGCCCATCACATAGGAACCGCCCCCACAACCCTGCTCTCCAATTCTTCTCAGGGACCCGGTGGGGGGTCTTAGCTACCTCATAGGCCTTAAACCATTGCCCAATATCTTCACTCTTATGAAAATCCTTAATGACATCCTTGGGAATAAACACTCTTGTTTCTACAGGTACGGACGGTGCTCTGCCACCAGAGGGAGAAATTTCTAAACTTTTAGCTTTCAATTCCATTTCCCTCAACATCCTCTCATGCTTCAAATGCATTCTTTTCTCCGTGCAGCGAACTCGGTAACTTCTGAGCCGAGACAGGCCCTGCAACACTCTTCTCCGGTGATGCAACAGTGACCTCTGCAGCGGCGATACGCTTTTCCGGTGATGCAACACGATTCGTCGGTAATGCGATAGCAAACAGATGCGGCGGCAGCACGCTTCTTCGGCGATGCGACGGCAACTGCTGCGGCGGCAACACGCTTCTCCTCGTTGCGTCGCGCTTCCAGCTCCCAGCGACACGCAGTCTTCTCAGAGGGCCCAAACAACAGTAGGCACCTCTCTGCAGGTAGAATTCCCAGCAAGGGGATTCAGGGTAGCTGGTGGTGAAGTCTTGTATTCCTGTGATTTCAGGCAGGAGGCAAGCA
Organism: Lissotriton helveticus; assembly: GCF_964261635.1. Lineage (NCBI taxonomy): Eukaryota > Metazoa > Chordata > Amphibia > Caudata > Salamandridae > Lissotriton > Lissotriton helveticus. The sequence goes on along the minus strand of NC_136068.1, from coordinate 134,520,346 downwards.
CACTTCAAGCCCTTGGAGACTCTTCCTCAAGATTATGAAAAGTTCACAAAAGTCCTTTTCCCCTTTCATTGGCAATAAAGTAACCACTGCAGGCCAACCCCAGAAATAGCAAAACAGCACAGGGGCAGTCTCCTCATTCAGCTTCCTTGGTTCTTCTCCTTGGCAAAGGTTTGTCTTGATTCCCAGAAGTGAACTACAGTTCTGTGGACTGGGTCCTAATATTTATACTGCAAAATCCTTTGTTCTCTGAAGGCAGAGAGTGTCTGTACCTAGTCAAAACCAGTTCTGTCCTCCTGGGTGCAGCTTCCTGGCAGGAAGGGGAGACAGCATTGTTAGAAATCGGACCTGGGCCAGGTAGCTGACAATAAATCTCCCCCTACTCTCTATTCTATGAGGGCTCAGGTCAGTGAAAAGAAATCTCCGCCCCCCTACTCTCTATTCAATGCAGGTCCTATTCAGCCCAGCCCTGACCCATCAGACTGCTGGAGCGAAGGCCCTCTCCGGATACACAAACCTGGCAGAAACATGCTGGATGGTTAGGCAAGAAAAGACCTACTTTCTAAAAGTGGTATTTTCGTTTTGATTTCAAATCGTTTTTATTGAGTTACAAGAAGTGACAAATAATTAGAACAATAATAATAGTAAAAAGTAAATCAATCAGGAGAAAACAAATACAAGACAAAATAAGTAAATAAATAGAAACTAGAAATTGCTCAAGTGCCCAGCTAAGGTATTCACAGTTCCCCATGAGAGTTCAAAGGAGTATACAATACTGTATATAACACAAGTGTGTCAAGTAATTACATTCTACGCAATTATAGAAGCAAGAAATACAATACAGTACAGGAGATTTTTCACGGTGGGTCGTATGAGAATGATGAGGCATCAAGGGACTTCCAGAGTTTCCTGTGGGTTTCACTCCATGGAGAGGTATGGAGTGAGACATTGTCCGCTCCTCTGAGGAAAGATAGCCACTCTTGCCACATTCTAAAAAACACATCATTGGTGTTTTTCCACTTACACAATACAATTTTACAGGCTAAGGTGAGCATGAGGTCTAGCAAGTATCGGTCGTTTACATTTTCGACTTTAGGGTCCAAAGCACCTAATATAATATATGAAAATTCTCTTGGAGGGATTATGTTGAAAGCCTTACTTATACACGCATAAACCTTGTCCCAGTAGGTTTGTAAAGTAAGTTTAAAGATTTTTTCGGGTGTCCAGTTTGTCCTATTTATTAGCATAAGTTTGGTTTGCGACAGTATTGAAGATATTTTATTTGAAAATGGGTTGGTATGTATTTTGTCCCAGTCATATGTGATGTTGTTTGAGTTGGGTTCAGATTCCCACTTAACTTCACATTTTCTGTGAGATTTGTGAGGCTTGGGGGAAAGAAGTTTATATATTTTAGAGACGGTGTGTCCTGACTCTAGTAGCTGTGACATCTTGGAGACAATCGACGGGTCGTAGGGTTTAATAGAGAGCATCGAAAGGAGAGATTTTAGCTTTAGGAAGTTATAAAAAACTCCTTTGGTTTTAGTCCGGGTCGATCTTGTAGGGTAGTAAAAGGTAATGGGAGGGCCCCTATAAAGAGGTTTTTGACTAGATTTTTGCCGTTTTGAGACCAGTATTCCCAGTGGAGCATCTCACCATCGATCTTCAGGCTCGGGTTGCGCCAGAGAGAGGACATATTGGACTTATTGATTTTTAGTGTGGAGAGGTGGTCCTGCTGTAAAAGGGCTCTTTCAGTATTAAGCAGAAGGTACTTTGAATGGGGGAGGTGGGATACATTCATGGTGAGGAGAGCAGGTAGAGGCATATCATTGATGATTGACTTCTCTATATCTATCCAGGCTGGGGTATAATCAGTCTGAGTGATTAGTCAATTGGCCTCTTGTTTGCAAAGATACACTGTTTGATAGTTCTTAAAGTTTGGAAGGCACAGACCACCTTTCTCTTTCGGTTATTGAAGTTTTTCCATTGATATTCTGGGTTTCTTGCCTTACCAAAGGAACGTACTAAAAAGTTAATAGATTCTATTCAGGAAGTCATTTGAAAAAGTAATTGGTAGCATGCTAGCTAGATAGTCAGTTAACAAGAGGAGTAACCATAATTTTTACAGTCTTAGCCCTATCCCACCACAATAGATATTTAGGTGACCACCCATCTAGCAATGAAGAGATTTTCTTGTAGAGTGCGTCTCGTTGGCTTGGAGGGTGGTGATCAAATTTCCGGTGAAGTCTAGGCCCAGGTACTTGAAGCACTTAGGTTGCCACAGGAGACCAGATTCGCCCATAATTTCTTTACCACCAAGGTTATTCAGGAGTTTAACAGTCTTATCTTTATTTAATTTGTACCCAGATACGACAGCAAAGTCTTCTATTGAGGACATGAGAGCAGGGATAGCAGCTTCGGCATTCTCGAAGACAACTAGTACGTCATTGGCATACTCAGTAATCTTGACCATGCAGTCATTAAAACATATCCCTGAGATCTAGCTATTATTCCTAAAATTGTATAGGAAGGGTTCAATTGCAAGCAGAAATAAGAAGAGAGAAATGGGGCAGCCTTGTCTTGTTCCTTTTTCTAATTTGAAGGAAGATGAGAGGGCGCCTCCCGCTCTTACCCTAGCCAAGGGATTAAAATAAAGTGACATTACCATGCACGTAAAATTGTCGCCCAAGTAAAATTTATCCAGCGTTGCTTTCAGGTAGGCCCAATCTACTTTGTTGAAAGCCTTTTTGGCATCCAAAGTGATAGCCACTGTTGGCAAGTCATTAAGTTTGGCTTTCTCCAGTACATGAGCTAGGATTCGGGTATTGTCACTTGATAATCTGCTCTTTAAATAAAAAACTTGCGAGGGGTGGATACGTTTGGGTAAGAATTTTTGAAGACGCTTGGCAAGAATCATTGCGTACATTTTACAGTCTAAATTAATTAGGGATATCAGTCTATACGTTTTGGGGAGTTTTGGATCTTTCCCTTCTTTTGGGATTACTGCTATAATGGCTTCTGCTAGTGCAGGGGTGGGGGAATCATATCGCCCGACGCCCGAACCATGTTGTTTTTATTGATGGGCAAGAAGATTTATTGTCTATTATGTCCGACGGACAAGTAGACATTAAATCACGTTAGTACAACAGGTTGTTGGCACTCTGGGGCTCACAGCCAATCCGAAGCTTGCACAGAGTCTTTGGAGGCATCTGATTGGCTAGCAGCCCATGACTGGGCTCTAGCCAGTGGTTGGCTGTGGGGGTTAAACGTCACTCAGTCTATGCAAGCAGAAGTCCGTGGCCGTAGCGGGGCTCGCTTTCAGGTAAATTAAGCAGTTTTGCCCGTTTCAGCATTGCTAGTATTTGAAAGTGTGAGGTTGGATGCTCCCATTAAACTATTCTGTACTTGATTGCGTGGAATTGTGACAGAGGTGCGATTTTTTTTTTAGCAACTATCGGTAAAACTGGCCCGCCGTGGCGCCTCAGAAGAGGACGTCAAAAAAGCGTATTGCAAGCAGGCGCGCTGCGCCACTACCGTGACAAAAAGAGGGAGCCAGGCTCTGAGAACAGCTTAATGGTGATTGCCGAGGCTTCAGACGTGGTTAGTGACCCCAAAAAACGAGAGTTCTTCGACAAGTACAGTGAATATAATTATGAAGGGCGTCGATGGCGGGCTCGGTGGACCCGTCATTCAGTTACACTTTCCACTGTGATCCTCATAATGTTTTCAGAGTTCTTCAATTCTTTTGATGCGTGCTACTGTGCACGAAGCGCAACAAACACACGGAAGTTAATGACCCATTTGCCAGCTTTGGGATGGGGGTCGGTGGATTCAGTAACGGGTTTTCTGCGGGCTCAGCGAGGACGTAATCACGTCAGCAAAAATCAAGACCCTCCAGTAGTGCATGCACTTAAAGGTATCTTGATGAAATCTACACCGGCTGCAGCAGTTAAATGAAGATTTTTTGATAAGCACCTGAATCCAGACGGCAGAACTGCACACTCCGAAGGACGAGATTGTAACCTTAGAAATCAAGAAAGGGCATGAAGATTACCTTCCCTAATGAAGGAGACGAAACACCCACAAGCATCCTCTCCGATCGAGTCTTTGTTCTGAAAAGATAAACCCCATCTAGTCTTCAGAGGGAAGGCTCGGACATTATCCACCCAGTAAAAATCACCCTGATAGAGGCGTTCTGTGGTACAGTTAATCCCCCGACCCTGGACAGCAGGACCATCCGACCGTCTTCAAGGACGACATAATTGAAACTGAATCCCAGGCGAAGGCCTCCTGCCACCCAAAGCCGCAGAGCAGCGGGGCGACCTCATCCTCAGTTCCCAGACTGAATTCCTCCCTCATCAAAGAAAGTACTGGAGCAGATACTGCCCGCATAGCCACAACGTGGACAAAACAATCGAACTGGAAAGTTGGTGTTTGGCCTGAAGAAAAACTGTAAAAAGTGAGTGTTATACAGGAATATTCAATAGTAACATGCTTAAGGCATTCTTGTATTAAAACGGGTGTCATGTTTTCAAGTTTTTATCTATTGGGCCTGACCAAAGGTAGTGTGTGTGAAACTTGGGGTTGCATTATGCAAGCTGTTGTTTTTTCACCGATATACAGCAGGGTACCATGACTTCACTGTGCACCGAGGTTAGGTACTGGTAAAATGTTTAAAACATGTAAATCCGTATTTGTATGGTGCACTTGAACATCTGCATAGTGCATTAATGTTTGTTAAAGTCAATAAGCCAGACAGCAGAGGCGCAACTAGACTGAGGCCCATTTGGGGGGAGAGGGGGGCCCTAAACTTCCAACTATAGACAGTGAGTGGAGATGCAGGGGCTCTAAGAAGGGGTGAAAACACAATAAAAAGCTTAGTTAACAAATGAATGGTCTTTGAAAGACCTGTGAAGTACTCGGTTGCAGCTGCGTGTGTGCCCGGGAAGCTGTCTCAGCCCAGGCTGACACACACGGGGGGAGGGAGTGGGGTCTGAAGGCCTTTGATCCCAATCAGCGTTGCGCCGCGCGCCTGCCGTACAGGGATACCATTTCTCCTGACTGGATCATGCAGCTGTGTGAGGGGTGTTCTCAATGAGGTGGGACAGCACTTATTTGTGAGGTTTTAACTTTCCCATCCTTTGCATGGACTTTTGAGGGGGTTGGAATGCTTTCATTTTTTAAATCCTTTCATCTGTAATGTCCATTTTCAGGTGTAAGGGCCTTTGCTTCTGTGGAACTTCTGAGAATCTTGGACAGTGTCTCTGTAAATCTCACCTCTTGTTAGTAATGTTCTTAATACAGTGATTAATTAATTTTTTTAAAAGCATTGCTAGGGTGTTTAAAAGGGTTATTTTTTCGAGCAGATCGCTCTGAATAGAATAGAACTGCTGCGCCTGCTGTGACGGACTGTGTGTACTGAGAGACCCTTATGGCTGCAGGAAGCGCAGGCTCCCATCGCCCTCATCGCTGCTATTGGAGTAGTGCCACTCAGCGCACCTCTCCATTGGTGGGCAGAGCAGATTCAAACTCCCTTTCACACAAGACGTGTGACAGAGATGCCAGATTGTGCAATTTCCCTCACAAATGGGTGATATTTTTCCCATTTGTGCGAGAAAATACTCAATTGACCAGTGCCTTCTATTTTTCAAGCTTAATTTGGCCCATTGTGCGCATATTTTTAAGCTGTGGCGGCGCCTCAGCGTCAGCACTGCAATTTATCATTCTTGAGCTGCCATGCTTGCTAAAAAATTGTAAAAGGACGCTGCCATTACTAGATAATGGGTAAGGAGGTACCCGAGAGGGAGGCGCAAAGGTGGCATTGCATTTGCGGGACTCACTACGATGATTTTCTTGAGGAGGGTCCTGTCAGTCTGGAACAGAGGCACGACGCATAAATTGCACCATTCTCATTGTTTGTTCAGACCCATGACTTCAGACCCAGATCTGAATGTGGGTGAAAAATACATTTATTTCGAAAAGTGAATGTTGTTTTCCATAGAACACAGTAGATGCCTCAATGTACTAATAATATCAAATTCTGCTATTTGTGTCATGTTGCAGAATGATATGTGATTGCGTCATCACTTTTATGTCTGTCTTTAGCCAAGACCTTTTGATTTTACTAAAATATGTATAATATTACTTAATGGTGCTTTAAGCCACCTCTATTCACCCATTGGTCTGTTGTTGGGTCATTCCCATATTGCTTCAACCCACTACAGCATACAGCATGGGGAAGTGGGTCAGCATCATTACTTAATCCTCTGATTAAAGTCACTTTGAGTAGCTGCAGTGCATTTTTCTCTTTCACAAGGTGCACATCCACACTCAAGGAGTTTCCCTGAGTACCAGAGTTACCAGATGTGATCGTAGAACACATTTGAAGTGAGCCCATGGCATATTTCAGCTTTATCAGTTCTTATCTCCTTCCAACGCTGTTGTAAATTCTGTTTGAAGTGGACTGCTGCTCTCTCATGGCATTCCCGGACTCTCTTTCACCAGTGGTTATTTGATCAACTTTGCCCAGGACAAGTGGATTTTGCAGGACATGTAGATCTCAGTGGTATTTTGTCCCTTGGACAACTAGATTATTTGGAAAATTCCACACCCCTGACTACAGCATACAGCATGGGGAAGTGGGTCAGCATCATTACTTAATCCTCTGATTAAAGTCACTTTGAGTAGCTGCAGTGCATTTTTCTCTTTCACAAGGTGCACATCCACACTCAAGGAGTTTCCCTGAGTACCAGAGTTACCAGATGTGATCGTAGAACACATTTGAAGTGAGCCCATGGCATATTTCAGCTTTATCAGTTCCTATCTCCTTCCAACGCTGTTGTAAATTCTGTTTGAAGTGGACTGCTGCTCTCTCATGGCATTCCCGGACTCTCTTTCACCAGTGGTTATTTGATCAACTTTGCCCAGGACAAGTGGATTTTGCAGGACATGTAGATCTCAGTGGTATTTTGTCCCTTGGACAACTAGATTATTTGGAAAATTCCACACCCCTGTAGTGTCCCATTAATTTGACCTGAGCTACTAAATTCATGGTAACAATTGTTGAGTTTAGACTCGCTAGACTCCAGACGGGTTCCCAATTCACAATGAAAACGTAGTTGACAAACTTTTTACTGAATATGCATTATTAATTGGTTTTTTTGTACATTTGAAAATTATGGTTTTTTAAGAACTGAATGTATTGTCCAAAATGTATTGTACATAAAAGGATTTTTATGATTCTATGTAACTATGATGATATCATTAGGATTTTAATGTGTTTAGCAAATTTTATGATTGTATTTTCTTTGCTTTGACAATATCAAAATAAAAACTATATTTTGATACATACAGTTGTTAGTGTTGGTTGAACTAGACTATTTGGGGTAATTGCTGTTGTGTTGAAGCCTAAATGAATGTTTTAGTCAATTATAAAGTTATAATACTCAGAAAGGAAATCTCCTTTTGTTGATTTATTTCCCGGTCCTTTCTGGGTTTTACAGGGAAATCTCTCCCCTTTTTTCAGTTGTTTTCTATGATAAGTTCATCAGCTTTTTATTTGAAACATTCAAGCATGTCGTGATTCGTTTGTAAATTCATACAATTTTCTTCATGTTTAGAAACATAATCAAATTCTTATGCCACTGACATCAATATAAGTAATGCGCCATTTTTTACAACACCCAATGCATTTCGGGTCGGAAATACATGACCCTTCGTCAGGGGTCTGTTAAATGAAAACAAAACAGGACCAGATTAGTCACTCTGCATACTATCTCAATGTGAAATACATTTGACACATAAAAAACGAAATGCACAGTGAAACATTCGTCTGTCAAAATGCTCGTAAACTATGTTCTCTAATAATCAGGGTCATGTGTGCTCCCATCAAACTCCTAAGCCATTGACAGCAAATTGTAGGTCTGCGCTACATATTCATTAAAAGATCTTTAAAGTTAAACATATCGTACATCCATAACACGCCATGTTAACACCCCAAAGTAACACTCACGTTAATCTTAGCGCGGTCGCGCTTCCCGGTGGATTCAAAACTGTTTCCTGACTGCGAAGCAACGAAGCTTCTCATAGGTTTACTTGAGTTACACGTGATCGCGGCATCAACCAATGGGGTTGAAATACCGTGATCATGTAATATGAGTGCAATGGCTTCACAATCTCAAGGCGCCATAGAGGACGACTAAAACTACATTACCCATGGTTATCTCACTCGATTATCATAAGAACCATACGATGACATTAACTGACCTGATGATTAAATGCACACGCTTAAATATATGCCAAAAAAAGAATAAACAACAGCATCCAATTTTAAAACGAACATATGGTGTTATACATTACCACCTTCTTTGGGGGAACAGAAATGTGCCGAAACACTGGCTGTGACTTCAGTTCTGTTATAATACCCATGTATGCTCAATACGATCATTTAAACCCCAAGGCAGGGTAGAATTCAGTCTCTTTATCCAATAAAATTCCGCTCTAAGTCTCTGTTTTATCGGATCCATGTCTGGGCTCTGTATGATCGACTCGATGACCATGAATTTTAATTGCGATATCTGATGATTCATCTCGTTCCAATGGCTTGCAACTGATGATTTAAGATTGCGTTGTCTAATGTTACTTTTGTGTTCCGTGATTCGGATTTTAACTTTGCGTTCAGTTTGGCCAATGTATATTTTGCCACATGGGCATTTGATCATGTATATACAGTTAGATGTGTCACACGTACTGGAATGTTGCAATGCGATTGAAAAACCCTTAGTAGGATGCGTGAGCGTTTTACCGCAGATGACATTATTGCAATGGATGCAATTGAAACATTTCGCCATGCCTTTCCATTTGGTCTTGTCTTTAACCGGTGCATTTAACAATTCTTTTAAATTTTTTGATCTTTGATATGCAAAGGTAATGTGATCATCATATAATCCTTGCAGATCGGGTTCCAACTGTATCAAATGCCAATGTTTGATGATGGATTTTTTGATTCTGGCCGAGTCTGATGAATACTTGAGTACACACACGGTTTTTTGTTGTTGAGATTTTTGCCTTCTCTGTGTTAAGAGATCTATTCTCTTGATTTTGTCTACTTTCATCAAAGCGTGCTGTAGTACATCATGTGGATAACCTCTTTGTTTGTACTTTGTTGTCTGTTGTTCAAAGGATTTGACTAATTCTTGTTCTGTAGATATGATTCTCTTCAGTTGTATATACTGAGACATTGGTAAATGTTTTTTCAATGGCTCTGGATGAAAACTTTGGAATGCCAAGCATGCATTTCTATCCGTTGGTTTATGAAAGACTTTGGTGCTGATGTCTTGATTGTTTATGGTGATGCTCACATCCAGGAAAGCTATAGTTTCTTTAGAGATGGTGTGGGTGAACTTGATTCTCTCATTCTGGTTGTTCAAACAATTTATGTTATTGACCAATGTGTCTTCTGTGCCGTGCCAGATTAAAAAGATATCATCGATAAATCGCTTGAACATGATTATACCTGCTTTCCACTCTGGATTATCCAAGATGTAGTCTTTCTCGAATTTCTGCATGAAAATATTCGCATATGAGGGGGCCCCCCCAAAACCCATTGATGTGCCGTTGGATTGATTGTAAAAGCGACCATTCCACTCGAAATAACTATGGTATAGTGCAAACTGCATTAACTCCAATATCAAAAGCCTCTGATATTCTTCCAAATCACTGTGTAGTAAACACCATTCCAATGCTTCAATGCCTTCCCTGTGGGGAATGGAAGTGTACAGAGACACTACATCGATGGTACATAGACAATACGACTCTCCTTGTAACAATTTAACTTCATTCAGCATGTTCAAAAAAGTTGTGGTATCCTTAATGTATGTCTCGCTACTTTGGACCAACGGTTGCAAAAATTTATCTACAAATTTACCTACTGGTTCCGAGATCGATCCGCAGGCTGAGACTATGGGTCTAAACGGCGGTTTGATGGGATCTTTGTGGATCTTGGGCAACATATACAGTTGCGGTCTTCTTGGATGTGTTATGTGAAAGTAGGCATGGGTTTTCTGAGTTATCCATTTCATGGTTAGCGCGTGATCCACAATTTGATATAATACCTTCTGGTATTCTTGTGTGGGATCCGAGCTGAGAGGGAGGTATATGTCTTGATTTAGGACATGCTTATTGACACTTAAGTTGTAGAATTCAGTGTCCATGACTATAAGGGCGCCGCCCTTGTCTGCTCTCTGGAAAGTCAAACTTTTGTCTTGGTTCAAATTTTTCAAAGTGTTCCATTCTTTTGGATTCAAGTTGTTGTGTTTAGGTTTGCTAAACGGTATTTTTTGGATATCAACCATTACCGATCTTTCAAAGGCTTCTATTGATTTGTGGGTCATAGGAGCACAAAAAGAACTTGGTGGTCTGAATTCATGGTCCCATGTGGGACTCTGAGACTGTAGACTACTATCTTTGAAGAAGTATCTCAATTTCAAGTTTCTAAAAAACTTAAAAAGGGCTAATTCGGTTTCTCCAACATTGGATCTATATGTTGGAACAAAGGTGGTGCCCTTGTTCAACGTCATCAACTGCATTTGTGACAACTGTTTCGAAGATATGTTAATAACTAAGTTGTCTTCTGGACTTGACTCCGTGTCCTTTTGGCCACTTCTTCTTCTGTTTCCTTTTCTCTTTGCTCTTCTTGTCGCGATGAAGTTGGTGGAGCGTTCGCTGCAGGACTGACGTCTAAAAAAGACGGCTGTTGTACAGGCACTTGACTGGTAGATGGAGTCACCGATTTATCCTTGCTTATAATGATTGGTGGCCTGTTTTGGGCAACATCTGAATCAGATACCACACTTTCTTGCGAAGATGTGGCGGCTGATTGTTTCTGTTTGGGTTGAGTTTGCCATTTTCTTTGTTGGTATATTTCGGCCCATGAATATACTTCATCTAACTTGTAGTCTAAAGTATCGCGACGATACTTTCTTAACTTTCTCTCATTCACTTCTTTGGCGTATCGGTCTAGTCTCTGATTGATCTCCTCTAATGTTTTATCCAAATCAGGAATTTTGTTCAATTGTTCTTTAAGATTCTTAATCTCTTCTTCTAATTCCAACAAGACTTTCGAAAGTTCCTCTACTATCAATAGCATCAAGTCCAGAGAACATTTATTCAATATTTGATACCACCTCTCTAGAAACTTTTTACTGTTGGCGCAAAGCATTGGTTTCAGCGCTATTCTGAGACCCCTGGGGATCCTTAGGTTTTTATGGTAGTGTATCAACGTGGTTGCATGCAACCTCTGGTTGACTTCTCTCTTACTTATATATTCGAATTGTCGAAGAATTTGAGCTGTAGTTGATTTATGCGGAGTGATGCATCTGGTCTCCTGAATGAGATCATAAATATCTTTGGCTGCTTCTGTGGAATATGCCAAGGTTTCGGCTCTGTTGGTTGTGGATTGTGCTATGTCATCCATCTTTAATTAGGTTGGTGGTGCTTTTAAGGATCAGGTATGACTGCGAAGTAATACTAAAAAAGAATGGTATCCTGAGCACTCCTATTAAGTGTGAATTAATAAAGTTCCTTTTGGTCGCCTACGTCGTCGCACACAGTCATAAGCGTGCCTTATGAACAGTAACAATTGTTGAGTTTAGACTCGCTAGACTCCAGACGGGTTCCCAATTCTGTTTAACGTTAAAGATCTTTTAATGAATATGTAGCGCAGACCTACAATTTGCTGTCAATGACTTAGGAGTTTGATGGGAGCACACATGACCCTGATTATTAGAGAACATAGTTTACGAGCATTTTGACAGACGAATGTTTCACTGTGCATTTCGTTTTTTTATGTGTCAAATGTATTTCACATTGAGATAGTATGCAGAGTGACTAATCTGGTCCTGTTTTGTTTTCATTTAACAGACCCCTGACGAAGGGTCATGTATTTCCGACCCGAAATGCATTGGGTGTTGTAAAAAATGGCGCATTACTTATATTGATGTCAGTGGCATAAGAATTTGATTATGTTGCTAAACATGAAAAAAATTGTATGAATTTACAAACGAATCACGACATGCTTGAATGTTTCAAATAAGAAGCTGATGAACTTATCATAGAAAACTACGTTTTCATTGTGAATTGGGAACCCGTCTGGAGTCTAGCGAGTCTAAACTCAACAATTGTTACTGTTCATAAGGCACGCTTATGACTGTGTGCGACGACGTAGGCGACCAAAAGGAACTTTATTAATTCACACTTAATAGGAGTGCTCAGGATACCATTCTTTTTTAGTACTACTAAATTCATGGAACAGGTTTAAAAGTGGAAGAGTTAGTATTGAGAAGAAGCTTTTGTAAAATTTGGCACTAAACCCATCAGGCCCTGGAGTCTTCCCAATTTGGAGGGACTTAATCAAGCTTTTGACCTCCGAGGCGTTATTGGGCTATTGATTTCTAGCTGTTCTTGATCTGAGAGGGCGGGAAGTTTGCATTCATTTAGATAGTCTTGCATCTGTGTGTTGTCCAACTCCTGGTTTTTGCTATGCAGAGTACTGTAGAAATCCTTAAAAATGTCTGCAGTTTTATCCGGGTCAGAGTTAGCTGAACCTTTATATTCTATTTTGTTCTTAATCATGTTCTTCTGTATTTTAAACTCGAAGTACGAAGCTAAGCTCTTCCCCGCCTTGTTGGACTCACAAAGCTTGATGCTTTTTGTTTACTTATCCATATTCCTGCTCTGTCACTGACAATTTTATTATACTCGTATTTCTTATTCACTATTTAGTTCAGGACTGAAGCATCCCTTGACATTATGTGTTTCCCCTCTAATATTGCAATCTCTTTTTCTAGCTTTTCAAGATTGTTACTCTAATCACTATTCATGGCGGCTCTAATTTTAATAATCTCTCCGTCTCTTCAAAGCCTTCCACCGGGTGAGGTCCGTTGTGTCATTCTGCTGGTTATCCATGAGGTAGTTCTGTATTGCATTTTCAATGAGTTGTCTGTGGGACTCTTTTTCTAAAACTTCATTGTTGAGCCCCCAAAGAGATTGTTTTTTGAGCGGCTTTGGGTCAGATATAGATATGGTGATGCATAAGTGGTCCGAGATCACTCTTGGTTCAATCGAAGTTTCTTCGATTCTGGCAGTGGCATTACCGGAAATAAGTAGGTAGTCAATGTGTAAGTAGGAGTTATGTGGGGATGAGTAAAATGTATATTCCCTTCCTGTGGGGTTTTGTAACATCCAAGTGTCTAACAGATTGAACAGTGTGCAGAGATTAATAAGGGCTTTGTGAGAGTCATTGCTGCGAAAAGGGCATCGTGAGTCTCTGTCTAATGTCGGGTCCATGAGTAGATTAAAATCGCCCGCTAGTATGTGCATAGCAGTGTCTGGGATAGTGTCAATTTGTTTGCTTAAATCTTCCCAGAATTCCAAGTTGTCCTAGTTTTGGGCATAAATATTAGTAATGTAGAATTCCGTATAGTCCTTTGCCAATTTTGTCATAACCCACCTCCCTTTAGTATCAGATGTGTGTATTAACATGTCGACGTTTAATTTCTTTGCTACTAGTCAGGACACCATTTTTCTTTCCTATTGCATGAGAGCCAGCAACTTCACTGTAGAACATATTTTTAAGTGAATTAAATTGTTTTGAGTCGATCTTCATCTCCTGAAGTAGGAAGACGTCACCTTTTTGTTTTTGAAGATAATCAAGAATCTTCCTCCATTTGACCGGGTGGTTTAAGCCCTTAACATTCAGTGAGAGTATCTTGTGGTTGTTATGTGGTACGACCCTTGGGGAGATTTGCAACATCATAAATGTGTTATCAACATTGTAGATGGATCCCTAGTTCTACAGCGACTTTTGTACACTTTACTCACTGTGTGGTAATAGGGTGTGTGAAATAATAGACTAGAGACATAAGGCACAAAGTTGAGTGTAGAGGCACGTCACTTCGAGAGGAAATACCTATCAATGCAGTTCCACCCTTATGTATAGAGGCATCATGGCAAGACCTGGTACCTAAGAGAAAAAGCATGATGAGCAAGTAGAGACACATGACATATCTTTGGCGCATACCATCCGACGAGGCGTACCATGTTTATATGACATTATCCTTGAGTAAGAAAACTTTGTACCTGCATGACAACACGCATCGCGTCTATAGGGCATCACATACAAATTGGTCGAACCTGTTTGTGCTGAGGTGTCATTGCGGGAATCACTGCGGAGACCAATACTTGAAGAAATAGGCAAGGCACTTGAGCAAGGAAAACAATTGTGAGCATCATGAAAAAGGCAGAAAACAATGAAAAATAATGTAAAGAACACAAAATCCAAAACCTTAACCCCACCCACGCTCAACCCTAACCTGAAGGTAGAAAACAGACATGGTGACTAGGGAAGAGAGCTCCCCTCCACTGTGAGCCAGACAGGATGTGTTGGTCGAATGAGACCATTGCGTGGCTTGATAGCAGTAAACTTCAGCATTTAGGAACTAAGAGCTGAGGACTAAGAACTAGGAACTGATAACTGAATGCAGTCGGGTTTGTGAAATGGATCATTGCAACACATAACGTACTATTCATGAATACAGTATCCCTTAATCTTACAATATCTACTGATAGCAATATATAGCAATATCTAACAATATCTAATATCTAATGACATTGATATCTAATGACATGCCTATCTAATGAAATGCAGCTTTGACAGTTCAGGCAACTAGTTGGCAACTAATTGGTTATCCATAACACAATACCATAACAGAGAAGGACAAACAGTGTTGTACAAATCACTGCAGAGTTGAGAATCACCATGTCCAAGGAGAGACAACCTGTATAAGGGTAGAAAACACTTGTGAACGTATCATTGCAATAAAGCATGAAGGTAAATTGAGCAATCTAAGAGCGACCTAAGAGCCTGTAGTAGAGGGACCCGGTGTAGCCGTATCCAAAGCTGGATCATCCGAGCCATCGAGGAATCTTTTTAGCTGTTAGTGATCTGTGAAAAAGTGCGGGGATCCCTGAATCATTACTCTGAATTTTGCTGGTCCTGCGAAGGCAAATTGATAGTTCAAGGATCGTAGCCTTGGTCGAATTGCTAGGAACCCCTTTCTAGTGTCCACAGTTTCCTTGCTGTAGTCTTGAGAGATGTACATTTTGTTGTTTTTCCACAGGATATGGTTGTTTTTGCGCATGAAGGCAAGGATCTGTTCTACATGTTGGTAGCGGAGAGGTTTGCATACAATTTGTCCAGGTATTCTCTGGCTTGCTACAAGTCTAATAGGGACCCGATGGGCCCTGTTGAATTCCAGCGGTTTATTAAAAGTCAAGTTGGTGGCATCCACAAACCATTTTTCCAAGAAGACGGTGCATGAGCCTGAAGGATCTTCCTCTCCTTCCGGCATTCCAAAAATCAAAGATTCCCTCTTCTGTTCCTGTCTTCGAGCCCTGACAAGCATTTTGTCAAAGAGTCTGTTGTGATTGTTAGGTTCTTGAGGGATTTGCACACTCTGGTTTCGGTGTCTTCTAGCTGTCTAATTCTACTCTCTGTTTCAGACAAACTGACGTTAGTGTCTCTAATATCTTGCCTAATTGTAGAGATTTCTTCCTTTGTTGATTTGGCGAGATCATGAACCTCAGCTAGCTTACTTAGTATGGTATCCTTCGTTGCGTTTATGTCGCGCTTGCCTTTAGTTGGAGAGTGTGGGTTTGGTGGGTCCGCTTTGATTCTCTTAAAGTTCTTGGGCTCTTTATCCGCCATTTTGGGATATTACCGTATTTCTCAATGCTTCCTGCAAACACAAGCAGCAGACCGAAGTGGTGTCTTGGTGTGACCTAGTATGGCTTGGTATAGCTGGATTAATTGTTTATAGTGCTAGCACTGTTACACAGTTAACAGTTACACACTGAACTCTGATTGTGGCAGATTTGTGATCCTTACATTGTATATAGTGCACACTGTGTATACTACAACACGAGCAGCACTAGGGCACTGGGAATAGGCTGCTGATAGGTAAATGCTAGGTGCCAACAGTCAATGATTGAGATTGGTTGTCGCAGGGGTAAGTGGTGGCTGTTGGGTGCTGGTGTACACTGGTATACACTGGTACGCACTGGTGGGCAGGTTGACAGACACTGACAGACACTGTTAGATATTGGTGCCCGTTGCCATTGCTGGAAGTTGTTGGTCAATATGTCGCTGATAATTAGGTGTTGTCTCAGTTGATTCCTGGTTGCTGCTGATTACTGAACCGTACAAACTTACAAAGCGGCCATTTTAGGGTCAGCCACCAATGGCAGGCGAGGATCCACAATATTGCATTAAGGCATCATTATTACACACCAATAACCATTGCTAAACATTCGCTGTGCTTATGGCTTGACTACAATTATCGTTTTGCTTTAGGCATTAAGGCATCAAGCGTGTGGCTGCTTATGTAGAATTGCAGGACTGCTCCGGTATGGCCGCCATTTTGTTCACAGTCTATATTGTAGTTGAATCTCCTTTAACACTGGTTGGGTTTCAGCGACACTGCCGTTTCTGTTTCAGAGTGTGGAGCTGCATTCATGCCCTCATTATCTTGACCGCTACAGTGGCCGTTGTGGTAAAAATCGTGGCAAATGAGCAGGGATCGGTACAGTTATGGTCTTTGTCCAGCCTTTTTTAAATAAATAAAAAGCTGTTTCGCTCTTTATGAACCAAGTCGATTAATTAATAGGTACCACATCACATCGCCATGCAGGAGCGTTAAAGAGCATAGCCCATGGAATGTTAAACATTAAAAGTTGCAGCGCGATTATTCTACTATAAAAGGAAAGACAAGGGCATGCTCGCCATCTTGAGCCCAGAACCACGATCGCACAATCTTACTTCACTGATCCTAGTGTCGCCGCAAATCACTGAGGCTGCTCTGTCTCTCCGCCTATGTCGGGTCAGGGGCAGAAAGTGCACTCCCCCTCTCCTGCAGTAAATACGGCCATCAGGTACAATGGTGCAGTGGAGCACGAAACGTGGTCAGGCTGTGTAACGGCCCGAGAGCGGCAGAGGCGATGAGGCTGTCTGCTATCTGCTGTGCCTGTCATCGGTCAAAGTACCCGGTTTTGGTACCGCTGGATGCTTCAGAGGTTCCGCCACATTATTGCCTCTGGGGATGTCTCCAAGATGGGTTGAAAAGCAGATTTCTGGCATTACATTGGAAGATACGAAGACTCACGGTATTTTCAAACACAGAATGTAAAATCCACCGTCACTAAAAGATGTAGTTTAACATTCTTAGTTCAGGCATACTAAACTTGAATTCCTACCTGGTTCCCCGAGTCAGTTAGGATTATAAGATGTTATAATCAAACTGCCCATTCTGGCCTATGGGAATAGGTAGCCTTGCAATACCTTTCACATACAATGCACCCTGCCCATGAGAGTACCTTGGGCCTACCTTAGATGTGACTAACAGGTAGAAAAGGGAAGGTTTAGGGACTGGCAAGTGGATGCACTTGCCAAGACAACTTGGCAGCCCCAGGCTGCACACAGGCACTGCAATGGCAGGTTTGAGCTACACTTTACAAGCTGCTTCTGTGGGTGAGCAACAAGTGCTGCAAGCCCACCAGCAGCATTTGATTTACAGGCCCTGGGCACACATGGTGCACTGTACTAGGGTCTGACAAGTAAATCAAATAAGCCAATCATGGAGTCACTAATCCATTACAACAATTTACAATAGGGAGCACTTGCACTTTGGCACTGAATAGCAGTGGCAAAGTGCCCAAAGCATCTAAACCAGCAAAACATGGCAACAGCAAACAATGGAAGGGAGACCCGCACCAATGGTGCCAGGTCTAACAGTCCACTCTAGTCAGTCTTCAGCTTGACCTTTGCTGTCGCAGTGTAATTGCTGCAATATTATAACATGTTTATAGTAGTGTCCACACTAGTCAGTCTTCAGCTTGGTCTTTGCTGTCGCAGTGTAGTATTGCTGTAAGTGTATAACATGTTTATATTAGTGTACACTCTAGTCAGTCGTCAGCTTGTTCATGGCTGTCGCAGTGTAATATTGCTATAAGTATATAACATGTTTATATTAGTGTCCACTCTGGAACAAACCATTACCCAGCTAGAATTCAAAAGAGAAATTTATAAGGTGTTCTTTGGGTAGCCTCAATTTTGTTTTTTTGCGATTTGGTCTTCACTTCTGTGGGTACTGACATCACCTTTGGGTAGTAGGTGTCTGGGGCGGATTTAGCACCCGATCTTTATATATATGTTATGCATTATACGAATTTTGTTACGCTTTACATGATGTACATAATACAATCGTAGTTGGTGAATTGTGCAGACGTTTCCTTAGGGAACACTACTACCTAAATCTTGCAGCATGTTTATAGTAGTGTTTACTCTAGTCAGTTTTCAGCTTGTTCTCTGCTGTCGCGGTGTAATATTGCTGTAAGTGGATAACATGTTTATATTAGTGTCCACTCTAGTCAGTCTTCAGCTTGGTTGTTGCTGTCGCAGTGTAAATGTTGTAATTATATAACATGTTTATATTAGTGTGCACTTGGATCAGGCTTCAGCTTGGTCTTTGCTGTCACAGTGTAATTGCTGTGAGTAAATAACATGCTTGTATTAGTGTTCACTCTAGTCAGGCTAGAGCTTGGCTGTTCTCTCGCAATATGATTTAAATAGATATATAATACATGGAATTCTGCAATGCTTGTATAAAACTGGTCTCTAATTCTAATAAAGTACTCCCTGGCAATCATAATAAGGATATTACAAGTCAACTTGAAGTTTTATAACCTTATAAAGGAACTCGTTCTTCCATCTCATTACTCTGTATGGTCATGGAATACTCTGGTGACTTGCAATATCCTTATAATGTACATCAGAGAGAACTTTATCCCATATATAACATGTCCATAATATTGTCCACTTTCATCAGTGTCCAGTTCGGTCTTTGCTCTCACAGTATGATTGAATAGTGTGTATATAGTGTTTATAACATTGTCCACTCTAATGAGTCTCCAGTCTCGCTGATGTAGATAGTGTGCGTCTTGAATATAATTCATACTGGTTGGTCTCTACCTCAGTTTTTAGCCTTGCAGTGTGATATTGTTCTTTATATATAGATATAAGGTGTCTGCACCACCACACTCTTCATTCTTAAGTTTTGCCTTCAGTCCTGCGATATTCTTTTCTTACATGAAGTGACTGGACACCATACCTTCTACTGATTCTTCAGCTGTCTTATCTCATTATGAATGCATTGTACATAGTGCTGTACACACTACTGAGCCATCAGCTTTTTCTGCCTAATGCACAAGTTACTTACCTTTGGTAACGATATATCTGTAAGAAACAGTAGTTAGTATTAGATTCCTTAATCAATCATAACACTTGTATAGCGCACTACTCACCCGGAAGGGTCTCAAGGCGCTTGGGGGAAGGGGTCCGCTACTGCTCGAACAGCCAGGTCTTGAGTTGTCTCCTGAAGGCGAGATGGTCCTGGGTCAGCCGAAGGTGGATGGGGAGGGAGTTCCATGTCTTGGCCGCCAGGTAGGAGAAGGATCTTCCTCCGGCAGTGTCTCTTCGGATGCGTGGTACGGCGGCGAGGGTGTGGCTGGTAGACAGTAGCTGGCGGGTGGGCGTGTAGAAGGTCAGGCGGTCGTTGAGGTACTTGGGGCCCAGGTCATGGAGAGACTTGTGTGCGTGGGTGAGGAGCCGAAACGTGATCCTCTTGTTGACGGGTAGCCAGGGCAGGTCTCTCAGGTGGCAGGAGATGTGGCTGCGTCGGGGGATGTCCAGGATGAGTCGGGCGGAGGCGTTCTGGATGCGTTGGAGTTTTTTCTGTAGTTTGGCTGTGGTTCCGGCGTAGAGGGTGTTTCCGTAGTCCAGTCGGCTTGTGACGAGTGCCTGGGTGACCGTCTTCCTGGTTTCGGTCGGGATCCATCGGAAGATCTTTCAGAGCATGCGCAGGGTGAGAAAGCACGATGAGGAGACGGCGTCGACTTGTCTGGTCATCGAGAGGGAGGAGTCCAGGAAGAATCCCAGGTTGCGTGCGTGGTCTGTTGGCTTGGGTGCGGTGCCCAGGGCGGGGGGCCACCAGGAGTCATCCCAGGCGGAGGGCGATGGTCCCAGGATGAGGACTTCCGTCTTGTCTGAGTTCAGTTTCAGGCGGCTGTTCTTCATCCACTCGGCGACGTCTTTCATCCCTTCGTGTAGGCAGGTTCTGGCGGTGTCGGGGTCTCTGGTGAGGGAGAGGATCAGCTGGGTATCATCAGCGTAGGAGATGATGTTGAGGTTGTGTTGGCGTGCGATGGCTGCGAGAGGTCTCATGTAGACGTTGAAGAGGGTGGGGCTGAGTGAAGATCCTTGCGGAACGCAGCAGATGACTTCGGTAGCCTTACCTTAGAATATCCTCAGGCGTCAGACTGGATCAGGAAAATTTTGCGTAGTAGTACCCCTGCACGTCGGTATGTGTCGTCTGCGGGTCCGCGTCCGTCATTGGTGCCGGGATGACGTCGTCGGAGTACTTAGCCGCCACCCTCACGCGCTGACGTCAGTTCTTATACACAGCTTTTCCGCGCCAGAAACGCAGAGCCATGATAAAAACCAACACTGGTGCCAAAAAACTAGGGCCCTGAAAGGGGATGACCTTAACCCTAGATATCGGTTCGCAGAACGGGGAGGATAGGTGGGGGCGGTAAGGAATCTAATACTAACTACTGTTTCTTACAGATATATCGTTACCGAAGGTAAGTAACTTGTGCATCTGAAAGAAACAGGTTGGTATTAGATTCCTTACCTTAGAATAGATACCCCAGCAATACCAACCCTGGTGGTGGGTCTGCGAACCAATGATCACACCAGAAAGTCCTGGAGAACAAAACGGTCGAAAAAGCCTTCTATGCGGACTTGGCTATCCAGGCAGTAGTGTCTTGCGAACATGTGCAGCAAGGCCCACGTAGCTGCCGGACAGATGTCCTGCAAGGGGACTCCCTGACCCAGGGCAGTAGTAGCCGCTGTGGCCCGAGTGGAATGGGCACGTAGCCCCACAGGAGGCTCCTTCTTAGCCAGAGAGTAACAAGCCTTGATGCACAAGACGACCCATCGAGAAATGGTCCGTTTGTGCACCGCCCGTCCCTTCTTAGCACCCACGTAACCAACAAAGAGTTGGTCGTCCACCCAGAACTGGCGTGTGCGATCCAGATAATATGAGAGCGCACGTTTTGGGTCCAGACGGTGGAGCCTCTCTTCCTCTTTCGAGGGATGCAGAGGCAGAAAGAAGGTGGGCAAGGTGATGGACTGGAACAGGAGGAAACATATGAGTGATGCCCTTAAAAAACCTATTTACAACCGGGGACTTGAACAAAGTGGGCTGATCAGGGAGCCTTAAGAAGGCGGAAATGGCAGAGAGGTAGCCCTTTAGAGTGCCCAGAGCAGAGCCCTGTTGGGCAAGAGAAAGAAGAAAGAGGAGAACCTCTGAAAGAGGAGAACCTCTGAAAGAGGGGCAGAAAGGGGATCCACAGCCTTTGCTGTGCACCATGCCACAAATTTGTTCCACCTGCAGGCATATACCGATTTTGTGGAGGGACGCCTGGCTGCCAGAATCACAGTCTCGTGGAGAAGTGTGGCTCAATGGTTAGAGCGGCAGACCCTGATGCAGAGGTCTAGCCCGGGACCAGGGTTCAATTCCCCGCCTCGGCGGGTCTTGGGCTCAAAAATTCCACGGACCTGATAAATCTCGCCTCGGTGCCTATTCCAATCATGGAGTCCCACTCTGCAACTCTGGGCAATAGCTTGCTTAATCTCCACAACGGCCCCCACAACGCTAAGGATGCCTGGCCTCCACCTTGGGGGTGCCCAGGAGTGGACACCTCACAGGGAAAGCCAGGATGGGTTCCACAGTGGTATTCGTACAAGCGCCTTGAGACCCTTGCGGGTGAGTAGTGCGCTATACAAGTATCAATTTACATTTACATTACAGACTTCAGGAGGCAAGTCAAATGGCCTCAACTGCCGCCGCTCAATCTCCACGCATGTAAGTGGAGACTGGACAGGTTCAGGTGGAGGACCGTCCCCTGCTGCTGCGACAGAAGGTCCTCCTGAAGAGGCAGACGAATCAGGGGATCGACTGACATGCGGAGTAGCTCGGGATACCAGTATCTTCGTGCCCAGTCCGGAGCCACAAGGATGACTTGGGCCCGGTCGTGCCTGATCTTCTTCAGCACTCTGGGTAGAAGTGGTATAGGCGGAAAGGCATACAACAGACCGCAACTCCACTCGCGACGAAAAGTGCCTCAGAGTGAGTGCCACCTTGGGAATTCCAACGCGCAGAACTGATGACATTGCGCGTTCTCTTCTGTGGCGAATAGATCTAACCAAGGCTCTCCCCACTGCTGAAAGAGGCCTTGCGCCACATCCGAGTTCAGACGCTATCCGTGATCCATCATGCACCGAAGGATGAGTTTGTCACAGGCACAGAGCCTCCTGGCAAAGGGTCCACGACCCCACCCCACCCCACCCTGTTTGTTGCAGTACCACATGGCGGTGGTGTTGTCCGTGAACACCTGCACTACACTCCCCCGGACAGAGGGGAGGAATGCCTTCAGTGCAAGCCGGATCGCCCGCAGCTCCAGAAGGTTGATGTGGAGCCGGGACTCCACCGGAGACCAGAGGCCTCTGATCTCCGCCTCTCCCATGTGGCACCCCCAGCCCTGGAGGGACGCGTCCGTCACAACTACGTGCTCGGGTTGGGAGAGGGATCTGCCGCTAACCCAATCGCGATCCGTGAGCCACCACTGCAACTGTCTTGCAGTGCCCTCCGAGATCAAGTCATGGTCGGACAAGTTGCCCTGATGCTGGGCCCACTAAAACTTCAGGTCCCACTGCAGAGCCCGGATCCGCCACCAGGCATGATGCACCAGAAGGATGCAGAAGGCCATCAGCCCAGGAAGCCGCAGCGTCAGCCTGACCGAGATTCGGGATAAAGGCTGAAAGATAGAAATCAGAGCCTGAATATCCCAAACCCGCTGTACGGGAGGATAAACCCGAAACTGCGCCGAGTCTAGAACCGCTCCGATGAAGAGGAGCTTCTGAGAGGGACACAGGTGCTACTTCGGCACATTGATGGAGAACCCCAGCAGGTGCAGGAGGTCGGCCATAGTCTAGAGGTGGCTGACGACTGTTTGGGGTGAGCCCGCCTTCAACAACCAGCCGTCGAGGTAGGGGGAAGACTGAAACCCCTAACCTGCACAGATGAGCTGCGACCACCGCCATCACTTTCGTGAACACCCGTGGGGCACTGGTAAGGCCAAAGGGGAGCACAGTTAACTGAAAGTGCTCATGGCCTACCGTGAACCGCAGGTAGCGCCGGTGGGCTGGCAGGACGGGGATGTGGAAATCGGCGTTCTGCAAGTCCAACGCTACCATCCAGTCTCCTGGGTCTAGGGCAGCTAAGACCTGAGCCAAAGTCAGCATCTTGAACTTCTCCTTCCGGAGGAAGCCGTTGATGTTCGGAGGTCCAAGATAGGGCGTAGGTCCCCTTTGCCCTTCCTGGGAACCAGAAAGTAGTAGGAGTAACAACCACACCCTACTTCTGGCCCATTGGCCAAGAGGGCCGTAACTTCCTCTCGCAGAAGATTCAAGTGATCCCCCGACATGCGGTGGTACTGCGGTGGCATGGCTGGAGGGGTCACCTCGAAGGAGAGGGAGTAGCCCCTTCGGACGATTTACAGCACCCACCTGTCCAATGTGATGGAGCGCCAGTGGAGGAGGTGACGGCGAACCCTGCCCCCCCACTGGCGTCACGTGGGCCTGAAAGCTCGGACTAGGAGGGCTTTGAGGCGGATGCTGTGGGGGTGGATGTGGACTGGCCTCGCCGTTGTGCCCGGGCACCCCCACGGCGGTTACCATGTCCGCCACCGCGCTGGATGTTAGTCTGCGGCGCGTGGCTGGCAGGACGTGTGGGGGCGCCCCTTCCTTGGCCACGAAAGGCAGTAGTTTGCTGGCGCGGGGCCGACAGGCCCAAGGACTTGGCCGTAGCCCTGGAGTCCTTAAAGCGCTCAAGCACACTGTCTGCCTAGTCGCCAAAGAGGCGACGGCCATCAAACGGCATGTCCATAAGGGTATTTTGGACATCAGCCGAAAAGTTGGCGGACCTCAGCCAGGCATGACAACGAATCGCCACCGTTGTTGCCATCGCTCTACCTAGCGAGTCCGTTGTATCCAGCCCACACCGGATGGAATACCGTTCCGCATCTCGACCCTCCGCAAGGGCTTGAGCGAGTTTAGTCCGGGCCTCCTCCGGACATTGTGGCAGCACGGCCGCGACCATGTCCCCCAGAGAGTGGGTATAATGGCCCAAGAGGCACGCAGTGTTAACTGACTGCAACCCCAAACTCAGTGAGGAGAACATCTTCTTACCATACTGTTCGTACCTCTTGGATTCCCGATCAGGGGGAGCCGTCGGGAATGCGGTCTGGGAATTACAGGCCTGTATGACCAGGCTCTCGGGAGTGTGGTGGGTGGACAGGAAGCAAGGGTTGCCCGGAGCCGGGCGGTGGCGTCTGGCCACGTTCCTATCTACAGGGGGACCTGTAGCGGGCCTGGACCAGGTGCCCAGAAGAACGTCAGACAAGGCCTCATTAAACGGCAACAGAGGCTCCGAAGAGCTTGCTTGCGGTTTAAGGACCTCAGTGAGGAGGTTAGTTCTCACGGCCACGAAGGGGAGTTCAAGGGATAAGGCCTTGGCCTCCGGCGTCAACACCACACTATAGGCAGCCCCCTCCTCCGTTGCCACGGAAGGATGGGAGACAAAACCAGTGTCTGGCGAAGTGTCCAAACCACTGGCATCCCCTAGCTCACCTGCCCAGTCCTGATAAGACTGGCACTCACGTGCCAGAGGGTCCTCAGACCCCTCCCAATCCGCCTCACCACCCATCTCCTGGTACTCAGGGTCAAATGATGGGGCCGGGTCATAGAAGAAAAAGTCTTCTCTCGACGTCGAATGCGGCGTCGAGCGGCGCCGCCCTGGGGTCGGAACCGGGTCGAGGGGGGGACCGGGGAGGACGTCGTCCGTGGACGGCGCTGGGGGCGACAGCCTAGGGGCCGGCGAGTTCGTAAGGTCAACCGGCAACGACCCGGATCTGGAACCGGATCCAGCGCGGCCCTGCGGCGTCGGGAGCTAAGTCGCCGACGGCGCTGGGGCCGAAGCACCTGGCCCGCTGGGGCTCCCAGTCGGAACCGCTTGGCCCGAAGGCGCCACGGAACCCGACGGAGGAGCGAGCGACCTCATGGCCGTGAGGAAGGCATCGATCTCCTCCGGCGTCGCGTTCTGCCCAGGGACCGGCGGGTATGGAGCAGGCCGCGACGCCTGCGGCTCCGGCAGGAGTCGCGTGAGCTGTGTCGCTCGAACCCCCGGCTGTGTCGGGGGGAGTCGGAAGAGCGATGTCGCCTCTTCGACTTCTTGTGCCTCTTACCTGAGGAATTTGAGCTCGAGGAGTGGCGTCGACCCTCCGAGCCGTGATGACTCCTTCCGGATCGGGACCTAGAACGGCGCGGGGCCGACTGCCGGAGCTCGAGGCGCTTGCAGAACTGCTCACGCCTAGCCCTCGACCTCAAGTCCCGGCAGTCGGGGCACGACTTGTCATCGTGGTCGGGCCCCAGGCAATGTAGACGCCGGCGATGGGGGTTGGTAACTGAAATCAGCCGGCTGCAGTCGACGCAGGGCTTGAACCCGGGCATCCCTACCGGCACCGTAGGAATTGTTCGACTTCGAAGAAAGATAAAAAATGATCGAAAAAGTTTAGTCAAAAATTGACTAAGGGTACCACTTCTTCCGGATCGGCGCTGGCTGGCGCGGAAAAAAGAACTGACGTCAGCGCGCGAGGCCGGCGTCTAAGTACTCCGACTAAGTCATCCCGGTGCCAACGACGGACGCAGAGCTGCAGACGACGCCTACCGACGCGCAGGGGTACTGCTACGCAAAAATTTTCGGATCCAGTCTAACGCCTGGGGATATTCTAAGGTAAGAAATCTAATACTAACCTGCTTCTTTCAGATAGGATTCCATCATTTGAAGTTTAAGTAGAACTGTACCTTCTCTAATATTGTGCACTCTTTAAGTCTACAGGTCTGTCTTCAGTATTGCAATATGATTCAATATTGTTTGACATCACAAAGGATTGAATTCAATGCGGTTTCGAATAGTGGGCCCCAAAATATAGGTCTTGCTCTGGGTCCTAAAAATCCTTAAAATAGCACTGCTTGGGAAGACGCCTACAGCAGCATTGTCCGTTGGTGGTTGGATATTTTGAAAGGCATTTTGTAGACAGTGTCTCGGAAAATGGAGTGATTAAGGGACGAAGTCGCAAGAAGGGGGAAGTTTTTGAGTACTGGTAGTGTCTGGGAGACTGAATATATGTGCAGTATTAGTAATGGCACCAGAATGGTTAAGGACAGCCCCAAATAAGAGATAAGCCAGTGTGTAAAACAGGGGGCTGGTAATATGGTATGAGCACTCGGAACCAAAGAGATGGTACAGTCACCACCTGTCCACTTCTTATGCAGACTATCGGTGAATCGAGATTGTCCCTCAGACATTTCAATAGAAGCAATGCCCGGAGAGTGGAATGATACACGAAATTGGTAATAGCATAAGGGGGGAGATAGTACTAAAGCCCGCTCAATGTAAAGGAATGGTAACAATACTCTGGGCCGGCTCTAGGGTGGTGCGACCGGTGCCACCACACTGGGCGCTGACTTGGGGGGAGGATGCCATTTTTGCAAGTATATTATTGTTTTAAAAGCACCTGCTGCAGTGTACCTTACCTCCAGCAATTTTCAGGGCATCAATAAAATGTCAGTTACCTCTGGTGATTAATGTTCTTCCTGGGGAGTTTCGTCCAGTGGAAGTTCTGACTCCGCGTAAGGTAGCTCAGAGGGTTAATATTCCTGCAGCAAAGAATGCATACCATGCAGATCACAAAGTGCATATAATGTGAATAGGTCAGTGAGTTACTGCATGTGTCAGAGAGATCCTTTTGTTACTTGCACTTTATAGGTTAAAATCCTAATATAGAACAGTGAGCAATTAACTGTTATCAAAGAGCTGCATGTAAAGGTATATATTAGCTCTATATGTTTTTTTTGCCCAGTCTTTCATTATCCTTATCTACAAAAAAGGGTTAATTTGGGTAGAAATCAATTCTTATTACTAAAGAGAACCACTAACAGTGGTGTTACGTTTCAAATTCTGAATCTGTGCTTTTCCAAACCAAGGACTCTTAAACTGTACTGCATACAAGTATGGTTGACATGTGACTCCTACACCTTAGTAGTGCTCTGTCTTATGTAACATTTCCTATACACTGATTTATACATGTATGATTGTCTCTGTGTAATATGTGTGTGATGTAAAATGCTTTGACACCTTACACTGGTTTGAGTGGCGCTATAAAACTAAATGAATCTGAGAAAGAGTGGTTATGGAGATGTGAGGGGCACTATGAAAGGAAGGTAGTGAGGGAATCCGTGGCAGAGGTGGTCATTGGGGGGGCGCCAACAAGCATTGTCACACAGGGTGCCACAAGTGCTAAAGCCGGCCCTGACAATACTCATACAAACAGCTCTAGTAGTCTAACTTCCTGAGACTTGTTCTGCAGATATAGCAACATTTGAAGCATATCAGAAAGAGCATGATAACATTTGGAGATATTTACATTCTCATCAACTTGCACTGAAGTGAAATATTGTTTAACAGGAGAAAGTATTTAAAAGCCATTTTGGGCTTAAGAACTGGGAGCAGACCATGCCCATCTTTTCATGGATAGGACGGGCAATCGAGACAACAAAGAAGGTACACAGCACCACCAAACGAAACAAACAAAATACTCCTGGTGATGCGCAGAGCACGGCTGATGGTAAGTCTCGTAGAATGAAGGAAATGGAGAGGAAATGTGGTTCAGGGAGTGGGCCATTTTTCAGAATCCTACATGGACAAATGTATCTGTTTAGAATATCCCTAATTAAATGTCACCTTATACATGGGATGGCTGGCAAGAGCAAAGCAGATATCAACTTGTTGGCATGTATATTGCACTGGAGGCCACTAGAAAATGATCAATACCTAATTTGGCGAGGTCCACATATATTTCATACCTCTTTACCAGTAAGGTGGCCTCCTCCCTCCAGATCATTAAGGACACTGTATTCAGACCCAACATTTTATAGCCTGGTGCATTCTGGATGTTGACGTTTTGTTTCGCTTGCATTGGACCAACTTTGTTGGTGAGAAGTTCAGGACTAGAGATAGTGTCCGTAAAGAGCTGGAGTGTGGTGGTCACCCGATTTACTAGTAGTAGTAGACCTCTACCTTTCAAAGTTTATTTTTAATGAAGGACCTCTCCTCTAGCCCTAAACTGCTGGTAACACTTGAGCTATCTCATGAAATGCTTTAAAATGAATGCAAAATGTGTCGAGAAATAGCAGATAAGTAGCCATTGTTTTATGCAAAACTGGTGCAATTTTTTGTTCAAAGAAATTGTAACCCTATGAACTTTCTTAACACCAGTATCTGCTGGCAGACATATTAGCTGATAAGAACACTTACTGGGATATGGCACCCTCTTCGGACTTCTGTAAAATCAACAAGTTTGGGAATTTGTGAAGGATTTAGGAAGCATGCACATACCTCGAAATGTGTCTGTAGCACTGAAAGGCAAGAACACTGAGACACTAAGGATAAAGCCCTTGAAAAGAGCAACGTTTTCAGTGCTTTACGAAAAGGCATAGGTTTGTTGGGGCTGTAAGTGAATCAGGTAACGAGTTCCATATTTTAGCAGCCGTGAAGGCGAGGATATGGCCACCCACCCATAGGTGATGAAATCTGGGAACATAGAAGATGAGCTGCTGACGATCGAAGAGAGCTGGTAGGGCAGTAGTGGTAACATTTCTGCTGGCGCTAGAGAGGACCAAATTGGTGGTAAGCATGAAACATAATTCAGAGAGATTTTACAATGATCCTATCGACCACTGATAACCAATTGGATTTTAGCACTTCGGAAGACTATGATGGCGTGGGAAGTTTGAGGGAGAGTGTGGTAAGCCTAATGGCATATTTGTTTTATTTCCCAGGTGTGTCTTTGTGTCCATTACTATGCATTTTGGTCACCACATGCCACTGAAATGATCAGCGCTTGAGTTTCCCGGGTTCTTTTCTGGTCAGTTGCTGAGAGGGGCTTGCTGTGACCAGTCCGCTCTCCAGCCTTGGGCCCTATAGCTTGTAAAATACACTTCCAATTACAACTTACCAGCTTGTCTTTGATCCTTGGAATGCTACATATTTTGGCAATGAGGGAGGGAGAGATGAAAGATTTTGTGGGCCACCGAGGTTGTGCTGCATGACCTCGAAGGAAGTTTGTGGAGACTTTCTTGCCCCTCTTGTTTGTAAGGAAGGGCGCAATGACGCACTTTCCCATGCGCCGCCTGCAGCAGCTGACACAGGCCGCCATTGAGGACTGGAGCTGGCGCTGTTTACTTGGCAAGTGTGTGATCTCTGCTGAAGTGATACTCAAGGCCCCTAGGCCTAATAAGTTGCCTGCACAGATATGTGGACTTTGGCATATATTAATTATGCAGGCGGTCATTTCACAGCCTACTCTGCAGCGCTTCATTGAGCATACCTGCAGTTGCAGGTGGGGAGAGGTCTGTGGGCACAGTGGGGGCACCGACCCCCACACCCCCCAAAAAAACCCAGCTAAGACCATGGGACCACATCGGCGTCCAGAGTGTGTTTTTGTCATAATGTGAAATGTCCGCAAATCATCTGCGCATGGGCACTGAGCCTCTGTTGAGCTGCACGCGCCTCCTGCCACGTTATCAACCAAATGCATCCCACAATTCCTTGCGGTGTTGCACATCATGCTCTCAGCGCATCATTGGGCATATTTTGGGAAACTCATCTTGATTTTAAATATAAAGATTCATAGCGGTTTGCTTCTAATAAAGTTCCCTAACGAGAACTATTACACACCAAAGCAGCATTTCACAAGTGATGCAGCACGATGGTGCTCTAAAAATTGAAGGGGTGCATCATAATCATGGATAGGCCGCACCCGCATATATTTCTGTGTTGTATTAATCTTTGATCATTAGAATTGTATTGTAACAACAAAGTGCAGAGTGAATTAATAGAAATTGTTCGTGCCATGCAAGAGACCAAATGGCATTCATGTTTGAAAAGAATAATCTTTAGCATGTTGCAACTGCCTAACGAAAAGCTCACGTGTAATGTAATGCATTTTGATTTAAACGTGCAATCATGTTGAAGTCTGCACGTGGAGAGGACTAATTGTGCTTCTCCAGTATTACATCTTTCATAGATTCACATGCTTGTATCTTCCCCGTCGTCATGGTGGGAGTCTCACGGTAACAGAATGACCAAGCAGTATCATAGAGAAGAAAAACTGCATAGAAAATCCCCATAGGGGCTGTATTATTTGGTAACCAGACCATATCTTTGTTTGGACCAAAAGCCAGCCAATCAGCATTGCTGCCCTGCCCTCACACTCCCCAGCAGAAGCTTCCTGCCTCAGATTTCCAACCGCCTTCGTGTGATAAGGAGTCTCCCTGAGCTCTGCTCAGTTTTCTTTCTGTTCCTGAGTGAACTTTTGACCCTTTGGAATCTTGTTTCCTGTCTACTAGATTGAGGTATTGTGTGTACTTATTTCTCTCATGATGGCTGACCGCTCTAAAAAGAGGCTTTTCAGGCCATGCAGGTCCTGTGGGAAGGCCAGACTTTTCTCTGAGGACCCACACGAGGACTGCCTTTACTGTCTCTACCCTAAACACCTGGTGAAAGACTGTAAGCTTTGTAGAAAATTTTCTGACAAAACTAAAAGAGACAGAGAGGCTAGACTACTGTTATGGCTTCAGAAGAAGAAGGCCACATCAGGCTCAGATTCTGAGGGGGAATCTTCTCATTCAACTCCCAAGAAAAGAAAGGCTTCTGTTTCTGTGGAGAGAGTGGAGTCTAAAAGGAGTAAGCCTAAGGAGAAATTAACATCATCTCTTCCTATTACTCCTCTGGAGAAACAGTCCAGTCTTAAGGAACCTGGGTCTGCACCTTCTACCAGCTCGCTGGCTTCTGCTCCAAAGCCTGTGGTGAAGACTTCAGCTCCGTCGACGACGACTTCGTCGACGACTATGGCCTCGTCGACGATAAGATCTAAAGCTACGTCGACGACTGCGACGTCTACATTGACAACATCGACAAGTAAAATCTCACTGTCGACGAAAAGGCCGTCGACGACAACCACGACGACTCCGTCGACGACAGGTTCGACGTCGAAGATGTCGACGGGGGTCCCGTCGACCAAGGTCCCGTCGACGAAGGTCCCGTCGACGAAGGTCCCGTCGACGATGGTCCCGTCGACGATGGTCCCGTCGACGATGGTCCCGTCGACGATGGTCCCGTCGACGAAGATTCCGTCGACGATGGTCCCGTCGACGAAGATTCCGTCGACAATGGTTTCGTCGACGATGGTTCCGTCGACGATGGTTCCGTCGACGAAAGTCCCGTCGACGACGGTTCCGTCGACGAAAATCGTGCTATCATCTGCAAAAGCGTTCAAATCACCGCAGTCGAAGACCATGATCTCGATCCGGTCTTTTCAGTCGACAAGAGGTTCGTCTACCATCAGTGAAGCTGCAGAGTTCACCTCATGGACAAAGATTTCGCCTTTGCCGCCGTCCTCATTGCTAGAGCAAGACTCAGATGGCGAGGAGTCCTCAGGTGCCGCCTACAGTCCTTCTCAGCTTCAGATAAAGAGCCAAGACACGGATGAGGAGGAGGTTTATTCCTTCAAGGCCAGACCACAATCTTCCAGATATGAGTCATTTCAGGAATCTGGTGATTACGATGAAGAGGAGGAGGAGCAGCATGAGGACTCAAGGGAGGAGGAACGTCAAGAGACGATTTCTATACCCATCACCCTTGTCTCTGATCTTCGGTTGATGTTAAACGACTACTACCGTCGCTTCCCAGAGGCGAATTCCTC
This sequence comes from Lissotriton helveticus, assembly GCF_964261635.1. Taxonomy (NCBI): domain Eukaryota; kingdom Metazoa; phylum Chordata; class Amphibia; order Caudata; family Salamandridae; genus Lissotriton; species Lissotriton helveticus. The sequence continues at coordinate 134,488,297 of NC_136068.1, read as the reverse complement.
GCAACCAGCTAGGCAGACGCCTTCCTCGCACACACCTGAAGCACCTGCTCCCCAAGAACAAGGGTTGAGATCGCCGCAGGTTGTTACTATAAGGGACGACCTAACGGAATCCGACGAGGATGAACAGCCCGAAGAAGGAGAACTCGTTCATGATGCTTCGGGGCAGGAATGGGACGAATACGTTTTACCATCGGCTGCATCGCCTGACCCACTCAAATCTACCTCCCCTCCTCAAGACATCGGAGGCTTTCACGATCTCATGGAAAGGGCGGCCAAAAGATTCAATCTGGATGTGGAGGTACAAGAGACGGATTGTTTCTTGTATGATTTCAAAGATGATAACAAGAGGTCGCTTCGCTCAATTCCGATTATCCCTCACATCTGGGAGGAGGGACTGAAGATTCTGAAAACACCTGCGTCTATAGCGGTTTCAGTTCCTCGCATTGACAAAAAATACAGAGCTCCAGAGTCCACATCAGCCTGCCTCATTGGGCACCCCAGGCCAGAATCAGTTGTGACGCAGGCGGCGCAAAGAAATTCAAAGAACCCGGTGGCTACTTCCCTAGTGCCACCAGACAAAGAGGGAAGGAGAATGGATGGGGCAGGTAAGAGGTTTGCGGTCATGGCTGCCTCTACCATTAAAGCGGCAAATGCTATGGCACTGATTGGACGCTACAACAGACAAATGTGGTCTGATATTGCACCCATACTTTCTGCACTCCCAGAGGATAGAAAGGAGGAAGCGGCAGCCATACTTAAGGAAGGAGCTAAATCTGCTGCCGAATCTATCGACATCGCCATGGATGTCTCGTCTATGGCCTTCAGGCAGATGGCTGGAGCGGTTTCGCTTCGCAGGCAGGGCTGGCTCAAGGCGACTTCTTTTCGTCCAGAGGTGCAGGCGAAAATCGTTGATATGCCTTTTGACGGTGAAAACTTATTTGGGAAGCATATCGATGAGGCGTTGCAAGGCATAAAGTCGGACACGGATATAGCTAGAGCGCTAGGAACTCTTCAGCAAGGAAGGTTTCAGTCCTTTCGGAAGAGGGGTTCAAGAGGTCAATTTAATCAAAGATCCTCTTTTCAGTCCAACCGATATCAGCCGTATAATCAACAAGGATATCGACAGTATAATACTAACAACCAATTCAGGTCCTCCAACTCCTCTTACCAACAACAGTCCAGAGGCAAATCTAACACCAGGGGGAAACCTCAGCAGTCTAATAGACGTCAATGATTTCAGGCCGGCGCTCCCCACACAACAGATCCCGGACAAAGACCACTATCTGTCTCAATTTTACACCAACTGGATGTCCATAACATCGGACAAATGGGTTTTAGATGTCATAAGCAGGGGCCACATTCTGGAATTTGTGGAAATACCTCCGGATCACCCCCCAGTACTCAGGCTCAACAAACATCGCCAGGAAATGCAGAAGGAAGTTCTCTCGCTTCTACAAAAGGGAGCCATAGAGGAAGTGCCGCAACATCTCAGAGGGAGAGGCTTTTACTCGCATTTCTTTCTCATCAAAAAGAAACAAACCCGGAAATGGAGACAGGTATTGGACTTAAGGGATCTAAATCAATACATAAAAAAGATACCCTTCAGAATGTTATCGTTACAAGAAATCCTACTACTGATAAAAGAAAACGACTACATGGCGTCCTTAGATCTCATGGATGCGTACTTCCATATTCCCATTCTTCGGAAGCACAGGAAGTATCTCAGATTTGTCGTGGAGAGTCGCCACTTCCAGTTCAAGGTCCTGCCATTCGGACTCAAGTCAGCCCCGAGGGTATTCACCAAATGCATGGCCCCGGTGGCGGCCCATTTAAGACTGCAAGGGCATTACATTTACCCATACCTGGACAACTGGTTGGTGACAGGTCCATCTTTCAGGGACGCAGCAACATCTCTTCAGAGCTGCATCCGGCTGTTTCAGCGATTGGGCCTGAAGACCAACTTAGAGAAATCCTCGCTGACTCCGGCCAAGGGCATCCAGTTCCTGGGGGCATTGATATGCACCAGAGCAGGGAAAGCCTATCCTTCCGAAGAACGAATGGGAAAGATCATGAGGCTAACGGCATCACTTCAAGCAAAAAGGTCCACTTCCGTGAGGATATACAAATCCATGTTGGGGATGATGTCATCCTGCATCCCACTGGTACCAAACTGTCGGCTTCGAATGAGGCCTTTTGCAGGAACAACTGGACGAGCAGTGGGTCCAGGCCAGAGGAACCTTCAAGGATCGCATTACCATCACGAGCCATATGAAGGTGGCAATGTCATGGTGGAAGATTCAAAAGAACTTGGATCAAGGCTTGAGCTTTATTCCTCTAGATCACGACTTCGTGATGACAACGGACGCTTCGCTGAAAGGATGGGGTGCGCATCTGGAAATTCAGGGCCTTTGGTCAGACTGGGAAGCTCAGCTTCACATAAACATGTTGGAGCTCAAAGCGGTGTTCCTAGGCCTTCAAGCATTTCTTCCCAGAATACGCCAATCGTCAGTACTTATCCAAACGGACAGCACCACTACCATGTTTTACCTACTAAAGCAGGGCGGAACGAGATCCAAACAGCTGTCGACATTGGCGCAAAGAATGGTTTGCATACGCGTTCCCTCCCTTCCCGTTGATACCGCGAATACTGCGCAAGATGAGATTGGAACCGTGCCGGATCATATTGATAGCACCAGCCTGGCCGAGACAGGCGTGGTTTTCAGACCTACTTCTATTGTCGAGGGGCGAAAAAATCCAGCTCCCGACATTTCAAGACCTCATCTCCATGAAAGAAGGGCAGATTCTGCATCCGAATCTGCAATCACTAAAATTGTCAGCATGGAACCTCACGAGCGGGAGTTTCAAAATCTAGATATTTCGCAAGAATGCAGACATATTCTCTCACAAGCTAGAGCTGTATCAACAAACAAAACATATGCAGCGAAATGGACCCGTTTCTGCCATTGGTGCAGCAGACAAAACTTGCATCCGTTTGAAGTACAACCTGAAGGTATCCTTCCTTACCTGCTGTCACTATCTAAGGCAGGTCTGTCGCATGCCTCGGTCAAAGTACACTTGGCAGCAATATCGCGCTTCCGGCGGAAGCCAAATGAACCATCTCTCTGGTCCTCCAGAATAATAAAGGAATTTATCAAGGGACTTTTTAGGGTTTACCCACCCATACAACGCCCTCCTGTGCCGTGGCACCTCAACACAGTCCTATCGCAGCTTATGAGGCCTCCTTTCGAGCCTATTCACAAGTCAGACTTACAGTTCCTGTCATGGAAAACAGCCCTCCTTCTCGCCTTAACATCAGCAAGGAGGGTTAGTGAAATCCAGGCCTTCTCAGTGGAGGAACCCTTCTTACAATTTCGTCAAGACAGGGTTATATTAAGGACAAATCCTACCTTTATTCCCAAGGTGGCAACATCTTTTCACCTCAATGAACCCATTATTTTGCCTACTTTTTTCAGCAATCCTTCATCGGAAGCAGAAAGAGCCTTACACTCTTTAGACATTTCCAGATGCCTAAAGTTCTACATTGAACGGACAAAAACGTTCCGCAGGTCCAAGCAATTGTTCATTGCTTTCGAAGGGCAAAGGAAGGGTCTTCCTTTGTCAAGGCTGAGTATTGCCAGATGGATCTCCTCAGCTATCCTGAAATGTCATGAAAAAGCGGGGAAGCCGCTAGATTCTAAGGTGCATGCACATTCCACAAGGAAGATGGCAACTTCGATGGCCTTGTTTGCAGGAGTGGCGCTGCCTGACATCTGCAGAGCAGCAACGTGGAAGAGCGTGCACTCATTTACGAGACACTACTGTCTGGACACTGCGTGGAAAGAGGACACGGCAGTGGGACAAGCTGTTCTGAAACGTCTATTTCAGTAAGGTATGACATGATGGCATGATTTGTTGTCTATGCAGTACTTTGATTTATGTGTCAACATGCATTTATCGTATTTCTTATATGCTGATGTGTATTGTTATACCTGTGTCTTACGGCAGAGCTTCCTTCTTAGTTCTGTCCTGGAAACGCTACAAATTTGGTGAGCACTGCTTACTACTCTGATACAAGCATGTGAATCTATGAAAGATGTAATACTGGAGAAGGAATTAGTTACTTACCTGTACACTATAGTTCTCCAGTATTATCTTTCATAGATTCACATGCGCCCACCCGCCTCCCCGTTTCTCAGGCAGATCCTGTTTCTCGGTATTTATCCATGTCTCTCACTCGGGGACGGAAATCTGAGGCAGGAAGCTTCTGCTGGGGAGTGTGAGGGCAGGGCAGCAATGCTGATTGGCTGGCTTTTGGTCCAAACAAAGATATGGTCTGGTTACCAAATAATACAGCCCCTATGGGGATTTTCTATGCAGTTTTTCTTCTCTATGATACTGCTTGGTCATTCTGTTACCGTGAGACTCCCACCATGACGACGGGGAAGATACAAGCATGTGAATCTATGAAAGATAATACTGGAGAACTATAGTGTACAGGTAAGTAACTAATTCCTTAACGTGTAATAATTGTAGATGCTTGCAAAGGGAAACACCGTTAACTTGTGTGTGCAACTTGATGTGTAAAGGCCTAAATTAAATGTTCACTTTGTGTAATTGAAGGCCTATTTGTTTATTCTGATTTTGGACGATTTGTGTAGGCCTGAAAATGTTATTCCCTGGTAAGCTCTCGCATTTGGTAGTCAGCGAATTTCATGTGTATGAAAGGTTGTTCTGTTAACACGTTTCTGTTGCAGATGGAAGAAGCTGCCATTGTAAGTTAGACTAACGCTCTTTGTTTTAGGGGTTAGGCATGGAGGAGGCTCGATACACTGTATGCAGATCGTCGATAATTGGGAGCCGGTGTTCTTTCTCACTGAGGAGGCCTGGGAACCAAGGTCATCAAGCCAAACTTGGAAGGAGTGAGGAAGTCGGTGGAAAATCACCTAGGAAAAGTATCCAGTGGTATGAGGTGATCTGTGGGCGTGTTTTACATCTTAGCGTTTTATATTATGGACATTGTCCCGAGGGAGGAGAGGCGGAAGGAGACGGGATTGGAAGGAGATGCAGTTAGGAGGAGACAGGATTAGGAGGAGAAGGGGTGAGGAGATCGATCTGGAAAGAGCTTTTAGAACAAGCTCTGTAGCTGTGGCTACTTGACGCATACAACATGTGTACTTCTTAGGAAGTCTTCACGAGCTGACACCTTGATTGATCTTGCCTGGGAAATGTGAAGTAGGCATGTCACTTTAGAGATAGAGTAGGGGTAGTCTAATGCTATCCACTTTTCAGCCACAGATGGAGTCTGACTTAGATATTTGAGCAGTTCTTGCTTGTGTTCTGTTTTTGGAACTCTTTATTCTCTTTAGGATTACCCGGATCAAGGTAACTCATAGATATGGCTTTGTATTAGTTCCGATGTACTTTTAGAACCTCGTCCGGAGGTGCTTGTAAATTCAGTTGATTCTGGCTTTGTAATAAACCCCTAAACTTGTGGTCTTTTGAGCCATTGTTATTGGAATTGTTGGATTGGTTCAAATGAGTTATTTCTCCCCTTTAGACTTCTCAGTAGGTAATAAAGGTTCGTCAACCTGTGCTTCCAAGTAAAACTTAGATAGCGGAACCTGACCTTATCGCAAGTGTTCACGAAGAAGCAAAGAAATCTCTTCTACAAACTATGGTTTGAAGTTTCTCTATAGGTACCCATAACACGTTTGCACAGAAGTCTGTTTTCAGGTCGAAAACTGGAGTCCTCACTATTTAATATCTAATTATTCTCAATTTGTACATTACCATTGTTGCGCTCATGCTTTCGGAATTGTTTTTCTATTCAGTCTTTCAGTAGTGTCGCAGCAATATCATTTCTCACAGCATGGCTCTCTATTAAACCAGGGGTCGCCAACCTCCTCTGTGGTGAGAGCAACGTCTGATCAGTGTAAATCATCGTGCGCTACTGAAAGCAAAACAACTCTTTTATTGTTACTAGACACCCCCTCGCCCAGCTTCATTGACTTTACGCCTAATGGTCATAGAATCAGATACTATGGTCTGAACAAAATACTTTGACTAGGGTCACTATGACAGGGCTGCCATGTGTGCCAGTGAGTGTGGTCTTTGGGGGATGTATGAACGTGTGCAAATGAATGGGGTATGTGTGACTGAGAGCCTGTGTTGTATGTCCTTGTGGCAGAGGACATAACCTTTCAGCAAAGGTGGCACAGTTACATGTAGAACACAAACCAAAACCATTTTTAGATCTCGCCTAGGCAGCGCTTGTGCTGTCTCTTCGAGACATGCTGTATTCAGGTATGGACTTGAGGCTCCACCCACTCTCCGTCCATCTTTTAATTGGCTGCTGTGACTGTTCTTTGTAAATGTTAACTTGTGATTTGTTAATAGGCTTATTAGTCCCTCCTTAGTAACTCTCTTTCGTTGTTACCTCCCCTAAGGACAGCCCCTCTTACATGTGTTCTTACACCCTACCTTTCATTAGCGGGTGGGAAGCACTATTTACTTAATTCATATCTTGCTGAAGCAAGCACAACAGAACGTGTAGCACTTGTGCCTTTCTGCTTTCACTTTAATAATGGTTGCCGCTTATTTTAGATGCAGCCCACAGCACCCGCGAGACGCCGGCTTCGGCAGGCACTAGTGTGTATTTGCAGCGCTGCATGCTCGCTTTCACTTTAGCAATAGCTGCCACCCACACAGCACTTGCATCCTGAGAGTGCTGTGTCGGGCGGCAGTTATTCTTAAAGTGAAAGCACGCATGGCGCTGCAAATACAATAAAGCTGCCAAAACGACATGAACGCAAAGCAGAACACCCGCTTCGGCAACGGCGGCAACTTGTTTGTATTTGCAGCGTTGCATACGCACTTTCACTCTAAGAATAGCTGCCCTCCCACACAGCACTCACGCCATAAAGTGAAATCGTGCACGGCCTGCTGCAAATACAAACAAGAGTCTGCCGACTTAACCGACAGGGAGCAAAGAAAAAAAAGAAAAACTGAACTTCGGCAATGGTCACTGCTTGTTTCATTTGCTTTTGCTGCATTGTTTTGAATTAGGTATCCCGCTTTTCATTTCCTTTATCTACCATTAGCTGTGCATGCTGAAGGGCTGGGCCTCCTTCCATAAAGCCAACATGGTGTGAGAGGTATTGGACTGCTGTACATTTGCACAGATTCACTGGATGTTAAGCCCACGCTGGGACTCAAATCTGCATTTTAGCTGCCGCCCTTAGTGTGTTTCCCCCCCCATGTTGCACTGTTGCTCTGCTTTAATATTTCCTTTCCGGGGAGGCATGAGGCATTGTAGCCTCTCATACTCCCCCCTTCCTAAGAATGGTGGGTGCTTCAGGTCCCGGGGGAGGGGGTCAGGGGGCTGGGGGCAGCTATGTTCCTTTCTTATTTTCTACAAGAGCCAGTTTTCATCATGCTCCCCCACCCACCCCTTGCTGCCATGTGTCCTCACTGCGTGTTTGTGCCAGTTTATAATTCTTTATACAGAGCAGCCCTCCTCCGTTCCCTTCCCCCTGTCTCACCCTATTTCAGCACAGAGGGAGTACGTAATGATTCCCCACCAAGCAGCTTCTTTTCCTTTCTTACCCGTCCTGCCAGTCGCCCTTCCCGCCCCCATGCCACCGGTCACATTTACCTCCTACCATTAATCCCCATGAAAAATAAAATACAGTGAGAAATTCCGCTTGGTAAAAAATGGATCTGCACAGTTATTCCTCATTCTGCTGGACTTAACTGCATTTACTTGAGTATTACAGCATTATACCAGTGTTTATGGGTGCACAGTTAGCAACACACCAGCACCGTCACCTTGTAAAGGGGGCCCTGTGAATAAGATGATCCACTTAACCCTGAAGAGCCTTCATCTGCATGCGTGGAAAGCTGTTCAGTCTTGACACAAACCTTACAGAGCGGTGGTGGTCCGCAAAAGCCTCAATACATTTCATCTCCATATCATCGCTACGCTCTCCAGCCTTTTTCCATTTTTCAGCAGCAGGCAGAAAAAATGTCAAAATGATGCAGGCTGTAGGCGTGCGAGATAAGGTGCAGGAGCCCTCGAGAGAAAATAAAACAAGCATTTGCAATGCAATAGGTCTCGCATTTGCGAGAGTTTGAGCTATTGGCATTGTAAATTACAATGCCTTTTATTTGTGTGTTGGTTTTTAAAATAAATAAAAGGCAGTGTCATTTACAATGCCAATAGCTTAAACTCTCGCAAATGCAAGATGTATTGCATAGCAAATGCTTGATTTCAAATGGGAGTAATTTAAAGTGCAGAACATTTTTCTTAAACAATCTTACAATTTGGAAAAAATGTTTGTCCTATTTAAAAAAATACTGTATTTTTCAGTTATACATATGGGACACAAGACCTGCTGTTTGTAAGTTTGACACTTTGAAATCACAGAAAATTAAAAACAAACAGTTAACTTGATCATTAAGGTAACTTTTCATTGTAATTTTCTCCTATTTAACAGCATTCAGAAACATCATTTTGTTCTCAACCTCCAATACTGAGTTGACCAGGACTTTTATTTAAGAATTAAATGCCTCTTTGCTTCAGTTTTTCACCTCTGTGCCCCAGCTGCAGCCTGGGTCATAAATTTGACTGAGCACTGCTCATTATCAGCCCTGCCATCTGCAACCGGATGATAATGATGCAAAATAAGCACAGCCTTCCCTTATGTTTAAAAGGAAAATGTGACCCTGTGCTTATTTAACAAGCATTTGCAATGCAATAGGTCTCACATTTATGAGAGTTTGAGCTATTGGTATTGTAAATGACAATGCCTTTTATTTATGTTTTTTTTTTTTAAACAGATGAATAAAAGGCATTGTCATTTACAATGCCAGTAGCTTAAACCCTTGCAAATGTGAGACCTATTGCATTGCAAATGCATGCTATAAATATAAAATACAGCATTAGGAGAAAGCCGGTCGTGCCTGCAACAGACGGCAGGACAACGCTATTTGAGAAAATAGTGCTCGGCGGCTGTAATTAAAGACTACAGAGCAACACACGTAACGGGGTGTCACCGTGGAAGGTTACAAAATGAGAAGGAGAGACTACACAGCCTTTTGACCAATGAACAGCCAGTTTACAGAGAACAATGACACAAGCCAATGAAAAATGTGGGTGGAGTGGGCAGAGCTTCAAGTCCCTAGCTCAATACAGAGTGCCTCGCAGAGCAGCCCATGTGCTGCCCAGGCTCAACCTAAAAATGAACTCCGGGCCACAAGCTACTCTGAAGGTGTCTGGGGGCTATTTACTGGTAGCTCACAGACTGGTTGGAGACACCGCTATTAAACAGTAATGTTGGCATCTGCATACTTATAAAATCCTGGGAGGCCTCCTATTACATGGAAACAATGTATAAGTATTCTCGAGAATTATCTTGTTGCTATAGATGCATATAAATGCAATGCTGAAAGGAAAGCCATATTTATTGTTTAATCATCTTGGCCAAAAGGGCCACAAGCTCCTCACACATGTCTACAAATTTTTTCACAACGCAGGATCAGCATATCTGAACCACTGCCTCGCATTCCACATACATGCCAGACAACTTTGCTCCGCCCATCTTGCCCTTGCCACTGTCCCAAGGATTCACAAGACCAGAACCGGAGGACGCTTCTCCTACCTCGCCACCAAAACTGGGAACACCTTGCCCCTCCACCCAAGGCAATCCCAGCCGCTGACCCAACTCAGGAATCATGCAGAGACGGAGGGCTCCGCCGTCGCCTTCCAGGCCCTGGCAATATGCCTCTCATTGAGGGTAAATCCCAGAAGCATGAGATGGCGCTTGTAAATATTGCCCCCAATTCCGTCCATAACGTGCAGGAGTACCAGTTTCGGTGAACAGGGAATGTCCCAACCCAACACTTCAGAGAGGCAGGCCATTTACCCCCCTGAATCACGCCAATGCAGAGCAGTGCCAGACAGTATGTAGCAGGGTACCCTCCTCATGCTCACATCGAAGTCACACAGGGAAGCCACAAGACCTGCCCTCCACAGCCTAACCCTAGTATAATATAGACACTGGAGGTATTTGAACGGGATAAGCTGTAAGCTCATTGCAATAGCTGCCCCTCGCGGAGAGGCCAGAGCCGCCGCCTTCTCCTCCATCAGACCTAATTCTCACTCTCATGTCTTGCGAAGATGCTGTAGCGAGGGGCAGCTATGTCTAACTAGGGACTGGTACATTTTGGAGATCTTGTGATCCTGGAGATCCGCCATAAACACCTTTGCCTACACCGGACGGACCTCTGCCAGCGTCTCCAACCCCTTCAAACTAGGGGAAATGGCATGTCAGAACTGTAAACATTTAAAAAATTGGGTTTTGGCATTTGGAAGTCTTTTTGTAGATCTTAAAAGGATTCCAAGACAGGCCCCCGCATAACATCCAGGGTAGAGATCAAGATATTGTCCCAATCGCGAAATCCAGGCAGAGCAGCCAACTGACACAGGCGCCCATTGCACCAAAGAGGGGTCTCCCGGGTCAACCTATTCCACCAACCCATCCTCTGTAGCACCTGCTGCCTGATCGGGAAAACAATCCCTGTGGCAGACGCAGGGAGCATAGCAACTGTGCAGAGTAGAGAATTGTGTATAGGGTTTGTTACCCCATGCACATCCGTTCAACAGCATACGCCGGATCAGCCCTATCCCCATACCACCATTCGTTGAGGACTAGCAGATGCGAGGCCATGTAGTACGATAGAATATCAGAGGTTGCCAGCCCCCCACGGTACGTGGACTGAAAGCAGGTCCGCAGGGCCACCCTCGCCACCCCACTAACCTAGAGAAACAGACCCAGGGCCGCAATAACCTGACGGAACCACTGGGCGGGATCGGATATGGATGATTTTGCACTTGGTACAGCAAGCGCGGGAGCGAAACCATCTTGAAGATGGCCGACCAGCCATATATTTATTTATTTATTTATAAAGGGGCAGGTAGGACCAAGTTCTAATACCCTTACGTACACGGTCCCATACAGGCACCACATTTCTATCCCAGGATGTGATAGGTGAGTCCGATAGGAACACTCCCAAGTATTTCATCCCCCCATACACCACCTGCACCGAAGATGCCCAGGAACAGAGACCCCCCCCCCCCCCCCACCATCACCTCCTAGGAACCAGAGGGTAGACTTCCGAGGGTTCATGTACAGGCAATAGGTCTCCCCAAAAAGCGGCATGATGCATAGCAGCCGCGGTCCCGTCCTATCCAGATCAGTGAGGAAAAACAGCACATCGTTGGCGTATAGGTCACTTGAGCGTCGATCCGCACCCAGGCAGCAAAGGGCTCCATCGCTAACATGAACAAATAGGGAGACAGTGGACACCCCTGTCTGGTGCCCCGTCCAATGGAAAACGTGGAAGAGACAGAGCCTGCCACACGCACAGATTCAGTGCGATCTGTATCGATCTGTATATAGTACGGTTAGGTAGGACAGGAAACGAGGCCCTATGCTCAACCTGCGAAGAAGTGCGAATAGGTACACCTAGCTTAGAGAATCAAATGCCCTGTCCATATCTGCCATAAAGAGCGCCTCCCGCTCCCCCAACCCCTGGACGGTCACAACGGGAACATGTGCCCGGCGAATATTGTGACGGGGCGCCGGTTGGGGTATAAACCCAGCCTGATCGGGATGGACTAATGAGGCAATATGCGGCCGAAGACGGTTGGCCAACGCCTTAGCCAAAATCTTGGCCTCAACGTTCAAGAGGGAGATGGGGCGGTACGACGCATGTTGATCGGAAGGTCTACCAGGCTTGTGGAACACCACCACTTCTGCAGGTCTCTAGTCACTAGGCAGGTGACCCAGTTACCTGGCCTGTTCCACCACCCTGCGGTAGGGGGGACCTAGCTGCAGGAAATACCGTTTAAAAAATTCGCTCGGAAAACCAGTCGGCCTCAGGGCCTTTGCGGGTGCTGGTCCCCTAGGGCGGCTCCCAATTCGTCCTCTGTGAGTGGGCGATATAACTCCACACTCACTTAATCTGAAAGGGCCCTAGGCGGGAGGTCAAGAAGCGGCCTATCACATCTGCTGAGAAGCATTCCTTGGGGGCATAGAGATCTGTGTAATACGTCGCAAAGCTCTCAGCAATAGCCAAGGAGTCCAAGAAGGGTTTCCCGTCTGGTCCCACAATACCAGGAAAAGCCTGGGGGTAGTGTGTCCCTTGGCACAGTCTGTGCAGCAGCTTGCTTGAGTCATCTCCCCACTGGTAGATCCTGCTATGGGTCGCCAACCATGCCTGGTGGGCCTCATCCAGTAGGAGATGCGAATAGCCCTGTGGCGCTAGCAGTAATTGGTGGTGAACCTGTTGACCCCCGTCTTTCCTACTGCCAGCCTCCAGCCCAAGAATTTCAGCTTCCGCTTGTATGAGGGACTCCCTGCGCGTTCTATGGGCCGCTGCACAGAAGGAAATGTCTACCCTATGAATTGTGGGCTTCATTGCCTCCCAGAGAGATTCAGCCTGCCTCACGGAGCAGACATTAAATGTCAAATATTGATCGATAGTATTCCTGGATTCAGTCCAGGCTACTGATGCACTGCTATGATCACTCACTAGGAGTGTAAATCCAAAATTTCGAGTAGTATACAATCTATTTCATGCAAATTCGTTACTTGTACACATTGTAATCATGCATAGTTTCACATTTCAAAACATTTTCATTTTATTCAATTGTTAATTCTTATATGAGTTCTATAGAAAGCACAATATGTGACGTTGTTACAAATTCACAAGCATCTACATTTAAACAACAATATGATAATGCGCATCCCAATGCATTTCGGGCAGGTTGTTGTGCCCTTCATCAGGGGAATCTGTGGAATAATATAACATGATATAAGTATCTATTAACGGCAGAATATACAGGGAGACATTTAGAGATGGTCAGGATTAACCAAGCGCGACTATCTGCAACCAGAGTAACTTAAAAAGTGAAGCATGACCAATTTAATGATTGATTCATACTTAAATGTAAAACCTTACTCTACACCAACAAGAAGACGTGTGTAATGTGATGTATCCTGTGTTAATATCATCAGTCAGAAGTTGTTCGTTTTCAATGATTAGTGGCATGCAATGACATGCAATGCGTTAGCGAGTGGCTAGGATTTATTCAGTGCCATGCAAGTCTTAACTTAATCGGAAAAAATATCTTGCGAATGTGTGAACCCGTTGTGAACATGCACAGGGTAAAGCTTGCATGCATATAAAACTCTTACTTCAATGCGCTATTCAAATTCCGGATATCAGGAGATACCCTTCCGTGATTACTACCCTGTTATGGATGACAATGACCCAACATGTGTTAGTCAATGACCCTGCAGTATGCACCCGTTTTACACAAGAAAAGAAAAGAGACGCGGTTACCGTTTTAGCTGGTGTGCACGATCCTCTCTAAAAAACGGAGAACGCGAGCCAGTTAGTCATCGTTTACTTCAAAAACAGTGCTCGACATATGCGGTGTCGCGGTAGTGCTCTTACCGTGAAAAGTGGACGCGAGTGCTCTTCTAAGTGATCAACGGTGCCGGTGTAGTAAGAGGAGCTAACAGGAAGTGCCTGTTTATGTGACAAATAGTGAACAAGAATGACGGACTATGGTCGCGCCATGTTGGAAGAATGAATAGAGCAAAAAGAGTCTCAACCGGACATGCAGACTTGTAATAGGACAGCTAACAAATCTCGATGTAAAAACCCTATTGTACACAATATATCGATCCATGTAAAGATCATTGCAGGAGCTTATGAATGATATCTGCCACTTTCGGTGTGCACAATCTCCTTAACTTAGTTGGATACATGACTCTCTGTGAAATGGTAGTAAACACCAATAACAGACTATGATTTTAGTCACGCCATCTTAAAAGGTGAATAAATAAAAGCATATCTACCTTTTAAAGCAATACAAAACACACAAACGAAAATACCCAACTGTAATTTAGTCGCACCTAGTACAGAGGTTAGGTGATGAGGATAAAAGAGTCACAGCAGAATGTGCAACCTCGCAAATATACCGCAGAACAGTCTTAGTGTATAAACACTAGTATACAAAATGTATCAGTTCATATCAGTTAAGTTAAAAAACCAATTACAGGAGCTTATAATTAGAATCTGCCACTATTAGTGTGCACAGTCTAATTAGTCAAATAGGATGTACATGTTATTACATGAAGCATAGCAATTCAAACTTATCATTAAGCCCTGTCGGTGTCAAGGTTTGTAAATACCATATCCAGTGTGTCTCGCGCTGAGACAAAATCTTCGCTCGATCATGTTCTGTGCTAGGTTCAATGGCTTGGAGAACCCCGAATCTTAATTGAGATATGTTATGTTTTGCAGAGACCCAATGCGTGGCCAGAGGGGAAGTTGTGTTTTGCGTGCGTATACGGCTTTTGTGCTCTGTGATTCTTATGCGCACGCTACGTTCTGTTTTCCCGACGTAATATAAGTCACACGGACATTTGATGTAGTAAACTACAAAATCACTATTACAGTTTGTGGTGTGCGAAAAAGTAATAGTTTTCCCCGATCTCGGGTGGTTCATTGACTTGCCAATTACTGCATTGTTGCAATTAGAACAATTGAAACATTTACTGAACCCTCTGTGTGTGACCTTGGGTTGAGATTGTTTTTTGTTCAGAATCTCCTTCAAATTACTCGCCCTTTTATATGCAAATAATGGGGGAGCATTAAATATTCCAACGAAATCGGGTTCTGATTGCATAAGACTCCATCGGTTTAGAATGATCGATTTTACTTGTCGTGATTGGGTTGAGTACGTTGACACAAAAACTTCTCTAGATGAAGTCTTGGTCATCTGTTTCTTCTCAAGAAGTGACTCACGGGTCACTTGTGCAATTCTGTTAGTGGCTTGATTTAAAACAGGATCAGGGTAACCTCTCTGCCTATATTTACTTTTGGCGACTTCAACCATCTGCAAGCCATCACTATCCTCTGAGTGGATCCTTTTAATTCGGAGAAACTGGGAGTACGGAAGATGTTTTTTCAAAGGCCAAGGGTGGAAGCTGTGGTACTGTAAAGCATTATTCCTGTCAGTGGGTTTAATGTAGATGGAAGTGGTTACGTGTGAGTCTGATAGTTTAACCAGTACATCTAGAAATGCTATTTGCTCATTGGAGATGTGGTGGGTAAACTGTATCCGGGGGTTGATGCTGTTGAGTTGCAGAATGTTTTGTTCCAACTCATGCTTGGTGCCCTGCCACATGATGAAGATATCATCGATGTAGCGCTTATAAACGAGCAATTTGGTGTTCCATTGGGGTCGGGAGAGGATGTTCTCCTGCTCGTACTTCATCATAAAGACGTTCGCATAGCTAGGAGCTCCAGAAAACCCCATAGAGGTCCCATTGGACTGGAGGAAATAACAATCCTTCCACTTAAAGTAGCTGTGAAAAAGACAAAACTGCAAAATTTCCATCAGGAAAATTTGGTTTGCTTTCAAAGTGTCCATTCTCAGAAGTGCCCATTCTACAGCCTCCATTCCCTCAAGATGAGGGATGGAGGTGTAGAGTGCAACAACATCAATTGTACACAGAAGGATGTCTCTATTGTTAGTGAAATTGATGTCTTTCAAGATATTCAAGAAATGAGTTGTATCTTGTATATACGTATCTCCTGCTTGAACAATTGGTTGTAAAAATGTGTCAAGATAGCGTCCCAATGAATCATGGATCGAGCCGCACCCTGAGACGATGGGTCTTAAGGGGGGATCCTGCAAAGACTTATGTATTTTAGGCACCATATAAAGCCTGGGTCTGCGTGGAAATGTGGTGTGTAAATACTCCTTAGTTTTAGGACTTATCCACTTCATTTCTAGTGCATGATCTAAAATGGTGTTCAAGACCGTTTGAAATTCATGGGTAGGGTCTTTAGGTAATGGTAGGTACGTGTTAGTGTCAGCTATCATGGTCTCAACTTTAGTTTCATATTTGTCTTTGTCCATAATCACCAGTGCTCCACCTTTATCTGCCTTGGTGAAATGTAAAGTTTGATTATTCTGCAAGGAGCGTAGAGCTGCCTTTTCACTTAAACTCATATTGGGCGTGGATTTAGTCTCTTTAGGTAGTTTGGTGATATCTTGTTTAACAAGAGTCTCAAACAAATCAATGGTCTTGTGAGAGATGGGGGAGATGAACGTACTTTTTGGTTTAAATTCTTGGTATTCTGTCTCTTTCTCACTAAGTTTAGTGGTGTCAATAGTGGAAAAAAAGTGTCTTAGTCTTAATTTTCTAGTGAATTTAAACACGTCAATCTGTGCATCAAGACTCTTGGCTTGATTTGTGGGTACGAACGAGCATCCTTTCTCTAACACCTGTGTTTGGAGTGATGTGAGCGATTTGGACGATATGTTAACTACTAGCGACTCACACGTAACCACTTCCATCTACATTAAACCCACTGACAGGAATAATGCTTTACAGTACCACAGCTTCCACCCTTGGCCTTTGAAAAAACATCTTCCGTACTCCCAGTTTCTCCGAATTAAAAGGATCCACTCAGAGGATAGTGATGGCTTGCAGATGGTTGAAGTCGCCAAAAGTAAATATAGGCAGAGAGGTTACCCTGATCCTGTTTTAAATCAAGCCACTAACAGAATTGCACAAGTGACCCGTGAGTCACTTCTTGAGAAGAAACAGATGACCAAGACTTCATCTAGAGAAGTTTTTGTGTCAACGTACTCAACCCAATCACGACAAGTAAAATCGATCATTCTAAACCGATGGAGTCTTATGCAATCAGAACCCGATTTCGTTGGAATATTTAATGCTCCCCCATTATTTGCATATAAAAGGGCGAGTAATTTGAAGGAGATTCTGAACAAAAAACAATCTCAACCCAAGGTCACACACAGAGGGTTCAGTAAATGTTTCAATTGTTCTAATTGCAACAATGCAGTAATTGGCAAGTCAATGAACCACCCGAGATCGGGGAAAACTATTACTTTTTCGCACACCACAAACTGTAATAGTGATTTTGTAGTTTACTACATCAAATGTCCGTGTGACTTATATTACGTCGGGAAAACAGAACGTAGCGTGCGCATAAGAATCACAGAGCACAAAAGCCGTATACGCACGCAAAACACAACTTCCCCTCTGGCCACGCATTGGGTCTCTGCAAAACATAACATATCTCAATTAAGATTCGGGGTTCTCCAAGCCATTGAACCTAGCACAGAACATGATCGAGCGAAGATTTTGTCTCAGCGCGAGACACACTGGATATGGTATTTACAAACCTTGACACCGACAGGGCTTAATGATAAGTTTGAATTGCTATGCTTCATGTAATAACATGTACATCCTATTTGACTAATTAGACTGTGCACACTAATAGTGGCAGATTCTAATTATAAGCTCCTGTAATTGGTTTTTTAACTTAACTGATATGAACTGATACATTTTGTATACTAGTGTTTATACACTAAGACTGTTCTGCGGTATATTTGCGAGGTTGCACATTCTGCTGTGACTCTTTTATCCTCATCACCTAACCTCTATACTAGGTGCGACTAAATTACAGTTGGGTATTTTCGTTTGTGTGTTTTGTATTGCTTTAAAAGGTAGATATGCTTTTATTTATTCACCTTTTAAGATGGCGTGACTAAAATCATAGTCTGTTATTGGTGTTTACTACCATTTCACAGAGAGTCATGTATCCAACTAAGTTAAGGAGATTGTGCACACCGAAAGTGGCAGATATCATTCATAAGCTCCTGCAATGATCTTTACATGGATCGATATATTGTGTACAATAGGGTTTTTACATCGAGATTTGTTAGCTGTCCTATTACAAGTCTGCATGTCCGGTTGAGACTCTTTTTGCTCTATTCATTCTTCCAACATGGCGCGACCATAGTCCGTCATTCTTGTTCACTATTTGTCACATAAACAGGCACTTCCTGTTAGCTCCTCTTACTACACCGGCACCGTTGATCACTTAGAAGAGCACTCGCGTCCACTTTTCACGGTAAGAGCACTACCGCGACACCGCATATGTCGAGCACTGTTTTTGAAGTAAACGATGACTAACTGGCTCGCGTTCTCCGTTTTTTAGAGAGGATCGTGCACACCAGCTAAAACGGTAACCGCGTCTCTTTTCTTTTCTTGTGTAAAACGGGTGCATACTGCAGGGTCATTGACTAACACATGTTGGGTCATTGTCATCCATAACAGGGTAGTAATCACGGAAGGGTATCTCCTGATATCAGGAATTTGAATAGCGCATTGAAGTAAGAGTTTTATATGCATGCAAGCTTTACCCTGTGCATGTTCACAACGGGTTCACACATTCGCAAGATATTTTTTCCGATTAAGTTAAGACTTGCATGGCACTGAATAAATCCTAGCCACTCGCTAACGCATTGCATGTCATTGCATGCCACTAATCATTGAAAACGAACAACTTCTGACTGATGATATTAACACAGGATACATCACATTACACACGTCTTCTTGTTGGTGTAGAGTAAGGTTTTACATTTAAGTATGAATCAATCATTAAATTGGTCATGCTTCACTTTTTAAGTTACTCTGGTTGCAGATAGTCGCGCTTGGTTAATCCTGACCATCTCTAAATGTCTCCCTGTATATTCTGCCGTTAATAGATACTTATATCATGTTATATTATTCCACAGATTCCCCTGATGAAGGGCACAACAACCTGCCCGAAATGCATTGGGATGCGCATTATCATATTGTTGTTTAAATGTAGATGCTTGTGAATTTGTAACAACGTCACATATTGTGCTTTCTATAGAACTCATATAAGAATTAACAATTGAATAAAATGAAAATGTTTTGAAATGTGAAACTATGCATGATTACAATGTGTACAAGTAACGAATTTGCATGAAATAGATTGTATACTACTCGAAATTTTGGATTTACACTCCTAGTGAGTGATCATAGCAGTGCATCAGTAGCCTGGACTGAATCCAGGAATACTATTAATACTTTCAGACTAAGGGCTTTAGCAGAATCCCTAAGACTGTTGCACGCCACGGTTAAGTTACTACATGCAATAGAAAAAGTTGAAATCAGACTAATTAGATTATTGAGTGCAAACGCTGCTGCGCCACTTTTCTGTTTCACGTATACTGCTCAGCAGACAGCAACTGCACCACCCAGTATACAGCTTTAACATGGCCACTTTCGATGATATTTTACATTTAACAGAAAACAAAGCACAAACTAAAGTATATTCAGCGGAAGAGGCGACAGATATATATGGTCTCATTAAAGAGGTCAGGAAATTTGATGTCACAGCAGGTCCAGTCCAACAACAAATAAAACAACTGGAATATCTTATGAGACGCAAAGTCAACCAACGCCTGCACGCCACCACATTAATTCAATATCACCGAGCCAGCCGCATCCCCAGAGGATTACGCCTGGCCATTAAGCCCATGTTGTTCAAGATGAATAAGAAATTCATGGATAAATGGCACGCCATTTTGAACAAGTGCTCACTCGACCTTATTCTTTTAATTGTAGAGGAGTTATCCCAAGTACTTGTAGGATTAGAGACTGAAATTAAAGATTTACAAAATGTACTTACACAACGCATGGAAAGTGATGTTTTGACAACCACACTAGAAGAGATTAATAACAGATTAGATGGGTACGCAAAAGACATTCATGAACGTAAAGTACGAAAGTTCCGCCGGGACACTATCGATTACAAGCTTGACGAGGTATACTCGTGGGCTGAAGTTTATGCGCAAAAAAGAACTTGGAGTCAACCAGGAAAGAATTCATCTGAGGAAAGTGTAGCATCTGATACTGATACCCGCATCACACGCCCACCACCTAAAGTAGGAGCCAGCATAGACAAAGATCCCCCAACAACCTCGACCACGGCCCAACCGGCTTTTTTGGCGAAAAGCCCAGCCTCCAACGAACCACCACAAGGGGCAAACACCAAACAAGGAGAGGTGGCAGGTTCAGGAAAGCCCAGCAGGAAAAAGAATCGCTAGTAGTTAACATATCGTCCAAATCGCTCACATCACTCCAAACACAGGTGTTAGAGAAAGGATGCTCGTTCGTACCCACAAATCAAGCCAAGAGTCTTGATGCACAGATTGACGTGTTTAAATTCACTAGAAAATTAAGACTAAGACACTTTTTTTCCACTATTGACACCACTAAACTTAGTGAGAAAGAGACAGAATACCAAGAATTTAAACCAAAAAGTACGTTCATCTCCCCCATCTCTCACAAGACCATTGATTTGTTTGAGACTCTTGTTAAACAAGATATCACCAAACTACCTAAAGAGACTAAATCCACGCCCAATATGAGTTTAAGTGAAAAGGCAGCTCTACGCTCCTTGCAGAATAATCAAACTTTACATTTCACCAAGGCAGATAAAGGTGGAGCACTGGTGATTATGGACAAAGACAAATATGAAACTAAAGTTGAGACCATGATAGCTGACACTAACACGTACCTACCATTACCTAAAGACCCTACCCATGAATTTCAAACGGTCTTGAACACCATTTTAGATCATGCGCTAGAAATGAAGTGGATAAGTCCTAAAACTAAGGAGTATTTACACACCACATTTCCACGCAGACCCAGGCTTTATATGGTGCCTAAAATACATAAGTCTTTGCAGGATCCCCCCTTAAGACCCATCGTCTCAGGGTGCGGCTCGATCCATGATTCATTGGGACGCTATCTTGACACATTTTTACAACCAATTGTTCAAGCAGGAGATACGTATATACAAGATACAACTCATTTCTTGAATATCTTGAAAGACATCAATTTCACTAACAATAGAGACATCCTTCTGTGTACAATTGATGTTGTTGCACTCTACACCTCCATCCCTCATCTTGAGGGAATGGAGGCTGTAGAATGGGCACTTCTGAGAATGGACACTTTGAAAGCAAACCAAATTTTCCTGATGGAAATTTTGCAGTTTTGTCTTTTTCACAGCTACTTTAAGTGGAAGGATTGTTATTTCCTCCAGTCCAATGGGACCTCTATGGGGTTTTCTGGAGCTCCTAGCTATGCGAACGTCTTTATGATGAAGTACGAGCAGGAGAACATCCTCTCCCGACCCCAATGGAACACCAAATTGCTCGTTTATAAGCGCTACATCGATGATATCTTCATCATGTGGCAGGGCACCAAGCATGAGTTGGAACAAAACATTCTGCAACTCAACAGCATCAACCCCCGGATACAGTTTACCCACCACATCTCCAATGAGCAAATAGCATTTCTAGATGTACTGGTTAAACTATCAGACTCACACGTAACCACTTCCATCTACATTAAACCCACTGACAGGAATAATGCTTTACAGTACCACAGCTTCCACCCTTGGCCTTTGAAAAAACATCTTCCGTACTCCCAGTTTCTCCGAATTAAAAGGATCCACTCAGAGGATAGTGATGGCTTGCAGATGGTTGAAGTCGCCAAAAGTAAATATAGGCAGAGAGGTTACCCTGATCCTGTTTTAAATCAAGCCACTAACAGAATTGCACAAGTGACCCGTGAGTCACTTCTTGAGAAGAAACAGATGACCAAGACTTCATCTAGAGAAGTTTTTGTGTCAACGTACTCAACCCAATCACGACAAGTAAAATCGATCATTCTAAACCGATGGAGTCTTATGCAATCAGAACCCGATTTCGTTGGAATATTTAATGCTCCCCCATTATTTGCATATAAAAGGGCGAGTAATTTGAAGGAGATTCTGAACAAAAAACAATCTCAACCCAAGGTCACACACAGAGGGTTCAGTAAATGTTTCAATTGTTCTAATTGCAACAATGCAGTAATTGGCAAGTCAATGAACCACCCGAGATCGGGGAAAACTATTACTTTTTCGCACACCACAAACTGTAATAGTGATTTTGTAGTTTACTACATCAAATGTCCGTGTGACTTATATTACGTCGGGAAAACAGAACGTAGCGTGCGCATAAGAATCACAGAGCACAAAAGCCGTATACGCACGCAAAACACAACTTCCCCTCTGGCCACGCATTGGGTCTCTGCAAAACATAACATATCTCAATTAAGATTCGGGGTTCTCCAAGCCATTGAACCTAGCACAGAACATGATCGAGCGAAGATTTTGTCTCAGCGCGAGACACACTGGATATGGTATTTACAAACCTTGACACCGACAGGGCTTAATGATAAGTTTGAATTGCTATGCTTCATGTAATAACATGTACATCCTATTTGACTAATTAGACTGTGCACACTAATAGTGGCAGATTCTAATTATAAGCTCCTGTAATTGGTTTTTTAACTTAACTGATATGAACTGATACATTTTGTATACTAGTGTTTATACACTAAGACTGTTCTGCGGTATATTTGCGAGGTTGCACATTCTGCTGTGACTCTTTTATCCTCATCACCTAACCTCTGTACTAGGTGCGACTAAATTACAGTTGGGTATTTTCGTTTGTGTGTTTTGTATTGCTTTAAAAGGTAGATATGCTTTTATTTATTCACCTTTTAAGATGGCGTGACTAAAATCATAGTCTGTTATTGGTGTTTACTACCATTTCACAGAGAGTCATGTATCCAACTAAGTTAAGGAGATTGTGCACACCGAAAGTGGCAGATATCATTCATAAGCTCCTGCAATGATCTTTACATGGATCGATATATTGTGTACAATAGGGTTTTTACATCGAGATTTGTTAGCTGTCCTATTACAAGTCTGCATGTCCGGTTGAGACTCTTTTTGCTCTATTCATTCTTCCAACATGGCGCGACCATAGTCCGTCATTCTTGTTCACTATTTGTCACATAAACAGGCACTTCCTGTTAGCTCCTCTTACTACACCGGCACCGTTGATCACTTAGAAGAGCACTCGCGTCCACTTTTCACGGTAAGAGCACTACCGCGACACCGCATATGTCGAGCACTGTTTTTGAAGTAAACGATGACTAACTGGCTCGCGTTCTCCGTTTTTTAGAGAGGATCGTGCACACCAGCTAAAACGGTAACCGCGTCTCTTTTCTTTTCTTGTGTAAAACGGGTGCATACTGCAGGGTCATTGACTAACACATGTTGGGTCATTGTCATCCATAACAGGGTAGTAATCACGGAAGGGTATCTCCTGATATCCGGAATTTGAATAGCGCATTGAAGTAAGAGTTTTATATGCATGCAAGCTTTACCCTGTGCATGTTCACAACGGGTTCACACATTCGCAAGATATTTTTTCCGATTAAGTTAAGACTTGCATGGCACTGAATAAATCCTAGCCACTCGCTAACGCATTGCATGTCATTGCATGCCACTAATCATTGAAAACGAACAACTTCTGACTGATGATATTAACACAGGATACATCACATTACACACGTCTTCTTGTTGGTGTAGAGTAAGGTTTTACATTTAAGTATGAATCAATCATTAAATTGGTCATGCTTCACTTTTTAAGTTACTCTGGTTGCAGATAGTCGCGCTTGGTTAATCCTGACCATCTCTAAATGTCTCCCTGTATATTCTGCCGTTAATAGATACTTATATCATGTTATATTATTCCACAGATTCCCCTGATGAAGGGCACAACAACCTGCCCGAAATGCATTGGGATGCGCATTATCATATTGTTGTTTAAATGTAGATGCTTGTGAATTTGTAACAACGTCACATATTGTGCTTTCTATAGAACTCATATAAGAATTAACAATTGAATAAAATGAAAATGTTTTGAAATGTGAAACTATGCATGATTACAATGTGTACAAGTAACGAATTTGCATGAAATAGATTGTATACTACTCGAAATTTTGGATTTACACTCCTAGTGAGTGATCATAGCAGTGCATCAGTAGCCTGGACTGAATCCAGGAATACTATTAATACTTTCAGACTAAGGGCTTTAGCAGAATCCCTAAGACTGTTGCACGCCACGGTTAAGTTACTACACGCAATAGAAAAAGTTGAAATCAGACTAATTAGATTATTGAGTGCAAACGCTGCTGCGCCACTTTTCTGTTTCAAATATTGATCGATGGCACCTTCCATATGTTCCCTGTAGTCCTCCTTCTGGTGGTTGCAGGCCGAAAGGTGCCATCGAAAAGGCCTGTGTGCCACCCTGCCCGTCAAGTGAGGGCCACCGGCGAGTGCTCCAAGAGCCCTCGTGGAAGGATATCAGCCGCCACCACCCTGCCATCAACCGCCCAGGGAACAAATAAGTAGCCGAGGCGAGAGTATGGGTCATGTACTGCCGAGAGGTATATGTATCCCTGTGTTGTGCCGTGTAGCCTAAGCCAAGGGTCCACCTAGCCAAGGCCCATCACTAGTGAGTGTAGTTTGGTAGGGTGACGAGCCTCCAGTGAACCCCTGGGCCTCCACCGGTCTCTAGCCACATCCATCACATCTTTCCAGTCCCCACCCACGACTGCCAGGCCATCCGGTAGATCCACCCACAGGGTCACAAGTCTCTTCACCAACCCCCAGGACAGCGGCGGGGGGGGGGGGGGGGGGGGGGCGTATACACTCCCCAGCACCACAGTTTCTTGACCCACTGTGCCTTGCAATTACAGATACCTGCCCTGAGTGTCCCCCCATGTCTTAAGGTGCGTTTATGGAACCCAGCGATGGATCAGGACTGCAACACCCCCCCCCCCCCCCCCCCCCGAGACCCCCTCATAAACCCCCCTAGTGGAAGACATGAACATAGCCAAAATGTTGAAAGCACAGTGCCATAATCCCCATGAGATGCGTTTCTTGCAGCATTAGAATGTCTGCATGGGCGCGCTTTCCCTGTTTAAGGATAGCCCGTGTCTAATCTTGTCAAGCGTCCCTCCGACGTTCCAGCTAATTATCCAAGGGGACCCAGGGAGATCTTGTGGACTACCCAACATCAACATAGCTGCCATTGGAGGGCTCTATACAAAAGAATGATACAAATGACATCATACAATAGGCGCGAAATTACTCTGGAGTAATACAAGACAGTGCGATCGAAGAACAACCCGCCCCCTCCCTCCTGTACCTGTCGCGGCGGGAGTGTGACATTTTACCTGAGGAACATGACCTACAATGACAATTTGGTATTTGGGATGAATAACAGGAGGCGTTATGTTTACAGAAACAGTATTCTGATTAATCTAATGATTTATTGGAACATTGCAATAGCTTTAAAAGAAAACAAAGCAGCAACAAAAGTGTTGAGGAGTACTTTGCTGCACTGCAAATCCCGGCCTCTACTTGCAGCTTTGAAATCAATATTGTTGTTTATTATATGTGATACGTTTGTCTTCAACTTCTTCTCGAAAGAAATACAGGAGCATTTATTGAGTTGTAGCAATCCTACACTTTAAGATGTTATTGACATTGTCAGAAGCATCAAGTGTTCTCTGCTTTCATCAAAGGTGTTTGGAACAGAGGTTGTCAGTTCTTCTATGGGGAGCATTAAAGACAATATTTCTTTGTGTGGAATCAACTGCAGGGAAAATCTGGTTGAAGTTAAAACAAAAGGAACATGGACTCTTATTACAGATGTGCGTCCAAATTCAATATGAGTTAACAGTATGACTGTTCTACTTAAGGCAAGCGTGCAATCTATTCTGGGAACAACCTGTCAAAGTTAATAATACTGAAGTAGAACAAGATGTTTGTAGCATGACTCGACAGCCAAGTCTAAGACAGTAGATGAAAGTTATAAATTTGAAAGTGATGGCACAACTGGGCTCACCTATCACCATACTCTCCGACAACTCCTTTTATGAGTATTGCGTCAAGAATGTTGCTTTGTCTAAAACTGATATTAATCCAAAAGCATATGATGAACATGATATTGACATGTTAGAGTTTTTTTTTGTTGTTGTTGAAAACCTTTATTGTGCAGAAATTGCTTACAAATACGGGCCTACAACCCCTCGGGCCGGCCACCACACTTATAGAAGCACATTGGTCAGGACAGAAGCTCCAACAGGATACCACAGTAATCCAAACAGGAATCAAAGGCGAAAAGCTACAGAGCAACCACCACGAGCAGGATGAGAGAAGGTTGATTTTATAATAGAAGAAGGGGTATAGCAGAATAATGGCAATCATTAAGGTCCAGAGGGCCGTGGCGGGCCGCGAGCAAGCAGTAGTACAGAACACAGGAGAATTCAAAAAGAACAGTTACATTTTAGCAAAGGCAGAACATGAGTCCCACATTAATAAGCAATTGCAACCGCTGCCCAGCGCCCACCCACCACTACGAGAACACACAATGATACACAGAACGAAAAATAGACTTGCAAAACAAAGCGCCCTCCGTTACAACAACCCAGGGGAGGGAAGAAAAAAGGGGAGGGGGAAAAGGGAAAAGGACAATCGGGAGAAAAAAGAAAAGGGGGGGGAAGAAAGAACGCAGCATCACAGCACGCGCCCCATGGCTAACGAAGCACTCGAAAATAGACCGGCACATGGAACCAGTGGTAACAGGAGTAATGAATGCGTAGTAAACCGTGACGGCAGGGAGACCGGAAGGCCCATGCTAGCAAAAACACCCCAGGGGGCCACACGCCGACACCGCGTCCCGAAAAAAGTGGGATAGATAAGAGCCATAGAACCAAAAAAGGAAAAAAAAAGGGGGAGAAAACAAAATGACAGACCCCCCCCCCCCACCCCGCACACCCCACCCTGCACCCCTGCAGAAGGCTATGGCCTACCCCCCAGCAGCGTGCCGGTCGCCCTAATCAGAAACCCGAAATATAGAAGAGTTAAAGTAAAGAAAGAACCACAAAGACAAAAAGAAGAAGGGGAAATAGGGGAATAACGGCGGGAGAGGAGCCCCATAATCAAAACCATCAGCTCCCACCCCCCCGCCCAAACACACTCAGAGCCCACGGGAAGATAGTAATTACAAGGATAAGCTCCAGGAACATGAAGGAGAATCGAACATAGCCATACAGTCACAAACGGATCATCCGACCATACCGCAAATCAATAGTCCACCGAGGCAAGTTCATCTCAACCCTGTCCTCGTCTATCCAAAGCCATAGGCATCCAACGCACAAGGAACCAGATCATGAGGAACCAGAGGCGAATAGCAGGGAGTCTAATCGTCAATCCACACAAGTCATATCGATTTCGACCCGGATGAACAGGAAAAGACGGCAACCACCGCAGGTAATGCAGGCACAGTTCCGCCGACAATAGGAGGAAAGTCGTCTCGGCGGAGCAACCACAGGATCTTCGTTCGGCCATTCGAGGCAAAAAAAGAATGGGAGATCCAACGAGACCGGTCCGGACGGGACCTGGCCGGCGGACCCCCAGCACAGGGGAGAGCACATGATGATTGAGGGCAGCAGGCATCCGTACACCCAAACAAGCGGCAGCCGCCGGATCCACGACCTCCAGGAAAGTCCCAGCAGCACACAGCAGCGATGAAGCCGCACACACCGGGGGGGCCCAGCAGGCCCGGCAAAATGATCATCCTCCAGTTCAGCGATAGGTGCGGTCATGGAGGCACTCCATGAGCGCAAGGCGGCGAGAATGTCGCCAAGCGTAGGCTCACCCTTACGGTATTCAGCAAACGTGCCACGCGGCGGACCAGCGTCGCCAGTCTCGGCCAGGCTGAGACCGGGCGCCGGCCGCCATCTTGAAAGCCCGGCGGGGCCGCAGCAATCTCCGACCCCCGTCCGGCCACAAGCGGGGTCATACAGGATACAGCCGACCACAAGCCGAGGCACCCCCAGGGCAGGAAGGCGGGCCACCAGAAGAAGGAGAGTCGCCGGCTCCCCCACGCCACCGGCTCCGTTCTCAGAGTCCGGGCGGCGGGACTCAAGATGGCCGGACAGGAGAACAAAGGGGAGACGAGCCACATACACGGTCAACCCCCGTCCATGGAAGGCAGCGCCCCAACACCAGGCCGCAGGACCGCCGAACCAGGCCCGGAGAGCCGTAACCGGTCTAATTGCACATCGGCCTCTCCGACCGAGTCCACACCGCCACCAAGGGCCGGCCACAGCGCTCTGCCCCGCCCAGGCGCCGCCGAGGAGTTTCAGGCCCGCCCGCTCCGGAGGCCCCAAAGCGAACAAGGGCGCAGCTCAGGATCCGCGGCACCTAGGAACAGACGGAGCAGACGGTAAGTGCCAGCGAAATGTCTTAGTTCCGTAGTCTACCAAAGAATACTTCCCGGGGCAGGATAAGACACAGGATAGACGTTCCAGGCAGGAAAGCGAACGGAGCCGAGCTTAAGCGCGGCCATCGCGGACGCGAGCTTGGCTCCTCCCATGTTAGAGTTTTTTAACAGTACACTTGAGTACCTGGGAAAGAAAACGATCATAAAAATGCTTGTGGCAATGAAGGTAAGCGATTTCGTGTGATGCTAGGATGTACACAAGATAGGTTTAATGTAGCAACTGGATGCAGAATGACCCTGTTTGTGGAGCAATGCCTACTTCAAGTTTGGCAAATAGTGTTGACAATGAAACTTGTGAGATGAAAAAGATACTTAATTTCCTGACGGTTTTAGTAATCTTGTTGATAAGGCAATGAGCTTTGAATACCACATTTATCTTAAAAGTCACGCCTCTCCAGTTGTCTATAAAGTCCCATTAAGTGTCAGGGAGAAGTTAGTCATTTAAAGTTTCATAAGTAAAATAGAGTGGTATGGGCCAATAAAAAGTGTGCAACATTATAGAAAGCAGAAGAAATATCTGGCCCGTAGTACAATGTTTGAATCCAGATTAAAAAATGTTTGCACACGTGACATTCAAACTTCTCTTGTTCAAGGGATGATTATGAGACAAGATTGTTTTATTCCACGGTTTTCATTTAGAGAATCATCATTTAAAATAGCATGTGGGACATTTGGGTGTTACTGCCACTTTAAAAAAAATTAACGAGTATTACTACTGGCCTTCTATGAATGATCAAGTAGTGAGGTGGAATAATAGTTGCCTTGAGTATTTGGCTACAGATAAACACTGTAAATATTGAAAACTCCATTCCACCCTATATCAATTGAAGGTAGTCCTTATGAAAAGGTTAGTTTGGATTTTGCTGGGCTATTTAATCTTCTAAAGGAAAATCTGCAATATAGGATTGTCATGATTGACTACTACTCTAAATGATTATATTCTTTCATTGAATCACTCAAATCTGTGAATGTAATCGCATTGATTAAATTTTTTTTTTCTGTTGAAGGTTCGCCCATTGAAATTGTTACAGACAATGGACCTCGATTTATTTCAGAGCGCATGCAAACGTTTTTGCTGCAGTATATCATGTATTTTCAGGTTGTGATACATTTTCTAGATTACTCTACAACATACTTAGTTGTTTTTTTTAGACCTTTGGCACTAAGGTTTCAGTCAACGTGCAAACCTGAGACAGAAAACCAGTGGGACTGTAACCACCCCACTGAGCAATATTTGAGTGAGATGTGCTTTAGGTAACAATCAATCTCATGAGACATTACATGGATAAACTAAATACTGGCTACAACTGCCGCATCCTCGTAGACCCCTCATTATGCAACCTAATACACAGTGACTGCTCCCTGGAATTCACCACCTCCTGCTTCTCTAGAACAGAACTCAGGGTACTGCATCTGAACAATACCCCTGATGGTCCATCTCCTCCTACGATGTCCTACTACTTCAGACCCTCCATTATGGCCAGTGAAGATTTGTTGAGATTAAGCCTCTATTGATCTCCCTTAATATCAAATTCTCCATTTTACTCCTCCCAGTTTCAAGTTATAGATCTTCCTATGATCCCTGAACTCTGCACCTGGACACTGAAATTAATAAAATGTTGAGATCAGACTCCAGTACGGGACACTGAACCTATTTTGGTGAGCTATCACCACTGTGTAACCTACACTTTGCCAGTGACACTGTCCATCCAATTTCTGCATGCTACTTGATGCAACAGTTGCTCTCAATAGTATGTGTGTTAATATTAAAAAACAAAAACAATGTTTATTCCGAAAAAAAACTAGCCAATACATGGATAGTTAGTGGGACTCCGTACCTTCTTTCATTGAGGAAGAACACACTCAATAATCATTAGGACACAATGGATATATTTTAAAGATTCATTTTAAAATCAAAACCATATCCTATCACACACGATAGGCATTATAACCAGAATGAAGGCAAATAGAATGGTAGCTGCAAGGATTTTATAGCAATCCTTCTTCAATTCACTAAAAGTAGCCATAGCATTATAGAGAAAAGAAAGCCTATTTTGAGATTCAAAGATGGTTCACACTGGCATACCCGTGTTAACAGCAAGGCTTATGATCGAAATAAAAGCAGGACCTGCTACTTTCATTGTACAAGGCCAGCAACTCTGATAAGCTCAGCAAGCGAATGCCGAATGCTTCTTTCCCTTGTACCCTTGAGTTTGTCTCGTCAACTGGTGTGAAGGTTCCTCTCTCATCCCTTACTCTTTGTGCTCAGTATTTCCCAGGTGTTGTGTCTTTGGTTTTATAACTATGCATTCTGGTCACCACATGACACAATTTGGAATGATCAGCGCCTGAGCTTGTCAGCAAAGTTCTGTTCCAGGCAGTCGCTGAGAGTTGTTTGCTTTAACCAGTCCTCCCTCTAATCGTGGGTCAATTTATCTTGCAATAAACTTCTATTACAAAGTACAAGCTTTCCTGTGAACCCACCACTGTCAGCCAGTGTCGGAATTTAATTGCCTCAGAAGATGATCAAGTGGGGAGTTCGAGTCAAGCAGCCATGTTTTGAATGCATTGAAACTGTGCAATGATAAAGATGGGTGAACCAGGAACCAAGAAGTAGCAGTAGTGATGTTCGTCCATTATTATTGATGAAAATATCGACAACTCAATAATTGGTTGACCGGGCTCTGTGCATCCAAAGATGATTGATTAGTCTGATTCGGACGTGGAACATCCTTTCACACATCGGACAGAAATGTGATGACATTGTTGGTTACATGCAGGCAGCTCTGGACTTGCACAGCTCACGCTTTCTGTGAACCTCAGCAGTATGCTTTGCCTTGAAGGGTAGCAAAAAGAACTATTGATGGACAGAATGCAGAACAATGTCATACATTCACCCCAGTACAGATATCAGGGTTAAATCCATCGTTTTGCTCACCATGCCATTCCAGTTTGAACCCATCCATATGCAAATCAGTCTTGACCCTGTGCTTCATGGGAACAGTCCAGCCCGAACTGCCAGGCCAGGTCCTCCCTGGACCGGAATGAATATGCTACTTACCAGTATGCATCTGTTCTTGGCATGTAGGGCTGCTAACATTCATATCTATAGCATAGATCGCCGCCTAGGATGATTGCACATTGTTGTCCTGGAAGAGTCTTCGAAGTATCACGAGATAGATGGCTCCTCCCCTGGACTACAGTGCGCATGGGCATCGACTCCATCCCCAGATTGTTTTTAGCCATTGTGGCAAAGATGGAGTGTAATAGTGTAAACGATGGCCATGCTTGAGATTGAATGCAAGAAAAGTCTGCAGCCGCTACTGGCGCCGGGGAGGAGGGCGGGCGATATGAATGTTAGCAGCCCTACATGCCAAGAACAGATGCATACTGGTAAGTAGCATATTCAGTTCGAGGCATGTGGGCTGCTAAATTCATATCTATAACATAGAATACATAGCAGTCCCTCCATTAACGACGGCCGCCCGTGCCAGCTGCAGAAGTTTGAAAAAGTGTCTTAAGAACAGCCTGTCCTACAGCTGCCTGCGGTTTGGAATGAACATCAACACAGTAATGTTTGGTAAACATATGTGGTGTAGACCATGTGGCTGCTCTACAAATGTCTTCCAAAGGAATGTTACCTAGGAATGCCATGGAGGCACCCAACTTGCGTGTGGAGTGTGCCCTAGGGGGGACCGTTAAAGTGCGCTTAGCTTTCTGATAGCAAATCTGAATTCACTTAACGATCCACCTGGC
Source organism: Lissotriton helveticus (assembly GCF_964261635.1). NCBI lineage: Eukaryota > Metazoa > Chordata > Amphibia > Caudata > Salamandridae > Lissotriton > Lissotriton helveticus. The sequence goes on along the minus strand of NC_136068.1, from coordinate 134,456,349 downwards.
TATTCCTGCTCTGGAAATGGGGTTGCCTTTGTGTTGGGCTGAGAAGGCAACAAAAAGTTGTGTTTTCCTAAAATGTTGTGTTCTGTCAATATAGTACATTAACGCTCTTTTGACATCAAGCGTATGGAGCATTCTTTCCGCAACTGTTTCTGGGTTAGGAAAGAATGCGGGCAGTTCGATGGTTTGATTGACATGAAACTGCGACACCACCTTGGGAAGAAACTTGGGGTTAGTGCGCAGCACCACCCTGTTCGAATGAATTTGTATAAATGGCTCTTGTATTGTGAGCGCCTGTAGCTCACTAACGCGTCTTAGAGACATGATGGCAATGAGAAAAGCCACTTTCCATGTGAGGAACTGAAGCTCACATGAATGCAGAGGCTCAAACGGGGGACCCATCAATCTGGTGAGTACCACATTGAGGTTCCACACAGGAGCTGGCGGGGTCCTGGGAGGGATGACCGGCTTCAGCCCTTCTAGGAATGCTTTAATGGCAGGCACCCTGAAGACAGAGAGATGCTGCCTGTTTTGGAGGTAAGCCGCTATGGCGGATAAGTGTATCCGAATGGAAGCATATGCTAGATTGCATTTGTAAAGATGTAACAAATAGCAGATGATATTAGGAATGGATGCATCTAGCGGGTTGACATTGCGTTCTGTACAGTAAATGACAAACCGCTTCCATTTCGCTGCATAGCAAGCTCTGGTAGTGGGCTTTCTTGCCTCCCGAATGATGTCCATGCATTCAGGGGGCAAATTAAGGTAGCCAAACTCTAAGACCTCAGGAGCCAGATCGCCAGATTGAGCTGTTGCGGAACCGGATGCTGAATGTCGCCATGGTTCTGCGTTAAGAGCCGGGGCGTGAGGTGTAGCCTTTGATGCGGTACCACAGAGAGTTCTAGAAACGTGGTGTACCATGGTTGGCGTGCCCACGTTGGAGCAACCAGGATGAGTGTCATCGAGTGCTGCTTTAGCTTTCTTGCCACCAGCCGTATGAGAGGTGCTGGGGGAAAAGCGTACGCAAATTTGCCTGACCAGTTCATCCATATCGCATTGCCCTGCGACTGTGGGTAAGGGAACCTGGCGGCAAAGCTTTGGCATTTTGCATTTTCCCTTGTGGCAAACAGGTCTATCTCTGGATGACCCCATTGCTGGAAGTACGGGCGGAGTACTGATGGATGTAACTCCCACTCGTGCATCTGGTGGCTGTACCTGCTGAGCAGATCCGCCATCTGATTGTCCTTGCCCGGGAGGTGTTCCGCCATGAGGAAGATGTTCCTCTGAATGGCCCACTTCCACATGCTCTGAGCCAGATGAGACAACTGCGGAGAGTGTGTACCTCCCTGCTTTTGGATGTAGTACATGGCTGTCATGTTGTCCGTCCGGATCAACACGACTTTGTTGCACAGATGTACTTTGAAGGACTGTAGCGCCATGAAGATTGCCATCAGTTCTAGATAGTTGATGTGCATCTTCTTTTGCTGCGTCGTCCATAGTCCCTGCACCGTGTAGTCCCATCCCTGGAGAGATGCGTCCGTTGTCAGGATAATCTGTGGCACAGTCTCTTGGAACGGTCGGCCCTTGCAAAGGTTGTGTGGATTCCACCAATGCAGAGAGTTGTATGCCCGACCGGTCGCCAACACTAGGTCTTTCAACTGTCCTTGAGCCTGAGTCCACTGATGTGCCAAGCACTCCTGGAGCGGACGCATATGCAACCGTGCGTGCGGGACTATGAAGATGCAGGAGGCCATCATGCCTATCAACTGCATGAACACTCTAGCTGGAAGGGAGTGTTGCGGTCTGAACCTCTGGATGAGCGACTGTATGTTGTCGATTCTCGCTGGGTTCGGTTGAGCCGTGGCAGCCAGAGTATTTATCGTCGCACCCAAATACTGTCGCACGTGGGCTGGCTGAAGGTGCGACTTTGGATAGTTGAGAGAAAATCCCAGACTGTGAAGGAGGTGAATGGTGTGGGACATGTCCGCGGCGCACTGCTGGGCCGACTTGGCTTGAACCAGCCAGTCGTCCAGGTAAGGGTAGACATGTATGCTTTGTCTCCTGAGGTGCGCCGCAACTGTCGCCAGACATTTTGTGAACACTCTGGGAGCAGTGGTCACTCCGAAGGGGAGGACCTTGAACTGGTAATGCCTGTTGTGGATGGTGAACCTGAGGTATTTCCTGTGGGATGGGTAGAGTGGTATGTGAAAGTAAGCATCCTTGAGGTCCAAGGTTGCGAGGAAGTCCCCCTGTTTTAACAATGGAAGAACCTGCTGCAGTGTCAACATGTGGAAGTGTTCTGATAGAATGTACTGGTTCAGGGGGCGTAGGTCTAGAATTGGTCTGAGTGAGCCGTCTTTCTTTGGGATTAAGAAGTACAGGGAATAAACCCCTGTGCCTTCTTCCTCCACTGGCACGAGCTCTATTGCGCCTTTTTGCAGCATTACCAGAACCTCCTGCTGCAATAAGTGCAAGTGCTCTGCTGACATAGGACGTTGTCTTGGGGGTATGTTTGGTGGAGTGGAGGTCAGCTCTAAACAATAGCCGAACTGGATAAGTTGCCTGACCCACCTGTCTGTGGTGATGGACTTCCAGACTGGCAGGAACTGTTGGAGTCTCCCCCCGACAGGTGTTTGATGGTCGGGGGGCAGTGACAGGGAGTCACTGTTTGTTGGCGGCAGAGGAACGGGAACTGTGGTTTCCTCTGCCTCTACCTTTGGCACTGTTTCCTCTGTATCCACCTCTGCTCTGCTTGGGGTACGAGGATTGCGCACCACCTTTACTGAATGGCGTCTGCTGCGACATGTGCCCTCTGTTAACACCTCGACGGCCTGAGCGACGAAAAGTGTTTCCTCTAAATTGCTGTGACTGGAGAGCCCCCATGGACTTTGCAGTCTCTGTATCTTTCTTGATCTTTTCCAGGGTGGCGTCCACCTCTGGTCCAAATAACCTATCTGGGTTAACTGGCTGGTTGAGGATAGTAGTCTGTATCTCCGGCTTGAACCCCGAGATGCGGAGCCATGCTTGACGCCTCAACATCACACTAGTGTTGATTGCCCTCGCTGCCGTGTCCGCAACGTCCAGCGCACACTTGATAGCAGCGTTGGAGATGAGCTTTCCTTCCTGGATAAGCATTTCAGCTCCCTCTTTGAACTGGTCTGGAAGGTGTTGCAACAGCTGCTCTAGGGTGTCGTAGTGAGCCCTATCGTATCTGGCCAACAGAGCCTGCGTGTTTGAGATGCGCCATATGTTGGCTGCCTGAGCCGCAGCCCTCTTCCCCGATGCCTCTAGCACTTTTGACTCTTTGTCTGGGGGAGGAGCTTCACCGGTGGTTTGGGAGTTCGCCCTCTTGCGGGCATTAGAGACCACCAAAGAGTCCAAAGGCAACTGGCCCCTGATGTAGGTTGGATCGCCAGGTGCCGGCCGGTATTTCTTCTCTATTCTAGGGTTGACAACCCTTGACCTCGTGGGCTCTTTGAAAATGTCTGCCGCATGTTTAAGGAACCCTTTCAGCATCGGGAGAGTCTTGACTGTTTTTTTTGCAGTGGAGAAAGTGTCAAACAGGAAGTCCACTTCCACGGGGTCAGCATGCATTTCCACTTTATGATTTGTAGCTGCCCTTTCAATTAAGGCATTAAATGCCGCAGAATCTTCAGTGGGAGACGTCTTCACGTTATAAATCTGAGGATCATGGACTGCTTGCTGGTCCCCTTGATCACCTGTGTCCATCCATGAGTCTTGTTGCTCATCAGGCTCTGTGTTTGCAGGAAAGTTGTACTCCTCATCTTGCTCTCCTTCATCCCCACCAGAGTAAGTGGGAGAAGGTGTTGCACTCCTCCTAGGCTGTGGAAGGATCTGTTCAACCAGAACTGGTGTTTCTGGTGCAGGTCTTTTGCGTTTCAGAGGAATAGTATACGACCCCAAAGGTTGCGATGTTATTTTCTTCTTGTAGAGCGTGAGTTTCCCAGTGTCGGCATCAATGTAACGTTCCGACCGCTCTTCAATTAAAAGTTGTCGATGACTTAAAACCCCAGCTGGGGGAGTTGGCTTCGACACCGAGTCAGTGGGCACCGACCGCGGTGCAAAGGCCTTCGGCGCTACCTTAGGCGGTAACGTGTAGAGGATCGGGGTCGAGGTCTGTTTTGGTAGGTCTGTCGGCTTTGGTGCGGAAGGAGTCTTCAGTTCCGATGCCAGTGCCTTGTCCTTAATGCGCTTGAGGGAGTCCGAGACCTGCTTCGTAAAGGAAGCGGATGGTTTCGTTGACCCGACCGAAGCCCTCGGTACGCCTCCAGGGGAAGACCCGAGCGTTGATGACTTCTGCTTGTCTGCGCGGGGCGCAGGAGCACCCTAGACCGGTGCGCTTCGATCACTGTCCACGGCCGCGGACGTTGACGCCGACGGCTTTGGAGCAGTATCCTTTGCTTTTGGCGTCGGGACCCCAGACTTCGGCTCGGCGCCCTTGGCTGACTTCGTCTCGACGGCCCCCTTGTTCTTTGGGTCGACACTTCCCCGAGGCAGGCTCGACAGCCTTTTTGGATTTAGGCTCGACCGCTTTGCTTGAGCCCAGCTCGACGACCTTCTTCGAGCTTGGCTCCTTGACCACCTTCGGCACCTTCGCCTGGTCGACAGTTTTCTTTGGCTTCGAGGCCTCCGAAGACGTCGTCGTCGATGGTGGAGCAGGTGTCTTCGGTTTCGATGGCGCGTCGGCCATCTTAGTTATCGTCGACACCGATGGTTTTGGTTTCGATAATGGCGGCTCCGCTGAGGTGTCCGTAGCCGGGCCTGAAGGCGGGGCCGTGGATAGAGGTGTAAGGTCTTGGGTAAGGCCGAGTGGCGATCCCGCGACCTGAGCCTTTGTAAGAGTACGAACGGGGCATAGCTCATCCTCCGAGCTATCTTCCATGGCCCCATAAGCTTCCTCGTCGTCCCCTACCTCATCGACGATTCCTCTAGGTCTTGGCCTTCGACGTCCGCTTCGTAGTCGGACTCGACCACCACCGGTGCAGGTGAAATCTGCAACTGAAGCTCTCGCTCTTCTGCGTCGCCGAAGATGTCCACCGGTGCTGGAGCCGATCGCTGGGCCTCGAGGCGCGCCACGCGCCGAAGCTTGATCGTTTTCTTTGATCGAAATCTGGAACAGGCCATACAGTTGGCCTCGTCGTGGTCCGGCGACAGGCACTTGTTGCACACAGGATGGACGTCGATGTGTGGGTACTTGGATCCACACACGGACATTTCTTGAAAGGACTCCGCTCCATGTCGTCGAAGTCTTGCTGCGTCTACTGGGCCTCGATCACCGAAGAGTAACACGACTCCCCGGATATCCGACTCGACGAGTTGGAAGTTAAACGGGACCGAACGCGAACAATACAGACGTATAAGGAAGGCCTTTTGGCCTTGAAAAAGTTTTGTAACGACTCCGAACGGGAGACGTCGAAATCACATCCACACCCAATGGCGGAAAAAAACAATCTGGGGATGGAGTCGATGCCCATGCGCACTGTAGTCCAGGGGAGGAGCCACCTATCTCGTGATACTTCGAAGACTCTTCCAGGACAACAATGTGCAATCATCCGGACCCAACACTAGGCGGCGATCTATGCTATAGATATGAATTTAGCAGCCCACATGCCTCGAACACAAGGTTCCGAACACCAGTTTCGGGGTTTCACCCCTCATCAGCCAGGATAGCTTGACTCCAGTGGCATGGAGAGCACGGGACCCATGTCCTAATGATGATGCCCTGCCACCCTTGGGTGGATGAGGGCTGTTGCCCTTTAAGGAACACATTCCGTGTTCTGCAACTTTTGATGACATTGGCATAGTAAACCTGTTACTGCAGTGTTCGTGAAGTCAGCTTCCTACTGTATTCTCTTCTCAAGGTATTTCTCCCATTCTTTCCATGAGAAGAGCTAGGCACCTGCTCACTTGGGTCTAATCTTGAGTTTTGATTTAAATATGCGTCCTTTCCTTTATTGAAAATGTATAAGAGTAAAAATGCACTGTGCTCCAACTGATCAGTTGGCAAAGCGCTGGTCCGTACATTGTGCCTCTCAGAGAACATTTTTGCCGCTTGCTATGTTTTTGTATTAAACACATTCGAGTTCTACTGTTTTTTTTAGAGTGCATTTTCTTTCACACTGAATCTGCTACAATTGATTGAGACCTAGACTAGAAAAGAGTCATCGGCTTATGCGTGACAAAACCGTTGAATTTCACAATCTCATCGTGATCCCCCAGATTAAAACCCTACTACTCCAGTAGATCCTGACATTTCGAATCAAACAATGGCTGGAGATCCTAAGGATAAAACCATCTACACTGGGAGGCAAGTTGCTTCAGGTTATGAGCAGAAGAGTTGAAAGATCCCGTCTGAACTTAACAAAACACTTTGCTTTAAGTGGTTCACTAGCAGACAGATAACCACCTTTCTAGGTACTTTATATCGGGAGTTTACCTTGCCGTCCCATCGTTATATAAATACAAATTTTAGTGCCTCAACAAATACTTTCGATAGGAGTTTGCATTTCATAACTTTTCTATTTGAATCATAAGTTACTTTCGCATCAGAAAAAAACGCATCATAATGTGTGGACTGGGAGGTGAACAAGCTACTTACCTTTCATAATATATTTTCTGGTGGAGACAATGATACCCCACCTTTTGAATTACCCTGGCAACAGATCGGATCTGGTTTGGAGAGGGCTATTTTGCCCGCTCAGTCCTGCAAGATTTTTTGGTATGAAATCCACAGCTCAGACCATTGACTTTTTGGGAAATATTGCTCTGGTATCTATTCAAAAGGCAAGGAATCTGCAGTTAGAAGTATCCAAAAGAAGGAGTTACTTACCTTTGGTAGTGCTCTTTTTCGTAGGTATTCTAACAGAAGATTCCTCATCAACCACCCCAACCTCATTTTGAGGTGTGGATAACTAGGTTTAATAAGGTTGCAAATGGGACAGTGCACTCCATCACAGTTACTGCTTTGTTCTGATGCTCCACGATTGAGGGGGCATAATGTTTAATCACTAACTGATGTCAGCACTCAGGGATGGCACCAATATATGGTGCAGCACTGTCACTTACGGTGGTTGGAGAAAGCCAAAGTAGACAGATGGCATGACCCATGAGTGCGAGCAATTGCTGCATAAGCTTGCGTATCAAGTCTGGCGCCTGGGGGAATTCAAAAGGAGATCAATCAAAAGCAAAAATCAGGAAGGAAGCACAAATCAGGAAGGGAGTACAATGAACATAGTAAAAATCCCCAAGCGGTCAATCCAGAAGTCTCTGATCTGGTACAGTAGAAAATTGCAAAGAATAAGAGGCCTGCTCCACACACACTTTAAACATGTGCATACAGTCCTCTCACCGATAACATTAAATACCAAACCTGCTTAAATATACTTCCCAAGCAACATATATTCGATATTGCTCCTTCTTGTGGATACTTTAACCGCAGGTTACTCATCTTTTGAGCATCCCCAGGTGCCAGACTGATCTGGAGATTTTTGGAATAGTGGTCCACCTTACCGATAGGTGAAGTTGTACAGCTTCACAACGGCAACATATATTTGATATTGCTCCTTCTTGTGGATACTTTAACCGCAGGTTACTCATCTTTTGAGCATCCCCAGGTGCCAGACTGATCTGGAGATTTTTGGAATAGTGGTCCACCTTACCGATAGGTGAAGTTGTACAGCTTCACAACGGCTCCATACCACCCTGAGAGATTACATGTAGCTGCATACAACTGTCAATCCTGCACGCTGATGTCAATTTTATCAACTGCCCTTTTCTTTACCTTTAGACACACAGCACAAAACAATATGATGGGACAGAGAGCATCATTCTAAATTGGGACATTTTTATGTGAGAGGGGGCCCTCCACAATATGGGGAGGCGAAAAGGCAGTGAGAAATCTGCAGTTACATTATCCCCCAGAAAGAGCTTTTAAACAACTTGTTCTTCTGATGGATTCTTTTAATGACAGATTCCTCACATCTCGAGGAACAAGTCACTTACCTTCGGTAACGTCTTATCTGGGAGAGACAATGTATTGCCAGCTTCCTTACCTTTGAATTTCCCCACGTGTCAGACTGGATACAGTAGATTTTTCATGAGCAATACCCCTGCACACTGGTAGGCGCTCTAGGTCTGCTCAGTGTGGCGTTGTCAGATGACATCTGCGTCACCTCGGTGTGCTGACATTTACTTTTCACAGCTTTATACACCAGAAGGAGCCATGAAGTGAACAGAGAATAGTGTGTCCCAACTAGGGCCCTAAAAGGGATTAGCCCTGAACCTAGAAATCTGTCCGCAGAGTAGGGAGGGTCGGTAAGTCTGTAAGGTATTTGCATCTAGATATGGTCTCTACCAGATAAGGGATTAACAAAGGTAAATAACTTGTTCATCTGATGGACATCTAGCCGCAGATTCCTTACCTTTGAATAGATACCCAAGCAATACCACCCCCGGAGGTGGGTCTGCTAAGAAGTACTGCAGGACTGAACAGGCAAAGTGCCTGTCCCTGCTGACTGTACTTACTAGGCAGTAATGCTTGGTAATTGCGTGCAGGGATGCCCACGTTGCTGCCTGACAGATGTCCAGGGCTGGAACTCCATGGGCTAACAGTGGTCGCAGCCTTAGTTCTGGTGGAATGAGCTCTTAAATCTTCGGGAGCCTGCTTCTTTGCTAGTGCCTAGCAGATCTTGATGCAGAGAAAGACCCAGCAAGAGATGGTCAGTTTCTGCACCACCCAACCTTTCTTCTCACCAACATACCCCATGAAGTGTTGGTTGGGCAACCGGAACTCGTGTGGTCAATGGAAAAAGAAAACTTTTTGGGTCTAGACGGTGGATTTAGAGGCATGTGGAGGAGCACAGAAAATGGCAAGGTGACAGATTGGCCCACATGAAATAGGGTTACCACTTTTGGAAGGAAAGAGTCCCTAGCGTGAAGCACCAGTTTGGCAGGAAAAACTGATAGGAAGGGAGGCTTGGATGATAAAGCCTGCAGCTCGCTCATTCTCCTGGCTGACGTAATTTCCACAAGAAAGGCTGTTTTGATGGTGAGCAGCCTGAGGGGGAAAATTGTGTAAAGGCTCGAAGAAGCGCACATCAGAAATGTGAGAACCAATTTAAGGTCCCACTGAGGCATAATGAAAGGGGAAGGTGGGAACATATGTACAAGAACACTGAGAAATCTATTTACAATGGGAGATTTAAATAAAGGTTGTTCAGGCATCTGCAAGAAGGCAGAAAGATACCCTTTCAGAGTGCCCAGAGCAGAACCCTGCTGGGCAAGGGTCAAGATAAAAAGTTAAATATCAGAAAGGGAGGCAGGAGCAGTATAGACAGATAGGTGCACAGGAGGCCTGCGCTCCACTCGTGTAGAAAAGCACCTCAGAGGGAGAGCTGCCTTGGAAATTCCAGTGTGCAAAACAGCTAACATTGCGCTGTTCTCGGCAAAGGCATCTAACCAAGGCTCTCCCCACTGTTGAAAGAGACCTTGCGCCACCTCGGGGTGGACTCGTGATCAGCTAGGCATCGATGGCTGAGTTTGTCCGACCTGGCGTTCAGAGAACCTGTCAGGTGTTGAACAACCAGGAAAATACCCTGCTGTTCCAGCCATGTCCAGAGACACAGCGCCTCTTGACAAAGTGTGCACAACCCCACCCACCCTGTTGGTCTCAGTACCACATGCCGGCGGTGTTGTCTGAACACTTGTGTCAACCTCTCCTTCATGGAAATGAAGAAAGGCTTTCAATGCCAAATGAATCGCTCGGAGGTCTAGCAAGTTAATGTGGAGACTGGATCCGCCAGAGACCAGAGTCCTCTGATCTCCACCTTTCCCAGATGGCTGCCCTATCCCAGGAGTGACTCATCTGTTACTACTGTGAGAGCTGGTTGGGGAAGGGAGAGCCTCTAACCCAATCGTAGTTCGTTAGCCACCACAGATAGCCTGAATATCCAGGACTCACAGCTTGGGAGGATAAGCCCGTCCAGAACAGCTCAGATGAAAGAGCATCTGAGAGGGAGTCAGGTGACACTTCGGCATGTTGACCGTGAACCCCAGCAAAAGCAGGAGGTCCACTGTAATCTGGAGGTGGGAGACAACAGCCTGGGGCGAGCCCGCCTTCAGCAGCCAGTCGTTGAGATAGGAGAAAACTGGCACCCGTGATCTGTGCAGATTAGCTGCGACTACCGCCATCACCTTGGTGAACACCCGAGGGCTGCTTGTACAGCCAAACGGGTGCACGGTTAACTGAAAATGCTTAAACCGCACGTAATGCTAATAGGCAGGCAGGACGGAGATTTGAAAATAGGCGTCCAGGGCAGAAAAGCCCTGAGCGAATGTGAGCATCTTGAATTTCTCTTTTAGGAGGAAGTAGATAAGGGCTCAGATCTAGGATAGGACAAAGACCCTGGTCCTTTTTCGGGACCAGACAGCAGCAGGAATAGCACCCACAGCCTACTTCTGGCACCGGAATCTTCCTCCTGGAGCAGTGACAGAAACAGGAGATCCTCCGTCAATCAGTTGTAAGATGGGGGAAGTTGTAGTCTTGAAGGGGAGGGAGTAGCCCCTTCGATCGATCTGCAGACCCACGTGTTCGATGTTATGAACCGCCAGTGGTGGCAGATCATGCTACCAACTGATGATCTAAAAGGGCAGCATTAGGAAGGTTTGGAGGCAGCAGGTGCCGGGTAGGGGTGAACCAGACGCTGCCTACTTGACCAACGAGGCTGTTAGGAACCGCGCCCACGCAGAAGCTGGGAAGCTTTCGTGGCTTCGGTAAGGCTGGTGCGGTTGAAAGCCCCTTCCAGGCAGACTGGGGACATAGGGCAGCAAGGAGGCCCCAGGACTTGGTCGCAGCCTGCAAGCCCTTAAAGCGCGCTAGCACAAAGCCTGCCTCGTCTCCGAAGAGACTGTAGCCATTAAAGAGCATGTCTGAGGGAAGCCTGGACATCCCGCGAAAAGCCAGATGTTCTTAGCTTGTCGTGGTGTCTAAGGGCAACTGTCGACGAACCTGCTCTGTCAAATGAGTCTGTCGTGTCCAAGCGACAGCGTATAGAGAACCAGGCCTCAAACGCTGATGTTCCTTTGACGTGTCAGCGGACCGACAGACGAGATGTCAAAGCACGCTTGCCAAAGAGTCGCATACCGGGTCGCTAGCGGCTTCCTTGACCACACCCTCAAAGCCTTTGGTACCATAGCCCAGCTGAGCACAACCTGGAGTCGTGGGTCCGTCACTGACATGGCACGGTGACCGGCGCTGCAGGGTTTAAAACATGTCTTCCTCAATGACATCCTCGACACACCAGGAGGAGACATCAAAAAAGTGACAAAATGTCACAAAAATCCTGTAAAAAACCGACAAAGGGGTAACTCTTCTCCTGGATAAGCGATGGCTGGTGCAGAAACTAAAGAACTGACGTCTGTGCAGAGGTGGCGCGAACGACGCTTACCGGCGTAGAAGGGTACTGCCCATGAAACATCTTCGGGTTCTAGCATGACGCCTGGGGAAATTCAAAGGTAAGGAATCTGCGGCTAGATGTCTCAATCAGATTAGATATTATACCACTCATGATGCTTGGTCTGTGGAATGGACTCAGACCAAAATGTACCAAGCGGATGAAGTGCCCTTCCTGCTGGACCAGACTTTTGAAGTAGAGCTTCGTAAACTTATGTACCGACGCCCACGTTGCAAGCTGGTAAGTGTCTAAAACAGCATCCATCATCCGAATGCCATCATGTCAGCCATGGCCCAGGTATAGTGGGTGTGCGGGCCTTCAGGGGAGTGGTTCCTTAACCAGTGCACAGGTTTTGATACGGAGGACTAGTCCTCTCGACAGGGTCCTTTTTTGGAGAGCCTTACCATTCCTTGCCCCTGAGAAACTCAAATAGCTGATCATCCACGCAATAGTGTTTCACGACGTTGCTAAAAAAAAAACAAAAAACACTTTGGATCAAGTCAATGGGAGTCTCTCCTCCCACTTTGAAGAGTGGGGCAGAGCAGACAAACACTGGCAGAGTAAATGAATGACCAGCAGGGGAGGGAGTCACAACCTTTGGTAGGATGGATGCCCGAGTCCTCTGTACCAACTTGCCTGGAAAAAAGGTGGTGGAGGGCAGTTGCACAGAAAACACCTATAGCTCACGCACTCAGCATGCTACCTATTGCAATGAGGAAGGCTGTCTTTACAGTAAATAGTTGTAAGGGGCAGTGGTGAATTGACTTGATGGGTATGCACATGAGGAACATGAAGAACAAGTTCAGGTCTCATTGAGGCATCAAGAACAGATAAGACACAGGAGTCAAACCTTTTATGAACCACGTGACAACCAGACAAACAAGAGTTGATCAGGTACATGCTGAAAGAGCAGACAAATACCTTTTCAACTCGCCCACCCTAAATCCTTGCAGAGTTAATTGGAGAATAAACAAAAGTATATCCGAAAGTCTAGAATACACATGATGAAAAGCATCTGGCCACACAGAGGACATTAACCTCATCGGTCGACAAGTCTAAAGCATTCAATTACTGACATGTAAGATTACGTTGTGGAAACTCACACCGGAAGTCTTCTCAAAGCAATAGCCTCATCAGAGGACAAATGTGGAGACTCTGGGTACCACAGCTTTCTGGCCCAGTCTAAGGGATTAAAAAGACACAGTCTGTTTCAATCTTCCTCAGAATTTGAGGAAGGAGAGGTTGTGGTGGAAATAAGCACAGTATTCCAAACACTAATGTGCAAAATTGTTGACCCCCCACGTTAAGACAGCGGGAAATACATCTAGCCAGGTTAAACCCCCACTGGTCAGAGACCCATGTACCACCTTGGTTTTGAGATATCACTGGTGGTCCGCCAGACGACGTGTGCTCCGTTTAACTCTGGCACTCAGGGACCCTATAAGTGAATGGATACCAGGAAGGGGACCCATTGGCCTAGCCACCTCCAAACACAGAGCCTCCTGGCAAAGGGTAGAGGGCCTCACTTTGACCTGCTTGTTGCACTATCACATGGCAGATGTGTTTGATGAACGCACGGAAGGATGTTAGGGCTAGACGATTGGCTTGAAGTTCCAGACTATCGATAAGGAGCAGGCTCTTCACTGGAGACCGGGGGTTTCTGATTTCTACCCGCCTCATATGATCTCCCCACCCCAGCAGTGAGGCATCTGTCGTAACAGTGAAGCCTAGGTGGGGAGGAGGAAACCTTGCTCAGAACAGGGTGGCATTTGTCTGAAACCACAAAAGATGACCAGTTTCTAGTAAGATCCAGATGGAATCCAAGATGAAACTCTGATGCCGGGCTCACTAAAATTTCAAGTTTCATTGCAGTGTATGTATGTGTCATCTGGGACTAGGAGAATACATGAGGCCAGCAGACAAAGAAGCCACAGAGCCAACCATACCAAGACCCAGGATTGAACCGCAACAGTGGGATTATATCTGGAATGTTCTGGACTATGTAGCAGTTTAAAGGCCAAAACACCACAGGGTCCAGGGCACCCCGCCCCAATGAACGAATGCTCTGCAAGGCAAAGTGAGGACTTTGGTTTCTTGATAGCAAACCTAAAATATGCCCAGCTGTTGTCTAGAGGTGGTGTGCACAACTGCGGTGAACCTGCTTTGAATAACCAGTCGAGGTAGGGGGAACCAGCCAGCAGCCCACCTTTGAAAGTTGCTGTCTGATCTCTAAAAGGTGGATAGCGATCACCAACATTCCCATTAGTGAACATTCGAGGAGCAGAGGTAAGGCCGATAGGAAGAATGGTAAATAGAAAGTGTTCCTGGCCTATATTGAAACTTCCGATAATGCCAATGATTCCACCAGAATGATATATAGAATTAAGTGCCTTGAAAATTCAGGGGCAACATTCCAGTCTCCTGTATTCCAAGCTGAAAGGACTTGAGCAAAGGTGAGGATTTTGCCGTTTAACAGGTTCCTGCATCAGGATTGTGGAGTGCTCCTATAAAAGTCGATCGGGCTGAGGAGTAACTTGGGATGTTGAAGAAATGAAAAGGCAAGGCATAGCCACTTTGAACAACTGGGATGGACCACTTATCTGATATGGATCATCTCCAGCTGGGAAGGAAATGCTGCATTCTGCCTCTTATGGTCAGGCACGGGCCTTTGAGGACAAACGAACAGCATGCTAGCTAATGCAGTAGAGGACAACAATTTGGAGGATTGCTGCCCCTGCTGGCGCAAACAGTTTCAACTGTTGCCATGCCCCCGGCCTAAAAAGAGCTGGGCCAGTTGCTGCAATACAATCTTGGACAGCTGGCGTGTCTGTAAGCTAGCCCCCAAACCGCCTGTATTTTTTTGTTGTATATTTTTTTTATTTAACAGTAAGACAAGAGGAGGCAATACAAATATCAGGTGGCAGACAATAAAATGCGGAACAGGGACAGGCGGGGGAGTAATACAGATAAAACATCAATAAAAGGAACACAGAGCGTATCACGATTACGGATATTGGAAATAGGGGAATAAACAGTCTATCGTACAATCCAAAACCATCCCACCCTCGAGACCCCGTCCTAAATGATACAGGATAATTAAGACCAGTTCGGACACCCGGACAATAAAGGATCCGTGGAGAATAGACAGCCCACCTCTCGTAGAAAGGAAAAAGGAGAAAGCAAAGGGGCCATAGAAAAAAACAAAGGCAAAATAAAAAAACCCTCCCCTAACCCCCCACCCTGCACCCCTGCAATGGCTACGGCCTAACCCCACTAGCAGCGTGCCTGTCGCCCAAGAACTACCCTAAAGGAAGGGAAAAAGATAAAGTGGAGGAGGAGAAAGCAAACACACTCCCGGTCTCCCGTACCCCCCGCCAGTAGCGACCACCCAGAAACATAGCAAAACCAATATGCAGTTAAATATACAAACCAGTCGGGGGAGTTTAGTCAAAAACCACCCAACTCCCGTCACAGTATAGGCACAACCCCAGTATTGCATAAAGCTATTGTATCAAGCCCAAGCGATCAAGTTCAGCCCTGGCCAGTACGGTCTTTCATTAGAGTCTTTCACTCGAGCCGCCATCTTGATGGTAAAGGCAAAGCGTTCACAAAAGTTCATGTCGGTGCTGCAGGATCGAAAACAGGATAAAAGTTCACAAAGTCCACCAATCGAACGAGGAAAGGTGTCAAAGAACAGCGAGTATCTCCAACAGTCACTGAGGAACTTGTCACCACACAAAAGACTGTCTATAGACGTGTTAGGCGGCTGCAGAATCGGGCAGGAGGCGCTGGCGATAAACACGGGCTGGCTTGTTAGTTGGGAACCGCCAAGGCTCATTAAATCCGGGATCTGCACGGGGACCTCGATCTCAGGCGTGCAATGCACCGCTGGTACCGTAGCTAGCTGGGAACTGAACGAAGAACCATCCTCCGGTCCCAGGATACCGTCCACTTTCACAATCAGTGTCCGGAACACAGCGATCGTGTGCGAATGGAGCGCCCCAATGGCGGCCATGACGGCCTGCAGCGATGGCGTGCCTTCCGTCCGCCCCATCCCCTCTCAATAGGCGATAGAACCCCGGAGGCCGGCTACTCCGGGGTACCAGGCCACGCAAAGCCGATGTCGAGCAGTGGGCGCTCCTGGTCGTGCAGTATACACCTTCGCCGTTGGCGAGGGCCCCAGCCCGTCGACCCCGAGAGGGTAGCAAGGTCTCCGGGCACTAGACCCCGACCACGGCAGCCGGTGCGGCACGCTGGTGTGTCCACGATGTAGTCCGTGAACAGGGTCGTCACAAAAAATCAACAATTCACGGCACACTTCGGGAGACCGGGCTCAGTCCAGGTCTCGTGGCCGGTGTTGATCAATTCCGACCCGGGTAGGCTAGAAATCGAGTCCCCGGCTTCCACACATTGTTAGGCCGAGAATGGAAACACGGCGTATCGTCGTCATCCGAGAAGGTAGAAAACTCGGGATTGCACCTTTAGAAGCAGAAAAACTTCACGAACACGGGAGTCTGGCGTGAGTTCTGGATTTAAGGCAGGATATTCGAGCTGCTGGCGGCGGTCGGCGGAGCTGGGAGCTTACACGGCCATCTTGGTTGCTGGCGTAGCTCCTCCTCCCAAACCGCCTGTATTGATGTGGAAATTGCTTAGCTGGCACTAATAGCCCCAAGGACTTGGCTGTAGCATAACTATTTAAATCTTTCCAGAACCAAATCAGCCTTTTCACAGAATAGGCCCAAGCCATCAAAGGGCAGTGTCAATAAAGGACACTTTCACATTTCCCTAAAAACCCGGTTGATCTGATCCAGAAGTGCCACCTGTTAAGTGCAAATAGCTCTGTCTATGCATTCAATATTGTCCAGGGCATCTCAGAGCACATACTTCACAGCATCCTGACCATTATTTAAAGTATGGGTTGACAGAGGCCTTGGGGTGCTTGGAGGTGGCAGGTAAGATCTCACTGGCCAAGTCCTACAATGTATGAGTGTACCTTTTCAGGAGACAAACTGTGGATCCGAGTGCTAAACCGTCCAAAGAAAACACTCTTTCCAAAGGCATCAATTCTTTTTGATTCCCTGTCCAGTAGACTGGTTGAAAAGAAATTTGGATTGACCTTACTTGTTGATGCCTAAACTATCAGGCTCTCAGGTGTAGGATGTTTTTTTGTTAGGAAATCTAGGCGCCCTAAACATAGGTCGACTGACCAGAGGTCATAAGCAATGTTTGGATCAAGTTCCCTTTAAGGGCATTACAAATTACTTAATTGAAGGGCATTACAAATTACTTCATTGAAAGGCATTAACGGCTCAGATGAAGCTGGCCCTGGTTGAAAAACCCCAGCCAACAGATTTGTATTTTTCTCATTAGTGCGAAATTGCTATTCTAGAACTTCAGGTAACCTCTGAACCACCACCGCAAACAAGGCACTTTCTTCCATTGTCAGTCTATGTGGGGTACCTCTGATTCAGAAGACATCTAGCCCACAGCACTTTGGAGGTTGAAAGACAATGCTTCAATATAATAAGGGGGGCTTAAGTCGTCCCCGCTATAATCCGTTCCTTGACAGACATGAATGCATTGAATCAGTCATAAAGAGACAGAAGTCTCATAGTATTGGCGCTGTGGTAGAAGTCTTTGATTAGAGACAGAAGGCATACCAACTGGTTGCACTTTTGCGATTTTATATTATGGCATGGAGTAGGCCAACATCAGTTAGAGGTCTGAGATCTAGCATCAGCGGTTTTAATGCCAGGCATAAACCAGCGTCGACATTGATGCCAGTGTAAAGACCAGGACCGAGTCGATGTGGGTTGCAAAGGGCAGACCAGTAGGCAGAAGTTGAACTGAAGACCTCTGCAGGCCCAAAGGTGCACCACAGGGATCCTGAAACACACTGAAGATTTGCAGCACAGCATCTACACAGGCAGCAATTTGATGTAGGGGTCAAAGATGGCCCAGGAGGTTCGGGCTGTGCAGGCACCAATTTCAGGGCCACGTCAGATTAGGTTAACACCGTGGAGCATCCTCTAATCTTGCTGCCTTTCTGCTTTCTCACGAGTGGAAGGCTAGGGGGGTCTAGTCTGGCATGGTCTTCTTGGGCCTATATCTAGAATTCTACTAACCAGAAGACTACAACCAGGTAGTGGGCTTTTCACAAGAACAGCCTCAAGACTGGGACCTACCCTTTTGCTCAATGATTTAGGGCTGACATCCAGCACCGGAACCACATTTGGGTGCATAAAGGCACACTTGTCACATGACAGATTAGAGTCTGGAGCCCAACCACCCGAGACACACTTTGTGCAGATCCTTAACCAACAGCTTTTTTGTGCAGTAACAAGATGGCTTGAATCCTGTTTTTGCAGGGCAAATAGTTTGTTAGCAAGCTGTTGTACAAAATTTGTTGTCGAAGACAAAGTTGGGAGCAGCGCTTCGTATCTGCGCTGAAGGGCGCAAAAAGTAATGAACTGATCTTCGGGGTCCTGTCTGGCACCTGGGAATATTTGGAAGATGCGATACCCACCATTATAAGAATCAATCCTTAGAAATCCATATAGGCGCTTTACAGAAGGCATATTAAGTGAACTTAAATGACCCTAAATACAACCAGTGACCTGCCAGGGCATTGGAAGATAACATTTCACAAGGAGACATTACATTTGATAAATAAAACCAAACCTTTATTTACACCAAAGTCCATGACTGGATCTTTCACAAGTGGAGGACAGAGGGTGTCTATGTACAGAACGGGTAAGCAGGGATGAACACATATTCCCGCCCCCTCCCCATGAGGATTCAAAGTTTACCAATGAGGCGAAGTCTGTCTGCAAGCTCTTGCCAGCTGTCCGTGCATATTTACAGGCCTGCACAATCCAAAATGCTGAATGAAAAGGGACTTGGGCACCGCAGAAGCTCAGCATAATGGCTCCTGGCACCTACCTCCGACCAGAATATAAAAGGTTCAAACAAAAATCCTAAAACCCTGCGACAAACTATCTTAAAGAAAAGAGTAGGACTGGGCAATTTAGGTTCATGTTCATCTCTCAGAGGGCTACACTGGAGAAACTGTGTACAGAACAAGAAGCCCCTGCTCTCCAGTGTCGGCAGGATTTACAGTTTATAAGTTTTAAATTAAAACAAAAAACATGCAGGTAAGAAATGGTAGGATTCAGTCATGGAGAGAACACAGGCACTCATTCCATTCTAGGAGGGGATGGCAAGCTACATTCTCAGGAAGGGTTGAGGCAGAAAGGACGTGGGGAGTAGAATCATTTCACATTAGCAGGGCACTGCTTGAAACCTGCTGCAGTAGCTCTGACACTTTGGGTCACATTTCCAGACCTTGGGTTTTCCCCATTTCCTCTGGGCATGGCTTTAAAAATAAACCATTAATGTTTAAAAAAATGCAAAGATTGCAGATTTGTCCATGAAGCTCCAGAGAGAAATTAGAAACAGCTGTGAAGAGGCGAGACCAAAAGACAGAGCATGAAAAAATCCCACCTGAAGAAAGACCAGGAAACTGGGGAGGAGGTGGGAAGAGAAAAAAAATTGCTCTTGGATGAAGAATTTCCACTTTTAACAAAAAGCAAAGTCTTTTGTTGAAGGACCCTTTCTTGCTGCCTGGGCAGCCACGGGCCAGTGTGAAAATACAAAAAAAAGTTCATGTAAAAAAAAAAAGTCATCCTATAATTATTGTAAGATATAATGACAGAACTACTATAAATCCACGGGCAACTGCTTAGATGCGGAGCTTGTGAAGAGTCCCCACACTCCACTGCATGGGCAGCAAGAGATGCTGGCATTACTGTGGTGCACCAGCAGTGGCTGCAACCGGCGTCCCCAGGCTGTTGGCGGCAGAGATGACCGGTGATCCTGCGAGAGGTCCCATGGGCGAGGAGGTTGGCACCGTAGAAATTCCTAAAAATTTGAAAAAGCCTTTTAATGCCATACATAAAAGCCATAGACACATTTACAAAGTATATCATTCTATGATCTAAAAATGTACTGATTTGAAAGAAAAAAAAAATGGTTAAACTTCGCCCCTTCCCATAAAAATCAATTTAGAACGTTTCTTGTGGTGCTGGTACCACTAGTACATGTGCATACAAAAGAAATATGTGCCGCAGTTGACTAAGGCAAGTCACAGTGACCATGATTTCACAAGTGGTCCATCGCAGTCCATACTTTGCTTATAAACCCTGAAAGTATCTCAATAAAATAATTATCTATATTATATAGGGATGGTTTGAGCGCTTGATTGCTGCTGGCAATGGCATTTTCGTCGATGAAGCGATCTGTATCTGATGCATACCGAAGAGCAAGTAATTTAAGACTATCAACCTTGGAGTAATCAAACAATGTGAGAACATACAGAAGCTTGGATCCTGCCAATTGCTTACAATTGGTTGACTTTCTGATCATTTGCCTACTTCTTACTCTTATTCCAGCTTGTCAATCTTTTGTCCGTCCCTCGCATGAGGAATAGCATCTTTATCATCTCGATGACTGTCCACTACATGCTTTTAAATAACGACTTTTTTTATTTTGACTTTAGCGCCCCATGGGAGGGTCCATGCACTTTCTAGCCATCTCCCTCATGTACTTCTCTCTGTCTGCACTTTGTGTTGTTCAGTCACCAGCGTGCTTCTCATGGTGGGCTAGCCAATGTGCACATGCCAGAGTAGCTCCCGTCCCACCATACGCCTCATGTATTGTATTGCTCCTTCCCGCCCTTTCCTTCTAGCCTCCGGTTTCTTCCACTCACCCGCTTTTAAAGAAATGTTTTCACAATTTTTTGGGTTACGGATCCAACTCAGATTGGCGACTAGAAGAAAAGTGCGACTGCTTCATTATGTAGGTGAGCATATGTGTGGCACGGATGCATTCAAAATGACACAGCCAGCCGCCTCAAAGGCTTTAAAACAAAATATTTAGCCATGCTGCACAGCATCTGCATTGCTGTGCAGCATATCAAAAAAACACTGAAAGTTAAGACCCAAAAAGTGAGACCTACTGGCTTTGGAAATGCTGGTTTAATATTCTTGACTGTTCCTCTTATTTTAAGTATCTACCTATGTGACATGCAGCACTTTAGAAAACGCCTAATACAAATCCATATCTCCTGCCATTGTTATGGAGAGATTCTTAAGATCATCAACAGATGTCCCGCCTTAAATAAAAAAAGTTTTTACCAAGAAGGGGTAACCCTGTGTCCCTCATAACCATACTTAAATAAAAAAAGGGCAATAGCTCCAAGATCTAGAAAAATTCACCCACAGAACAGCTCCACTGATTTTCTATTTATCATTATAAAATATTTTATTTAAAAAAAAATTATAAATCTATCAAACAGCACAAATAAATCAGCGGAAAAACTGGAAAAACCCATCTTCGCGTTTAGGCGGAATAAGAACCTCCGAAATGCCCAAGTTAGGGCCGCGGTGCCCCCGGACTCCGGGTTGACCCAGAGATCCATCAACCCTATCAATGGGAGTCACAGATGTGGCAATTGCCACGCATGTGATGCCGTTATGACTATCTCTGAACTTGTGTGGGGGTAAGAGAAAGTTTCTCCTTAAGGAAATGACAAACTGCCGTACCACCAATGTTATCTACCTCCTGCTTTGCCTCTGCCGGAAGGATTATGTTGGTGAGACTGGTAGACAATTCACATTGCGGTTCAGCGAGCATAAGTCATCCATTCGTAATAATCGGATGGGAGCTCCTTTGGTTGCCCACTGGAATGAATTCAAACATGCCATTGAGGACCTCAAATGGCTTATTTTTGAACGGGTGATCTGTCCCAAGGATGGAAACGTTGATGCCCTGAGAGATAAAAGAGGTATTCTGGATCTTTACTTTATAGATTGCGACCACGGGTTTGAATGAATGTCTTCCGTGGGAGAATGCCATTATTTAATGGCGGTATGGCCCTCGATCCTTATGTTTGCCATATAAGGAGTAGTTCTTACCTGTTACTCCAGTTCTGTAGTAGGGGTATCTCTGTTATAGATCAACAATAAGGAGAGAAAGGGTATTCGCCAGTGAAGGCAGGAGAGGGACTCCCTGTCCCCTTAGATTATCAGTAAACAACAATAAGGGAGTTACACCTTGAGGAAACTGTGGCAGTCCTTTGTAAACCTGTTTATACCTTTGATCTTCGCATTGCTGTATGACCCTTTAGACTGACTCTTTTGCAATGCAAATGCGCTAGACCATCCTTTAACAATATATTTCACAGGGATATTTTAAAACACTCCTTACTCATTTTCTCAAGATGATGGTAACACCCACTAAGCCGCCTACAACATTCCGCTTTGTACTCGAAAGAAAGAGAAAATATTACGAGGAAACGAAGTAAACACGAACCGGCCCTCTAACGCCCTCGCTCTGATTGGCCACGTCAATAGTGACATGCAGTATTCCACACCCCCGCTACCCCATTGGCTAGTTTACCGATGACACGCTAGAGCCAACCACGTACAACCCGGAAACGGTACACTCTATTACCACGCCGGCTTTTCACCCCAGTAACCCACGGAGCACTCGCGGTGACTGTTTAGGTGCAAGCGGCGCCCTCTTACAAGTAAGATTGTTCCTCTGAGGGGACGCCTATAGCCTTTTGGTTTCCATATCGGCATATCGCTAATACCCTGTATGTTACCTTCTGCTAGATCGTAACGAGGAAAACGCCAGTCCCGGGGTGGCTCATGGAGCATTGAATAGTAACGCTCCTAGTAAGATGTTCAGCCTCCATTTACTCTCACTAATTTTATGCATGCTCCCAATACCAAGCACCTTCGCTCTTTTGTTAATGTGTGGTTGGTGTAGCACGTCCAGAACTGGTTTTTAATTCACGCACTACTGGCGTTCTCACTGAATGCAGTTTTAAATCCCGTGTAGCCGTTTTCACTTCCACGACGACTCCGCTTTTTCTCAGTAATTGAGACAAACACCCAGGACTTCGCCATTACGTGTTGAGTGCCCCTTTCCAAGGCTGGCACTGACACCAAGTGATTTCAGTATCTATGATACATTGGGTGTGCTACCACGTGGTATGTAATTTTGCAGGTGGCCGCGATATTGGGACTTATCTCACACGTCCCTCACATCAAGACTTTGATGAATGAAGATGTACATCACGATTCACTGATTGTGTCTTATGTATGTTTTATATATATGTATGACCGTTATCCACAACTCTTCTCCCTCATTCTTTCCACAGGCTTTTTTCTACAAACTAAAGAAGAAAACAGCTTTTTGGAGATTCATTTTTAGCTTCTCCTTCTGCCTACCTACGAGGATAGGGTGCGCCTTAGCGTGCGTACACCTTCCCGAAGGTACCCCATGGTCCTGACGAATACCTGTTAAACTTACACATAGGTAGAAACATGTAGACCTTTTTAACCCACACTCTGTATAGTTTTTTTCACCGACAGCTCTCCTAATTGGGCAACAGGTGCCTTCCTTGTTTTAATATTATCCGTTACACCCCAGAATAAATGACGTAAGCGGGCAGTACCGGATACTTTTAATTACACCTAGTTCTCTCCTTTGCACATATAAAAGAAATAAAAAACAGCTCCACTGTAATCAGGTGTCGCAGCACACCTGGATGGCATTCGGCTGTCCGGGTGGGACCCCGATGATGAAGCATGTCACCAACTAGGTTGGTGAGTGAGGGGTCTTCTAAAGGACAAAGGACGTCCTTTTCCTGGATTGTGGTTAACACACACTCGCCTCCATTGAGGCTGGTTGTATCCTCAAGGTGTAACTCCCTTATTGTTGTTTACTGGTATCTCTGTTATAGTCATAATCTAGTGAATAGTCCCGCCCATGTGCATGGACCCGGAGCAATCAAAAATAATCTCTTAAGCGGTCTTCTTTGCAGTCCTGCATAGACACTTAAGAGAAAATTAAGACAAATAATGCAGCCTAACATATTCAAGGCTACAAAGGCCACCACTTCATCTAAACAGTGAAAAGGATAGCCCACCATGTCCGGTTTTACACTATTTACCAAGTTTTCCTCACAGGGAAAACTCTTTCACCAAAATCCTTGAAATGATAGAGGAAGGGTTGGACAGACAAGCCCCCATAGGCTGCCATTATGTGTCTGGAAAAGGGATACCGTGCCTTTAAGGAACTCTCCAGAGACCCTCGGTATCTCAGGATGCACAGCCAAAGTCCTTTTACTTTCAGTTCTTTTTGAAGGTGTATAAAGCAAGGCCTGTAGCATACATTACAGTACCATTTTCTCCACCGGGGAGGAAGGCGGGCGCTTATGACTATAACAGAGATACCCCTACTAAAGAACTGGAGTTGCAGGTAAGAAACTACTCCTTCTGTAGTAGGGGATCTCACTGTATAGTCATAATCTAGTGAAACAAATGGCAATCCCTTCCCAAAAAAACCAACCCTGCGGTGGAGAAAAAACAGACAACACCTTTATTGTGCAAACAGATTTCTCAACGAAGCCTTCCCAACCTGATCAGCAGCTCTAGCATCAGAGTCCAGACAGTAATGCTTAGCAAAGGTATGGACCGACTTCCAAGTGGGTGCCCTGCAGATCTCTGCAATGGGAACATTACGAAGCAAAGCTGTTGTAGCTGCTTTGCCTCTGGTAGAATGAGCCTTAGGCTTACCCCACCCCCTAAGGTCTTGTTAGCCTTCTGTTAACAGGACACAATCCACCTAGAGATGGACTGTTTTGAGGTGGCAAGACCAGTTCTGGCCGATCCATAATTGACAATTGGTCTGACCTACGAATGTCCTTGGTCTTATCCGAGTAGAATTTCAACACCCTTCTGACATCCAGGGAATGGAGAGACCTTTCCACTGGAATGGAAGGATTCTGGAAAAACGTAGGTAAAGTTATGGTCTGATTGACATGGAAATCAGAAATCACCTTAGGAAGGAACTTAGGGCGAGTACACATCACAACCTTAGCAGCATGAAATACAGTATAAGGTTCTTGGCAACACAGCGCCTGAATTTCACTCACCCTGCGGGCCGATGTAATGGCCACAAGGAAGGCCGCCTTCCATGACAAGTGCTGCCGAGAAGTCTTATGGATGGGTTCAAAAGGCTCCTTCATAATGTAAAATGTAATGTAATGTAATGTGTATACATGTAAAGCGCACTGTTGCCAGCCGGCGTCCTGGCGCTATATACCGCTGGGGAACCCATCCTGGCTTTCCCTGTGGGATGGTCCCTGCTGGGAATCCCCAAGGTGGAGCCAGGCATCCCCGGCGTTGATGGGGCCGTTGTGGAGATTAGGCAAGCTAATGCCCAGAGTTGCCGAGTGGGACCCCTGGTTAGAGTAGGCACCGAGGCGAGAATTATCGAGTCCACTGACCCTGGTCCATGACCCTGCCGCGTCGGGAATCGAACCCTGGTCCCGGGCCGACTTCTGCTTCCGGGTCTGCCGCCTCTAACCAGTGAGCCACACCACTCCATAACCTGGACAGCACAACATTCAGCTCCCATGCTGGCGAAGGACGCCGGACAGGAGGAAACACTTTCTTCAATCCTTCCAAAAAATCTTCAATCACAGGGATCTGGAAGGAGGTCTGTGAAGGGCATTTCCTATAAGCAGTCAATGCTGTGAGGTGAACCTTAATAGAATGAAAATTAAGGCCAGACTGAGCCAAATGCAAAAGGTATGGAAGGATGACATCTTCCTTGCAGGTTGTCGGATCACAATGCTTGGAAGTGCACCAGATGCAGAACCTCTTCCACTTGTAGGCATAGGAAGTCCTAGTGGAGGGTCTCTTGGCTTTCTTTAGTATAGTCATGCAATCTTCAGGGAGATTCAAGTGTCCATATTGCACTATCTCAGGAGCCATGCCGCCAAACTCAACGATGAGATGTTGGGGCGCACCACCTGCCCCCCAAACTTCGTGAGACGGTCCGGCCGACAGCAGCCACATGTGGGATAGGAGAGACCGGTGAAGCAGGTCCGTAAACTATCACTGTCGGGGCCACTCCGGAGCAATGAGGATCATCTGTGCTCTGGATTTAGACAGCTTGATGAGCACCGCCGGAATCAGGGGAATGGGTGGAAAAGCGTACAGAAAGCTGTTCGACCAGCTGATCCATAGCGCGTTCCCCAGGGTCCTCGATTGGTAATACTTGGAGGCGGAGTCTCTGCATTTTCTGTTTTCGGCGGTGGCGAACTGATCTACGTCCGGAGTGCCCCACCTGTCGAAGATGTCTGCTAGCACTTTATTGTTTAGAACCCACTTGTGGTTTTCTTGCCCCAGCCTGCTGAGTGCGTCCGCCTGACCATTCTGCACACCTGGCATATGGGTAGCCATTATAGTCAGTCCTCTGGCTAGTAGCCAGTGCCAGATCGCCTGCGCTTCCTGTGACTGTGTGCGAGATCTCGAGCCCGCCTGCCTGTTGAGGTAATACATTGTGGTCGTATTGTCCGTCTGCACAAGCAAGGAGTTGGTCTGGAAAGACTGATGAAAGGTCTTCAATGCCAAGTGAACAGCTCTGAGTTCCAGGAAATTGATGTGATACGTGGATTCTGCCGGGAACCACGTTCCCTGGATCTGAAGATTGTCTGAATGCGCTCCCCAGCCGTGGAGAGAAGCATCTGTGATGACAGTCTGAATGGGAATGTCCTTGTGGAATGGAACCCCCTTGAGGAGATTCTCTGCAGAGCACCACCATCTCAGGGACTGTTGAGCGTGGAGGGACAGCTTGTTCCGGTCGTCCCAGCTCCCCCGCTTCTGGTCCCATTTAATCCTCCAGACATTCCTGCAAAGGCCTCATGTGTAGGCGTGCGTGTGGCGTGAGGAAGATGCAAGAGGCCATCGACCCCAGTAGAGAAGACAGTCCTCACTGTTGTCTGAAGGATCGATAAGCGTCTCTCCTCCGAAGGAGACACGCTTGCTGAAAGAGTATTGATGGAGGCTCCCAAGTACTGTAGGCACTGGACAGGCGTCGGAACGGACTTGGACATGTTTATGTGTAACCCCAGCTGGTTCAACAGAACGGCCATCCTGTTAAAGTGCATTTGCGCTTCCTGGAAGGTGGAGGCCTTGCTCAACCAGTCGTCCAGGTAAGGGTAGACAAACACCTTGTTCTTTCGCAGGTGCGCTGCCACCACTGCCATGCATTTTGAAAACGTCCTGGGTGCAGACTTCAGTCCAAACGGTAGTACGGTGTACTGATAGTGATTGGTGCAGACTAGAAATCGCAGGAACTTCCGGTGCTTCCGTGCAATGGGCACATGGAAGTACGCATCCTGCAGAGCTATTGCACAAAGCCAGTCTCCTCTTTGCAGCTGAGGATAAATCTGGTGCAAAGACAGCATGCAAAACTTTTCCCTGCGAATCCATTTGTTTGCTTGTCGCAAATCAAGAATGGGCCTGAACTCGTTCTTGTCCTTGCGCGCGAGGAAGAACCGAGAGTAAAGACCCTTTCCCCATTGAGACAAAGGGACGTCTATCGCCCTTTTTCTTAAGGTATCGGCCTCCGCTTGGAGCTCGCACAGTTGGAACGGAGAGCAAACTGGTGGAATTGCTGGAGGCGGGCTGACGAATCGAAGACTGTATCCATTGCAAACAATATTCAGCACCCACTTGTCCCGAGTAATTTTTCTCCAGTCTGCCAAGTAATGTTGGATGCTTCCCCCCACCGGAGCGGGTAACGGACGAGGGGGAAGTAGCACCTCGGGGCTTAGACCTGGCCGGGCCCTTATTCGCTGCGGAGGACTGCTGTTCACCTCTGCCCCTCTGGCGCTTCTGGAACGGTCGCCGCTGGTATTGCTGCTGCTGCTGTTGCTGCTGCTGACCAGCCTGCCGACCCTGTCCTCTGCCCTGTGCCCCGTACCGCCTTTGGAACGGGCGGTAGGCCTTCCTTTGCTCCTTCAGCTTCTCTAACCCGACAGCCGTCCGGGCCTCAGCCTCTGCCTTCATGCGGGCCATCTCCTCATCCGCATGTCTGCCGAACAGGGTCGCTGCAGAAAAGGGCAGATTGGCGACCCTCTGTTGAGCTTCGGGCTTCAGCGACGTTAGACCCAGTCAGGCGTGTCGGCACAGGTTAATACTGTGGCAGTACCCGTGGGCTGCCAACAGCGAGGAATCCGCCGTGGAGCTGATTATCTGGTTAGAGACCATCATCCCCTCCGTGATAATCTCCTGGAAGTCCTCTCTGCGTTCCCTGGGAAGATGTTCCGCGAACTGCTGCATGGACTCCCACAATGCTCTATCGTACCGCCCCAATAACGCCGAGGCACCGGCCTTCATGGACGTGGAGGCCGTACCACATACTCTCCTGCACGCTGAGTCCATTAATCGCCTCTCCTTGTCAGGAGGCACCGTTGATGATGGCGCGGTGGAATGTTGTTTCCTGGCTGCCGTCACTATCACTGAGTCCGGTACAGGATCCGAACGCAGAAAGGCAGGGTCCGACTCAGGGGCCTTGTACTTCTTTTGTAGCCTTGACGGTGCAGACTTCGTAGAGGCAGGCGTAAGGAAGAGGTCCATGGCTGGTTCTTCTAGCCCTGGCACCAAAGGTAGTAGATGACGACAGCTGTTTTTTATGTAGGGTCTCGAATATCACTGAGGTTAAGGGCGTAGGAACAGTCAGCGTGATGCCCAGTTTTGCTGCTCCTCGCAACAACACCTCCTGAAAGGAGGCAATGTCGTCCACCGGAGACACCCTCGTCTGAAGGGAATCCGAAAGCGTCAGGGAATAGTCCCTGGCACTGGATGACTCCTTGTGGCGGGACCTGGACCTGTCTCTCCTGCGGCGTCGTCTGGATCTAGTAGACGACCGACGATCATCTCTGGACCTGCTCCGTCCGGAGCGGGACCTCGGTCTCCTTTGTCTTGGCCGCTCCACTGGCCGTACAGGCGCGGGTTGTGGAGGCTGAGACGGCAGCCTAGGCCTTGGAGGGCCTGAGGGTGGCGTAGGTAGATGTAATGAGTAAGACCTCAGAGGAGGAGGTGGAGGAGGAGGAGTTGGAGTCCTCGGAGGTGTAGGTGTCCTCGGAGGCGGAGGAGGTGTAGGTATCCTCGGGGGAAGGCCCCTAGGTAATGGAGGGGGCGGTGTTTCATGCCTAGAGGGTGAGTAGACTTGTGAGTACCCAGAGCCCGGAGACTGTTCCACCCTCTTTCTCTTTGGCTTCCGTACCCTTGAAGGGGACCTCGAGGCCGACCGCTTCCTTGACGAGCGACGGCGCGACCGTGAGCTCGTGGTCGACGAAGAAGAAAGTCTGATAACGGAGCCTTGGGACTCTGTGCTGGCCTTAGAACGCCTTTGGGACCTGGACTCCCTTCTTCTCGACTCCGATCTGTTCCTTGACGTCAAACGCGTCGACCTCTTCGACGCCGAAGACTTTTCTCGACGCCGAGGAACGCCTCCGACAACGAATGCAGAGTCGACGACGACCGGCGGTGTCGCCTCGACGGCGAGCACCAGTGTCTGCTAGACCCCTCTCGACGTCGGCAGTGCCTCGACGACAAAGTTGTCTTCGACGTCGACCTTGTCGGAGGTCTCGACGTCAATCCCCTCGACGTCGAACGACAACGCCGCTTCGACCCAGATCCCTGGGGAGACGGGGAACACACCGTGGTTATTCCTCTCTACGCCGACGAGGCCATCGACGTCGACGGAGAAAGATGTTGTTTTCTGGCCTTTTCTTTACTGGGGAGCCCCCCAGAGGCCTCAGCATGGGCAGAGGAAGGAGCCCCTTTATGCCCAGACCCACCTTGGTCACGCGGTCTTCGCTTCTCCAATCCTTGAAGCCGAGTCTTCTCCCTGTCCCTCAGGGTCCTGTTGGAGAACTGTTGGCAGATCTCGCAATCCTCTGGGACATGAGAAGGGGACAGACAATGAATGCACACCCTGTGCTTGTCAGATTTGGCCTTCTTTCCAGCACACTCTGGACACCTATCAAATAGGGATGGCATATTTGATAAAAAGAGTGGCTAAACTTACTAGAAAAACACCAGCAAGAGCAGAAAGGGCCAAAGGACGTCGAGTGAAAGCACTCTGAACACTTTTAAAGTGCAAAAAGATTAGAATAACACCCAAAAAGGGAGAGCTCAATGGAACCGGAAAAAAGAACTGAAAGTGGAGGGAGTTGCTGTGCATTCTGGGACTGAATTAGCAGCGAGGACGCAACGTACGAGGAGACAGAAGCGATCAACGGATCATCGGCTTTCCTAGCAGAGACACACAGGAGGCGCCCTCAGGCAGATCGCTAAGCTGAAAAAAAAAACTCAATTATAAGAAAAGGAGTGATATCTTTTTCCTGAGACATACGAAGGAAGTGGGACGGGCCAAGTCGGCCGACTGGCCTCACTGAAGACAAGTTACCAGGCATCCTATCGGAGCCTTGGTTTTAAGAAGGCTGTCCTACACGTACACAGTCCGGATGAAGACCCGCTTTTGATGCGCAAAGTCAGCGCATCTCCGTTCAGGGTCGAAACGTCGACGCACTTTTTGTTCCATGATCAACTGCACAAAGCCTACTAGGACTAAGAATAACCCTGTGGGACTATTGTATTTCCAGTTGACATCCTTTAATAACTATTTGTGAATTGACTGCGTTATAAGGTCATCTTACATGTTCTTGAGTCTTACAGACACACTGTGAATGTTATTTTTGTTGAATCGTTTGAAATGTTTTGTTTGGACAGCTATCTATGTATTTTAATGACTATCTTGAACAACATGAAAGTATTTGACTAAAAACTTTACTTTGTTTCAATTTTGGGTTCAGTGTATTTCTTTAGAGTGACAAAATCACTAGTATCTGCATACCCAGTGTGGGGACAGAGGACAATAATAGTACAAGAGGGAATACTATATAACTGTGTATTTCATCCCGACAGAACCATTATTCATTGTTTTACTACCCACCCAGGTTCTGAGGGTTACAGTGTCACCCCATTACATCTAATGGTGCATTCTGGGATACCAGGAGAGTTCCGGAAAGTTTCCTTAAAGGCACAGTATCCCTTTTTAAGCCACATAATGGCAGCCTATGGGGGCTTGTCTGTCCTGTCCTTCCTCTCTATCATTCCAAGGATTTGGTGAGGGGGGGGGGGGTAGTGTTTTCCATGGTGCAACATGGCAGACAGGTTTAAATGTGATATTGGTGAAATATCCTTTGCATTTCTAGTTGAAGTACTGGACAGTGTAGCCTTGCATGTATAGGCTGCATTATCTGTCCTTAATTCTCTCTCAAGTGTCTATGCACTACTGCAAAGAAGACAGCTTAAGAGATTATTTTTGATTGCTCCGGGGTCCCCGCACATGAGTGGGACTATTCACTAGATTATGACTATACACTGAGATCCCCTACTACAGAAGCAACACTACCCAACTGACTACCAGCTACAGATGTTCTAGGGAAACTAGTAGGATTTAGCAGGTCGGGGGGATTGTTCCACCTTGGTAACAACGTCCATCGCCTACGTTTCCCGTGTAATGGTTTGTAACCCAGCCATCAGCCGTAACCTGTGTAGTAGGGGCAGTAGCTTCCCTTCATATGGGCGGCGTACACACCAGATCAATAGGTTTCTGCAATGGACTGTAAGATAAACATCGAAGACTGGGCAGCACTGCTTTTCCAAGCTACGCTAGGACATGCTTCAACATTATTACGGTAGGTTGACCTTTTACTTCAGTTAACAAGATCTTTTGCACTTTTCAATGTAGATCCCTGGAAAGTGCTAGAGAGAAATGATGCACGTCTGTCAGGCAGGGTGTTGGGGGCCACACATCAGGCCTTTCATGCTTTTATACTCTTTTGCACATTATATTGAATATGCTACTTACCAGTATGCATCTGTTCTTGGCATGTAGGGCTGCTAACATTCATATCTTTTGCATTAGATCGCCGCCTAGTGTTGGGTCCGGATGATCGCACATTGTTGTCCTGGAAGAGTCTTCGAAGTATCCTGAGATAGGTGGCTCCTCCCCTGGACTACAGTGCGCATGGGCATCTGCTCCATCCCCAGATTGTTTTTAGCCATTGTGGCAGAGATGGAGTGTAAAGTGTAAAGGATGTCCATGCTAATGATTGAACACAAGAGTATGTTTGCAGCTGCGACAGGCACCGGGGAGGAGGGTGGGCGATATGAATGTTAGCAGCCCTACATGCCAAGAACAGATGCATACTGGTAAGTAGCATATTCAGTTCGAGGCATGTGGGCTGCTAAATTCATATCTTTTGCATAGAATATATAGCAGTCCCTCCATTAGCGGCGGTTGCCTGTGCCAGCTGCAGAAACCTGAAAAAGTGTTTTGAGAACAGCCTGTCCTACAGCTGCTTGCTGCTTGGAATGTACATTAACACAGTAGTGTTTTGTAAAGGTATGTGGTGTAACCCACGTGGCTGCTCTGCAAATGTCTTCTAAAGGAATGTTCCCCAGGAAAGCCATAGATGCCCCCAATTTGCGCGTGGAGTGTGCTCTTGGGGGTATTGTCAAGGTACGTTTTGCTTTTTGATAACATATTTGGATGCACTTAACAATCCACCTGGCTATTCCCGCTTTGGAAATAGGGTTGCCCTTGTGCTGTGGCGAGAAGGCAACAAAAAGCTGTTTTGTTTTCCTAAAGTGTTGTGTCCTGTCAATGTAGTACATCAACGCCCTCCTGACATCCAAAGTATGAAGCATTCTTTCCGCCACCGTTTGTGGGTTTTGGAAGAATGCCGGCAAGTCAATAGTTTGGTTGAGATGAAACTGTGACACCACCTTGGGAAGGAATTTGGGGTTAGTACGTATTGGATGAATCTGAATGAATGGCTCTTGGATTGTGAGCGCTTGCAGCTCACTAACACGCCTCAGTGATGTAATAGCTATTAGGAAAGCTACTCTCCACGTTAGGAACTGCAGTTCACACGAGTGTAGTGGCTCAAAAGGTGGTCCCATTAGTCTGGTGAGGACCACATTTAGGTTCCACACCGGAGCTGGCGGTGTTCTTGGGGGAATGACTCGTTTCAGGCCTTCAAGAAAAGCTTTAATGGCAGGCACTCTGAAGACAGAGAGATGCTGCCTATTCTGAAGATAAGCTGCTATGGCGGATAGATGTATCCGAATGGAAGTGTACGCTAGGTTGCACTTGTAAAGATGTAACAGATAGCAAATGATGTTAGGGATAGATGCATCTAGCGGGTTGATGTTATTGGCTGTACAGTAAATGACGAAACGCTTCCATTTTGCAGCATAGCATGCTCTGGTAGTTGGCTTTCTTGCCTCCTTGATGATGTCCATGCATTCTGGAGGTAGGTGAAGGTATCCAAACTCTAGGAGTTCAGGAGCCAGATCGCCAGGTTGAGCTGTTGCGGATCTGGATGCTGAATGTCTCCATGGTTCTGCGTCAAAAGCCTGGGCGTGAGGCGCAGCCTTTGATGCGGTACCACCGAGAGTTCGAGGAACGTGGTGTACCATGCTTGGCGCGCCCACGTTGGAGCAACTAGGATGAGAGTCATCGAGTGCTGCCTTAGTTTTCTTGCCACCAGCGGTATCAGAGGGGCTGGCGGAAAAGCGTACGCAAATTTGCCTGACCAGTTCATCCATATCGCATTCCCCTGCGACTGTGGGTGAGGGAACCTGGCGGCAAAGCTTTGGCATTTTGCGTTTTCGTTTGTGGCAAACAGGTCTATCTCCGGATGACCCCACTGCTGGAAGTACGGGTGGAGTACAGATGGGTGTAGCTCCCACTCGTGCATTTGATGGCTGTATCTGCTGAGCAGATCCGCCATCTGATTGTCCTTGCCCGGGAGGTGTTCTGCCATTAGGAAAATGTTCCTCTGAATGGCCCACTTCCACATGCTCTGAGCCAGATGAGACAGCTGTGGCGAGTGGGTGCCCCCCTGCTTTTGAATGTAGTACATCGCGGTTATGTTGTCCGTCCGGACTAACACTACCTTGTTGCACAGATGTACAATGAAGGACTTGAGCGCCATGAAGATTGCCATCAGTTCCAGATAATTGATGTGCATCTTCTGTTGCTGCGTCGTCCATAGTCCCTGCACCGTGTAAGTGAGCAGATTAGCTCCCCATCCCTGGAGAGATGCGTCCGTTGTCAGGATAATCTGTGGCACTGGCTCCTGGAACAGTCGGCCCTTGCAAAGGTTGTGTGGAGTCCACCAATGCAGAGAGTCGTATGCCCGACTGGTAACCAACACTAGGTCTGTCAATTGTCCCTGAGCCTGTGTCCACTGATTTGCTAAGCACTCCTGGAGCGGACGCATATGTAGACGTGCGTGAGGGACTATGAAGATGCAGGAGGCCATCATGCCAATCAACTGCATGAACACTCTAGCTGGAAGCGAGTGTTGTGGTCTGAACTTTTGGATTAGCGCCTGCATGCTGTCTATCCTGACTTGGTTTGGCTGAGCCATGGCCGTCAGGGTATTGATTGTCGCACCTAGAAACTGCCGGACATGCGCCGGCTGAAGATGCGACTTTGGGTAGTTCAACGAGAAGCCCAGATCGTGAAGGAGGTGAATGGTAGTCGACATGTCCGCGGCGCACTGTCGTTCCGACTTGGCTTGAACGAGCTAGTCGTCTAGGTAGGGGTAGACATGGATGTTCTGCCTCCTGAGGTGCGCCGCTACTGTCGCCAGACACTTGGTAAACACTCTCGGGGCTGTGGTCACTCAGAAGGGTAGGACCTTGAACTGATAATGTTTGCCTTGGATAGTGAACCTGAGGTATTTTCTGTGGGACGGGTGTAGTGGAATGTGGAAATAAGCATCCTTGAGGTCTAAGGTTGCTAAGAAGTCCCCTTGGTTTAACAAGGGAAGAATTTGTTGCAGTGTAAGCATATGGAAATGTTCTGATAGTATATACAGGTTGAGGGGACGCAGATCTAGAATGGGTCTGAGAGATCCGTCCTTCTTTGGAATAAGGAAGTACAGGGAGTACACCCCTGTGCCCTCCTCCTCCACCGGCACGAGCTCGATTGCGCCTTTTTGCAGCATCACCACTACTTCCTGCTGCAATAAGTGCAAATGCTCTGCGGACATAGGCTGTTGCCTTGGTGGAATGTTGGGTGGAGTGGACTTTAACTCTAGACAATAACCGTACTGGACAAGTTGTAGCACCCACCTGTCTGTGGTGATGTTTCTCCAGACCGGCAGGAACTGCTGTAGTCTCCCCCCGACAGGTGTTAAATGGTCGGGGGGCAGTGACAGAGTCACTGTTTGTTTGGGGCAGAGGAGCGGGAGTTGTTGTTTCCTCTGCCACGTCCTCTGGTGCTGTTTCCTCGGTAACCCCCTTTGTTCTGCTTGGGGTACGAGGATTGTGCTCCACCTCTAGAGAATTGTGACTGTTGACCCATCTGTCCTCTGGTGACTCCACGTGCACCTGAGCGACGAAAATTGTTGCCACGGAACTGTTGTGATTGTAGGGCCCCCATAGACTTAGCAGTTTCGTTGTCTTTCCTAATCTTTTCCAGGGTGGTGTCAACATCAGGACCAAACAGTCTATCAGGATTGACGGGCTGATTGAGTATGGTTGTTTGAATGTCCGGTTTAAACCCCGATATGCGGAGCCACGCCTGTCGTCTCAGCATGACGCTAGTGTTAATAGCCCTAGCTGCTGTGTCTGCTGCATCAAGTGCACACTTTATGGCTGCATTGGAGATTAGTTTGCCCTCCTCTATAAGCAGTTTGGTACCCTCTTGAAACAGCGGAGGCAGGTGTTGTAAAACTTGCTCTAGGGTGTCGTAATGCGCCCTATCATAACGTGCCAAGAGTGCCTGTGTATTCGCAATACGCCAGAAATTGGCAGCCTGCGCAGCTACCCTTTTGCCCCCTGCCTCTAGCACTTTTGACTCCTTATCCGGGGGAGGAGCTTCACCCGTTGTTTGGGAGTTGGCCCTTTTGCGGGCATTTGCGACCACAAGGGAGTCAAGCGGCAACTGTCCCCGAATGTATGCAGGGTCTGCAGGTGCTGGTCTGTACTTCTTTTCGATACGTGGATTGACCACCCTCGCCCTGGTAGGTTCTTTAAAGATGTCCGCAGCATGCTTGAGGACCCCTTTGAGCCTAGGCAGTGTCTTTACTGTCCTTTCAGAGACCGAAAAAGTGTCAAATAGAAAGTCTTCTTCTACTGGGTCAGCATGCATGTCCACATCATGATTAGCAGCTGCCCTTTCAATGAGTGCATGAAAACCTGCAGAATCTTCTGTTGGGGATGCACGTGCACTGAAAGGCTGTGGGTCCTGCCCCACATTTTGGGTGCCTTGGTCACCAATGTCATCATATGAATCTTGCTGTGCATCGGGTTCATTGATGGGGAAAGTGTATTGGTCATCTTCTCCATATCCCTCACCCTCAGAGTGTTCTGGGGAAGGTGTTAGGCTCCTTCTAGGAGGAGGCTGGATAGGTTCTATCAGGGCTGAAGCGTCCTGAGCAAGCTATTCTTCTTCAGGGGGATAACATAGGAGTCCACTGGCTGTGAAGTGATTTTCCTCTTGTAAAGGGTCAATTTGCCCGTGTCTGCGTCGATAAAACGCTCAGAATCCTCTTCTGAGTCGAGTAGTCGACCTGAAAGTGCTCCAGACGTTGTAGAATCCGACTTCTTTGGCGTCGATTTTGGCGTAAAGGCCTTCGGTGCCTCCTTTGGCGGCAGAAGGAAGAGAAGTTTACCAGCAGGCTTTGCCGGAATGTCCATCGGCTTCTGGGGCGACGGCATCAGAGCCGACGTAGCAGAGGCCTTCTCCCTGATTCTCTGTAGTGAAGAGGCGATGGGGGACGCGTCACTTACAGCGGCACTTGGCGCCGACGAGGAGGTCTTGACCTTGCCCTCGGATCCGACGTCCTGTTGGCCCTTCTGAGTCTTAGACGATGATGCTGCAGCCGCAGACACAGAGTCCTTGGACCGATGCGTTGAGGTTCCAGCTTTCGATCCGTGTGATTTTGCTGGCTCCGTCTCTACCACGCGTCCGACTAACGACGTCCCAGTCGGAACCGGAGTCTTGTCGCTGGCTTTGGCGGGCTTTGACGGCGTCGCAGCGGTGGACCCGTGCCGAACTCCCTTCTTAGAGGAAACCTCCTCTGCCGACGATTTCGACCCTGTCGAATCGACAGTTTTCTTCGACTTCTGTGGACCGGGGGCCGACGGAGTCGATGAGGCAGCGGGTTTAGGCGTTTTTGGTGGAACGGCCGCCATCTTAGGGACGCTCGAATCCGTAAGTTTCGGTTTCGATTTCGGGTCGGCCATTTTAGGTGTAGTCGATACCGTAGGTTTCGGTTTCGATACGGGCTGCGCGGCAAGTATGTCCGTGGCCGGGCCTGAAGGCGGGGCCGTGGCTTGCGGTACGGGGTCTTGGGTAAGGCCGACTGGCGATCCCGTGACCCGAGCCTGATCCGCGTAACCTTCGGGGCATAGCTCATCCCCTGAGCTATCTTCCGCGGCCCCATAAACCTCTTCAACGTCCCCTACCTCGTCGACGTATTCAAGGGCTTGACCCACGACTCAGTCGTCGTCTTCCGGATCCGCCTCGACCTCCGTCTCGGGCGGGGAGATTTGAAGATGATGGCTCTGGTCCTCCTCTTCTTGGTCGCCGAAGATGTTTTCTGGATCCGGGGCCGCTTGTCTGGCCTCAAGGCGCACCGCGCGCCGAAGCTTGAGTGTCTTCTTTGACCTGAATCTGGAGCAGGCCATGCAGTTGTACTCGTTGTGGTCCGGCGAGAGGCACTTGTTACAGACCGGGTGCACATCGATATGTGGGTATTTCGACCCACAGACGGGACAGTATTTAAACGGGCTCCGCTCCATGCTGAAAAGTTGCGGTCGTGTTGCGATGAGAAGGCCTCGATGTCCGAAGAGTGATACGACTCCGCAGACTCCGACTCAAAGAGACGGAAGAACTCGAGACCGTGCGCAAACAATACCGACGCAAAGAATATAAGGCCTTTTGGCCGTAAAAAAGCTAGTTTTTCTCGGTTCCGACAGAGAGACGTCGAGACCGCATCCGAACCCAATGGCGGAAAAAAACAATCTGGGGATGGAGCCGATGCCCATGCGCACTGTAGTCCAGGGGAGGAGCCACCTATCTCAGGATACTTCGAAGACTCTTCCAGGACAACAATGTGCGATCATCCGGACCCAACACTAGGCGGCGATCTAATGCAAAAGATATGAATTTAGCAGCCCACATGCCTCGAACGTATAGGATTATTCTCCAGTGTGGTGAATCTCTTTCGATACCTTTCTGTTTCCTAGGATGCACAGGTAGGACCATCCGCAGATAACCTTCCTCCTTAAGAAACTCAGACTTCTCTATCTGGAACGTAATGATAATAGAAGGCAATGAAGACAACCAGCATGACGTTCATTGAGTTATACCAGCCGAAAGTTGTCACCACTTGGCCTATACCTTTTCTGTGTTAAATGTGGGTGTTTCTGAGCTTCAAAACACAAATTATATGTTGTATCTGCTGCATAGTACCACCACTCTCTTCATTCCATTTGCCCTGATCTACGTGGAAGTAAACACATTTTCCCAACATATGTCTCACCATCTTACAACCCACTACACTGTCAAATTTTGCAACAGAAGGCAGGCAACTCCCTAGACACATGAGGGTATTCCATCATCCAAGGGGTTAGCCTTCATTTAGGAGCAAGACAGCCAACACTTTGGGTGTTAATAGCCTTCTTTTAGACAGCATTATACACATTTCATTTTGCGCTCTATGGTCACCACAAAGCCTTGACAACTGTTGCTGTCAACAAGTTCACATTGACCAGACATGCTAAGTGTGACACAAACATAGGTGTGGTGCACTCCGCACATTTTGCCATTTTATCACACCACTCTGGTGCCCAGGCATGAAATGCTATAAGACCTATGCTTGCTCAAGTAAGAGGCTCTCCCTGTTTTGCCATAAACATAATTGTTCTAGATATACCAGGCATTACACCGGATCTCCTGGGATAACGTCTGTTGAGCATGTAAATGAATGGTCATTATTCATGGTATATCTATTCAATCTCAGTTGCCCACCTATGACTTTGGATGCAGAGGCATGCAACAGTGATTCACTGACATCACAGACTCTCTGCAAGGTCTGCATCATAGGTCAAAGCCTGGAAACACTGACCACAGTCTAACCTGAGAGCAAACACCCCTAAGATCTCCTCTGGTCTCCTCCGCTCCCTCTTTTCCAAGCA
The DNA here is from genome assembly GCF_964261635.1 of Lissotriton helveticus. Classification (NCBI taxonomy): domain Eukaryota; kingdom Metazoa; phylum Chordata; class Amphibia; order Caudata; family Salamandridae; genus Lissotriton; species Lissotriton helveticus. The sequence goes on along the minus strand of NC_136068.1, from coordinate 134,417,720 downwards.
GGACTTTGCCAACTTTACCTATAACCATGCTAAAGGTGCAACAAGGTTCTTTAGAAAAACCTGGTCCGTCATAAAATGCTTCATTACAAATCTATATTTCGAGAGGGCTGCAAAAGGAAAGCAGTAATCTTGGTTTTAAAATAGAAAGCATTAGGGTAATTTCCAAGTTAGGAATGTAGGTCTAATCCTCCCGCAATCTCAAGTACATCTAACAAATGCTGTTAACAATATTCAGGCTATCACACTATAACCCTCTGAAGAATCCTTATTTTCATGCTGTGTGTTTCTACAGCTATCATCTGGAATTTAGCAGAACGATTACTGGAGTCACTAAAGAAGGTTTTCGATGACGCCACTGTTAAATCTCACATCTGACTGCCTTGCTTCAGTTTCTAGAAATGGAGTTGAGGGTCATAGTCACTGTTTGAATGGCAGGAATTAAGAAAAATAAATAGTACAGTGTCATGGTGAATTAGGAGTCAGTATGGAAACCAGCAAGAGCAACAAAAGAAACTGAGCACTGCACTTGCTATGGTGCTGTTACACTAACACCTGCATTTGCATCAGTAAATTTAGTATCTCCTCAATCCAGTTAGGAAAAAAACAGATTACCGAATTAGAGTTCCCTGCAACAGCTAATTTAAAGATAGAGGCTGGTGCGCAAAAACTTTCTGCTGTAACTCAGTGCAAATGCATTTCAATTCATAAAGTTGATCAGAATGACAAGAAGCTCTTCTGACAACTGTAGAGGCTGAGAATATTGTTAGACTAGCCAATAAGACAGGAAGAATACTTGAGCTCTTTTCCGGCTACTGCTGCAAGCCCATAAACATGATGCCTACAAATTGGACCCCTGGTGACATTTTTAGAGACTCACCTGGCATCATACTTGCATTGCTGACAGGTGTGCTCCCACTTGGCATGGTGGAGGAGCCCATACGGGCCTGGTCCTTCACAATGGGATCTTTACATTAAAAAAAAAAAAAGAAAATAGGATTACAAATCAAAACAGATGTACATAGGCGACTAACATTACATTTTCTGTCCATAGCACAATTTGGACATCAGATCATACTGTACTCACAGAAATATGGGTGGTCCATGGCCTCTCTCGCTGTCAGTCGCGTCTGGTGGTCGTATCTAAGCAGTTTGTCCAAAAAATCTAGGGCTTCGGTGCTCACAAGGTGTTGGTTTTCACTATGAACAAAACGCTCCCATCGCTTCCGAGAGTGTCTGAAAAAACCAACACACAAGAGTCAACCAGTTCTAGACAGCAGTGCTCTCACTGTTCAGGCTGTCAGTTCAACTAACAGGAACTGAAGTTTAGACGATAACTTATTTTCCCCAAACACTCACTGCTGACGTTGGCGATAGATGACAAGGAGGGCGGATCCCCCCCACCCCCTAACATGATCAGCAGCCCCAAGCAATACAAGTGACAAGCTTACCCCTGTGCCGTTTGGCTACATTTAAAACTGGCAATTAAACCAGTTTCGGTCAAAAGCTTTCTCCCTATCTTGTACCCATCATACAGCTGTCCAGCAACACCCTCTTTCCTACCCACATTTCCCTCACCAAACCATGCTAAGATAAAAGTTTCCATTTAGATACAATAGTTATAATTTCCAAACAAATAAAACGCCATATATTAACCCAGAGGCAACATTACTGAATACCTGAAAACTTGCAAAGTCTGATTTAGAGTTTTTGAAAATCCAATTTGGTTTGTGATCACATATTTAGGGAAAAGTAAAAAAAAAAAAAAGACAATGAGCTCAAGTTCACAAAAACGACCTGAATCAGGGAAGGGCGGGGGAATCACTTACCTCCCAAGGATATCATTGAAACGTGGGTCCAGTTCTATGTTGTATTTGTCAATGTAGTCATAGAGATCCTCTGTGCCCAATACCTTGGCTATTCTCACCAACTAGGACAAAAAGTTAAAGTCATTTGTAGTACACAGACAGGATGCGTCCCTGACTGAGGAAAAGTGTTGCGCTCATAGCTTTCTGTAGACAGAGCCAAAACAGATTTTATAAACTAACCAACAAAGGTCTCCTTTTAATCCTACAGGCACAGCCTAAAAATTAATTGGCAATTTCAATGCACATAACTAGTGAATGCCAAGCTCAAAATATCATCCCCATATTTACATAAGAAACAGAGTAGTACTGTCATTATACAAGTAAACAATATAAGACCATTAAGGTGGCATGCTACTAAGTCAATAGTCACCAATACTCCCCAGCATCTTAAACTAGCAGGATAGTTCAATAACAAGCTATTTAAAATAAAGGTGGAGAGGATCCTTAGAATAGTGCTAACATATGAATGCAATTGCTTGGAAAGATGTGACTGTTCTGTTATGAATAGCCCTCTGCCTTTTGAGTGTTAACTAGTCACACAGACTATCGGTAAATCAGCTTGTATGGGGTGTGAAAAACAAATTTATTCAGGTAAATCTTAAACGACTCATGGAAAAAGAATAGTAATCTGAACATAAAAGGAAATATAAAAATACTTTTAAGTACATGTAGCAGATCAGCTATACAAACAGAAGTCATAATGTCCCTGTGGACTCTGGCTTTATCAAAGTAGTCCTTTGCCAAACAGTCTCTACAATTGATGCTCACCTCTAGGATACACTTTTGCTAATAAAGGTAGGATACAGTTAAATGAAGAGACAGCCTTAAGCTGAAAGATTCAAGGTACAGAGCTGGCAGGTCATACCACTGCCTGCACTTGCAGCTTATCAGACTGTGCACTGGAGGAATAGTATGCATGGATGTGTGCTTGGTTATAGTGTGGCATATATAGGTTAGTCATTTGAGGATAGCTGTGTACCATTAGAACAGGCACATAGCCAGAACTTCATTTTAAAAGGGGTTTAGGGTTCCAATATTGATGTGCCCCTTTAGAAACAATATAAAGGAATGGAAGTTTGCTTTCCACTATGCCAATCTCCCCCCAACCAACTCCCTTTAATAACCTCCACATTTCCTCGTCTTTCCTTTCCAGTCCCATTCATCTGGGCACTTCTTGCCCAGATGTATGACATTCTTTTTTGTCTCATACCGGACACCATTTGCTCTCATCTTACTAGTCAATCAGATTCAAACAGGTTGTTAACCTACTAGAACTACGTGCCGCAACCACTCATATGAAACAGTTTCAGCACAGAGCCGGACTGGCTGTAGCCGGCATTGGGCGTTTGCCCGGTAGGCTGGGGGCTGGTTTAGCAGAGGTGGAGGGGCAGTTTAGTTACTGGGGGCCTATCTTGCAGAGGTGCTGCAATATAGGCCCCCAGTAACAGAAGCAGCAGTGCTTCACACTTTTCACACTTGCAACCCTATCCTTTCCCCGGAAGCTGATCCAACAAAATTGCCAGGGCTGCTTGGGTTTCCTGTTTTAGCCTCTTGCAGGGGCACTGCAATTTCAAAGGTTGTGACAGCAAGTGTATACTGCACAGAGTTCTCGTCTTCAGTGCATCACCTCTTGCTCTGCTGTGGTATACATCAGCTCAGCTGCAGCAAAGAACTTTCAATCCAGTTAGCGAACACTATTGTTCTTACTCTCATGGTCCCAGAGCTTTCAGTTACTAAATTGCCATTTTCACTCTAAAGTTTAGTGTGGATCGGACTCAAACGTTAAGTGTTTTGAACTCTGTGCTAGAACTTCTAGTCTTCTGGCACTAGAAGAGCTTGAGGTCTCCATGCACAGCAAATTTCTCCATTGTTGATCATGAGAAGTACATGAAAGGGTGGGCAGAGATGAGAGATGGAAGCCACACCTAATTACAGTGTACCCTGACTGTAGTACAGGGAGGTCGTAGTCTACCCGTCAGTGGCTGCAACTGAGCAGGATACAGTTGTGTCTATGTGGAAGAGAAACGGGATGCAGAAGGATTCTGCCCAGAGTTCGCATATTGGTTCTATAAAATTGGGCAATAACACTACAGAGACAAAAAAGATGTTGGTAGCCAAAGTTTGTTTTTCTGAGAGATGGAGGCAGTTTGGACAACGAGGTGAGAAAATGCTAATGACTAGCCCATAGAATGGCCTACCAATTATGGTAACGCCTCATTGCAAGGAAACACCCCTTTTACAGCACAGTGTTGGTAGGATTGAGACAAAGTTAATGAAAGTGAGTGTGTAAAAGACAAAGGGAGAAAATAAGAGATGGAAAGACTTAAGTGGCACACAGATTACACACAAAGCCATAGCCGTAACCCAGGCCATTGGCCCAAACCTTTTCTGCATAAACGTAAATTCACTGCATTTACCACAATCCACCAACTAGATAATTTACAGATTTTAACAAACAAAATGGAGTTCTAGCTCAAACAAATTCTGTTACGGAGATTGTTCGATGCTTCAACAAATACTTTTTGAAAGTTAAATTGTCACACTCCCGATGCGGATTGGTTATTCAGACATTTAAAGACGTGACAAGTATACAGAAAGCACCATTTGTCCCAAATAATACTGTGGACTCTTCAACTGGACCAGTACACAAAGCAGAAAGGTGCCATCCAGTGTAGAGGAAGAGACGTTCTAACCCAGTCCTGCATCGCTAATTATAACCACTAACAGGAGCTCAAGAATATTTCTTTGTGTGATGGCAGATGGGGTTTGAATTGTACTGTGGCATCACTCACCAAATGGCCTCATTAAACAGTTTTATGCAATTTAAAGTGGGAAAGATAAATCATTTGTGGTCATGAATACTTAGAATTTAAGAGTCCTAAACAAAATGTACCTCTTAAGTTCACTATATTGACCCATACAGGGCTTCCTAGTAGGATACAAATTACAAATAAGGAAACGTACAATACTTGTCTGTGCAGCAGTGTCATGAAGAATAAAGGTGCTTCCAGAGCCCCATAGTGTGAATACAATATGCTCACGCAGCCTTCAAAGAATGGGTGATGGAGGTAAAAGGACACAGATACAAGCAGAATCCAAACTCTTTCCACAATCTCAAAGCATTCCTGGATCACTTGGTGATCTAGGTTATGTTCGACTAACCATGCATTATAAGCAGTGTAATTGGTAAAATATTGCTACTGTCATCTGATGAATAACTATGCTCTGGGTTGCCAAAAATAGGGCTATCTTCAGTTCAAACCTTTACATTCTGTATATTTTCAGGGAAAACTTTGCTGTGCAAGATCAGACTATGTGGTTTGTGAAACTTGATATAACACTTCTATTTACAAAAAGCTAATGTGTTAAAGGTCCTTATTGCCGAAGGATCAGTCTGATGTCGGAAGCCAGCATCAATAAGTTCTAGGACCCCTGCACATTTGCTGCAGTGTGTGATGTCCAAGCTTTATCAATCATTTGCAATGCAATTGGTCTCGCATTACTGAAAGTGTGAGCTATTGGGGTTGCATTTTTATTTGCATTTCAAAATGTTTAATAATGATGAGACAAACTGAAAATTATTTTTTTGGGCTCTTTTTAAAGTGGCTACTACATTTGTGCTTTACATTATTTAATGCCCAATTGATAAGTTACCGCTAAGGTGACAAACAACTGGAATTCGCATTAATGAATCCAGATGGATTTATTGGTTGAGTCTGACAAAACACCTTATCTTCCGATGGGCTAAAAGCTAAACAAGCGCGGCTGCAGAAGGCAAGTTAACAATCAGGGAGCAATGCGCGTCTCTGCTCGCTCCCGAGACCCCTAGGCCATGGGAGTGAAAGTTCTGAGGAAAGGCAGGACATACACCCATCTTTGGCCATGTGCATGCTTTCCATATTGAAAGCCACATGCAAAGGCCAATCGAATGTGTCAAAGTATGTGGGCGGAGTGAGACCCACATATAGAAGTTTTAAGTGTTTACAAGAAGGCTCGCAGGGCAGCGCATGCGCGCTGGCTCAGGCAAGACCTAAAAAATAACCATTGTACCAGCTTGCCTCTGCCAGATCTGCTGGTTTACAGATAGTTGCTTATTTATGAAATGTCCGACAGGAGTGGCAGCTATGTGCTCAGAAGACAGCTGTAATACCAGAAACCGGTCCTCGGAAGCTTGTTTCCGGTCCAGGGAAGGCATGGCTTGGCAGTTCGGGCTGGACTGTTCCCATGAGGCACAGGGTCAGACTGATTTGCATATAGCCATGTCTGAACTGGGCTGGCAGAGTGGGCTAAAGAACGGTGATGGATCAAACCCATATCTTTTGACTGGGTGTGAGTGTTTGATTGGTTTAGATGCTCCGTCCATCACCACCCCCTTTTGTACCGCTTTGGCCGCCATAAGTGTGGCAGGGTATGCTCAGACGTGAGTCCCTTGCTCACTTTGCCACTGGATTCAAGCAAGCCGGGCTGAAGACGGCTGTAATGCCAGAAACCGGTCCTCGGAAGCTTGTTTCCAGTCCAGGGAAGGCATGGCTTGGCAGTTCGGGCTGGACTGTTCCCATGAGGCACAGGGTCAGACTGATTTGCATATAGCCATGTCTGAACTGGGGTGGCAGAGTGGGCTAAAGAACGGTGATGGATCAAACCCATATCTTTTGACTGGGTGTGAGTGTTTGATTGATTTAGATGCTCCGTCCATCACCACCCCCTTTTGTACCAGTAATGGTCTTAGGTTTCTATTGAATGGGAGGCCTGGCCTGTACTTCGTAATGGGAATTCACGTTTTTTTGAATGGCTGTAGGAAGTGGCACACATGCACTGGATGATGGAAAGGAACAGTAATGCAGACTCATGTCAACCTGCAGTTATTGAAATGAGAGGAAATGAGTGTCAGCTAGCATGCCTTGCTTGTACTGAAAGGGGCAGTCCTGTGTTGTGTGTTTGTTACTGTAGACTACAGCACAGCTTGTTCCCTGCTCCCCCGCTCTCCTGCAGCCATTCCTGAGACAATGGAGCAGAATCACTCAGTGCCTTATCTGATTTTTACCTCACTGGCACAAGGTGGCAACTACCAATCCATTTTTAAAACAAGCACTGGCAACTGCAAAAGATCTGGTGTCAGTTGACAGCGTTTAAGCTTTGTCAGTGCTTGTTTTGCCGTGCTTTTGTGAAAATATTTCAGATGACTAAGCTGCTGGGCCAAAGCATTCCCAGATTTAAAGAAAACATATGCACGCTGAAGTGTGTTTTTAAAACGTAACCAACGTGTATGTCCACGCGATGCTCTGAAAAACAAAGCACGCCATTTCATGCAACAGAAGGCTGTTGAATGTATAATGCACTATAAAGTGGGATTCTGTTGCGAGATCCCAGAACGCATGCATTCCGTGACTGTGCTATGAAAAATGTTACCCACAAGCTCATCCATCTGAACGAAGCATCCATTTGTATGCTGGGTTTGTCGTTGAACAAGCAACAAAACCATGTATGGATAAAGCAGATAAAATAACCTTCTCTATGGACGTATGCCCCAGTTAGGAATGCGTCCACTACAGCGATCCGAGTGACGATCACATTATCAAATCCAACACGCCCGCTCCACATTTGATATTTCATAAAGATCGAAGTGCCATCTCACAGGCAGGGGCTCGAATCCTAGCTGGCGCACTCAGCCTTTCATCATCCGCTACCGAGATACAAATGTGTGTCATGCACCTGTCAGGGAGGGGTTCGAATACCAGCATTTGTCACACATCTCATTAACCGACGCAGAGAACTGACGGTCATGGGTTCAGAGCCCAGCAGAACAACTCAGCTTTTCACCATTCCGGTTAAATCAATAAGAACCATTGGGCAACAGCACCTGTTAAAAAGCTTTGAAACTAGAGCGGTTAGCCTCTATTAACCAAATAGTTGTACTTACTATACAGAAGTAGAGTTCTGTTCCCAGCCTGAGGGCAGCAGCCCAGGGTAAAGATGCACTTGTTCCCACGCAGATGTGGGATGTTTTGAAAGCTAGCCCGCCTCACTCACCCCTTCAGAATACCTCTCTAAAGGCAGGCAAGCCCAGTGGCGTCTCTAATTGAGTCTCCAGAAGTGATTTTTATGGGGGCACGTGTAGATAGACAGGCGGTCGGACGGATGGATGGATGCTCGTGTATTGTTTTAAATAATAAGCGCTGCATTTGCAGTGAAAGGTAATGTTGCAATGTACGGTTTCTGTGCTTTTTCCTGCTTCTCCTCAGGGCATGGGGTGACATTCAACAACTATAGTGGGGGGTGGGTGGAAAGGGAATGTACAGACAATGACAAATAGAACTTGGACATAGCCCACATGACCCTGTCCTCCAAACTTCAGAGATGCCAATGGGCATGCGCCATGGTATCATCCCCTGGTCGTCGATGCGTTATTTTACAAGTAGATATTCTACAACCCATTACTCTCCCTGCACCTCAAGCCACCTGCAACCACTTATTGAGATGGCGCGTCACGGGTTCCAGTGGGAAGGCCAATTGAATCGGCAATATATTCTAACAAAAGTTGAGACTAAAGTTATCAGTACTTAAAATAACACCATCATGAAGTTGTGGTCATGATTGTTCCTCGCAGAGTCGGTCAAGGCTTATTACTTTAACGTCACATCGGGAGAAGCTTGGCTGCTTGATAAATACGGCGCACAAGTACATGAACTTGAAGTTTGTGCTGCTCTTTTCAAAAGAAAGCAGCGTCAACGTGCTTGGGCCCCACTATAGGTGTGTGCACATAAAATACTTCTAACTTCACAAAGTTGTATTGCTAAATTTCTCTCCTCTTTACTGATTCTTACTCCTGTTTGTTTTCTTCCCTGTAGTAGCTCTGGTGAGCAGTCCGGCGGCGGTGGGTTCAACTCTGCGCAGCTCACATGCTTGTCGGAGAGGGCTGGGAGCCACGGGGGGCTGTGGAAGAAAAGGTGAAAGTGGGGGGAATTCATGGGAAAGGTGTGGTCTCCAGATGCGGCTGGCAGCAGAGGCACCACTCTGCCCCACAGCGAGAACCACTAGGGGGGTGGGGCTGCGCAGCACTGTTGGGGTGTGGCCACGGTGCGCGCTCTCCTTCACTAGGACTCAGGTTCCCCAGTCTTGCACCAAGTTAGAGTGCAGTGAAGGGGCCCCAAACTTGAGATTTCAAAAGTCTAGACAGACAAAGCACAAACACACAGACAGGCGGGCCTGCGTCGTCCTCGTGCAGGCAAATGCTAAGCCCGGGCATGGGGAACAAGGGGCGAGTAGGGGCGCAGCCTAGCACAGAGCCCTTCTGGTGAAGGAAGGCTGCCCTGGCCTCGCTTGAACGCTGCCTTGAAAAGCGGGCAAAAATACCACAATAGCAATGTGCTTCTGTGGCATCTATTGTCAGTGGGAGGCCCCCAGCAGGGATCCTCTGTGAGGCACCACTGTACTCCACTCCACCACAGCACTTCTTCGGAAAGACCAGCTCCAACATCTGTACAGGTAGATACGTACATGCGTCCGATGCGCATCTGTGGTTACTAGTGTATTATGGCCCAACCGTGTCATTCTCAGATTCGCCTGTTTGGCCCCTCACACAATGGCATTGCGTCCCTCCCTCTCTACACACACACACACACACACACACCATGTACTTCAACCACTCTCGTACACATTGTTTGCCTTTTTATCCATACAAGTTTCGAAAATATGACCAAATTAAAAAAATACACTTAAGTTATACTTCCAATGCTTTTTGTACTTTACTTTAAAGAACCGTAGCCTAAACCCACCTGTAGTTTAGTAATTGAAAAGCTAAAAAAAATTTCCTTATTGTTTGTGTAGTGCCCGTGACGAAGTAGAGTTAAACCGCTCCCACTACGAAGTTGTCAGACCAGGTTTTTTTTCACATTCATTTTGAAGTTCTTGTGTAGTTGTATTTTGTTCTGACAGAACGTACTTTATCATGTGCAGTGCTGCCTTCATACATATTTAGGTAGATGTGTCCAATGGAATGAATATTCGTTCGTTGCCCATATAGATTGTAGCTTCAAAGAATGTGACCTAATTTACGTGTATTCGTCCCAACTGACATTGACGGGACACCCGTCTGCGCTCCCTTCCTGTGTCGTGTGCGGGTAACCTTGAGTGCTTCGAAGCAGGTTGTCCTCAGTGTGTCCTTGTGCTCAGATAGGCTGTGTTCCTCGTGGCCTTTGGGAGCACGCCGCCTTTTGGGGTCTAGAAAGTCACGAGCACGGTTATGCTTTTTTGTGAGCGACCCGATGTATATCTCAATTCAGACACATTGTAAATGCTTTCATCTAAGGGAAAAAGCCCATAGTGCAAGTAGTGTCTTGGGGGGGGGGGGGGGGGGGGGGGGGGTTAGGGGCGCATATCAAATCTGGTGAAACTGTACACGGACGATATTAATCCATTAAGCCTTTCGTGCGTTCTGTGGAGCAGAGGAAAGTGCGTGGAGGTAGAGCGAAGCCGGGACAAGTGGGCAGAGCGTGACCAAAGGAAAAGAACCTCCCATTTCCTTGTTCTTCTCCAAAAGAAAATACGAAGAGCCGATTCCAAATCCCAAATCGGACGAATAGCATGAAAATGAAACGAGTTGTGCGCGCGAGCAGACCACCTCTCTTTCCTTCTTTCATTTACTTGCTTCCGTGAAATGGATAAAATAAAAATAAAAAAACAGCGAGGCGGGCGCGCGCCACAGCGAGCCATGTGGTTTCAATTATCGCGCCCGTGTCTGGGCACGATAATTGAAACATGACCGGCGGTGCGCGTAATAGACACCAATAGGCCATGGGCGGAGCAATGCGCCTGCCTTTGGCCAATTGCGTGCAGTCTTTCATAAAGACGCACACAAAGGTCAATAGCGGGCCCAAAAGGAATCGGACACGCACGAGTGGGCGTGATTCCTAGCTCCATTTCCAACCCCCATACAAAAGTCTCATGCTGCGCGAGTAGTGCTATGCACTGCACCGCTAGGTGCGAGACCTCCTGGGGGTTTGTGTAGCCTGTAGACTAGCTCTGAACTGTATGAGGTATAATTCTGGCAGTTCATTGCTGTCCTATTCAATCAAATTCAAACACCTATGAAAGGACAGAGCTAAGCCCCTGCAAGTTTGCAATGAACTACACCATAACTTTAATATTAGAACCTCACCCACTGAAAGTCATGGATTGGCACCTGAATTGCAACAGCATCCCTCATTACTAGAAGCAGCACTTTAATAGGGCTGAGCTCTCAGGTTTACAGATTTCATGCTTTAGTATTTCCTCAAGGCCAGCTTATTAGTTGCAATTTGGTTCTTGAAGTCCTAAATTTATAATAGGCTTAAAAGGACTTCAACTATCTGAAGGACAAAAACTTGAGTGGATAAGCTGCTAATTCAATGCTGTGATACTGTGGTAGCAATTGCGAAAAGCTTATAGCTGTATAGGAAGAAGTAGTACAGCACTCTTTTGCATACTCTTACACACCTTGGTGAATCCGCCCGGACATGTTCGAATCAGTCTTAGAAAAAGCAAAGGCTGGACTAATTCTATATTTAAATATTCCCATTTTCAAACGTTTTGGGGCTCAATTACAAAGGCAGATAAGAGTAACTAAGAGTTCTCTTGTGGTGCTACTTCCCATATTTACAAATGCTTTTGTGAATCGCCCCAGTGTGAATAGGCTCTGCACCCTTTCGGCTGAAGCGCCTTTCTACTTCAGTAGCCTCTAATGCTCTAGTGCAGGGTTCTCGAAACCGGTCCTGGGGGGCCGGATCCATGCCAGATTTTTTGCATATCCCCATTTAGATACATGTAGTTATTTTAAAAATCTGGCATGGATCCGGCCCTCCAGGACCGGTTTGGAGAACCCTGCTCTAGTGCTTCAGTCTAACTACATGACGAGGCACTGGAAAGGCAAGTCCCACCCTCACTCAAAGCTGCAGCTTCTCTAGACTGCATTGTCACAACAATGTGAGGGGAGTACAAGAGCCTACAACTCCGGAGTACTCGCACCTTCAGTCCATCATGCACCGCCACAAAGTGCACTACAATGCATTCCCTATTTTCACTCAAAGCCTCACTAGAGCCTCTGGCCTTGCCATTTTACAACTGGGATAGGGGCATTTTTTATTGACACCACCTTCGCATGCTGAGAAAAAGAAAGGATTCTTTAATATACTGTTCTTGTACAGGCTGAAAACCTGAATGCCTTCATCTTTACCTAGAAACTATTGTTTTTCCGTAATTTATTGAAGGGGTCCCCATTCCTTCTAACCACTACAGCCTCCAACATAGACTTTTCTTTTAAAATGTACTTGTCACTGGCCTCAATCTACAGCCTTGTTAACCTTTTCTTGGCAGTGGTGGAGATTGGGCTGCTTTAAGTCTTTGGGTCTTATAAGACTGACTGGGACGGGGTAGAGTTTTCAGATAGAAGTATAGCCTAGCCTGTTGTGCTATATAAGAACATTGATTTTGGATGCATAATCAAAATTGCTTGAAAAATCAAAATATATCTGTGCAGGAGGTGTCATGTTGGTATTGTAGCAATAAAAAAAAAAAAACACCCTTACCGTCGAAAGATCTTGCTAGTGACAAAAAAATACTCTAAAGGACCCTAATGACGTGAATATTGGATTGTATATTCATAAACCACTAAATATCCCTGACAAGTCATGGAAGTGCTTTGCAGCTAGGTTACTACTCCATGGTGGAGCTAATTTTCAGTTTTAGTTGAGGGTTGCAGCAGGTTGTATATTTTGCAACGTTGTTCGATTTAGTATACCAAATAGTTACATTCAGTTTCTCAAAAGAAAAGTTACTTATTAATGAATGAAGCAGATGCTTATGTATCAATTTGCGCTTCTAATAGTGTCTCTCACTAAAGGACATGTGGGTGCCTTATTCTACTTTCTGGTCGTTCTGATACACTCATTGTACGGCAGTGGTGTTTAGAGAATAGTTATACTTAAATTGGGTCATGCAGGGTTCGTCACCGAGTCTTAAGGGAAGAGCTCTGGCGCATTTAGTTTAAAGGGTCAAACAACATAGGACGGAAGGACACATGGACAGACTGAATCAGTTACTGGTTTCTAAGTCAGTCAGTTATACAAGTCTTGCACAATTTGGAGATGGCTCACATGCTGTATCGTGCAAGTACAGGACAACGTTTTTATAGCGCTTACTACCCCTGACGAGGCGTCGAAGCGCTTTTTCGGCGAGTAGAACGCTACTCCGGGACCCATAGAGGATTAGTGTTGAATTAGTATAGTAAAACATGCAAGTACGTTTTAAATGGTGGATAGGTTAGTCAGTTATTTGGAATGAGAGCAGAAGGATACAGGAGGAAAAATCGTTTGTATTTATATAGCGCTGGTTACCCCTGATGGGGTGTTGAAGCACGCTACTCCGGAAGCCCCTAAAGGATTATTGGTGAATTAATATGGTGAAATATGAAGTAATTTCAGTGGTGGATATTAGTCCGTTATTTCGAGTGAGAAGGAAAGCGGAAGGATAAAAGGGGAAGAAAGGTTTGCATTCATATAGCACTTGTTACCCCTGATGGGTGTTGAAGTGCTCTTCTCCGGAACCCATAAAGGATTAGTGCTGAAAATTAGTATAGTAAATATGAAGTAATTTGAGTAGTGGATATCTTATTCAGTTATTTGGCTAGAGACGGGTAGGTGGCGGGATAGAAGAGGGACAGAGGTTTGTATTTATAGCGCTTGCTACCCCTGATGGGGTTTTAAAGTGCAAGTAGCACGCTACTCAGTATTAGTGTTGAATTAGTATGGTGAAACATGAAAGTAAATTTAGTGGTGGAAGTGTTAGTCAGTTACTTGGATTGAGAAGGGTTGGGGAGAGGTAAAAAAAGGAAAAGGTTTATATAGCGCTTGTAACCCTGATGGGGTGTTAAGACGCTTTATTGGCGAGTAGCACGCTACTCTGGAACCCATAAAGGATAATTAGTGAATTAGTATAGTTGAATATGGAATTTGAGAAGTGAACATGTTAGTCTGTTGATTTTGATTGAAAAGGATAGTGGAGGGATAAAAGAGTGAAGGATTTTTTTTCTTTTTTTAATGTCTTAGCAGTAGGGGGGAGTATTTGGATGAGTAAAAAGGAATTTTGGAGGGGAGGAATCAGAGAAGAGTTTAGAAAGGTTTGTTTTAGGGGATCGGTATAGTAAAAGGTGTCAGATGATGCAAGGAGGGGTAGAGTAGGAAAGTCTAGAAAGGGTTATTTTGGGGATCATAGTAGTGGTATGGGGTTTGGGATAAATGAAAGAGTGGAAGTAGAGGATATATTGATGAAAGGTATAGGATGGGAGATAGGGTAGTGCATTGGAAAGAGTAGTAGAAAAGTTTGAGATGAGTCAGAAAGTTGGGCTAGAAGATAGATTGAGAAAAGTATAGGCTGAGAAATAGGGTAGTGCATTGGAAATGCTAAGTTAGAAAAAAGTGATAAATATATAGATCCATAAATACATTGAAAGTATATAGATACATAAAGGAGGTAAGTATATGTAGCTTAAATATATTGATAGAGGCACAGGATGAGAACTGGGGTAGTGCACTGGATATGCTTTTTCAGGAGAAAAGTAACAGACAGATAAAAGTACATGGAAGGTACATAGATGCACAATGGAAGTAAGTACATGTAGACCAAAGATGATTTTTTTTTTCTCTCAACATAATTATTCTACATGTTTATACAAAGCAATAGGTACATATCTATAGTGAAAACAAATGCTTATAAACAGAGGTATATGCTGTAAATTTCTGTTTGCGTATGGTGCTTATTTGGGGAAGAGCCAATTCTTGAGTAGTTTTTTGAAGATAAGGTGAAAGTCTGTGGATCTTATGTTGGGGAGGGGTAAAGAGTTACATAGTTTGGCTGCTTGAACCGAGAAGGATGTGCCACCCATGTTTTTTTTTTGTATCTTGGGATTTTGAGGCGAGATGCTCCTTTAGAGCGGAGGTTCCTCTGTTGAATGTGTTTGGTGATTTTATTCCTGATGAAGAGCTGTCCCATTCCATGTATTGCTTTGTGGGTGATAGAAAGCAGCTTGAACGTGGATCTTCAGGCAAACGGTAACCAATGCAGTGGTTTCATGGCAGGGGAGATGTGGTCTCCCGGTTTGATATGCAAGAGTAGTCTGGCAGCTGAGTTCTGAATCCGTTGTAGTCTTTTCATGGTCGTTAAAGGTGATCAGTTGTAGAGGCTATTGGCGTAATCGAGTTTGGACAGAACAAGGGAGATGGTAGCTTGGACCTTGTATGGAAATCCCAAAGGAGGGAAAAATTCATTGCAGCGTTCTTATAGTGACAAAACTTGATCTTGCTAGTTTGTCCACTTGGGCATTCATCAATAGCTTGGAGTCCATGGTCACTCCGATGTTTCTTACTTCCTTCGATACTTTAGTCGGTGATTAAGCATGGGCGGATTTTGCAAATTGGCAATCCGCGAACTTGCGTATTTACGGATTCGCAATCTGCAAAATCCGCGAACCCTCGCGAATTTGCGGATTTTTTGGTTTTTTTTGTGTTCGCAAGGATTTCTGCCAGTTCGCGAGGGTTGTGTACCAGTTCGCAAATGCGAACTTACTTGTCGGCTCGCAACGGCCGCGACTATGTTGTTTCTACGTCTGGTTCATCATCACAGGTTCACAGCACCCTCTGTTTCACCACTGCCACCCTCTGGTACACCCATGCCACCCTCTGGTACATCACTGCCACTCTCTGGTTGGTTTATCACTGTAGATTATGGGGGTGAAAAAAAGCAAGCACACCTGCCCTGCTTCAACTGACATGAATTAATTTGGGGTTGATTAATGTGTCACTGAATTTAAACTTCCAGTCTGGCTGGCACCTGCTTCCTTATCTGTAATTTGCTTTCTGTTGCAGTGCAATTTTTTTTCACAGGACCTTTGTGGCCTACTTGTAGCTATTCTCTGAGCCTGCTGTGAGGGTCGGAGCAGGGTCATAGAATAGTTGCAAGTAGGCAACTAAACTCTGAGGGGGCCCCTCAGGAAGCACTACAGGGAATGGTTACTAATGAGAAGATTGAACTTTTGCACCTGCTGAGTGCTTTCAGTTTTGTCTGTAATTGCTTTCTGTTGCAGTGTAATTTTTTTAACATGACCTTTGTTGTATACTTGTAGCTAATCTGAGCCTGCTGTGAGGGTCAGAGCAGGGTCATAGAATAGTTGCAAGTAGGCAAATAAACTCTGAAGGGGCCCCTCAGGAAGCACTACAGGGAATGGTTACTAATGATAAGATTGAACTTTTGCACCTGCTGAGTGCTTTCAGTTTAGCAAAAATCCAAATATCCAGCAGCATCCACAAAAAGTAATCCTTCCAGGTCAAGGTCCAAATCAAAGTGACCAGCACATGAAGAAAGCACTGGGAGGAGCCTGCTGGACAGGAACAGGAAGTTGGAGACTGTGGGACACTTCCTTCCCCCCCCCCCCCCCAAAAAAAATGGACTCCTTGCAAAGCAAAAGTGCAGGCAAATGTCACCCTGAGGAGTTATTCTGAAAAAAATCATAATTTTCATAGTTTATGCTGCCTGCTGGTGGATTTCTTGTGCGAAATTGCAAATTTTGCAATCTCGCAATTGCGAGATTGTCGCTGCCCGCCGCATCTACGTATTCGCAAGTGTTTACTCCCGCGAAATTGTATAGTATTCTAGTTGGCAAGCGCGACCAAGCAAAAAATCCGCTTCGCACGGATTTTACGAATTTTCGGCAAGTTCGCGAGAGTTCGCGGATTGCGAATTTGCCGAAAATCCGCGAGCGGAACGGATTTTACGCCCATGCTTATCGGTGATCCCAGTTCATTAGGCCATGCGGCAAGCGGGTTGTAATGTTTCCAATCGCCACACGTAAGTATTTCCGTTTTTGAAACATTCAATTTGAGATGGCTCCAAGTCATCCACGGCTCTGAGACAGCTGAAAATTGGTGATTTTCCAATGTCTTGGCAGTATTTGCGTGTCATCTGCAAAGTTATAGCACATGAGGTGAAAATTGTTGATCAGTACTGGTAATGACTTCATGTAGATGTTGAAAAGCATGGGTGAGATGATAGAACCTTGAGGAACCCCTGCTTTTGTGGAGTACAGTTTGGACAAGAAAGGTGGGGTATAGATGACCGTTCTGTTTTGAAGGTAGGACGTGATCCATTCTAGAGCAGTTCCCTCTATGCCGGCTTAACAGAGTCTTTGTTTCAGAGTGTCATGGTCAACCATGTCAAAGGCAGCTGAGAGGTCCAAGAGGATTAGCGCAGCAACCCTGTTGTGGTCAAATGTATTCTTCAGATCATCCCAGATGGCAAGGAGGGCAGATTCAGTGCCTCTTCCCGGACGGAATTCTGTTTGGAAGTCTGAAAGTATGTCATTCTTTTCAATGAATTGTGACATCGGGGCGAACGCTGCTCTTTCTATCAGTTTGCCCAGGAAAGGTCCATTTGTAATGGGTCTGTGGTTGTCAGGGTTCAGCGGGGCCAAGTTTGTTTTCTTCAGTAAAGGGCATGTGTGAGATTTCTTTTAGTTCTTCTGGAAATATTCTGGTAGTGAAGGAATAGTTTATGATGATTCTTACTGGAGTGGCAGCAGAGATTGTTAAAAGAATGGTCTTGAAAGTTTGTGTTGGACAGGGGTCAGAAGGGCTGTCTGCAGGCCTGCTTGCTTTGACCAGGTCCATAAATTCATCGTGTGAGATGTGTTGGAAGTAACGGAGAGGCTTGGTTAGAGTATTCTTGGATTGTTGTTTTGCAAGAGTTAGTGCAGGTGCTTTGTTTCTGTTTGAAGTAGGAGACCAGCGTGTCTGCTTTGTCCATGTAATGATTTGCAAGTTTGTCTGTGAAATCTTGAGTAACAGGATGAGTTCCTTCTAGGCCAGTGTTTCCCAAACTGTGCGCCGCGGCGCCCTGGTGCGCCGTTATGAGGAGCCAGGGGCGCCGCGGCACGATGTGGGAAAGTGCAGGGCAGCGCTACATACTGGGGAGAAATGCCGTCAGCAGCACTCGCTGTTGGAGGCCATCTCACATTTCTTTGAAGTGATGAAGAGGCTTCAACAGCTCCTCCCAGACCTGCAGTCTGTCAATTAGCCCCATTGTCATTCGGTCTGTGGCGATTCTCTCACACAGAATGACAATGGGCCATACTGCAGTTACAGAAGCCTAGCGCGCGCACGGCAGGATTGCATTACCTTGGGGAGACCTGCCGTCTCTGTCCCTCTCCACCACACGCCGTCTCTGTCCCTCTCCATCACACCCTGTCCTCTGCCCTCTCCATCACACACCGTCCTCCGCCCTCTCCACCACACGCCGTCTCTGTCCCTCCCTGCCCTACTCTTGCTTGTTAGCAAAGGTGTGATTCTCTGTTGTACTGCACCGCACCTCTGCTCTTCTTTAATATTGCGTCGATCGCCTCTCCCGACTCGAGTGAAAAGGAAAGATTGATGAGGGAAAAGTAGGGCACAAGGGGAGAGAGAAAAAAGTTTGACATAAATGAATAAGGAAAGGTGAAAGACCTGAAAGGTGCAGTGCAGGGTAGATGGATATTAGGGTTAAGTGCTATGTAGATGGCAGGACATTGTTTTCCATCCGGCTTCTGTGCAGAGGCCACCATATGAGTAGATGGGAGTGAGAGTAACAGAGTGACAGAGAAAGAGTGAGAGCGACCTAGGGGTTGGAGAGAGAATCGTAGGTTCTTTAAAAAACCAAAACCTAGATAGATGCCAAGTAAAAGAAACATATGCCTTTAGAAAATAACTTAGAATCTAAGTGGAACCGGACTTTTGGTACTGTGGGTGCAGGGTGAGGGGCCTGGTGGAGAGCGCTGGGTGGGTGCATGGTCAGGGGCCTGGTGGAGAGCGTTGAGTGGGTGGGTGCAGGGTCAGGTCCTGGTGGAGAGCGTTGAGTGGGTGGGTGCAGGGTCAGGTCCTGGTGGAGAGCATTGGGTGGGTGGGTGCAGGGTCAGGTCCTGGTGGAGAGCATTGGGTGGGTGGGTGCAGGGTCAGGGGCCTGGTGGAGAGCATTGGGTGGGTGGGTGCAGGGTCAGGTCCTGGTGGAGAGCGTTGGATGGGTGGGTGCAGGGTCAGGGGCCTGGTGGAGAGCATTGGGTGGGTGGGTGCAGGGTCAGGTCCTGGTGGAGAGCGTTGGATGGGTGGGTGCCGGGTCAGGGGCCTGGTGGAGAGCGTTGGGTGGGTGGGTGCAGGGTCAGGGGCCTGGTGGAGAGCATTGGGTGGGTGGGGTCAGGTCCTGGTGGAGAGCGTTGAGTGGGTGGGTGCAGGGTCAGGGGCCTGGTGGAGAGCGTTGAGTGGGTGGGTGCAGGGTCAGGGGCCTGGTGGAGAGCGTTGGGTGGGTGGGTGCAGGGGCCTGGTGGAGAGCGTTGAGTGGGTGGGTGCAGGGTCAGGGGCCTGGTGGAGAGCGTTGAGTGGGTGGGTGCATGGTCAGGGGCCTGGTGGAGAGCGTTGGGTGGGTGGGTGCATGGTCAGGTCCTGGTGGAGAGCGTTGGATGGGTGGGTGCAGGGTCAGGGGCCTGGTGGAGAGCGTTGGGTGGGTGGGTGCATGGTCAGGGGCCTGGTGGAGAGCGTTGAGTGGGTGGGTGCAGGGTCAGGGGCCTGGTGGAGAGCGTTGGGTGGGTGGGTGCATGGTCAGGTCCTGGTGGAGAGCATTGGGTGGGTGGGTGCAGGGTCAGGGGCCTGGTGGAGAGCGTTGGGTGGGTGGGTGCAGGGGCCTGGTGGAGAGCGTTGAGTGGGTGGGTGCAGGGTCAGGGGCCTGGTGGAGAGCGTTGAGTGGGTGGGTGCATGGTCAGGGGCCTGGTGGAGAGCGTTGGGTGGGTGGGTGCATGGTCAGGTCCTGGTGGAGAGCGTTGGATGGGTGGGTGCAGGGTCAGGGGCCTGGTGGAGAGCGTTGGGTGGGTGGGTGCATGGTCAGGGGCCTGGTGGAGAGCGTTGAGTGGGTGGGTGCAGGGTCAGGGGCCTGGTGGAGAGCGTTGGGTGGGTGGGTGCATGGTCAGGTCCTGGTGGAGAGCATTGGGTGGGTGGGTGCAGGGTCAGGTCCTGGTGGAGAGCGTTGGGTGGGTGGGTGCAGGGTCAGGTCCTGGTGGAGAGCATTGGGTGGGTGGGTGCAGGGTCAGGGGCCTGGTGGAGAGCATTGGGTGGGTGGGTGCAGGGTCAGGGGCCTGGTGGAGAGCGTTGGGTGGGTGGGTGCAGGGTCAGGGGCCTGGTGGAGAGCGTTGGGTGGGTGGGTGCAGGGTCAGGTCCTGGTGGAGAGCATTGGGTGGGTGGGTGCAGGGTCAGGGGCCTGGTGGAGAGCGTTGAGTGGGTGGGTGCAGGGTCAGGTCCTGGTGGAGAGCGTTGGGTGGGTGGGTGCAGGGTCAGGTCCTGGTGGAGAGCATTGGGTGGGTGGGTGCTGGGTCAGGGGCCTGGTGGAGAGCGTTGGGTGGGTGGGTGCAGGGTCAGGGGCCTGGTGGAGAGCATTGGGTGGGTGGGTGCAGGGTCAGGGGCCTGGTGGAGAGTGTTGGGTGGGTGGGGGCAGGGTTACGGGCGTTTACTACGTCATCTGATTCAATGCTCCCCAAAAGCAGCACAAGGCCCCCTACCAAGTATTTTTTTGCAGGTTTATATGGCGCAAACTCCACCCGAAGGCATCAGAGCGCTTTACATTAGCACCAGTCGCGTTGCAGATGGACACATTCATTTTTAGGCATGGGGAGACCATCATGCTTTTGAAATGGTGCCATTGTTCCAGGTGGCAGCCCCCTCCATTGGGTGGGAAGGGTGCAAGGGGGTGGCCGAGAAGGGTGCAAGGCAGAGGGGAAAAGGGTGCAAGGCAGAGAGGAGAAGGGTGCATGGTAGAGAGGAGAAGGGTGCATGGTAGAGAGGAGAAGGGTGCTTGGTAGAGAGGAGAAGGGTGCAAGGCAGAGGGGAAAAGGGTGCATGGCAGAGAGGAGAAGGGTGCATGGTAGAGAGGAGAAGGGTGCATGGTAGAGAGGAGAAGGGTGCAAGGCAGAGGGGAAAAGGGTGCAAGGCAGAGGGGAAAAGGGTGCAAGGCAGAGGGGAAAAGGGTGCATGGTAGAGAGGAGAAGGGTGCAAGGCAGAGGGGAAAAGGGTGCAAGGCAGAGGGGAAAAGGGTGCAAGGCAGAGAGGAGAAGGGTGCAAGGCAGAGAGGAGAAGGGTGCATGGTAGAGAGGAGAAGGGTGCAAGGCAGAGGGGAAAAGGGTGCAAGGCAGAGAGGAGAAGGGTGCATGGTAGAGAGGAGAAGGGTGCATGGTAGAGAGGAGAAGGGTGCAAGGCAGAGAGGAGAAGGGTGCAAGGCAGAGGGGAGAAGGGTGCAAGGTAGAGAAGGGTGCATGGAGGAGGGGAGAAGGGTGCACGGCAGAGGGGAGAAGGGTGCAAGGGGGAGAAGGGTGCAAGGTAGAGAGGAGAAGGGTGCAAGGCAGAGGGGAGAAGGGTGCAAGGTAGAGAAGGGTGCATAGTAGAGAGGAGAAGGGTGCATGGTAGAGGGTCTAGACGTGATTCTTCATGTAGACCAGTGGTTCCCAAAGGGTGCGCCGCTGCACCCCGGCGCGCGGGTGAAAAAATGGTGGGGAGCCACAGCCAACTGCCAATTAGGTCAAGGGAGCCACGGGTCAAAAAAGTTTGGGAACCACTGTTCTAGGCAATTTGGTTTGCGAACGTGTTTATTTTGTGCTTCCTGACACCATTTCTCCCTAAAACTATTATTTTTTTAAAATATTTTTTATTAGGACATCAAATACAAAAAAAACCAATGTGACATATGTTCACAGAGAAGAAAAGAGAAAACCGTATCTGATGACCAGATTTTCAAATGGAGTTTTTTACCCCTTCCCCCCTCCCCCACCTCGGTGGATCCCCACAAAAGAGAAAGAAATTTTTGTTACACCAAAACGACGAACATAGGGGTACTTCCTGTCATAATAACAATGAATCCTTATTTGACCATTTAGTTAAGGATCCCCAAATCTTTTCCCCTTTTACCCTTGCCCTACTTACCCTTATTCTAAACACAGATCTCCCAATTGTAAATAAATAATTTACTAAACCAAACATGTATTGAAGGTTGGTTTGGATCAAGCCACACCGTGGCCAGACAAAGCCGAAATACCGCCATTGCTACATACACCATTTTCCTATCGGCTTCCTCCATTTCTTGATTCGAAATCCCTAGCATGATAACCTGGGGGGTCAATGAAACTGAATATCCCAATATAGATTATAAACGCTGTTCGATTTTAGCAAGCAATTGAGAAAGACCAGAAAAGGTGGCAAACGTGTGTGCTGTCTGCTGCCAGCAACCCACACCGAGGACAATGTATCCCCGAATCCCCCCCCCCCCCCCCCATCGATAAATACGCGCGGAGTTATGTATAAGTTACACCATGTCTTGTAACATTGTACTTGCAAATTGGCGGAAATACATGCTGTTTGGCTATACAAAAGGGAATCTTCACATTCACCTTGCCCAGCTTGCAAACTCATTTGCCATCTATCAAAATGTTCGGCTAAATCACCACCCATTTTCTCATTAACAAGTTTATATTAAGAAAATGTTGTAGAATGGCATCTATCAATTAAATCTAATAAAGGGATACAGTCCCGATTATTACGTTTTTTAGTGAGGAAGTCCCTCATCTGTGAAAATTTTAAAAATATTTATTCTCGATCCCAAATCTCTTTGATAGCCTGAAAAGTAAGCATTTCAGAATTAAATATAAGATCCCCTATACACTGAATGCCTTTCTCAGCCCAATTTTTGAAATATACAGCTTAAGAAATTGCCGGAAGTAGGGTATTGTTTACTAAAGGGGAATATAGATGTAGCCGCCCAATCCCGAACTTCTTTCCAACAGCAGTCCAGACCCTATATGCACCAAGCAACACCTTAAATTTGACCCTCCTGAAATAGGCAAAATCTACATGGCGCAAAAGGAGTCTCCTGGCTTCTAACCCATAAATTAGGTGGTAGATTTAAGACTCCACACTTCCCAAATTTCCCCCATTTAGCAACTCCCCCATCTGTTTCAGGACTGTTATCCAGTAATAAATTTGAGAGTTTGGGAGAGACCAGCCTCCCCTGTCTCTAGATAAGGTCATATATCTTAGAGCCCTTCTTTGATGCTGCCCAGCCCATAAAAAACATGAAACTAACTGGTCTAACCACATTTTATTTATATCTAAAGGATTTTGGGCAGGAAAATCATTTTAAAATCATTACTTCTCCCGATTAGAGTCAATGTTGGTTGTTCATTCATCGGGAATCTGTTTTAATTTTTTGTAGCAATGGTTTAAGATTAATATCAAGAATATCTTCGGGTTTGGAGCTTATTTCTATACCTAGATATCTGGCATTTGATACTATCCACTGATCAGTTAATGTAACTATCATTGACTACAATTTGAGTGTTAAGCCTGTCTGCTGTGTGCCATAGCTACAAGGGCATTGACTTTGAGGGTTCACCCGGATATGGGTTGTGATTATTCCTCGATGTGGGAAGTCACCTACCTTAAATAATAATCCAAATTTCCTACAGTGTTTGGAGGTTGCTGTAGAAGTACTGATTTTATAACTAAAACATTGTACTGACGGGGCATCAAAGTGCTTTTTCGGCGAGTAGCACGCTACTCCGGAACCCATAAAGGATTAGTGTGTAATTCGTATAGTGATATAATAAAGTAATTTGAGTAATGGATAGGTTAGTCAGTTATTTGGAAACAGAAGGATAGCGGAGGGATAGAAGAGAAAAAGGTTTGCATTTATATAGTGCTTGCTACCCCGGATGAGGTGTTGAAGCGCTTTTTCGGCGAGTAGCACGCTAGTCTGGAACTCAAAGGATTAGTGGTGAATTAGTATAGTGAAATATGAAATGAGAGAAGTGGACATGTTAGTCTGTTATTTTGATTGAAAATGATAGTGGAGGGATAGAAAAGTGAAGAATTTAGCCTTTTGTTTTTGGAAGTCCTAACAGTAGGCGGAGGCTTGGGGTGAGTAAAAGGGATGTGGAGTGGAAAAGTCAAAGGGAAGAGTTTAGAAAGGCTTGTTTTGGGGGATCAGTATAGTAAGAGAGGTGTCAGATGATGCAAAGGGTTATTTTTGGGATCATAGTAGGGGTATGAGTTTAGGCGTAAAGTGGATGTAGAGGATATATTGATAGAGGTATAGTGTGAGAAATAGGGTAGTGTATTGGAAAGAGTAGCAGAAAGGTTTGAGACGAGTTAGAGAGTTGCAGTAGAAGATATATTGAGAGATGTATAGGGTGAGAACTAGCATTGAATATGTTTTTTAGGAGAAAAGTAATACATATATAGATCCAAGTACATGTAAGGTATAAAGATGCATAAAGTAAGTTTATGTAGATTAAAGATGCATTAGGTGAACTGTTTTTTTTTAAAAACTATTCTACATGTTTCTACAAAGCAATACACATATATAGGTGCGTATCCATAGTACAAATAAATGCTTATATAATGGAAGCTACCCACTTGAAGCTCTGTGATAAATCCTCAATCACATAAGGAAGTGGGACTATCGTGGTTCCACAGAAATAGCCTCATTCTTGCCACAATTTCAGCACAGTACACTACCAGTGCCACCTTTAAGAGGTTCATCAGTAGCCAATAAACGACAATAAAGAATAGTTGTCACATGTTCGATGGGGGCCATAAGACCCGAACCCACACTTACCACACCAAAGGTACCATCCACTACACAACATACACAAGCGTTAGGCAAAATCCATTCCAATCCTTTATCCAAATAGCTACACAGTGATAACCCATGCTTTGAAAAATCACCTACACAAACTGGGGTCTTGGTATACGAAACTACTAAGCGTGAAGAATATCCATAAAATAAAAACACTGCAGTCTGAAAGCCAAAACACCAAGTAATTATCATTTATTGTGCAACAAATAATCTGGTAAAATAAAATATTCCTAGCTTCGAGCAGCATCACCTTTGCAGTTAAAATTGTGTCACATTTGGAGTTTTATCCAGTAGATGTTTCAAATACAAAAGCTGAACCATAATTTGAGTTTAAGTTGCATTTATTCTCATACACCAATGTACATATTGAATTACTGCTAATATCAAGTCACCACAACGCAACCAAAGGGTTACAGCAGCCTCAAATAAGTAAACAAAATAAAACCCTACGTTTATCGGTATAAGTGACATCCCCAAAAGTACAAAGCACTTAATGGATTCAGTCTCCTTATCAAAGGTAAAACAATCATACTCGCGCACAGCTCTTACCGAGCTGCACAATAGAAAGTCCCTCGCCAAACTATTCCACTTCCCCGCCAGTACAATATTGTGACCTTCACGATTCAAGTGTGCAGGGAATTGCATGTGTTGCGGTTGTCTGACTTGCTAAGTGCTAAATGAGATGTGGGTGCAAGCAAGCACAATTCAACTGGGATGATGTTGAGGTGGCAAGAGATGTAGAAGAAAAGGAGAGGGAGAAGCAGGCTGGGACAACCAAGGAGACATTTTTAATGTTAGAGATTAGTACTTAAAAAACTCCAACATGTAAGATGGGATGGGGTACGGTAATTTAGGACGGGTACTAGGGCTTGAATTAAATGCTTTTTGCAACTAGGTGGATGAAATGACCTTACCAATCTCCGATGCAAGGGCCCTCGCTGGGTTAAACGTTGGCTGAATGCAGAGGTTAAGTTAGTCCCTGATTACAAAGTGTTGTTGTGGTGGTGGTAGAATTATCTGAAAACACATACGCCAACCAGGAACCAAAGGAGCAGTGTTCTGGTTGGATGTGGTTACTTGGGAACTAATCTAGTTGCCTGGGCTTTTCCAGTCTGCATCATTTGTATCATGGATCCGCCTTGCAGGAAGGCTGGCCTGGGGAGTATTCCAATAGCCAAACAGTGACACTAACAGTTATTACAGAGTAAGAATAATACCTCACAACAGTGAAGAGGGAAAGCGTGTTTGGCAAAGTGTAACTTTGGTAAAAAAAGGTGTAGACAGACTTCATGGTATACATTACAGAAGATGAGCTACAATACCTGGTTTAAGCTTACCCTTAAAGACTAATCTAGCACACTAAACTGCTGAATGCACTGTAGGCGCTCCAGTTCCTAATGGATGTGTCAAGGCAGAGTTACGGCTCTGCTGAAAGGAGCTGCACCAGAGGGTCCACCAGCACCCATAGTGAAGCCATTTGTACAGGTGCCATGGTGGTAGTAGCACCTGGTTAGAGCTATGGGATAGGGCTTATTATACCTGGAGGGAAAGTAGCTTAATGGCCTTCCATCGTAGAACTTCTAGTGTTTAAGGAAATGAGAATTATATTACATAATGGCTGATTGCAAAGCTGACCACTACTTAGTCCAACAGTAATGAGTGTTTCAATCGATTCCTCACCTGATCATAGTTGTCGTGCCCGTGGAAAAATGGCTCCTTCCGAAAGATCATGCTGGCCAGCATACAACCCAAACTCCACATATCCAGACTGTAATCATACATCTAAAACACAGTAAGACCGTCAGCACTGAAACAAGTTGACCAAACACCACAAAGCCCTGCCCCAACTCATTTAGACCCACAATCTACACTGCAAAAGACCACGAACTAGAACTAGCAAGGGTATGCATACACACATATATAAATATATACACACATTTTCACGCAAACATATACACAACAGTTCTTTCCCCCATAGCAATGCTGTAGGAAAATCTCAACCTCCAATATATCTGTCAGTAAGTATAAACCAAACCCTGCTACATGACATCATTCATCAGTAAAGTGCATTCTGAAGGATTCATGGCTCATTTCCAGATTATAAAAAAACACGGTTGCACTTAATGATCAAATCTCCATAAATCACTGGCAAGTCCCATGAAGGTCCAAGTACAACACCTCTAGCACTCTTACAAGCAAAAAGTGAGCCAAGAGTGCTACTCCCATCCATAAACTAGCACCAGGCCCCATGTTAGACAGACTTATCTGTACCTGAATGATCTACAAGCTAAGGAAATGCTCAGGCAACCACTGCAGCTCCGTCTCACCTGATAGTCTACAAGAAGTTCGGGTCCTTTGAAGTACCGGGATGCCACACGGACATTATATTCTTGGCCAGGATGGTAAAACTCTGCTAATCCCCAGTCTATTAGCCTAAGCTGAAAGAGAAGAGTAAAGAGGTAAACACTAGTCCTGAAGACAGCCAGATGCATTGTTCTATTGGAAATGTATTCCAAGGTAAGACATAAAAGAACTATCAAATACAATGAACAAGATGGTATTTACCTGTGAAAATCTTTAGCGTGCATATTATAAATGTTCTAGCGTGAAAAAGCATACATGGTTAAGTTGCCCTCTGTACTATAAATAACTGTTGACTACAGATATCATTCGAGTTGGTTGTTATCAAGGTCATATGATGTTAAAAGAGCTAAATAAGACTCAGACTGCACCATTTTATTTTCCTTCTGGAACAGGAAATGTACTCTGAAGATTGGCAGCTGCAAGCATAACATGGTCACAGAACTAGTGTTACATGCTTCTTCAGCATGAGATTGCCTATAGAGTCCCATACTTACAACAGAGTACCCACGATTAAACTTGTAAACTTTTAATGAAACATGGAGGAATGCTTTGACTGCACAGCTTTCAGTCATCAACTTAACACATGAGAACTTACCCTGGAGAAACCACAGCGAGATGAACAAACAGGGGAGACAGGTTTAAGAGTAAAATCCTCTTTTACCACACTGACCCCAGCTATCTCAATAGAGTTCCTTGCGTTCGAGAAAGCGGTCCTGAAAGATATCAGGGACATTGACCCAAAAACTATACAAGTCTTTCACAGCACTGCGAGAAAGGAACAGAAGCAATACAAGAACTATCCAAGGACATGAGCATAGTTATAAAGCCAGCCGACTAAGGAGGAGGAGCAACAGTCATCCAATCAATTGCAGCCTACAGAAAGGAAGGTTTAAGACTATTGGGAGGCAGGAGGAATTGTGCACCATTGACTAATGACCCTATGGATTTTCTCAGATTCCGGATCACGAGTAGGATAGAACAGGCTACAGCACATGGCTGGATCACAAGTAAAGGAAGGAGAATTCCTTAATAATAAAAATCCAATAACCCCTGATTTCTACACGATCCCAAAAATCCACAAAACACTGGATAAGCCAACCGGGGCAACCAATAGTGTCGGGGATAGGATATATCCTGGAACCATTTCAAGATTTGCGGATGCCTTCCTGAGAACTGTTGTCCAAAAGACAAATACATAACTGAAGGACACAAAGGCAGTTCTTAACCTCTTAAAAGATACACAGTACAACCCGGACACACATCCTTACGGGTTTAGACATTGGAAGCATGTACAGAAGTCTACCACACTGAGAAACCTTCAACATAATTGAAGAAGTCCTCTTCGAAGAAGAATGGATTTTCCAGACACCTAGGAAGATGGCAATGGATTGTTGTAAGTAGGTTCTCACCCGGAATTTCTTGAAATTCGTAGACACTTTATTTACAATGCCACGGAACCAGTATGGGAAGCACCTTCGCACCAAGCATAGCTGGTCTGTACATAGATCACCTGTAAACACACAGAATACTGGGACCTCTCAACCCCTTTTTTGAAACGCATAAAAATGTGGAAAAGATACACTAATGTATTGTGGTGGTTTGGGAGGGAAATTAAATTACAACAAACTTTTTGAGCTAGCTGAATATACAAAATGAGTTTCTGAAATTCACCAATACTATGAACAGGAAGAAACTGGTGTTCCTGAATCTTTTTTTTTTTTAACTCTTTTTATTAAACACGCTCAGTAGACAGCACAATAACATTTCCCAAAGCATGCACATTAGAGATACTCTTACATGGGTTTGGCAGACACATGACAGGGTGCGACAGAATCCCCTTTGCCAATAAGGCAGAAGCATCATTAAAGGAGCACCATTCTCTAGTCATCTGGGGCCACTCCATTCATTGTCCACCTGGCTCTCCAGCACTCCCCTATACTCACGCCACTGGGCCCACACCGTTTCCTATTTCTTAACAGATCCTCTGCTCTTGTATACCGTTTCTTCTGCTCTCTGGCATCAATCGATGTCCCTCTCCCAGTCTGTTACTGAAGGGGGAACAGGCGCCCCCACCCACTAGCAATATTGTTTTTCCCGCCGCCAGCGTAAGCCATATGGTTACATATTTGGGCCAGACAACCTCCCTCTGGATTAGAAGCAGATTCCATTTTGTGTCCAGCAGCATGTCAGTACCCACCACCCTAGCCATTATTGCCGTGGCCCTTAGCCAAAATTGCGGTATCTGAGAACATTCCCACAGGATATGAGAGAACGTGTCCTCATACTGGCAACCTTGGATGCACTGTGGTGATGGTGCCCTACCAATCTTGTGTATCAGCATCATGGGGTAATAGGAGCGATGCAAAATCCGGAGCTGGATCAGTTGAAAGTGCATTCATATTGCTATCTCTCGCGGGCCATGAAGCGCCTCCTGCCACTCATCATCATCATCAATGTTACCCAGCTCATCCATCCAGGCCGCCCTTTTAGGCTGTCAACTGGTCAGGCAGATTGTTCATGAGCTTGCGGTATATTGTCGAAATAGCTTTCTCTGGGATAAGGTCAATCAGAAGTCTGTCTACAAGAGGAGAATAGTCAGGAAGGGAGGTGTCACCCCTTAGCTGTGTCAACAGTGCATGTCTGAGTCTCAGGTAATGGAACCTCTGGGTCTCTACCGGTCCAAACTCCAATTGGGAGTTCCTCAAACGAGAGTGGGAGCCCTTCCCTCCACACATCTCCCAGTCTCTCTAGGTCTATGGTCGCACAACCTGAGAATCCTTGAAGCGAGGACACCTATTTTAACCTAGCACTATGCCAAAGCGGTGTTCTGTTGGTCAATTTGTTCTGCCACCCCAGAGCCAACATGTCAACTGTCGCTGTGTGTGGGGGCCAACTAGGGTCATTCCGTCACGCATATAGCAGCCGCTCACAGTTCCCTGCGGGCATGGTGTCTCGGTCCACCCGGTAGGCTGGTTCATCCGTTTCTGTGTACACCCGGTCGCTGACCACCTGCAAAGCCCATCAATGTTGTTTGCGGGCCAGTGGATTCGCTTTTCGTGTGCAGCACCCCATATAGCCTTGCAGCTTGTGCCGAGTACTTCTACTGGGCATAATGCCGGATTGATCCCAGTGGACCAGTTTGGTAATAATCAGTATCGGCCTATTCACTAGTGTCATGGCCAAAACCTTGACTTCAACATTAAGGAGGGAAATCGGCCTGTAGGAACTACAGCGTTCGGGTGGTCTTCCCTGCTTATGTATTACCACTATAGTGGCTATCCGCTGGTCGACTGGTAGCCGGCCCTCCTCCCATCCTTCCTGCAGCATATCTTGTAATGGTGGCACTATTTTAGAGGCTACACCATTGAACAATTTGACAGAAAGCCCATTCAGTCCTACTGCTTTACCCACCTTTAGGGGTCCAAGCGCTTTTAATAATTCATCGTCCGTAATCTCAGACTCTAAGACCTCCCTGTAGTCGACTTACACCACAGGTAGTGAGAAGTAACTCAAAAACTCACTGCAGGAGGAGCCAAGCTCGCGTCCGAGATGGCCGCGTTTTAGCTCGGCTCCGTTCGCCTGCCTGTTTTTATCGTATATCCTGCTGTTATCCTGCCCCGGGAAGTCCTCTTTGCTATGCTGTAGCGTTCAGATACCTTGCAGGCACTCACCTTTGGCTCTGGTCGTCCCTGGGTGCCGTGGATCCTGAACGGCGCTCCCGCTCGCTTCGGGGCCTCCGGAGCGGGCTGGCCTGGATCCTCTCGGCGGCGCCCGGACGGGGCGAGGCGCGATGATCGTCCCTTGATGGTGCGGTGGACGCGGTCGTAGAGGCCGTTGTGCGTATAGGCCGGCTGTGACTTGCTGGCCGACTCCGGCGGACCGGTGGCCTTGGGTGGAGGCGCAGCCTTCTGTTGACGGGGCGGACCGTATCTTCGGCTTGCTCCCCCTTTGTTCTCCGGTCCGGCCATTTTGATTTCCTCCGCCCGGACTCGGAGAACGGGGCCGGCGGCACTGGGGAGCCGGCGATCCCCCTTCTTCTGGTGGCCCCCCTTCCTGCTCTGGAGGTACCCTGCTGCCGGTCGGCTGGTCTTCATTTGCCTCGCTGCTGCCCGGACGGGGGTTGACCGCCGCCGCGGCCCCGCCGGGCTTCCAAGATGGCGGCCGACCCTGAAGGTCTCAGCCGGGCCTGGACGAGCGCTGGAGGCCCGCCGCATGGCCCGGGTGCCGGATACTGTAAAGGTTTTCCTACACTTGAGGACATCCTTGCTGCCCTACACTCCTGGCGAGCTTCTGTGGCCGCACCCGCTGTCGCCCTGGAGGTAGATCCTCTCTTCGGGCCGTTCGGGCCCCCTAAACTGGGTGCGGCCTCGCCGTTGCTGGGTGCGGCTGGAACTATCCTGGGAAGCATGGGCCCGGCGACTGCCGCTTCAGTGGGTGTGCGGAGTTCCGATGCCCTTCATCGTCCTGTTCTATCTCCTGCGCCACTGGTCCGGGGGCCGGGTCCCGTCCGGACTGGACTCGATGATTCTTTCTGCCTCTCTTCGCCTCGAATGACCGACCCTGGCTCCTGTGCCGGCCCCGCTGGGTCGGCTTTCTTCGAACTGTCCTGGACACTGTGCCTGCGTTGTCTACGATGTTTTCTGACTTTTCCGGATCATCCGGGTTCTACTCCACGTCTCTTATCTGGACTGCCGTTTTATCTCCCTGTTCTTTGCCTTCTGTTCCTCGCGGTCTGGTTCTTAGTGAATCGGACGACTACAACTTTGGACAAACAAGGACAGGGCTGAGACGAACTTGCCTCTGTGTACGGTAGTCTTGTACTGGTTGGATGATCGGCATGTAACGGTATGACTATGTGTGACTTTGTGGTGCTCCTGGAGTGTATCCTTATATTTCTTTGACTTCCCGTGGGCTCTGCCTTTTTCAGGCGGGTGGGTGGGCGCTGCTGATCCTGTTCTATGGCCCTCTCCCGTGCGTTTTCTTTCCCTTTTTCCCTTTCCCCCCTTCCTCCTTTTTGTCTTAGTTTCCGTCTCGCCTTTGCTCTTCTATATTTCGGGTTCTATTTAGGGCGACAGGCACGCTGCTGGGGGGTAGGCCATAGCCTTCTGCAGGGGTGCAGGGTGGGCTCGCGGGGTGGGTGGGGGGGGGGGGTCTGTCACTTTGGGGGGTCTTTTTCCCCCCTTTTTTCCCCCCCTTTTTTTGTTCTATGGCTCTTACGTATTCTCTTTTTCGGGACTCTGTCTTGTCATGTGTTCCCCTGGGGTGTTTCGGATGCAGAGGCTTTCCGGTCCTATTATGATTATGACTTACTACGTGTTCCTCTCCTTGATTTCTAATGGTTGCTGGGTGCCGGTTGATGTTTTCCTGTTTCGTTCCCCGGGGGCAAGTGTTTGAGGAGGAGTCCCTTCCTTTCTCCTTTTTTCTTTCCCTCCCTTTCCATCTTGGGGGATTTCTCTCCTTTTATTGGGGTATGTGACGTATTGATTTATACGATGGGCACTTTTTACGTCTGTTTGTTAAGTCAGGTTGTAACTGTGGTGGGTGGGCGCTGGACGGCGAACGCAATTGCCTCTCCTAGTGGTGCTTTCATTGGAATTGTTTTTACCAATATGTTTAGTCCTTGTCGGATTTATCCTGTACTTTCTATGATCGCGGCTCACCATGGCCCCTCCCTTTTTGCTGGCTCATTGCCCGTCATGATCCTGTACTTCCCGTTCCCATAATAGAAAATCAACCTTCACTTATCCTGTCCATGCTGGTTGCTCTATGGCTTTCGGCCTATGTCTCCTGTGTTCGTATTGTCATATCCTGTGGGTACTTTTGTACTGCTACTTATGCTTCTGATATGTGGTGGCCAGCCCGTTGGGTTGTAGGCCCGTATTTGTGAGCACTTTCTGTACAATAAAGGTTTAAAAAAAAAAAAAAAAAAAACCTCACTGCAGTCACTTTCCGACCTCGTACTGACTGGCGAGTAAACATCCTCATAGTATGAGGCAAATGCCTCTGCAATATCTACATTGGCGGTGTGCAGAATGCGATCCTTATCCTGGACAGATGCAACCCATAAACGCTCCTTATTGCGCTTCTCGAGCCATGCAAGCAATCTGGATGCCTTATCGGCAACATCGTAGAGGCGATGTTGCACTGCTAAAGCATGTCCCCGAGCTGCACTCTCCGCTGTTCCTATTAGTTCATACTGGCGCAGGGCCAGAACGTGGCGTGGGGCCAGAGCGTGGCGCATGTCCGAGTTGCCCCGCTCTGCCACTTCCTTCTCTATCCAAAGTGCCTCTTGTTCTAGAGATTGCATAGGCCTCTGCTGTTCCTTTTTTTGGCGCCCTAT
Source organism: Lissotriton helveticus (assembly GCF_964261635.1). Classification (NCBI taxonomy): domain Eukaryota; kingdom Metazoa; phylum Chordata; class Amphibia; order Caudata; family Salamandridae; genus Lissotriton; species Lissotriton helveticus. Next base: position 134,384,429 of record NC_136068.1, on the reverse strand, counting down.
AAGTGCTTGGCCCCCAATTCGTTTTGTATGCCTCCCATATTGGACGGTAGGAATCCACTGTGCTAGCGTTTTCCTGGAAGTACAGGTTCATCCCCTCATTTCATCCTTCAGCACTGGGTCCCTCAATCTCCACCGGTCTATTTTAGGGAATGCCCCCTTATTTACGCACGGCCCCTGAATTGTGACACTGGGGAGCTATCCAAGATGCCCCGAGCCTTATGTGAAGGCGCGAAAAAGCCTCCTGCCCTGTGTGAATAGATAATCTATTCTAGAGAACGAACCGTGTTGCGCCGAATAGTGTATATATATTGCTGCTGTCGGGGTTTTGCGCCCTCCAGATGTCCACCAAGCCCAGGGCCGACAGGAAGCAGAGGAGAAGCCCCTCGGCCCTCTGTCACATCGAAGCACGCGAGTGATGCAGCTCCGGATCAACACATTTTCATCTCCCACAACCAGGAGTGTGCCCACCGGCAGCCCTATAAAGATAGTACTGATCGTTGGAAATACGATTTTCTGCAGCCTCGGTGGGACATAGCACGAACAGAAGTTAACACATCGTCCCTCCCACTTCCCTGTCACAGCCACACATCTGCCCAAGCCATCTGACCAGATCTCTCCACAGTGAACAGGCAGGATACCTAACCCCATGGTGCTGGTGGTGTAACCAGAGTGGGCCGCAAGCTTGTATCCAAAGCAATCCAGCGCCTTATATTTGTTACCCTTAATGGGTCTTCCCTGGTTCATTATAACATCTGGGGTGTGCCTTTTAATATTCTGCATTACCAGGGTGCGTTTAATTTTATTCCCCAAACCATTTGCATTCCAGGTCCAGGCCTTGAGCTGCAGGGGGCCCACACTAGCCCTAGTCATGGTGTCCTGCATTCGGCCGCTTCTCGTTCCAATCCAACCCACATCCCTCCCCTCTGTGCATGTACATGGAATATCTTTTGGTTTGGAGCTGGAAACATCAAAACAAGGTAACAAAAATTAAACACTGTCCCAACCCCCCCCCCTCTCCCTGCAACCCTGCCTGGTGAGTAAAGAACCTCCCACCTCCCCAACATGCAGAGTGTCTGTCGCTCGAACTGGATAATAACTGTATTGGGGTGCGCTGCAGCCTCCAGCCACATGGTATCTTATGATACCAGTCTTCTTTATGAGTACACCTCGATGCGTATGCCTAGTCTACCATCAGCCAGTTGTCCCAGCAACATTGTCTCTGTGACTACTCCCCATTGTCTCACTTCCGTGGCAGGCTCGATATGTCACTCGCCCTGCACCCCCAATCACACTCCCCATTCTGCCAGTCTAGTACCCCAGGAGTGGTCACTTATCTGGTCTCTGCGTTGAAGTGTCGGAATCTTGGTCTTCGCCTCACTGAATTCCATTCCGCTCTTTGGAGGTGTGTTGTTGGGACTTACCTCCCTTCCGCCCAACCACTCTTCAGCAAATCGCTCGCCTGCAGACGTGAACGTCTTGCCCTCCGCAATTATTTTCAATTAGACTGGAAACATGTACTTGGTGTTTTGATCCCGCAGGGCCTGTTTTACTGCTTCGAAGGTTCGCCGCTGGCGGTGCACCTGGAGCGTGAAGTCAGGGGGAAAAAAAACGGATCGTGGCGTTTTCATGCAGATCCCCCAGTTATATCTCTATCTCTGCAGTTAAGAAGGAGCGCTATTATCGTGCGTGGGGGAGCTCCTGGTTTGGGCCCAGGGCGCGATGGGACCTCTCAATTGAGAAGAATTTAGAGAGACACTTCGGCTTCAATTTATTCAGGATCAACTTTTCCAGAAACGGGTCTTCCGATGGTCCCTCCATGCCTTCTGGCACCCCCACTACCTGAATGTTATTATGCAGGGCTCGGCATTCTTGATCACCCAGGCGAGCTAGGATGTCCATCTGGTTCTTGGTCAATTTCAGGACCTGGTCTTCCAGGCGCTTAGCCTTAGATTGTAACCCATCAATACCAGCTTCCGCCGAGGCCATATTGTCTGACATTTTACGAAAATTCTCTGAGCAGGTTGACCTCTTCCGTCACCAAGTCCAGCTTCGGCTCCAAGGTTCCTCGGAGCTCGGTTATGGCCCGAAGTATATCTTTCATTGAGGGGTCTTGTGTGATCCTCTCCTTTCTGTCCCCGAGCCGCATCCTCCCCCCCCCCCCATCCCGAAGCGCTCTCATCGGGGCCCATACCGATGGTGTATTTGTCGATTTGGTTGGATTGGCCCATGCCCACTCCTTTTGTGCGCCCCATCTGGCAGCTCCCTGATACGGTCGTTGGGCTGATGATGCCAACAGCCTCAGTCGGTCATGGTCGCTTTGGTCTGTAGAGACGTCTGACAATCGTGCCCACTCCTTCCTCGCCGGCGGACCGAGGGCTCTCCTGCGGCTCTTCTAAGAGCCCCGGTGACGACTCTCCCTAGATCAGGGCACACCCAGACCGTCCGGTGTGAGTTCCCACGTGGGTGGGGTCAATCATAAATCTCCGGGGCCCACATTGGTCCCATATGGGTCCAGCCCACTCTGTTGACAACGCTGACATTTGCACCCTCTTAAACGCCACCTGCGTGAATCAAAACCGCTCAGCACAGACCAAGGGCAGACTCACCCCCTCAGTCTCCCAATGCACCGCCAGCAAGGGTGTCTCACACGGACACCAGAGGGGCACTGGTAAGGCCGGAGGGGAGCAGGGCAAACTGAAAATGCTCCTGGTCTATCGTGAATCGCAGGTAACGCCGGTGGGCCGGCAGGACGGGAATGTGAAAATATGCGTCCTGCAAGTCCAACGCTACCATTCAGTCTCCAGGGTCGAGGGCAGCCAAAACCTGAGCCAGAGTCAACAGCTTGAACTTCTCCTTCCAGAGGAAGCGATTGACGTTCCTGAGGTCCAAGATGGGACGCAGGGCCCCTTTGTCCTTCTTGGGGACCAGAAATTAACGGGATTAACAACCATGTCCTACTTCTGTCGCAGGAACACGCTCGATGGCCCCCTTGGTCAGGAGGGCAGTGACTTCCTGTTGGAGAAGCGCAAAGTGATCCCCCGACATGCGGTGGAACGGAGGTGGCATGGCTGGGGGGCAGATTCGAAGGGGAGGGAGTAACCCCACCGAACGATTTGCAGCACCCACCTGTCCGAAGTAACAGAACGCCATTGGGGGGAGGTGATGATGAATCCTGCCACCCACTGGCGTGGGGTGCATTCCAAAGCTCAGACTAGGAAGACTTTGAGGCGGATGCAGCGGGAGCTTGGGAAAGTATAGCCCGAACCTCTACCGGGCACTGGGGCAGTGTCTGCGCCACTGTGTCCCACACAGCGTGAGTAGCGGCCCAAGAGGCATGTGGTGTTGACTGACCGTAGCCCCAAGCTGGCTGAGGAAAATAACTTCTTGCCAAACTGCTCCAGCTTTTTCGATTACTTATCCGGTGTGGCGACAGGGAACGCACTTTGGGAAGTGGAGGCCTGAATGATGAGACTTTGGAGTCGGATGATTTGTCAAAAAGGCCGGGTCCTCGTGCCGGGCGATGATGCCTGGCCACGTTCTTATTCACAGGAACCCCTGTGGCTGTTCTAGACTAGGTGCTCATCAACACTTCCGTCAAGACCTCATTAAACGGAAGCAGAGGTTCCATAGAACTTGCCGCCGGCTTAAGCACTTCAGTAAGGAGGTTCGTCTTGTGAGCGACAGTAGGCAGATCAAGGTCAAGGGCCTCAGCTGCTCTACGGAGCACCACAGTATATGTGGCGCTCTCCTCCATGACAGCGGGTGAAGACATTCATCCAGGCTCAGACGAGAGGTCAAGGCCACCTGCATCTTCCGATTCCTCTGCCCACTCATGCTCAGGCTCGCACTGCCGTGCACAGGCTGCAGTAGCTGGGGAGGCACCGGGGAATACAAGAGCTCCAACTGCGCCGGGAACGGTGACGGGAAAGGCTCAGTGTCCCAATTAGGGTCCCAAGTCGGAGCAAAATTGTCTGGGAACCCCGGCAAGGGTGGAGGTGGGACAAACTGGACCCAGTACAGTGCCGGAAACTGAGCTGCAGGGAGCCCCGGGGCCGGAGCCGCCGGCGGAGGACCGTGTGGCTTTGGAGCCACTGGCGGAGGACCTTGCGGCACCGGGGCCAGAGCCGCCGGCGGCAAAGCCAGCAGCAAGCAAGGGCCCTCAGTAGGGACCGCAGGGCCCAAAGTCACACCGGCAGGAGCCCTAGGCCTGAAAAGGCATTCTATGGCGGCAAGCAACACTTGCACCTGGGCTGGAGTAGCCGACGGACCCGGATAAAGGAGGGTAGGCCACGGGACTCAAGCTCCAACTGAGAGGCAGGGGAAGAACCCCTGGCCTTCGTCCGTGTCCGGAGACTGACGGGGGAGACGTCAGAGAGCGTAAACGCTTCTTCGACTTTCTTGTGACGTCTCTTACCTGATTCCGAGGGTGAACACTTCGACCTCGAGGAGCGATGAGAATGGCTCCGCGGTCGGTCCCTCGAGCGACCCCTGGACCTCGAACGGCGCAGAGATGACTGCCGGGCCTCCAGCAGCTTTCGGGACAGCTCCCGCAAAGCCTTCGGAGCCATCGCCAGACAGTCGGAATATGACGGAGTCTCATGGTCGTGCTCCAGACAGTAGAGACAAACGCCGTGGGGGTCGGGCACCGACATCGTGTGGCGGCAGGCACCTGCAAGATTTAAATCCAGGCATCCCTACGCAGCACCAGGTGTCAAGACTCAAGAAGTAGACAAGAGTCTCAAAAAGTTAGTCAAAAAAAGACTAGGGTACGTGCTCTAACCGGATCTGCACTTGCTGCCGCGGAAAAATAAAGAACTGACATCAACGTGCATGGGTGGCGCCTGAGTAGTCTCCGTGACGCCATCCCACCGCTTACGATGCCAGGGACAGACGCGCGGAGCCGCACGACGCCACCTAACGACGCGCAGGGGTGATGCGGATGAAAAACTTTCCAGATCCAGTCTGACGCCTGGGGATATTCCAAGGTAAGGAATCCATCACGAACGGGTCTTTCAGATATGATTAGACTGAAAACATAGGAACATACATACTGCTCCGAGGCGGTGAACTCTAACCCCCTCTTCGTTTTTTCCCAGAAACAAAAGACAACGTTCGCCAGGTAGGTGGTATACGTATATACACCTTTCAGTTGCATGCAATGTGTATTGTTATGTAGCAGGAGTTGTACCAGGAAACTATAATTATTGTAAATAATGGTTTCCCAATGGTCCTGATGAAAAGCCAAAAGAGGTACAGCTTGAAAAATGTTGACCCTTTGGGAAACTGGGTACATGCCACCCTAATTTCCTAAAGCCCCCCAGTCTTTAATCATATTGGCACGAGGTCTGAATAAATAGGTTAAACCTACTAGGCAGGTATTTTTAAGGCCCACATCCCCCCCTCCCCCCCCCCACACTCCTATTTTTTTACACCATCTCCTTTTACATTGTATAGTCTTGAAAGTATTCCATGCCACCCAGGGGTAACCCTGGAGGGTGAGGGTTTTCCGAGAAAACATTTTTTCTCCAGTGGAGGGTTACTTTCCTCAGTACTGCTGGGTTTCTGTTATGGTATTTTGAACATGCAGTTTATGGCAACTAGAACATTTTAAAAGATGTAAAATAATGAGGCAAGAAAAACATTTGCTTTGATAACCTGTTCAACAAACAAGCCAACGTGTGACTGCTGAAGGGGAAGACATATCTTTGAGGAGGAGTAACGTCCAAATAAATGCTTGGGTTTTCAGGTTTTTTTGTCGTGAATTATGGTGGATTTTCAGTGTTGTCAAAAGTTGAAAAAAGGTATTTCAGTGTTTTTAACAGCACCAAAAAAACAGTGCTGCAATTTATCCAATAGGCATTTCTTTACTCTTTGTCAATACTTCCTTCCTGCATCTCACTTATCTCTATGCTTACCATAATTTTTCTCTTACATGTAACTTATTTCCTACACCCTTGTCCCTCTACTTTTCCAGCACTCAAACTTGTCTTCCCAGTAGGGCAATCCCACATAAATCTCTAGGATGTGCTGGCAGATATGCAAGATTTGACTGCAGTAGATCAAATGTTGTGGGCACTCAATACACTATCCTGCGCTGACTGACCAAATAAATAATCTCTACTTTAGACAGCAGGTCTATCACAAAGGAATTAAAATGCATATTGGGGCTATCTGACCTTGGGTGACAGAACTGATTTGAAGTTAAAAAAAGAAGAGGAGGCAGTTCAGAAAATCTCACGATTTGCGGGAGTCCTTGGTGGTTTCCCTAGGTGGGTCACACCATGAATGTCAGACTAGTGCTCCATGGGAGGTGAATCGGAAGTTTAGTATAAGCAACTAGGCAAGGCCGATTAACATTCTGAATAGTTTATTTTATTGTTTATTTTACACTGTTGGGCCAGGCGTATGGAATTTTGCATTTGACGGTCAGCACAAGAAAAGCTAAGCATTTCTGTGAGCATGTTTACTTGAAAGCAGTGTAGAGCCTGCCATGCAACTGGATCAAACAGGAGAAGTTGCAATGGCTCTCCCTATTTCCCCCAACATCCCATCTCTGCTCCTGAAATGATTAGGACGTCAGGAGTATAGAGACGGTACCAGCCATCATCTGCAACGGACAGTCCCTGACATTTGTAGACCATTAGGATGCAAGACTAAGATAAGAACAAGAGGGTTGGATGCAGTGCTTCACTGGTAGACATTGATTTTAGGGGCATCCATAAGTACAGTGATTTTTCTTGCCACAATCCTGATTACTTAGCTTTCAGGAAGAGAAGCTCTGGAACGCTCTCTGTAAAGGATGATAGAGACTCGCCTGGGTGGTCAGCTGCAAGACTGCTGACCTCCACAGAGAACAGATCTAACCCAGACAGTCTGCCATGCTCCTAAAATGGCAGGGACGGGTGGTGGAACTATGTCTTTGGGGCCCCTAGTACATGGAGAACTGCAACAAAAGCATTTTAGGTGTCTTAAAATAGGAATCGAGTGGCCACAAAGAGGAGACTCTTCTTTAACACCATAGGTCACCAAAACAGTATAAATGCTGCAAAAGTCGCTGCTTCAGATTCATCTATAAAACGAATATTCAACCAAGGTGGAGTTTTACCACTAATTCAGCGCCGGGAAACCCTTACGGGTAGCTGTCGCGCTATATAAACTTAATAAATAAAAAAATAAAAAATAAATAGGTATAACTAAAAACTGGAAACCCCATATTTTTCAGCCTTCATTTGCATCTGACTTCCATAAAAACAATGAGTAGGAAGTACACAAGAGGAGAAATCAATCCTCGGATATTCAATGTACTCTGTAACAAAGCAACAAATTACAAGGCAGAAAAAAATAATTTTGGGGGGCCAAAAGTCGGTTCATTGAGCTTAAAGCAGCGAGGGAAGATACAGAGTTTGAACAGAATGGCTTCGTTCAAAGGCTGTCTTCACTGGGCCAATCTATTTTTTTGTAAAGCCTACTGGGAATTACAAGACAGCGATTGTTTCTTTAGAAAGACAAAATGACCCCCCCCCCTCCCCTGGTCCTAATTGATTTTATAGAAGAAAAGCAGATTGTTACGTTTAATCTGCAGTGACCATGAAAATCCCTGAAAGCTCTACAAGGAGTCAACACAATGATTTTTCCCCATACTGAGAATTTTTTTTGAGACCAAGCATACATAAGATTGGCGAAAAATGTAAAAAAAAAAAAACACGAAAAGCACACAATGTGGTGGGCCTTAAATACTGGCATTAACAAAAAAGTAAACATGCACAGGAAAGTAAACTGGATTATCTGTGGACCAACGAAAAAAATGGGCCTAAACATAACAGCAACTCAAAAACAATAGCAAGTAATTTAAAAAATGCCTTGCCACTCTCCGCAATTTGGTATTGTGTATGCAAACAAAACGTAAGAGTAAGCCATGAAACAGATTCTTCCCCCTCACTACTCCATACACCCAAGACAAACTAAGCCTTCTGTTCAGCCCTCTTACACTGCTGCTCCAGGGAGCAGCAAAAGAACCCGGCGGAAGGAGCATAATTTGAGTGGGCTGTGTCTTCCATACAATGGGTCATGGCGATCAGAACTACACAAATCACAAAATCGAGCTCTGTAAATTATTTGTGGTATCACCAACTGCCTCATAACCAAAAAGGCTGTGCTGTAAGCGTTTTAAGGGAGCCCAAAGCGCTGCCCCCCTTAGTTAATGTTTAAAAAGCCATCATAATGAGAAACTAGCCAGACTTAAAACCCTGCCAGAATCAGACTCCATCCCAGTACTTGCTTACCTTTCTGTGTTCATGATCAATCATGACATTGTGAGGTTTGACGTCTCTGTGCATGATCCCCATGCTATGACAATAATCTAGAGCCTACAGAAAGCAGAGGAAATGCAAGTTAAAACAGGTGTAAATATCAAAGCAACACCCATTTACTTAAGACAGCACGCGTCATCACTGTACAGACAGTTATACTTCTGCGAAACAGCACACAATAATAAATAGAAAAGACTGCCATCATGTGATTTCCAGCAATGTGAATAATACCCCATGGAGAACTTCAACTGCCACACAGATAAAAGGGGTAGAATGTCACCCATAACAGAGTCCTGGAAGGGTACACCCCAGAGTCCACAGGGCAGCAACACAAAGATGACAATCACAAACCACATCACTAAGTAACTTTGCAATACACTATATGGCAGAAAGTATGTCCAACATAAAAAAGTAGGCTAAGCCACACCTACCTTAAGAATCTCGTACATGTAGAAGCGGATGTCATAGTCCGTTAAAGTCTGATACAGCTGCTGTTGGAGGGAAACGTGACACTTCAGTGAGCAGTAAAAGTACTTTTCACTTTACAGTTCCCCCCTGCTAGGACTCTACAGATTTTAGATCCTGGGCCCTAGCCACTAAAATGTACTAAGCAGAGTTAACTCAGTTTATAGACGAGGGCGGAAACGCAATTACAGCAGAGAGTTTGAGAATAAAGCTTCCAATGTCTACTACTGTTAACTGCTTTGTGTTCATCGCAGTAGACGCATGATCTCAAAACTGGAAGCGCAAGCAGATTGCAAACTGGCAGCTGCTTGTCCAAGTGTACCTTCCGAAAAGTGCACTTCATCTAATTAAATGGCCTGGTGGACTCAGAGCTGCCACCATCATTAATCCCACAAATTGCCCGAGCACCTCTAAAAAAGAACATTTAGCAGAAGGAAGCATTACTGCACCACCACACTATACCTTAAAGTCTGTGTTGTTTACGTGTTCGAAGACGAGGGCTGGAGTCCGGGACTGAAAGATGAAAAGGAAGGTCAGTCTTTTCAAAGGCCCCGTTTCTACAGCTAAAAGAAGCTTGCGTTTGGTCACAGAACAGGCCAGACCTCCTTCTGAAACAAAGCCCCTCACTAAAACACATTCCACCCACCTCCAAAGCATGTCTGAAAACACCCACGATATTAAACATGCCTTTATATCCAAGACAAAGCAAACTGCTCTCCTCTGCACATCACTCTCGACAGACTTACCACTGGGTCTTTAACTATATCTGCCAGCGTTATGATGTTGGGTCCACCTCTGAGGTTTTCTAGAATTTTTATTTCACGCTTTATTTTCTTCTTTTTTACTGGCTGTAAATAAAGAAAGGTTACAGAAGTAATTAAAGTGTTTACGCCATCATCAGACAGTGGGGTGACTGTTGCATGTGTTTCGTCATAAGTGTGTCAACAGCTTATTCCATTCAGGTGAGCCAGGAGTCGATGAGAGTATGGCATTAGCTGCCAAATCCTGCTAGATGCATGCACAGCAAAAAAAAAAAAAAAAACACTAAAAAGGCATGTTCCCTGAATCGGCATGTCCTCAATACTGCACTTGGTGCATAAAAGCCTTCCTTTCAAGGACACTGGCAAGTACAAGGCAGATGCGATTTACGTTCGTGGTTATCATGTGTGTGCCAGACAGCAATATCTTGACTGCCACTCAAAGGTCAGGACTCATGATATGGATTATGGCAGAAAGCAGGCCTTCCAGAGCCTCCAGGGATGCCTCATCACACAGGCAGTGTCTTTACGAGGAACTGGTCAATTTAGACATCAGAACAAGTCAGCCTCAACAAATGCTACACTCACCCACCTCATCTACACTAAATGTCCTCGTTTACTGAGACAATACTAGGATTTCAACATACTGTTCACACAATGACTTATTCTTCCGAAATAGACACCGCAAACATTTGAATGTGTGGGGTTTCTATTAGTTTGTCTGACCCACGGGGCAGCGGGCACTGCTCACCTAAACAAATAACCAAAGGCCTCAAACAGTGCAGTTTCTAACAGATGGGAATCTCTCCCTTCATCCATGGCACACCTGCCTACTGTACTCATTTTTTCACACTTTCACCATTATTACATTTGTGATACAATCTATTCCCCGGTAGACTGATTCTGCAGAGGCCATAAAATGAATAGACATGGTTGGTGTCTGAACTCCACCGCCATATTTGACCTCTTCTGGACAATGAAAGACGGGATCACAGCTGCATAAGCCTTCAGGGCTTCCAGTACAGGGGCACTGTAGAAACAATCCAAAAAGCACCCTTATCTATAGGAATTAACGTCTGCCAAGGACAAAAATGAATACCCTGTCCTAGAAAGGATTTCTCCAGAGATGGTTTCCTATTCTGGTTCTTTCTTGAGAGGGCTGATGGCACCCTTTGCTCAGTGTTTGGTTTCTCTGAATGGGAAACTAGACCGGTGGCTTAGGAGCATGGCCGGTATTTGGGGAGGGGGGAATCTACCAATATTGTGCAAACACCAACATGAGCGCTAGAAATAGGTCTTCCTTTGGCAGATCTACAACCTATATTTGGCAACCTCCACCACAGAGGAATAGAAGCAAGCTGTATGTCTGGGAAGAATGTCCACATAACCTTTCAGTAATGGGGGAGAGGCACCTGAACCATCCAAAAATAGCACAACACATTAAAGAAGTTTCACTTGCAATCAAGCTATTTTATTTTACGTATTATAGGCTAACGGGAGGATGAGCCACAGATGTAGCATAGGGAGATGAAGGACCAGACTGACAAGCATTCCCAGGTCACTATCTTAAATACTCTCACCACAATTCTTACTCTAGCCACAAACTTGAGCCCTTCAGAGATGGTAAACGACTGAACTTACCACACGAGTGTTGGCAACACTGAAACGTCTAAATTCAGGATTTGTGCACAGCGTCGTCTCTCTAAGAGAATCGGTATCAGAAAATTGACAGTTCAAGTCATATCCCCCCCATTCCTTTTGTAGGATGTGAAAACTGGGTCTGAGGAACAATGAACACTTCTATTAAGTAAGCACCCATGCACTCCATACTGCAAGTGCAGAAAAGCATGCAAAGCATCATTTCTCCTGAAAGATTACTTTGAATTTAGGCGTGCAAGTAATGAGCCATACCTCCCAGAATCCTCATTTACCTTTAGAATTTTAACAACTACTTTCTCATTGTTCGTAATGTTGATGGCTTCAAAAACTTCACTGTACTTGCCACGACCCAATTTGCGCACCAGCTGGTAGTCATCCTGGTTACTGAGAGGAGACAAAGTAGATCAGCATCCTGAAAACCATACCTGGAGTTCCTTCCAATCCCACCATTACCACAACATCAACAGAACGTAAAGAGGACTGGCTGCCTAGTATCCTCCCCTCTCAACATTCAAACTTTCTTCCCCGGCAAAACAAGACATGCACCGGACATCCTGCTGCTTACCCCCATTCTACCACGTGCGACTCATAGTCCCAGTACTCTCGAGGGCGGTGCGTGTTCACCTCTGTGTAAACCCGGGCGCGGCTTGGCACGGGAGCAGACATGTTGGAGTGGCTGATCTGTTGGCAGGGATGGATGCCAGGTCACAGCTCCGGTGCAGGGTGAAGGCAGCAGCTGGGACACACACTTTCCAACTGAAAGGGAATCATAACACAAAACATCAATAGATCAAGAGCCGATCATGAAGTATCTATATGTACAAAGCAAATGGCAGAAGTGTTCCCTCTATACTCAACTGGGAGCCTCAATACCCCCCCCCCTCAAAAAAGAAAAACTTTCGATCTGCCATGGAATGTCACACGAAATCCCTGTTGACCTGCACATTAAAGAAAAACATATTTTATTCACATCAAATTTACTTTGGGACTGCTGTAAGCAAGCAACAAAAAAGAAATTATAATTGGGGTTCTAATTCTAAAAGTGCTGCAGAGCATCATAAAGAGAAAGGGTTTGAACCAGTGTGCAGCGATAGATGGCATGTCGAAAGACGATGAATAAATTGTTGGTTAAAGCAGAAGAGAAGGAATAGCCTGTGTATCGCAGGCAAGAGTAGGAAAACTAAATAGTTCCTCGTCTAGCTATGGATTGAGTTCTCAAAATACATATCTTAGTTAAGTATTTAGTACTTTGAAAATTGCATGTTAGTACCCCAAAACGTCTCTTATGATCTACCAAGCCACATAGAACTAGTATTAGTGATTTCTAATTACCATAGCTGCCAGGCAAGATCTAATGGCTTTCCCACTTTATCTTGCCAAAAAGACACCACTTGTTTTGAACAGCGGTCACACAATAACAAATGTCTTGCCCTGCGATTTGCAAAGTTTTAATACAATGAGGAATTAAAGCATCCTAAGGAGTGAAAGTGAAGGTGTTCACACATTTATAAAATCTTTCCTCTTCTTTTGTGCTAGCATCTGCATGCCAACTAACAGGTCTCTTCCCTTACACGCATAATATGGTATGAGTCTGAACTTTTCAACTTCCATTCACTAGTACCTAAACCATCTCATACCAACACTGCAAAGTGCTCAAAGAGGAGGCTCTCCTTACAGCCAGATGAGGTCAAGAAATGCCAATTACCTTTTTTTTTTTTTTCAAAAACCTTTATTGAAAAATTGCAAGACAGGTTACATAATTGCACCAAATTGAAGCACCATATACTTGTATACAATAGATGACAAGGTTGACTCAGTATATAAAAGAGCAAATGGCGACGGCATGGCACATATTCCGTCAGGCATAACAGGATAGAAAAAACATTAAGTGATGGGAGGCACCAGAGCAGTGGAGAGAGGAACAGGCCCAAGTGAAGGGAGCAGGGAGAGGGGGAGTGCTGATCACGGTCCAGCACCGGCGGCAGCCGCGGGCAGTGCCGGCGGGGAGCGTGGGAGAGGGCCGGGGCTCGGGGGGCCCATATGTCACGTGGGCGTGAGGACTGGTAGGCATAAGGTCCCAGAATTGTGACAATAAGGTCTGGCAGCGCGAGGCGCCCTCGAGCCATTGAGCGAACTTGGGTGCAGGTTTGCGACCCCAGCACATGGAAACCCTACGACGCGCGCAAGTACATGTAAATGTAATTTGATACTTGTATAGCGCACTACTCGCCCGCAAGGGTCTCAAGGCGCTTGTACGAATACCACTGTGGACCCATCCTGGCTTTCCCTGTGAGGTGTCCACTCCTGGGCACCCCCAAGGTGGAGGCCAGGCTTCCTTAGCGTTGTGGGGGCCGTTGTGGAGATTAAGCAAGCTATTGCCCAGAGTTGCAGAGTGGGACTCCATGATTGGAATAGGCACCGAGGCGAGAATTATCAGGTCCGTGGAATTTTTGAGCCCAAGACCCGCCGAGGCGGGAAATTGAACCCTGGTCCCGGGCTAGACCTCTGCATCAGGGTCTGCCGCTCTTACCATTGAGCCACACTTCTCCAGGACCAGCAGCATGGCAATCAAGCGACGGGAAGCGTCTGGGCAGAATTTAACAAAGCCCAAGAGGCAGAGCGGGGGGATCAGGCTGAACCAGAGAGGAGGTGATCTCTGAAATAGCAGTGCAGACCTAACGCCAATAGTCAGAGACCTTGGGGCATAGCCAGGCGAGGTGGGAGAAGTCTGCCTCAGGAGCGGAGCAGCGCAGGCATATGTCAGTGTGGATGAGCCCCAACTTATGCAATTGAACGGGAGTGCGGTAAAGCCTATGCAAGTATTTAAAATGGATAAGGCGCAGGCGATAGTTGGGGGACAAACGCTTAGTCTGGTTACAGCAATATAGCCAGTCAGCTTGGAAAATGTCAATACCAAGGTCCGCTCCATATGCGCACAATCAGTCTAAATAGAGGTAGCCGCCAGCAAGAGGCCGTAGAGCCTGGTCACCAACTTCCAAGGAGAAGAGGACGAATACAGGAAATCAAGAAAAGCAATCGAGGGAGAGGGCTGGGGTAACGAGGGATACAGCTCCCTGCAGATCGCCCAAAGCGGATAGAAAGTAAACTGTCCATGGGGCTGGAGTCGTCTGCGAGCGAAAAGAAAGTATTCCCGGGATAGAGATCTGCTAGCGTGTTCAAACCCTAAACAAGAGGCATGTTTAACGATACCAGAGGGTTGAAGAGCAGGCTCAATGAGGGTTCTTGTCTCCCAAGCAGGAAGATATTAGACATGTTTCAGAAACGGGTAGACTGGTATTCAGTGTTTTATACTAACACACATGGCTGAGAAGAGGGATAATGGCTGTCCTGGGAACACTCCTGAAGCTAAAGTTCGCCTTACTGTTCAGGGTAACTTGTAGTAATGCTGCAGGTGTTCACGCAATTCCACACTTTGAGAAGCCTGCACCATGCAGAACTCCACTCTATGCTTAAGCAGTCAGTTGTTTGTGCTGATAAATTTAAACCCAAGGGTGTCTTAGTAGCCCTAGGAAGCAGCCACGCTAATTATCCCTCCAGAGAGACAGAAGCTCCGAAGGATTCAATCTTCAATTCCCAGAAGGGGACACACCCTACTTTCGTCCCCTGAGACGGGAAAATAGACTATCTTCCGAGCAGAGATGCACACTAAGACTATTCCACCAGAAAAATGGAGGTATAGTGTTCAATAAAGAAAGAGCCGTCACACAGGTCCCTTGGGAGCAAATTAAATCTTTACAGCTACAAGCCGACTAGGTGAATTATGTTCATGGAGACATGTCACTCATTCACTTTGCAGGTGCAGTCCGGTACTTTGAAACTTGTGCAAAGAAAAAAAAAATGAAAAGATACGCCTCAACCCAAACAACCTTGGACCTTAAACTGCTGTCTAGCAACCAGACCTTTCCTCTCCTAGCAGAACACTGCAGGTTGACACATTCACAAACTAGAATGTTTAGCAGTGTGTTGTATTTCAGTTATCGCTGCTTAACTGAAAAAATATATAATAACCTATCAGGAGCACAGGTGGCATTGACATTGAGCAAGCTAAAGAGAGAGAATCGTGTCGGCAATCAGAGGGTTATGCACTAGACGTCGGATCGATTCAAAATCGCGTAACTGGCCTCATCTGACCAGGCACCTTTGTGAACAGGAGCTATGCTGCCAAAAAGCACAACTCACCGCATACAAGTACAACCATATACTATTTGTAATTTCATTACATACAGAAACCAGGACTGAAGTAGAGCACAAGGTACAGTGCTGGGGCAGATGCAAACAACATTACCAAGTCAAAGTATTTGGATATTTCTGTATGAATTGGTTTTGGTGCGTTTAACCTAGAATGTTGGCCCAGGGCACAGGACAGCCTGGTACACCAGATAAAGGACACCAAGAACATAAAAAATGATACTTTATTAATGTTTATGCCATGTACCTACCACAAAGCAGTCTGTTTACCTCGCACAGTTATTATCAAACAACCCCACTGCCTGAAATTACTTTAATCAGTAGCCTAACGTCAAGGATCAAACAAGGGAAAGTAGGTTACCCCATACCCCTACGGCATAACTGTGCAAAAAAGGAGGAACGTTCATAAATATACCCCATCACAATTATTTTGGTGTAATTACCCAGAATTGTATTATACAAGTCAATAATATACTAAGATATCAAAATTGTATGAATATTATAATAAATACAGTGACAGATAATAAACAGTCACACACACTCTTAAAGTCCAGGCGTAAGCAAGAACAGATCAAATGCACTGTACAACCAACTCAGCCATTCAATCCATTTAGAACCGCACTCGTTTACTAACTCATCACACTGCAAGACAAGACCATAACCCAGTTGGCACAATGACCTCCATGAAGGATGGTCCAACATATAGTACAATTGAATTCATACAGGGACTATTCATGTTACTTATTGTTGGCAATTTCAACAGTTTAACAATTTCTTTCCCACAGATGGTTGATGCATATTTTTGCATCTTTTATACAGACACAACTACAGCAAAAGTAATAACTATTGTAGAAAGGTTGTGCCGAACAGCTGGGAACATGCGCCGACGCGCGTTTCGGTGAAAGACCACGGGAACAGGCCACACCTTCAGGGCGCTATATGTTTCAGATGCAAAAAGCAGCAAACACCTGGGGAACCTGGACAGGCCCAAACTCGAAGATTCCAGAGCAAAAGGACCTCGTCTGGCTAAAGGAACTACTGAGAATAGGGCTGACCTCAATGGATGAATACGGAGGGCCAAATAAATAGCACTGTAAGAAAATAGGAGCGAAACGTAAATCCAGTCAAGGTATATGAAGAGATTGTAATCACTATGGCCGTGAAATATGGCAGCAAAAATGGTACTGAGTAACTGGTATCCAACACACTCTGGTGCAAAGGGCGTCTCAAAGATTCGGGTCCCTGGATCGCCAGAGTTCCAGCCAGAATGGATACAGGGCACCTCGCACAGTTAACCAACAAGATGTGGTATCCAGTAATGATATGTATTACTTTTGGAAGTGTTATCCTAACATGTGGAAATGCAGAGATGTTTCAGCTTGTGTTAGGTTGTGTGATTCCATGGGTCAGTTGTTGCTGGACCTGGAGGCCACATGACCTATGGATGGGATGTTTTTTAATAAAGAACCTACTAAATCTAAACCAGGATTACTTACTGGCGATGAGTGGAAAGGATAGCATTTCAACATCAATCAAACCCAGGATTTTCCCTCATTTATTTTCATCCAAGCAACAATTTTTTCTAAGTTAAGTTACTTTCAAGCAATTGTTGTTGTTCTTTGATCTCTATTGCTCTTGGATTCTACTTACTCTAGGAGTTCTTGGTATAATTCTCATTTTTTTTCTAGTAAGGACTGTGCAGTGGATGTGTCACTTTTCTCACAGTCTGCGATGGGCTGCATTGCATTGTGGAACTTAGTGCGGGCGGTCTCTGTGCTGGGGCTATTTTGTACTGAGTGGGGAAGAATTGTGTCATTTTACACTGAAATCAAGGAGAACAACTACCCTACAAAGGAGCTAGTGTAACGATGCATTACCTGCATTTACCGGTAGGCTCAACTTTTGAATTTCTCTGGATTAAAAAAATGGAGCCACTCACCAGTAAATGAAGAATCTTCTGAGTGCTTGACGTTTTGGTATCCTGAAGTAGAGCATCCTCTTCTGATTTTCCTGTGGCCGACTTCCTTCAGAAAGGGATGTCTTTGGTTTTCCCAGGCATTGTCAGAACAATCCCTACGGTCCTTAAGGAGGCAAAGCACATTTGGCAGCCATTGTGCTTCAGGATATTTATGGTTCTGCCTATTCCTCGCACCGCGATAGGCACTCCAATCTTTTCTGAGGTACACGCTTCTGCATCACATAGGCGATAGGCACGCCACTTCTGCTTTTTTATTCGTGGCTGTTTCTTGCAATGGCGATAGGCACGTCATGAAGTTTAGTGACTGCCTGGTTGGTTGTTTACTCAGGCCGGTTTCTTACACTGATTTGTCACGATACAGGCACGCCTTGAATTTCAGCACGCAATAGCTGCACCTGAATTCAATTTCTGCCTGCTTGTGGAAGACGGTCTTCTACTGGTGTTATACAACTGTTGTGAGTACTAGTGGCACAGCGCTTGTCCAATTGTGCCTCGTGCCAAATGAAGCATTCCGCTTCATTCATTTTGCCTGTTGTCGTCGGCGATGCACACGCCTTCTAAAGGGGTGTGATCGCTCATAGGTTTCTGAGCTCTGTATATTGCCTGTGGGATATTTCTGAGACTGTCCTCCACAGCACTACAGCAATAGGCACACCTTTCATGCTCTAGTAAATCATAGAGCAGTGATTTGGCTATGTTACGTGTACTTTTACAGCTCTTTATGTCCGTCGCAAGTGTGTTTTGGTTGGCTTATCATGCATAATGTTATTGCTCTGCCATTTTTTCTCTCTGCCCCTGGTGAACCACCTGTTATATGGTCCAAATGGAAGAAGACATTTCTGCATTATACCAGAGTTTGTGGGGCAAATCTTTCATGCGAGAGGAAAACGTCTCTTTTGTTACACTGTTTGGGGTGTGTGGAGCAGTAAATCTTTGAAAAACTAGAGATTAACACTACCGTCCCAAAGTTAGCACAATTCCTTGAGAGTCACCATTTCGGAATGAGTTGCAAGGGAGTATGTGATGTTTTAAGGAAGTTAGCTTCCACCTGCAAGTTTGGGGCTGTATTAGAACAGAGCAGTTTATGCTCCGGTGTCTCAGTGAAAAGATTAGATGTGAACTGTGGGTGAAGGATAATCCTCCGTTACTTGAGGTTATCAGCATTGCCAAATGCAGATACCATACTCTAGCCTGTGTGGAGGAGCTTGATGAGAGTAAGAAAGTTGCTGTGAGAAAAGTAGATGTGAAGGACGAGGGGAAAAGCGAGGAGGCAAGTAAAAATAAAACCTCACAGCCTCAAAGGAAAATCGTGTTATTGGTTTGTCAATCCAGGAAATGTTGCTTCATTTAAGAAATGTCCTGCACAGAATGTCATATGTAAGACCTGAACAAAAAAAAAGCAACCATTTTGCGAAGTGCTGATCACCCAAAAATGTAACTCAAGGCGCTGTACAGTTAGAAGATGGCTGTATTTTGTCTGTGCATAGCAACGAAGGAGTGAAGTACCCTAAGGAATGGGTTATGAATGAGGATTTGGACAATGAGACTGATTCAGGTTCATGACTGACAATATCAAATGAGTTGTTTGATAAAGAGCTCAGTGGTAAGACCAAGCTGGAAGATCCTGATGCTGTTCCTGAAGCTTACGTGGATAGACCTTTGATTTTAGAAGATCATTTTGAGTCTGACCTTATGTTCAGTCCAAAGACTATCCATGGAAAGATGTAAATCCTGGGAAAGGGAATAGTATTTTGAGTTGGCTGCATCAGAGACCTATAGGCTTATACCTGTTCCGAATTCTCCCACTCCTGTCATGATCAGGGAGAATTATATTAAGGCGCTTCTATTGTGCTCAGTGCAGGAACTCAAAATTTGGCAAGGAGATGATACAACAAAATTCTGTGATGAGTTTACTGAGGTTTTTAGTGAGGCTGCAAGAGTACACGATAATTCCTATCTTCATGAGGGAAGTAGGTGAGATTGAGAGTTTGTGTGGCTAACTCATTATTGAACCGGTTGAGAGCTCTGAATAGGTTGCACCCACTGTGGTAGCTGCAAACATTCAGGTGACATTAGGTCGTGTGTGGACCGGAGAGCTCTCATCAGGTGTGTAATAAATTACCATTTTCCTCTCCCCAACATCAGAGAGATGGTCTCTTTGCCTCCTGGTGCCAAACACTCTCCTACTTTAGTTTTGACTGCGGCATACCCCCAGAATAAGCTGCATTTAGACTCCAAAGACCACCTTTATAACACTGGATGGGACTTACGGCTTTGCGTGCATGCCACTTGGCTTAGTACCAGCTGCTTCTGTTTTTCAGCGTGTAATGTACAGTCTCTTCTGGAGTGTGCAAGTTGTCAAATGCTTTCAAGATGACATTCTGACTTATGGGGATACCAAGGAAACACATGATGGATGGGTCAGGAAGTGTTCGGTATCTTGAGGAAGAGTGGATTGAGACTCAAGTGGAGTAAATGTGCATTTGGAAGGATGGACATTTAATATTTGGGCTAAAATAGTGAGTCTGCATAGTCCAGAGAAAAAAGAGGCGCTGTTAACGTTCTTGGGCATGGTGGAATTTTATGCACATTTATTGCCTAATTTGGCTTCCACAACATTGAATATGAGAAAATTACTAAAGAAAGGGGTGGAGTTTGTCTGGAAAGAAAAGTGTGAGAAGGGGTTCAAAAGGAATCCAAAGGGAACTTGGGAATACAGATAATCAGTTGTTTTGGTCCTTTCAAGGAGTGCTTCATAATGACTGACGCAAGAATCAAAAGTCTTGGTCCTGTTTTAATGCAAAGAGAAAAAGGAGGTGGTGAGCTCAGACCCATTGCACACAATTACAAGTCATTTCATGGGATGGAAGAGAAGTACTTCACAACTGAAAGGGAAGCTATCTATTGGTGTCTATTGGTCAGTTAAGAAAAGTGTGTGGGGTGGCAATTTAGCATTTGTACGGATCACAACCAGTTGGTAGAAGGTCTCACCAAGAAGGGTCTTGACATGATTTCCATGCACAATTGCAAAATGGAGGTCGCCAGGAGTTTTGTTTCAATGTATGCTATGTTCCCAAACCGCGGAACAAAATTGCTGATTGTCTCTGAAGAACTCAGTTCTGTAGTTGAGGAGAGCGAACAGGGGGGAGATGAGCAAGTGCCAGTATTCAGAATTATCGAAGGATGTGTATCGCAGGAGGAGTGGTTTGTGCTGTTGCTGGTGGTCTGTTTTGCAACAGGCACGTGATGCTATGAGCAATGGCTGTAAGTAAGAGATGAGGAATATCCCCATGCTGGAAAGGTTCTGGAAGATAAAGGATGAACTTTCATCTGCAGGTTGCATTCTACCTGCTTTGAGGCCTGTGGTGCCAGCAGTATTGAGGGACAAATTATGAGTTTGGGACATGAAGGGCATCAAGGAATGAACAAAACCAAGGCGAGAGTG
Organism: Lissotriton helveticus; assembly: GCF_964261635.1. Classification (NCBI taxonomy): domain Eukaryota; kingdom Metazoa; phylum Chordata; class Amphibia; order Caudata; family Salamandridae; genus Lissotriton; species Lissotriton helveticus. Next base: position 134,363,606 of record NC_136068.1, on the reverse strand, counting down.
CATCTTAACTACTGGTAGGCAGGAATGAATTTGATGATAGAGCGTTTGGTAAGAGAATGTCCAGACTGTAAAAGTCGCGATAAAGCATATAAAGTCAGGAATCCCCACCCCCATGAAGTGCAGACATCTTCCATCCAAGCCATGGGATGTGGTGGCGGTGAATATTGTAGGACCATTGCACTTTAAAGGGGCTTCAAATTATTTGATTGCCCAACGAGAGAACTGATCAACAAGAGCAGAGATAGGTATTGTCAGCAGTATTGAGACTAAGAGGATTACCTATTTCCTGAGTGAGATTTTCAACTGTGAAGGTTTGTCCAATGCTACACTGACGGACAATCCTCAAGTTCAATTTGTGTAGCTTGAAACGGAGGATTTTTTAGACATGAAAAGGTATTAAGCACATGAAGTTTTTCGCTATATCATCCCAAAGGCAATGGTACAGTTGAGAAGTTTAATAGAGCAATTAAAGAATGTATCCAATAGGAAGTAAGTTCAGGAAGGAATGTGCAGGAAGGGCTAAAGATGGGTTCACACCACATCTAACAACGGGAGTAGTTCACTTTGAATTATTTAGGGGAAAGAAGACCAATATTGATTTGTGCCCTGGGTGGTTACGTTGAGTAATTGGGAATCAGTGAGGGGTGGCAGTGAAAAAGAAAGGAAGTGTGTGGAATATCGCAAGTTGTATTACAACATTTGGAAAGGAGTGAAGAAATTGGACATGTCACTGGGTGATCTGGTATTGATATAGAAACCAGTATCCTCAGAAGGTGGGTCCAAATGTATGGGTCCCCAGAGAATTGTCAAATATTTCTGCAATGCTGTTAAGGTGGAGGACAAAAGAATCTGGAACCTTAATAGAGTTGTGAGTAAATGATCAAGTGTGAATTGTAAATGTTCTACATTGGGTCGACTGCAATGATGTAGGGCTTTATTATCTTTTTTGGTTAGTTGGGGCAGGTTACTGTTTAAGTGTAGGTTTTGTTTCTCTTTTGTACTTCTATATTGCAATCGTTTATTTTTCGCTTGTCTTTATTTGTAAAGGAAGGAGGTGTGTGGTATTTAGTAATGATATGTATTACTTCTGGAAGTGTTATCCTCACATGAGGGAATGTAGAGATAAATCGGCCGCTAGCGAAAGTACGCTTCGGTACCAAATGGCACGCCGGAGACAAGATAAGGCACTGGACACAGCAGCTGCGTGGGAGGCACTAGTGCAGGCCTTGCGCGACTATGCGTTGCAAGACGACGAGAAAGAGCTTGACGCTAACGTGGAAACTCCCCAAGGTACATCAGGCTAACTACACATCACACACTTAGACACTTAGACACTTATTAGTTCCTGATAACGTCCATAGCTGTAGACTAGATGAGCTTGCATGCGTAGGTGGTGGGGTTTTGGGGGGTGGGGGGTGGGGCAGTTGGGGTAGTTTAGGGGTTGAAGGGGGGGGACAAAGAAAAGCGGACGCGAGTACTTTTTGCAAACTAGTAACAGCTCTGCATGGCACTTTTGCTCCTAGCATTTTCCTAATTAACGCCGCCCGACCCCAGGGATGTGGGCTTAATGGCTGTGTACGGAACTGAACAGAGGATGGCGCATAGCCGCTACCAGAAATGACATTTCTGCATGGAAGAATTGTGTGTATTGTAAGTCTGCAATAAAAATTCTTTAAAAAAAAAAAAAAGAGGGAATGTAGAGATGTTCCAGCTTGTGATGTCAGGTTATGCGATTCTATGGGGTCATTTGCTGCTGGACCTGGAAGTTACATGAACCATGGATGGGATGCTCTCTAATAAAAAAAAAAACTTCTAAATCTACGCCAGGATTACTTCATTATTACACCAGGTCTTTCAGGGAAAGTTGGAAAAAAAACAGCAGACCCTGAGTGCAGGAGTACGTGGAAACTTAAAACTAAGGACATAGAATTTCTATTTAGCTATCTTACTTTAAGCAGATAATAACGAAAAACTTAACCTGTCCACTCTTAAGCCAGGAACTGGACGAGAAAGTACATAGCACTTTAGGGTGAAAGGAAGACAATGTGCATTTGCAGATCAGAATGCACACAGATGCCACACCAACACATTCTGTTTTTTATGCCAAGTGGAAAAGAGGTATCTTAATTTTTCTCTTTGCTCAATGGCCCGTTGGGTTCGTCTGACCCAACCACTGCATTCTTCAACCACTCTTTTTCAGGTATTGACTTGAAACTTTTGTCTATCACGTCTTGGCTAAACCCAGCAGAGTATAGATCTCTAACTTAATGCTACGGGATGTATCTTTCTTTCTCCACTCGAGTGCTTGTTCTGAACTACAAACTACTTAGCAACTAAAGCCCTACCTGCTCTTGCTGGATCCCTCCCGTCTCTCGCAATATGCCAATGCAGCATGTATCAGTGTGTTACACACATTATCCGCTTTGCCAGTGCTTGCTTTGCTTGGCCATCACTCGGTGGAAACAATTGGGTTGTATTTCTCAAGAAACGGACTACTCCACAGAAAGAGGATCCATCATAAATTCCATGTATCTAACACAGTTGCTGCTCTGACCAGGAATGATGCTGAAAGTCTATGGCACCACAGACCAGGACCAGAAGTGAGCGGATAGGTATTTAGATAGAATGGAAAAGATCTTATTATGAAGAGAGGTCCCGCCTCTCTTTGGATGGCCATGCAGTGGCCATACTGCATGACTACAAGAGCCAGACAGTCAAGCTCAACGATAGAAGGCAGGGTAAAAGGATTCTGCCTGAGAGCCTGGAAGCCTTATCATTGGTTATCAGATGTGTATCAAAGACAAATTTTACTTTTTTTCAATGAAGTTTGTGCCCACAGTGGAGAAGGGAAAGTAAAGGGGAGAGGGGAGTGCTGTGAGGGGATTCTGTGAAAATGGCAAAGACATAGTATTCATTTATGTGACAGATAAATCCAATATTCATATATTCATATATACAATTCTGAAGTGATTCCCCAGAATCGGGGCCACACAAACGATATGCACACGTCAATACACTTTCTTGTAACCAGACTTCTATGACCGCTGTATCAATCTTGCTGGGGGTAGAAGCTGGTGAGGTAGGCGGAAGTGGTCTACGTTTCTTGTAGTGGTAGTTGCCCTTACAGCTCGGGTCTTCGTCAGGACAGGGGGGTGGTGTGGGCTGACCGCCTGGGGGTAAAAAAGTAAAAATAATCAGGGTCAAGGGTCTACGATGTAGATCCCTATACTAGCCATCGTGGGATTTCCCACTCGGACAGAAAATTAAAAACACATACTGAACAGAGGACTGGTGAAACAACTGGATATCCAAGTTAATGAAAAAACAAATCATTGCACTGTCAAGGGTCAAGATCTACGGAGGAGGGTTTATGTGATTACCTTATAAACCGGATATAGTGCCGGGCGGGCTTCGGACCACGCGGTCCTGTTCCATCGGCCGTGATGTGATCTGGGGGCCCGAATGGAGGAGGTTTAAATACAAATACCGTTTCAGGAGAACCATCATAGGTAAAAATAACACCAGTGATTTACCTTGTATAACGGGGGTCAGGGTCCGCAAGGACTGGAAAATAAATCCGAATTCCCGATTCTGTAAGAAGGGGAAGAGGATAAGTATCCCAGTTTCATCAGGATTTTAAGAAGCATAAGAGAGAGCTCCAGTTGGAGGCGCCGTAAGGCACTCACCTATCCAATAAATTGATAGCCAGGGAGAGCTGGACAACCACGTTGTTCAGTCTGAAGGCAGTGAATGCACGAGACCGGGCTAGCGTCTCCCGTAACCAGGAAATGGGTAGTGGAGGGCGTTGCCGAATTTCATGGAGGGGGAGGAAAGACTGAGTTATCTAGCGTATACGTTGCTAAGGAACCTGAGAGCGACGCGACATCCGGATAGGATGGAGTAGTGTACTGTAAAGTACATAGTTACACAAGGAGGTGCGTACCCAGTGGAATGTCGCCTGTTATTGATCACGCTGAGCACAAACCTCGCAGGGCAGTGTAACTGCGTTACGGAGCATATCATTGTTACTTCAGATATACATCTCAAAACTTTTTATCAATAACATGACCTTAAAAAATCACCTGTCATGTCGACCATTGACGCATGGTGTGTGTACCTCCCTGGCATGGTGGTAAAACACACGAAAGTTCATTGAGCACATGTATAGCAGAGGTGGCAGTTACCAGAAAGATTTGAGAGAGACCAATTACAAATTGGCTAGTTGTGCAAAACTACTCTCAGACTCATTAAGCCCCATTTGTACAGAATCAAAGAAAGTTATCCATTTGAGTTCTCTGACATTGAGGTTGGGAGCTATGTTACCCCCCCTAGGGCCAAGTGTTACATGTTCCAATACAATCCACTTGAGGCTTTCAGGTAGGTGATTTTCTTTCATACAATGATCCACCATTGGAGCACCAATCACTTTGCACCTGATGCGGCTACAGTGTAGCAAGAAACACATTTTTACACGTTGTTGAGTTTGTCCAACATAAATCAGATCACACGGGCAGGTTATGCAATACACCACGTCCGTGGTGTTACAATTGGTATGTGATTGTAATCTGATTCGGTGATGTTTGAAGTGAAATTCCTTCGTTTGAATAGCCTGGGGGCAGGCTTTACAGCTGCCACACTTATAGTGGCCCAAAATTGGTGGAAGATTCCAAAGCGAGTTTAAAGTGGGTGAGGACGGTGTTTCTAAGAAAGAACATACCACATGGTTGCGAATGTTTTTAGCCTTTTTGAAGGAATGCATGGGTAAGGTGTTGCTACCCAAGTCTTCTGATACCATTGTCCAATGTTTGTTTATGGTTTTCTTTATGGCATTACTCTTGGTGGAAAAAGTAGTTACGCATATAAGGCGCTGGTTCTCATTATTGTCACGCTCACTGGGTTCCAACAAAGATTCTAGTAGGCTGAACCACGCTCTCTTTCTTGCCTTTTTTATTATGCGCTTGGGGTAACCTCGTGCAATCAAGCGGTCCATCAGGTTCTCCGATTCATCCATGTAGTCATCTTTCTTGCTGCAGTTGCGGCGGATCCTAAGAAGTTGACCGAAGGGTAGATTGTCCCTAAGGCCCCTCGGATGCAGGCTGGAGTATTGGAGCAATGAGTTACACTCTGCCGGTTTCCTAAAAAGAGTCGTGTGGAGCACTTCATCCTCGGCAATGATGGAAAGATCTAAAAAGTCTATTTTGTTTTTGTTGGATTGGATGGTAAATTGGATATCCTGAGATCTCATATTCAACCAGGTGTGGAACTTCACTATTTCCGATTCAGTTCCTGCCCAAACCAGGAGAATGTCGTCGATATAAGGCATTCATAATTGTATATTCGACCTGAAAGGATTAGAGTCATTCAAGATAAAGGTGTTTTCAAAGGTTGACAAAGATTATCGCCAGTCCGGGCGAAGGCTGCCCCCATCGCTACTCCCTTGGTTTGTAAATAGAAGCAGTTCTGAAATACAAAGAAGTTCCTCATCATCGCAATTTTAAGTAGCAGAATGATGAACGAGGTGGGAACACGTGTCGGAGCTTCACGTCGGTCCAGGGCCATAGCAACCACCAGCAGAGCTTCTTCTTGGGGGATACTCGTGTAGAGCGACACAATGTCGCACATGGCCAAGAGTTCTTCGTTAGGATTGAAAGGACATGATGTTGATAGTGTGGGTGGTATCGCGTAGATACGTTTGTTGCTTCAGCTAGAGGTTTCAAGAAAAAATCAATGTAGCGGCATAGGGGTTCCAGTATCGAGCCGCACCCGGATACTATCGGGCGGCCGGGAGGGTTCTGCATGTCCTTGGGCACTTTTGGGGGTGTGTATATAGTTGGGAGGCGAGGGTTCTTTTTATTCAGGTATGGGTATTCCTGTTCGGAAACAAAGCCCTGATCCAGGCCTTCCTTCGTGACTCGTTGGATTTCTGCTGCAAGATCTTTAGACGGATCACTGGCCAATTTTTTATAGCTGATCCCATCACCAAGCTGTTTCATGATCTCATCTTTATATTTATTTACATCTTGGACAATAATTGCGCCGCCCTTTTCCGCTGGCTTCCCAATGACGTCTGCTGGTGGTTGCTATGGCCCTGGACCGACGTGAAGCTCCGACACGTGTTCCCACCTAGTTCATCATTCTGTTACTTAAAATTGCGATGATGAGGAACTTCTTTGTATTTCAGAACTGCTTCTATTTACAAACCAAGGGAGTAGCGATGGGGGCAGCCTTCGCCCCCGACCTGGCGATAATCTTTATGTCAACCTTTGAAAACACCTTTATCTTGAATGACTCCAATCCTTTCAGGTCGAATATACAATTATGGATGCGTTATATCGACGACATTCTCCTGGTTTGGGCAGGAACTGAATCAGAAATAGTGAAGTTCCACAGCTGGTTGAATATGAGATCTCAGGATATCCAATTTACCATCCAATCCAACAAAAACAAAATAGACTTTTTAGATCTTTCCATCATTGCCGAGGATGAAGTGCTCCACACGACTCTTTTTAGGAAACCGGCAGAGCGTAACTCATTGCTCCAATACTCCAGCCACCATCCGAGGGGCCTTAGAGATAATCTGCCCTTCGGTCAATTTCTTAGGATCCGCCGCAACTGCAGCAAGAAAGACGACTACATGGATGAATCGGAGAACCTGATGGACCGCTTGATTGCACGAGGTTACCCCAAGCGCTTGATAAAAAAGGCAAGAAAGAGCGTGGTTCAGCCCACGAGAATCTTTGTTGGAACCCAGTGAGCGTGACAATAATGAGAACCAGCGCCTTATATGCGTAACTACTTTTTCCACCAAGAGTAATGCCATAAAGAAAACCATAAAGAGACAATGGTATCAGAAGACTTGGGTAGCAACACCTTACCCATGCATTCCTTCAAAAAGGCTAAAAGCGTTTGCGACCACGTGGTATGTTCTTTTTTGGAAACACCGCCCTCACCCACTTTAAACTCGCTTTGGAATCTTCCACCAATTTTGGGCCACTATAAGTGTGGCAGCTGTAAAGCCTGCCCCCAGGCTATTCAAACGAAGGAATTTCACTTCAAACATCACCGAATCAGATTAAAATCACATACCAATTGTAACACCACGGATGTGGTGTATTGCATAACCTGCCCGTGTGATCTGATTTATGTTGGACAAACTCAACAACGTGTAAAAATGCGTTTCTTGCAACATTGTAGCCGCATCAGGTGCAAAGTGATTGGTGCTCCAATGGTGGATCATTGTATGAAAGAAAATACCCTACCTGAAAGCCTCAAGTGGATTGTATTGGAACATGTAACACTTGGCCCTAGGGGGGTAACATAGCTCCCATCCTCAATGTCAGAGAACTCAAATAGATAACTTTCTTTGATTCTGTACAAATTGGGCTTAATGAGTCAGAGTAGTTTTGCACAACTAGCCAATTTGTAATTGGTCTCTCTCAAATCTTTCTGGCAACTGCCACCTCTGCTATACATGTGCTCTATGAACTTTCGTGTGTTTTACCACCATGCCTGGTAGGTACACACACCGTGCGTCAATGGTCGACATGACAGGTGATTTTTTAAGGTCATGTTATTGATAAAAAGTTTTGAGATGTATATCGGAAGTAACGATGATATGCTCGGTAACGCAGTTAAACTGCCCTGTGAGGTTTGTGCTCAGCGTGATCAATAACAGCCGACATTCCACTGGGTACGCACCTCCCTATGTAACTATGTACTTTACAGTACCCTACTCCCTCCTATCCGGATGTCGCGTCGCTCTCAGGTTCCTTAGCAACGTATACGCTAGATAACTCAGTCTTTCCTCCCTCTCCATGAAATTCGGCAACGCCCTCCACTACCCATTTCCTTGTTACGGGAGACGCTAGCCCGGTCTCGTGCATTCACTGCCTTCAGACTGAACAACGCGGTTGTCCAGCTCTCCCCGGCTATCAATTGATTGGATAGGTGAGTGCCTTACGGCGCCTCCAACTGGAGCTCTCTTATGTTTCTTAAAATCCTGATGAAACTAGGATACTTATCCTCTTCCCCTTCTTACAGAATCGGGAATTCGGATTTAATTTTCCAGTCCTTACGGACCCTGACCCCCGTTATTCAAGGTAAATCACTAGTGTAACTTTTACCTATGATGGTTCCCCTGAAACGGTATTTGTATTTAAACCTCCTCCATTCGGGCCCCCAGATCACATCACGGCCGATGGAACAGGACCACGTGGTCCGAAGCACGCCCGGCACTATGTCCGGTTTATAAGGTAATCACATAAACCCTCCTCCGTAGATCTTGACCCTTGACCGTGCAATGATTTGTTTTTTCATTATCTTGGATATCCAGTTGTTTCACCAGTCCTCTGTTCAGTATGTGTTTTTAATTTTCTGTCCGAGTGGGAAATCCCACGATTGCTAGTATAGGGATCTACATCGTAGACCCTTGACCCTGATTATTTTAACTTTTTTACCCCCAGGCGGTCAGCCCACACCACCCCCCTGTCCTGACAAAGACCCGAGCTGTAAGGGCAACTACCCCTACAAGATACAGGGTCGAAACGTAGACCACTTCCGCCTACCTTACCAGCTTCTACCCCCAGCAAGATTGATACAGCTGTCATAGAAGTCTTGTTACAAGAAAGTGTATTGACATGTGCATATCGTTTGTGTGGCCCCGATTCTGGGGAATCACTTCAGAATTGTATATATGAATATATGAATATTGGATTTATCTGTCACATAAATGAATACTATGTCTCTTTGCCATTTTTCACAGAATCCCCTCACAGCACTCCCCTCTCCCCTTTACTTTCCCTTCTCCACTGTGGGCACAAACTTCATTGAAAAAAAGTAAAATTTGTCTTTGATACACATCTGATAACCAATGATAAGGTTTTTTGAGTACTTTGTGAATAAAAACATCGTACTTTGGATTTGTTCCCGCCTTTCTTGATTTCTGTTGAACAAAGTTATTCTCTATTTTTCTCTAACTTTATCCTTTCCCAGTCTGGGACCCCGCTGTTTATAACATTTAACTACCCACGTCCCAGTGACTTATTTTGGGTTAAACCCTGTTTATTATAACATGAGAGCCTGGAAAGCAGGTGTGGTATGACTGGCAGTGTCTTGAGAAGCCAGAGGAACATCTGGAGATGGTTGGGATGCCACCACTGGTGAGGCTAAACTCGGGCAATGAACATCATTTTCGGGTTGCTGAACCTGAACTTGGTGATGACCTTGGGGAGGAAATGCATAGAGAAATCCTCTCAACCAGGTCATCAAAATTGCATTCCCCAAAGATTGAGTATCTGGACACCTGGAAGATTAGGCACAGTACTTAGTAAGTATCCAAGCAATCCCAATCAAGCTATCGGAAATGTCTCCGGGAAGAAAATTCAGAAACTGGTTTAAAGAATCCCTAAGGTACCCATCCTAACAGCTTAAACAGACTGAAGAACTGGCGCCTCGAACAATCCTAGCTGAAGTTTGAGAATCTTTGTTTTGATTTCTTTTGCTGAGGGTTTAATGAGGAAGATCTCACATAATAACCAGTCCATACTCAAGGCTGACACTTTCCAGACCCTTCAACTTCCTGTATATCTTGCAAATGTCAATCTTTTATAGAGTAGGAGTCCAGAAGACATATTAGGCATTCCTAGACATATTCCCCAGGCAAGCTGTACATTTATTAAACGAAACATTATGGCTTCAGACAGCAGAGTGATAAAAGCCCATAAAAAAACCAGTACGCAAGCATTGCCAGAGCCAACAAGTCTATCCTATGCTAGAGCTACTGGCTTTACCATTGTCTTTTAGCCAGAGCACAGCAGCATAGCTGCCATGCAGCTGGCCGAACGTTAGAAATAAAAGCACTATGACATGGTCAGCGCTGACCGTATCATAACTTATCTTCCTAGCTGAAGTGGCCAGGGAAACCAACACAAAGTGGGAGGGACAGTGCAAGCAACATAGGAAGGGCACTTGAAGGACAGTGCAAGCAACTATGACGGCTAGGCAAGAAAACACCAGAAAGGGATGGAGCAAGCAATGTGGGGACCCAGGGCAAGCAACAAAATGCAGGAGAGTGTGGAGCCAACAGCAGGAGTAAGGTGGCGGGGTAAGCACCTTGAGGGTCAGTGGGAGGAAGGCAGAAGAGGGAAAGCAACATGGACAGCGGGAGGAGTAAGGGAGGGCAGAAGCAAGATGACAGTGGGAGGGGGCAAGCAACACGACTGGCAGCAAGGGAAGGCACCCAACATACAATCTCATGGAGTGCTGCCACAATAAGAAACAAGCATTTGCAATGCAATAGGTCTCGCAGTTATGAGAGTTTGAGCTACTGGCATTGTAAATGGCTAGGCCTTTTATTTTGGTTTATGAAACAAATAATAGATTGTCATTTACAATGGCAATAGCTTACACTCGCATAAATGCAAGACCTATTGCATTGCAAATGCTTGTTAATATTCTGTAGAAGCCTGGTGGTAGAAAAAGGGTAGCAGGGATCTAGTCTGCTTTGCTCAGGCAGGGTTAGAAAATACACCATTCCACCCAGTGCTTAATTTGAACAAGTGTTTGCAGGTGCATGCGCGATGACTCCGCCTCGACCTAAGTAGTTTACAGAAATATCAAGCTATCGTATTGCACTGAACACGCTTCTGTTTGTCCGTCACTCGCACATTGCATTTTTGAATGTGTGCAGTCTCAGATCACACACCACTTCACAGAAATATCTTGAAATGGACGCGTTTTAAGGAAACCAAAAAACATACATCACAAACAAACGAAGGCGTAGACACTCTAAAAAGTGTACATTTCCAATGAAGAATGTCACACTTTTCCTGTCAGCTCATGCCTTTTCGTTTCCATGCAGTTTGACTGTTCAGTGGCACTTGGCGCTAAATAAGTTCTATATATCTGCTTAGTGCCATCTGGGAAGATTCGGATATCCAGTAAGGCCTCGATGTGGGCACCCTAGCTAATCACTGAGGGCTGGTGGGAGGGGGTTGTGTCACCGTGACAAAGAGTATCCGCAACTCGTGGTTTGGATGTGATCACAAAGAGGCAGAGTCATAGCTCTTAGAAGACGGGAAGATAACGATGTTGGACATCGAATCGGTTAAGAGGGGCGTTGCCACAGTTAGACATGGCACTCAGAAAACTGATGGCAGCAGTGCCAGGCATCTGGAGTAAGGGGCAAGAACCACAGAAACAGACCGAGCCACCAATTTGGGTTGAGGAATGGCTACCGTCTAGGACATGAACAGTGAGGGCGTGGGAGTCTCTTCTCTGCTCTTTACGTGTTATTTGCTACTGGAGTTTTTCCGCTGCATTTAGCAGTTCTCGGCTTTTTTAAATACATCTCCGGAACGCTGTTACTGTCCTGCAATTACGGACTGCAAACTTGTTTGTAAATATTGTATGACTATCCGAGGCGAAGCCAATGTTACAGCATTGTTTATTTGCACGTTGGGTACACCGTAACCCAGCAGTGCGTGCACAAATAGTCACCTTTGCCTCTCTTTTTGCTTTTTGAAATCAAGCGATAAAAAATAAGCACACCCCGGCTTCCCATATTTAGTCTGTTCAGTTTTAGTTAAATCAACAAACATGCACTGTAAACTAACATACTTTATAAACACCTGCGCACCCCGCTGTGCATGTCTGCGCTCTTCAATGCAAGCCCGGTGTCCGTCTGTAATGCAATTGGTGCTGATATAAAGTGCTCTAAAACATTTGGGTCAAGTTTACGCTATATATAAAAGTGCCAAAAAACTAATGAATTAAAAAAAAAACTACCTCTAGCATATCCATTCCTATTTCGCGATGCCATTTGCCCTAGGGTCCATGTACTGCTTAACTGCATCTGGCTGTGGGTGACCTCTATGGCAGGAACAGTTTGTTGTGGGGCAGACACGGGCATGAGCAGGTTGTCAAAGCTCTGGGGCCCTGCGGCCCATGTCTATGTAGGGCAGCCCATCGTTGGGTGGAATGTGGCCGGGGGGAGTCTAGTGTCACGCTGTAAAAGGGTCTGGATCCGTACACGAAGAAGAAACCGCTGCTGTCACTGGGGAAGCTGAAAACAGTGCTGCTAGACAACAGGCTGGCAGCGGTAGGGGATAACAATGGCAGGCCACAGTAATAAAAGGAAGGCCCGGGAGAGCAGGGAAGGAGGGCAAACTAGCACTGCCCGCTAGCAGCAGACCTCGTCTTCTCACCTCGCGTGCCGCTTCACAAGTCACTTACAGTTGACTGTTTAAACAAAGTAAAAAAAAAGGGGGGTTCTTACTGCCACATTGTACCCCAAAATGCTTTATTTGGTGGAAATTCCAGTCCAGCAATTACAGCCGCTGCGCACAAATTTTGAGACTACACCAGGTCTTGTAAAACAGTTCCAGGATTCAATATGAGCCAGGAAAAACCACGTGTAACTTGTGAGATCGAGAATATTCCACAGAACTTCAACAAGCATTCGCCATTGCGCGAATGCAAAAAAAAAAAAAGTGCTACCGTGTATTTAAAGGAGACCGTGTCACGCAGCAAGTACAAGATCCAGTCCAGATGGGCGAGCCTAAAAGGAGACAGGGCGTGAACAAAGAAGCCTCATTTCAAATAGGGAGGCAGCGAGCATTTAGCATAAACGGTGATGTTTGCCAATAAAAAGGATGGGCGGGGCTTTCAGTCCACTTCTAAGATCTCCTCGATTACAAGAGGCTTCACAAAGCTAGGTGAGACCTAAAATCCAGCTGCCAAAAGAATGAGCATTGGAAGGACACTGAGCAAGGAAGCAGTACTTGGCCACGCTCTAGGGGGTGGACAAACATGAGAGGAAGGAAAGCCCACTGAAGCTAATCAATAGGAAGCAAGCAAAAAAGAGTGACAAACAACCAATGGCATGCAATAGGCAAGCCCTAAGCCCCTTGTAAACTAAATGTAAATGTACAGGAATTTATATAGCGCAAATCACCAAGCGGTTTCTAAGCGCTTGCTTAGGGAACCCGTCCTGGTATTCCCCTGTGAGATAACCCCGGCAGGGTATCCACAAGGTGAAAGCCAGGCATCCCGCCGCGAGGGGCCGTTGTGGAGATTAAGCAAGCTATTGCCCAGAGTCGCAGAGTGTGAACCCGTGAATCGAGTAGGCACCGGAGCGAGAATTGTCGAGTCCATGGACATTTTTTAGGACTCAAGACCCCGCCGAGCCGGGAATTGAACCCTGGTCCCAGGCTGACCTCTGCTTCCAGGTCTGCCTCCTCTAACCAGTGAGCCACACTTCTCCTAACTTCTACTAACAGTGATTCGCACCAGACAGCGCATGCATTGTTTTAGGCGAGATCTGAAAAGGCAACTTTAGACTCAAAAAAAGGCTACAGAAGATAGTGTCATTAAGAAAACACATTGTGAGGATACTGCTCAGTAGTAAGCAGCACGCACAAACTCACATGGAAAGGAAAATGCTAAATTAAAATTCAATTGTTATGTTGTATGATTTTCTCGAATAGGAGGATGGGCTACTACCAAGCAGTTTCCTGGTAAAAATGCAACCACATCTTGCTAAAATGATTTGGTGGTCAGAGTGCACAATTTCAAAATCTAGTAACTTTTAATACCTATCCAAAACATTCTAGATTAATATTCACTCCACAGATGAGACCCTTGTCAGTTCAATACTGTAATTTGATTATGTTTTAAATGTTGAATAATTTTTTTTTTAAACTGAGATCTAATTTAGCTTTCACCAATATCAAATTGGAAGTATTCTGTGTCTGGAATTCAAATAAAGTTACTTAAATGACAATGGCTTATAGGATCAGTTTGACTGTGACCAGGGTGATTAGGCCCCATTTGAGATATTAATCCGACATGTAAACCATGGAGGTCAGAGAAGGCTTCCAGATGGTTTTGGCTTGCACTAAAACTTCAATGCAGGGAAATTTCCTAGAAGCAATAGTTAACAAATATCCCTTACTCTGGGAGTGGCGTGGTACTAATTTGTTTGAAATGTTGGAATTAGTGTTTCCTCACAGAGCAAACAATTCTGTCTGTGGTTGGTGTTGATCTTGTAACAGGGTTGAAGCTTGAAAGCAGTTTCCTCCCAGGGAAGAGCTTAACATTTATACTTGTCGCTCTCTTGGACTAGTCAGCTCAAAAGAAACACAGCCTTGAGGTTGCATCCCGATCGATACGAGGTTTTTTTTCTAATATCACTTAGGACCTTAAGAAAACTATGTTAATTTTCAAACCCGGAAATATTTGCAATCTGTCCTGTATCTTCCAAGCAGTAAATTTGGTTATAAATAGTCAAGCATGTCCTTTGAATTTGTGGAAACTGCTATGCTCATCCTGCGTGCAGCTAAAAGCCTACACGGAATCTCCTAATTTGTAGACTGACCAAGTGCATGCCAATGACGGGGCAGTGGAGGGACCAGGGGAAGAACTCAATCCCTCCATATTCCTATTCAGAGGAACATGGAAAACTTAACCAAAAAACATGGCTATCTATGATTTGGAAGAAGTAGTAAGAGTTTGGTTAAGAACTTATTTCTTACTGCACATGCACTGCAAGCTCGCAACGTCATTAGCGAAATACGTTGTTGCTTTATTACTATTAGACAATCTTCTCGCAGCTCAGAAATATGACTCCCATGTAGTGTTGCGACCTCACAAACTCCTTCACCGAACGAGCGACTAACTAAAAAAATAAAAATTAAAAATTAAAATTAAAAAAACATCAGGAAACGTAATTAATTTTTTTTTATCTGGGGATTCTATCTTTTAAAGTGGCTAATGGCTGTACAAGCCCAAAATAGTTTTTTTTTTACTAAATATATGAAGCTTTATTGGGTAAGCCCATAAACAAGTTTTGTACAAGAAGTTTCAGAGTAGGGGGCGTGGCTAAGCCAGCCAAGATGGAGGACGCACCTTTCTAGCACTCCGACCAGCTGCCTACTCTAGTTGCACATAGCCCTGCAAACAATGCCTGAACCTCGGCGAAAACAGGCGCAGTAAATACTGCTGCCCACGGAGATTCCTGCAGAACTCGAAATCGCAATCAGATTGGTGTGGACATCGAGATACGGGACCGACTCCCCGATCCCAGCACTAATGTAAAATGACGCCGTGGGCCAGCGGCGGATGACTAGGGGAAGAGAAACCCAACGAGCCCGGGAATCACTAAACGAAGCAGTGACGGCAACACCAATACGGCGGAGACACCTGAACGGCAATTCAATGGCGATATATAGCCGCAGTGAGTACATATAGGGGACACAAGGACACAAAACGCGCTAATGTGATTACGGTGGGGTCCGTTGCCAGACCCAAGAACTCCCCGCTGAGATAAGAACCCCTAGTTCGACTGGACGCGGAGGACGGCCCCCCCCCCCTCCCCTCCTAGGATCGGTGCCGGGACCAGAGGCGCAAGGGATGATGAGATGGGAGGGGCGCCCTAAGTGACAGTGCCAAAGCGGAGCCCAGACAAGAGAGAGAGACCCCCCTGCTAAGTAGAAGCACCAACGCTACCCCTGATCGCGGATCTGCCGGACTTCCCACAGCGACCGAGCCTAGAGTAGCGGTTCCCAGCCCGAACAAAATGGCGGGACTCGAGGACTGACACAGACGGGGGAAGAAGGAATGCATAGAGACCCCCTGAGGTGTGGGGGGCATGAACCCCGAGGGCACTAAGAAGAGGGGGGCCTCCCCGTATGTCACCACCGGAATAAAAAAAGGCAAAGGTACTCCGGTCTCCCCTCCACCCGGCCACGCGGCCCTGAAACTGCCGCAGACACAGGCCACATGTAGAGGGAGCCAGACCCGGGAGGTATTGCAAAGGAGAAACGGCGAAGCAGTAGGCCTGGGTGTCTCAGCACGCTATCGGGGCGGCGCGCGAGAAGAGAGACGGGAGCTGTGTCAGAGGGACGCTCGCAGGGAGCCATCAGTTCCGTGAACCACCCCGAGGGCACTAAAATAAAGGGGGCCTCCCCGTATGTCACCGCCGGAATAAGACAGGAAAGGTACTCTGGTCTCTCCTCTACTCAGCCCTCAACTGCCGCAGACACAGGCTGCACGTAGAGGGAGCCAGACCTGGGAGGTATTGCAGAAGAGAAACGGCAAAGCAGTAGGCCTGGGTGTCCCTGTACACTATCGGGACTTTAAAGCGCAGTGCGCAGGCGGTGCACGAGGAGAGAGGCGGGAGCTGTGTCGGAGGGACGCTCGCGGGGAGCCATCAGTTTCGTGATCCACCCTCGGGCACTGGGCCTGGGAGTTATAGGACACAACAAAAGACTGAAGCCACGCACCTATCGTGGAGGGGTCCTTCAACACACTCTGGAGCATTACCAGAGTCAAGAGACAGCGGGCAGCACTGTGGGAAAAGGGTCATCAACAACATTAGTACACGTGCCCCGCCCCCCCCCCCCCTCCCAACGCAATAAATCTGAAATCTGGAATACCCGGGCCAAGCAGAAACATTTCCCGATACCGACGACAGTAGGCATCAACAACAATTGAACCTCCGCCGAGGTGCCCTCACGACACACATCAAAGAAAGATACACAGAGAGAAGGAAGCGGCGAACCACGCTACCATCTAAAAGGCTATTACAAGATCGCTATGCAAAGAACGCAGCAAGGGGACAACATCGGCTGGACACGAACATGGGGAGGCAACGGATCACAGGCACAACGCCAGGCCCAGCGGTAACAAGACAGTCCTCCCCGGGCCCCTCAGAGATGAAGCCCCTACAATCGGACGCCATGTCCGCCAAGCTCGACAAAGTTCTGGCAGCGATAGAGCAATCCCGGGTGACCATGGAGTGCAAATTTGGCGAACTCACAGCGGACCTCAGCCTGTTACAGGACGATCCCAGAAAACTGGCTGATAGAGTCCAGAAAGGACATTACAGACAGTGGAACCACTAATACAATCACATCAGGAGGCCATCACAGATCTACAGGCCAAAGTGAAAGCTCTGGAACGCAAGACGGATGACCTGGAGGGGCGCTCCCGCAGGAGCAACATCCGGGTTCTCAATCTGCCAGAGAGAGTGGAGGGGGCGCATCCCATACGATAGGTTGAAGCATGGATGGATCAGAACGTTCACCCAGGCACAGGATCTATCACCGTTCTTCTCGGTAGAGAGAGCACACAGGGTGCCGGCCCGGAAACCACCGTTCTCCACCCAGACTGTTCTTGCTCAAACTACTTCATTACCAGTATAGAGATACAGTACTACAAGCGAGAACACTCAGAGTCGAGGACAAACAGGTGATGCTATTCCCGGACTACTCACAAGCAGTCCAAAGACAACGAGCCACGTTCCTTGCGGTAAAGCGCACCCTACGTCAACACAACATACAATATGCACTCCTATTCCCGGCCCGCCTCAAGATCATAGATGGAGGATCGAAACACTTCTTCGTGGATCCGGCAGAGGCTACAAATTGGGTGGAACAACACATGGGAGAATTGACCGAGCGCAAAATCAAAGACCCCCCAGTGGGCGGCGCCACCAATCAAGACAGATCACTCACACAACTGAGTCACCCATCAGTCTCCAACAGCAGGAGCTCTCCAGGCTTGGAACAAATAATAGCGGAACGCAGACGGGCCTTACAGGCGGCAGTGACAAGGCAGACAGGAGACAGTTCGGAGGGAGAGCGAGGCCCCCATATCTTCACATCAGAAGACGAACTCAGTGATACACATGCCTCTCGGGATGGCTCGGTCACACCACCATTGGTAACCCCTCAAACAGCCGATACATTGATATGATTGTGACGATATTGGATGCTGCAGGAGGAAAGGAGAGGGGGCCTTCCGGTCCACACCATCGGGTCCGCTGACACATACCGGACACGAGTGGTCACCCCACAGCAGTAACCAGAGTGCCTCTGGAAGTCACCTGTCACCGAATGTCACGCATGGCAGAAAG
This sequence comes from Lissotriton helveticus, assembly GCF_964261635.1. NCBI lineage: Eukaryota > Metazoa > Chordata > Amphibia > Caudata > Salamandridae > Lissotriton > Lissotriton helveticus. Next base: position 134,345,692 of record NC_136068.1, on the reverse strand, counting down.
GAGGAGCGGCCATCAGCAGGCATGTACACTTCTACATCATGGATTGGGAAGCTACGGCACTGACCCCCAGTGATGGAGCCTAGCCACTCCCCACACGTAACGAACTAGAGACAGTACGAGATGTACAGTTTGGACTTGTTGTCTCGAGCAATTAAGTTGGGAATGTTTCCCGAAGTTCGAATTCAGGTTCCCCCCTTTAAACCACTTTCCTAGAACCCCTATGGGAGCGAGCGACCAGATCATTAAAAAATGTGAGGAGGGTGACTGTGCCACCGGGTGGGGCCCCAAGGGGAAGTCGGGACAATGCGGAAGTGACTCTTATGTAAGTCACTACAGACATGTCCTCGAGACTTCTTAACACTGACATCAAATGTATCACGTTGAACGTTCGGGGCATGCCTACAGCGAGCAAACGATACGCAGTATACGCCTACATAAAGAGACAGCAGGCACATATTGCCATCCTGCAAGAGACTCATCTGACAGCGACTGAAGTAGAGCGCCTGCGTAGAAAATGGAGGGGTATCATATGCACCACAGCGCACTCAGCGTTCGCCAGGGGGACCCTGGTCTGGATTAGACCGGGAACCCCCTTTACAGAGCAGGCACGAATGCTAGATAAGTTAGGGCGCTACGCGATGATAAGAGGGATTATTAGATGGGCAACCCGTGCTAATAGGGAGTATATACGCCCCTAATGTAGAGCAGGCCACATTTTGGGGTCGCCTCACGGGAACGTTATCTCAGCATACACTTACCCCGTGGATACTTGGTGATGATTCCAACTGCATCTTAGACACTAACCTGGATAGGTCACATCCCCCACCAGCACACAGGCAAGCAGAACTATTTAACACATGGGTTAAACACTGGGCGCTGACAGATACGTGTAGAGCACGAAACCCTACCACCAAACTATACTCTTTCCACTCCGTCCCTCATAACTGTGGAAGAGGTGTGACGCCGCGGCCAGGGCGACTGACTCCGGAATCTGGGGATCACGGTTCGATCCCCAGCACCGGCAGCAGGTTAGCCCAGCACCATGTGACTCTGGGCAATAGCTTGCTTAATCTTCCCGACGGCCCCCAGCGCCTAGAGACCCTTACGGGTGATTGTGCGCTTTACAAATGTGGATTATTATTATTATTATTATAACTAGCGTGTGCACCTCAATATGCACGATAACCCTCAGATGGAGACCACCTCGCCCCCCCATACCCACCTGGAAATTACAGCGAGAGTGCCTCACAGCCCAGGTGTTCAGGCAGGAACACTAGGAACACATCCAGGAACACACACTAAATGAGGGGTCAGCAACATCACGGTTGATCGAATGAGACGCAAGCAAGGTTGTAGAACGAGGACACTGCATACAGCAAATAGGGGTGCGTAGAATACTAGAAAATACATTACAAGGAGCAGAGCGCACCTTAGCAGACATTTAGGAAAGAGGCGAGGCCACTGTAGAACAAGTAGCCAGGGCCAAGACGAATCACGCGGAAACGTTGAGACCTCCGCAAATATAATTTTAGGCTATATGATGCCAGGGTACACTGGGAGGGCAACAGCTCGCCAAACAACATCTAGAGGTGAAACCAATCACAGAGATACGAGATCAGACAGGTGCACTCCAGCAATCACAACCGGATATTCTACACGTCTTCCATACATACAATTCTAATATCTACCAAACTCCGAGACAGAGTTACCCTCAAGCAACCGCTAACTTTTCACAACCAGTATTGCTGCCCCAGGTCCCACAAGCGGATAAGAAAAAGCTGGAGAAGATTAAAACCGTAGATGTAACTCAAGCTATGAAAGCGATTGCGCGAAACAAAGCCCCAGGAATGGATGGCTTTCCACTCTAATATTGTAGCACGTTTTCAACCCACTTGCTCCCACACATGGTCACCATGCATAATGACGCACTAGATAGAGGTGAATTAACAGGATCCCTTAGGGAATCGATCATAGTCACGTTCCTGAAACTGCATAGAGAGCCAACGCTCCCCTCTTCATATAGACCAATTACTCTACTTACCGCAGACTGTAAGATACTAGGCAAAATACTAGACCCCAGAAAGATTCGCCCAAATCTGATACCATTGGTTCATCCAGACCAATGCAGCTTCGTCCCACGGCGCAACATCACAAAACATACGCAGACTATTCCACATACAAGACAGATCGGGGAGGCAGTTCCCCAATGCAGCATGCCTAATATTAGATCTCGAAAAGGCATTTGATATACTATTGTGGCCATATTTATTCGAGGTCCTCAGAAAACTCAACATCGGACCAGTCCTGACAGCATACACCAAGCTCCTGTACACACGCCTTACCTCTCAAGTCAGACTAGGCAAATACATCTCCCAGGGTTCGAAGTAGAATGGGGTACCAGACAAGGTTGCCTACTGTCTCCTCTCCTGTTTGCCCTGCCGGTAGAACCCCTGGCGATGCGCCTGAGACAGGAGGGCAAGGAGTGGGGAATCCCACTGGCGGACACAATACACTGTGTGTCACTATACGCAGACGACCCATTAATATACGTCCATGACACCACCCGGGACCTGACATCTATTTGGAGGGCACTTGAAGACTTTGCGGACGCCTCGGGCCTCAAAGTGAACTGGGAGAAATCCAAGATATATCAGCTGAGCCCCCACTTGGCCCCATTCGAAGTGCAGATTGGATCTCAGTCACTGGAGTGGAATGCTGAGGCACCCAAATATTTGGGTGCGAGATTATAACACTTCCGAAGATCTGTATTAGGGGAACCATCGTAAGGCGTTAGCAGGGATTCGGGTAAACATTGCCCCTAGCCCCCACAGGACGAGTGGCACTAGCGAAAATGATAATTGTCCCCCGACTATTCTATAATTTCACAAACCTCCCACTTATACCGCCACGTTCCTTCTTCAAGGAATTGGATAGCCTTCTTACCGAACTGATCTGAGGGGGTAGCCGGCACATGGTTGCGTTATCAACATTATACTTTCCCATGACGGAGGGAGGATTGGGAGCACCTTCATTTGAGGCATACTTCCTGGCGGCACAGCTACAGTGGCTGTCCTGCTGGACAGCAGGGCGCCACACGGGGGGAGATCACCACCACGGAGGGCCATACACCACTGCCGGCACTCCATAGATTGTTGTTGTCGGGCACTAAGCCCGTACGCACCCGTCCATTATAGGTGTCTATTGCCTGCACATGCATGATGAGAATACACCGCATGTCTACGGTTAGGCCTCCGTACTCACCCCTGCTACCACTGGTGGGCTTCCCCAATAAAGAGAAATACTACACAGCAGGCGCTCTCCAGCTATGGACTGACCTGGCAGTCACCGAGGTAGAGTCCCTGTTCGAGGAAGGTTAGCTCAAAACATACGCCCAGTTGAATAATATGATCTCCTGCCCGGCCAATTTTTAATGCATAGACAACTGATGGACAGTAGCTGCCAGTACTGAAAGCCTAATGCAGGGGAACCTCCGACACATCCAGTGATACACATCATTTTACACATGGGAGTGGGACGGCATGGTCACTTGGCTCTATAAAGCTGTGTGGGAACTGATCCTCCCCTCCCTTCAGCCCTTACGTCAATAATGGGAAACAGACATAGAAAGGGTGGTCAATGATAAAGAATGGAATGGAGCCTTCGAATATCCCCAAAAAGTCTCCAGGAACGTGCAATTTCGGAACATACAGTTCAATATACTCCACAGAGCCTACCTCACGCCACACAGACTCCGTCAGTTCTACCCAGACACTTTGCATGCCCCCGATGTCAGACCCCCGAAGCAGACTTCAAACACATGTTCTGGGACTGCCCCACCATTCACGATTACAGGGACAAAGTCCATCAGACACTCAGGGCAACAACCATGTCCACGTGGGAAGTATGTGGTCTCGGGATCTTCCGCAGGCGGAAGACTGAAAAAGTGCAGTGCTGCATTATGTCCCTAGCCATTCTGCAAGCGAAAAGGGGGATACCCATGCACTGGAGATACCCCACCAGACCACCAGAGGCAGCCTGGATAGGAGCCATGTAACAAGTATTTGCAATGCAACGGGTCTCACATTTGCGAGAGTTAAAGCTATTGCCATTGTAAATGACAATGCCTTTTATTTATGTGCTTTGCAAACCAGCACGTGTATAAAGAGACATTAGCATTTTTAACCCCTTGCATGCTGCCGCGATTCTGCTCCTGTGCTGAAGATTTCAGCGCGGGTGCGGTCATGACGGCCCCCAGCCGTCATCAGCACACGAGCACTGTAGTGCATGACGGCTGGGGGCCGTCAGCATGCAAGGGGTTAATGCCAATAATTCAAACTCTCGCAAATGAGAGCCCACTTCAATGGTGGCTACGCCCCTTGCGTTAAGACGCTGCCCGCCGTATTCAGGTCACAGCAAGCCGTGTCTAAAGAAAGGGGCGTGGCCACTATTAAAGTGAAAGCATGGTATGGAGCACTTACACTGGGAAAAGAAAAGGTTTCGTAGTGCGGCTGATAAAGTTAACGCAGACCGTGTTTACAAATACAATAAATAAAGAAATGCGGCCACTATAGTTACTGCGGACCACGCTGCCCAAGTAAATAAATAAAGAAGCGGGTGGCGTGGGTAAAGCGGGAGGCGTGCTGCTTTGTAGGAAAGCACGTCGTGGGTGGAATAGGGGAAAATCGTTAAAGAAAATAGTGCTCACAGACTACATAAAGCAGACCGTGTAACCACAAGTAAAAAGTCCAGACTTCAGGGGAGGTTAAAAATGCAGACAAGTTGGTACCAAGGAGGGACTACTAAGCATATTCATGAATCAAATGCAACGATTTAGAAAGGACACTAAAAGGAGCCAATTAAAAAGATGGGCGGGGAAATGGGCAGAGCTTCAAGTGCCTACTAAACAACAAGAGAGAAATGCCAATACTGATACTCAATTTACAACTAAAGTTCGTAACCAATGTACAGACCACAGTTCAATACATGTATATGCTATTAAATAGCTATTTATTTAAACATATTTTGATTGTATACAAATTTTTTTGATCAAAGAATGCAGTTCAAACGATATTGTATGAACAATGAAAATCAGGACACAAAAAATGGAATAAAACCTCATACATACCATCACTCATCACTCTTCAGACATATCACAATCAAAACATCTTACATTCAAACATTCAAACTGGATACCCCACACAATCTGGAGGGTCAAAGCACCAGTTGAAGTACAAGGTCTGCTACAAAGTAAAGAGCATTCCCTAAAATAAGAAATACACTATATCCAATTCAATTCAGTCAAAAAGATTTTAAACATAATCATCAAAAATCAAGTGTATATACACGTAAATCAAGATGCAACACCAAATAGGCACCAAGATGCAAACGGCCTACGCGTTTCAAATCCCTATTATTCACGGGATTCTCTTCAGGGCCAGTCAGCTCAGTATATCTTTAGCCAAAAGGTCGTATTCACAGATGGGGGCTCCTCAAATAGTGGGGGAGGAGCATTGTGTCCTAAGCTTGCTGGTATCAAATCTTCAGCTTGCTGGTGTAATGGAAAGACCTCAAGGGTACTGGCAAAACAACGCGACGTGGAGCTGTTGTCAAAGTTGATCAGACGTTTTTTGGGTGTGGGGTGCCACGCGGAGGGGCACCAGAGAGATCCGCCGCGTCCTCGAGTTAATCGACGCCGGGACGATGCAAGCCATGTATACAGCATGCCTCGCAGAGCAGCGTATGTGATGCCTAGGCTCGACCTAAAATTATTATAACTCATCCCAAGTGTTAAACCTTTTTTGACAATCAATTTTATGGAGTTTTGAATTAGACAACAAACAGCACCATTCAGAGCTACATTATACATTAGCAGAAAAAGGGATAAAACACATCGCAATGACATCAAGACCACAAAGAAATCAAGAATAACATATCCACTTGCACCTGGAGAGCAGACCACATCATCTCATTTGTCGAGTACCTCAACCTATTTCCCCCACATGCCATGAAATTTCTCGGGACACCCCCTGGCTACGTATAAAGGCTGCTCCTGCGCAGCACACCAATCCACCCCCCCCCCCCCGACGCCAGCGCCCTAGAGTGGGAGGGGCAGTGTTCAGCCAGTGAGCAGCGATGTTCCTCTTGGCAACCACCAACGGAGTACTGAGGAAGAGCTTCTCAGCCATGGAGCCATCCAAGTGTTAAACCTTAGACCTTTTGTAACAGCATCACACTTGTTCAGAGTCAAGCAGCCTTCTATAGCATTTCCGGCCCCAAATTTGACCTTAGTTAGGGAGGTCCTTGGGTAGCTGGCCAGGTGAATATGCTGACGCTTTCATAGGCAGTCATGGGGGTTCTTATATTATTGATTAAATGTGGCCAGAGCCTTCCAACCCAAAATGAGCCTGGATGCAGAGTAATGAATCCTTGGATTGGGGGAATATCTCTCTTGTAGACATTTCGAAAGAGAAAATGCCATTTCCCAGTCTCTGTGATCAGTTACACACAGCACTGCCCCTTATGACACTTCACTTTTTGATTTCACTCGAGAATAAAGCTCAAGGCAATGGTTGTATATCCACAGCCTCAATAAGGAATATACACTTTAAAGTATCAGAGGTCCCGAGAAGCGTCTGTGTGTTGTCATACTCTAAATAAAATGTCATGATACACATGATACTATCAAGCAAAGGTAGCAATTTCACAAATCTTTCCTCAATCATGGACATATTGTGCCCTGTTTGAGGGTCAGCAACGTTATTGACAGCCAGGCTCTGTAATTAAGCTTTGACACCAATGCCAAACAACCTCACTGATGCTGTTGGTAAAAAAAGACAAATCCCACTGCATGCAGGGAGGAGCTCAAAAGTGGCGCGTAATCAACATGTTGACATATATTCAGCAAAAAATTTGCAATATTTAATTCATGGTGCTCTAGGGAACAACATGCACGGAGAACAGCTCACACTACGGCTAGTCTAAAAAAAAGACATCACAAATGCACCGCCATCAGCAAAAGAGAAGCTGGCAGTCTCAGCGCTCACTTGACAGTCGTACACAATCCTAATCGAATGAAAGCCAAAGGGTGTGATAACAATGACTGGAACTTTGTGCTGCTGGGTATAACGTCTTGCACTTTTTTCTTCTCTTTTACGCCTTAGTGGGCCAATCATATGCAAATAATGTGAGGCTGTTGTCACAACTTTTCCATACAAGCCACATGGAGCCTCAGATGCACTTCTGCCTGTTTGGGTTTCATCGGGAAGGTGTAGCTCGACTTTCGGGCCTCACTGAGTCCACGTCTAAACATTCTCGCATCAGACTCGGTTACAAAAAAAGTTACAAATACACTGTTTCCTTCTCTGTGTCTGTATTTCTCATTCTCTCTCTCGTGCCTCTCTTGCATAGCGCTCTTCGCAATCCAGATAACATCTAAGCGCTCACAATCTTGCAGGTCTGAGACAACGGGAAGCCAAAAGCATTTGTCCAGGATCACACCGTGTGCCAGCCGAGTTCCTGGTCTTGCGGTACCTAGGCCTGACCTATATCGCCCGGCTCGCCCATTGGCACGAGGTGCTTTTCTGCTCTCAGAGCTCTCTACCCTGGTTTCCGGGTGACCGCCCACAGCAAGTGGGGCCCACTTTTGGCAGAATAGTGGAGGGTGATTGTATCAGGCTTCTCCTATTGCACGGAAATCGATTAATCGAGGTGCCTCCGTTGCCTCAAATCAGCCTTTCTGTCTTCGGCTGGAAGGGGCGGGTTTTGACGCACAGATGTGCGCTCGGTCCATCTCCGATTGATTCGACACAGTCCAGGAGGTGGGTGTAATGATTATTTACGGAAGGGCAGCAGTTAGCTATGCGCTTAGAGATTGCTGAACCGATTTTGGTTGGTGTTTTTATTGTGCTGGTGTGCTTGGCAGCCTTTCAATTAGGAGCAGAGAAAACCCACCCGTCTTCACTGCTTCAGTCAGCCTGCGTTCATAGGCACTAAGAATGCTTATTATATCTGACGAAAATTCAGGTAGTTTCAGACGTCGGGGTTGGTAGTGTTTTATTACGTGAAACAGCCTTCATTTCTCTCTTTCAAAAACACGAACTGTCTGCCTAAGGTTAGCGCCCACTGAAGCTTCATATATCTTCAAAACCCTGCAGCAAAGTACGGGGAGGCATGTCACGGTTAAGAGGAAGGACTGCGGAAGCCGACAAGGGGGTGGGACGGCTGAAAGCATGCGATGCGCGCTGCCAGCCTCCGGGAACAGGAGATGTGCACACGTACGGAGTGCGCATCTGCTGTCCATACGCGTGCACATCTCCTGTCCGCGCGTGCCACCTCCTGTCACCCTTCGCAAACGAAAGCCACAGCAATAGAGCTCGCCAAGCGAAGCAGCTGCGCTGCATTCGCTACGGGAGACCTAAAAATGGGGAAAGTCAGAGGAACAGACACTCAGGGAGGAAGAATTAAAGGGAACCCGTAAACATCCTCTCTCCCTGGAATGGGCACAATTGCTACATACTTTTACACATGAAACAAACCAGCCGGAGACTCACAACCCGAGACATCACCGGCCCCTCCTGCTAGTCCTAAAGAAGAAGCACCTCAAGAGAACCTGCCACTCCAGAGTCAACCCTAGGTACCCGACATGCAGGGAATACCCCTCTGGACGCCGTAGGAAAAACTGCTGAGGATCACACCCGACCCTCCTTCTTACATACAAGCAGCGAGGACATTAAAACACTGCTTGTATGTAATTTTAATAAATGTGCCAAGTGGGTCACCCTGCTATGGCTTACTAGGGATCCTTTGTAGACCCTCTACCCTGATTATTTTCATGCTCTTTTAACCCTAGGAGGTCAGCCCACCGCCCCCCAGTCCTGAAGCAGGCCCGCACTGTAAGGGCAACTTTCCCTACATATACAGGGTCGAAACGTAGACTCCCTTCGCCTTACCCACCAACTCCTAATGCCCAGCAGGATTTGTACCGCTTTTGTTAGGTGTTTGGCTTTCTAATATTGCAATGACATGTGCTTTTTTCATGTGGCCCCGATTCAAGGGGACCATTTTAGGAATGTATATATGAATATTGGACATTCAGTAAAGTAATACTATGTCAATTGTCACTTATCTTCACTGAACTCCCTCACAGCACTCCCCCTTCCCTCTCTACGTGGGCACAGAACATTTTTGAAAAAAAAAATTTTGCTTCTTGATACATATCGTATAACCATTCATAAGGTTGATACAAGTGCTTTTGTGAATAAAAACATTGCACTTTGGATTTGTTTCTCTTTCTTTTCCTTTCTCATCTATGTTAAGTATTTCTCTCTCTTCATTGTATATAATCTGTTCTTGTAAGTCCGGGACCCCTCTTTTTATAACACTAATCTACCCAGGTCCCAGTGACTCCATTTGGGTTTAACCCTGTGTAACATAGCGCGCGCACCAGTTTTTTGGGAACACATTTAGGGAAGAATAGACATGGCAACATCGGGAAGTCCACTTAGCAGCGACAAATCCATATGCGCCTATGGGCGGCAAGATACAGCCGCAAAGGACTCAGAATCGCTGACGATTTAAGAGCAACAAGTAGACTCCCCCCTGACAGTCCTTTTACCACAGACTATCCAGTGCTAACAGTGAAACAGTAAAATGTACAAAGGCATGGACTGAACAGTTATGTCAGAATGAAATAACAAAATGTACATTTATGATCACGAGAACTGTGCACTTTCTTGTGACTGTTTTAATGTCTTACACTGATGTACAGAGTCAAAAAGCCATAACAATTGTTAAAACCCAATAAACAAAAAAAAGAAGTTTCAGAGAATGGCCACTACATTAATTTAAACAACTGTTTTTGATAGAAATTGAACCCCATCCACCTTCATAATGTAACCCCCAGGTTACCAGAAAGGTGCCTTAAAACTCCAGCAATAGAAGAGTTTCTTTCACGTTGGCAACTATCTTGCTAGATACTCAACTAAAAAAATGCCTCCTCCAGAAGAGCCAGCAGCTGGCTCACAATTTACGCACAAACGAAGAGATTATGAATCATCCATCCTATTTTTAGGACGATAAATTCAAGAGAAAACTCCTCCAGAACAGCATCATTTACACAAGACATCTACTCCCAGTCCCTAACAGACCACTGATGCTGTTGAACTAGCATATTCATGTAACAGATCGAGGTCTTGAAGTTAGTCCCTACGTATGTCCCTACGCGGTCCCTCAGATCGGAATCTCTCCATCTGGCGGTTAATATACGGTTCAGACTTAGTAGGATGGGAGGTCGCTCTTTTAAAGTATTAGCGGCTGGATTGTGGAATTCCCTCCCCGCCCACATTCGAGCCCTGAACAGTCTCACTCCTTTCAGGCGCGCCATAAAAACTTTTTTGTTTCAAACTGTTGAATGATTTCTTCTTGTCTTTCCCAGCACCGATTTGTTATGTTGTGGTACCTGATCAGGCGCCGGGACGCCCCTTGGCTGGGGCAGCTGTGCGCCTTATAAAAAATACTAACATAACATAACAGTCTACAAATAATGTGACCGACTGGAAATCAAAGACCATTTTTGATAATCCACTAATTCCAACAGTGCCAGCCAAGATACATATAAATCTTTGCACTAGAGAAAGGAGCAAGCCAACTGCCTACTTCCATCACATGCTTAAGTAATTGGATACAAGATGGTCAGGGTAATCCTATTACTTCACTCTAGAACAGTGGTTCTCAACCTTTTGACTTATTGGGACCACCAATTAATTATTGGTGGAACCCAGAGGAACCCCCCCCCCCCCCCCATCATTACCGGAACCGCAGAGTCATGACTGCTGAGGGTCCCAGTCTAAGCACTATAGATTATTTGAACAGTAAAATAATACACACAAAACATTCAAACAAATACACAAATAGTATTTATTTCGCAAACAAAAAAGTATAAAAATTGTAATTTTAATATTAATGTTGGAGCTTTTCTAAATTCATTTGAGGCCACTCATCATCCTAAATACTATAATCTGTTTGACGCATTTGCCCTGCTCCCACAAATCAATCTGAGGATACCAATTTAATGTTTAGTCTCCAGTTTTAAATCCTTCAAATTTACTGTACATTTTCAAAATTTGAATTGTATATTTAGCTTCTTTATTTATAGAGACTTTATCGATCTGTTAATATTATGTAATTATCCAAGTAGTCATGGACACCCCGAGGAGGCTTTGCGGATCCCCAGACCACAGGTTGGGAACCACTGTTCTAGGATTAATCATACCAGATAATGAGTAGAGGCAAAAGGGACATGCGTTTCCTGACTTGGAATACAAATGTTTTAGGTCAAGCAATAGTGATGCCTGCACAACATCAGGAAGCTGACCACTAGCTTGTCGGGGAAAAGGAAAAGATGTTTCCATTGTTTCAAAGTCAGCCACCTCCTTTGTTGGCCCATTCCTGCCCAGCGTATGGTGCAAGTGCTAGGTGTGAAAATAAAAACGGTGCTACTATAGATCCAACATTTTTATTGGTATTTCCTCAAGATAAAACTAAATGAAGGGGAGATTAATTAAACTGCGATTGAGCATGAAGCCAGACATACGAGGCTGCCCCTGCCCAAAAGACTGTGCAGCCATGGTTCAATGAATTGTCCATCTGAGGGACCTGGAGCAGAGACAGTGTTGGAGAGTTGCATGTCTGTGGGCATGTTTAGACTCCATATCTTATTGTGTGATAGAGAACGTGTCTCTAAGCCTGGCAATCTGTCGTCCCTCCAGTTTCACCCTTCCTCCCAGCCCCAGTTAGACTGTATAGTTAGGTAGGGGCCTAACCCTCAAATGAAGCTGGTAAATGATTTTTTTGAAATAGTGGGCATTAGTGGAATGGTAATGCGATGCCATGGGATTTCATTGCAGGATGATGCCCATCTCTGGCATAATGCTAGCTGCAGTATAATGGTGGAATTCTTTGGAAAGAGTACATCAATAACACAATGGTGCCCAAATATGAGAGCATGGTACTGCAGGCATTCATGGCATGTGTCCCCATCTCTGGAAAATTGATGCCCCTATCCCAATAGAGCATAATCTATGTAGAATGGGCATCCATTCACTAATGCCAACCCTGTCTGAAAAATTGGGAATGTTGGCAAAAATAGGGCACCCGTGGCATGACACTTGCCACTTCTGGCATAATTTTGACCCTGGGTTCTTGGTGGCAATTCTTAGCATACTTTGGTATGAATGGTATGTATGGTTGCACCCGCTCCTACTATGGTGACGGCGGAAATCCTTAATATAAGATCTGCATCCTGGCAGGTGATAACACGTACATTTAAGGCAGAATGCAAGTATGATGCAACTGACCGACCAACTATTAATTGGGGGACCAAAAGGTTTACTTCAAAACAAAAGCTAGTATATAGAGACTTTTGTTTAATGAAAATGCCATGTTTCTATTTGGAGCATACTTCAGTTTATCCAAAATTAAAAGCATGCATTTTACACCAACATGTATACATTTGCAGAAAGTAACAAGCCGATATGTGGGGGACAAAAGAATTGCATTTCCAAAATATACTTATGAAACGTATTGGTACTAACAGCATGCCCTAAGAGACGTGAAAAATAAGCCAAGTAGATATGTCCTGCTGACAGCTAAGCTCTAAACATGGGAAAATCAAGCCCCCATAAATGTGTTTGTTCTCCATCAGGGTCCGTAGCTCTGGATACCAAAAGCACCATAAACAGTAATGACTCAAACAGTTAAAATAAAAACCAACATCCAGCACATCCAAGACAGGTTTTCATTTGTGATTTATTGTGGCACCTAGAATCGGTTAAAACTATGTAGTAAATTACAAAAAAAAACTCAACAAGCTTGATTTGCACAATACATAACATTCCAGCGTTTCTAGAGCCCCATTTTAAAAATCAATGGATTTCCTAGATGCTTTCAAAATAATGCTTTTGGTCCACAACATTAGCAATCCTACCTAAATTTGCTGGGAGGACAACGGTATAATTTACCACATACAACTATTACATTAAATCCTGCTTGACTACACCAATGATGTGACTGACCCCTTCATGTCTGGCTGAGCTGGAAAGCCACCTGCCACTGCCTGGACAGCACCCACCCACACAAATTCTTCTTCTGTTGCCTCAACATTGCTAAATATCTCAACCAATGACTCCAAGTCATAGTTCACAATTAAATGCACCAAAAGAAATACTGATGACTTGTGCCACAGCAATAAAAGCTGTAATCATACATCTAGTTTAACCTTTTTCTGTAAACTCTCAGAATATACAAATCTTATTTACTTTTACATCATACTACATATATGGGTGAAACACATTGTACTAGATACAATGCAGATAAGCAATTTGAAAGCATGAGTAAGTGAAACATTTTCCAGACTTCATTCACCCCCACACAATTGAATTAAGCTAAGAAACTCACATGTGTAATACTTATCGCGTTACCCTTTTCCTGTTTGATCTTTAGAATCCTCGGAAATCCCTCCAAGCCCCCCCATACTTTCCCCCATTTTTTTAGGCATCCCCTCCGTTGCTACACCGGCCTGCTCTGCTCTCTGACACCAGTCTACGTCAGACATCCAATCTCCTAAGGACAGGAGTTCTATCATGCCTGGGGTACAGTTAGCTTGGCCACTCAGGCGCCAGTGTCACCCAGATGTTCTGATGCCCAGGTTCTTCTCCCGATATCTTCTGTAAGAGCACTTTTGCATTCATCGAAATTGTGATAGACGTCACTTGAGTGAACACCTCAGTCAAAACAACAACAAAGTACTCAGGAGCTGCACAAATAATGGTCTCTAAATGTCTCACATTTCTAGAAGAAGAATTTCTCAAAATAAAATTCAGATTTATAGAACGTATACTAGCCCACCCAAAAAGCAGCATGCTTCTTGAGTCGTAGGTTAGGATTGTTACCAATGTGGATTGCAACCCTGATGAGCAGAGGAACTCTTATGGTGTCCAGTGTGGATGTGCAAACACTGATGTGGGTCGTCAACTGACGAAAACAGAAGGGAAATGAGGAAAGTAAAATTACCTACGACTAACAGCTTTATTTTTCTCAGTATGTGTAGTTAAAAAAGACAGAGGAGGGTTTCATCCCTGAGGGAGAGTGACTTATTTAGGCCCCATTCTAGCCCAAACATTCACATTCAGTAGGCTGTTTTCAGAACTAATACCCTCAGCACAACGAGCACTGTATGTGGTGAACAAAAATGAATATAAAAAAAACAATAAAATCCTGGAGTGTTTTGCAAATATACCACACCGGTCCTCCACTGGTTCTCTTCCTTTCTCCACAACTGCTCACAAAAAATCAAAATTAAAAACTTTGAGTCCGACCTCCACCCAGTCATCAGAGGTGTCCCACAAATATCTGTGCTTTCCCCTCAGCTTTTCAACATTTACATGGAACCCCTCACAGCTTTACTCAGGAAATCCAACATCCCTTTTCACTTATATGCTGACGACACGCTGGAAACCACTACCATTGATGACATCCAGAGACTTAACAACACGCTCAAGGAGGTGCAACTATGGCTCACAAATAATCACCTGAAACTCAACCTAGAGAAAACGGAATTGCTCCTCATCTCCAACAAAAACGACAACCCCCAAATTGAAGAATAGCTCAAAGCCATTGACGCATTCAACGGCAACCTCGCCCTGGCGGATTCAGTAAAATCTCTTGGCATCACCCTAGACCCGAAACTGGACATGAAAAAACATATTTCAAGATCGGCCAAAAGTGCCTTTGACAGACATTTACAGACCACAGTAGGAACTGTTACTGAGTACCACACTGTGGTTGTATTGACTGAGACAGGAGGATGTGCTCAGGAATTTCTCTCCACTCCCACTGATATTGGATACTCCCAGAGTAAGACATCCCTGTTACATCCAAAATATTTGAAGCTCTGCAGGACTCCCCCATACAAGAACTATGTACTTCCATTCCTCAAAGAGTTCTAGTACTAATCGCATACCAGACTTGCAGACAGCCACATTACGATTCTAAACCAAACTGAGTCAGTTAATAACAAGTTATCAGCGCCTTAAGACCACGTTACAAAAGTGTAGTGATTAATATGTGATCATCTTCTTGGGTGTTCAAAACAAAGTTGTAGACTACTTCACCATCCATCCTTCAAAAATAATTCAAAGCAATTCCTAGGAGGGGCATATGACTGCAGCGAGCTAAAGCTTCAGTTTCCACCTTAATTTATTATTTTTAACACTGCTGCTGTCCAGGTTACTTATTGGGGACTACCTTTGAAATAATCCAAAATACCCCGATGCTACCAATCCGTGTTATTCCAAACCATTCTCTACCACCAAAGTAGTAGCATCACTGCTGTTGTAAATTCTGTTCGGGCCCCAACTGCTAATAATCCCATTCATTGTGAAGTCTATACTCCAATGATTATCTGCCAACCCCAAAACTGTAGATCCATCGCCCCACCTTGATATTGCATTGGTGGAATCGCAAATGCTCTCAAAATGACACTAGCCCACATCAATAATCCGAGTTCTGTTGGGATATGCCCAAAGACAAATTGTAATGGTACTAACACAATTGCAGCCTTTTGGGGTTAGACACAAACTAGAAATATCACCCCCACAAAATCTCCAGTTAACTGGAGTTGCAAGACTCTTTCAAAGGCTAAGCCCCCTCCCAACTCTTAATCTCTACAAGTAAATCTAGGGTGCACCACTACTAACATGCATTCTTTAAATTACTGATAATGAACACTCATTCAAGAGTATAAACTTCATTACAATGTTATTGCGTGCTGTGGTGCTCAAATATTATCCCAACTGATTACACAATTAGTTTAAGAATCTCTATGTTACTCTTATAACCCAGAGCAGAATTTCAGTTGATAGGTAACCAAACCTTTTGTCAAAATGACATTTAAGTTGGGCAATCCATTTAAGATTTACTAAGGTACCAACAAAGATTCAGTCCTACTAATTCCTCTTCATTCCAGACCTTGCTGGAGGCCCTAAATGTCCACATCTATATAGTACAGCGACCGATTATCCTTAACTTATTTGTCTTCTAACATACGTTAAGGCTTTAGTACCAACAGACTTTGTCCCTTTATGCCACTATACACCAAAGATGACCCACCAACACATCTGCCAGGAATCTAGCCCCACTACACTGGGTGATCTAGAACTGTCCTTAAGCAACCTAACAGCTTATTGCTCCATTTATCCTACTACAGCCTATTAGACCCACACTACCAAACATTTATTCCCATGAAGTCTGGGTGAAAGTCCTCATAAGTATGAGAACTAAATGCTGCAACACTCCCCTTTTAATAGGATGGTACATACACCAAAATCGGCATTATCCACATTATTATAAAATATTATGAGGCTTAACCTTCCCCAAAAATGCATTCCATACTGGTCAATTCATTTTTGGGACAATCCTCAAAAGCTTCTTTCCCTTCTACTCTAAGATAGAGGACAGGTGACATTTCAACAGAAATGCAACGAACATTAGTCTACTGTCGAGTACCTCGTCGAATTATTCAAATTGTTCTTGTGATGCTCACGCAGCAAAAGAGGCTAAATGCCATTAGGAGTTGTGTGTTTTTGCCACATGGAAAGGACTGTGAAATCACAAGGAATCCAATGCGACCACTGTCAACGCGTGTGAGTAAGCGGAACGTATGTATCCATTATGCACAATGTGTTATTGCAATGGCTTACTACTAATTTGCAGTGCACAGTAGCCGAAAGTTGGCTGAGATGTTTGCTCCTGACATCTGTGAGATCTGCAAGTCACGAGATTAACTTTTTGTAAAGGAAACCCAGCATGTCATCCTTCTAAGGTCGGGAATGACAAAATCCTTTAGATCGAACATCAGTGGAATTTTGCTCTGCGATTTATTTGCTATAATACTATTTAATGCTCATTTCACAAGCCACAACTTAATTTTGGAATCCTCTCCCTGTTTCTCTGGATAAACTGGGGTGGCGCATGTCCCTTAAAACACAGCCTCTGTCATACCAAGACATGCAGGGTACCAACGCACGTCACTTAACACCTCTAGTCCCTGTTGCAACGCTCATGTTACTAATGGTGCAACTCTTTAATTAAATGTGAAATGGGGTAAATGCACAACAAATCTGTACCAATTTCTTCAGTATTTTAGACAAACCTTGAGATAACCAAGAACCTCTATAGATTATCTTATTAACCTATATTAAATGTAAACCTTGCGATTATGGAACCCCACGCAAGAGGTGCTGGGCTGATAAAACATCCCCAAAAAGTGCGACTAGCCCATCATTCTAATACATGCTTTGCCGGAAAGGCCTTTAATTATTTTAAGACTTCATGAGAAATGTACAAGCATCCACTGCTGTTCCCTACCCCTTTTCTGTATAGTGACAGGATCGTCTACATATCAAAAGCGGTTGCCTACTTATTATATGACGCACTGTAGAAATACTCACGCCAAAAGCTACACTTTTTGCTTTACATATGCAGAGACAAACGTCCCACCGCTGCAGTCCAATTATTGTATTCACTTAAACACTTGTAGGACTCTGCGCAAAGATGTAGGCGCGTTTGGAAATAAGGTAATGCGCTGGGGTCCATCTAACAGCTAAAGCTCTTAAACATTGCTAGGTGCATTAATTTCCCTCAACTGTAGCCCTTCAACTCTCAGCAATACTGGGAGCCTGCAAACCACAAATGCGAGTACACCCACCCTAGCCGAACATTCTATTGCACCACTGGAATGGATACATATGCGAAAACCTACGGTCTTAATTGTATGCATTGATGAAACCCCAAAATATTATGAAATCTAAAGATTGAGCATTATAAAAATTGACAGGCTGCCTGATAACCAATAAGGAGACCACCACTCCATAATTATTGCTAATAAAACCGAATAGACAAACACACACACACAATTAATCTATATGCGGAACATATACCCAAGATATGTAGCCACACAAGCTTGCAGGTACCTACTTACACGTAACTATTACTGGTTTGGATACATAGCACAAATCAATATTTAATCACCCGCCCTGACATTCCATAGAGCTGGTGAGCCCATGCACACGAGAACTAGAACCCCGTTACTCTGTGTCTTGGAACGTTCAGTCGTCCCACTCTTTCATTCTAAGGGGCCACTCTCAGTGATTATTCCGCTACTATGTACTGAACTGCATAACCCAACAAGCCCCCACCTCATCGTTTTACCTCCCCCCATGACAGGCGTCAGTGCCCCCTCGCTATCACATCCCGAAGCGTTGGTACAACCCAACATTGAGCCCGCCCCTTACTCCATTCAGCGAACCTCTGTCTTTCACCTCCAATCCACTGAACCCCACGACCCATAGCCAAGTGTACACCCCCAGTACCTGCCGCCTCTCCCCCGCCCCGCGGCCTCCGCTTCCTGCCGGCCTCACACAGACAATATGGCGGAGCCACACACCGCTCAGCCGACAGCCGCAAGGACCACAGCGAGGCCGGACGGAAGCGGAAGTGTTCCCGCCCGCCATTTTTCCCACGTCTAACGCCAATCGCGCCATATTGTGTTTGGAAGAAGTCACGAGCAAGGAGAATATTTGGGTTTAAGGCCGAACCACAGGTCAACCTATGTTGCGGAAAATATATACAGCAGGCAGTAGTAGCTGTCACAAAAGTAGATCGGACACCGGTTGCGAGAAAATACGTACAATCCGGCGGTTGGCTCGTCTGTTGACCTTGCCAACCAGCAAGGCCAGCAATAGAAAGTAAAAGAAGACAGAACCGGGCCAACCTTCTTGCTGTGCCTGCTGATTCTTAAGCCACGGCGAGTGGTAATAGATTTCTCAAAATGAAAGCATCTAAAATGCTATAGAATGGCGGATTGCTTCTATGCGCAAGTTGTTTTAATTAAACACTGGTACAATGTTGCTCATTTCAATACATTGACATGTTATACACGTTTTCTAAACGAGCGACACGTCTACCAAATGTTCATTATTTTGCGAAGACTAACAATGCTGCGTGATATTTAATTTTCTGGCGCCTTTCCGTGGCCTGTTTAGCCGGTCATTTTAAAGATGGCTGCCGCGTATTCTTTCGTTACGGAGTGGTTTCAACCAATACTTGACAGTCACGCCCTGATTTCCTTTACTCTGTTCTTCGTCCTGAAGGATGGGAGTTTGACGTGTGTGAGCTGAACAGAAGCGTGCTGTACTTGTCAACTGATCCCCGGAGGGTAACGGGAATGGTAGTGCGAAAGTTCCTGAAAGCGGATGCCCTAGATTCAACCGTATCCATGGCCTTGTGTGTTACTTATTCTAAAACGAAAGTGACTTGTAATGCGGGCAAACTCCTTACACTTAAAAAAGTTATTTTTTTTGTAGCGCTCTGTATGTTGCTTGCTGAGTTTTCGACACGACATTGGTTTTTAATAGCAGGCTTGCGATCTTTTATGGCCAAGTAATTTCGCTACTCTGAACAAAAGTAAAAGAACTTTCAGTTGAAGAGGCAGTTTTGAGTCTTGCCCTTTAGACGTCTCTTGCGAGTTACATTTTTGTTAGCTTACTCCAGTCATCTTCTAACGTTTTCATGCCGTGCCCCAGTATTAAAAAAAATCATTGCCCCCTCGAATTTTTCACAGTTATTCTATTAAATTTGCAATGTTTAAATTTGCCTAGAATTATTTAAACATTACAGTTATGTTAAACGGTTTAAAAATGCAATAAAATACATGATTGCCAAACATACTATTCTGCTTAGCTGGGCCCTACTAATGTGTAATGTATTGGTACCCACGGTGTGATGATCTGAAATGGGAGAGAGAGGAGGTGTTGAAGAATATTAGGAGTCCCTTCCCTCTTGATCCATACTCCCACCCAGGTAATTACAATTTTTTTTTACTAGTGTCCCATTACAGAGTGCTGATCATTTGTTTTCAGCATAAAACAAAGCACTGCTATCAGCATGATGCTTATTTTAACCAGAGCTGGCGGGCCCCCACCCCAGGATCAGTTAAGGCCCCCCAGTTTGAAGACCCCTGGCTTACAGTGTCCTTATATCCCCACCCATTGCCTAACATTAGTGGCTTTATTGTCACTCTCATTTGCTTGTTTCTTTTTTTGCTAGATCTCGTGGTACGTCTTTGTTCTTTTTAGGTTTTTTTCGCGCAGGCGAAATCCTGTTGAGAACTGTAGGGTGCTTTGGGTCGGCCCTCGTCATTGATTGGCTGGCTCCGTAAACGGAGCCTTGCCATTGGACGAGGGGCCTGTCCGTCAATGCCGGACCAGACACGGGGGCGTTCCTGACATTCTTTCCCTTTTGCCGACGTCACGCGACGCCGGGAACGCCCCCGAGTCTGTTCCGGCATTGCCGGCACCTCCCTTGCTCTACTGTCATCACCACAACACTGCGCCCATTTTATCCCAAGCTAAACACTCGGAGAGGCGCAGTGACCGGGTCTTTGAAGGCCGCTCTCCCAATGAAAACAAGTTTTCTCTCCGAGTCAGCACGAGCAGGAAGACGAGCAGCGCGCCTCCCAGCTGGCCTCTCGCATCAGCATCCAGAGCTGCCCTGCGCGGTGTGTAGCTTCAGTGGAGCTTCAGAGTGCAGAGTGGAGCTTCAGAGTGGAGCTTCAGAGTGGAGCTTCAGAGTGGAGCTTCAGAGTGGAGCTTCAGAGTGCAGCTTCAGAGTGCAGCTTCAGAGTGGAGCTTCAGAGTGCAGAGTGGAGCTTCAGAGTGCAGATTCAGAGTGGAGCTTCAGAGTGCAGAGTGGAGCTTCAGAGTGCAGATTCAGAGTGGAGCTTCAGAGTGCAGAGTGGAGCTTCAGAGTGGAGCTTCAGAGTGCAGAGTGGAGCTTCAGAGTGCAGAGTGGAGCTTCAGAGTGGAGCTTCAGAGTGCAGAGTGGAGCTTCAGAGTGCAGAGTGGAGCTTCAGAGTGGAGCTTCAGAGTGCAGAGTGGAGCTTCAGAGTGCAGAGTGGAGCTTCAGAGTGGAGCTTCAGAGTGCAGAGTGGAGCTTCAGAGTGGAGCTTCAGAGTGCAGAGTGGAGCTTCAGAGTGGAGCTTCAGAGTGGAGCTTCAGAGTGGAGCTTCAGAGTGGAGCTTCAGAGTGGAGCTTCAGAGTGGAGCTTCAGAGTGGAGCTTCAGAGTGCAGAGTGGAGCTTCAGAGTGCAGAGTGGAGCTTCAGAGTGGAGCTTCAGAGTGCAGAGTGGAGCTTCAGAGTGCAGAGTGGAGCTTCAGAGTGGAGCTTCAGAGTGGAGCTTCAGAGTGGAGCTTCAGAGTGGAGCTTCAGAGTGGAGCTTCAGAGTGGAGCTTCAGAGTGCAGAGTGGAGCTTCAGAGTGCAGATTCAGAGTGGAGCTTCAGAGTACAGAGTGCAGATTCAGAGTGGAGCTTCAGAGTGCAGAGTGGAGCTTCAGAGTGCAGATTCAGAGTGGAGCTTCAGAGTGCAGAGTGGAGCTTCAGAGTGGAGCTTCAGAGTGCAGAGTGGAGCTTCAGAGTGGAGCTTCAGAGTGCAGAGTGGAGCTTCAGAGTGGAGCTTCAGAGTGGAGCTTCAGAGTGGAGCTTCAGAGTGGAGCTTCAGAGTGGAGCTTCAGAGTGCAGAGTGGAGCTTCAGAGTGCAGAGTGGAGCTTCAGAGTGGAGCTTCAGAGTGGAGCTTCAGAGTGGAGCTTCAGAGTGCAGAGTGGAGCTTCAGAGTGCAGATTCAGAGTGGAGCTTCAGAGTGCAGAGTGGAGCTTCAGAGTGGAGCTTCAGAGTGGAGCTTCAGAGTGGAGCTTCAGAGTGGAGCTTCAGAGTGGAGCTTCAGAGTGGAGCTTCAGAGTGGAGCTTCAGAGTGCAGAGTGGAGCTTCAGAGTGGAGCTTCAGAGTGGAGCTTCAGAGTGGAGCTTCAGAGTGGAGCTTCAGAGTGCAGATTCAGAGTGGAGCTTCAGAGTGGAGCTTCAGAGTGCAGATTCAGAGTGGAGCTTCAGAGTGCAGAGTGGAGCTTCAGAGTGCAGATTCAGAGTGGAGCTTCAGAGTGCAGAGTGGAGCTTCAGAGTGGAGCTTCAGAGTGCAGAGTGGAGCTTCAGAGTGCAGAGTGGAGCTTCAGAGTGGAGCTTCAGAGTGCAGAGTGGAGCTTCAGAGTGGAGCTTCAGAGTGCAGAGTGGAGCTTCAGAGTGGAGCTTCAGAGTGGAGCTTCAGAGTGGAGCTTCAGAGTGGAGCTTCAGAGTGGAGCTTCAGAGTGGAGCTTCAGAGTGGAGCTGCAGAGTGCAGAGTGGAGCTTCAGAGTGCAGATTCAGAGTGGAGCTTCAGAGTGCAGAGTGGAGCTTCAGAGTGGAGCTTCAGAGTGCAGAGTGGAGCTTCAGAGTGCAGAGTGGAGCTTCAGAGTGGAGCTTCAGAGTGCAGAGTGGAGCTTCAGAGTGGAGCTTCAGAGTGCAGAGTGGAGCTTCAGAGTGGAGCTTCAGAGTGCAGAGTGGAGCTTCAGAGTGGAGCTTCAGAGTGCAGAGTGGAGCTTCAGAGTGGAGCTTCAGAGTGCAGAGTGGAGCTTCAGAGTGGAGCTTCAGAGTGCAGAGTGGAGCTTCAGAGTGGAGCTTCAGAGTGGAGCTTCAGAGTGCAGAGTGGAGCTTCAGAGTGCAGATTCAGAGTGGAGCTTCAGAGTGCAGAGTGGAGCTTCAGAGTGCAGAGTGGAGCTTCAGAGTGGAGCTTCAGAGTGGAGCTTCAGAGTGGAGCTTCAGAGTGGAGCTTCAGAGTGGAGCTTCAGAGTGCAGAGTGGAGCTTCAGAGTGGAGCTTCAGAGTGCAGATTCAGAGTGGAGCTTCAGAGTGGAGCTTCAGAGTGCAGAGTGGAGCTTCAGAGTGGAGCTTCAGAGTGCAGAGTGGAGCTTCAGAGTGGAGCTTCAGAGTGCAGAGTGGAGCTTCAGAGTGGAGCTTCAGAGTGCAGAGTGGAGCTTCAGAGTGGAGCTTCAGAGTGGAGCTTCAGAGTGGAGCTTCAGAGTGGAGCTTCAGAGTGGAGCTTCAGAGTGGAGCTTCAGAGTGGAGCTTCAGAGTGGAGCTTCAGAGTGCAGAGTGGAGCTTCAGAGTGCAGAGTGGAGCTTCAGAGTGGAGCTTCAGAGTGGAGCTTCAGAGTGGAGCTTCAGAGTGGAGCTTCAGAGTGGAGCTTCAGAGTGGAGATTCAGAGTGGAGATTCAGAGTGGAGCTTCAGAGTGCAGAGTGGAGCTGCAGATTCAGAGTGGAGCTGCAGAGTGCAGATTCAGAGTGCAGAGTGGAGCTTCAGAGTGCAGATTCAGAGTGGAGCATCAGAGTGCAGATTCAGAGTGGAGCTTCAGAGTGCAGAGTGGAGCTTCAGAGTGCAGATTCAGAGTGGAGCTTCAGAGTGCAGAGTGGAGCTTCAGAGTGCAGATTCAGAGTGGAGCTTCAGAGTGCAGAGTGGAGCTTCAGAGTGGAGCTTCAGAGTGCAGAGTGGAGCTTCAGAGTGCAGAGTGGAGCTTCAGAGTGGAGCATCAGAGTGCAGAGTGGAGCTTCAGAGTGCAGAGTGGAGCTTCAGAGTGCAGAGTGGAGCTTCAGAGTGGAGCTTCAGAGTGGAGCTTCAGAGTGGAGCTTCAGAGTGGAGCATCAGAGTGGAGCATCAGAGTGGAGCATCAGAGTGGAGCTTCAGAGTGGAGCTTCAGAGTGGAGCTTCAGAGTGGAGCTTCAGAGTGGAGCTTCAGAGTGGAGCTTCAGAGTGGAGCTTCAGAGTGGAGCATCAGAGTGGAGCATCAGAGTGCAGAGTGGAGCTTCAGAGTGCAGAGTGGAGCTTCAGAGTGCAGATTCAGAGTGGAGCTTCAGAGTGCAGAGTGGAGCTTCAGAGTGCAGAGTGGAGCTTCAGAGTGGAGCTTCAGAGTGCAGATTCAGAGTGGAGCTTCAGAGTGCAGAGTGGAGCTTCAGAGTGCAGATTCAGAGTGCAGAGTGGAGCTTCAGAGTGGAGCTTCAGAGTGGAGCTTCAGAGTGGAGCTTCAGAGTGGAGCTTCAGAGTGGAGCTTCAGAGTGGAGCTTCAGAGTGCAGATTCAGAGTGGAGCTTCAGAGTGCAGAGTGGAGCTTCAGAGTGCAGATTCAGAGTGGAGCTTCAGAGTGCAGATTCAGAGTGGAGCTTCAGAGTGCAGATTCAGAGTGGAGCTTCAGAGTGCAGATTCAGAGTGGAGCTTCAGAGTGCAGATTCAGAGTGGAGCTTCAGAGTGCAGCTTCAGAGTGGAGCTTCAGAGTGGAGCTTCAGAGTGGAGCTTCAGAGTGGAGCTTCAGAGTGGAGCTTCAGAGTGGAGCTTCAGAGTGGAGCTTCAGAGTGGAGCTTCAGAGTGGACCTTCAGAGTGCAGATTCAGAGTGGAGCTTCAGAGTGGAGCTTCAGAGTGCAGATTCAGAGTGGAGCTTCAGAGTGCAGAGTGGAGCTTCAGAGTGCAGATTCAGAGTGGAGCTTCAGAGTGCAGAGTGGAGCTTCAGAGTGGAGCTTCAGAGTGCAGAGTGGAGCTTCAGAGTGCAGAGTGGAGCTTCAGAGTGGAGCTTCAGAGTGCAGAGTGGAGCTTCAGAGTGGAGCTTCAGAGTGCAGAGTGGAGCTTCAGAGTGGAGCTTCAGAGTGGAGCTTCAGAGTGGAGCTTCAGAGTGGAGCTTCAGAGTGGAGCTTCAGAGTGGAGCTGCAGAGTGCAGAGTGGAGCTTCAGAGTGGAGCTGCAGAGTGCAGAGTGGAGCTTCAGAGTGCAGATTCAGAGTGGAGCTTCAGAGTGCAGAGTGGAGCTTCAGAGTGGAGCTTCAGAGTGCAGAGTGGAGCTTCAGAGTGCAGAGTGGAGCTTCAGAGTGGAGCTTCAGAGTGCAGAGTGGAGCTTCAGAGTGCAGAGTGGAGCTTCAGAGTGGAGCTTCAGAGTGCAGAGTGGAGCTTCAGAGTGGAGCTTCAGAGTGCAGAGTGGAGCTTCAGAGTGGAGCTTCAGAGTGCAGAGTGGAGCTTCAGAGTGGAGCTTCAGAGTGGAGCTTCAGAGTGCAGAGTGGAGCTTCAGAGTGCAGATTCAGAGTGGAGCTTCAGAGTGCAGAGTGGAGCTTCAGAGTGCAGAGTGGAGCTTCAGAGTGGAGCTTCAGAGTGGAGCTTCAGAGTGGAGCTTCAGAGTGGAGCTTCAGAGTGGAGCTTCAGAGTGGAGCTTCAGAGTGGAGCTTCAGAGTGGAGCTTCAGAGTGCAGAGTGGAGCTTCAGAGTGGAGCTTCAGAGTGCAGAGTGGAGCTTCAGAGTGGAGCTTCAGAGTGCAGATTCAGAGTGGAGCTTCAGAGTGGAGCTTCAGAGTGCAGAGTGGAGCTTCAGAGTGGAGCTTCAGAGTGCAGAGTGGAGCTTCAGAGTGGAGCTTCAGAGTGCAGAGTGGAGCTTCAGAGTGGAGCTTCAGAGTGCAGAGTGGAGCTTCAGAGTGGAGCTTCAGAGTGGAGCTTCAGAGTGGAGCTTCAGAGTGGAGCTTCAGAGTGGAGCTTCAGAGTGGAGCTTCAGAGTGGAGCTTCAGAGTGCAGATTCAGAGTGCAGAGTGGAGCTTCAGAGTGCAGAGTGGAGCTTCAGAGTGCAGAGTGGAGCTTCAGAGTGCAGAGTGGAGCTTCAGAGTGGAGCTTCAGAGTGGAGCTTCAGAGTGGAGCTTCAGAGTGGAGCTTCAGAGTGGAGCTTCAGAGTGGAGATTCAGAGTGGAGCTTCAGAGTGGAGATTCAGAGTGGAGCTTCAGAGTGCAGAGTGGAGCTGCAGATTCAGAGTGGAGCTGCAGAGTGCAGATTCAGAGTGCAGAGTGGAGCTTCAGAGTGCAGATTCAGAGTGGAGCATCAGAGTGCAGATTCAGAGTGGAGCTTCAGAGTGCAGAGTGGAGCTTCAGAGTGCAGATTCAGAGTGGAGCTTCAGAGTGCAGAGTGGAGCTTCAGAGTGCAGATTCAGAGTGGAGCTTCAGAGTGCAGAGTGGAGCTTCAGAGTGGAGCTTCAGAGTGCAGAGTGGAGCTTCAGAGTGCAGAGTGGAGCTTCAGAGTGGAGCTTCAGAGTGCAGAGTGGAGCTTCAGAGTGCAGAGTGGAGCTTCAGAGTGCAGAGTGGAGCTTCAGAGTGGAGCTTCAGAGTGGAGCTTCAGAGTGGAGCATCAGAGTGGAGCATCAGAGTGGAGCATCAGAGTGGAGCTTCAGAGTGGAGCTTCAGAGTGGAGCTTCAGAGTGGAGCTTCAGAGTGGAGCTTCAGAGTGGAGCTTCAGAGTGGAGCTTCAGAGTGGAGCTTCAGAGTGGAGCTTCAGAGTGGAGCTTCAGAGTGGAGCTTCAGAGTGGAGCATCAGAGTGGAGCATCAGAGTGCAGAGTGGAGCTTCAGAGTGCAGAGTGGAGCTTCAGAGTGCAGATTCAGAGTGGAGCTTCAGAGTGCAGATTCAGAGTGGAGCTTCAGAGTGCAGAGTGGAGCTTCAGAGTGCAGAGTGGAGCTTCAGAGTGGAGCTTCAGAGTGCAGATTCAGAGTGGAGCTTCAGAGTGCAGAGTGGAGCTTCAGAGTGCAGAGTGGAGCTTCAGAGTGCAGATTCAGAGTGCAGAGTGGAGCTTCAGAGTGGAGCTTCAGAGTGGAGCTTCAGAGTGGAGCTTCAGAGTGGAGCTTCAGAGTGGAGCTTCAGAGTGGAGCTTCAGAGTGCAGATTCAGAGTGGAGCTTCAGAGTGCAGAGTGGAGCTTCAGAGTGCAGATTCAGAGTGGAGCTTCAGAGTGCAGATTCAGAGTGGAGCTTCAGAGTGCAGATTCAGAGTGGAGCTTCAGAGTGCAGATTCAGAGTGGAGCTTCAGAGTGCAGCTTCAGAGTGGAGCTTCAGAGTGGAGCTTCAGAGTGGAGCTTCAGAGTGGAGCTTCAGAGTGGAGCTTCAGAGTGGAGCTTCAGAGTGGAGCTTCAGAGTGCAGAGTGGAGCTTCAGAGTGCAGATTCAGAGTGGAGCTTCAGAGTGCAGATTCAGAGTGGAGCTTCAGAGTGCAGATTCAGAGTGGAGCTTCAGAGTGCAGATTCAGAGTGGAGCTTCAGAGTGCAGATTCAGAGTGGAGATTCAGAGTGCAGCTTCAGAGTGCAGAGTGGAGCTGCAGATTCAGAGTGGAGCTGCAGAGTGCAGATTCAGAGTGCAGAGTGGAGCTTCAGAGTGCAGATTCAGAGTGCAGAGTGGAGCTTCAGAGTGCAGATTCAGAGTGCAGAGTGGAGCTTCAGAGTGCAGATTCAGAGTGGAGCATCAGAGTGCAGATTCAGAGTGGAGCTTCAGAGTGCAGAGTGGAGCTTCAGAGTGCAGATTCAGAGTGGAGCTTCAGAGTGCAGAGTGGAGCTTCAGAGTGCAGATTCAGAGTGGAGCTTCAGAGTGCAGAGTGGAGCTTCAGAGTGCAGATTCAGAGTGGAGCTTCAGAGTGCAGAGTGGAGCTTCAGAGTGCAGATTCAGAGTGGAGCTTCAGAGTGCAGAGTGGAGCTTCAGAGTGCAGATTCAGAGTGGAGCTTCAGAGTGCAGAGTGGAGCTTCAGAGTGGAGCTTCAGAGTGCAGAGTGGAGCTTCAGAGTGCAGAGTGGAGCTTCAGAGTGGAGCTTCAGAGTGCAGAGTGGAGCTTCAGAGTGGAGCTTCAGAGTGCAGAGTGGAGCTTCAGAGTGGAGCTTCAGAGTGGAGCTTCAGAGTGGAGCTTCAGAGTGGAGCTTCAGAGTGGAGCTTCAGAGTGGAGCTTCAGAGTGGAGCTTCAGAGTGGAGCATCAGAGTGGAGCATCAGAGTGGAGCATCAGAGTGGAGCTTCAGAGTGGAGCTTCAGAGTGGAGCTTCAGAGTGGAGCTTCAGAGTGGAGCTTCAGAGTGGAGCTTCAGAGTGGAGCTTCAGAGTGCAGAGTGGAGCTTCAGAGTGCAGAGTGGAGCTTCAGAGTGCAGATTCAGAGTGGAGCTTCAGAGTGCAGAGTGGAGCTTCAGAGTGCAGATTCAGAGTGGAGCTTCAGAGTGCAGAGTGGAGCTTCAGAGTGCAGAGTGGAGCTTCAGAGTGCAGAGTGGAGCTTCAGAGTGCAGATTCAGAGTGGAGCTTCAGAGTGCAGAGTGGAGCTTCAGAGTGCAGAGTGGAGCTTCAGAGTGCAGAGTGGAGCTTCAGAGTGCAGAGTGGAGCTTCAGAGTGCAGAGTGGAGCTTCAGAGTGGAGCTTCAGAGTGGAGCTTCAGAGTGGAGCTTCAGAGTGGAGCTTCAGAGTGGAGCTTCAGAGTGGAGCTTCAGAGTGGAGCTTCAGAGTGGAGCTTCAGAGTGGAGCTTCAGAGTGGAGCATCAGAGTGGAGCATCAGAGTGCAGAGTGGAGCTTCAGAGTGCAGAGTGGAGCTTCAGAGTGCAGATTCAGAGTGGAGCTTCAGAGTGCAGAGTGGAGCTTCAGAGTGCAGAGTGGAGCTTCAGAGTGGAGCTTCAGAGTGCAGATTCAGAGTGGAGCTTCAGAGTGCAGAGTGGAGCTTCAGAGTGCAGAGTGGAGCTTCAGAGTGCAGATTCAGAGTGCAGAGTGGAGCTTCAGAGTGGAGCTTCAGAGTGGAGCTTCAGAGTGGAGCTTCAGAGTGGAGCTTCAGAGTGGAGCTTCAGAGTGGAGCTTCAGAGTGGAGCTTCAGAGTGCAGATTCAGAGTGGAGCTTCAGAGTGCAGAGTGGAGCTTCAGAGTGCAGATTCAGAGTGGAGCTTCAGAGTGCAGATTCAGAGTGGAGCTTCAGAGTGCAGATTCAGAGTGGAGCTTCAGAGTGCAGATTCAGAGTGGAGCTTCAGAGTGCAGCTTCAGAGTGGAGCTTCAGAGTGGAGCTTCAGAGTGGAGCTTCAGAGTGGAGCTTCAGAGTGGAGCTTCAGAGTGGAGCTTCAGAGTGGAGCTTCAGAGTGGAGCTTCAGAGTGGAGCTTCAGAGTGGAGCTTCAGAGTGCAGAGTGGAGCTTCAGAGTGCAGATTCAGAGTGGAGCTTCAGAGTGCAGATTCAGAGTGGAGCTTCAGAGTGCAGATTCAGAGTGGAGCTTCAGAGTGCAGATTCAGAGTGGAGATTCAGAGTGCAGCTTCAGAGTGCAGAGTGGAGCTGCAGATTCAGAGTGGAGCTGCAGAGTGCAGATTCAGAGTGCAGAGTGGAGCTTCAGAGTGCAGATTCAGAGTGCAGAGTGGAGCTTCAGAGTGCAGATTCAGAGTGCAGAGTGGAGCTTCAGAGTGCAGATTCAGAGTGGAGCATCAGAGTGCAGATTCAGAGTGGAGCTTCAGAGTGCAGAGTGGAGCTTCAGAGTGCAGATTCAGAGTGGAGCTTCAGAGTGCAGAGTGGAGCTTCAGAGTGCAGATTCAGAGTGGAGCTTCAGAGTGCAGAGTGGAGCTTCAGAGTGCAGATTCAGAGTGGAGCTTCAGAGTGCAGAGTGGAGCTTCAGAGTGCAGATTCAGAGTGGAGCTTCAGAGTGCAGAGTGGAGCTTCAGAGTGCAGATTCAGAGTGGAGCTTCAGAGTGCAGAGTGGCGCTTCAGAGTGGAGCTTCAGAGTGCAGAGTGGAGCTTCAGAGTGCAGAGTGGAGCTTCAGAGTGGAGCTTCAGAGTGCAGAGTGGAGCTTCAGAGTGGAGCTTCAGAGTGCAGAGTGGAGCTTCAGAGTGGAGCTTCAGAGTGGAGCTTCAGAGTGGAGCTTCAGAGTGGAGCTTCAGAGTGGAGCTTCAGAGTGGAGCTTCAGAGTGGAGCATCAGAGTGGAGCATCAGAGTGGAGCTTCAGAGTGGAGCTTCAGAGTGGAGCTTCAGAGTGGAGCTTCAGAGTGGAGCTTCAGAGTGGAGCTTCAGAGTGGAGCTTCAGAGTGGAGCTTCAGAGTGCAGAGTGGAGCTTCAGAGTGCAGAGTGGAGCTTCAGAGTGCAGATTCAGAGTGGAGCTTCAGAGTGCAGAGTGGAGCTTCAGAGTGCAGATTCAGAGTGGAGCTTCAGAGTGCAGAGTGGAGCTTCAGAGTGCAGAGTGGAGCTTCAGAGTGCAGAGTGGAGCTTCAGAGTGCAGATTCAGAGTGGAGCTTCAGAGTGCAGAGTGGAGCTTCAGAGTGCAGAGTGGAGCTTCAGAGTGCAGAGTGGAGCTTCAGAGTGCAGAGTGGAGCTTCAGAGTGCAGAGTGGAGCTTCAGAGTGCAGAGTGGAGCTTCAGAGTGGAGCTTCAGAGTGGAGCTTCAGAGTGGAGCTTCAGAGTGGAGCTTCAGAGTGGAGCTTCAGAGTGGAGCTTCAGAGTGGAGCTTCAGAGTGCAGCTTCAGAGTGCAGCTTCAGAGTGCAGAGTGGAGCTTCAGAGTGCAGCTTCAGAGTGCAGAGTGGAGCTTCAGAGTGCAGAGTGGAGCTTCAGAGTGCAGAGTGGAGCTTCAGAGTGCAGAGTGGAGCTTCAGAGTGCAGAGTGGAGCTTCAGAGTGCAGAGTGGAGCTTCAGAGTGGAGCTTCAGAGTGTCAAGAGCAATGCCAATAGCTCTAACTTTAACAAAGGCAAAACCATTGCATTGTAAATGCTTGTTGCATTTATGCTTCCTCCGGAGCATGGACACATTATTTACTCTTCAGGAGTGCATGTGTTTGCCAGTTATCTCCTTCATGTACTTCTCTTCCAGCCTTTGCCGTGCTCTGTTACTCTTTTTCGCCTGTGTGCTTCTCCCCCACTCACTCTGCATTGCTTTTTTGCTCATGTGCTTGTCCCTGACTGCTCCATGTTTGTTCCCCCACTTCGGTCTCCCGTTTTTCTTTTGTATCACGCTCCTACCAGCATGTTAATTCTGCCCTGTTCTCGTGTAACTTTCTTGCGACCTGTGTTGCTTCCTCCATGCATAAAAAAACATTTAGAACTTTCATTTAAATTACTGATCCAACAAAAATTGGTAACTAAAAAGAAAAAAAATAGCATCTGCCTCATTTTGCAGGTGTGTGCATTTGTGGTGCACATGCTTACAAAATTCCATACCTGGCACAGCATTTTGTTTCTTTTTCATTTTTTTAGCCATGCTGTACAACATTAGGGATGCTGCGCAGCATATCTAACTACAAATGGCAAAACCAATAGGACCAAATGACAAGACCTATTGGCTTTGACAATGCTTGTTTGGTTTACCTTAAGGTCTGCTGTCCATGGAATATTGGGTATATGTGTGATACACACCAGATAACCATGAACTACGGTGCAGTGTTGCCATCTAGGGGATCTGGTGACATCGGGAACAATGAGGATGAAGGCAAGTGGTTTGTAAATATCACATAACCCTGAGATGTAGGGTGGGTGAATTCCCATTATGACTTCACTGCACACTTAGCATATTCAGAGGCACTTTGCATGCACCAACACATCAGCAGGCGTATGTAAGAGATCAGGGGTGCTATAAATCACATAGCAAATTTTTAGGGTTATATTCTTACTCCTCCTCCTATAAATCAAGCAATTTCAAAAGATGTAACTTGGCTGGAGGTAGAGCTTCAAGTGTGAGAGGGTGGCCTGGTATATGATGTCCACTAATGTATGTTGGCACCCTGCACCAATCCAGACAACCCTCATGGTGATTTAAGAGGTCTTAGACAACCTTAGAAAGCTCTCTAACTGGTAGCTGTGGAGAGCAGCCTTCAAAGTTAGTCCAGAAGGAGTGTAAATCAGCTTGTTTTACCAGAATGCAATCTCATATGTATAAATTAAGTGAAAAAGAACCACACATGGTATTTATAAAAATATGTATTTATTATATAATTCTCTCTAACACATACAAATATCTCCTATCCAGTGCGGGAGTGACCCTTGACCTTCCAGGTAGGTCGCTCCCCCCTTTTCCCCCCTGCTGCAGCTCCACCAGCACTTGTGCCCTGCCTCACTGGTTTCTCTGATTGATTGCTGGTTCTTGCTGCCCATCCCTGGGCGCTGTTTCCACCCTACCCACTTCTCACTTTCCCGCCGCTGCTGCCCATACGGCCCGCGCCCATTCGCTATCCTCTGCCTCCCGCCCCCCAGGTGCTCCTCCCTCCCATCTCCCCTTAAAATGGCCGCAGCTGTGCGGGCGCGCCTAAGGCAAGCCCGTCTGCACCCGTCCGTGCCTGGACCGCGCCCAGCGCCAGAACGCCACGAAACCAGACTTCAAACGCGCATGCCGGAAACTGGAGAAAATATGGCTCCACGAACGCACACCGGACAACCACGCAGCCCACAAGGACACCACCCGCAGACATCACCACCTCATCAGATTAGCCAAGAGATCCTCCTTCAAAGACCGCTAGGACAACCACGCACACAACAGCAAAGAACTCTTCAGTATCATAAAGGAACTCTCCAACCCCAGCGACATCCCACCCTCACAAAAACTGCGACTCACTAGCCATCTTTTTCCACCACAAGATCGCTGACATCCACAACAGCTTCAACACCACAACTGCCCCGACTACGCCATACTCCGCCTCCCCTGAGAACACCACCAGCGCCATCCGCCTAACCTCCTGGTCCAACGTCCGCGACGACGAGACACACAAGGTCATGAACTCCATCCACTCAGGATCTCCGTCAGACCCGTGCCCACACCACGTATTCAACAAAGCAGATGCAGCCATCACACCCCAACTACGGAAGGTCATCAACATCTCCTTCGAAACAGTAACATTCCCGGAAAGCTGGGAGCACGCAGAAATCAACGCCCTCCTCAAGAAGCCCAAGGCGGACCCCAAGGACCTCAAGAACTTCCGGCCCATCTCCCTGCTCCCGTTCCTGGCAAAGGTCATCGAGAAAATCGTTAACAGGCAACTGACCCGCCACCTGGAAGACAACAACATCTTGGACCCATCCCAGTCCGGATTCTGACAAAACCATAGAACCGAGACAGCCCTCATCGCCGCCACAGACGACATCAGGCGCCAACTAGACAATGGCGAAACATCAGCCCTCATCCTCCTGCACCTGTCGGCCGCCTTAGACACGGTCTGCCATCGCACTCTAAAGACACTCCTCCTAGAAGCCGGAATCCAAGAGAAGGTCCATGACTGGACCTCATCCTTCCTCTCTGGCAGAACCCAGAGCGACCGCCTCCCACCCTTCTGATCCGAAGCCACAGACATCATCTGCGGCATCCCCCAGGGCTCATCCCTCAGCCCGATGCTGTTCAACATCTACATGGCCCCCCTCGCACAAGTAGCCTGCCAGCACGACCTCAACATCATCTCCTATGCCGATGACACCCAGCTCATCCTCTCCCTCACCAAGGACCCACACACCGCCAAAACCAACCTCCACGAGGGAATGAAGGTAGTCGCCGACTGGATGAGGAGAAACCGTATGAAGCTGAACTCGGACAAGACGGAGGTACTCATCCTCTGACCCACCCCTTCAGCCTGGGACAACTCCTGGTGGCCGACCACACTGGGAACAGCACCAACACCCACCTACCATGCACGCAACCTAGGATTCATCCTCGACTCCTCCCTCTCCATGGCTAAACAGGTCAGCACTGTCTCCTCCTCCTGCTACAACACCCTCTGCATGCTCCGTAGGATCTACAAGTGGATCCCGACCGAAACAAGAAGAACGGTGACACAGGCTTTTGTCAGCAGCATACTGGACTACGGCAACGCACTCTACGCAGGAATCCCAGCCAAACACCTACGACGACTACAACTGATCCAAAACGCCTCCGCCCGACTGATCATCAATGTCCCCCGCCACAGCCACATCACCCCCCACCTGAGAGACCTACACTGGCTCCCCGTCGACAAGACGATCACCTTCAAGCTCCTCACCCACGCACACAAAGCACTCCACAACGCCGGACTAGCTTACCTTAACAGCAGACTCAGCTTCTACACCCCCACCGGCCAGGTCCGCTCCGCCGCCCTCGCCGCTGTCCCCGCATCCAACGAACGACCTACGGCGGCAGATCCTTCTCCTACCTCGCCGCCAAAACCTGGAACACCCTCCCTACCCACATACGGCAGACCCAAGACCTACTCGCCTTCAGAAGACTCCTCAAGACCTGGCTCTTCGAGCAGTAGCAGCATCAGCGCCTTGAGACCCCTGCTGCGCCTTGAGAACCTCATGTGTAAGTAGCGCACTCTACAAGTACTCTGATTGATTGATTGATTGAATGCACACAATAATTTGCATAGAAATCCAGTAAATAGTACAAAATACACAGTGAACCCCAGGGGAGGACCAAACCATATACTAAGAAAGTGGTATAAGAACCATGACTCGGGTCAAGACAATGTCGAAAGGATGTGGAAGTGCTGGGGACCTAGGGAGCCAGCACGACTGCGTGCTCCGTACAAATCAATGTGTAAGTCATGATTGGAATATTAAAGATTAAGGACCCTTCCTAATGGTCCATGAAGAAACCCTGTGGAAGACAGAAGGTTGGAGAGCCACCCCACCCGTGGATACCCTAATACCCTTAGTACCTACACCAGCGAAGCCGGGTGCATAGGTGTGAAGTGGTGTCGGAAACCGCAGTCAAACCCAATGGAGGACTTCAGGAAAGTGCAGCTGCTGAAGAAGGAGAAAGTGTAAGGTGGAATCCGAAGATGGATTTTAGTTGAGAGGTACCTGCAAGCAGAGGGGACAGAGTCTATGTCACTCAGGAATGACCAGGAGATCTGGAAGACACATGCCCACCGATGTTGGGTGTTGCAGAAGAGTTGACGGTGACCTTGACTCTGCAGCTGTGAGGACCAGGCAATGCTGAGGAAGACCAGGAGCCGTGCACAAGCTGTCCCACGTCGGATGTCGAGTGCTGAGGGATCGGTGTCTGGCGGGAGCACCAACAAGCCTTGGAAACTGCAACCAGCGCAGAAGTCGTAGAAGGTGCAATGTCGGGACCATCAAGGTCCTGGGGACTCACCAAAAGTGGGGAGTTACGGCAGGTCCGAGCAATCGGGAGCCCCAAAGAAGCAAAGATGACCCTCAACAGGACCCACAGGCCAGAGGGACCAGAGTCGCAGGAGGACCTCGAGCAGCTCACCAAAAGATGCAGGCCACGGTACAAACAACGCGATGTGGACGAAGACTTTGGTCACTGGAGGTGCTTGAGGTTGGGGCTACTTGGAGCGCGAAGATCATGGTGGAAGCAAGCCAATAAGCCTTTTCAACTGCAAGTCAACGCAGTGCAAAGGGGTTTGGTTCCTGCGGCTCCTACGGGGGATACTGGCCTCAAACTTGGTGAGAGGGCAGGACAGTCCTCGAGAGCTGTGGAGGACCACCACCTGTGTTGCAGAACCTTTCAGAGTCTGTAGGAGGTCAGGCTCAGCAGACCGGTCAGCTTAGTTGTGGTGTCTGCAAATGCAGGGAAGTGATTCCTTCACTTCAAGGGACCTTCCTTCAGGTGTCTTGGATGCCAACAGGCCTTGGGAGGTTCTTGTATGGTGCACAGGCACTGACAATGCAGCAGACTGAAAGGGGGGCGAAGTCGTGCCCAGAAGTCCAAAGTGCCCAGACCGTAGAAGTAGAAGGGGTGTCTGAAATTAATCTTATCCGATGATGAATCTAGGGACCCACCCCCAGGTAAGCCCTTAAGTACCCTAAGGAAAGGGTTGGGACGATTCAGGGGACCTTGCCAGGGGAGGGTCTGGTCACGGGGGAGGTTATTCACATGTCCTTTGTCCAGTTTCGTGCCAGAGAGCGGGTTTGAACTGGACCAAGCGTGGGGACACCAAATGTGCCCGTCATGCAGACTGAGTGGTGCTAGCAAGCGCACACACCCAGCCCCAATACACTAAATCCTGTCTGTGAGGTGGTCACACCCCCCTGTGACAGGATGCCTATTGTTCTGCCTTCCCCTGCTCAAGCTTGGCTCAGCATCAGGAGAGCAGAATCGTGTCTCTGGTTGGCAGAGACCATTTTGTGCTCTCCGGGCCTAGAAGAGTGGTACCGGGAGCACAGACAGCCTATCAGAGGGCTCTTCAAGTGTTTGGAATCATACTTCCCTCACTGTTTACAGTGTGGGGGATGATTCCAACATGTTTGATACCAAACATGATAGGATTTGTTGCAGCCAATTTCGAGACAGTCATCCCATTATTAAGTGGTGCCCCTCTATATAGTGTATGGCTGTATCACTTACAACCTGGGAGAATGGACTCCGTAGGCTGTAGGGGTGTCCTGCTCTTGCAGGGGTACCCTCACACTTAAAACCAAACACCCTGCCTTCAGGATTGCAAAGACCTGCTATAGGGGTGACGTATAGGCCCTAGATATAGGAAACCTATATCTTTAGTAAGAGGTGTTAGCACCAGCTTACACAGGCTGCAATGGCAGGTCTATAGTTCAATTTTGATTGGTCTCCCATGGGTGGCATAATGTATGCTTCAGCCCGTGGGGGACCTTTGAGGTACCTATGCCCTGGGTACCTTAGTACCATATACTAGGGACTGATAAGGGTACCCCACCCCAGTATCCAATCTGGGATGTACCCAAGTACTCAACATAACAATTTAAGGGGGAACACCCATCGCATTGCATGCGTCTCATCGCATGCGTATACGCCGCGTGCTGTCACAACACACGCGACGTTACATCGCGGGCACCATCACATCGCGGGGGCTTTTATAACGCAGGGACGGCGGAACAAGGCGAGAGACAGGTACGGTGAACTTTAGTGGAGGGGATGGTTTTAGGCTTTAGGGTTAGGACTTAGGGTTAAAAGTCGAATATGGTGGTGTTTTAGGCTTTAGGGCTAGGGCTTAGGGTTAGGAGTCGAATATGGGGATGTTTTAGGCTTTGGGGCTTAGGGTTAGGAGTCGAATATGGGGGTATTTTATGCTTTAGGGCTTAGGGTTAGGAGTCGAATATGGTGCTGTTTTAGGCTTTAAGGTTAGGGCTTAGGGTTAATGTTACTATATGGTACTGTTTTGCCTTTACCGTTTACACTTTAGGGTTGTTAGTGTATGGTACTGTTTTGCGTTTACTGTTTGCACCGTAGGGTTGAGGGGAAGTGTCAGGGCGTTGTACTGTGTTTGGCGGGGCCGTGAGGGAGATTTTTGCGGTGTGATTGAATGTATGGTCGTAGTGTGCAATCAGAAAGTCTTATGCATGCGTGTGAATGCGGAGTCCGATGTAATGGTTTGCGTGGTGAGTGCGTGCAATGTAATGGTGTGTGTGATGTGAGGAATGCAATGTAATGGTGTGCGTTGTGCTTGTTTGCGCTGAATCGTCAAACATCCCAATTTAAGTGAGAACACAGATAGACTGGGGTCTTTATTAGCAGGATCCCAGTCAGACTAATCAAGAACAGCTTAGTACCTGGCAAAACACGGGGGTAACCATAAAAGCAGATCCTACTTTCCTACAAAGCGTGACTACTATTCATACTACATTAGAGTTCAATTTCTTTACCACTTCCTGGCATAAGCATTGACTGCTTCCTTTTGCAACTTTTGAGACAAGTTTAGAAAATGAACACCTCTGGTAACGTATGTTCCCTGTAGGCTGCGCACACGCACAGCCTTTCTACTTTGAGCACCCAGACTCACTCAGGGAGCGCGCTCGTCATTCACAGATTTAATAGAGAAAAAGGGAGGTGTGAAATATCCCCTTTTCGCAGCAGGCGCACCAGGGGGCCTAGAAAATGCGTCAATGACGAAAGGGGCCGCTGCATTTACGTTCAGAGCGTTTTATGAGACGGACAGCATCAAGTGCGAAATAAACAGGTGTGATCGTGTTTCACATGGCAGAGAGGGTGAGTATGTACAATTACTCACAACACAATGTACAAGGGGGGACCTGGAGCTATTTAGAAAGAGAGGTCCAGTACCGATGCTCCCAAAGAATCAAGTGTTTATCCCTGAGGGGTTACTGTTCCTAATGGAAAGAAACAGACAGCAGCCTAATCTGGTTGCTGAAATAATTTGTGAGTGAAGTCTGGTTTACAGTCAAGGTTGGATGCCGATGAAGGTGGGGGAATTTCTCCTTTTGGAAAAAGTGCCCTCAAGCATCCATGCAGGTGTCATGCTTCATCGGGCGTGTGTTCCTCGTGGGGGTGACGCTGCTGTCCCCCATATGCCTCGCAAGACTGCTCTTGTCGGAGATCTTTTAGGAGTAATGCTGCAGTTGTGCGCGTGGGTCTAAAAGTTATGTGAGTGAGTTCAAATTACCCCCACGGTACACAGAAACAGAATTTTATTCAGGGGTCCAGATGGTAAGATTAAAAGTGAAGGATGAGGAGAACCTCTTTCAAAAAATATTGTAGAGGAGTGAGTATTATCTTGTTGCTCTCTTATCTGTGAGTGTAGGTGAAAGTGAGAATATGGTCGACATGTTTCAGGCTAAGACTTGGTCCCTAGTGGATCCTGTTGCACTTCTTCAGGACCATAATGGGATTTAAAATATTAAAACTAGGAATCAGAGACGGCAACACTCTGTATTCCTATAATACCTAGAGTCGGGTGTGTAGGAGTCAATGTGCCCATTTGAACGTCATATAGGCGTTCCAGATTCCAACCCTTTAATTTGTAAAGATTGGCCTCCTCGGCTAAACCTTGCGGTAATGAAGAAGTATACTATGCTTCTCCTTAGTTGCAGCACATTACCTGCCCCGTCGCTGTTTGGTTCGCCGGTGACTTTTTCCAATAGGAGAAATTCCCCACCTTCATCGGTATCCAACCTTGACTGTCAAACAGACTTCACTCATCAATTTTTTCAGCAACCAGATTAGGCTGCTGTCTGTATCTTTCCATTAGGAACAGTAACCCCTATGTAGCATTACTATCAATCACTGCAGGGTAACTGTCCCTAGAAGACAAACTGGCCTATTCGGTCGCTAGAAGTACAGGAGAAAGAAATTCCTTCAAAGGTTAGATATATAGAGGTGAAAGGGGGAATTCCTCTCTGTTAGAGATGTGCCCTCACACACCCAAGCGGGTATCATGCTTCATTATTGGGTGTTGCTCCTCGTGGGGGTGGCGCTGCTCTCCCCCACGGGCCCAGCGAGAGGTCTCTTTGTCAGAGATCTTTTAAAGGAATGCCTCAGTGGTGATTATACAGTAAATGACGGATTATGTGGTAAATCCATAGCTATGCGGAAAAGGCCATGCCCTTGCATAATTCCAGTGGTCCTAACCTTAGTACAAGGGTGTCAGGGTTCTGCCAAGCATAGGTTTTGTACTTGAAATGGGATCTTTCTAGTACCAAAAATATCCTTTAAGACGTGTTCCACTGTATTTATGCAGCACAGTGCAACACACATACAAAGTTTGAAAAATATGGAGACTTTAAAATTTGCTGCACTGTTAAGCCTGCCTTGAGGAGAGGATCTTTTTTGGCTCACACCCCTGTCTACCCACTGGCAATCACTCGGGGTAGCATTCCAAACAATTGTTCTTTTGCCCACCATGCCAAATCACTGTGGACCGGGCCCTATGCAAATCAGTCTTGACTCTGCTCAACTAGGAACAGCCCACCCAAACTGGCAGGAACCAGAACGCAAGCAGCCAAAGACTGCCCTGATTTTCATAAGAGTTTTGTGACGGGGTTTAGCTCTGTGTGGTCTCTTCCTCTGGGAGGGGGTGGGGAGGAGTCATTCAAGCAGAGAATGAAACCGGTCTCAGGCAGGCACTGGTAAAACTCAAAACAGAGGATACATCGGAGCAGAGGCCAAACATTCATTCAGTGGGTTTTGTAGGAGCTTGCCCTACGGTGAGACAAGAGAACAAGGAGACAGGGTGGAAGCTGATGGATGAGGCAAAAAGGCAGCGGAAATGAAGAAAAACAGAATGGTTAGATTAAATAGAGGTGGATAGGATGAGGTTGGAAGGAGGAGGTCAACTGTGGATGAAGTAGAGAGGATATAGGAAGAGTAGAGACAGCATTAGAAAATTAACAAGGAGATAGTAAAGACAGTATGTAAAGAAAGATGGAAGTATAGAGAAAAGGAGAAAAGTTAAGTATGGGATTGAAATGAAAGAAAAGAAAAGGTACTGGGTAGGAAAGGAGAACAATAACAGATAGATGGGAAGGAAAGACGATTGGGAGTGCTAGAGATGGGGAGATGCGAGTGTAGAGAGAAAAGGAGCATATATGGAGAGGTTAAGCTATGGAAGTGAAATAGAAAAAAAAAACAAGTGAAGAAAAAAGACATGGAGGGAAAAGAAAGAAAGGGGAGTTTAATGTAGAAAGGGAAGCAAAAAGGGAGGGAAAGGCATAAGGAAGGAAAGGACGAAAAGATAACCAAAAGGGGATGGGTAGGCCAAGAGGTGACAAACAAGGTCGGAGACAAGAAGAGGAATGAGGTGGGTAAGAGAGTAGCATATTCAAGATATAGATTTTATAGACGTGGATTGTAGAAAGGAGACCAGATGAGGGAGAAGTGGAGCAGAGCAGAAATAGAGAAAGAAAAGTAGGGGGTAAAGAGTATCACAGTGAGAAGAAAAAACTTTTAAAAAGGGAGGAAGGAGATGAGGACAAGTGAGAGAAATTGAGTGGTAGTGGATAGGGATAAGAAAAGGTGCAAGGAGGAGATAGGAGCAGCATGGAGATATCAAATTGAGAGGAATTGTAGGTAGAACAATTAGGGCACAGGATGCTGTGGCACCCATGTCCATCTGTGCAAGGAGCCCACTCCTTCCTTGTAATGGGTGTCTTTTAATGTCAACCCAGAGGTAAGAGGGACATTTTGTTCTTGTCTGCATTAGGGCCCATGGCACCCTTCATAAGACATTGATTTTAGAAGCTTGAATATCGCACATGCTTACATATTGTTGTTGCTTGTCTTCAGCGCACGCAGCCGTAGCTGCAGTGCATGGAGCACCATTATTGCCGCACATAAAGGAAAAAAATTAGAGGGAACATTGCTGGTAACTAAAAGGAATGAAACAGATTTGAACTTTGAAGCACCAATTGTAAATTTCACCATCTACTACACATATCACACAGTAGCCACCTAAAGCCACATGACCTGGTCACGTGGATAACTTTTAGCAGTGGATTCAGAATGCTTGAAATCTACTCTCTGTTTTAATACTTCACCAACTATGCTAGAAAAACGTATTCTAAAGATGGACTGGGCCCACAGCACTGTGACATTGAACAGGGGCCATAGCACAGAGATATTTACAATGGCAGCACAGCCCCCTGGTGTTGCTCTTACAATCGCTGCCACCACAGTTGCAGTCTAGTGAGTTAGAAACAGACCTAGTTTTCAAACCTGGCTGCCCATTTGGACAAATTGTGTGGTCTTGGGCAATCACCTTTTGAACTTATTCCTCTGCTCCATCTTGGCAACATTTGAATAATTTAGAATCAATGTAAAATCTGCTAATAACTCTGTGGCCAAAATAATATGACTTGATATTACCTGCGTGGAGGGCGAAGCGCTCAACCTGTCGTATTTTCACCATAGTTCATTACGGTGGTAAATATATAGCCTTAAAAACAAGTAACATTGTACTGTAATCTTTGGTCTACTACTTTACTAAACTGTTTGATCCTCGGCAAATAATATCCTCCCTGTGCCTCCACCCACTGATCTGACAATATGGCAGCACTCTGAAACTTTTTTAATGGAAGAAATAAATGCCACGGGCTTATTCCCAGCAAAGACCTCACATCATGATTTTCATTCACACATTCAGGGCTGTTTATCTGCAAGTGCCTGGATTTGCATCTCAATAGCTGAAAGTGCACCTGAAGCTGCTCTGTGCAGGCCCCCTCCTGTTGTCTAGCTCAACGGTCTCAATCACAGACAGGCACCTCCATTGCAGCTCATAAAGGGCTGAAAGAGTGAGAGTTGCTTGTCGTGGAGAGGGTTAAAAGTGGCTGGGAACTAAAATGCGGTCAGGGGGAATCCCGCAGTGCCTCTGTATGAATAATAGGGCAGGAGCCACATTTGCAGGACAAACCTGCAAAAGGCAGAACACTTGGCTACCTTACTGAGGTGGAAATGTAGAGGCATATTACACATTACCCATTATGTGTTTTTATATTTCAAGTTTAGTATGGGGTTGTAAGCTTCAAAAAGGCATTCTCTTTAATTATGGATTTACAAAAGTTGTCACATTTGTTGTTTCTAGCTCTAATGGATGAAAGTAGTACTGCCGAACAATGGGGTCGATTAGGATCGTGGACGGACTTGAGTCCGTCCGCGACCCCCTGAGGAGGAGGG
Source organism: Lissotriton helveticus (assembly GCF_964261635.1). Lineage (NCBI taxonomy): Eukaryota > Metazoa > Chordata > Amphibia > Caudata > Salamandridae > Lissotriton > Lissotriton helveticus. The sequence goes on along the minus strand of NC_136068.1, from coordinate 134,303,658 downwards.
AACGTCCGCATGGGCTGCGGCGTTCCCTCCGAGCAAATTAGGATGTGACCGCCAGGGTGGCGGTCACATTCTCTATCTTTAACATTGCGGCGGGTGCAGCTTCAAGCTGCACCCGCCGCAATGTTAAAAATGCATGCATCGCATTTGCATGCACAAAGCGTCAGGCACCGCGCGGTGCCTGCTGCTTTGTGCACGCAAATGTAGGGGGGTACCATAGGTACCCCCCATGTGCACCCCCCACAACGGGCCCCCGAAGTGAAACTCCGTATGCTTTTCTACGGCGGAAAAGCAGCTGTGGAAAAGCATTACATTCCCACCATCCTAATATGGCTGGCGGTGTCTGATAGACACCGCCAGCCATGTTAGAGCTTTTCCGCCGCGATCGGAAGGCGACCGCGGCGGAGAAGCTGCGGACGGAATCCCAGACCCACCGCCATCTTAATTTGGCGTTGGGTCTTTGGAGGCTCCGCAGCGGTTTTCCCGCATCCTTCGGGCCGGCGGTGGCTTCCGCCGGCCCGGAGGATGCGGGAAAACCGCAATCATAATCTGCCCCATAGTGCTGTATAATTTGTATTTTTTTACTATACATGTTTGTTTGTGTGTGTGCTTGCATATATCTATATATCTGGATCGTGAGCAAGGTGGAGAGACACTGAAACGCGTAGATCTAATGCACTGTATGCCCTGTAACTAAGAGAAATAAAGAAGATTGCTAATACTCCAACTGGTTGTGCGACCCGTTTCTTCCCCGTGCGAAAGTTGGTGAATATCTATATATCTATTAACACTCCACGGTTGCCACTGGGTAGTTATAGTTAGGACCACGTATCCATTGGAAAAAAAATAATTTGATTTGCTTATAACTTTGGGCAGTTTGACAAATCTTCACAACACTTTCCCAAATAAGTCTCATCCACCTCAGTTCCTTCCTGGATAGCTTTGGGGTGATCTGTAAAGCAGGAGGACTTGGAAAAAGGGTGGTGGAGAGTGCCCAAAATGCGTTTTCCGCATATGAAAATAAGACAGAGCTACATCCCAAACGACTGAACAGAATTACTCCAGATTTGACATAAAGCATGATCTCGGTCCACAAAGCTTGCTTTTTGTGATTTGGTGTGATTCACTTCAGTTGTCTCAGGGAAATAAAGGTTAAACAATATAGATATTTCACACCGCAGAGGATCCATTAAGCCAACATATCTCGAGATGAGACCTGATGGGCCGTCACCACATTAACCAAGATGTGATGGCTGTCATTTTAGGACTCGGGGACTCAGTTCCCTGTCCTACAACAAAGTAAAATAAAATGTGTAGAGGGACAGGTTAGGTCTCATAAGCCAAAAAGATATATAAAAAAGAATTCTGCACCGTGGATCTGTGGAGGATCTGCGGATCCTGGCACTGATTGAAAAAAATAAAGCACTCTCCTGACTTTTTTGTTTTGTTACCCCCAGGTTGAGCCACAGCCCAGAGGGATGGAGCATTGTTTTTATGTGGATGGGTGCATGCATGCCCACCTCCCCAAACCTTCATTAGGTCCTTGGGACACCATCCTTCAGAGCTGGTATTTTAAAAACAGGGGGGTGCACCGCCTCTCTTCCCAAGACATGGGCTGGGAAGTCTTCTTGCCGAAGGCAGTAGAAGGCTGCTCCCACCAGGAGGGATCACAAAATATACTCCCTGCAACGGTTCTCGGGCAGGGAAACTGAATTGATCCCACTCGGTGAAAGCAGAAGAAAGGCTGCTCTCACAGAGTGGGAGCAATACCGGCCCCTTCCAGCACCAGGGATGGGTGCTGGAAGGAGGGCTGCAGAGGCCTTGTGGCTCTCCCTGCAGCTCTCAACATGGAAAATGTTGTGGGGTGCCCCTGGTGGGCACCAAGCCACCCGGCTATATAAAAAAAATGGTGGCCGACATGAAGGAAGCCAGAGAGCTGCGTGTGTCCTGGGGCTCCAATCCCTGCCTAAAAAGGAACGAAATATTGTGGGCTGCCTTATGTGGGCACCATTGCACCCCGGTATGTAAAATTAAACTTGATACTGGCTTCTGCGTGGCTCAAGGGGACACTTGCAGGGAGCCGCTAGGGCCACAGTGGCCCCTGGGGCTCCCACGTGACCCCCCCCCCCCAAAATATGTGGATGTCCCGGGTGCGTACCGAGAGACCCCAAAAAAATTAAGAATAATAAAAGAGCAGTAGGAGCTATTTATTTATCATTCACTGCTCCTAGCAAGGAGTATCCCATAGTGCCCTGCAAGGCCTTTTTACTGATATTGTTTAGTTTGATTGTGCCCCTAGAAGGGGAAGTGGCACCACCAAGCTTTTTTTAAATATTGTGGGTGCCGCAGGGAGTGCAGCAACCCTACAACGACATTAAAAAAGTAAATCTCTTGGGTCTTTAAATCCATCACCCCAGGAGAACTTACCATATTTGTTTAAAGCACTCCTAGCTGGAGCTTTATGCTCTTCAGCTGGAGTGCTTGACCCTCCTGTGGTTGTTTTTATGGCTCCAAAGGTTAAAATAAAGACTCAGATTTGTTTTAAAAATAAATATGACACTTGTCCATTTTTTTATGATAATCACTTTTATTAAACACTGCAGTGTGTGAATATTTAAATATACATTTGATTATAATAAGAAGTAATTAAGAATTAGTTATTGTTAATTGTGTAATTAATTTTGATGATGTAATTTATGGAATAATTATTTATTTTACTTTTATTTTAGTTGCGGGCTGCTAGGTTTGTAGGGTTTTATGGTAGAAAGTTAAATAAATACCAATTGTTAACTGTTTAATTGATTTTAATTCTGTAAATTATGGAATACTTATTTTTAAGTTATATTTTAGGTACAGGTTGTGAGGTTTGTAGGAGTATAGGGTAATAAGTTAATTAATAATTAAATAATAGCTAATTATCAATTGATAATGTTTTTATTGAACTAATTATGTACATCGCATTTTTTTTATTGCATATGTATTTTGGTAATTAATCATTTTTATATTAAGAGTTTCATATTTTTTCTACCTTCATGGTGTTACTTATAAATGTAACGTGTTTGAAGTGACGTACTTTCCCTACTCTTGCTTGGACTGCAGTAGGAATAGTAAAATTAACCTCTTTGTAATTCAACACTCTCCCTACAGTTGCACTGTTTGGAGTGGGAATAGTACATTTCAACCATACAAAATCCAGCGCTACCCCTACTGTTTCACAGACTGGAGTGAGAATAGTCTATTTTACGCCTCCAAAGTCCAGCACTTTCCCTACTATTGCTGTGTTTGAAGTAGGAATAGTACATTTTTGCCCCTCCAAAATCCAATGCTTTCCCTACTGTTGCAGTCTAGAATGGGAACTGTTGCACATAGTGGAATGGGAATAGTAAATGTTATATTCTTAGACTCCAATAGTTTTCATAATGTTGATTAAAGAGCGTTTATAGCATTAATTGTGTTATTTTTTATATTTCACATTTGTTTTTATTTTTAAATGTATTTAAATGTTTATAGTATTTTTTTGTAATTGTATTTTTTGGATTTTGCAATTTTTAATAATTTATTTATTGTTTACATTAATTATATTGTTTCTAATTCACTTTTTAAATATTTCTCATGGTTTTGCATGTGTGTATATATATATATATAAAACACACACGTATATATATACATATATATATATATGAAGCAGTTGTTGCCCAATTCGGTGTCGGCGCTCATCTATCAGGACGTGGTGCAGTTTTTACGACTGGGCATATCGTTATTTATTGCTGTTAGGTTTTCCAAGGGAAAAGTAAAACGCACTCACCCGTCTTGGTGTGTTTGACAGCGGTTTATTTAGCAACCCAAACCCAACGCGTTTCGCTTTCTTCCAAAAGCTTGCTCTCGTGAGCAAGCTTTTGGAAGAAAGCGAAACGCGTTGGGTTTGGGTTGCTAAATAAACCGCTGTCAAACACACCAAGACGGGTGAGTGCGTTTTACTTTTCCCTTGGAAAACCTAACAGCAATATATATATATATATGTATGCAAAAAAAGCAGAGAACTCTGGGCAGTTTCCAAGTTTAGGTGGAGGGCAGCTCCTGTATAGAGCACCCTACAACACCAGCGACACTCTGAATTTACTCACCCCAAATGTCTGCTTTTCTGTCAAGGTTTTTAAGCATAGGATTAGCACATTGCCATCCAAGATAGAAAGGGACAACGTCTTTTGCCATTTATATGCGGCACAGGTGAGCAAATTCAGAGTGTTGCTGGTGTTGCAATAGGTGTAAGTACACATGCCCAACAGGAGCTGACCGCTCTGTCTCTCATGCCTGCAGAGATCCCCTTATTATCAGCTAGGCAGTCCTTGTCAGACAACCCCCTGCTAGGACGCAGGTCCAGCGAGAACTGACTACCCTATTCTTCTGTCAGCGAAGCCCCCACTGACACCAGCAGTACTCCCACTAGCATTGCAGGGACACCTGCATACAATAAGGGAATCCTCCTGCACCCTGTCCCAGAGTGCAGCAGTAACTGGGGTAGAATTCAATTATAGCCCCATGGGTCATTGTGTTGCCTCCAAAGCAGCTGCATCAACGGCAACTGTCCAGTCACATACATAGGCAAGGATCCTGAAGGTTGAGGCAATTAGAACAGTCCCTCCAGAAGATTAAATTAGAAGATAGGCAAGAAACCAAAATCACTGGGGTGAAGACAACCATTTAACCCTGTGCAGCATCACATCCTCGTCTCCAATGAAGAAGTTCACCACAAGATGAGGTAAGTGTTCACTTTTATTCTAAGATACACAGATATATCAATAAATCATTCTAAGTTCTAATGGTATCAATCTAATAGTCAAATCAATCAATGTCAATTTTGAATCAGTGAAAGCGAGCAGCTCAACGATCTGGCACTTGCATATGAATCCACCTATACATTGAGTTCTTCATCATAATTTAACCCCACAGGGTGTTTTATCCCCTAAGGATACGAAATATTGTTATTCCAAGCAGTTTAGTTTGGCTACTCTATCGCCTACTCCGATTTTCACTGATACGCAGTGACCATGCCAAAGTATCCCCAACTAGTCGGCATTACTGTTGTGTTATTGATAAAAATGCCTGGCCTCAGGGTACGTAAAGTCACAGGGTATGCACAGTGTTGACATCAATGATGAAATTTCAGCTGTGATCGGTGATGTTATCACTGATGTCATAGAACGCGTCATGAGTGCTTTAAATATGTGAGGTCACAAGCAGCGTACGATCAGGGAAAGAGCTATAGTTACTTCAGTTAACTACAACTGGCGAAAATCAGTGTTTTTTTTAAACTTTAAAACATTATGTTTTAACTGACAATTTCACCTAACTAAAACTTCACTTTAACCTTTGTTTTTTCCACCAAATTTTGGGAGGTTTTTTTCAACGTAAAATAAGATATTTTTACCAGACCTAATTATAACGTCACTATAAGCTATGTTTTTTTTCAGTGAATTTTTGAGCTTTTTTAACGTAAAGTTACAATTTAAAGGGATGACATTTGAAGTGAGCCATAACAAAACCAAACTATAAAAAGCTTGCCTGTTGCGTTTAGCAAGGGGTCAAACATCAACCTGTATAAACCATATTATTGACTTTTTCAAAGAGTCGCCACAATGATTTATCAATAGCCTTATTCCAAAGTAATCCTTACAAATCCACAAATGGCAATACATAATAATTAGCTTCTCAAAAATATTTAAAATAAAACATACTTATTCGAAACATATCTAAATGTGTGTCTGAGTTTTTCTTTAAAACTCTTCAGGCCACAAAATGCAGCCATAGAATGGCATTAGAAGAGCCTTATGGGGCATTCCTGGCCAGGGAGCAGTGAATAATAAATGAACCGATCCTGAAAACTCATTTATTATTATTATTTTAAAAATGTTGGGTGTCCTGGTTCACCTAGAACACCCACAGTTTATGTATAGTTTGGAGCTGCGGGGGAACACCAAGGCCTTCACGGCCCTGCATCCTGGGTGCCGGTGGGTGCTAGCCATTTTCAATCTTCGGTGGGTGCTCTGGGCCCATCTGGGGCACCCACATCTCTTTTACTTGTTGAGCACCATGGGCCCCGCTGCCTATGCAAGCTCCTCAGCCAACACCCATCCTGGATGCCGACTGGAGCCAGCCATTTCTTCCTCTGTGGGTGCCCAGTCCCATCTGGGGTACCCACATATTTTTTAATTGTTGGGGCCCATGGGTGTACCCACAAGTCCACTAATGGCTTCCCAGCCAGCACCCAGTGTTGGTGGGATCCTGCTACGATAAAAGTACTCTAGTCTTGCAGGAAAGTGAAGCTTTGCTATAGACTGGAGCATGTCTGCTCCCCCTGAGATGGCAGATAATACCTACCCAGGTCCCATGAGGATGGAGTCCCCAGGGCATAGAGATAGCTCAGGGGTAGGGGCGCACACAGGCCCTCCATCCAAAATAAAATGCTTTTCTGCCCCAGGGGATGGGGTCCCTCTGGCCGTGTCTGGAAGGGGAGGGGGCATTCTCATACACACCAGAGGGGTTATAATGCACCACTGTACTGTTAAAAAAAATCTGCTTTTGGCCCCATAGACTCCTTTTGGGCACTAGGCCTAGGGCAACAGGGATCTCTACACTGCCCACTCCGTGGACGCTGCTGTCTTCATAAAGATATACCTTGCGGCCAATTTTTTGCTGTATCGCTGTTTAATTTTTTTTTACACGCACATGTACAATCTAAAAGGATACAGTGAGTCAATAAGAAATGTAGTATAGAAGAAAGAAGTGACTCTAAAAAGATGGACTCACCAAAGAACAAAAATACATATTTTCACTACAGTTTATTGGCTTTTGCCTTCCTCAGGTAGTACAAGGTTGTTTGCTCGGTGCCTGTACAACCGACAAAGCTGGATTTTCAAAAAGCATCATGAGTGAAGATTCCATTTGGAATGTGGAATCTATACAATCCTAATATGTCTTTAGATATGTTGTAACCATGTGGTGTTGTCAGTGATGTTCAGTCCACCTGGATGAAATGTTTTAAACAGGATATCCAGAAGTTCTTCCTTTAAGACATGTTCTACAGGGGAAAATCTTCAAATCTAATAGCAAGTGGTCCACAAGGTTAAAATTATTGGCTACAGGCTGGTCAAGTTTTTTATTAGTATTTGCTGATTTCTGAATTATGTATGGAGCTCATTCATTGTTTGGCCTACATATTATTTTAACAGCTTTGGCGTTGGCATTGACTCATAAATAATGGATGCTAATCGACATGTAAGCTGTTGTCTTATGCCACACTTGTTACTAAAGATGTTTGTAAAAGGAATTCACATGAGATGTGTGTGTGTGTGTGTGTATATATATATATATATATATATATATATATATATATATATATATATATATATATATATAATATATATCCAACATGACCTCCCTCCTTAGAGAAAGACGAGACCACCTAGGGGAGCCATTTGGAGCCAGCTTTATTTAAGGAACACCTCCGTACAGACAAATGCATTTCGGCATAGTGTCAGCCTTCTTCAGCGTCTGAGGTATTCTGCAACAGTGAAGGAGTTCATATGTCGGTATAAATACCCGCCTCCCCCTCGCTGTTCTGTGCTCGCTCCACCCCCTCCAGGTGCAATCCATACGCATATGCCTCCCGTTTGGCGCTAAGTTGTTATCGCCTACAGGTCCCAGAATGCAATTAAAGAGTGGGTAGGCATTGCGGGGATAGGAGCAAGCACGGGCTATGATGTTATGCAATAAACCCCAAAGTACGAGTGTCCCAAAGTTCAGCAAGCTCCTCTGGTCCCCTAAATCGCAGCGCCCCTCAGGCCAATGGGGTTCTTGTAGCGGGGGCCAAGCGGAAAATCCGCCCCGTCCATAGAGCAGTCGAGTGGCTGCTACACCGCACCACATTATCCACTGCTTGAGGGTGGGTCCATGGTAAATCCAGTCACCTGGAAACAGCAAAGATTCCGCTGGAGCAGAGACCAGTGAAACCCGGACCAACTTGATGCTGCGGGGGCCTCGTAAACGCGACACTGGAAATCGCGTCATTGTATCCAACATGACCTCCCTCCTTAGAGGAAGACGAGACCACCTAGGGGAGCCATTTGGAGCCAGCTTTATTTAAGGAACACCTCCGTACAGACGAATGCATTTCGGCATAGTGTCAGCCTTCTTCAGCGTCTGAGGTATTCTGCAACTGTGAAGGAGTTCATATGTTGGTATAAATACCCGCCTCCCCCTCGCTGTTCTGTGCTCGCTCCACCCCCTCCAGGTGCAATCCATACGCATATGCCTCCCGTTTGGTGCTAAGTTGTTATCGCCTACAGGTCCCAGAATGCAATTGAAGAGTGGGTAGGCATTGCGGGGATAGGAGCAAGCATGGGCTATGTTGTTATGCAATAAACCCCAAAGTACGAGTGTCCCAAAGTTCAGCAAGCTCCTCTGGTCCCCTAAATCGCAGCGCCCCTCAGGCCAATGGGGTTCTTGTAGCGGGGGCCAAGCGGAAAATCCGCCCCGTCCAGAGAGCAGTCGAGTGGCTGCTACACCGCACCACATTATCCACGGCTTGAGGGTGGGTCCATGGTAAATCCAGTCACCTGGAAACAGCAAAGATTCCGCCGGAGCAGAGACCAGTGAAACCCGGACCAACTTGATGCTGCGGGGGCCTCGTAAACGCGACACTGGAAATCGCGTCATTGTATCCAACATGACCTCCCTCCTTAGAGAAAGACGAGACCACCTAGGGGAGCCATTTGGAGCCAGCTTTATTTAAGGAACACCTCCGTACAGACGAATGCATTTCGGCATAGTGTCAGCCTTCTTCAGCGTCTGAGGTATTCTGCAACAGTGAAGGAGTTCATATGTCGGTATAAATACCCGCCTCCCCCTCGCTGTTCTGTGCTCGCTCCACCCCCTCCAGGTGCAATCCATACGCATATGCCTCCCGTTTGGCGCTAAGTTGTTATCGCCTACAGGTCCCAGAATGCAATTGAAGAGTGGGTAGGCATTGCGGGGATAGGAGCAAGCACGGGCTATGATGTTATGCAATAAACCCCAAAGTACGAGTGTCCCAAAGTTCAGCAAGCTCCTCTGGTCCCCTAAATCGCAGCGCCCCTCAGGCCAATGGGGTTCTTGTTGCGGGGGCCAAGCGGAAAATCCGCCCCGTCCAGAGAGCAGTCGAGTGGCTGCTACACCGCACCACATTATCCATGGCTTGAGGGTGGGTCCATGGTAAATCCAGTCACCTGGAAACAGCAAAGATTCCGCCGGAGCAGAGACCAGTGAAACCCGGACCAACTTGATGCTGCGGGGGCCTCGTAAACGCGACACTGGAAATCGCTTCATTGTATCCAACATGACCTCCCTCCTTAGAGAAAGACGAGACCACCTAGGGGAGCCATTTGGTGCCAGCTTTATTTAAGGAACACCTCCGTACAGACAAATGCATTTCGGCATAGTGTCAGCCTTCTTCAGCGTCTGAGTTATTCTGCAACAGTGAAGGTGTTCATATGTCGGTATAAATACCCGCCTCCCCCTCGCTGTTCTGTGCTCGCTCCACCCCCTCCAGGTGCAATCCATACGCATATGCCTCCCGTTTGGCGCTAAGTTGTTATCGCCTACAGGTCCCAGAATGCAATTGAAGAGTGGGTAGGCATTGCGGGGATAGGAGCAAGCACGGGCTATGATGTTATGCAATAAACCCCAAAGTACGAGTGTCCCAAAGTTCAGCAAGCTCCTCTGGTCCCCTATACCTACATGCTGTTGTGCACACCCCACTTGGGATATAAGTTGTTTAACACGTTTTGAAACCGGGCGACTCACTGAAGTAAGAGAAGCAATACATCATCCTGCAGGTCAGAGGAATGGCCACGCCCACTGTCGGGGAAGGAATTGTTGAAATAGTGGTGCGAAAAATGCTGGTTTCATTTCTGTGGTGTCTGGAATCCTTTGAAGAAGTGCTCTCCACACACGAATCGCGTCAGGAAAGGACTATCATGGTGCTACAATGTTCGTGGCTGTGCTTGCCCTCGCTCAATAAATGGTGACAAAATGAAAACCTACCTGGTGTTGGTCCTCTCTCAGCAGGCAAAACTTTTAGTGTTTGATGTCTAGTGACCTCGCCTGAGCCACGAGAGTGACCCTGCTGCGTTCACGCAGTCTCGCTGAAGTGCCAACCGGCATTTTGGCAGTGGGACAGGGATTGTGGATTGTACGAGGTGAAGTGGCAAGCCAGAAACCTACATGCTGTTGTGCACACCCCACTTGGGATATAAGTTGTTTAACACGTTTTGAAACCGGGCGACTCATTGAAGTAAGAGAAGCACTACATCATCCAGCAGGCCAGAAGAATGGCCACGCCCACTGAGGCGGGGAAGGAATAATTTAAATAGTGGTGCGAAAAATGCCGGTTTCATTTCTGTGGTGTCCGGAATCCTTTGAATAAGTGCTCTCCATGCACGAAACACGTCAGGAAAGGACTCTCATGGTGCTACGATGTTCGTGGCTGTGCTTGCCCTCGCTCAGTAAATGGTGAAAAAATGAAAACCTACCTGGTGTTGGTCCTCTCTCAGCAGGCAAAACCTTTGGTGTTTGAGATATATATATATAAATATATATACACACACATACATATATATTTACATGTATTTATTACACTAGTGACAACAGCGCCACTGTAGTTATGTTTAGTTAGAACTTTCAAGCTAAAGGTATCTTTTGTGTTCTTAAGAACGTTGGCATCAGTTCATAAGTGTTGGACTTGACCCTTCTTGCAGGGTCATCTCGGAACATTTTGCCTTCCTCTTGTACTTTGTCTGACCTGTTTTTGTTGGTTTTATGACTCTGGGCACTTTACCACTGCTGATCAGTCCTAAAGTGCATATGCTCTCACTATTATAAATGTATGTATGGATTAGTGACTCCATGATTGGCTGGTTTGGTTTACTTGTCAGACCCTAGTACAATGACCGGAGTGTGCCCAGGGCTTGTAAACCAAAAGCTGCCAGTGGGCTTGCAGACTGGTTGTGCCACCCACACAAGCAGCCTGTAAAAGTGTGTCTAAGGCCTGCCATTGCAGAGCCTGTGTGCAGTCTGGTACTGTCATGCTGACTGGGCAAGTGCACCCACTTGCCAGTCCCTAAACCTTCATATCAGACGCCCCTATGGTAGGCCCATGGGCAGGGTGCATTGTAAGTATAAGGTAGGAAAAGCCCTGATGTGTGTGGCATGTCTTAATAGTGAATTACAGCCATTTTCGTTTTTCACTATTGCAAGGCTACCTATTCCCTATAGGCCAGAATGGGCAGTTTGATTATTACATCTTATAATCCTAACTGACTCAGGGAACATGGTATAAATTCGAGTTTAGTATGCCTGAACTCAGAATGATGAAATACATCTTTTAGTGAAGTTGGTTTTAACATTCTGTGTTTGAAAACACCACTTTTAGAAAGTAGGTATTTTCTTATCTAACTATCCAAGCCTGCCTCTCCTCGGTTGTGTATTCCTTGTCTGCAGTTTGAGTGACGGGGGCTGGGGGATTCCAGGAGACAGGGTGAGTCAGCCCAGTGGGGAATAGAGAGATCTGCATCTAGATGGGAGGGAGGAGTTGCACCTGGGCTCTGAATAGGGCTGTGCCTTCCCTCCACAATGCTGGCACCACCTCCCGTGGTGCAACTGATGTTTCTGCCCTGCACTGTGAAAGGAAAGAAGGAGTCCTGTCAACAGAGTGCTCCAGGACTGACCAGAACTGGTTTGGACTAGGCAAGGCCTCTCTGCCTTCAGAGAACAAAGAGAAACTGTGTATAAAAGAGTGGGCCCAAACCCCAGAGAATTAGATCACTTTTGGACAAGAAGAAGAAACCTTTGCTGAGGAGAGGAACCAGAAGAAACTGAGGAGAGACTATCCCTAAGCTGAAGTGCTGCTTGGGGGATTGGCCTGCAGGGGTTGCCTGACTGCCAAAGAAAGGAGAAAGGGACTTTGTGTACTCTAGTTAACTTGTAAGGATCTCCAAGGGCCTGAGAGAAGAGCTTTCCTCCTGCAGAAGTCTCAGGGACAACAGACTTCAACCACCAGCTCCCCAAGAGTTCTTTGGAAGTGCCTGATGCTGTTTTGGGCCTCTGCGGGATTGCGTATCGCAAGGAGCTGAAAGCGCGACTCATGAAGAAGCGTGTCGCAGACGCTGACGCCTCATCACTGAACAAGGGTGTCGCCGCTGTAGCTGGCGCATTGCACTGCTTCACAAGAAACGTTCGCAACATCGAAGAAGTGTGTCGCCATTGCAGCCGCTGCTGTCGCATTTCTGAACAAGCATGTCGCCGCTGTAGCTGACGCATTGCACCGCAGAAGCGCCTCGCATCCACGGAGAAGCGCGCCGCCATCGGAGCTGCTGTTGTTGCATCTCTGAACAAGGGTGTCGACGCTGCAGCTGTCGCATCGAGCGGATGCGTCTCGCATCGGGGGAGAAGAATGTCACCGCCAAAGCCCCTGTCGTCGCATCGCTGAACAAGGGTGTCACCGCTGCAGCTAATGCATCGAGTCGAGGCATCTCGCAACATGCGCTGCATCAAGAAGACGCCATCTTTGTTTCTTTGCATCAGATCTTCAAAGCATCACCGTCCTTGCGTGCCAGGGACTACGGCATCACCTTTCCTGCAACACTTTCGTTGCCCTGCGTGTCGCATCTTAAGGTACATTGACTCAAAGTGTTGCATTTTAAGATCTAAAGAGGACTAAGCCAATTCTACCATTTTAAAAACAGTATAGTGGAATTTTGTTGTTTGTGGTCTTGTGTTACATCTATATAAAGAATACTTTTTTTTAATATACAACTGTGTGGTGGCCATCTGTAGTGTTGTCACTGTGTTACTGTATGTGTTCACAAATGCTTTACACACTGCCTCTGAGATCAGCCTGTCTGCTCGTGCCAAGCTGCCAAGGGGGTGAGCAGGGGTTATTTTAGGAGTGTACCCCCTTACCCTGACTAGACGCAAGGGTCCCTATTTGTCACAAGTACCTACCTGTGCCAACTAGAGACCCCCAAATCTAACAATAAGTTTTCCAGAAATTCGAGTTTAAAAGATATTCAGATTAGGCATGAACAAGTTACATTTTAGAGCGTCCTGAACCTGTTAATTCCCAGGCTCTCCACTAATTTACAAGTCTATGGAGGAATTGTGACTGCATTTAATAACTAGCATTTGCAACGCAACATGTCTCGCATTTATTCAAGTTTGAGCTATTGACATTGTAAATGGCAATGCCTTTTATAAATGTTTTGGTTTTTAAAAGGTAAATAAAAGGTATAGTAATTTACAATGTTAATAGCTTAAACTCTCGCAAATGCAAGACCTATTGCATTTCAATTGCTTGTCTATTCTATGATGTCATGCAGCCATCTGGTTTGAGTTGGAGAAGACCAGGCTGAGGGGCTGGCTACAGAAGCACACAACCATAGAGCGGAGATTAAAGCTAGAATGTAGGTTCGGTACTACGACCTCTACTGCCGGGTCCAAAGACTACGTCTGCAGCTTGTTCGCTGTTGTGTGACACAACTCAAACGTGTTCCTGTTAGTGAATTACCCCTAGAAGTTGACAAACAATTGTTTTTTTTGGTTAAAGCGCCCCATGCTGCACTTTCACTTTACTGTTGGCCATGCTCCTTTCTTTAGACGCAGCTCTGGTAAAGAAAGGTGGGTGGCTAATATTAAAGGGAAAGCGCCACATAGGGCACTTAAAAAATAATAATTAAGCATTTCTTAAGCAGCACAGCACGTGCAAAAGTGCTCTGCTGTGCAGAGAGCATTTTTTCATAAACCGCAGCGTCCATGATCATGCGCTGCGCTGTCAGGAAACGGTGGGTTAGGGAGAGCCTGTCATGGCTGCTAGAATAGACATTAAAGAAAATAGTGCTCAACGACTAGATAAAGTATACAACAAGAAATTGCCTAAAACACACTTACTGAAAGTAAAGACGACTTTTGGGGTCAGAGGACTATTTATTATGACCAGACCCTGGCATCATTATTTCATGCCACTTTTTAATAATTTTTCTTTACATTTCTACTAGACTTTAAATAGCAAAAAGACAAAACACACTGTACACTCTGATATTTACACTATTGTTCATACTACATAGCATGTAAAGTTACAAACTAACATGAATCATCCTACACAGAAACGTTACAAAAACACAACATTACATACAAAGAAATCAATGGATGAACAAAATCAATAGAACGAGGAATATAAGCCAACAAATGGCAAATGTTTGAAAAAATTATGTAGGCTAACTGATCCTAGTGTCTCTTTCAAGCCAACACTCTATTCCTCCAGATGTGCCGACGCGTTTCGAGGCCAGGCATCAAGTTCCTAGACTCTCATCAGGGCCTTTTCTTTTGTGTCAGACTCGAATTCGAGGGGAAGAAGGCTCGTAGGTCTTGCGGTGTAATAACCTGTTGTGCTTTAAAGATCACCTGTCACTGGTGTCCCTTCAATGTGTTTATCAAGCAATCTTACTCGTCGTGGTGGTTAGCCCAAGGTGTGTTAAAGACAGGCGTCATGGTTTAAGCCACTGTATCATCTGACTCTGGTGTCCGTGTATCTCATACTACTGTTCATGGGACGCCTTCGTTCCTTCACTCCACGAGTGTGATCCGAAATGCCACTTCAAAGAGCTGTGCAATTGGATGTTCCTGCAATCTAATGAGTGATCCAGTGTTGATGTGCAATCTTCACCTTTCAAATGAACTTCTTTACCCTCCCTCAGGCACCTATAGGTGAATGGCAGAGACCAAACTTCATGGAGATAAGTTCTCCCCAAAGGTTCATATCTGCCTATGGCATAGTATTTCATACATGAATCGAATTTAAATATGGGAAAAGGCAATGTTATTAACCCATGAATGAGCCAAACAGCTGATTTATATTCGACCACAGAAAATGGTAAAGGTTCTAATTTTTCAATATGCAAAAGTGAATACGCAGCATCCTTCATAGACATGAATTGTTGTTTCACAGTCAAATCAAATTAAATGGTAAAAATAGAGAAGAGGTATTCATGTAGTCCCAAGGCACTTTACCAGCCTTTAACGTTTGCAATGTCCAAGCAAATTGCATAATGGAACGTAATTGATTCTGATCATGGTTCATAACAGACACTTCATCCTGTACGATATCAACAACAGATGAAACAATATTATCCAATGTGTAAATTCGGGAAGAAAGGGTATTAATGCTGTTATCAACAACTGGAAGCACTTTTTCTAAATAAGCCTGGTCAATTGCACATAATCTAGAAGCTGCTTCTATTTGAGATTGTTTCCAAATTTCGTTGTAAACCGCATATAAACCAAAAAGCCATTTTTTTGACCTGCCTGCTGCAGGGCCTTTAACAAAATCATTTAAATCAACATCCTCAGTTAATTTGGACAAATGGAGTTTAGCTGACGCTAAGGTGGAATGTTTAAGCCAATTTTGACATAATTTGCCTACCTAATAGGTAGTAACAGTATGGTCACTTTCAAAACGGAGATCCACCCTCACCTGTGTATAGTCAGGGGCCAGACCCAGAAAACGATGTTGGCATAAATCAGAACTTTTTTGCCATAACAACGAGCCTTGGGAATCAAAACTGGAAATGTTAAAGATGAATTTAGCAGCAGAGACTGTAATTCACTAAGGGACAAATCGGTGTGATTGTGCCATGTAGGGTATTTTTCCAAATCAGGAAGAGAAGGAGCATTTAATTTTTTAGACGTAGCCAATCCAAAGCAAGTGGTTTGTGAAAAAGTCGAGTTCAAAAGCAACATATGGTTCGAGATGAGGTATGCACGATGCAAAGCTTCAGTGCCCTGTACTTCCCAACTTTTAGAACCCCAAACAGATTTAAGATGTATAGTATCTTTCCACAGTTCATAGCCCCCTATTGCTAATTGGTCAAGAAAGGACTTAGAATATAGTAATTTAGTGTGGGTGAGTCTAACTTTGGAAGAGGACTTAGCAGTCATCTTAAAATAAAATGAGTCCGGATTAGTTTGATTAAAATCAGTAAAATATGTAAACTTTTTCAGAAGTGATTTTGAGCTGCCCTCAACGGGAGTTGGACAATGTTCCCATTGTGTGTAATTAACCACATTTCTAAATGTGTTTGCTTTGTGCAGAAAATGATTGCCATAATGTTGGGCGCAAAATACAAATCTTCAGCATCAAAAGCAGCATAATATTTCAAATCAGAAAACAGGGCCTGGAAATCCCAATCATCAGAGCGTATATTTTGTTTAACCACATCCCCCATTGAAACACGTAGTACATTGGGAACATTTATAACCTCAGTGGGGCCGTGGATCTGAAATTTAACAGCATCCCATACAATCCCATCTAAAATGGCCAAGCTGTAATGTTAACAAATGTCTGGTCCCTCTTCATGATGTGAGATGAGGAGTGGGGTGCCAAAGTTCCATCAATTAGTCTAATTGAAGTTCTTTCCTTAACATATACAAAACGGAAAAAATACACCACAAATCCAATCGAAAAGAACATAAAAAATAGAAAAAAGCACTAGCCAAATGTAAGTCCATGGGGGTATCAAAAAATGTTTTTTAAACCAAACAGCAAAAATCGAAATTTTCAATGGAGACTTTGATGTAGTAGAGTCAGTATCAAATGAAAAGCGTGACTGGTTAACTGCAGTTGTTTGCAAATCAGGCATCGACAAATCTGTGGGATAGGTATACTCAGTATCATCAAGGGGATCACCAACAGGTGGATTCAATAAAGGTTTGGTTACTGTATGCATCTCGATGGCAACGTCAGGCCTGGTGGAACTCGCCGGAGCCAAAACTGAATTTCTCAGCATTGCTGGACAAGAGACCGCTGGAGTCATACTAAGAAGAATCGGCCACTCGCTGTAATTTGACATTGTCAATAGAGATGTACCTGTTTTCCTTGCGACCAGGAAGTGGAGGTAAAATGACTGTTCTTGTGCCCTGCACTCCAAGCACAGGAACTGGTGCACAATATGAGGGGCCGAACTCTTTCTTGTTCTCCACCTTCTCATGGACCAGGGCATCGACTCGGGGTAGCCAGCCAACTACCGGGAACTGAAGAATAGCATCAGATGTGGAGGGCAAGTGTTCCTTTGCAAGACTGTCTCTGGTCTTTTGTACGTTTTGTAAAATAGCAGAATGTTCCACTACGTCAAAGGATGCAGCAGACGCCGCCATGTCTAGACTCTCAAGGTCCGGAACAAACATTTTGATGCCAAAGAGCATTTCGTATGGGGTCCGCCCACCCAGAGACCTTCTAGGGAGATTATTAAGTGCACACTGAACGCTATAGAGATGGGCCAGCCAGTTCCTGCCACTACCTAAAACCCTAGCTGTCAAGGATTGCTTTAAGTCACGGTTCATCCGCTCACAACTATTGCCCTCAGGCCTGTATGGAGACGAAAATTTGACTTGGACCGCCAATTAACCCATGGCATCCTTGTACGCCTTAGAGGCGAACGCTGGACCCTGGTCCGAATGAAAGGTGCCCCTTGCAAAAATTCCCACAAAGACACGCAAATCCCTGATGACAGTGTGGGCATCAGCACTTCGTGTGGCCACACCCAAACAAAGCGTGTGCACAAATCAACTGCAACTAAGATGTACTTATACGCAGTATCTCAGGAGAAAGGACCTCAGTGATCTAAATAAACACACCCAAGCGGTTTATTCGAAATGTACAACTGTGTCTGGGGCGGGCGCGCAGCAGTTGAAGGTTTAATCTGCTGGCATATATCACAATGAAGGACATAATCACGTGTCTATTTGTACAATCCTCGCCACCAGTAACGCTGTTGTAAGAGAGATACAGTAGCTGACACGCCGGCGTGAGCCGAGGCCATGCCCTCGTGACCTGGAGTTATCAAGGTTTGCCTGTGGTCCGCGTTGGAAATCAACCTGTCACCAATGTCGCTAATTCTCACATAGGGAACTCTATCAGGACTTAAAAGATAAAAGTATTTAGAAGGGAAACCTCTAGGGTAATTACCTCCCTTCTCTGTAGCGGCAATAGCTGTCAAGATGTCATCATCAATCTTACTTTTGAAACGTGTAACTGCTGCTACTACATATGTCGCAACTGCTGCCTTGGCTGCTTCATCAGCAAGACTATTGCCAACAGCGTGTACCCCTACGTGCTGATGACTAAGAGTATGAATTACAAACACGAGTGGCAGTCGTTCTTTAAGCTCGGCCACTCGAACCCATAGCATTTTGTGTTTAATCGTGCTACCCTTGGAATCACGATAATGATTCTGAGTCCAAAAGAATACATTGTCATTGTAAGACTGAACACAGTAGTAAGAGTCACTCACAATAAGAGTAGTCACACAAGGGTCCGCGTGCTCCAGTGCAAGCACCAGAGCACGTGGCTCTACCAATTGGGCGGTATAGTCCCCTAATGTCTGTGTATGCACAACATCAGACTTGAACTCTCCATTCACCTTAGTACCAACCACTATTGCGCAGGCCGCTCAATACGCATGCTTTGACCTCGTCACCGGTTGCGCCGACCCATCAGTGTAGATGATACAATGGAAATCCTCAAGCGGGCGCATGGTCAGAGGAGCCGGATGAACTAATTCATACTGCAAGTACTCCTGAGTTTGCAAAGACTAATCAAAGACAAACTTAACATCCAGAGACGTTAAGGATGTGGCCCATTGTATCCAGCGGGGATGCAAAGCTTTTGAATTCGGTACACTGGCTTTCGTCACTGCCTCCAAGGCAGGATACGGTGTAACAGCCAACATGCGTTTCCCTAGCGACAGCGCTCGTTCTTTAAGAATCGCCACCTGCACTGCAGTCAAAACTTTTTCCACAGAAGAAAACTGCTTTTCAGCCGAAGTGTACAAGTGTGACTTGTAAGCAATAGGGACTGTGTCACCCTCATTAAAAGTCAGGTATGTGAAACCCACCGCCCCAGGCACAATTCGTATTACCAGGTTGGTGTGGTTGTCACGAGTCAGTAAGTATTTAGATTCAAGAAGATCAGACTGCAAAAATTGCAATACTGCAGAATGTTCAAGCAGCCAGCAAGATTTGGTGAAAGTTGGTTGTACCAAGGCATAAAGAGACTTGATACGCTGGGCATAATTGGGAATGTAAGAACGCCCGAAATAAAAAAAAAACAGTAAAGATTGTAGTTTTTTCAGAGTTGTCGGAGCGCACAGCTGTGCGCATTTCTCCAGGAAGTGAGGTGCTAAACCTCAACCTTCATTGTTGAGCTCATAGCCCAGGAACAACACTGTGTACTCTGCAATGTGTGACTTTGCAAAGTTAAATATGTAACCGAAGTCCGCAAACATACAAATGATGCGGTCAACGCGACACAAATGCGGCCATAATTCTTCATCAGTGAGATAAATGTCATCATCATACGAGCATCCATCAGGGTTGAGTCTCTCCAAAAGAGAGACTATGCGGGCGGCAAAGACGCCTGGACTGTTCTTATAGCCCATAGCCAAAAACTGTTTTTGTTTGCAGCCACAGGTGAAAGCTGTCCATTGACTACTAATAGAGGACAGATTATGGCTAAAAAAGCCATTGAATACGTCAAGTGTGGTCTTAAACCGTTTACGCACGAGACTATTCACAAGGGCAGAACTGTGAGTATTGTGTACCGCGCAGGTTCTACAATGAGAGTTCAAAGGCCAGTAATCCAATACCAAACGGTACGAGCCATCAGGCTTGGTCACAGTAAAAAGAGCATTATTCATCGGAGACACACATGTTTCAATCACACCTTGATATTCCAATTGGTCAAGGATTTCCGCCACGGGAGCTTTCGCCTCCCGTCGCATGGGATATTGGGGTTGAGGCTGTGGCATAGACTGCAATGGTATCTCATGTCAGGGGGAAATATTGTCCCATCCACACTGAGTACGGTATAACGCTGGTGCAAGCACCTTAGCCCACTCTTCTACAAAATTCAGGGCCTGTTCTTTTGGCAGTGTGTGTGAAACTAGGGAGGATTACCTCCTCCCCTCTCGGAGCGGCCAGAACAAACGGTGGGGGCCAATCAGCCTCCGCTAACAAAGTGTTATAGGTAGTAGTCAGATTTACCTAAAATACCCCTTTTATAGTACGTTGTATGTCACCTTCAATTAAAAAGACTATATCATAAAGTCTTTCAGGGAGAGCCACTCTAGTGTCAGCTGTCTCCACAGCAATGAACGTGTCAGTTGCTGTCACCTTCAGAAATGGACGCAATGCTTCCCGCACTACTGTAATTTCCGCCGAGCTGTCTAGCAGCGTCAGTGCCCATGTCAGGTTCCGAAGCTGTGTTCTCACTATCTGTGGCATACCACGTTGTTAAAACGGCAACTTTCTTCTTCTGAAACTAGGGTATTTGACGTGGAGAGCCGTCTTGCTTGCCTTTACCTTCGGTCTTGCAGGGCTGCTCTCGCTTTTGTTGGGCACCCCGACCTCTGCCGCTTTCTCCTCCACCGGTTGGTGAGACCGATGTATCCTGCAATGAGCGAGGAGAACGTTGATCAGGAACCTGAAAACGATCAGGTGACTTTATATTAGCGCGGTCGCGCAAATCATACATGCGCTCAGTAGACACAGGTACTGGCGAAGCAGAACGTGACCCCTGTTTCTGTTGCTGTTTTCCCTGTTTTTTATTCTTATTCCAATTCTGCTTTGGAAAATTGGTGCGTTCATCCTTATCAGAATTTGCCACCTTAGTTTGCTTTTGTGCTGCTGTCTTAGCAAAAGGCTTAACACCCAAACTATTGCGGCCAATGGTCTTATAAGCCTCCACAGTGATTTTCGGTAACTGCCTGGGTTTATCGGCATCGGGGACATCGCGTAAAGCATTAGACACCTGGAAGTTCACCGCATCTCCCTTAACATTAAGAAGGACTAGATCGGAAACTACATCAAACACTCCAACGAGTCTCATTCCCAATTCAGCAGCCGCCTCCGCACCGTGTTCATCTTGGACACGCTTAATGACGGAGGGTAGGACAGCCATGGACGGAGTGCCGAGGCACTTAGTATAGACTGTCGCAAATATCTTACCCCAGGTCTCGCAATCAGGAACCTCCAGTATTAAGTCTTTCTGCAAACTTATCGTTAGTATCCTGTGTTTCTCAACAGGAGTCGTATTAGGAAATACTGCTTCCAGCTGGTCAAATTTTACTGCAAGCCAAAAAGGCATATCATCCTTATCATGGGGCCGCTTGCCCATAACCGAATTAACCATGACTGGATTCATTTTCACCCTGGCCGGTCCAGCACCAGGTGGCCTCACCTGGACGTTGCGGGAAACGTATTGCACTAAAGACCGATGCACTCCAACCAGGGAGGCATAGAGCACATGTAACTCAGCAATAGTAACATGTAGATAATGCAGATGCGGCGTGTTACCGGCCAAAACCGGCCACGTGGCCCCGGGAATAGACAAAGGGCCCGACCGAACCGCCGTTACCGATTGGGGAAGGGCGCCATCTAACCAAACTCGATGCTGGCAGGCAGTAATAGGAATCTCCAGTGTCCTATATGGGGTGTAGACTAAAGGCATGGCAGTGGGGAAACGTCTGAGAGGCTGCATTAACTGCAGGAAAGGTAATCCAAAAGTAGAAGAGTTCAATGGGTACGCCACTTCAGCACTCACCACAAAAACAATCGCCATGCCTTCCAAGGTGACGCCATACGTCTGTAAATGATTGCGGGTGGCTACCCTACTATGCGGTGGGATATCAACGTCGGCCATAAGGACACAGTAGAGAAAAAACAATGCAATGAAATGTAGCACAAATGGGTAGTAATTCAAAGTAAGAACCTTTTTTAAATTATCAAGCTTGAAAAAACCTATGCAACTATAGGTAGGGTAATCCATCACCACTGACAACCGGAAACAGTAATGAGGGTGTCGAGGACTGTTATAAGCACTACTCGAGAGTCTCAAATATAAGACCACATCGTTAGGTGCGCCATGTTGCAGGGGTTCTGCTCATACACAGAACTGTGCACAGAGACCCAGGACCTTAGTGAATTGTGGTGGACCAAAAACTCACCTCAGTACATAGAACCCCCTAACTGACTAGCATCAGTGTCACATTAGCTCTTCATCCTATAGCAAAGGTACCAATGATTAGACAACACAGAACATGCGACTTAGGATACACTCAGGAATGGTAAGAATCAAGAACACTCTTTCGTTATATTCTCATAGCAGTCCACAACATGGGTAAAAAGAGACACGATAAAGTTTAAAATGTTTATTTTAACGACGTGCTCTAAGATGCAGTATTTTTTCTAACTTAAGCAGGCATATGATTAAAAATAATACAATCTGCATTGTTACAATTCCATAAAACACAAAGGGAGAAATCATATTATAATGATAGTGGAAATAGGTCTTATAGTGCCTTGTCTGCCACCCTCCCTAGCTATGTTTTATAATAATAGAAGAAGGTCTCTTAGGCTTGAATGGGGAACCCCATACCTCCAAGATCAGTAGAGATGAACCATATCGGGATCTGCAAAAGCTCTCTCTCTGGAAACTGATTTTCTCCAAGTGTTCAAATCATGCATGCAGTGTAATATTAAAGGTGCCAGAATTTCAGCTACCTGCAGCTGCGTTCATGTTGTATCTAGAGCATGAGCTGATCAGCCCGAACAACACCTAACATTGTTATGATAACCTTGGAGGCTTCAGCACTCACTGTGCAGACAAAGGTCGATATGTAAGCCTAAGGATGTTGAAAACAAGCCATTCTCATGTGAAGAATTTCACGCAGTCTAACTTACAACAACAGTTACATGTAGTGTTATGTGCAAAAGCAGCAAAAAGGTAAAATGGCGTTTAAACTTCTAATAAGCCTATGCTAACATAGCAATGAGCGCAAGCAGGGCCCTGCCTTCACTACAGATGTAATTTCATCTGTAGGATGATTTACAATATTTATAACTGAATCTGCTTAACTAAGGCAGATGTCAGTAGAATTGTATTTGGTGTGCGAGTTACGGTCTGTGTGACATTTTGTCATCAATCATCTTTGTTTTCTTGACATACAAACGGAGCCTATTTCAATACAAAGGGTCAAATTAGAAAATTTCAAAACTTTATTACGACAGTTGCCATAGTCTACAACATAAGAAAGTGTGCCAAAATCATTTTATGCAGAAATAAGCTTGAAGGAAAGGTAATAAACTGCCTTAGACATGTTTGTAATCAAAGATAGAATACTATCCCGCGATGAGTCCCAGTTTATCTAGCCTCTTTCTCCAGGACTCTTGACAGGAAGATGGGTGTTAGATTCACCACAATGTTTTTGGTTACCACTGTTCTAGTAATTTTTTTTTTTGTACTCAGTAGTGTGACCCATGCTCTTTTAAAATTACCGGGAACAAATCTATTTGGAATTGATTCATTCACAATCTTAGCCAGAGGACACTTCAGAATTACATAGCTTAATGTTCCAGCCTCCCACAATTGACAGCAGGTTGACATTTCAGAATTGCATAGTTTAATGTCCTAGCCTACTCAGATTGAGTGGATTCTGCACTACAAACTGTTGGTTTTAAACATTTTAAAATCCCTGTGATTTTCCCTAACCTAACTTCTAGAAATAAAATGTATCCTGTCCTGCTCTTGTACCTAATTATGCGTTGTATGACTCTCTTAACAAACATAGAATAAACATATCAGACCTATATTTCTTTAAAAAAAAATTCTTTATTAGCATTTCAGTACAACCATCACACTGTGTGATTAACACACATCGGGGAGAGAGAGTTTTGTACATACGTTATGTTGAAGAGAGAAACGGCATGCAGAGTATGGCATGTTACATATTAGCAATCCCAGTTTCCGCATTTAACAAAGACATTTTAATGATTGGGGCCCATACCCGATGCAGCTCTGACCTACTAAGGACATATTGTCATAAACTATTGGCGTTGGGGTGCTTTTCTTACTCCACTGGCGTTACAGTTGGGGTGGGGACTCGTGCGCATACATTGTAAGAATGGATCCCAGATGTCTTTTGGACGAGATTGAGGGGGCATCATCTCCCAAAAATGGGCCATCTGGTCCTCACAATAAGCAGCGTTAATAGCCATGTCGACACTGAGGGAACCACCCTTCTACCCCAAGGGAGTGTGGTACAGCCTATGTAAGAACTTGAAGTGCATACGGCGCAAACTGTAGTTGAGCGAAAGGGCTGCAGTTTGCGTACAGCAGTATAGCTATTGTTCATCAGTCACAGGAGGATCCATAGAGCCTGAGCGGCAGGGACGCACAACTGTGCTTTGTCTTGCATCACCGTATAAAATCTGGTGACGAGTCGACGGTGCGAGGTGTGTGAGAGTATGTGTTCAAGTGCATGTACCGTCGGGGGAGGGGCTGGAAAGGTGGTGTGAGGTGCACAACATGTGGCCCTAAGTTGTGTGTAAAGAAGAGTGTGAGAAGTTAGCCTGGCATATGCTGTCCACTAGTTCTAGTGGGCACCTTGCACCAGTCTAATCGACCCTTATTGGTGATGGTTGTAAAGTCAACCTTATAGAAAGCTATCCTAGTGGTAGCATTAACCAGCAGTCTTCAGGCTAAGACTTCAGTAGGCGAGTTAAGCAAGTTGTTTTACCATATATAATCCCTTGAATACCAAATGAAAGGACACCACACAAGGTATATATCAAATATATATGTATTTAATGTAAACACAACCCCTCTGCACTCTTTATGAGGTAAGAGGTAAAAATACAATACAAGTCACACAGTTAATACACAATAAGTTGTACAGTGTACGTTATGCTCTAGGGCCCTCACTAACCATATACTAAGAGAGTGATATAAGTATCACGTGAGAGCTAGAAAGCAGGCCTCGGGCCTGTAGAATCGCTGGGGCTACACTAAACAACCAGTTGTTAGGAAGTAGGAGACCCACGGGAGCCGCGTGCAGTGTCTAAACACAAGCGCGGGTTCCCATTGACTTTCTATGGTGTTCGTAAAAGTTACAAAGTTAAAGATTAAGGACACTTCCGGATGGACTAGGATGGAACCCTTTCAAACTAGGACACTTCGAGAGTCAAGACCCATGGAAGCACCGGAGTACTCGAGTTACCTTACCCAGGGAAGCCGGGTGCATAGGTGTCTTTTCGTGTCGGGTTTCGTCGTCGTTTTCTATGGAGAGCTGCAAAGAAGTGCTGCAGGCGACCAGAGGAAAAGTGTCCGGGTGGATCCAAGGGTGGATCGGATATGTGAAGAACCTGAAAGCAGAGGGGACAGAGTCTGGGTCACTAGCCAGTGACCAGGAAGGAACCAGGCGATGTCGGGTGCTTTGCAGGTTAAGATGGTGAGCTTGTCTCTTCAGCCACGAGGTCCAGGAGGCATAGACAATGACCAGGAGCTGGATTCGAGCTGTCCCATGATGGATCTAGCTGACTGCGGTGTCGGTATCCGAATTGGACCCAACAAACCTTGGCAACCGCAACCCACGCAGGATGTCGAGATTGGCTCTGTTGCAGACCAGCAAGGTCTGGGGCGCTTCTCCTTTTGAGGGAAGCTGGGGCAAGCCCGGAGCAACCAGGAAAGCAAAGTAGTTTCAAGATGGCGTCTTCGGGGGGCTCAATAGCCAATGGGCAAGCAGCCGGGAAGACTCGTCGAGCACAAATGTGAAGGCGGGGCCCACGGGACACTCGCAGAGTGTGGGGGCCTGGGCTTAGGTGCAAATGATGTTCGGGGCTGGGGCTTCTCGCACCCCAATGCGCAACTTACTGAGGCTTCAGGAAAGGAGTGCAGTTAGCAAAATGCAGGATGTCCAAGATGTCCGGTCCCACGTCTCTCGTGTCTGCCACGGGTCTCAGCTTTGCTGTGGATGTAGGTCGGGGTCAGAGAAGTTTGGAAGTCTATTTCTTGAGTCACAGAGTCGTCGGGTTCCAGCGGGAGCCTTGAAACTGCAGACCGGCAATGTTGCTGATGGTGCCTGTTTGAACAGGGTGGTCACTCCTTGACCACAAAGGAGATGTCTTTCGTCTTCTAGTCAGAATAGAATGTTGAAGGTCCAAGAGTTCTGTATCAAAGTTTCGTTCCAGGATAATCTGAAGTTCTGGGGACACAGCTCCTATACTTAAACTAAGGATGGGGGCTGGATTACCTGACTAGGTCGCTCCTATGGGTGGACCTGAGAAGGGAGTGGTTACACCCCTTTCCCTTTGTCCAGTTTCGCGCCAGAGCTGGGTCTGGAGTGCCCCAGCAACTGGTTTGAACCAGGCTATGCATGGATCACCTTGTGTGCCCCAGGCAGTATCTAAATGCATTCACTGAATGCAGCCCTCCCTGCCCCAATACACTAAACCCCTGTCTGGGGAGGTGCCAGCACCTCCCTAGACAGGAAACCTATTGTCCAGGCCTCTCCTGCCGAGTTTCGTCCAGCAGCAGGAGGTCAGACTCGTGTCTGTGGCAGCAGCATCCATTTTGTGATGCTAAGGCTCTGTTTAACTTTAACAGGGTAAAGCAGTAACATACGTGTCTTTTCCCTCTAGAAGGGTGGAATGCTACCCCCGCTGCCAGAATTGGCGGGGGTTAGTATTCCAAAGTGTTTGACACCTTACACGACATGTTTTGATAAAGCCAAACCAAAGTTATCATTAACCACGAGGATTATAATGCACTTAAGAGTATATGTAGGTATGGCTATATCATAGAACAGCTATAAGGAGATGGTTCCGAAAGCTGCAGAGGGGCTCAGCTCATGCCAGAGCACCCTCTCACATAAAGCACTCTGCCTCCAGGATTGTCGAGGCCTACCATAGGAGTGGCTTATAGGTGTATATGTGTCTATATGTAAAGGTAGATCTAGGTATACTATATGTAAGTAAGGGGTGATTGCACCACCTTACCCAGGCTGTGTGAACAGACCTGTGGTGTCAGTTTGGAAGGCAAACCAGGGGTGGCACAATACGTGCTGCCACCCCTGGTGGGCCTAGGGTGCACCTATGCGCTGGGTACCTATGGTACACTATACAGGGGCTCACAAGGGTGACCCAGTAACCAGTCGGGTATGCACCTAATGTGCATGGTATCAATTTAGAGAGAGAACAGCTGGGCTGTGGGTCTGATTAGCAGGCCCACAGCCACATTAAAGTCGAAAAACCAGAGAATCACAGCAAAAAGTGGGGGTGACCATAGGAAGCAGACCCTATTCTCCTACAAAGAGTAACCAACATATTAGGTTTAATGATACCAGTCGGGGCAGGTGCTGCTAAGAACTGATCATTCAGGTACAAGTCTGCGAACGTAGAAAGGAGCTTATTCTTGGCCCGCTTACACATTCCACTATCCATCATTGACGGTACTGTGGGGTTGTGTGTTATGGGTATGGAGGGGGCATATAAACCATCGCAGCCCCATCTCATGCACTCCATTGTGTCTGCTGCAGTACGTGTGTGTTTGTAGGACTGATAGAGTGCTGTAGCAAGCGGGACCAGAGCACCCAGGTCCGTCTCCACTGTGACGTGCGGTTGGAATTTCACCAGATACAACCAGAAGTGCAGATATTGGGCCTGAGCACAGAGGGCATACAACTGCATGTCATGTGCATTGAGACCACCCTGGTTGAAGGGCAACGTAAGAGTTTCGATTCGAGGCTGTTTCCCAGCCCATGTCAGGGTAATTAAGTTGGGCCGTAGGCTTTTTGAAAAAGTGCTGTGTAAGTGGCATGGGGAGATTGTGGAAGAGATATAAAAATGTGGGTAACACAACCATTTTAACGATGGGCAGTCGGCCTGTCAGCGACAATGGAAGGTTTTCCAGGCCGAAATTCTCTCTTCTAACCAGGACATTGCTCTGCCATAGTTGGCCTGCCAGAGTTCGCTCATATCGCGATGAAGCCATACGCCCAAGAATCTGACAGGCTCTGACGCCCACTGTAAGTTGAACTCTGACTGGAATGGTGTTGTGCTTGCAGTTAAAGGAACTATAACCAACTTAGCCCTGTTTATGGCTACGCCCGACAACCCCCCCAAACGAAACAACCTCCCTGATGACGAGGTTTATTTTCCTGGTGGTGTCTAATGTAAAGTGCCACATCATCTGCATACATGGAGATCAAGATTCCACGCTCATGAAACTGTATAACCCGTTGGGCGTGATGCTGACGTAGTCTAGCTGCTAGCAACTCCATAGCAAGTGCAAATAGGAGGGGTGACAGAGGGCACCCATGCCTCGTGCTGCGAGATATTGCGAATTGTCGGTTAGTAGTCTATTCACCCGCAGTCTAGCGGTGGAGGAAGTATATTGCAGCTTGAGGGTTAGGAATTTCCGACTAAACCCCAGGTGCTGCATCAATTGGAATAGGAAGGGCCACTCTAAAGAGTCAAATGCCAGAGTTCTAAGATTGTGAGTTGTAGAGCGGTCCGGCATGAACCTCGACTGATCCAGGTGGATCATTACAAGAAGCAATGGAGCTAGGCGAGTCACAATCAATTTAGCTAAAATTTTATTATCAACGTTTATCATTGACAGCGGTCTATAGGAGTTACATGATGTGACTGGTTTCCCGAGCTTAAGGATAGTGACAATCATTGCGTCTTCAAGTCATTGATGCAGGAAGTTCTCCCGATTATACGGATTCTTGATACATAGCGAGCAGGTGTGGGGTTAGTAGAGAGGCCAATTCCTTATAAAAGGATGTCGTGAGGCCATCGAGACCGGGTGCCTTGTCATAAGGGATGCTGCGTATAACCTACTGGATTTCCTCCTTTGTAAACGGGGAGTCTAAATATTGGCTGTACGTCATCTAACCACACTAACTGGATTGTTTCCAAGTATTCTTTAATGTAATCAGAGTGTAACTGTGATTTGGTTGAGTAAAGGTCAGAGTAATAAGAGGCAATCGTATTCAGTATTTCAGTGGGATTTGTGTGGTGTCGTAGTTGTCCGTCAGTAAGACCCACAATATAATCATCGCTTTATTAGGCCTAATAAGTTGGGCTAACGTCCTGCCCGGGCGCTCTCCCTCCCCATATCTACGTGCTTTTACCTCCCGGTTCAGAGAGCGAACTTCACGGTCCGCCTCCTCATAATACTCTGATAGCGTTTCCAGTATTCTTGCCAGAACACACTTGTCAGTTTGAAACAATTCAAGCTCCATTGCTTTCAGCTCAGACTCCAGTTGTGTAAGTCGTGAATGGATATCCCTTAATATTCCTGCTTCTTTCGCAATACAGACCCCGCGGATGACAGCCGTAAAGGCCTCCCATAGCACAGATGCCTACTTGACCGATTCAGCATTCACTGCAAAATAGTCAATCATAGCGGATCGTACTTCTGATCGAAAGACCTTGTCGTGCAGCGAGCCAGCCGGCAGACGCCAGGAGAAGGCCTCGGAACGTCCTGGGGTAGCGCCAATCCCAACATTACCGGGGAATGGTCGGAGAGTTTGTGGGGGAGTATTGAGGTGCTGGTTGTCCATGTCTGGAACTCGCTAGTGACAAGCCAATAGACAATGTGCGACCATGCTCCCGTAGCAGACTTACTACATGTACCCTCCCTGTGTGTATCATGTACGATCGCCAAGCATCAACTGATCTTTGATCTTGTATTAGGGTGTGAAGTTGTGTCGCGGCCCTTGGGTGCGGGCGGCGCAGCGCTCTAGACCTATCCATATCTGGATCGAAGACAACGTTGAAATCTCCTCCCCAAATTATCGCTCCGGGTCTTAGATGCACAATGTGATGCCATACCTCACTAAAAAATTCAGGGCAATCTGTGTTGGTGCCGTAAATACAAGCAAGCATGATTGGATGTTGGTGCAGGGTACCAGCTAAAAGCACAAAGCGAACTTCTGAGTCTGACTTAACATGTGTTTCCATGGTTAATTTTTATGGATCAATATGGCTACTCCCCGGGCATAATTGGAGTAGCATGAGATGTGTGTCTCTGCGCACCATCGAGCACGTTAACGAGCAGTGTTATAGGAGGTGAGGTGGAGCTCCAGTAGGAAGCATATGTCGGATTGGTGTCATGTGAGGTATGTATGTATGAGGCTGGCTTTTCTGGCATCATTTAGCCCACAAACATTCCAAGTAAGGCATTTAATGCCTGTGGTCATGCTGCAATATGGGGGAAGTGGCTGATCTGATTGCATCTGATGTCATAGGTGCATGCGTGGGACAATTTTGTGGTGTGGAAACCGTTGGTTATGCAATCGAAGTGTGTGAGCATAACCAAGCGCAATTCTCTCATTCTATCAATAGAGGCTGGGAGGGGAAAAAGAGTAGGGAAAATGACCTATGTTAGATCAAGTGTGTGTGTACTAACCAACACAATAGTGGCACACTGTGAACTGATAGCCCACCCCCACCCACTCCAACCCTTGAACTCGGTTGAGATACCCATTCCCACCCAGAAACCACCAGAACCCCAAGGTCAGTAGTGAGGCTTGCATAACAAGTAGCCAATAACTCAAGTAAAATCCCACAGAAATAGAACTCATCCCAGGGGGGGCAGAGGAGAACCAGGCAAACACCCCAGCCGAGTCTAGACTGGGTGGCTGAATCAACAGCTGTCGCTCACAGTGTTATACATCAGGGAGCAGAACTTTCGCATTTAACTCGCAGCAATCATTTATCAATTGCCACCCGCTGTCAACAACAACAGGGCGCCGTGTATCAACTCTGATGAGCTCCGGGGCAGAGTGCCTATGGAGAACGCACTAGTCATTGTCATCCAGCGATGTAAATTCCTCGCTGCGCAGGGATCAGATTCTTGGTAACTTAATGAGCTGCTTTTCCGCTAGTAAAAAAGTGCGTCTTTCCTGCGTGACCAATTCTCAGTTTGGCGGGGTACATGAGAGCATATTTAATCTCTGCTTTTTGCAGGATTTTCTTGGTGGGTAAGAATTCTTTCCGAGCTGCCTGGACCGCGACAGTAAAATCCGGGCAGAAGGAAATCGCATTGCATCGGAACTGCACCGCTCCCCGGTCCCTGGAGAGGTGCACCACTACATCTCTGTCCTTGTAGTTGAGGAGGTTCATGATTATAGGGTGCTCCAGAGCGCCCGGGGTGGCCGCGGTGCTAAGAATCTATGCGCCCGCCCGCTCGATGATCAACACCGGTAACAGAGCGGCCCCAAAAAATTCCTTAAGCATGGTCGTGACATAGTCTCTAATATTGTCGACAGACGTGGACTCTGGAAGACCTATAATTCGCAAATTATTTCACCTAGACCGGGCCTCTAAATCTTCATTTTTAGCTTTGATGATGGCTAGGACCTTGTTCATGCAGAGCAGTTGCTCACTAGTCGAGGTCTGGTGGTCGTCGATATCGGAGACCCTACTTTCAAGATGGTCTAAGAGATCTCTGTGTTTGTCAATCCTCTTGCTCATTTTGTCAAGGCGCTGCGCCATCCCATCTAGCATACTGTCAATCACCTTGAGACTGGTTTTACATCCAAAAGGATCTCCTTGAGGGCTTCATCGCGACCAATCGCCCCCGCGGGGAGGTCCGAGGACTGGAGCCTCCCCGTAGCTACTGGTGAGAATGGTGCGCAGTCAACCGCATATCGTGGGACATCATGAGGCCGGCGAGGCGGTAGGACCGGGCACTGTGGCCTACAACCTGAAGTGAGGAGAACCACTGAGAGCGGGTGGGGGCCGGGGTGGTGCGAACTGGTGGCCCTGCAGGCTGGGCCTCCATGTGGGGTCATGCTGCTGGGCAATGGTGGTCACCTCGGTCCCCTTGGATATGTAGACACAGTGTGTTCGTTTGGGAGTCTTGCAGCTGTCTTCTCTGTGACTTGGAGCCTGTTGGTGAGTTGGGAGGTGATGCTGACATAGAGAGTGTTTCCATAGTCCAGTCTGCTGGTGAGAAGAGCTTGTTTGGCAAATGGCCCAGTGGAGCTATTTGAAGATTTTAGCTTGAGGGTGTGGAAAAGGTGAATGCAACTAGGTTGACTTGGTTGGTCATCGAGATTTGGTTGTCAATCACAATCCCTAGGTTCTTGCCGAACTGACTGGGCGTGAAGATGGTTCTAGCTGTGTGGACCACCAGCCTAAAGTCTTTTTTGAAGAGAACCACTTCAGTTTTCTCGCTGTTGAGTTTCAGGCAGTTGATTCTCATCCAGTCTGCGATCTGGGACATACTGCTGATGAAGTTTCCTTTGATGTTCGAGGTGTCCTCAGATAGGGAGAGGATAAGCTAAGTGCTGTTGGCATACCAGATAATGCTGAGTCTGTGTGCATGGATAATGTTGGTGAGTGGAGTCATGTGGATGTTAAAGAGTGTGTGACTCAACGAGGAGCCTTAAGTGATGTCGCAGATCAGGCTCGAAGCAGTGAATGACAATTAGGCTAGGCTGACTGCATGTGTCTTGAGAGAAAGGACCTGATCCAGTAAAGTGCCTGGCCACAGATTCAAGTCTCATGGAGGTGCTATATGATAGTGAGGTGGGAGATTGTTCCAGATGCAGCCAACATCTCTAGTAGAATGAGTCCCACTGTGTTGCCCCTTCCTTGATAAGGGAGGTGTCATCAATGGCTGCAGTTATGGCTATATGTGCTATGGTTAGGCCTGAATCCAGTCCAGGAAGGGTCCTGGAGGTGGTTGCCATTAAGGTGGTCAGCTAGTCGGATGTTACTAAGCTTCTCTATGACTTTGTCCAGGTAGAGGAAGGGAGAGACGGGTCTACAGTTAGCCAATGTGATGGGGCCCGCTGACGGTTTCTTCGTTAGGGGCAGGATTGGGGCATGTTTCCAAGAGTTAGGGAAGGTGGCAATGGAGATAGAGACACAGAGAATTGGCCTGTGAAAGTGAAGATGGGCTCAAGTCCTTTGGTGAAGATGAAGAATGGACAAGGATCTGAAGGGGGTTCTACGTGGATAAGCGCATGGTGTTGGCGGTTTCTGTAGGGGTGATGGCTGGTCAACAGGTCAGGGTAGAGTCTGTGGTATCCTTGTCCTCTGAGTGGGGAATTTCGAGGGTGGAGAGGTCCGGTTGGGAGGTGAATTTGTTGTAGAGGGTGTTGATTTTGTTGGTGAAACAATAGTAGAGTTGGGAGCAGATTTGCTGTGATAAGGCGATGGCCATGGAGCTGGCTGAAGAGGATGTGAATTCCTTCACTATAGCAAATGTTTCTTTTGAGGTGTTGGAGCTGTGTTGGATTCAATCAGTGAGGGCTAGGTACTTGGTGGTTCCGATTCAGTGGTGATAAATCCGAAGTGCTGATCTGTAGGTGTCTC
Source organism: Lissotriton helveticus (assembly GCF_964261635.1). Classification (NCBI taxonomy): domain Eukaryota; kingdom Metazoa; phylum Chordata; class Amphibia; order Caudata; family Salamandridae; genus Lissotriton; species Lissotriton helveticus. The sequence continues at coordinate 134,270,406 of NC_136068.1, read as the reverse complement.
TGTCAATGTTATTGTGTGTGGCTCCACCATCGTTCCATCTGCTTGCAGTGACACTTGATGAGTCTAAGGTCTTCTGTGCACCAGCTTGCTTGTGGTTTGGCCCAGTGTGTGGAGATTATTTTATGGGAGTCACGGAGTTTGCGTAGGTGGTGATCCATGTGTTGCGATTTGTGAGGGAACAGGTGAGGTTGTGGTGGTGGAGTGGGCATTGTGACTGAAGCTCGTGATTCAGATGTCTTTAGTGTGCTTGTTCTAGTTGCGCCAACATGTGTGAGTGGTTCTAGGTTGATTGGATAGATGCAGGCTGAAACTGACAATGGAGCTGTCAGTCCAGGACCTTGTAAGCTAATCACTCTCATTACAAGATGAACCTACCTCACTGAAGTACATTGGTGCTTCTGTTCACCTGCTTAAGGCCCACACGCATCAAAAAATGAATTTGCGGTTCCTTAATAGCGAAAAATAAGGAATCGCTATTACGGAATCGCAAAACCCAATGCAGCAATAAAATTGGTAAATATTTGCGAATCGGTAAAAATCGCTAATACCATTAGCGATTCCCTGTTTACTGAATCTGTAATTGCGAATTCGCTATTACAGTATCGCTAATTGCGATTTACCCGTATTGCTGCATTGCGATGACATCACAACCAGGAAGTGATTCACTAAATCCAGACACCTGTATACAGGGAGAGGAAGAGGAGGAGGAGGAAGACTAGTGGAGCTCACCCTGGGGAAACTGTATTTTGAGCAGAAGCTGTGACAAAACAACACCATGGCCACAGAAAAAGCACACAAAAAAGGGGAAGGCAGGAAGAGAAAGATACAATTCAGTGACAAGGAACTTGAAATCCTTACTGAGGGAGTGGTGTTGAAACATGACCAGCTGTTTGGGATACTATCCCTGCATGTTGCTGAGTCTGTCAAGAGAAAGGTCAATGCTGTGGGGGTAACACATCGTGACATCCCTAAGGTGCAGAAACGATGGTACGACCTGCGCAGCCGAGCAAAAGAAAGGGTGGCAGATAGGCTAGCCGCAGCCAAAAAACAGGAGGGGGACCATCTACCTATTGTGTAAACACCCTACTGGAGGACATGGTGGAATCCACTCTGTAGACAGAGGCAGTTGTTAGGGTTAAACAGATCGACATCTCAGGACATGTGGGTACCTCCCAAGGTAAGAGCGCAGCTAAACATATTTTTATGTCAAATCTAGTCCCAAACTGCCTCAAATGCATACCCTGCATAGTGTAGCACACCTGAGTCCAGTCCACCTTTTACTTGCAACACCCTAATGCATTGTGGGAGTTGTATACAGACAAATGTAAGGGCAAGGCATGGAGAGACTAACACAGCTCTACTGCAGCAGAGTACAGCAAGGAAGTGACAAAAGAAAACTTTTTACATTACATATGTAAATTTAATATACCCTTGCAGGCGCTATGTTACAACCATGTGCAAACAAAAACAAACTGAACTTGCACTGTTTTAATCACAGATGCAGCATAGGAAAGTGACGTGGCTGATGACCACAAGTCTGAGGGACATATGGAACAGCCTGATGGGGGACAAGAAATACCAGCATCCTCACCCATACCTGCTCCCACTCGCCGCAGGAGAAGAGTCCAACCACTGCCTGATTTGGAGAGTGATGAGGACAGCCAAGCAGGAGCTCACACACAGCAGCCTGCCCATACACCACCATCACCACCACCAGAGCTAACAATGCCGTGCTGTTCCATGCAGTTCCATAGGCAAAGGCCCTGGGGAATCCTGACGTCTGCTGAGGACAATAGTGAACCTGCCTGCGGTGTACTTGAGGCCAGGATGGTGAGGGTCCAGCGCCTGCAAGGAAAGAATATGCATAATATGCAGGGCCAACTGGGAACAATGGCAACGCACAAGGGTGGGATTCACGACTGCCTGAGAGAGCTAACTACTGCAGTAGTTGAAGGGCACAGGGCAAACAGTGAAAAACTTGACCGTGTTGCAACAGCAATAGAAAATATGTGCAGGGTCACCCAGACTGAGCATGTCTCAAATGGCAGGATGTTTCAAGACAGAGCCACCCAGTAATCCCGTGAGGACTGGGTATAATCAATAACACATACACAATTGTCCTCAAAGGAATCGTTTTCACCAATTTCAATAATTAGTATTGTCACAGAAAGTGATCAATTATTTAGCTGACAGCAAGGTACATACAGTTTTTTATACAGTTTTATTATTTCTCAAAAGAATATAGTATCAAAAATTAATTTCTCAAACATGGCCACATAATACTACTCTAGATAATTGATTTTCAGTAGTATACAACACCTTCTGCACTATACATGGAAGAAATGAAATACCATGTACAATGAAATATAACTCAGTCATATGATTTTATATAACATCAATGATATTAGTAGAGGCAAAGCGGCGTCAGGCGTCGACGTTTCGGTCCTTCTCGGTTAATAAATCCATAGGACCATCCTCAGGACCAGTTGCACATAATATATCTACAGATAAATATACACATAAAAATATTTTACATTTATACACAAACCTTGCATTACAAAAAATGCATTACAAAAAATCGTCTAATCACCTCAAAGGAAAACACATGAATCAATCAAAGTGAAAACCATGAGAACCATTAAAAACCATTAAAACCCGCCACCAAGGGTGCCTTATGTACACTATATATAGCAAATCAAGGTCTTACCACTAACCACCAGCCGGTGGACGTGAGGCCTCAAAGGCAGAAATATTTTTCTCGAATCTAAAAGACAAACCAAACAAACCATCTACCTATTCCACATAGCAATTCTCCATTGCCACAAGGGTCAGTGACCAAAAACAGTAATCCTCATACTTACAAATTAATCGACTCACTCCTGTGTGAAAACTGGAAAGTACCCTGTAATACAAAGTTGTACCAGAGTCCTGTCAATTCAAACCAGACTTTACCAACTCCCCACCACAGCGTGAGCGAAGTCATAGAAATACTTACAATTCCAGCTTTTTGACTTATTCTATGATCTCCTAGAAACCAAAACAGGCTTATTACTATCTGTTACCTACAATCAACAACCACAAGAGTAATTACTCGTCCAGTATTCACACTTACTTTCATTCCAGAGCGTTCACGTCTCTCTTCCTCATGCCTTAACGGTCAGGGAGTGCTGAGCCCGGCACTTCCGGATGTTTTGACCTTTCCCTTACACCACGTGACCAGCGTTTCATAAAACGTTACTAATCTCGTTACTGCTGCGTGCGAACCATGTTATATATACACTACTCAACACCCGGATCCAACAGAGTTATAGAAGTTATCGTGTGCTAGGTACCTTAACCGGGGGAATTATAAAAGTGGCGGCCATGATGGAACGGGTAATAGAGGTTCTCTATCGTTACGATAGCCCACGTTGTGGAGAAGTGTGGCTCACTGGTTAGAGCAGGCAGACCCTGAAGCAGAGGTCAGACCCGGGACCAGGGTTCAATTCCCGACGCGGCAGGGTCTTGAGCTCAAATGTCCATGGACTCGATAATTCTCGCTTCGGTGCCTGACCTAATCATGGGTTCACACTCTGCAACTCTGGGCATTAAGCTTGCTTAATCTCCACAACGGCCCCCCTGCGGCGGGATGCCTGGCTTTCACCTTGGGGATGGCCTGTAGGGGCTATCTCACAGGGAAAAGCCAGGACGGGTTCCCAAGGCAAGCGCGGAGATACCCCTTCGGGGGTCGATTCAGGCGCTATATAAGAAACATAATAATAATAATAATAGCTATGTAACCACTTACTTAGTGTATTATTGGAGCCTCAGCCACTCTATAATACATGGCCATATTTTATCATGCGTGAAAAGTCTAACTCAAGGACCTGCTACCACACTTAAAGGCTTGATGCGAAGAAATGTATCCAAATAAAGTTCTCGTGGCCGCCATGATGGAACGGCTTTTTAATGAAGAGCAACAATCTTAAACCTCCTTGAATGTTGAAAGTAACTTGCCATACCTTGGCCGTACTCGGACACAATCAATATGAATCAATATAAATAACGATTGTACTGACCACAACCTAAAATGCAGTGATGAGGACCAGAAACTCTTATTCAGAAAAACGTAATGAAGTAGACCATATACTGCTAGGAGGGTGGACTACAGTGTCGATACAGTATGCCATTCAATCACCGAATTGAGCCCCTTCGCCACGGTATCACAAGTCCAGATCCACCTGTTTTCCCTTAGAGTGAGGAGACGATTGACATTATGATAACATCTGGTGCATTTAATAACATCAATAACAAACCACAACATTTCATCTGGTCGATGTGACATCTTGATATAATGTTCCACCAATGGGGCTGTCATTACATTACATCTAATGCGTGATTGGTGCTGCATTACACGTTTCTTCACTTCCTGTGTGGTCTTCCCTATGTATGACAGGGAACACGGGCATTGAATACAATAGACAACATTTTTCGTGTTACAATTCGACTGGTGTAGCATCTTTATTTCCTTCCCATTGAGATTGCATCTTTTCAGTTCTTTAGTTGTTGCACAAGCCACACAGTTCCCACAAGGGTAATGACCAATAATCGGAGCCAGCCCCATTGTGATTGTAGCGTGATTGGTTGTGGTTCTTTATACGCCTTTATCAGATAATCTCTAAGATTTCTTCCCCTTTTGAACGCAAAACGGGGTTGTGCCAGAAGTGGTTCAGTTTTTTTGATCAAATGCCAGTTGTTTTTTATAATTGATCTAATCTGGTTAGACTCAGATCCAAACGTCATCACACAAGTTATCGGCTTGATGTTCACATCTGCCGTTTCCGAATGAACTTTTTTGGTTATCAAGGCCTCACGGTCATAGTACCATGCACGTTTCATGGCTTTTTTAACTAATCTATAGGGGTATGTACGCATCACCAATTTTGATTGTAAGACCTTTGCCTCGCGGAAATAATCCTCCCTCTTGGTACAGTTACGTCTGAGACGCAAAAACTGTCCAAAAGGGAGGTTATCCCGAAGACTCCGCGGGTGATGACTTTCATATTTAAGGAGGGTATTCCTTGCTGTTGGCTTTGTATACAAACGCATCGCTAATACTTTGTTGTCATCATATATAGACAGATCTAAAAAAATTGATCGAATTTCTACTACTTTCAATTGTGAAATGCAAATTTGTATCTTGCTGGTTTAGCCAATCATAGAAGTTATTCAAATCAACATCCATACCCTTGCAGATGAGACAAACGTCATCGATATACCTCAGATAATGTTGTAAGTGTGTACTGAATGGACTGTTATTGTACACCACTTTGTCCTCAAATGCAGCAACATAAAGGTTTGCTATGTCCGGGGCAAAAATAGCCCCCATGGCTACCCCCTTAAGTTGGCCATAGTAGTCACCCCCGAATAGAAAATAATTTTCATTTAAGGCAATTTTTGCACATTGCACTATAAAGTCTGTGGGGACTTGATGTGGACGTATCCTTGTTTCTAAAATGTCACTGATGATAGCTAAAGCATCTCCTTGTGGGATACTTGTATAGAGATTATCAATATCCATCGTTACAAGAATTTCTGAATCTGCATCAAAAGGTTGACCCTCTAGTTTGTCAATGACATCCCTACTGTCCTGGGTATAAGCCTTAGTTAGGGGGACAAAGGTTTTTAAAAAATGATCTACGTATTCCGCTAATGGTTGTAAAATTGATTGGCACCCAGCTACAATTGGTCTTCCCGGGGGACATTCACTGTGCTTGTGTATTTTCGGTAAGGTATAAAATGCCGGAATAACATAGTCATTTTTGTTCATGTATTCGAATTCTTTTTTACTCAGCCACTCACCATCTAGGCCTTTTGTAGTGAGCGCTAGCATCTCTTTGCGTATTCTCACTGTTGGGTCTCCTCTCAGTTTTTTATAATGGGTGGGATTGTTCAGTTGTCGTAGAACTTCCTTATCGTAGTTTACTTTGTCCTGTATTATAATTCCCCCACCCTTGTCCGCCGGTTTTATGATTAAATCATCTCGTTCAGACAAGGCTTGGAGAACTAATTTGTCCTCCTTAGAGAAATTAAATTTGACATATTTTCTATCTACGAAAAGCTGTTGCATTTCATTCAACACAACATTTTCGAATGTAATTAGATCTTTTGGCATCAGGGCAGTGGGCGGAAAAAAGGTCGAAGGACATTTTAAACCACTGATATTTGTGGTATGGGTCATAGGATTATTGGCAAAGAAGTATTTTAATCGTATACTTCTAAAAAATCTGTATAGCTCCACATGAGTGAAGAATGCATCATTTTTATTAGTAGGGACAAAGGACAGCCCATGACTTAATACCTCCATTTCTTTGGAGCTGAGTGTATGGGTTGATAAATTAAAGATAGGTACAACTGTCAAGTTCTGATTATTAGTCATAAGTCCTACACTCCCTGGTTCTACCATTCGTAATAATTGTTCCGGGTCTGCCGGAACCCTGGTGTGTACTGGTTGCGGAACCAGCCTCTCCTGTTGTTCCGCGAGCGACCCCTCTGTTGGTGTTGGCCCCTGCCTAAAAAAGATGGAGTATTATGACCCCTACCACCTCTGTAATTTAAACCACTTCCGTGATTATGGCTGTCGTCAGAGCTAGATGAGGCAGTGTCTGAACATGTAGTATGTTTGGGAACCCAGTTAGACTGGTTACCCGATGGCTGAAAGAAATCCTTCTTGAGATACGGATAAGTACGATCTCTGCTATAATTTTTCAGATCTTTCTGTAATTTTTCTGTTTTCTTCAGGATATTATTTCGCTGAAAATCAGTAATTATGGCATCTAATTTCTTCAGAAAATCTTCTGTGTCTGTGGCAACTGTGTCCTCTCGGATTTGTTTTTCTATGTCCGCAATTTCCAGTTTTAATTTCTCAATATGTTTAAGTGCTGTTTCTATACTTAAAACCATCCAACTTCGTGAGCATTTATTACCCACGAAGCTGAAACCTACTTTATAATCTTCGTCTTCAACGAAGATCGCCGGAATATTCCGGACTTGTAATCCGATGGGAATAATATTATTGCTCAAACAATCTGTTAAGAATTTTGCGTGTAGCTCAGTCCTAATCAATTTTTTATGTAGTCTTTCTAGCGTATTTCGCGCTGCAGATTGCTGGGTGTTAAGATTAAGATTAGGGTTTTGTGGTCCTAATAAGGACGGGCCACTTGCTATTTTCGCTATGTAATCGTCAGTATAGGATATGGTTTCTCTTTCAGACATTGGTGGTCTTAATATATAACAGTATTTACAATATCAATATTTATCAATATATACAGTGAAAAAACATAATAAATTCAGATTAGACAAAATAAATTCAGATTAGACAAAATAAATTTAGATTAGACAAAAACATATAACAAACCACTTAATGAAAAGGGGCCCTTGCAGACTAGTGTCTGCGCTTAACAATGTTTCAAGACAGAGCCACCCAGTAATCCCGTGAGGACTGGGTATAATCAATAACACATACACAATTGTCCTCAAAGGAATCGTTTTCACCAATTTCAATAATTAGTATTGTCACAGAAAGTGATCAATTATTTAGCTGACAGCAAGGTACATACAGTTTTTTATACTGTTTTATTATTTCTCAAAAGAATATAGTATCAAAATTTAATTTCTCAAACATGGCAACATAGTACTACTATAGATAATTGATTTTCAGTAGTATACAACACCTTCTGCACTATACATGGAAGAAATGAAATACCATGTACAATGAAATATAACTCAGTCATATGATTTTATATAACATCAATGATATTAGTAGAGGCAAAGCGGCGTCAGGCGTCGACGTTTCGGTCCTTCTCGGTTAATAAATCCATAGGACCATCCTCAGGACCAGTTGCACATAATATATCTACAGATAAATATACACATAACAATATTTTACATTTATACACAAACCTTGCATTACAAAAAATGCATTACAAAAAATGCATTACAAAAAATCGTCTAATCACCTCAAAGGAAAACACATGAATCAATCAAAGTGAAAACCATGAGAACCATTAAAAACCATTAAAACCCGCCACCAAGGGTGCCTTATGTACACTATATATAGCAAATCAAGGTCTTACCACTAACCACCAGCCGGTGGACGTGAGGCCTCAAAGGCAGAAATATTTTTCTCGAATCTAAAAGACAAACCAAACAAACCATCTACCTATTCCACATAGCAATTCTCCATTGCCACAAGGGTCAGTGACCAAAAACAGTAATCCTCATACTTACAAATTAATCGACTCACTCCTGTGTGAAAACTGGAAAGTACCCTGTAATACAAAGTTGTACCAGAGTCCTGTCAATTCAAACCAGACTTTACCAACTCCCCACCACAGCGTGAGCGAAGTCATAGAAATACTTACAATTCCAGCTTTTCGACTTATTCTATGATCTCCTAGAAACCAAAACAGGCTTATTACTATCTGTTACCTACAATCAACAACCACAAGAGTAATTACTCGTCCAGTATTCACACTTACTTTCATTCCAGAGCGTTCACGTCTCTCTTCCTCATGCCTTAACGGTCAGGGAGTGCTGAGCCCGGCACTTCCGGATGTTTTGACCTTTCCCTTACACCACGTGACCAGCGTTTCATAAAACGTTACTAATCTCGTTACTGCTGCGTGCGAACCATGTTATATATACACTACTCAACACCCGGATCCAACAGAGTTATAGAAGTTATCGTGTGCTAGGTACCTTAACCGGGGGAATTATAAAAGTGCCGGCCATGATGGAACGGGTAATAGAGGTTCTCTATCGTTACGATAGCCCACGTTATAGCTATGTAACCACTTACTTAGTGTATTATTGGAGCCTCAGCCACTCTATAATACATGGCCATATTTTATCATGCGTGAAAAGTCTAACTCAAGGACCTGCTACCACACTTAAAGGCTTGATGCGAAGAAATTTATCCAAATAAAGTTCTCGTGGCCGCCATGATGGAACGGCTTTTTAATGAAGAGCAACAATCCTAAACCTCCTTGAATGTTGAAAGTAACTTGCCATACCTTGGCCGTACTCGGACACAATCAATATGAATCAATATAAATAATGATTGTACTGACCACAACCTAAAATGCAGTGATGAGGACCAGAAACTCTTATTCAGAAAAACGTAATGAAGTAGACCATATACTGCTAGGAGGGTGGACTACAGTGTCGATACAGTATGCCATTCAATCACCGAATTGACCCCCTTCGCCACGGTATCACAAGTCCAGATCCACCTGTTTTCCCTTAGAGTGAGGAGACGATTGACATTATGATAACGTCTGGTGCATTTAATAACATCAATAACAAACCACAACATTTCATCTGGTCGATGTGACATCTTGATATAATGTTCCACCAATGGGGCTGTCATTACATTACATCTAATGCGTGATTGGTGCTGCATTACACGTTTCTTCACTTCCTGTGTGGTCTTCCCTATGTATGACAGGGAACACGGGCATTGACTACAATAGACAACATTTTTCGTGTTACAATTCGACTGGTGTAGCATCTTTATTTCCTTCCCATTGAGATTGCATCTTTTCAGTTCTTTAGTTGTTGCACAAGCCACACAGTTCCCACAAGGGTAATGACCAATAATCGGAGCCAGCCCCCATTGTGATTGTAGCGTGATTGGTTGTGGTTCTTTATACGCCTTTACCAGATAATCTCTAAGATTTCTTCCCCTTTTGAACGCAAAACGGGGTTGTGCCAGAAGTGGTTCAGTTTTTTTGATCAAATGCCAGTTGTTTTTTATAATTAATCTAATCTGGTTAGACTCAGATCCAAACGTCATCACACAAGTTATCGGCTTGATGTTCACATCTGCCGTTTCCGAATGAACTTTTTTGGTTATCAAGGCCTCACGGTCATAGTACCATGCACGTTTCATGGCTTTTTTAACTAATCTATAGGGGTATGTACGCATCACCAATTTTGATTGTAAGACCTTTGCCTCGCGGAAATAATCCTCCCTCTTGGTACAGTTACGTCTGAGACGCAAAAACTGTCCAAAAGGGAGGTTATCCCGAAGACTCCGCGGGTGATGACTTTCATATTTAAGGAGGGTATTCCTTGCTGTTGGCTTTGTATACAAACGCATCGCTAATACTTTGTTGTCATCATATATAGACAGATCTAAAAAATTGATCGAATTTCTACTACTTTCAATTGTGAAATGCAAATTTGTATCTTGCTGGTTTAGCCAATCATAGAAGTTATTCAAATCAACATCCGTACCCTTCCAGATGAGACAAACGTCATCGATATACCTCAGATAATGTTGTAAGTGTGTACTGAATGGATTGTTATTGTACACCACTTTGTCCTCAAATGCAGCAACATAAAGGTTTGCTATGTCCGGGGCAAAAATAGCCCCCATGGCTACCCCCTTAAGTTGGCCATAGTAGTCACCCCCGAATAGAAAATAATTTTCATTTAAGGCAATTTTTGCACATTGCACTATAAAGTCTGTGGGGACTTGATGTGGACGTATCCTTGTTTCTAAAATGTCACTGATGATAGCTAAAGCATCTCCTTGTGGGATACTTGTATAGAGATTATCAATATCCATCGTTACAAGAATTTCTGAATCTGCATCAAAAGGTTGACCCTCTAGTTTGTCAATGACATCCCTACTGTCCTGGGTATAAGCCTTAGTTAGGGGGACAAAGGGTTTTAAAAAATGATCTACGTATTCCGCTAATGGTTGTAAAATTGATTGGCACCCAGCTACAATTGGTCTTCCCGGGGGACATTCACTGTGCTTGTGTATTTTCGGTAAGGTATAAAATGCCGGAATAACATAGTCATTTTTGTTCATGTATTCGAATTCTTTTTTACTCAGCCACTCACCATCTAGGCCTTTTGTAGTGAGCGCAAGAATCTCTTTGCGTATTCTCACTGTTGGGTCTCCTCTCAGTTTTTTATAATGGGTGGGATTGTTCAGTTGTCGTAGAACTTCCTTATCGTAGTTTACTTTGTCCTGTATTATAATTCCCCCACCCTTGTCCGCCGGTTTTATGATTAAATCATCTCGTTCAGACAAGGCTTGGAGAACTAATTTGTCCTCCTTAGAGAAATTAAATTTGACATATTTTCTATCTACGAAAAGCTGTTGCATTTCATTCAACACAACATTTTCAAATGTAATTAGATCTTTAGGCATCAGGGCAGTGGGCGGAAAAAAGGTCGCAGGACATTTTAAACCACTGATATTTGTGGTATGGGTCATAGGATTATTGGCAAAGAAGTATTTTAATCGTATACTTCTAAAAAATCTGTATAGCTCCACATGAGTGAAGAATGCATCATTTTTATTAGTAGGGACAAAGGACAGCCCATGACTTAATACCTCCATTTCTTTGGAGCTGAGTGTATGGGTTGATAAATTAAAGATAGGTACAACTGTCAAGTTCTGATTATTAGTCATAGTTCCTACACTCCCTGGTTCTACCATTCGTAATAATTGTTCCGGGTCTGCCGGAACCCTGGTGTGTACTGGTTGCGGAACCAGCCTCTCCTGTTGTTCCGCGAGCGACCCCTCTGTTGGTGTTGGCCCCTGCCTAAAAAAGATGGAGTATTATGACCCCTACCACCTCTGTAATTTGAACCACTTCCGTGATTATGGCTGTCGTCAGAGCTAGATGAGGCAGTGTCTGAAAATGTAGTATGTTTGGGAACCCAGTTAGACTGGTTACCCGATGGCTGAAAGAAATCCTTCTTGAGATACGGATAAGTACGATCTCTGCTATAATTTTTCAGATCTTTCTGTAATTTTTCTGTTTTCTTCAGGATATTATTTCGCTGAAAATCAGTAATTATGGCATCTAATTTCTTCAGAAAATCTTCTGTGTCTGTGGCAACTGTGTCCTCTCGGATTTGTTTTTCTATGTCCGCAATTTCCAGTTTTAATTTCTCAATATGTTTAAGTGCTGTTTCTATACTTAAAACCATCTAACTTCGTGAGCATTTATTACCCACGAAGCTGAAACCTACTTTATAATCTTCGTCTTCAACGAAGATCGCCGGAATATTCCGGACTTGTAATCCGATGGGTATAATATTATTGCTCAAACAATCTGTTAAGAATTTTGCGTGTAGCTCAGTCCTAATCAATTTTTTATGTAGTCTTTCTAGCGTATTTCGCGCTGCAGATTGCTGGGTGTTAAGATTAAGATTAGGGTTTTGTGGTCCTAATAAGGACTGGCCACTTGCTATTTTCGCTATGTAATCGTCAGTATAGGATATGGTTTCTCTTTCAGACATTGGTGGTCTTAATATATAACAGTATTTACAATATCAATATTTGTCAATATATACAGTGAAAAAACATAATAAATTCAGATTAGACAAAATAAATTCAGATTAGACAAAATACATTTAGATTAGACAAAAACATATAACAAACCACTTAATGAAAAGGGGCCCTTGCAGACTAGTGTCTGCGCTTAACAATGTTTCAAGACAGAGCCACCCAGTAATCCCGTGAGGACTGGGTATAATCAATAACACATACACAATTGTCCTCAAAGGAATCGTTTTCACCAATTTCAATAATTAGTATTGTCACAGAAAGTGATCAATATTTTAGCTGACAGCAAGGTACATACAGTTTTTTATACTGTTTTATTATTTCTCAAAAGAATATAGTATCAAAAATTAATTTCTCAAACATGGCAACATAATACTACTATAGATAATTGATTTTCAGTAGTATACAACACCTTCTGCACTATACATGGAAGAAGGCAGAAGGTGTTGTATACTACTGAAAATCAATTATCTATAGTAGTATTATGTTGCCATGTTTGAGAAATTAATTTTTGATACTATATTCTTTTGAGAAATAATAAAACAGTATAAAAAACTGTATGTACCTTGCTGTCAGCTAAATAATTGATCACTTTCTGTGACAATACTAATTATTGAAATTGGTGAAAACGATTCCTTTGAGGACAATTGTGTATGTGTTATTGATTATACCCAGTCCTCACGGGATTACTGGGTGGCTCTGTCTTGAAACATTGTTAAGCGCAGACACTAGTCTGCAAGGGCCCCTTTTCATTAAGTGGTTTGTTATATGTTTTTGTCTAATCTAAATTTATTTTGTCTAATCTGAATTTATTTTGTCTAATCTGAATTTATTATGTTTTTTCACTGTATATACTGACAAATATTGATATTGTAAATACTGTTATATATTAAGACCACCAATGTCTGAAAGAGAAACCATATCCTATACTGACGATTACATAGCGAAAATAGCAAGTGGCCCGTCCTTATTAGGACCACAAAACCCTAATCTTAATCTTAACACCCAGCAATCTGCAGCGCGAAATACGCTAGAAAGACTACATAAAAAATTGATTAGGACTGAGCTACACGCAAAATTCTTAACAGATTGTTTGAGCAATAATATTATACCCATCGGATTACAAGTCCGGAATATTCCGGCGATCTTCGTTGAAGACGAAGATTATAAAGTAGGTTTCAGCTTCGTGGGTAATAAATGCTCACGAAGTTGGATGGTTTTAAGTATAGAAACAGCACTTAAACATATTGAGAAATTAAAACTGGAAATTGCGGACATAGAAAAACAAAACCGAGAGGACACAGTTGCCACAGACACAGAAGATTTTCTGAAGAAATTAGATGCCATAATTACTGATTTTCAGCGAAATAATATCCTGAAGAAAACAGAAAAATTACAGAAAGATCTGAAAAATTATAGCAGAGATCGTACTTATCCGTATCTCAAGAAGGATTTCTTTCAGCCATCGGGTAACCAGTCTAACTGGGTTCCCAAACATACTACATTTTCAGACACTGCCTCATCTAGCTCTGACGACAGCCATAATCACGGAAGTGGTTCAAATTACAGAGGTGGTAGGGGTCATAATACTCCATCTTTTTTAGGCAGGGGCCAACACCAACAGAGGGGTCGCTCGCGGAACAACAGGAGAGGCTGGTTCCGCAACCAGTACACACCAGGGTTCCGGCAGACCCGGAACAATTATTACGAATGGTAGAACCAGGGAGTGTAGGAACTATGACTAATAATCAGAACTTGACAGTTGTACCTATCTTTAATTTATCAACCCATACACTCAGCTCCAAAGAAATGGAGGTATTAAGTCATGGGCTGTCCTTTGTCCCTACTAATAAAAATGATGCATTCTTCACTCATGTGGAGCTATACAGATTTTTTAGAAGTATACGATTAAAATACTTCTTTGCCAATAATCCTATGACCCATACCACAAATATCAGTGGTTTAAAATGTCCTTCGACCTTTTTTCCGCCCACTGCCCTGATGCCTAAAGATCTAATTACATTCGAAAATGTTGTGTTGAATGAAATGCAACAGCTTTTCGTAGATAGAAAATATGTCAAATTTAATTTCTCTAAGGAGGACAAATTAGTTCTCCAAGCCTTGTCTGAACGAGATGATTTAATCATAAAACCGGCGGACAAGGGTGGGGGAATTATAATACAGGACAAAGTAAACTACGATAAGGAAGTTCTACGACAACTGAACAATCCCACCCATTATAAAAAACTGAGAGGAGACCCAACAGTGAGAATACGCAAAGAGATTCTTGCGCTCACTACAAAAGGCCTAGATGGTGAGTGGCTGAGTAAAAAAGAATTCGAATACATGAACAAAAATGACTATGTTATTCCGGCATTTTATACCTTACCGAAAATACACAAGCACAATGAATGTCCCCCGGGAAGACCAATTGTAGCTGGGTGCCAATCAATTTTACAACCATTAGCGGAATACGTAGATCATTTTTTAAAACCCTTTGTCCCCCTAACTAAGGCTTATACCCAGGACAGTAGGGATGTCATTGACAAACTAGAGGGTCAACCTTTTGATGCAGATTCAGAAATTCTTGTAACGATGGATATTGATAATCTCTATACAAGTATCCCACAAGGAGATGCTTTAGCTATCATCAGTGACATTTTAGAAACAAGGATACGTCCACATCAAGTCCCCACAGACTTTATAGTGCAATGTGCAAAAATTGCCTTAAATGAAAATTATTTTCTATTCGGGGGTGACTACTATGGCCAACTTAAGGGGGTAGCCATGGGGGCTATTTTTGCCCCGGACATAGCAAACCTTTATGTTGCTGCATTTGAGGACAAAGTGGTGTACAATAACAATCCATTCAGTACACACTTACAACATTATCTGAGGTATATCGATGACGTTTGTCTCATCTGGAAGGGTACGGATGTTGATTTGAATAACTTCTATGATTGGCTAAACCAGCAAGATACAAATTTGCATTTCACAATTGAAAGTAGTAGAAATTCGATCAATTTTTTAGATCTGTCTATATATGATGACAACAAAGTATTAGCGATGCGTTTGTATACAAAGCCAACAGCAAGGAATACCCTCCTTAAATATGAAAGTCATCACCCGCGGAGTCTTCGGGATAACCTCCCTTTTGGACAGTTTTTGCGTCTCAGACGTAACTGTACCAAGAGGGAGGATTATTTCCGCGAGGCAAAGGTCTTACAATCAAAATTGGTGATGCGTACATACCCCTATAGATTAGTTAAAAAAGCCATGAAACGTGCATGGTACTATGACCGTGAGGCCTTGATAACCAAAAAAGTTCATTCGGAAACGGCAGATGTGAACATCAAGCCGATAACTTGTGTGATGACGTTTGGATCTGAGTCTAACCAGATTAGATCAATTATAAAAAACAACTGGCATTTGATCAAAAAAACTGAACCACTTCTGGCACAACCCCGTTTTGCGTTCAAAAGGGGAAGAAATCTTAGAGATTATCTGGTAAAGGCGTATAAAGAACCACAACCAATCACGCTACAATCACAATGGGGGCTGGCTCCGATTATTGGTCATTACCCTTGTGGGAACTGTGTGGCTTGTGCAACAACTAAAGAACTGAAAAGATGCAATCTCAATGGGAAGGAAATAAAGATGCTACACCAGTCGAATTGTAACACGAAAAATGTTGTCTATTGTATTCAATGCCCGTGTTTCCTGTCATACATAGGGAAGACCACACAGGAAGTGAAGAAACGTGTAATGCAGCACCAATCACGCATTAGATGTAATGTAATGACAGCCCCATTGGTGGAACATTATATCAAGATGTCACATCGACCAGATGAAATGTTGTGGTTTGTTATTGATGTTATTAAATGCACCAGACGTTATCATAATGTCAATCGTCTCCTCACTCTAAGGGAAAACAGGTGGATCTGGACTTGTGATACCGTGGCGAAGGGGCTCAATTCGGTGATTGAATGGCATACTGTATCGACACTGTAGTCCACCCTCCTAGCAGTATATGGTCTACTTCATTACGTTTTTCTGAATAAGAGTTTCTGGTCCTCATCACTGCATTTTAGGTTGTGGTCAGTACAATCGTTATTTATATTGATTCATATTGATTGTGTCCGAGTACGGCCAAGGTATGGCAAGTTACTTTCAACATTCAAGGAGGTTTAAGATTGTTGCTCTTCATTAAAAAGCCGTTCCATCATGGCGGCCACGAGAACTTTATTTGGATACATTTCTTCGCATCAAGCCTTTAAGTGTGGTAGCAGGTCCTTGAGTTAGACTTTTCACGCATGATAAAATATGGCCATGTATTATAGAGTGGCTGAGGCTCCAATAATACACTAAGTAAGTGGTTACATAGCTATAACGTGGGCTATCGTAACGATAGAGAACCTCTATTACCCGTTCCATCATGGCCGCCACTTTTATAATTCCCCCGGTTAAGGTACCTAGCACACGATAACTTCTATAACTCTGTTGGATCCGGGTGTTGAGTAGTGTATATATAACATGGTTCGCACGCAGCAGTAACGAGATTAGTAACGTTTTATGAAACGCTGGTCACGTGGTGTAAGGGAAAGGTCAAAACATCCGGAAGTGCCGGGCTCAGCACTCCCTGACCGTTAAGGCATGAGGAAGAGAGACGTGAACGCTCTGGAATGAAAGTAAGTGTGAATACTGGACGAGTAATTACTCTTGTGGTTGTTGATTGTAGGTAACAGATAGTAATAAGCCTGTTTTGGTTTCTAGGAGATCATAGAATAAGTCGAAAAGCTGGAATTGTAAGTATTTCTATGACTTCGCTCACGCTGTGGTGGGGAGTTGGTAAAGTCTGGTTTGAATTGACAGGACTCTGGTACAACTTTGTATTACAGGGTACTTTCCAGTTTTCACACAGGAGTGAGTCGATTAATTTGTAAGTATGAGGATTACTGTTTTTGGTCACTGACCCTTGTGGCAATGGAGAATTGCTATGTGGAATAGGTAGATGGTTTGTTTGGTTTGTCTTTTAGATTCGAGAAAAATATTTCTGCCTTTGAGGCCTCACGTCCACCGGCTGGTGGTTAGTGGTAAGACCTTGATTTGCTATATATAGTGTACATAAGGCACCCTTGGTGGCGGGTTTTAATGGTTTTTAATGGTTCTCATGGTTTTCACTTTGATTGATTCATGTGTTTTCCTTTGAGGTGATTAGACGATTTTTTGTAATGCATTTTTTGTAATGCATTTTTTGTAATGCAAGGTTTGTGTATAAATGTAAAATATTTTTATGTGTATATTTATCTGTAGATATATTATGTGCAACTGGTCCTGAGGATGGTCCTATGGATTTATTAACCGAGAAGGACCGAAACGTCGACGCCTGACGCCGCTTTGCCTCTACTAATATCATTGATGTTATATAAAATCATATGACTGAGTTATATTTCATTGTACATGGTATTTCATTTCTTCCATGTCTAGTGCAGAAGGTGTTGTATACTACTGAAAATCAATTATCTATAGTAGTATTATGTTGCCATGTTTGAGAAATTAATTTTTGATACTATATTCTTTTGAGAAATAATAAAACAGTATAAAAAACTGTATGTACCTTGCTGTCAGCTAAATAATTGATCACTTTCTGTGACAATACTAATTATTGAAATTGGTGAAAACGATTCCTTTGAGGATAATTGTGTATGTGTTATTGATTATACCCAGTCCTCACGGGATTACTGGGTGGCTCTGTCTTGAAACATTGTTAAGCGCAGACACTAGTCTGCAAGGGCCCCTTTTCATTAAGTGGTTTGTTATATGTTTTTGTCTAATCTAAATTTATTTTGTCTAATCTGAATTTATTTTGTCTAATCTGAATTTATTATGTTTTTTCACTGTATATACTGACAAATATTGATATTGTAAATACTGTTATATATTAAGACCACCAATGTCTGAAAGAGAAACCATATCCTATACTGACGATTACATAGCGAAAATAGCAAGTGGCCCGTCCTTATTAGGACCACAAAACCCTAATCTTAATCTTAACACCCAGCAATCTGCAGCGCGAAATACGCTAGAAAGACTACATAAAAAATTGATTAGGACTGAGCTACACGCAAAATTCTTAACAGATTGTTTGAGCAATAATATTATACCCATCGGATTACAAGTCCGGAATATTCTGGCGATCTTCGTTGAAGACAAAGATTATAAAGTAGGTTTCAGCTTCGTGGGTAATAAATGCTCACGAAGTTGGATGGTTTTAAGTATAGAAACAGCACTTAAACATATTGAGAAATTAAAACTGGAAATTGCGGACATAGAAAAACAAATCCGAGAGGACACAGTTGCCACAGACACAGAAGATTTTCTGAAGAAATTAGATGCCATAATTACTGATTTTCAGCGAAATAATATCCTGAAGAAAACAGAAAAATTACAGAAAGATCTGAAAAATTATAGCAGAGATCGTACTTATCCGTATCTCAAGAAGGATTTCTTTCAGCCATCGGGTAACCAGTCTAACTGGGTTCCCAAACATACTACATTTTCAGACACTGCCTCATCTAGCTCTGACGACAGCCATAATCACGGAAGTGGTTCAAATTACAGAGGTGGTAGGGGTCATAATACTCCATCTTTTTTAGGCAGGGGCCAACACCAACAGAGGGGTCGCTCGCGGAACAACAGGAGAGGCTGGTTCCGCAACCAGTACACACCAGGGTTCCGGCAGACCCGGAACAATTATTACGAATGGTAGAACCAGGGAGTGTAGGAACTATGACTAATAATCAGAACTTTGTGGTAAATAAATAAATAATACCCTATTTTTGACTAGACATATATCATAACAGATAGCTCAATAAATAAGAGTCAAGATTCGAGGTAGTAGGAGTTTTGCAGGTTTAATACAGCATAAGGACAGGAACAGGACAACCTGCATAGGAATAGGATGACAGGGCCCAGCAGGGCCCAGCAGCTGCTGGGGCTGGGTCTGGGATGAGCGCGCTAACTTTTAATAACAATACACGAGCATATATACATAGCGCAAACACATAGCATTACATTGCAGTAGGCGTAGCAGTGGGTGGAACAGAAGGCGTGACGCGTAGCAGTCGCGAAAGATAAGGGATAAAGAAGGTGTAACTCAGACATGTGATGTAAACGTAGCAGAATATGTCATGAATGGGCGGAAACATAGGAGGGGGCTACCTAAGGAGCCGGGACCTCTAACCTGGTGGTGCGCGCAAACTGGCAATGACGTATTACTAGGAGAAGCTGGGGGCTATGAACTCTTGTGCTAGGAGCAGAGACTAAAGTCTGGAGGGTCGGAGCGACATGTACCTAAACAGTATCTAGTATCTGATGTTTAGAGAACATGTTGATATAAACTAGAAGTCATGAGGGGAAAAGCTAATTGACTCTAAGACTAGAGCATACATTTATTCTACATGTAGTGCGTGATGAAGAATATTAAATGACCATTAAATACAGTATTTCTCTTAACATGGAGCCGCATAGGCTAGACAATGACGGAAACTATTGATGCAGTTCAGTAGCTTAGGAATGCAGAGAAGGAGGACTGAACTGATAACTGGAATCATAACATAGTCTTGGCAGACTCAGAGGCAGAGCCAAGCTGCACCGGGCACTGCGAGGCAGGAAGTAAGTGAAAGGTCGAGGATACAGGTGGGGGCTGGATCGCTCCTCAGCGAGGCTCAGGAGACAGGAGCTGAATCTGATGTCCGGGCCCTGTTGAGGCCTGGAAACGGGGACTTTATAATAGAATAACGTGCACACTGAGAAACGTGGCAACATAACTTTACATAGGCCTGATATTCGTAGTATTCACGAGGACTGGAAACTGGCATACTAGAGGTGGACACAACTATAATTGCGTCTTGAATCGGACATGGGGAATAACATATGCATATTGGTCATGCACACATAACATATGATGGATGACACGTAGGGACACAGAACATGGCAAAATTTACTTTTCCACAACTTGACAGTTGTACCTATCTTTAATTTATCAACCCATACACTCAGCTCCAAAGAAATGGAGGTATTAAGTCATGGGCTGTCCTTTGTCCCTACTAATAAAAATGATGCATTCTTCACTCATGTGGAGCTATACAGATTTTTTAGAAGTATACGATTAAAATACTTCTTTGCCAATAATCCTATGACCCATACCACAAATATCAGTGGTTTAAAATGTCCTTCGACCTTTTTTCCGCCCACTGCCCTGATGCCTAAAGATCTAATTACATTCGAAAATGTTGTGTTGAATGAAATGCAACAGCTTTTCGTAGATAGAAAATATGTCAAATTTATTTTCTCTAAGGAGGACAAATTAGTTCTCCAAGCCTTGTCTGAACGAGATGATTTAATCATAAAACCGGCGGACAAGGGTGGGGGAATTATAATACAGGACAAAGTAAACTACGATAAGGAAGTTCTACGACAACTGAACAATCCCACCCATTATAAAAAACTGAGAGGAGACCCAACAGTGAGAATACGCAAAGAGATTCTTGCGCTCACTACAAAAGGCCTAGATGGTGAGTGGCTGAGTAAAAAAGAATTTGAATACATGAACAAAAATGACTATGTTATTCCGGCATTTTATACCTTACCGAAAATACACAAGCACAATGAATGTCCCCCGGGAAGACCAATTGTAGCTGGGTGCCAATCAATTTTACAACCATTAGCGGAATACGTAGATCATTTTTTAAAACCCTTTGTCCCCCTAACTAAGGCTTATACCCAGGACAGTAGGGATGTCATTGACAAACTAGAGGGTCAACCTTTTGATGCAGATTCAGAAATTCTTGTAACGATGGATATTGATAATCTCTATACAAGTATCCCACAAGGAGATGCTTTAGCTATCATCAGTGACATTTTAGAAACAAGGATACGTCCACATCAAGTCCCCACAGACTTTATAGTGCAATGTGCAAAAATTGCCTTAAATGAAAATTATTTTCTATTCGGGGGTGACTACTATGGCCAACTTAAGGGGGTAGCCATGGGGGCTATTTTTGCCCCGGACATAGCAAACCTTTATGTTGCTGCATTTGAGGACAAAGTGGTGTACAATAACAATCCATTCAGTACACACTTACAACATTATCTGAGGTATATCGATGACGTTTGTCTCATCTGGAAGGGTACGGATGTTGATTTGAATAACTTCTATGATTGGCTAAACCAGCAAGATACAAATTTGCATTTCATAATTGAAAGTAGTAGAAATTCGATCAATTTTTTAGATCTGTCTATATATGATGACAACAAAGTATTAGCGATGCGTTTGTATACAAAGCCAACAGCAAGGAATACCCTCCTTAAATATGAAAGTCATCACCCGCGGAGTCTTCGGGATAACCTCCCTTTTGGACAGTTTTTGCGTCTCAGACGTAACTGTACCAAGAAGGAGGATTATTTCCGCGAGGCAAAGGTCTTACAATCAAAATTGGTGATGCGTACATACCCCTATAGATTAGTTAAAAAAGCCATGAAACGTGCATGGTACTATGACCGTGAGGCCTTGATAACCAAAAAAGTTCATTCGGAAACGGCAGATGTGAACATCAAGCCGATAACTTGTGTGATGACGTTTGGATCTGAGTCTAACCAGATTAGATCAATTATAAAAAACAACTGGCATTTGATCAAAAAAACTGAACCACTTCTGGCACAACCCCGTTTTGCGTTCAAAAGGGGAAGAAATCTTAGAGATTATCTGGTAAAGGCGTATAAAGAACCACAACCAATCACGCTACAATCACAATGGGGGCTGGCTCTGATTATTGGTCATTACCCTTGTGGGAACTGTGTGGCTTGTGCAACAACTAAAGAACTGAAAAGATGGAATCTCAATGGGAAGGAAATAAAGATGCTACACCAGTCGAATTGTAACACGAAAAATGTTGTCTATTGTATTCAATGCCCGTGTTCCCTGTCATACATAGGGAAGACCACACAGGAAGTGAAGAAACGTGTAATGCAGCGCCAATTACGCATTAGATGTAATGTAATGACAGCCCCATTGGTGGAACATTATATCAAGATGTCACATCGACCAGATGAAATGTTGTGGTTTGTTATTGATGTTATTAAATGCACCAGACGTTATCATAATGTCAATCGTCTCCTCACTCTAAGGGAAAACAGGTGGATCTGGACTTGTGATACCGTGGCGAAGGGGGTCAATTCGGTGATTGAATGGCATACTGTATCGACACTGTAGTCCACCCTCCTAGCAGTATATGGTCTACTTCATTACGTTTTTCTGAATAAGAGTTTCTGGTCCTCATCACTGCATTTTAGGTTGTGGTCAGTACAATCGTTATTTTTATTGATTCATATTGATTGTGTCCGAGTACGGCCAAGGTATGGCAAGTTACTTTCAACATTCAAGGAGGTTTAAGATTGTTGCTCTTCATTAAAAAGCCGTTCCATCATGGCGGCCACGAGAACTTTATTTGGATAAATTTCTTCGCATCAAGCCTTTAAGTGTGGTAGCAGGTCCTTGAGTTAGACTTTTCACGCATGATAAAATATGGCCATGTATTATAGAGTGGCTGAGGCTCCAATAATACACTAAGTAAGTGGTTACATAGCTATAACGCGGGCTATCGTAACGATAGAGAACCTCTATTACCCGTTCCATCATGGCCGCCACTTTTATAATTCCCCCGGTTAAGGTACCTAGCACACGATAACTTCTATAACTCTGTTGGATCCGGGTGTTGAGTAGTGTATATATAACATGGTTCACACGCAGCAGTAACGAGATTAGTAACGTTTTATGAAACGCTGGTCACGTGGTGTAAGGGAAAGTTCAAAACATCCGGAAGTGCCGGGCTCAGCACTCCCTGACCGTTAAGGCATGAGGAAGAGAGACGTGAACGCTCTGGAATGAAAGTAAGTGTGAATACTGGACGAGTAATTACTCTTGTGGTTGTTGATTGTAGGTAACAGATAGTAATAAGCCTGTTTTGGTTTCTAGGAGATCATAGAATAAGTCGAAAAGCTGGAATTGTAAGTATTTCTATGACTTCGCTCACGCTGTGGTGGGGAGTTGGTAAAGTCTGGTTTGAATTGACAGGACTCTGGTACAACTTTGTATTACAGGGTACTTTCCAGTTTTCACACAGGAGTGAGTCGATTAATTTGTAAGTATGAGGATTACTGTTTTTGGTCACTGACCCTTGTGGCAATGGAGAATTGCTATGTGGAATAGGTAGATGGTTTGTTTGGTTTGTCTTTTAGATTCAAGAAAAATATTTCTGCCTTTGAGGCCTCACGTCCACCGGCTGGTGGTTAGTGGTAAGACCTTGATTTGCTATATATAGTGTACATAAGGCACCCTTGGTGGCGGGTTTTAATGGTTTTTAATGGTTCTCATGGTTTTCACTTTGATTGATTCATGTGTTTTCCTTTGAGGTGATTAGACGATTTTTTGTAATGCATTTTTTGTAATGCATTTTTTGTAATGCAAGGTTTGTGTATAAATGTAAAATATTTTTATGTGTATATTTATCTGTAGATATATTATGTGCAACTGGTCCTGAGGATGGTCCTATGGATTTATTAACCGAGAAGGACCGAAACGTCGACGCCTGACGCCGCTTTGCCTCTACTAATATCATTGATGTTATATAAAATCATATGACTGAGTTATATTTCATTGTACATGGTATTTCATTTCTTCCATGTATAGTGCAGAAGGTGTTGTATACTACTGAAAATCAATTATCTATAGTAGTATTATGTTGCCATGTTTGAGAAATTAATTTTTGATACTATATTCTTTTGAGAAATAATAAAACAGTATAAAAAACTGTATGTACCTTGCTGTCAGCTAAATAATTGATCACTTTCTGTGACAATACTAATTATTGAAATTGGTGAAAACGATTCCTTTGAGGACAATTGTGTATGTGTTATCAAATGGCAGGAGGCATCACAATTCAATGGGGCACATGCGCAGTTACACCAGGGCAATAAATAGGCTGAGTACTACTACAGTTCAGCTTCCCAGGCGTGCTGTCAGCATGCAGGTGGAGATGAGCCATTGCTGCGGGGATGTCAACAGGGGCCTCACCAGGTCACCACTGCTGTGGAAGGACTACGGACAGCAGCAGCTAGTGGAAACCTCATGCATACAGGCGGGGACAGTGAGGAGGCCTCCAGCCTCAGCAGCCTACTGGAACCGTGGCACATAGCAGGAGGCACAGTACCAGGAGTCATGCCGGCACAGAAGGCTAAATGATGGGTGTATCTGAGCCTACTGAAAGGGCCACAGGAGTGCGTGGCAGGAAGAAATAGACATTTGGACATGTACAAATCTGGTGACGTAATCAGAAATGTATAACTTGTTCACACTGATGTTGCAGTGCCAAGGCAATGACATTTAAATGTCTGTACCCACACTGCACTTGTCTGCACATGGTATGTGTGCATCAACACAACTACACAACTATCACAATAAACATTTGAACGAATACTGTGTTGTTTTGTGATTGCCCACCTTAGAAGTAATGTTGCGTGATTTCTGCCGTCTCTGTCTCCCCTCTGCTGAATTTGGACCGCATGCTGCTTGGGGTGGTTGTCTTGGCTGGATGTTTAGTTCTGGTTCGCAATCAGAGTCTTCCAGGGGAATGCCACTATTAGTGGCTATGGTGTGCAACATAGCACATGTTGCAACAATTTTACAGCATGTCTCCGGTCTGTACTGTAGAGCCCCACCGGTTTTGTGGAGGATGCAAAACCTGGATTTGAGTACACCAAATGTCCTCTCAATCAAATTGTGTGTCGCAATGTGTGCCTGGTTGTATCGCTGCTCCCTTTGTGTAGAATGATTCAGATAGGGAGTGAGATGAAAGGCCTCACACCGTATGTACTATCACCTACAGCAGAGCTTTCCAAACTATGTGCCGCGACACTCCACTGTGTCGCTTGCCATGTGTGGGTGTGTCTAGCTTGTGTCCATTCTTTTGTTTTATTTAAAATTACGACAACGAGACTAATCATGCAGGACGGTACTGCGTCTCATGGTGTATGGAGTTCAGAGTCGCAACTAGTCAAATTTCAAACAAAAGGCAGAGTGGAGCTGAAGGGGCTCTAAGCAGGGGGGACGACGACATCAAAGCCTCATTAACAAGCAAAAGGTCTTTAAAAGACCTGTGAAGTGCTCAGGTGCGGCTGTGTGTGTGCCCGGGAAGCTGTCTCATCATGGGCTGACACACACGGGGAGGGGGTGGCTTACGGGGGGGCGGGGGGGGGCTGAAGCCCTTTGAGTCTAAGGGGCGTTGCGTGTCTGATGGAGTTGTGGGCATGATCAGCCGTCACCTGCCATACGCACAGGGCACATCGCTGTGAGGGAAGAGGGATGCGGCTGCACTGCTGCTGTAGAGATCTGTGGCCTGGGCTGCAGGAGTGAGCCACAGAGTGTGAGCTATGGAGGAGACCCCCTTAAGAGAGCCCTGTACATTGCGGTACCTAATGTCTGCACCACTGTGGGGCACCAGAACTGCAACGAATTGCCGGCCTGACTTTTATAAAATTGCAGCTTGTTCAATGCTGTGCATGGGGCGGCCCTGAACAGAGGAGATACAGGGGCGGTGCAGCCTAGCACACTCGACACGTGAGTGACCAGCACGGTGCCGAAGAGAATGATGAGGTAGTTTGTGAATATTGTCCATGCTGTGTGGAGTGGGAAAAAAGTTAAGAACTCAGCCCAAAGGTGGGACTAACATGTAAGGGAGTAGTCAAGTGGTACATGAGTGTTTCGTTGTTTTCATGTTTCTGCCTCAGTACATGTTTCTGTGTTTGTTGGTAGTCATATGTGTGCCCATGTTACTAGAACACTACTGGCCTTTTAGTCCAAACTGTTGTGGTGCTGCTGACTGTAGGTTGACCAATATGGAAAATTGGCGAATGTACTTCAAAGAAAAGTAGGCATTTCTTCAACACAGCGAGTGGTACAAGCGGAGGCATGGCGGCTGGATTCAAGTAGGTGTAGCAGAAACATGTTGTTAGACCTGGCATCTTTGGCGTGGTTTCCCCTATCTTTTTGCCTCTACCTCCTGTATTTTTGATGCTGTGCTGGATTTCGTTTTTGCTGGTTTAGATGCTTTGGACACTCTGCCACTGCTGACCAGTGCCAGAGTGTAAGTGCTCCCTGGGTAAATTGTTATTCTGATTGAATATACATGTTTGGCATATTTGTATCACCATGAAGTCCCTAGTAAAGTGCACTGGGTGTGCCAGGGCTGGTGATGACAAATGCTACTAGTGGGCCTGCAGCACTGATTGTGCCACCTACATGAGTAGCTCTAAAATGGTGTCTCAGGCCTGCCACTGCAGTGCCTATGGGCAGTTTAGAACTGCCATGTCCTCCTGGTCAGTGTCCCCACTGACCAGGCCTAACCCTTCCCTTTTTGTGCACATCAGTCACCCCTATGGAAGGCCCAAGGTACCCCCCTGGGCAGGGTGCAGTGTATGTAAAAGGTAGAGCATGTACTGGTGCAGGTAACATGTTCTGGTAGTGAATTACAGCCATTTTCGTTTTTCACTATTGTAAGGCTATCTTGCTCCATAGATTAACATGGGGGACGCTGGCTACAGTGGTTAACAGCATTTCTTCCCATAGGAACAAGATAGGACATAAGTATCTAGTATCCCTGAACTCAGAATTTAATAACACATCTTTTAGGAAAGGTTGTTTTTAAATCCTGTGTTTGAGAACAGCACTTTTAGAAAGTTGCTGTTCTCTTGTCTGAACCTTCTGTGTGCCTGGGCCTGTTTGTGTATTGACTGTCTGGTTTGTGAGTGACAGGGGCTGGGGAACTCCCCGGCAGGATGGATGAGTCAGCACTAGGCTGAATGACTTGAGTGGTGGGAGGAGTTAGCACCTGGGCTGAATAGGGCTGTGCCTGCCTTCCACAATGCTGGCTCCACCCCCCTGCTGGGCGGCTGAGGACCCTGCCCCTCACTCTGAAAGGAAAGATGCAGCCACCAAAACAAAGTGCTCAGGATCCACCCAGAACTGGTTCAGACCGGGCACAGGGCCCACATGCACCAAGAGAACAAAGACTTTAGGGGTATAAGTACAGGACCCCTGACAACAGAAAATTAGATCATCCTGGAAATCAAGAAGGAACCTCTGCCAAGGAGAAAGCTGACTCTGAAGAAGGAAGATTGTCTTGCTGTTGCTCTGCTGGACTGACCTGCTGTTGCTTTGCTGCCAAGGAGAGGGGAAGGACTTTGCTGTGAGCTGTGTCCCCTGTCTTGAAAGGAATCTCCAAGGGCCTGAGAAGAGCTGGCTCCCTGTTTTGAAGTCCCAGGAACAAAAGGACTTCACCCCCAGCTTCCCTGAACTCTGCTGAGTGAGTTCTGTCCCTCCTAGAGTGCTTGATCCAGTTGTGGGGCCTCTGGAGGTTGGACCTGTGCTGGGAAGCTTGAGACAAAAGCTTGAGAGACTTTCGAAATTGAAAAGTGTCGCATCGCTCGCTTGCGGAGCGCATCCCCGACAGTGCGAGAAGTTTCCCGCCGCTACGGAGGTCGAGATCGTCGCAGCGCCTGACGCCGCTGCCAGAGACGTCGCATCCTCCGTTTGCGGGACGCACCAGACCGGTGCGGGAGAATCGAACATCGCTGCGAGTATCGTCGCAGAGCCTGTCGTCGCTGGGTGAGAACGCCGCACCGCTTGCTTGCGGACCGCATCACGTCGCTGCGAGTGTCGTCGCAGAATCATCGCATCGAGGAGCTGCGAGAGAAAGGATCACCGCTGGACCGCGCATCGTCGCCCCGGAGATCGTCGCAGCACCTACGAGATCGTCGCATCGTGCCTTTGCGAGAACAGACTTCCTACGGAACCTACGCACCGGAATCCATACAAGTGGCCTTCCTCCCCATACAGACCGGATTCGTCGCAACACGCCCGCTGCTGCAGCGGGGCTGTCGCATCGCCTCCCCAGGGTCTCAGGAGCGACGCATCGCTTGTTTTCCACCGCACCAGCTTCTGCTTTTGGAACTTTGTTGCAACTAAAGGTACTGTGAGTAAACGTGACGCAACTGTGAACTTTTCACGCAACTGTGGTTTGTTTTTACCGCAACTTGAAGAACTTTAACGCAACCTTAAGAACTCTTTGAAACCATATTCTTGAACCGTGTATGTTGGATTTTTATCGTTTTGGTCTTGTGTAGTTTTAGAATAAATACCTTTATTTTTCTAAACTGTTGTGGAATCAGTTTGTGGTGTTTTCACTGTGTTACTGTGAGTGTTGGTACAAATACTTTACGCATTGCCTCTGATTAGCCTAGACTGCTCAGGCCAAGCTACCTAGAGGGCGAGCAGGGGTTATCTTAGAGAGTTATCTCCTTGTCCTGACTAGAAGCAAGGGTCCCTATTTGGACAGTGGTACCTACCTCTGCCAACTAGAGACCCCCAGATCTAACATTGGTGGTCAGGCGGTGGGATTTGAACTTGTATTTGTACTTGACCCACAGTAATTGGTGTACATCACTAGTGAGTGCAGACCACTACGCCACCGCATACTACTGGTTTTTGGTTTTGATTTTTCTATTTTTGAGTAACTCTTCAACACATCATGTCTGTGCATGGGAAGGCACCCAGTAAAGAGGCAGAAGTAGAGATGGAGTTTGCCATTGGAGATTTGTATTCATACAAAGTTGAGCAACTTAGGAAATTCTGCCTTGAGTTTGAGTGCCCCATAAAAAGCGCCTACAGAAAGGAGGAGCTGCAGAAAATCTTGATGGCCCATTGGGAGGCACAAGAGGGAGAAGATGATGTGGATGTAGAAAATGGTTTTCAAATCAAAGATCTGCCAGTGGGCAGAGTAGGCTCAGGAGCTGGCAGCAACCACTCCGGTAGGGGCCTCACCCCAGAAGAGTTACAAGAAAACCAGAGAGTAAGAGAATATGAATTGGAAGTCATGAAAATGAGAATGCAAATGAAGCAATTTGAAATGGATAAAGAGAGAGAAAAGGCGGCGGAGGAGAGCAAAAGTGCCCGCGCCTTAGAAGAGAAGAAATTGCTTTTGGCTCATGAGTTGAGCATGAGAGAACTGGATCTTAAAGCCAAGGAGGTGGATGCCAGTTCTAATGGTGGCAGCGCGCAGCCAGTGCATGGGGGTAAAGTATATATTCCCAAGGACCTGGTACAGAATTACCATAGGGGTGAGGATATTTATGCCTGGTTCACTTCGTATGAAATTGCATTGAAGATGAATGGTGTGCCTGATCAGCATTGGGGGGCGGGCCTGTGGAAACATTTTGAGGCATCTGGGAGGAGTGCTCTAGAGCCCTTAGAATTAGCAGGTGCCATGACCTACCCCAATATGAAAGAGGCCTTATGTCTCAGGTATGGCCTTACCCCAGAGCAGTACAGACTGCAGTTTAGGAACTCCAAGAAGAAAGAGTCTGAGACTTGGATGGAGTGTGTGAATTTGTACTCGCGTGCACTGGAAGGTTGGATGAAGGGCAGTAAAGTAACTGATTTTAAGGGGTTGTTGCATTTAATCAGTTGGGAGCACTTGAGTAGTCTTTGTGTTCCAGAGCTGCGCCAGCATCTTTTAGACAGCAAGCTGACAGACCCCATTGAGCTTGCTAAGGAGGCGGACCGCTGGACCAGTACCAGGGTCCACAGAGGAATTGTGGGTACCACAGCCAAAGGTGGGCAGGGTCCCCAGCAGAAGAGTGGGGGGGACAAGGGTAACCAAAAGGAGTTCTCAGAAGGGCCCCAAAATAGTTCCCAGGGGAGGGAATCCCAAACCCCCAAACCTAAGCAGCCATGGCCCTCTAAGGGCAGGCGGGACAATAAAGACAACAGGGGCCCACCTACCTGCTATCACTGCAATGAGGTGGGCCACATAGCTCCAAAATGTCCCAAGAAGAAGCAAGCACCCACTGGTGCCCCCACCCCAGCGTTAGCTAGTGTAGCTTTGGGAGGGGATTTGGTTTCTAGTGATTGGGGGGAGTTAGCGGTTATGACCCTTGTCTCTCTAGGAGACCAAGAGATGGTCCAGGAAACCTTACTGCCCTCTAACACTAAGAAATATGGGCAGAAGGTGACCATCAATGGGAGGGAGGTTGAGGCTTTGAGAGACACAGGAGCCAGCGTGACATCCGTGAGGTGTCAGTGGGTGTCTGAAGAGCAAATCATCCCTGGTGTACTCCGCCCTGTAGTGGCAGCTGACAGTTCAGTGCGCCTCTGCAAGCTGGCGAAAGTTCCATTTGCATGGGGAGGAGTCTCTGGTCTTTTGGAGGTAGTTGTCAGTGATGCCTTGCCTGTAGACTGTCTGTTAGGTAACGACCTGGAGAGTTCTCCATGGAAGGATGTAGAACACAGAACTCACTTGGAGATGTTGGGTCTGCCTGCGTGGATCTGTGTGACCACGCGTGCTATGGCAGCCAGTAAGGGTGATTCAGCAGAACTGGAGCCTGAAACAGTGGCCCAGAGACCTGCCAGGAGAGGAAGAGGCCGAGGGCGCGGGAAACCAGCCCCAGCCGTTCCCACGGTCCAGGAAGGAGCAGAACCTGAGGGGGATGCCCTGGAACCTACAGGGGAACAGGTAGCCGAACTGGGAGAATTGCCTGAGCTGACCCATTGGCAGCAAGAAGGTGGTCCCTCCAGGGAGGAATTCTGCCAGGCGCAGAAAGAATGCCCTTCCCTCGAGGGTCTGCGGCAACAGGCTGTAGACCAGGCAGCAGGTGGAGCAGCCAGAGATCACTTTATCTACTGGGAAGATGACTTGTTGTATAGTGAGCCTAAGTTTGCTGAGCCCGGTGCAGCCCGTGTGCTGGTGGTACCCGAGCGCTTCAGAAACTTCCTAATGGGTCTGGCTCATGACGTGCCTCTTGCAGGACATCTGGGGCAAGACAAGACCCTAAACCGGCTTGTCACCCACTTTCACTGGCCCCAGATGAGAAAGCACGTTGGTTCCTTTTGCAGATCTTGCCAAACCTGTCAAGCCAGTGGTAAGACTGGAATGAAGCTGAAGGCCCCCCTTCAGCCCTTCCCAGTGGTGAGCACCCCTTTCGAGCGGGTGGGCATAGACATCGTAGGGCCCCTGGATCCCAAGACAGCCTTAGGCAACAGGTTCATCCTGGTCTTGGTGGACCATGCCACTCGGTACCCGGAAGCAGTCCCTCTCCGGACAATCACAGCACCCGTGGTGGGCCGTGCATTGATGGGGATCTTTTCCCGTGTGGGGTTCCCCAGAGAGGTGGTCTCCGACCGGGGTACCAACTTCATCTCTAGGTATATGAAGTCTCTGTGGGAGGAGTGTGGGGTAACTTATAAGTTCACCACTCCTTACCACCCGCAAGGAAATGGGTTGGTTGAAAGGTTCAACCGGACCCTGAAAGGTATGATTATGGGCCTAGCGGAGCCCATGAGACGTAAGTGGGACGTCTTGTTACCATGCCTGTTGTTTGCCTACAGGGAGGTGCCTCAGAAGTCCTTAGGGTTCAGTCCCTTCGAACTCCTGTATGGCCACCCTGTTAGAGGACCTCTCTCACTGGTGAAGGAGGGTTGGGAAAAGTCCCGTGGGAAAACCCCCCAGGATGTGTTCAGCTATGTGCTGGCCATCCGCAACCAGACACAACGCTTCAGGAAGCTCGCTCAGGCGAACCTGGAAGCAAGCCAGGAAGAAATGAAGAGATGGTATGACCAGAATACCACTCTGGTCGAATTTCAACCTGGGCAGGAAGTGTGGGTGATGGCACCAGTGGAGCCTTGTGCGCTCCAAGACAAGTGGACTGGGCCATATGAGGTGGTGGAAAGGAAGAGCGAGGTAACCTACCTGGTTGACATGAAGACTCCCAGGCAGCCCCTGAGAGTCTTGCACGTGAACCGCCTCAAACCCCACTTTAAGAGGTCTGAAGTAACCATGCTCCTGGCTACCGATGCAGGAATGGAAGAGGATAGTGATCCTCTCCCTGACCTCCTGGCAGTTAAGGAGCAAGATGGGTCAGTGGATGGTGTGGTCCTCTCGCCCACCCTGACCCCAGAACAGCAGAGTGACTGTCGCCAAGTGTTGGGTCAGTTCTCCTCCCTGTTCTCCCTGACCCCAGGAGTCACCAACTGGTGCGTCCATGATGTGGACACTGGCGACAGTCTGCCTGTGAAACAGAAATTTTACAGGGTAGCTGACAAGGTCAGGGCCAGCATCAAGGAAGAGGTTTCCAAGATGTTGGCGCTAGGGGTGATTGAGCCCTCCAGCAGCCCCTGGGCTAGCCCAGTGGTCTTGGTCCCCAAGAAAGCTGCTACCCCCGGTGGCCCCACAGAACTCCGGTTTTGCGTGGACTACCGTGGGCTCAATGCGGTCACGAAGACTGACGCACACCCCATCCCCAGAGCTGATGAGCTCGTGGATCGGTTAGGAGCTGCCCGCTACCTCAGTACATTTGATTTGACTTCGGGGTACTGGCAGATTGCCTTAACTGATGGGGCCAAAGAGAGGTCTGCATTTTCAACGCCAGAGGGGCACTTCCAGTTCCGTGTCATGCCCTTTGGGTTGAAGAATGCCCCTGCCACATTCCAGAGGCTGGTTAACCAGGTACTGACCGGGCTGGAGGAATTCAGCGCCGCATACCTGGATGACATTGCTGTGTTCAGCTCCACGTGGGAGGAACATCTGCAACACCTCTGCGAAGTGTTGAAGGCTCTGCAAAGGGCAGGCCTCACTATCAAGGCCAGCAAGTGCCAGATAGGGCAGGGATCTGTGGTGTATTTGGGACACCAGGTGGGGAGCGGCCAGGTGGCGCCCCTACAGGCCAAGATTGATACCATTCTGGCTTGGGAGCCCCCCAAGACCCAGACAGAGGTGAGAGCCTTTTTAGGACTCACCGGGTATTACAGGCGTTTTGTCAAGGGCTATGGCACCATTGTCGCCCCTTTGACAGAACTCACTTCCAAGAAGTTGCCCAAAAGAGTTGACTGGACTGACGCTTGCCAAACTGCTTTTGAAACCCTGAAAACTGCTATGTGCACAGCGCCGGTGCTCAAGGCACCTGACTTTTCTCGTGAGTTCATAGTTCAGACAGACGCTTCAGAGCATGGTGTGGGAGCAGTACTCTCACAGATCACTGAGGAGGGAGGAGACCAGCCGGTAGCCTTCATTAGCAGGAGACTACTCCCCAGGGAACAGAGGTGGAGTGCGATTGAGAGAGAAGCATTTGCTGTGGTCTGGGCTCTGAAAAAGTTGAGGCCCTACCTGTTTGGGACTCACTTCCGTGTTCAGACCGACCACAGGCCCCTCAGATGGTTAATGCATATGAGGGGTGAGAACCCAAAGCTGTTGAGGTGGTCCATCTCCCTACAGGGAATGGACTTTACGGTGGAACACCGCCCTGGTACGGAACACGCCAACGCTGATGGTCTGTCCAGGTTTTTCCGCCTTAGTGAAGAGAACTCCCAAGAGGGTGGGTAGTTCTCCCCATTTTCAGCTGGAGGGGACACGTGTTAGACCTGGCATCTTTGGCGTGGTTTCCCCTATCTTTTTGCCTCTACCTCCTGTATTTTTGATGCTGTGCTGGATTTCGTTTTTGCTGGTTTAGATGCTTTGGACACTCTGCCACTGCTGACCAGTGCCAGAGTGTAAGTGCTCCCTGGGTAAATTGTTATTCTGATTGAATATACATGTTTGGCATATTTGTATCACCATGAAGTCCCTAGTAAAGTGCACTGGGTGTGCCAGGGCTGGTGATGACAAATGCTACTAGTGGGCCTGCAGCACTGATTGTGCCACCTACATGAGTAGCTCTAAAATGGTGTCTCAGGCCTGCCACTGCAGTGCCTATGGGCAGTTTAGAACTGCCATGTCCTCCTGGTCAGTGTCCCCACTGACCAGGCCTAACCCTTCCCTTTTTGTGCACATCAGTCACCCCTATGGAAGGCCCAAGGTACCCCCCTGGGCAGGGTGCAGTGTATGTAAAAGGTAGAGCATGTACTGGTGCAGGTAACATGTTCTGGTAGTGAATTACAGCCATTTTCGTTTTTCACTATTGTAAGGCTATCTTGCTCCATAGATTAACATGGGGGACGCTGGCTACAGTGGTTAACAGCATTTCTTCCCATAGGAACAAGATAGGACATAAGTATCTAGTATCCCTGAACTCAGAATTTAATAACACATCTTTTAGGAAAGGTTGTTTTTAAATCCTGTGTTTGAGAACAGCACTTTTAGAAAGTTGCTGTTCTCTTGTCTGAACCTTCTGTGTGCCTGGGCCTGTTTGTGTATTGACTGTCTGGTTTGTGAGTGACAGGGGCTGGGGAACTCCCCGGCAGGATGGATGAGTCAGCACTAGGCTGAATGACTTGAGTGGTGGGAGGAGTTAGCACCTGGGCTGAATAGGGCTGTGCCTGCCTTCCACAATGCTGGCTCCACCCCCCTGCTGGGCGGCTGAGGACCCTGCCCCTCACTCTGAAAGGAAAGATGCAGCCACCAAAACAAAGTGCTCAGGATCCACCCAGAACTGGTTCAGACCGGGCACAGGGCCCACATGCACCAAGAGAACAAAGACTTTAGGGGTATAAGTACAGGACCCCTGACAACAGAAAATTAGATCATCCTGGAAATCAAGAAGGAACCTCTGCCAAGGAGAAAGCTGACTCTGAAGAAGGAAGATTGTCTTGCTGTTGCTCTGCTGGACTGACCTGCTGTTGCTTTGCTGCCAAGGAGAGGGGAAGGACTTTGCTGTGAGCTGTGTCCCCTGTCTTGAAAGGAATCTCCAAGGGCCTGAGAAGAGCTGGCTCCCTGTTTTGAAGTCCCAGGAACAAAAGGACTTCACCCCCAGCTTCCCTGAACTCTGCTGAGTGAGTTCTGTCCCTCCTAGAGTGCTTGATCCAGTTGTGGGGCCTCTGGAGGTTGGACCTGTGCTGGGAAGCTTGAGACAAAAGCTTGAGAGACTTTCGAAATTGAAAAGTGTCGCATCGCTCGCTTGCGGAGCGCATCCCCGACAGTGCGAGAAGTTTCCCGCCGCTACGGAGGTCGAGATCGTCGCAGCGCCTGACGCCGCTGCCAGAGACGTCGCATCCTCCGTTTGCGGGACGCACCAGACCGGTGCGGGAGAATCGAACATCGCTGCGAGTATCGTCGCAGAGCCTGTCGTCGCTGGGTGAGAACGCCGCACCGCTTGCTTGCGGACCGCATCACGTCGCTGCGAGTGTCGTCGCAGAATCATCGCATCGAGGAGCTGCGAGAGAAAGGATCACCGCTGGACCGCGCATCGTCGCCCCGGAGATCGTCGCAGCACCTACGAGATCGTCGCATCGTGCCTTTGCGAGAACAGACTTCCTACGGAACCTACGCACCGGAATCCATACAAGTGGCCTTCCTCCCCATACAGACCGGATTCGTCGCAACACGCCCGCTGCTGCAGCGGGGCTGTCGCATCGCCTCCCCAGGGTCTCAGGAGCGACGCATCGCTTGTTTTCCACCGCACCAGCTTCTGCTTTTGGAACTTTGTTGCAACTAAAGGTACTGTGAGTAAACGTGACGCAACTGTGAACTTTTCACGCAACTGTGGTTTGTTTTTACCGCAACTTGAAGAACTTTAACGCAACCTTAAGAACTCTTTGAAACCATATTCTTGAACCGTGTATGTTGGATTTTTATCGTTTTGGTCTTGTGTAGTTTTAGAATAAATACCTTTATTTTTCTAAACTGTTGTGGAATCAGTTTGTGGTGTTTTCACTGTGTTACTGTGAGTGTT
Source organism: Lissotriton helveticus (assembly GCF_964261635.1). Classification (NCBI taxonomy): domain Eukaryota; kingdom Metazoa; phylum Chordata; class Amphibia; order Caudata; family Salamandridae; genus Lissotriton; species Lissotriton helveticus. The sequence continues at coordinate 134,234,282 of NC_136068.1, read as the reverse complement.
GGTACAAATACTTTACGCATTGCCTCTGATTAGCCTAGACTGCTCAGGCCAAGCTACCTAGAGGGCGAGCAGGGGTTATCTTAGAGAGTTATCTCCTTGTCCTGACTAGAAGCAAGGGTCCCTATTTGGACAGTGGTACCTACCTCTGCCAACTAGAGACCCCCAGATCTAACACATGTCTACTGTTAGCAACAGTAAACCCACCTTATGCTGTCGGGCACATGGCTAAATGTTGAGCACCCAGACATCCTGTGATTTGTGGGATAGTGGGAAGCATTGGCAACATGGTTAGCTGATTAGACAACAAGAATCATTATCGTCACCACTTTGCTATCAACACCCTTTTCACACATGTTGGTATTACGTTACTAACATTCAGTAGGTAACTTATGGGTAATTTACCAGGGCTGTTCCATTTTCGTGTGCTAATTCCAAGATTCTACACAGCTGAAAGGTAAAAATAAAGCCATTTTTGGTTGTAAATAGTGACAGGCTCCTATTTAAAATGGGAGTATTTGCATAGCCATAGATGCAATACCCCTCTGCAAATTTAAATTACACCTATCCTAAACTTTGCATCTATCCCAGAAAAACTGTATGTCAATTCCCAGAGCGAGATTACTATTCAGCTAATGGGGAGTAAAAGCACAAATAAAGGAACACCAGATTTTCCAGATCGTGTTCTGATTAAAGACATGCAGGCAGCTATTATGCTTCCTTGCTTTGTTCTTGCTGTTTCTGTTTTAACTTATAACAAGAAAGCATAGCAGGAGCCTCCTGTCTTGTCATAACATTTAAAGCAGGGTTCAACACTCCTCCCCCCATCAAGTTAGTGACTCGCCTTTCATCCTATTTACCTATTTATTGGCTTAGCATTGGCACAAAGAAAAGGGTTTGCATACAAATTCTTTATGACACAACAATGATCCAGCATAATGATGTATGCACGCATGCGAGTCACCATGCATGTGCCAATATACTGCATGATGTGGGCACCATTTTGTTTATTTATTTATTTATTACCATGCATGCTTGGCAGGTGCCAGTTGTGGAACAATAAATATATAAATACAAATAATGTAAGCATTCAAAAGCACAATTTGAAGAAAGCTGTCTGGCAACAAATATAAGCTCTCTGACCTGACCAAAAAATTAAAAAGAAACATTAAAAAAAAACACAACCACAATAGTTGTAAATCTTTTACACATACTTTCGACACTCATTGCATCCCTATCTGTATCTACCCCTTTGCTTGCCAAATTTCTGGAAACCCAAAGTATGTGTGTTCTTACAAATCATATATTTTAAAAAATACCAATGAAAGGTTTTCGTTGCGTCCCCATACATTTTGTTATTTGCTAGTGAAACTGAATTACTGTGTTGCAAACAGATGCGTGTCTAAAAAGTGTGTCACCAACATGAAAAGTTTGGAAAGCTGTGACCTACAGGATGTGCAAAATAAATATACATTAGTCACTGCTATGTGTCACCATGGCAGACAGGTGTGCAAGACAGTGTTGAATCTGTTTATCCTTCTCCAAATTCACCCGCAAATAGACGTTTGTGTACATGCGTCCCATCAATGCAACCAATCACATTTGGGAATTGTGCAACCTGATAAAAATCTAATTTAGTTTTCATCAATTCCTGTGGTGTTGTGGGGAACCTAATGTGGTGGTGTATCCTATGCAACATGGCATTTAGGAAACAGTTTAAAAAGCGCGATAGGGCACTCTGAGAAACACCTCCAGCTGCAGCAACTACTCCCTGGAAGGTCCCTGAAGATAGGAGATGCAGAGAACACAGGACCTGCTCATGGGTGGGTATGGCATGTGTCCTGCGAGTCTGACGCTGCAGTATTGGGTCTAACTCAGCAATGAAATCTAAGATTGTGGCAGCATCCAGCCTATATTTGTCATAAATCTCTTCCTCCTTCTGCCCTAGAAAAGTGACGTGCACTCCGAATATTCTCTCCTGTATTCTCCTTCTTCTCTGTGATGTTGCTCTTAGCCTCATCCTCCTCGCCACGACGTAGAGCGCTGCCATTGTGAAACATTCAGATGCATTCTGGGACTGTTTCAGTAGTTTGCTGATGATGTTCACCTGTTTTTATTTAAGAAATGCAAAGTGCGTTTCTTAACTTAATCTGTATTTGCGAAATTTTGTTGCATTAGATTTTGCGATTTCTTATTTGCGATTATCTAATACGGAATCGCTATTACCGAATCGGTATTTTGGTAATCGCTAATTTTCTGAAAACTAGGATTTCTGCAAATTTGCTTCATGAATAGGAAGAAGTTATTTTGCGATCGCACACTGCCTTTTTTTTACAAATCGCAACGTTTGCGATCGCAAATTAGCTTGATGTATGTGGGCCTAAATGCCAGCATTTTAACCTTATTTATGTGAAGCTCACAACTAAATAGTCCATTCTGTATGTATCCTATGTACTATAAACATATGACATAATGTGAACAAAAAGTTAAGACTAGTGTTTTCCCTAGTGTGCTAATCATTCCTAACATGGATATAGATGCCTGCATTTGAAGATGCTAAAGACCATATATCCAATAAAAAAAAATCCAGTTATTATGTTGACAATCTATCAACTATAGTGATCAGTCTTAAACCAGATGTTACTTATTTAACACATCCAGATGGCATCTGCTAGGATTTCAAATTTTTCATAACCTAGGTTTATTTGTAGAGCATAAATGTATAGTAAGCTTTCACCCCTTAGTGTAATGTAACCCCTGCTGCGATCCTAATTCATAAATTATATGCCTGACAGCTATGGAGTTGCTGTGCCTCTCAATTATATATATAATATAATGTGTGAGCCCCTTCCGCGAAATAAAACTAGCCTGATTAGCAAAAACTCCCTCTCGAGTGCTGTTTGTCTTCTTCATTAAGTGAGGAGGAGTTGGAGCGTAATATATATATATATATATATATATATATATATATATATATATATATATATATATATATATATATATATATATATATATATATATATATATATATATATATATATATATATATATATATACATACAAAAGCAGAATTCAGGTCAGAGAATCCAGACGAGCCCGTAGTTCTTCCAAAGTAAATTTTATTCGGCAAAACCAAAAGTCGAGGGATGACGCGTTTCGAACAACAAGTTTTTCTTGGTCACATGACCCGCGTTCGTCTCATACCACCTTTTAAAGGTGTAGCCACACAAATTCATAGAAATAGAAAACATCTTTTTTTCTCTATATGCTCAGTAATTCTTTATACACAATAGTTCTAATATCAGTTACTGTCACTGATATTCAGTGAAACACTCAATTCTGTCCATCGTGATTTTGTGTGTGAATACATTATTTCATAAGTGAAAATATAAAACTCCAGCTTATTATTTTAATACAATTCAAGTATTGCAAAATTCGTTGATTGGTCCAGGATTATGGTTTAGTACCAATGCAAACATATGAAATTAGCTATCAGATCTCAAAAACAAATTACGGTGTAGTACCATATATCCAGCTTGAACAATCCAATATATGCATGTGTGTACATTTACATTAAGCCAATATTGGTACAGTAACAATAAACAGTGATTGATTAAATAATGGTGTAAACAAGTACAGCTGGAGGTTGATTAGGTTATCTCCTATTCCAAACCTAGAAAAGGAAAAGAAAAAGGAAAAAGTATTGGTTTACTATGAAAAAGATAAGCATTAGGTTAGTCTCTGATATCCATATTGATACTTCGAGGACCAAAGGACACATGCATTCTTACAGAATATTTTCTATAGTTAATCTAGCTGGTATAAGTGACAAAGGTGTGAGGGTGTGCGGGAAGGGGAAGTTTAAAAGTTAAATGTATATGGTGAGAATTCAGCTCTCCTACTAACAATTCCAATGTCTACGTATGTTATACATTTTTAAAGGCGGGAATGTAATTCCTCATCCATGTTTAAACCATCGGGAAAGTGGGTGCCTGCCAATAGAATCAACCGTGATTCTAATTTGCGTAGTGCTCCCAATCTGTCTCCACCTCTGATATTGCTTTTAATCGTGGCAATCCCTATATAACTTGCTTTTGATACGTCATGCTGGTGGAATCGACTAAAGTGTCTCCCAGTGCTGTATGAGAAGTCCTGATTGGTAATCGCACGACAATGTTCTAGAATGCGTTTTTTTACAGATGCTGTGGTTGACCCTATGTACCATAATTTACAAGGGCAGTGAATAAGGTACACCACAAACTCCGTAGTGCACGTGATTAGGGTATTAATCTTCCATTTCATTTTCGTTTTAGGTAGGAAGATCCCGTTACAGTTCTGACTGTACTTGCACGCCTTACAATTCCCACATTTCCTGAACCCTTTCGTAGTTTTTAACCAGTCAGTTTCGTTCGGGGATAAATGACTCTGTACTAGACAGTCTTTCAAAGACTGGCCTCGTCTGTACAAAATGCCCGGAGTAGTACCGACGACATTCCTCAAGATGGGATCTTGCCTTAATATATCCCATCTATTTTTCAGTATTTTCCGTATTTGGTTGGACTGGCTGCAATATTTTGTTATGTATCTTACTTTAGGGGTTTCAGGACTGGTCATAGAAGTACTGGTTTTGGGAGTTAGTGCCTCTTCTCTTGACATCTTATTAACTCTAGATTCTGCCTCCATGAGTGATTTGTTAGAATACCCTCTAACTCTAAATCTCTCTTTAATCTCTTCCTTCGTTCTTTGAAAATGTAATTCAGTAGAACAGTTGCGTTTAGCTCTTAAAAACTCACTGAAAGGGATTCCCCATCGAAAGCTTGGGGGGTGAGCACTGGAGGAGTGGAGTAATGAGTTCCCTGCTGTCTCTTTGCGAAAAAAGTGTAGTGGTCAATTGGTTGTTTGTCTTGGTAACTCTGACATCTAAGAAATCTACAGAGTGTCTGCTGTAATGTCTCATAAATTTTAAGTTTACATTGTTGATATTTAGACAATCAATAAAACAATTCAAATTACTCTCAGACCCACGCCAGATAAAGAAGACGTCGCTATGTATCTCATCCATTTAACCACATTCAATGCCCATTTCTCTGTAAGGTCGTTCCAGAGCACCTGCTTCTCCCACCAGCCAACCATGAGGTTGGCATAGCTTGGGGCGAAGCAGGTGCCCATGGAAGTCCCCTGTTGTTGTCTGTAGTGTACTTTGTCAAATACAAACACATTTTCGTTCAGACACAGCCGGATCATTTCCAATAACATAAGGGTATGTTCCAGATATTCCAATTTGCGCTGTTTCAGAAAAAACTGGCATGCCTTGATGCCGTCATTGTACCTAATGCTGGAATAAAGGGACTCGACATCAAGACATACCAGCCAGCAGTGCTCATCCAATCTAATTTCAGAGATTTTGTGAATAAAATCAGCGGTGTCTCTCACATAGGAAGATAATTCCTTTACATACGAAAAGAGAAAATGGTCTATATAGATACTTGTGTGTTCGAAGAGGCTGTCTATGGATGAAACTATGGGCCTCCCTGGTGGGTTTGACATGTTCTTGTGCACTTTCGGCAGTTGGTAAAAAGTTGGTGTTTTGGGATTTTCTTTATGGAGATATCTTTCTTCATCCCATGTTAATAACCCTTTTTCTCGCCAGTGCTCTAGTTGTTTGTAATAAGTCTCCTGTAGATTAGCTAGATACCGTTTGTCTACTTTGCAGTAGCATGTTTCATCCAAAAGTTGTCTCTTTGCCTCCTACATGTATAGATCTCTAGGCATAAGAACGACATTCCCACCCTTATCTGAGGGTTTAATTACAATGTCAGCGTTCTGCTGAAGGCTCTTAATGGCACTCCATTGATCTTTGCTTACATTTCTGCAAACTGTTCGATTTCCTAGTAATTTATCCAAATCCCCTTTGACAAGATCACTAAATACATCAATGTTATCTCTGGGTGTAATTGGCACAAATGTTGATTTCCTTCTAAAGGTAGTCCCAGCCGGGGCCCTTGTATCTCCGTCTGTGAGGGAGGTGTGCTATTTGTGTCCCATGTGTAATATCAAAGGGGTCCAATATACTAGGGCGGCCAATCTGAGTTTGTTCAGTTCCTAATAGTGTTAAAGTTGCAAGAGTGGCAATGTCTCCTATTGCTAGTCCTCCCACATTTGGTTCCATTTCCTCTCTGTATCCATATATATATCCATCTCGCTGTCCATTGCATTAACTCGCCGCAAACCTCCCAGGCTCTATTCGTATGGGGGGTGGGGGGGCAGTAAACCACCCCTGGGTTCATGACCTGGTGTAATCATAGGACTGTATATAGGTGTTTTTGTGACAACCTTACGTAATATCATGAGTGCTAACCTACCCACTTTGTAAAGTCCTCCCAAATTTCCCCAAACCATCGTGGATTGCATTTAATATCCATATTACTAGATCACTTGGCCACTTTTAACCACCCCATAGGGTGTGGGCGAGCAGGGTCTAACCAGTGTTTACAAATCTCCCGCCTGGCAAAAACAACAGGTAAAATGCTAGGCCCCTTTGCTTACTATCCAAAGTGTTGTGCGTAGCATTGTCCACCCCTAGGAGTACCAATGCCCCTGTCAAAACTACATGTTCCCCTAAAATACCCCTCATAGTGGTTTCCACAATCTTCCAATATTCTTTAATCTTAGGTAATGTAAAGAAAATATGTACATCATTAGCTATTGGTAGGTTACATCTCTTACATCGGGGTACTGGCTGTGTCACAAACTTAGCCATTTTTTTAGGAGTCCGGTACAGCCTGTTGATTTAAAAAAAGTGGTGACGTTAAAAGTTATTGAGAGTGACTATTGAGTATAGTAATTTTAGGGAGCCCTGCAGTACATCTGACCAGATCGCATAGGGGGGGGGGGGCTACAATTTCTCTTCTTCTGCCTCCAGGAATAGCCTATACCACTTTGCCACTTCTTTACTTTTTGGGCTACTATCATAGGGGATCTGAAAGTCCCATAGCCCACGTGTCTCCCGGGAGGCTACTGCGAACCATGATCTACGCTGCATATATTTAAATCTAGACAGTCCATTACCCGTCTTTGTGCTCAGCACCTCCCAAGGTAGCACGCCTTCCGTTGATATCAAATCTCTCTATTTGGATATCCCTGCTTGTTTTAAGGGAAGACTCAGTCCATCCTTCAAGCATTACGGTGTCCCAGGGGGATTCCCAAATCGGTGCGAATTCTGAGTAATACTCGATGTTTAGCATCTTCCTTATTCCACACCAAAGACTCATTGCAGTTTTTAGAACCTTTTACCTAACTTTTTTAAAGAATGTTTGGGCTCCGAATTTATATAGGAAAGCTACTGGTCCAAGCTCTTTAATCATTTCCCCCAATAGTGAGCCCCAGGTAGAAGAATCAGGATCCCCATAAGCACTCAAACGTTTTTAAATTGAAATGCCATACAATAGAGACTGAGATCTGGCAGGGCTAACCACCCTTTTTAAGATGATGTCTTAACTTTTTCCAGGAAAGCCGTGCCCAACGAGAAGCCCAGATGAAGCTAGTTATTTTCCCTTGTATTTTATTTATTTAATCCTTTGGGAATTTAAGTGTGATACAGTTGAATAAGTATGTAAACCTCGGGAGAAAAGACATTTTTACTAGGTTGACCCTCCCATAGATCGTTAACGGTAAGTTCTTCAACCTGGATAATAACCTGTCATCCTCCTTGGCCACCCTCTTCAGGCTATGTAATGGGATCTCATCAATTTTGTTAACAATAACAATTCCTAAATATTTTATCTCTGCACACACTCTATCTCCCCAATCCTCCATATTCCAGCACATTACCTCTGTCTTACAGATGTTCACTAGGTATTCGGGTACTGCCCCGTATTCTTTTGTCAGCTGTTCCACCCTAGGTAACGTATGTGCCAGGTCAGAGCTATAGATTATCAAATCATCCGCATATAAAGCTATTTTACTTCGGGAGGGGAGTAGGTCAATAGGGGCTGTCTAATCATCTTTCCTCAAAATATGCGCCAATGGTTTGATGTCTATATTGTACAAGAGGGGCAACAGGGGGCATCCCTCTGTAGATATCAAAGTTCGTCAGGGAACCATCTAGGAGGATTTTGGCCGTAGGGCACTCATATAACCTCCGTGGTGCCATAATAAAGCCAGCACTGAAGCCCATTGATCCCAGAACGACCCAAAGAAATACCCAACTGACACAATCAAAAGCTTTGGCGGCCTTTATGGTGATCACCACCAAGGGGATCGAGCACGCGACTGCTAAAGGGTCATCCGGGTCAGTCTCTTTTATGCCTTCAGTGTCTTTGGCGTGAGCATTCTATAAGTCTCTATTAACAGATGAGTGCGACCAGAGCCTTGAGACCCTAATGGGTGATTAGCTGTGTTCTATAAGAACCCTGACTGATTGATTGATTGATTGATTGATTGATTGATTGATTGACTGAACAGAAAGTAACACTTCTATCAGGCAAAATCTTTTTGGTGATTTGAAAAAGTTGGGATGCAGGGAGCACAGGAGCCAAAGTGGGATTAACAGGCATCAACTTCGCCTCTTTTTACATTTTATGAAAGAGATTTTATTCTTGCTGTTCCAATAGTTACAAGATGCAATGCTCAGTTTTTCTCGAAGTTGCACTCATATATTGCAACCCATATACAATTTGAGGCTGGCGGTGATGTGCGACTACCTTAACTCATTTGACCAAGCCACGCAGATTTGATTATTGTATGTCAATTCCCCAATAGTCAATCATTTCTTTCTCATTCTATACGGAGATGTTTTTAGATTTGTCAATTTTACTTTTGTAGAAATTTCATAATTCTAGACCTTTTTATTTTACTGAAAGTATATATATAATATACTTATAGAGGCTTTAAGCCAGCGCTCATCATCCATTGGACTTTTATTGACAAGTGCAGAATACTTCATGAGGTAATGGGCCAGTCCACTTCAGCCAATGGCTAACTTCACTGTGAGTCACAGTATTCTGCTGTTTCAAAAGGGGCACGTCCACACACAAAGTAGCTCCCTTAAGTGCCTTGGACTACTATGGCAATGTGTGATTTCTGTGACCAAAAATATATATATTTTTTGGGCCAATGCTTGTTTAGATTGATGATGGGAGCAGTTTCCCTAACCATAAAGTTTTGCAAAACCATGACAAAACAAAACAAGCATTGATGAAGTCAAAAAGCTGGCTGGCAACTCCAGACCTATTTGCTTTGCCAATGCTTGTTTTTAATGGGGTTTAACATTATGAGTATCTTGGTGCCTCCACCCTTCCTTCATTTTATATCACCTTTACCATATCAATTTTATCTCTGCGCTACCTTTTTATGCAATTACATTGTGTGTTTACTACCCTCTCATTATCCGTATGGCTAGTGTGGTCTTCTGTTGTCAGGTTTGTCACACGTCAGACCTCGCAACTTTGTCCTTTGTTGTTAGGAACACGGTGCGTCTTCTAGGCGTAGTCCATCACTGACTCCTCAGTAGACCTATGAGGAGCGGGATGGAGATCCTCAGCAGCATTTCTTAAAAGACCATGGGGTGTAACGCAGACCACTGCACCCGCTGTAGTGGAGGTCCCCCCTAACCCCATCAGGGCCCCCATTCCACCCAATCTATTTCACTGACTAGCATTGTTATTTAAGCTGTCTGGTTTAGGGCTTTGGAATTATGTTTTGTGCTAGTACCAATGGCTTGAAGGTCCCTGTCTTGGCATATTGATATATGGAATACTCCGATTCCGTCGAAGCAGAACCATTTTCACGTTCATTGCAAACATTTACAATTACTCTGTCAGTGTAGGAAGCTGGAAATACATTATCAAGGGAAACATCCATTACAACCCAGTCATTACAACGACCTACCTTTACAACACAACTGCCCTTACATCGCATGCCGTTACAATGCATGCCATTACAACGCATGCCATTACACACATTTCACTACAACGCATGCCATTATAACGCATGTCATTACAACGCATTATAAGATAAGTAATGGAGATTTTTTTAGTATTAGGGTGGGTATGGATTTTGAGGTACATGGGTGTCTGACCTGTCTGGAACCCTCTGCATGCCGTTATAACAGCTCAATATAACCTGAGTGACTAGTTGATTCAATGCCCATTAGATTCCCCATGTTAGACTAATGTTCTGATTTGTTACCTTTGCCTCAAATTGTAAAGCGCTCTGATATCCTTCGGGATCAAGTTTGCTCTATATAAAACTATAAATAAATAAATTCTTTAGTCTGTCCCTTAGCGCCGGGAAACTCACTGCGGGTAGCTGTGCGCTTTATAAGCTTAAAAAAATAAATAAATAAATAAATAAATAGTATTTTTTACCCCTACACTATCCAACACTCTCCCTACTGTTGCACTCACTGGATAGGAAATTGTAATTTTTACCCCTACACTATCCAACACTTACCCTACTGTTGCAGTAACTGGCGTGGGAATAGTAATTTTACCCCTACTCTATACAACACTTACCCTACTGTTGCCCTAAAAGTATTATGTGTTGTAATGGTAGTTTTTAAAAATGAGTTGTAATGGCATGCTTTGTAAAATCATGCAATATAATGGAAGTTGCGATGAAAAGACTGCGTTGTAAAAGCATGCGTTGTAATTGAGTGTGTTGTAACATAATATATATTCCATTATCCGCATCCAAAGTTGTGTGGAAGTCTTCAATGGATTTAACATAAGGAGTGGTGTCTAGAGTCATTGAGAATGCTCCTGGATTGCCTTATCTGGCATCAGTCTGTGGTTCAAGGTTTCTAATCAACCTTTTTAAGTCTGGGCGTTGACTGCGCAGTTGTCAAACAGACACATTGCTAACAAAATTATTAAAGTGGGCTTTGGATCCGCCCCCTTAACAACTGTCTTTCTTCAACCAATTTCTTTCACCCATTGGTTTGAGACTTTGTCAATCACATCTTGACTTAGCCCATTGAAGTATTCATCTCTCAACTAATGCTATTGGCTGTTTGAGTGTATCCATCTTCCTGAACTCCAGTGCTTGCATTGAATTGCATGAGGGACTACTTTACAACTAGAGCAGTCGACCTGGGGAACCGGGTTCGAGTCTCAGTAGGGACGCTCAACACCCTGTGATTTTGGACAAATCACTTAGGGCCATATGTATCAACAACCTGATTTGCGATTCTCAAATAGCGATTTTTTAGAAATCGCTATTTGATTATCGGAAATAGGGATGTATGTACAAAATCGCAATTTGTTAGCGATTTCTTAGTATTCCTTTATTGCGATTAGCAAATTGCGAATCGCAATTAAGGAATACTTTCCCATTCATTTCTATGGGCCAGGAGGCCCACAGGAATGAATGGGAAGTTATTTTCAATTTGCGATTCACAATTTGAGAATCGCAAACTGAGAATAATTTCAAGGGTGCAGGGGTGTCCAAAGGACACCCTGTTGCACCCCTGAAATTAGCATGGGTGCACATGTGGCGCACATAAGGGCATGTATGTGCTTCACATTTCACTTTGTAAAATGCATAAAAGTGCATTTTTCAAGGAATTCGCAAATTATCACCAACTTGAAGTGCGATTCCTTAAGGCCAATTTGCATTTTTTTAATGCTTCTTACATTACATTTAAGGAATCGCAACATTTGCTATTCCTTATTTTGCACCAGATTTCTTTCATACATACCATTTAGCACTAATGCGTTCGCAAACGCCGAAATTCGCACAAACGCATTAGTTATTGATACATATGGCCCTTAATCTCCCTGTGCCTAACAAAATGAGTGTGTCTGTCCTTAACGCAACTGGTGCTCATGTAAAGCGCTCTGATACCTTTGGGTCGAGTTTGTGCTATATAAAACATCAGACATAAAAAAAACTATCTCTGTCTTCTATACTGACTCCCTCACAGGTGTCTTGCCCTAAAGGGCTAACATTGTATATGTTAGCACATAACACCCAGACCTGTTGGCTTTGCCAGTGCGTTTTCTACTCGTGCAAACACATTGTGAAGGCAACAGTTGATTGTAGTGCCCTGTATAAGGCAGGGTTCAAGGTTGAGGTGTTTACAGTGAAGCAAGCAATGAACGTGGAGTGCACGCCCAGATGGAACCTGCCACCTCACATCCGATTTAACGAGCAAGAACTTGCTCAACACTGCACTGACACGTCATACCTCACGCTAGTGTGCAAACACGGCATCTTGCCTTCAGTATGGCGGAGTATGTTTGGTCGTAGTTGCTTGAAAGGAGTCCTAGCGCTTGCTGTGATTGCAAATGCGTTTGGCAATATTTGTATTGACAATTGGAAAGTACAGTGCGTTTCCTGCCAGATTCTAGAAATCTTCATTACACGTTCATGTTTAACCCAACTGTGCAGAAAATAGTTCTAAGAAATGTTTATCGACGGTCAGTGGCAGGGAGCGACTTCATGTGTTTACACAGGTGCCTGCTAAGAGCTGTAGCCAACCTTAGTCATTTCTCCCATAAACCCATTCCTAGAGTGATTCGAAGTGTTTACCCAAGGAACATAGCAGAGGGAATGCATTTCTGGATGAATCTTTCTTCTAGTTTGCTATTTGTGAAAATTAGATTTGTTGTGGAGGAAATCAGATCTTTCCATAGAGACACATGTCTCTGACATTATTTATACCAGTGGAAAAACAGCGCAGATTGTGTCCTTTTCTGTTCAAGAAATGTGTATTTTATTATATGTTTTGCTGCAGCTGTGAAGAAAAGAATTGTTGATGGAAATCATGACGATTTCTGAACAGCCACTGGTACACTATCAGCTAATGTATTTACTGAGGTGTCCGCCAAAACATGTGTCCAGTCCTAAGATCATTTCCCAAGAACTCAAAAGCCAATCACAGACTGCCTGTGATTTTTTTTACATAGGGGCGTTAGCAGATTGGACACCCAGACATTGAATTATAATGTTTTGCTTTGCTGCCCAATCATTCTTGGTTTTGCTACCCAATCATTCTTGGCTAGGTTGCCCAATCATTCTTGGCTGTGCTGCCCAATCATTCTTAGTGTTGCTACCCAATCATTCTTTGTTTTGCTACCCAATCATTCCTGGCTGTGCTGCCCAATAATTCTTGGCTGTGCTGCCCAATCATTCTTGGCTGTGCTGCCCAATCATTCTTGGCTGTGCTGCCCAATCATTCTTGGCTTTGCTAGAAAATCTGTCTTGGGTTTGCTACCCAATCTATCTTGGCTTTGCGATCCAATCTATCTTGGCTGTGCTACCCAATCAATCCTGGCTGTGCTGCCCAATCATTCTTGGCTGTGCTGCCCAATCATTCTTGGCTGTGCTGCCCAATCATTCTTGGCTGTGCTGCCCAATCATTCTTGGCTTTGCGAGCCAATCTGTCTTGGGTTTGCTACCCAATCATTCTTGGTTTTGCTACCCAATCATTCCTGGCTGTGCTGCTCAATCATTCTTGACTTTGCTGCCCAATCATTCTTGGCTGTGCTGCTCAATCATTCTTGGCTTTGCTATCTACCTGTCTTGGGTTTGCTACCCAATCATTCTTGGTTTTGCTACCCAATCATTCCTGGCTGTGCTGCTCAATCATTCTTGGCTGTGCTGCCCAATCATTCTTGGCTGTGCTGCCCAGTCATTCTTGGCTTTGCTATCCAATCTGTCTTGGGTTTGCTACCCAATCATTCTTGGTTTTGCTACCCAATAATTCCTGGCTGTGCTCCCCAATAATTCTTGGTTTTGCTACCCAATCATTCCTGGCGGTGCTGCTCAATCATTCTTGACTTTGCTGCCCAATCATTCTTGGCTGTGCTGCCCAGTCATTCTTGGCTTTGCTATCCAATCTGTCTTGGGTTTGCTACCCAATCATTCTTGGTTTTGCTACCCAATCATTCTTGGTTTTTCTACCTAATCAGTATTGAGTTTGCTACCCAATCATTTTTAGTTTTGCTACCCAGTCATTCTTGGTTTTGCTACCCAATCAGTATTGAGTTTAATACCCATTCATTCTTGACTTTGCTACCCAATCATTATTGAGTTTGCTACCCGTTCATTCTTGGCTGTGCTACCCAATCATTCTTGCTTTTGCTTCCCAATCCATCTTGGCTGTCCTACCCAATTAATCTTGGGTTTGGTACCCTCCAGCAGCCGTACAGGCAGAGAGGCATTACAACATGAGTATTCCTGTCCTTTAAAACATGACAGATAGGGCACAGCAGCTTCTCGACAAACCGATCAGGACTCAGCAACACAATTTTCCTGCCTTCCTGGACAAGACAATTATAATTGCACACCAGCAGCTTCATAATGTGTGTCGGGTCCCACCAAATACCAGCAAACCTCATGGACTCTTTGCCAGGAATTCTGGAGTAAAGGGCAGAAGATGAGTGATGCCTGGTTTGTCCTGCTGGGACTTAGAAAGGGTCTAGGACCAGTACGCCTACATCCATTATTTGCCCGATCGTAAGTAAACATTTCAGAAAACCAATTCTCAAACCATCGTACAATCATAACCCGCAAACCCATATGTCTCCTAATGTCAACTACCAAAAACATAATCAACGTATTACCGCACACAGCTCCCCAGCAACCAGAACATTGCCAATCAAGGCATATTCAGCAATGGGACATGCAGCCAACTCCCCGGACATCATCGAAACACACCCACCTTGATGCACTTTTAACTGCTGAGACATGGCTCACTCCCGCATGCTAAAGTTAGTGCACCCTGATGCACACACACAACCAGAGGCGGTCTTTCTGTCAGCCAGATGCCTCCCTGGGCTTACACAATCCAAAATCCATCGATAGAATTGAACGACTCCCACTTCCTAATCTCTGCATCTCAAACCATCAATTTCAACCATAGCTATGTAGCTCACAGAAACAGTAATATATTTAGAGAAGAATTCCCTCATTGCACTACCAGTGCATCCATCAATCAAATGCACAGCATCTACCCGGAGAACTCCACCCTACCAGGAGATCCACCAACCAACAAATACTCCACTTCATCTACTGAACACCCGCAACATCCCTAGGTACACCCAGAAACTTGCACGCCACCTATACTAACATCTCAGTCTTGTGATCCCCTCCATGTTTACCATCTGCTACGATCTCACAGTCCGCTTGGATAGGACAGGCCCCTTTGTCATTGCATTCTTCACGAAACGCACAGCACCCACACACGATGGCCAATACAAGCCACACAGTGGTGGTACTGCTATTTTCACTACTCCCAACATTTATGAATCGCTACTAGGTAATCACTATTTTCTTACATCCCATTTTGCATTCCTTATATAGCTATTTCCTAAAATTTGCTATTTGAGGAATACAAAAAGGATTTTTGATATATGTGGCCCTTACTGCACAATCGCAGTGTCCGTTCTGTGTCCTACCGCTTCTACACAAATGCAGGTCTGCTAACATCCTCTTCATAGAGGAGACCAAATTGAGTACTTAGGGCCTAGGATAGCTTGATTCCAGTGGCACAGTGAGCCCAGGACCCACGTCTGGGCATACCTGCCACTGGAGTCAAGCTATCCTGGCTGATGAGGGCTGAAAGCCCGAAACCAGTCCTAGGATGCTTGTTTCCAGTCAAGGGAGGACCTGGCCTAGCAGTTCAGGCTGGACTGTTCCCATTGGGCGCAGGGTCAAGACTGATTTGCATATGGCTGGGTCCAAACTTGAATGGCATGGTGAGCAAAGAAACAATGGATTTAGGCCCATATATCTGTACTGGGGTGAATGTATGACATTGTTCTGCATTCTGTCCATCAATTGTTCTGTTGAGTACACAGCACACTGGCAACACCAAACAAACAACTGCCCCTGTTCCCCCTCCCAGAAAGACAAAGTTTGAATTGCTCCCACTCGCTGACCTCAATGCCTTCCTCTCGAGGCTCAAAGCAACCGCCCTGAATCTATAATGTACAATTAAATGGATGTCAGACGTGGAAAAATTAATCCAGAGATGAGACTGTGTCTTGTTTGTAGAGTTATCAGCACAGGAAATGCTATCACCTGGTCTGGTGGCTCAGTGTTTTAAAGCATTCACTCACTCCAGGGATCTCTGTTGACCTCATGGTCAAGTGTTTCGAATTCTGGTGGGGCCACTCAGCCTTTCATCCTTCCAAGATTGATAACATGAGTATCACTCGGGTAGTTAACAATAAACATTTGGCATTCAGCGCTAAGCTGGCCTAAGGGGAAAATGTGCACTTTATAAATATATATGCAATGCTAATAATGTACTATGATAATCACTGTTTACTGTGATGTTTGCAGTGCATACCTTAACTCAGGAAAATTCCAATTTAACCTACACGATTTAGAATATGCAATAAAACAACACCTATACAGACGTGCACACCTTCATGAAAAGACTGGGGCTTAGCGATTATTCCTGTGCCCTGGTGCAAAGAAAATAGCACCTTTGACTGCTGTTGGGGTTGTAAAATGCAGCATTACCAGGGTTCAAAGGACCCTCGGGGCTCTGGGCGCCGATGCACTGCATCAGCTGCACCAAAGGTCTCATCGCCCCTGTGAAAAGGCTCAGGAGAAGAGGATGTACAGCCTAGGGGCCGAAAGGTACTGATGCTGTCCTGCAGACTGCCTCTCTGGCAGCACGGCGGTCACAAGACTGAAGGAAAGATGTACAGCATACAGCTTAAAAGTGGACAAACAAGCATTTGCAATGCAATAGGTCTCGCATTATTAAAGTTAAGAGATATTGGCATTGTAAATGGCAATGCCTTTTATTTATGTTTTTGTTTTTAAACATTTACAATGCTAATAGCTTAGCCCCTTCGCTGCGGGGGTAATTCCCCCGCTGTGCTGGGGGAGAGGGGGGCGCGCACAGCGCTTCCATGCTCATGACGAGCTGAGCTCGTCATGAGGCACGGCGCTCCTGTGCTTATGACGAGCTGAGCTCGTCACAGGTGCATTGGTTCCCGTGGAACGCTCAGCACAGCAGGGGAATTCTCCCCGCACCTGAGCGTTCCATGGCCCATGACGAGCTGAGCTCGTAAGAACATTCTGCCAAAATACATGGGTAGCATAAAAAGCCATCATGGTATATTTTTTATTTATTACATAAAACATTCTGTCAAAATATATGTGTCGTTTCACAGCCTGGTGATCATAATGTGTAATAAGTTTAACAGAGAGTTAAACAAGCATTAGAAATGCAATCGGGCTCGGATTTATTTGAGTTTGAGCTAATGGCATTGTAAATGGCAATGTCTTTTCGCCATGTGTTATGGAGTGTGTGCATGTGGTGTGTAGTGGAATTATGTGGGTTGGATTGTAATTTTAGCAATGGTGGCATGCTGTGCTTTAGATGAATATGTTTAAAAGTAAAGTGTACCATACTGCGATTGCTACAATAGTTAATTGTGGATGCGTTAACAATTGATGCGTGCACTGGTGGCTGGTGGTGTGTGTGCTTGGTGGAAGAGTGCTCTGCCGGCTGGAGGTGTGTGTGCCTGGTGGAAGGGTGCACTGACGGCTGGTGGGTGTGTGCTTGGTAAAAGCGTGCACAGATGGCTGATGGTGTGTGTGTGTTTGGTGAAAGCGTGCACTGACGGTTGCTGGTGAGTGCGCCTTGTAAAAGCATGCACTGACGGCTGGTGTTGTACGCCTGGTGGTGTTTGTGCTTGGTGAAAGAGTGCATTGATGGCTGGTGGTGTTTGGCCCTGGTGAAAGCGTGCACTGACAGCTGGTGGTGTGTTGTTGTGTGTGTGGTTGTGTGTGTAGTGGTGAGTCTGTGGTGGTGAGTCTGTGCGGGGGTGAGTCTGTGGGGGTGAGTGTGTGGTAGTGAGTGTGTTGTGGTGAGTGGTGATGAGTGTGTGGTGGTGAGAGAGTGGTGTGTGTGTGTGGTGTGTGTGTGGTATCTGTGTGTGGTGTATGTGTGTGTGGTGTGTATATGGTGTGTGTGTGGTGTGTGTGTGTGTGGTGTATGTGTGTGTATGGTGTGTGTGGTCTTATGTGTGTGGTGTGGTGTTATGTATGTGTGTTCTGCATTGGCGCTAAGCTGCTAAAAGGACACCAGCACAGGGGAAAAGGACTTCCCAGTAGAGACTTGGTCACCAGCAGGGCATGGGATCACCACGCCACACTGCGTTAATAGACAATTTACTGTTCCATTTTCAAACTATTATTCATCCTGAGATATTCCAACTCATGACACAGAGACGGTCATTTGAGTACTGAGTAGGCCTTTTCATTACCAATTGTCCTACACTGGACGCACCACCGATGCCCTTTGTCTTGGCACGATGTTCATAGTGAATCGCAACGTCGCGTTGGCTGTCTACATTTATGCAATTTGAGCGGATGTATGTCGTTACAACGCGTTGGGGGGCGCTGGATAGTGAATAGTTTAATTTACTATTCCAACTCCTGTCCCCGTGGACAGTAGGGAAGGTGTTGGATAGTAAATTACAGCTATTCCCTATCCTAGAGCGACCCCCAGCGCAAGTCGTTGTAATGACTTGCGTTGTAATGGTTGCGTCGTAAAGGTACTGTGTTCTAAATGTTTCGTTGTAAACGCTGTTCCCCAATTTGAGCACACTGAAATAAATTATTCAAGACTGCAATCAACGACTTTGTGTGTATCTATCTGTATACCTATTTTCGTTTTGCATGAGTATATTGCCTCTCATCCACCCTATTTGAAAAGGACAGGAATGGGCTGTAGTGGATAATTGTGGCACACTCCTCCCCTTTCCCTGTGATGCAGGGCAACGTAGCAAGGTGATTTGATGTGCACCCCTGCCCCACAAAAGTCATACACATGCCGCTTTTTTTTATATAAACGCCATAATTGTAATCACGATTACAACAAACCCACTAGACGTTCTCGGATGCAACCAGGGCTTTAAGTGGGCCGGGTCTGAAGGGGTCTGAGCACCGGCAGTTTTTTTTAAGGGGGTTCGAAACGGATCTCTATCGGGCTCTGTTTTGAGCCCTGGCACAGGTGTCTGTGTTTTTTTTTCCGGACTGCAGTGACAGTAGTTTGCTGTCACTGCAGTCCGCAAAAAAGTGCCAGGATGCAAAACAGCCCGATAGAGACCCGTTTCGAGACAGCAAGCACATCGATGTGCGCTGCCCACACTGCTCACTTCTCACTAATGGAGAAGTTACAGCATGAGGTCATGCCAGGTGAGCATTGTGGGGGAAGGGAAATCCTTTAAAGAGAGTCATTTTCTCTCTGGATTTCCCTTCCCTTACTAAAACTCAGGAGCAGCAACATTAGGGTCTCCAGGGCTTTAAGTGGAAGCTTTTTCAATATTATATACAAGCCATAGTTGCGGCCTATTTATCTTATGCAACTAATAACCATTGACCAAGCCAATAGTCCTGACTTCCTGTAGGTATGATGTTACTTTTTGTATCACCTATCTGCATGCAATGACAGAAACAGCAAAATAAAAGTCGGGTGGCATACTATTCTAAACACAGATTTTTATCGTAAGTGTTTAAAGCCACGCCCCTGTTTACACTGGCCACGCCCCTTTGAGAGACCCCCCAGTTTTTTAATCCCACCTAAAGCCCTGGATGCAACGTTTCGTTAGCTAAAAAGCCAGAAGTGGATGCAGCCTCACACGCCACGGGGAAACCCTTGACAACCATGAGTAAGGAAAACAGCAAAAAGTGAAAGAAAAAGCCAACACATTTACGTAAACTCAAACAAGAAGCCTTCTTAAACAATATGGGGTATGCCTTCACAGAGAAATAAACAGAACAGCCCCTCCGAACCTCAGAAACAGAATGAAAGCCGGCTACCGAGTACTTTTGAAGACGAGCGCCCATTTAATACTAACAATACCCGTGCAGTTCAATTAAAATATTTGCACGTTTTTTATGACCACGTTTTATAAACAATATTACACACTTTAAAAAGTAACCTCGCTACTGGTCAGTGCAGGACACCTGCAGCTCTCGATCACAGTTTCCTCACAGTAATCTGGCACATAGTTGTGAAGAAGCTGTCTGACTGGTTTTGTTGTTTCGGCTGGGCTGTGGCAAAGGGAAGCCGGCTTATCAATTCAATTAGGTCTGACTCCGAACATTTTTTCAGGTAAACATGTGCGCCTGCTGATGAGCCGACAATCATCGGTAAACGTGCCTAAGGAGTGCTTTAAATGGCCTAGTTAATTATTGCCTTTTAGACGCTGACGGGATGATCTTAGACTGTGTAAAAACGCCACTCTCACGCCAGCTGTTACTACCACAGACACAGGCACGTGCAGGACCCTGCAAGGGAATGCCACGTCTGACTGGCAGGCACAATATCTCGGACCTGTCTGCGTTAAAAAAAATACACATTTCGGCGCATATTTACAAGCCCCTTGCGTCACTTTTCCCATGTTAAAAGTGACGGAAAAGTGGCGCAATGGCTTGTAAATATGCCCCTTCTTTGTACAAAAAGATAAAATAAGGGAGGTGTTAGAAAACACATGCATGTATGTCTCGCGTCAGTGCCATTCATGAAAATCGACATAAGTGAATTGCATTAGCCAGAAATCCCATTCATATAATTCAAACGTATTTCATTAAGAAATGAGTGAGAGGCCTCCGGTTTGCTAATGGGCATCACGTCAAAAGAGACTCCTAATCTTCCACGACTCACAAACCATAATAGGAAAATGGTTCCGCCGCGTTTATATGTAGGACTAGTTATGTTTACAAAAGTATATAAATCCAGTCAGCGCTGGGGGCGCTCGGCTGTTTCTAAAGCGTGTTTTTCATAGGTTTCCGGCGGAGAGGCTAGAAAACAAAGAGGCTTTCCGTGATTGCTGAACGATAGATAATTCTATACGAACAGAATTTAAGTCTAACGAAGTTCGCCTCACCAGGGGGCATCTCAACCAAGAGGTTTAGGGAGCTGTCTGTTAAATAGAATCTCTGGCTGCTTTTCAGATTCCCCGTTTCGAGAGGATGTGGTCTCACGGCTAGACTGTCGACTTTGGAGCTGGGAAACTATGGTTCAAGCCTCGGGCCACATCCTGTGATTCTGGCCAAATCACTTAATCTCCCTGTGCCTACCAAATAAAACCAGGCTGGCCCTGTAAACACAGCAATATGCCTCTGGATAGCACTTCAATCGCACCTCCCCGAAGCTGCCTGTGAACGCACATCATTAAAAAAAAAAGCCTCGGCCTCGCGCGGCGCGCCACTGCAGGCATATGTTTTCAATTATCTCGGCCTTGACGACGAGATAATTGAAGATATATGGCCTTCTGCTGCTCGTGCCCGCACAGAAAATGCAGGAAGTGAACCAACTCTACATCAAATGGCCTATTGCGTGCTGTCTTCTAAAAAGACAGGCATGCAAGGCCATCCAGATGGCAAAAAAAAGAATGGAATGTGTGGCATTTTACAAGTGCTTTTATGAGAGCCCTTACAAGAGGGAATCGGACTCCTCCCACTGCCTGCGGCAGTGGCAGAGGCCTCGCCCTAAAAACAACGGTTTGCCCGGCTTGAACAGGAAGCCAGGCAACCTGTGTTGGGACAGTGCGGGGCCGCAAAAAGACAGGAAGCAGACGGGAGCCTACCCCGCGCTCCTGTGCTGAAGCGCTCCTGTGCCCGTCAGCCGGAAGATTTGCGTGTCAGCTAGCGGGGCTCCTGTGCTCGTGGAGAGCCCCGCCTGCTGCTGAGGATGACCCGCTGCCTGCCGAGGGAGAGAGGAACACACGAAAAGAACTCGGTGAGTGGGGTGTGAGGGGGGAGATGTGTGCGCGCGCGCGCGTGTGTGTGTGTGTGCGCGAGTGTGTCTGTGTCTGTGTGTGTGTGTTTGTGCCTGTGTGTGCGCGTGTCTGTGTGTGTGTATGTATGCATGCATGCATGCGTGCGTGTGTAAAAAGAGCTGATGACTGGTGGGGGGATGTAAAGTGAAAGTAACCAGCGCGCGTGTGTTTCAGTCTGTGTGGTGGCTGGCTGTGTGCGCACGCGTGGACGGAGCCGACGTGCGCGTTCGCGCACCCAAATCCTGGAGAAAAGCTCGTAACACCCTTTTGTCCCTCATTCCCCCCAGACTGATCACTAAAGATGTCGAGACTGGACGCATCCTTCGGATGCTAACTCCAGCTGGACCTAAAAGGGAGCAAGTGTTCGAAATACCTTGCAGGAGGAGACATCAGCCTGAAGCTATGCATACAGCTTGGGTACACGGAATTGCTTATTCGTGACTTGTTTGTAGAAGTCTACCGCCACCTGGTGGTTGGTTGAAGGACAACATCATTCTAAGTGAAGTCATTGATAAGGGGCATTACTGAACCGTGGCAGAACCCTCGGTTTAATAAGTACCCTGTGGAGTCGCCAATAATAAATGTTATATTAAAGTAAAATGTAATGTTTTATTTACTGGCATCAGACAGTTGGACTGTAGGTCAGGGAAAAAGAGAAATGCTGATCAGTGATCTGTGTGCTGAGGGGCAAAGGTCATTTTAAATTCTTGAAAAAGTAGTAAACAAGCAAGGTAATAACACAAGGCGTCCTACTAACAAAGGCATTCAGGAGCAAGTGAAAAAAAGAAATCCTGTAAGACGTATTTATGTACGCTTAAACCCCTTTGTGAACTGGCCCCAAACATCTAAAATGGGAATAAAATGAGAATATTCACGAAATGTCCACACAGTGGCGGCTCCTCCACTGAGGTGGACGAGTGTAGTAATGGCATATTCCTTTAAGGAATAGTATGTAGGAATATTGTACATGTAATCGTAGAATGCTTATTGTGGAATCTTGTATATGTAATTACTGTACCTGTTACCTTAAGGAATGTTGTTATTCAAATGCTTATTCAGTCAGCTCTTCTTGAGCTGCTTGTTTCCTTCGTTCCTGATTCGCCCACATTAATGAAACTGGAATTACAGCTCAGTACGTCTACTTTCATCTTTGGATAATACTACAGATTTTTGGCGACGAGGATGGGATACCCACGCAAAATTGTTGTGAAATCAAAACAACTAACTACTAGAATTGTTTCTCCATGGACATTAACCACTTCGTGAGTAAACTACTTTCTATCTTTGAGCGGGTCCCAAAAAATAAAACTCATTTTTAATGGTTTTGGTGATATCGAAGTCTGCTGTTGATTTAAGTTCGTTGGAGGTGCTTACCTTTGAATGTGCATCTCGAGTGCGGATGCCGTGAGCTCGAGGAAGGATTCCCTCCAGACACGCGTTGGTGTGAAGTCTTCTACATTCTACAGAACCTACGTCACCGAAGTCATCAACGCGAGGTAGCGTTCACCCCAATTCGTCACAAGAGACGTCACCACGCATAAGGTCACGCAGAGCGGCCATTTTAAGAAACCTGATTTTGCGGTTTCCATAGCGACCAGACAACTTGTGTTACCGAGTAAACACCGGCATTTTCGTTTGCTTACTTTTCTGGTTTGATGAATTATTAAACAGCGGCAGATTTAAAGGCACTTTCTAGAAAACTTGGAAGAAGGTTACTAGCAGCATCAATTCTTGAAGTGGTATTTTCTTATATTTCTGTTTCGTGAAGTGAGACCTTGTGTATACTATTTTCTTTACCTACTTTTACCACCCTCAACAACAAACTGTAAATTTATTTGGCATTGTATAAAACATGATGACAGATAGCTCTTCTTCAAGACCAAATACCTCTGGGGATAGTAATATGTCCAATCTTCAAATTAATTCGCCTAAAGAATTTTTATCTGTTCCAGGTGAACCATTAATATCATGGTTGGACTGGAAAGAGTACTTTCTCAATTATTTAGCGAATTTAGAAGACGTTAATGGCACATTTTCTCCAGAAAGGAAAAAGAGAATGCTGTTATATTCTTTAGGTCCAGAAGGTTTATGCATCTTTAATGACTTACATGCATAGGAAAGGGCTGATGGGGATTTGGATGTTTTTAAGGTGGCATTGTTAAACCTCGATGATCATTTCTCTCCTTCAGTCTGTATTGGTGTTACTAGACATTCTTTCTTTCACAGAAAACAAGAGAAACATGAGTCCGTAGAAGAGTATGTCTCAGCTTTAAAAAAAACTGGCTGCAAAGTGCAAGTTCGCACAGTTACAGAAAGATTTAATCAGGGATCAGGTAGTCATGTATGCTAAAAATAAAAGTTTGCAAGATAAGTTGTGGGTGGAGGGTGATAAGTGTTTGAAGGACATTATTGCCATGGTAAAAAAAGCAGAGCTTTCGGAAAGGTGTTCAAAGGTCACTCTTTCTCAAGACAAAAAAGGTCCTGATGAAGAAGTTGGAAAAATTACTGAAAAGAAAGTAGGGTTCAAAAGTAACAAAAATTCAAAATTTGAAAAGAAGAGAACGAATTTTCCTGACAGAAAAAATAATGAAGGTCAGAAAAAGTTTAGCACTATAATTTGTTACAGATGTGGCAGTTATTCTCATTCTGCTACGTATGATAGATGCCCTGCTAAAGCTGCAAAATGTATTGAATGTGAATTAGTTGGCCATTTTTCTAGGGTTTGTAATCGTAAAAGCAAGAAACCTTCTAAAGGTAAAATTGCTTATGTACAAGACTCTTCCTCCTCATCCTCAAGCGACTCGTATTCGCAAGTGAATTTGGTTCAATTGAAGAAAGTTGTACTGAATATCACTAGCGATATCTCTTCCAAACCGTTGTGTCACATTTCATTGGGAGGGGTTATGATACAATTGGCCGCTGATTCTGGGTCACCTTTTACAATTGTGTCTCAGCATGTTTGGAGAAGTAAATTTGTCAACAGCATTGGAGAATGGTTGGAACCAAATGACATTGCAACTGAAGGTTATACTGTTAAAAGCATAAAAATGTTTGGATATAGAACTTTGATTTTCCGCTTCAAGGAAAGACATTGCACTGGTAAACTGTACATTTCCGAGGAAGGCGAAACAAAAGGGGATGATGGACGGAGCGTTTGTACAAATCAAACACTCACCCCCAGTCAAATGATGTGGGTTTAATCCATCACCATTCTTTAGTTCACTCAGCCACCCCAGTTCAGACATGGCTATATGCAAATCAGTCTGACCCTGTGCCTCCTGGGAACAGTCCAGCCCGAACTGCCAAGCCATGTCTTCCCTGGACCGGAAACAAGCATCCTGGGACCGGTTTCGGATTCATAATCCTCATCAGCCAGGCTATCTTGAATCCAGTGGCCAAGTGAACAAGGGACTCACGTCTGAGCATACCCTGCCACACTTAGGGCGAACAAAGCAAAACAAAAGGGGATGATGGACGGAGCGTTTGTACAAATCAAACACTCACCCCCAGTCAAATAATATGGGTTTAATCCATCACCATTCTTTAGTTCACTCAGCCACCCCAGTTCAGACATGGCTATATGCAAATCAGTCTGACCCTGTGCCTCCTGGGAACAGTCCAGCCCGAACTGCCAAGCCATGTCTTCCCTGGACCGGAAACAAGCATCCTGGGACCGGTTTCGGATTCATAATCCTCATCAGCCAGGCTATCTTGAATCCAGTGGCCAAGTGAACAAGGGACTCACGTCTGAGCATACCCTGCCACACTTAGGGCGAACAAAGCGAAACAAAAGGGGATGATGGACGGAGCGTTTGTACAAATCAAACACTCACCCCCAGTCAAATGATCTGGGTTTAATCCATCACCATTCTTTAGTTCACTCAGCCACCCCAGTTCAGACATGGCTATATGCAAATCAGTCTGACCCTGTGCCTCCTGGGAACAGTCCAGCCCGAACTGCCAAGCCATGTCTTCCCTGGACCGGAAACAAGCATCCTGGGACCGGTTTCGGATTCATAATCCTCATCAGTCAGGCTATCTTGAATCCAGTGGCCAAGTGAACAAGGGACTCACGTCTGAGCATACCCTGCCACACTTAGGGCGAACAAAGCGAAACAAAAGGGGATGATGGACGGAGCGTTTGTACAAATCAAACACTCACCCCCAGTCAAATGATCTGGGTTTAATCCATCACCATTCTTTAGTTCACTCAGCCACCCCAGTTCAGACATGGCTACATGCAAATCAGTCTGACCCTGTGCCTCCTGGGAACAGTCCAGCCCGAACTGCCAAGCCATGTCTTCCCTGGACCGGAAACAAGCATCCTGGGACCGGTTTCGGATTCATAATCCTCATCAGCCAGGCTATCTTGAATCCAGTGGCCAAGTGAACAAGGGACTCACGTCTGAGCATACCCTGCCACACTTAGGGCGAACAAAGCGAAACAAAAGGGGATGATGGACGGATCGTTTGTACAAATCAAACACTCACCCCAGTCAAATGATCTGGGTTTAATCCATCACCATTCTTTAGTTCACTCAGCCACCCCAGTTCAGACATGGCTATATGCAAATCAGTCTGACCCTGTGCCTCCTGGGAACAGTCCAGCCCGAACTGCCAAGCCATGTCTTCCCTGGACCGGAAACAAGCATCCTGGGACCGGTTTCGGATTCATAATCCTCATCAGCCAGGCTATCTTGAATCCAGTGGCCAAGTGAACAAGGGACTCACGTCTGAGCAAGTTCGGGCTGGACTGTTCCCATGAGGCACAGGGTCAAGACTGATTTGCATATGGCCATGTCTGAACTGGGGTGGCTTGGTGAGCAAAATAACGATGGATTAAACCCAGATCTGTGACTGGGGGTGAATGTTTTGCCATTGTGCAACATTCCGTCCATCATCTTGTGTGTTTTGCTATTCACCCTATGTGGGAAGGGTATGCCCAGACGTGGGTCCCTTGCTTACTAAGCCACTGGAGTCAAGCTAACCTGGCTGAAGACGGCTGATAGCCAGAAACCGGTCCTAGGATGCTTGATTCCGGTCCAGGAAAGACATGGCTTGGCAGTTCGGGCTGGACTGTTCCCATGAGGCACAGGGTCAAGACTGATTTGCATATGGCCATGTCTGAACTGGGGTGGCTTGGTGAGCAAAATAACGATGGATTAAACCCAGATCTGTGACTGGGGGTGAATGTTTTGCCATTGTGCAACATTCCGTCCATCATCTTGTGTGTTTTGCTATTCACCCTATGTGGGAAGGGTATGACCAGACGTGGGTCCCTTGCTTACTAAGCCACTGGAGTCAAGCTAACCTGGCTGAAGACGGCTGATAGCCAGAAACCGGTCCTAGGATGCTTGATTCCGGTCCAGGAAAGACATGGCTTGGCAGTTCGGGCTGGACTGTTCCCATGAGGCACAGGGTCAAGACTGATTTGCATATGGCCATGTCTGAACTGGGGTGGCTTGGTGAGCAAAATAACGATGGATTAAACCCAGATCTGTGACTGGGGGTGAATGTTTTGCCATTGTGCAACATTCCGTCCATCATCTTGTGTGTTTTGCTATTCACCCTATGTGGGAAGGGTATGCCCAGACGTGGGTCCCTTGCTTACTAAGCCACTGGAGTCAAGCTAACCTGGCTGAAGACGGCTGATAGCCAGAAACCGGTCCTAGGATGCTTGATTCCGGTCCAGGAAAGACATGGCTTGGCAGTTCGGGCTGGACTGTTCCCATGAGGCACAGGGTCAAGACTGATTTGCATATGGCCATGTCTGAACTGGGGTGGCTTGGTGAGCAAAATAACGATGGATTAAACCCAGATCTGTGACTGGGGGTGAATGTTTTGCCATTGTGCAACATTCCGTCCATCATCTTGTGTGTTTTGCTATTCACCCTATGTGGGAAGGGTATGCCCAGACGTGGGTCCCTTGCTTACTAAGCCACTGGAGTCAAGCTAACCTGGCTGAAGACGGCTGATAGCCAGAAACCGGTCCTAGGATGCTTGATTCCGGTCCAGGAAAGACATGGCTTGGCAGTTCGGGCTGGACTGTTCCCATGAGGCACAGGGTCAAGACTGATTTGCATATGGCCATGTCTGAACTGGGGTGGCTTGGTGAGCAAAATAATGATGGATTAAACCCAGATCTGCGACTGGGGGTGAATGTTTTGCCATTGTGCAACATTCCGTCCATCATCTTGTGTGTTTTGCTATTCACCCTATGTGGGAAGGGTATGCCCAGACGTGGGTACCTTGCTTACTAAGCCACTGGAGTCAAGCTAACCTGGCTGAAGACGGCTGATAGCCAGAAACCGGTCCTAGGATGCTTGATTCCGGTCCAGGAAAGACATGGCTTGGCAGTTCGGGCTGGACTGTTCCCATGAGGCACAGGGTCAAGACTGATTTGCATATGGCCATGTCTGAACTGGGGTGGCTTGGTGAGCAAAATAACGATGGATTAAACCCAGATCTGTGACTGGGGGTGAATGTTTTGCCATTGTGCAACATTCCGTCCATCATCTTGTGTGTTTTGCTATTCACCCTATGTGGGAAGGGTATGCCCAGACGTGGGTCCCTTGCTTACTAAGCCACTGGAGTCAAGCTAACCTGGCTGAAGACGGCTGATAGCCAGAAACCGGTCCTAGGATGCTTGATTCCGGTCCAGGAAAGACATGGCTTGGCAGTTCGGGCTGGACTGTTCCCATGAGGCACAGGGTCAAGACTGATTTGCATATGGCCATGTCTGAACTGGGGTGGCTTGGTGAGCAAAATAACGATGGATTAAACCCAGATCTGTGACTGGGGGTGAATGTTTTGCCATTGTGCAACATTCCGTCCATCATCTTGTGTGTTTTGCTATTCACCCTATGTGGGAAGGGTATGCCCAGACGTGGGTCCCTTGCTTAATAAGCCACTGGAGTCAAGCTAACCTGGCTGAAGACGGCTGATAGCCAGAAACCGGTCCTAGGATGCTTGATTCCGGTCCAGGAAAGACATGGCTTGGCAGTTCGGGCTGGACTGTTCCCATGAGGCACAGGGTCAAGACTGATTTGCATATGGCCATGTCTGAACTGGGGTGGCTTGGTGAGCAAAATAACGATGGATTAAACCCAGATCTGTGACTGGGGGTGAATGTTTTGCCATTGTGCAACATTCCGTCCATCATCTTGTGTGTTTTGCATTTCCGAGGAAGGGCCATCAGTTTTGGGATGGAAGGACCAGAAGATGTTAGACATAATTCTTAATCCCAACAGCAAGGAGCAAGTACTGGTTTCTTGTGAAAGTGTAGATACCAAGAAGTTGGTCTTACAGGAGTTTCCGGAAGTATTTGAGAGGCGCATGGGTAAATTAAAAGGTTTCACACATCAAATTTGCTTGAAGGAGGGGGCATGTCCTAAAGTTCATAAGGCTAGGAACATCCCTTTCATTGTCAGGGATGAAGTCAAAGGAGAGTTAGACAAAATGCTTGCTAACAAAGTTATTGAGCCTATAGAAGCAGCTGAATGGGTTTCTCCACTGGTCGTAGCCCGTAAGCCCAATGGTAAAGCCCATTTATGTGTGGATCTTAGGTATTTGAACAATAACATTTTAGTTGATCAGTTTCCATTACCCAGAATAGATGAAATGCTTGCCTTGACATGGGGTGCAAGTTGGTTCTCAACGTTGGACCTCTCTGCGGCTTATCATCAAGTGGTACTGGACAAAAACAGCAGGCAGCTTACTTCTTTTTGTACACCCTTCGGGTGTTATAGGTTTAAACGTATGCCTTTTGGATTGGCATCGGCTGCGGCCGTTTTTCAAAGGCTTATGTCTAACCTCTTTGGCCATATCAAAGAGGTTGTTTTTTTTCAAGATGACATCTTGATAATGGGAAAAGACAAACCCCAGCATGATACTTTATTAAGAGAAGTTTTGTCTATTCTAAAAAGCAATGGTTTGGTAGCTGAGAGTACCAAATGTATATTCTCAGAGAAATCGGTCACATACTTAGGCCATGAAATTGGAGGCGATGGTATTAAACCTAAAAGTTCCTTAGTGGAAGCTATTCTCAATGCCCCTGCTCCCAAATCAAAGGATGAATTGCGTTCATTCTTGGGTTTGGCCGAGTTTTATGCAAAATTTGTTTGTAATTTCTCACAGAAGACTTATGAGATGCGGTTGCTAATGAAAAATAAGGTTCCTTTTCTTAGGAATGAAGGCTGTCAGAAATCTTTTGATTGCATCAAGAATGCAATTGCGAATGCACCTGCACTGCAGGGTTTCGAACCTCATGCAGAAAATATTGTCACAACTGATGCCAGCGGTACAGGTTTGGGTGGTGTTTTATCTCAGATATCAGAAAATGGAAATGAAGTGGTCATTGCATTCGCATCCCGTTCGTTATCTCCTGCTGAGACAAAGTATTCAGTAATAGAGGGGGAGACTTTAGCGTGTGTATGGGCCATGGAACATTTCAGGAAGTTCATTTGGGGAAAGAAATTTGTACTGAGATCAGACCACAAACCATTAACAAAATTACTTACCACAGAAGGTTTGTCTAAAGCATCTGCAAGGATTGCAAGAATGTCAATGAGAATTCAAGATTTTGTTTATGATTTGCAATATGTTCCTGGGGCTAAAAATGTCATTGCAGATTTCCTCAGCAGGCTGCCTTTGCCTCTCAAAGAGGTTGATCCTGATCCTTGGAATGATATGTGTGTAGCAGCTGTCTTTACTGATACCCCGGATTTATCTAAGGATAAGTGGAGTGAGGAGAACAAGAAGGATGAACTTCTACAAACTGTGAAAGACAGAGTTATTCATGGTTGGAGTAAAGGTTGTAAGTTGGATCCTAGATTGAGACCTTTTTGGGAGGTCCGGGACGAATTAAGTGTTGATGGTGCATTTTTGTGTAGAGCTGGGAAAATTGTGCCTCCTATTGGCATTAGAGACAGTGTTATAGTTTTGGGTCATGAGGGTCATCAAGGTATTTTTCGCACCAAGAGGAATATTAAAATTTTGTACTGGTGGCCCAGAGTGGATTTAGATATTGAAAGACATGTTCGTGATTGTATCCTGTGTGAGAGTGCAGACAAGTCACAGAAAACTCTTAATCCGCCTATGTCTTCGTTAAATTGTCCAAATTTACCTTGGGAGCATGTTGCTTTGGATATAATGGGTCCTGTTGTTTGGCAGGATGGCATTTCAAAGTACATCTTGGTTCTTGTCGATTTATTTTTCAAGGTGGATTGAAGTGGAAGTAGTAACTAGTGTTAACACACAAGTGGTTATCGAATTCTTGGATAAGTGTTTTTTAAGGGAAGGTTTTCCTGTTTCAATTTTAACCGATAATGGTGTGCAGTTTAGATCTGAACTTATGAAGAAGTTTTTGTGTTATACAGGGATTGAGCAAAGGTTTACAGCCCTGTACCATCCTAGAGGGAATTCTGTGGTGGAAAGAATGAACAGAGTTTTAAAAGGTCTTCTACAATTGGCAAAGAAGGGGAATAAGAATTGGGATGATGAGCTTAACAAATTGATTTGGTCGTATAGAGTCACTGTTCATGATACGGTTGGAGAGAGTCCTTTTGGATTGATGAGAGGTAGGTTTCCTCATTGTAGGTTAAATTCAGGTTGGATTGGCAAGAGTAAGAAGTATGAATGGGATCCTGATCATGTTAAACAAACTATCATTAAATCTCAAGATAAGAATAAATTATAATTTGACATGAAACATGGTACCAAAGAGGTGAATATCAAAGTTGGACAATGTGTTAGAGTCAAGTCGAGTAGAAAGTCTGGAAAATTAGAATCTAAATTTTCCAGCCCAAGGATTATTACCAGAGTTATGAAGAACACGGTTGAACTCGATGATGGTACTATACATCATTTGAATCGAATTGCTTTATCTAGTAAGTCTGGTGTTATAAAGAAGGAAAACTTTGCTAAGGAAAGAACCTACTGGTGGTTGGAAGTTTTGCCGAATTTAGAGAAAGAGGATGAGTCTGAAGCTTCTGTTGAGAGTCAAAGGCAAGATCTAATTCCTGTGGAGGGTCCTGTAGAGCCCCATCCTATAGATCCTCACTCTACACTTGGTGGAGTGTTGGTGGATTCTTCCTCAAGTGTTTTGAGAGATGACAACCATACTAATAGTGATTTTCATCATATTGGTTCTCAAGTTCTTTTACCAACAGAGGGGTCTACATTCGAGGAAGGAAAGGTTGATTTGGAATGTGAGGTTGTTAACAAATCCACTAAGGGTGGGAGACGTATTATCACACCCAAGAAGTTTCAGGATTACGTCCGTTTCTGATTTTTATTGTGTTTAAGTTTCCTTTTTGGTTCTGAGTATTATCTCTATTAAAGATGTGTAGTAATGGCATATTCCTTTAAGGAATAGTATGTAGGAATATTGTACATGTAATCGTAGAATGCTTATTGTGGAATCTTGTATATGTAATTACTGTACCTGTTACCTTAAGGAATGTTGTTATTCAAATGCTTATTCGGTCAGCTCTTCTTGAGCTGCTTGTTTCCTTCGTTCCTGATTCATCTACAATAATTAAACTGGAATTACAGCTCAGTACGTCTACTTTCATCTTTGGATAATACTACAACGAGCACCGCCTACTGCTTTTTTGCATTGAAACACAGCAAAATTAAAATAATAACAACTTGCGTTATTATGATTTTATTTTCTCCTACTTCCGCCCACAGCTTTGCATGAGGGGGCAGGGGCAGAAGATGAGTGGTAGCACCCTCCTAAAGTGCCCAGTGACTGATTGGACGGCCCTCTCAGACTACCCAAAACAGTCCTGCGCACTTCGCATGTTTTCCCTGCAGGCTGTATCGCAGCCTAAGTGGAGAACTTCCCAGGCCCCCAGTCAGTGCTTGAGCGCCGAAACATGACGCTCAGACAAATCACAATGCTGCTAAGGCAGCGTTGTGATTGGCTAACTGGGAGCCTGGGTGTGCTTCCTGTGGCCGAGTGAGTGAAGGACTACAGAGGAGAGACACGGCAACGAAGCGGCGAAAAGTTATGTTTGAATTTTTTTAGCTGCTTCCCATGCGTCCTCCCCCCTCCTGCATCCTCCTCCCTGCCTCCCTCGTTCTCCCCCCCTCCTGCCCCGATCCATGCGGGCCACGACTGTCCACATACCATTAGTACAAATCGAAATCACTCTTTGACCATTTACTAATAGTGATTTGGAAGTTTCTGGGACGACTTACAATGGCTTGTAGGAGGGCGTTTAGGAGCACTACAATAGCACTACTTCCTGTATTTATAAATGCTTTTGTGGGTCAGCTCCCCAGTATTGACAAAAAAGCATTTTTGGCGAGGCAGTAAAAAGGTGAGCTTTGAAATAGAGAACCACTCACTTTACATTCTTTTATTGGACTCCTGTTATTTGAAGCACATATCTTTCAGTATATATGTAGGATTGTGATCCAACCAGGGCCGGACTACGGAACCAAAAGTAGCCCTGGCCAAAATACTCAAACCAGCACCGCTCTCTGCATCTCCTTGGGCAATCTCTCCATTTTCATCCATCCATCCATTCTTTCTCTCCTTCTCTTACTTTCCTCTCCCTCTCTGATCTCTTTTTCTTTTCCTTCCTTCTCCCTCCCTCACTCTCTTGAAGCCTCCCTGTGTCTGCTACAATTAACCTCAGGAAGCTGCGAAAAGTGTCAGAGGCACCCGTAGTGACCATGGGCATTTAAGGTCTCCAGCCTTCCGGGGAAATGCCTGGTGGAACAGAAGTCCAGTATCCACTGGTCCAAGATCAATGCAAGAATTGTGACATTACGCCCTATTGCTTTCTAGGTGTCAGGCATGCATACACGGGATGAGCACTGGCATCAATTATAGCTTTACCAATCCAACATAGCAATTCATGAAGGAATTCCGAAACTATATATTGAAAATAATTTTTATTCTTAATATGTTCATTCAAAATCATGTTCAACTTACTCGTTCAGGAGGTAGTAGGTAGTATCCTCTTCCATCTTACTTAAATAATTAATATAAAGACTAGTGCACATTAATTACTTATTCTCAGTGCGTTTCAGGTGATGTAACAACACCCTTCATCTGGACATGTCTGCATGGGATTCCGAGCAATTTAAGATACAAATGAAAGCATATGTTATCACTCACTCTAATACATAATAAAGAATGTAAATATCAACTTGTAATCACATCACCAGACTTGATAAAATATTCCACTAGGTTCGCAAAGAGTAGTGGTAAGACATAGAGTTTGTGTGCGTTGATGGAGGCGGGGTTGGGAAACAGTGGATCAATTTACGACACTAGTGTAGGAAGTGGTGGCAGTGTATACCTTTAGAGCGAGCGACGAGAGATCGTCTAATAAACTGGAGCATAGCTTTCATTGGTGAAGCAGGTGCAGGGGCACCAGGTCCAATAGTGCTGATAGGCCCACTGATTATTACTGTATTTTATAATTCTATCAGCAGTCAGCGGGCCCTTTTTCTATGGACGATTCCCCATCTAGGACGTCGGTTCTCCACTCCCTTCTTTTTCTAGCCTCAATTTCCAAATTAGTTTGAGTCTTGTATGCCCTTAAAAGAAAAAGATGCACAGACACACAAGCTGAGGGTTGCAGTCACCCCAGCCTCGCTTACTCTTTTGTTCTGAGTATTTGAAATGCCCTCGTACACATGTGCAGACAACCCATCTCAGACTGACTGCAACCATGTTTGCCGGACAGATGATCTCCCAGCCCCGAGGCATGTGACATCATCTACCC
Organism: Lissotriton helveticus; assembly: GCF_964261635.1. Classification (NCBI taxonomy): domain Eukaryota; kingdom Metazoa; phylum Chordata; class Amphibia; order Caudata; family Salamandridae; genus Lissotriton; species Lissotriton helveticus. Next base: position 134,199,784 of record NC_136068.1, on the reverse strand, counting down.
AGTAAAACCATAGCCTCCTAGATTAAGAACCACCCCTTGATAACTTTGCAGTGAAGTTAACCCCGGGTTCTTCATGCTTAAGTTCTGCAGCGCCAGGGGCTCATGTCAGTCAGGGACTGGAGCCTCAGTCACCCCACCCTTTTGCAACTTGGGTAGGGTAAGGCCAGTAAGGATGTATGACATTACAACGCATGCTTTTACCACGCATGCTTTTACATCGCAAGTTTTACAACGCATGCCTTTACAAAGCATAGTGCTTTGGGGCGCTGGATAGTGAATTATTTAATTTACTATTCCAACTCCAGTCCCCGTGGATAGTAGGGAAGGTGTTGGATAGTAAATTAAATCTATTCCCTATCCTAGAGCGCCCCCCAGCGCAATGCGTTGTAATGGTTTGCGTTGTAAAAGTTGCGATGTAAAAGCATTGCGTGGTAAAAGTTGCGTTGTAAGTGATGTTTCCCGGACAGTAATCCTTTTGACTCTGTGACACTTGTGAAATGTGTGGGGCAGAATATTCAGGTGGGAAGTTGAGCAATTGAAAGTGCGCATTGTCACAGCACAAGTTTTAATGGTACTCTACAGTTTCCAGTGCCCTCGTTGACCTGTATTGAATGAAGTGGCCCAATTCGGGTCACCCGGATTACTTACGACCACCTAAATGCCTTCCCAGAGTCGGTCAGACAGTAGAGAATACAAACCAGTTAGTTTATTGGTAATACGCTGCAGCGGAGCCCAGTCTGACCAGTCTCCTGACATGACTGCCGAGGGGTCTGATCTCCCTCCACACTGTAACACAAATTATACAATTCTAACACCTCCAGGGTCCCGCCCAAACCGGATTTTTCCAGCTCAGCCCACGATGAACAAAGAAGGCACAAAAGGTGGGCAGTGCCACCTGGACAGGGAACATGCTATCTCAGTTCCAAGGCTGTTCGGCAGCTCTCTACCCTGTAAAGCTGTGGGAACGAGTGTATCTAATAGTAAAGGTATGCAGCAATAAATAGTACATTCATTAGTACGGCAAAGCTTCAACCTTGAGAAGTACAAGCTGGAGGAACAGGGCAGCCTTTCTGCAGAGACAAGCATTTATGAGACAGACACTCGATCTCTATTACAAAACAACATGGTGTCAATAAAGATGGTGGCATGCATGCTAACTTTATGAGAATAGGGGTTTGAACATAGCAAACAGGGAATTTTAATCATGTGTATTACGGAAATAACATTTCAAATCTAACAGGCCCTCTTTTTAGCATGCATGCTAAGAAGCTTTATTGGCGGCATCAGGTCAGGGTCTTAACAATTCTAGAACAGAGGAATAGAGAATATGCACATCCACAATTAGTATTCAAAGATCCCATTATCTATGGTTTATAAAAATTGCATACCTTGCACCATCATTACTCTTGCATTAGAATCTCGCCGGCGGAGCTTGGGACACGGCTTGAACAGTGATGCACAACAAGTAGGGAGACAGTGTATACACAGGCAACATGTCAGAATCACCCCAGCTACAGCATTGAGGAAAGTATGGATCTTCCACCCCAAAGTGTCAAATAAACCCCAGAACCATCCAGTGAATGACTAGGAACCATTATCTTGTTGTATCTTTGATGCTATCATATGCAGCTTCTGTATGGCTGTGCATACTGTGGGTCGTGGTCAGGGATATAAACACAACAGCTACTAACGATGATGCAGCAGGCCCCACCCCGGTCAGCCAGGATAACGTCTAAAACCGTACGATTTTGAAGAGCAACAAGTCTCATAGCCTTAACCTCTACTGTGATGTTGGTCAGTATCCCTGCAGTCGTATTAATGACTCCTTCCACCACCCTTGTAAGCCGTTTAATATTGAGATTATTGGCTATGGTGCCCCAAATGGGTATGATGCCCTTCATGGCATCCGTGAACTTCTGCAACGTGGTGTCTGTCTGATCAATGTAATCTGTGTTAATCATTCTCTTAATCTGGGGTACACTGCCTCACTTCATGGCAAACGATGATCCTTATGATAATTGGGAGGAGCTATATACACTGGTGGCAGAAGGTAAGAAAGGTAGCACCTCCCCGACCACCGTTCAGGAAGCCAAACATAACCATGGTGGCCACAAACAAAATAAACATTATGTGGCGGGATCATGGGTGGACTTCTCTTTACTCTCAAATTATAGGTAACATTGCATCTGAACTCCCCCAACTCTACGTCTCCTGCCCCCTGGACACAGAAAGGGGCCATAATGTCCACCACTGACAAAGGGATTGGTTTGTCCTCAGTAACATTGTGGGCCTGGAAAGACTGGTAATATGCAGAAGAATTGAACTGTAGGATATTATCTCTCTCTACCTGAAACCAATTCTCTCCTCTCACTCCCTTGTATGCCTGCATGCAATAGCTCAGAAACAACCTTCCAATCTGCCTTCGGCCTGCGGGGGCACATTTTGTGTTGAGGCATAAGAACTGGTAATCTTTCGTTCCAATGTGTCAGCCTGGGAAAAAGAAGTGACCATGCTCAGTAAAGCAAACCATCCCTCACAGCTATCAACATATAATAAGGGGATGGATAACAAATTCCCACTTTTATGTGTTACTGAAGGCAGTAGTCCACATACCCAGCACTTTGTCATGTTGTAAGCAGCATGCGCCTGATGCAATGTTTGAATGAAGACGATATCTTTATAAGACTTTCTATGTTCCTCCTTGTGAGGAGCCAAAATAACAAAGATATGCTCAGGGGGGACAGGCGTAGTGCCCACCAAAACACGTGCAGGATATTTCTCCTAAGGTAGTATGTCACCCCAAGTACCAGTATCAAAGAGTTCAAGATAATCAGTATGCAGTTACTTTTAACAGACCAAGTGGACCAAAAAGGCCAATTTTGCTGGGGACACGGAGCAGCGAAAGGCTCCTCCTCCTCCTGAATGGGGCACCCAAAGGGATACATGTATTTTTCTATATTCACACAAACACAACAGAAGAGTCTTACACTTGGAGCCAAGCTGGAATTAAAAGATTAAAAAAAATAAAAGGAAACCAAGGCAGTATATTGTTCTTTAATCGTTGTCACTTTTGAGCACTGGTGGTGGAGCTGTTCGTCCAGCTCGGATCCGGATCCTACGTTGCAGGGCAGAACACCTTCTCCTCGGAAATACTGTCCACTTGCCCTGTTCAGTGACTGTTCAAGTACCGAACCAATTACTCTGTCCTTAAACTATCGTGGGCACCACAAGCACGGTACACTCACTCTATTCTTCAGCACTGCAGTCCATCCCTACTAACCTAACTGACAATCTGGTGCACTGTGCTGTTTACGAGGACGCGCATTGTATCTCAACACTCTAGGCACAGTAGGGTCGGAAAACAAGGGGTCAGGCTCAAGGGGACCAAAAGGCAAAGGGACCCACTCAGGTGAATTGGCAGATCGGGTCTCTACTGGACTGGATGTGTCTCAATCAAAGGTGGGCCAACAGGCTGGGGCTCCTGTGTAAATGGGCAGCGGCAGAGGAAGACGCTCTGCGCGAGGAGGAGGCCAAGGGATCCCGTAAACACCCCATTTCCATGGAATGGGCTATGCTGCTCCATCGCTTTAGACAGTTGACGCGCGATGACGACCCAGACACCCCTACGCCTGCCCCCGCCAACACCCCCCCTTCACCCCCCTCCACACATGCAAGACCACAGTCCCCAGACATCCACTAATAACATGCCTGGACGGCCCACAGTCGCAATCTGACACCCAGTCCCTACGCCAATTGGTCCCCGTACACAACCTAACACAGACCCCCCACCCTCTAGCGACCCTAACATAATGTAGCACGGTTCATTGACCCATAAGTCACCGACCCCATTTTCTTCCTGATTTGCCCACGCTCTGCGCCTACATGCTCCATCCCCGAGTTCCACCCCCCCCAACTCTTCAGCGATACTGATGAATGGACTCTACAGATTTAATCCACTTATCACCATGGTTATAATCTTTTGTATACTGTCCTACTTGTACTTGCCTGTATGCTTACCCATAAGATCTGTATTGTTCAAATAACAAAATGCCATTAAAAATAAGTTTAAAAACAGGCTGGGGCTCCTGGGTGGCCTTAATTTCAGGTGGTACCGTAGTCAGAACTGCATTACTCCCTTCCTCCGACGATGCCCACGTGAGCCGGGCATCCGAAAAGGGAATGAACCATGGGAATTGCTCTCCTTCACAGTCCCCAGTCCCCTCCGTGACCCACTGATCATAGGGCAGCGGAAGGGGCACCCGCTTACAATGGGTGTTATGTATCCAGTTTTTCCGACCATCGACTTTCACTGCAGTCCTAGTGGCTAGGAGGACCTGAAGAGGTCCCTTCCAGTGTGGCTCCAAGCTGCTCCTCTGAAAGTTCTTTACCAGCACCCAATCTCCGGGTCGAATGTCATGACCAGGAGCCTCTGGATGCTGCTGCAGTGTCTCAGCAATCTGTTGATGAATAGAACACAGATTTTTGATCATTTCATAAAGGTAATCGATCAGTAGGGGGTATTCTACCTCTGAGAACTTACGTGGTTGCGGGTCGCCCCCAGACATTCGCCGGGTGGCCAAACACGACCTCGTAAGGGGACAATCCTGTTCTAGAGTGGGCTAAGACTTTCGTAGACATTAATGCTAAGGGCAAAGCATCGGGCCACTTCAATCCTGGGCTCTCTCTGATCTTGGGCATTTTTAACTTGAGAGTACCGTTGTACTTCTCAGCTAAACCTGTTGACTGGGGGTAGTTCGCCGCATGGAACTTCTGCATGATGTGCAACCCATCACACACCAACTGGATAAACTTGGCATTAAAATGGCTGCCGTTATCACTCCAGATCAAATGGGACGACCCAAAACACGAGAAGAACTCTTTCAAGAGTACCTTTGCCGTCGCCATGGCGGTATGCTCTTTAGTAGGGTAAGCCTCAACCCATTTACTGAACGCACAGGCAACCACCAATACATATTTCAAGTTGTTGACCCATTCCATCTAGATGTAATCCATCTGGAGAACCTCAAAAGGTAAGGAGGGGGGTGCAAAACTGCCAACAGGGGTAGGGGTACCCTTTCCAGGATTATGCATTAAGCAAACCATGCAGTACTTTACTAGGTGAGCTGCAACCTTGGGGATATTGTCATTTCGCCAACCTGCAAATTCCCTTCGCGCAAATATATGCAGGCCCATGTGCCATAGTGACCATAGGGAGGATGTATGCAGCCGGTAGCATCCATCTGTGCTTCCTGGATTTGTCCGTCCAATACCCATCCTTGTCCAGATTAGCTGTGCTATCCTGCCATATTCCTAACTCCTCAATTGTTGCCTCACTTTGGATCTCCTTCACATTTTCTAGGGTATCCTCACACATTCCATTCTCAGGCAGCCACCTAGCTGGACCCGCCGCAAACATCCTCTTTATTTTAGTTCGAGCTGTTTCCTTTGCTGTTTGACCCGCAAACGCATTCCCCCTCCCGACATCATCTGTAATTGCCTTATGAGCAGTGCACTTCACTATTGCTAGTCTTTTAAGGAGTGTCAAGGCTGACAAGAGTCTGTGTATTAGGGGGCCATTTTGAATCTTCATGCCATGATATGTCAAGAACCCTCTCTGCGCCCAAAGTCACCCAAAATTATGAGCCATGCCAAATGCGTACTGGCTGTCAGTGTATATATATATATATATATATATATATATATAAACTCCAGTCCCTCACTCAACTCGCAGGCACAAAGAAGGGCCACAAGCTCTGCAGCTTGTGCTGATTGGTAGAGAACCTGTGACATCTCAACTACAGTGCATAAGGTGGTGATAGCATAAGCTGCTGTTGTTGTGCCATCTGATAACTTGAAACAATAGCCATCAACATATAGCTCCCCTTGGGTTCAGATAGGGGAACATCAGTGAGGTCTACCCGTCCCTTCGTCTATTCCTCCGTGCGGTAAATGCAATCATGCACATCCGCCTCATCACTCTCAGAAGGGAGGGGTAGTAACATGGCTGGGTTCAGAGAGGCACATCTTTTTATGGTGAAGTGGGTGCAAACAGGGTCAGCTCGTACCCAGTCAGAAGTGCACGGGTAAGGTGCTGTGTCTTCGTTCTATTCACAAGTATGTCCACAGCATGCGGAACCATGAATGTGAGATCAGTATCAAGGAAAGCCCTGCCGATTGCTGAACCGAAATGGCCATTGCCGCGGCTGCTCTCAGACAACTCTGTACGGTCCTGGCGACATTGTCTAGCAAAGCAGAGAAATAAGCACACAGCCTTTGCTTACCTCTAAAGGCCTGTGTTAAGACAGAGAGCGCACAGCCAGCCGTTTTGTGTACATATAACACGAACTGCTTCCGGTAGTCCGGGGTGCCAAGCACAGGTGTGGAGCAAAGCGCTATCTTTAACTGCTCAAAAGCATGCTGACAATCATGCGTCCAGGGCAGGGGTTCATGCACATCTTTAGTTGTTAGTTGCAACAAGGGTTTTGTTAGTAAAGCAAAATTAGGAATCCAGTGGTGGCAATACGAAGTAATACCTCTAAACGCTTGCACATCTCGCTGCGCCTTAGGGACGGGCATCTTAGTTATAGCAGCCACATGCTCAGGTGTTAGTCTCCTTCTTCCTTCAACAGTAGGTGACCTAAATAGGTGACCTCCTGTCGACAATATTGAAATTTAGAAAGGGACACTTTATCTCCATGTTGTGCAAAATGTTGCAACAATTTAACTGTACTCTGTTTGCATCTCTCTTCCATGTTGGAGGCAATAAGGAGGTCATCCACATACTGGAGCAATACGTTACCTGAGGGAAGAGTGAGGGAGTCCAAGTGGACTTTCAAGGCATGGCTATATATGCTGAGACTTTCAGCATAGCCCTGAGGAGCTCGACATAATCTAAAACTTCTTCCAGCCAGGGAAAAACCAAACAAATACCTACTTTCTGTATGTATGGAAATACTAAAAAAAGCATTCTTCAAGTCAATGAGGGAGAAATAAGTAACAGTGAGGGGAATCATTGGCAGGAGGGCAGTGATGTCAGTGATGACAGGGAACCAGGGAACGACTATCTTGTTCACAGCACGCAAAACAATCACAAAATCGTAAACATCAGGGTGGTCATCTGGGGAGCCAGAGGGTGCCCTTTTTAGAATAGGGAGAATAGGCCTATTGCACACGTTAGCATTCGTCTCCTCACCCAAACCGGATGCAATCAAGTCCTATATAATCCGCAGCAGTGCCTGTTCCCCTGCCTCTGGTATTTTATACTGGGGAAGGCGAGGTAGAACAGCATTGTCCTTAACCCTGATGGAGACCGGAGGTATCTGTAACAACCCTAAGTCTGTGTTACCCATAGCCCATAATGTTGTTGGCACCTTCCTAAACTCGGCAGGAAGGGGCTCGTCTTTGGACAAGCATTGCTTGGAATTCACCATGTTGGGTCCTATCGTCCTATAGACGCCATCTGGAGAACACGAAATAGTTGCATGTAACTTCTTCAACAGGTCCAGACCCATTAAATTTTCGCCGCAATTCGATGTCAATAAGAAAGGCCAGTCTACAGTAAAGGGACCCAGAGTCAAAGCCAGAGGCTCGGAGATTGGGCTCACAACTGGTTTGCCTGAGAAGCCTACCAAAACATTATTTTGGACAGACAGGGCTGCCCCGGGGACCAGTGAACGAGAAACAGAGCTATTCATTGCACCTGTGTCCACCAAGAATTTTTTCACTGAGCCCTGGAGACCAGCGGTGACCTAGGGTCCTCACTGGTCAACAAGGATCTTGACCGATCCCTCACCCTGTCTCTGGCTGTCCTAGCCTTGGCTAAGTCCTGTTACTTCATCCAAATCATAATCATCATGGTAATATTGGTGCCCCCTTGGATCATCAAAATAGTTCTGCTCTGACCACCCTGGCTGTTCCTCTCTCCCACGGCTCCCGATGCCGATGAATTGAACTGTAGGATATTACCCTCTTCCTCTTCCTCTTCCTCTCCCTCGTGAGCCCCCTCTCTCAGAGCTTCAACCCTTTGTAACAGCATCAGACACTCACTTCGCCAATGCCCCTCCTCTTTACGATATGCACACTGATTTGGTCCCATGGGCGAAGAGTTCTGACTAGTGCGGGTCAACTGCCGAGCCGGACTAATACCTCTCCCTTTTCCACCGCCCAGGGACACCTGCTGCATCAACACCTTCATCTTCAAGTCTTTGTTTTTCTTCTCTACCCTCTCCTTCTCTTCGTTCTCCCTGTGCTCATAATATTGAGCCATGCCTAAGAAGACTGATGGGGAAGAGGTAGTCCAAGTGCTTTCCGAAGGCTGCAACCGAGACGCGATATCGGGAAGCAGGTTTGTAACAAACCTGTTAACAAACAATTTGTATGAGAATGAGTGCCGATGCCCAAAGCTCTTGTCAGAGGCCTGTTGTAAAGGGGGAATAAATCCCATGATACTGGATGGTATATTTATTATGTTTAATGGAGCACACAACTGAGCGCGATCCCACCTAGGCTATCAGGATTCATCTGACAAACCTGAAACACTCATCGGCCTCCATTCTAAAGTAAAGTTATAATGACATCATACAACATAACACATCCCCTAACCATAACCAAGTCACAAGAAGGGAAATAAAATACTCTAAATTCAAGATCTCACATAATCACTGAGGTAGGATGGAGGTCAGCAAACTCTTCTCTCTGACATTATATCCTTCTTCACTTCTTCCAGGAATAGCATCATTTGACAATGAGTTTTTTGTGTCATATAGGTCATCATCCCCCATTAACATCACACCAGAACACCCTTCATTCCTTCACATGCACATTCTTCCCTTCTGATACAATGCTACAATTCTTAAATTCCACCTTTCACCAGACTCAAGAACAACAAAGAATCTACTGACTGTTTCCACCCAAAATGGACCAGTGAACTTTGAAAGACCACTCCTTATCTGTCCCAACTTTATTTTGACCTAATCACCTACATGAATCTTCCTTTCCAAATGTACATTTGACCTGTTGCCACCTGAGGCTCCCCCACTCCTTCAACCATGCAGGGACCAGTTTGGTACCAGGTAAGCATCCTCACATCTCGTGAAACTGACATTTCTGGGTGACACTATGAACAGTGGTACTTTATGTCAACACCATTTTCCTAACATCACACTGGTTGGCTAGCACCATTTAAATTGACCCCTTGACCAATCTGTTAGCACACTCTACCACACCATTACCCTGGGGGTTGTTAAGTGAAGTGCGAGAATGTTTGATCTCACAACGTTCAAATAAATTGGGCATCACATTAGATGTTAACTGTGCCAGTATCCGTTGTGAGGACAGCAGGTATGACCTCTTCAGGAAAATGTCTTCCAAAGTATCAATGGTAGCCTTCGCTGTTATCTCCTCAAAAACTTTACAGGTAACCATTTTGAATAGACATCAATCATAACCAAGGCAAACTGCATATCATGTGTTAAACCTACCATGGGACCTATAAAATCAAAACCTACAGTATGCCATGGCACCCCTAGGCTCTTAATATAACCTCAGTCTGATATACACTCCACTTTCAACCTCTTTTTACTCTCTTTGCAAACAGGGCATTTCTCCACCCACACACTGACTTGATCATCTAGGCCAGGCCACCAAAATTCACCCTGTATCCTCTATTTAGCTATGAACTGGCCTAGGTGACCATTGTGGGATAAATGAAAAAACTTAAGTCTTAGTCCTACCAGGGGTACAAACCAATCACCCCTCAAAACAACATTATTACTACTCATAGACAACTCATCTAACATGTTTGCAAATGGTCTTGGAGAAACTGAGGTTGCACTCTCCCTTGGTGCACCAATTTGAATCATTTTCAGGACCTTATTCAAGACCCCCCTCAGAATTCATTTCATCTTCTTATTCCTGCCTCGTATATGCACCCACACCACTATCCACTGCATCCTGTATTAACGCCACTGCATCTTCATTCTCAGCCTTAATTACAGCAGGTCTATCCACAACCTCCCAATCCAGTGGTAGTCTGGATAGGCAATCAACTTGCACATTCCTCCACCCTTGAATAAACTCCACAACATACAAATACTCTTGCAATCTGGCCTCTAATCTGGCCAATTTGCAGAGCCATTACCCGCTCCCCCAGGAAACGAGTTTCATCAATGGTTTGTGATCAGTTTGTAAAATTAATGGAGATACCCACAAGTGCACCCGGAAGTACTCTGCATGCCAGGCCGCAGCCAAAGCTTCCCGTACAATTACAGAGTATCTACTTTTGGTCTGTGTTAGAGTGCGCGATGTAAATGCTACAGTTTACTCATGTGTACCATGAATCTGGGATAGCACTGCCCCAATGCCTATGGCGCGTGCATCAGCAGTGAGTACTAATTTAAGTTTAGTATCAAAAGAGGCCATAAATGCCTGCATTACAAATCTTATTTCTTATTGTGCTGGAGCAACCCTGTTGTTCCTCCTACCTCAAAAACCTACCGCCTTTCCTCAACAACTTTCTTAAAGCCTCAGTTTTGTCAGAAAACCTTTCTACAAACTTAGCATAATATTCAATGAGGCCTAAAAAGACTACTACTGATCTTTATCTTGCGGGATAGGTGCCTGTTATATGGCCTTCCCTAACCATCGTTTGGGTCTGATTCCCTTTCCGAAATGGTGTACCCCAAGTACTTTATCTGTTCAGTCAAAAATGTACATTTCTCTCGACTCAAAGTTAGACTAGATTCTCCAACATTTGCAATACACGTCTCAACACACCATTATGTTGTTCAAAAGAGTCCCCAAAAACTAAAATGTCATCCTGGAAAAACACTACGTTTCCCATTGCTTCAAAAATTTGAGCCATCATCCGCTGAAATACACTAGCAGCTGAGGATAAGCCAAATGGCATGCATGTAAAATGAGTAGTGCCCTCAGTTGTTATAAAAACAGTCAAAGATTTGGGCTCCGGATGTAATCTTATCTGATGATAAACACTCGTCAGATCTAACTTCAAGAAATACCACCCTCCAAAGAAGACACTTTTATATTTGGAAGTGGGAACATATAAACAACAACATTATGGTTCAATGATCTAAGATCAACACAAGATCTCAAACGTCCATCAGACTTTTGTGTAATAACGACCAGAGATACCCACGGGTTCAATGACTCCTCCTTCCAACATTACATCAATTACTTTTTTCACCCCCTCTCTCAATGCTAAAGGTACCCTTCTCAGTTTGTGCTGCACCGGTATCGCAACTTTCTTTAAAATGATTTTGGGCACATAACCATTAAGGCAACCAATTTCCCCTCAAATAGGCTCCTTGCACCAATTAAAATATCTGGTAATTGCAGCTCCTCTACCACCATAACTTGGCTTTTTTTAATCAAATGTGTGCATCCATTCCAATATGGGAGGGCCCTCTACTGACACATAGACTTTCCACTCTACACGGCGATCTTCAAATTTGATTGTGCCAACCATGTACCCTAGAATGTCGATGGTTTGACCTTGGTACCCAAAAGGACAAATGTACTCAGGTAACAACGTGACAGTGACCCAATACTGCTTTAAACAATTCTTCAGGAATAATGATGTACATGGATCTTGAGTCCTTCATTAACTTTAACTTGCTCCTACACACATCAAATTCATCTGTAGGTCTGTGCAACCTTCTCTTGCTGCAGTGCAAAGAGCATCTCTCTCTGCGTTCAGCTCCAATGACAACAAACCCCAATTTTGCTCTGATATTTATACTGAATTTTCTGGCTCTCTACCCTCAAATTTTTCAACACTTTCCGGTTTCCTTTCTCTGATTGGTCATGACATTGCAAATATAAGCTTTCAGGATGTTCGTTAATCGACAATGTATTTGTTAATTTTCAGGATTTCTATGAATAACTTGCTGATTAAAAGGCTGACAGATACAAATTCGACTGTTCATACATTTCTCAAACTTCCAGGATGTCCGTGGATAACTTTGTTTGAAAACTGATAAATACACGTTCGACGGTTCCTGTTTTCCTCTTCAGGCCTTTTTAAATGTTCATTTTCAGTGATTCAGCTGTTTCCATGTGGTCATTTTTGAAAGGCACTATGCTTTTGTCCTTGGCAGACATTAAGCTGTTCTCGTGGTTATCACTTTGGCCCGCAGCCACTTCACCAGCATTCATATCAAGTGGCCTCGAATCATAGTTAGCTGAAGCTTCAAAATGTTTTCAGTGAAGACTTTCTCTCAGCAAAATGATGTAAGCCTTTCTACTGCGCAGAAGCGGGAAAAGCGAAGCCATTTTGGAATTGGCAACCCACCAAAACTACAATAAACAGGAAAAGAAAATGTGAATACACAGAATATATGTGTTTTCTGTCCCCCCAACCACCAGTGCTAATATTTACCCATTAAAACTGTTACCTAGCAGAAAAGCATCACACTGCAAGCCATTAAAATAAAGCAGAAAGCAACATGCAAATGCACAATGCACATTATGACACAGACATGCATTATTACACCACTTAAATGCACAAAATAGATTAAACATGCATTTTACATCACCAATTAATATGTTATTCAAACCTGTTAGTGCAAAGCATTTCCCACATGTAATGTGTGTGTTTTGGTTAATACACAGCAATCAAAATTAATATATTACTTTATTATGGAGAGGATTGATCTGAATGAGGTACACATAAAATCTTCTGTATCTCGCTCCATCACCCCTACCCTGGGCTGGCTACTGTCTTTGGTAAGTCTGCCACTTTCCTTGCACATCCGTACAAAATGGCCCTTGCGATCACATTTCCCGCAATATTTGTTGATCGCAAAGCAACACTTAGAATCTGATGCATGATAAACACTTCCACATTGAGTGCACATTTTCGCCCTGTTTTTATTTGCAGTGACACAATCGCCTTACTACTACTCTTACTGCCACCCTTGGATACTGCATTGACCTCCCTTTCTGGACTATCACTATCTATACTCACAATTGCTCCTCCCCACCAATTTTCTCTCTCTTGCTCAATTCCGTCATGCAATACTGTGATCCCTCTATCACCTTTGCTATGTCCACCGCATCCTTGAGGGTCAGATCTTTAGCTGCCCAAAGCCGTTCCTGTATCTTTTTGCTCTTGCACTGTGTAATGAGTTGATTCTGGATCAATTAATCCGTAATTATCCCAAATCAATACTTGACAGATAATTTCCTGAGTCTAGCACGAACTCATCTTTAGACTCGTGTTCACTCTGAGGTTGGGTGTAAAATTTGTAACGCACCATAACAAAGTTAACTTCCTTCGCAAATCTAACCTCAAGTGTTTTAAGTGCCTCCTTATATTCATCATCCATGGGTTGGCCATTAGGCTCCAGGGCCACAGGTAAGTATTTCAAAAAGTGTTGGCCCTCATTCCCCAAAGCACTTAACAACAATGCCTTCTATAACGTAATGCAATACCTGGAATGGTGTGCAGGTCACTGCAGTATCCTTGCGTGTCGCACAAAAATGACAAAAAGTAAATGCCCCTTTCGACGGGAAACTCAGAAGGCCAATTGCCTGTGGAATGAAAACGCGAGAATCTGGTGAGAATATCACTGCTCACGCTCTTACAGAGTAACACACTTTAAAACAGCCCAAATATTGATGCTGATGCATCTTCCATTGCTGGAGCGAAGACGCTAGGAAGTAGGGGCCCGATTCACAGAACTAACTTAAGTCAAAATCTTAAACTTACTACTTTTGGTATTCACAGAAGTTAGTTTGACCACTGGCTCAAATTAAGCACTGGCACAAAGTTCTAATACCGGTTTCCCAGTTTGCTGCAGAACCTCCTTTCCCTCCTGAACTCTCTCTATGACAGTAATGCCATTGTACCCCCTCCCCCCCCCCTGGTAAATTCATGGTTACATTTCTACGCCTCTCCACTTTCAGACTGCCCCAGCCACCACTGCTACTAGGTCAATGCCCCACTGGCTAGGCTGCTGATAATAAGAGATCAGTGCGTTGTTGTAAAAATGAAATATAAGAGTTGGGATTAGGCACAAATCCCACTTTTCACCAGACAATTACCATAGCAAATGCTGGGAAGAGGCCAGTCTCATGCAAGAGACGGATGGGTGAAGCGGGAGAAGCATCGTGTTTGCGAACTGTGTGTAGTCAGGATGAAACTGTTGAAGCTGTGAAACGGGAAAACTAGTATTTGGCTCCATCTAGTGGTATTTTAGCGTCAGCTGTATAACAAAGAGCAAGTCAGGCTGGGTGTTTATTTTGTAATTACGTACTGTAACAGTAGAAAAGGCACTGTGAGGTTGCAGATTGGAGTTTGAAATACGATGGTGTTATCATATAATTAACGAGCTATTAGAATGCCGAATTGAACTTCAAATTGAGGAATTGTGGCAGAAGAGTTCTTTGGACTGAAAAATGCCAGCTAATATGGTTCGGAGACATTTTGAAATGAAGTATGCTAAAGTGTCTCAAATAGGAACGGTTTTTGGAAGGTTACAGGCATGAGATAAAGTTGAAAAAAGATGTGAGACCTTTAGAATATTTCTTTGCATAGAGTACTTGGGACAGTGAGAGATTAAGTAAGAAAATGTGTTAAGAAAAAACAACAAGCCTAGAAAAAGGCCAATATGTCTGGCCTCTGGGACCTATTGCCCTTGACAAAGCCTTGCTGATGCTGTACAGCATTCGGGAAAAAAGCAAAATGTTTTTATCTGACGCTGTGCAGCATTTGTAAAAATATATATTTTTTGAAAGCACAATGACGCGACTAGTTGCTTCTTTCCACAGGTGCACGCATGAGTGATACATACACTATTTGCTGTTTTTTTAAATCTGTTTATCTAAAATGGTGACCGCAGCTTGGATTGGTAAATAAAGCAAATTAAGAATTTTGAACGTGAAAGCCAAAATAAAAAAATGACTGTAGGGGTTGTGAACAATGGAGGAGCGTATTTGAGGAAAGGAGGGACAAGGCCTTGTATGATGGAGAGAACAACAGGGGGGACTGTGAGAGAGAGTGGCACAAGGTGGGGGATAGACACACAATGGAGAGAACAACATTGAAACTGGGAGCTGGGGAGAAGTGCACAAGAGAGAAACATTGAGCACTGTGCATTTGGGGGATGCACGAGGGAA
This sequence comes from Lissotriton helveticus, assembly GCF_964261635.1. Taxonomy (NCBI): domain Eukaryota; kingdom Metazoa; phylum Chordata; class Amphibia; order Caudata; family Salamandridae; genus Lissotriton; species Lissotriton helveticus. The sequence continues at coordinate 134,184,646 of NC_136068.1, read as the reverse complement.
GAGAGCTGAAAAACATGCACTCTCAGGGAGTGCTTATTGAAGAAAAGAAAAAAGTAGTCCCCTAAAAGTCAGTACGGGAAGGATGTCAGTCAGCCAAATCAAAAGTATAGTAAAGAGGCTGTACACTCCAAGTAAGAGGCCAACACAAGCAGGGCAGGACTGGCCATAGCAGGCACCGGGCGTTTCCCCGGTGGGCCGCTAGGGTGGGGCCCGGTTTTGGGCCCCTGGGGGGACGTTGGACAGGGAAGGCAATCGAATAAGAAGCAGAGAAATGAAAGTAACAATAAAGTCAACCAATGGTAAGCAATGGGTGGGCTAAATGCCCACTGTAGATTCTTGGTATGCCCACAATAGGTTTTTTCCACCTTCTACCCTGACCCCTTCTATCAATTTTTAAATGTATTTTCCCTGCAGGGAACCGAGTCCCGATGAACAAAATGGTAGCTGCAACTTTCCTCTGAGGTTGCGGCCAGCCAATCACGGCATTGCTGTTGACAACTGGATCCGCCTGTGGAAATCACAGATTGGATGCCTGAAGTAATTATCATCTCAAGGGGGATTGCAAATTGACGTTTTCCCTAGATATTAAGGGCCAGAAAATACCGAATTTTACTGATTCGGTATTTTAGAATCAGTAAATGATATGTAGTTAATGATTCGGTAAATTTTACCGAATTGGTAAAATTCGGTAAATACTGATTCGTTAGTTACCGATTAGGTACTCCCCATTCATTCCTATGGGCCTGGAGGCCCATAGGAATGAATGAGAATTACCGATTCGGTAAATACCGAATCGGTAATAGGGGGTAGACCTACAAGGGTGGCAACTGGCAGGGTGGCACATTGACACCCTGTTGCACCCCTGTATAGTGCATGGGTGCACATGTGGCACACAAACATGCCCTAAGGGCATGTATGTCTGCCACATGGGACAGTTGAAAAAGCACAAAATTGCTTTTTTTTTACGGTTTTCGATATTTACCACCAACTATTAGTAGGTGGTAAATACCGAATCCTTAATGCACATAAGCACTCTTAAGTGTGCTTGCTACATATCATCTACCGATTCGGTAAATACCGAATCGGTAACATCCGATTCGGTATTTACCGATTCGTATTTACCAAATCGGTATTTTTTGTCCTCCTACATTGCAAATTCCCAATAACGGCTGGTAACGGCCGAAATTTGATAATTACGGCCGTTACCGACCGGTATTGGGCGACCTACATCTGGCCCTAAGAGTCTAAAATACTGTATTTTAGTGAACAGTTTGCCTCTCTTAACCAACAATGAAGTGTTCCTGATATTGACATATTTAAATTCAGCCTATCATCAATTCTGTCTTGATTAAAAGACCAAGGCTTGAACAGCTATGATCGCTAAGGAGGGGCTGTTTTAATTTAAGAGACAACCATTTGAACCAGCCTTATCGACAAATGTGTTCCAATGCATGATGAGAATTTTGTTCAGAGGCAGAAAAATATTATAATGTACTTATTGGACAAAATAAAAAGGATCTCAATAATGCCTTGGATGCTATGCTAGAAAGGTTAGCCGGGACAAGAATAAATATGCAAAAACATGTAAATTAAGAGAAGTTGAATATCCTGGTCATAACTGGTCACACAAGGGGTGAGCCTGGAAAAAATGGTTTTGATTAAAGCCAAATGACAAGAAACAATAACAAATAATAGATGGGGGATTTACCCACACAAGGTCTTTAAACATTCCCTTAGACCCCCTGTTAACTGTTGATTTGTTTTTTAAGAAACAATAACAGCCATTTATGGCTCAGTTGAGAAGTAGGAAAATGTATTGCTCATTTGAGCATAGGCTGTTGGGAAAAGGTGTATCTTATTGTCTGGGTTAGCAGACAATAACCATTAATTGATCTGAAGAAATCAATAGTAAATGCATTAATTTAAGGCCATTTAAGGTGGGGGTTTGAAGAGTTGTGGGCGTTTTTGCAAACATTTTTGGTGTATGGCCAGTACTTTCTCAGAAAGGCTAAGAAGTGTTTTTGCATTGCAGATTGAGGAAATTAATTCTGGAAAAAAACATTGCCCGATGTGTGTTGCCCACGGATTCCTTGAGAAAGTATTTGTGGGGAAGTGATATTTTGCTGCATTTTGAGAGATTGACAGCCAAAGTTCAGGTGAATGCTTGCAATATGGAGCATGTTCCAGGATGGAAAAATGGTTTCACTTGCATAAGTAGGAAGGATGAGAATGTGGTTGCACAAATGCTCCATTCTCCTGTAAGAACTAAGGGCCTGATTTTGTTGCAGGGATTCTGTTCAGGAACAGAACTATGCTTGGGATCATAGAACATCAACATAGTATGTCACCATACTACCTCCGTACCTATGAGCCTGAGTCCAACTAGCTATAGTGCCTCACTTGCCCTCCTAACCTTACCAGAAAACATGCAAATTGGCACCACAGAACGCAACAGTCTTGATCCTCTCAAGGACTGCGATAACAGGACACATCCTTTCACTCTCTCACTCGTACTCGTCCACAATAAAATAAACAATAGACATGAATGAAGTTTAGAATATTTAGTCAAACTATTGTGTCCTAAAATGCAGTATTTGTGCCACAAGTAGAAAACAAATGCATGCTAAAAATACTGTTAGCATGGTCAGTAAACCATATATCATAAAAAGCCCTGTCATGTTATAAGACAGAATATCCTCAAACCCCCCTCCTATTACAATTTTTCCTCTTTTCTTTATTCACCTCACTGTTACTTTAAGCCAACATGTCATCAGGCCGTATGCCACCCAGCATGCACCATGTTGTCTTTCAGTGTGTATTCCACATTCTGATGTTATATGACTGTGTATTTGATACAGTTGCATCTGGAGCTGAAACTGAAGGCTGAACATCTGCCGTGCTGACAATAAATCTACCTTTATCTTTCATTGGATTTGGATTCATTTTAATATTGGTGACGAGCTAAAGAACCACTTTTGTCTACAACAGCACGGGTACAGAGTTATTCTTGGACCCGCCAACATTTTTTATGCGCTTATGGAATTTTACATTTATATTGGATTATCAAGAATTTTACGCATGACAGCGGAAGCAACTTTGGAGTTAATAAATTGAATGGTACGTCATTGTTTATTTTTAACCTCAAAGCAACCTGATTTCAAATTTAATTTGTTTTTCAAAGTGATGTGACTGGACCAGCGGCAGTGTTTAAAACTGTGCACTGATCGCACCAGCGACTGCTTTTACATGTGCATCATCATTTGTTTATTCACACGAAGTGCTCCTGATTTCACAGCGGCAGTCACCATCAATCTCCACCGTGCTTTGATTGCACCTGCGGCTGCGCTACTAACGGGAAACTGCGACACTTCGTATTTTCAACGTTTCCAAACATCTGGGTGAGAAATACCTGTGTGAATTATTTCCTATAGGCCCAGCATCGTTGCCGCTGCATTTTTCAAAAGCACCGTGACCCATCAACAGAACTCTAGAGTAAGCGAGTTTTGCTTTTTCATTCTAAACTCTGCTGGCACGTCAAGGTTATACATCAAATGTACGCATTTCACAGCGGAAGAAACATAGATTTATGTACATCGGCCATTTTGTGTTACCAAGGTAACACGGACAGCACCACTGAAGGCAGGCAGCGCTTTCATATTCATCGCTTACGTAATTATCACTCACATAATTTATATATAATTAATTACAACAAATGTAATAATAAGCATATGTCTGGATAGTCACGCATATAACTATTTTAAGCTTATCAACGTGCCGCCAACGCTGCCAACAACCAGACAACAGTGAGTCGTTTATTTTTATTTTTTCAATCCGTATTTTCTCAAACATTTAGAGTTTGGCACTTTATGTTATTGAAACTGAACCTATTTGGAACGTTCATCATAAATACTTCTTGTTTTTTATTTTTGGGTGGTTTCAAAATTTGCATATTTATGTTATTAATGACAATTCCGATTTAGTCACCTCATCCATACAAACTTACTATACCCTTGCGACATGCAATTTGATCCTCCAGCAAAATTTGTGCAAATAAAGGGTGATCCACCCATGCCATGGTCTAGATGGAAAGAAGAATTCATGACATACATGAAAGCCATGGATGGTGAATGAATGGGAGCTGAGAGGAAAAAAAAGCATGTTTTTACATTGCCTGGGTTCAGAGAGGCAAGTTACTTTTAGAGCACTACCACAAATAACTTCTCAAAGTGAAGGAGGAGGGGACTCCATGAACGTGTATACTGAGGCTCTGGCTAGAATGGAAAGATGAACATAGCATTAAATTGTTTTACGTTTTACACTAGAGTACAGAAGGAAGAAGAATCTTTTGATGACTTTTTGACAGCATTAAGGTTGCTGAGCATTCACTGTAATTTTGGCCTAATAACAGACAAAATTATACATGTTAGAAGTAAAAAGATTCAGGAAAAGTTATGAGTCATGGGTGATCCCAATTTGACAGAAACCATAGCTACAGCTAATGCGCAAGAACAATCTGATAAATGGATTTAAACTGTCAGACAAAGCTCTGATAAGAAGTCCACGGAGGAAGAAATATGTGCCGTTAGACACAAAACTGAGACTAAGCAAGATAATCCACAACCACTGGAAAGAAATAGATTTAACAAGTTTAAATATGGTTTTGCTCCGAGAAGAAATTATGTTGTTAATAACAATGGTATATGCTACAGATGTGGCAGCAAATCACATTATGCTTCCTTTCCAGGTTGTCCAGCTATAAATAGGGAGTGTAAAATCTGTAATAAGATAGGTCATTTCAGCAATGTATGTAGAGATAAACGACAACACATGCAGACGCGAGGAGCAATATCTTACTTATCCGAAGCTAATGTAAGTACCGTTATGGGAGAAACATCAGTGATGGAAAAAGGATTTGTCGTTTCCATTTTAGACAACAACATACATGATCAAATGAAGTCACCTAAATGTGTCTTTCAGGTTCTTGGAATGGATTTGATACTCATGGTGGATTCAGGTTCGCCATGGATTATTATCTCTCATCAATATTACATGGATACGTTATCTCAGTCCATAGCATTTAGTATGTTGCAAACATCAGATATTATTGCTGAAAGTTTTTGTGGTACAAAAATTGATATTATGGGATTCTTTCATGTGGATTTGTTTCAAACCTAGAAAATCTGAGATCAAATTATGTATTTCTCAAAAAGGCGTGAATGTGTTTGGCTGGCAGGATAAGTGAAAGTTGGGGATTATGCTTAATTTTTGCTCCAAGGAACCAGTATCTCGATGTGAGGACAGTTTAATGCATAATGTTGCTGTGGGTGAAGATAGCATCTTACAAACTGCTAAAGAAACTAAACTTATCAAAAGTTTTGGAAAAGTATTTTGCAACAAACTAGGGAAAATGAAAAATTTCTCACACAAAATTGTTTTAAAAAAAGCCATTCACCAGTTGTACAGAAATTAAGAGGTGTTCCCATAAATGTTAGAGAAGAACTTAAAGAAATGCTAGATGATTTATCCAAGGAGGGTATAATTGAAGCTATAGAATCATCAGAGTGGGTATATCCGATTGTTCTCGTATGAAAGCCGGATCAAAAATTGAGGGTATGTATGACTTGAGGGCCCTCAACTCCAACATCGTAGTGGATTGTCATCCTCTACCTAATATAAACGAGGTGGTGTCTCTTTTAGAGGGTGCACAGGTGTTCTCCACGTTGGACTTCCGATCTGCTTACCACCAGATAGAACTCACAGAAGAATCTAAAAAATACACAGCTTTTATCACTCCACAAGGTCTTTTGCAATACACCGCATGCCTTTTGGACTGGCGTCAGCCGCGTCAGTTTTCCAAAGAGTCATGTTCCAAATATTTAGGGATTTGAATAAATATGTCAAATGTTTTCAAGATGACATACCGATCTTTTCTAAAAATACTGCTGAACATGAAATACACCTAAATGAAGTTTGTAAGAGACTGGAACTAAATGGTTTAACTCTCAAGGCACACAAATGTAAATTATTTTATAAATCAGTTGAATATTTAGGACACACTTTGTCTGGGAATGGTGTGGTTCCAAAGAAATCTAACGTAGAAGTGATTTTCAAAGCTCCATTACCAGACAACAAAGAACAACTCCTATCGTTCGCAGGAATGTGTGAATACTACAGTAAGTTTGTGGAGGGTTTCGCCACAAAAATTGAACCTTTAAGAAAACTCTTGAGACAAGGTGCTAAGTATGAGTGGACTGATGTACAACAATTAGCCTTTGAAGCTATGAAAAAGGATATAGTCAATGCTCCCACCCTTAAACCCTTTCGCATCAACAAAGAGTGCATAATTACTGTAGATGCCAGTCTTTATGGTTTAGGAGGGGTTCTCTCCCAAAGAGAGGGAAAGGAAGAATGGGACGTTGCCTTTGCCTCCAGGACGTTAAATGAGTGCGAACGTAAATATGTAGTCATTGAAAGGGAACTTTTAGCGTGTGTTTGGGCCGTAGAGCACTATAGACTATATGTATGGGGAAGCAAATTCACCCTTAGGACAGACCACAAGCCACTAGTTAACATTTTGTCGGCTGGTGGAGGTTGGAACTCCAAAGCCAGAATAGCAAAATTAGCATCCAAATTACAAGAATACAATTTCAAAATGGAATATGTCCCAGGAAAAACATTTTTTACAGCTGATTTTCTGTCGAAATTCCAAGGCATAACTGAAGAGTTTTGGCTTAAATGTGAGAAAAATGATAATAAATGGTGTGACTTAAAAAATGTCATCTTGGAAAGTTGGCCTAAGAAGTGTTTGTTAAGACCGGATCTCTTACCCTTTTTGAAAGTTTCGGAAGAGTTGGAAGTAGAGGTGATTTTATTTTTAAATCTGGTAAATGCATTCCCCCGGAAGGTATGGTATGTATGACACCCATCCAGGTATTTCCTCCATGAAACGCCTTGTCAGAAGCTACTTTTGGTGGCCTGGTATATATAAATTCATAGATCGAGTGGTCAGAGAATGTGCTGAATGTGTTTCTAGTGAAAAAATGTTAAAAACACACACCCCACCTTTGAAAATTGTCAAATGGCCCACTGAACCGTGGCAAAAAAATTGATTTTGACATTTCAGGTCCATTCAATATGTTACCAGAGTCTTCCCGATATGCTTTAGTAATCGTCGATTATCATTCAAAATGGCTGGAGGTTACATTTGTTGCCAAGGCTACCACAAGTGCAGTAATCAATTTTTTAAAAGAAATATTTTCTCATGAAGGGTGTCTGTCCATGTTAATCTCAGATAATGGAGTACAGTTAACATCTTCCGAAATGGGAGAATTTCTCAAGGAATGTGATATTACTCACAAGCTCACATCACTTTATGAACCACATGAGAATGGTGAAGTGGAACGCTTTAGTCGTGTACTCAAGGGGTTTGTTATGGATTCCCTTAAATTTAGTTCTAGCTGGGTGAGTGCCTTAAGAGAACGGTTATGGGTTTACCCCATCACACCGCACACCACCACCAAAGTCAGCCCTTTCAAACTCCTCATGGGCAGGGATCCAGCATCTAACGTATGCCCTTGGTGGTTCAGAGAAAAATCTCAAATTTTTGTTTCTGGGAGGGAGTGTGTGAGTGATGTGGCAAAAAGAGTAGAAACTAAGCAAATGAAAACCAAAAGTTGTTACGATGACAAGTGGAGAGCTAAGAAACACACCTTCCAAATTGTTGAATGGGTTAGGATTCTCAAACCAAGTTTTGTAAACAAGGGTTCTAATAAGTTTGGCAAAGCCATTCAGATAAAAAAAAATATTTAGCAACAGTGTCATCACACAGGATGGCAAACCTTAGAATGTTAGGAGATTGGCAAAATGTCCCATATTAAGTGTTGTCCATATTTGTGATACTGATGTACAGATTAAACCCAGTACTGATTATTTTGGTATATGTAAGGATGATTTGGTGGCTCACAGAGTTAAGAATTCAAATCACTCTATACAGGTTCCTAAAGGATTTAATGATTTTGTTTAGCCTGTTTCTCTCTCTCGTTTCTGTTAACGAGGGGGATATGTTACATCTTTCCTCTTTTCTTTATTCACCTCACTGTTACTATAAGGTAACATGTTATCAGGCTGCATTCGACCCAGCATGTGCCATGTTGTCTTTCAGTGAGTATTCCACATTCTGATGTTCTATGAATGTGTATATGATACAGTTAGGCTCAGTTGCATCTGGAGCTAACACTGAAGGCTGTACATCTGCCGTGCTGACAATAAATCTACCTTTATCTTTCATTGGATTTGGATTCATTTTAATACCTCCCTTCTACTGAAGCTAGATAATGATATATCAAGGATCTCTGGGGTTAGTGACAGACCCTGTACCTTAGCATTCACAGATGAACGTTCTATATCTCAGCTGATGTAGCAATATTGTTCCAGAACCCTCGCTCAACGTGTTTACTCCTTTATTTATTCATTTAAGAGTTTTATATTGCGCTGGTCAGACCCAAAGGTATCGGTTTCCTTTACAACAATTATCATGAGTCAATCGAACACTGAGAATAACAGTATTAACAAATCGGTTCATGACGAATCCAGTTCAGGGGGGACAAAGGAGCGAGGCATGAGGTAGGTGGTGTGTTCGCCTTCTCATCAAAGTGACTGTATACTGCACTGGGCAAGGTTCTCCGATACGCAGTAGCTATCCATTCAGAAAAGATCGGTTGAGGAAGAGGACTTTGAGCTGGCTTTTGAACTTTGTAAAGGAGGGGTCAGTCCTGATATAGACTGGGATGGAGATCCACATTTTGGGCGCATTTCCAGAAAAGGAGCGTGATAAGGATTTTTGTTTGTGAGTTTTCGGAGTAGAGTGTTCGTGCTCCTGAGGTTCCTTGTCTGACCAGCCATATTGAGTTTGGAGATCGGGTAGGCAGGATTACCAGTATGCAGAGCTTTGTGCGTGAGATAAGTTCTAAAGTTGGCATGCATTTCGATTGGGAGCCATTTTAGTTCTCTGAGAGTGGGAGAGATGTGTTCGTATTTCTTTACTCCCGTGACCATCCTTGCTGCTGCATTTAGAGTTGATCTGAGGGGAGCTAAGTGGGAGTTTGCTGCGCCTGTGAGGGTTGCGCTCCCGTAATCCAATCTGGACAACACCAGGGACTGAGTGGTCTGTCTGAGGTCATTGGGTGGAACAAAGGGTTTTATTTTGTGAGAAGTTTTAGGTTGAAGAAGGCGCTTTTTGCAGTGTTCTTGATATGTTTGACCATGTCTAAGTTCAGCTCCAGAGTGATTCCCAGTGATTTTACCGAGTTGGCCGGGGTGAGACTGCAGTTGAGAGCATCAATGGTTTTTAGCCATTCTGTGATTTGTGGGGTCTGCTCTTTGTTAGATATGAGAAGGAATTCCGTCTTGTCTTGGTTGAGTTTCAGGTGGTTGAGGGAGAGCAAGTGTTGGATTTCTCTTAGAGTGACGTTTAGTCTCTGAAAGTCACCAATGGGGGAAGTTTCTAGGTAAGTCTGACTATCGTCTTCATTTAGGTGGAAGGGGATGTTGGCTTATTGAATATGGTGGTGTGGGGTTCCGTATAGATGTTGAACTGTGACGGGGAGGGAACTGGTCCTTGCGGGACACCCCTGCTTATGTGGAGTAGGTGAGACGTGAAGTTTTAAATTTTTATTATTTGGGTGCGGTTTTGCAAGAAGGAGATAACACTGCAGCACCCCCTCTCCTGCTCCAACCCTTTCTCGAAGTACATTGATGAGCAGTTTGTGGTCTACCGTGACGAAGACTGCCGATAGATCCAGGAGTATGAGTAGACAGCATTGGTCCGTGTATAGTGATTCGTGGAAATCATCTATGGCGTTCAGGATCACTGACTTAAACTCCTGTGCTCGGTTATGTGACAAGACATGTGTGCTCATAAACAGCAGCTGCATTCTTGTGCTATATCTGGGTGCTAGTGCCTGGCTAGAGGGAATAACAAGGGGCCTTGTTGTTTGACCTTGTCTGTGGTGTTCAAACTAAATCCCAGGAAAACAGCCTAACAGAACAACATATGCAGGTTCCGTTTGAAAGTACAATGTGGCACAAAAGCCAGCGTGTTTATATAGTAACTTGTGCAAAAGAAAATGCGGCCCACAATGTGTTCAATTAGGCTAACATAGGGAAACTATAATGGGCCATGCAGGAAACACATGACAATTTAGAGTTTGGCAGACGTGTCATGAATGTGATGAATTTCCAGTCTGCCTTGTAAAACAACTCAGAGCAGATCTCTCAGATAGATTCAATTGTATAAAAATCAGCAGTAATTTCACCTCAAATTTGACCTTATATCCCTTTGGTGTGCTGAAGGGCTTGGACCTAGTCTCACTTCTCTTTAAACTATACACTGAACCATTTTATGAACTACTTCACTGCAGGAAATCTGCTTCAATTTTGAGGCCAGGGAGGGCAACTAATGTGGCATATTGTGGCACATTCTGTTACAGTATTACCTCATTAAATTAACTTTTACACATGTTAACACTATCTGGGCAAAGGTTTCACCTCATTACTATCAGTTTGACACCTAAATACAGCACTGGGCAGCAGAAAGGTGACCAGTCAACCTTCCCAAAAGGCTTTCAACTCAAGACAATAAGCCAATACACCAGGTTTTCAGTAACTGTTCATCCATTTTAGTTAGAAACTATTTTTATTGTTAAAACCCTCAGATTGTGCAGCAGATGATGCATTAAGTGGCAAATGTGCCAAATCCATAATAATACGGAAATTGCGGCAGCCAAAAAGTTGCACCCTTCCAGTGGCAGTTTGCAATCATCCAACAATGTGTGAATTAAAAGGTCAACAGAAGCACCAGAGAACAGGGCTACTCAATCTTAGTGGTGTCTAACTGTAACTGATATCATCAACACATTTACAAATGGCGGCATCCACACCATGCAGCCAATAGACAAAGAGAACTAGATAAATATTAGGAGTAGAGGAGATAGAGACAACTCCTGTGTGTTCCTATGGGATTGGCCAACTAGCAATAGTAAAAGTACCTAAATGGAACAGTTTGGGGTCTATTACGCAAAAAGGAGGAAAGTCATTTATGAGGTTTACGACAGAGCTACATTGAGGCTAAAATTTTCATAAGGGGTTGGTCGGTGACAATGTCAAATGATGCAGACAGATTGAAAAATATCAGACCACCGGTCTCGTCACCATCCTTAAAACCTTCCAACCCATCAACCACAGAGACAAACACTGCTTCATTTACAAGATCTGGGTGAGAATCTGCTTGCTGTGGAGGAAGAGAGTAGCTTGTAGTCATAGATTACTGAAATTGGCTGATGATGGTCTTTTCCAGGAATTTGGAGGCAACTGCTAGCAAAGAATTGGCTGAAATTTACTTGAATATCCACTTTCAGCAAAGGCATTTAGGTTGGAGCCTACCAGAGAGCTGTCTGGTTTGCTAAAGTCATCTTGGAGACGTTCAGAAAGCTGACTTAGGAATGAATTCTGCCCATTGCTTACCATTGGCTTTGTGGATTGTAACTCACATTTTCTGACTTCGTATTTGCTGGATTTATTTGCTTTAGGCTGCCCAGCTTGAGTTTGTCCCTCCTGTTGCCCAAACATTGCTTACTGTATACTTCCACAAACTGGCTTTCTGTAAACAGGCCTTTAAATCATGTTCACATCTTACATTTTCTGTGCATTCAAAGACAGAGGTCAAATGTCAAGCTGTCTCTTCCAAGGGAGCTTGGTGTTTACTGTTTTTTCTCTGACTTCAAAGTGAGAGAATGTATGGGGCAATCTTGCTGAGTGGCTATGTAAGAGGAGAGGATGTACCCTGTGTTTTTAGCACACAACTAAAAAAAATGAACAGTGCTTATGTTTCAGAATTGATCAGAATTATTACAAATGAAGCACATTTGTTTTGTAATTCTGAAGTATAGTGGAAACAAATATTTGGATATGATCAAAACACATTAATACACTAAGTGATGACATTTGCACACATTATCGTTCGTGTGCAGTAAAGCTGTTTTTTTCAGTGCAAATGTAATGGTCATTTCAATTGGAAATGTGTTGTCTGTAATGGCAAAGCCCTACCACACCATGCATACTCCACACTATACCCGCCCTTCCACTGTATGACATGCCACTCCATTCTACACCACTCCACTCTACTCTACGACATGCCACTCCACTCTGTGTCCTTCCACTCTAAGACACAGTACGACATGCTACTCCAATCTATGCCACTCATTCCACGACACAACATGCTACTCCACTCTACGCCCATCCACCCCACACCACTTATTCCACTCCACTGCACCCAAGTCCAATCTATCCCACTCCATTCCAACATACACCAATCTACCCCAACCCACTTGACTTCGCTACAATTTACCACTATCTACTACACTCCAATTCATCCACTCCACCCAATCTACCCCACTCCACTCCAATCTACCCAAGTTCACTTTACTCTAACCCACTCCAAGCGACCCATCCCAATTTACACGCCACACTCCAATCTACCCATCCAAATGTACCCACCTTTCCCCACCCCACTCCAATCTACCCAATCCCAATTTACTCTACCCCAGCCTACTCAAATCTACCCCATTTCAATCTACCCCACTCTAACCCAATATACCCCACTTCACTCTACCCCAATCCACTCCAATCCACCCCATTGCGAATACAATCTACCTCACTCCACACCAATCTACCCCACTCTACTCTACTTCAATCTATCCCACTCAACGTATATCTACTCCACTCCAATCTACTCCTTTCCACCCAATCTAACCTAATCAGCCTTGCCTCCCTCCAATCTACCCCACTGCACCCTAATCTACCGCAATCCACTCAAATCAACCCCACACTGCTCCAATCTACCCCAGTCTACCCCACTCCACTCCAATCTACCGCAACCCACTTCACTCCAATATACCTCAATCCAACCCACTCCACTATATCCGACTCCTCACTCATCTACCCCACTTTACTCTACTCCATTTCAGTCTGCCCCAGTCCAATTTTTCACACTCCATTTCAATTTACCCCACTCCAAACTCCACTGCAATCTATCCAACTCCTCTCCACTCCAGTCTACCCCACTCCACTCCAAACTTCCCCACTCCACCACAATCTGCCCCACTCCAATCTACCACATTCCAATCTACCCCACTCCGCTCCACTCTAATCTACCCCACTCTACTCTACCACATTCCACTCTACCCAAATATACCCCAATCAGATTACACTAGATTGGTAAAGTAGCAGCATACATTTTTCACTACTGCTAAATGCAAGCTCAGGGAATTGAACGTCCAATACATGCTGTTGTTTCCTGCCAGAATACGAGTTCTCTACAACGCTACACTGCACTTTTCCGATACACCGGAAGCTGTCAGTATACCTCAAACCACATACCCCGCCACCAATGGAATCAGACTATTTGGAAGAATCACAAAGGAATAGGCAGAAGAAGGGTAATTCCAAGAGGAGACACAGATCCAGGTCCAACTGGCGCTCCCAGACCCAGGGCGACGAGTCATGATTGTGTAGCGACTACTCCCCTCTCTGTCACTCTTGGCCTTGGCTGAGTTGCGATGTCTTTCTGAAGATGCAGGTCAGTTTGGTGAGCTTCTATGGCTTGGGGGTCAATTTTGGGAGCGTCACGCCCCTGAACACTTATGTTTAAGTTTTCGTGGGTTGTTTGGGTACAATTGGTGGAGACCTCTCGGGACCCCCTGTTGGTGTCCCGGGATTCTCTCCTCCTTGACAGATGCTCCTTGTTGGTGGATGTATTGGGTTGGGGGTGGGGATTGTTTAGACCTACTTGGTCAAAATGTTTGCAGTTTCTATGTAGGCACAGGATTCAACCACTATAGTGCACATACACCAGAAGGAGAACCCTCCCATAGATGACCGGTGACCGCCCATACACACACCCAGCTCGGGGACTTCAATATCCTATCCTGGAATGGTAGGGGGATGTTAAACAAAATTAAAAGGTGCGCCGTCCTCAGACAAGCTAAACGCGGTGAAGCCAACATACTCCTCTTACAAGCAAACCACCTACTTGGTAACAAAACACCATGCCTTACCCGATTTGGATATAGCACAGCATACCACTCGGGGTTCACACGAGGATCCCGCAGTATGGCTGTCCTTGTGCACTGGCATGTCCCTTTCACTCTGTCTAAACTGTAGTCTGATACCGGTGGCAGATACATCATCGTCTCAGGTACACATGGTGAATGCTTCACCATAAGTAGCATCTACTCACCCCCTCCCTTGGGACAAACATCCCTTGACAGATTCACATGACTGTGGGGGGGAGTTCCACCGACAGACTGACGGTACTGGGTGGGGACTGGAACGATGTCATGTTACCTTCAGATCGTCTGCAGGAGCAGGGGCACAAGCCCCAGGCGGGGAGATCCAAGCTTCGCCTCCTGGCCACCACACTGGGGTGGGCTGATGCGTGGCGGGCTTATCATCCGGCCGAGATGGGTTTCACGTTCCTGTCCACTGTACATGGCTCTCTATCCCGACTAGATTATTTCTTCATACCACATTGTTATATACACAGGGTCTGCCATGTCTCTATCCTGCCCAGGGGACTGTCCGACCATTCCCCAATTTCATTTAAGATTCACATTGGACCACAGAGGCCTCCCCTTGGGTGGCGTATGTCGCCCTGGCATCTCCACTACCCCAATTACCAAGAAGTTATCCATCAGGCCATCTCCGTCAAGGATCATCCTTTCATGGTTTGGCTATAAGTTATCGCACGGGCGAAAAACGCAAATGTCTCGCCCAAGTCCTGTAACTAGAAAATCGTCAAAGCTCCATTGAGGTGGCCACGGGTCAGTTTAGGGGTCCCGTAGCGCACCTTAACCTCCTTCTAATACCACAAATGCATCAACTCTTAATGAATGAAGCATGGGAGATCTGGCTAGCGTCTCAACACAGGATCTACCAGTGGGGCGACAAATCAAGTAAAATATTACCTAGGCTGTGCCAGGCCGCGATATCCCCCCGCCTGTGCCGATGTTTCGCCTTGCCAACGGGGTCTTATGCACTTCCCCTTCCGCCGTAACTCAAGTATTTGCAGACTACTATGCCTCCTTATACCAGTGGAAAGAACATATTGAGCGAATTGATAGAGGAATTTCTATCAGACATACCCCCTTCAAAACTGTCTGATCATGTACGTGACCAATTAGAAGCCCCCATTACGGTAGAAGAACTCAGTGCAGCGTTAGGTGAGATCCACCCCAAGGGTTATCCCAGTGACTTTCTATGGCAACATATGGCAATACTCGGCCCACACTTGTCAGAAGCGCTACACGAGGCTCTCACACTATGCATACTACCGCCCGACTGGCGTCAGGCTGAAATCATTGTGTTCCTCAAGCCCGGCCGCCCTCCAGACGACCCCTCCTCCTATCATCCTATCTCCCTCCTCAATTTCAAACCCAAACTCTTAGGTAAAGTTCTTGCAGACTGTCTCCACTCATGTATCCTCGACCTACTACACCCAGATCAATCAGGCTTTATGCCCTTTCGATCCACCTGGCACAACATCCGACTGGTACATAATGCCATCGCGAGGGCCCCTGAACTGTGTCGTTCATCTGCTATCATCTTAGCCGATATCGATAAAGCGTTCGATTCTTTGAGCTGGACATACCTACTTCGACTTCTCCGAGCCCTCAACTTCGGCCCGCACTTTCTGGCCTACGTTCAACTGCTCTAAACAGACCTTTCAGGCTCCGTACGGGTGGCCGGATACAGGGCAGCTTCTTTCTCCATATGCTTTTGCACAGGCTGGACTTACCCCTATCTCCACTGCTATTCGTGCTTGCCATAGAGCCCTTGGCCACTTGGGTGCGACGAGACCCTTTGATCCGAGGATTCGAGTGGACGCGAGAGCGGTCGGACAGAATCACGTTATACGCGGACAATGTTTTATTCTTTATGTCAGATCCTAGGTCTACCAGGCCACATGAGCTTCAGATACTCCGAGTGTTTGGGAAAACCTCGGGCCTGGAAACAAATCCGTCAAAATCTGTGATATTTCCTGTGTCTGGAGATCAGGGGCTCGGCACCTGGGCCGAGCAACTATCCCGCGCTACGGGCGGTTTTAAATACTTGGGCGTTTTTATATCACCGTGCCCGACAAAAGCGTGGTTTCATAACATTACATCGCAACTAACATGTGTACAAGAGGAGACCAGGATATGGAACCATTTAACATTATCCCTGTATGGACAGTCTGCTTTTAAGATGGTCTCGCTACCACGGCTTCTTTACCAGTTGCAAAACTTCTCATATAATATTCCCCACTCTTGGTTTTCCCAAGTTAATGCTATTCTGAACAGGTTACTAATTGGACGTGGGGCCATCTGTGTAGCATTGCATACCTGCACGCAGTCATCTTATGGTGCCGGGATAGCTGCTGCAGATGTTTATGCGTTCTATGCAGCATCACACCTGCTGACCATTAATGAGTGGTGGTACAGCCTGCACACAGACCCAGTATATGCAGTCGAGCGCCTGGCAATGGAGGGTACGTCCCTCTTGCAACCCCTCTACAGCCGCATGAATTAACACTTTTTGCCCCCTGCCACTAGTACGGTCATTCATATCTGGTGATATACCGCCAAGAAAATGGGTTGGGAGGGGCGCCTGATGCAGACGGCCCTGCTGTGGCAGGGTACTTACCTACGTCCTGTGGCTGAACTCGCCGGCTTCCAATCATGGGACCTTGTGGGAATCTCTACCCTTGGAGACATCATGAAGGGATCCACCCTCAAATCACTTGAGCAATTACAAACTGAATTCCATCTGCACCAGTCGCAATTTTATAAGTACTTGCAATTGAGGCATGCTCTAACCCCATTGATTTGCTCAATGAGTGACTTACCGGGATTCCATCCTCCCTAAGGACGCTTACTAATGGGAGATCTAGGTGCTCATAAGATTCGACAGATCTACCAGACATTGACCACACACACTCCCAACACCTTACACAAGACCCTGGGGCATGGGAAGAGGTTATGCCTGACATAACAGATGATGACTGTATTGAGGCCCTTGCGAGCCCCCGAGGTGCCACTATCTCCACACGATATCACCTCATTCAATTTAAATATCTCCGTAGAGCATACTTCACCCATGCCCGCCATTATAAGATAGGTATGATCCAGTCCCCTATGTGTTTAGATGTGGGAAAGAGGATGGAACCTTCTTTCGTACAGTGTGGAGTTACTGGCCGATGCAGCCATACTGGAGGAAAATTGCGTCCTGTCTGGGCCGAGTTCTCTTGTGGAGCCTCCCACTGAACCCCAAACTGTTTTTCCTCCATAGCACGGACGAGATTGACGGGAACCACTACAAGCAGCACCATTTGTTCCTGCGCCCCACACTTGCCAAGAGGGACATTGCCCAACGGTGGAAGGATATATCCCTGACCAACAATAGGCAGATGGAGGGAGGCCATGGACAGATACATGGGGGCAGAAATTGCAGTTTTTCAGGCACTCGGCTGCCCACAAAAACACAGGAAAATGTGGTCCCACTGGGAAAAATATAGAGGCATAGACTTACCCCCCCTACCACCGTCAAACCCCCCTCCCCCCGAAACCCGGTCCATACTTCTCCCTGACTTCCAGGTACCTTAGTTGTGCCGCTCTGTTGTCTTCATGTTCACACTTAGTCATGTCCCATTCGGTGAAATGTGGGATAACCTGTGCCACGTTTCGGGTCTAGATTTTGGGCCTGTAGTTTCACAGGCGTGCCTGTCGTGTATATATAATAGGTACAGTTTTACTCAAAATGTATTGGTGAGATATGCTTTGGGCATTGCCTGCCATGTACCTCTAAACTCAATAAAATCTGTTATTGAACAAAAAATCTACCCCACTCCACTTCACTCCAATCTACCCCACTCCACTCAAAACTATCCCACTCCACTTCAATCTAAACCACTTTGCCCCAATACACCCCACCCCATTCCATTCCACCCCACTCCACGCCAACCCGCCCTACTCCAATCTACCCCTAACTAATCTACCCCACTCCACTCCAATCTACCCCTTTCCAACCTACCCCAAACCAAACTACCCAACTCTAATCATCCCTCTTCAGTCTCCCTCACTCCCATCTATCCCAATCTACTCTACTCAATCTACTCATCTCCACTCCAATCTACCCCACCCCATCCCAATCAACCTCAAACCACTCCAATCTACCTCACTCCCCCAATCTTCTTCACTACACCCCACCCCAATCCACTCCACTCCTAATGACCTCAATCAACCCCTACTCCATTCCATTCTACCCAACTATAATCCACCCCAATCTAATCTACCCCACTCCACTCAACTCCAATCTACTCAACTTCACTCCGGTCTATCCACTCCGCTCCAATCTACCCCAATCCACCCCATTCCACTCTACTCCAATCTACCCTGATCAACCCTACTCCTATCTACCCCCCTCCAATCAACCCAAGTCTAATCTACCCTAATCTCCACCCGAGTCTACGCCAATTCAATCTACCCCACTCTAATCTACCACACTAATCTACCCAACTCTCGCACTCCAATCTACCCCAATCCACCCACTCCATTGTACCTCAGTCTACCACCACCTCATTCTACGTTAATCTACCCCACTCCATTCTACCCCCAATTTACCCCATTCCACTCTACCCTACCCCACTCCACGCCACCAACTTTTACCCATGCTGATCAGCAGCTACACTGGTGTACATAATGGCTAAAACACATTGTTAAAGTCAATAGTGCCTGCATAGGCAAGACCTATTTGCTTTGCTAATGCTTGTTAAAGAATTGGGTCAGCATTAGTGTTTTTTAACTCCACAGGAGCATATCCTGCAATGGAGGTGCTAGCCTCCATGCAAAGGAGAAACTTACTAACCATTTACTGTTTACTGTGTTTACTTGCAACGGTTTAACCATACATCCAAAGGAGAAAGACTTGATTTACAGCTCATGAGAAGTGCCCTCAAATCTCCCATGATAACAGAATGAAACAATCCTAAGAAATAGGGGCTAAGCCCCAAGTCACATTATGCTAGTAGAATACATTCCCCACCTGATTAAGTTCATCTAATGAAAAAATAGGCTGACAAACGTACCATCAACTGAAGAGAAGGTGCACTTTTGAGTGCAACAGCAAAAGGATTTGTTGAAACGTTTGTAGCTTAAAGAACTTTGTGAGGAGAATTTTCGGCATGATTTATTTATTTTTATATAGGGCATGGGCCAAAATAGGTGATACAGAGTTTCACAAAGAGCAATCATACATACCCGAAGTTGGTTGCAAAAGAAAAACAGAAAATATATGTTCATAACTGTCTACGTTTATTTTGCTGTGCAATTTTGGGTGACAAATTACTTGGGCGGATTAGTAATTTTAATGATGCATCTGACCGTAACCGATCAACTAATGGTTTGGTGTACTTAAAAAATATATAATTATTTCATTTAGAAGTGTGATAAATAATGTAGTATAGAACACATTTATTTGAATGAGACACCATTTAATGAAAATGTATGCCGTTTCTGGTGTTCTGCTCATCATGGTGCTGCTCATTTCCCTTCCCATATAAGCAACCCGCTGCAAGTTTTTTCTCTCCACAGTTTTCTTGGAACACAGAGAGCAGTGGCGGCTCCTCTATAGGGGCGTTTGGGCGCCGCCCCCCTGCTTTCTCGCAGTGCGAGAAGGCAGTAACATAAATGGTGATAACTACCATTTGTTTCTGCCTTCTCGCACAGCGAGAAAGCAGAAGTTCCTGGTTGGGGGTGGGTGGTCCTGCTCGAGGGCAGGGGGGAGTGGCTTGCCCACTGTTGTTCATACTGACTGTTTGGGCAGCCTCAGGCATCCAAGTTAAGGCTCTGGCCAGGTCTTCAAAGCAAGGGCAGAGGCTGCACAAACAGTCAGTATGAACAACAGTGGACAAGCCACTCCCCCCTGTCCTCGAGCAAACACCGCCAACTCTCCCTGTTCTCTATGTATGCATACATAGAGAAAATGACCCGGGTGGGGCAGCGGCCTCTCCAACATTGCAGCGTTGTGATTGGTGGAGGGGAGGGAGGCTGCCTGCAGCCTTCCTGATGACGAGCACCCTAGGAATTCGAAACGCAGGACGGCGGGAGTCAGGAGTCTGGAGTCTAGGGACTTAAGAAAAGCGGGAAGGTAAGTTTTACTTTTATTTTATTTATCCTGCCTCCCTCCCCCATCCCCTCCGCGGCGCGACGACCCCATTTCCACCCCCCCCACCCGCCCGTAATGCCCGCCGCGACTGCTCCTGTGATTAAATTGTGCACGCGAATGTTGAACGCGAATGTTGAGGTCCTGAGGCGGAAGCCGGGACTGCTGTGCGAGTGAGCTAATGAACTGCTTATAAATTGCTTTTAGAAGAGTTACTTTTTAAAAGTGTAATTGTAATTGTGTACCTTGTATTTTAAACTTACCGATTGCTCACGCTGGGCATTTATTTTCTTTTCTTCTGGTTCCGCCCCACCAACCCGGCTCGCCCCCTTCGCAGCTGATTAGGCGCTGCCGGGGTCTAGAGCGCAAGACACCATCTTAGGTGAGGAGCAGGCGAGCGGCACAGCGCTCAGCCCCTCCCACCTCTGCTTACATAAAAATGCTATTCTGGGACGCGTGCACCAATTGACAGTGTGCACGCGAATGTTGAGGTCCTGAGGCGGAAGCCGGGACTGCTGTGCGAGTGAGCTAATGAACTGCTCATAAATTGCTTTTAGAAGAGTTACTTTTTAAAAGTGTAATTGTAATTGTGTACCTTGTAATTTAAACTTATCGATTGCTCACTCTGGGCATTTATTTTCTTTTCTTCTGGTTCCGCCCCACCAACCCTGCTCGCCCCTTCGCAGCCGATTAGGCGCAGCCGGGGTCTAGAGCGCAAGACACCCTCTTAGGTGAGGAGCAGGCGAGCGGCACAGCGCTCGGCCCCTCCCACCTCTACGTCCACAAATGAACCCTCCACCTAGGAAGCGCAGCGGACGAGTGCAGCAGGCGCATCAACGGCGCGTCGAAGACGTGCCAAAGACAAGCCCGTCTGCGCCCAGCCGGGACTAGGGGCAGATGACGCCGCCCGTCCCATCTACTATCCCAGGGCCGATTTGATGGAGTACAAAAACAACGCCCAGGGTCTCCTATCGATGGATACACTGAGTCGGCTCTGCAAGTACGGCATTCTGAGTCAGGGTTGTCATCTGACTACCCCTGCAATCAACCAGGTACAGGCTGACCCACCTTCCCCCTCGCTTACCATCCTGTATCTTAACACCCGCTCCCTTGTAAAACACCAGTTGGATATTTTCCTTCTGTTGGATATGGAGAAACCGGACATTCTCCTAATTTCGGAAACGTGGCTAACCCCTGACTCTGCCCCCGATATAATAGCGGCCCTCCCACCTAACTACTACAGACCGCACCACGGGGAAAGGGGGGGGAGGAGTGGCGGCAATTATCCGCTCAGAACTGGTCGTTACCACCTTGACCTGCCTCGTGCTAGAAAACACAGACACCCTAGTGCTAAAAATTGCCACCTCCCACACGACGATAGCATGTGTCCTCTTGTATAGACCCTCAACTCGATGCCATCGTTCCCTATGTCCATGAGCGACCAAGTCGCTAACCTAGCACTTCACCGTGCCAGGATTTTTCTAGTAGGCGACTTTAACTACTGGCACAAAGATCCCTTGGAGGGCCCCCAATCGGCCGAACTGACTGATCTCTTGTCCAACCTAAATTTTACTCAATTAGTGCTTTCCCCTACCCACTGTAAGGGTCATATCCTAGACCAGGTATGGTCTAACACCACCTGTTTAACAACACCGAGTACTCTGCCATGCCTCTGGTCAGACCACCTTATCCTTAAATTCAAACTATGTATCGTCCCCGCTAGAGCTGCCGCGCCAGTCGCTGGCGGGCTAGCTAGGAACTGGAACGCAATGAACAAAACTGCTTTTCTACAGACCCTAGCTAATACCACCCCCCCTCCTTCAGAGTGAGATCAATTCCTCAGTATCCACTCTCACTGGCTGGCTACAAGCGGCCAGCGATCTTCATGCCCCTTACAAAAAAATCAGACTGTCACGACGAGCTGATGCCAATAGATGGTTCTCCTCTGACTTGAAAACTAGGAAATTGGCCCTACGGCAGTTAGAACGCCAATGGCGCCGTCAATACGACCCTGAGCTAAAAATTATTTACACTTCGGTCAGGAAGGACTACATGAGTGCCATTTCCGCTGCAAAGGCGGCTTACTTTTCGTCCCGAATTCTAGAATCCTCAAACAGATCTAAGGATATCTTCTCTATCCTTAATGAATTGACGAACCTGGACAATGTCCACCCTAAGATAACTCCCACCCAGTCCCTTTGCGACACACTCAACACCTACTTTAGTGACAAAATAACAGATATTAAAACCAGCATTCCTCAACCGGCGTTCCCACTCACTACTGGTATGGCAATCAAATCAAGCCCTGGCACCCTCAGTAGGTTCTCGCCCATTCCTCAGAACCAGTTCTGGGAACTACTGACAAGAGTAAAGTCCGGCGCCCCCTCAGACTGCTGCCCTCCCCACATCTTGAAAGAGTGTTTTTCCACCTATCCGGCCCAGCCCTCACACTCCTGAATGACTCTTTGACTTCCGGTATAGTTCCCTCATCGTTTAAAGAAGCCACGGTCATACCGCTTCTGAAAAAACCTGGGGCTGACCCAGCTTGTAAGGCTAATTACCGGCCCATCTCCTTATTGCCCTATCTGGCTAAGGTCCTGGAGGCCCATGTGGCCAAATGCCTCTCTAATTTCCTTGAGGATTCCTCCTGTTTCGATCCCCACCAGGCTGGTTTCCGGCCGGCACACTCCACAGAGGCAGTAGTCACCACAGTCCTAGATACGCTGCGAGATTGTGCTGACCGACGCTCCCCACAGGCCTTGGTGCTCCTGGACCTGTTGGCCGCGTTTGACACGGTCGACCACAACATCTTGATCGACCGTGTCGGACAGGCCGGCATACGGGGCACGGCGGCTGGCTGGTTGAGCTCCTTCCTAGAAAACCGTACGCAGGCACTACGTCTCGGAGATTTAACTGGCACCAGGCAATCCATCACTTGCGGAGTGCAACAGGGTTCTTCCCTGGCACCGATACCCTCCCCGTCGGCCAAAACACTTGGAGTCATCGTGGACTGTGATCTCTCATTAAAGGCACAAGTGGGCCAGGTGGTCTCCAAGTGCTTTTTCCAGTTAAAAAAAATCCGGAAGGTTCGGCGTCTACTCACGCCCGAGGCAATCACCCAGGTCATGATTGCCACTGTTCTGTCCCATCTGGACTATGCGAATGCCATGTATCTAGGTCTTCCCAACTACCTATCTAAACGTCTCCAGATGGTACAGAACTATGCCGCGAGGCTAATTCTGAATCAACCGAGGCGACAGGCAGCTTCTCCCCTACTCAGGAAATTGCATTGGCTTCCAGTCACCCAGCGCTGTGCATTCAAAACCGGGTGTATGATATTTAAGTCCTTGCACTGTAAAATCCCCAAATTCATCGACCTATTAATCACCAGATACACACCATCCCGCAACCTACGCTCACTCCATCAGGGCCTCCTCCAGACGCCTTCTTTTAAACTTAAGCACGCTGGAGGCCGCAGGTTTGCAACACTCGCCCCCTGCTTATGGAACACCTTCCCTCTGGAGATTCGGAACTGCCAAGATCTCCTCTCTTTCCGGAAAGCCTTGAAGACCTGGCTCTTCAGACAAGCACTGCAATAATCCTCCTTCTTCATCCACGTCTATGTTACTGTCAATCTTAGCACCAAGAAACCAATCGGTTATAGTGCGCTCAACAAATATCTTAATAACATAACATAACATAACATAAATACATAAGTAACATCTTTAGACAGCGAGGCACGACTCAGCCTTTGTAACAGAATCTTCCTCGCAGCAGACACATTTTCAATGTAAATGAGTGTGTGCCAAATAAAAAAAAAGCTCAACTTTCACCAAAAATAGGAACCAAAAATATGTTTATAATAAGCGCAGTAAAAGTCTTCTGGGCAGCAGAGATGCAGAAAGTTTGTTTTTAAAGGGCTGTGACTTGTTATCACTCACAGTGTTTTTAATTTACTATCTACGACCGTGTCAGCGCAGACTCCCTGCTCACACGTTTCTGTTTTTGTCCAGGATGTATCTTTTTTCCGCCATCTGGGGTGAATCTCTCCATTTATGTATTTACTTTCTCATTTATGTAGGGAAAGCAGGTGGGTAGAGTGTTCAGTGTGCATTCGACGAGTGTCTGTTCTGTGCAGGGTCACACTGAGAGTCATCAGTGCCTCAAGCATGAACAGACACTGTCAGGCTATGGAAGGGTACAACAGGTGTGCGTCTGTGCAGATATCTGCAGGAACTATGGGTGTTTTGGCTCTGCCCAAGATCACGAAAGGAAACAGCAACAATAGAACAGCAGTGTTCACCAGGGTGCAGAGAGCATGCTGATTCACAGACTGCCAAAACATGTATAATTTTTCATCTCTCCACAGTGAGTTTTACTGGGTAAGGGTGGAGAAAGGCATCCAAGTTAAGGCTCTGGCCAGGTCTTCAAAGCAAGGGCAGAGGGGGCCCCCAACATATCGCTGGCCTGATAAAACCACGGCAGCTTGCTTGCTCTCTGCGCTCAAGCACCTCTCCCTGTGCACAGGATCAAACGGCGTCGCACGGGCGGTCGCTCCCTTGCGCCCCCTGGTATTAGGCGCTAACGCAGGCACCTGCAAATGTGCTGTGCACAGGGCTTGATTTGCAGCAAACAGTCATAGAAGATAATGTCCATACAAAATGTAAGTTATACAGGTCAGTCAGTCATAAGCTTTTATTCGATATGCAAGATATCTTGTAAGCACAATACAATACAACCATGTAAAAATGTACAAAACCAATACATAAGAAGTCGGTAATAAACTCATTTAAAAAGGATAAAAGGACATAAAAATGCCCAGAATAAATTATCTAAAAAGAGAATTAAACTGCTACTGATAGTCTCTTGCAACGAATAAGCCAAAACTGCTTTAAAAATTTTGCTAATCCACATATGATTGGGGGGGATGTGTCCGTCATTAGGATGCGCAAAGCTACTAGGTAACTACGTGTACCCATATTTCGGCAAAGAGGTTTAAGCCAAGTGCTCCTGGGCTTTGCATAGTCCGGACATTCAAACAGGATGTGCGTGATGGACTCAATCCTGCTCGGACAACATGCGCAGTTGGGGGACATGTGAGCAGCTGATTTCCATTTTGATACCACAGCCCCAAGCGGGAGAGAGCCAACTCTGAATTTAAAATATAGTGCTCGGTCAAAAGGAAGGGTAATGAGGTCCAAATAAGGCTCAAATGCCACCACATCTTTTACCACTAAAAAAGCAGCCGTGGACTTGCAGTGATTCGGGTTTGTAACTAAATGTTCCGCCGACCATTTCCAATAAAGGCTCTTCACAACCTCTTTTGGTGGTGCTGTGCGAGTTGTCCAACAGTCCCCCAGTCCAATTTTCTCCAGAAGCTTTTTAGTGTCTCTCAGCCATCTTATTTTTGCCCAGCCACCCAGACTCATTATTTCAGCCAGTCCATCAGCATATGATTTCAGTTCTTCACACCTCCAGATTCTTGTCCATAGTAGGAGGGAACGAAGTTGGGCCTGGTCTTTAATGTTTTTACAGCCTGTGTCCAGCAACACAGGTATAGTCGGAGTGCTCGGGGGGATGGCAATAATGGTTTTTAGCAGCTTACTTTCCGCTGTGGCCAGGGCCTCCAGACGGCAATGACCCCACAATTCTGCCCCATACAAGGCCGATGTTACTACCTTGGCTTTGTAGATTTCAATTACTGGGGTAAGCGATCTCCTTGGTGAAGCCCGGAATTCCCTCAGCAAGGCTCCTCCTACCCTTTTGTGGTTGAGAACCATCTTATCAATGTGGGGTGCCCAAGACATTTTGTCCGTTATCCGAATTCCAAGATAATCGAATTCGGATACTTTCTCCAAGGCAACAGAATTGAGCGTGGGAGGACGGCCCAATTTCCTAGGGGGATTTAGGACTAAGTATTTAGTTTTATCCACGTTAATTACTAGGCCCTTTGAAGCACAAAAATCCTGAAAACGGGTTAGCAGTTTTTGGAGACCTTGCGGAGTCTTGGAGATCAAAAGCGTGTCGTCCGCAAATAGCAGGGTGGGAATCCGCACACCTCCGAGACAAGGAGCATCAGCTGGGTCCAATTGAAGATATTCTACCACCCCATTCACATATAGTGAAAATAGGGTGGGCGCCAGGACGCAGCCCTGTCTCACGCCCCTGGACACCGGTATTTTCTCAGTGAGCTCTCCGCTTTTACCCCAGCGGACCTGGGCGAAGGTATGGGCATGTAGGCTGACGAGGAGGGACAGGATGTAGGGGGGCAGTCCCAACTCATGAAGCACCCTCCACAATTCTTCCCGGGGGACTAGGTCAAAGGCAGTCTTTAGGTCTATAAAGGCCAAGTATAGACTGCCTTTGCCTAGCTCCACCACCTTCCACCCCAAGAGTGCCAACCTAAACACCTGCTCTATTGTCCCCATTCCTGCCCGGAAACCTGCCTGAAAATCAGATAGTATCTTGTTCTCCTCCACCCAGTGTAGGATCCTCCCAAGTATGGCTTTGCCTGCTATCTTTTGGGTGGAGTCTATCAGGCTTATAGGGCGGTAGTTCCCCGGGGTTTCTCTACACCCTTTTTTATAAATCGGTACCACCACCGCCCCTTTCCATGATTCTGGCACTGGCCCTCCCCTCATGATGTCATTTAGGAGTGCTGCAATGACCCTACCCCACTCAACTGGATATGCCCTCATAAGGTCCCCAGGAAGACCATCTGGGCCAGATGCCTTACGGGGGGCTACCCACCCTATCACTTTTTCAATCTCTAGAGGGGTAAAGAGATCATAGGCATGCGGTTCAATTGCTAGAGGGGAGTACGCCCTCACATTCAATTCCCCTTGTGCCGGGAGGTATAAAGTTCCAAAATGTTTTACCCAACTTTGTGGCGGGATGTTACAGGGTCTCATAGCTGCCTCGGGCCTATTCCGTGATCCTATAAGGTTCCAAAAAGCCCTTGAGTCCCTACATTTGCTAGCTTGGAGCAGATCTTCCCAAAATTTATCTTCCCACTCCCTCTTAGCATGTTTGAGGGATCTGTTGTAGGCCTTCCTTGCTACCTGTATATCACTGTGGGAATTACGCTTTACTGCCTCAACAAGCCTTGCCTTATGGACCCTACATGAATGAGTGTACCAGCCCTCTTCAGGTTTTTTACTTCTCTTGTTACTCAGCTTGCTAGAGTGGATGGTAAATACATTAGTCAGGGCCTCAACTAAGGAGACAAAGAGTCCACTTGGCCTACCCACCCCTTCTAGGGGCGACCCCAAGGATGCCACTGCATGGTTTAGAAGGGAAGAAATTTCACTGACCCTTGCCTCCGATAGGACCAGTTTAGCCCATTTTATTCGTCTGCCACATGGCGAGACTTCGGACTCATCGGGGGGCGTTGCTACCGGATTAACATGACCTTCTAATGCAGATCGCCACCACTGTTTCATGCTTAAAGAAAGTGGGTTGTGATCACTTTCAGTTGTTGGGACTACTAGCATGTCCATCACATGCTTCCATAGGTACACATCTACTAATATGTAATCTATCCTGGAGGTGTGTCCTGGTCTATTGTACGTGTGGGCACCCCCCCTATCCGAGGTTGTCCTCCCATTAACTGCCCTTAGATTTAATTCCAGGCTCAGGGAGTATAACTGTAGCGCCACTTCAGACCACCTTCTGATAGATGGAAGTTCCAATACGGGGATCCCCAACCTAATGTCCTCCTCATCTTGTTCAAGCGCAACATCCGAGCCCAAAGGCTCGAACGTACAGTTCATGTCGCCCACGACCAGCGTACGCAAACTGTGGGGGGTTTTATTTAAGAGGGTCTCGAGAAGCGATATTACTGGTGACTTTCTTCCACCCTTAGTCCCTCTGGCATAAACATTATAGACATTTAAAACCAGTCTTCCCCGCTGATCTAGTAGAATAATGTTTTGGATATCCGGGTGACCTGTATGAAGTTCCTCTACTCTACAATCTAGGGCGGCTGCTACCCAAATAAGCAGTCCACCCGAAGGACGCCCTCTTCCAGTTTCCGAGGTCAGTGCAGGGACAGAGTGGGAAGAGAATCCCACCCTGTGGGCCGGCACTAAGCTCCACGTCTCTTGGAAGATACACAGAGAGTGTTCATCCACCCATGCAGTGAAGTCAGGCAAGGCCAACTTCCTTGTAATCCCTGCGACGTTCCAGCTGAAAACCTTAAATACTAGGCCCGTCACAGCTGGAGCGGCGCAAGGGGCAGGAATACCCATATCTGTGGACCTCGTCCCAATAGTATCTCCAATATCTCCAATTGGAGAGAAGACGATTTGGGAGGATAATACTACCTTTGGGTCTAGAACACTCACGGATACTTTGTCGATGGCTTCATTTTTGCATACCCCAGGTTCGTCCTCCTGTAGTCAGTTGGACCCTGGCACCCGCACTAGGTTCATCCCTCCACCCCCAGGTGCCCCGGCCCCAGGTGTCTCGGGGGATCTTAAGCTTTCTCCAGTTAGACTTGCGATTTGCCTGGGGTAGAAATAGGACAAATCTACTACTTTAACCCCTAGGGCCCCCATATTTTTTATTGGGGTACAGATGGAAGGGACTACTCTAGGGTCCTGAAAGTTTATTATTATACAGTCCCCCTCCTGGGTTTTCTTTCCCTGCCCTACCCAACCTACTCTACGGACACTTAGAATAATCCCATCCACACCCGGCGGAATTGGCTTATTTGCCTTTAGCCAGTGGATGCATTTATTCTTAAGTGATTCATGATTTTCCAACTGGCCTTCCTTTAGTGGTGGTACGTTTACCAGAACTGTAACAAAAGGTTGACAGTCTGGCGGGAGATTTATTGGAGGAGTACGACGTACTGGTTTCCTAGGAGCCGGTACGGTGGTAGTTAGAGGTGTAGGTTGGGAGGCGGGAGTGGAGATTTTCCCCGTTACTAATACCTGAGCTTTGTCACATGAGCCTGATGTTTGTGTATTTTTTAATTTGCCACTGGTTGTCTGGGGCTGCTTTTGTGGCAATGGTTTGGGCTTAGGTGCGGCTACCTCTGTATGCGCTGGTGGCCCCTTAGGATTCAACCCTGCTTTAGGAGGAGGAAACGTTTTAGGAACTGGGGTTTGTAGTCTGTTAATGTCAGCCTTATTTAGTTTTTTGGGGGCTTAGGGACTCTCTGTAGTGGTAAAGAAGCTGCTGGAGGCTCACTCTCCATCAAATCCATCTCAGGGCTTTCACTCGCTCTGACTAGTTGTTTAAATGTGGATTTGAGTGAGTAAAACCCGTCGAGGGTTGATTGCTCTAGTTTGTCTATTCTTGACCCCAGGCTCTTGACCTGTGTTAGGAGGGGCATCAAGAGACTATTTACCCTCTCTAGGATAACATCAATAATTACAGGGTCAGGGGGGTTAGAGGCATTAACTATGGTATCGTTAGGAGGTGGCCCCCTCAGGGTAGCCACTACCACCCCTTCTGCCTCATCTATATTCCCCATAGTCATAGCTTTTCCACGCCAAAACCCAGGGGCTTTATTGTTGTTTGGTAAAGTGAGACCTGGCTCACCGAACTGCCCTTTTTACGGTGTCTTGTCTTTTTACTTTTGTTTCTCTTATTCTGTATAGTTTCTGGGATCTGGCTACTTGAGGGCACCCCTTCTAAGACCCCGTCTGTTGTTATGATAATCGGGGTGGGCGAAATTGGCGGAAAAGACTGACTAATTGCATCATTTGGGGGTTTAGGTGATACAGGTGGAGATGGAATACTAAGACCAACCTCTTCCTCAATACCACTAGGGAGGAGCGTGGCCTCAAGATCCACCCAGTCTATATTTTGCCCTATTTCAAGCAGGTGGGGCGGGTCTGTAGAATCACCTTGAGCTCCTGCTGTAGGGGCAAGTTGAACCCGCTCACAGGCCCAAGTAGGCGCTTGTGCAGCAGCCCCCAGTGATGAGCGTCTTGAAGGGAGGTAGATCTCGGATAGGCGCCGCTCTGACACAGCGATCTCCTTTTCTATTACAGCCGCCACCCTGGTGATAAACCGATCCATAGTTCCTATCACAGGGCTCCCTGCAATAACTCCTCTGTCGCCTTCGCTCCTGAGGGGTCTTCCTGAGCGGGTAGGCATTGATGTAGGGAACAACAAGGGCCTCAGTGGCCGTGTGTAGACACTGCTAATAAAGGGTAAGGGACGTGGCCCAGCCCAGCCTCTGACGGCCTTAGACGGCCCGCCC
Source organism: Lissotriton helveticus (assembly GCF_964261635.1). Classification (NCBI taxonomy): domain Eukaryota; kingdom Metazoa; phylum Chordata; class Amphibia; order Caudata; family Salamandridae; genus Lissotriton; species Lissotriton helveticus. The sequence goes on along the minus strand of NC_136068.1, from coordinate 134,154,177 downwards.
TCTGCCCGGGCTCCGCCCGGCGACACCCGCGCGCGTCCCGCGACGCGGGAGGTGTACCGCGCTGTTAAGCGCTAGCGGGCGCTGCGTCAGCGTCACTGGAGCGCCGAGGTGCCGGGGCTGCTGGGGATTGTAGTGCTGTGCTGGCCGTTCCCCTCACGGCAGTAGGAGACTGATGTTGGCCGTTCCCCTCACGGCTGGATTGACCAGGGCGTCGGCCGTTCCCCTCACGGCACACAGGTAGGTCTAAAAGGCGTCCCCCGCTCCCCGCTCGGTGCACCGCGCTGTTAAGCGCTAGCGGGCGCTGCGTCAGCGTCACTGGAGCGCCGAGGTGCCGGGGCTGCTGGGGATTGTAGTGCTGTGCTGGCCGTTCCCCTCACGGCAGTAGGAGACTGATGTTGGCCGTTCCCCTCACGGCTGGATTGACCAGGGCGTCGGCCGTTCCCCTCATGGCACACAGGTAGGTCTAAAAGGCGTCCCCTCCCTGCTCACACGTTTCTGTTTTTGTCCAGGATGTATCTTTTTTCCGCCATCTGGGGTGAATCTCTCCATTTATGTATTTACTTTCTCATTTATGTAGGGAAAGCAGGTGGGTAGAGTGTTCAGTGTGCATTCGACGAGTGTCTGTTCTGTGCAGGGTCACACTGAGAGTCATCAGTGCCTCAAGCATGAACAGACACTGTCAGGCTATGGAAGGGTACAACAGGTGTGCGTCTGTGCAGATATCTGCAGGAACTATGGGTGTTTTGGCTCTGCCCAAGATCACGAAAGGAAACAGCAACAATAGAACAGCAGTGTTCACCAGGGTGCAGAGAGCATACTGATTCACAGACTGCCAAAACATGTATAATTTTTCATCTCTCCACAGTGAGTTTTACTGGTTACGGGTGGAGAAAGGCATCCAAGTTAAGGCTCTGGCCAGGTCTTCAAAGCAAGGGCAGAGGGGGCCCCCAACATATCGCTGGCCTGATAAAACCACGGCAGCTTGCTTGCTCTCTGCGCTCAAGCACCTCTCCCTGTGCACAGGATCAAACGGCGTCGCACGGGCGGTCGCTCCCTTGCGCCCCCTGGTATTAGGCGCTAACGCAGGCACCTGCAAATGTGCTGTGCACAGGGCTTGATTTGCAGCAAACAGTCATAGAAGATAATGTCCATACAAAATGTAAGTTATACAGGTAATATATGAGATGTTGAACAGTTTTTTTTCTGTGTTTCAGTATTTTAAGTCTACCCTTTTACAATTACTTTATAAACTTTCTTGCTTTCTCAAATTTGCTTAAAAATGCACCATTTGCCGACTACTTTTTCAAAATTTTCCCCGGAGGGAGAACCCCCCTCATGACTTTTAGGCTCACTTTCTGCACTGACTCACCGCAGGGCAGTCATCCTGAACTTTTACGCCCTACCACGTTCAAATGTCAGCAGCCGCCACTGACAGAGAGCTAAGATGCAAATAGACTAGTATTAGAATGTGTGTATTGTGAATGAAACTTTCCATTGTGTACCTGATGTATAATTTTGAAGGATTTCCGCTGTAAGTTCCAATGCAGGCTTGTAAAAGAACACAATTCTATGAGCTATTATTAGGAAATGTTTCATATTATGTTGTACATCTCTGGAGTGCAGTGCCGAGGAAGCAAGTGGAAGATTTCTCTTACCTTAAGAAATAGGTTAGTGCTAAGAACCTTTAAGAATTACAAAGTTGTTTTTGATTTGCCAGTGTGACCTAACCATGATCATACCATGCGGAATTTGCAGTTTTAAATTAATTGATATGCATAATTGTGTATAAACACCCCTGTTTTTTTCTCCTGAGACTCTATTCGACTATTTCTACATTTTCTTTCCTCACCTAAGATGCTGTCAGAACTCTTTATGAGTCTGACACTTAGAATTTAGACAGATAAGCTGCTTAACTAGTGATTTTTTTATGATTTGTGGTTTTATATTCTGTATCTGAGCCTTTATAGCAATCACTGCAGTATCGCTTCATTATTAATTTTGTATTAAACTCTTGAAACCTTAATTTTGATCTAGAACTCAGTTCTTGAGTGGTCCCAGTTTCTGATTTTTGCTCTGGTACGTTTGTGTTATCAATGGGAAGGGTAGTCTCTTACGCTAGATCATTGAGAAGACTCACGGAGCCGTACTGCCTAAGGTAAAATTTGGGGTTCATAGAGTATTGAGTTCAGGCAATTTTTGGGGTTCGGCTCCCACATTGGAATGATTTTCAATTAATAGTACTTTTTGCCACACTTAATTAGAAGCAAATATTTCCTCAGTTGTCATTTATAAACATGTTTATGCCTTTCCTCATATTTCTTTCTGTATTGTAACTATAATATGCGACAATGGATCTCTCATTTTTTAACTCAGGAGTGAATTATTTATTAATGGTTTTCTATAACTCAGCTATAACAACGAAGGTGTGAAGTGTGTTTTACAAAATAATCAGGATGATACACTACAAGAGGTATTTTAGGAGCATATCAAATTTAGGAGCACTTTAGTTGTGGCGGGAAACAAGAGAGTTTATAAATGGGTCAGTTGGGGTATAATTGGAATAGGTGGGGTTTAGTAGCTTTCAGAATGTGAGCAGATCTAGTTGAGTTCTGAGAGAAGAACAAAAGGAATTCTAAATATTAGGGGTGGCTTAGAGAGGTTTTAGAGCTTAGGAATTCTTTGAGGTCAGTGTTAGTAGGAGAAGCACATTTTTGCTATTAAGTCCTCTTTCACCATCCGAGACGGTTGGAAGTGATGACATGTAGGGAATGGTCCTGAGATGACTGGCCATGTGAATGAGCCAATGTACTTTGTAGTGTATTCTGTCCTGTATGGGAAGCCAGTGAAGTTCCTTAAACATCACAATCATGTGTTCAAGGTTCTATGTTAATGAGATCATGGCATTGCAGGGTGAAAGCAGACATGGGTACTCCTGCAAATACTGCATTCCCATAGTCCACACAGGAGATGATTAGCGTGTGGGTGGCAGATCTTAGTTGATCAGGGTGAGGAAAAGTGTTTTTCTGATTAGCATCATCTGTACCAGGACTCCATTGTTTTTTCATTGCCATCTCGTGTCAAACACTTCCACACGACCCACCTGCCATTTCTGCTGATGCCTGAGGAAAATCTAAACTGACACGACAAAAAACATCTTGCAGCCTGCATTTCTGCCCAGGAACTGTCGCACACCCAACCCCCTGTTCTTTGCAGTTCAACAGAAAGCCATGAGACACCCACGCCCTGTGTAAACAAGCTTGTTTTCCATCTCCTGCTCCCAGCCTGGTAAACATCCTTGACACCGTGATCAGGTTATCTAGACAAGGGTCTGACTCTTGGGCCCTGATCAGGGTGATTAAACAATGACTTGAAGGACCGGGCTTTGATCAAGGCAATTGAACAAAGACCTGAAAAACTGAGCCTTGATCAAAGCCGAGTGAATGATCTGTGTACCAAGCCTTGACAAGGTCACTAACTACAAACATCGTCTGGATCTGGTTATCAACTGTAAACACTGCCCTGATTAAACAATGGTCTGACAGCTAAAAGACTGGGGTGAACAATGTATAAAAAGCTTGTAAGCTACAGAGTGAAGTAGTAGCCTCCTGGGTTTTGTCTCTGACTAGCTTGGGACTCTGTTCCATAGCCCGGGCTATTGAAATAAATCTGGGTTCCTCCTGCAGACAAAGGCTCCTGTGTCTCCTTTTACTAAGAATGGAAAGTATGGAAGATTTGGGCGGTTCCCCCGCCGCGAGACCCAGTAAGTGGGTTATCCCGGTTCTTCAAATGGCGCCCGAATAGGGACTCCACGAGCACGAAGGTCAGGCCCGGTGGATGTGAGGAGGTGCACGGAGAGACTATGACGGAGGCGCCCTACCCGAGGGATTCTTGTATTCCGGTAGACCAAACGGCTCGCCCGCTGTCCCTCCACACCCGGTCTGGGCCACATGACCGCGTTCTCGCTGGAGTCCCCTAGCAAATAATTTCTGGAGCAGGACACAGCCCTATGTCTGCAGAAGAGAACTACCCCTGTAAGGTAAGGGTGGACTGATCATCCACCAAGTCTGTATGATTCTGTTATTGACTTTCGCAAAAGCCAAGTTGTTATTGACTTTTGCCAAAGCCAAGCAAGCGAGGTGAAGTTTTAAAAACCCGCTGGTGTCTGTTCTGTATGATTCTGCCGTTATTGACTTTTGCAAAAGCCAAGCAAGCGAGGTGAGTTTTAAAAAACCCGCTGGTGTCTGTTATCTGTTTTTAAGCATGCCAGTCAGTAGTAAGTTCAAGAGATTATGTTGTTGTATGTGTACGCAGGACTCCCAGCTGGAGGCGGCCTGTCCGCTTCCTCCAGAAGGGACCCCTGGTCATACGATGTATGTTAAACATGGCCCTTCTGCCATAATGTTTTCCTCATTCTGGGTAAAATATACAAAAAAAAGTAACGCGGAATTACAGTGGCCACTTTATGGCTCCTTTAATTCCCAAGTTCTTGCCAACTTAGAGGAACAATTAATGAAAAGAAAAACGCGCCCGTCTATGTTTAAATCTGTCTGATTTTGGAGGAAAAAGATAGAGCAGAGAGCTAGAAAACAGAAGGCTCAAGAAAGAAAACAGGAACGTATGTCAATGGCCGACCACGCCAGAGAATATTTACAAAATCAAATGACAAAATCAGTAGAAATAGCCGATAGGGAGCATGGGGCACGGGTACAAAAACATTATCCAGCTCGTGAGGAGAAAGGAAAGGGCCATATGAAGGGGGAGAAGAAGGTGATTCCTTGCTTGATGCCATGCAATGTCCGCATGTCCCCCCGCCACCATCCACTCCTGCCCTCACTGCCCCTCCTACTGTTCTCCCTGTCACACTGACCCTCCCGACTTTTCCTATGACACCAACCATGCCCGTTAACTCTGTCCTCGCTGGGGGAATGACAACAAGTCTCCATCCGCCCAACCCCTGCGGCCTTACCCCTACCCGCCCTTTTTCTACTTCCCCGTGGTCTACAGTTAAGCAGGATTTATATAAATTGTTGAATTCCCCCCCGACTGGCCTCCCTGCGCTCTGCAGTCAGCTTTTCGTCCCTTCGAGAAAATGACCACAGAGGCAACAGTGTGAATGTTGGATAAATAACGGGAATATTTATACCTTTAAAGAAATATGGTCACCTTTTCTCAGTGGACGAATATGGAACAGACCACCTGGTCTGAATATATGTGTACTTTGGTCATGCAAAGATTTGAGAATGCACTTAAACAGGTACCCACCGGATTAATGGACCTTAGGTCACAAATACAAAGAGGCGATGTTCAGGGAGAGGGGATGTTTGGCGCTATGTCTGCTGTAATGGCTTACCGTCATATGACAGCTTTTCTCAACACCCCTCTGGAAACAGCTATGCCAATGAGAGAGGAGAGGCGGCCCCTGTCTTTGTTAACGTACTTACCGATGCCCAAAATAATGGCCGAGGGGCTGTTGAAGCACACTGGGGCAGGCTTTGGGTTCATGTTCCTTGGAAAAGGTCAGAAGTAATGCAGTTGAAAGGACAATTACCAGATCCCCGGAAGAATCCGGCTGCCTTTTACAGAGAATTAGGTCAGATTATATCTGCAGGTACTCTCGTTCTTGAGGATCTAGATTTACTTTTTGGTACGGTTGTCCCCACTGAAATTTGGGACAAGATTCGACATACTGACCATGAAGTGTCATTGGGAGGTAAATGGGCTGACTTAGAGGCTATGGAAGAAGCAAGGGTAGGAGGGACTAAACCAGAAGCTGCCATCCTGACTTTGCCCGGTAAAATAATGACATTTATGAAAACACTTTTGTCGGAAACTGTCATTAACTGGGATAAAATAAACACCTGTAGGCAGCGAAAAGATGAGAATGTGGCTGACTTCTTTACCCGTTTTGAGACAGAATACAAGGGACACAGTGGTTTGGATCCCCGGACCCCAGGTTCTGGCCCAGTATTTGTCGATAAGTTTGTCAGCAACTTGCTTCCTGAGATCTCCGCCAGGCTTAAGAAAGTTAAAAGTACGTGGTCTGCCCAAACTATGACTGGTATCTTGGCTATGGCACAATATCACGAGAATAGGGAGAATGAAGATAGAGACAGGGAAAGTAGGAAGGTTAGGGATCTTAAGACTAAGGCACTTCTGCAGCAGGCTTACCCTCCCCGAGGTCCCGATGCCCGCGGGAATTTTAGACCTCAACTCCAACCCCTTCCGAGGGCTCGCCAGTCTACCCCCTCCAGCCCTCAACGCACGGGAGCCCTCTAAACAGATCAGTGTGCTTATTGTAAGGGATACGGCCATTGGATAGATGAGTGTCCCGTGTTAGCAGAAAACATCCGAACAGGGAAGACTCGGCCTCGCGCTCCTAGGGAAGCGAGGCCGACTAGGGACCATGGCCCACCCCATCCACAGGATAAAGAATGTAGGCCCAGGGATGACGCTCCCGTCCGGCCACGCCCGGCCAACAGTTTTGATGGGTACGAAGCAACAAGCACTTATTACAATGATGATTATGACGAAGTTGATGAGACAGGATCCTACCAAGCATAGGACAGCCAGGAAAGGGGTATTACCAGAGTGCAAATTCCAGTGGATCAAAGGGGCCCGTATGTTCAAATGTCATTTGTGGGGAACGATAAGAATTTTCTTTTGGATACTGGGGCCACCAGGTCTTCTATTGCACGTCTGTCAGTCCCGGAGGCACCCCTTTCTGGCAATATGAATGTCTCCGTGGGTTTTGCAGGAACACCTGTGACCAGCCCTGTCTCTGACCCCCTCCCTCTCGATAATGGCCCTGCACATGTTGATGCTCCCTTGGTCCTTACTACAGGTTGCAGTGAAACCTTGTTAGGCATGGATTTACTGAAAGCTCTGTATGCGACCATATCATGTAATCCCCAAGGTGTATCCCTAACAATTTCTCCCACCGCAGCGTCCTACATGTATCTGTCTGGTCCCCTCCCACCAGAGTTGCAGTCTTTACCTTCCTCCCTCTGGGCATCATCAGACACTGATGTAGGGTGTCTCAACATTCCCCCTCATGTGGTAGGCATCCAGCCAGGTACACTTCTCCCCCACCTCCGACCGTATCGACTACCCACGGAAGGAGAAATGGCCCTTTTGATAATATCTGAATTGATGGACAAGGGCGTAGTGGAGGAGACACGTGGCAATATCTGTAACAGCCCCATTATTCCTGTTCTTAAAAAGACCAATGGAGATGCTCTCTCCCCTAAAATATACCGATTTGTGATTGACCTGAGAGCCCTTAACAAAATAACAATCTCCCAATACCCTGTTGTCCCCGACATTACAGCCCTCTTAATAATGGTCCCTTCTGACGCCACGCACTTTTCTTTCATAGACCTAAAGAATGCTTTTTTCAGCATTCCTATACATCCTGACAGCAGACAATTCTTTGGTTTCTCCCTTGGTGGGCAGAGCTTTAGATTCTGCCGCGTCCCTCAAGGTTTCACAGAGAGCCCCAGTATCTATAGTCAAGCCCTAAAAAGTCAACTAGATTCCTTGGAACTCCCTGATAATGCCACACTATTACAATATATAGATGACCTCCTCATTGCTGCAAATTCTGCCCCAGCATGTAAAGAAGCTACTCTCTGTTTGTTACGCCACCTTGCCCACCATAATCACAATGTCTCTTTGAAAAAGCTTCAATTTTGTCAAGAGAAGGTGACCTATTTAGGTCATCTCCTCTTGAAGGAGGGAAGGCAGCTCACCGCTGATCGTGTAGCCATTATCAATGCTATGACGGCCCCACGAACACAAAAGCAGGTGCGAGCCTTCATAGGTCTAATCTCATACTGTAGTGTAGACAGTGGATTTCCAATTTTTCGGCCATGGTCACACCTCTTCTTGCCCTCACCACTAAGGACATATCAGACAGTTCCTTTCCATGGACTACATAGCATGTGCAGGCCTTCCAAGATTTGAAGAGGGCCCTGTGTACTGCTCCAGTCCTCGGTACTCTGACTATAGCAAACAATTATTTATTTTTGTACATGAGACAGACGGCTGTGCATGCGCTGTCTTGGCCCAGATGTTTGGAGGTCACCAATGGCCATGTGCCTATTTTTCAGCCACCCTAGATCCTGTTGCAAGGGCTCTCCCAGGATGCCTACGGGCGACCGCTGCGGCCGCCCTCATGGTACGTCAGAATGCAGGAATCGTCATGAACTCCCCCCTGACTCTGATGGTCCCCCATTCTGTAGATACCCTCCTTAATAACACCAAGACACAGTACCTCATTAGAGCACGACTCACAGGATATGAACTGACATTCTTTGCCAGCCACATCAACATCAAAAGATGCACTGTACTGAACCCCGCCACATTACTCCCACTGGATACTCAGGATGCCCGCTTAGACCCACATGACTGCATATTAAGGACAGAGGAGGAGACAAAGGGACGGGTTGACTTACAGGATACTCCGATAGCAGAACCAGAAGGTACACTGTATGTGGACGGATCATGTCTCAGAGGGCCACATGGTAACACCTCAGCCGCCTACGCCCTCACGACATTGGGGCAAGTAGTAGAAACAGCTCAGATTCTGCAGTGCTCTGCTCAGGCAGCAGAATTAGTGGCCCTCACTAGAGCCTGTGAGATAAGCAAGGGAATAACAGTAAATATATATACTGACAGTCAGTATGCCTTTGGGGTGGCCCACAACTTCGGGAGATTGTGGAAAGAAAGGAATTTCCTTACTTCCCATGGGACCAAGATCCAACATGGCCCCCTAATTCACAGACTGTTAGACTCCCTGACACTCCCCAGAAAGGTGGCCATTATAAAATGTAAGGCCCATAAGAAAGTGACAGATGATAACACTTGTAAAGTGACAGATGATGTTGGGAAAGGCAATGCCCTGGCGGACCAGACGGCCAGACAAACAGCTCTCAGGAAAAGAGAAGGAATGTATGTAGGAGGTCCCGCTAGGTGGGTGACAGATGAGGGCATGGTTGAAAACACAGTCCAAGGCGTGATTGATATTCAGTCCCATGCTACTCCTGAGGAACTAAGGGTGTGGAAGGAGCAATTAGCAAAGGAGGGAATTGATGGTTGCTGGGTCCGTACGACTATGGAAAAACAATGGATGTTACCTGACAGTCACGTGCCACCAGTGGTTACGATGGCCCATGGTCCTGCTCACATTAGTGCAAAAGGGATATGCAAGCTGTTAGAACCTACGTGGTACAACTCTAAGATACCAGCATATGCTGAAAAGCTGGTTAAAACATGCATGATTTTCCTAATGTATAACCCAGGAAAAAGCACAGTTACCCCTAAAGGAGGATTCTCTCCTACTACCTTCCCTTTTGAAGTCCTCCAAATGGATTACATCCAGATGGACAGATGTAACAATCTAAAATATGTCCTGGTGGTGGTCTGTACCTTCAGCCGATGGGTGGAGGCCTACCCCGTCAAAGACTGCACCACTATCACTACCGCCAAAGTGGTATTAAAAGAATACCTCCCACAATTCGGTTTGCCCCGCTTGGTCTGGAGTGACAACGGGACCCACTACAGCCCAAATTATGGAATATATCTGTACAGCATTGAGTATAAAACAACATTTTCATGCAGCTAACCACCCCCAGAGAGCAGGTCTAGTGGAGGTGTACAATGGCATCCTAAAAACGAAAATGTCCAAAATAGTAGCCGAGACAGGTGTAACTTGGGTTGATGCTCTGCCCCTAGCCCTACTGTCTACAAGAACAACGGCACACACCCGGATAGGACTATCCCCCCACGAGATCATGTTCGGGAGGCCTGCCAATGTCTGGGGTGTCCCACGGCCTAAGAAACTGTCTGATGTTGAATACCCTGTATTAACTGACTATCTGTACAGTCTAACTAATACCTTTTGTACTCTTTATCACCAGGTGCACGAGGCCATACCTGACAAAAGCGAGGGCCCAGGACACGTTATCCAACCTGGAGAATATGTCCTGATCCGGAACTTTCAACGGACTAAGAGCCTCGAGCCCAGCTGGACACAGCCCTGTCAGGTGTTACTGGCCACCCGCACCGCTGTGAAAGTCAAAGGTCGGAAGAATTGGGTTAATTCGTCTCACTGCCGGCGTGTGCCTCTGCCCCTCCCCTATGATCAGTGGGTGAGGGAAGGACAAGGAGACTCAGAAACAGTTCCGTTTGTCCCATTCAGCGATGCCAGACTGCATTCTTCATCTAAGGAAGCAGAGAGTGACAACATACTGAAAGGAAGCGTGGAACCTTCCCCTAACTCTGCTCAACACCAAGAACAATTGTTTCCCGACCATACTGTTCCTACTTCCGACCGATATAACTTGCGCCCCCGAAGGAAGGCTTGCCCTTGACTTCGCCAAGTGCCGATAGGCTGTAGGGCTGTGATCTTCCCAGATGAGAGTAGTGCTGGTGTGTCAGACTAAGGTATGCCATAGGGCTCCTTGGCACCTGCGCCCAGTGAAGCAACCACCAATCACAGACAGCCGCTAGAGGTCCCTGGCTTAGCACAATGGCAGCCGTCCAAAACACCCGAATCCAGAAATAAGATGTCAGTCTCCGACATAGTAAATGCTTCATAGCCACCGTGGTGACGCTGTTTGTCTCCCTCATCCTGTCTATCCTTGGTTGGCTGTTACTAATCTACCATCCTGTTACCTCACCAACTCCTACCCTGACTCCTGCAGAACACCAGTATTACACGCTACCAGCCCACGAATTACCCCGCCGTGCAGAATTCTTCAACAACACCTTCATCCAAATGTTGCATCATCATCAGCTGATCATGAACACTTCCAACTGCTGGGTTTGTGGACTGATGCCGCATTCCATGATACACCCTGTTCCATTCTTTCCTTACCCCTTCTCCATCACCGGGTCTTGTCTTGCATGGTGGATGCTGATGCAGGAGGCCTACACTGTCAATGGTACTGCCAATTCTATCCATGGGACATTTCGGGATGACTTCTGGCGGAACAGATCTGGCAATGCCAATGCTCCTTTTTGCCCGACCAGCTCGTCCACATTGCTACTACCACCAGATGAACTCAGTGAAATGGTAGTATTCAACTCAACCACTCGATGAACATTTTCCAGATTCCGCACAAGAAGGATACTGCCTGATGAGCGGGACACTGTGAATGTCATAAATGTGCAAGGCCGTGTCTGCATCCATGGCCTAGGGACTAAGAAAGTTGGTACCAGTACGTGTGATATCACAAAAGCTTTGAACTCGACATCTCCTCCGAAACTGGTGGCATCCCCTAACACCTATTTCATCTGTGGCACTGCCGCCTACACTTGGCTCCCCCGTAACTGGTCTGGTACCTGCTATCTGGCCTTCCTCCTTCCACCAACATACTCTACCCATGGAGGTTACCACCAGTCAATGAAGGGGGCCCTGCGCCGCTCACGTAGGGGCGTCATATCAGCCGAGGATACAGCGGGCCAGGAAGCCGGGGACTTCTTTAAAGGTTTCCTTCCATTCTGGGGCCCCATGGCAAACAGTCGGGCTGTACGAGGATGGACCAGGGTCCTTGAGGCCACCATCACAGTAACAGCTGGTGCCCTCTCCAATATCACTGCAACTACAGGCGGACCGCCTTATAACGCTCCAAAACCGCATGGTCCTCGACGTCATCCTTGCTGATCGTGGTGGTGTATGTAAATTGATCGGCTCCAGCTGCTGCGTGTACATCCTAGACGACGCACCTACAGTGTACAATGCCATCCGACGTCTGCATCGCCTTTCTTCCGAAATTCATTTGGATGAAGGCAGCTGGTCCCTCACCGGCTGCATCTGGGGCCTCCTTTCCCAGTGGGATTGGAGAGTCCTCATCTTCCTTGCCTTGGGAGTAGCTGTCCTGGTCTCCTGCTGTTTGTGCTTTCAGTGCCTGCCAGTGCTCTGTACAATATTTGTCCAGACCATCAAGTCTCCACCCTCTAATATTCACAACACCAATATGATTATGATGATGCTCCACCAAGAAACAGATGGTCTTATGAACATTGACATTTCTTAAAAGTATTTGCCACTCAATGGCAAAAGGAGGGTCTGAGGAAAAGTGTTTTACTGATTAGCATCCTCTGTACCGGGACTCCATTGTTTTTTCATTGCCATCTCGTGTCAAACACTTCCACACGACCCACCTGGTCATTTCTGCTGATGCCTGAGGAAAATCTAAACTGACATGACAAAAACCATCTTGCAGGCTGCATTTCTGGCCAGGGACTGTCGCACACCCAACCCCCTGTTCTTTGCAGTTCAACAGAAAGCCAAGAGACACCCATGGCCTGTGTAAACAAGCTTGTTTTCCTTCTCCTGCTTGCAGCCTGGTAAACATCCTTGACACCGTGATCAGGTTATCTAGACAATGGTCTGACTGTTGGGCCCTGATCGGGGTGATTAAACAATGACTTGAAGGACTGGGCTTTGATCAAGGCAAAGACCTGAGAAACTGAGCCTTGATCAAAGCCGAGTGAACAATGATCTGTGTACCAAGCCTTGACCAGGTCACTAACTACAAACAACGTCTGGATCTCGCTATCAACTGTAAACACTGCCCTGATTAAACAATGGTCTAACAGCCAAAAGACTGGGATGAAAAATGTATAAAAGGCTTGTAAGCTACAGAGTGAAGTAGCAGCCTCCTGGGTTTTGTCTCTGACTAGCTTGGGACTCTGTTCCATAGCCCGGGCTATTGAAATAAATCTGGATTCCTCCTGCAGACGAAGGCTCCTGTGTCTCCTTTTACTAAGTATGGAAGGTATGGAAGATTTGGGCGGTTCCCCGCCGCCGAGACCCAGTAAGTGGGTTATTCCGGTTCTTCAAGGGGTTAGTAGATGTTTTATTTTTCAGTGTAAAAAGAACAAAGTTTATAGCTTGAGCCAGTGTGTCAGTGTGAGGGGTTAGAGTAGCGGTGCTATCAAGATTGAAACCTAAGGATTTTGCAGACTAAGATTTGATTGTAGGGAAGATGTTGATGGAAAGTTAATGTAGTATGGCTGTGTCCAATTTGTTTTTGTTCCTGGTGTGATATGTAGAAATTCTTATGAGGTTTGTGTAGGAGAAACTTTTTTGACTTCCAATTATGTAATTTGAAATACAGGCCTTCACAGTGTGAATGCCCTTTAGACATGATGGTTTCATCTATAGCTGAGTGTCATCAGCATATTGGTGAATAATGACATCACATTCTTTGAATAAATCAGAAAGGGACGCCGAATGGAGGGTAAATTGTAGTAAAGTCACAAATCTTTGAGGTACACCACTAGTCATGCCACATAGTGACGGGCAATTATATTCAATTTTTACCAGGTGGCTTTAATACAGATGGTAGGATGTGAAATAGGTTAGAATCTGAGTTGGATATGTTTTCTGAGCCTCACATGATCTGCGGTGTCAAAAAGATCCAACAAGACCAAGATGCAGGAGTCACCTCAATCGATAATGTGATAGATGTCATCAATGACCTTCAAGGTTGATGTCTTCTTATTTAATACAAATTAGAAGCCAGATTAATATGCATGTGAGAAGGTGGGTTTGTATATGCTGTCCACTAATTAAAGTGGGCACCTTGTACCAGTCCACACGACCCTTATGATGTATGAGGTCAAATGTAACCTTATTAAAAAGCTTTCCTAATGGTAGCTATGGAGAGCAGCATTCAGGCTTAATCTTGAAGAAATGTAAAGCAGCTTGTTTTACCATAATATCACCTCCTAAATGACTAAATGAAAGGAGAACCACACAGTGTTTATATAAAAATATGTATTTATTCATATAACACTCTCTACTAGTCTCTATACAAGACTAGGGCACAAAGCACACAATTCTAAATCAATAGAACATTTGTAAATAGCACAATACACAGCGGGCTCCAGGGTGAGACCGAACTACATACTAAACAAATGGTATGTGTAGGAAGGTAGATCCCTGACTATGGTTGCCCCCAACTTTTTGCCTGGTGTTTTGCTGGTTTTCTGACTTAGTTGACCTGGGGCCCTGCTATTCAGGACCCCAGGCCTACTGCTCTCTCTGTAAAATGGATTCCATGTACCTTAGGTACATATCTAATTGGATACTGAGTCACCTTATCAGTCCCTGTACAGTGTACCTTAGGTACCCAGGGCATAGGTGTACCCAGGGCCTACCAGGGGCTGCAGCATGTATTATGCCACCCCTGGCTGACCATCCAAATCTGACACAACTGGCTGCACGACAGCTGGGGCAAGGTGGTGTAATCACCCTTTGCTTTAGATATAGTATACCTATATCTAACCCTAAAATGGACACACAGATCTCCTATCAGTCACTCCTATGGCAGGCCTTAACAATCCTGAAGGCAGAGTGCTTGGAATCGTGTGAGATGGTGCTCTGGCATGAGCTGAGCCTGTCTGCGGCTTTCGGGATCCATCCCTTAGCCGTTTCCATGATATCGCATACCATATACTCTCAAGTGCATTATAATCCTCGCGGTTATATGCCAACTCTGGTATCGCTTTATCAAAACATGTCGAGTAAGGTGTCATACGAATTGGAATACTAACCCCTCGCCAATTCTGGCGACGGGGTTAGCATTCCACCCTTCTAGAGGGACACGACATGTATGTAACCTGTAACCCCGGTTAAAGTCAGACAGAGCCTTAGCATCCACAAAATGGATGCTGCCACCGAGACACAAGTCTGCCCTCCTGCTGCTGGGAGTCCTCCCAGAGCAGGAGGCAAGGACAAAGGGTTTCCTGCCAGGGGCGGTGCCAGCACCGTCCCAGACAGGGTTTTGTGTATTCCAGGTAGGCAGGGCTACAGAGGAAGGTGACTGCAAGTGGCACCCCGGTGCTCACTGTGCATAGGCCGGCTGAAACCAGTTCCAGGGGCACTCCAGCCCCTGGCCTGGGGAAAGCCCGCCAAAGGAGAGGGGTGTAACCACCCCCCTCCTGGTCCCACCCATAGGGCAGGACTTAGTCGCGTGCCAGCCCCCTTTTCCCAGATAAAGGTAGGAGCAGGCCCCCTTCCAAATCAGATCATCTTTGGAATCAAGATACCACTTTCCACGAAAGGACTTCACGATTTCTTCCTCAAGATTCTCCCTTGTGGCTAAGGAGTAGTCACCCTGCATCCGCAGGCACCATCCAAGAACACTGCGGTCTGCTGCACGTCCTTCCTCCGGAATCCGACTGCCCAGCTCGACGAGACCCGGCTTCCCTGGCACCTCTGACCTCTACCCACCTCTACAGCACAGCTGAGAACCGTGGGTGCGACGAGACCTCGAGGGACCGGCCATCGCCAAGACTGCACGACTTCTACACAGCAAACCCACCGAGTAAATTCCTGGTGAGTGCTTTGGGGTCCGAGAAGCCCCCACCCTGAGCAGCTCCAGCACCGAAGAGCAGCCCCCCAGCATCTCCACGATCGGCGTGGGGCCCTTCTGCTTTTTGCTGCTCACCGCGTTGTTTGGCTACTAGCCCGCTGGCTTGTGGCCTTCCGAACGACGCCCGACGACAACACTGCTGCTAGTCTGGTTGCTCCAGACTGGCCCTTGCTTCCCTCCATCGGAGAAGTACCCTGGACCCTCCTGGTCCGGCTAAGACGCCATTTTAGGTCCACCGCGTGGGCCTTGCATTTGCCAAGACTTGTTGCCCAATCCTGGGTCCAGCGACGTCGACAGCAAGAACCTTCGTGGGACAGCTCGCACCTCCATCCTGGTCGCCGACAACGCCTCCTGGTCCGAGAGACTGCAGAGCCCAGCAGCGCCCACTCCCCTGACTGCGGTGACTTCGCCCGGTGCCATCCTGGTGCCCACTTAATCACTGGCTAGTGATTCAAGAACTTGGTCCCCTCTGCTTTCAGGTTTCCTTCTTCCTTGATCCAGGCTTGGATCCATCGAACTTTCCTTCACTGGTCGCCTGCCAGCAACTTCCTTCTTCCAGGCTCCTGGTCCGGCACGAGGATTCCCGACGTCTTTTCAGACCTATGCAGCTGCAGCCCCTGGGCTAGGTAACTTCGGCATTTCGGTGCCCCAGCATAGCCTCACTATCCAAGGGTCAGGATCCACTGTCGTTTTCTTCCTACCAGGTCGGGTTCGCCCGTAAACACTAACTTTGTGAATTCTAGCTTCCATAGACTTTGTCCCGCATCCCGCGTGAGAGTGCACACTCTGCACCCGAGCTCCCTAGGCCTCCTGCTAGTAATCTAAAGGTTCAGTAGTCCAGTCCTAGCGATCCCAAAGCCTCTGAGAATCGTTACTTACCTGCTAGTAATTCGCATTCCACTTTTAGAGTATATGGTTTTTCGTGCCCCTCGGGCATTTGTGTATACCGTGCTAACTTAAGTATTTTCGTAAGAGTTTTGTTGTGTGCCTAGCACCCTGTCCTCATAAAGAGTACAGGGTTGTTGTGATTCTAATAAATACATTGTTTATTTTCATAACACTTGTGTGGTGTCCTTTCACTGGGTGTTCAAGGGGTAATGTGATGGTAAAACAGCTGGCTTAACACGCCCTCTAGAGTCTTAGCCTTAGACTGCTCGTATCCATGCTACTAGGATAGCTGGTCTATAAGGTTGACTTACAACCAATCATCAATAAGGGTTGTTTGGACTGATATATAGTGATCACTAGAATAGTGAACACTGCACATCAGGCCAACTTCTCACATTGGTGAGCAGCGGTTGGGATTTGAGCTTGCTGTTGTTTTACCACACATGCCCTAAGAATATCTTGTGAAAGATCACATAAGTACTAAAGGTACATATAACTTAGCTTAGAATACTCTGAGTTCTACTGAACCAGCTGTTGTAGCTCCTAGGGCCAAGCACACCCTAAACTACAACTCTAGCAAGGGATCAGTAGGCAAACATATAGTGTAGGTAAGTGCACCACTTACACCTCACTAGAAAAGCATGTCTACCCAGGGAGAATCTACTGAGACTCCCCTGGTCAGTGTTGACCCTCCACAGGTCACTTCAAGATATGCAGCTCTCAGTTTTCAGGAGATGAGACAAATCTGTGTCTCCAGGAAACTGAAGCAGGGGTCTAACCCCACCACTCCCTTTCTGATAGGTCTCTTAGAGACATATGATGCCAGAAAGCTTTCTCAGTTACATGAGAACATGCCAGCCTTAGAGGGAACCTCTGAGGATCCAGACCTCCCCAACATTGCCAATGCAGTTGAGGAGGAGGATCAGGGGGAACTCTCTGGGGACGAGGTAGACAAAGGTCTTGAGGTAGTCAGAAGGCTAACTAGGGCCAACTTAGACTTGCTTGGGCTAGGATCTGGGGGACCCCCAGTACTGACCCTAAGTAGGCCTAACCTTGGAGTTAGGAGAGATAGATCTCTTTCTAGGGACTCCAATAGATCTCTGCACTCTAATGCCTCTTCTCAGAGGAGAAGGAACTCTCCCCAGAGGAGATTGACTTCCCCTCAGAGAATGGAGCATGAAGCTAGGATGAGACAGGCTACTCTGAGGATTGAAAGGGAAGAAATTGCCCTTGCCAAAGAGAAGCTTGCCCTGGCAAGAGAGCAGCAGATGAGTGGGTTAGCTCCCACTGGTGGCAGCAATCTCCCAAGAGAAAAAGAGAAGGGTTTAGATACTAAACACCTGACAAAAATAGTGCCCCCCTTTAAGCAAGGGGATGACATCCAGAAATGGATGGCTGCTTTGGAGAGGGCCTGCACTGTGCAGGGCATTCCCCAAAGTCAGTGGGCAGCTATACTGTGGCTCTCCTTTGATGGCAAAGGTAGAGATAAGCTCCTCACTACTAGAGTTGAGGAGGCTAACAATTACCAGGTCCTGAAAAATGCACTGGTTGATGGGTTTGGCTTAACCACTGAGCAGTACAGGTTGCTGTTCAGAGACACCCAGAAAACTCAGTCTCAGGACTGGTCTGACTTTGTTGATTGTGCCACTAAGGCTTTGGAAGGCTGGCTACTGGGTAGCAAGGTTACTGACTTCACAGGATTATATAATCTTATTATGAGAGAGCAAGTCTTAAATAATTGTCAGAACCAGTTATTACACCAGCACCTGGTAGACTCTGATCTGACCTCTCCACAAGAATTGGGTAAGAGGGCAGACAAATGGGTCAGAACCAGGATTAGGCCCAAGAACCAAGGTGGTGACCAGAAAAAGGAATCAACCAAGCCTCAAGAGAAGGGTGGGAATAAATCTCCAGATCAAACCACATCAGGGCCCCAAAAATCCTCTGAGGGGGGTGGGTCCCAGAATCCTTCTAATAACCAGAAGAAACCTTATTGTTATCCCTGTAAACAGGTGGGTCATTTAAAAACTGACAGCAGTTGCCCAAAGAATAACAATAAGGAGAACATACCCCCAAGTAACATTCCCAAACCTCCTGTTACTACTAGTAGTAATCCCCCAGGTGGTGGGAGTGCCCCCAAGAATTTGGGTGCATTTACTTTGGGAGTTCCTGGGGACTCTGGCCTAACCAGGTCCCCAAACTTAGATACTCTTGTCTGTGAGACTGGCATGGGGTTTGCCAACTTCACAACTTGTCCCAACACTTTGGGCAAGTACAGACAGGAGCCCCTCATCAATGGTATAAAAGTTGAGGCCTATAGAGATACAGGGGCTAGCATCACTATGGTGACTGAGAGTCTAGTCCCCTCAAGGCAACTTTTACCTGGTGCCACATACCAGGTGACCAATATTGATGGAGTACAGAGAGATCATCCCATGGCAGTGGTCAATCTCAGCTGGGGAGGTGTCACTGGCCACAAGAGAGTGGCAGTGTCACCAAACTTGCCTGTAGATTGCCTACTGGGGAATGATTTAGAGCTCTCAGCCTGGGCTGAAGTAGAGCAAGAAACCCATTCTAAAATGGTAAATCTCCATGGTAAGGTTAGTGGGGCAGTGATAGCCACAGCCCCAGTCCAAGATGTCCTCCCTGAACAGGTCAGGAGGGTTGTGCCAGTCACAACCCAATCTCAGACAACTTCCTTCCCAGAACAGGTTGTCAAGGCTGTAATGGTAACAGCCCACACCCAAACTGAGCCCCCTCCTGAAAAGGTTGGGAGAGTTGTGATGGCCACAGCTCAAACTCAGACAGATAATAGTGTTGTGAAGCCTGAAACTATGGATCACTCCACTCAGACAGAGAGCATTGAGGAGGAAGAGAAATCTCCCTCCCACCAGACTTTAGGAAAGGATCAGCCTCCTCAGGGAACTGATCTGACCCCTTGTGAAGAAACTGCCACAGAGGTAGTCAGGCCTAGCCTGGCAGAACCCCTGATGTCAGTGGACCCTTCCAAGGGGGGACCCAGTCTGGAGCAGGTAACCTGCCCCTCTCTCCCCTGCCTCAGTCAGCCCAGGGCTGTAGAGGTCAGGGAGGCCAGTGTTGGACCCCAAAGGGCCCCCTGTCCAAAAGAATTTCCCAATCAGCAGATTAAGGGCACTGAAGCTAGTAGTCCTAGCCAAGTGAAAATAAAATCAACTCCTGAGGGTTCCCCCTTAAATTTAGTTAGGGACCTCCCACAGATGGACACTGTTGGGCACAGCCAAACCTGGGACCTGAGGGCCCCAAACCTGACCTGTCCCTCCAGTAAGCCAAACAGAGGGACCCAACCTCCAGCTGTAGGTAGCCAGAGGTTGACCCTGAGAGCCCAAAACAACTCAGTCTTGGAAAGAAAGGCCTCTATGGTGGAAAATGATTGGAGGAAGCTGAGCCCAAAATTAGTGGAGCCTCACTTCAGTACTCCATTTCAGCACCAGCCTTTTCCTTTGCCAAAACACACCACAGGTAGAGATTCCCTATGGTGGAGACCCTCAGATACCCTTAGGGTGAGGGATTGCTTAGTGGACCATGAGATAGGGGGTAACCATGCCAGTGCTGGTACTTCCTTATATGGCCACTCAGGCAATATAGGCTTACCTGGCAAGGATAGCCTTATCTCCTTTCGTTTGGGGGGGGGGGGGGTTATGTAGGAAGGTAGATCCCTGACTATGGTTGCCCCCAACTTTTTGCCTGGTGTTTTGCTGGTTTTCTGACTTAGTTGACCTGGGGCCCTGCTATTCAGGACCCCAGGCCTACTGCTCTCTCTGTAAAATGGATTCCATGTACCTTAGGTACATATCTAATTGGATACTGAGTCACCTTATCAGTCCCTGTACAGTGTACCTTAGGTACCCAGGGCATAGGTGTACCCAGGGCCTACCAGGGGCTGCTGCATGTATTATGCCACCCCTGGCTGACCATCCAAATCTGACACAACTGGCTGCACGACAGCTGGGGCAAGGTGGTGTAATCACCCTTTGCTTTAGATATAGTATACCTATATCTAACCCTAAAATGGACACACAGATCTCCTATCAGTCACTCCTATGGCAGGCCTTAACAATCCTGAAGGCAGAGTGCTTGGAATCGTGTGAGATGGTGCTCTGGCATGAGCTGAGCCTGTCTGCGGCTTTCGGGATCCATCCCTTAGCCGTTTCCATGATATCGCATACCATATACTCTTAAGTGCATTATAATCCTCGCGGTTATATGCCAACTCTGGTATCGCTTTATCAAAACATGTCGAGTAAGGTGTCATACGAATTGGAATACTAACCCCTCGCCAATTCTGGCGACGGGGTTAGCATTCCACCCTTCTAGAAGGACACGACATGTATGTAACCTGTAACCCCGGTTAAAGTCAGACAGAGCCTTAGCATCCACAAAATGGATGCTGCCACCGAGACACAAGTCTGCCCTCCTGCTGCTGGGAGTCCTCCCAGAGCAGGAGGCAAGGACAAAGGGTTTCCTGCCAGGGGCGGTGCCAGCACCGTCCCAGACAGGGTTTTGTGTATTCCAGGTAGGCAGGGCTACAGAGGAAGGTGACTACAAGTGGCACCCCGGTGCTCACTGTGCATAGGCCGGCTGAAACCAGTTCCAGGGGCACTCCAGCCCCTGGCCTGGGGAAAGCCCGCCAAAGGAGAGGGGTGTAACCACCCCCCTCCTGGTCCCACCCATAGGGCAGGACTTAGTCGCGTGCCAGCCCCCTTTTCCCAGATAAAGGTAGGAGCAGGCCCCCTTCCAAATCAGATCATCTTTGGAATCAAGATACCACTTTCCACGAAAGGACTTCACGATTTCTTCCTCAAGATTCTCCCTTGTGGCTAAGGAGTAGTCACCCTGCATCCGCAGGCACCATCCAAGAACACTGCGGTCTGCTGCACGTCCTTCCTCCGGAATCCGACTGCCCAGCTCGACGAGACCCGGCTTCCCTGGCACCTCTGACCTCTACCCACCTCTACAGCACAGCTGAGAACCGTGGGTGCGACGAGACCTCGAGGGACCGGCCATCGCCAAGACTGCACGACTTCTACACAGCAAACCCACCAAGTAAATTCCTGGTGAGTGCTTTGGGGTCCGAGAAGCCCCCACCCTGAGCAGCTCCAGCACCGAAGAGCAGCCCCCCAGCATCTCCACGATCGGCGTGGGGCCCTTCTGCTTTTTGCTGCTCACCGCGTTGTTTGGCTACTAGCCCGCTGGCTTGTGGCCTTCCGAACGACGCCCGACGACAACACTGCTGCTAGTCTGGTTGCTCCAGACTGGCCCTTGCTTCCCTCCATCGGAGAAGTACCCTGGACCCTCCTGGTCCGGCTAAGACGCCATTTTAGGTCCACCGCGTGGGCCTTGCATTTGCCAAGACTTGTTGCCCAATCCTGGGTCCAGCGACGTCGACAGCAAGAACCTTCGTGGGACAGCTCGCACCTCCATCCTGGTCGCCGACAACGCCTCCTGGTCCGAGAGACTGCAGAGCCCAGCAGCGCCCACTCCCCTGACTGCGGTGACTTCGCCCGGTGCCATCCTGGTGCCCACTTAATCACTGGCTAGTGATTCAAGAACTTGGTCCCCTCTGCTTTCAGGTTTCCTTCTTCCTTGATCCAGGCTTGGATCCATCAAACTTTCCTTCACTGGTCGCCTGCCAGCAACTTCCTTCTTCCAGGCTCCTGGTCCGGCACGAGGATTCCCGACGTCTTTTCAGACCTATGCAGCTGCAGCCCCTGGGCTAGGTAACTTCGGCATTTCGGTGCCCCAGCATAGCCTCACTATCCAAGGGTCAGGATCCACTGTCGTTTTCTTCCTACCAGGTCGGGTTCGCCCGTAAACACTAACTTTGTGAATTCTAGCTTCCATAGACTTTGTCCCGCATCCCGCGTGAGAGTGCACACTCTGCACCCGAGCTCCCTAGGCCTCCTGCTAGTAATCTAAAGGTTCAGTAGTCCAGTCCTAGCGATCCCAAAGCCTCTGAGAATCGTTACTTACCTGCTAGTAATTCGCATTCCACTTTTAGAGTATATGGTTTTTCGTGCCCCTCGGGCATTTGTGTATACCGTGCTAACTTAAGTATTTTCGTAAGAGTTTTGTTGTGTGCCTAGCACCCTGTCCTCATAAAGAGTACAGGGTTGTTGTGATTCTAATAAATACATTGTTTATTTTCATAACACGTGTGTGGTGTCCTTTCACTGGGTGTTCAAGGGGTAATGTGATGGTAAAACAGCTGGCTTAACACGCCCTCTAGAGTCTTAGCCTTAGACTGCTCGTATCCATGCTACTAGGATAGCTGGTCTATAAGGTTGACTTACAACCAATCATCAATAAGGGTTGTTTGGACTGATATATAGTGATCACTAGAATAGTGAACACTGCACATCAGGCCAACTTCTCACAGTATGACAATCACGACTTGACTAGACACAGTGCCTAGAGCACGTAGAATCACGGGGACCTCAAGGAACCACCCAGAGGAGTGACACAGGGAGCCCACGGAGGACGGGTGCAGTGACGAAATACAGATGCGTGCTCCGTACAACTCTAAGGGAAAGTCGCTGTTGCAAATTTAAAGTTTAAGGGCACTTATAGGAGGACTTCGAGCAAACCCTTTGGAACATAGGAGGTTCTAAGGCCAACTCACCAGTGAGTACTAAGGTACCCGTGTTACCTATCCCCAAGGAGCCGGGTGCGTAGGTGTCAAGTGGGGTTGGAAACCTTCGCCGTTTTCAATGGAGAGCTGCATAGAAGAACTGCTGCTAGGAATGCGAAGAGTGTCAGGTGGAATCCAAGCCTGGATTCAAGGTGAGAGGAACCTGAAAGCAGAGGGGACAGAGTCTGGGTTACTTCAGGTGACCAAGGGCTCAGTAGTCGAATGCCCACCAATGTCAGGTGCTTCAGGTGAGAAGAAGGGTTGTTTGACTCTGCAGCCACAGGGACCAGAAGACGTCTAGGACAACCAGAATCCGGAAGTGAGCTGTCCCACAAAGGATATCGAGAGCTGAGGGGTCAATGTCTGGCTGGAGCACCAACAAGCCTTGGCAAATGAACCCCACATGGTCAGAGGAAACAGGTTACGGTGTGGACCAGCAAGGTGCAGGATATTCTCCAAACAATGGGAAGTCAGGGCACGTCTGGAGCAACCAGGTAAGCCCAATAATTACCAAGGTGACTGTAGTGTTCTGTGCTGTGCCTCACTGGCACCTGTAGATAGAACTCTGTGCCATGTGCATTCTAGGGCTTTGTGTGGAATGTTAGCTGTTGGCAGTTGAAGCCTGAAGCTCTCTTGTGTCGCTGTGTCCATTTAATGCTGAATAAAACTACAGTTCCTACTACAGCGTTTCCTGTGTTCCTGCCTATATCACTACAAAATTGTTGGCGACGATGTTCCTGACTGAACAAGGAACCCCGTGATTCACCTCGTACCTTTCATGCCAAACGCATCCTTAGAAACGGAAATCGTCAAGGCTGCGGAGATCTACTTCGCATCAAGCGGAATCGAGCACATTCATGAGATAAGTACACCGCGCTCTTCGCGCCGTTTTGTTTCTCTGTGCCACTCGCCGTCTGCTCCTTAGTAGCGGAAGAGAGAGGAACCGTCTGCGTGATTGGCATGCTGAGGTCGCGCATGGTTGGAAACGTTGTCACGCATCATTGACGTAAAGGTCGGCCATTTTGTGCTCCCTACGCGTCCTGCTTAATTTAAGTGCACGCATTGGTTGGCAGCGTGCGTCACAGCTTTTCCTACGTGTTAAGACTTCAGTTTTTATAACAACGTTACCATGGCAACACTGAACGCTTCCTTCGCATAACGCATTTTCAGACAACATTGTGCACAATCAAATGGACCAATTTATTCGTTTTTGAGTAAAAAAAAAAATGAAAGGACTCAATGATTTCTTGGTTCTGTCAAGCATTTAATTTTAAAAAGACCAGCGTTTTCCACAATACAGTTTACACAGGTTATTTTGTGTTCATCCCAAATCTTTCCTTTCAAGACAGCGACACAGACTAATTATTGATTTGGGATAAGCTTTCTCCTCAAACTTCTCTTGTGCACCATGCAATCGGTCTCTCCTCCCCCTCCTTTTCTTGAGACACCGGGCAATCCACCAATTGTTTGGAGGAAGTGGTTTGACGCATTCGAAACCTATTTAGGAGCAATTGGCGCGTCAAGATATCGCGCAGAAAGAAAGAAATGTCTATTATTGCATTCGTTAGGTTTCGAAGATAGAGAGATTTATAAACAATTAACCCCTCTTATAAGGAACAACGCAGAGGAAGATATAGATGAATATGTTGAGGCAAGGATGAGACTAGAGTTAAGATTCGATGTCAAACCCAGTCTTGTCGTAATTAGACATAAGTTCTTTAAAAGAGAACAATTGCCTGGGGAAGACGTTGAAACCTACGTATCTAGCCTAAGACAGTTGAGTGCAGAATGCGAATTTGAGGGCTTCAGAGAGCAACTAATCAGAGACCAGTATATATGTAAATGCACTGATAAGTCGATCCAACAAAAACTGCTTACTTTAGGAAATCCTACACTTGAAGAGACTATCCGAACTGCTAAAAGTATTAAGTTATCTAAGAAAGAGGTTAAGGAACTCGAAAAGAAAAGTGATGAAGCAGTTTCTGTAGTCAGAACTAAAGAGAATAAAGACATCAGATCAGTCCCCGGTCAACAACGCTTCGAGAAGAACAACTTTCCTAATTCTCAACGTTTCGAAAGAAATTCGTTTTCTAGGAGTGACATTTGCTACAGATGTGGAAATCTTTCACACGACAAAATAACAAATTGTGTCCTGCCAGGAGTTCTGTTTGTCGTAATTGTGGAAAATATGTTCATTTTGCTCAAATTTGTCAGAATCCTAGACAGGGAAATTCTACTTTTGTCAGTAAGTCTCAGGGCCTAAGCAATGTCACTGGGGTAGGAAATGTTTCTGAGCTCCTTGATAATACAGGTATGGGTTCTAGTCCGATTAACAGCATCCAAGACGATCTCAGAGATATGGTTGTGGTGGTACATGAGAATTCACACTTTAGTGATAACGTCAAAGGTGATGCTAAAGAAATGATTGTAGTTGTGCGTGAAGATGGAGTCATCATTGGTGATCCTTCCGAATGTGTTGATCCTTATGAAAATTTTGGCGTGGGCGATAAAGTAATTTCCCTGTTAGTAGACTCGGGTGCAAGAGTAACCATGATCACCCAAGAATTATTTGAAGAAACTTGGCCAGAGAGAAAACTTGAACCTCCTGATAGAGCTCCTGTTTCTTATGAAGGGCGCATAATAGCTCTACTTGGTTATTTTGAGGATGTGCTACAATTCAGGGGGAGGAAATTTTTTGGAAAAATATATGTCTCAATTAAGGGATTGAATATCTTGGGGTGGTTTCATGGGGGTTTGTTCGGATTGATCCTAAGACCAGGCGCAAACGAACAGGTTGGCTTAGCTGAACCTGACAACTGTATTGATAGTCTTGCTGTAGTTGATTCTGATGACTACGTTGAGAGTTTAGCTCGCAAGTTTCCTACTGTTTTTGGGAAGGGACTTGGGATGATTAAGGACTTTAGTCATGAGATCAGAGTAAAAGATGGAGCCATCCCTATAAAACATAAAGTCAGAGGTGTCCCTTTTAGTGTAAGGGATAGTCTAGAAGCCGAACTGATCGAGCTATGCAAGAAAGGGATCATTGAACCGATTGAGTCATCCTTGTGGTTGTCTCCTCTTGTTGTCGCCAGAAAAAGGAATGGTGATTTGCGCGTCTGTGTGGATTTGCGCAGTCTAAATAAAAACATCTGGATTGACTCACACCCTTTGCCAAAAATTACAGATTTGTTGTCCCTTACCAGAGGCGCGAAATGGTTCACCAAGTTGGACTTAGCTTCTGCGTACCATCAAGTGGTGTTGAGTGAATCCTCTAAACATTTGACTGCATTTGTCTCTCCTTTTGGCAGCTTCCAGTACTGCAGAATGCCGTTCGGCCTCGCATCGGCGGCAGCTGTTTTTCAAAGATTAATGAGTCAAATGTTTAAAGATACTCCTGGAGTAATTGTGTTCCAGGACGATGTTTTAATTTTTGGCGAAAACAAAGAGGATCATAGCAAATCTTTGAATCGAGTTTTGGAAATTATGCAAGATAAGGGCATTGTTCTTAAACGAGAAAAGTGTGTTTTCCTAAAGGAAAAGATGGAATTCCTTGGTCATGTGGTCTCACACAATGGGGTAGAGCCATGTCCCGGGTTGGTAAAAGCAATTGTGGATGCATCTCCTCCAGTGGATAAGGCGGGTTTGAAATCTTTCATAGGGCTCAGTGAGTTCTACTCCAGGTTTATCAAGGATTATGCATCAAAGGTTCAGCCACTTACCAATATGTTAAAGAAAAATGTGCCTTTTGTTTGGGATAAGAACTGTCAAGAAATCTTCCAGTGGATTAAGTCTCAATTAGTGAGTGACAGTATTCTCAAGGCGTTTGATCCTAATAAAGAGTGTGTGGTGACTGTGGATACCAGTGGATTTGGTCTTGGAGCCGTTCTCACTCAGAAGAGTGGTCAGGTTGACAACACCATTGCGTATGCTTCAAGGGTGTTGCGTGGTGCTGAAGTGAATTTTTCTGTCATAGAGAAAGAGCTTTTAGCCTGCTGGTGGGCTGTAAGGAAATTCAACTCTTTCCTCTGGGGTAGTCACTTTGTCATGCGTACTGATCATAGTCCCTTAGTCTCTATTTTGTCTGGTGAAAAGATTAAGGAGCATACTCCCAGGATTGCTAGGCTGTCAACAAAGTTACTCCAGTATAATTTTGATGTTGTCTATTTGCCTGGTTCGAAGAATGTCAGAGCGGATTATTTTTCACGTTTCCCTATTTCTGGTTATGATTCTGATTTTGAAAAGGACGATGATCAAGAAGATTGTTTTGTTGCTGCTTTAGATCTTGAGGGGATGTGTGCTGTCAATGAAGCCGAATGGAGAAGAGAGTTGTTGAAAGATGAAGTACTTGCCCAGGTCATAAGTTTTTTAAAATCCGGTTGGCCTAAAGAGAAAAATGTCTCAGGGCAATTCCAGACTTTTGTTAAGGTTGCCGATGAGCTCACGGTTGAGGATGGCATCCTTATGCGGTGTGGTAGGCTTATTCCTCCTGAGAGTTTAAGGAAACGTCTTGTAGATGGTGCGCATGAAGGTCATTTGGGGAAAACATTCACCAAACGTAGACTGCGGGATGTGTTTTGGTGGCCGCAAATGGATGTGTGTGTTGATGCTCTAGTTGATAGTTGTGTTATTTGTAAATCTTCTGACAAGAGCCACAAACTTAGAACACCACCTTTGGAGCCTATTCATCTTCCTGAGAGAGCGTGGGAAAGGATTGGGGTTGATTTAGTTGGTCCTTTTTATCTTTTACCTCCTTCTTCACGTTTTGCCATTGTTGCCATTGATTACTACTCCAAATGGCCAGAGATTCGGTTTATCAGTGAGCCTTCCTCAGCCAATGTCATTTCTTTTCTTAAGGATGTTTTTCTTAGGGAAGGGTTTCCTTCAGTTGTCATGACGGATAATGGTGTGCAGTTCGTAAGCTCTGAATTTGAGTGTTTTCTTAAACAAGGTGGTGTTTCTCACAAGAAGAGTTCCTTTTATCACCCTCAGGCCAATGGCCTTGTTGAGAGAATGAACCGTGTGTTGAACAATTGTGTGCAATGGGCTATTGCCTGCAAGTGTGTTCTTGAAAATGCTGTTCGCTCCATGTTATGGTTTTATCGCACCACTGCACATTCGTCTACTGGTGTGTCCCCGTTCGAACTTCTAAGAGGGAGAAAACCCTCCACCAAAATTTGTCCAGGGTGGATGTCGAAATGGGTCAAGATGAATGTAATGGACGGCATAGATGGATTTGTAAGGGACAATGTTACAAAAGTTCAAGCAAAGCAGAAATCTTATTTTGATGAAAGGAAAAGGGTTGTACCGCACAATATTCGTGCTGGGGATGTTGTTGGTATTAAGAGCCCTGTTCACGTCACCAAGGGAAGAAGTAAATTCTCTGAGTCTTTGGTTGTTGATATGGTTTGCAGCAATGCTGTACGTGTTAACAACAGTCACTGGTGGAATGTCAGTAAAGTTGTTAAAGTCAATGTCAGGGAACTTGACTCTGTTAACCACGACCTTTTATCTGATTCTCGCCCTGATGCCAAGTGTTCTAATAATATTAACAATGATGGTGGTGTATTCCCTGGACTTCGCAGGAGTTTGAGAGTGTCTAGAATTCCTGCCAGGTTTAGGTAACCACTCAGTTCTAACTTTCTGTTTTGGGGTGTTTTCTTTGCTCTTTTCCACTGTTATTCTCTTTTTACTTTTCCTTCCCTCCTCTCTTCTCTTCCCCTGATTTTCTCTTTTCTTTTCTTCTCTGAGTTCTTCTTCTTTTGTTTATAAGAAAGAGGATAATGTAGTGTTCTGTGCTGTGCCTCACTGGCACCTGTAGATAGAACTCTGTGCCATGTGCATTCTAGGGCTTTGTGTGGAATGTTAGCTGTTGGCAGTTGAAGCCTGAAGCTCTCTTGTGTCGCTGTGTCCATTTAATGCTGAATAAAACTACAGTTCCTACTACAGCGTTTCCTGTGTTCCTGCCTATATCACTAC
The DNA here is from genome assembly GCF_964261635.1 of Lissotriton helveticus. Taxonomy (NCBI): domain Eukaryota; kingdom Metazoa; phylum Chordata; class Amphibia; order Caudata; family Salamandridae; genus Lissotriton; species Lissotriton helveticus. Next base: position 134,125,260 of record NC_136068.1, on the reverse strand, counting down.
AGTGACCCTCGCCAGGACCCACAGGGCAACGAGGAGACCTCAAGCACGTCTGCAAAGCACCAGCCCACAGGACACTCGGAGAGTGGAGGCCATAAATCTTAAGTGTAAATACTGCTCCGGGTCGGGACTACACGGAGTTTAAAGCACAGGCTCAGGAATCATCACTAAGCATATGCAACTGCAAACATACGCAGTGCACAAGGGTTCGGGTTGCACCGTCCCCATGAGGGATACTGGTCTCAGAATCACTGAGAGGGCAGATCAACCTCAGAGACCTTCGGAAACCTAACTCCTGTGTTGCTGAAATCTTCAGAGTCCTCAGGAGCTTGGGAGAAGCAAACCGGGAACATGCATTTAGGTGCCTGCTTTTGCAGGGGAGTAACTCCTTTTCTCCAAGGGAGATTCTTCAGTTGTCCAGCGTCGTGCAGGCAGTTGAAGTACTTGGTTTCTTCTTAGCAGAATCTCGTCCAGGTAAAATCTAAAGTCCTGTAGTCAGGTAACCCACTTTATACCCATGGGAAGGGGTTGGAAAGATTCTGTGGTCCCTGCTAGGGGAGGGGCAGGACAGAGGGGTGGCTACACCTATGTCCTTTGTCCTGTTTTGTGCCAGATCGAAGCAAATGGATCCCAGAAATGGTTTGAGCTGGTCTATGCACAGGGACACCAAATGTGCCTCCAGTGCAGATTTTATGGTACTCAGAGAGTGCACCCACCCAGCCCCAATACACTAAATCCTGTCTGGGAGGTGGTCACACCTCCCTGTGACAGGATGCCTATTGTCATGCCTTCCTCTGCGCGAGCTTGGCTCAGCAGCAAGAGAGCAGAATCGTGTATGTGGCTGGCAGCATCCATTTTATTCTGCCCAGGTCGAGAAAGCTGGTACCGGGCAGACCGGTGACCCACAGTAGTGGTTCTGGGAGGGTGGAATCATACCTCCCACACCAGTTACCGGGGTGGAGGTATGACTCCAAGGTGTTTGACACCAAACACAACATGTTTCTAAGCAGCCGTTTTAAAGTTAGCATTTACCATGAGGTTATAATGCACTTAAGAGTATATAGTATGGTTTCATCACAGAACAACCCCGGAGAACAGATTCGGAAGGCTGCAGAGGGGCTCTGCTCATGCATGTGCATCCTCTCACATAAAGCTCAGCACCCTGCCTTCAGGATTGATAAGCCCTGCCAAAGGGGTGACTGATAGGTATTTAATTGTAGTGATTTAGAGAGAAATAGTGAACCTATTTCTCAGTAAATGGTGCACGCACCATCTTACAGTCAGCAATAGCAGGCCTGTCGTGTCAATTTGGATGGCCTCTCAGGAGTGGCATAATACATGCTGCAGCCCATGGGAAGCTCCTGGGGTACCTATGCCCTGGGTACATGGTGTACCATATACTAGGGACTGATAAGGGTACCCCAGTATCCAATCTGGAGTGTACCTAAAGTACATGTATTGCAAGTAAAGGGAGAAAACAGATAGACTGGAGTCCTGGATAGAAGGATCACAGTCAGACTAGGCCAAAAAACAGTGTGACTTCAGCAAAAAGTGGGGGTAACCATAAGAAGCAGATACTACTTTCCTACAATGCAGTCAGGAGATTTTTTCATTGACAAATTAGGTCAATTCAATGGAGGCACACAGTTCAGTGGCTTTTCTGAATCGGTGTAGGTTTATGATAGGTCTGTTATTAGAGTGGTTGTGTTTTTTTAGGATGTAGATAATTTGTCTGGTTTTGAGGAAATTGGGGAAGATGCATTGCAACAAGGAAGTTTGTTTTTTGTCAGTGTGCCACAGCTATACTCAGACGTGGGGCCAGTGATTACTCTTCCAGAGAGTTCAAGCTATACCTCCCTGACATAACATAACAGGTGTATTTGTAAAGCACATGATTATCCCTAGGTGTCCTGCCGCTGAATAACAGATGTTTATTGTTACCCAACTCAAGGGTACGCATTTTATCGACCTCAGATCGATGAAAGGCTGAGTCGACGTGCCAGGATTTGAACCTGTGACAATGAGGTTGAACACAGGTCCCTGCAGTGGCTGCTTTAGTCCACTGAGCCACCAGACCCAGCTGTAAAGGCCTAACTATGCTAAAACAGGTCTGGGATTGCTTGTGTTGCCATTCAGAGGTGACCTGGCCTGGCAGTTCAAGCTGTACGGCTCTTATTGGATCAGGACCACGTCTGATTTGCATATGGTTTGTTCCTTTCTTTTTTTTATATATCTTTTTATTGAACACAAAGAATAGTTGGTGTTCGTCACAATCGAGGCATAAAATATCCACATTAGAATGCAGGGGATTTCAGTACATACACAATAATCACGATATGGAGGCATTAAACAATACATCACGTAGCATTTACAGTACGGACGGTTCGTCAATCGAGACGGTCTGGGGGGGTTCACAGATGTTCCCTCTATATTCGTTCCAGGCGGTCCATATTTGTATCCATTTGCACGGGCACCCCCGTGCCTCATACACCGTCTTTTCCTGGAGCATGCATCAATCCATATCAGTTTTCCACAGGCCGACCCTAGGAGGCTGAGCCGCCCCCCACAGCCTAGCAATGTTCCTCTTGGCGATTGTGAACCCTAGGGTGGCCCACAACCTCCCACTAGGTGACAGGTCTGTCGGCTCCCATATGTTTAACAGGCACCTTTTTGCTTCAAGTCTGAGTTGTACCCCCCAAACTTCCTGCATACAACGGGTCACCCGGGCCCAGTAGTTGTGCAATAGTGGACACTCCCAGAGTATGTGAAAGTAGGTCCCCACCTCCCCGCACCCCCGTCTACAAAGCCCATCCGTACTCCGGCCCATTCGCTGCAGTCTAGTCCCTGAGAGGTAAACTCGGTGTAAGATTTTTAGCTGAATGAGTCGGAGCCTGGCCGATATGGCAACCTCCTTAGGGGAGGCAAGTGCAATTCTCCATTCTTCCTCATCTATTTCTAGGCCGTCGGCTTCCCATCTACCTTTGAGGGGGAGCAGTAGGTCCGGGGAGTTGTTAATGATTTTTTTGTACGTGAGTGATATGGCATGTTCGGGGAGGTGGCCATCCAAGTGTGATGTATTCCTATAGGTTCTGTATCGATCCCCCTATTCCTGACCCTATTCTGGTTAACAAGTTAACTAGCAGCCATCCCATGAGGCAGAAAACCCCCATGATGCAGGAACCGTTATCTGATAAAGCCACACTACGGCACAGGAACGTGTTATCTGATTAGGTCATAACGCTTGCCATCTAATTAGACAAGCGATATTCCTCCAGCCCCTGATAAGGCATACGGAGTTCTCAAAACAAATCAAACCTATGACAGACCTGGGAAAAACCCTGCGCCCATTGTTTTGATTTCACCGAGAACTTCAGCAAAAGAATGTGCTAACAACCAGGTCGTATGACATCCTTATTGACGTATCTATGTCCATCCTTACGTCAATCTCGGCACCTTAAAGGTATAAATATTACCGATATTGCCCTATGCAAACACACGCGGTGGTGACGAGATCGGAGCAGCCAGACTTGCCGAAGCCCAGAGCAGAGCAGACCCCGCTGGCGCAGCCCCGCCTTTCCTGACGCGCTGAGAACGAGACGCTGCTTTCTCCTGCCGAGAAATCCAGCTCCGGCGCTTCCGGGTAGCCCTCGCAGGCAGCCTGGAATATCGAGACCAGAGACGAGAGATACCATCCCTCATTCATCCTAGATTCCAGGTACAGAACTGAATAACCCCTTGCAGAGAATTCTTTAGTCAGTCACTTGGCAAAACAAACTTAACTTAAACTGTAACTTTCTATTCCCGCCCACGTATTAGGCTTAGGTCAGGTACACGGGGTAGGCGTAGTTAGAAACACCAGTTGAGTACGATTAGTCAAATGTAAATGTGTATGTATTCATTTTATTCATTTTAAACCTTCATATGGCTTAGAAACCATATCAATGTTTTTACAGTATTATTTTATACTTCTGCTTTTATTGTATGCACTTTACTTAACCATAAGTATTGCAATAATATCGATCCATTTCTCTTGTATGAGAAAAGAGACTGATCAATAAATAACATCTTTTATTGAACACGCCCGTCTCTTCCTTTTCTCTACAATCTGGTGAGACTAAGAATGCACGTACTGACTGAGTAAAATAAGTCGTCTTTTGTTTTCACACGACTCTAGAGATACACTCTTGATTAGGGGAGAGCAAAGTTGTCATGTTCTATGGTTGTCAGAAACTAAATCCCTTCTTGTCTATCCAGGGAGGTTCAACTCCTCCTTGCCTATTCGAGAAAGTTTCTAGTGAACTCTGAGCTAGCTGGCAAACCCAAAACTTTAAGTCTAATATCGACAGTAGTAGACCTAGTTAACGTCTGGTCTAGGCCTATACTATTGAAGGTATTATTCCAATGCGCAGAGCCTATTGGGATAATAGGAACTACACTACATGGCGCCCAACGTGTTTGGAAGGGCGATAAAACTAACGTAAGACATTTAGAGTAACTCAGTCGTGCTTTTTCACTCAGACCCCTTTTCCCATAATACTCCAAAGACGTCTGGAATGGGTAAAAGGTAATATCCGCCAGACCTCGCAGGAGGAAACTCCTATGTATGGTTCATGGTTTAGTCAACGTTGAAGGATACACTGTTCCAAAATATTGTGCATCTAATCTTTGTTTCCATAAGAAACCTGATCTGCAAACAAACTAAATAACCATTCTGTCGGTAAAATGGGAGACAGTGATGACGAAAGAGAGACAGTTAGGATAGCAACTGAACTCGCAGCTGCTGATAATGCACTGCAAGACACAGACCCGGATATAATACTCATCCCGGTCATCAAGAGGAAATCTATAACTTTAAAACTTATAGAAAATGGACTGACACCTAGAGGTGGCACATTCATATTCGTGATTGAGGCACACGAATATCGGCAGACAGAGGTATATTATTCATGGATACACTTTCCAGCAGCAAATGCTGTAACAAAGTACTTCCACTATTACAAAACAGAGGACCCTCCTAATGAGTACACTCCTTTCGAGGAGGTGGAAGTACCACTTAAATTTCAAGAGCATCTGCTCTTATTTAATGGCGCCCTAAAACATAATAATCACATCACCAGGCTCGGTCCATTAGGTAGACCAGGAGCAACGTGGCTGGTCCTAGCCGGATACACACCACATCCAGACATCAATGGGATGTCTCAAGCAAAGCTTTTAACACAGCTAAAACAATTAATAAAATTACATGGACAATTAGTCCAATATGTGATGCGGACTTCAACAATTCAACCAGCAATTAAAATTCCACAGCTGACCCCTCACCAGGGGAACACAAATAAAATTACACCACAGAACATACAATCCTGCCTAGGTAAAGTACCAGCTAAACGGGAACAAATACCATTCTGGTTAGCACAAAAAATCACCCAAATAGAGGCGGTGTTTCCAGACACCACCCCGTTAGAAAAACACAGGATTCTGACTATCTGTCTTCCAATGGGAATCGCACCACACGTGGAGGACTGTGACACTTGGGGTACAGTCTTTGCTTCCATTTACACAAAAACGCACGGTGTTCCATCCATTTCGGTAATACCAGATGTGCTAAAACAAATTCAAGACGAATACGGTCCAGAACCCGCTTTAACTCTTGGTATGAAATTACTAAAAGACTTCAAGCAGGTCTCGGCAATATTATTAGCCAACATAAAGGGAGAAGCAGCAAACGTGGCGATCCGCCAGAGGTTAAAGGAGACAGATATAGCAGACCAACCAGCTGAAATTGCCAGAATTATAGAAAAATCCTATGAGGAACTAGGTAGAGATAGTTTAGGTGGAATACCAGTAAAACCACAATTGATTGAAAGTCCTGAAAAAATATTTTTTAATAATAATTCAACATCACAAAAAAAGAGCTGGGATGGAAACAAACAATCCAATCCTAAAGAAAAGAAATTCCAGTCCAGAGGAAGGTCTCCTCGGCGGAGAGAAAAATCTCCGAACCAAAGACACAGGTCACCCCAAAGTGACCCCTCTGGGAAAAGATATAACCTTAGAAATAGGGATAATATAAAGAAGCCTGATAGATATCAAGACATTGATACACGTCCCTCTCAATCTTTTCAGACTTCCTCGCAGAAATCGGAAAGAAGAGGACGATCAGAACAAAGAGAAGAGCACGCCAAGTCCAAAGACAAGGAACCTGCTCATCTAAAAAAGAAATTACAATTTCCAAAAAAGAAGGTAGCCAGTATCAAGGTAGTTAACAATGCCGAGAATACTGAGGACACAACTGAAAAACGGAGAATGGGCTCAGACAATGCTAGACAGCGCAGCAGAAGTGAGCATAGCTCGCAAAGTCCTTATGAATCATCTGGAGACAGTGGACACGAATGAATATCTTCAAGTGGAAACTGCAGACACCAGAGTTAGCAAACCTCACAAAATATATGAAATAACCCTACGTATAGAAGGGGATAAGACTAGAAAAATAAGGGGACTATTTTGGGATAATCTCTCCAAGGGCTATGACATCCTTCTAGCTGAAAAAGACTGGCCACCAGAGTTTGTCAGGGAGTGCCCTCATGGCGAAGAAATAATTATGCCTGCCTTCTCAAATCATATCCCAATTCATAAAAAATACACACTTGCCAGAAAGTGGGCAGTAGCTCAAGCTCCTGCTTTATATAAAAATCATGTAGGATGGGATGAGGACTCTCCTCCTCACAAAATCCAGTTAAAATCACAACCTACTGCACAAAGACAGTACCCAATTAAGCAAGAAGCTAAAAAACAGGTAAAAGAAATCCTAGATCAATTAGAATACCAGGGGGTGATTGAAACTTGCACCTCACAAATGAACAACCCTTTGTTTCCGGTCTCCAAACCAGACAATTCATATCGTCTAGTTTTGGATTATCGACACCTTAACTCATGTTGCAAAACTATTGCAGTGCAAAACTCGCATAGTGCTGCACTAATGAATAACATAGTGCGCAAAAAATACAAAACAACATTAGACATCTCTAATGGATTCTTTTGTAAAAACATAGCACCAGAGAGCAGATATTTGTCTGCATTCTCAATAAATGGCACTCAAAAACAATTCTGTCGGTTAGCCCAGGGGTACAAGAATAGCCCAGGGGTATTCTCAGCGAAAGTAACAGAATTACTACAAACATATGATGACGAAGCATTATCTTATGTCGACGACATATACTTAACAGATGATGACTTGGATACTCACTTGAAGAGAGTGAACACCATAATACTTGGGTTCGCAGCAGAGGGTTACAAATTCAACTTTAAAAAATCCAGAATTGCCCATCTAACAGTCCTGTTCTTAGGATACGAATTATCAAGTGAAGGCAAAAGCCTGGCTGACAATTTCCTAGAGAAATGTGTCGTACTCCAAGCACCTAGAACACTAAAAAACCTACAGTCAATTCTAGGCTTCCTAAATTTCGGAAGAACATACATCGCAAATTACGCAGAAAGGGTCAAACCCCTTTATGATCTAATAAAACCAGATTTTAAAAGAACCAATTGGACTCAAATACACACAGAAATTTTGAGATCCTTACAAACAGACATGTTAATTAAAACAAAATTAGAAACACGTGATAACACACGCAATCTTGTGATTCGAGTCATCCCAGGAAGATGCGGATTCACATACCTGACCTAATGAGGGAGAAAAGGTACCAATTGCATTCAAATCACACTTGTACACTAAGGCTGAAATGAAATTTAGCCCAACGGAAAAAATTCTTACTGCAACACAGACAGCTATAGCAAAAGAACGAGCCCTGGCACAAGGTAAACGAATAATAATCGTGACACCAATACCAGCCCTAGAGGCTGTAACAAAAGCTAGCATTCCAAATGCTAAAGCACTCCATCCGAGATGGATACAATGGGCTAATTCTCTTGCTGCAACAGACGTGGCATACGAATTTGATCCTAACTTAAAAACACAAGAATGTCTCCAATATGAATTTGAATGTCCTCCGCCGACCGAAATTCTGCCTCTAGAACATTACGGCTGTATAATATATACAGACGGATCAGCACAACCCGCAGTAGGGGGTAAACAAGCTTACAGTGCTGCGTGCGCGATTGTTAAAGGTCGCTGGCACGAAGGAAAATTCAAACCGGCTATCACTAAGACACAATCTCTAGGAGATTGTACAGCTCAGCGAGCTGAACTACTGGCGTTTAAGATGGCGCTTGAAAATACCGATCGAGAATTCCCCACACTCATAGTGTGCGATTCGTATTACTGCGTTCAGTCTTACAATGAATACTTGCAGATCTGGCTTCAGAATGGCTTTAAGGATGCAAAAGGAGGCACAATCAAGCATAAGATGCTCTGGGAACAAGTAGTTCTATTACAAAAAGAACTACCAAAGACTCACGTCACGTGATACATACGCTGAGTCATCAACGTGATGGCGTTCACGTTGCAGGGAATTCATTGGCTGATGAGGCCACGAAGGCAGCTGTGCAAACGGCTTCCGTAGCTGCCATCACACGGTCAAAAACAAAAATAGACAGCGAAATATTACAGGCTGTCAGCGCTACAGAAAAGGATTCGATAGAAACACTCCCGAAAGGCTTTCCAGTAAAATACTCACACATAACTGATGCAAACAATGTTCCTTTTGCTCGAATCCCTGGAGTGGGGGATAGGGCAATTCCAAACATGGAACATAGGTTAGGACTGATAATAGCGGCACACGAAGGGCTTGCTTCTATACACGCTGGCGTCTCAGCCACAGTATCATTATTAAAACAGAGATACTGGTGGCCACAAATGAGAAGACAAACAAGGAACTATGTTTTAGAATGTGAAATATGTCAAAGAATGAAAGTATCAACGGTGAGACGTCCAGCGCAGACGCCCCTTCTAATCTCGGATAAACCATTAGCCTGTGTTTACCTAGACCACTGTGGTCCCTTACAAAGGGATGGTAACTATAAATACATCTTGGTTGCAGTGGACTCATGCACGAGATTCATATGGATGTGGCCCCAGCGAACGGCTGACGCCAGAACTGTTATAAAAGATTTGCGAGTCTTTATCGGCACATACGCAATTGGCATGCTGCATTCGGACCATGGTCCTGCTTTTAGCTCTAGAGCTTATAAGGAGGCCATGGTCAGCATGGGCGTTACATTGCGGTACTCTTGTCCATTTCACCCTGAGGGGAACGGAATTGTTGAAAGAAAAAAACGTGACATAAAGCAATCTATAACGGCAAAGGTATTAGGTTCGGGAACTGGGTGGGTCAAACATCTAATAAGTGTCCAACGTAGTCTAAATAACTTGCCAAGAAATTCTCTGAAGGGATTCAGTCCGTACGAATTATTATTTGGAACTAGGATGTTAGTCTTAGATCTCGACAGTCAGACTTCAGTGGTGAAGGAAAAATGCTTTGATATCAAAGATCGTTTGGCTGTTTTGCAGGACTTAAACGAAACAAGAAAAGACCTGAGCAACATAAAGTTGAAACAGCAGCCAACAACCACTGAAGAACCACCACCTGTCCCAGCAAGACCTGTCTGGATTCCAAAAATCGGGGATCTAGTCAGAGAAAAGATCGCGGTAAAGAAGGAATTTGGGCCTTCTTACAGAAAAGCAGTTCCTGGCTTGTCTGTCATCGGGACAAGATCAGTTGTACTACCGCCGCTTGCTGGTAAAAAGGAGAACCGAGTTGTATCCATCGACCTGGTAAAACCACAACATGTGGCCGATAACAAATAGTAGGCCAAGTGGACTCCCGAGAAGTAGTAGAACACCAAGATTTGCTACTAACACAGAGGTTCAATCTAAGAGGCTAATCACATTCGAAACGCCTACAGAACTACAACAAGGACTATGCAACAATGCAATGGAACTTAGACCTCTGAAAACCCAAATAAAAACATTTAGCAGAGACACACCAATCTATAATGAAGTAACAAACGACTATGCAAGAAACAGTAATCCTGAAGCAATTGGAACAATAGACAGAACTGCATCCGGCTACTTCATAAACTTCGATGATTCCTCTGAAGGCTTCACTGAATCAAAAACACAGCCATCAACAAAAACCTTTAAAGATAAAGTTAAAGTACTTTTGAAACAACTGAAAGAAACATATCTAATTTCTCCATGGATTGAATTTTGGGTGGGTTTTGGTGCATTTATCCTCATACTTTGGCTCATCATGGTACTAACTTTGGGACGCTTCATTGAGGGAAAATATGCTAAAATGGACACAGCAAGTCAGAAAATCAACTTGATCCTCAAACCACACACATCTTCACACGTCGAGAAAAGAGAATTTTCTTCAGTCAACTTCACAGCCAATCCTATACCGGGTGGGGTAGCATGGGACAAAACTGACTACGAAATTTATGGTCCGTTGAAATCCTGAAATATCCACACCAAATTAAGATCTCATTGAGTGACTTTGTAAAACCAAGCTCATTTGCTGATGATTGGGACTTTGAAAGTATAAATAATATGATGTCTGACTTAGTAATGTCTGCTAAATTTACCAAACATGATTATTTGCAGGGTTCGACAAATTATGATAGTATGTACTGTTATAACCACTATGGTAACCATTTTCTACATAGATCTGCACAACCTAGAAATGTTTTAAATTATAATCAATGGGAACATTGTGCAACCCCTCCAAAAGGAAGCTCAAGAACCGTTTATGACAAATATTCATACTTTTCAGGTTTCAACACAAGTAATGCTGAAACATTTTATTTCAAATTGTCAAATAAGACAGGGACAAAGACCATGATAACAAACACAAAATTGATATATTCAGACTCATTCTTTGAACAAATGAATACTTTTGGTTTTGATTATTGGGACAAAAATGTTGAAGTAAAAAGTGTTTGGGGTACAAAAGAATGGCAAGTACAGGGTATAGAATCCTTGTTTAGAGCCTGCATGATCCCAGAACAAATTATATTTTTAAATGACACTGTTCAACAAACCACCTGTCTTGGCTTAGCCAAAATCAAAGACTTAAATAAACCGTCTATTCCAAAACCAACAATGAACAGCAATAGCTCCACAGATGAAGAGATAGACGTAAATTATGTATTAAACCAAAACAGAACACATCCTGATTGGAAACAGTGGTTGATCTGGCCCACAGATACTAATAACTGTCAAAACAGATTCCTGAACAAAACACAGGGGTTCAAAATGACCAGGCCAGACCCTAGATATTCCCAAAGACAACACCCAGGAATAATAACCACCTACAGTGTGGGCAAATTATGCCTTCAATGGCTACAGACTTCCACACTGGCAGAAATTAAGCAACACCTAACTTTACTTACTGATGGTGCTGACTTGCGTGATTTCATTATGGGACCGCGCAAACAGCGTCAGAAACGTTTCATAGCAGCCTCTGTATATGCAGCATACAACGAGGCCTGGAAGGTGACTCAAATTGAGACAGCAGAAAGAATACGGGAAATTGACCGTATTATTTGGAAAAATCACTTTCTGTACGGGACAATGGGTTAATGACTCTGTCCTCCAGAATTTTTTCTCTGGACAGCATTGTGTCTTCAGCAATCGACATAATATCGCAAGACTTACTGTTGTTACAACACGGTCAGTCTCAATTGCGTTCTATTGTACAGCTTGGCTGGACGTTACAAAACCTGCGTTCAGGCTATGTGCCTTGGCGTTTAATCAACACAACGTCACTATTCAATATCTTTAACCTTACTGATAAACAAATCAGTATGGCCCAGAAGGGTGCTGATTATACAATCCTGAGCATTGAGAAACTCGAGAGATTACCAGTGACAATGTCAGAACGACCTGTCAGTGAATGGATAATACATGGGATAATTAATATTCCAATATCAACCTTCAGGTTTCAATACTGCCAAAAATATATACAGGCTGGCATGTACGAAAAATTGGGAAAGGGGTACATTAAAACAAAATGGAACTTGCCCTATTCACATGCATGTGTCAGTAATAAAGGACTGAAAGTGTTTCTTAGTGGCAATAATTGTGCAATGTCACTGAGCGGTACACTTCTGTGTAATGGAATTAGTTTGCATGGAGCCTGTGAAGGGAACTCAAATAACCTTTCATGTCACCAGCTAGGCGCACCTGCAACAGAGATAGAACCATTCTTTCAAAGACTCTATAATGGGAGTTACATTCTAATTGTAGATCGCAGATGCTGTAGTCTTATGCCCGGGACTCCTTATCTCGTAACTACGACTGCGAAGGTCAAGTGCTGTGGACGCTTATTGTTCCCCAGCTCCCTTCCAGACAGGGAGGCAAGGGCATGGCCCAACTTGAAAATTACTTCTATTCGAATAGATACTTTAAGCAGAATGAAAACAGTGCTTCTTCAGACGCCGACCAGACTCACGTCATCAAAAGAAACGTATGATCTCCTAGTCGCAAGGACGACTGCAGAGATTCACTCCTTATTATCAACTAATTCCCCCATACATTTCGCAGAAATCCTGAATGAAATCTTAAATATTTCTGATACCAGTGGAGTCTCAAAAGTATTTAAGACAGTATTTTCGATGGCATTAACACCATTCAAAGCCATACTGGGTATTTTTCCAGATTTCGTCCATTCGATTTTTGGCGGACTTCCCCTCATTTTGGGACTAATTGCAGGAATCCTATTCTTAGTCCTTATATTTCGTTATGGCAAACCATGTCACAGACAAAACACCTGCGACAAGGGAAGAAACAATCCTAGCCATTGGATACCGGGACCGGATATCAAAAATCCTGGGACTATCCCGGCTTAGAGACCTGAACATGACTTGGTTTCTTTCATTTCGACCAATGTGGCATCGATGTGTTTTACCTGTATTAAGGTGCTTGCTATGCGGAGAAGAATGCGTGTTAGACACCTGTCTGACTCTACAATCAGATGCGCCAATGGATGCAGAAACATTGTTGAGTCCAATAAAGGCTCATACTTTGTGCTGCCCTCAACGGCTACCAATCCTGATGACGGCATTCGTGGAAGCTTCACCACTACGATTAAGGGGTAGTGAAGTTCAAGATGAAAGCAGCATTGATCAGGTACGACCTTCTGTCAGCAATACTAATCAAAACGTCAATGGAGACAATCATGCGCACGAATGCATGGTTACATCTTTTTCCGAGTTAATGGAACTCTGCCAGGAAGCTGTTGACAACTTTTTCGAAAGTCTAAATGATATGATGTTCTCACCAGAGCAGAAATAGAGACTTTTGAGCAAGCTCGCACACGGCGTTCCCTGAATTTGGCCTTCAACTAGAATAGCAAAATACCATGAACAATTTTCCCGGACAGCAATTTTTTTCAGCAGCCCCAAAATATTTTTACGAATTTTTCGGGACACTTATTTTCTGCTTAAAGTAAGAACTATTCTTAGAGAACTAAGATTTCTATTTTTAGATACTTTATAGACATTAGCTGCCCGCTGGTATGTTCATAATTATTTTATTCTGTGATGGAATGGTCTCGAAACTTTTTTCTGTATTAAGAGCCATTTCATGTGTAAATTCTCATATACAAATTAGTGATAATGTATAGATATGCGTGATTACTTTAGCATTATTCTACAGCTTGAGTGCATATATTACATGTGAATGTTTTTTCCGTATATTTGATAAATTCAAAATGCATTTATGTATTTTGGGGTGGTAAGGTATACACGATACTCTACAGTATGTTTTACTATGCATAGATTCGTAAATATGTCCATAGTTAGCGTGGAGTGGGTGTGATGTATTCCTATAGGTTCTGTATCGATCCCCCTATTCCTGACCCTATTCTGGTTAACAAGTTAACTAGCAGCCATCCCATGAGGCAGAAAACCCCCATGATGCAGGAACCGTTATCTGATAAAGCCACACTACGGCACAGGAACGTGTTATCTGATTAGGTCATAACGCTTGCCATCTAATTAGACAAGCGATATTCCTCCAGCCCCTGATAAGGCATACGGAGTTCTCAAAACAAATCAAACCTATGACAGACCTGGGAAAAACCCTGCGGCCATTGTTTTGATTTCACCGAGAACTTCAGCAAAAGAATGTGCTAACGACCAGGTCGTATGACATCCTTATTGACGTATCTATGTCCATCCTTACGTCAATCTCGGCACCTTAAAGGTATAAATATTACCGATATTGCCCTATGCAAACACACGCGGTGGTGACGAGATCGGAGCAGCCAGACTTGCCGAAGCCCAGAGCAGAGCAGACCCCGCTGGCGCAGCCCCGCCTTTCCTGACGCGCTGAGAACGAGACGCTGCTTTCTCCTGCCGAGAAATCCAGCTCCGGCGCTTCCGGGTAGCCCTCGCAGGCAGCCTGGAATATCGAGACCAGAGACGAGAGATACCATCCCTCATTCATCCTAGATTCCAGGTACAGAACTGAATAACCCCTTGCAGAGAATTCTTTAGTCAGTCACTTGGCAAAACAAACTTAACTTAAACTGTAACTTTCTATTCCCGCCCACGTATTAGGCTTAGGTCAGGTACACGGGGTAGGCGTAGTTAGAAACACCAGTTGAGTACGATTAGTCAAATGTAAATGTGTATGTATTCATTTTATTCATTTTAAACCTTCATATGGCTTAGAAACCATATCAATATTTTTACAGTATTATTTTATACTTCTGCTTTTATTGTATGCACTTTACTTAACCATAAGTATTGCAATAATATCGATCCATTTCTCTTGTATGAGAAAAGAGACTGATCAATAAATAACATCTTTTATTGAACACGCCCGTCTCTTCCTTTTCTCTACAATCTGGTGAGACTAAGAATGCACGTACTGACTGAGTAAAATAAGTCGTCTTTTGTTTTCACACGACTCTAGAGATACACTCTTGATTAGGGGAGAGCAAAGTTGTCATGTTCTATGGTTGTCAGAAACTAAATCCCTTCTTGTCTATCCAGGGAGGTTCAACTCCTCCTTGCCTATTCGAGAAAGTTTCTAGTGAACTCTGAGCTAGCTGGAAAACCCAAAACTTTAAGTCTAATATCGACAGTAGTAGACCTAGTTAACGTCTGGTCTAGGCCTATACTATTGAAGGTATTATTCCAATGCGCAGAGCCTATTGGGATAATAGGAACTACACTACACAAGAGCCTATCCTCAAGCGGTGAGGAGGTAGGGGACTGTGTGCCCTTGGGTATGTTGGTCTGGAGGGAGTGTCTGATTTGTAAGTATCGAAAGTATTCCGAGTGTGCCAATTCATAGGTGTGCTGGAGCGAGGCGAAGGGCACCATCCCTTTCGGACCCCACAGGTCTTGGACGTGGGAGATACCTATGAGGTCCCAATTCCGGAACCCTTTGGTGCGACCGAGCGTGCCCAGTCTCTCCGAGACCCATAAGGGGGTGGCCATCGTGAGGGCGTCGGCCCATCCTAATTTACGTTGTACTATATGCCACAACTGCACTGAGTGTTGCGTGGGCCCTGTCAGTGGGTACCGCCCCGGTTTGGAGTAGAGCGCGGCTTCAAAGTATCCGCCCGGCAAGAGCCACCTATCCATTCCGTACGCCGGGTCATTCCCATCACTATAAGTGCCCTGGTTAATGGCTGAGAGGTGCGCAGCCCAGTAATATTTACGGATATCAGGGAGCGCTATGCCGCCGTCGAACCACCCCAGGGTCAGTTTCTGGAGGGATATGCGGGGCGTTCCAGACCAAAGCACCTCCCTCGATGGACGCGAAATAGGAGTGCGGAACCAGGTCTGGGTAGTTTTGTAGGGCATATAAGAACCTCGGCAGCGCCATCATTTTGAAGAGCGCAGCCCGCCCGAGGAGGGACAATGGGAGCTGTCGCCATGAGGCAGCGTCCCTTTTGAATCGCGGTTTGTTCCTTTCTGAGGTGGCATGGTGGGCAGACATATGACAGACTGGGAAACAACCCTGAGTAAATACTTGTGACTGAGATTAAGTCAAACATATCACCCATCGCTTTGTTATTTTCCTCCATGGATTCAAATCAGTGACATGGATGGCGATTCCTGCGTTCGTTTGCCTCCCCGCGACCACCACAGGTCGGGAGGGAGAGGACCACCCAGGGCCGGCGCTAGGCATGGGCAGCATGGGCGGCTGCCCAGGGCCCCGAGCTCAGCCCATCAACAGGGGGCCTCGCAAAAGTGTTAACTCACCACATCTTAGGCCTCGCGCCTGTGGTGAGCACTGCGTGGCCCAGGGAAGGGCTGCCTCTCCTCTGGGCTTCACAGGCTTGTGTGGGAATAGCGGAAGAGGCCCCCCTCCCCTGTGCCTTGCAGCCCTTGGCAATGGCAGTTAACCCCCAAGGAGGGGGCCCCTTTCCCCCTGGGCCTTGCAGCCCCACGTGTCCCGCGAGGCCCTTCTGAATTTGCCAGGTTTGACCTGTGATTATGGATGCTGTCCACTTCCCACGCCAGTGACAATTAGCACGCATTTTGGGGCCTCACAGTTTTAACATTTATAAAGACAAGCAACTCTCACTCTTTCAGATGCTGATGAGCTGCGAAAGAGATGCTTGTCAGTGGCGGAAAAGAAGGCATTTTAGCACACGAGGGGGGCATGCGCCATGCAGGGTCAGGAGCACCTTCCGTAATTTAAATGCAAATAGCTTTCAATGTGTAAATGAAACCCGTTTTCCTCTGCTCTTTTTATATAGCGCAAACTTGACCCAAAGGTATTGGAGTGCTTTACGTGAGCACAAGTTACGTTAAACATGGACATATTCCTTTTTTTAGGCACAGTGTGATTAAGTGACTTGCGAGAATCACAGGATGAGACACAGTCAAAATTCAGCAGCCCTGAAGTAACGCCACATCTTCTCCCCACCTCTACCTCTACGGGGAGTAATCTTTTAATGTCTATTTCTCACATGAAAGCTGTTTCAAAGTGCTGCCCTGCTGTCAAATCCGTGGATGCCAAAATTAGTTGCCCAGAATCAAACAGTTGGTTAAATCAGTAGAGCCAGGACTGCAGTGCACTCCTACTTGGAGCAAACCCTATATATTTTCCACTGTACTGCATTTAGGTGACATACCCCAAGATGCATCAAGAACCCATTTTGCTATTCCTTAATAGCGAAAAATAACGATTCGCTATTAAGGAATAGAAAAATGCAATGCATGAAGCTATCACTAAAAAAATAGCGATTTCTTAAAATTCCTTAATTGTGACTCGCAAATTGCGAATCGCAATTAAGGAATACCTCCCCATTCATTCCTATGGGCCTGAATGAGAAGACATTCTCAATTTGTGAATCGCAATTAGCAAATCGCAAAATGAGAATGCGATTTCAAGGGTGCAGGGGTGTCCAAAGGACACCATGTTGCACCCCTGAAATTGATCTGTGCACATATGTTGCGCACACGCATGCCCCTAGGGCATGTGTGTGCGCAACATGAAACTTTGAAAAATGCACTTTAGTGCATTTTTCAAAGTTTTTGCAAATTACCATGAAGTTGTACTTCATCGTAATTTGCGTGCCCTATTAGCGAAATCGCTATTTTTTAAACTTTAATGCATTGCATTTAAGGAATCTCAATTTGAGATTCCTTAAATGCAAGTAATCGCAATTTAGCGAATTCTCAATTTGCGATTTTTGCATTCGGGATGATGCATCCCAAGTGCAAACATACCGGTAGCAAAGGGGAAGATTCTGAGAATCTGCCCCTTTGCGACCAGATTTTCCTTTGATGAATCTGGGCCTATACCATGGGTTGTATGAAGTTACAAAGCATACTTTTACAACGCATGCCTTTACAACACATTTTTCACATCACAACATCCTTTACAACGCATTCCATTACATCGCATGACACGACATCGCATTTTAAGAAACTACATTTACAATGCATTCCATTACATCGCATACTACCTTTACAACGCATACCATTACAACACATACCACTACATTGCATTTATGGTAAGTATTGGATAGTATAGGGGTAAAAATTACTATTCTAACTCCAGGTAGTGCAACAGTAGGGTAAGTGTTGGGTAGTGTAGGGGTAAAAATTACTATTCTAACTCCAGGGGCTGCAACAGTAGGGTAAGTGTTGGATAGTGTAAGGGTACTATGCGTTGTAATGGTATGCGTTGTAATGGTATGGATTGTAATGACATGCGTTGTAATGACATGCGTTGTAGTGTCATGCATTGTAGTGTCATGCAATGTAATGGTTACTATATGTGTTGTGTTTTAAACTTAACATAATTCTGGTGAGTAAAGAGCCTACACACAAAAAAGATTGTCCTATGTCTCTTAGCATGTGCGTGTGGGATACTGATGAGAGGATTTATGTTAAAACAAATTACGAAGTATTAATGTCATCCTAAGGTAGAACAATAATGGCACGGAAAGATAAGGGGGCCTTTTGAAATTTGCAATTATATCCATGGTGCGAGAGGTTTTCTCTTGTGTCATTTTATTTTTTGAATGATCCCGCCCCTCATTACCTCACAGTATCTCCCTCCTTTATGAGGCAGAACTGGAAATTGTATCATGGACTTATCTCGAAACAACAGGTTAACGAGGAGTAAATAATATACATCTTTGTGAGACCTGCACCTAGCTTTTCCATCCAATGTGACAAATGTAATTCATTTAATACAGATTTAAAATATATGGACTTATTTAATTAGTATATTTATCTTTTTGTCCATGTTGTGACTGATATCCACGTTAGGACTCTTCAGTGATGCCAAATAAGATCAATAGTCCCGCGATGTAACTTTCAAAGCTCCTCCACTAGGGCGGAGGAGCGTTGCCCCACTGCTTTCTCGCAGTGCGAAAAGCAGTAACACAAAATGCAAAAACTACCATTTTATGTTTCTGCGAGAAAGCAGAAGTGTTTGGTTGGGGGCGGGCGGGTCTGTTTTAGGACAGGGGAGGAGTGCCTTGCACTGTTTGGTCTGCCCTCCAGGGCTGACCAAACCAGTCATGCACACGCTGGCTTTTCTCCATGTAAGCACCAGTGTACCCTACATGGAGAAAATGGCCTCCCCATAGGCGCCAGGCTGGTCGGCTGACATTGCAGCATTGTGATTGGCTTAGGGAAGGGAGGCTGCCTGCTTCCTGTTCCTGCTAGAAGCAGGAAAGAAGGAAAGCAGGTCAGGAGCAGAAAGGACGCGAGACCTGGGAAGGTAAGTTTATTTTATTTTTAAACTACCCCCCCCCCCCACCGCGCGCGAACCCCCGCGAGACCTTCCACCCGCGAGTCATGCTGGCCGCAACTGGATTTTACATGCAAATTAGAGGGGCCTCACAACTTTCCTTTCGCCCAGGGCCCCAGAAGTTCTAGGACCGGCCCTGGGACCGAAACTTGGCGTATATTGTTTACTGGAGGTGTGAGATGTTCGTATTGTTTTTTTAGGAGAAAAATGGTTTATGGAGCGAGAAACATGTATTTGAGGAATATGTGAATAACGCAGACTCATCTAAATGTGCGTGTGGGGGGATGGGGGTGCATGACTTGAGTGCCTTTTCATGTACAGCGTCTACTGCAAACTAAATTGCCTCAAAGCGCTAGAGGGAAGGCGATGGTGGACTTGGTTTTGGTAAAAATTGCTGGTTTCACGGTAACTGCACCTTTTACCTCCACCCCGCCCCCCAACACTGAACAGACCCTCCCATGTACACTATGCTGCAGCAAACTACTCAGGTGTAACTATGTATGGTAAACACGTATTGTGAGGTACGTGTAGTGACAGTGCTTGAGGGCAGAGCCGGATGTTGGGTTATTGTCCACAAATGTCACACATCCCCATCCGTGCTCAGTGCGTGCACCCCTGAGGGAGAGCCTGTCCCCTTCCTGGCCTGGGAGCGCCGTGGCGTTGTCAGCGCCTGTTGTTGAGTTGTTTGTCCACAGAGTCCCGCCCTTGGCCCCGGGCCCTCGGTTTCCCAGAGGGCCCTGCTCGCCCCCTGTGGTAGGCCGCCTCATCGGTCCTTGGCCTTCCTTGTATTGTGCAGCCCTGGGTCATCGAGGAAACCCACCGGTCATTACGAGGTGGAGGGGACCCGGGGAGGCCCCGCCCCCTTCCCGCCATTGTCCGGATCCTGGCCGCATCCTCGGTCCTAATCTGACAGATGAATGTAGAGGCGTGTGGGCGGGGAGCTAGCATCACACCCTAGCGCCTGCATGTCGTCCTCCCATCGCTAGAGTCGGCGCTATGTACTGTTGGAAGACCTGAGGGGAATGAGCGCTTGGCAAGGCAGGGGTGAGCTGTAGGCTCATTCCTCTATGTCTTTCATGGGAGGCGTGGTCTGCACTGAGCCGAGTTCAGTTAACACTGGGCACAATATGCTATACACAATACCTGGCGACTTCTTGTCGCCAAAATACGGGTGAAGTCAGGTGTTTAAGAGGGTGATCATATTAAGGTCAATGGGAAAAGAATACTATTTTGGAGGGTAACAAAGGTTTGGAAAAACTGGTGAACCCATTAGAGTCTATGGAGGTGCTTTGGGCCATATTATCAAGAAAGGGCGACACATTATCGCCACTTTTATCGGCAGGAAACTGCCGCTAAAGCGGCGATGATGGGCTTGATAATAGGCCCTTGTGAATTCCCATAGAAGCCCAGGTTAACACCAGAACCTGGGCTTCTATGGGAATTCACAAGGGCATATTATCAAGCCCATTATCAATGCTTTAGCAGCAGTTTCCTGCCGATAAAAGCGGCGATAATGTATCGCCCTTTCTTGATAATATGGCCCCTTGTTTGTTCAGGCGGGTGAACAGAGGGGGAAAGAAGCAGGTGACATCTTGCAAGTATGGGTGAGTTGACAGGTATTCATAGGGAGACTGAGCCCTTAATGCTGCTCCTGCCAGCTTCTTATAAATCCCCTAACTCTGCCAACTTCTAAACGAATACTGCTTCTATGCTGTTATGTAACAATACCCCCACATCTACCCAAACTTACACAACCACAGTAGTAACCTAGCACCATCTTATCTGGCCCGCCCATCTTTACTACCATTTTAGCTAATCTTATGCCATCCATACCAGATTCATACCCCACCTCAACCTTTCCTTCTGCTACCTTACCCAATCCCAGTCATCCTTACAGGCACCTAATCAGACCTCATCCATCGCTCCCACCAGCTTATCTAATCTTCCTGTACTTGTCCAAAACGTATCCAACCTCACAGTTCCCTCCCACCCCTTAACCAACCTCATCTATGTTATGTTATGTTAATCGTATTTTTAAAGCGCAGTGGTAACCCGTGGGTGTCCTGGCACTAATCACATATCCTGAAGGCAAGAGTATGGAGGAGATGAGGTTTATTCAGCAAACAGCCAGGTCTTTAAGACCTTCAATCACAACCTCTCCCATCCCTCCCAACCATCTTACACAACCTCACCCTTTAGTTCCACCATCATTATCAACATACCCTTCCAAACCAACATCGTCACCAACCTCACCCATCTTAGATGCAATTCTACTCTACCTCCTCTATCCTGGGCTCCGTGTTACCCCGCCTCACCCATCCATGCTCCCAAATCACACATCACCCATCTCCAGCGTCATCTTATCCTCACACACACAGTCGGCTTTTTCCCAACCTCACCACCTGTACCCTGATCTTACCCACCCTTACCTAGCCCTACCAGATGTTCTCCAAACACTTCTTTCCTTCTTACACAACCTCACAAATATCCACACCCACTTTGTCCAACCTGATCCATCCCTTCTAACTTCTTATCTGTCCTCAGCCACCCTGGCTACAATGCTGTCCAATCCTATCAACCTGGCCTATATTTCGTAGCCTCACTCGTCCATGCCATATTCCTACTCGCTTGTCTGTCACCCTTTTATTCAAAGCAACCATCACTTCTGTATTTATAGCCAAATATAAATATACCAGCCACATGTTATCCAAACTCACCAATTGCTTCCAACCTCTTACCACTGACCACCCATTACTTTCTCAAACAACCTCATGATTCTCAATCATGTCAATCATATCTCCATTGGTCCATCTGCATAAGGACTTGCGCAAGGATAACATTTTTGTCATGCTACACAAAATAAAATCAAAACCCACACACCCGGTGTGAATCACGGGCAATGGTAGCTGCTTGTACGATCTGGAAACTCCAAAGGGACACTGTGGGGCCTATTCTCTGAGCATTTATAAGAATGTTATGTAGTACTACAGGAGTATTCATTTACGTACTCTTACATACTTTTGTGAATTGGTCCCTGAAATGTCCAACTCCTTATTAGTAAAGATGCAAAGAAGACACAGTCCTTTCTATTTATTCTAGTTATGTATGAATATTACCTGGATATTCTAATTGTATTGCTAATATGCTTTGGGCCAATTTAATAAGGCATGGAAGAGTAGGTAAAAGAGCATTTCTTTATGTACTCCAGAATGTCTTTGTGAATAGACCCCCTACTCTTGTCTCTCTATAGAACCAGACATGTTTGCACCCCTTTTCATCCACATTGCATGTGTCACACCTATGGGAAGCTGCTAGCTCAAATGTATTATTTGTAGGCTAGTCTAGTACATACAAGCATTATTTCAATGATTTATTAGAACCTAAATTTAGTGCACCACTATTTCGCAGCAGGGGACAGAATCCTTCAGGGTATCCAAAAATCCCTATCCAGAAACCCATAACCTATTTCAAAACCACCCTTAGGATGGCATGAGCTTTGTGGGACTGATTGCACCTCGCATTTAGGGCACGTCCAGTGTTTGCTTCCCTGAGCTATGACCATGTGTGTCCTTATGGTTTTGAAAAGCTACGATAGGAAGGGTGAATGCCTGAATGATAGGGAAAGATTTGCACTATTTCTGAAACTTTCCAAATGAGTCTAATCCGCCATAGAACAATTTAAAGCTTGGGAGTCCAACGTAGTTCGCAGAGGGCCAACAGGAAGCTAGCAAGAATTTTACAGTGATCTGTAACTCTGTAAAGGATTTGCAGTTCGATTCATTGCATGTAAATGTATCTCATGTGGAGTTTCTACATAAAGAGCATGACTTCTATCAGTTTGAACTTACATTGATCAGCCCTGATTTGGTGGATCTGATGGATATGGATGATATCTGTTGAAATTGGAAATATACTTTCTTGCCCTCAGAATGGAGTGTCATAACTAGTGAATGGGGTTCTTTTGGCTTTTACTCATGGTGTGCCCGTTAGTGCAATTTGATTCCAGGCTCAAGGCCTAGGTGTGGGCTATGTATCTGTAACACTAGTAGCACTGTAAATGTTCACAAATCCTGGCATACGCTGGAAGTCATCATCTATTTGCCTTACCAGCAGTGGTTTGCGCTCTGAGGGCCTAATTTTTGACACCCTACCGGCACTATTGTGCTGCCGGAACATCACTTTTTTTACATTCCGGTGGTGCAATGTGCCACTAGCATATTTATAAGGCCACGTAAAGCCATGTTACGTGGCTTTTCATGGCCTTATAGATATGTGCCCCTTTCATGCAGAAAACTGCAGGAAAGGGGCATTCCATGGGTGCTGCTGGGGGGGATTTTCAGCAACATCTTTGGCTTTTTCACATTCCCCAGATTTACAAGAAATCTTAAGTCTGAGGCTGCGCCAAAAACGTACGCCTCCCCCAGGGTAGGCATAAGGGAGGCACAACAAGGAGAAATAGCTTTATTTCTGCTCGTTTTTCCTGTATGTGTGCTGCATTCTGCAGCACACATAGAAAGAGGAAGAAGCCTCTTGTGATTGTTTTTGTGCAGGAAGGTTTTCCTTCCTCCACAAAAATAATCATCCCCGCAACGCAGGCACCCTTAAACCAAGGTGTAAAGGTGCATGCGTTGGCGCACGGCAACCCATTGTGCACCGGTGCAGGGGAAAAGGACAGGAATGCGCGTGTATCTGATAGATCCGGTGCATTCCTGCCTTTATCTTTTACCATAGTGCAGCCCAGGAGCAAGGCCTGCTGTGATGCCCAATGGCAAAAGACCCATAAATGAGGCATTGAATATTGAAGCTAGACTATCAAGGTATTCAAATATCAAGGCCGTAATATCAAATCCAAAGTATCGAATGCTAAGTAAGTAGAGATTTTCTATACCTAACTTCAAATATATGTACCTTGATGATATATAGCTTCAAAGAACACAGATGTGAAGTTAGGAATAATAAATCTATACTTATTTATTTGCACTTAGCTTTCGGTGTCTTGTCCACAATATTCTTGTGTCGCGATGTTCCTAGCCTCGATATATATTCAGTAGTCCACTCCAGACAGTGTGTTTGTGAGGCTTTCTCGCAGGTCTGTGAAGTTAAGGAACAACATAGAAATATCAAGTTGATATTGCATTTGTTCGCCACGAATAAAGATGTAGTCCTCACAGTCTGAGGTGAAAAGTCAGGCCTCCAAAGCATCTGTGAAACGCCGAGGTAGCTTGTTGGAATATTCAAGGCCTGGATTTTGGGAGATGATATGAATGTTGAGGCTAAACCCAAAATAACACTGTTATCATAATGAAACTTAAAGTGGACAGTCCGACTTAAAAAATACTTAAAAAAATATGCACTCAGTTACCAGTAAAAAAGCGAGGGTTCCTATCAAAAACCCTTTCCAAACTTCGTTCCTAAGACAATACTCTGTTCGATTATTGTCATCAAATGGGATAGCATCTACAAAAAATATACGAACTTACAGGCCACTAATTCTGTTCTTTAAACTTATACACAAAATCGGATGTATGACGGTACAACGCGGTATAAAACACCGCAGACCATCACAACGCAGGTTTTACAACGCAAGTCGTTACCACGACTTGCGCTATAGGGTGCTGGACTTAGGAATTGTAAGATTTACTATTCCAACACCAGCCTTCGTACAGTAGGGAAGGTGCTGGAATAGTAAATCTACTATTCCTTAGCCTAGAGCTCCCTCCAGCGCAAGTCGTGGTAACGACTTGTGTTGTGAAACCCGCGTTGTAATGGCACTGCGGTGTCATTACCGCGTTGTAAAGGATGTTCCCGCACAAAATCTATCCATGGTACCTTTCTAGAATGATTTGCGCCTTCTCGCAACCTTTATTCTACTAACCTGAGTCTTGTAATCCATAAGGCTCAATTTTTCTCCTCATGTTCCGTTCACTTAAACAACTCAAAGTATATTATTGTAATCAGCTCCCTGTGGGACAGTGATCCGTCATCTCCATTCTTGATTCTTTCAAGATTGCCTTATTAGCCTACTTACCTTGAAAGTGATCACGACTAATTGTCTCTAACTTACTCTTGCTCCTATGGCCTCCCATTATTGTCAAAAGTAAATATGAAGAGCTGCTCAAAGTAGTCCGATTGGCGGTAAGTACTTAGAACATTACTTCTTCGTCTCCCTCCCTTACTTTCGTCCTCTCTTTTGAGGCATACTAAAGTTTAGATTTCGGGTCATGAACAACACAATGCCAATTATTCTGCAATTAAATGCACTCAACACATTTCAGACACCAGCACATAGTTATAACTTCACTGCTTCTGAAAGTACTTTTGTACCCAAAACATGAGATGTGTCTGTGTTCCAAAAGAATCTGTAGTAAATGAAAAGATAAATGTCAAAGGCCATGCAGCCGCCCTACACTTTTCTGATCTTGAAGCCTCCTGAACCTCCACTCAGGAAGTCCACATGCTTCGACTACATCTACCCTGTACCGACCTGGTGAAGGTCATCATTCTTCTGCAAAAGCACATCCAATCAAAGATCCGTTCCATGTACTCAAAGATGCAGTAGATGGTTTTAACCCTCCTCTGGCAGAAGTTGACAAACTGAGAAACTATTCTTCTGAAGGAAACCACACCTTCCAGTTATTGTCAATAATCCTCTGAGGACTGGAGCGATGAAAGGAGATGAAGCTATAATGATAATATTAATATGTTCTGGGATTGGAGACTTAAAAGCCAGTGTGTTACATACTTGGATTGATGAGGCAGAGGACAGTGTCTGTTGGTTACGTTGAGGGACCGGTGAAGTAGAAATCAGTGTGCTTGTTATATTCTGGGATTGGTGACGTGGAGGACAGTGTGTTGAAAGTAGGCTGAAACCGTCAACATTATCGGCGCCCTCTTGCTCTCCTTAACCTTTTTGTGCGCGTAAAACAGCCGCCATTTTGAACACCATGGCTTCCCTGCTCCCGCCGAGAGCCAGCGCGCCTCTCTCCCACTCCTAACTTCGCCGGCATCCCCCGCATACTGACAACCCCCCTGCCTGCACCTGCCGCGAATCATAAAACCCCTCTTCAGCGCTGCTCTGCCCCAGACCCTCGTCCTGTTCCCAGCGCGACACCTCCCCTCTTCCCATTTATGATCCCCGGCCCTTTGATGCAAACCCCATTTCCCCGTGTGCCCGTTTGTCTTCCCCGTTCCCAGGCCGACACCCAGCTCTGCCGATACCAATCCCTTGCCCCTCCCCGTACAATAGAAAGCTTCCCTCCTCAAAGGACCCCCGAGATGATCAAAGCCCCCCCCCATCCCACGAGATCCGATCGAAACCCACACACTCCGTGGATCGGCGGAATATCCAGCTGCGCGATGATCATCACCTGTTGTGAACGGGGCGGGGACTTCCACTGTAATCTTGCGTGGGAACGGGCTGGGAAGGGGGGGATTCTAAGGATGTCTTTCCGTACATCAAAGTATCGACGAAAATGTGTTACATGCAATAAACAGATAAACGTGTGTATAAGAGGCCAGGCCTCAGGGATGCAGTTAGAGCACCTCAGAACGATACCTTCTGTCCGTTTCGTTGTGTTCTCCTCCGGAGAGAATAAAAACCTTGTTTCCTGCCTTCCAGTCTCCAGCGCCTGCCTCTTCAATAGTTTAACTTCTTTGTGGGTTCAAGAGGCGACACCGCCGGGCAATACTTAAGGATCTTATATTCTGGTTGGTAGTGCCCCCCATTTAGTTTCTACAATTGGCGTCCCAAGCGTGGGGCCCATCAGCGACCCATGGATCCAGTGGGAGAGGTCCTGACGACAAAGTGAACGACTGCAACGATCGGGAACGCGTCTGTCCGATAGACCCTCGTCTGACAGCCGATCATCCGAACTTCACTGGTTCCGAACAGACCTCTCTCGAGCGATCTACGGTCCTGACTGGGAACCATCAGGAGTGCCGCGAGGATAACGAAGAAGAGAGGACGATCGGGCGCTGGATTCGGAAGACAGGAAACTGTCCATGCGGTCCGGGTAAGGTCGTGTAACCACGACAAGTCGCGAAATATTTGCTTGATTGCTTGTTTGTTTAAAAATACTAGTATTGCTCTTTTTATTTATTTGGAGATTCACTGTCTGCAAACGGAGAAACAACGGGCTCTCTCTTTGCAAGCAGTGGAGGATAGGTAGGGCAGCAGCCGTGCTTATTTTTTCTCCCCCACTCAATAATCACTTGAAACTGAACTGTTGTTCGCAAACTATTGTTTCCTGGAGATTCCCTGTCTGCAAACAGGGAAGAGACCACCCTTTTTGCAGATAGTGAAAAGGGTAGGTAACGCAGATCTTTGCGGACCTACTCATTCTCCCCATTGTTATTTATTGGTCTTTTGTTATTTTGATCCATGAGGTATTCACTGCCTGCAAACAACGTAGAATAGAAATATTCTGTCCCGTCTTTGCACCTAGTGATAAGATAGGCAGTGCTGACTTTTTAGTCCCTCGTTACGAGCCGTCATGTCTGTCTTCTCCCCACTGATTAGTAGCCTGTTTAGCCCGGACCGCTTATTAGAGATGGACCATCCAGCCCCACTGGAAGGCACCCCTAATAAGGACATGTTCATGAAGCATGGATTGACCGCTATAGCCTATAGTAAACTATGGCATAAATATACAAAAAAGGGTCAAGAAAGTCAATGGCCCCTGATAGGATCCTTCGATGATGATAAAATAAAAACGCTAGAAACTGCCCTGGGTAAAAACAAGACAACACCTACTATGCTTGACAGCTTCGGCATGTGGCGAAAAGAAACTGAACAACGTAAAAAGAAAACTGAGAGTAGGTTGGAAAAAGAGCTGCGAAAAGCAGCCCACCTAGCTGCTCAGAAACTAGAAAAAGAGATAAAGGAAAGAGAGAAAGCTAAACAGAAACTAGAAATGGAAACACCAAGCCAGTGTCCGGTTAGAACCCCCTCCATGCTCTACCCTGATTTACCCTCGAAACGACAAGCCAACGAGGACTTGCTGTTAGGTCCTCCTATCATCTACATGCCCCCTCCATATGCCCCTTCTCAACCCTTGGCGCAGCACGCGCCACCCCCAGGTACAAACGAAGGTACCGCCACAGCATCGGCCCCAATGGCCTCTGTGCCAGCCGAACCCCTTGTATTAAAACCCGCATCAACAACAACGTTAGACGACCATGAGACTCGAGGGGCTGGCCCTGCAAGAACAAACAGACTAGACAAAGATGAGCGAGCGGGGATCGACAAAATAGCAAGGACACTGGTAGAAAGGAAGGATGATGAAGAGTACATCACAGATATGTTCAGCTCGTATACAGGGAGTCACAGACGACATTTTACCGTACGACTGTGTTATCATGTCTTGAATGCATACGAGGACCGATATCGAGACAAAGGTCCCGAGAGCCTAAGGACTCTGTACCGGAAGGTCGATATCGGGGATGAGGGCGAGTGTGATGTGTCGGACCTCCTTACGCGTACGCTTGAGGTTTTCCGCCACCTCACTGAACGAAAGCCGGGAGCAAAATCCGCAGCCTCTGTAGTGACCGAACCACCAACCGAGCAATCTAACACCATGATGCCAATACGTGAGGCTGCCCCTTACTGGGTTCCTCCTAGGGGTACAGGGACTCACGATGATGCAAACAACCAAGATGCGAAGGGAAGGGTAGTGTACAACTGGGTCTACCAGCCGTGGGACCGGCAAGAGATACTGACATTCCGGAAATCTCTACCCGACCTACGTAAAAACCCCACTGCCTTCTATACTGAATTGGGTACAGCCCTGGGTTCAACGATCATGACCCTGGCTGACATCGACTTGTTCTTCGGGTTATGTCTACCAGCTGATGTGTGGAAGCAAATCCGGAAAGTCGACCACCTTGAGCTGTTTGGACATACCTGGTCACAACTCGATGACCTGGACAAACAACGGGGACCAGGACAAAAGCCGTTGAAATCCATTCTAGACCTCCCAGATAAAATCGTAGAGAAATTAAAAACCCTAATCCCAGAAAAGAAAGTGGACTGGTCGATAGTAACAGCCTGTCGCCAAAAACCCCAGGAGGATGTATCGGAATACTTCTCCCGGTTTGAAACGGTGTTCTCCGATTACAGCGGCCAGGACATGACCACTGCAACCGGACACCATCTGTTTGTCCAGAATTATGTTAAGGGCCTATCATCGGAAATCTCCCAGAAACTACAGGCCAGCGAGAGTAGTTGGGCAGCCTCCAAACCTACAGCGATTCTCCAAATGGCCCAATATTATGAGCATCAGAAAAATGAAAACGATAGGGCGACAGAGAAAAAGAAGAAGGACTTAAAAGAGAGGGTGATGATTGCCAAACTGCAAGGGGTGACTATAGGACGAGACCAATACCGGGGAAACTACCAGACAAACGTCCCTAAGACTACATTTCCCCAGGACCGCACTCTGACTTCCTACAGTGGACGCACAGACCTTAGAGAAGACCAGTGCGCTTTCTGCAAAGGGACTGGCCATTGGAAATCCCAGTGCCCAGTTCTTCTGGAAATGATCAGAAACAAAGACCCCAGGGATGTAACAAACGGACCGAGACCTAGGGGACAACAACGAGGGCCCCCAAATGACGCGACTAATGACAGATCAAGCAGACCGAATACGTTCGATCGACCCAGGCAGAACCAATATCAACAATCTGACTATGACGACACTTACACCTTCGCATAGGACAGCCAAGGGCGAGGGAGGGATCCAGTCGAGCTCTATGTTGACCAGCAGGGCCCTTATGTCACTGCTAAGGTCTTGGGTACCAAGTCTCCATTTCTGGTAGACACTGGCGCAACACGTAGTGCGTTATCTAAACGACTGATTCCAAGGGCACCCTTGTCTGGCTCACTCATAACATCGACAGGTTTCGATGGAACGCCCTCCACCAACCCTTTGTCTGCCCCGATTCTCTTTGACGTAGAAAACAACACCACCGACACCACGTTCTTGCTTTCCTCCAATAGCCCTGACGCCATTATGGGACTTGACTTACTGAAACACTTCCGAGCGACGATTAGGTGTTCTCAAGATGGAGTTCGAGTGTTTCTTTACGACAACCCCGTTCTGCTTAGACATTGTTCCCCCCGACACATGTTTTCCATCACCGACGTTGACGCGTCCCTGCTTGACACTCTACCTCCGTATCTGTGGGCCAAAGCGGATTCGGACGTAGGGCGTATGTTAATTGACCCAGTGCACATTACTGTCCGACCAGACGCAACACTCCCAAAACTCCCACAATATCGGATATCGCCAGAGGGCGAGAAGGCATTGGTAATGATTATCCAGTCACTGATAGACGCAGGAGTGGTAGAGGAAGTGGTTAGCAACGTTTGCAACAGCCCTATCTTGCCCATTATCAAGAAGCAGGGAGAGGGAGATGAGAAAGCATACCGTTTCATCATCGACCTCCGAGAGATCAACAAAGTGGTGGTACCCCAGTACCCTGTGGTCTCAGACATCACCACCATCCTGACCTTGATTCCATCCACTGCCACCACCTTTTCCGTCATCGACCTCAAGAACGCATTCTTCTCCATCCCCATCCACCCGGACAGCCGATATCTCTTCGGCTTTACCCTAAAAGCCCGCTCATATAGGTTCTGCCGAGCTCCTCAAGGCTACACGGAAAGCCCTAGCATCTACAGCCAGGCCCTCAAAAGACAACTAGACCAAGTCCAGTTACCCGACGGGGTGGTGTTGGTACAATATGTCGATGACATCCTTTTGGCAGCCGACACCACCCCTCTAGCGGTTACCGCCACCATTCAACTCTTGCACTTCCTTGCGGAAAATGGCCACAAGGTCTCCAAGAAGAAGTTGCAATTCTGCCTACCCCAGGTCACTTACCTAGGCCACCTTTTGTCCAAAGATGGAAGAAAACTCACCCCTGATCGAATCCAAACCATTCTAGATACCCCTGTCCCAAAAACCCAGAAGCAGGTTCGCTCCCTATTAGGCCTCACCTCCTTCTGCCGACAATGGTTACCAAACTTCAGCCTCGTTGTAAAACCACTGCTTTCTCTGCTAAACAAAGACGTCCCTTTCCCACTCCCTTGGACTCCTGAGTGTCAAACTTCCTTCACAGAACTGCGAGATGCTCTTTGCTCGGCCCCTGTCCTGGGTACCCCTGATTACAGAAAGCCCTTCTCCCTTTACACTCACGAAAGGGAGGGGTGCGCTTTATCTGTCCTGACCCAGGCCATCGGCCCCAAGCAACGACCGTGCGCTTACTTCTCTGCCACTCTTGACCCTGTCGCCAGAGCCTTGCCTGCCTGCCTTCGAGCTGTAGCTGCTGCTGCAGTCTCTATCCG
This sequence comes from Lissotriton helveticus, assembly GCF_964261635.1. NCBI lineage: Eukaryota > Metazoa > Chordata > Amphibia > Caudata > Salamandridae > Lissotriton > Lissotriton helveticus. The sequence continues at coordinate 134,093,725 of NC_136068.1, read as the reverse complement.
ACAGAGCGAGGGGATTGTACTCTCGAATTCCCTCACGGTACTGGTACCCCATGCAGTCGACACCCTCCTGAACCAAACCAAGACGCAACATCTGACGAGTGCACGACTGACTGGATACGAACTGACCTTGCTTGCCCCCCATATCACCCTGAAAAGATGCACCACACTGAACCCAGCAACTCTGTTACCCTTGCCAGAGAACGATCCCAATGTGCACCCCGTACATGACTGCGTGACTCTTACGGACGAACAGACCAGGAGTAGGGTCGATCTCAGAGACACAGCTTTCCCTGACCCCGACGGGGAGTTGTGGGTGGACGGTTCTTGCATCAAACTCCCCGATGGTACCACTTCCGCTGCCTATGCAGTCACCACGGCTCGAACTGTAGTAGAAACAGCCCGCATCACCCAGCGATCTGCCCAGGCAGCGGAACTGATCGCTTTGACGCGAGCCTGCATCCTGGCAACAGGAACCACAGCGAACATTTACACTGACAGCCAGTATGCCTTCGGGGTGGTTCACCATTTTGGGCTCCTCTGGAGGGAGAGAGGATACTTGACCTCACACGGCACACCCATTTTGCACGGGGATTTAGTCTCCGCCTTAATCGAAGCTGTCCTCCTCCCCAACAAACTTGCCGTTATCAAATGCCAGGCACACAAGAAAGTAACAGACATTATTGGACAGGGAAATGCACTAGCCGACATCACCGCCCGAACGACAGCTGAAAATAGAACGACAACACATATGTACGTGACCAGGTCACAAGCAGAAAACTGGACTGACGCCAAGGACACAATTAGAGACATACAAACGACTAGCACACAACACGAATTGACTGAATGGACACGGGTGGGATTGAAAGACGATGAAGGCTGCTGGCGGACAAAAGACACGAACAGATGGTTGCTACCTGATTCGTACTTGATTCCCATATTAACCATGGCACACTCCCCTGCCCACATAGGATCAGCCCCCATGATCGAACTTGTCTCCAGGGTTTGGCACAATGACAAGATCCCAGATTCCGCCAAACGCCTGGTCCAACAATGCTTAATATGCCTGCAACACAACCCCGGGAAAGGAACTGTAGTACCCCGGGGGGGATTTGGGGTCCCAAACCACCCATTTGAAGTCCTGCAGATGGACTACATCCAGCTAGACAGATGCCAAGGCCTGAAATATGTACTAGTCGTGGTGTGCGCATTTAGCAAGTGGGTGGAAGCATATCCAACCCGTGACAACACCGCTATGGCCACTGCAAAGGTTCTGTTAAAGGAGTTTTTCCCCCGTTATGGCCTCTGCCGTGTTTTATGGAGTGATAATGGCCCCCACTTTGTAGCCAACGTTATCCAGCTCATCCTAAATGGGCTGGGTATTAAACAGAAATTCCACGCAGTCTTCCACCCTCAATCTGCTGGGCTTGTCGAACGACACAATGCCACACTAAAGCTTAAACTGGCCAAAATAGTGGCTACGACGGGCCTGAAATGGCCAGACGCCCTCCCATTGGCATTGCTATCGATGCGCTCTACCCCCACCCGACATCACTTAACCCCTTATGAAGTTGTCTTCGGTCGACCCATGAGCGTCTGGTCTGCCCCGAAACCAACTTCCATTCATGACGTTCCGGATGTCCTAATGTCTGATTATCTGTACAAATTGACTGAAACTTTGTCTGTCCTTCATCAGCAGGTGCAGCAGGCCATCCCCGATGCTTCCAGGGGTCCGGGTCACACCATCCAGCCGGGGGACTTCGTGCTGATCCGAAATTTTCAGCGATCAAAGAGTTTGGAACCCCGGTGGACGGGCCCCTGGCAAGTGCTGATCACCACTCGGACCGCACTTCGAGTGGAGGGGAAGAAACACTGGCTGCACGCTCATCACTGCAAAAAGGTCTCTCCAGCCCTGGCCACGACAGACACCGTCAACACCCAAGAAGAGCTCCTGAACCAGGACCGACCATCGTTGAACTGCTACCCTGATACTGAGACACTTGAACTTTCAAAACATCCTGACCCCACTGTGCCATCTCGAGAAGGGTATTTCCTGCGTCGAAAGGAGGGAGCTTCGGCTAAGTAGGCCACGGACTAGGTTAAAGGATCTCAGAACGGTGACCCAAACTACCAAAGGTTACCTGGAGAGAGGCTAAAACTAAGTCTGTGGTCCTGCCCACTACCGAGCACCTTGAAGACGAAGATGATGGAAGCGCCAGATAAGAAGATGATGGAAGCGCCAAATGAGAAGCCGACGGAGACAGCAGGAAATACCCACTTCAGAAATCCGAGAATAGACAGACTCCATAGCTCAAAGACAATCGCACTCTTCATCGTAATCCTCCTCTGTTTTCTCCTCATGACTACGCTCTGGATTATGGAAGAACATGCACCTGCTCACGAAACATTCCTAACCACTGCTCAGCCTACCACCATGAAGGAACATTATCTAATTTCGCTCTCTCCTCAACTAAGAGAGAGACGAAAGGAGTTTTGGAACAACTCTTTCGTGCAGCTACTTCACCAGCACAATCTTGCCACCAATACCACCAACTGCTGGATCTGTGGGTTGCTACCCCATGCCACTGGACATTCAATACCATTCATCCCTTCACCCTTCTCTGTCCACGGCTCCTGCCTTGCTTGGCTGATCCTCCTGCAAGAAAGCTATACGGGCAATGCCACCTCCAGCAGAACTGCAGCACATTCTTCTCACGGGGCCGGGCGAAACAAGACAAAGACACACTTCTGCCCGCTGACCCCCAACGACTCGAACCAAATGGACATCCCGGCTAAAGAACGAATCGAAATGCAGGTGTTCAACAATCCAACCAGACCCACCTTCTCCTATCTGCGGAAACGAACGGCTGCCACTCTGACTGTGGCCCTGACGGTCATCAACGTCACAGGCCACATGTGTGTAGAAGGACTTGGGACACAGCTGGTGGGTCGCAGCGCTTGCCGCTTTACCAGAACTTTGGACTCCACGGATCCACCTTCCTTTGTGTCATCCCCAAACATGTATTTCATCTGCGGCACGAAGGCCTACACCTGGCTCCCCAAAGGCTGGGGGGGCACTTGCTACATCTCCTTCGTCCTTCCTCCTACTTATGTAGCCCCAGCGAATCACCACCGGCAAAAACGAGCCAAAGACATTGAACAAGCCGACTCAACAGGGGCACAGTTCCTCGATGCTATGAAAGGACTCGTCCCCCTCTGGGGCCCGATGGCAAACAGCCGTGCCATCCGACATTTGACTCAGGCAGTCGAGACAACCATGAACATCACAGCGGGCATCTTTGCCAACAACACTGCCGAGCTCCAAGCGGTCCGTTTGGTGGCTCTGCAGAACCGCCTCGTTCTAGATGTGGTTCTGGCGGACCGTGGAGGAGCATGCCGCATTATTGGGTCCAGCTGTTGTACATACATACCGGACAACTCACCCTCAGTGTACAAAGCCATCGAACATCTTCACAGACTCTCTTCGGAAGTTCACCAAGAGCAAGAAGAATGGTCGCTTGGTGGTTGGTTCTGGGACACCGTCAAAAGCTGGGGCTGGAGACTGCTCACCATTATCCTGATTCCCGTAGTTGTAATATGTGGCCTATGCTTAGGAATTCAATGTTTGCCACCTATGTGTTCTTTATGTGCGAGTTGTATTTTTCCCAAAACTGTGGACATTGGAAGCGAACATATGAGAGCATTGTATGATACCGAAGTTAGGAATTTGATGAAAATTGACATTGAGTAAGCAAGTTGGCTAGATATGTTGAAAAGGGAGGACTGTTGAAAGTAGGCTGAAACCGTCAACATTATCGGCGCCCTCTTGCTCTCCTTAACCTTTTTGTGCGCGTAAAACAGCCGCCATTTTGAACACCATGGCTTCCCTGCTCCCGCCGAGAGCCAGCGCGCCTCTCTCCCACTCCTAACTTCGCCGGCATCCCCCGCATACTGACAACCCCCCTGCCTGCACCTGCCGCGAATCATAAAACCCCTCTTCAGCGCTGCTCTGCCCCAGACCCTCGTCCTGTTCCCAGCGCGACACCTCCCCTCTTCCCATTTATGATCCCCGGCCCTTTGATGCAAACCCCATTTCCCCGTGTGCCCGTTTGTCTTCCCCGTTCCCAGGCCGACACCCAGCTCTGCCGATACCAATCCCTTGCCCCTCCCCGTACAATAGAAAGCTTCCCTCCTCAAAGGACCCCCGAGATGATCAAAGCCCCCCCCATCCCACGAGATCCGATCGAAACCCACACACTCCGTGGATCGGCGGAATATCCAGCTGCGCGATGATCATCACCTGTTGTGAACGGGGCGGGGACTTCCACTGTAATCTTGCGTGGGAACGGGCTGGGAAGGGGGGGATTCTAAGGATGTCTTTCCGTACATCAAAGTATCGACGAAAATGTGTTACATGCAATAAACAGATAAACGTGTGTATAAGAGGCCAGGCCTCAGGGATGCAGTTAGAGCACCTCAGAACGATACCTTCTGTCCGTTTCGTTGTGTTCTCCTCCGGAGAGAATAAAAACCTTGTTTCCTGCCTTCCAGTCTCCAGCGCCTGCCTCTTCAATAGTTTAACTTCTTTGTGGGTTCAAGAGGCGACACCGCCGGGCAATACTTAAGGATCTTATATTCTGGTTGGTAGTGCCCCCCATTTAGTTTCTACAAGTGTGTATTGGTTACACTGGGGTGCTGGTGAAGTAGCAATAAGTGTGCGTTGGTGATCTGCTGGGATCCGTGAATACTGCGTTGGCATACTCAATCAATCAATCAAGGGTTTATTAAGCACAACTACTCACCCGGAAGGGTCTCAAGGCGATGGGGGGGGCGCAGCTCCGTGGCGCTCACAGAGATAAGTAGGTCCTAAAGTCTTCCAGGGCTCACCAGGGTTCGTGCAGTTGCCGGACGCTCATGGTGATTGGTCAAAGAGCCAGGTCTTGATGTCCTTCAGGAACTTGGGAAGAGATGGTGTCTGGCGGAAATGAAGAGGGAGGGTGTTCCATCCCTTGGCCGTGAGGAGGGAGAAGGAGCGGCCTCCTGTTCTAGACTTCTTGATGAATGGCACTGTTGCGAGGGAGAGCTGGGCTCATCGAAGGGACCTTTGAGGTGCGTGGAACGAGAGCCGGTGGTTCATGTAGGGGGAGCCGGTGTTGTGGAGGACTTTATGGGCGTTGGTGAGAAGCTTGAAGGTGATTCTCTTCTTGACGGGGAGCCAGTGTATTGCCTGCAGGTGTTGGCTGATGTGGCAGTGGCACAGTAGGTTAAGGAATAGTCTGGCGGAGGCATTCAGGACGTTCTGGAGTTTGCGGGTAAGGGTCTAGTTGACTCCAGTGTAGAGTGCACTGCCGTAGGTTGATGGTTTTTCTGTGTTCGAGGGAAATCCAGTGGAAAGTTTTCCATAGGAGACGGACTGTGTGGGAGCAGGAAGAGGTGATGGCATTAATCTAGCGGTCCATTTTGAGTTCGGAGTCCAGGATGATTCCGAGGTTGCATGCGTAGTCTGTGGGTGATTGTGCGATTCCGAAGGCGGTGGTCCACCAGGTGTCATTCCAGGCTTCAGGATGTGAGCCTATGATGAGTACTTCGATTTTGTCTTTGTTCAGTTGTAGGCAGCTGTGCTTCACCCACCAGGCAACAGCTTCCATTTCTTCTTGAAAGTTGTGCTTCGACATGTTGGGTTCGTTGGTTAGGGAGAGGATGAGTTGAGTGTCGTCTGTGTACGATACGATGTTGAGTCCGTGTGATCTGACGATGGATGCGAGTGGGGCTATGTAAACGGTGAACAGAGTGGGGCTGATGGAGGATCCTTTGGGGACACTACAGGTGGTCGGTGTGGGTTCCGAGAGGGAAGGTGGGAGTCTGACCCGCTGCGTTCTGCCTGAGAGGAATGAGAGGATCCAGTCGAGGGCTTTGTTACGGATTCTTGCATCGTGGAGTCTGCGGGTTAGGGTGTGGTGTGAGACCGCGTCGAAGGCCACGGAGAGGTCCAGGAGGATGAGGGCCACAGTCTCTCCTCTATCGACGAGGGAGCGGATGTCGTCTGTCACCGAGATGAGTGCGGTTTCGGTGCTGTGGTTCTTCCTGAAGCATGATTGGGAGGAGTCAAGGATGTTCTCGTCGATAAAGGAGGCGAGTTGGCAGTTGACAACTTTTTCAATGACTTTCGCTGGGTACGGAAGTAGGGAGATCCGTGTGAAGTTCTTGAGGGTAGAGGGGCCTCCAAGGGATTTTTCAGGAGAGGGTTGATTTCGACGTGTTTCCAGTCATCGGGGAAGGAGGCAGTCTCGAAGGAGTGGTTGACGATTTCTCTGTAGCTGAGGGGTGATGATGTCTGCGGCTCTGCGGTAGATGTGGTGAGGGCAGGGGTCTGTGGGGGCTCCAGAGTGGGAGGTTTTCATAGTCTTTAGGGTGTCTTCCATGCTGAGGGCGGTCCAGCTGTCCAGGGTCTGCAGTGTGGTGCAGGGGGCGGGGTGTGGGTTCCTTGTGGAGGTTGTGAAGGTTGTTGTCGTCGAAGTTGTCATAGATGGTCTTGATTTTGTGATGGAAGAAGGCGCTGAGTTTGTCGCAGAGGTCCTGGGAGGGTGGGATGTCGGTAGATTCACTGTTGGGTTGGGCAAATTCTTTAATGATGCCAAAGAGTTATTTTCTGTTGTGTGCGTGGGTGGAGATTCTGTCCTGGAGTGCTTTCTTCCTCGAGTGTCTAAAGAATTTGTGGTGGGTGGTGGTGGCTGTTTTGTAGTTTTTGAGGTTCGCTTGGTTTTTGGAGTTCCTCCATAGTTTTTCGAGTCGTCTGCAATTTCATCTGGATTCCCTGAGTTCGGTGGAGAACCATCTGGTCTTCTTTCTTGAGGATTTCTTGAGGGGGCAACAGTGTTGGCACAGTCGGTGATCCATTTGTGTAGGGTGCGGGCGGCTGTGGTGGGGTCGTCATACTGTGCTGAAATTGGATGAAGTTGTGATCTTTGTTTATTGGTTCTATAATGGGCTTGGGTAATGAAATAGTTATCAATGTGACTGGTTACATATTTGTCTTCATGAAGAAATGATCTCCGTACAATGCGATTGGTGTACATTTTTTCGATGTGTATAGGTTATACACTTGGATTGGTTTGGTGACACCAGCATCTTCGAGCGCTCTAGTGCGCAGGATCTCGTGAGGGACGCCTACTTAATGCTCCCTGCCAAGCGCAGCGGTATCGCGCAGCGGGCGCGCCTTCGCTTAGCCTGAGTCGTGCCCGTCTGCGCCCGTCCGCGGCTGGACGTGCCGGATGTGCCGGCCATGTCTGAGCTCCGTCCTGCCAGTTTCGTGGTGAGTGCGTCGATATGCTATTCTAGAGATGATTTACTATCCATTAGACAGCAGGTCGCCAGTTGTGATGTGGTTCCTGTGAGCCCATTGCGTGGCCCCAACCAGTGTGTATGCGGTAGGTTGGCGCTTTGTACTCCCGCTCTTCATTGCTCTATGGGTAAATCCTCAGCACCCAGGAGTAAATGCCTCCCACGCAAGCTTAGTATTTGGAACCTGAATGTTAGGTCGCTGGTGAATCACTACCAGGCTATTCATGACCTGATCAAGGATGAGTCTCCCGATATCTTTTGTATCACCGAGACGTGGCTGCAGGAGGCTGATACAGCTATCCTTAACCTGGCTTTTCCGCCGGAATATTCGGTGTACACGCTTAATCGCCCTACTAGAGGTGGGGGAATAGCGCTTGCTGTTAGATCATGCTATCCCTGTGACTGGAGAGGTTTAAAAATTGCGGGCTGTGAAAGTGCTTCTTTCCAGATCTCTATCAGCCCCCAGTTTTCCTTCTCCGGCTTACCGTCCACCGGGTAGTGACGTGGCATTCAGGGAGGCTCTCCCAGATGCTATAGGTATGCTGGCCGTAGGATGTGCTAATTTCTCCATCCTAGGGGATCTGAATCTCCATTTTGAGAGTCTGACCACCCCCGCTGTCAGTAGTACTTTGGCGGATCTGGAAGCCTATCAACTGTCCCAACGGGTTACCTATCCCACTCACGTGGGAGGGCATACTTTGGACCCTTTTTTTACTAACCTCACAGAGGCCAGGGTTTTATCTTCTACCCCTCTTGCCTGGACTGACCATTTTTTAGTTAGGATCCAGTGCCCACTGTATGAGCCCCCCTCTAAACCCATGGCCAGAGTCGTCCTTAGACGACACTGGAACAAACTTAGATTAGAGGACTTGTACCGTACCCTGCCTGAGGACCCACTTGGCCCGTTTGACAACATGGAAATGGGCTACAACCTTTCTTGCGAGTGGATCACCCATGCCTTGGATTCCATCATCCCGGTGACCCTGAGCAAATGTAGCGCAAGGGACCCTAGCCCCTGGTACGATGGCTCTTTACGTACATTAAAGAGTGCGTGCAGACGCGCTGAAAGAGAGTGGTGGAAAGCTTATGACACCAGTAAAAAAGTGTCATATCTTGCCACTATTAAATCTTACCATCGCGCGTTCTGCAGAGCGCGTGCGTCATTTTATTCTCTCGAGTTCCGCAACAGCTCTAACCCCTCCAAATCTATTTTTAAGGCTCTCAAAGATCTGATGGCAAAAAAGGCCCCTATCAACGACACGGGTTCGATATCACATTGTGAGGCATTGGCGAACTTCTTTCTTGAGAAGGTCCAAGTCATCCGTCGTTCCTTTCCTACTTCTACACTGGATACCGGATCGTCTCTTAGGCCCGAGGAACACACGGTACTGCATACCTTCCCTTGCTTATCGCCTGAGGGTTTTAATCGATTGGCCCAACATACTAAGTCCGGCTCTCCGGCTGATCCATTGAGACCGGCTCTTTTCAGGGACCCGTTGTCTTTTGACTTTCTACCGGTGCGCTCCCTGATTAACCTCTCGCTTTCTACTGGTATGGTTCCTGCCAATTGGAAGCATGCGGTGGTTACGCCCATTTTGAAGAAGCCTGGTTTAGATCCTCTTAAACCAGAGAACCACCGTCCGATATCGCTTCTCCCGTGGCCGACGAAAGTAGCAGAGGCACACGTGAATAGAGTCCTCTCTGACCACCTTTTGCGGGCAAATATTTTAGACCCTACGCAGAATGGTTTCCGTGCTGACCAGAGCACGGAGACAGCTCTTCTTTTCATGGTGGAACATCTGGGCATGGTGCTAGATTCGGGTCAAACGGCGGCGCTTGTTTTATTAGATCTTAGCGCCGCCTTTGACACCGTCTCTCACAAAATCCTTCTCCAGCGCTTGGAAGAAGCTGGTATCTCAGGGACTGCCCTCCAGTGGTTCCGCTCTTTCCTTGCCGATCGATCTTTTTGCGTAGCCATTCCACCCCATCAGTCCAAATTCCATCCGCTGGACCAGGGGGTCCCCCAGGGATCCTCGCTGAGTCCCACGTTATTTAATCTGTACGTGAGGCTGCTGGCTGATGTCGTCAAGCAGTGGGGCCTGACCATGGTCTCATACGCTGACGACACTCAGCTGGCGGTCACGCTCAGCGGGGACTCTGATTTGGATGCCCCTAGGTTCCAGAATGGGCTGAGAACGCTTGCCAGCTGGATGAATTCCAACTATCTCCAGCTGAACGCTAAAAAAACTGAGATAATGATCATCGGCAAGAAATCGGAACTTTGGGGCGACATATGGTGGCCTCCGGAACTGGGGCCTACCCCGACTCCGGTAATGGAGACAAAAAATCTTGGAGTGTGGCTAGATCCCGCCCTTAGTTTTGTCTCCCATACCAAGAGAACTGCCGCCAGTTGTTTTGGATTCTGCGAGGACTTAGACCAGCAATGACATTTTTTGACGCCTCAACCAGGCAGCTGGTGCTGCAGGCGACGGTGATCTCTCGGCTTGACTACGCCAGCTCTCTCTTGGTAGGGGTGAACCAAGCCGAAATTGCACGTTTGCAGCGTGTCCAGAACGCGGCAGCCAGAGCTGTGGTGGGTCTGCCCAGGTTTTGCTCCGCCGCCAACACTCTACGTTCTCTCCACTGGCTTCCAGTCAAGCAGAGGATTCAATTTAAAGTACTTTGCCTGTCCTACAAAATTCTTAAGGGCTCCTCTGCCCCGATTCTCTCGAATCTCTTGACGCCTTATGTCCCTGCCCGCTCCTTGAGATCTTTAGGTCAGGATCTAACAGTGGTCCCTCGGTTTAAACTTAGCTGAGCTGGAGGCCGCTCACTCCGAGTTCGGGCTGCGGCCCTGTGGAACTCTCTTCCTTTAAAGATACGTGCGTCTGATAACCTCTTTTTATTTCGTAGGGCCATCAAGACTTTTTTATTTCCTTGAGCTTGCTTCCTCCTAGTCTACTGTCTTTTTAGTTGTGTTGTGTTGGTTACCTTGTCAAGCGCCAGGACGCTCCTTCGCTGGAGCAGCTGTGCGCTGAATAAATTCTCATAACATAACATAACATAACAATCTGTGGTAATTGGAATTGGTGACGTGTTATTCAGTGGGTATCAGAATTGACTTGATGAACCTTTAATTTATGTGTATGGGAACTGGTGAGTGAAGCTGTAGTCAGGCTGCATTGGAGTTGGCGTGGGGGCAATCAGTGTGCTCTGTGCATGTACTAAAATTGGTGAAGTGGTAATGAGTGTGTATTACAACTGGTGAAGTGGTGCTTGGAGTGTGTACTGTTTAGATACTAGAACGGGTGGAGCGGTATTCAATGTGTATTGGAACTGAAGCTAAAGTGAGTGTGTATTGGAATTAAAGCTGTAGTCAGTGTGTATTGGAACTGAAGATAGCTGTAGTCAGTGTGTATTTGGATTGGTAAAGCCAGTAACGGCTGGCATCTACGGGGAGAGGTGAGGCGGGTGCGCACACAAATATTATGATTAAAACAGCTTACCTGAACCGGCTTACTTCACCCTCTGCTCCCTAACTCTTCTCAGGAACTGGATGCTGTGCTGGCACCAATCCTGGTGCTGCTCTCATGCTGTGGCCGCTCCCGCTGACTGGCGGGAGCAGCCTAACTCGCTGCTCCCGAGGACACTGGAGACCTGCACTTACTCCCAAGACTAAGACAGCTGGGTTAGTGGTTTTAAAGTGCGCATGTGTGGCAGGCCGACGCAAGACGGACGGTGAACTGGACATCATGCGCACTTTAAAAAGTGCACAATAATCCCACTCTCCTCCCTGCTGTTGTCATTCAGCAGCGACCTCGCCCCGTCCTGACGCTGGTCAGGACGGGAGGATGGCAAATACAGTGGTAATGAATTACCATTTTACTTTTCATGTTCTGGGGTAATTTAAGTGGGGTGACGCTCCTCCACTCCGACAGAGGAGCCGCCCCTGGGTAAAGCGTTGCTCGATGAGTACAGGGTCTACACTGGGATTGAATGAAGCATTGTTTTTTGTGCACTGATTCTGGGGTAGCAATAAAGAGTGTGCACCGCTTGCATACTCAAATTGTTGCTTTAGGTACAAAATCTGGGGTGGCATTGCTGTATATTTCTGAAGAATCTCGGGCAGCCTATATACTGAGATTACAAACTACAAACTCTCAGTTGCTTTTAGAAGATAAAAGAATTTGGGATTTTGCTGATTTTCATTACAACTTTTTCTCACCAGATGACATTGTAAATGATATTCACAACGTCAATTGTGTTTATTTTTTATTGCAAGTATATGCCACGCAAAAAAATATATATATGCATTTGCTTAAATGTTGCGCTCTTAAGCTTGCAACAAAATGTTTATTTCTTATAAAAATAGCCAGCCATGACATATGATTTTAATAAAACAGCATGGGTGTTTGATAATAGGTAGGTGCACTTAGATCAGGTAAGACACACGTTTTAGTCTTAATGCACATCACAGCAAAATAAGATTTACATTTATTTATTTGTAGTTTTATATTGTGCAAACTAGATCCAAGTGGTTCCCAGGGCGATTTACCTAAGAACAGTTGGAATGGAGAGACACTTTGAGGTTTGTTAAACTCTAAGGATTAGGTAGACAATTAAGCAAGAGGATCAGTTCCCCATTCAAGATTCAGTAGCCAAACAATCGCCAGGGATAGTCGGAAGTGGCAGTCTACACATTTAGTCCACCCCATTGCTGGGGGGGGGGGGGGTGCGCTGTCAGTAACTTCGCAGCCTCTGCCTGTCCTACCAAGGCTCCCTTGCCATCCATGCTGTCAGGGATGAGGAAACCCTTGCAGGGGCTTATGGAAGTCATGTCCCAGCAACACAAGAGTTCTGGCCAGCACATGGTATATAATAATGATAGAAATACATTTTCAGCTATTCTTGTGATCACTAGTTAGGAGGAAGTTAAAATAAGATTGAAGGAGTGGCTAGAGTCAGGACAGGCCACTGGTGATCAGAGGAGAGGGCAGTGGAAAAAGCTCAGGGAAGAGTGCTGAGCTGAATAAAGTTTAAAGAGACAGGTGGTCATTTTCCCTTCAACGTAGCAGGTGCCTTTGCTCCTTGTATTTCTATGTCAGGAGAACTAGATGCTAGGTCAGCGGTCTAGTTGTTTGAATGATCTAAGGCCTTATATTGCTTTTTCCATAGAATGCCGGCAACTCCAGAGACCATGTCACTCCAGTCCCTTCCCGAACTGGCAGCGGCTTCCTCCAGGGCAGAGAACAAGATCTACTGCCCACCAGTTCAATGACCAACACACAAAGAGACCCCTAGCTAGAGGCGTCACTGGCAGCGCTGATTCCCATGGGAACTCACAGCCCACCATGGAGAGGAGAAACTGAACCTGGCAGGAGCTATCAGTTACTGGGAGTGGATGGACTGCTTACAAGGGCACAGAATCATTCCTGGGAGACCTTCACAGGAGGGTCTACAGTGTGACCCACCTCCATCCCGCGCAGCGCCATGAAGTCCTTCTTATGCACTAACAAATATCCTTGGGAGTCCCTGAGGAGCTCTCGTTATGCCGTTGGATGGCGGGAGGATTAGTGAAAACATGAAAATGGTTAAAGAATAGAAAGAAAAGGGCATTTTGGAAGTACATTTTGGTTCACCAACCCTGGAACGTAAGTGCACTTCTTTTTAGGCGGTTGTGCACATGTGATTAAGGGTAACATGCCATCACTCACAGTGCAATAGAGCCAAAGGTCGAAGTGGGCTGGCCCACTGCACCATTCTGTACGCTGTGGTGGGCGGAATCAAAACGTGAATGACAGGTGAGCAGAGGAATCGATGAAGAGGGCTGACACAAACCATGTGTGTGCAGACATCTGAGGTGATTGGTTGACAGTGTTGCTGGTGTTGATACACTCCATATAAAGTATATAGGAACAGCTCTTGACCTAAGGTCTGGGGACTACCTTGTCTCACCTGTACGCACATATGCTGGAGCCTATCTGTGTGTGCGTTTAATTTCAAGTGGTCCTTCAGAAATACATTTACTTAAAGAGCCAGTCGATTACCACCTCCATCGATTGGTCAACGGAGTTCGATAGGGTTCATAGACCCAGAATGTCCACTTTATAGATGTTGGAGGGGCTATATTGACACCCCTGATCGCACTCCATACTGAAGCACCCTTGCTAATTCCAAATTATATGATTTCCCCAAAAATGGCATCATTTCCATTAACTGCATTTGTTGGCCTTCTCGGAAAATCGGAAGCAATTTTAAAATGAACTTGCCCGAGCCAATGGCGGGTGTGTCCTGGTCAATAAACTGGGATTGGATGAAGCTGTGGTTGCTGTGAGCTTGTTCAGTAAATGGGGATTGGCTGAATACGTGGTGACCTTACACTGGCGTGACCTGCGTCCTCCATGTATCGCACGGCGAAGGCGCGAGACGACGGCGCTCCGTGCACGCTGGGTGCTGAAGAGCCGAGGCGGGAAGGGAGCAGCGCGCGCCGTGACTCAGGTCTGCGTGACGTGAGTCACTCAGTCACCCACCCTCAGCCAGATGTGCAGAGTCACTGGCCAGCGATGCAGGACTCACTGTGACTATGCTGGGCCCACCAGGAGCAGATGGATGCGGGTTCGGACCCCTGGCCTCGGCGGAGACCGCAGGCCTCGGTGCTCGGAGCCCAGGGAACCCTCCGGCCCCAGCCTCGGGCTGGGCACCATGAGAGCGAGTGTGGAAACACTGCAGGCGGTGGGAGAAAGTGACGGGAAGGGAGAGAGTGGGCAGGGAGAGGGACTGAGGCAACATCAGAGGGTACATTGGAGAGGATAATAAAAGACGAGCGAGGAAGGAAAGGGTCTCTGTGTGGGACAGATAAAGACAGGAGAGAAGTTGAAACAAAATGTAAGATAATGAATATGAAAGTTAAACAAGGATCAAAGTGGATATGGGAGAGAGAGAAAGAGTGGTAGGAGTTTGAAAAAATAGAGCAGAACTGTGTGTAGCAGGGATGAAAGAGGGAATATGAAAGAAAAGTAAATTGCAAGGAGACGAGGCTGAAAATTTGGAATCTAAGGGAAGCAGAGAGGAACGCGCGAGATGGATGTTGAGTTTCCCTCTTTCCTAGAAAAAAATTCCGAACACCTGTTCATATTTTAAAATTCTACAAAGGCCCAGACATGAGCCTTAATTCGAATTTAATTTGAAATTGTCTGTATTCATTTTTGACATGGCTTTTCCCACTTTGTTTACTGTAATTAATAATCAGGGGTCATTAGGACAACTGTAGACCACATTTTAAACTGATTTATTCTTATATTTAGTGTAAAAGGTATATACAGATTGCCGGCTATAGGGGATTTTACTAATTTTTGTACCAACAGGGACATTAAAATCCCAGTCATGCCAGTGTATGACCGGCCATAGATGGCACTAAAGGCGAATTGATGGCATGGGGGAAATGTGAGTTGATAAGGTAGGAAGTCTTATGTATGAAAAAAAGATCTGCAGATTGCTGGGGAAATGCTAATGTCAGCTGAAAATACACCAGATTTCCTGTCGGTTTACAAAACCATCAAAGACACACTGGCAGTTATGCATTTATTTGCTCTTTTATATGCATAATGTGAACAATGTGAACTCTGACATTAGAGCACTTTAGAATAATAGATAGTTGTTTCTTGATGCAAATTGGCTGCCACGTACTTACACCATCTGTGCAGTTTGAAAAGTTCATCACCATTCTGGTTGCCATCTGCAACTTATTATATTACCACTTTTCTTATAGGAAGTGGTGTTTTTATACTTACACACAAAATAGTAAAAAAATGCCAATGATTTCTATGGATGTAAAACATAATTACAAATGTTACAGTACTTTAATGAGGTGTTCTCGAGGATCAACTGTCATCTATTTGAGAGTGCTAATATTGAGACATATCAAAGATCATTTTCATGCATCTAAAAATTCTAATCAGATGAGCCATGAAGGACACTTCTCATGTATCTGAGAATGCTGATCAGAAGAGCCATGAAGGACAATTCTCATGTATCTGAGAATACTTCTTGGAAGAATCATTAAGTATAATCTCATGTATCTGAGAATGCTGATAGGAAGAGTAATCAAGGACAATTCTCATGTACCTCAGAATGCTGACTGGAAGAGTAATCAAGGACAATTCTCATGTATCTGAGAATGCTGATCGGGAGAGTCATCAAGGACAATTCTCATGTATCTGAGAATGCTGATCGGGAGAGTCATCAAGGACAATTCTCATGTATCTGAGAATACTGAACAGACAAGATAGCAAGGACCATTCTCATATCTGAACTGATGAACGCAAGAGTCATCAAGGACAATTCTCATGTATCGACTGCGCGAGACACAGTCAAGATCTGGTTTAGTATTCTGCTTTTTTGTAAGACCTCCTTTTTCCACTCAAGACTACGACTTTGGGGTAACCCAGGAATTCCTGGGATATTTAATGACGGCTGGGCTTATGTTTGGTCCACTTATGGTATTGTAACCCTGGTAGACCTTTATGGTATTAATGGTTTCTTAGACTTTGAGGCACTAAAAAATGTATATCATCTTACCAAGTCTGTGAGGTTTAAACATATTCAATTACATGATTTTCTGATACGCCGGATGAAAATTCTAACGATTTCAGATTCTGATATTTGGGAGTGCTTTTACTCGTCTAAAACGAAATCATTAATAAGCACAGGTTATAGATGTTTAATCTCCCATATAAAACAAGACTGTTCCAAACTAGCGGAGAAGTGGAGCTCTAAACTGGGACTGACGATCTATTCAGATCAGATTGCTCACTCTCTTTCAAAAATTAATAATTTGGTTCAATCCGCGAGCTTAAGATTGCAACAATTTAAAACCTCTTGTCTGTTATACTACACCCCGGAAGTGATCCTTAAATGGTCTTCACATGCACTTTATACTGACCGTACCAAATGCCCTAAATGTGACACTGTGGGTGCCAACATAGAACATATGTTATTTTCCTGCCCGTCGCTAAATGAGTTTTGGTTTGCTTTGGATAAGGTTTTGAAATTGAAATTGGTAAGGCTACCATTACTTTCTACTCTTACTGTACTTTTAGATATACATGATACTACCTTACCTCAACATGCTTTAATCACTATTTTGTTATCTTGTGCCAAACTCACGATAGCCCGTGCATGGATCTCCCCACAATCGCCACATATCATGCAGTGGTGGTCTTTGGTTAATGAAATTCATGGTATGGAAGAGGCCTTGGCCTGAATTAGGGGTACCAGGTCTCTGCTTAAATTTGGAAAAATGTGGGGTAACTTTATTTAAAATTTTCTGTAAACTAGAAATGGTATGGATTTTCTGTCTAATCTTTTTTATGTTGAAACTATGTATTTTAGCCATCCAGTATTTGCTTATCTTATAATATAACTGATATATTTGTGATGTCTTTGCTTTGTATTCACTCTGTGCTGATAATAAAAAATAAATAAATAAAAAAATAAAAAAAAGGACAATTCTCATGTATCCGAGAATGCTGTTCGGAAGAGTCATCAAGGATAATTCTCATGTATCTGATAATGCTGATCGAAAAAGTCATCAGGGATAATTCTCATATATCTGAGAATGCTGATCGGGAGAGTCATCAAGGACAATTATCATGTATCTGAGAATAATGAACAGACAAGATAGCAAGGACCATTCTCATATATGAACTTGATGAACGCAAGAGTCATCAAGGACAATTCTCATGTATCTGAGAATGCTGATTGGAAGAGTCATCAAGGATAATTCTCATGTATCTGAGAATGCTGATCGGAAGAGTCATCAAGGATAATTCTCATGTATCTAAGAATGCTGATCAGAAGACTCATCAAGGATAATTCTCATATATCTGAGAATGCTGAACAGACAAGATAGCAAGGATGATTCTCATATCTGAGCTTGGTGATTGCAAGAGTCATCAAGGTACATTTTCTTGTATCTGAGAATGTTGATCAGAAGAGTTCTTAAGGATAATTTTTATGTACCTGAGAATGCTGATCGGAAGAGTCATCAATGATAATTCTCATGTATTTGAGAATGCTGATCAGAAGAGTCATCAAAGATATTTCTCATGTACCCGATAATGTTGTTCGGAAGAGTGATCAATGACAACTCTCATGTATCTGAGAATGCTGATCGGAAAAGTCATCAAGGATAATTGTCATGTGTCTGAGAGTGCTGACTGAAAGAGTCATCAAGGAGAATTCTCATATATCTGAGAATACTGAACAAAAGAAGTAGCAAGGATCATTCTCATATCTGAGTTCAGTGATCGCAAGAGCCATCAAGGACAGTTCTTGTGTATCTGAGAATGCTTATTGGGAGTGTCATCAAGGACAATTCTCATGTATCTGAGAATGCTGAACAGACACGTACCAGCAAAGTTGGATTGTGGAAGGGTGGGCGAGGGAGTAGGGGGTTGAGCACGGATAATTACATGACTGTACTGTTGAGTTATAACCAAAATGCAAATAAAAATTTTTTTAAAAAAAAGATAGCAAGGATGATTCTCATATCTGAGCTTGGTGAGCAAAAGAGTCATCAAGGTCAATTTTCATTTATCTGAGAATGCTGGTCGGAAGAGTCATCAAGGACAATCCTCATATATCTGAGAATGCTGGTCGGAAGAGTCATCAAGGACAATCCTCATATATCTGAGAATGCTGCTTGGAAGAGCCATTAAGGACCATTCTCGTGTATCTAAGAATGCTAATCAGAAAAGCCAACAAGGACAATTCTCATATATCTGAGAGGCCTGAATGGAAGAGTCATTAGGGACGATTCTCATGAATCTGAGAATACTGAACAGATGAGTTAGCAAGGATCATTCTCATATCCGAGCTCGGTGATCGCAAGAGTCATCCAGGACCATTCTCATGTATCTTAGAATGCCGATCAGCACAGTCACCGAGGCTATCTGAGCATGCTTATTGGACGAGTGATCAGCATGCTGTTTCAACGAGTTACAAAGAGTCATTCTTATATCTGAGCATGATGATCTGACAATTCATCCAAGATCATTGAACTCTACTGAAAGAGCTATTGTGATCTTACAGCGTGCTTAGAGCATGGCTTTGCTTACCAATGGTTGACTTTATTGTCACTCTCCTCATCTTGCTTTTTATTCATGTCCTTTAGTGAGCTTGTCTTCCTCTTCTGTGTCTGTCTCTCCCTGGAGCAGAGCCTTTTTACTTGTGTCCTTACAGAGATTACTTTTTAGGAACCCCATTTTTCTTTTTGGTTAAGCACTCCATAAGTGCATGTGTTATCCAGCTGTCTCCCTCATGTATTTCTCTTCCACCACAGTGTTTTCTTGCTTGTGTGCTACTTTTCCCTTTCCTAACCCACACTTTATTGCTTCCTCCTTCCCCCATATGTTGTCCGTTTTAAAATGTATAATTTTTTGTTTGTTTTTTGCAGGGACCAGTCAGCAAATTGCTCCATGCTTTTCCGCCTTAAAAAACGTTTCTGTCATTTATTTTTTTAATTAATTTAACAGATCCATCTTAAGTCTTTTAAATAAAAAGAATGGTGCCTATTTTTAGGTCTCGTCTAAGCCATCCCGTAGGAATGGTGGGCAAGATTATAGTAAGGCTTTCGAAAAGTCTACCCAAACTGCGGATTAGGTACAGTTCATGTGGCTGTGTGCGTGCACATCGCCAGCCACATCGTTGTCTGAGCCTCGGCATCAGACTTCAAAGGAAGCTGCTCCCCCGCCCCTCCCCATCAGACTTCAAAGGAATCCGCTCCCCCGCACGCAATGCAGAGAGCTTGTTTTTCACTGCTCCGAGAGGCTTCTTTGTATTAGCCTGACTGCATGCTTGTTTAATGTGGTGGATACTCACTGCCATCTAGTGGCCATGTTTTATTGTGAAAAGCTTCAGTTTTTCCAGTAGGTTCATATAGGATCACTGCCGGTCTCTTGTTTACTTCTTTAGGTACGTTGGTATTATTTTGTTTCACTCATTCCCCACCTGTTTAAGTACTAATGAAAAAGCTTTGTAAAAATGCATTCCATGTACCGACATGAAATACATTTTTACAAAGCATTTTCATTTGTACTTAAAAAGCAAAACAGCAGAAGGTAAACCGCCATTTGTCAGATCTCCTCCTTGCCTCCACTGTTCCTACCTTCCACCCCACACCCTCCTTCCCACCCTCCTACATGTCTCTGCCAGTCCTATCCTCAACAGCCCTGTGGCCGCCCACCCCCTTATGGTCTCTGCCCCTAGGTCTTCCACACTGTCCTGCTCTTACTACTCCTTGTCCCTACGGCCTGTCCTCTCCCTGCCCCACCTCCTTCGCCCCCCCTCCTCCTATGCATGTCCTTACCTCCTCTCTCATTTTCTCCAGCCTCCTCACTCTCTCCCTCCTCTCTCGCCACTCTCCCTCAGTATTTACTTTACAAGGGGGCCCCCCCGGGTGTGTGTCCCTCTCCGTGACTCCTTGGTTGAGCACTCCTCCTCTGACCCTCTGCGCCCACCCCCCCCTTATCGGCGCTAGCCTCACATACATGCAAATAGGCCGTGTGCCCCCAACCGTCTTTCCCGCCCGCTTCGCTGTGCCGTATCGCAGGGCCTCCTGCCCGTCCCTGAGCCTTGTCCTCCCCACGCGGCCTCAAGCTCCATCGCTCCAGCCTCGCGCCGCTTCCCAGCCTCGCGCCGGACCTCAGCCACGCGCCGGAACCCAGCCTTGCACGTTTCCCATCCTGGCGCCGCATCCCAGCCTCGCGCTCTGCCTCACGGGCTGCCCTCTCGTGCACCTTCCCCTCTCACGCATACACCCTTCTTCGGAGGTCTCCCGCACGCCGCCTAACTCTCGAGAGGACTTAAGTATTGCACCAATTTCAACCTCACTTCGAATTCTGCTCATCGTCTTGAACCGTTCGAAAGAGGCCCCTGGTTACCCTCTGCTTAGCATTGCCCGTGAAAAGATGCCACTGTGGCTTTCAAGCTAATCTTTCAGGCATGTAATATCGTTTTTTATTCATTACATTCTGTTTTTTGCTTCCACCAAGCTGAAAGTAGTGCGCGGAAAGCTATCTGACCACCCCCCTCCTGACTGGTGTTGTGCATGGACATGCACACTGGCTCCAATTAACCTTAAGTGCGCAGGCACAAGAGCAGTATAGCGACACCATTTTCAGACTCAAATTGGTTCCACCCCTTGTTGGCGATCTATCTATCGCCCTCACTCTATTTATCTATCGCCCTCACTCACTCTATCTATCTATCTATCGCCCTCACTCTATCTATCTATCTATCTATCTATCTATCTATCTATCTATCTATCTATCTATCTATCTATCTATCTATCTATCTATCTATCTATCTATCTATCTATCTATCTATCTATCTATCTATCTATCTATCTATCTATCTATCACTCTATCTATCTATCTATCGCCCTCATTCTATCGCCCTCCCTCTATCTATCTATTGCCCTCCCTCTATCTA
Organism: Lissotriton helveticus; assembly: GCF_964261635.1. Taxonomy (NCBI): domain Eukaryota; kingdom Metazoa; phylum Chordata; class Amphibia; order Caudata; family Salamandridae; genus Lissotriton; species Lissotriton helveticus. The sequence goes on along the minus strand of NC_136068.1, from coordinate 134,072,896 downwards.
TCGCCCTCACTCTATCTATCTATCGCCCTCACTATCTATCGATCGCCCTCACTCTATCTATCTATCGCCCTCACTCTATCTATCCATCCATCTATCTATCTATTTATCTATCGCCATCACTCTCTATCTATCTATCTATCGCCCTCACTCTATCTGTCTATCTATCTATCGCCCTCACTCTATTTATCTATCGCCCTCACTCTATCTATCTATCTATCGCCCTCACTCTATCTATCCATCTATCTATCGCCCTCACTCTATCTATATATCTATCTATTGCCCTCACTCTATCTATCTATCACTCAGCACCACCACAGCATTCACTCTGGGGCACCACAACATCACTATGCACTACCACAGCATCACTGAACGCCACAGCATCACTCGTCGCCACCACAACATCACTCAGCACCACCACAGCATCAATCTGTGCAACCATTCAACAACAACTGGTTCAAATATGTTCTCTCAATGTTTCAAGCTTTATTACAAATGTCACAAAAAGATGTTAATATTTCACTTCTGTTCTTGGATTTTCGTCACAATAAAATACACTGAACATAATCTTCGCAAAAGTTATTTACAAAAGTTTAAGCTATTGCCTTTATAAATTGCAATAACTTTTATTTAAGTATTAATTAAAAAAATGTAAAAGCCATTGTTATTTGTAATATCAATACATCTAAGTCACGTAAATACAACAAATATTGCATTACAAATGCTATAGGTATCACATTTGCGAACTATTGGCATTGGTTCCATAGACGATACGCCAAGTAGGTTACCAGTCCGAGGAACAGAAGCCGCAAATTACGCGAGCATCGCCTTTGGACCACGAACGCCCATGAGGCGGAATCTTACCGCTCTATGAGTTTTTCTTCCAGAGTGGGGAGAAGACTACATTTTGTATAGGGAAACAATTTTTTATTCCCATTCACCACGGATCGAGGGTAGGGCGCTCCTTAGCGTGTGCGTACCACCCAGGTCCATCTCTCTTTTTCCTTTTGGTCCTGACGAAAACCCACAATCACAAGAGGTTGAAACATGTAGACCCAAGACTTTTATTTTAATCACATAGCACACGTCGCTATTCTATCAACACTACACGTCTCTAACACCGAAGTCTACTTAATTAGACAAAGGTGCTACAGCTCTTTTTACCGAGGTGTCCAGTCACTCAGGAATAAGGTCTTGAAGTGAGTAGATCTGGCCGCCTTTTTAATTCACTTACCCCTTTTTATCACTGCACATATAAAAAGAGAAAAAATACCCGCTCCACTGTAATCAGGTGTCGCAGCACACCCTGTTGGCACTCGGCCATCGGGGTGGGACCCCGATGATGAAGCATGTCACCAACTAGGTTGGTGAGTGAGGGGTCTTCTAAAAGGACATGCTATGTCCTATGTGAAGGTTGGGCACAAGTGCTTGATTAAGCCTTAAGCTTCAGGCGCAGAGACTTTCTCTGTCTCGCCTCCAGGGGGCACTCCTCCATTTGTTTTTGTTATAATATTACTGGGGACTAGGAGTTCCCACCTCACATTTGAGTGAAACACCCTCACTCTCTTATTGTTTTCTCGGAGCAATGGTACCTTGTTCTGGTGCTGAGTTTAGTACGGGAATCAGTGGAGTTTGGCTTGATTTAGGGAAGTTGGTAAGCAAGGCCATCCCTGCTCTATTGAGAAAAAGAGTAAGGAGCTCTTTTTCTGGCATAAACACTTAAGGTTTTGGAGGGCACTTAGTTCCCAGTTTGTGTGTTTGGCTATATTGTTAATCTGGCCGCATTAAGTCAGTTTGTCATTCCAGGCAGGAGCGGCCCATGCAGGTAAGAGCGGTGGGCCGGGTTGGGAGGAGGGATTTGACAGACGACCACAAGGGAAACTTTAATAAATAATACATTTCCCCTTGCCATCCGTTAAAATCCACCCCCCCCCCCCCAACCCAGCCCCACTGCTCTTACCTGCACAGGTCGCTGCTGGTTCTAGGTGAAATCCAGCAAATCTGCTTTCTTTACTGGAGTGGGGAATACTCCAAGTGGGTTTAGGTTGGTTATCAAGTTATGTGCCATGGGTGGTAAATTGTGTGCGGGGAGATTCCGTTTTGGATAGGATGAGTTTAAGGATGTAGTTAACAAGCTACAACCTTGTGTCTCTGAACGTTTTCCCAAAGTTTTAGCAGATTGTTTTGAAGAAATTTCTAGGCAGAGGTGAGTATTTAAGCCTAGGCCTCTTTAAGTTCTGAATTATGGCGTTCTACACAGTGGTCGTGAACAGGTGGGGTCACACTGGATCTCTGCAGTACCACATGTTGAGGAGGAGTTAGGAAGAGTATTCAAGAATGTTATCTGTGAAGAATGTGTCCCTAAGCTATGATATGAGCTAGTGATGGGCCTTGCTGTTCCATTCATTTTTGCTGAATGTTGGACGGAGTCATGTGATTGAAAGTGTCAGAAGCTGCCATGCGGTTTAGCCCTATCAGGATTAGTGGTTCGTCCTTCTCTAGGGTGCAGGGGGGCATCATCATTCTCAGACAGAGAGGGGCTGCTATTGTGTCCTCTAAATCCAGATTGGTTGGTGTGCAGTGGTTTGTAAATCTACTTGAATGGGCATTAATATGCAAGAGCTTTGTCAGCACTTTCAAACCCATGGATCATGCCCATAACACATCATTGTAGTGTTCAATGTAGTCTTAAACTTTTGATGTAGAGGACTCGAAAGATGGCGGCTATCTGCAAGCAGAAGATAGCTTTGCTTCGGTCATGTGCAAGCACAACGACAAGTTAACTGTGACATGGCGGACCAGCCTGCCCACACGCATCTCACCAAAACACTGCCCACATATGCCACACTCACAGGCTTTTTATGTATCCACACAACAGCATCTATTGCTTAAAGCGTCTTATCGCGTTCTCCTTTTTGCTTCTAATTCATACGTGTTCAGCATCAAAACAGAATAAGCCGCACATATGGTCCGTATGCACAAAACCAAAATGCCAGTTGTGGCTAGTTGCAGGTTAAAGTGGTGGGGCAAAGAGTTGAGGGGGGGACACAATAAATAAATAAATAAATAAATAAATAAATAAAAAAAACTACCTGAATCCCGCCTCATTGCTGTTCTTCTGGCTCCACTGCAGGCACAGGCTCCCGCACTGCCCTGCGGCCAATCCTGACACTGCTCTCACAGCATGAGAGCAGTGTCAGGATTGGCCTGAATACCCTCAATTTGCACCCCCAGGGATACTGGGAGCTGTGTGCAAGCTGTCTCCAACCCGGCAACGCAGCTTAGGTTGGAGACCGCGTCAGTGCGCATGATGGCTTGGCTGTCCTGAGATGGCCGGCCAAACCATCATGCGCAGTGACAACAGTGGATCTACCACTCCCCCATATTCCTACCATCGCCATGCCCCCTAGACTCCACAGTAGGAGAAAAAAACCAATGATAAACGTGCTTTATTATCGTTTTATGTTTCAAGTTTTCCAGCTACTGCTGCTGGCGGGGTGACGCTCCTCCGCCATAGCAGAGCAGCCGCAGCTACAAAACACTACCCATACAGTCCACATCTCACACACACACTTCTGCACTCCCAAAGCCTGATTCCAACTGAAAATGAGCTTCGACACTTTGTAAGGGGATGAAGTGCTATATACTACAGAATACTGCCTTTTACTGGAAGAGAGCGAATGAGAGAGAATGGTGCTTGTGGAGATTAGATGGGGCCAGCGGTACAAAATAGAGGAAATGAAGATGGAGAGAAGAAAAGAAAAGAAAAACAAGCATTGGCAAAGCCAATAGGCCTTGGCATTTGGGAATAATGTCTCTGACCATTAGTTTGCTGTTGCTGTTCAACTTGGCAGAAAGAAGAAGAAAAACAAAGGTGTGATGACGTGGCCGCTGTTGACAGTCGTATCATTCGGTGGGTGAGCAAGTATCACCACATAAGTGAGTGCCGACTGAACGATATGTGTGGAATGATCTTTTTTTAATGACCAAACAAAGATGGCACACGCCACTTAGATCATTAATAAAAAAAAAAAATTAAGGGTGTGATAGTGCATTTTTTTGTATTGGAGCACCAACAGAAAATGGCAGTTGCCAGTATCTTCAAAAATTGGGGAAAAAATATAAATGCCCTAATGGGCTGGGGGCGCAATAGAGAAGCTGGGGGTGGGGGGTGGTAACATGAGGGAAGAAAATAAAAACAGCTGAGTGGGGAGGAGAAGAAAAGCAGCACAGGAAGTAGAGAGCAACACTGAGCATGGGAAGAAGAGGCACATAAGACAGAGAGCAACGTGGATCATGGGGGTGGGGGAGAAGCGCACACCAGTGCTTAATTTGAGCCAGTGGTTTCCAGTGCTTGGCACTGGTTCTTAATTTTCAACTCCAGGACTTATGACAGTGTGCCACGTGGTGGCGCTGCATATCAAATTTAGAGATGAGAGCAACAAAGGTTGTTTATTCGTTCAATATACAGTCAAAATGATGAATACCTGCCGACCAAGCCATTCTTTAAGCATTGGGGGCATGGAATAGTCTGAATTGTCAAACTTGTAAGAGTTTGATGGTTAGTGGTTAGGTTGGTACTATAATTGACAGTGCTGATAGGGGCAATAGGTGTCGCAAGCTGCAGTTGCCTCCTGACCATTGTCCTGGCACTTTTTTTTTTTACAAATTAAGCACTGGCCCAGCAGCACACATATGGGGGTTGAATGTTTAGGGGAGGGAAGCTGTACACGAGGGAGAGAGCAAAGAACACATTCACTCTCAAGGAGCTCTGAAAGAAAAAGAAAAAAGTCAGCTATTCAAAAGGATTGTAAAGAGGATATGCACCAGCAGAGGGATAAACACATGATGGATAATGCAAGCCATCAAATATGAAGGAAGCTAGTGTGACAATAAAGCCAATCATTGTAACAACGATAAGCTTTTAGTATGTCCACAGTAGGTCGTTCTCATCCAGACTGAGCGAGACCTAAAAAGCAGGAGTAGCGCACTGACTCAGCCTTTGTGCAATAGCAGCACTTTTCATGCCCTGAATCGAGCATCCTCCCCTGTGACTGATGCCATAACAAGTAGCACCCTGGTTTCCCGGAACTGAGCACCCCACCCCTCGAATGATCATGTGATGCATCACCCCCCACCCCCCTCGTCGTCTCTGATGGGTGTGGTATCCTTCCACCCCTTCTCTCATGATGATGTGCAGAGATGTGCAGGCTGTCACAGTCTGACTTCCCCTCCCCAGTGACTGTATGTACTGTGAAGGAGGAATAGCCCCCACCGCACTACCGATCCCTGTTCTGAGCCCACCCCTCGTCCCTTGTTCCCTGTGTGGAATTATGCGAATTTGAGGCTAAGTGTTTTGCTGTATTTGCCAGATATTTCATCATCTACTGCATAATATACACATTTTAACAAAAAAAATGATTCTAGCTGAAACTGATCAAAAGTTACTTAAGGTGCAGCAGTGCCTGTGCCTCACAATGAAAGGTCATATGCAAAAGTTGGCTGGTCCACTTTCTGTTGCTCATTTTGTATTTGGTGGTTAAACTGGCACTAATGAGGTGAAAGGTTTGCTCAGACCGTGGTATGCTGTGTAAAAATGACAAAATATGGAAGTAATGCCATCACTAAAAGTGCTGCATTATGCGGCATAATTCGCCTTTTCTCGCGCTATTTTTTAGTGACTCAGCCCTGCCGCATAATTTTGTCCTCCCCTGCCGCATAAATCCAGTGACCGTGCATGTGATTATTGCATCGACGAGCCTGCAGCTGAGACTTGCCTCCCTCCTCCGCCGTCGTGTGATTGATGGTCTGACAGGCCCGCACAGCTGCAGGGGGCTGACCCTCCCCAGGGGCGGGGTGGGTGGCTGGTGACAGGCCAGTTCTCAGCATGTCTAATCTGTAACAGGCCCAAGTGCAGAGGCGTGGGGACAACTCCCGCTCCTATCTGACACCCAACCCCGCACCCTAAACCACCAACCCCCTCCCCCCTTCTAAGTCACCCCCACTTGGCCCGGAGTTTACCCCTGTCGAGTTCCACTTGGTCTAAGAATTCTCAACTTGCTTTTATCCAGGGCTTCCGATTACATGCTATAAAGTTCTCGAGGGCACAGCAGCTGCGAGATTTCTGCGGATAATTCACATCATTTTGATAGTGTTAATGGTCTGGTAGTATGTGTGAAGCGCATAAGTGTCACGTGCACGGCCTCTTGGCTCTGTGTAATATCTCTGGCTACTTCCTTTTCAGCGCTGAATTCAAATTCGGAACGAGACAAACCGTGCATCATATGTATATTGCTCAGATTTTCAGCAGGAACGGAGGGGTAAACGCCACAGGTGCGGGGTAACGAGAGGCCAAGGCCGGTACAGGGTACGGCAGAGAGGTACTGAGCAGCGATAGGTACAGAGAAAGCGGCACGGGCAGTGAGACAGCCGGAAAAAGAGAGACGCAAGGCAGAATGAGTCAGGCGTGCACGGGCAAAAGACAAGACAAACACAGCACACACGGAACCAGGCACGGCATAGAGAGAGACATGCACGTGGAGGTACACGACACAGGGACACAGGCACGCACAGAGTGTGATAGGCACGTGGAGGAGCTACGTATGGCAGAGGGATACAGGCACGGCACAGCGGGGGTAGGTGTTCTGATCGGCCTCTTCTGTCTGCCACTCAGCGGACATAGGCTCATCATTAAACGCAGCAGCGCACGAGCAGGCAAGAGTGGTGGGGCCGGTTGGTGGGATATCGACGGATGAGGGAAAATTAATTATTTATAAATTAATTATTTATAAAATTTTCTCTCTGTTGTCTGTCGAAACTCCCCTCAACCCGGTCCCATCCTCCCACAGCTCTTACCTGCACTGGCCGTTCCTGCATTAACGCGAAAGGGATAGGTGGGTGGATATGTGAGTGAAATAGTGGATCGGTGGTTGAGTGAAGGGGTGGATGGATAGATACATGGATAAATGAGTAAAAGGATGGATGTAAGAGTGGATGAGTGAAAGGGAGGAGGGAGGAATGGATGGATGTGTCAACGAGAAGGTGAATACAGGATGAGAGAAAGGATGGATGGATGAGCGAGTGAAAGGATGGATGGACAGGTGCATGGATGAATGGGTGAACAGATGGGTGATGAGTTCGCCTCGTTCTTCCACCGCAAGATCGCCGACATACACAACAGCTTCGGTGCATCAACCACGCACCCTACCACCGAACCAACGCCCCCCCACCACCACCCTCGGCGCCTGGATCCCGGTCAGCACCGAAGACACCGCCCGCACGATGAACACCATCCACTCCGGATCACCAACCGACCCCTGCCCCCACCACGTCTTCAACAAGGCCGACGTCATCATCGCACCCCAACTCCGGGACATCATCAACTCCTCCTTCAACACCGCCACCTTCCCGGAGAGCTGGAAGCAGGCCGAGCTCAGCGCCCTCCTGAAGAAACCAACAGCGGACCCCACCGACCTCAAGAACTTCCGCACCATCTCGCTCCTCCCCTTTCCTGCCAAAGTCATCGAGAAGACCGTCAACAGACAGCTTGCCGCCTTCCTCGAGACAAACGGATCCCTCGACCCCTCACAGTCCGGTTTCCGAGCCAACCACAGCACCGAAACCGCCCTCATCGCAGCCACTGACGACATCAGATATCTGCTCGACAACGGGGACACAGCGGCTCTCATCCTCCTGGACCTCTCTGCAGCGTTCGACACTGTCTGCCACTGCACCCTAGTGCAGCGCCTCAGCAACATCGGAATCCAAGAGAAGGCACTGGAGTGGATCATCTCGTTCCTCGCCGGAAGAACCCAGAGAGTCCGCCTCCCCTCGTTCAGATCTTAGGCCACCGAAGTCATCTGCGGCGTGCCACAAGGATCATCACTCAGCCCAACCCTCTTCAACGTCTACATGAGCCCTCTCGCAGCCATCGCACGCAAACACAACCTCAACATCATCTCCTAGACCGATGACACCCAGCTGATCCTCTCCCTCACAAACGACCGCCAGAACCAGCCTACACGAAGGGATGAAAGACGTCGCCGAGTGGATGAAGAACAGCCGCCTGAAACTGAACTCAGACAAGACGGAAGTCCTCATCCTGGGATCATCGCCCTCCGCCTGGGACGACTCCTGGTGGCCCCCTGCCCTGGGCACCACTCCCAGGCAACCTGGGCTTCATCCTAGACTCCTCCCTCTCGATGACCAGACAAGTCAACGCCGTCTCGTCATCATGCTTCAACACCCTGCGCATGCTCCATAAGATCTTCCGATGGATCCCCCCGGAACCAGAAAGACGGTCACCCAGGCACTCGTCACCAGCCGACTGGACTACGGAAACACCCTCTATGCCGGAACCACAGCCAAACTACAGAAAAGACTCCAGCGCATCCAGAACGCCTCCGCACGACTCGTCCTGGACATCCCCCGACACAGCCACATCTCCGGCTACCTGAGAGACCTGCACTGGCTCCCCGTCAGCAAGAGGATCATGTTCAGGCTCCTCACCCACGCACACAAGGCTCTCCACGACCTGGGCCCCAAGTACCTCAACAACCGCCTGACTTTCTGCACGCCCACCCGCCAGCTACGATCGACCAGCCTCGCCCTCGCCACCATACCACGCATCCGCAGAGCCACCGCCGGAGGAAGATCCTTCTCCTACCTGGCAGCCAAGACATGGAACTCCCTCCCCATCCACCTCCGACTGACCCAGGACCATCTCTCCTTCAGGAAGCAACTCAAGACCTGGCTTTTCGAGCAGTAACGGACCCCCCACACACAGCGCCTTGAGACCCACCGGGTGAGTAGCGCGCTATACAAATTATGTGATTGATTGATTGTTTGAAGGGTAAATGATGGATGATTGGGTGAATCGAGTGAAAGGCTGAATGATTGAAAGGTTGAAAGGGTCGGTGGATGAATGGGTGAAATGATGTATGGTTGAGTGAAATGATGGATGAATGAGGGAACAGGAGGATAGATGAATGCCTGGATAAAAGGGTGGATGAGTGAACGGGTAAATGGATGGATGTGCGAATGAAATCGTAGGCGGATAGATGTGCGAGAAGGTGGATGGATAGATGCATGGATGAATGAATGAAAGGGTGGATGCATGGATAAGAGAAAGGATGGATGAGTGAATGACTGAGTGGATGAATTGATAAGTGAAAGGGTGAATGGATGCATCAATGGGTGGATGAATGGCCTGAGTGAAAGAGTGGATGGATGAGTGAATGGATGGATGAGTGAAAGGGAGGGTAGATAATGGCTGGATGAAAAGGTGGGCAGATGGATAAGTGAATGGATGCATGAATGACTGAGTGAAAGAATGGCTGGATGAGTGAATTGATGTATGGATGAGTGAATGGGTGGATGAATGAGCAAAAGAGTGGATGATGAATGGATGAAAAGGGGTGGATAAATGAAAGGACGGACGAATCAGTGAATGGATGGATATGTTTGACAGATAGGTTTAAAGGTAGATGATAGGTTTGGATCTGGATGGGTGGACAGATGGACGTAATAATGAGAAACTGAATGTTGGATGAAAGACTGAATGGATGACAGAATGTGAAGGGGAAATGGTGATTATCAGTGGGTGGATGGAAGGATGAAAAGATGACTGGGTAGATGCTTGGATGGAGGAGACAAGCAAGCTCTTCTGGGGAGGGTTGCATTGACTTGCTTAGTACCATAAAAGCCTTGGTTCAACGTGGGGGGGGGGGGGTAATTTTCTGGCTGCTCCCTTAACGTTTACAGACACACAAGCACAGCAATGAAAGAAATGAATGCACAGAGGGACAGGCACGCAGAGAGAGAGGGGCACAGCCCATAGAGTGGGATTTGAATACAAAAAGACAGACATATGGGTGGGTTCAGTTTGGTCCTCCAGCATTCAGTCACTGGTAATGTTAATGGTCAATATATGGGAGACTCCGCCTGCCCTCTTCACCTTTTCCAGCCCCCCCCCTTTATTTTATGTTAAGCTACCGGGGTGAGTAGGCTTCCCCAACTTGGAGAAGACAACAAATAAACAGGCGGGCGTAGATGGAGTAACACAACTGCTGCACTCCTTTGGTTAACATCCTTCCTAAACAGTGCAGGAATAGGACAAAAAATACTCCAGGAATCCATAAATTGGGGGCAAAGGTGTGGAAGAGGAAAGGGGAGGAGTCACGAGGGACAGAGTCATTAAAAGCAGAGTCTAACAGTCTACTTAAATTTGTTTTTTTTATTAATTTTGCCTTAAAGAAATTGGCAACAAGGGCAAATGTGGCAGGACATCTGCTGTGGCTTACTTATTTGGTCGGAAGGATGCTTCATTTTAAGTTTCTTGCAGGGTTAAGACACCTGCTGCACAGTGCTTGAAAGGGAAATACAGAAGTGCAGATCCTCCTTGTCCCAGAGTCCTTGTTTGTTGATGAGAAGTGCTGGTACTCTCCCATTAGAAGCATTAGAGCAGTGCTGAGAAGTGCTGGTACTATCCCTTCCAAATTAGAGAAGTGCAGGTACTGAGTACCTGATAGCACCTGCCCATTTAATGCGCTGCTGCTGCAGAGATCTGTGGGTGCCCAGCAATTATCAGGTGTTTATAATAACTGTAGGATGACTCTGATGGTTACTGCAGTTCTCCGGGATTCTGTGTTTTTTCTGGTCACAGTTTTGACTTGCAAAGTAACATACAAAGTTAATATATGTTTGCTGCAAAGCACATCTGTACCAGGCAGATCACAGATTTGTATTTTATTGCTTTTACACAGAAATTATTTTATCTCCAGTTCATTAGATGCAAACCTAATATAGCACAGTGAGCTACGAACCAGCACCAAGGAGCGGCATGCAAACTGCAAGCCAGGGGTTTAGATCTTTATTGTTTTTTTCTCAATCTGTTGTTATACTAAGTTCAAAGTTAATCAACAGGGAGGGATGAGGATTTAAAGTGTCCGTTTCTTTCCCCAAAGTAATCAATTCATAATCAACAGAATTGGACACTTGTTACACTGCTCGACCTTTGGTTCAGTGCAAATAAGGAAACCCTCAGAGAAGTCAATGTATGATTGGAAATTGCGGTATATTGTTTCATCCGCCCCACATTGACATTCACGCAGTTATCATAGGGTTATTCCTATTAGTATGTACTGCTAGCCTCATCCAGAGGCACCTCCAGCCTCGAGTGCAGTGTCCAGAGACAAAAGGACTTTCCCAAAAAAAGTGGTTAAAAAATGAAAATGAGCACCAGAATTTTTTCTATTATAGGGCAGACTTTCATTGGTTAAAAAAATTTATGAATACTCAGTTGTTGGCCGAGTTACTAGGCGAGGCGGTCTGTAGAGCTTTCGTCAGGACTTACATAAAGATAGGACAAACAATATTTACATACACATATAATGCTACTCACACGATTTGTGCGGTAATCCCAAACTCATTGCAATTATATGAGTGTTGTGTTCTTCACGATCTGTCGTGATTGAGAACTCTGCTTCCTGCGGGGGACGCCTTCATGTGCTGCAGAGCCGCATGGAGACTGCACTCCAGCCTTGTGCTGACTCTGCCCCCGGAGTGACGAAAGCTCTACAGACCGCCTGGCCCAATAGAGCTGAAACATGTCGACAACCCTAACCCAGTAATACTACATGGCCTAGTAACTCGGCCAACAACTGAGTATTCATAATTTTTTTTAACCAATGAAAGTCTGCCCTATAATAAAAAAATTTCTGGTGCTCATTTTCATTTTTTAACCACTTTTTTTGGGAAAGTCCTTTTGTCTCTGGACACTGCACTCGAGACTGGAGGTGCCTCTGGATGAGGCTAGCAGTACATACTAATAGGAATAACCCTATGATAACTGCGTGAATGTCAATGTGGGGCGGATGAAACAATATACCGCAATTTCCAATCATACATTGACTTCTATGAGGGTTTCCTTATTTGCACTGAACCAAAGGTCGAGCAGTGTAACAAGTGTCCAATTCTGTTGATTATGAAGTTATACTAAGTTCACCAAGAAGGGTTACTTTGGGTAGTAGTAAAGTCTTATGAGTACCAGTGCTTCAAGATGGAAATACAGAAGTGCTGGTACTCTCTATTTAGAGTACCTATTTGCTCCTGAAAAGTGCTAGTACTCTCCTATTAAATGTATTGCAGCAGTGCCGAGAAGTGCTGATACGCTCCCTTTCAAATGAAAGAAGTGAAGGTACTCAGTATCGGACAGTACCTGCCCATTTAAAGCACTGGTTAGTACAGATAAACCAAATCACTGCAGTATGTCTTTAATGCTGCCTTTGTGTTTCTCTCAGCCATGCACTCTTAACATATAGGTCGATTCCGATTCGGAAAAAAAAAAGGCCGTACGATTTGTATCCGGAGCCCTCTCCGTACGAATCATACCCGTCCGTCCGAGTCGCGAAGTACGATCCGTATTCCGCGAATCCGTCCGAATCGTCGCAATCCGTACGTATTGCAAGGCTGAAACCGTGAACCGTATGACTCAAACACATACCGTACAACTCGTACACATGCCGTACGACCCGACGAGTACGATCCGGACCGGGGTATGAGGACGCGATTCGTACGGTCCATGTCAGGTAAGGGCGAGTCGTACGGAAAAGCACACAAACACATACACACCGTATGGTCCGTACCCCCCATAATCGCAGGGGTACGCACCGTACCCCTGCGATCATTGGGTGTACGAGCCGTACCCCCATTGTACGAACGGTGTACGAGCCGTACCCCCATTGTACGATCGGTGTACGAGCCGTACCCCATGTACGATCGGTGTACGAGACATACACCGATCGTACAATGGGGGTACGGCTCGTAGACCCCATGATCGCAGGGGTACGGTGCGTACCCCTGCGATCATGGGGGGTACACACCATACCCGGGGGGGCCTTTCCGTACCTGTTTCGGCGCGAACTCTGCCTTTATGGCTGTTTTCAGCTCCCGTAGAAAAAGGGTCGTACGGTGCGTACCCGACACGTATCGTACTTGCTGGGTCGTAAAAACCAGCCGCGAACCGTACAGATGTCGCGTACAGCGGGTTCCGAGGGAGAATCGTACGGAGATTAGAGTCGTACTGTGTCTTGTACGACTCGCACGGAGCACGGCTCCTGGTACGAATCGTACTTTGTCGTACGTACGGGACGTTTACAGGTACGATTCGTACGGGGGAAAAAACGCTCCGTACGACGATTCGGAGCGCTTTTTACCGGATCGGAATCAACCCCATAATGTCTACACATATGGATGATATGTGACTCCAGCAACTTATAACCCTCATTGTCTTTTTGTAACATTTCCTGTACATTGATTTACACACCTGTACGATTTATTGTCTTTTGAGTGTGCTGTAAAGCACTCCGACTGGGCAGAGAAGCGCTAGAAAACAATTAATAAAAAAAAACAATTAGTAAGTGTCATTTAAATTGTTATTTGTGTAATTACTCATACACACGGATACAACTAGCTTTCCTTCAGTGCAGTGAATGAACATCTTTTACGGGGAGCGGGGAAATTGAGTGAACAAACATCTTTTACAGGGGGGGGAATTGAACAAATTCAAAAACCTGCCTTCAAATTCTAGTTTCTCTAAAGTACTTGTGAAGTGATAAGCTGTTTACCTTTGTTTCCTTCCAATGGATTGACGTCGCCCTGCCAGGATGATACCTGAACAAAAGAAGGGCTAATGGCCCTTGAAATCTGGCTTTTGTTTTAGACCCGGGTGGAGGTGGAAATAAGAAAACCCACACACTGCCTGCTGGTTGCTGCTCTGAACAGAAATCACACAACGTGTGGACACTGCTGAATTGTGTATCAGTGGTGGAAAATAACACCAGGACATATTCAGCATATTTCACTGGGTCAGTCAGATCCGAGAAATATCTGCAGCAACTGGGATCTTCCCGGATCCCACTAATTTCTTGCACTGTTCCTATAGATAATACCAGAATAAGAATTGGTAAAGCCAGTGGTCTGGCCTTGCATTTTTTTTATTTATGCATTTTTTGCAAACATATGCAACATGAAAAAAAGGAAAATACCAGAAATATCAAAATAAAGGAGAAGCCCCACAGGCCAGTTTCACCAGTCCAAACACTGAAGTGCACATTTTTCAAGTGACTGTGCAGATGTGTATTCACCATTGCTGTCACTCACGGTGCAAGAGAGTCAATGGATGAAGTGAGCTGACCCATTGCCCCAAGATATTGGCTGTAGTGGGCGGAAGCAACTTGAGGATGGCACTTGATCAGGCTGATGGGTGAGGAGGTCTGACAGAAAGCTACTGCATGTATGTGTGTGTGTGTATATATATATATATATATATATATATATATATATATATATATATATATATATATATATATATATATATATATAAAAATCCAATTTCTTTTATGAAATTGGATTTTTTATATATATAAATATATATATATATATATATATATATATGAAGCAAGCTTTTCAATAAAGAAAAAAAGAAACCAGAGGGGGTGTCAAGGGAACAGCAGGTTTTAATGCATTGCTGGCAGTGGCGGTAGATGCATTTCGGCGATAACAGCCTTCCTCTGTACCCTGCACTGCAGTTCTTCCCAAATGCTTCTCAGTCCCGTTAAAAATGATCGCCTGCACTACATACTCCTCCCCCTTATGTAGTCGACACACCTGGGCAGTTCAATTGAAGTCCCGTGAACTACCATTCCCAGCATGCACAGTCTCGGCGATACTGGGTCGGTGGCGTGGGCGAGCAGGTTTAAGACCGTAGGTCAGTGCAGACTCCAGGTGAGTGGGAACAACTCCTTTGCAGCTCCTCAAAATCACGAGCGTGCCCCTGCATATATGTGTGTGTGTGTGTGTGTGTGTATATATATATATTTTTTTTTTAATATATATAAAAAATCCAATTTCATATATGAAATTGGGTTTTTTATATATATATATATATTTTTTTTTATATATATATTTATATATATAAAAAATCCAATTTCATATATGAAATTGGATTTTTTTAATATATATATATATATATATATATATTTAAAAAATCCAATTTCATATATGAAATTGGATTTTTTTAATCTTGAAAACATGAGGCTGGCGGAGACTACTAAAGCTTTCTCTAGGCCAGACCTAAGAACAGCATGGGTTAAGTGAACCCTATACCAATTATTGAGCATTTACCACTAATACAATAATTGATGAGGTAGATAAAAAACCTGATGTATATCAGTCCTACTAGAGAAAGGCGAGTCACTAAAAATCTTTGATAGAACCTATGAGCTGTACACCATTGCGATGGGTGGATGGTACCCTCTTGGAACAGGTGTGTGTAAGTGTTAGTTATCATTAGGTGACTTACAGCAAGCAGGCGTCACTCATGCTCTGGCAATGTTAGAAGGGATTCTGCATAGATGAGAATGTACTAGAGCCTGGACCCAGAAGCTCCTCTTATGCTTTTGGGTGGGTGCCTGGACTACCCCATGGCAGTGGTGGTGATTCCAGTGGTGGGCTGCACTTCTATAGGCCTGTCCTGCCAATGTACAGGAGTGCGGCAAACCCAGGTAGCAGGAAGCAATGGCGTAGCAATAATACCATGGGCAATGGAACAGGCAAGGTAAATGGACCACTCGTCCACTGGCTGGACAGTAAAATACAGCCATAAGTTCTGTGCATTGGTTTCCTAGTAACCCCGGGCATGTGCTTCACTGCATCTGCTGCATTATTGATAGCTACGTCCCTGGCAGGAGTGCTAATTTTTTTCATTTACAGATCCATGTCAGATCGGTACATAAAAAGTGGCACCCATGTCATTTTGTAGGTACGCATGCACAATGAAGCTTGTGGTAACACACATCATCATGCATTTGCATGCCTACAAAATGACGCAGTCATTTCGGCTGTGTAATCGACCATATTATTATTTATTTTTTTGGGGCCATGCTGCATAGCATCTTGCTGATGCTGAACAGCATTGCAAAAACATCATTGGCAAAGCCAATAGGCCCCAAAGACAAGACCTATTTGCTTTGTCAATGGTTGTTAAATGTGCTGTTTTTAAGTGTGTACATGACATCTTAACATTGTACCTGCCTGCGATTTGAGGTCTTAGCTTTGCAAACTGAACTACATATACCACAGTGCATTGCAGGAGGACTAGTGCAACCTGTGACATTTCAAGCCGAACAATCTGAGATCCTTCAAACCCCAAATTAAGGCCACGCCTGCCACCTACTTCGATCTGATAAAATCCCTGAGAAAGCTATTAAAATACCTGCCTCTGGACGCAAGGGCACTGTACATGCACTTATCACTTCCAGGCTAGACTATGCCAACATACTCTCTTTAGGTGCCCTATAGAGTCTACTGGCCCGGCTGCAGCGTGTACAAAATGCCACTGCAAGGTTTATTATGAATATCCCCAACGTCAGTCTATCAGATCAGGGCTCAAAGAACTACACTGGCTTCCAATCAACTCCAGGATAAAGTTCAAAACTCTCTTGACCCCTCACAGAGCCCTCCACCAAAGGGGTCCCGGATTTATCCAAGTCTAGCTTCATCCCTACTCCCCTGAAAGGGCTCTCCATTCCTCTAATCTCAACTTCCTGTGCATCCCTGGGTATCGAGCCAGAGCAGGGGGGCAGTCATTCTCGGTTCTTGCACTGAGTCCCTGGAATGCCCTCCCTCTTTCATATACCTTCTGAAACCCTGTTTAAAGCACAGTTGACAACTGTGCTGTTCGGTGATTAAGGCTCTCTGTTTTCCGTTTTTACGGATTTTTTTTACAGATAAATACAGACAGAAAACAATGTGTTTTCTTTCTGTATTTATTTTTAAAAGTGGATAAATACAGAAAATTGTGCTTTTTTAAAGTAATTCTCCGTGCAGTCTTTCATAAATTATAGGCCGCAGCCAGCAGATGAACAGCAAGGGAAATTAAAAAACAGGATGAAATTTCTTTAAATAACAGAATGTCAACATACATTAATGGTATAATGCTAGTATTTACCAGTGGACTTAGTTATGAAATATTTGAAAGCTTAAATAGCTAAAAAACGACAGACATCATAGTATGAGTGCGTGTCTATTAGTTAAATAGATACGGAAATGTACAGTTTTCCAACTTCATATATACGAAAAACAAAAAATAAATATGGATAAATACAAATAAAATGGCCAAAAAATAAACATGGATAAATACAGACGGAAATGGCCAAAAATAAATACTATAAAACCGGGAGCCCTAGCTATAATTACCCTCACTCCTACCTGTTCTCGCTAGCGCCAGGACGCTTCTGTCATAATTGAAAGGGTCCATTCTAAAGCGGAAGTACGTCCTATTTCAGTTATTTGAACCAATGGCATAGGCAGTGCATAGCATTTCAATGCAGTAATATATATACTGGAAGAAAGGCACCATCAATTAACACAAATGTTCCTCAACTAAGACTGAGAAAAATAAAACAGGGAATGTGTGTGTGGAGATTTCCATTTGGCCTCAGCAAGTATTTGACTTCCAAAATAACCAACAAAAGTAAATTGAACTGCATCTACCACAATGCATAGCAGGTGGACTGGTGAAACATGTGAGTGTGTGACCCACACCCTCAGAGAAGTTTGAAAGGGCTGCTACTTAGCAGAGGGAAAGTCCAATATAGATTGTTTGAGCAAAGGACACACAGCTCACATGGCATTTGAGCTGAGTAGTATGCAAGCAGCATGGAAGCAACCGCAAAGAGGGTTCTCCTCTGAAGAATGTCCAAAACCATGAAGCATGTGTCGGGAAGTTTCCAGAATGACTGTGCATATATTTAACTAAAAATAACTGAATTGTGAGTAAAGCTGCAGTGATTCCTTCTTCCAGATGTTTAAAATGACTCTTTCTGTGGAAGAAGGAAGTCCTATACTCATTGTCTGAGACAGCAGCAGTACCCATGCTTCCTTTGAAATTTCACCATAGTAACATATAAGCAGGGGTGTAAAGCAGGCCTCTGCACCACCTCTTGCGCAGGCAGGAGCCCCACCCCTTCAGAGGCTACCCCCTTCAGCCCAAGGCCAATAAATATCTGTGAGATTTCGGACACTCGGGGGTCCCTCCTCACATGCTTCAGGGGCCCCCGATCCAGTGGTTAATTTGTCAGCAAATAAGTGGCGGGCTCTCGGCAGGAGGCCGCTTGCATCAGCCAATTGCTCCTATTAGTGCTGCCTATAACCAAACCAACTACTAACCTTGAAACCCTACAATTGGGGAGATGATGTGGCTTAACGGCCAGAGCTGGCGACTTTGGAGCTGGGGAGTCAGGTTCGAGTCTCGGCGTAGGCTCAACATCCTGTGATTCTGGGCAAATCACTTAATCTCCCTGTGCCTACCAAAAATGAATGTGTTCTTAATTGGTGCTCATGAAAAGCGCTCCAAAACCTTTGGGTCGAGTTCGTGCTATATGGTGTTAACGATTAAGTGCCGGTCCTGAGACCCGGAAACCACTGGCTCAAATTAAGCACTGTTCCCATCATTTTTCGTTGTGCCAATGTTTGTAAACTGTGTGTTTAGGTATATCCAATCTCTGATAAATGGACAAAAACATGAATGACGTGTCGAGCAATTTACATAATGTCTGACAAAAATTTTGATTTTAAAAACAACTCAAATGTTAGTAAACTGAAATGCATCAATATAAGGCTTGGTGGCAGGACTGATGTAAAGTGTGATGGCAAGACACACAATGTGAGAGGCTCTTGTTTTATGCCTATGTGTAGGGTGCTGGCTGGTCTGTGAGAACCACTGGGTGCTCCCTAGGCAGCCGGAGTTCATCCTAATGGGCTGAAGGACCACGACCCTCATGTTTTGGCACTATAAAGAATGTCTGTATGACTGACCCAAGGTCAGTTTGACAGACATTCTTTATTAATGCACAGGCTCCTGGCTGCCTGAGCTGAACTTTGCCGGGCTGAAGATGTCACAGCTTCTGTGGGTGTGATATCTACAGCTTGACAAAGCACCTTGTGGCCCTCCCCCTCGTAATAAGGGGGCGCGTCACTGATTGCCTCGGACCTGGGTGCTTCAGTACTAAGCCCTGAAGTGCCCAGGTCGGAGTGTCAATTACTGACACTTCATCACAGAGTGGTGGGTTCTATACAGCTAGGAGGTTATTTAGGTTTTCCAGAATTTCCAGGCGCACAACCAGAGTACCCGTGAGGTAATAGGAAAAGTTACTCAGTAGTTAGTATAGGCAATGAGGCGAACGGTAAATCCTCACAACCGTTCAGGGATGGACCAAGATTGACCCATACGAAACATAAGAAAACAACAATGCCCCTGCGCTATACAAAAATAGATATGTAATTTTATAGTTTCAGTACTGTCAGTAGAACAAACATTAGAGCACCACCAAAATCAGTAGACACTTAAACATTCGGCGAACAGGTTTGACAGAATAGAGGTATCAATAAGTTCCGTTGTTGGTGTGATAGTTCTGTTTATTGTTCCTACATAGGGGCCAACACGTGTTTCATCGCAGGGAAACAGACTGCGAATCTTCAGGGCCTCATGGGTGAAGTGCGTAAACACATCGGTTTAGCTGTAATATGTAATCGTGTTTCCGGAGTTTCCAAGACGTATGTGAATCAACCACAGAGTGGTGGGTTGTCAGGAGTCTCACTGACCCCATCCCACTCATGATGAGTAAGGGTCTGCTGCCTCCCTCATTGGCTGATCTAAGGTCAGCCAATGAGGGAAGGCAGCAGTCCCAATCCTCCTGGGACCTCCGAGACTTGGGACTGCTGTCATCCCTCACTGGCTGAATTTAGGTCAGCCAATGAGGGACGGCAGCAGCTCCAACCCTCCTTGAAACTCTGTGGCAGAGTTGCACCGGTAAGTAGGATTTTATTTTTACCATTTGGTGCATGTGTGCGGGCATAAATATATGGGAGTGAGTGTTGTTAATGGATGTGTGTATGTGCATGCATGTGTGAATGCATGAGTGTTTATGTGTGCGTTTGTCCCAACACTCCCTTACCTGCTAATAGTACAGGCCGCCACTGTCTCTAGGAACACAGAAGATCCTCCAAAAAGGGCAGCTGGTATACCCAAGTACTCGGAACAGCAAAACATTACACCAAACAGCTGGAGAGGAGATGGAGCACCAGCAAGGACACTGCCGATGGGACAGCCTTCAAGACCTCCCTCAACCTCTACCACCACCTCCTGAGGGCAACAGAGAAGACAGCCCTAGCCCCATACATTGAAACCAACAGCAAGGAACTATTCAACATCTTTATGCAGTTCTCCAACCTGTCTTCCAGTGAAAACAACATCACCCCCTCACAAGAGCTCTGCGACTACCTCGCCGGCTTCTTCCACGACAGGATCGCAACTCTATACAGAAACTTCGAACCCCAACCCACACCCATTGACTTCCCCAACCGATAGGCCCTCACCGAAACCATAAATGAACTGACGAGCCTGGAACTAGCTCTCCACCCGGGACACAACCTCCATCAGGAATTCCATCCATTCTGGAGTTCCCACAGACCCATGCCTGCACCACTTCTTCAACCTCGGAAGCCACATCATCAACCAGGAACTCACCACTTTGCTTATTTATTTATTTGTGGTTTTTGTAGAGCGCAACACTCATCCCAAGGGATATCTCGGCGCTTATACCAAACAGGGACTACTGATGACAGATGCTGAGAAAGTTATTTATTTATTTATTTTAAATTGGGGAAGAGGTGGGTTTTCAACTTTTTCCAAAACTGGAGATAATTTGTAGTATGTCTCAGGTCAATAGGGAGTTCATTCCACCTTTTTGCTGCCAGGTAGGAAAAGGAATGACCACCTGAGCTGAGCTCGTCATGAGCGCAGAAGGGGTTAATGTTTGAGCTATGAACTTCTGCAAAATTAGTCTTTCACTTACTCTTGTGAATTTAAAGAGATCAGACATTGCGGCCTAAATTAACCGTTGTGAACACTGTAAACAAAGAGTAACTGGGTACATTTCTTGAGTTTCTCAAGATGTTTTTAGGGTCTGATAAGGGTTTGTATCTTTTTCTCACTACTAAATACATTCCTCTTGAACCATTCATGGGAACATTGGGGATTTACACCGCATGTCCTGGAGCGCTCCATTGGTTATTATCAGAACAAAACATCTACTTTCCACTGGAATTGGAAGTCTGAATATCACACTTGTATAATGCCTAAAACTATAATTGCATTTTTGTGTTTCATTTATCACCCACCTTTTCTTTATTTTTCAATAAAGGATACACCTTCTATAAACTTGCTAGACATGGTTTGGCACCAATAATTAAAATCTTTTTTTAACTTCGAAATACATTATTTTTTACATTTCCATATCCCAAATAACATTAATATCTTGGTTATACAGTTGCCCAAGTCAGTAAAATACATTGATTAATTCTCATACGTTATGCATATTTCGATAGGTGGATAGATACATCTGCAGCATCTTTCGCAGAAGTTGGTGCTGGATATACCGTGACCATTTCATAGTCTGGGTATTACACCTACGTTTGGTGTTATATGACTATCATTGTAAGTGGCCACAGGTCAAGTCAGTAGGGGCGATGAGAGGTAAGGAGGCGAGTGGTTTCTTGATGAATTTGTTCTACTGAGTCATGTTTACCAACAATGAGACTTAGCTACTTTCAAACAAAGTGGAAATGTTTTTGAAGGTGTTGGAAATTTGGAAAACTTGCAACGATTTATATAATCTTAAAATTTAATGAATTCGTTGAAAGATTTCGTTAAACATTGATGCTTAATAAACAATGTCGTTCAACAGACATAGTTTATTTGGCATTAAAGAGTTGGATTGGAAGTTGCAATGATGTTGAGGAGTTATAGAACAATGGCATGTTTTGTAACTGGTGAGTTTTCTTTTGTGTTGTCGAAGAGGTATGTGATGTTTTCCTGGCAAGGGAGTAGGGTTGCTTTCATCGTATCTTGTTTACAGTGGTTGAAATTATTTTACTTGGTAGCAGAGAAGGTCAGAGGTCAGTTTGGAGGAGAATTGTTAATGGAGGGGCCTGAAAAGAATGCAATTGGTTGAGTGATACCTACAGAGATCCATGCAATGAAAGTACTGTTAGGCCTGAAGAGAACTGTTGGATAGCACGGCTAGACTTGTTCCAGCATCTGCTTCAACTGTTAGAACATTCCCCAAGATGATGGCTTATAAATTGTTCACTTCTTTCTTCATCTTTCACATAGCCAATGATCATTCATATTCAAAACTCTCCCATCCATAGTGCGGATTAAATTACACAATGTTTCCAATAACTTACTCAGTTCCGAAAATGTTCACATGGCATCAATGACTCTATAAGATATGTCAGTCTTAGCCCATTAGCCTCTTTAACATTCATGTATTTGACTGCTTTTGTCATATTATAAAAAACCCTGATACCTATGCTGTTTACAAAGCTCTCTACCTACCAGAAAACCCATTCACAAAAAAATCCACCATGGGCACAATGTGGTGTACGGCTTCTTTCTCCAAAAAACCACCAAATGGCATTAACCTTTCAATGAATACAGTTCTTCAATGTTTCCAATGCCAATGTACCAACTGTTCACACTTCTTTAATTTTATATTGACCCATTCAACCAGCCCATTGGATTTGAATGATGCAAATCAGTGATCTCATTCCAAACGCCACAGCACTGTAAGAAAACGTCTACTTATGTAGAGGTGAAATTCACACTGTTGTCCATCAGAATCGTATTTGAAAATCAATCCTGGAACTGTATGTAGAGGATAGATATCTGCAGATATCTTGGGCTCCAGCAATATGTAATAGGGAAGCCGAAGAACTACCATATACTATGGAGTCAAAATCAACACATCGAAAGTTCTCATGATGTCAAATTCATCTATTTTCCAGGGCCATTGAGGCAAGCATTTAGGGATCATTGGCTTACAGTCATCCTCTACTCGTTATCATTAGTTAAACTTTGCACTTACTTTGTAGTTACTAGCTCGACATCTTTTCCGACGTTCTGGGGCGTAGCTACGGGGGTGGTGCTTGGGGTGTTTTACATCCCTAATAAATGTATTATTTAATAAATAGTTGGGTACAGAGCTTGCAGTCAGGTATGGTAAGGTATCTTTCGGATTTCACCTGGGATTTTTAAATTCTCTTGCAGACAAAAACACACACACGCACAATTTTGAAGGTCTTTAAATCACGGTTATTTACAAAATACTGTGTTTTAAGTATCCCTCACAATCCACATTCCTTCCCCTTTCCACTGCCCCCCATGCACTGCTTCTCATAATGAATAACATGATATTATAGCGAGATTGTCGGAAACTCTGAAGCTCACCCCCTCCCCCAGTCTTGAACAAACTACACCCCTGCACACACCAGACCACCAAAATAAGGACAGCATGTTGCCATTCACATGATCAGCACGAGCTATTCCCACCATCCTCCCGGAATAAATGTAGAGAAACTATGCCATCCTTGCTGATTAACTTGTCATCAACCAGACTGAACCTGTCACTCACCATCCTGAATGTGTGATCCATCGCTTTACCCTTCCTCAGCTAAACACGTAACCACACATCTGAGAAAGTACACAATCTTCCCTCTCTTACTTTTCCACTACGTCTTCCTCTTCTGTTGTTAAGAAGCTATTCTCAAGCCCTTCTTCGCTAGTATTTTACTCTCACTGGACAATTGTGACAAACATTCTGCAGCTAAGTTCTTAAATGCTGGCACAAATTTGACATCAAAAGTGGGCTCTTCTAAGTAGATCCATGTAAAGACGATGGAGGTGAGGAGAAAAGGCTTACTCAGACACAGCACACGGCAGCTACTGTCCAAAGACAGCAAGAGAGGGATGGCAAATGCCAGACCTTCAAACACAGATCCAAAAGGTAGCATGATAGAAGGCCATTTACAGACATGAACAGCCTAAGAACTTGTACAACAACCTTATAGCACATACATGAGTCAAACATAAACACCCAATTAAAATACATTGCCGGGAAAAAACGAATAACATTTGTAAGAAACTCCAGAGATATTAAAACTTCTCCCACTAAAAGAAAGAAAGGGTGTGTGGGGTGCATAGTGGAAGGATAGCTTCTTCTTGGAAACTCTCTAGCTCATTAAGACTTGAAAATTGTGCAACATCACTTGTTCTCCTCCACTCACTCTTCCAGTAAGTACAGATTGAGAAACACCGCACCCTTGAACTTGCACCTTAGTTCTTCTGTCACCCACCCCAGTGGGTGCGCTCCCGTCAGGCACTTAAATGAGAATCAGCTTGCTACACACAATCTAAAGCAATTACCCAGCTTCAGTTTCATCAGTCACCGCCTTGCACTCTGATGAGACAACAATCACTCATTTATGTTTAGTAAAAAAAACAACTAACTTTTTCTGACCCTAACGGGCTTGTGATTTCTAGCCACAGCATCAATGAAATCTTCAAACAGTTTAACTGCTCATCACTTAATATTAGAAAAAAATGTTGTCCATCAGCCATTTGAAATAACCAGATGCCCACTTGTTCATATCTACAGAAATATCATTTAGTTCCATACTCATTAACCAATATGGACTTGTAAAGGGCACTGGCATCTATTTTGCAGCAACTAAACCCCCCTTAAACAATTGCCATGATTTGAACCTGATTTCAATTCATAAAACTACAGAAATAATTTTACATTAACCATGGTTTTAAAATGTACATTCCAGTTGAATGATATTCTACATTGCAGTACTGAAAATACGTGTCCAGTGGTAGCTAGGCCAACCCTAGTAGACTCATACAATACCCCCAAAGGTTTTTAATTTTTTGACCTACTAATTCGCTAAACAAAGAATTGATCTCTGTTTTTCCTAAATGGTTATTTTGTACATAGTTGTGGTGCTAACATTTAATGGTTTAATGATATATATATATATATATATATATATATATATATATATATATATATATATTACCTACTGGCCATGGGCGTCCGCAGAAATTTTTCCAGGGGGGGGCAACATTTTTACTTCATCACCATCCTCCGACATAATTGAGCACAAGTATTAAATAAACAAATAAAAAATCTAATTAAACAAAAGAGCTTAAATAACAAAAGAAACCCATGGGGTGGGAGAAATATCATGTAAGGCTTCACAGCAGATTACCTGGCAACCACAATGAAACAGAGGAAAAAATAAACAAGCAATGGCATAGCCAATAGGTCTCGCCTTTGGGACCTTATAAGTGTTTAGCCATGCAACACTTGATGTTGTTGCACCAAGGATATTGTACTGGACAACTAAACACTTATAAGGTCCCAAAGGGGAGACCTATTGGCTATGTCAATGCTGTTTTTTTTTTTAATGACAAGCAGTGCTATAGGGCCCCGGCTGCCACTTAGTCCACCACATCCCACGTAGATGCTGCAGCCATCTTTGAATGGTTTTAAAGCCAATTTAAAAGCTGTCACCAGTGTATGTTAATCCCTATCTCAACTGTGAGACTGCTCTCCTGCTTCCCAATTCTATTAAATACAAATTATGTAAAAAGAGCATCCCATTCTGAGCTACACAGCTCATCCTACCCACGTTTCATGCGCAGATTTGAAATACTGATGGTTTAGGCTTCCCGGAATTCAACTGGTTGAGAGGTGGACAGGTGTAGAGAGGTAGAGAGACAGAGGTAGAGAGAGGTAGAGGGAGAGGTAGAGAGAGAGAGGTAGAGAGGTAGAGGTAGGTAGAGAGAGGTAGAGGTAGAGGTAGGGAGAGAGAGATAGGTAGAGAGAGAGGTAGAGAGAGAGGTAGAGGTGTAAAGGTAGAGAGAGAGGTATAGAGAGAGAGGGAGGGGTAGAGAGAGAGAGGTAAAGGAGGAGAGGTAGAGAAAGAGTTTGAGAGGTAGAGGTAGAGGTAGAGAGAGAGTGGTAGAGGGAGAGGTGGAGAGGTAGAGAGAGGTAAAGAGGTAGAGAGAGAGAGGTAGAGAGAGAGAGGTAGAGAGAGAGAGGTAGAGAGGGAGAGGAAGGGAGAGAGGAAGAGAGAAAGGTAGAGAGGGAGGTAGAGAGGGGTAGAGAGAGAGAGGTAGAGAGAGGTAGAGGTAGAGAGAGAGAGAGGTAGAGAGAGAGAGGTAGAGAGAGAGGTAGAGGTAGAGAGGTAGAGAGGTAGAGAGAGAGAGAAAGAGAGAGAGAGAGAGAGGTAGCGAGAGAGAGGTAGAGAGAGGTAGAGAGAAGAATGGTAGAGAGAGATGTAGACAGAGAGGTAGAGGTAGGGAGAGAGAGGTAGAGGGAGAGAGGTAGAGAGAGAGTGGTAGAGGGAGAGGTAGAGAGGGAGAGAGAGGTAAAGAGGTAGAGAGAGGTAGAGAGAGAGGGAGGAAGAGAGAGAGGTAGAAAGAGAGGTAGAGAGAGAGGAAGAGAGAGGTAGAGAGAGAGGTAGAGAAAGAAGTAAAGAGAGAGGTAGAGAGAGAGAGGTAGAGGTAGAGGTAGGGAGAGAGAGAGAGGTAGAGAGAGAGGTAGAGAGAGAGAGAGAGGTAGAGAGAGAGAGAGGGGTAGAGAGAGAGAGGTAGAGAGAGAGAGGTAGAGAGAGAGGAAGAGAGAGAGGTAGAGAGGTAGAGAGGTAGAGAGGGGTAGAGAGAGAGGTAGAGAGAGAGAGGTAGAGAGAGAGGTAGAGGCAGGGAGAGAGAGAGAGGTAGAGAGAGAGAGGTAGAGGGAGGTAGAGGTAGAGATGTAAAGGTAGAGAGAGTGGTAGAGGGAGAGGTAGAGAGGGAGAGAGAGGTAAAGAGGTAGAGAGAGGTAGAGAGAGAGGTAGAGAGAGAGAGGAAGAGAGAGGTAGAAAGAGTGGTAGAGAGAGAGATAGAGAGGGGTAGAGGGGGGTAGGGAGAGAGGTAGAGAGAGAGGTAGAGAGAGAGAGCGAGAGAGCGGTAGAGAGAGAGAGTGAGGGAGAGAGAGAGGTAGGGAGAGAGAGAGGTAGAGAGAGAGGTAGAGAGAGAGGTAGAGGTAGAGAGATGTAGAGAGGTAGAGAGAGAGAGGTAGAGAGAGAGAGAGCGCTAGAGAGAGAGGGAGGTAGAGAGAGGTAGGGAGAGAGAGAGGTAGAGAGAGAGAGAGGTAGAGAGAGAGAGAGGTAGAGATAGAGGTAGAGGTAGAGAGGTAGAGAGAGGTAGAGAGAGGTAGAGAGGTAGAGAGAGGTAGAGAGAGGTAGAGAGAGAGAGGTGGAGAGAGAGGTAGAGAGCGGGAGGTAGAGCGAGAGAGATAGAGAGAGAGAGGTAGAGAGGGAGAGGTAGAGCGAGAGAGGTAGAGAGAGAGAGAGAGGTAGAGAGACAGGTAGCAGGTAGAGAGGTAGAGAGAGAGAGGTAGAGAGAGGGGTAGAGAGAGAGGTAGAGAGAGAGGTAGAGAGAGAGCGGTAGAGAGAGAGAGAGGAAGAGAGAGAGAGGTAGAGAGAGAGGTAGGGAGAGAGAGGTAGAGAGAAAGAGGTAGAGAGAGGTGGAGAGAGAGAGGTGGACAGAGAGGTAGAGAGCGGGAGGTAGAGCGAGAGAGATAGAGAGAGAGAGGTAGAGAGGGAGAGGTAGAGAGACAGGTAGAGAGAGAGAGGTAGAGAGACAGGTAGAGGTAGAGAGGTAGAGAGAGAGAGGTAGAGAGAGAGGTAGAGAGGGGTAGAGAGAGAGGTAGAGAGAGAGGTAGAGAGAGAGAGAGAGAGCGGTAGAGAGAGAGAGAGAGGAAGAGAGAGAGAGGTAGAGAGAGAGGTAGGGCAAGAGAGGTAGAGAGAAAGAGGTAGAGGTAGAGAGGTGTAGAGAGGTAGAGAGAGAGGTTGAGAGAGAGAGGTAGAGAGAGAGAGGTAGAGAGGGAGATAGAGAGAGAGGTATGGAGAGAGGTAGAGAGAGAGAGAGGTAGAGAGAGAGAGGTAGAGAGAGAGAGAGAGAGGTAGAGAGAGAGGGGGTAGAGAGAGAGAGGTAGGGAGAGAGAGAGAGGTAGAGAGAGAGAGGTAGAGATAGAGAGCTGTAGAGAGGTAGAGAGAGGTAGAGAGAGAGGTAGAGAGAGAGAGAGAGGTAGAGAGAGGTGGAGAGAGAGGTGGAGAGAGAGAGGTGGAGAGAGAGAGGTGGAGAGAGAGAGGTAGAGAGAGAGGTAGAGAGAGAGAGATAGAGAGAGGTGTAGAGAGAATGGTGTAGAGAGGTAGGTAGAGATAGAGAGGTAAAGAGAGAGACGTAGAGAGAGAGGTAGAGAGAGGTAGAGCCACGTAGAGAGAGGTCGAGAGGTAGAGAGAGGTAGAGAGACGTAGAGAGAGAGGTAGAGAAGTAAGAGAGGTAGAGAGGTAGAGAGAGGTAGAGAGGTAGAGAGAGAGGTAGAGAGAGAGAGGTAGAGAGAAAGGTAGAGAGAGAGAGGTAGAGAGAGAGGTAGAGAGGTAGATTGGAGAACCTAGCATTTCCAGAGCATTAAAGGCTCTACTCATTTGTAACGTCATTCCTTTCACTGCACATCCTGCTTTATGTAAATAACTAGACCCCTTATATACAAAAGGATGTTGTGGTCATAAAGCTTACAATTTGCAGCATCATCACATCACAGTGGTTGCTACTGATGTTTTTTACCCCTTCCTAGGGCCCCTGCAGCTCCACTCTTCCTTAGCTTGAAAATGTGCCCCCCCCCGAAATTTGACTCTAGGTGCGCCTCTGCTTCAAGCTGTGGGAGCAGCCAGGCCCGGACCTTCTCTCTTGCCCCTCAGGAGCAGTTTTACCGCTCATCAAGCAGGACCGTCATTGCAAGCGCTTTCTCACGCTTTTAAAATTGACGGCCCTGCAGACAAACACCACTGTCTGTGGGGGCTGTCAATAACCGGTGTTCCAGGGGGGGGCAAGTGCCCCCTCTTGCCCTCCCCTGCGGACGCCCATGCTACTGGCGGTCGCCAGTAGGTATATATAGTTAGGATTTTTTCTCTATGGGATTTTTGAAAATTCTATGTCTAATAACTTTGGCGTTTGTGTACGGAATTGGCTGAAATTTTCAGGAAAATGGAACATTTTGTTTCTGAGCAGCCACTGAAAATTTGGGGGGGGTTTGTCAAGGGGGGGCTGAGAAAAAGGGGGGTCCCAAAACGTGTTTTTAACATTGAGTTTTCCATAGGGCGGTTGGCCTCACTTTTAGCCCGAACGGCTGAATGGATTTGCACGAAACTTGGCAAAATTGTAGGGACTGGTAGCCCGATGTGCCTTTGCTAGGTCTCAATATATGTGCTGCAGTGGATTTTGAGAAATTAACGTTCAAAAAAAGATATATATCTGTAACAGCGGACCGGGCAGCGCTCCAGTTCGCGTACTTTTCGCGTTACGGAGCTTTGTGAAGCGAAGCTGATTAGTTCTCCGGCGTCTGTAAACATTCCAAACAGTCCGTAGCGGCCGCCATCTTGTCTCTCGGTAGGATCGAGAGACAAGAGGAGGCCAAAGCGAAGGGGCAAATGACCATAAGGGGGCATAGTAGATCCTCCCTGACCCCCTAGGTTTGATGTGGAGGTTTTAAAAGGGCCCCGGGGGCAAAAAAAAATAATAATAATAATAATCGAACGGCTGAATGGATTTGCACGAAACTTGGCAAAATATTAGGGACTGGTAGCCCGATGTGCCTTTGCTAGGTTTTAATATATGTGCTCCAGTGGATTTTGAGAAATTAACGTTCAAAAAAAGATATATATCTGTAACAGCGCTCCGCTTCGCGTACTTTTCGCGTTACGGAGCTTTGCGAAGCTGATTGGTTCTCCGGCGTCTGTAAACATTCCAAACAGTCCGTAGCGGCCGCCATCTTGTCTCTCGGTAGGATCGAGAGACAAGAGGAGGCCAAAGCGAAGGGGCAAATGACCATAAGGGGGCATAGTAGATCCTCCCTGACCTCTTAGGTTTGATGTACCATTTTGCCAAGTTTGGTGTAATTCCGTTCAGCCATTCAGGCTGTAGACGTATCTAAATGTCCTATGGAAAATTGCATGGGGAAAACACATTTGAAAGTGTTGAAAATTAGAACCAATTAAAATGTTACTTTGGTTTTGTATTTGTGTGTGATGAAAGTTAATTGGTTATGTATATATCTAAAATGAGAGGAAACCACAGCCATTTTGTGATACTACTGTCTGAGGTATATTTGTGAGGAATTTTTGGTGCTCAATTTCTGGTGTTTGATTTACACAGTACTAACACTTCTCCTACTTTTAAAAAGGTGAGTTGTTAATTTGTAAGGGGAACTATGTTGTACACTTTAAGATAATTTGAAAAATGTTTTCTGTTATTTATTTACAGTCCTTCTGTTATACTAAATACTTGATAAAGTTAGTTTTATATTATGTATTACTAAAAACGATAAATGAAAGTGATTATTTTTTTCTGCAATTTACAGCAAGCAATTTCAAAATAAAATGGCTCACAATGAAGAGACCGTGGCAATTTCTTTTGAATTATCCACTACATTTATTGAAATTGACAGCACCAATAATGAAATATTCTCACAAGGAGGAGATGACTTGATTGATTTTTTTGATCAATCTCTTGATGGCGAATTTATCGAATGTTTGGAGACCATAGAGTCACAAGAATCATCATTGCAGACTTTTCATGAGGAGATTCCTGATGAGATGATTGAAGAGGAAATTCCTGATGAGGACATGTTACTAGTTCTTTCAAATTTTGAAAATTCAGAAGAATAAATTTATATTTAGAAATCAAAAATTGTTTGAGACATTATTCATTTTTATTTTTAATTTATGAGGTTGTAGCGAAGTGATTGTAGTATAAAATGAGACTTATAGTATAGAGTGCAACATTTTTATGTTACATGGTAAGTTTACTCATATTTACTTTCCTTGTCCCACTATATTATCTCCAATGTGTATTTGACATCTCTTCTTCATCTCCGGCCTCCTTTCTCTCACTGTCTGTGTCTGATGCATCTTATCGCTGCCATTTTGTGTAATTACAGAAGAGAGTAAAATAAAATAGTTCGGAACGTGAAAAGGGGGCAAAGTAGAGTACCCCTCACCCCCTAGGCCTTCTCAGGCGGTCCCAAAAGGATCAGTTTCTGTTTTCCTGAGAGATTATGGTATGAGTTCCATATACCACAATAACTTGCATTACAACATGCAAGATATCTATCTCCTATTACCAAGTTTTGGAGATATTCGCGCTAAGCGCGAATATCTCCAAAAACTAACACCTGCCCTGAGCAGTTCTTAGCCATGTTATCCAATGGGAGGTGGATAACATGGCTAAGAGCATTAGCTCGGTAATGCATGAATATCGCTGACTTTTTAGCGATATTCATGCTTTGCGGACGTTTTTTATCGCATTTGCGATAAACCTTGATAATAGCAAGGTTTATCTGCGATAATTTCTGACGATGCTTAGCGGTAAAAAATTCGTTGCTAAGCATCGTTAGCGATAAATATCGCTTAACTTTGGTAATATGCACCAACGTCTGTTAACGTTCGATTCGAAGGAAATGAGGAAGTGTTGAAAAACATTGTCTGCGCCATCTTGCCTTTTTTGAAATGCCACACTTTTGTCGTGCACGGCAGCCATTTTAGATGCCTTGACCAGACCCACTCTCTGCACGCTGTTGATCCATAGCATGGCTCCCCACCCTCGCAAGCATCTTCCCCAGGCACTGGTCACCCCCGCTCTCTGTCTTATGCATCGGCAATAAACCTCCCCCCATCTGCGCTGCTCTTCCCTGAGAATCACACTCTGTGCCCGCCCGACACCTCCCTTTCGCCCTATTCACTACCGCACCCTCTGACACTCCTCTTCCTCTGTGTCCGATTGTCCAGGCTATCAGCTAGCCCTGCAGATGTAGTTTATGGCCCCAGCTGTAAAGAATCACCCCTCTTCAAAGGAGTTATAGTAGATCAAGGCCCACACCCGATGAGATCCGTCAAACCACACGCGTTCCTACTATCTGAAAACCATCCTGTATTGTGATTGGGGAGGGGACCGAGCCTGAAGCGGAAGATTCCAGGGATGACTCTTTGTACATCAAAGTTTTTACAATTATGTGTCACATTAAAAATATATAGCACTCCAACAAAGTAGTAGGAATATAAAACTTTAATAACTTATAAATATATACAACAAAACAAAAACAGTAAAAACATTTAAACAATGAAGAGACCGTGGCAATTTCTTTTGAATTATCCACTACATTTAATGAAATTGACAGCACCAATAATGAAATATTCTCACAAGGAGGAGATGACTTGAATGATTTTTTTGATCAATCTCTTGATGGCGAATTTATCGAATGTTTGGAGACCATAGAGTTACAAGAATCATCATTGCAGACTTTTCATGAGGAGATTCCTGATGAGATGATTGAAGAGGAAATTCCTGATGAGGACATGTTACTAGTTCTTTCAAATTATGAAAATTCAGAAGATGTTGCCTGGGTGCCGCACTGATTTGGGTATCCGGCGTGGGGCGTCCCGGGGGGTGGGTTGTCAGTAGCGGTCTGTTGTGCGAATAGTTCCAAGGCAGCAGAACGCGCTGAAATCTGGATGGCACGAAGGTGATGTCTAGTAAGTTGCCGCCCAGCAAATAACGGCGTGGGGCGCCGCGGGGGGGGGCAGTCCAAAGTTCCGTTAAAAGGGCAAAGGAAAGGATCGGTGGTTTGAACCATCAGTCAAAAAGGGGAGGGGGTGCAACAATTTTTCCTACCGGGTCACACTGTGCTTTCACCGGAACTGAGGTCTGCAGGTTTCTAGTCATTCAAACTGAGGCTGGCGCCAGCATGGGAGCGCCGACGTCCCGCGGCTACAGTTTCGTCACTCCACGGGCGATCATGGCAGTCATTCCCCATCGGGGGTGTCTGCGGGGGTCGGGGACTCCCGCGGCTCCTCTAGAATCTTCAAGGTCGTGGAGGACTACGGTGGTGGAGTCAACCAGTGACCGGGCCATTTCTTCATGCTGGG
Organism: Lissotriton helveticus; assembly: GCF_964261635.1. NCBI lineage: Eukaryota > Metazoa > Chordata > Amphibia > Caudata > Salamandridae > Lissotriton > Lissotriton helveticus. The sequence continues at coordinate 134,039,965 of NC_136068.1, read as the reverse complement.
CCCGCTCTTGCCAGGTCGACCGCCATTTTGAGAGTTCGGTAGCTACTGGCGATCGCGGGGTCAAATGAGCGGACGGGCTCCACCCTGCCGGGCGAGACGTTGCAGCATCGCCACAGTGGAAGAACCCTTTTCCGGGCGCCTGGAGCGCTGAGGGTGCAGCTGGGAAGCCTCCACCTGGGGAGGCGGGAGAGGCCTGTTCGCACCGTCTCTCCCACCCAGTGCACCCCACGGCGTCTCGCTTGACATTTGTTATGGCCGGACCAGGCGATGAGGACGAGGGGGGGGGGGTCGGAGGCATGTGCAAGACATCCCCCCCCAATGTTGTCGCAGCCATTATAAAAGAAAGAAGAAATGTCCCGTCCGTCTTTGGGCCGGACCTCCGGTGGATGGCGGCCGGACGCCCTTTGCTCTGGCCCCATGAACGGGTTCCTTGGCTCATCCGGTGGGGCAGGCCTTGGCGTGTGGTGCCTCTCCTGGGCCTTTCATGCAGTGGCCTCTCCACTCCCAGGCCCTCCATGGATGCTGGCCCAGACTGGGAGAGAGAGGGTCTAACCTGCAATTCTCCAGGGTTACCGCCACCGCGGCCGGATCCCGTCGGCCTCGGCCTCTGGTTGATGGTGGCCGGACTGGGAGAGAGAGGGGAGGGTCGAGGACACGGACATTCCCCCCCCTGCAACTCTCCAGGGTGGTCGTAGCAATCCCCCTGGCCGGGTCCCGCTGGCCTCGGCCTCTCCTCCGGCTACACCCTACGTGATGATCTCCTGGCCGACGGTTGGCAGCAGGACCCGCCTTATATGTGTTGCTTCCGGGTGGGCGTAGCCGGAAACCTGTTTCTCAAACAAAGGATATTGAGGCAAATGTGGCGCATACTCTCTTCTTAACCTATTGTATTCCTTAACACAATCTAGATCCGCACAAATGTTTGTGACATCACACTCAATCAAGTACAATCCCGATAAAGTTTCCAGAATGGGGCGGATGTCTGCTGACTTGTATCTTTCCCAGTTTGCCGTTATTTGGGCGTGGCAGGCGGTGGGACAGACACGTTTTGGGGCAGTGAGGGGCGATGAAGCCTCGTTGCCTTGTGGCCGTTGCAATGTCACACTTGGTTTCTCTTACTGTTTTCAGGTTTCTTATTACGGGCTTACTTCTAACGTTTCTTGTTTCTAGGACAATAATAGGTTTTATCATTACGTATTGTTATCGTTTCTTTGTTTGTTATTTAATAAAAAGTTCATCAGTGGCCTACTGATTTTCGTTTTCCTATTCCTTTCTTTCCAGGTTGTTTCATGCTAAAGTTTCTGTTAATAGGATACAGTGATCACTTCGTTATTATTGCATATGTCCTTTTCACTAGGGGTGCTCTCTGGTCGGGCCAGATGACCTATCTCTAGTAAATGGTCCGGGTGAAACAGGTGCATCAATCAGTGGGGAGTAGATAGGCATGACAGATTACAACGGGGGACAAAGGTCCGCATTACCTACCCTTTCACTACTTGCAAAGATTTTCCTACGTTTATTTGCAAACAGGGAATACCTCCAAAAAGAACCAATTCCCAAACAGTCAATGTTCGGGCAAACAATCAATCAATGAGGAACGAAATAGGCACGACGTGTTAAAGGTTTGCGTTACCTACCTTTCACTATCTGCAAAGGGAGAGAGAATATTCCTATTCTTCCTCGTTTGCAGGCAGAGAAGATCCTTAAGAGAACCAACTTCGAACAATTCAATGCTCGATTCAAACAATCAACAAGGGGTACTGTGAACACAAATGAACGCCGCTTATGTACATACACATTGCTATTTTCAACAGGTTGTTCCTAATGTTTCTATTTTAGCCAGGTCAAAAAGAGATCCCATTAGTGGCCTACTGATTTTGCTCGATTCCTTTTGTTTTTTTACACGATTTTTCGCTATCTGCAAAGACTAAACAGAGTATTGCGACTCTGTGCTTGTTTGTAAATAGAGAATGAACCAAAGAGAACAATCAATGAAATGGAGAGAGAAGCAGGCACGACGGATTACAACGGGGGCAAAGGCCTGCGTTAACTACCCTTCACTATCTGCAAAGAGAGAGTACTCCTAATAGAAATGAGGGGGGGGGGCAGCATTCAAAGCAGATCAGTGTGCATAAACACGAAAATGTTTTTACTTACCACGTACTTGACATTCGACAGCTTATGATATTTGCTATTAAAAAACCATTGAAATTCACTGAAAAAACCATAGGTTATAGACCATATATAGTTAGGAATTAGCATTTACAAAACCTTGAAAATTCACTGAAAAAACCATAGGTTATAGACCATATATAGTTAGGAATTAGCATTTAAAAAACCTTATTTTACTCACACAAAACCATTGAAATTCCATATATAGTTAGCTGTACTAACTATATATCACGCACCCGCAATCCACTGCTGATCATGTCACATATTACATCATTCATGACATGGTCAGTGACATCACTGATGACATCACTGATGACATCTCAAATGACATCACTGATGACATCACTGATGACATCTCAAATGACATCACTGATGACATCACTGATGACATCTCAAATGACATCACTGATGACATCTCATTTGACATTACTGATCACATCACTGATGACATCATTCATGTGATAATACGATGAACCTCTTCAGACTCTAATATAACCTTAGATACACTCAGTGTAAACACAGACTCACAGATTGTCATTCATCCATGAAGTTACACACACACCTAGTCAGTCATGCAAACAATCAATCACACCTCCATTTTCCCAACTATACAGTTATACACACCTTACTTATTCAAACATATACTAAAACATATTTACTCTCTTATACAATCCCGGATACAAGTTCACAATGATGCATACAGCCACTCACACATTCACTGGCTCTTATGCACAGTTATTTATATATGTCAAGTCTCACATGTACTGTGTTTTACATATGTACTTACTTTGACATGTAGCACTGAGATATCCATTCACTCACCAATACACTGATGCACACAGTCAACCGCCCATACAGCTGTTTCCACATGCACTTTTGAACCCATACATCTAGTGAATCAACTGCTCACACATCTATGCACAGAGTCATACACCTCCCAGCCACCCACACACACACTCAGTCTCCCATACAAATACTTGGGCAACCAATCAATAACCCATATAGTTACTCATATAGCTACTGAACAACACATGCAGCAGTTTTCAGAACAACAGACATAATGATGCACAAATTAAGACAGTTTAGTCACTAACCCATGCACTCAGTGAGACACATTTAATCACTCACTCATACAGTCAGTCATGCACCTACTAAATCCTTCATCCAGACACTTATACATCCACTCAAGACATATTTTAACTTTACAGAAAAATACAGTCACTGGATGTTGTCATCAGTGATGTCATCAGTGATGTCATTTGAGATGTCATCAGTGATGTCACTGACCATGTCATGAATGATGTAATATGTGACATGATCAGCAGTGGATTGCGGGTGCGCGATATATAGTTAGTACAACTAACTATATATGGAATTTCAATGGTTTTGTGTGAGTAAAATAAGGTTTTTTAAATGCTAATTCCTATCTATATATGGTCTATAACCTATGGTTTTTTCAGTGAATATATATATATATGTATATATATATATGTGTGTGTGTGTGTGTGTGTGCGTGTGTGTGTGTGTGTAGATATAGATATATCTCAAACAAGTACAATACACAGATTATGAAATACTGTTTTTAATTCACTCACAAAAATATACAAAAATCAACATTCTTTTTAATGGGAATGTCAAAATGTACATAGCATTCTTTTTGTTTGCATTGACAACTGCTTCTATTAAGACCTCCAATCGTCCATACTAGATTTTGCTTGCAGTACTTGCGCTGCTGCCATGAATCAAGATAAGGATGCCAAATTAATTTGTATCTTACAGTTTCACATTTCCTCATGTTTTCAGAGTGTTTTAAACCTTTCTATTTTCAATTTTGCTTTTTATGTAGGTGTACTTTATTAATCTGCTAACACTATTTAATTTTCTACATCCTAGAGGATTCCATGAGTAGGTGTTGGGGACTCTCAGGGGTTCGGGACCACAGGTTTAGAACTGTTGATTTAAAACTTTGAATAAGGTCATGTAATCATTTGAGGTTTTGTAGAAATTGAGCCATGCAGGGACTGTCCTGTCATTACAGAAGTGTATGGCAATACACATTGGCACATTCCAAGTATTTTGAAAGAATGTGATACATTTATAAAGCAACTTAAATGCCACATTAGGATGGATAGAATCCTTACTAGCAAGGGAATGAAACCCCTAAGCAGAACCTGTCAAATCTATGAAGGACAGTATGAAAAAGACCAACTTCTGTCATTCATGGCTTAAAATGTATGTATGTTTGTAAGTATGTATGTATGAATATGCTATTTGTGTATCGCAAACTTAGTCGAAAGACAGTGGAGTGCTGTAAAATGGAATACTGTGCAAAATGAATTCCAAGATTTTCAGACAAATAGGTGAAACATTTGGAAAAGAAGTGTCCTGATACCTTTCCATTCCTAAAAATGATGCTAGTAACACATCAATAATTATGTTACATAATTGTGATGTAAAACATAAAACTGTCATAACTGATGTTCCTGTACCAAGGATTTAGGAATATAACAGAAGTAGTGATAACAAATTATGCCTCCAAAGCACTCATGGAGGAAAAAGAGACACTCTGTGATTGAGCAAGAGCTTTTAGCAGCATCAGGGATGGGAATATTTCCAAACATTTTCGGTTGGAACTTGTCATCATTGAAGAAAGACCATATAATAATAAGTCTTTGCTGATTTTACTATGTAGCAGAAGGTTTAGGCATTTTATGCTTGAAGTTGCACAGCATGGGATAAGATTGTCTTTAACAGTATGGGCCCTTTAGATGTTTTACACGTTCAGCACCAGTTTTTAGGTCTCGTCTAAGGCATTGCTTTAGCAATGCTTTGGCTGAGATATTAAGTAGGGGGTCTCAGAAATGCTCCCAAAGGCGGATTGCCTACAGTGCATGTGTGTGGGCTCGTGCACATCGCACACCATTTGGCTTGCTTGCAGCCAGCATCAGACTTCAAACACTTCAAAGAAATCCGCTTGGGCGCTCCTACTAACATAAATAACAAGTCGTTGTCACAAAGCTTCACAGGAAAGACCAGCGACGCTATTTGGACAGCAGGCAGCCAAAACACATCTTCCCCACTACTCTTTTCCTACCATTTTTTTGTCGCTTTCCAGCCGCTCGACTGGCTTCCAAGAAAATCAAGATTCCCAAGTGAACTGCAGTCTTATTTATTATTCTAAAAAAAAAAAAGATAGGTAGAAACATATCTTGGAAATCGCAATGGGAATAATTTGAGTTTTAGTAACCTTATTTTTATCCCATTCAGTTACGCTTTCTGTCCTCTTCTGTTTCATTTTTGCCTTCTCCCCTAACTCTGCCCTGTTTGTTCTCCCGGGTTTTCTATTGAATCTCCTCCACCCATCCTATCTCTTTCTCTTATTCTTCCCCTCTACCTATTCAGATTACTTCTCTCCTTCTTTTCCCCCTCCTTATTCTGTTCTCTATCTGCATCTCAATGCATTCTCCCTTCTTTGCCCTCTCTTCACTTTCACCCCGTCCATTTTGTCCTGCCTCTTCATTCAGCCCCAACGCCCCTATTCTGTACACTGTTCTCCTACAACTACATCACGGAACTAGGTGCAACCAAACACCAACAAAACCTCACACACAAGGGCATGTCAAGGACTGCCTTGGGGAAGTTTCACCTGATGTGTATGTCTGAGAGCATGTACATATTGTTTCTGTGTGTCTGCGAGCCTTCACCAGTGTATGTGTATTTGAATGTGTGTATGCGTGACACTACTTTAGTCCACACACACTGCGCCCTCACACTACTTTAGGACACACACACTGCACCCTCCCACTACTTTAGGCCACACACACTGCGCCCTCACACTACTTTAGGCCACACACACTGCGCCCTCACACACTGCACCCTCACACACTCTGCACCCTCACACACTCTGCACTCTCACACTCTGCACCCTCACACACTCTGCACCCTCACACTCAGCACCCTTACATACTCTGCACCCTCACACACTCTGCACCCTCACACACTCTACAACCTCACACTCTGCACCCTCACACACTGCACCCTCACACACTCTGCACCCTGACACACAATTACACTCTACTGAATACAACATACACTCCACACAATACCACTCAGTGCCACATAATTATATGGTACATAATTACACTGTGCTCAACGCAACATACACTCCAAATACCACTCAATGCCACATAATTACACACCACATAATTACACTCTACTGAATGCAACACACACTCCACACAATACCACTCAGTGCCACATAATTATATGCTACATAATTACAATGCACTCAATGCAACATACACTCCAAGTACCACTCAATGCCACATAATTATATGCTACATAATCACACTGCACTCAATACAACATACACTCCAAATACCACTCAGTGCCACATAATTACACTGCACTCAATGCAACATACACTCCAAATACCACTCAGTGCCATATAATTACACACCACATAATTACACTGCGCTCAATGCAACATACACTCCAAATACCACTCATTGCCACATAATTATATGCTACATAATTACACTGCACTCAATGCAACATACACTCCAAACAATACCACTCAGTGCCACATAATTACACGCCACACAATTACACTATACTGAATACAATATACACTCCACACAATACCACTCAGTGCCACATAATTATATGCTACATAATTACACTGCGCTCAATGCAACATACACTCCAAATACCACTCAGTGCCACATAATTACACACCACATAATTACACTCTACTGAATGCAACACACACTCCACACAATACCACTCAGGGCCACATAATTACACTCTACTGAATACAACATACACTCCTCATAATACCACTCAGTGCCACATAATTATATGCTACAAAATTACACTGCGCTCAACACGAGATACACTCCAAATACCACTCAGTGCCACATAATTACACACCACATAATTAAACATCACATAAATTACACACCACATAATTACACTGCACTCAATGCAACATACACTCCAAATACCACTCAGTGCCACATAATTATATGCTACATATTTACACTGTGCTCAACGCAACATACACTCCAAATGCCACTCAGTGCCACAAAATTACACGCCACATAATTACACTGCACTCAATGCAACATACACTCCAAATACCACTCAGTGCCACATAATTAAACGCCACATAATTACACTGCACTCAATGCAACATACACTCCAAACACCACTCAGTGCCACATAATTACACCCAACTTAATTACACTGCGCTCAAAGCAACATACACTCCAAATACCACTCAGTGCCATATAATTACACGCCACATAATTACACTGCACTCAATGCAACATACACTCCAAATACCATTCAGTGCCACATAATTACACGCCGCATAATTACACTGCACTCCATGCAACATTCACTCCAACATACACTCCAAATACCACTCAGTGCCACATAATTACACGCCACTTAATAACACTGCACTCAATGCAACATACACTCCAAATACCACTCAGTGCCACATAGTTACATGCCAATTAATTACACTGCCCTTAATGCAACATACACTCCAAATACCACTCAGTGCCACATAGTTACACGCCACATAATTACACTCTATCTATCTATCGCATCACCACAGCATCACTCTAGGGCACCACAACATCACTATGCGCTACCACAGCATCACTGAACGCCACAGCATCACTCGTCTCAACCACAACATCACTCAGCGCCACCACAGCATCAATCTGTGCAACCATTCAACAACAACTGGTTCAAATATGACCTCTCAATGTTTGAAGCTTTATTACAAATGTCACAAAAAGATGTTAATATTTCACTTCTTTTCTTGGATTTTCGTCACAATAAAATACACTGAACATAATCTTCACAAAAGTTATTTACAAAAGTTTAAGCTATTGCCAATATAAATTACAATAACTTTTATTTAAGTATTAATTATTTAAAAAAATTAAAAGCAATTGTTATTTGTAATATCAATACATCTAAATCACGTAAATACCACACATATTGCATTACAAATGCTATAGGTGTCACATTCGCGAAAGTTAAAAGTATTAGCATTGTAAATGACAAAGCTATTAATTTCGCTATTTTCAAAACCAACACATAAATAAAAAATGTGTCATTTACAATACCAATAGTTCAAACTTTCCTAATGCGAGACCTATTGCATTGCAAATGCTTGTTTTCCGAGCTCCCCCGCTGGCCCCTGGACTCTTCTGGCATCAGGCCTTATCCTGGTGGATCTGAAGGGCAGCCGCAGTCGGTAGGGGAGTACCTGCCGGGGCGGTGACGTGGGGAGGGGGAGGGGCAGGGTGGGGGTTGGTAATGTATGGATAATGGAGGTTTGCAGGTAAGTAAACATTTAAATAAATCAAACGAATTTCGTTGCATGCACTGCATCCCCAAATGCAATGCAGTGCGCGCAACGAAATTCGTTTGATTTTTTGATCCACCTCCCCACGTCACTGCCCCGGCAGGTACTCCCCTACCGACCGCGGCTGCTCACGGGCTGTCTCTTTGGGGCTGGAGCCTTCGCCAGCTCTGCGCTGAGTGGGATCCTGCTCTGAACACCCTTCACCTCAGTGACCACAACGCACTGAGTCTGCCATCTCTGGACCTCAACTTGGCTCCACTGAGTGAGGACTTACCGTGTTATGCAGCGCTCCCCAGACCCCTGGATCTGCTCCACACTGGCGGTTTCATTGGCTGGTTTTGTGCTCTTTAGACGAAGGCTTTCCTCAAGTCGGCCTTACCGACCTCACAGCTCTCTGGACCTGGCCCCCCTCGCCAGAACCCAGCTCTGGTTCTGGTTTATCATGGTTACCACTTTACACTAATCCATTAATCTGAAGGTGGGACAATGATGTGGTGTGATACATTTTTCCCGTTTACAGACATAGAAAAGGGCCCAATGGAGTGAAATATGTTGGTTCTTACTAATCTTTTATGATTATTTTGCTAAAGGGTATCAGCATACTGTAGGTTTTTATAGTTGTCACAACCTTGTGTTCCATCCATTTAGACATATAATTAGGGCTCCCAGTTTTATGGTTTTCATTTTTTTACAATTCTGTCTGTATTTATCAATATTTCTTTTTTGCTCATTTTATCTACATCTATCCATATTTTTTTTAGGTTTTAATAAAAAATGAAACTGAAATGGGTATATTTCTACATTTAACCAGTTAACGTACACTCGTGTCTAAATGCCTCACTGGTTTCAATGATATAAACACACTCCCATGATAAAATATGCACTTATAAAACTTTTTACTTAATCTGTTGTTTAAGGCTCTTTACTAAAATTCCTTTTTTTTAACCCCCTTGCTCGTCAATTCGCACGTCTGGTGGCTTAGTGGATTAATGCATCCACTAAAGGGGCCTGTGTTCGACCTCATGGTCACAGGTTCAAATCCTGGCAGGTCCAAGATGGTCGCGTGAGCACAGGGCTCCCTGACCCTCGCCACCTCCATCGACTATCCTGTACTTTATCCTGGTTCTGACGACGGGTGTTTATTGGCGTGGTTCTACTGATCATTTATCTGTTTCAAAAAACTTTTTGGGACTTCGGGGTCCAGAGCTACAGATCGCCGCAGTATTCTGGCCTGCTCCTAGGTGACGCCCCGAGCTATCTTGTCTGGCCTGCCGTCCAGTAAGTGAACAACAACGGACTACCGGACTGGCATGGGCTGGCGACCGCTTTTGGTTTCGATTCCTGTCCGGAGATCAACCTGACTTTGCTAGCTACGTATACGGCCGGACGTGCCTATATTTTTGGTCTATCCGTTTCTGATGCCGATCTGTCGTGGCTTTCAGATTTGAGACTGGCACCACCTTCGCCCTTTTGGTCCTGCATTTGCCACCGCAGTCATCATTTTCACCCGACAACAGGCGACCCGTACGGGTCCAGGATTTAAGATGGCCACCAAGCCAGAGAGTGAGAGGCGCAAGTCTAAACCGGGCGTTCGAGGGAGTGCTTTGCAGATGAACATTATGGACCGGTACACCCTTACTAAAGGATCGCCGGGCGCAGCACCTAAACCCTCGACGACAATGCCGGAGGACTCATCGATTGAGGAAGAGCCCTCGTTGCGGGATCTCATGGGCGCCATTACCGGTATGAAGGCTTCATTGGGGCAACAATATGAGGCCTTGACTCTCAAACTGGATACTGTGTCGATTGATGTCAATTTGATCAGGGCGGATTTGGCGAAGACAAACGAAAAGGTCAAATCCCTGGATCTCAAGACCACTAGTCTGGTCACTGACGTCTCTGACTTACAGGCTGAAGTCGGGAATCTGCGGAAAGCTAATGACTATTTCTCTGGGCGCCTAGAGGACTATGAAAGCCGTGCCAGGCGCAATAACATCCGCCTGATTGGGGTCCCGGAATCATCGACTGCTGCCTCGACGGACTTATTGGTGGAAGACCTGGTGCTGAATCACTTGGCGCCCAAGGGCCTCAGCAAGTTTTTCGCTGTCGAGCGTGCACATAGGATCCCCGGCGGCACGCCTAAATCGGGTGCTAACCCACGACCCATCATTGCGAGGATCTTTCATTTCCGGGACAGAGACGCTATCCTGCAGGCTTCGAGGCAGTCTGGTCCCATTGCCTTTGAGAACTCTACTGTCAGCTTTTATCCGGACTTTACACAACAGGTCCAGAAACAGAGGCTGGGGTTTCAAGGGGTCAAGAAGAGACTCCGGGAAAGGTCTATGAAGTATGCCATGCTCTTCCCGGCCCGTTTGCGGGTGGTTCATAGGGATCGTACTTTTTTCTTCTACCATCCTGGGGTCGTGAGTGACTGGCTTGACTCGCTGCCCGCGGATCAAGAACCATTTGAGGACTCTGGCAGATCGGATCGGGCGGAAGGTGGCCCGACGGAGCAGGAATAGATGTCGACTTTGACCCCGTACCCTTCACGTTGGCTTTGAACTGTGCTATGCTGTGTCATTAATGTTTGCAAGTATTAGTCCTTTTGGGGGTGGGTGGGGGGTGAGCGGGTCCTTTCTCCTCCTGGGTTTTCTTTTCGTAGATTAGTTGGGAGGTTGGGCGACAGGCACACTGCAAGTTTATGGGGCTTTTTGGTCTTCAGCAGGGGTGCGGGGTGGGGGTATAGTTGTTTTGACAATGTTGGGGGGCCTGGGTTATTTGTTTGAATTTTATTGTTATTTGCAAGGTGAAGGAAAGGCAAACTCCTGTTTTTTGCAGTTGCTTTGGGTGTGGGGCGGGGGAGGGGCTGAATTCGGGGATGGGGGGTAGGGGACTTCAGATATTGTGTTGGAACGTGAACGGGTTGGGGGATGGGATCAAGAGGAGGGTGGTGCTGCAATTGCTGAAACCTTTGTCTCCTGATGTTGTCTTACTGCAGGAGACTCATTTGCTCGGCAACAAGTGCTACGCTCTGAATAGGCGTGGTTATCGCCTTGTGGCGCACTCGGGTTTTACTTCGGGCTCCAGAGGGGCGGGCATTCTGGTTCGGACCTCCCTCCCCTTGGCCATTGATGATGTCATACTGGATGATAAGGGACGATACGCCGCCATTGTGGGGCGCTGGGAAGGGAAGGTTCTTATTCTGATTTCCGTGTACGTGCCCCCGGGCCTCCAAGCCACCACATTCGCTGATCTGAGTAGACTTATCCTGGGCCTCCCCGAGGGTCTGCTTTTGGTTGGGGGTGATTTTAATGCGGTGGTCTCGGGGGTGCTTGACCGTCACCCTCCCAGGGAACTGCCGAAGGCCCAGACTTGGTTGAGTGACTTCCTAGAGACGCTGGGGCTCACTGATAGCTGGCGTTTGCTTCACCCGGGGCAGTTGCAATATACCTATCATTCTGGTGCTCATGGTAGTCTCTCGAGGTTAGATCATATGTTATTGCCCTCGGCCCATGCATCCCTCATACGGGAAGTTAAACATCTGGCAAGGGGTATTTCGGACCATTCTCCGCTTTGGCTGGTGGTTGATGCACGGCGGGGTTCGGCGGGCCGAGTGGCTCCGATTAACCCCTGGTATTTGAAGGACCCCAGGGTCAGGGCTGAGCTGGTTAAAACGCACGATTGTTATTTTGCGGAAAATGTGGGCTCTGTTTCCTCCCCAAGTTTACTTTGGGAAGCTTACAAGACTGTCATTCGTGGCCAGGCCCTCTTGTTGATTGGTAGCGTGAAGTTGGCCAACCGTGCTGAGATGGTTCGCCTGGAGGGGGAGGTCACAGCCCTGGAGGGGTGCTTGGAATCTGGGGTCACCGCTGAGGGGTTACATCTATTGGAGTTGAAACAACATGAATACAGGGCTCTGGTCACGGAAGCCGCTAAGGAAATGGGAAGGGAACAGCAGGGCCGCCTGTATGATGTGGGTGATAAGGCTGGGAAATTACTTGCTTGGCTGGATAAGAGGGAGAATGCAAGTCGTGTCGTCCCTGTGATTGTTGCGGAGAATGGAGAGTGTTGTACTGACCCTGCTGATATTGTTACATGTTTTGCCGATTACTTCCGCGAGGTGTATTCCCAGGTGTCTGATCGATCTGAGCAGGACTCCCACCTGCTATTGCGGGATATTGCACTTCCCCGATTGCCTGACATTGATAGGGATGCTCTGGATGCGCCGCCTACTGTGGACGAGATTGCCGCTGCTGTCCGTTCGGTCCGATCCGGCAAGGCTTCGGGCCCTAATGGACTCCCCATTGAGCTATATAAACTACGCCCGGACACGCTAGCTCCGCATCTGCGCTCTATGTTTCTCGAGTCTTTGGAGGTGGGCTCTCTCCCACCAGACCAGAGACTGGCCACTATAGTCGTCATCCACAAAGATGGTAAACCTCGGGATCGCTGTGCCTCGTTTAGACCCATTTCGTTGATTAATGCGGAGCCTAAAATCTTGGCCAAGTTGCTGGCGACTGTCATTGGGGACCTGGTTCACCCTGATCAATCCGGCTTTATACCGCATCGCAACACGGCGCTTAACCTCCGACGGTTGCATGGCGTCTTGGCACGAGCCGAGACGCTGCGTGAGCCTGCCATCTTGGCGTCCTTGGACGCTACGATGGCGTTTGATACAATAGAATGGCCGTATTTGTGGGCGGTTCTTGCCAAGTTTGGTTTCGGTCCGGAGTTTGTTCGGTGGGTCAAATTGCTTTATGCCGGTCCCATGGCTCAGGTGGTGGTCAATGGTCGGGTCTCTGCACCCTTTGCTCTGGGCAGGGGCACGCGACAGGGCTGTCCCCCTTGCTGTTTGCTCTCGCCTTGGAACCGCTGGCGGCCTGGTTGAGGTGGGAGCCGTCCCTGAAGGGCATTAGATGGAATTCGGAGTTTGAGGACCGTGTATCTCTCTATGCTGATGATATTCTGCTGTATCTCACATCTCCCCGTAAATCCCTCATTGTATTGTTTGATGTCTTAACGTCCTTTCGCAAAAACTCGGGTCTTGTCATCAATTGGTCGAAGTCTTGTGTATACGTCCTGTCGGGAGACGCCCCTCTTCTGCCAAGTGGTTGTCCTATTGCGATTGTGAGAGATGGATTTAAATACCTAGGCATTTTTATCGCTCTGAAACCTGAACTGCGGTTTGACCGGAACTTGCTGCCCCCTCTTCAGCGCCTTCGGGCAGATGTTGTTGCTTGGGGGAAACTCCCTCTCTCTCCCCTGGGTAGAGCGGCATTGTTTAAGATGATGTCACTGCCCCGCTTCTGCTACGCATTGCAAAACACACTTGACGTTGTCCCGGCTAAATATTTCCGTGAGGTTGAGAGTTTACAGAGACAACTGGTGTGGGGGGGTAGGCCCCGGATCGCCATCGCTAAACTGTCGCTCCCGTGGTACGACGGTGGAATTGCTTTGCCTGATATCCGTCGCTATTATTGGGTGTCTCAATTGGGGGCAATAAATCATTGCATGTATGGCCCTTGGCCGAATCCGGCCTTCGAGATGGACAAATGGTTGTTGCCGGGGGGTGACTATAATAGAGCCCTCTACTCGAGACTCACCCCTCGAAACGTAACGGGCCCCACTAGGACGGCTGTCCAGGTGTGGAGACATGCTTCCATGGCGCTTGGGTGGACTGATAAATTAACTCGTGCCACTCCACTGTATGCATCCGATAGACTTGGCTCTCTCTGGCAGTCGAAGGGGTTTGATAGGTGGGACTTGATAGGTATCAGCAGGATTGATGACATTTGGACTAAGGGGAGAATGAAGACGTTTGAGGAATTGAAAACTGAATACGCTCTGAGCGATCGCAAATTTTTTCGCTATGCGCAGGTCCGCCACGCGGTGCTCTTGGTCTTCCCTTCGGGTGTGGAGATTCCGGAGTCGTCCCCGCTTGAGGACAGGGTACTGGACGGACACTTACCGTGGCGATATATGTTCCCCCCCTCTCCCTGACCCAGATGTTACACCTACATCCCCGTAACCCGAGGGTTCCTCCACTTACTACTGTATATTGGATACATTTTGTTCCTTCTGCCCCCCCCCTGCGAGATTCTTTCTTGATAGAACATACGCTCATTGATTGACCTTCCCGCTCTCACACCATGTAATGCAACGTTGTTTATATTGCTGTCTTTTCTTTCTCTTTTTCCTTGCAAATTGTTTGTGTTTGTATTTATAAAATTAATAAAAAGTTTAAAAAAAAAAAAAAAAATATTGTGAAGATGGGCCATACCAGATTGAGTAGGAGTAGGCTAGTGTACTGATTATAAATGGAAGATATTGGAGAATAGCTACTTATTTTCTCTGTTCTCCCTTTCTGTTTCCTTCGTATTCTTTCTTGCCTCTAATGCCCATTCTGTTCTCTGAGGCTCTCTTCTGTCCTTCCTCCCTTGTCTTGTCTGTTTCTCTCCCCCTTTGCCTGCGTTTCTCTTACCCTTGTATTGTTCCTCAGCTTCATTCATTTTCCCGATTCCTATTTTCCTTCCTTCCTTTCCCTGTCTCTCTCCCTCTCCATATGTCTCCTGTTTGCATCCCTCTTTGCTGCCCCATTCTCAGCGTCATATCTCCTTCCCTGTGTGTCTCGCTCCTTCTCACAGACCCCACGCCACTGTCCAACCCAGCCTTCTCGGAGACAGGAAGGGTCCCCGAGTCTCAGGAAGCCAGCTGAGAGCTCTGACCCGAGGCAGCTCTCCGAGGGCCGCTCTGGACCCTGTCCAGCACTGACCTCACCTGGGAACCGAAGACACAGCTGCACCGGCCCTGCCCTCTGCTTTCCCTGCTGTTTTTAAATGGTCTTTTTTTAGTTCCTATTTTTTCCCAGGTCACCTCCCAAATAGTCAGAATTTTTTAACAATTAACCCACTGAAGCCCCATAAACCACACACTGTTAAAGTTGCTTATTTCTCCTGTTATTGTTAATCAACCCATATACAGTGCACAATCTGGCATTAGTAAGGCATTCCAGCATTACATGTAGCAAGGTTTTCTTGGGGCCTAGTGCAAGCAGGAAATGGGCCCTCTGATTGTGGTTTATGTATTAAAATACAGCAATAATCATGGTTCCGTGGGCCTCTTGAGCTTCTGGGCCTGGGTGCCACTGCACATGCTGCGCCACTGGTAGCCATATCCCTTGTTTGAGCTATGACTTTACAAAGATTTCTGTCAGAGACAAAAATCAGATTTGTTTTGTGTAGGTGTGTGGTGTGTAGTATGAGTAAGACCGTTTTCATTTAATTCATTCTGGCAACTTTGCCACCTAGGATGAGGGTTTCAGAGAAAAAAGGCCCACTCAAACAAACCAGGTAAGGCGGGTGCTAGCAAAGCCCCCCTGCATTTTCAGCCATTAGCAATTAGCTGGGGGGTAACAGTGGACACTTCACTGAGGGGCAGGCTCTGTGCCGTCTTGCAGCCCAGGTCCCCGCACTGCTTGTTCGAGGTCCTTGCATGGCGCACAGGACCACCCACCTACCTATCAGGACGACTAATGGAGGCCGCTGCACGGAGCGGGCATGCTGACAATGCACTGCCAGTTGGACAACACTCAGAACGAGGACACCTAGTCCTCCCGCCGCACCACGGTACATCTACCAAGGCCACTAATGGAGGCCGCAGCACAGCCATGCAGCAGACGCGTGCTGCTGGTGCGCCGCCAAGACACCACTAGTTGGATAACCCACAGCACCAGGACTCCTGGCCCTCCCGCAACCCGACGGTACCCTGCCAAGGAACTCCTGGACGCCGAAACAACAGCTGCATCTCCTCCTCCTCATGATCCACCAAAGGACCCTTCACCTGCTGACAATGCCAAAAGGTCCCGCACCACTCCTACCCACAAGCCCAAGGACACGCGCAACTGCTCCATTGCGTCGTGCTCAACGCCCACTCACTCTGTAAACACGCCATGGAAATTTGGGACACCAGCACCACCCTGTCCACGGGCGAGCCTTCATCACCAAAACGTGGCTCAACCCCTCCTCGAACCCAGACATCA
This sequence comes from Lissotriton helveticus, assembly GCF_964261635.1. Lineage (NCBI taxonomy): Eukaryota > Metazoa > Chordata > Amphibia > Caudata > Salamandridae > Lissotriton > Lissotriton helveticus. Next base: position 134,023,367 of record NC_136068.1, on the reverse strand, counting down.
CCACCGCCACTTCCGAAGGCTACAAGATGATTCACCAAGACCGCACCAACAAACAAGGGGGAGGCATTACCATCATCTTCAAGGATACCATTAGACACACTATCACCAACGACGACCCCACACCTCTCATGGAACACCTCAACTTCCTACTACAATAAGAGGCACCCTTGTCTACAGACTCCCGAACAACATTCTACGACACCATCCCCAACCTCATCGCCACCCTAACAATCGACTCTCACCACTACGTCCTGCTCGGTGACCTCAACTTCCACATTGACGACCCCAAATACGCCAACTCCATCGCCCTCCTGGAGAACCTAAACAAACATTGACCTCATCCAACTAGTCACCGAATGCACGCACAAGCCAGACACACAATCGACCCCCTTTTCTATTCCAGCGACAGAATAGAATTCAGCCACACCATAGAACTCACCAGGACTGACCACACCATCATACAATTCACCATCACTGACGCAAAGCATACTATCACCAGGTGTCAGATCGCCTCCCACCGCAGCTTGAGCAAGGTCCCCGAAACTCAGTGGTCACCACCTCCCAACCCAAGGCCTCAACAGACCTCGACCAGGTCCTCCAGAACTTCACCGCCTGTATTAATGACAGAGCCGACAGAGTTGTCCCACAAAAACCTCCAAAATCCAACAAAACCTCCAAACATGCCAGGTGGTACACTCCAGAACTCAAGACCACCAATTGAAACTGCCTCCAACTGGGCAAACGATGGCGCACCACCAAGAACTCCCCTTACAAAGCAGCTCACAAAACAACCCTCAGCAACTATCACCAGCACATCAAAGAAGCCAAGAAAGCAGCCATCACCACCTGCATCGCCAACTACACAAAGGAACTCTTAAAAATAGTCAAAAAATTCTCCAACCTGACCACCATAGAGAACACCATCCACCCCTCCCAAGAACTCTGTGACACCCACTCAGACTACTTCCACAGAAAGATCACCAACACTTACAACAATTTCAATTTCCAACCCTCCACCCACCACCCTCAACCTCAACGACCTCAACCAACCAACGAACATCTGCCAAACCATTACCACCTGGTCTCCGCTCACCGCCCTGAACATTAGGGTGCCGTCCATCCACTTCAGGGTGCCCACCGACACCTGCCCCCACCACCTCTACAACCTCGCAACAAACCCTATCAGCACTCAAATCACCCGCATCCTCAACACCTCCATCTCCACAGCAACCTTACCAAACAGATCACAACATGTAGACATCAGCCCCCTCCTAATGAAAGCCTCCACCGACCCCAGTGATCTCAAAAATTATCCTACGGTCTCCCTCTTCCCCTGCCCGGCCAAAGTACTCGAGAAAGCAATCAACCAGCAGCTCACCGAATTCCTGGAACAAAACCTCCTACTGGACGCCTCACAATCAGGATTCCGTTCAAACCACAGCACTGAGACCGCACTGATTGCTACCACAGATGACATCAGAACAATTCTCGACCGTGGAGAAACTGTGGTACTAATTCTCCGCGACCTCTCCGCGACGTTCGACACAGTCTCCCTAAACACCCTCATCAATAGACTCTCCAACATAGGCATACAGCAAGACGCCCTCAGGTGGATTCCCTCCTTCCCTTCAGGATGCACACAGAGCTGCCCTTCACCTCCACACACAAAGACATCATATACAGCATACTACAAGGATCATACCTCAGGCCCACCTTGTTTAACATCGACATCCCCCCCCCCTTGCAGACATCATCAGATCTCACAGACTCAACATAATCTCCTACGCAGACGACACTCTACTGATACTCTCGGTCACTGAGATTCCCTCCAACGCCAAAACCAACTTCTGAAATGCCATGACCAACGTAGCCAAGACAACTGCCTCTATCTCAATTCGACAAAACTGAGGAACTGATCTTCGGAAAAAACACCTCGGCATGGAACCACAGCCGGTGGCATGCAGAACTCAGGCCGACACCCACACCAACCGACCATGCACACAACCTCGGTATCGTCCTTGACAGCCAACTGACCATGAAATGACAAGTCAATTCAGTCACCTCTTCCTGCTTCCACACACTTTGCATGTTCCGCAGAATCTTCAGATGGATCCCAACCAATACCAGAAAAGACTGTCACTCAGACCCTCGTCACCAGCCGCCTCGACTATGGCAATGCTCTCTACACTGCCATATCCACCTAGCTCCTCGGAAGACTCCAGACCATAGAGGAATGCTGCACCTCCCCACATCACTCCCCAACGGAGAGACTTCCACTGGCTCCCCATCCAGAAGTGATGGCAGTTCAAGATCCTCATGCATGCCTACAAAGCCCTCCATCACCTAGGACTGGCCTATATCAAACATCGACTGAACTTCCACCAACCCGCTAGACACCTGTGCTCCTCCTCACTTGCTCTCGCACACCCCCCACATCCATTAGAGCGGTGGCCACTCCTCTTACACCACTGCCAAGACCTGGAACGACCTTCCCATCCAGCTCCATCCATTCCCCTCGCTAGCAGACTTCAGAAAGAGACTCAAGACCTGGCTCTTCGATTTAGACACAGTGCCCAGATACCCCAAGGGGTGACAGTGTTGCGCTTTACAAATGCTGATTACTTTATATATTTTCTTTTATATACACACACAAATGACACCCCTTATAATGTGATAATATATCTGATATAGGTGGGTGTACTGTAACAAAATAGCAAGGAATCCAACTACAAATAAAAGTAATTTCAAGTGTTTAAAATAATATTTAATTTAAATTTTACTTTTAAAAATGTTACAAAATCTCACAAATTATATAATATAATCGCCCAACCCTTTTCCCCTATAAATCCCTAATCCTGAATTTAAAATAATAGAAACTAGCACTACTTAAATACAGTTTTAATTTCCAGATTCAAAAACACAACAAACTGAAATAATATAATACATATTTTAATAAAAATATTTAAAATATAAATTTTCATTAAAAAAATTAAAAGATGTAAAAAAACTCTAAAAGAAAACTACCCAATCCATGGTTATGAAAACATCCTGTTACTAAAACATGTAACCTTTTTAAAAAATGTACTACATATATTGATATTAAATACAATTATATTTTTGACACAATATTAAATAAAACACTAAACAGTAATATTCATACCTGCAATATTTCAAACAACAATACTTTGATTATCATAATATAAATGCAACAATATTATGGGAGCAAAATATTTTCAACTCATCTCGATATTTTAGTAAAATACCAGAAAGGCTATAGCAGCTTAGGCCCAAGTGCAATAGCCTCTGGTTTTCAGCTTTTCTGGTGTCAGCTCACTTGTGCCCATCCACGCCACCGTCAGACTCACGTTGCTGAAGGCTGCGGACATGGGATTACAGACGAGGGGTCTGATTCAGAGTTAGTAGGTTGGCCATATATCTGCTGCTTGTGTGGATGGTAGTCAGATGTAATAATCTCCTTTGCCCTGGTGGGTTACTGGCTGCCACAGCGGCTCCTCTGATGGAAGTGAAAGTTAGTTGAGCAGCCACTATGTTTCATGCGGCAGCTTAGCAAACTTTTTTGCTATACTAAATACACTCCCAAAGCCGTAATTTGTTTTAGTAGAACTAAAAACTAATGGCCTGACACCGACACCCTATGAGTTTTCTCCTAGGCTGTGGAAATATATATATTTTTTCTGTTCAAGATTGGCAGTTCCGAACTGGGAAAAAAGTTAGTCAGCTCTAAACAGTGCGGACAATCTGATGTACTTAGACCGCCTGCCTGAAATCTGTTGAGCCGTTTGTCTAAGGTATCCATCAGCAGGGCAAGTGGTGATTCCTCCAGTGGAAACATGATGATCAGCCTGAATCTAAGTACAGTGGAGAGACCGCTAGTTTGTCAGCCAAGTTTGTTGTAAAGTACGTCATCAGGCAAACTCCAAATGAGGATCCTGGTTTTGTGGTCACTGGAATGAAATAGCTAGAGGTACAAAATAAGTCCATAGAGATAAGATGGCAGTCCAATTGACTTTGCTTCCGCTGAGCTCTCCTCAGAACTCACTTTTTCACCAGCTGCACCTCCACTAACTTATCTGTAACTAACCTTTATACCATTAACGTCAACTTCTCTACTTCAAGACTCCCTGACACTTTCCTCACCTAAACTCAACTCTCAATAACTAACCTCTCTCCCACTGTACTCTCAACCACTAATCACTCTACTACTCCCACCAGTGTATCTGCCACTCACATCTCCTCCAGTATGCTTACTGTTACTAACCTCTTACTAACCTCTCTGCCACCAGATTCTCCACCACAAATCTTTCTGCCACTAATCTCCTACACTAACCCCGCTTACCACTAAAACTACGTTATAAACACACTTTCTGCCACTGGGGTGTGTGCCACGAACCTCTCCTGGCAGCTATTAACTTCTTAGTCTCTAGTCAATGTCGATACTAGAATCTCCACAAGCTAATATTTCTGCTAGTAATCTGTCCTCCACTAACTTCCCTGCCATTATCCACTCTGCCACTATCCTGTCTATGACTAACATCTCTGCCCTTCACTAACATATATACTCCTAAACCTTCCTCCGTTCACTTCCTGTTGCTGTCTCCTCTATGACTCTCTACACCGTTAACCTCTTCTCCTTCACTAACCTCCCCTTCACTGCTGCTACCCTCCCTGTAAAACACCTCTCTGCTACTAAACTTTCCACAAGCACCTCTTCTTTACTAATTTCCCTGGCTCTAGCCTCATGTCCACTAGTTCTTTTCCACTAGACCCGTGGTACTCATAGTATGGCCCAGGGGCCGCCAGCGGACCGGCAGGTCTTCCTTGCCGGCCCGCGGACCTTGCAGGTAATGTACCCATGGGCTCCCAGAGAGAGAGAGAGAGAGAGAGAGAGAGAGAGTGTGGAGAGAGAGCGAGGGAGAGAGTGGAGAGAGAGTGGAAAGAGAGTAGAGAGAGACTGACTGAGAGACTGACAGAGAGACTGACAGAGACTGACAGAGAGAGACTGACTGACCGACCGAGAGAGACTGACTGAGAGAGAAAGAAACTGACTGAGAGAGAGACTTAGCTAGAGAGACTGACTGACAGAGAGAGACTGACTGACAGAGAGGGAGAGACTGACTGACAGAGAGAGAGAGACTGACTGACAGAGAGAGAGAGACTGGCAGAGAGAAAGATGACTGGCAGAGATAGAGACTGACCGAGAGAGCGAGAGAGACTGACTGACTAAGAGAGACTGACTGACAGAGAGACTGCCAGTGGCTGACTGAGAGAGACAGAGACTGACTGACTGAGAGAGACTGACTGAGTGAGAGACTGACTGACTAAGCGAGAGAGAGACTGACAGAGACTGCCTGACAGAGAGACTGACTGAGAGAAAGAGACCGAGGGAGAGAGACTGACTGACAGACAGAGAGAGACTGACTGACTGAAAGACTGACTGAGAGACTGACTGACTGACTGAGACTGCCAGAGAGAGAGACTGACTAAGAGTGAGAGACTGACTTAGAGTGAGAAACTGACTAAGCGAGAGAGAGACTGAATGACTGAGAGAGAGACTAAGAGACTGACTGACAGGGAGAGAAACTGACAGAGAGAGAGAGTGACAGAGAGAGAGAGACTGTGATGGAATTGGGGTCAAAGTGTGTATGAAGCTAAGCAATGCCTCCTAAGATTGCTATTGTCTGCTAATCAAAATGTAGTATCAACAGGTGCTCTTTGTAGTAACATCTGCTTTTGAAATACAGCATTATCGCATTGTCTAATGTTTTGAAACAGTTTTTTTTAATACTAGCCCCGAACTCACCCCGCCCCCACTAACCCCACCCCTACTGGTGCGGCCCCCCAACCACAAACCACACTGTAATTTTGCCCCCCCCCCCACTAGACTCTGCTACTATCTTTCCTCCAAGGACCCCTCTTCCACTAGCCTCTTCTCCTCTGTCTTCCACTCCATCACCCTCTCTGCTTTCCTTATCTCGGTTGCCAAGTCAACATGCACCAACTTTTCTGTCTCCCTAAAGCTCTGCTTTTCTCATGTGCTTTTGTTCTCCCTCCCTCTTTCCTTCCCTCTGGTCCTCATTTGTTTCTAGCTCATCCTTTTCCCTCTCTCCTTGCACACCTCGCCTTCCTCCGCCCGCATTGTTTTTCACTTTTAGGCCTGGATGGGAACAGGGTGTGAGCCTGCCTCCTCGGGGTGAAGAGCGGGTTATTCAGTACCACTTCCCTCCGTAAACAATGATACAATCGAGACCGGGCCCTCTGCGTAAGAAGCCGCGCCGAGGGAAAGCTCCAAGACAGGGCAAACTGCAAAATACACCCCTCATTAGCAGCGCATACTGAGTCATGTGTTCCAAAGCAATCCCAGAGTCCCCCGGGCCCAGTCAAACCACCGTGACCCGGAAACGCAACTGGAGAGACCGGGGCTAATCTAACCGCGCGGCAGCAACAGTTCATTGACCACAAATAGGGACGGAGCGTACCCCCGGGGGACGATCTAACACCTGAACTCTGAACCCACCAATCAAAAACAGGAGAGATCCACAGAGGCCAATACAAGATTACTGACCTCATCCCCTGCAGCCTCCATGCGTAAAAAGACAACAGGACAGAGCAGTGGGAGCTAATTTAACATCACTTCCTCATGTGAGGTATGGTCACTTCCTCAGTTAAGTTATGGCATTTGTATAGTGTATTAATAATATTTGTGTGTTCACGCACCCATTAAAGGCCATGATTCACCATCACTTGGTTTTAGGAGATCTGACGGCATTGCGTTCCATTGTTTGACAGAAAGTGGTCTAGAGGGCAACTGTATTGTTTCACAGCAACACTTTGCAGTAATTGTTGTTTTCCCAAAAATAACATTCCTCGTACTCTTTTTTTAATAAGTTTATTTTTGTAGACAAATAGAAAATAGTTATTCCATTACACCTGGTCACTGAAAAGTTTAATTATAAATTCTCAGCATGACACCTGCATTTAAAGGTTTACTGTCTGTTTTTATCTTTGATTAATTCAAGGATTGATTTAAGATAACAAGGAAACGTTTAAATAGTTTTATCCCTCTAAGAGAGTACCAGAGTGAAAGCTACACATTGTGAAAGAATGACTGGAAGCTTTGAGAAAGTGACGACGAGTGCCTCAAAATGTCCGTTAGCCTGGTCATGGCTTGCATAATAGAAATCCTAAATAGAATTTATTATGACAATATTCGAGGAACAAGTATATTTTAATTTTTCAACAAATAGGAAACAACATTTTCAGGTTATATAACTTTGGTGCAAAGGACTTTATAAAGTGGTCCAGCCATTGCTAAACAATGCACGATTTCCCTATTAATGGCTGTAGCATGAAACTGCCTTTGAAGAGGTAAACTTGATAAAGTCCAATAGAAACCAATAGTTACCAACATTTCTAGTACACTGAAAGAATTCCAGAAAAAAAGCTCTTTCCTTAGCAAGGAAGTAGCCAGAAAATTAAAATACCCCCCCACTTGAAACATATCTCAAATCAGGCCGCGTGCGCAAACCGAGGAAATGCAAGCTTCCTAGAAAGAGTGCCTTTCATTCGCCTTCCATCTACCCATCCATTTATCTTTCTATCTATTCATCCATCTGTCCTTTCTTTAACCTTTACATATACCCACCCTTTGCTCCATCCATCTTTTCATCCATCCACTCATCAATATGTTCATGGATCCATCAATCTTCTAGCCTTCCATTCATTCATTCACTCTTCATCTGTGCATCCTTCAACACTCCCATCCATGCACACTTTCACTAATCAATACTTTTACTCCATCCAGCCATTTATTTACCCTTTCATCCTACCTTTCACCTTTCTTCCATTATTCCCTTCATGTTTCCTTCCTTCCTGTCACCCTTCCTTTCGCCTCCTGTTCTTTTTCCCTTTGTATCTACCCGTTTTTTCCGCTCATCCTTACTTTTACTTTCATATCTTTCACTGTCATTCTCATTGTTTTCCAATGTGTTCCTATCTCTGCGTTTTCTACTATTCAGCTTTTTTTCTTCAAGTGTTCCCTTCACTGAGCATGACATCTGAAATCTCACAGCCCTCTCTCATGGTATTTAGTAGCAGTGCTATTTATCAGCATTTTCTCTGCAGACATAAGAGGCCAATAACAATTAATTAATGTTTATGATTACCCAATTCACCAGCTTATCAGACCCAGTGGGAGCTTAAGCTGCTAAAGTGGGGGTTTCCCTACGCCCCTGTTCCTGAAGCCTAAAAGAAGAAATCCTTCAAATGTGGATTTGCTCTTTACATTATAGAACAAAGGGGTATAGGCAATGACTGAACCAATCGGAGTGACAAGCCGGGAAAAGCAGTAATGGGGAGTGGGTCTTGACGCTGCCCACAGACTTCTAAACACAAGTTTCCTGGCTTTAAAACATTTTAAAGTTTATTTTTGCTATTCACATGTGGTTCTACCCGCTATTAACTGTACGTGTGAAAATAGACACAAATGTAGTACTGTGATTTTTAAATATGTGCCGGTTATTTACTGTATTCATCCACGTGCGAGTGCATTAAACAGCCTTTAACTTCCTATCAATGTCAGAATCACTAGGAAAGATTAGAAGAAATACTACAAACCACAAACATACAAGTGACATCCAGGCGTGGGAGCAGCAGTCTACATTCAGTTGGCACCTCTGCCCTTCCCAAGATGGGCGCCCCGCTGGGCGCAGATGAGGGCTGGCTGACTCACTTCGATGCTGACAGGGTTAGAAGTTCATGGCACTTATTTATGTGTTTTGGACGAAGCACAAAAGGTTCATGAAATCTGCAGCTATGCCAATAAATAGCAAAAGGTATTTAACTCAGCTGGGAAAGCAAAACTCCTACAAATTAGGATCATCAGCTAAGCAACTTGAAAAAAATAAATCAATTAGGGATTGAGCTGCTGGTGGGCAGCTATCCCCAGCCCTTCACTTGAAAAGAACAACACACTATGGGCCTAGATATTACTACGTCAGTCCGATGCACTGCCGTAGCTGCGGTGGCAATGCGGGCACCGCCGCACTGGCAGTCTGGCAGTTGTGCTGCAACCTTCAGGGAGCAGAAATCCATGGCTGTCTTGCAGCAGTCTTGAGGCCGCAATATACTTGACTGTGCCACTGCGGCACCGCCAAGCATATTAAGATTTCCTCACCACCACGGTTTTCATGGTGGTGAGCCCAACTGTGGCAGTGAGGAAACAAAGGGAGCCTTAAAGGACCCCTGTTGCCTCAGGGTCATGGGGTGCATGCAGGGGGACACATTTTGTGCCCCCCTGTGTGCATACACCCCAGTTCCTGCACGGCATGGACTACAGAGTCCATGCGGTGCAGGAACTGCCTTTGGCGCTTCCATTGCCGTGACCATTTTTAGAGTCACCGCCTTGGGACCGCTAAAGAAATGCCCCCAGACACAAGAAAACCCGTAATCTGGTGGGCGGTGCTCACACGACTTTGGCGGTGTAGGAGCGGGGCAGCTGCGTGGTGGCCCTCTTACCACACCGTCAAAGTTATCAGCCTTATGTCTGTATGCATGGTGGTTTACCAAGCCTCACTTATCTAGATTTAGTTGAACTATGGGATAGTGACACAATAACAGCAATATTCAATGCTTGCGGAGTTCATTGTCTATCCCTCGCCTCCCAGTGGTTCCTCTATGAATGAATGTCTTGAAAGAGGTCTTGACCTGCCATTTATTGTTCTTTTTCCCGTTTCACATATACCCTGGTCAGTCAGTTACTGAATACTTAAATCCATGTCTGTTTCTAACCCACAATATTACCCCTTTCAACTTTGAATGTTCCAAAAAGCAAGTTAAAAATAAAAAAAGTTGCTTTTCGGCCACTTATAGGCCCCATCAATACATTAAAACATTCAGGACTGTTTCAAGGCTTTGTCCATCCTACTTTCCCCAAAGAGATGCAAATTCTAAATACTCCTAATCCTAGGATCCACCAGAGAAACTTTGCTTTGTGAAAGAGACTTGCCCTGTGGCGTAGATTGTCAGGTCACATCAAACCGGTGGGAGTCACTCAGTTGTTCACTTGCAAAATGAGGCTCTCCCCTGCAAAGAAGGGCAGCCTGGGGCCTGGTCGTACAGAGCATACCAGCAGGGACTAGTTTAGCTGGGCTGTGACAGAAGGGTTAGCCCCTTTAGAATAGTTCTTGGCATGGTTACAGTGGTTTGTATAATGTCCTTGCAAACTCTGATATCACGACTCAAGAATGTCGTGGACAAAATATCAAAGACCAAAATGTTGAAAGGTACATATAGATTTACTATTCCTAACTCCACATCTATGTACTTTAGATAGATAGATGGATTTCATCAAGGTACAAAGATGTGGAGTTAGGTAGAGAAAAATCTATACTTACTATACTCAACTATACTATAATCGGTATTCTTATATCAAAGTATTCCATCTTCAATATTCAGGGGGCACACCAGAGCCCTAAGGCGTGGCCTGCTAGAATCCACAGAGACTACTGTACAATTACTGCCCCAACCCACAGAGGCGAGATCAAAGAGGATCATCCCTTGGCCCAATGCACATCATAAGGGATTCCCTCAGTGGCCACAGTAACACCATGGAGCCTTACCAACAACAAGAGAGATCCCCTCACCCTCGAGGCGGCTATAATACAATGGAGCCCAATCTCAGAGACATTTTGAGTACGCAAAGTGATACTCTCACATGCTTTTGTAAGATTGACTGAATACACCAAAAAATGGGAATAAAAAGAGAATGCTGATGGAATATTCATATGCAATTAGTATACATAGGAGGAACTGTGCTGCCTTGCACTTTTACTAATTGAGAGTTGGATGCATTACTGCTGATTCACAAAGGCATGTACATTAAAAAGTACTCCTGCATTACTATGTACCATAATCAAAAAGACTTTTGTGAATTAGCCACCGAGTCGTTATTCACCCTATTCCACAACTTGGGGTCCATCAGTGCCCTGGGGACTCTCAGTTAATAATTAAGACCAATGAAAATTTGGAAAAATAAATATTGAAAGTGTCGTAGATTTTTACATTTGAAAACAAAAACTGGAAATAAAAGTAAACCATGTTGCTTGTAGATTTCAGAGCTGCACAACACCTTCTAAAACATGTAAAAATAGAAAGAAAAAAATATATACCAAGGGATGAGAAAAAATAATTTTATTTTCAAACAATAAACAAATAACAAAATAAACACCTCTTGCAATACTCTGATTTATCATTAATATCATCTATTACACTAGAAACATATATACAGTTCATTGACGTACATTTCTACTGGCTCGGCTTTCCTTCCCAGTGGTGTCAAGTTGTCACATGCCTGTCTGCAGCTGTGTATACTTCTTGTGAGGAGAGTGGAAGGCTTTGGGTAGAGGAGCACGTGCCAGACACACTTTGATCACTCCCAGTCTACTTGAATGTTGTCTCCTGGATCTATATGCTTGATCTAGAAGTGCTCCAGATAAACCTTTTAATCTTAGATTTCAGTCGTGACCTAAGAGTTCTCCAGGTTATGTTGGCTTTTCCAGTGTGCACCTGATTTATGCAATATGTCTTCAAGATAGTGATCCCTTGGGAGCTCGAGGCAAGCTTGCGTGTCACCCCATCTGTGAAATTGATCCAATGGAGCACCAGGCATGCTTATGTGTCACAGATTTTACAAAAGACATCTTATGGTGCTCCATTCAAGCATACGCACCTTGCTACAAGTCATCTCACAAAGCTCCATGCAAGCTTCTCTGTTGCAGCCTCTGGACCCACTTTTTTGTCCCATTCTCACTGAAAGTGAATTTTCTGAGCAAGACATTCATGTTTGTTCAAGGTTTGTTCCAAGTAACATTTCAGAGCTCAAGATGCCTCCTTACCCTGGTCCTGCTCAAACATGCCGTCATGGAGGTACTAAAGCTATAGGTAAATGTGATTGTCCCTGACTCGCTGAAGTGATCTTAAAAAGTTGAAAGCAAACTTGCGTGCACAGATCTTATTTAAGAAGATACTACAGAACTCCAAGGAAATTGAAAGTCCATGTTGTTGTTGTTTAAAGTTAAGGATCTTCTAGCTAGTTGATTGGTCGGTAACCTTACAGAGCTCCTACTCACGGTCTTCATAAGGAGTGATGCTACAGAACTCTAAGCAATCTTTATTGTACCAGTCGTGCAGATGCTAGCATAATGGAGCTCATGGCAAGCTCTGGCGCCCCAGTCCTGCTGAGTATACTTACAACGCTTGGAGCAAGCTCTTGCGCTCCAGTCCCGCAGGATGTGATTTAAAGGAGCCACAGCTTCTCTTGCATCTTAGGATCTTCCGAAGTCTGACCTTGAAGAGCTCATGGCGAGTAACTTCCCCCCAGTCTCACTTAAAAGTGATGTTAGGGAGCTCTGGGTGAGTTTGTGCATGTGCAACAAGAGACTGGCAGAGATGGTTTTTCTCATGTTGACTTTCTGTTGATGCATCTCCTCGTGTCCAGAGATCCAGCCGGCATGCCGGTGTTCCAGTGATCATCTTTGAGAAACGCGCATTGAGTTCAGCCCTCTGACCTTGAGACCACCACCGCCGTGCTCCTTCCGTGCCGCCTAGAAGGAAAGAAGGAATAGTTAGGCGCTGCATTTCCACGAGAATCCGATGCCACTACTTGCTAGGCATCACGTCATCTAGTAGCCTCATCCACATTTCAGAAGATTGACTCTTAACAGGTGGCGAGAAGGTTCCCTTGTTCCGCATGACCCAAATGAGTGGGTTTAGGGCTAACTTTAGTCTAGCCTCAGATGCCTCTGATTTACATAGCTGCGTGTCTACCACTTTCAAACCCCAGTACTGTTGGCTGCTACCAGTTACTTCATGCCATTAGTTGAATTTATCTGTGTCAGCATCCCTGTCTCCTTTGCCACAGGTTTCATGTGAAATGCTCTGCTGACAAGCTAATAGTGATGCTTTGGCCAGGGCCGGATAGGCCTTTTAGGCCACTCCTCATACCTCATATACCAGGTTAAGTGCAGCAGGCACAGGGAGGCTTCAAGAGAAAGGGGGGGAGGGGAAGGGAGAGAGAAATCAACCTGAGAGGTAGACGAGAGATAGAGAGAGGACTGAGGAGAAAAAATGGATGGATGGGGGCTGTGGGAGCCGGGATCTTTATGGTGCAAACTTTGTGGCCAGGTGCTCCACTGTCAATGGCATCTTTCCCTACTTTCCCATAATGCTCTGGTACCCATGATGTGTCAGTTAACATAGTGCAAATGTCATCATACACCCTCTGATTAGCAATACCATCACGTGGTGGACCCTGTATCCCGACCACATCCTCTCTGCACCCTCCTATTTGTGGAGGAGGGACTAGGGGTGGCAGGTGCCTTACTTGGTCAGTAAGATTGGGGGGGTGAGGGGCGCTTCAGATTCCCCAACAATCATGCTGGCATATAAAATTTAAATACATTATAGGACAAGGAGAGCACATGAGAGTGGCTAAGGGGCAGTGGAAAGGGGGACCAATGCAGGGTGAGAGAAAACATAATACTTAGTAAAATAACCAAAAATGTTTAAGACTTTGAAAGCAGAAAGGTAGAGAGTGTGTGTTTTTGTCTGTGTTTGTGTAAAAATTCCTGGTGAAATCCAACAGTCACCTCACCATACCCGCCTAAAAGCACCTGTACCCAACTTTTTACCAGAAAATACATTTTGTTAGGGGAGCGTAACACCCCAAACACGTCCCCTGAAATTACGCCACTGAGGGGAGGTATGGGTAGAAGCTACAGAAAGTAAAGAGAACCCGCCCCCATTTTACCACCTGCCACTTTCTTCTTGACCCCTGAGAGTATGGTATGGTTGCATTTTAATTAATTGTTGATCTATTTTTGTATTTCGGTGCAAGGGGAGCTTTGATATTAGATACTCATGAATCATGTATAGTCTACAGCTTCCCTCAAATTAATTGTCATCATTTTATTGTATGTAATCTTTCTATCTGCTTTTATGATTTTAACGTAAAATCGAATAAAGCTATCTTTGATTTGATTTGACTCCTGAGAGCACTGGTACAGTGCAGGGCCAGATGTACCAACCAGCCAGCCAGGTGTAACTGCTACTATCCGGAACTGACGTAATGAAGACCTTAAATTCAGACTGAACTGCCAAGTGCATGAAAGACACAACGCCATAGACGTTCACTCTTGTCACTGAACAGCAGGAAGTGACGAGGATGGCCCGCCGGAAAGACGTTTCATTTCGCAGTGATGTGGGTGCGGGTGATTTTTCGGGTACGCACTTGGCGCACGATGATGATTTTGGCCAGCAAAACAGGAACGTTTCCCTTCCTAGGGCCGTGGTGGCAGCTCTCTGGAGAACCCTAAGCAACGCATGGACGGGAGCAGGCTTCCGGGCTTCCCTTTCCTGTTTTGGAGGATCCAGGGGAGCCCGGGCCTAGGGCCGGAAACAATACAAGCCGACGGGCCTCCTATTGCTGAGAGGAGTGTGCTGGGGCCGTGACCAGCTGAAAATAGGGAAGCGGGAACCAGGCCCAACTCACACCACTGTGGCTTGAGTGACTGTCCTCGCACTGTCGGTCCAGGCGGTGCCTGAGCCCCGTTCTAGACAAGCCCCTGCCCGGCTCCTCGCACTCAGACTGTATGCACATACCAGCTGCGGCTCTCCCCGCCTGCCTGGGTGCAAGTGTGAGCCCCAAGATCCCCACACTGCCCGCCCAAGAAAGCTAAGCTCCCCCACACTGCCTGCCCGAGAAATCCAAGCTCCCCACACTGCCTGCCCAGAGCTCCTCACACTGCCCAAGAAGCCTAAGCTCCCCACACTGCCCGCCCGAGAACCCTAAGCTCCCCACACTGCCTGCCCAGGAGCTCCCCACACTGCCTGCCCAGGAGCTTCCCACACTGCCTGCCCAGGAGCTCCCCACACTGCCTGCCCAGGAGCTTCCCACACTGCCTGCCCAGGAGCTCCCCACACTGCCTGCCCAGGAGCTCCTCACACTGCCCAAGAAGCCTAAGCTCCCCACACTGCCTGCCCAAGAAGCCTAAGCTCTCCACACTGCCTGCCCAAGAAGCCTAAGCTCCCCACACTGCCTGTCCAGGAGCTCCTTACACTGCCTGCCCAGGAGCTCCTTACACTGCCTGCCCAAGAGCTCCTCACACTGCCTGCCCAAGAACTCCTCACACTTCCTAGCCAAGAGCTCCTCACACTGCCTGCACAAGAGCTCCCACACTGCCTGCCCAAGAGCTCCTCACACTGCCTGCCCAAGAGCTCCTAACACTGCCTGCCCAAGAGCTCCTCAAACTGTCTACCCAAAAGCTCCTCACACTGCCTGCCCAAGAAGCCTAAGCTCCCCACAATGCCTGCCAACAGCTCCCCACACTGCCTGCCCAGGAGCTCATCACACTGTCTACCTCTATATGGAACCCAAGCGCCTCACAATGTCTGCCCTAGAGCTGCTCACACTGTCTGCCCAAGAACTCCTCACACTGTCTGCCCAGAGCTCCTCCACTGCCTGCTCAAGAGCTCCTCACACTGCCTGCCCAAGAGCTCCTCACACTGCCTGCCCAAGAGCTCCTCACACTGTCTGCCCAAGAACTCCTCACACTTTCTGCCCAAGAGCTCCTCACACTGTCTGCTCAAGAGCTCCTCACACTACCTGACCAAGAACTGCTACCTGCCCAAGAGCTCCTCGCACTGTCTACCAAGAGCTCCTCACACTGCCTGCCCAAGAGCCCCTCAAACTGCCTGCCCAGAGCTTACACTGTCTGCCCAAGAGCTCCTCACACTACCTGCCCAAGAGTTCCTACCTGCCCAAGAGCTTCTCGCACTGTCTACCAAGAGCTCCTCACACTGTCTGCCCAGAGCTCCTCACACTGTCTGCCCAGAGTTCCTCACACTGTCGTCCCAAGAGCTCCTCACACTACCTGCCCAAGAGCTCCTCGCACTGTCTACCAAGAGCTCCTCACACTGTCTGCCCAAGAGCTCCTCACACTGTCTGCCCAGAGCGCCTCACACTGTCTGCCCAAGAGCTCCTCACACTGTCTGCCCAAGAGCTCCTCACACTGTCTGCCCAAGAGCTCCTCGCCCTGTCTACCAAGAGTTCCTCACACTGTCTCCCCAAGAGCTCCTCACACTGTCTGCCCTAGGTCTCCTCACACTACCTGCCCAGAGCTCCTCTTACTGTCTGCCCAAGAGCTCCTCACACTACCTGCCCAGAGCTCCTCACACTGTCTGCCCTAGAGCTCCCCACACTGCCTGCATAAGAGCTCCCCAAACTGCCTGCCCAAGAGCCCCTCACACTATCTGCCCTGAGCTCACACTGCCTGCCCTGAGCTCACACTGCCTGCCCAGAGCTCACACTGCCTGCCCAAGAGCTCATTGCACTGTCTACCAAGAGCTCCTCACACTGTCTCCCCAAGAGCTCCTTATACTGCCTGCTCAAGAGCTCCTCACACTGCCTGTCCATGAGTTCCTAGCCCCTCACACTGTCAGCCCGTGACACCGGTGCTCCTCAAGACTCTTTGTCCGTGGGTCCCTAGTTCCATACAGGCTCTGTCCATGAGACCCAAGCTCCTCGCACTGTCTGTCGTGGGACCCCAGCCTCTCACACCGTCTGTCCATGGGCCCTAGCACCTCACACTGTCTATGAGTGGGACCCTAGCCCCTCACACTGCCTGTTTATGGGACCCTAACTCCTAACACTGTCTGCCCGTGTGACCCCAGCTCCTCACACTGCCTGCCCAAGAGCCCCTTACACTACCTGCCCAAGAGCTCCTACTTGCCCAAGAGCTCCTCGCACAGTCTACCAAGAGCTCCTCACACTATCTACCCAAGAGCTCCTCACACTGTCTGCCCAGAGCTCACACTGTCTGCCCAAGAGCTCCTTACACTACCTGCCCTAGAGCTCCTACCTGCCCAAGAGCTCCTCGCACTGTCTACCAAGAGCTCCTCATACTGTCTGCCCAAGAGCTCCTCACACTACCTGCCCAAGAGCCCCTCACACTGTCTGCTCAAGAGCTCGTCACACTACCTGCCCAAGAGCTTGTCACACTACCTGCCCAAGAGCTCCTCACACCGCCTGCCCAAGAGCTCCTACCTGCCCAAGATCTCCTCGCACTGTCTACCAAGAGCTCCTCACATTGTCTGCCCAAGAGCTCCTCACACTACCTGCCCAAGAGCTCCTCGCACTTTCTGCCCATGAGCTCCTCACACTTTCTGCCCAGAGCTCCTCACACTGTCTGCCCAAGAGCTACTCACACTGTCTACCCAAGAGCTACTCACACTGTCTGCCCAAGAGCTCCCCACACTACCTACCCAAGAGCTCCTCACACCGCCTGCCCAAGAGCTTCTACCTGCCCAAGAGCTCCTCACACTGCCTGCCCAGAGCTCACACTGTCTGCCCAGGAGCTCCTGCCTGCCCAAGAGCTCCTCGCACTGTCTCTCAAGAGCTCCTCAGACTGTCTGCCCAAGAGCTCCTCAGACTGTCTGCCCAAGAGCTCCTCACACTGTCTGCCCAGAGCTCCTCGCCCTGTCTACCAAGAGTTCCTCACACTACCTGCCCAAGAGCTCCTCACACTGTCTGCCCAGAGCTCCTCACACTGTCTGCACAAGAGCTCCTCACACTACCTGCCCAAGAGCTCCTCGCACTATCTACCAAGAGCTCCTCACACTGTCTGCCCAGAGCTCCTCAGACTGTCTGCCCCAGAGCTCCTCACACTGTCTGCCCCAGAGCTCCTCACACTGTCTGCCCCAGAGCTCCTCACACTGCCTGCCCCAGAGCTCCTCACACTGCCTGTCCAGGAGACCGACGCTCCTCAAGACTCTTTGTCCGTGGGTCCCTAGTTCCATACAGGCTCTGTCCATGAGACCCAAGCTCCTCGCACTGTCTGTCGTGGGACCCCAGCCTCTCACACTGTCTGCCCATGGGGCCCTTACACCGTCTGTCCATGGGCCCTAGCACCTCACACTGTCTATGAGTGGGACCCTAGCCCCTCACACTGCCTGTTTATGGGACCCTAACTCCTCACACTGTCTGCCCGTGTGACCCCAGCTCCTCACACTGTCTGCCCAAGAGCTCCTGCCTGCCCAAGAGCTCCTCGCACTGTCTGCCCAGAGCTCCTCACACTGTCTGCCCAAGAGCGCCTCAGACTGTCTGCCCAAGAGCTCCTCACACTGTCTGCCCAGAGCTCCTCACACTGCCTGCACAAGAGCTCCTCACACTGCCTGCCCAAGAGCTCCTCACACTGTCTGCCCAGAGCTCCTCACACTGCCTGCACAAGAGCTCCTCACACTGCCTGCCCAAGAGCTCCTCACACTGCCTGCCCAAGAGCTCCTCACACTGCCTGCCCAAGAGCTCCTCGCACTGTCTCTCAAGACCTCCTCAGACTGTCTGCCCAAGAGCTCCTCACGCTGCCTGCCCAAGAGCTCCTCGCACTGTCTCTCAAGAGCTCCTCAGACTGTCTGCCCAAGAGCTCCTCAGACTGTCTGCCCAAGAGCTCCTCAGACTGTCTGCTCAAGAGCTACTCACACTGTCTGCACAAGAGCTCCTCACACTGTCTGCACAAGAGCTCCTCACACTACCTGCCCAAGAGCTCCTCACACTGTCTGCCCAAGAGCTCCTCACACTACCTGCCCAAGAGCTCCTCACACTGTCTGCCCAAGAGCTCCTCACACTACCTACCCAGAGCTCCTCACACTGTCTGCCCCAGAGCTCCTCACACTGTCTGCCCAAGAGCTCCTCACACTGCCTGTCCAGGAGACCGACGCTCCTCAAGACTCTTTGTCCGTGGGTCCCTAGTTCCATACAGGCTCTGTCCATGAGACCCAAGCTCCTCGCACTGTCTGTTGTGAGACCCCAGCCTCTCACACTGTCTGCTAATGGGGCCCTTACACCGTCTGTCCATGGGCCCTAGCCCCTCACACTGCCCGTCCATGAGATCCTAGCCCCTCACACTGTCTGTTTATGGGATCGTAGCCTCTCACACTGTCTGTCATGAGACCCTAGCCCCTCACACTGTCTGTTTATGGGACCGTAGCCTCTCACAACTGTCTGTCATGAGACCCTAGCCCCTCACACTGTCTGTCCGTGGGACCCTTGCCCCTCACACAGTCTGTTTATGGGACCGTAGCCTCTCACACTGTATGTCAGTGGAACACTAGCCCCTCACACTCTGTCCATGGGGCCCTCACACTGTCTGTCCATGGGTCCACGCTCCTCTCCCTGTCTGTCCAAGGGGCCCTCACACTGTTTGTCCCTGGAACCCTAGCCCATCACACGGTCTGTCCTTGGGGCCCACACACTTCCTGTCCGTGGGACCCTAGCCCCTCACACGGTCTGTCCTTGGGGCCCACACACTTCCTGTCCGTGGGACCCTAGCCCCTCACACGGTCTGTCCTTGGGGCCCACACACTTCCTGTCGGTGGGACCCTAGCCCCTCACACGGTCTGTCCTTGGGGCCCACACACTTCCTGTCCGTGGGACCCTAGCCCCTCACACTGTCTGTCATGGGGCCCTCACACTGACAGTCCGTGTTGCCCAAGACCTTCACACTGTCTGTCTTTGGGATCTTCGCCCTCACACTGTCTGTCCGTGGGGCTCTACCCCCTCACGCTGCCTGCCCATGGGCTCCCGCTCCTCACACTGTCCATTGGTTCCTAGTTCCCCACTCTGTCTGTCTGCCATAGCCAAGCCATGCTGTCTAGGGTGCCAGAGGTCTTTACCCTGCCCATGTATCCCCTGCTCATCGCACACATACATAAGTGGTAGCCACCTCCCTAACCCTGCCCAGTAGATGGTCACTGTCAGGCCTGTGGTCTTCATCCTGCAGATATTGACCGCCCATTGAAGCCTCTTTCACCTCCACCATAGATTCCCGGCCTCCATTCCCTAAGCCCAAAACTCACCGCTTTCCTCTGGTTGCTGAGGCAGAAGGTGCAGATGGTGCGGGGTTGGCGTCCCTGCAGGTCCCCCTTGGCACCGTAGAAGGGTCCAAGGCATGGTTGGCCATCCTGACACCCCTCGCCCATCAGCAGGACATTGGCCAGGTGAGCGATGTAGCTGGAGGCCAGGCGGAGGGTCTCAATTTTGGACAGCTTGCGGTCCACCGGCTCGGTGGGGATGAGGGTGCGCAGGGCCGTGAAGGCCGTGTTGACGCTCTGGGTCCGGTCGCGCTCCCTGGCATTGGCCGCTTGCCGCTGCTTCACCACCACCACCTGGCCAGGCTTGCGGCCTAACTTGCACCTCTTGGCCGCGCTCTCGCCGTACGACTGCTCCGAGGTGTCGCTCTCACTGCGGTTTTCCTCGTCGCCCTCCGACAGCATGCTGACGTCGGGGTACATGACGTGGGTGGCAATGGGACGTAGCATGGTGTAGGCCATGCTTGTGGTGGCTTAGGCGTAGAGTCCACTGACCAGCTGGTGACACCGTTGGGTTCCTCAACCAACTGCTGTCAATTTAGGTTTCTCCAGTCAGTCAGTATCAGTGAAGGGTTCCTCAACCACTCAGTGACTCTGTAGGTTTCCTCAACCAACCACTGTCCATGTAGGTTTCTCCAGTCAGTCAGTATCAGGGCAGGGTTCCTCAACCACTCAGTGACTCTGTAGGTTTCCTCAACCAACCCCTGTCCATGTAGGTTTCTCCAGTCAGTCAGTATCAGGGCAGGGTTCCTCAGCCACTCAGTGACACTGTTAGGTTCCTCAACCAACCACTGTCCATGTAGGTTTCTCCAGTCAGTCAGTATCAATGAAGGGTTCCTCAACCACTCAGTGACTCTGTAGGTTTCCTCAACCAACCACTGTCCATGTAGGTTTCTCCAGTCAGTCACTGTCAGTGAAGGGTTCCTCAACCACTCAGTGACTCTGTAGGTTTCCTCAACCAACCACTGTCAATGTAGGTTTCTCCAGACAGCCAATGTCTATGTAGGGTTCCTCGACCACCTTGCGGCACAACCAATCAGCGTTGCCACAGAGATCCTTACCCAAGCAATTGTTTCTCAAAGTTCACCATCCAGGCTCACCCATGCAACCCCTTATCAGCTGGTGTGTAGGCAAATTACCCAACCATAAGTGTCGATGCAGACTTCCCAACCAGTAGACGTCTGAAGTAGGTTTTGATGACCACTGGGCCGATGTAGGGTTCTTCAAACTTGGATGGACCAACCAGTTGGCTGTGATGGGGATTCCACAGCCTGACAGCGCTGATTCAAGTTGGTCTGACCGTAGGGTTCCCAACTAGTTAATGTGACGTGAGATTTCCCAACCAGTCGAGCTTGGCCCGAGGTCCTAAGCCCGTCACTTCGCCTCAGGGCTCCCAGAGAGCTGGTGTAGGGAGAGGGTCTGTCGCCGGTGCAGGGCTTTGCGTTTTTGGAGGGGTTGGGGGGCGCCCACTCGTTGCCTAGATGTCCCTCCCGCCTTCTCTGGCTCCGGGCCGTGCGGTGCACTCGAGGGTGAGGTCGGGAAGCCGAGGCTGCTGCCGGAGCCGTCTTCCCCCGGTGAATGCTGCTCTTTCCTGGCCGAGGGCGTGAAGAGGTGGCCCCAAGTCCTGCGCTCCCTCCCCCCCAGCTGTTTATCCTTGCAGCCTGCAGCTGTTGCCTCAGCCGTGATCTCTGACGAGAGGACACAGGGGGCTATGTATATAAACACTGGGAGGGGCCGAGCCCTGCAAGGAGCCCAACCCAGGCCCCCTCTGACATCGAAGACCCACCCTAAGTACAGGACAGGATATATTAATTTACTGCAAAACCCTGTCTGCTACTGTGGAACACGAGGACGGCCTGGTTTATCTGAAAGCGGAATTGAATGTGGTTTGCCAAGTGGACTTTGTTGAAAAACCTTACCTCATTTTAAATGCTTGCTTAATTTGAGCCGGTGGTTGCAGTTGGCTCTCATTTCTGTGGACCTGGGCTTTTTTTTTACCCAACGCAAAAGAAATGGAGGGGAGAAAAACGGAGCGCAAAATAGGAAACAGAGCCAGAGGGAAAAAACCGGGGTGAACAAAAACTTTCGAAAGTGAGGTAAAAGCACACGAGGTGTAGGGTGGTGGTGGAAGATGGGGGCGCGAGGTGGAATTAAGTCTCCGCAGACTCCTTTCAGCAGCGTTCGGCCAATCGACTTCGGGCTTCCATGAAAAAACTGTGGGCCCGTGCACCGGTAACAGCCAATGAACGACATATCTGACAGGTGCCTTCCTCTGGCCTAGAGAGGTGCGTAAGAAACGAGGTTGCCTGCACGTGGTGACGTTAGGCTGAGTTTTTGATTGAAATAATCGCCTAAAAAGAAACATTTCCAGCTGTCTGAGCTGCAGCCAGAGAATAGTGGGTTCTGGCCTATGCTCTGAGCATCCTTTCACACCCTTTTCTTAACCTCTTCCTGGCCACGCTGGCGCGCCATAAAGGAAAGATCATGTTTAGGCAGACAGCGCCTACCACACAAGATACGTGTGAAACCTACTAGCAGGCGCTATAGCCTCGTCTGGAAAGATATATGCATTTTAGGTTCTAATAGTCTCACTGTGGATACTTTTTCGCAATAGTAAGGCCTGCCTGACCAGAATAGTATATTTGGCAATCATGTAATTGGATGGATTTTTTAAACGGTGACAGAATTTACCAGCAATGTTTAAATATGTTTTGAGTTTAAATAAGTCGAGACGTATTTAAACATTGCCAATTTAGTGAGGGTGTGCCTTATGAATTTTATTTTTTCACTAGGGGGGCGTGGCTTTAAGAAGTTTGAAGATCACTGATCTAGAGGCTGAATTGTACAATGTAAAATCAGAAAACCTGGCATTCATCCCAGCTTCCCCACTTTATCTAATTGTGTGATACTAGGCAATTGATTTATTTTACGTTCCTTAATTTTTCTTCATTATCAAATATAAGAGGACTTTGAAATACATGACTTCAGGATGTGTGCTGTAGAAAACCTTCTCCTGTGTTTTATTTATTAAACTATAATGTTGTTCATGTATAAAATGAGCCACAGAGTAACTCGTTACTTAAACCACAGAAGACTATTCTTTTGTTTCAACCCAAGAAGTAATACATTATCCCAGAACAAAATGTAATCATTGACTCTGTGCCAAATAGTTATGGGTTATTCCATTCTAAGATGTAATTAGTTACACCGAATCAAGAAGTAACCATTTACTGCAAACCAACACATTTCTGTTTGCCACTACTTAAGCATTCAGTTTTGTCTGCACCAAGAACCTACCAGTTACTCCAACTCAAGAAGCAATTGATATTAAAAACCGATAAGTGTTTTTGTTAGTCCATTTCAATAATTAAAGAGTTGCTCCAACTAAAGTAGCAAGGGATTACTCTAATCTAAGCAGTAATCAGACACACCAATCCGAGAAGTAATGTATTACTATAGCCTTAGGAGGAATCAGTTACTTAAAGTCAAGCAGTAGTCGGTCACACTAACCCAGGAAATCATCAGTCACTCCAGTCCATGAATTAATGAGTATCTCTGAAACTAATATTTGAGGATTAGTCAACCTAACAAGTAATCAGTCACCCCAACCCAGGTAATGAGCTACGCCGAACCAAGATTTAGCAGTCACTGAGAAGCAACAAGAAACCATTTACTACAAACCAACAAACAATTAGTTGCTCCTGACCAATAGGAAATCTTTCACTCAAACTCGTGAAGTAATAATTGACTTCAAAACAAAAAGTAATCATGTACTCCAACCATGAAGGATTCATTTACACCAACACAAGAAATCAGTTTCTGCAAACCAAAGGGTAACCTGTTAGCCCAACTACTCCACCTGAATGATTAAGTAGCTGTTCCAACTAAAGCAGTGAGAAATATTTGGTTACACCTGTCCCTGAACCATTCTGTTACTCCATCCTAGACACAATGAGTCATACCAACTCAAGAAGCAATGAGTTACTGTAAACAAAAAACCTACAAGAAACATATTTTTCCTGTAAAGTGCGTTAAAAGAAAAAAAGGGTTCTATAACTTTTCCAAGTACATCTGCCTGATGTGAAGCACCACTACTGCTCTAGTGAAATTATATTTACAGGTTATTTTTTTCATTTAACTGTTTTACTGCAAGCACATGGCTGGCACATTTAGGTTGCGGAATGAGGCCTCTTTATTGCTTTTTATGGCATATGCTTGCAATACAAGAAATAACCATCACACTATTTGCTTAGGCCAGGCCTAGTGGCTTTGCCAATGCTTGATTATTATTTTTTTGCAGTCTGGTACTTGTGGCCTAGTTGACCTTATTGGGGATCAAGCCTCTCATTCTAATAATGCAGCTATTTGTTAAAATAGAAACCAGAGCTGCAAACCTTCTATTCTGGAAACCCAATGAATCACTTACCATAGAAGACAGAGCTTCCAGAGAAGCAGCGTGAAATTATTCATTGACCACAAGGATCAGCTTCAAATGCAGAAGAGGGAATATTTCAGAAACCTGATGGCCTGTCATGCGCCTACTACTTACCACACCAGGTGGTTTGAACTGCCTGTTCATCCATAAATCAAGGCAAGGAGGCTCCTCCGGAAGTGACCAATGATGAGATTTACAAGACTTTCCCTACATGCCAGACACAAATGGAAGTGGGCGGGTGAGGTTGCACACTCGGGCCCTTATTTATGTAGGGCTTGTGCGGCAGTTGTGTCAGTTTTTTGTGATGCTGCGGCGGCATAAACAATTAACCACACTGCCCCTTATTTACAAAGTGACGCCTCTAGAAAGAAGCGTCACTTTGCAAAGGCCTGCGCTACATTATACCTGCTTCAGGTATAATGTATGCCGGGTGGGCTTTCCTCTATTACAAAGCCTTGTAGAAGTGACGCAGTGAAATCTATGAGATTTCACTGCGCCACTTCTACCACTTGACTGCGTCACAATCCTTACGCCTGCTTCAAGCAGGAGTAAGGAGGGACATAGGACTTTTCACCTGGGACTTGCCCATGTGTAAATGACACTTTGCTGGAGTTGCATCAGTTATCCGACACACTCCAGCAATGCATCATTTTGCGCCACCAGGTACGTCACTATTCCAGACATATCTGTAAGTCCTTGGGCCACGGAGCGCCATATTGTAAATACGACGCATCCATGGTGTCATAAGGATGGCGCTATGAAAAGTGACGCATCTCTTTTTTTGCCCAGCAATGCACCACTTTTCATAAATGAGGCCCTCGGGGATGCCCGAGGAAAAAGGCTCTTGTCCGGTAGTGTACAGTACCCAATCTAACCTGTCTGAGGCATGTACAGCTTAAAATTACACAAGGTCACTCCAGTTTTAACACACAGCTTCTAATGCATATTTCAGGCCAATACTGGAGTTTTCCATCAAAATGGGAATTTCAGCCAACTCGTAATGAAGGATTAGAAGTTGAGGAGTGTAGCTATCAATAGTGCAGCAGGTACACTGGCACCGGGGCCCAGAGCTTCAAAGATGACTGTATTGCTACCAGCAAGCAGACAGAGTCGATATTTTCATTTCTTGCACTCATGCTCTTGGCACCGCTACTACAACCACTGCTGGAGTTGTGAAGAGATGAAACCCAAAGCAGCCCTGGCAATTTTGTAGGACCGCCCCCACCACCACCCCTCCCCGGACAGGGGTGTAAGTGCGAAGTGCTGCTGCTTTTGTTACTGGGAGGTAATATTGTAGCAACTCTGCTAAACTCTTTCTCAGTGACAAACAAGCATTTACAATGCAATGGTCTCAGCATTATTAAAGGTAGAGCTATTGGCATTGCTCATGACTTTTTTTTTTAAATCATAAAGAAATGGCATTGTCATTTACATTGCAATAGCTTAATCGTTAAATAAATGGCATTGTCATTTACAATGCCAATAGCTTAATCGCTCGCAAATGCATGACCTATTGCATTTACACCCACACAGAGCCACACACACAAAGCCACCCACACACACATACAGAGCCACCCACACAGAGCCACCCACAGTCATTCACATAGAGCCACCTACACAAAGCCACCCTCACACAGACAGAGCCACCCACACATAGAGCCACCTACAAAAAAAGCTATCCACACAGAGCCACACACACAGAGCCACACACACACAGAGCCACACACACAGCCACACACACACACACAGAGCCACACATACACAGAGCCACACACACACACACAGAGCCACACACACACACAGAGCCACACACACACACACACAGAGCCACACACACACACACACAGAGCCACACACACACACACAAAGCCACACACACACACAGAGCCACACACACACACAGAGCCACACACACACAGAGCCACACACACACACAGCCACACACACACACAGAGCCACACACACACACAGTCACACACAGACAGAGCCACACACAGCCAGAGCCACTTATGATCCAAGCTTCTGCTAACTAAAGGCATCATGCCATCACTGATAGATATATGTAATGACCATATGGCTAGGCACTCCTCATTAAGCCTTGAGTCTCACCCCTCAAGTATGAAATCAAGGCAGTGTTCCTCAGTTAAAGTATAGCCCATCTCCCCCTTGGAAATACATACACATGGTAGCCGCTCAGGCAAGGGACATTATACCCGACACAATTCATCAAAGACTAGAAAATACAGGCATCAAGTAAAACAAAGCAACATGTTCCCTAAGTAGGCTTACTGGTATAAGACTGTCAGCAGGTCTGCAAGAGCCAAGAAGTCACGGCAGGAAGGATGGGGAACGAATAGCTTCACCGGGCCAGTTACCCCTGTCCACCCACACAAGTACTAACCATGCAAGGATCTCAAAAAAGACGTACTCAGCAAATGTGTGCCACTATTTTTTTTTTATGACGCTCGGACCGACCTATTTTTTTATTCTAGACCGATCTGGATCCCCATATAACCTGGGGAAAGGGGTCAGATTGAACAACGCCTTGAAATGAGGCCAGGCAGTCTGCTTTCAAATCACAGAGTGTGGCCTGTTAATACTATTGAAATAGCACCTTTGAGCACCTGTTTCTGTTTGGTGGCTGGAGAACGTAGAATGTAAAGTCCTGCCAGACATAAACGTACAACCAAAGGTAAGTAGGTACAACATCGCCTCTTGCTGCTCCTCCAAAAACATAAGGCAAACGTAAACATCTAGCGTGGTAATATATTGGTACTACCTTGCGTGATTCCCTCCAACGCCCCCACTATGAAACTCTGCCAGGGTCCAAAGGAGGGGGTGGGGCCGGGCTTGGCCTTTGCCTAGAAGACAAACATGCTTATTTCCTTCTCAATGCACGCCCATGCATAGGGGTGTTTTATGAGGACCTGGGGTGCACAGGCCAAGATACACAGAACCGGCTCTCAAATTCAGAGAGGTAAACCATAGCCCGGGGCTTAGGCCATGAATGCAGGATCTCCTAGCAGCTTGCAAGCAGCTACTCCCAACCGAGCCACAGCCCACAAAGAAAGCAGGCACACTTACCCCGCGAGGGGCGCCTGTCACGGCGGTGCCCGGGTCTGGGAAGGGGCGATGGAGGCCTCTGTGCTCTGGCTCACCGATCACGCGTAGCAACGGAGAACAAGGAGGAGAGGGTGGCAAGGATGGAAATAAAAGACGGACATTTCCGGCAGTCTTTCGTCTATTTCTAAACACGCTATTGCCTTCACCTCTCCTGGCTCCGCCGCCATCTTGGAACGGAAAATGTTTCCATCCTTCAGCAAAACCGCCTGACCCCAAGCCTTCACTCAAACACATTGTTCTCTAGCCATCTGTAGGTGAGAATTAAAATAAACAGACATACAAATAGCAACATGTGAGCAAAGAACGCATGTATGAATGAGCCAGGTGCAGATACTTTATATACATACTGAATGTGCATACAAAGTAAGCACCCTGTGAACACAACATGTTTCTGCAACAATGAACCATGAACACAGTACGCACATGTGCGTGATCGACATAACGGCATGTACATACAAAACACAGAGCCGTGAGCACGGAACAGCTCAGCAGGAGCATAAGATCCACCGATCCACAGAAAACAAGAACCTTGAGCACAGAAGGTACATACGAAATATCGACCGATGAGCAGAGAACACTCACAGAGAACATCCATCCACCCACGAGGACAGTCAGCACAATTAAAACAGAATCCCACGTGCTTGGAACGTAAATAAATTATACCAACCAGCAAACGGGAAACGTACGTACGTTATATGACAGGAGTGCCTGGTCACATCTGCACGCCTGTCAGGTGAAGCGCAGCTGGCGTACCCACCGCCCAACCCTCATTTCCCCACCTTAGTATTTAGAAGAGATAACCAGTTTCCCGATGCACTCCACCAGTCCAATGCACATGAATGTAAGGCTCGGAAGGACAGTATTATCATTGGGGATGTGCGGGCCTGCTCTGCACTGACAGTCCGGGCTCCTTGTTCACTCACCTTGGTACCAGCTATGGTGGTTCTGCGGAGGGTCCAAGCCTGGAAGCAGAGCTCCGAGGTTTTCTTTTCCAAGGTGACGGGGAGTGTAAAGTCTGGGAGGCAGTCTCAGAGGTGGAGAAATCTCGGAGGGCAGGAGTCTGCGGGGATTAGGTGTGGACTGTGGGAGGGGCTTTGACGACGAGAGGGGGCGGGAGAATGTCTAAGATGGGAAGTCAGATGGTGGTCGGGAAAAGGGAAAGCGCCGCCATTTTTGCATTCGGGGGCGTGTTTTTTGTTGAGTGACGGATGACGTCACGGTGAGAAAGAACGCAAAAAACACGCCTCAAATCCAGAAAAGACGGGGCTTAAAGGGAGTGACGCCCCTCTCCTCCAATGGCTGGCCAGCATTTACGAGGCCAGCCAACGGAGAAGAGGGGCGGGTTCAAGCCCCCTAACTAAAAAACATTAAATCTTCGGACCGAACTGCGCAAGCACAGCCTACGGTCCTCGACCTAAAAACGAGCCCCCACTTCTGCAAAACTGGCCCCAACCCTTCCAGCCTCCCAGGAAAACACCCGATGCCCGCTACGGCCAGCCTGGCTCTGCATTACGACCTCTCTGCTGCTCAGGGAAGGAATACAGTTGTGCCACCCCCCCCACATAAGGCACAAAGGTAGGGTGATCTGCCCATACATAACCTTCCTCAATGACACTGTCATGCAGCAGCGGCCGGTGATGGAAGTGCTGCGGGGCAGTGGGGCGGGACTGGGGTGGAGCAGGGGGAGTAGTAAACTACGGCATAATGCCGAACAGAGGAAAGAAAACAAATAAATAAATAAAACAAATTTCATTGCGCGCACTGCGTTGCCAAATGCGATTCAGCGCTTCCAACAAAGTTGTTTTATTTATTTATTTGTTTACTTACCTCCGTTGGGCCGTATTCCATAGTTTACTACCCCCCACCCTGCTCCATCCCCGCCTCACTGCCCACAGCACTCCCACCACCGGCCGCTACTGCTGTCATGTGAGGTGTTGCCGAGAGTTGGGTGACACAATAGGCTTGATACTGTGGTATTGTTAATGGGCATGTCCTATGAGGAAGTTTGTTTATGAGGGCCAGGGATGCCCAAAATGGATTTGGCCTTGACTAAGTTACCATGAGAGTTTAGACCCTCATTCTAAGATGGCTGGAAAGTGGAGTGGGAGACACCAGGTCAGAGGTACCACTTCTACTGCTCTCTCCACCTTAGTTATCAGACATCACGAGTTGTCTGGACTTGCACATTTTCTTTTTGCTTTTAGAAGGAGGAAGAATTGTGCATCTACAAACATTTTGTTTTATCAGGTGCATTGCCACATCAAGGTAGAACTTGAGATACTATCGCCTGTGGTGCTACCACTCTGCCCAAACCGTAGATTGACCCCCTCACTAGGCCATTACGGGCACTGTCTCCTGTCCTGAATGGCCCATCTACAAATCATTGTTTTCAGGTGTGTCTTTCCTCAAGACTTTGTCATCTTTTCTGGTGTCTTTAAAACAAAACCCACTTCAGAACACCCACCCCACCATACAGTCCTCTGTCCATCTTCTGTATTAACTAAATATGCTTCTGACTTTTGTTTTGACCCCCTGAAATGCCAGAACGACTGTGCAACAACCTGGGGTGTAGCTTCAGGGGGCGGGGGGGAGGTATTTGGGATGTTACACGCCCCCTAATAAATATATTACTTGATAAATAGTTGGGTGTAGGAGCTTTCGAACCCTTAGAAGTTCCAACAACCTACTGCGAAAACCACAACAATTCAACAAGGAAAGCCTTCTCTGGTCTTGCTCCTAGAATTTGGAACGCTCTCCCTTCTGAAATCAGATCCAACCCCTCGATTGCCACATTCAAAGTGTTGCTCCTGAACAGTTACCTGCAGAAATAGTCCTGAAGTCAATGAGTTGCAGTTGTTTTTGGTTTTTAATGCTCAATGATACTCTTATAATGTTTTGTTACTTAATCTTGTCTGATTTGCTCTTTCCCCTATTACCCATGTTCCCCTGACTACCTACATTTATTAATGTACTACCTTTACTTGTCCATCTTACATACTGTTTGTATAGCATTCTGATACCCTTTGCCGTCATGTCTGCGCTTTATAAAACTTTTCAAATAAAATAAATATGGTAAGGTGTCTGTCGGATTTCACTTGGGAATTTTAAATACTCACTCAGACAAAAACACACACAATCACTCATCTCTGTTTTGAAGGTGTTAAAGACATGGTTATTTTACATACTACTGTGTTTTACGTACCCCCTCAAAATCTGCACTCCTTTCCACTTGCACTTAAGTCCCCCCTCATGTGCTGCTTCTCATATAATAATTAACATAATGTCCTAGCGTGATTTTCGGAAAATCTGAAGCTCACACCCCCACAGTCTTACTGACCAAGCTACACCCCTGGCAACAACTCCATATATGCGAGCAGGCCTTGCCTTAAGCATAGCTGTTCTGTGGGTATGTGTCTGTTTGATATCAGTCAGGCTTGGCATTTAGGCGACACCATGTTGTATTCTGGGACTTGTAGTTGAGCTTTCTGCTTTGTAAGTGTGGGCTGAAAATGCCAGCATACAAAGAACTATTGGCTTAAATGCCAGGGCATACCAAATGTCACAAAAGACATCAGGCCACTTAGCAGATATGTTTAGGTATTATCTATAAGACGCACCACAAAGAGGATCACCAAGAAAGGGTGATGAGCTGGATTCTTGCGAAATAAGGAGCTTCTCTCCTTTAGATCCACGCCTTTGATGATTAGTAGGACTGGGAAAAGTCAGTCACATCAAAGCCACAAGCTGCCGCATCATTTCGGGTTCAGGCCAGTGCCACTGGAAATATAGGTTTTTGTGGCTCTGGAGTTTTCGGCATAATTATGAATTTGCTACATAATCCATCATCTGCTGCATAACACAGATTTTAATAAAAGAATCTTTCTAGCTCTAACGGGTCTAAAGTTATTAAAAACGTGGCAGTGGGAGGCCCTTTGCAAAGGTTGCCTGCTTACCTTTCTGTTACTTACTGATGTATTTAAGTGTCGAACTGGTACAAATGAGGGTAGTATTAACGTGTGTAATAATTAGACCAAAATGAGGTAATACTATCAAAATGCGACGCATTATGCCTCATAATTTACCTTTTCTAGCCACATAATTTAGCCCGCATGACCGCATAATTTAGTCCTCCCACGTCTCATAATTCCAACAGGCTGTCCTGATGCAGGGCAGCAGCATTACCAGTGGCAATCAAGACTCAACCTGTTTTCCAACGGCATAGCTGCAAGTGGCCTCAGGCCATGTGTAACATCTTCAGCCAGTCTTTGCTTTTTGTTTTTTGCTGACCGCAACTGCATTCTGGGACTTGTAGTTGCACCTTTAAAACAGTAAGGGCCCCATTAGGATGGCGGTGCTGGGACCGGCCGCCAATTAGGATGCGACCGCTACCCTGGCGGTTGCATCCCGCATCTTTGACATTGCGGTGGGCGGTGCTGTAAGCAGCATCTGCCGCAATGCCAAAGAGGCATGTTGTGCATTGCCATGCAGAACGTGACAGGCACTGTGCGGTGCCTGCCACCTTGTGCATGGCAATGAAGGGGGTACCATAGGTACCCGGTACCCCCTAAGTGCAACCCCCAAACCCCTCGAGGGCCCGCAATGGGCCCCCACAGCAATTCCCACCTGCCTTCCCATTGCGGCGGTGCCTGCCACCTTGTGCATGGCAATGAAGGTGGGTATCATAGGTACCCCCCAAGTGCAGCCCCCACCCAGGGGCTCGCAACAGGCCCCCACAGCAATTCCCACCTGCCTTCCCATGGCGGAATCGCCGCCATGGAAGACATGTACCACCAGGCATCATAATATGGATGGCTGTGCCTTCCAGGCACCGCCACCATATTGTGCCCGAGTTCCGCCTGGTCGGCAATCGTGACGATTGCCAACCGGCGGAATAGCGCCGGACGGACTTTCCGTCCGCCACGGTATCCCCCGCCATGGTAATATGGCGGGGAGGGGTAAATGTGATGGCGGGTGGATTGCCACCGCCGGCCGGGCGGTGGCGATCCGCCCGCCATCATAATGGGGCCCAAAGTATCCGTTGAAAACTCGGCATACAAACTTCTGCTGGCTAAAAATCAATTAAAGGCTGAGGGCGTCACACACGGCACGGGGTTAACTTGACAGCTATGCAACTGACTCTGCCCCGGCCCTCCTCACCCGTATTGTGATGCATCTCACAGGTGCAGCACCGAGTTTACGTGGAACAGTACACAAATCGTAAATAATAATGTGTGCAGTGCTGGCCAAACACGCTTTCTTTGGCAGAGGGTGTCCAGGGGGCTATTTCCCGCCGACGCGCGCCTGTAACCTGCCCATAACCCTGCAGTCTGCGGGAATTCCTGGAGAAATGGGAGCCCCGAGACCCCTGTAGGTGGAGGGCGGGAGGGGCGAGGGATGAGAGAGAGGGAAACTGCGAGGAAACTGAATCCGCCGGAATCGGATTTGTCAGCGTGACTTATGGCTGCTCGTCATTTCTCTTCCAGGCTTTCAGCTGCCAGGGCTCTGTTTTCCCGGAGATACTGTTTCCACATGAAAAGAGCAGAGATAATGCCATGCCTTTGTTCGTGTGCACACATATGTATGATATGTGCGCGCATGTGCACATGACAACAAAAAGTAACGGCGCAGAGCTGAACAATAGTGGACCACCAGCGCATAATGCAGATATATGCGGTCAGTTTTCTATATATGCGCACACCTTTATGAATTAAGAGGCCTCAACATCAAGGGGTTGCGTGATGGAACAACGCATGCCTGATCCACGCTGTCTCAAACAACTGCGTCTTTACCACGCATCCTTTTAACATGCAATTTCGTTGTAAAGACATGATTGTTAAAGGGACGTGTGTGGTAAAGATCACACCCCTGCCCCTTGGCCCTGGGCTCTAAAATGTGCCCCTCCTGCGGTGTATTCTACCCACCCCAGCCCTATACACTACCCAGACCCCCTATCCTGAGTCCTAAAACCCAACCCCTTAGCCCCAAAAAGCTACTCCGACCCAGGACTCCATTACCCCCAGCCCTCTAACCCTGAAAACTGCCCCTTTGCTACCCTAAGCCCTAAAACTCAGCCCACTAAAAGCGAATCCAACCCCAGCACCCCCTCCCTGAGCCCTTAAAACGTCCCCCTAGCCCAGAAAACTGGCCCTTCCCTGCCCATCCTGAGCTCTAAAAACTTCCCCTAAGGCTCTGAAAACTGTCTCTTCCCCGCCCCTTGCACTGATCCCTAAAACTCAGCCCCCTAAAAACTACTCTGACCCCACCTCCCTCCTTGAGCCCTAAACCCCTAAAACCTACCTCCACCTCCCCCTGGCTCCAGCCCAACTTACCCAGTCAGGTCGGGGAACATCCATTACGACGCAGTGTTTACACCGCACTACCATTACAACGATGGTTTTACAACGCATGTCGTTACCATGACTTGCGCTGGAGGGCGCTCTAGGCTAATGAATAGTAGATTTACTATTCCAACACCTTCCCTACTGTACGTAGGCTGGTGTTGGAATAGGAAATCTTACTATTCCTAAGTCCAGCACCCTACAGCCCACGACTTGCGTTGTAAAACCAGCGTTGTAATGATAGTGCGGTGTAAACACCGTGTTGTATTGACATACAACCATCAGGTCCCAGTCCGACCTTCCTGCCGCTTGCCTTCCGGTTCCTCTCCCATCCGCTGAGACAGCTAGAATGCCGACTGCCTCAACCACGCTTATGGGTGGTTAAGGCATATGCGTGGTTAAGGCAAGCGTTGTTCAGCTTACAGGGAAATGGCGCACCTGCTTAAGGCAGCGTTGTTGAGGCCGTTTCCCCCTTAAGGAGCCCACAGTATTAGGGTATTGAAAACTATGCACCAGGGTGTTGATTCCCACTCTCACCAGGGGCGTAACACAGGTCCCTGCAGCCCCTGAGGTGCGGGTGAGGGCCCAAGCTCCAGTGGGCCCCCTCAGCATAGTGCTCGGGCCAAGGAGCTCCTGATTGAGCCCAGAGGGAGCCCCTCTACGTACCTTGCAGGGGGTCCCCTCAAGTTTTGTTATGCCACTGACTCTCACTCACAGTGTTCCTACACTCCCGCCCTCTAACCCAAGCTCTGCGGCCTGTGCTACGCGGAGCACGTCCATCGCCATGATCTGCATTCATGTACCAGGCACGTGCCACGGTGTGCAATGCTCAGCATGTCCTGAATCATGCTCTTCAAGGCTGTGCACTGCCTCAGCCATGGTCTGCAGGCCCTGTGCCATACTGCCCAAGCTGTGCCATGCTCAGCAAGTCCTAAACCACACTCTGCATCCCCGTGCTAGCTGTGCATGCCTAAGCCATGGTCAGTAGGTTCTGTGCCATGCTCAGAGCGTCCTAAACCTTGCCCTGCATCCCTGTGCCAGCCTATGTACTGGCTAAGCCATGGCCTGCAGGCCCTGTGTCATTCTCTGCATTCTGTCCCATGCTTAGCACATCCTAAACCTTGCTCTGCATCCCTGTGCCAGCCTATGTACTGGCTAAGCCATGGCCTGCAGGCCCTGTGTCATTCTCTGCATTCTGTCCCATGCTTAGCACATCCTAAACCTTGCTCTGCATCCCTGTGCCAGCCTATGTACTGGCTAAGCCATGGCCTGCAGGCCCTGTGTCATTCTCTGCATTCTGTCCCATGCTTAGCACATCCTAAACAACGCTCTGCATCCTTGTGCCAAACGTACATGCCTAAGCCATGATCTGCATGCCATGTGCCATGCTCTGCACGCGGTGCCACCAGTTGTGGCTGATATGACTTATAGGTGAGGGATCGTGCGGGGAGGGGGTCGCGGGGTGGAGGTTTAATTTAAAAAAAATAAAAGTTCACTTACTTTCGCCGGCCCGGTCCCTCATCGTCGATCTGCGTCGTCCTCTCTGCAACAGGAAGCAGCCGCAGGCAGCCTCTCTCCCTGCCCCTAAGCCAATCATAACACTGCAATAGCAGAGTTGTGATTGGCTGGGACGCCGACCACACAGGCGTCTATGAGGAGGCCATTTTCTTCATATAGGCTGCATTGCAGCCTACATGGAGAAAAGGGAGAGTGCATATGACTGGTCTGGTCGGCCCTAGTGTGCCGTCCAAACAGCCAGGGCCCACAGCATTAGGCAAGCCACTCCTCCCCAGCCCTTGAGCATACCTGCCCACGTGCCCGCCCCCAACCAAACCCTTCTGCTTTCTCGCAGTGCAAGAAGTAGGAACGTAAAATGGTATTTATAATACCGTTTTACGTTTCTGCTTCTCGCACTGTGAGAAAGCAGTGGGTAGACGTTCATCTGCCCACATGGAGGAGCCGCCCCTGGGTGCCATGCTCAGCAAGTCCTAAACCACACGCTTCATCCCTGTGCTAGCTGTGCATGCCTAAGCCATGCTCTGCAGGTCCTGTGCCATGCTCTGCACTATGTGCCATGCTCAGCACGTCCTAAATCACGCTCTGCAGCCCTGTGCCAGCCTATGTACTGGCTAAGCCTTGGTCTGCAGGCCCTGTGACATGCTCTTCACACTGTTCCCTGCTCAGCACGTCCTAAACTATGCTCTGCATCCCTGTGCCAGCTGTGCATGGCTGCAGGCCCTGGACCATGCTCTGCACACTGTGACACTCAGCATGTCCAAAACCACGCTCTGCATCTCTGTACCAGCCTATGTGCCGCTTAAGCCATGGTCTCCAAAGGCCCTGCACCATGCTTGTCATGCGGTGCCACGCTCAGCACGTCCTAAACCACACTTTGCATCCCGGTGCCAGCTGTTCGCACCTAATCCATGGTCTGCAGGCCCTTTGCCATGCTCTGCACACTGTGCCATGCTCAGCATGTCCTAAACCACGCTCTGCATCCCTGTGCCAGCTGTTCGCACCTAATCCATGGTCTGCAGGCCCTTTGCCATGCTCTGCACACTGTGCCATGCTCAGCATGTCCTAAACCACGCTCTGCATCCCTGTGCCAGCTGTTCGCACCTAATCCATGGTCTGCAGGCCCTGTGCCATGCTCTGCACACTGTGCCATGCTCTGCACGTCCTAAACCACGCTCTGCATCCCTGTGCCAGATATGCATGCCTAAGCCATGGTCTGTACGGCCTGTGCCACGCTGAGCATATCCTAAACCGTGTTCGGCATCCCGTGTCTGGCTGTGCTATGCCTAAGCCATGGTTGGCGTGCCCTGTCTCTGGCTCTTCACACTGTGCGACACTCAGCCGTCCTATACAATGCGCTGTATTCCTGTGCCAGGCTATGCCGCGCCTAAGCCTTGTTCTGCAGACCCTGTGCCAGGCTCTGCACGATGTGTCATGCTAAGCTCGTCCTCTTAAACCATGCTCTGCCTGGCTGTTCACCTCCTAAGACGTGGTCTACAAGCCCTGTGTAAGGCTCTGCAACCATCAGGCACCGCCAGTAAGTCACAAGGCACTTTCTGCATCCCCGTGCCAGCCTATGCATTGTCATAGCTTTGGTCTGCAGGACCCATACCAACCTCTTGTGTCGTGCTGAGCAAGTCCTGCACCATGCTCTGCATCCCTGTGCCAGGCTTTATGCTGCCAAATCCATGGTCTATCGGCCCAGTACAGCGCTCCGCAACCCTGTGCACCGCCTAAGCCATGGTCTGCAGGCTCTGTGCCATTCTCTACACCCCTGTGCAGCACCTAAGACATGCTCTGCAGGCCCATTCCATGCTCTGCATGTGGTGCCAGTCTCTGCACACCCGAAACCACACTCAGAATCCTACCGCCAATTCCTGCACCCCCTCAGCCACGGCGTGCACCCTCTGCTATACTCTGCATGTGCCGCGTCAACTACTAGCTACTGTGGAAACTAGCAGATATCGCTGTTAGCATGAGCTGATGCCATTTTGGTTATGGCAGCCATTTTAGTTAGCCATGTGCTCGCCATGTGCTTCTCCCGTCTTCACTGTTGCCTGCCATTGTATTTCGCTTGAGCCATCAACTAGAATTAACTCCTTCAGCACTGAGCCAGAGCAATGTATGATCAGAAAGGCCTGTAGCTCCCAGAAGGCATCTATCTTAGTGTATAACTGTCAGGCTATTCCAACTGATGTAAGGGTTTTTGTTACTCCTCCCACTCTGTTGACTAAGTAGTTTCCAGTTGTCCATATATGGGAATAGTTATTCTTGTGTATTCTTGTACCACCTCTTTTTAAGTCTTCATGCTTACTCAGCTGTAAAATGGACATAAAAGGCCCAGGGTTTCTGTACTCCTTGGACTACCTCCTACAGTGGCCTGAGGGTACTGTATTGACGTAGTCTCCCTCATGAGAGGTTAATAAATCTTTTTGCTTTGATATTACAGCTTCCATGCCAATTTCTATTTTGTTAGTTCAAGGACTTAAGGACAAAGAAGGGCAAACTCCTGCACCAGTGGGCCCCTGAAAAGGCTCACTCCCACACTACGTGATGTCATTCATATGCGCCACATGATGTCATTAATTCTGCTCTCAGCTATGGGCACCCTGCACTGCACTCCTTTAGCCGCTCTCAGCATACTGCCATGTATACATTGCATGTTCAGTCATTCTTTACAGACCTTAACCGGCTCCCTGCACAACCTGAGCTTTGCTTTGTAAGTCTCTACCACAGTCCGTCTTCCTCTCGCTGTCACTCGCCGGTGCTGGGCACACGCTTGACACGCACTGCATATACGGGGGGAAAACTCAGCATTCCCTGTGCCGTGACTACCACACCATGGTCTCCACCCTGCATGTATCAGGTTTGACTCTGCACAGCCTTGAGCAATGGCGGCTTACGCTGGGGCAGCAGGGCCGGATTGGGAACAGCAACCAGCCCTGGCACTGCTCCCGCTTTTGTTACAGGAGGCCGATAATGCAGCACTGTTGCAAAACCGGCCCCCAGTGACAAAACCGCCACCCACAGGCACAAAACCGGCCCCCACCTATCCGGCCCACCGACGAAATGCCTGGTGCCCGATACAGCCATTCCGGCCCTGTGGGGGCAGGCTCTGAACTTCTTCAGCTGCACTGTGCACTCTGCAGAGGTGGTTGCTGTAGCGTAATCAGGGCTTTAAGTGGGATGAAAAATCCGGGTGGGTCTCTCAAAGGGATGTGGCGTGGCTGATGTATTTAAGGGCGTGGCTTAAAAACACCGAAGCTAAAAATCTGTGCTTAATATAGTGTGCCACCCGGCTGGTATTTTGCTGCTTCTGTCATTGCATCCAGATATATAATACAACAAGTAACATTTCCTCTACACCAAGCCCGGACTATTGGATTTGTCAGTGGTTGTTAGTTGCATATAATAAATAAGCAACAACAACTGAGGCTTCGTTGTATAGAATATTGAAAATGCTTTAGTTCTGACATGAAAACACGATGAAAGAACTATAACGAGTCTCTTTGAAGTTGCATCAAAGGCAGAGAAGGGTGGTACTGCTGCAGATTTAAGATATGTTTTTCCACCCTGAGGGTGAGGGCAAACATGGAGAGCCCGTTAGGGACCGGTCTCTGCACCTGCTTTTTAAAACGCAGGACCCGGCCCACGTAAAGCCCTGAGCGTAATGCCATAGCCCTTTAGCCCCTGCCGTCAGGGAGGGCCCTACAATACTTCAGGGGCCTTCAACCCTTCAGAGTGGGCCCCAATCCGCCCACAGCAACCAATATCTGTGATACATGGAGACTCTGGTGGCCTCTCTTCATATTCAGCAAAGGACCCATATTTTACATGTGCACCTGGGTGATTAGACATCTCTGAAGGTGCTGGAACATCATTGCACTAAAAAAGCAAGACTGATTACATTCAAAGTGTTCTCGTCCAAGAAATGAAAAAAATTGTACAACACAATATTCACATGCAATTGCACACATGTAACATTCAAATACTTTCATGGTGTGCCATGCAAGCCTCACACACAATACATGTGCTAGAAGTTCACTGGCATCAAGTTTTGTTTGCCATAAAAGTGCAAAGGTGAAAGTTTCTGCACAATTAATTTTTAAAAGTTCACTTCAGGCACACAGTTCATGAAACAAATTTTCACATGTCGGCATTTGGTCTGACACTCGCCAATACCTTTTGATTTTACTAATAATATATATATATATATATATATATATATATATATATATATATATATATATATATTATATTTATTTATTTGAAAGGTTTTATAAAGCGTGAACATGACCCCAAAGGGTATCAGAGAGCTGTACAAACAGTATGTAAGATAAACAAGTAAAGGTAGTACATTAATGCATGTAGGTAGCCAGGGGAACAGTAACATGAGAATGAGCAAATCAGGCAAGATTAAGTAACAAAGCATTATAAGAGTATTATTGAGCGTTAAAAAACAAAAACACAACTGCGACTCATTGACTTCAGGACTATTTCCGCAGGTAACTATTCAAGAGCA
The DNA here is from genome assembly GCF_964261635.1 of Lissotriton helveticus. Lineage (NCBI taxonomy): Eukaryota > Metazoa > Chordata > Amphibia > Caudata > Salamandridae > Lissotriton > Lissotriton helveticus. The sequence goes on along the minus strand of NC_136068.1, from coordinate 133,983,496 downwards.
ATCCTTTGACTTCTCTTTTGAATGTGGCAATCTAGGGGTTGGATCTGACTTCGGGAAGGGAGAAAGTTCCAAATTCTTGGACCAAGACCAGAGAAGGCTCGGTTAGAAATTCTTTCCTAGTGGATTTTTTGTGGTTTTAGCAGTAGGTTGTTAGAACTTCTAAGGGTTCGATTCAGGCCGGATAGTTCAAGTTTTTTTGCCAGATAAACTGGGGTGTTGTAATGAAGTGCTTCGTCTGTCAGGCAGGCTATCTTAAGAAAAATCCTTGCTTCGAAAGGCAGCCAATTGAGTTGAATTAGGTCTGGAGTGATATGCTCACGTCTTCATGAGCCTGGAAGGAGTCTGGCAACAGAGTTTAAAGTAACCTTTAAAGGGGCCAGTCCTGTAAGGAGTCTGGCAGCAGAGTTTACAGTAGCCTTTAAAGGGGCCAGTCTAGACTTGGGAAGTCCAGCTAGGGTCGCAATTCTATAAATATCGATATTTAAAGGGACTGTCAGCCAGCCTTCTTCAACTATTGGTCTGTTGTTGTGTCATTCACATTTTTCTTCCTGCCACCACTAAATGGGGTAATTGGTCATCCTATGTCAGCCACTGGCTGACATCGTGAGTGACGCCATTCAGTTGTTTCACAAAAAACACATCCACACAAAGTAGTACTCTTCACTACTAAGGACAGCTTTGGCACAGCGATCTTTGCAAGACCAACAAAGAATATTGTTTTTTGCCAATGTTTATTTTTTTAGGGCCAGGTAGCTCCTCAAAAAATATGTTAAAACGGGAAAAACAAAACAACCTTTGACTAAGCCATAAGATAAGCAACCAATACCTGACCCACTGGCTTTGCCAACACTTATTTTTTCATCTCATTTGCCTTCATTTCTGTATTTTACTTTCTTCCATCTTTCACATTCAAGCAGATTCTCAGTCAAATTTTACAACTGGGAATCTCTTTATTATTCAAGTCTCATAATCTCAGGCCGCAAGTAACAGAGATTTCCAGATTGTGTACTCTCATACAGCAATGATATCACTCAGATTATTGATGCCATACTGGTTCAGAGCATTACTTAATTTGAGTAGGTGTTTCCGGTGCTTGGCACCAGCACCTAATTGTCAACACCGGCACTTATCACAGCTGCCACATGGTGGCACTCTTTGTGCAATTAAAAGATGAGCAGAACAACAGTTGTTTATTAATTCAATATACATGACATGGCAGCGCTGGCAATTGGTGGTGCAAACTGTGGTGGTCTTCAGACGAGAGCCCTGACACATTTTTTTTACAAAGTAAACACTGGCTCAGATAACAGATAAAGTACACCAGAGGTGCCCAACGCAGGTGTCGAAGGATAGGGTCCATGCCAGAATTTCAGGATAATCACTGACTATGTAAAGAGATCAATTTAGATTCATTGTATGCAGATTTACATTTCAGACATGGTGAAAATCTGCTATGGATTCTGACCTCATAAGCCTTCGCTGGGCACCAATGAGTTAGCCTTATAGGCTAGAGCTTCAGACAACAATAGTGATTATCACTCAGGTATTGGCTTTCAATGCATATATGAATGTAGTCATTTTGCCCCAACTATCAGTTTATGGAACAATTAATAATTTGCTATCAAATAGAGCCTTTTCATTTTGAGAAAAGTAGCTCACTGACCCTAAACAAAAGTTTATTATTTTTATTAAAAGCACTAATACCATCTTTTCATTTTTGGGAAACACGTTTTTTGTGCCTAAACATCAGTTGACCATTTTTTCTTCATGGAAAAACAATATTTATGTCTATGGATACTATCGTTTCATTTTAATAAATACACGTTTGGTACCAAAATATCAGTTTATCATTTTCATACTGCCACACATGGATAGATTATGGCTGACAAGCCACTGTATAACCATCGCGAGCCAGGGTTGGCTATCATTTGCTAAAAATGACCACTGTTATGCCATAGCCAGCATTACATCAAGGTTGAGTATCACCATGCCATGGATGCCCACAATATACCAATAAGTGCCGGATTTATGTCGAGGCCACCACCAGAATTACCATGAAAGTTTTGAATACGCCCTGTGTTGGGGACGCCACATAAGTTTTGATTTTCCTGACCTTGTCCAATTTGCACAAAACTTTCAAGAATTGAACAAAAGTAAATAATTCTTTTTGCGTGAATGTTTGTACAAATTTATTAAACAACATCGACATCCGAATGTTCTTTTCAGTGGAGTAGCTAATGTAATCAGAGGAGTCACTTAGGCGGCTGCTCTTCTGTGGTCATTTTTGAAGTCATATGTGAGGTGTAGGAAGGTGGAATCTGACTGCATGGTTGCCCCCACTTTTTCCTGGTGTTTTGATGGTTTTTGACTTAGTTTGGCTGGGATCCTGCTATTCAGGGCCCCAGCCGATCTGCTTTCTCATCTAAAATCATTCCATGTACTTTAGGTGCACTCCACATTGGATACTGGGGTGCCCTTGTGAGTCCCTAGTATATGGTACACCATGTACCCAGGGCATAGGTACCCCAGAGGCCTACCTGGGGCTTAAGCATGTATTATGCCACCCCTGGACAGCCTTCCAAAATGATACCACAGGTCTGCTACAGCAGCCTGTGTAAGGTGATGTATGTACCCCTTACTTAGATATAGGTTCCCTATATCTACCTTATATCACTGCACATATAAACCTACCAGTCACCCCTATGGCAGGCCTTATTATTGCTGAAGGCAGGGTGCTGGGTTTTGTGTGGCAGGGTTCCCATGCATGAGCAGGGCCCCTCTGCAGCCTTCGGAATCTATTCTCCGGGTTTGTTCTATGATGCAGCCAGACCATATACTCTTAAGTGCATTATAACCTCGCAGTAAATGCTAACTTTGGAATGGCTGCAAGGAAACATTTTGTGTTTGGTGTCAAACCATTTGTAATCATACTGTCCGTCCCCCCCCCCCCCCCCATGCCAGTCCTGGCGGCGGGGGTATGATTCCACCCTCCTAGAGGGAGAAACATGACCACACCGGTACACTCTGTACCAGCTTAACAGAACCCAGGCATGACAAAATGGATGCTGCAGCCACAGACACGAGTCTGGCTTCCTGCTGCTGGATGAAAGTCCGACATGGGAGGCCTGGACAATGGGTTTCCTGTCACAGGGAGGGGTCACCACCTCCCACACAGGCTTTAGTGTATTGGGGCTGGGTGGTTGCACTCCAAGAGTGCTTTGAAGTCTGCACTGGGGGCACATTTGGTGTCCCTGTCCATAGCCCAGTTCAAACCGGTTGCAGGGGCTACCATCCCCTGCTCTGGCGCGAAGCTGGACAAAGGAAATGGGTGTAGCCACCCCTCTTTCCAAACCCTCCCATAGGTGGGTCCCCAGAGTATGTCCCACCCCTTCCTTGGGTATAAAGTAGGAACCACTGACTACAGAACTTTTAGATATACCTGGATGAAACTCTGATACTGAATCCTTGAACTTCGACGATCTCCACGACGCTAGATGAATGAAGAATTTCCCTTGGAATAAAGGAGTTACTCCCCTGCATGGCAGGCACCAAAGACGCATCTGACCGGTTTGCATCTCCGAAGCTCCCGCTGGACTCTGAAGAATTTGCAACACAGGAGGTGGGTTCCCAGACTTCCCAGACTTCCCAGAGGCTAACCCGAGCTCCCAGCCAAGCTGAGACCCGTAGCCCTCGTGGGGACCGTGGAACCGGAACCCCTGGACACTGGTCATATTTGCAAGTGCATATGCTTCTTGGTGATCCTTGAGGCTGTGCTTTGGGTTACTTGTAGCCCAGACCTCAAGCATCATTTCCACAGAAGATTGTTGGCCTACACTCTATGAGTGTTCCGTGAGCCGAGTCCTTGTGATTTCTCTCGAGATACGCCGGGTGGCGACCTGGATTGGTTTGCCTCCTTTCTTTCTAGGATGGCCTTCCAGTTGAATGTCCCTCCTTTTTCATCCAGAGTCTATGCCATCAAGCAGGGGGTTCCTCAGGGTTCGGCTTTGAGTCCCACCCTCTTCAACCTGTATGTGCAACCACTGGCAACGGTGGCTAAAAACAGAGGGCTCACAGTGGTGTTGTATGCAGACGATACCCAGCTGGTAGTCACTCTCACCGATGACACTACCCGAGACGCGTGTAAGTTTCACAGTGATCTCGAGGCTGTCGCGGGGTGGATGACTGCCAACTATCTACAGCTCAACGCTAGTAAGTCTGAGGTTCTGTTAGTGGGGAGAGACTCGGAGCTGTGGTGCGAGCACTGGTGGCCCACCGCAGTGGGGTCGGCACCCGTTCCTAAACAGGCGGTAAAGAACTTGGGGGTTTGGCTGGACATTGCCCTCAACTTCAGAACTCAAACTAAGAAGGTGGCAGGGACGTGCTTCGGGCTACTGCGGGGGCTTAAACCCCTGTTGGGCTTCTTCGACCCCTCAGTCAGGCAGGTTGTCATCCAGGCCTTGATTCTGTCCAGACTGGACTATGCCAGCTTCCTCTACATCGGGGTTAATGAGGCAGAGATTGTCAGATTACAAAGGGTGCAGAAAGCATCGGCCCGAGCGCTCCTTGGCTTTCCAAGGCGGTGTTCTATCTCAAATGCAATACTTTACCTTCATTGGCTGCCTATTGCCAAGCATGTTGAATTCAAGGCCCTTTGCATTACCTGCAAAGTCCTCAACTCTTCATCGTCCATTATTTTGTCAAACCTGCACTCTTTCTACACCCCCTCCTGCCAACTCCGCTCTATGGGACAGAATTTTGCAGTTGTCTCCGGGGTGGGGAGGGCTCGTGCTGGTGGCCGCTCCTTCCGGCTGCTGGCTTCTAGACTCTGGAATTCCCTTCCCCTCTCCATCCGCAGCCTAAAGGTTTATCTGCCCTTCCATAAAGCTGTTAAAACGTTTCTGATCCCTTCGCTATAAGTAGTTTTTTAGAGGTTTTTTTAGAGTTTTATATAGCGCAAACTAGACCCGAGACATCGGGTATCAGAGCGCTTTACATACCACCAGTTTCATTACGGAAGGACACATTCATTTTTGTTAGGCACGGGGAGATTAAGTGATTTGCCCAGAATCACAGGATGTTGAGCATCGTTGCCGAGACTCGAACCCGGTTCCCCAGCTCCGAGGGCTACCGCTGTAGCCCTAAAGCTTGTTACTAGCTGCGCTAATCTGGTTTCAGGGCCGGGACGCCCCTTTGCTGGGGCAGCCGCGCGCTTTATAAATCAGCTTAACATAACATACCTTCGCGATCCCTGGTCCGTTGGCCTGTGGGTCCCTGAGAAGGCAACTTTAACTTTGCTTGTGCTTCCCTGGTTACTCCAGACGTGCCCTGACTCTCCATTGCTTGGTGAGTCCCCTGGACCTTGTTGGTCCTCTCCAAAGCATCTTTTCTCTTTCTGCATGGGTTGCTGTTGCCAAAGCAGGTTGTGTTCAATCTGAGCACCGACGCCGCAGCACTCGACATCCTTCGTGGGACAGCTCGAATCCAGCTCCTGGTCATCATCGCCGCCTCCTGGTCCTCGTGGCTGTAGAGTCAAGCTTCACCCCTTCGCACCTGAATCACCCGACATCAGTGTGCATTCGTCTATCGTGCCCCGGTCACTGGCAAGTGACCCAGACTCTGTCCCCTCTGCTTTCCGGGTCTTCACATCTTCGATCCAGGCTTGGATCACACCGGACACTTTCCTTCTCCACGGTAGCAGCACTTTGCAGCAGGTCGCCATTGAAAACGACGACAATTCCTGACACCATTTGACACCTATGCACCCGGCTTCCCTGGTTGAGGTAACTTGAGTACTCCGGTGCTCCTGTGGGTGTTGGCCCTAGATCCCCTTAAGTCTATAGGGGTTTGCTCAAAGTCGTCTCCTAAGTGTCCTTAAACTTTAAAATTCCAACCGCGACTTCCCCTTAGAAGCTAATGGCGCTTGCGGCTGTGTTCTCACACTGCACGCGTCCCCCGTGGGTCCCCTGTGTCACTACCTTGGGTGGTTCCTTGGGTTCCCAGCGATTCTACAGGCTCTAGGCCTTGTGTCTATCAAGTCGTGGTTCTTATACCACTTTCTTAATATATGGTTAGGTCTCCCCGTGGGGTCCATTGTATATTGTGCTATTTACTGAAGTTCTATTGTGTTTAAATTGTGTACCTTGCTCTGTAATCTCATAAAGAGATTACTAGAGAGTGTTTAGTAATAAATACATATATTTTATATATATACCTTGTGTGGTTCTCCCTTCATTTAGACATTCAAGAAGTTATAATCTGGTAAACCAAGCTGCTTTACACTCCTTCAAGACTTAGCCTGAAGGCTGCTCTCCATAGCTACCACTAGGATAGCTTTCAATAAAGGTTGTCTTAACCTATCATCAATAAGGGTTGTTTGGACTGGTGCAAGGTGCCCACTATAACTAGTGGACAGCATATGCCAGGCCAACTTCTCACATAAGGTCAGGAGCAGTGCCGGATGGAGATCAGAGTTCAGGTTACGAAGTGACTTTCAATGGTTTGTCATTATGGCTGAGCCGCACAAAGTTTGTTAATTAATTACATTTGAGATTAACAGGTGATCCATGGATTCTCATTTTACAGACATTCCCTTGTAATAGGTGGAAAGCTCTTCCGAAGGAAGGTTGAGAAGACACTGTAGGACGGGCACTGGCTTCGATACTACATGCCAGGCTAGTAGGTTCAGCATTATGTCCATAGCACTAGTCATGGGTTAATCCTCTCCCATCAGTAAAAATACTACCAGGCTATCACCAGCTCCAAGACTCCAGCAATCTGTCACCAGATTTTTGCTATTCACAGTCGCCATTCGGTAGCATCACAGGCATGACACAGTTGTGGAATACGATCTCTCCAATGCTCTCACTCTCTTTTTCTCCTTGCCTGTCTCTTCTTACAAGAGAGAGTTTTCTTCTTTTTTTCTCATGTTGTTTGGTGGCTCTCTCGCTTTTTGCTTTTGTGTTCTTCCCTGTCCCTCCTTGTACCTGGCTATCTGAACAAATGGGCTTCTGTATTTATGTAGAAAAATATTTTACAAAATATAAGAAATGTTAGAAATGGGGGTCTCTAGTTAGCAAGGGTTTGCACCTTTGTCCAAGTAGGGACACTTCTTCCTAGTCAGGGTAAGGGAGTTACACTCCTAAAATAACCTCTGCTCACCCCCTTTGTAGCTTGGCACGAGCAGTCAGGGTTATCAGAGGCAGTGTGTAAAGCATTTGCATATAACCAACAGTAATACAGTGAAAACACTACAAAAGGACACCACACCAGTTTAGGAAAATATTCAATATTTTTATATATCCAAAACAAGACCAAAACGATAAGAATCCAACATACAGTACTTTGAAAATATATAGTTTGCAAGATAGCCTTAAAATAGCAAAAATACTCAAAAACACAGTTCGAACAAGTCGTTAGCTCCGTCCGGGGCTACCTCGATGCTGAAAACAACAGAGTCTAACAGTTCCAGCCTACTGCCTCGGTATGGGTCAGTGAGAGCGTGGACAGACTCGGTAACAGAACCTTTCTCGTTGCGGCTGGCACGTTGGTGCGAGCCTGTTGTGTCAACTGTCGCAGTTGCGTTGCAAAATGGAAGCAGTGCAGGGTGCGGTGCCCTGTCAATGCGGTGCAGGCAGCGGCTCGGTGACGATCATCCAGACGGCGTCGGTGATACCAAGGCTTACAGTGCAGGGTGAGGCGGTGCATGGTGCGGTGCTGGCAGGTTGTGGTGCAAGCGTCAGAGCTGGTTAGCGGGAGCTGTCTGGGATGATGCTGTGCATCATGAAACTTATGAGCGGTGCCCCCAGCCACGATGCGGTCACGAGTGTCGAAGACAGCGGCTGTGAGACCAGGATGGCGAAGTGGAGCAAGGCGTTGCAGAGTGCGGTGCCCACAGGTCACGGTGCAGGCAGTGGCTCAGTGGCGGCGGTATTGGTTGTCGTCGTCAGTGAGACCAGGGTTGCGGTGCGAGATGGGGACGGTGCCCTCTGCGGTGCCGTCAGGACACAGAGCCAGCGACAGAGTCGTGATGGAGTCTGTTGTGTTTCCCTTCTCTGTAACAACGAAACGGTTCCAGAAGCGGTACCCAGAGGTTGGTGAAGTCTTTGCAGTCCCTGAGACTTTCGAACAGGAGGCAATCTCTGATTCAAGCCCTTTGAGATACTCAGCACATGTAAAGAAAGTTCAGTCCAGTCCTTTCACTGCCGAAATCAGAAGCAGCAACTGCAGGCCAGCCCAACAAAGCAACAACATAGCAAAGGGGCAGTACTCCTCCTGGCAGCTCTTCCAGCTCTTCTTTTTGCCAGGTTCTTTGCTTCCAATGAGTTCTAAAGTTCTGGGGTCTGGGCCCCAGTATTTATACTACAAAATCCTTTATTCTTTCAGGCAGAGAGTGTCTGTGCTTAGTCCAAACCAGTTCTATCCTCCCAGGCCTGGCTTCCTGGCAGGAGGTGGAGACAGCATTGTGGAAGGCAGACCAGGCCCATTCAGGTGAAAGGAAATCTCCCCCTACTCTAAATGCAGCCCTGTTCTATTCAGCCCAGCCCTGACTCATCCAGACTCTCTAGAGCCACTTCACATCCCCAGCCCCTGTCACCCCAAAGCCAGACAGTCAATACACATGTTATGTTCTATTATTCAGTATTTATAAAGCACTCAGCTACTCGATAGAGTGCCCGGGCGCTCGGCAGAACATGCGTAAGAACCGTCAAAGAGCAGGCTCTCAAGGAGGGATTATTTCTGGAATTACCATGTTTTCAGTTGTTTCCTGAAGAGCCGTACGTCAGTCGATTGTCTGAGTGTGATAGGCAGCTCATTCCAAAGACTGTCCACCTGTACTTGAAAGGATCGGACGCGTTTGCGGGTGCGAGCAAATTTCCTAGCTGAGGCACACTAGATGGCTAAGCAAGAAAATACCTACTTTCTAAAAGTGATATTTTCAAACCCAAAATGTAAAAAGCACCGTCACTAAAAGATGCATTTTAACATTCTGAGTTTAGGCATACTAAACTTTATTTTCCTACCTTGTTCCCAGGGGTAGTTATGTTAATAAAATGTTATAAGCAAACTCCTCATTCTATCCTATGGGAACAGGTAGCCTTGCAATAGTGAGAAACGAAATTGGCAATATTTCACTATCAGGACATGCCACACACACCAGGGCAGGTCCTATCTTTCACATACACTGCACCCTGCCCACAAGGGTACCGTGGTCCTACCTTAGAGGTGACTAACATGTAATAAAAGGAAAGGGTAGGGCCTGGCAAGTTGGTGCACTTCCCAAGTCGACATGGGAGTACTAGACTGCACACATATACTGCAGTGGCAGATCTGAGTTACATTTACAGGCTGCTTGTGTGGGTGGCACAATCAGTGCTGCAGGCCCACTAGGAGCATTTGATTTACAGGCCCTGGGCACACAGAGTGCACGGTACTAGGGACTGACTAGTAAATCAAATATGCCAATCATAGAAACACCAATCTATAACACAATTTACACAGAGAGCATATGCACTTTAGCACTGATCATTGATTGGTAAAGTGCCCAGAGTCCTAAAACCAACAAAGATAGGTCATTAAAAAACAGGAGGAAGAAGCAAAATGTTTGGGGAATAACCCTGCAAAAAGGGCTATTTCCAACCAGGATATTGTACAAAAAAAGCAATAACCTTCTTCCATAAGTAGATTTTTAGAAAATGAAAGAGCCAATGGACTTCATCTCACAAATAGAAAAAATATATGACAAATAGGGGAGAGGATTTAGCCTTACGGCTAGAGTGGTCAACCTCGAAGCTGGGGAACCGAGTTCGAGTCTCGGCAACGATGCTCAACATCCTTTGTTTCTGGGCAAATCACTTAATCTCCCCGTGCCTAACAAAAATGAATGTGTCCTTCCTTAACGAAACTGGTGCTATGTAAAGTGCTCTGATACCTGATGTCTCAGGTCTAGTTCGCGCTAAATAAAACTCTAAAAAACAAAATAGTAAGAATGAGTGGGATTCTTCCTAAAGAAGAAAAAAACTATATTACAACTATATAAGAACCAAAACGGATTTGGTTCACAAGTACAAAAAGTTATTTTATGAAAAAGTAAGAACCTACTTTCACAAATAATAACATATTTTGCAAGAATGTAGAACCAATTTACATTTGCGTAGACTTAGGAACGTCTGCTCACAGGTGTGAAAGGGGCAACACTTGCACTCATGCTTATTTACATGGCAGGCATGTGATGTGAAGCTAAGCAACCCTGCTTTGTACAGTACAACGAATCCTAATACTTGGGTGAAAATAAACACATAAGTGTTGTTGAATCTGCATAGGACAATACATATATACACACACACACATGCATATACTTTTCACTGAAAAAACAACGGTCAATGTGACGTTATAGTTGGGTGATAATTTCCGTTGAAACGTATCATTTTAAACTTTTGAAAACGCTGAACTGCACCAGCTATAGTTACCTCAAGAAACTATAACTCGTGCCCCCGTCGTGCACAGTGTTATCAATTATGTAATTTCAGTTATCATCAGTAATGTTATCAAAGACGTCATAGTAAATGTCATGAGCGTTGCAATATGTGAGGTCATAAGCGGTGCACGGCGAATGCGCAAGTTATTGTTTTTGTGTCAAAAGATGACAAAGACAATAAATTCATGAAAGCTAGCAGACCAGGAGCGCTGTTCGCTGGTTTACATGCTGTCTGCTGGGAAGTGGTACTCTGCCCACAGAAGTAGTTCAGTTCTGCCGAAAGGTGCAGGAATGCCCCTTTCCAATACAAGAAGTGTTGGTGCTTGGAGTCTGTACGTGGCTGTCCCTATAAAGCAGTGAATGGGTTAATGTCCAAATAGGAAAGGCCTTTTGGGCAGTGTACCTGTGTGTACATGCATAGATCACTGAGCAGTTAGAACTGTGTTTCTCCAAGTGTGCTAATATGCATGATTTTCTAGAAAATTATAAACAATTCAAAGGCGTATTTACTCAGAAACTGATTGCTAAATCAGGTCAAAGCCTGCTGAAATGTGAACAGTTCACACATGCGCCGTGCTGAACTAGCAATCCGCTTTTGAGTACAACATTTTTTAAATGCTTATGATTATTTTTTTAAACATATTTCTTTATTGATTTTATTAAAACATACATCAAATACATCAGAAGGCGACACATTAGATGTAAAAAAAAAAGTATTATTGCCACCTGATTAAACTATTATCCTTGTAAGAGGAATCATCTTTATACCGTTGTTTAGCTGAAAATGTTTTGTTGTAGTCATGGAATCAAGAGTTTTTAAAAACACTTAAAGGCATAATCAATGCTTAAATATGAAAAATACCTTGCTAACAATAACTGATATCATTAAAATGTGTGTTTTTATGGAAGAACACTTGTAACACGGTCAGTGAATATTTTTCTATGCATCAGCGTGTAGGATAGACATTTTTTATGTTTATTGTTCTTTTTTATTAAGTTAACATCTTTAATGTTTAATGTGTTGTATTGCCAACTTTATCGCGGCAGTGCAGTCTTAACTCTTCTTCAATTTGTTCCACGCTACACATCGCGAAACAAAACACGACGTAAAGAACCACCTGTGGCACACTGCACCGCACAATGACGAGGTTCAATCAAGGTTGCATTTACACTTTAAATCTGATTATTTTTTTTATCGGTATCAATTAGAATTTTTTTTTTTTTTAAAGTTGAAAAACATGTCCCATGAAAAATACGTAAGTATAAATTGTCCCAGAATCACAGGATGTTAAGCCGATGCCGAGACTCGAACCGCGCTCCCCCGGTCCAAAGCCGGAAGCGCGCCTCAGAACTTTGGTTCTTCAGGAGACAACCTGAAAGATTGCGGTGTTTGTTCCTGTATATTATTATAAAGTCCAACCAACCCTAAGATCTTCGGAGAGGAATTGATCCCATATGGCCCCAGGCCGAGAAAAAGAAAACAGGTTAACTGTAAAATGTGTGTGTTGTGTTGGGGGGAGGAAGGGGCTCCGAGGAGGCGGTAAAATCACAGCGGGGTGCTTTAGAGGCGCTTCACTAGAGGGCAGAGGTGGGGGCTCTGACATGTGTGATGCTTTAATGGGGCTGTAAAGAGAAAGCCCGGCCATTTGCTATTCTTGAGTTGACTCAGTGGTATTTGTCCAAGGTCGCACTGAGTGTCAGCTGTACAGCGGGTAACGTAAGAACTACTTTAGTTAGCACCACACTTTGTGTATGCACGGTACCCCTCAGACCTCTCTGCACACAGAGGCCTCATAATCTTCATTTTTTTTAAAATCTGTTTTTATTGGCATTTAATAAACAAATACATGAGCAGTCGTTTCGTTTCTCTGCAGTTTGCATTAGCTGTTTTCAACACAGTATTTTAATTTATGGTTGCTTATAGTACAGTATTTTCCACAATCAATACATCTGGTGTATTTGTACATGTTGCGGAGCAGGTTATGTTTAATAGTCAATTCGGGGGGGCTCATAATCTTCCATGCACTGAACAGGGCACAGCTTCCCTGCTAACAGTGAAGCCAACCTTTAGCACAGCACCTGCACAGCACGGCACAGCATAGTACCTGTGCATGTGCTATCTTAAATGCATTTGTATAGCATATTGCCAGCATCTGTATGGTCCCAAAACGCTTTATGCTACACACTGCTACACGCACATGGGAGATTCTAGAATGAGATAATATTTGCACTTCCAAATAGTGGCTAGTCGCCGTAAATGGTAAAGATTCTATAGAATCCTCCTGAGTACATTTAGAAGCAGTGGCGGCTCCTCCGTTAAGGCGGAGGACGGTCATCCCATGGAGCAATGCAAAAGGGAAAAATAAAATGATAGTAACGCCACGTTATTATCATTTTACTTAACCGTACGGGCTCAGTCGGTTGGGGGGGCGGGGCTGTTTAGAACTGGGGGAGGAGTGGTAGGCACTTCCTAAGTGCGCATGACATTTTGGTCGACCCGAGTCCGCACTGTGCACCTTCTCCACCTGGGTGGAGAACATGCACAGCATCCCAGCCTCGTCTAAGCGCTGCACCACGGCGCTCAGACCAATCACTACGCTGCTGTAAGGTAGCATTGTGATTGGTCAGGGGAGCCTGGGAGGCTGTGTGCTTCCTGGTTCCAACTGCCCAGGAGAAGGGGAGAGGCGGCGGCTGGCCATATCCAGTAATTGTTTTTTAAAATTCCTCCGCTCCCCCTCCCCGCACAAAACCCCCGCCCTCCCACACCTGTTTGCTAGCATCCGCTACTGTATAGAATGTATACATTGATAGCAGCCGCTACTGTATAGAACATATACATTGAAGCAGAGGTTCTTTACCTTTTGACCTCTGCAGATACCCACTGAATCATTACTGGAATCCGAGGACCCCCCACTGAGTTATTATCTGAACAAATTTTGATCATTTGAACCTCAAAACAATAAACATTAAAAAACACACAAAAAAACAAGTATACACCAAAGAAATGCTCAAATATTCAATCAATCAATCAATCAATCATGGCATTTGTATCGCGCGCTACTCACCCGGAAGGGTCTCAAGGCGCTGGGGGGAGGGGATTGCTACTGCTCGAACAGCCAGGTCTTGAGTTGTTTCCTGAAGGCGAGGTGGTCCTGTGTCAGTCGGAGGTGGATGGGGAGGGAGTTCCATGTCTTGGCTGCCAGGTAGGAGAAGGATCTTCCTCCGGCGGTGGCTCTTCGGATGCGTGGTACGGCGGCGAGGGCGAGGCTTGTAGAGCGTAGCTGGTGGGTGGGTGTGTAGAAGGTCAGGCGGTCGTTGAGGTACTTGGGGCCCAGGTCGTGGAGAGACTTGTGTGCGTGGGTGAGAAGCCTGAACGTGATCCTTTTGCTGACGGGGAGCCAGTGCAGGTCCCTCAGGTGTCCGGAGATGTGGCTGCGTCGGGGGATGTCCAGGATGAGTCGGGCGGAGGCGTTCTGTATGCGCTGGAGTTTTTTCTGTAGTTTGGCTGTGGTTCCCGCGTAGAGGGTGTTCCCGTAGTCCAGTCGGCTGGTGACAAGTGCCTGGGTGACGGTCTTCCTGGTCTCGGTGGGGATCCATCGGAAGATCTTACGGAGCATACGCAGGGTGTTGAAGCACGATGAGGAGACGGCGTTGACTTGTCTGGTCATCGAGAGGGAGGAGTCCAGGATGAAGCCCAGGTTGCGTGCGTGGTCTGTTGGCTTGGGAGCGGTGCCCAGGGCGGGAGGCCACCAGGAGTCGTCCCAGGCGGAGGGCAATGGTCCCAGGATGAGGACTTCCGTCTTGTCTGAGTTCAGTTTCAGGCGGCTGTTCTTCATCCATTCGGCGACGTCTTTCATCCCTTCGTGTAGGCTCGTTCTGGCGGTGTCGGGGTCTCGGGTGAGAGAGAGGATCAGCTGTGTGTCGTCGGCGTAGGAGATGATGTTGAGGTTGTGTTGGCGTGCGATGGTTGCAAGAGGTCTCATGTAGACGTTGAAGAGGGCTGGGCTGAGCGAAGATCCTTGGGGTACGCCGCAGATGACTTCGGTGGCCTCAGATCGGAACGGGGGGAGGTGGACTCTCTGTGTTCTTCCGGCGAGGAATGAGATGATCCACTCTAGTGCCTTTTCTTGGATCCCGATGTTGCTGAGGCGTTGCACTAGGGTGCGGTGGCAGACGGTGTCGAACGCTGCAGAGAGGTCCAGGAGGATGAGGGCCGCTGTTTCCCCGTTGTCAAGCATGGCTCGGATGTCGTCGGTGGCTGCAATGAGGGCGGTCTCGGTGCTGTGGTTGGCTCGGAACCTGGACTGCGAGGGGTCGAGGGATCCGTTCGTCTCGAGGAAGGCTGCAAGCTGTTTGTTGACGGTCTTCTCGATGACTTTGGCAGGAAAAGGGAGGAGCGAGATGGGGCGGAAGTTCTTGAGGTCGGTGGGGTCCGCTGTTGGTTTCTTCAGTAGGGCGCTGAGCTCGGCATGCTTCCAGCTCTCCGGGAAGGTGGCGGTGTTGAAGGATGAGTTGATGACGTCCCGGAGTTGGGGTGCGATGATGGAGTCGGCCTTGTTGAAGATGTGGTGGGGGCAGGGGTCGGTTGGGGATCCGGA